>NC_065443.1:262334273-264834273 GCF_917563875.1 Diabrotica virgifera virgifera
GTCAGGATCGGGCATACACACGGCTCACTATAGTCGACAAACTGAAAAATTGAACTTTTAAACTGTTGGTTTTTTGACAATTACTCAAAATTTTCACCTAAGAATTAAGCCATTAACTGAGAGTTCGTAGGAGGACTTCAGGTGCGTCTAATGATGTATACCTCATAATAATATATGGGAAAATTCGAATACTTAAGTTATTATAGACCTCATAAGTATGATAAAATCCATTTCCGATTGGAAAAACGGCCTTTTAAGCTCCCTGAATCCTGCAATACCTTCAGATATCATATTTGCCCTTGGGGGCATCCGATACTACTTGTAAATAACTGTCAAACTCAAGTTCAGTGATCAATATCGGTTAAACCATTTAGAAGTTATCGAGCTCCAAAGTATAATCCATTTAACCATTATCCCCAAAATGGTCTATAAAGTTATAGTGGTTATGGCGCTAAACTTGATCAGGCAATCTGAGTTCATTTTCCAGCCGTCCCATTATTTTTTTTATCTATTTCCAATAGAAAAAAATCTAGTGTACATTCAATGTACACAAAGAATTATATTGAAAAAATAAATATTGGGATAACTGGGATATGAGCTTGAATTGCACTATCACAAGTTTAGTGTCGTAATCACTAGCCTATTTGGGCTATAATGCGACTAAGGAATTTATAATGCTTAACGTGTGATCGAGAAACATTCCATTTAACGACGTTCTACACCTTCGTTGCGGGGTATGCCTCTCAGAGGACAGGGGGGAAACTTATATGCAAGCGAAAGTTGGTAACAATGCATTTATAGCAGAATACTCAAATCATATGTTTCAGTATTGAATACTTTATAAAAATAAATTATAATAAATTACGGAAATTACGAAATAAATTACGGAATTAATTATAATAAATAAATTAAAAATAAATGGTACGGTACACAATACTCATTTTTTAATTTGTTATTCCTTACAAAAAAACCTTTAATTTAAGCACAAATAATTAAAAATCATAAATTTGGGTCAAAAGTTATTATCTTTTTAAGAATTCCCATAAGAGCCCATGTTAAAACTTAACTTTGACCCTTAATAGTAATTAAACGGAACGGTAAAACAATTTTTAAAAAATCAAGTCTTAGTTTTTTGAAGTAAACTATAACATACTAAAATTTCTTGCAAATCCTTAATTCTTTGCCGAAGGTGTAGAACGTCGTTAAGTTTAGGTATACATTTAATTTATAAAAAAGTTAGAAAAACTACTGATACAAGAAAAAAACCGCCAAACGCCTTAAAATGAGTGGCGCACACAATATTCCATCTACAAAAGTTATATAATTATAGTTTTGTTTTGAAAGATTTTTCCATAGTAAGTATTTGCTATATTGGACGTAAAACGCACCACAAAAGAGTACATTTGATAAAGTTTGCAGTTTGAGGCACTTTTATGGCGAGTTTTACTTCAAATTTACCAAATTTTCGAAAAATGTTTTTTGTCCAACGGAGTGTTCATATTGGCTCTTTTGTAGCTGGAATATTGTGTCCGCCACTCATTTTTACAGCATTTAACAGTTTTTTTATTCCTGTTTATTCACAGGTTAAGCGTGCGTGCTCCTGCTGAGAGGCGAATACTTCGAAACACGTGTAGAGCAATGGTGGAGCTTCAATTGGAAAGACATGCAATACTCTACTTTCATATAAATGTTTGTCGTATTTGCCAGTGACTAGGTTTTTGGTTTATTTTTGTATGTTTGGACATCTTTTAATTTTAGATCTTTTTTTTGCCTGTTTTCTCTTTAATCGAGGACTGAATGATTGATAGTTCAGAGAAATAAGGAAAAAAAAATATCGTGTTGGTGACACAACCCCCTCCAGGCCGAAACCAAATTTTTTGAGTAGTATGGACATCTATAATAATAACCTATATGTTTCCTGTAGCTGATTTTGATGATATACATAGTTATAAACAAATGAAGATCAAAAAACCATAAATTTTAGCTTTTTTCGTCTATAACCAAAAAGTTAAGTATTTTAAACAAATTTGAGAGTGAGAAACCCATATATCGTATAAAAAACTTCAATATGGCGTTCGCTGAATATGTCTATCCTTATTGGTTGCTTAGAAAATTGCAAAATAAATCATAAATTTTGAGTAAGAATAAATATTCATAACTTATGTAAAAATTAACTTAGAACGTTATCATTAAACGAATTGATGAGACTTGTGGTGTTTAAATTATATTTTAAATTTCAAAGCAATTGGTCAAATAGTTTAAAAGTTATTTAATTTGTTTATCCCAAATTAATTTTTTTGCAACACTATAAGTCAGAAAATGATGAAGTTACACTAATACTTTGGACGGTTTATGAAAGAAGAAGATTTATACTATTAATTTAATTAAAAAAAATTACAAAACATAATTCTAAATACTGCAAAATTATTTTGCAAAAACATGTGAATTAAAAAAAGGGGGCTAACTTCGTCGCTAATTGTCCTAGGACAATTGTTTTTCTTTGTAAATGTGTATAAAAATTCAGTCTTTACAAATCTGAAAAAATAATTTTTCTACGGGTAACGGTTAAAAAGTTATTCTAATTGTTTATAAGTAAGCAAGAAATCGACGTGTTTTTGCAAAATAATTTTACACTGTTTAAAATTACTTTTTGTCATTTCTTTTAATTAAGTCAATAGTATAAATTTTCTTCTTCCATAAACTGTCAGAAGTCTTACTGTAACCTCATAATTTTCTGACTTATAGTGTTGCAAAAAAAGTGAATTTGGGATAAACAAATTAAATAACTTTTAAACTATTTGACCAATTGCTTTGAAATTTAAAATATAATTTAAGCCCCACAAGTCTCAGCAATTCGTGTAATAAGAAGGTTCTAAGTTAATTTTTACATAAGTTATGAATATTTATAAAAACTCAAAATTTATGAATTATTTTGCAATTTTCTAAGCAACCAATAAGGATAGACATATTCAGCGAACGCCATATTGAAATTTTTTAGATGATTTATGAGAGTTTCTTACTCTCAAATTTGTTTAAAATGCTTAACTTTTTGGTTATAGACGAATAAAGCGAAAATTTACCGTTTTTTGATCTTCATTTGTTTATAACTATGTATATCATCAAAATTGGCTGCAGAAAACATAAAGGTTATTAATATAGATGTCCATACTACTGAAAAAATTTGGTTTTGGCCTGGAGGGGGATGTGTCACGAGAAAAATCTTATTTCTCTGGACTATGAGTAGCAACAATGAATGAATTGTAAATATATGGTTAAAATATAATAAAAAAATTATAAGTTTTGTCGTGTACCTTACCAGGAAACCTTGATTTAATTGTCATTTCTAGGATTAAAAGTATACTTCGGCCAAGGTCAGTAGGAAATGATGCGGAATAAGTCATTAAAAAACATAAAATCTTCCGCCCACCAAGTCATTTCTCGTAACTTCGTCGTTTGCTTTTAGGAATAATAAAAAACCTCATCTAGCCGCAGTGACTAATAAACTATTCCTTATTTAAATAATAATACTTATCTATTTTAAAAAGTAGGTAATGAACTGTTACTATCGATAAATTTATGCAAATGACAGCTTTCTTTGCGTTATTATTATTCTGATTCTGAAAAATCATTGAAGGCCTCGAAATTTATTAAGAGATAAGCTTAAAATTTTGATAATTGTTGTTTCTTTATTTTCACTGATTATTATTTTTCCTGTAGTAGTAGACCAGGACTAATCTGTAAAAAAACGTGTATTTTTGGATGTGAGAGGTGGCATTCGGATTTTTGCAGATAAAGGTAGGTGACAACTTCAATAATAATAATTGTCTTATGCTCCTTCTCAAATATGCCCGGAACATTAACAAAAAAATTAAAATATTTAAAAATTTCGAAAAACATCGATTTTTTTCTGTTTCTTTGCTTTTAACTTTAAAACGGTTCGTTTTGGAACAAAGTCGTACAGAAATAAAATAAAGATAATTGAATTTTGTATGATATACGACTGGCCAAAAATGTCTTAAGGTATTACCTTTTCTGCAATATAGCAATAAATACAAATAAGGGGGCAAATTACGCCTGTTGTTATTCAATGTTTCTTTACCACTTTGGTGGCACATAGAACCTTAGTAATTCGCTTAGAAAATTCTTATAACTTACTTAAATGGTCTACCAAATTTCATTAAAATCGACCTAATAGATTTTGAATAATAAATTTGCAATATAAATGTTTTTAATACAGTTCAAATTTTTTAAAATCTTTCTGAACAAAAAGTAGACCATTTAGAAGTTGGCTAATTTTTTTACATATAAAGAGGTGCTCTACCTATCTAATACACTTTACACAATTAAAATCGGATTATTTAAGGGGCCTCAGCAATGTTTTAAAATTATAAACAATTTTTTGGCTTGTAAACAAATAGCTTTTTTTAATAATAAAAAATTACTTTTCAGCAATGCAAATAATTAAAACCGGTATAATTTGACTTAAACTTTCAAATGCTGTCGCAGAATTGCTATTTTATTTTTTAATCAAAAGTTATATTATTCTCGTTCAAAAATTGCAATTCTTCGATTTTGTGAATGTTCCACCGCGTTTATCTCGAAAACTATGCATCCTACGAAAAAACTTGTAAGAACATTTTTTGCTTAGAATTACGCAAGAAACACAAAAAAATGTTTTATTTTGCGAAAATATGTAATTCCTCAAGTTCTTTGTTTATAACAATCTTATCGACATCCGCATCAACTGTTACCCAAAAAATTCGTGTTCTACGGGTCAAAATACATAAAAAAACTTGGGTAAGTCCATCTAAATAAAGGAACCCGTAGCACCCCCTCCTGGACTCAGCACTAATTTGTTTATAAGCCAAAAGATTGTTTATAACTTTAAAACATTGCTGAGGCTGCTTAAATATTCCGATTTCAATTCTGTAAAGTGAATTAGATAGGTGGAGTGCTTCTTTATATGTAAAAAAATTAACAAATCTTTGTATGTTCTAGTTTTTGTTGTGCAAGATTTTAAAAATTTTTAATTTTTAGTAAGTCAATTTTAATGAAATTTGGTGGACGGTTTTAGCACGTTACAAACATTTTCTAAGCGAATTAGGAAGGTTCCAAGTGTAACCTAAGTGTTTAAAAAACATTGAATAAGGACAGGCTTGTTTTGCCCCCTTATTTTATATTTATTGCTATTTTGCAGCAAGGGTTTTAAATTAAGACATCTTTAACCAATCGTATCTGATAGAAAATTTAATTATCTTTGTTTTATTCCTATACGACTTTGTTCCAAAATGAACCGTTTTAAAGTTATAAGCAAAGAAAAATAAAAAAAAACAAATTTTTTTAATTTTTTTTTATTAATGTTCCGGGCATATTTGAGAAGGAGCATAAGTCAATTATTATTAACGAAGTTATCACCTAACTTTATCCGCAAAAATCCGAATGCCACCTCTCACATCCACTTAAAACAGATCCTTCCTGGTCTATAGGTAATGTTCGAAAATTTGATTATCTTTGAAAACTTGGTTTGGTATTGTTAAGGACAAAGTGTATATCAAAATTGCTGTTGATAGTTCTGTAGATTGGAATAAAAGGGCAAATGTTAATTTTTCTGTATTTTAGGTTATTATCATTTCTATAGAAAAGACAGAGTACTATGGTACTACAGTAATGAAAGAGGTTCATTTAAAAGTCTTCTTCTTTTTCTTCTTCTTCTTTTTGTGTAGACATGAATATTGTATGTTTGTTTTTTCAATGAGCCTCCAGTAAGTTGTTGTTACATCGTTTTCGTGGTCTTTCTACTAATCGTCTTCCTATTGGAGAACCGTCTCTCTCTCACCGTTATGTGGCCGTTTCATTCTACTCTTCTGTTTCTTACCCAATTATTAATATTCTCCACCTTGCATCTCCATCATATATTTCTGTACCATTTGATCAGATGATGTTATGTCCATTTTTACTACTTTATATGAGAGACAAAAAACCGTTTATGGGAGTTTGTGTTTAAGGTTTTACCCAGGAATTAGCAATTTTCAGAATAAATAGATATGTGAATCTATGCGATATGTTACAATTTATTTTACGGACTCGAAAAAGTGGAACAAGAGTTTGAAAATAAAAAAGAAATTTGAAAAAATTGCAAATTATCATGTTTTGACCAAATGATTATTGTTAAAGAATATCACTTATTATCTTCCTATTCTGGAATTATTTGACTTTTTTGTGGAGTCTCTTCTTCTGTATGTCATCTTTATGTCTTCACTATGTCTTGATCTGCGATGAAGGTTGGCAATCATCACTGTTATTCTAACTTTTGACTCTACAGCTTAAAAGAGTTCAGTTGAGCTGCATACACACCAAGATATTTTTCTTCTACCTATGCTGCGCCTTCCTTGAATCTTTTCCTGCATTATTAATTTAAAGAATTCATAACTGTCACCATGTGTCATATGATCCAGATACTGTGGTTTTTTTATTTTGGTGGAATCCAGTATCTCCCTGTTGTGCTCTATTTTTCTTAGTACTTTTCATTGGTTATTCTGTCTGCCCAGGAGATTCTCAGCAATCTTCGATATGTCCACATTTCAAATGATTCCAATATATTATTACATTGTTTAATAAGAGTCCATGTCTCCACAACATACACAAGAATAGAAAATGCATAACAATAATTTATTACTCGTTTTCTAAGATTTATCCCGAGGTCTATACTACAAAATATTTGTTTCATGTTATTGAATGCATTTAACAATGAATTAATACAACTTGATTCCACAAAAATACTAATTCGTGACTTATGCACAAGTGACTTGTACCACTTATCACTATTTGACCATAAAAAATGAAAAATGTATTTTGATCATTGTGTGATAACTATACTTATGATAATCTGATCACGCATAAACAAAAAAATGTGCACTTATCATTGAATAACCAATGCTGCCAACAAAATTACCTCCGTTGTGCATTTAGCAGCGTCTGCCTAAACGATAAAGAATGTTGTTTTGATCATTTGTGTGCACTAAACACAAAATTACTAAAAATGCAGTTAGCACCGTCTGACCAAATGGTAATACTGATTTGTACTTCTAATTGTGTCCCATCTCCCATCGTGTCTTACCATCGATTTTTCTATAAGGGGTTTCCATCTCTGCTGTTTCTATCGTTTTTTTCGTTTTCTCTGTGTCAGGTCGTGTTTCTGCTGCGTGTGTCATTATTCGTCTGATAACTGTTTTGTAAATTCTGCCTTACATTTATTTTCCGATATTTTTATTTCTCCATATTGTTTCATCAGGCAGCCTGCGACTCTGTTTGCACTATTCACTTGATCTTCCATTTATGTTTCAAGCTTTGCCTAGGTAGATAGTGTGATGCCTAGATATTTAAACTCCATCACTTGTTCTATTATTAGACTCTCCAGCTCTAATTTAGGTCTTAGTAGATTTGCTTTGGTGCACTTGGTATGTTTTCACTGGTATTTTTTTTGTTCTTACTATTTTATTGTTTCATATCTTGCAAGATATGAAACGAAAATAGAGAACATAATTGAACAATATGATCAAGTAAATGAAAATCAGGTCAGAAATATCGAAGATAAATGGAATGTCTTAAAAGAAGCAGTGATAGCAGCTGCAAAAGAAGTAGTGGGGGAAAGCAAAGAACCTAGCCAAAAAATATGGTATGACAAAGACTGCCAGAGACTAATGGAACAAAAAAACCAAGCTAGGCTTAAAATGCTGAACAACAGTACGGAAGAAACCAAAGAGGAATATACTACAAGAAGACGACAATTAAAAAAACATCGAAGATTTAAAAAGAGGAAACACAATAAAGATAAGATTGAAAGGCTAGGAGAATATGAACAAAAACGTGAAATAAAACTATTTTATAAGGAAATAAATCTTGAAAAAAAAGGTTTCCAACCAAGAACAAAATTATGCAAAGACAAAAATGGGGTCTTAATAGCAGACGAAAAAGGAGTGCTAAAACGGTGGAGAGAACATTTCAATGAACTGTTGAATAAACAAAATCAACGTTACGAAATAGAAGAGCCAAGATTAGTAGGAGAGACTGAAATAGACCAATATGCACCAACAGAAGCAGAAATAAAAGAGGTAATAAAAAAAATGAAAAATAACAAAGCCCCAGGATGCGACACAATAACTGTAGAAATGTTAAAATATGGAGGACATAGAATACAGAGTGAAATATCAAACTTAATACTAGAAATATGGACCACAGAAATAATGCCGAAACAATGGAAAATTGCAGTGATATGCCCTATACATAAGAAGGGAGATAAGCTAGATTGCAATAATCACCGGGGAATATCACTACTAAATGTTGGATACAAAATATTTAGTAAAATATTGGAAGGAAGACTAAATAATATAATGGAACAAACAACAGGGGATTATCAAGGAGGATTCAGGAAAGGCAGGTCAACTATAGACCAAATATTTACAGTAAGGCAAACGCTGGAAAAATTCTACGAGCGGAATACCGAACTACATCATCTATTTGTAGATTTCAAACAAGCGTATGACTCAATAATTAGAAAGGAATTATATAGCGCAATGCAAAAGTTAAATGTACCAAAAAAACTAATCAGATTAGTAAAACTATGCCTAACCAACACCAAAGCAAAAGTAAGGATCCAAAATCAACTGTCCGATGAGTTTAACATTAATGAAGGTCTAACACAAGGGGATGCACTGTCAACAACACTTTTTAACCTTGCGTTGGAACAAGTAATCAGGAAAACTCCTATAGATAGGGATGGTACAATATTTACAAAGCTCAATCAGGTCGTTGCCTACGCAGATGATATAGACATAATCAGCTGGACATTAAAAGACCTAGAAAAAATTTATACATATTTTAAAGAAGCGGCACAGACTATGGGTCTAGAAGTTAATGTCTCAAAGACAAAGTACATGATCACAACTCGGGAAAAAGTACAAACGAAAAGCAACATATCTCTGAGCGGGCAAATATTTGAAAGAGTGGACCGTTTCAAATATTTAGGATCAACAATAACAGAAGGAAATAAAAACAGTGATGAGGTAACAGCAAGAATTTCTCTTGGAAACAAATGCTTCTACAGCCTACAAAATATCATAAAGTCAAAATCACTATCTATTAATTCAAAAGTAAAAATATACACAACAATAATGAGACCTGTAGTAATGTATGCATCAGAAACATGGACCTTGACTAGTGAACAAGAGGAACAACTTCTTAGATGGGAAAGAAAAATCTTAAGGAAAATATATGGACCTATACAGGAGAATGGAGAATGGCGTATAAGAATGAACCACGAAATAAATAGAGTGTTTAACAGACCGACTATCACAAAAGAAATACGAAGTAAACGACTAAGTTGGTTAGGACACGTAGAAAGGATGGATGATAAGAGCAATACAAAAAAAAGTACTTAGAAAAGAATTAAATGGGAAGAGACCGAGAGGTAGGCCTAGAAAGAGATGGATTGATGGTATTAACCAGGATTTGAAAGACCTAGGAATACGAGAATGGGAAAAACAAGCAAAGGAAAGAAAAGCATGGGCAGCTATAGTCAAACAAGCAAAACACACATAACGCCGAAAAGACCTCCTCAAAAAAAAAAAAAAGAAAGTAATATTTTAGATAAATATCGTTTAGAACTTTTGAGGAGTTGTGCGTGTGGCTGGCCTCCACACCATGTAAAACTTTAGAGCCTAGAAACCCCAACGGGCGACCATGGCCCTCCATGGGCTGTCAGCGGTCACCGATGATGATGATGATGATGATGATTTTATTGTTTCATCCCTGATCAGATTGAATAGTAGAGGAATCAGAAAATTCCCCTGACCTATCCCATTCAGTGGCGTAACCAGGAGTTGGGGTTTTGGGGTTTTTAACCCCCCCATTGGGATGTACTTTGAGCTCTATACCTTCGCTTAACACCATTACTATTCCATACCCCCCAGCGGCTCTCCAGTAGTTGTAATCCTCCCCTTAAGGATCATCCTGGTGACGCCGTTGATCACATTAGCTTCAATTGATTGATTGATTTAAAAAGTCAGACGTCTATATATTTTACGGTTTTAAACTTCTATAAAACAAAAAGGCGTAAACAAATAGGTTGTTCAATTTACGTAAAAAGGACTTATATGGGTAACCTGCCCTTTTTTGTACTGTAATGGACATGAAGCTTATTATGCTTTAGCACGTGCAGTTCGAGAAAGGCGATAGTCCAACTGACATTATTCTTAAAACTTTAGTATCAAGACTAAAAGTAGAAGAATACGTTGGATTTAAAGAAAGCGTAAAAGCTGCTCAAGTGATGGGTTCAGATACCTTGCGATTGCAGAAATTTCAAATATCAATTTATAATTGAAAGATTTCAAATAATTCAAACGTTTTGAAAAAAAGTGCTATTTAGTTACGAACAAAGACTTCAATTGGTGGCACAAAGTGTTAATTGTCATCCAAAAGAAAGACAAAGATCCAGAAATGGTACCTAGTCAGTTGGATAGAATAGAAGAAACTTTACTTACGGCTATGTTTTTAATGTCTTCTTCTTTTTGTAGTGCCTATCTGTTTCGGATGTTGGCGACCATCATGGCAATCTGTACTTTGCTCACTACTCCTCTGAAAATATTTGTGGTTGTTGTGTTGAATCACGTAGGTAGGTACGTAGATTTTTCAGCCGGGAAATCCTTCGTCTTTTTAATGTGAATAACAAAAATATTGAAATATGTACTGTTCTTACGATGTCAGTTGGACCAGAAGCATTTTTGGGGTCCGGTCAATAATTCTACGAAGAGCATAGAAATAAAGATAAACCATATAAACATTTGCTTGCTTCAAAATTGATCACTCCTTGTATTAGTCCACATGGACGCGGGTGTGGCTTACTACTTTCTAACGTATCTTATTGGGCAATACTGAAGAGTAATTGGTCAAATTGTTCGGAAGTGCTTAGGCTCAAATCATATCGTTATCTGGTCAAAATACCTTCTCATGTTTCAAAGGCGGCAAGCAATATAAACACTAAATAAACAGTGTCGTCGTCATAACTTACAATTATTTTATTTTTATAATACATTTTTCGTCTCATTTCTTTAGTACTTAAAAAATGAATAAGCACATTAAATTGCATTTGTAAGTATTATATACTTTTAATGATCAATTTTAAATTTTATTGTATTGTATTATACTGAAACTGTATTGTTTATACAGGATGTCCCATATATTATGCGAGATTTAATGACGTCAATTTGCTCAGTCCGCTGATTGGATAATGTAATTAATGGAATTTTTCATGTTTCATATTTTTATTTTTTTCATATTTTCCTTTGTATGCATGTCTAAGAGCCATATATGAGGAGAGGGAGTGTACATTGATTGAAGACTCTTGATTTTAGGTATTGGGGGTATTTTTTTTTTAGAATAAAAGACAGTTTTCCGAGTGATGCCCAGGCCAATCTTATTATTTTTTTTATTTCTTCGGTCTGATTTTTTTTATTTAATTTAGTGATTTGTCCTAGAATATCTCTTTTACTTGCTTTATTCTTGTTTGTGCCACTGTAATTATTGGTTCTCCTTGTTGATTGGTCATAGCTTTTGTTTTACTGTAAGCGATGTTCAGTCCCATCTTTGTCGATTCACTATCTAGTGCTTCCATCATTCTTGGTAATTCTTCACTATTTTCTGTTTTAATACAATATATATACTTACAAGTCAAAAGTGACATTTGGAAAAATTGTGTAGCTCAAGTTCAAGTAAAATAAAAATATTATCTTGCTTTGTCACCAATATTAATGTCTTCTTCTTGTTTTCCTTCTTCTTCTTCTTGTTTAGACATGACTGTCTGTTTTTCAATGTGGCTCCAGTAAGTTGTCATTCCATCGTTTTCGTGGTCTTCCCACTTAGTTTTGGATCCCGCGTATGAAAAAAAAGTTGATTAATAGCAAGCTGAAAATTTTTTAATAGCTTAAGGGTGTGTAGTTGGAGAAACTTTGATATATGGGAACACTGGAATAGGGGAAGTTTTAATTGTGGAACAGGTTAAAAATTTGGAACGGCCAGACCACGAAAACGGCACATGTATTTTGTCCGACAGAACAGACTTAAACTCTCCGAACAGAGATTAAACTCTCATGCAAAAATCAGCCTACTATTTATCACCAAATGGGCGTTTTAATGAGTGGAACATGTAGAATATGTCAAATGACAGGAATTATGACAGCTGATAAATAACAGTCTGATTTTTGCATGAGAGTTTAATCTCTGTTCGGAGAGTTTAAGTCTGACCGTTCCAAATTTTTAACCACAATTAAAACTGCCCCTGTTACAGTGTTCTCATATATCACAGTTTATCCGACTAGACACCGTTTAAGCTATTAACAAATTTTCAGCTTACTATTAATCAACTTTTTTTTTCATACGCGGGATACAGACCTAACTGATCGTCTTCCTATTGGGAACCGTCTCTCGCCGTCCTTACTACTTTGTTTTTTGTCATTTGGCTCATGTAGTTGTTCCATTATACTCTTCTGCTTTTTACCCAGTTATTGATGTTGTCCACCTTGCATATCTGTCGTATATCTACACTTCTACCTCTTCCCATATCCCATCGATTTTTCAAAGTATTTTCATCTCTGCTGTTTCTAGCATTCTTTCTGTCCTTTCTGTATCAAGTCGTGTTTCTGCCGCGTATTTATGTCATTATTGGTCTGATAACTGTTGTGTAAATTGCGCCTTTCACTTCTTTTTCAATTTTGGTGTGGTAGTTATAAACACGACAAGTGTCGAATAAAGTTCTGAACACACGGATAGTGATATATTTCAACTTGTCAAAAATATGTCCTATGTATAGTATTTTTACTACAAAAGCGATATTACGTAGGTCAAAATTTTTGACGTAAGAGAACTGTCAAAACATTAGAATGTGAATTTTCATTATTGCCATGTTTATTATAAACATGGATATAATGAAGAGTCACATTCTAATGTTTTGACAGTTCTCTTACGTCAAAAATTTTGACCTACGTAATATCGCTTTTGTAGTAAAAATACTATACAGTAGTAAAAGTGATCTCTTCATTAGTCATGAATTAGACAATTCGACTGGAAGAGGAATTGTTCGTTTTCATGTATTTTATGTGTATATTCAAAGTGTAGTCTTATTTCTTTAGTTCTCAAATTAATAAGCACGTTAAATTTCATTTTTATTATGTATTTTTAACTATCTTTGGTGTCACTTTCATAAAGAAATGTGAATAGTTAACAACATTATTACTGTTTAACAAATATTGAACCATAATTTAAAAATAAAAGTTTACTCATTAATTTCTATTGCGCCGCCTATGTTTTACAAACATAGGCGGCATCGTAAGAACAGAGTTATGTTTTTAAATAATTGTCAATATTTGACATAATTGTCCGTGTAGCAGCAAAAAAGAATCTGCAATCGCCATGAGGTTTAATTTCAAATCTTGGTAAACTAGTATCAGCACGAAAATTAGATGAAGAAAAGAAAAAATTATCAATAGTCACAGTCAACAAAAAAGATAAAAAACCCCATGGTTTAGAAAAGAAATAAAAGAGAAATGTACAAAGAAAGGCAGGCTATGCTTCTTTTCATGAGCATTTTCCAGTGCGTCACAAATGATAGAAAAAATGTAAGTCCATGATAATACACATTTATGACATTTATTCTAACATGACATTTTAGTTAAACCTGACAGTTGTCACATTTTATTTGCAATTTGTCATAAAAACAAATCAATTGAGTTTATTGCATTTATAAAATGGTATTTTCTTTGATTTGTATAGTCTTATAAATTCTACAGATTATATTCGTAGATATATTATATAATTAGTAAATAATTTTTTTTCGATTATAACGCCATCTATTGACAACTAGAATAAATGTTATAAATGTCACCGACGAAATGTAATCACCGACGTGCGTTTTTTTCTGTCACATACAATTTAATACGTTAGAAAGAAATCGAAAAACTGTGACGCACTGAAAGATTCTCATGAGAAAAAGCATACCTGAAGTATAAAATATCAAATAGTTCAGAATCCAGATAATTGTTCGTTTAAAAAAAAAGATTATTTTTGACTTAAAGTTGACTTATTTGACCTAGATCTTGTAGACGCCCTGCTTTTAGTTGAAAAAACCTTAGGGTGTTTGTATCCTCAGGTTATCAAATGTTATTATAAAATGGCAATATCAATGTTTGTTTTTTTCTGATAATGTCTCCGTTTCGTTTTTATTCGGACACCCTGTATACTGTTATAAAATATAAGGATTATTTAATGAAAATGAATGTAAATAGAATACTCATTATGTAAATAGGAAAAGAGTTACTGGCAGCCATAAAAGAACAGAAATGTGAAGTAATATCAACAGGTAGTTATTGGCCAACAGATACAAAAAAATACCGGACTTAATTGATTTCTTTGTTATTAAAAATATTTCATCCAATTATGTAGATATTAATGAAGGTTGGGATATGAATTCAGATCATTCACCCATAATACTCACTGTGAGTGACACGATTATCAGAAAGGATTGTAACCCAATACTAACAAATAAACTAACACACTGGGAAAATTTTAGATCAGTCCTTGAAGATAGAATTGAATTAGCAGTAACATTAAAAAAACCTGAACAACTAGATGAGGAAGTTGAGTTGCTTGTACAAAATATACAAAAATCAGCATGGGAAAGTACTCCTACTATAAGATCAAACGTCAAAGGAAACAACTATCCGAAAGAAATTAAAAAGTTAATTAAAGAGAAAAGAAAACTTAGAAGGAAGTGGCAATAAACCAGAGCACCCCAAGATAAAACAAATTTAAACAATGCTAGTCAAAAACTTAAAAGAGAGATTCAAAATATAAAAAATGAGTCAATCAGTTATTACCTGAGAGAGTTGACAGATGATAGCAGCACGGAGTACTCTCTATGGAAAGCAACAAAAAGGCTAAAAAGACCAGTAACCCATTCAACACCCATTAAACTAGAAGACGGTAGCTGGGCTAAAAGTAATGAGAAAAAGGCAGAGAGATTTGCCACATATTTAGAAAATACATTAAAACCGCATGCTGACCAAAATAATGATCAAATATCGATAGAGCCTAATCAGACAGAGGAGAGAATTAGACCAACATCCCCGAAGGAAGTAGCTGATGAAATAAAAGACAATTAAATCCTAAGAAGGCACCAGGATATGATCTAATTACTGGAGAATTACTAAAAAACCTGCCTCGTAAAGCCATAGTCAAATTGACCAACATCATCAATGCTGCATTTAGATTGAGATATGCTCCAATTTTATGGAAAATAGCTGAGGTTATAATGATTCCAAAACCAGGAAAATCACCAAATGAAGTGTCTTCATATAGACCATTATCACTTTTACCAGTGATGTCAAAGCTTTTTGAGAAACTTCTGCTAAAAAGAATGAAACCAATAATAGAAGAGAAAACAATGATTCCAAACCACCAATTTGGCTTCAGAAATAAACATTCTACGATTGATCAGGTACACAGAATTACTAACATAATTGAGAAATCATTAGAAGAAAAGAAAGTCTGTTCTACAATCTTTTTAGACGTAGCTCAGGCCTTCGACAAAGTATGGCATGAAGGTTTAGTCCACAAACTCAAAATTCTTATGCCTAAACAATTTTCAGAAATTTTACAATCATATATATCTGACAGATACTTTAGAATTAAGCAAGACGACGTGTACTAATCTAAAAGAAATCAGAGCAGGAGTCCCTCAAGTAAGCGTATTAGGTCCTGTTCTCTACCTGTTACACACATACGATATACCTGAAATGGAAAATGATACTATAGCCACATTTGCAGATGACACCGCTATCTTAGCAGTAGGTGATACCTGCGAAGAAGCAGCAGAAAAATTACAGTTGTCAATAAATATAATACACAACTGGACTAAAAAATGGAAAATCAAATTAAATGAAACTAACTCTATTCATGTCAATTTTACAAATAAAAAAATCGAAAACATTCCAATTAGAATAAATGATGCCCAAATACCATATGCATCTTCTGCAAAATATTTAGGTATCACACTTGATGCACGGCTTCGCTGGAAAGTCCACATTAAAATGAAAAGGGAAAAGAATTAGGTATCCGGTACAAAAAAATGTATTGGCTGATGGGAGAAACTCTACATTGTCCACATATAACAAAATACTGCTATACAAACAAATACTTAGACCAGTATGGATGTATGGTTGCAAACTCTGGGACTGTGCCAATTCAAGTAATATCCAGATTATCCAGAGATTCCAGAATAAAGTATTAAGGAGCATCGTTGATGCTCCTTGGTATATACGAAATGTCGACCTCCACAAGGATCTTGAGATGGAAGATGTAGACAAAGTTATCAAGAACATGGCAGGTAGTCACGAACAACGGCTCCATAGTCATGTAAACATCGAGGCCATCCAGCTCCTCGATAATACTGGGTTAGAAAGAAGACTCAAACGAAGAAAACCATTTGAGTTAGTGTAAAGTGTTAGTGTAAAAGCAGAGCATAGTGTGGTATTGTGTGTTAGTTTTAGTTTTAAAATGCATACTTGTTAAAAAAATAAGAGGACATCATACGGTTAAGATCTTATATTATGTATCATTTAGTAATTTAAGTTAAAAAAGAACTGATAATTGGTCAACTGATGACCAGATTTCAGTAGTCTAAACACAGCTTGTGTTTAATAAAAAAAAATTATGTAAAGAGGATATAAATTAAAACAGATTGCATTTTTTCCATTACTGCATATTAGATTTTAACTGGTGATTTGTTTATCATTTTATATTTCTCGTTTTAAATAAAATATAAAAACATCTATTAATTATATAAATATTTATTTACACTGCCACCAGGTAATAAAGTGGAAGGACGACTTGTAATAATTGTTTTATATTTTAGCGGTGTTTTACATTTTTAGTCGTTGGACATGATTTTGCAGTCTTTTTATATTTTGCCGCCACAAACTACATTTTTAACATTGACTTTTATTGTACTCTAGATCTTGCAGATTGCTGTTAATGGTAATTTTCAGACACGGCTTGACTATTAAAAATTCTAACTTGGTTTCAACATTGGTTTGTGATTTTGAAGGTCACAATGTGGTACCTATGTTGAATAAATGGTACTATTACTGCACCACGTAATGTTTGCTGCCATTTCCTAGTTGCCATTTTCACGAATTAAATATTTTCCCGTAATATCTTTGTCTAAACCTACCCCCTTTCTGATACTCTTCGTTTTCTTCTAGGAAATTTCTCCTAATATTATAGCTGTCTTTTATTGTCTGATTACAATGTATATAACTGGATGTAACTGTGTATAAGTATCATGAGATATAGGTATGAGATTGCAAGAAGCGGAAATCCAGCACGAAAACATGGACGGCGAAAGAGGGAAAGATAATATATCCCAACAGAGGAAGAATTCATCAAAGCAACAACAATTTAAAGAAAACAAAGATCCTGGAGCAGCTGGCATTCCTTCTGAACTTTTAAAACATTGAGCAAAAAATTTGACCTTTAGTATAAGTAGGCTAGTAGAACTAATCTGGTATCAGGTAAAACTACCTGCTGCTGGTAAAGACTGGAACGTAGGTATAATTGTACCTTTTCACAAGAAAGGAGGCCAAACAATTTTTGATAACTACAGAGCCATTATTTTCCTAAACGTTACCACAGTATAAAGAGGGACAGTAGAACCACTCTCCGAAAAGTTGGAAGTAAAATCTGTAGTCGCGCATGTTCATAGTCGCTTTTGCCCCACTCGCATTGCTATGCATAGAAATGTACGGATTTTAACAGGGAAAACCCGCATCCACCACTGGTGAACTACCAATTGCGTACTGCCGGTATTACTTCTTGAGATCAAAGCGCCGACAGAGGAGTGGTTTTACTGTGGAACCTCTATATACTGTGACGTTACCTACAAAATGTTTGCATACATTCTTTACGATCGACTATCGGGGTATTGTGAAAACATAATAGACAAATGCCAGTGTGGGTTTCGCAAAAAAATCAACTATCCATCAAATATTCCTTCTAAAAAAAGCTTTGAAAAAAACATATTATGAGTATGGAATTCATACTCACAATTTGTTTGTGGATTTTAGACGTCCCTATGACAGTGCAGACAGAAATGCACTATACAAAGCCATGGTAGAACTCAATCAGGGCCATAACTACCCTTGGGGAAACGGGGGCAGTGCCCCGGGGCCCCCCGTTTGGTTGGCCGTGCATAGATTTTAACGAGGTCAAATAAACCTTCAAAGTACTTTCAGTCAAGTTCTACTTCAAGTTGTTCAGTTGTAATAAGTACACGACCTATTCATTCTAACAACTTCAATGCGATTACTGTTTCACCTGCGCCATTATAAAAAATTTTGTCTCAAAATCTCTCCATGAAGTCACCTCATTTTCTTTGCTTCCAAACCACAAAGCAGCTCCGTCTTTTAGATGGCTTCTTATAATTTCTTTGCAATCTTCGAAGTTCTGCATATGTTGTAATTTGTTTTTTAAGATATTAATGAATGGTACCGGATGTCGTTTCTAATATCCTTGCCAAATTGGATTCTGATCTCATTAGAGCTGTATATAATTACTTCCCAACGGTCTCTTCCTTTTTGACATTTTCCTATCTCCTTCAATTTTTCTTCCACTTATTCCATATCGAATTTTAACGCATTCTCGAATTTTTCTTCCATCTTTTCAATTTTGTGTATCTCCTCAGTAATCTGGATTACCTCTCTCTGCATTTTCTCTAAATAAACCTTCATATCTTCATATTTTTCCAACTCTCAACGAACAGTATCGTTCATTGGGAGGCACTGAATTCCCCATACCAGTCTGAAAGGTGTTCCTCGAAAGTCTCGAAAGACTCTCAAACCTCTCAATCCAACACGCTGGGCTGGAAATTTGATGTAGTCAATGCATTGAAACAGAGATTTTGCGATGTTTCGAAGTGCCTTTCAAGTCTAGCTCTGAGAAGTAACAAAAGAAATGAAAGATACGAAGCAGCACAACTGAAAAAGAAACTAGAAATTTGTTTTATTACTAGTTGTGCAAAATAAAATCCTTTAAATCCTCAACATAGTCTCAAAAACAGTGCAATCAGAATTTTTGGACCTTTTAACAGCTTACAGTTTACTTGAAGAGAGCCTCTAAACCTAACTGAAATGAGAGGACAATTTGAATCTTTCTTTGAAGAGGCTTCAAATATAATGTGTCAACGTTGGGGAATACCAGTAGAGTTCGCTCCAAAAAGAATGCAGAAGACGAAAAAACATTTTGATGAACTGTGCGAAGATGAAAGACCTCAAGATCCCAAGTCATGCTTCAGAGAAACCGTGATTTACTCAATGATTGACACATGATGCCATCAGCTAGACACTCGCTTTCAAGGAACGAAAGCAGTGTTAGATACGTACCGAATTGTTGCAACCTGATTTAATTTTGAATGCAAACGAACAAGACTTTAAAAAAAAGCAATCAAATTCGTAAAACGTTTTCCAGATGAGAGATGGGGGGTTTACCCTCCCCCTTCCACTGGGGGTAAACTCCCCGAGACCCATTGTTAGGGGGCCCCCAGATCATGTTTGCCTCGGGGCCTCCAACATCTTACTTACGGCCCTGAACTCAATATCCAAATACACCTAGTGAAATTGGTGAAAGCAACCCTCTCAATACTCGAGTGTAAGGTTAAAGTGCAGAACGGATTATCAAGTACCTATCAAGGATTTCGACAGAAACATAGCGTATCGTGCCTTCTATTCAACACCGCCCAAGAGAAAGCCATTAGAGAATCTGGCATAACAACAAGGGGAACCATTATTAATAGGAGTGTACAAATACTGGCGTAAGCAGACGACAACGACATAATAGCAAGAAGAAAGGCGGACCTGGCCAAATCGTTCACCGCATTGAAAGCACCAGCAAAAAGAATGAGGCTACACGTTAATACTCATGCAACTAAGTATATGAAGGTGGTAAACAATAATCAAGTAGCAAAACCCGAAGATTTAACGGTTGGACCATATACTTTCGAAGAAGTAAGAAAGTTCATATATCTAGGCTCACAAATCAACCAGAGTAATAAGGTAACTGCAGAAATTAACAGACGTATATATCTAGTAAAACCGCAAAGAAAATGGACATGGATAAGTCCCAACGGCAATACTAAAAACGAAATAGATTACATCCTTACAACAGAAAAAGCCATCATCAAAGATGTTACAGTGCTGAATCGTTTCTCAACCGGTAGTGATCATAGACTTGTCAGAGCCAAACTCAGCATTAATAGCCAATTCGAAACAAAAAAGAAAATGGAAAATAGATCGAAACTAGATATGGGAAAACTTAAGAAAGCAAAAGAGGAATATAAACAAAAAATAAGGGAAAGTATACCGGCCACTAAAGATTTGGAAAACAAAAATATCGATGAAATAAATCAGCTATTAACCGATACATTAGCAAAGGCGGGAAAAGAGGTAGCACAAACAAGAATAAAAAAGGAAAACTATATATCCCAGGAAACAAAAAACCTCATGAGCAAAAGAAAATCATTAATAGAACAAGATAAGAGAAACACAGTAGATTACAAAGAGGTAAACAAAGCTATCAGAAGGAACATCAAGGAAAGTCAAAGGAGAGTACAGGAAGAAAAAATAGAAAAAACCATTGAACAAAATAAAAATATGAAGTGCTTAAAACCACAGCTTGGAAGCATACAGATTAATAGTATAAAGAACAAAGAGGGCATAGAGACTAATAATATAGAAGAAATTAAACAAATAACACAAGAATATTATAAAAACCTCTACAATACAAAACAGAAACCAACACAAGAAATCCTTAAGCAATTACAAATAAAAATAAAAAATGTCAATTCCGACTTACAACCAGAAATCAGTAAGAATGAGATAAAAAGAGCACTCAAGGAGATGAAGAATAATAAATCGCCAGGAAAAGACGGGATAACTGTAGAAATGCTAAAAAATGGTGGGAAAACAACTAGAGAAGTTTTGTACACACTTATGAATAAAATATTAATGACAAAACAAATACCCAACACTTGGAACCAAGCAGTAACATTGTTATTATTTAAGAAAGGAGATAAAAAGGATCTAAAGAATTACAGACCCATAACTTTACTAAATGTGATGTACAAACTATTAACCAAGATATTAACAAACAGATTAACAACTAAATTAGATGGATACCAGGCAAGAGAACAAGCCGGATTTAGAAAAAGCTTCAGTACAAGTGACCACCTTTTAACGATGAAGATATTAATCGAAAAAGCTAACGAATATCATATCCCGCTATACATGGCATTTATTGACTTCGAAAAAGCATTTGATAGTGTGGAACACTGGGCAGTAAAGAATTCCCTACAAAACAGCAGAATAGACTACAGATATACCGACTTAATTACAAATATATATGATAAGGCAACAACAACTATCAAGCTAATGAAACAAACGGAGCCTATTAAAATAAACCGAGGAGTAAGACAAGGAGATACCATTTCGCCCAAGCTATTCAACCAAGCGCTAGAAGATGTGTTCAAACAACTGCACTGGGATGGTTTGGGTATAAACATAAACGGGCAATATCTGAATCACTTACGATATGCTGATGATATTGTATTAATAGCAGAAAGAAGTGAAGAATTACAAAGAATGATGGAAGAACTAGATAGAGAATCGACAAAGATAGGACTGAAGATGAATTACAGTAAAACAAAAACCATGACCAAGCAACAAGAAGAACTAGTAATTACAGTGGCACAAACAAGAATAGAACAAGTAAAAGAATATATATATCTAGGACAAATCACTAGATTAAATAAAGAAAATCAGACCGAAGAAATAAAGAGAAGAATAAGGTTGGCCTGGGCATCATTCGGAAAACTGTCTTATATTCTAAAGAACAGAAAATACCCGCAATACCTAAAAACAAAAGTCTTCAATCAATGTATACTCCCTGTTTTAATATATGGCTCTCAGACATGGACGTTTACAAAAGAGAATATGGAAAAAATAGCAAAGACAGAAAGAGCTATGGAAAGACAAATGCTGAACATTAAATTATCAGACAGGAAAAGAAACGAATGGATCCGTAACAAAACAAAAGTGAAAGACGTCTCTACCCAAGTAGCAAAGCTTAAATGGAAGTTCGCCGGACACACCCTACGGCAGAAGGATGAAAGATGGACTAAGATGGTAATACATTGGAGATCATGGAACCACAAACGAAAAAGGGGAAGGCCACAGATGCGATGGTCAGATGACCTGAAGAAACACACTGGGTCAAAATGGATGCAAATTGCCCAAGATAGAGAGGCATGGAAGAAGGAAGAGGAGGCCTATATCCAAGGATGGATGTTTAGGGCTGATTAGATAGATAGATAGATATATCTAGTAAATAGAGCATACTATGGATTAAAGAAACTTATAAAATCAACTCTAATCAAGCCCGTCCTCACTTACTCGTGAGAAATGTGGACGATGACAAAAAGTAATGAGGAACGTTTAGGCTGTTTTGAACGTAAAATCATCAGACACATTTATAAAGGCGTGAAGGAAAACAGAAAAAGAAAAAATTTTGAGCTTTACCGCCTTTATAGTGAACATAGTATTAGTAGGTCCATCAAAATAAACAGGCTGCAGTGGTTAGACCACTATGAGAGAATGTAGGGATGGACTTAAGCCGAGCCGTGCCTTTGAAAAGCTTGAGTTCGGCTCGAAATTTCGAGCCGAGCTCGAGATTAAAGCTCGGCTTGAACTTCGAGCTGTAGGTTGAGCTCGTGAATAGTTTGAGCCGAGCCTAGCCGAGCTCGAAAATACAACAATGAATCTAAAATGTAACATTCGTAGTAATTTACGGACACACTGTATGTATATTGAAAATACATATTTGTAGCCTGAACTACTTATTCTCAAACAAAAGTGTCAGTCGTAGCAGAAACAAATGAATTAGAAAAAGTATTAGAGTATTAGCTAAAATATTGACAAGCTCGTTAAGGGAAGCTCGGATCGTTTCGAACTCAGCTCGGCTCGGCTCGAAAAAAATTGATTCGACTCGAAGCTCGACTCGCAAGAAACAAATCGGATTAAGCTCGAAGCTCGGCTCGTCAAACGAACCGAGCCTTGAGTTGTGACGATAATAAAATTTTATCGTCTAGAGCAGGGGTTCCCAAACTTTTTTGTACCACGCCCCCTTTTGTTGAAATGAAAGTTTCTCTTGCCTCCCCTTTACCCCCCTTTACAATAAATTGTATGCGTCTAAATGGGAACAAAACAAAAACAAATAAGTATTAGCTTGAAAACAAAACATTTATTTACACTGCCATAAGATACAACAATATCAGTTTCCATAAAATACAAAAATTATTAATAAAAAATAGATTAGGTTGGTTAGTGAGATGGATGTGCTTACATTTTATTTACTAGTATGCCTATTCGTGACTGAGTTTTAGTAAGTGCACAGCACAAGTCACTAGCAACATCAAGTTTATTCCGATACTTTGCTTTAATTGCCACAAGTGTTGAAAATCGCACAAATAGTTACTTGAAAAAGGCAAATATAAATGAAGAGCTTCCCGTGATACACTAAGATACACTTGGAAATATTTTAACCAAAATGAAGTTTTGTCCATTATTACAAAGTATTTGGCAGAGGAAACATGCAAAAAATCATTTGGATTTATTTGCAAAGCATCTTCTTGAACTGATTCAGGCAGGAAGTCTATGTTGACATGGAATGGATCAGTTGACATTCTGTAAAAAAAAATTGTCACAAGTGTTTCAGAAGTATTTTTGGAACTCTTTAATTAGGCTCTCCAAATGGTTTGATATTTGGATTTCCAAACTTGATCCTTCGTGTTTCTTCTGAGATTGGCTCTACTTTAGAGAAATTTGAATAATTTCAGGGGTTTGCTGAAATTTTACGCCTTCAAAGTTGAATAACTAAGTCTCCATCACAATGAGTAACTACTATATTTGAGTCTCCACCCTGCAGTTTTAGGTTAAGGCTGTTCAACAAGTCAAAGATATCTGACAAATAAGCCAATATTACTTGGGTTCAATGTTTTTTAAAGGTCATGTTCAGCTCATTTTGCTTTTGATGTTCGAAGGTGATTACTTCATCCCAAAGGTCAAATAATCTTGCCAACATGTTTCCTTTTGAGAGCCATCGTACTTCTGTATGAAGTAGCAGTGTTTTGTGATGACTTTATAAAACTTCACAAAGTGTTTTAATCAGTCGAGTATTCAACGCACTGATTTTTTTATGTACTTCACTACTTTAATACACAACTTTAAGACAGCCATAAGTTCATTTGGAAGGGTTTTTGCTGCCAAGGCTTGTCGATGTATAAAACAATGTATCCCAATCACATCAGCATTTTTCTCTAACTGCGAATAGCCGAGCGAAAACCAAGCGCTAAAGGTGCGCCATCTGTACATAAACTGATCAGTTTTTGCCAAGAGAGTTCATGTTTGTCAAAAAACTCTCACACTGCTTTCATAACATTAATAGCTTTTGTCGTGGTCTCCAGTCTCCAACTCTGTAGAAAAGAGTAGCTCGTCTTTCATTCTTTCGTTTTGAATATACCGAACATAAACAATTAACTGATTAACTTTGTGCTATGTCAGTACTCTCGTCTAGCTGAATAGAAAAAAATGGCGATTATTTTACTGCATCAACTACCTGGTTTTGTATGTCTTCGGTCATATCATCAATTCGGCGTTTTACAGTGTTGTCAAAAAGAAGTATTTGAGATAACTTTTGCTTACTCTGCGTTACCAGACACAGTTTAACAAGCGTTTAATTTTGAATTTTAGAAAAATAACTAAATTTATTTTAATGTTCAACTTGTCTCGCGCCCCCCTGATATGTCCTCACGCCCCCCAGGGGGGGCGCGCCCCCCCCCAGTTTGGGAACCCCTGGTCTAGAGTACGCCAATGAATTAAGTAAAACGTGTTTTTGTACCGACTCGTACGACATAAAAATCGGAACGAAAAACCTAGTTGATTATTATTATTCTTGGAGCGTTGATCGAAGAATAATAAACAACAACGAGGTATAAGAGGTGAGTTATCCCGACTATTTTTCGCTGTCGTTTTGGTGTGTTAAACGAATCCGACGGTTTTCCTTTTACCTATCCTTTTACGAGCGTATTTTCCGACATGTCTTTTCCGCTGGCGAGCTAAGCGAGCTCTCTCCTTATATATACGTTTCATATTAATAAATGTAATTATTCCTAATCCATGCGATCATCGGTTGTATTAATTCATGTACCAGATATCGTCACATCAACCCGAACCTTTCAAATGAGCTAGGACACGACCCCTATTCTCATTTAAAAAAATCATCGATTACCTCATATTGCCCAGATGCTAGTATGATAAATAAAGACCGGATTATATGATTTTGCATATCGATAACCATCAAAGATACAATCAAACGCTTCAGGATGTGGACGAATTATGATAATTAAAGGCGTTTGACACTAATTTAATTTAACATATTTAGAATATTTTCGGCTTTTTAACATATTTTGATGGTTAGAAGATATTTTCGACCGTTTGACATATTTTGGCATATTTTTAACATATTTTGGCATATTTTGACATATTTTTGGCTGTAAACAGCTTGACACAGTTAACCATGTAACAATGGTTAGGTTTATAAATGATGCTTTCATGAAATTTTTCCTTCCCGACATTGTTCCAACTAACAAAATCTTGCTTATGATTTCCGATGCTGCGTCATACATGGTCAAAGCTGGCCAACAACTAAAAGTTTTATATCCCGATTTAATTCATGTGACGTATTTGGTGCATGGTTTAAACAGAGTGGCGGAAGAAATTCGAAATTCATTTACTACATTTAATAGTTTAATTAGCAACGTGAAGAAAAATTTTTTAAAATCGCCTTTAAGGATTCAGATATATAAAGAAAAATTACCAAATATTCCTTTGCTACCGGAGCCTATAATCACAAGTTGGGGAACATATTTAAAAGTTGCCTGTTTTTATGCGGAACATTTTCTCCCTATAAAAGAACTAATTTTATGTTTTGACGAAACAAATATTGGTGCGATTTCAAAATGCAAATCAATTTTAGAAAACAGATCACTGCACAATGAGTTTTGTTTTATTAAGTCGAATTATGAATTTGTTTATAAAATCATCCTCAATCTTAAAACTGAATCGTTTCCACTACAAGAGTCTCTTAATTTAATTCAGAAATTTAAGGAAAAGGCTGAAGAAGTTTCTGGAGAAATTGGACAATCAATAAATAAAAAATGAATTAAAACTTTACAGGAAAATAGTGAGTTAAAATTATTATTACAGGAAGCAAACCAAATTATTTGTGGCGATTTTGATGTTAATACCAATTTAAATGCGGAGATTGTTAATGTTATAAAATTTGCACCAATCACATCAGTTGATGTTGAACAAAAATTTTCAACATACAAATTACTACTAACGGATAGGCGACATAATTTTACTATTGAAAATATTGAAAAACATTTGATTGTGAATTGTTTTTATAAGAAGGAATAAAATGTAGAAACGTAAGTAATAGTAATAGGTACTAGGTATGTAGGTATACATTGGTATATTTAGGTTAATTTTGTCACTATATGTACTTACCCTTATTTAATAAAAGTTCTATACATTTTTTAATGCATATTTTCTTGTTACTTTAAAATGTTTTTCACATATTCCATATATTTGGAACATATTTTAAACTTTTATGGAATATTTTCGACATATTTTACTCATATTTCAGACATATATATGCACATATTTCAGTCAAAACAGGAACATATAATCCGGTCTTTAATGATAAATATGTCAAAATTAATAATTTAAAAATAACAATTGACCTGTTTCTAGTTTTTTCTTAAAGTCACCGGTTTATAAAATAACAAATATATTTCTTTCATTTGCACCATAACCATACTGTACATAAGCACCATTTATAATCATTTTGATAGTTATTTATTCATTTATTATTAAATTACACTGGGGAACAATTTGAAACTTAATTTCTGTTGAGTTAGATGTTTTAGCTGTTTTCTATAGAATTAGGCATGCTGATTTCAAAACTGTTTTTAGTTTTCTTCTATCACGTCACGTTCGTTTTCTATGTGGGTGGGGCGCCTGGTGGGGGTAATGACGCTCTGATAACTGCAACTTTTCTAGACTTAGGCCCGTATTCATAGTCGGTACTCAGGTCTGAGTCGATGCTTAAGGTCGACCTTGAACAAATTCTTATACAAATTTGTATACAAATTTTTTCAAGGTCGACCTTAAGCATCGACTCATACTTGAGTACCGACTATGAATACGGGGCTTAGACTTGCCTGTTAAATTCAGTTATGTCTGTTATACTGTGGTGAAACGTTGTGTGTCGGTTAGCAGTATTTAGTATTTTCTTACTGAAGTGTGTAGAACTGCTTAGTGTGTTTGAACTGAAACGTTTCCTCATGTCTACCTCTGCCCCTATACGTCGTAAGTGCAAAAACAGCCCCGATTCGTTTTGTTATATATGTGGCAGTTTTACCATTCCCAGTCAAAGGATAAACATCAGTACATTTGTCAAACAAGCATATTTTGTCTATTTTAAAGTGAAACTTGGTGATCAAGATAAAGTATGGGCACCTCATAAAGTGTATAAACAGTGTGTTGAGGGTTTACGGATGTGGACCAAGGGAAAACTTACAAAACTTCCATTTGGTATACCTATGATTTGGAGTGACCCCAAAGATCATTCAAGTGATTGTTACTTTTGTATAGTGAAAACATCAGAATATAACAAGAAAAACAAATGTAAAATAGATTATCTGGTTTACTGTCAGCTATACGCCTAGTGCCGCATTCAGCTGAAGTCCCCGTGCCAGCTTTCAATGCATTTCCCTCTTTGGAAGAAGGGGAATGCGGATATGGTGCAGATGAAAGCGACTCCAACGATGAAGATTTCGAAAATGAAGATGACTCCGTATGTAAGGGATTCGAGCAGCAAGAGCTAAATGATTTGGTACGAGATTTGGGACTACCCAAAAAAGCTTCAGAGCTCTTAGCATCACGACTCAATGAGAAAAACTTGCTTGAAAAGGGAGCCAAGGTATCCTATTTTCGAACACGAGAAAGGGCATTTCTGTAATATTTTCAAAGTGAAGGTGGATTTGTGTTTTGCCATAATGTAAGTGGTTTAATGGATGAATTGGGAATTTCAAACTATAACGCATCTGACTGGCGACTGTTTATAGATAGCTCAAAGCGGAGCCTGAAATGTGATCTCCTCCATAATGGAAATTTATTTGGTTCTGTTCCAATTGGCCATTCAGTTTGTTTGCGTGAAGAATATGACGACATAAAGAAAGTCATTGATCTGTTGCAATATCACATGCATCAATGGATCATTTGTGTTGACCTTAACATGGTCTGCTTCCTACTTGGTCAACAACGTGGATACACAAAGTATCCAGTATCGCTGCTTTTTGTGTATGTGGGACAGCAGAGCTCATGCGCAACATTGGGTGCAGTCGAATTGGCCGCCAAGACCGGACCTGAGACCTGGTGATCCAAACATTGTAAATCAGCCACTTGTCAACAGGAAGAACATTACATTTCCACTTCTGCATACAAAATTGGGTCTCATGAAGCAATTTGTTTAAGTTTTGCCAACTGAAGGAGACTGTTTCAAGTATCTCGTGTCGAAATTTCCTAGCCTGTCATTTGAAAAATGAATGAATTTATTTAACTACATTACACAATTACAAGGTTTGTAGCAAGTCAGACTTCAATGATTAAAAATAAACAAGTTAAAACCTATCTATACATCCTAAAATACACAAAAAATACCTAAAATATACAAATAATAATTTCACACACAAGTATATCACAAAAATTTCAATTTTAAATAGTATAAAATTATGTAACTACTGTATCACAGCTCAGTAATAAAAGATATCAGATAGATGAGTACTTTCCATGAACTTCAATGAAACTTGAAATATTCAAGTTATTCCTCCACTGAATAAAAACAGTTATTATTCAGAATTCTTTTCACGGTTTTTTTAAAAGCATTTAGACTTAAATTTTTTATATAACCTGGCAATACGTTGTAAAGCTTGTAATCTAAAGAATTTCTTTTTGACTTAGTTAGACGGTAACGATTAATTCTGATATTATCTGCCTGTCTGGTGTTGTAATTATGAATATCATGTTGTTTCACAAGAGATACAGATCAAGAGAAAATGTAATGGCCGGTGTTTTTGATGGTCCATAGATTCGGCAGCTTCTTGCAGATGAATATTTCGTGGTCACAATGTCAGAAATTGAAAAGAATGCTTGGTTGGCATTCAAAAACATTGTTGAAAGCTTTCTTGGAAATGCACGAACATTGAATTACGCCGACATTGTCCAGCACCTCTTGGAGGGCTTCCAAAAGCTAGGTTGCAACATGAGCATTAAAGTGCATTTTTTACATAGCCACCTTGATAATTTCCCGGACAATCTTGGTGCGGTTAGTGATGACCAGGGTGAGCGTTTCCATCAAGATTTGAAGGTCATGGAAGCACGGTGCCAAGGTAGATGGGATGTACATATGATGGCTGACTATTGTTGGAGCATCAAGCGCGAATGTACACAAACTGAACACTCCAGAAAAAGCCATAAACGCAAATGTTTGTCTTAATTTGTAAGCACTGTTCATTAATTAAACAATTTTATTTGTGTGAACTCGATTTAACTTAAATTAAATTATTTGTAAACTGTATAATTGGTACGTTTTTATTTTATGTTCCTTTATATGATGATTTTTATGATTTTTGAGGATATCCTGTAGTTTAAAAAGTTGACGTGATGGACAAAATCTGAGGTTATTCTCAGATTCAGACGCCAAAAATTAGTGAAAAACAAGTGTCAGATCTAACTCAACAAAAAATGTGTTCCCCAGTGTTATTAATACCTCTGGAGGGGATACCTCTGAGGACAGTATCCAGTGAGTGGCTATTGCTGTTGCTATTGTTAATGTTTTATTTTACATCCGTAGCTCCGATTAATCTGTGTCATTTTTATTACACTCTTCTTCTTCTTTTGGTTCCTATCCGTTTCGGATGTTAAAAATCATATTGGCAATCCTAACCTTGCTCGCTGCGGCTCGAAACAGTTCCATTAAGGTTTTCTTAAACCATGTTCTTAAATTCCGCAGCCATGATATTCTCCTTCTACCGGGTCCTCGCTTACCTTTGACTTTACCTTGCAATATGGACTGCAGCAGGGAGTAACGGTGCTGATTTCTCATAACCTGTCCCAGATACTGCAATTTTATGCGTTTGATGGTAAACACAATCTCCGGTTCCTTCTCCATTCTTCTTAGGACTTCCTTGTTCGTGATTATTACACTCATAGATCCTTAATAACATAAAAATCATGAAATTTTCGGCTATTTAGAACAAATAAAAGTACCTACTTATTTGTGTACTACTTTCACTTTCTACCCGCAGAGTTACAGATAACACAACTAAATATTATGAAAATACTTTTACTATATTAACGCTTTTCTCGTGTTTTTAAGATAATCAGTAACCATTTAACATAAATAATTAATACAGGTTAAGAAGTGAGGACCCCGAATAGGTGTCAAAAAATTCATTATAACGGTTGTACTGTTCGATATCTTCACTCTCTCTAATGCTACTCGGAAAAATCTATCTTTCCCTGTAGTATCATTCTGACCATTTGATATCGCCGTACCCTCAATATGTTCCAGATACAGAACTTTCTTATCTTTTTCCTATTCTCTTCTTATTTCCTATTCTTTGCACATCTCTCACAATACGTCCATGCTTGTTTTCTTCTGCGTCCTTGCTATTCTGCTCATTTTTCCGTCTCACCCCATTTCAAATGACTGTAGCTTATTTATGGGATATTGATATGTATACCTCAGAATAGGTTTTAAAAGTTGCTCCAATGCTAAAAATAATATGATTGGATGTGTTTGAGTTGGAAATGATAATTGCATTCTGATATTTTTATTGTACATATTCAGTGCTTTTTTGAATTTCTATCACTTGAGCTGTGCAGATGAATGATCCTTTATGTACCCTGTATTTTGCTTGTATGTGTTTTTCTATTCATCAGCATAAATTGTGTGATAATTCGGGTGTGGCTCTAAAAACTCTGTTATTAGGTGATACTTCTTCATGTTCATCATCCTTTAAAGACATTGGCAATCATCATGGCCCATTTTACTCCATCTGCAGCAGTTCTGAAGAGTTATATTGTTGTTTTTCCACTTTAATGCTTTAAATTTTTCAGCCAGGGCGTGCGTCGTCACCCCGGTCCTCTGTTCCTTTTCACTTTCCCTTGTATAACTAATCGCATCAACTCATATTTTTGATTCCTTAGTATGTGATCAAAGTATCTCATTTTTCTTTCTTTCGTAATGTTGAGTATATATTTTTCTTTTTTCATCTTTTTGAATATTTCCGTGTTTGTTACGTGTTATGTCCATGATATTTTCTACATTCTTCGATAACACCATATCTCAAAGCTGGCAATTCTTTTTTCAGTTACGTCCGTAATTTTCCAGGCTTCAGCTCCATAAAAGGACAGAGAATAAGTAGCATCTCAATATTCAAGTTCTAGTTTCTATTTTCAGTTTTCCATTGCATATCCTACTGTTTTCCAGGGCCCCCGCTACCATATGTGCAAAGTGTTCAATGCACACGGGCGCCATCCTTTAGGGGCACCAAAATCCGGGGTCAAAAATTGCAAAAAAAGCAAAGAAACAAAAAAACAAAAAAAACTTCAAAAAATAAATAAAAAACATGATTCAAAATGCCTTAAGGGGCGCCAAAATCCTTTTTTTGCACACAGGCGCCAGTGTTTTGCCCCCTTACGGGGGCCCTGCTGTTTTCTTCTTATTGAAAGCGCTTGTGACCATCGCAATTCGTCGTTTTATTTTGAGGCTGCGGTCCCATTGTTCATTGTTCAATTAGCTCACATCCCAAATGTATACGTGACACCAAATCAGAATAATTAGGCATATTAACGTCACATACAACAACCGATGTGGGTAAAATAATCGATTTCTACTTTTGTTGATGTTTTTAGGGTCACGCTTTTCAAACCTACATAAATAGTAGGGATTTTCGCATCCTCTTCATTTTTTTTGTAGATAAAATCCCCAATGTATCATAAGATATCACAATACTATAATGCAGTGGCGTGCTGGTCATATAAATGAATCGGTGCAATCACCGAGAGGCCTCGGCCTGTTGAGGCCGGTCAAATAAGTTTTCATTATAAATAATGAATAAAAAATTCTGATGATTCTTATGAAGGTAACATGAGGATGGGAGGCCGCTTTCCTATAAAGTAACCGGGCTGCTTGAAAAGTTCCAGCACGCCACTGCTATAATGTCTTATAAAACGTATCAAGGAAACATATTGAGGAGTACAAGCAGATGTTTTAAGTAAACACTATTATCTACTGTATAATTTACGTGTAGCAAATAAGAATAGAGAATAGAATAATACTTTTGGATAGAGATAGATTAAATGTTAAAAATGTAGTTTGTTTAGATCATCATTCATCATCACTCATCACATGAATCATTATCAACATTGGCTATACAAGCCATGGTGGGTCTTGGCCTGTTCCAGAATCAGCTTCCATTCCTTCCTATTCTTCGCCTTGGTTTTCCAATTTCGTACTTTAAACACTCATAAATCGTCTTCCACCTGGTGCTTAAATCGTGCTCTGGGCCTGGTTCTTCTCCTCACTCCATCCGGTCTTTGGTTATAAATGTGTTTCGACGGTTCCATTTTGTTCAATAGGGATGTTCACTAATTTTTAAATATAGTTAAATTCAATAGATTACAAGGTATATAAAAACGTAACAATCATAAAACTGTTTAAAAATGTATATTTTTTAAGATAAATGAGTTCATAATGTTGATTTTCTTGGAGGCTAGAAAAACGGTACCCTGCAGCGAGGCTACGGTCTGTGACGTCAGCAGTCGTAACGTCTTTGATCGACGACTAATTTTGTATACTTATTTACTCAGTGTATTTGAATGTGCGCAGTTTTTTACGTATTTAATTATTAAAAATAAAGCCAAATAAGTGGTGTTTTGTTCCTGGGTGTGTAAATACATCAAAAAACAGTGCTGACAAGATTTTTATTACCGTTCCAGCCAATTTAAAACAGAAAAAGAAATGGTTTGTTGCAGCTAGAACTTAAAATAACTAACTTAAAGAACTAACTTAATAAAATAAACATTATAGAAGTTTTCCAGAGACTTTCGGCCCTTGGTAATAATGTAATTGTTCTTTCTGCATTTACATTTTTCAAAAATACTTATTATTAGTTTTCTCAGGATTCGAAAAAAATGAATGAATTTAAATAGCATTGGACCAAGATTTTGCACCTACCCCCTTAAAGAGTAAATGAAAAAGTTTCGGGACCTCAAATTTGTATTCCTTAAACTGGGATATTCCTAAAAATGGGATTCTAATAATACATACAGTAAAAGTAAACCTTGAAATAACTACATGTGGATGTAGGTATGACTTTATATTATATTAAAATCATTAATAATTTAGTGAAAAGATTGGTTGAAATGAAAATGTATAATACTTAAGTTCAAAAATATTTTTTACCTTGGAACAGTTGTCAACTCGAAATACGAAACAACCGAAATAAGATCTAGAGTTGAAAAAGACATAGCAACATTTAACAACATGCATGAGAAATATTTTCACCCATTGCGACATAATATCTCTCCCACTAAAAATGCGGCTGCTAAAATGTTATTATTTCCGGTCTTGCTATATGGCGCAGAGGCCTGGACAATAATGGAAACATTAATGAAAAAGCTAGAGGCATTCGAGATGTGGGTGTACCCACGTATCCTCAAAATATCCTGGGCGACCCACACCAACGTACAGGTATTGCGTCGAATGGGAAAACAAAAAGAAATCTCTTTTACAATTAAGAAACGAAATCTTAAATATTTCGGTCATATCATGAGACATGATAAATATCGTATACTCCAACTGATAACGCAAGGTAAAATAGAGAGCAAACGCGGACGCGGAAGAAAAGACACTCATGACTTAAAAACTTACGCCAATGATTTGGACAAAAATCGATCGAGTTATTCAGAAACGCCTCAAATTAAATTAAAATTGACATGATGATAGCCAATGTCCACAACGGACAAGGCACATGAAGAAGAATAAAAATATTTTTAATACACCTAACCAAGGTAAAGTAATAATCAGCCAATGTATGTATACAATATGCATGCGTACAATGCATGGATACAACTTTCTCTATTTTTTTTTGTGGAGTATTAAGCATTTATTTTTTTAGCTTAAAGAAGACATGGAAAATTATATGGAATATACACTCAGTAAAGCTGTGGTAGATTTATTTTTTTACAAGATGCCGATAAATCATACTCCATTGTTACATCTACACTACAGTCGGTAGTTTATACGAATCGGCTTTCTGAAAGCCTTCTTCCATTTTATTTGTTTATTTTTGTAAAACCCAAAATATGTCCTTACAAACAGTCTATCCACTTTAAACTAAACAAATTCACTATAAAACTCCACTTTAACCCTGATAAAACAAGAAGAGAACAAAATAAAATGACCTGAAACGTCAAACAGGTAAACAGTAACACTATGAGAATGGCGCGCGCTTGGGGTATGCAACTAGTGACGTCAGGCCAATAGAGAAGCGTTCTTGAAATTTAAAATAATGCTAGATTTCTAATAAAGATTTTTTATAGAAAGGCTTTTTCAATTTTGTTGAAATTTTGGACAATTATTCCTAGGGTGTTTCTTAATCGTTTTACATGTTTGAAATGACTTTTTAATTTTTTGTGAACATCCCTATTAGGGATGGTCACAAGCTCGACCTTAGCTCGGCTTGACTCTGTAACGAGGTCGTTGCGTTTGTTGCTCTAGGTAACAAAAATTCAGCCGAAGACAGAAGGTTCGCTTTTTAAGACATTTATTTAGAATTAAAACATTACAAATGATAAGATAATTAGTCTTAAATTACTACTCGTTAATTTCGTTAATAAAATATATTTTAAACCTACGTATCGAACATTAGGTTATCTAATTCTCTATTCAGTAATATAAACATTAACATAATTATTTACATAGAAAATAATTTTTTTTAATTAAATGATTTGACACAAAAAGAAGAATATATGTCATTTATTTAATTCAAAATACACTTTACTCCTATCAGAAAACAGTAAAAAATGTTTATTTGAGAAATAAATAATAATTATTGCTTTTCGTTTAAATTCAATGTTCAAGCTGCCACCCACCTGCCTCTTAGTAGTTTGAACATTTAATTTAAGCGAAAAGCAAGGTTTATTTAGGAAATAAACATTTTTTACTGATTTTTGACAACAGTAAAATGTATTTTAAATTAAATAAATGATACAAATTCTTATTTTTGTGTCAATTAATTTAATTAAAAAAATTTAGGAAAGAGGGAGATACCTTATTGTCTGGCAGAGGAGAAGAAACTAGCCAACAGGACAAAATGTAAGAACAACATTGTTTAGCATATAACTCACAAAGATTCGTAGCTCCAAGAGAAAAGGAGTGTTTTATATATTGTCTTTTGTACTTATTTTGATTTGACGTCAATATGTAGTTCCTTCTTCATAAAATTTGTTACTATTTTTTTAGTAATTTTGGGTTTCCTGTATCTATTGATAGTTCTTCTCTCGTTGGTTCTTTTTCTTATTTTTATTTTATTATTATTTCTATAGTCTTCTCTAGTTTATTTAATTCTTTTCTGAATTATCGTCGTTATTCTTTTATTTGTATTATTTGAATTATTTGATCTAATTTTTTCTTTTTTTTTATACTGTGTTATTATTGGAGTTCGGAACGTTATTTACACCTTTTAAATAGTTCTTCCTTTTCTTCTTCGTTTCTTCTTCCTTACTTTATATTTGTATTTTGGTTTGTTACTATTTTTATGTTATTTACGGTTTACCTTTAGTTCGGCTTTTCTTATAATTTTGTTCTGAAAAGATGAAAAGTGCAAGTGCCTGATAAGAAATCTATGATGGCATTGTATTTGTTGTGAGTCTGTAGCCAGCAGAGACTGGATAATAAATGATATTAAATTTGATTAAATTTTTATATGGGCAATATGAGGTAATCGATGGTCCAATAATTTTTTTAATTAAATGAATTTACACAAAAAGAAGAATGTATGTCATTTATTTAATTCAAAATATATTTTACTTCTATAAGAAAACAGTAAAAAATGTTTATTTAAGAAATAAATAATAATTGCTTTTCGTTTAGATTCAATGTTCAAGCTGCCACCCACCTGCCTCTTGGTAGTTTGAACATTTAATTTAAGCGAAAAGCAATGTTTATTTAGGAAATAAACATTTTTTACTGTTTTTTGACAACAGTAAAATGTATTTTGAATTCAATAAATGATATACATTATTATTTTTGTGTCAATTAATTTAATTTAAAGAAAATTAGGAAAGAGGGAGAGACCTTATTGTCTGATCATAAAGCAGAGGAGAAGGATCATAAACTAGTCGACAGGACAAAATGTAAGAACAACATTGTTAAGCATATAACTCACAATGACTCCTAGCTCCAAGAGAAAAGGAGTGTTTCATATATTACACAGGCCAACGAAAAAAAAAAAGATTTAAAAAACTTTTCTTATAAATTTATGTGAATCCAATGTATTTTTTGGAGCTAAAAAAGAATCTGAAATTAGATTTTACGTATCACCCACAGTTTTCCCACAATATGGCACTGGCTTATTCTACAATATAATAATTTAAAATACCGGAATACATTAAAATGATACATTATTAGAATAATACCTTTTATCTAATTTTTATCTTCGCATAGTATATGTCTGTACAAGCATTTCAGGAGTCAATGCTTTTGTATTTTCTTTCTCTTTTTTTTTTCTGTAAAACTTCTCAAGGAGCTTTTTCTCCTATGCGAGGCACTCTGTTGTTCCCGATGAAGTGACCAACAGTAATCACCCATTATTTTGATGTTCCAACATCCCTGGTATGTTAGCTCCATCACCTTGATATGCTGGTGGAAGCGTTCGCCTCGTTCTTCACTGACTGCACTTATATTTTCAGGGCAATGATCAAGATGGTCATGCAAAAATTGGATTTTGAGGCTCATTTGACATCCCAAATCTTAAATCTTATCTAAAATCTTAAAAAAAAACGTATCTAATAAATTAGCTACTATAAGCTCGTAGTTAGGGTCTTTCACATTACCTAAAAACTTGGTTACAACTTTTTTGAATCCAATCCTAGCTTCTTTTTCATTAGTAGTAATCTTGGTTTCTAAGGTAATTATGCAATTTTAAATGTTAAATTGTGAAAGAATGGTGGGTGATACAGCATTTTTAATATGATTTTCGGACTCAGCACACCAAAATACATAAGATAGAGGTAATTTTATCGAAAAAGTTTTTTCATCGTTGGCCTGTGTTATCTTTTGTACTTATTTTAATTTGACGTCAAATGTAGTTCCTTCTTCATAAAATTTGTTACTATTTTTTTAGTAATTTTGGGTTTCCTGTATCTATTGATAGTTCTTCTCTCATTATTTTTATTTTATTATTATTTCTGTAGTCTCCTCTAGTTTATTTAATTCTTTTCTGAATTCTCGTCGTTATTCTTTTATTTGTATTATTTGAATTATTTGATCTAATTTTTTCTTTTTTATACTGGGTTTTTATTGGAGTTCGGAGCGTTATTTACACCTTTTAAATAGTTCTTCCTTTTCTTCTTCGTTTCTTCTTTCTTACTTTATATTTGTATTTTGGCTTGTTAGTATTTTTATTTTATTTACGGTTTATCTTTAGGTCGGCTTTTCTTAATTTTTTTTTTGAAAACTCCAAGTGACTGACAAGAAATCTATAATGATATTGTATATTTGTTGTGAGTCTGTAGCCAGCAGAGATTGGATATTAAATGATATTTTTGATTAAATTTTTATAGAGGGAGTTTGAATACTGTTTAAACTTGGTACATTCAAAAAGATATGACCAAGATCACCCAGTTTTTTTTGCAATGTTTACAATTATCGTCTTCAATCACGTTTATTTTAAATACAGTATATAACTTGGATAGCATGCATATCCAAAGCGCAAACGATTTATGTAGGTTGTAGCAGTAGTTGGCCCCCTATTTTATTCCTGTAAATGCCTCGTCGTAGAACTTTTTTTAATAAGTCGGAATAAGATTTAATTTGACAATCAAGAAAATATAATTTTATGAACAAAGTGCAGACTAGTACAGCTCCAGATGAAGTCGATGGGCGATTGTAAACCTTCGGATGACCAAGCGGGATAAATTTTAACCCCAATGCATGTTTTTATTTAATAAATTCAGACATATTTTCAATTTTAAACTCATTATTTTTTTATTTGACTTTAATATCATCCTCAATAGATACCCTCATTTTTTGTAATAAAAAAAATTCCCTATATTTTACGAAAAAAAAAAAAGAATGTATGTGTACTTTGTACGCACGTAAGACGTTATAGTTCTATTATATAATTTCAACGAAATAAATATATTTAACAGTTACAATACAAAAAATTAACAATAATTACCAAAAATTAACCAAAACTTAACAATGCCAAATATTAAAAAAAAAAAAAGAAAAAAGTATGAATCGTCCGCGATTTGAACCCACAATCTCGCGATTTCTCGTTCTCTGGTCCAATGCTCTACCAACCAGGCCATCAAGGCGCATGTTACATACCTTTCAGATATACATAATTACACATCACGGTGACAAGTGAAATATAAAAATAGATGTTTTATTATTTTACGGCCAAGGAAGACAAATCCAAAGACACAAAATTATAATAAATAATACATTTACTAAAAAACACTAATATATTATTTTAATGGCTCATCTGCGCTGATACATAATTTGAAAGATTAGAAACTAAACGTCATACTGTCTGCGTGCGCATGCGCGCAGATTTATGAAAAATTTTACTCTCAATCGCGCCTAAAGGAGTATAACTTCAAAAATATTTTCTGAATTTGGGATCAAATACGAACTCCCTTGGCCTTCCATGTTATATTAAGTAAATACCGTCTATTATGTGCAATTGTATATAAGAAACATTCCAATACTGAAAAAATAGTTATTTTTCTACGGCTGTGCTAAAGGAGCCACTTTAACGCACACATTTCGTTTCCGAAAGTTGCACTTTCCCGCAAGGCGTGCGGGAAAGTAAATTTTCCCGCACGGCGTACGGAAAAGTAAAATACCTTGTAATATGGAATTATAATATATTATAATACATGCAATAAACTAATATTTAAATATAATTTACTAATTTATTTCAAATTTATCTTATTGTGTTCATGTTTTAATGAAATTAGCGCAATAATTCGATGAAATAAAATTATTTTGACATAATATTTAAAAGTCAGATCAGAAGACAATTACAATGGTTTTGGATCGTCGCGTCGTCATGGAGACCAATATCGTCGTCGTGGTAACCCATTATATTGAAAGTTTGGTTTTGACAACCTTGTCAAAGGATTAATTTGTGTATTTTCACTTCTAAATAAAAATTAATATAACTCTATTTTTTGTGCATGTTTTCCAAACGAACGGCCCTAGAAAAAATATGGGTTACCACGACGACGATATTGGTTTCCATTACGACGATTCAAAACCATTGTAATTATCTATTGATCTGACTTTTAAACATTCAAAATAATTTTATTTCATCGAATTATCAGTAGTAATTGCACAAGAGCTCAAAAATTCTATATTAATTTTAGAGATCGAGTGAAATTTGTTGCGATTATTTCATGAATAAAACTGTTCACAAAACCAAAATTTTATTGTAATTTATTTATGTAAGTACAAATTAGTATTAGTAAAATTAAACACACAGTTGTTATAAATATGTGACGGTTGAAAGTCATCACTTTTATAATTTTTAAAACAATTATTGTCATTAATGTCACTGAATGTATTTTTTCATAGCAACGAAGGGCATCTGACGTAATATACTTGACGACGGGAAATTATCAAAAATTATCGGGTATAATATCACAAGAGAGTGAGAATAAATTGAAAATAATGCGACAGTTTTTCGAAAATTTGTTGTCTGGCAATAGACACGAGAGCCCGCAGGGCTCGAGTGGCTATTGCCCAATTAAGGAAACTGGTTGCCATTAAACAGAAAGAATCTACTTAAAAAAATTCTATCGGTAATTTTCTACAGTAGATAATTCTCAGTATAATTTTAATCTGATTGGACAGAATTAAACACGTGATCAAATATCTTACTACACGATTGGAAGTTAAAATCATCAAAAAATAATCAGTTTAATTTTTATTTCTGCAGCTTTCTATTGGTCAGAATCTCCTATGAATGAAATAATCGCGCTAATTTCATTAAAACATGAACACAATAAGATAAATTTGAAATAAATTAATAAATAATATCTAAATATTAGTTTATTGCATGTATTATAATATATTATAATGCCGCATTACAAGGTACTTTACTTTCCCGCACGCCGTGTGGGAAAATTTACTCACGTGAAAGTAAAGTGGTTCTTTAGCACGGCCGTAGAAAATAGTTATTTATGAAAGAGTTCGTGAAGTATGCTTTTTGCGAACGCACGCGATTTTTAGAGCACGAGCGACAACGGAGCGAGTGCTATACATCGCGTAAGTTCGTAAGTTCGCAAAAAGTACTTCACGCACAGTTTCATACAATATTTTATCTACGAAAAACAAATAAAAAACTGCATCTCTTCCTCACTGGAACTCATTTCTATTCTACAATTTTTAGAACTTTGACATTTAAAAATCCTAACTACTTTCAAACCACAAAACTGTCAAAAATTTTGTTGTAAGTCATTGCTCATATTGTCATCACCATGACAACGCGAGAGTTAAGGATATTTGATTATATGAAAGTGTGCCAAAAAACCCATTGAAAGTGTGCGAAAAAGTAAATCCCATTTAAAATACATTGTTACTTCATGCACCCTTTAAACCATTCACGCACTGCTATCTATAATGAGTATATATTTTAAAATTTCTTTAGTTATAAGTTACATACATTGTTTTATTTCTTAAAACATTCTTGTCATTTTTTCCTGGGGGTAATTTTTTACCCCCGTTGGTCATCCGTGTAAGAAAACAAGGTTGGAAAGGTTAAAGAAATCTACTTGACGTACACAAACCAAGCTACACGATAATTTAAACCATAATATACCAGGCGTTTTCATTTAAATATATTCGCTAGATAACCAAACCATGTGCTGGTTTTGCATTGGAAATAAAAACATGATACATATTAAAAAATCGCTGGAAGGCACCCGAGCATAAAATTTAACTTTAAATAATGACAAAACAAACGTGGCTGCGGTGCTTACACGCGAACAAACTGGAAAGATAATTATGACGCGGCTTTATTAATTTCATTAGTGTCTAATAATTACTTGACCTATCTCCCAGGAAGAATAGAGGTATAATAAAGCAATTATGTTTGTTGATTGGTAAATTATATGTATTTATTGTTATATTAATAAAAAAATCAAGGATAAAATACTGTGATCTATATCTTTGTTCTCGATAGAAACCCAATAATTCTCATCGTTGCGTAAACGCAACATTTTGTATTTTTGTTTGATATGTCAATACTTAAATACCATAATTATTTCCACATTTTATTTAAAATAAAACCAGTACAAATCTAAAAAAATATTTAGGAATCATTAAAAATATATATTATATATTTTTTAATTTAACAAATTTTGAAAAAATCGAAAATTCTTTTTTCATATTTTGGCCGATGTAATTTCGGTACCAAACGTAAAATTATATTTCTGAAATTATCAATTTATATTGATTTATCTATCAGTAGGAAAGATCGTACATCGTATTTGGAAAATATTTTTTGGTTTTTTCATACCTACACTAGTTCAATAATGTTGAGTTTAAAGCAACGTTGGAATTTCGTGTAAGAGGGTGCTGATGAGTCGCGTTTTTCGTAAAACTGATAATAAAAAAGTTACCAATAGGTTCCAAGTTACGCAGACGCAGACGCAAAAAAAAATTGTTGAACATTTATTATTGTTGAAGTTTATTATTAAATGTATTTTAGGTAAGTTTTTCAGAAAAAAGTTTTGATCACTGTATATAAACATTTTTTAAGCTGGTAATTTTCGGTTTTTGCGTTACATTTTTGTTATCTTTCTTAATTTTCTCAAAAAGAAATAGTCTATTTCATCTCTAAAGTAAAATAATTTAGTGCATTTTAAAGATTACATCCTAAGATTTAAAAAGGCACTTATAAAACTGTAATAGATCTGTTCAAACTTGAGTAAGATTTCAAAAATTACATTTATTAAGACATCATTTGAATTAAATTTTTGAGATTTTTTTGAATGAAACATCATTTAGTACGATGCTTGAGAAGTAAAGTAAGTTGTGCAAAATTGAGAGTTTTATAAGAAAAATTGTATTAGTTACACATTTTTAAATCACTTTAAACAAAATTCATGTAAGGCTCAGTTTCCGCCCCCACCGTACTTATGCCCATACATTTTCTTTCTTTTTATTATAACCATAAGATAGCTTAATTATTCTACTTTTAGGTTCAATTTGTAAAATTTCATTTGATCCATTAGTTAAAGAATTACATTAAACTAATTCAACCGTGCACTTCGCCGTACGCTAGTTTACAGTGCGCCAATGTTTGTGAGAAGGGTGACTTTAGCGTTATAAATAAAAAATTATAGAAGATACAGATTTAATTTTAGAAAATGTTTTATAAAAGGTTTTTTTTGTAAAATTTTCTGAATTTTTCAATGGTCAAGTCAGTTTTGTTCTAAAATTTATATTTTCTGAGTTATTTAAAAAAACATCAAACTTCGTAGTTCATTTGTTTAATAAAAAATGAAGCATCCACTTCTCGAGTAGAACTTTTTGATATGTTGTTTATTAAACATTTCTTAATGAAATTACAAAAAGTTTTATCTTGTTTGATTTTTTCCGAAGTGAAAATCTATATGCACTCCCCTAAGATTCTAATAAAGATATCTTAAGGCAAGATGAAAAGTCAGGAAAAAAAGATATGTGTCTTTCACTTATATCTTAGATTATGATCTAGAATCTAGAAGGTAAATTTTGTACGTAGAATCTGTTCTCTTGTGATTTTTCTCTAAAATTGATTGTTGTCGAGTTATACGTGATTTAAAATTTAAAAAATGCGAAAATGGCCATTTTCAAGGCTTAATAACTCGACTAAAAATTAAAATTATATAGATTTAATTGTTAATATATATCAAAATAACAGCTTTGTAATAAAATAATGACAAATATTTCTGCAGGATGTTGAAGAAGGGGTTTTAAACTTTGATTTTGTCGCTTTCTGTCTTTCATAATAATAATTTTTAACCGAGTTATTAAGAGCAAACAGTAGCGATCAACAGGTAGCAACAAACGCGTTCCAAGATTGCGGCTCTATTTTTGAATATTTTGTCGAGATATTTGGCACACATATTCGTAATATAATAAAGAATGGCGGTACAGGGCCCAATTTCAGAAATATGTTAGTATGTGGAAATTACTCTATAACTAAATAAAATATTGAAAAAAGAAGCCTGAAGGTAAATAGAATAGAATAGAATCTAGAAGGTAAATTTTGTACGTAGAATCTGTTGTTCTATTATTCAGAGTCGTTTTGTGTTCTGCTATACTATACGTTTGTCAAAGATTTTTCTCGTTGGACCGATGTAAATTTTTGGACAATCACCCCATGTCAGTTTGTGTACTCCACTTTGTAATTACTTTTTCAATTGGCTCTTATTTTTCTTAATGTATTTGCTTAAGTTGTTGTTTGTTTTAAAAGCTGGTGTTATTCCTTTCAAAGTTTGACTATTTTTTTTTTGATATATCTTGCCTGTACATGTAATCGAACAGAAGGTACTGGGTTTTTCTCTGGTGACGGAAAGACTAATTGCATGGCTTTCTTATGCAGTTTTTGGTTTAAAATTTTGTTGATTGTTTGTTTGTTGCATACAATTAATGCATAAATGCATGGTTTATAAGTTTGTCATTCATAAATTACACCAAATTATTTTAGGCACATTTGAACACCCTTTCAAATGAGCTACCATCACGCTCAAACGGATATCGTTACAAGTATGAAGTCGAATAAAAATCGACCTGTTTCGGGATTTTTCTCCAAAATCGTCCATTTTATAGAAAATGAATTTATTCCATAATTTTGCCCCTCTCTGTATCTGTTTTTCAATAACCTCCTCTAAATTTTAGTCATATCTTTGATCAAAAATATATTAGGTCATTTTTGCTTTTCTTCTACATATTTAGCTTTTATTAAATAAACCAGTGCCAATAAAACATAAACACACACACACACACAGCTTTTATTAAAAAACTTGAAGTTATTCCTAAATCGGTGACATTTCCGAATCGTAGTCCGTAGAAGTTATTCCTAAATCGAGTCTATTTATTCATATTTTTTATCAGTGCTACAATCAGAATACTTGATAAACTAACTATTAATGGAAGCTAGGTTTTTAAAATGCTATGCTGCAATTTCCTGGGACTTTTAGAGGAACCTAGTACCGTTTAGCTAAATATAACTAATTCAGTGGAGGCTCGTGACCTCAGTATGCGGGTAGGCGACAGATATAAATACCTTAATATATACTCTATACTCTATACTCTACATATTATATACTCGTATACCTACAGGGTGGGGCATTAGTGTGACAAAGTCCAATTACTCGTTTGTCGTAAGAGATACGAAAAAAAGTTACTTAGGTAAAAGTTGGGGCACACATATTACCATAAGTTAAAAATATTCTCAAATATACAGGGTCGTCCGTATTGACAGGGTGACACAAACTTATGTTTTTTAAATGGAACACCCTGTATATTTTTACTATTTTGGATTCTCCTCAATGTTCAATTTCTTAAAATATATGGTTTTGTAATATTATACGAGGTAGTTTAAAAGTTAATTACGTTTTTTTGTTAATTTCGTAGCAATATTTACACCCTGTAGAATTGTAGTGATTTGACATCAGATTTTTATTTTATATTCAAACGATTTTTAATATAGTCTACTGTTGTTAAACATTAACAGTATAGCAAAATGTTAAATTTTAGTATACAGGGTTGGTCGAAACTCGGAATTAGTTTTTTCTGAGTTTTCTTAAATGGAATACCCTGTATTTTAGTATTGTAATGAAATGATATTTTATGGTACTTTTTTATTTATTAAACATTCCCTATACCTAAGTGCTTTAATTTGTAAGTTATTCGTGATTCTTTAAGCCAAACATTAATTGCAAAAAATATTACGGGAAATTTTATTAGGTGGCCGTGAAAATATTTAATCAAAAATAATTTTTCTAAAAAAATACATCATAATCTAGCCTGATCCTTAATTTATTAATATTGGATGAGATATCCAAATAAATTCGTAGTTAAAATTGTTGGTGCGCAAAATATTTAAAAACATAAAATATTCTACCTAGTCGGTTATGACACTAAATTTCCTTAAAAATTTGACATTATACTATTTTTATAGTTCCAGTTGCTTTGTTACCATTACTAATATGAATTTTTCTAATGAGGAACTGACTAATAAGATTTTTGTGCTAGTGGATTTTAACAAAAAGGTGCTACTAGCAATAAGAATTTTTTATCAGAAATTCCCTGATAGACCACAGCTAAGAGGAGAAACGTTTAAAAATATACTAGAACGGTTTCAACGGACTAGACACTTAGATTATGATAAATCTGATCGAACAAAAACTATTGTAAGTGAAGAAAACCGGAATTAAATGTAATCCTTAGTGTCACTGAGGTTCTGCATATTAGTACAACCATTCTTACAATCTAAGTATATAGTCTGTTGAAACCGTTTTAGTAAACTTTCAAAAGTTTCTCTTTTTGGTTGTCGTCTCAGGGAATTGCTGATGATAAATTTTTATTGCAAGTAGCTCAAAAGTAGATAAATTTTTATTGCACAAAGCCATTTTAATCAGTTCCTCATTAGAAAAATTAATATTAGTAACGGTAACAAATCAACTAGAACTATATAAATAGTATAATGTCAAATGTTTATGCAGATTTTGTGTCATAGCCAGCTAGGGAGAATTTTGTATGTTTGATTAATATTTTAAGCACCAACAACCTTAACTACGAATGTATTTGGATATCTCATCCAATATTAATAAATTAAGAATCAGGCTAGATTATTATATATTTTTTTTTTCTAAAAATTATTTTTGATTGTATATTTTCACTGCCACCTAATAAAATTTCACGTAATATTTGTTGCAATTAATGTTTGGCCTAAAGAATCACGAATAACTTAGAAATTAAAGCCCTTAGGTATAGGGAATGCTTAAGAAATAAAAAAGTACCATAAAATATTATTTCGTTACAAAACTAAAATACAGGGTGTTCCATTTAAGATAACTCAGAAAATAGTCATTCCGAGTTTCGACCCACTCTGTATACTAAAATTAAACATTTCACTATACTGTTATTGATTAACACTAGTAGACTATATTGATAATCGTTTGAATATAAATAGAAAATTTGATGTAAAATCACTACAATTCTACAGGGTGTAGATATTGCTACGAAATTAACAAAAAAACGTTATTAACTTTTAAACTACCTCGTATAATATTACAAAATCATATATTTTAAGAAAGGTTACATTGAGGAGAATCCAAAATAGTAAAAATATACAGGGTGTTCCATTTAAAAAAACAAAAGTTTGTGCCACCCTGTCAATACGGACGCTCCTGTATATTTTAAAATACTTTTATATTATGATACTATATGTTCCCCAACTTTTACCTAAATAACTTTTTTTCGTATCTCTTACGACAAACGAGTAATTGGACTTTGTCACACTAATGCCCCACCCTGTATATACACAGTGTGTCGCATTTAAGATGAAGACACCCCTATATTGCGGCTATCAAAATAAATACAGATTTAAAATTTTGCAGTCAAGCAAGTGTGATGGTTCACATTTTTTAAGATAGTCATAACAAACTCATATTTAAATTTTAAACGCTATCTACTGCGAATCTACAAACAGGGCGAATTTTCGATATTTTGCTTCGCGTTAGAGATATCGGAAAAAGTTATTTGGAAAAGTTGTTCCAAATATTATTCTAACCCCACGTACCAGATTTCATGACAAAATTCGCACTTTTAGTTTTTTTCAGTATTTGTAGTCAGGATCCTAAAACATACAATTGGCTATCCCGAGATGCAGCTCGGGACAACCATTGCCGAAGGCGCAAACAAATGTAGCCTAACCTAGCCCCAAAAAGTTCCCGGAAATTCTCGTCCACTAGGGCTAGACAAGCTGTGCTTAGCGTAAAGAATGAGAGACGCATATCATTCTGTTCTGTTCTTTAGGTTAGGCGGATTTTAAAGTACCTGACCATAGGGTAGTGCCATAAATAGAAGTCAGTAGTATTACTACGAGGAGCGTACAATAATTACAACTTCGAAGAGAAATTAAAAAGTAGCTTTTTTATTTTAGATACTTACGTATTGTGTCAAAATTTATAAATAACAATTTTGAAATAAATAATTTATATTAATAAATAATTTATTACTGTATTATACATTTGAAGAGGTTAGGCAGCGCCTACCTTGCCTACCCCGACGGGCCGCCCCTGAACTAATTTATAACATTTATTCATAACATCCTATACAATGGAATGAGAAAAGCGTATCCTTTACGAGGAGTAGCTGTTGGTAAAAAAGTTAACTACAAAAGAATTGGCACAAATAGTAATGAGAATCCTACATAAAAAAGGCGATAGATCAGGCCTGAAAAAGTATCGCCCAAAAATCCTTCCAAATGTTTGTACAAATTATTCACTAAAATACTGACAACCAGACTCACAACAAAGTATGACGAATACCAGTCAAGGGAACAAGCGGGTTTCAGAAAATGATTCAGGAAATGATAAATATCGCATCCCATTATTCATGGCATTCATCGACCTTGCAAAAGCGTTTGATTGTATAGAACAGTGAACAGGAGCCATAATAAACTCCTTACAAAACAGCCGAATTGATTACATATATACATTTCCTAATAGAGAACATATTTCGGAACACCTCAACTAGAATAAAAGTATATGAAATTCAACTAAAACGAGGAGTTGAACAGGAGCCATAATAAACTCCTTGCAAAACAGCCGAATTGATTACAGATATACACTTCCTAATAGAGAACATATTTAGGAATACCTCAACTAGAATAAAAGTATATGAAGTTTAACTAAAACGAGGAGTTAGACAGAGAGATACAATCTCTCCAAAACTATTTAATCAAGGGCTGGAGAATGTCTTCAAAAAAATTCACTGGGAGGAACGAGGTATTAAAATCAATGGACAATATCTGAACCACCTACGATATGCGGACGATATGCTGCACCCAGTTGGGTAGACGTAGTACTTAACGTGTTAAATTATTCAATTAATATTGTTAGTAAATTATTAATTAATATCTAAAAACTAACCTGGATCTTTAGCACTGTTATCCGTAATATAAGCGAATCCTGAGTCTGTATCATCCACCACAATATCGTACAAGAAGTTAGAATTTAAACTAGCCACATTATCAGGAAAAGTGTAAGCGGTCGTGGTCATATTCTTCTTAATATCAAAAATAACCAACTTCGGAGGACACCGAGACGATGGACTAGTCAAGGTTTCAGTCCTGCCACTGTCAATAATCCACATCTGCCCTTTAGGGTCTATTTCTATATTTTGTACGTTCTGGAAAGCGTTACAATCCCCTTCAGCGTTCATCTCCCAAGACGGAAAAGGTTCAAAAGCTGGAGCAGTAACAGCTGTAGGTCCTGCGGGAATTCTAGCTAGAGTAGCAGGTACTCCATCCTTCATCCTTGGGAGCGTTATGTAATAGTAATCTTCGAAGAACTTTATTCCCGAGATAATGATATTTTCAGGCACGTAAAAGCCCCTAGAAAGGGCATTATCGTACACATCGGCATTGGGCCACGTGAAGTTTATGTACTTCCATTCTCTGATGACCCTAAACCTTTCGGAATTCGCGGCAGCGAAAAACAACGACAGCAACAACAAAGAATAGTGCGAGTAGTACCGGCGCATTTTGATCGGGCGAGTTTTCAACTTTGTGTGTGTACCTACGCGATGAGAATGATGGACTGACTGAATATTGTTTATCGTCGACTAGTTTTATATAACTTGTGGAAGTACCGATGATTTTAAATGATGATATTTTGAATAAACAGTGCTAAAGTTGGAGAAATTTAAAAAAATTTAATTGTTGTTTTGAAAATGTTTATTGTCATTTATTTATTTTTATTATTCATAGTATTGTTTAATATCATTCGACTATATCTCTAATGAATTGGTTATATTTTTAATAATAAGAAATAATGTAAAAACAATAACACAAATATAAAATTAAAGCAACCACAATACCTACTAAAAATAATAGACTATTGTTAAAATAACAATAAAAATAATAAGAATAGTGCGCTTCATTTTTACAGGTCGTACAAAAATAATAACGTTCGCTAATAGTTATTAACATCTTCTTTTTCTTCTTCTTTATCCAGTATTTACCTTTGATTTTTAAACATACATCGCCGCCTGGAAATGTCTTTAGGTCTCCGTATTTAACGCCCAACATTTCATTTCCTTTTTATTGGTTTAAGAATATAATAAAGATAGCCTCAAACAACAAAGGACACATTTTATGACGAATTACAAGTTGTAGACCAAGTCAGAATGAAGATGGAAATATTGGGTACTTTAACGCTCGAATTGACAACCAAATAATGCATGGTCATGGTATAACTTTTTCCAAAAAATTAACTTTTTTATCCTATTTTAAGTGTACAACTACCAAGTAATGTTATTTATATCATAATTGATAAAAAATTGTAATAAATATATATAATTTCTTATATAACAAAATAAAAAGTTTATAAGGAAAGATTTACGATATTTTGCATAATTATTTATTACTAATAAATGCATTTTTTATTCACTTTTTTTAAACCAAGTTGAAAATATAGCTTATGCTCTTTCATTTAACACCTGTGGAATGGTCCTAACGTCATTTTTTTCTGACTTATATTATTGCAAAAAAATGCTCTCTGGGAAAAACAATTTGAATAAAATTTAAACAATTGAATGAATCGCTTTGAAATTTTTATCACATATTAAGCACCAAAGAACCCTTATTTGACAAACATTTCAAAGCTGTACACTAATTTTTACAACAGTTATTGCAAAAATAATTTTGTTTGCAATTCCGAACTTTTTCGCAATTATATTAACAATAAAAAAGTATATCAAACTTTGTAATACGTCATTTTAAAGCTTTTTCCATGATCTCTAAAATATTTGGACTAAAAAAACCATAAGTTTCCCTGTTTTCCATTGATTTGAAAAAAAGTGAAAAATGTCATTTTTTTACACTTAATTGTTTATAAATAAAAATGGCCGCCAGATCCTACGCAGGAAATACAATTTGCTCTTATACGCTCTGAGCTTCGCTGGTGTCGCTCCTGGCGGATTACTAATTCAACTTTCACCGGTAATTTTTAAATTTATTATTTAATTGTTATCGCTTAATATTTACAACGCTAAAAAGTAATTAAATTGTAACAGATTTTTTTAAAATTTTGCTAATCATTTTGACGTTCTATTGGTGAAATATTAATTTCTTACTTCGGATACTTTCACAATTATCGTGTAGATGGCGCTACACGATAGATTAATAATCTTTTTCTTCTTATTCTTCTTCTTCTTCTTCTTCTTCGTGCAACTAGGATTACTCCTGTTTGTCTGCCTCATATTCTGTTTCAGTTGTTGTTGACTGTACATTGTCTTTCCACCTTTTCGGCGGCCTTCCAATGGGTCCTCTGGTATACGGCTTGTTGTTTTTACAGATGTTCGCTAATCTATCTAGCTCCATTCGGTTTACATATTCGTCCCAGTATTTCTTTTTTGTTTTTATCCACCTGTTAATATTTTGAATTTTGTATTGTTCTCGTATACTTCTGTTGCTTTGTCTGTCTCTTAATGATATATAATAGAATAGAAAAAGACTTTTCTTAATGATATGTCCGTTATTGATCTTAATACTTTCATTTCGATATTGTTGATTTGTTGTTTCGTCTTTCTTGTATCGGTCCTTGTCTCCGCTGCATTATGTTAGGAGAGGTCTTACTGTTGTCTGGTATACTTTTATTTTGCTTTCGGTGGTCAGATATTTTTTTCTCCATACGGTTTCTCGGAGGCCGGTTTTGTTGCTTGTGTTGTGGTCTCTGTTCTTATATTCCTGTTACTATTTTTAGTGATTTCTACTCCTAGGTAATTGAATTTCATTACTTGTTCTACAATTTTGCCGTCTATTTCTAGCTTGCATCTACGCGGCTCTTTACTTATCACTATACATTTAGTTTTTTCTACTGATATTCTCATATTAAGTTTATTTGCTGTGATATTGAAAGTGTGGAGCTGCCTTTGTAGGTCATCCTCGTTATCAACAATTAGTACTGCATCATCAGCATAGCATCGAATCATAGCCTGTCGAAGTCTTATTTGTGTCTGGAAAATTGTTTTTCTAACAGTTTTTGTAATACAAGTCCTGTGTAATCTGTTATGTTTAACGTTTTTCCTATAACGCTGAGATCCAACTTTCGTACCAATATTTGATAATGTGACTACTGGTCTCCTCTCATTTGGTTTCTAAGTTTTGACATTAATCCTCGCTCTTCTGGCATTCCGTAAATATGGTCAATTCAAAATTACCTGCGTGATCTAACCCATCTCACCATATTCAGTATCACCAGTTCTTCTCTGATACGCTAGCTTCTAATTGGATTGCAGAACCATAACAAATAACAGAAAAAATATTTAAAAAAACAGAGATACCATGAAGAATTGTATGCTTCTGAGCCTGATAAATCAGAAACTTTTAATAAAATTAGAATTTAAAATGTAGGATCGGAACATATACCTGAAATATAAATAGATTATATAAAATTCTTATAGGTCATCTGACGAAAAACATAGCACTTAGAGAAGATAGAATGATTCCAAAACTGTTATAATCGGGATATATAGAGTTAAGTAAAAACCACAATCAATGTCAAACCAAAATATAATGCAAAATATTGTATGCTATCAAAATAGAATTTTGAGTTCATTTAAAATCTGAAGAGATAAATACTAAAAGACCCATAATCCCGATGAAAGAAAAATCCAAATCCAAATCTGCACCTTCACGTAGTAGAAGAAAAGCACTATCCAACTGGATTACTGGATGGCAAACGCAGATAGTAACGGATTGACGGTATAATTGCACCCCCCAATTATTGACCTACGTCTTCGAACGGATGAGTTCTTAAGTGATAGGGCACTTTTTTGTCCTGGACTTAATAAATCAACGCCAAAGGCAGATGAACCAAAGGAGTGACAGGATAGAGAATAATGAAATCATATCGACATGAAATCATAGTGAATAAATTCCACCACGATATCAACACTTCAGCTGCAAGGTTCAATATTTGGCAAGAGAGAAAAACATTACTATGTAGCTATGATGGTTTTTTAAGAAAAACCAAAACAAAAACATCTATAGAAAAACATCTAAACAACATAATAATATATTTTAACAAAACAATATTGATTACCTATTAGCGTTAAAAAATAGAAAAATTAAGTAATAGAAGAATAGAAAAAAAAGTATATTTTTCGACTAACATTAATTTTTTAAATGTCTTCTTAAATGGATAACTCGAGAGTGAATTGTAAAATAAACACAAACACGATTTTTATTGTAGAATGAATCAGTTTATTGTGTTTGTGTTACCTTTAATTACCGTTCATGATAAACTATAATCTTGTTCTTAACCTCGACATCTTCCTTATACAAGGTCCACATTCTGCACGATAACATATTGTTGCATGAGTGTAACAAGATCGTAGAATAACGGTTGGTGGATAATTTGATGAGCGTTATAGTCTAACTTATATAGCCGGCATCATCGTTCTTGACTAGAATGCAATTGTCTAAAATAAATTAGGTAGAAAAAAAGGCATTTTGAAGTGGGAGGGCTACAAGAATTCAATAAAAATAAAGTTAGTATACATGTCGGTATACTCGATATATTTGCCCTTTTAGAGAGATATAGATAGGAAAACATTTTCAGTAATAACGTGATAATAAATTTACAATGTCAAGTACAAACGTATCGAATATATTGACATACCAACTAAACATTAAAGTCCATTACAATAATTATTGCATCCCAAAGAACTTACAGCCCCATGTAGACTCAAGAAGCCAATAAGACAGACTCCACGTGTTAGAAAATCTAATGGTATACTTATGGGATAAAAGTAATCGAGAAAAAGCGGGCATATTTGCAGATCATTTGGACAATACTTTTAAACGGTATGGTTTTCAATCTGATTTTGACAACTTTCCAATTAGCCCAGTAAGTAAATGAACGGGAAATTCGGCGATACCGTGTAATTTTCAGGGGCAACTCCGAATTGCATGAAAATTTGGATTTAGGTTCTACTTACCCTCCACTTCAAAGTTTAAATTGTGCCGTTGGTTGCTTTTACTTGGGGGGTGACAGTCACCCCTTCTCGGGGGTGAAAAACCATACGTTCAAAATAAGACCGTAAATGCACAAATTGACTGATTTTAAGCAACTTTTGTTCTATAGAGTTTTTTACGTAAGTCAATACTTTTCGAGTTACAAAAAAAACTACGTTTTCAGACGGTTTTTCGCAAATAACTCAAAAAGTAAATATTTTATCGAAAAAAATACTCTTAGGAAAAGTCTAGCTTATAAAAAACCCAACAAAATGATGTGTCAGTAAAATCTATCAATCAAATAAAAACAAAGTTTTAGCTCATGAATAATACGTTCTTATTCGTCTAATTTCAAATCGAATATTTCAAGGTGAAATCACCAAAAAATTAAGCACTTTTCGGGAAAAACCCATTTAAACTAAAGTGTTTATAAAAAACTTTGTTTTAGTTGTTAACAAAAGTTTTAGCACTAAAAATAAGCGAGTTACGCTCAAAATAAAGTTGGCCCTCTTTTTTTTCTGTAAAAAATCATGAAAATCTGGCCGTGTTTAGCTCCCCAAATGAAATTAATCGCTACCGCTTTACAAACAGTTTACTTACCTATCTATTTTTTATATGATCTCTCAGTTTCACCGGTTTAAAGTGTTTATTTTTGAAATGGTTATAACTGAGAAAGCTTGAATGGGTCACTAACCATGAGTGTATGCAAATTTTGAACAGCCATATATTAACCAATTTTTGTCTTACGGAGAAACAAAATAAACTAGCATATTTATAATAGCAAAACCTACATTTTTTTACACTTTAAGATTTTCCTTATCACTAATACTTTTTAAGTTATTTTGAAAAAATGAAATTTTTCAAAAATTTTTAGAAATTTTTTTTACTATAAAACCAAATGTTTTCAAAAATAAGCACTTCAAACCAATCAAACTTACAGATCATATAAACAATACACATACAGTTAAAATAGATTGTAAAATAGAGGGAGGTTTTCACGATTTTTTTTACCAAAAAAAGGGGCCAAATTTTTTTCAGTGTAACTCGTTTATTTTTGATGCTGTAAACTTTTGTAAAAAACAAATAATAAGCTTTTTTCGATACTTTAAAAATTTTAATAAGGTTTTCCCGAAAAACGCATCTTTCTTCGGTGATTTCGCGTTGAATTTTTCGATTTGGAATTAGACGAATAAGAACGTATTTTTCATGAGCTACAACTTTGCTTCTACTCAATTTGTAGACTTTACTGGTACATCATTTTTTTCGTTTTTTTTTATAGGCTACACTTTTGCTAGTGTAGCAAACTACACTGCAAAAGTAAATATTTTTTCGAAAAAAATATTTACTTTTTCAGTTATTTGGGAAAAACGGTCTGAAAACGTAGTTTATTTGTCGAAAAATCAACATTTTAAATCGCGAATAACTCGAAAAGTATTGACTTACGTAAAAAACTTTATAGAACAAAAGGTGCTTATATAAGATAAAGGAATAAAAGATGCTATAGAACAAAATAAGTCAATTTATCTATTTCCGGCCTCATTTTAAACACGCGTTTTTCACCCCCCGAGAAGGGGTAAATATCACCCCCCAGGTAAAAGCAACCAAAGGCACAAATTCAGCTTTGAAGTGGAGGCTAAGCAGAACCTAAATTCAAATTTTCATGCAATTCGGAGTTGTCCCTGGAAATTACACTCCAAAACGGTCATTTATTGGGCTAAATAATAGATGAAAAGTATTAGAGAGACAATGAAATTAGTAACACTTAAAGAGATTAATTCTGAATTACTAACAAATACCAATACACAAAAGCACCGCCGGGGTATAACCTCATAACAGGAGAAATCTTGAAAAAGTTGCCCAGAAAAGCAATGATTAAGCTGTAAAATATATTCAATGCGTCCGTCGATTAGACTTAAACACTTCCCAAGATATTGGAAGATAACGAAAATAACTAATATAGGAAATATCCCTAAGGAGGAAAAGTAGAAGTGACGTCATGGTATTTCATTCATGAAATATAATTTATTATTGATGCCCTGTACAATATCTATTTTCTATTACGTAAGTATCTATACATTTTAACGTTTATTTATAAAACACCCTGTATTTTGCAGAATGGTATAAAACAGTAAATTGATCTTTTGATTTAACAATGTTTACATTAATAATTTGACTTATATTTGACAGTTGACAGGTATATTGTATATTGTACCTACTTGTTAGTTTTAGTTCTAATAAATTTTGTTGGTTAGTTACATAAATAAATTAAGTAAAAATGAAAACATGACTTGTTATTTGAGGAAGGTGGAAAAACCATATGTATAACATGGGAGTAAAGTGACTTTTCCTCCCTTGAATGATTACTGCCAGTAAACTTCATTATCGGGAGGAAAAGTAGCACTTTCCTCCCTTGTTATACAAATAGCTGTTTTTTATTTAAACTGGTTTTCTTTAGTTTTTCTGTTTAAAAACTCTGCCTACTTCAATTTTTTTATTGATATAATTTTAGTTGCATTGGAATTAACGCTATTGGATGGTATCGCCATTTAATGATTATTGAATTAATTATTTTGCCGCAATATATGTTTAACATAAGAAATTAAAAAAATACGAGTTTAATATTAGTGATTACAATAGGCCTATTGCAAATCTTTTGTTTTGCATTAATAGACCAAACGACATAAATGGTAGTTGGTCTAGTAATGCATAACAACTAAACTTCACAATAGTATATTACTTTATGAGGCGGAGAAGCATGACTTTTCTTGACGCGCCCGATATTACGCGCCGAACGAAGTGAGGCGCGTAATAAAGGGCAAGTCAAGAAAAGTCGCTTCTTTGCCGAATAAAGTATACTATTTTTTCTTCAAACGTAGCAATTTTCAACCATAAATAGTACACGGGTCACTCTTTACGACGAACTTCAGCAACACTTTTAATTGATGGAGGCGGAAATCTAGAATGCCTCAAACGACATGGGGGCTGGAAATCAAGCACGGTTGCCGAAGGATATATAGAGGATTCAATAAGAAATAAGAACGATAATGCTCAAAAAATTTTAAACCCTCATGATTCGCCAACATCGGGAATGATTGCTGAAAGTTGTGCTCGACCATCAGCATCATCAACAATTACCAATGCGTATCAAGAGTCGGGAACATTTTTGCACGGTTTCAATTTTGAAAATGCCTCATTAACTAATTGTACTTTTAATATTACTATAAATAAAAATGATGTTTAATTGTTGTTAATGACATTTGTATTGTTGCTTTGTGACATGTTTCATATTCTTGCCATGACAACATTTTTCCCTCCGCCGTAAAGAAATGGGAAAAAAAACTGCTGCCGGCGGAGACATCAAACTTTGACAGGATCAAGTTAGATAAGTAATGTCATCATTATTTGACGTTTGAAGAAAAAATATATTTAAAGCATAAGTAGACCATGTGCCATTTTATTGTTTTTTTTTTAATATGGTAGGTGCGATTATATTGAAATTTTGCAACCAAAAAGAGTTGTAGGTGATCATTTTTCTGTTACAATTTTGTGCAATTATATTAATAAATGTATTTTTAAGAAACAAAAAACTTTGAAGCCATTTATCTCAAAACTATGTTTTGGCGCTTGATAGAGTTTTGCATAACGCCGTCCGTTTTATTTGTCCACCCTGCAACACTAAATAGGAAAAAACAGAAAAAATCGAAAGCATAAACGTTACACAAACACATTAAAAAACTTTTATCATGGTGTGGCTGTATCACCCAACCATTTTGGCCTGATAAGGTTAGCTGACTAACCTGACTGACTAGGTAGGGACCTGACTGACTTGTTAGGGACAGCTGACTGACCGAGTCAGTCAGGTCAGTCAGTTGTCTCTACCAGACCGAAATGGTTGGTATCACACTATGAGAAAAGTTTTTTATGTGTTTGTGTAACGTTTATATGGCAGTTTTTTTCTGTTTTTTCCTGTTTGGGGTCGCACGATGGACAAATAAAACAAAAGCATACATGACTGCACGTTGTAATGCAGAATTACATTTTCAAGATGCTCACGCATATGCCTCAAGGTAGTGGTATCTACTTTTTACTAATGGACCATTAGCTCGGATGATGACGTTTATTTAACAGTTATTTAATTTCGGAAAATTGTCTGTACACTGATTACCAAGTAATAGTAGTAATGAATTTATTTGCAAATTTGGAATAATCATGTCCAATAAAAGATGTTATTGTAAACATAGTTTTATCAAATATATCTTACATTATCGCTAAGACGCTAAGAACATAGTAAAGAACTATATTAATGTAGCGAAGTGAAAGTTAGTTTTTAATTAAAAAATCTTGGGAGGAGCGCTTAGCGGTTTGATCCTATCGTAAATTATGGTAAATAAATTACTTTTGCAGTAAGTTCTGATTCAAATATACCTCGTCCAATTTACTTACCGTTGCACGTCATCCGCGCCATAGCCTGTGACACGATACCAACACGAAATATTTAGGCGGTGGGTGTGTTCTTTTTTAGAATCAAAATGATTCTAAAGGGAAACACACCTACCGCCTAGATATTTCGTGTTGGTATCGTGTCACAGGCTACGGCGCGGATGACGTGCAACGGTAAGTAAATTGGACGAGGTATATATAGCAGTTAACTGAATATAATAAATACATAAGATATATTTAAAGGGCAAGCGTCACTTTGTATTGCTAATTTCACTGACTAAGATAAGCCCTATGGATGTTTTCATGGTCCTTCTACTATTATCGTAATTAAATGTATATAATATGTTCATTTATATATGTTTTTATATTTAAGTGGGGGATTTTAATGCAAAGATTGGCGAAGGAGAACACGAAAATATGAAAATATGGTCTGGGAATGCGAAATAATATAGGAGATCTGAATCTGTTGGCCACTTTTAGTGCAGAATAGCAACTAATAATAACAAACACAATTTTTAAACTTAAAAATATCAAACTTTACACCTGGAGATCACTAGCAGATACATCCGAACGAGTGGTTGGTAACCAAATTTCCTTCATATGCATAAATAAAAGATACAGAAATTCAGTATTAGTGGTCAAAATATGTCCAAGTGGAGATCTATCAACAGATCACAATATAAAGTAATATTTATCAACACAGTAGTAAACATGTTGTAAAAAAATATTGTTATAACAAATAGTAGAAAAAATATGACTCATATTGAAAAGGGTTACAAGGACGAATCAACAAACAGTTAATATTGATAGAGAGTCAAATGATAGCGTCAAAAAAAAATAATCCAGGTCGAAAAATAAAGTTGACCTCAATTAAAAAGGAAAGTACCAAGGAAAAAATTAAAGGCACTCGTGGGAGTGCCGACAGAAGCGAAAACTTCTTATATTATATAAATTACGAGCTCAATGCTTTTACCCCATCCTAAAAGAAGTGCTATACCTATATCATATACGATATACGCGATGCGTATGCCCTATGCTATTTATCTATACATACACATAATTTATATATGTACAAAATTTATTTCAGCGAAGTGATGGCAGTCGCAAATTCAATACTTTTTCCCCATCCAAGAAGTGCACAACGTCCCTAAAGAAATTTTCAATTCAAAAATTTATTTCGTCGAAGCGATAACGGTCGCTAATTTACTACTTTTTCCCCATCCAAAAAGTGCACAACGTCCCTCAAGAAGTTTTCACTTCAAATATTTATTTCGTCGAAGCGATGATGGTCGCTAATTTAATACTTTTTTTACATCGAAAAAGTGCACAACGTCCCTAAATAAGTTTCACTTCAAATATTTATTTCGTCGAAGCTATTACGGCCCCAATTCAATACTTTTCCTCCATACAAAAAGTGCACAACGTCCCTATAAAAGATTTCACTTAAAAAATTATTTTCTCGAAGCTATGACGGTCGCTAATTTAATAATTTTTCCTTATCCAAAAAGTGCACAACATCCCTCAAGAAGTTTTTACTTCAAAAATTTATTTCGTCGAAGCTATGAAGGTTTTTCTATAATATAATATTTTCCCCATCCAAAAAGTGCACAACGTCCCTCAAGAAGTTTCCACTTCAAAAATTGATTTAATCGAAGCGATGACGGTCGCTAATTTAATACTTTTTTTACATCGAAAAAGTGCACAACGTCCATAAATCAATATTTATGACGTTCAAATATTTATTTCGTCGAAGCGATGACGGTCCCTAATTCAATACTTTTCCCCCATCCAAAAAGTGCACAACGTTCTTAAAGAAGTTTTCACTTCAAAAATTTATTTCGTCGAAGCGATAAAGGTCGCTAATTTATATTTTTCCCCATCCAAAAAGTGCACAACGTCGCTCAAGAAGTTTCCACTTCAAAACTTGATTTCATCGAAGCGATGACGGTCGCTAATTTAATGCTTTTTTCCATCGAAAAAGTGCACAACGTCTCTAAAGAAGTTTCATTTCATTCGTCGAAGCGATGACGGTCCATAATTCAATACTTTTCCCCCATCAAAAAAGTGCACAACGTCCCTCAAGAAGTTTTCACTTCACGAATTTATTTCATCGAAGCGATGACGGTCGCGACGACGGTCGATAATTTAATACTTTTTTCCATCCAAAAAGAGCACAACGTCCCTAAAGAAGTTTTTTCTTCAAATGTTTATTTCGTCGAAGCGATGACGGTCGCTTATTTATTACTTTCTCCCCATCCACATTTAATAATTTTTCCCCATCCAAAAAGTGCACAACGTCCCTAAAGAAGTTTTCACTTCAAAAATTTATTTCGCCGAAGCGATGACGGTCGCTAATTCAATACTTCTTCCCCATCTAAAAAGTGCAGAACGTCCCTAAAAGAAGTTTTCACTTTAAAAATTTATTTTGCCGAAGCGACTAAGGTCGCGATGACGTTCGCTAATTCAATACTTTTTCCCTATCTAAAAAGTGCACAACGTCCCTAAAAAAATTTCACTTCAAAAATTTATTTCTTCGAAAGGATAACGGTCGCTAATTTAATACTTTTTCCCCATCCAAAAAGTGCACAACGACCCTCAAGAAGTTTTCACTTCAAAAATGTATTTCTTCGAAGCGATGACGTCGCAATGACGGTCGCGAAATAAATCCTTTTTCCCTATCGAAAAATAGGTTTTACATTTATTTTAAATTTAAATACTTCTCTACAATTTATGTATAGATACATATAATATAGATACTTACAAAATTTATTTCGTCGAAGAGATGACGGTCGCTATGATGGTCGCGAAATAAATCTTTTTTTCCCCATCCTAAAATAGGTTTTACATTTATTTTAAATTTAAATACTTCTATACAATTTATATATACATACAAATAATATATAGCATAAGTACTGTGACCAACTAGCCCGAAAAATCCGGGACATGGCCCGAATTACGAAGTCGTGTCCCGGCGTCCCGGATAAGGCTTCCGGGCCATCCGAATTTTCAACGTTGAAAATTTTATTTTGAAATTTTGAATATGTTATTCTTTTAAGAATTCACATCAAATTGAATTGGTCGGACGCAAAAAAGTCGACAATTTCTAGAATGTAATGCTAATTTTTTTTCTTCTACGGCACTACAGCTCAAATTGAGCCTTGACCTCATTTATTTTTTGCCTCCACCCTTGTTTGTCTGTGGCTGCTCTTCTCCATACACGGACTCCTAAAAGTGCTTATGCGTCGCTGTTTACTGTGTCTTTCCAGCGTTTTCTTGGCTTTCCAACCGTTCCTTTTCCCAGCATTCTAGCGTTTAGTGCTCTTTGTAATACTAGTACCACATCAAAAATTTCTTTTTTTGAGAACGATTTCCGGATTGGGAGTCGAAACGCCAAAGAAAAATGTAGTTATCATTACAACCAATTGTCGCTTAATCCCAACAAAAATATCATTGTCAACATAAAAATACGCTGTGGGATAGAGCTAGAAGTGCAGATATACGGAGATGCAAGGTGGACAACATTAATAACTGGGTGAAAAGCAGAAGAGTAGAATGGAACGACCACATAAGCCGAATGACAACAAATAGAGTAGTAAGGACGGCGAGAGACGGTTCCCCAATAGACGATCAGTGGGAAGACCACGAAAAAGATGGAATGACAACTTACTGGAGGCACATTGTAAAACAGACAGAGTAATGTCTATATAAAAAGAAGAAGAAGAAGAACATAAAAATGTTAAATAATTAAAAAAAGGCTATTACAGTTCTATATTAAAAAAAATGGCCCGATTTTCATTAAAAAGTCCCGGATTTCAGGTATTTTTTTCAGCTTTGTCCCGAGTTCGACTGAATTGGAGTTGGTCACACTAAGCATAAGCGATGACGATGGCAATGACAGTCGCGATGACGGTCGCAATGACGGTCGCGAATTCAATGCTTTTTCCCCTATCCAAAAATCGCACAACGTCCCTAAAGAAGTTTTCACTTCAAAAATGGAGAACAATTAAAGACATATTAAAGAGCATTCAAGAAACAAAATTAAGTGCAGTAAAAACAAGAAGGAAACAAGGGTAGATGACAGAAAAAATATGATACTTATGGACCAAAGAAGGGAAGTTAGAAATAAAGATAAGTACAAGAGTACAGATAAGATATCTTACAAGTACTCTTACAGAGCAAGATAACGAGTACAAGAGCATCCAAGCAATAATCATGAAAAAGATAAGATACGAGAAAACATAATTTTATAGAAAATAATGTAATGAAATTGAACACTATGAAATGAAACACGGTACATTTCATTTGCACAAGAAGTTAAAAAAGATCGCAGGAAGCAAACGGGAATAACAAACCCAAAGTTTAGAAGACAAAAACGGACACAGAATATTAGATATAAATGAATAGTCAAAATAATGGAAAAACTACATTTCTGAATTATTTGAAAACGAAAAATACAATACACCGATTGCTATAACAGACCCATCTAGAACCGAAAGTGAGGTTACATGAGCAATACAAATCGTCCTATTAGAGGTAAAACTCACTAATTACACTTTTCAGAAAGTGGAGAAAAATCGATTTAAAGGTACAAATTGTTTTTCAAATTCACCTGACTTGAATATTGTAATTTTTTTAATACAACTTTAAAGAATAAATAAAAACAGATATTTTGAGCCATATTTCGTCACAGGAACTATGAAATAATCAATATTAGACCAATTTTTGTACTTAATGAGTTTTTCCATGAACACAATTATTGGATATTGATATCTTATTAGAGGTAAAACTCACTAACTACACTTTGTACATGATGAGTTTTTACATGAACAGAATTATTGGATTAAGAAGTTAATGAATTTGTCTACATAAAGAATCATGGTAATGATTAAAAAATAGGTAATGAATAAAATATTAATAAACAATTAAATAAATTTATAAAAAAAAGAATGTGTGTGTACTTTGTACGCACGTAAGAAGTTATACTTCTAGTATGTGATTTAAACGAAATTAATATACTTTTTATTTATATTTTATTTAAATATTAAACTAATTTTTACTTACTACTTCTCAAACATTTTTATTAAAACAGTGCCAAAAATTAAAATAATAAAACAATAAAACACACACAAACACATTAAAAATGCCACAAATGATTTCTGAACATTAATTGTCGGAAATTTTTTTAACTAAATACGTATTTTCTGAAAATAAAATTATATAATAAATATACTTACAATCATAAAATGTATAAAAAAATAAAATAATAAAAGTTTCTATTGGGATTCGAACCAGCTTATCAGCGCGGTTGGTATTGGCGTTGTATTGGGGTTCACTCGCCTTAAACGCTTCGCCACGGAGACAATGTGTAATTATGTGCGAAGATCGACTAGCTAAACGGAATCATTTTTGAATTAAATCAAATTATTTTGATTTTGCATTGAAATGATTTAGAATTGAAAAAATACAACAAAACATAGAGTAAGAAAACAATATATTAGGTGAATATTGATAGAAATTTTGACGGTTAATCAAATTATGTAAATAAAAGTATTACATACTATGTATTTTGGTAGGTTCAAATAGGTAGGTACCTATGATACATTTACAATTATAACGTACCTGTTGCTTTATAAACTTTTTAAAAGTCACTACAATTATAAACTTTTTTGTTTCTGTCCTCACAACAATAAAACTAATATATTATACATTTGTTTACCTTCATATTGAACAATTATTTATTATTGACAGATCATTTCAACACCCAATCAGAGCCCGTATAACGACTAATACCATACTGTCGGTGTGCGCATGCGCGCAGATTAATATAAATTCACCCTTAATCTCAATCGCGCCTACAGAAGTATAATTTCAAAAACAGTTGTCTCTATGCTATGCAAAATCAGATGCGATAGAAACAGAAGTAATGTTATTGTTGAAATATCAATATCCAGTTTATACTTGAATTATACAAAGGTATACAAAATTTCGCTGACTTACAAATAATGATCTATCAAAAATAATAGCCAATTATTTAAAAAATGAACAATAAGTTTCGTTCTTGGAAAATAAATGCAAATCTTTCGGCATTTATGACAGCCACAAATTCGCCTGCTTAATCGCATAATATATTATGTTACCCTTTAAGTAAGCTATCTGTTACAAAAAATTTAAACTCATATTTCTTTAATCAATCGCCGAATAGATAATGCAGACAAATAATACATTTATGTTTACTAATGTATTGTTTAAACGATCACTAAGTACCAATTCGGCACTCCAGATTGTAAAGAAAAATTCACTAAGTGCAATAATAATTTTTAATGAGTTTTACCGTGAAACCGAAATTCACAATAATGCATTTAGTGAATTATACCATAAATTATCTCAGCCATTTGAAGGGTTGGAGCCCCAGGTGATTTCTCCAGGGCTGGGCAGTATTGAGTTCAAATTGATGAAAATGTCAAAATCTCAAAAAAGTGCACTTAGTGAGTTTTACCTCTAATAGGACGAAATTGCAAAAAAAGGTAGTGTTTCTTCAGCTTTTTTTGGTGCACATTAAAAGAAAAAGTCTTCACCTTTCATACGGTATCCATAGAATTACCGTGTCTTCATTATTTTATCTCTTATGTTATTACAAAAAAAAAACTCTGGGATAAAAAATTTGAATAACTGCTAAAGATGTTGATGGATCGAGCTAAAATTTTGAGGGTTTCTTAAGCATTCCTTTTGAAGAAAACACAATAGTGTAAGTTAACTTTTACAAAAGTTATAAACAATTAACGATTTTGCTGTATTTTGAAGCAACAAAGTAATTTAAAAAATGCAGAATACGCCATTTAAAAAGTTTTTCTATTTCTTAACAGGTAATATGTTTTTTTCTACGACCGTTTAATAATATGCTCATTATTCACTATTTTTGCATAGATAATGACACCCATTGCTTTACCCGTGAGTAATATTTCATTACTCACGGGCTGAAGTTACACACGGGTCATTACTCAAGGGTTGAAGTTAGATTCAAGTGGTGTATGGCACTTTTAATATATTTAATATTAACAAATAAAATTACTTAAACTTGTTTATTTAATAAAATCATCATTGTAATTTATATCAACTATTCACTTCGAAAAATGTTTAAAGGATTTTTAACTGTAACAATGCGTCAGTAGGTACATATATATTTTTAGTCAGTACATTTTTTACTTCTAAATTTCAACATTTGACATTTTAAGATTGACGTTATTAAAAGGTAAACAAACAATGCGTAGGTACTAATTCCGTAAAAGGGTTCGGACATGAAATTTATATCAATGAATTATGTGTCACTTACTGTTGATTGTACAATAGATTTTTATTGGGAGCAAATATTCTTTTTCATGTAATTGCCTTAAAATATGTCATATTTTAAAAGCCACCACCATTATATTATTCCATGCATGACATTAATGGCAACTACGGTTTCGTAAGCTCAAAAAAGGTAATTCTAACAGTGTTGCCATAGTTATATAAAATATGTTTTCCTATGAAAAATAAAGTCTTTTGATTTTAAATAATGTTAGTAGTTGGTAATTATATTTTTTTACTAATCCACATAAAAAAGGTCGTAGAAAAAGTATAGTATTTTACTCGCATGTAATGGCTATTACTCACTCTGATGAATTACGACACTCGCCTACGGCTCGTGTCGCAAACTTCATCATCGTGAGTAATAGCCATGATTACATGCTCGTTGAATAATATACTATATTAGGTAACTAGTGATTTGCCCCCTACAGTCACTGCATTCAACTTTTTTTTTACTTCCTCCTATTTTATCGTATCTCCCTCCAATTTTTTTTACTTCTGCTATTTTTTCTGACCCCCCTTTTTTCTGACTCCTTCCTATTTTTCTGGCACCCATTTTTCTTCTCATACGCTCTAATTTTTATTCACTCCCTCTAATTTATTTTTATTAGGTATACATACGTAGATGGTATACATACGTAGATATAGATTTCAACATCGAAAGACAATAAGTAATGGCACGTGGCATTTGCGACAGAAGTGACTACTTTTTGTTTTTTGAGGCACTTTTTATTATCAAACATAATTATCGTCATAATGACTGACTACTGCAATCTCTTAATTTGATTACTTCCGGTAAGTACCTAACTATTTTTTCACGCAAAGGTGACAGGTAATATTTATGAGTGTGGCTATAGTTCTGTCGAATGAAAATTTATTGGTTTATTTTCGAGATTACTGTTTAACTTTTTACTTTGCAAAGCCTCTTTGGTAACGGGTGAACCTAGAAACACGTGCCAGGGGATGGCAAGAGTCTCGAATTGAATCAAAACGAAACCGTCTATTTGTATTTGGTTTCACGCTATACTCGGCTGCAGAGTACAAAATGATGGCGATTAAGACAGGTAAACTGCTGATGATTTAGTGGAATAAATTCCCAGCATCGCCCGATGGCATGAATATGCATCAGGTTCACAGTTCACTTTAATCGTTATCGACACTCACTTCATCTTACCTTGTTAGGCCTTTTTCATACTTTACGACTTTGGTCGTCACGACAAACGGTCGTACGACCGTTTGTCGTGCTCATCGGACTTTCTCACTTTACGACAGTATTCATCTTATTATCGTAGAGAGCACAGGGCGTCGAATGAATCGGACAAACATTTATTATTTATACATAATATATTATTTATACGCAGAAAAAGTTCTTTGAACATCTGCAGATGTGATTGGTGCGTATTTAAATTTAGACAAATGTGCCGGTACTATTTTACAATAATATAATAAATTTGGGCTTTCTGCAGACATATATTAGTTTATTACATGGCAGGTATAACGATGGGATTTCCCGCTTATCTCCTAAGCCTAAGGGATTCAAATTCTTATGATTTATTGAATTATTTATTATTTATAGAATTTTGCTTAAGACAGGAAGTAACATGAAATTTCACTATAGTTTATCATAAGAAGTAAAATAAACAAAGATAAGCAACATTTCTTTAAAATAAGCATTTTTACTAAAAATCCTAATTATAATCTTTTGTAATTAAACAACATAAAAAATAATAATTGTTCTGAAGCTATTTTCTTGTGGTCTCTTATGCAATTTACTATTTTAGTTGGGAATAAGCCACAATTTTATTTTATGATTAAGTTTATTTGACGTTTCGATTTCCACGTCGGAAATCTTTATCAAAATACTTCTTGTTATTCTTCTTCTTGTACTTATCTTTATGAGTATTACATTACATGCCATAATTATTTCAAAATGTTTTATTAGATTTGTGCTTTATGTTCTGTTTTAAATAAAATGTAGCAATAAAAATGTTATTCAAGTAGTAATACATTAAAAATAATACAATTAAAAAGGTTGCGTTTACATAACGTTGGAAATTAATGGGCTAAAAAATTCAGGTTTTTAATCTACGAGTATACTTTAAATGTAAAATAAAGTAAGTACAACTTACCAAACTTAGTTTTCTCCTGGTTCTCTAAGTTTTCAAAATCAGGGTTAACCTTCACTAAAACTTCACGCCATGCATTCCTTGTCGCATTTCTGTCTTTATACACATCCACAGTTTTGTCCCACAACACTAGTCTACTTTGTACCAGTGCAATTAAAAATTCCCCATCTATATTGTCTGCCATTATGTACGTGCCACTGGATTCAGTGGTACTACACGACTAACTGTCGTTAAGTATGGAAGCACTAATTTATGCCCGTGGTTCACTGATAGCACGGCACGACACGACCGTCGTCCATTGCAGTGACATTGGACGATGGCGAGGAGCAACGGCACGACAGTTAGTCGTGGTCGTCCTGAGTGAAAGGCTCCGTACATTGCTGTATTGGACTAATGGAATGTACGACTAACTGTCGTTGCGACCGTTTGTCGTGACGACCGAAGTCGTAAAGTATGAAATAGGCCTTAGGTTATTAAAGGAATACGTTGGTAGTATATTTAAATATATTTACCAACGAGTAGGTGCATTTTGGTTCAATTCAGCCTTTTGCAAAGCCTCTTTGATAACGGGTAAATATAGAAACACATTTCAGAGGATGGCAAGAGACTCGAATTGAATCAAAACGAAACCGTCTATTTTTATTTTGTTTAACTTTTTGTTTTTTTTTTAAATTAGTTATTACCATTCTATATTTATCTTTATACTAGTCATGATCGGTATGACGTTCAAGCTGTTTAATGTTGAGCCCATTAATCTCCTCAATAGTGAAAAAAGATTAAACACTTCAATAAAACAACTTTATAAAATACGTCCACGGGATAATAGCCATTTCCTAGTATTAGTACCACTGACGGTACGTATCAATTATACTACACATCGACGTACGTTTCACGAATTTAACTGAAAACGAATCATGACGCATGGGCAAAGATAAAATGAAACAAATATATTTGATTTTGCTTCGCTCTTATTTGAGGCGTCTAAAAGCCAAGGTGGCCTCTCAGAAACCTGGTGGCCTGGATCCGGTAAATGCACCACAGAGAGAGGAACATTCTTTTACTTAGGCAATGACGACCGCGATCATAGAAAAGGCGTCGGGATTATGATAAGTAAAAAATTGATGAGAGCTGTCACAGAGTTTGTACCATATTCCGACCGCACAGCCTTGGTAAAACTTGAAGCGAAGCCAAATAATCTCAACATCATACAGGTCTATGCACCAACTGCAGATGCAGCAGATGAAGAGGTGGGAAACTTTTATAGTGAAATCAAAGAATTGCTTAAATTGACAAACAAACATGATGTTAACATAATTATGGGAGATTTTAATTCCAAAATAGGGAAAGGCAGCTTTGAAGACGTAGTTGGACCTTTGGTCTTGGAACAAGGAACGGAAGGGGTGACCGACTTGTACAATTTTGTCAGGAAGAAAACATGAGAGTTACCAACACATTGTTCCAACTCCAACCCCGTCGCCTTTATACTTGGAAATCTCCAGCCGATAGAGCTCAGAACATAATAAGAAATCAGATAGACTTCATTCTCATCAACGATAGATTCAGCACAACTGTCAAAAGAGCTTGCACATATCCTGGAACAGATGTGCCTTCTGACCATGTACTATTAGTGGCCGTCATAAAGATCGTTCTTTCATGCACAAACAAGCCTGAAACTCAACAACAGATCGCATTGGATAAACTGAAAGATCCAATGATACAAGCAGAAATAAGTAATGAAATAAACACACAAATTCAAATATTGACGACAAACATTACCGAAGATCTAACACCAACATGGAATACGATTACAAGTGCTGTAACAGACATCATGAAAAGCAACTTGGAGTACAAACCAAAGAACAAGAAGCAAAAATGGATGAGAGAAGAAATACTATTACTAATGGATGAACGACGACGACACAAGAATGACCCAGATGGCAGCAATATGTATAAAAACATTAACAGGCAAATAAAAGCAAAGATAAGAATAGCAAAAAATGAATGGCTTAAGCAACAATGTATCGATCTAGAACATTTACAACGACAGCACGACGATCGGAATTTACATAAAAAGCTTAAGGAGACTGCTGGAATATACAGAAAACGAAGACCAACTATTATAGTTAATCAGGATAACCAGGTAGTGCTAGGTGAAAAAGAGAAAATTCATATATGGGAAAACTATAACCAGGAGCCCTTTCACGACGAAAGACCCATGAGTGAAGTTTATACAGACGACCAGCTGACTGGCCCTTCAATCACTAAAGAGGAAATAGAAAAGGCAATATCATATTCAAAAAACAATAAGGCACTTGGTCCTGATGAAATCCCTTCAGAAATACTCAAACTACTAGATGAAGGGGGAATTTCAGCACTACATAAAATATTTAATTTTATTTATGAAACTGGTTGCTATCCTCAGCAGTGGTTGCTCTCTACATTTATTCCCCTACCCAAAAAAGTTAATGCAAAAAGATGTGAGGATCATAGACTCATTAGCCTGATGAGTCACACTTTAAAAATATTCTTAAAAATACTACATCAAAGATTATACAAAAAATGTGAATGGGACATCAGTGATTCTCAGTTTGGGTTTGGGCAAGGTTTGGGAACAAGAGAAGCAATAGTAGCAACACAAGTGTTGGTCCAAAATTGTTACGATCAGAGGAAGGACGTATTCCTGTGCTTTTTAGACTACGAGAAAGCGTTTGATCGTGTCCAACATCACAAGTTAATGCAGATTCTCAAGAAGCTTGATATAGACCAAAAAGACATAAGATGCATTGAAAACTTGTACTGGTATCAGGCAGCACAATTAAAAATAGACAATTCTATATCCAAATCCATACATATAAGAAGGGGTGTTCGGCAGGGATGTGTGCTTTCCCCTCTTTTATTTAACATTTATTCGGAAGCCATATTTCAAGAGTCTTTGGAAGATGCAGAGATGGGAATCAAAGTGAATGGAGTATTGATCAACAACATACGATATGCTGATGATGCTGTCTTAATTTGCGACAACATAGCAGATCTTTAACAACTTGTCACTATAATCGGAGAATACAGTAAGCGAATGGGATTAGAGATTAATACCAAAAAGACCAAATTCATGATCATCTCCAGAAACTTGGATGCATTTGAAAACTCCACCATAACACTAAATACTAAGTCCATTGAGAGAGTGAGCAAATTCAAATACCTAGGAACGTGGCTTTTTGAAGACTGGGCATCGGACAGGGAAGTAAAATGTCGTATTGAGCAAGCTCGACAAGCTTTCGTAAAATTCAGGAAGGTACTGACCTGCTCAGAGTTCGACCTTACACTGAGACTAAGATTTACTAAATGCTACGTGTGGTCGGTGCTGCTATATGGCATAGAGGGCTGGACACTCAAAACGAGGGATATAAACAGATTAGAAGCCTTCGAAATGTGGCTTTATCGCCGTATCCTAAAGATACCATGGACGACGAAAGTCACAAATGTGGATGTCCTTAAAAGAATCAACCAAGAACGTCAGCTTTTCGAAAACATCAAGAAAAGAAAAACGGCGTATTTGGGTCACATCATGCGCAACGAAAAATACCAGTTCCTTCAACTTATAATCCAGGGTAAAATTGAAGGCAAGAGAGGAATAGGACGCAAGAAAATGTCCTGGCTCCGAAACATAAGGCAATGGACAGGGATTAACGACATACCATCTCTGATACACATTGCAAGAAACAGAGAGTTAATGGAAAATATGATCGCCAACATCCATTAGTGGATTTGCATTTGAAGAAGGAGAAAAGCCAAGGGGAAGGGGTATAAGTGCAATTTTGGTCAAGTATGAGATAAGTACAAAAATAGATAGTCAATACCCATTTTAATGTTGTGGACAAAGGATACAAGTGAATTTAAAACCAGTAGCGGTATCTATGGGTATTTCACTTATATCCTGAAAATACTTTGTTTATCATTTGGCAGCCACTGCATATGAGTACGCTTACAGTCGGAAAAATAAAAGAATACCCATGAACGAACATATAAAACACACTCTATTTTCCTGTCACCGTGTCACACAAAAAATTGGCCAGCGAAAGTACATGTAATAATTATTGTTACATGTACTTGCACTGGACAATTTCCTTTGTGATACGGTGACAGGAAAATACAGCGTGTTTTATATGTTCGCTCATGGGTATTCTTTCATTTTTCCGACTGTATATACCTTGGCCTACAAACAAGTGTTAGTTACATCGTTTGGCAACCAACTCGCTAACACTTGTTAGTAATTATTGTCTAATAATTCTAAACTAAATATCTAAACTTGTCTAGTAATTTTAGTAATTATATGTTTGCGAAGTTAGTTACATTTTAGACGTGGCTGGAAACTACTTTACAACCAAACACACGTGTTCATAGCCAATACATATTAAGAGTAAACAAACATAAATAACAAAAATCTTACGTTAATTAATAATATAAATATAATACATAAAGAACATTGCTTTTCAAGAACAGTGTAGGAACTGAATCTCTTTTCGAAAATTTGAGCATGAAACCGAATCGTCGGGGAAAACTTCAAATATTACAAAATAATCTAACATGTGAAACCAGAAAGCCATTATCAAAACAGGTAACATATGCTAACTTATGGAATTAATGCAATTTGTGCCATCTATCCATCACAATCTCTACAGAAATTTGCCTTACCAACAACGGGAAAGATAACAAATTCCAGATCAAGGTACTCAAGATAATATATTCAGGAAGAACCCGACGACCCAGATAACTGCTTTGAAAGCGATGATGACTAGTTAAGTTTACTTCTAGTGTGTTTCCTACTTTTTACATTTTATATGCCAATTGTTTACATTTTTTTTACAAAAATTTGGTGTTTTGTTAAATTGTATTTAAAAGAATAAAGATACAAGCACAGTCCAAGTATCTAATTGGAAGCAATGGGTATAAGTGCTGTTCCTTATTCTAAAATATCTTATAAAATGATAAGTTTTTTTTTCAATCTGATATAAATATACTATTACATAAAAGTTTTTAAAGTAAGAAAGACCAGCCAATCACTAACTATTTTGAAAAACAAGCGGTAGAATTTAGGAAAGGTGTTAAACCTCAAACTTGATTTTCTCAAAAATAACAAAACTGCACTTTTATCTCTTGGCTTCTACACGCCTTATTTAAAAATCGGCTCAAAACTATGGTCAATCGAATATTTTAAAACATGCTATTCTTTATCCGAACAATAACTCGTTCCTATACTATTTTTTGCATTTATGCTAGTCACATTTATAAATAAATCTTTCTTCAGTGTTTCGTAAATATCTTTGATGTTCAATGATTCCCCTTTTTCTCAGCGATGACTAATATCCGGATTTGGTCAAAACAAATTTCAGACAAAAGAAATAATTGTTTAAGTCTATATTTTTTTAGCTGATCTCACAAAAAACTGTAAAAGTTAATTTTACAATATAAAAATTTTAATTAAAATTGTAAACTGTTAACAATGTGAAATTATTTACCAGTACAGCATTTTATGAAAATACTCTTCTCCAGAAAATTAACGCAACCATCTTAAAAATGGGTCATTTTTAATGTCTCGCATTTCCTAAATATGTTGTCCGATTTAAGTGATTTTTTAATATGTTATAGGGTTATTATTTAAAAACACCCTGTGGAATATTCTAGCATTTATAAAATGCCGAAATTAAAACCTAACTACAACCTGAGATTTTCTTAACATTCTGTTTTTTTGTTCATTCGCTTATATTGTATAATAAAATTAGTTAGGTACTTTAACAACTATATTATAGCCAAGTTTTTCATCAACACAGCGTGTTTTAAATAAGTATGACAAACTTTAATATGTAACTGCATGAAAAAAAAATGTCGGTTTGCTTTATAAATGTATCTCTGCAAATGCTTTGTTTTCAAGATACGGGGTGTTGAAATTTTTATTTCTATTTATTGATTTAAAACCAGTTGAGATATGCAAATAAAATTTGGTGAGTTTTAAGAGGTAGTTATTGCGCATTTTTTGACGTACAATTAAGAATTTTATATTCACTATTGGCGCGCATGCCGGTAATGGCCTAAATTTTTTTAAAGGAAAAAATAGTACGTAACTGAGATATTTAAAAATAAAAATCATTTTGAATTCCTCGTTAAATTTTTGATAAAAAGTCTTTGTACACCCGTTATAAAATGACAATTTACCGGTCTAGCAACAATATTATTATAGCGATATTGTAAGGGGCTCCAACATATTAAAAAAATCACTTAAATCTGACAACAGGTTTAGGAAATTCGACACATAAAAAATTACCCATTTTTCAGATGATGCGTTAATTTCTTGGAAAAGTGTAAAAGTAAGTTAAATTTTTCTACCTTCCTAGCCTTTGTTTATAATATTTCCCTTTTTGCCTTCGGAATAAACTTTTTTTAAATTATATGTTATTATTGGTGCTCCTATTGGGTCCTTTTTGATTTTTTGTTTCCTTAACATAGATTAGTATCTTATTTTTTGTGACGACTCTGTCGAAAGGCAATCTTCTTAACTTTTATACAATATAACTTCAGTACTTGATATTTTAAATAAACAAGATATGAGTTAACAAAAGAGGAACTATAGGTCTGGATCCCGCGTATAAAAAACGTTGATTAATAGCAAGCTGAAAATTTGTTAATAGCTTAAGGTTGTCTAGTCGGACAAACTTTGATATAGGGGAACACTGGAACAGGGGAAGTTTTAATTGTGGAACAGGTTAAAAATTTGGAACAGCCAGTGCTTTAAAGTGACATTTTTAAGGCTCCCATGGAGTGCTAAAAATTGCATTTTTAACACGTTTGTAGAAAAAAGATCGGAACGAAATTTCGAAAAGGTGTACGATTATTCGTGAACAATCAAACGCGTTTTGATTTCAACGATTTAAAATGGCACAAATTTACAGAAAATTTGTATTTAAAAAATTTGTATTTTTTTTTTGTTAGTACAGACTACCTTAAAGATCATAAAGATGTTCATCGGTAAGAAATATCATACATTAGAATGTTCTGCACTAGGGGATGAAATATTATTAGAAAAAGATATAGAAAATCCTTCGTTGTATGCAAAGAAATTAAAAAGTTACAACTTTTCTTTGGAAGAAATAGATCTTGGATGTTTGCAGGTTGCGAATTAATTTCCTCCTCTATATAATTCATTACAGTATGGAACATTTGCAGAGTTAAACGAAAAAAATCTTTGAACTTGGTAACACTGTGCACAAGATGATTTACTACCAACACTTCGTAAAGAAGTTCTTTGGATCTATTGACAAACATTTTTAGACTTGTATTAAGTCTAATAATGCAGACGCATCGTCGTCATCCTGTTTTTCTTCTAACACCATAGCAATAAACAAAGTCATGTCTGTATCCATTATTTTTAGAGCGAGTTCCTTTTAAATACATAAAATTGACACTGAAACTTATATCGCAACGAAATGACTGCATTTATACAAACCACAAACAGACGAAACTTCTGAACGGAATAATTCCCTGAGATAGAGCGATATTTTTTCCCGTGTTGAGCTGGCCCCCCTCCACTTGCAAAAATTAAAAACAAATAGCGATGATTTATGAGCTATTTATGAGCTTTCATACTCCGCAAATTAAAAATTTTGAGCTCGTTACACTGAGCAGGAATTTAATATTTTAGTGGGGGTCTACTACTTAAAAATAGGGATATTGAATTGATCTTTGCGGCAGAATTACGAGCTATTTATGATCTTTTGAAGTGATATAGTTTCGATTTTTGAGCTCATCCCCTTCACCCCAAACAACCCTTTAATTTATTCAACTTAAGATAAAAGTGCTGAGAAAAATTAAAATATATCGTATCGCGGATATAATTCGTATAGCGTTTACCCGTTGTCCTAGGTGAACGACAAACGCCACAACGCGACACGACGCGACACGACGCGACGCGACGCGAAAATATCAAGTAATGGTTGTATTTGCGTATGGCCTACGTTTTCGGGTTAATCAGTCTACGACAAGACGCGACGAAGTGCGAACTTGATTTGTTCGCGACGAGACACGACACAGTGTGACGCCCCATTGCTTTTTTCAATTCAAATTATGCTACGCAATAGTTTATTAAATAAATAAAAACTAATAAAAACTATATAGTACCAGTGTTTTTTCATTAACATACTTTAAAGTCAGTAACAGCCTCTCCTCAGTAGAATTTGGTTTTTGAAAATTACTTATTGATAGCTATTGATAGCTCAGTTATTAATACTGAGTTTAACAGCTGCAATGATATAATCGAAAGTGAATAAGCCACAATACTCTTTTAACCAACGTGGATTATTTCATTAATTTCGCATATAAATGATTAAACTCTCCAAATTCACTGGTTCTAAATATATGACATTTGTTGTCTTTCTTTTTGGTTTATGGAATTTTTTAGCTAAGTATTTAAAATATGAATTTTCTAGTAACACTGCCGTATACTTCCCCACACTTAAGAATAGGAATGAATAATTGACATCGTCACGTTTGTCCTGGTTTGAGTGATGGAAAGCGACGCGATGCGACGCTACATAAGCCACACGTCGCGTGAATTACTGGTCGCATCGCATCGCAACGCATCGCATCGCGTCGCGTCGTTTTCCGTCGCTCACCTAGGACAACGGCTTATTACACTCTAAGAATAAACTCTTAAATGACGTGCATTTCGATTATTGAGCTACAACCCCTTTGAAACAAAACCATCCCATCTTCCCGGCTGAAGGGGTGATATTTTTCGTATTATATCAACGAAATATTTCGGGCCGATTTGGTCACACAAAATAGACCTTAATACGGAATGTCCTCAAAGAGGTAATGATTGCGCTCATATCCTACAAAAGGCACTGTCACGTTTTAGCACAAGGTTACCAATGGAGAGCGAATATATTTGAGGAAGACCTCGTGTGTTATATAATTTATAATAAAAATCTGTGCTATAATGAGGCCTATTAAAGTACAGTTATTTCAACTATAATTAATATATTAAAATATGGGAAGAGAAAAAATAATTGATTGTTTATGAATATGTTATGGTATAATATTCTATACTTAATGTAATAACACCGTTAATGCTGAGTAATGAAAATTTCTCTTTGTAACAAAATCAAAAATGAAAAATGTACAAACATATTATACATAATCGAAAGCCAAAAAGAAATAGGAGTAATAGCTAATAAATACTCTACAAATAAGTACAAAATCAGTTCCGGATTTATAATCTTGAGGCCCCTAAGCAACCTAAACTATGAGGCCCCTTAAGAAACCTCCACCTTCTCCCTCCAAAATTTCGGATAACCCCTCCATCTCAGAATGGTTAAACATTTTATTTTAATTAGAAAATAATAATGACATCAAATATTAGGCTATGGCTAAATAAAATATTTAACATATTTTACTTATTAGATACATAATTATGTAAAGTCTAAATTGCCGTAAAGTTTCACAGAAACAAAACTACTTAAAAATCTTCAAATTCCAAATTTTTGAGCACATCATTCTCTATGGCCATAATTGAGAGAAATGCTAGTATATTTTGTGCCATTATCGAACGGCGAGAGTTTTTAAAAATTTTCATTTTTGAAAATGGCCGTTTTTCTGTTGCATTTTTAATCACTAGCGTGAGATAAATCTTAAAAACTACTGATACATTTGGAAACGTCGATTCGAGTTTGTTCTCATAAATTATTACACAAAATGACTGTGAATCAGGAATAAATTCCTCTTGTTCCAATTCCAAAGCTCTTTTTCCTCTTGCTCTTACTATTTTACTAAGAAATCGTGCAGACTGACAGGTAGTACTGCCACCGTACTGTCCCTTATACCAAACGGCGTTCATTAGCGACTTATTCTCACAACAATAGTCCATTCTTTAACGGTAAAATATTGCAAAATCTCTAAATTTTAAAGAACCGCTTGGATTGACATTAAATTTGGCATACACATAGCTAACAAGTCAAACAAAAAAAGTGATATTGTGCCGATATGTGCTTTTGCCCTGGGGGTGGTTTTCACCCCATCTTGGGGGTGAAAAAATATTCGTCCAAAGAAAGTCAGGAAATGGATAAACTGGCTAATTTTAAGTAACTTTTGCTCTATAGAGTTTTTTCACTAAGTCAATACTTTTCGGGTTATTTGGCAGTGAATATGTTCATTTTTTCAACATAATATAAGCATAAATATTTTTCATATTTTTCAAATAAGCACGCTTTTAGACAGTTTTTCGCAAATAACTCAAATAGTAAGTATTTTGTCGAAAAAACATATTTAACAAAAATATAGCCTGTAAAAATTAAAAAAAAAATGGTGTATATATCACGTCTCTACACCTAGCAGAAGCAGAGTTATAGCTAATGAAAAATAGGTTCATATTCGTCAAATTCCGAATGGATTACTTTACCGTGAAATAAACAAAAATGAAGCACATTTCGGGGAAAACTCATTACAACTTATTTAAAGTGTTTAAAAAAGCTTCATTTTTGTTTTATAAAAAAAATTTCTAGCGTCAAAATTAAACAAGTTACGCTCAAAATAAAGTTATTTCCTTTTGGTTTTGGTAAAAAAATCGAGAAAATCACCCCCTAATTAGTATCTTAAATGAACTTAATCGTTACGACTTCAAAAGTTTCTTGACTCGTGTATATATTGTTTATATGATCTGTAAGTTTCATCGGTTCAAAGTCCTTATTATTGAAAGGGCTGTAGTTAATAAGGGTTGAACGGGTCACTGATCACGAATATATATGCAAATTTAGAAACACCAAATCTTAATCAATTTTTGTCTAACAGAAAAACAAAAACATACATGCTATTCAGAAAAGCAAATCTGACTTTTTTTTGTTTTTCGAGATTTTTGGTATCTCTAACAATTTTTAAGTTATTTTGAAAAAAAACGTATTTTTCAAAATTTAAATTTTTTAAAAATTTTATTTTGAAACCAAGTTTTTTCAAAAATAAGCTCTTTGAATCGATGAAACTTACAGATCATATAAACACAACATAAGTAAACTAATTTGTGGAGCGGTAACGATTAATTTCATTTAAGTTGCTAATCAGGGGGTGGTCTTCCCGATTTTTTTTTTGCAAAAACAAAAGGGACCAACTTTATTTTGAGCGTAACTTGCTTAAATTTAATGCTAGAAACTTTTTGTAAAAACAGAAATAAATCTTTTTTTAAACACTTTAAAAAAGTTATAATGGGTTTTCCCCAAAAAGTGCTTAATTTTTTGGATATTTCACGTCGAAATATTCTATTTGAAATTTGGTGAATATAAATCTATTTTTCATTGGCTATAACTCTGGTTCTACTAGATCCAGAAACCTAACGTGTACACCATTTTTTTATTTTTTCATAAGCTATATTTTTGCTAAGAACGTTTTTTTGAAAAAATACTTACTTTTTGAGTTATTTGCGAAAAAGCGCCTAAAATGTGGTTATTTTGTTGAAAAATGGACATATTCACTCGCAAATAACTCGAAAAGTGTTGACTTGGCGAAAAAGCTCTATAGAACAAAAGTTACTTAAAATTAGCTAGTTTACCCATTTCCGGACTTATTTTGGACATATATTTTTTCACCCTCAAGAGGGGGTGAAAGTCACCCCCAGGGCAAAAGCACACATCGGCACAATATCACTTTTTTTCTTTGACATGTAAGCTACACGTATGCCAAATTTCATGTCAATCCAAGCGGTTCTTTAAAATTTAGAGCAAAAACCGTGAAAGAATGGACTACAAAGGCTTTTTATGTGAACAAATGTGTGCATTGTAATGTGGTTTTATACGTTCAACATATTATATATTATTTAGGTATAGTTTTTATTTAAGGGGCTAGCTAAAGGAAAACACGTTCCAAGATTGCAGATATAATTTTTAATAATTTGTCAAGCTATTTGGCACACATATTTCAAATATAGTAAAGAAAGGCGGCCCAATTTGAGAAATATGTTAGTATGTGGAAATTACTCTATAATTAAAACAATATGAAAATTTTTTTTAAGAAACGCTTTTCTTTGGTTACGTGTGACTAAAATTAAAAATATTATAAAAGAATCAACTAAAAAGCAAAAAATAAAAAAAAATTGAAAAAATCTAAAACATTCGTCAAAGAAAAGCGTGGCGCGTCTTCATCGAATAAACGGTTTTCGCCCCACACTTTTCTTTAACGAATGTGTTGGATTTTTTCAATTTTTTTTATTTTTTGCTTTTTAGTTGATTTTTTTATATTATTTTTAATTTTAGTCACCCGTAACCAAAGAAAAGCGTTTCTTAAAAAAATTTTTTTCAGATTTTTAAAATTGTTTACTTTTTAGTCTTACATTTTTCAAACATTAAAATATATCGTCATGTTTATTAAAATATGTATAAAACATATGATGTACAAACATGAAAAGTAGTCGGAATCGGCAAAACATTTGAAACTTTATTGTTTATTTGTGAAGCATAACGTAAACAATTAACGTAACAAGTAAGATTATGTATAGGTCATATAATTAGCTACAATCTGTAAAAGTTTCAAGTTTCTTCATTGTAAAAAATAAGAGAATGTAAGCATTTTCCGTTAAAATCGTTTTTTATTTAAACAATTAATAAACAAAAAAATTTTTATTGACTATTCATGTATTGTTCCCGCGAATGCATGTCTGCAAATTTTTAGTCATTTGCATTGAAGAAAAGGCAGTCAAATTAACGTCCAAAGATTTGACCCAAACGATTGAACTAAAGAAAAACATTTAATTAATTAATATGCCAAAACGAATTCTAATGTTAATTGTAGCACCAAACGTCTCTACCGCTGGTTTTTCTAAGACTACGATAAAAACACGAATTTTTTAAATTCGAGTTTTGGTTGAAGCTTTGTTTCGTATCGTATTGAAATTTGACACGAATAAGCGCCGATTTTTATATAAACAAATATATGATCGTTCAAAATTTGAAACTTTATTGTTTATTTATAAAGCATAACGTAAACAATTAACGTAAACAGTGAAATTATGTACAGTTCATATCATTATCTACAATCCGTAAAAGTTTCAAGTTTCTATATTGTAAACAACAAGAAAATTTAAGCGTTTTCCATTAAAACCGTTTTTTTTTATTTAAACAATTAATAAACATAAAAATTTTTTATTGACTATTCGTGTATTGTTCCCGCGAATGCATATGTCTGCAAATTTTCATTAATTTTCATTGAAGAAAAAGCAGTCAAATTAACGTCTAAAGATTTGACGCAAACTATTGAACTGAAGAAAAGCGTTTAATAAAATATTACAAAAACGAGTCTGTACCGCCATTAAGAACAACGAAAAAATACACTCTCTTCAAATAAACTGTTTTATCCCTTGCCTAGTGAGCGGCCGTGGAGTAACGGCATAAACGCTGGCCTCATACGCCAGTAAACGTGGGTTCTAGCCCTGCCAAAGACAAACCATTTTCATTTCCAATAATGACACGAGCCATCTCACCGTGCCTCGGAGAGCACGTAAAGCCGTCGATCCCCCTGGGCTAGTGTACATCGGCACTAGTTACTTAAAACAGGGTTAAAGATGTAAATGGCGCCGGAACTATCCGAAAGGATCTCCCCGGCAAAAATGCCATACGATATTATTATTATTATTATCCCTTGCCTAGATTTTGTATCACATTGGAATTACAAAAAATCGATTATCTGTAACAAGAAATCGAACTGACTGACTTGGCAACATTTAGCTCGCCTATTAGTATAATTTTTATTATTATCACAATCATGCCTATTCTGTAACTCATTTCGATGATAGAAGTCAGGAAAATCGAATAGAAGTGGCCAAGTCGAATAGAAATAGTCAAAATTGGTATTCCATATTCCATAACTCCCTCGGAATCTTTACAATCGGAATAGTGAATAGTGAATGACTTCGACACCACTTACCCTGTCGAAATTAGATTTCGATATCGGAATTTTGCTTAACGCAAGCGCATTGTATTTTGTTTTGACGTTTATATTTTATATCTATTAAAAATCACTTATTATTACTTATTTATCATTATTTATAGTATGTATTTTTACCTTTTGTATCTGCTTAATTTTTAGTCTGTGGTGGTATTTACTTAGGGAATTGTATATTTAATTTAGACATGTTGTACGAGTATGCATTCAACCTAACCTTAAAATTTATTTGGCGTCTGAATTCTGAATCAGCTGAATGTTTGCCAGTCACAGTGTTGCCAAACTTTTTTTGTTTATTTCTTGTACAATTTCAATCAATGGCATAATGTACAAGAATAAATCGTACAAGAAAGTTTAAAATATCCAGATAGACTCGTAGCGTTGATTGATAAATATATTATACCAGTTTACTTGTATTTGTATCAATCAACGCTTATAGAAAAGAAAATAATTATAGAAAAGACGCTGTTTTTGGGAAAAGTTGTTTATCAGTTATTTTCGCTGGAATCAAATCCTAAGATTGTATATTATTAGTAATATATTACATCATACATCTTATCTTCAATTATCTTTTTTATTTAGCAGTTTATCTTCTTTTTTATAGCAATTTTAATTAACTTTGATTTAAAACCATTTATCATGTTTTGAGGTTTTTTTGTCCAATATTTACACTAATATTTTATTGTTTACTTTTCAAAACTTTTCGTTTTTTGTTATTTCAAAACTATTTTTAAAAATGCAACTGTATGTAATGTGATAGTATGAAAAATTGAAGATATGGCAACGGTGTCGTATTTCAAATTTAGAGCCAGTAACAAACAGGTCACAGAACACTAATTTCGCTTGACAATGCCGGGTTGCCACCTCCTCTTGACCGCGTGAAATAGAAATTGCAGATTTCAATTTAACCTGGTTAGGATGTGCGTTACAGAATGCCACTCCAAACACGAAAATGGCGCTAGATATCAAACATTCCGATTTCGGGTTATTACGATTCGACTTGGTCATTTCTATTCGATTTGTTAAAAGTTACAGAGTAGGGCTGAATATTGTGCCTTCGTTTTTGATACAAGTAACGTTTATAGTGTCACGTACTGCCAACGCACTGTTGCCGCACTGTAGAATGGTCGCAGAACTTTCAACTAAAAAAATATTGATGACGCACTGATGTAGCCTCTTAATTATAATTATTATTTTTTCGTTTTGTGCCCTGCGAGGCCCCCTTTGGAACCTTTGCCTAATGGTTAATCCGACACTGTACAAAGTCCAGTTTTGAATACTAAAAAATTGTTTTACATATAGTGTGTCAACTTTAACTTACGTCATAATTGAAAAAGAATAGACCGAAAAAGCAGGATTTATTTTCTGGTAAATGCACCTTTTACAATCGGAGAGAATATCCTTGAAACAAAACAATGGTTTAATTAAGTTAAAACCATATCATAACAATTTGATTCATTCTGGTAGCTACCTGAAATGGGAAAAATCCATGTCGATTTTGTAGAATATTTTAAAAATACAAAACTATTAAGGTTGAGGTCAAAGAATATAATTTGCGACGAAATTATTTGTTGACGGTGCCGGTGGATTATTGTGACTTCCTGCCTCCTTGAAATTCATTTTTCCCGTTTAATAATTATAGGGGAGTCAATAGAGTTTTTACTTACGGAAAAATTCAAACAAGATAAAACTTTTTGTAATTTCATTAAGAAATGTATAATATACAACATATCAAAAAGTTCTATGTACTTACTCCAAAAGTGGGTGCTTCATTTTTTATTAAACAAATGAACCGCGAAATTAGTTGTTTACCTACGATACCTACGAAATACCTACGAAAATATAAACATGAGAAAAAACTGAATTGGCCATTTAAAAATTCAGGAAATTTTACACAAAGAACATTATATAAAGGTTTTTCTAAAATTAAATCTACAGCTTCTACAATTTTTTAATTATAACTCTCAAGTCACACCTCTGACAAACATTGGAGCGCTGTATGGCAGCGTTCGTCGAGGTGCGCAGTTAAGTTAACTGAACATAACTTTTAAACTAATTAAACGAATTAAATTTTAAAAATTGGAAATGAAAGAAGATTATTAAAGCTATCTTATACTAGTTATATTATAAAGAAAAAAATATGTGCGTAAGTACAGAGTGGGCGGAAATTGTAACTTACATGAATTTTGTTTAAAAATGATTTTAAAATGTATAACTAATACAATTTTACCTATAAAACTCTCAAATTTGCAAAACTTACTTTTGAAACATCTTACTAAACGACGTTTTATTAAAAAAAATCTCAAAAATTTAATTCAAATGATGCGACGTCTCAAAAAATGTAATTTTTCAAAACTTTGTAGTTTTACAGAATTACTACCACTTTAAAAGGATATTACTCAAATTTAAACGAATATCAATTTTATAGGCATTTTTCGCGGTAAATTATTTTACTTTAAAAATGAAATAAATAATTTTTTTGAGAAAATTGTTATACAAATAGAAATGTTTATACAAAGTCATCAAAACCTTTTTCTGTACAACTTACCTAAAATACATTTAATTACAAACTTAGAAAATAATAAATGTTAAATCAATTTTTTTTTGCTCTGTTACAGCATGTCTTCGTAAATTGGAACCTATTGTAAACTTATTTATGATCAATTTAACGAAAAGAAGTTTTTCTTGTTTTCGTTAAAAATTTTATCAATCTTATCAAATTAAATTTTATCAATTTTATACGAGGTACGTCAAAAAATATGGATTTCGCTAAAGAGTGAAGTAGGTACCATTATATTTCACAATATCGAAAATTGTTATTATCAAAAATTGTTCTAAATTAAAAACTATGTTCGAATATGCAATTACATCCTTCTAATTGAAATTTTGTGAACTATAAGGGTACTTTACTCATGATCGAAATTCATATTTTTGAACATACCTCGTATAAAGTTGATGAAAGTTTATACATATATTATCACTGCGTCTTAGATTTTATACCATACAGAGCTTTTTATACCGAATAACTTTTTTCCTAACAATTATAATAAAATAGTCATCATAATTGTAATAAAATTATGAAGGGTAAAAAATTGCATTTTTTTTTTCAATCAGAAGGATGTAGTTGCATATTATTAAAACATAGTTTTGAATTCTATACAACTTTTCATAATAACAATTTTCGATATTGTAAAATATAAAGGTACTTTACTCTTGGTCGAAATTCATATTTATTGACATACATCGTATAAAATGGATAAATTTTGAAATCTGATGGTTCGATGTTAGATTTTACACCATAATGTAGAGCATTTTATGTAGAGCATTTTAGGTACTTTTTTTTTCTAAAAATTTATACCTAATAAAAACGTTTCACATATCTTCCCAAATTACTCAGACATACTGTATAATATCTCATTTTTTTTAATTTTCCAACTGTAACGTCAGATTCGGATTCATCATAATCAAAAATAAAATAGAAACATTTTTTATCAAAGTAAAATGATGAATTCACCGGTATTTTTAAAATTATTTATACAAAACAATTATTGTTATTGTTTAAACAATTAATAAACAATTATCGGCAAAATCTGTGAGTAGAATGCTTTACTAAGAGGAAAGGAACATTTTGACGCCTGCCAAAATTTTCAATGTATTTTAAATGTAATCATTTTTTTCGAATCCTGAGAAAACTAATAAGTATTTTTCAAAAATTTAAACGCAGAATGAACTTTATTACCGAGGGCCGAAAGTCCCTTAGAATGAATAAAAAGTTTCTTTTGAATGAGATATATGAAATTAAAAATTACACTAAATTTTCTCTTAGTTTTTCACCCCTGAAATTTATTAAAATAAACATTATAGAAGTTTTCAGGAATTTTCGGCCCTCGATAATAACGTAATCTTTCATTCTGCGTTTAAATTTTTCTTAAATACTTATTAGTTTTCTCAGGATTCGAAAAAAATGAATCCCATTTAAATAGCATAGTTCGTACCCATCCCCTTAACATGTTCCTATATAAACTAACAAAAAAAAGTTTTAGAAAAATATAAGTTTCGATCTCTATTGACTTCCCTATTAGATTAAAATATGGAATTAAGACTATTCTTTCATTTTTGTTTATTGATTATTCCTATTTATTAATATCCACTAGGTAGGTAGATACCTATACTCATACTCGTCTTGTATATTTACCTATAGTCTGGGCTGATTATCGGAGAATAGGCCATTTTTGGGAAAAGTTATTTACCAGCAATTTTATTGCTGGAATCGAAGCTTATGATTATATATATATTAATAATATAGGTATGCAAAGTCCGCAGATAGTGTGCTACTTTTTTTATAAACAAAATGGCGCCCGAAAACCGTGTTTTTTTCAATTATTGCTCTATAATTTCAAAGATTTTAACTTTACAACAAAAACACTCAAATAAAAATTCACCGCAATTAAATTCTGCATAGAGATAGGTTTTTCCGATCTGCTCCGACGAAAATTTTCCTCGGAAAATCCGGGTTTTCCCAACAAAATCTTTAATTTTCAAATAAAGTTTTAGATAAGTAATTATCTACCAATAATTAAATAATTTAGTGACTTAAAAGCCTTCTTGGTTTGGATTATAGTTCCAGAAGTTGGTGAAAATTGAACGAATATTTTAGCAACAACTTAATTGTTAATTAATAATTTACGGTCGCAATAATAACCAAAATAATTATGATACAATGATCAAATTTTGAAATCTTATAAAGATGAGATGCCTATTTAAAATTTGGTCGACAAAATATAAATTTTTTATTTTTTTGCATAATCTTTAAATGTTTAAAAAAAATAGTTATAAACAAATTAACGTTTATTAGAAAGTTTTTATTATATTATAATTTTAAAAAATAGTTAAAATGCGTATTTCAAATATCTTGAAAATGAATGTTTTAAAACTTTTTTACAACCATTTGCAAAAAAGTTATGAAACAGCAAAATAAACATACGATTACTGCGTTGTTTATAATTTTTTTTAATTCTTTGAAAGCGTAAAAGTGAGTTTAAAGTACAAGCTAATTACTTACAAAAATATCAATTATAAGTTTAATGGTTATATTTTAATTAAAGATTATAAATATTTTTTTTGTAATTTACACGCGCGAAAGTAGACTAATACAGTACTGTAGCTATGTATTATGCATATATCCGTACACATACACAACTCGCGCGAGTTTAAAGCGTGTCAGTCGCTTCGAGTGAACATCTCCGGCTCTGTATCAAGCCTACTTTCGCGCTAAAAATTACAAAAAAAGTATTTTTAATTGTTGATTAAAATAGAACCATTGAACTAATATTTGACATTCTTTGTGAGTAATTAGATTGTACCATAGACTTACTTTTAAGCTTTGAAACAATTAAAACAAATTATAAACAACGAAGCAATCATATATTTATTTTGCTGTTTCATAACTTTTTTGCAGATGGTTGGAAAAATTTTTTGAAGCATTCGTTTTCAAGACCTTTGAAATGCGCATTTTAAGTATTTCTTAAAATTAGAATATAATAAAGAATTTCTGAGAAATGTTAATTTGTTTATAACTATTTTTTTAAAACATTTAAAGATTATGCAAAAAAAATAAAAAAATAATATTTTGTCGACAAAATATTGAATAGGCATCACATATTTATAACCTTTCTAAGTTTGATCAATGTCTCATGATTATTTTGGTTTTTATTGCGACTGTAAATTGTTAATTAACAATTGAATTGTTGCTAAAATATTCGTTTAATTTTCACCGGCTTCTGCAGTTATAATCTATATCAAGAAAGCTTTTATTTCACCAAGGTATTTAATTATTGATAAATAATTACTTGCCCAAAAAATTTATTTGAAAATTCGAGATTTTGTTGGGAAAACCCACATTTTTCGAGGTAAATTTTCGTCGGAGCACATCGGGAAAAACATTTCTCTATGTAGAATTAAATTGGAGTGAATTTTTATTTGAGTGTTTTTGGTGTAAAGTTAAAACCTTCGGAGTTATAGACCAATAATTGAAAAAAACACGATTTGGGGGCGCCATTTTGTTAATAAAAAAAGTAGCACACTATCTGCAGACTTTGCATACCTATATTATTAATACATAGGATCATAATATTCGATTCCAGCAATAAAATTGCTGGTAAATAACCTTTCTTTGTACTTTACTAATAGGTCTGGATCCCGCGTATGAAAAAAAGTTGATTAATAGCAAGCTGAAAATTTGTTAATAGCTTAAGGGTGTCTAGTCGGATAAACTTTGATATATGGGAACACTGGAACAGGGGCAGTTTTTTGGAACAGGTTAAAAATTTGGAACGGTCAGACCACGAAAACGGCACATTTATTTTGTACGACAGAACAGACCTTAACTCTCCGAACAGAGATTAAACTCTCGTACAAAAATCAGACTGCTATTTATCACCAAATGGGCGTTTTAATGAGTGGAACATGTAGAATATGTCAAATGACAGGAATTATGACAGGTCATAAATAGCAGTCTGATTTTTGCATCAGAGTTTAATCTCTGTTAGGCGAGTTTAAGTCTATTCTGTCGGAAAAAATAAATGTGCCGTTTTCGGGGTGTGACCGTTCCAAATTTTTAACCTGTTCCACAATTAAAACTTCCCCTGTTTCAGTAGTCCCATATATCAAAGTTTATCCGACTAGACACCCTTAAGCTATTAACAAATTTTCAGCTTGCTATTATTCAACGTTTTTTTTCATACGCGGGATCCAGACCTATAAATAGACCAGCGTATTATAACTATTTTTTTTTTCAAAATTTAAAGATTATGCAAAAAAACGAAAAATTTATATTTTGTCTATAAAATATTAAATAAGCATCTCATCTTTATAATCTTTATAAGTTTGATCAATGTATCATGATTATTTTGGTTATTAGTGCGATCGTAAATTGTTAATTAACAATTGAATTGTTGCTAAAATATTCGTTTAATTTTCACCAGCTTCTGGAATTACAATCTATACCAAGAGAGCTTTGATGTCACTAAGTTATTTAATTATTGATTAATAATTACTTACCTAAAACTTTATTTGAAAATTAGAGTTTTTGTAGGGAAAACCTGCATTTTCCGAGGAAAATTTTCGTCGGAACAAATCAGGAAAAACATATCTCTATGCAGAATTTAATTGCGGTGAATTTTTATTTGGGTTATAGAGCAATAATTGAAAAAAATACGATATGTCGGCGCCATTTTGTTTATAAAAAAGTAGCACACTATCTGCGGACTTTGCATACCTATATTATTAATATATAGCATCTTATAATTCGATTCCAGCAATAAAATTGCTGGTAAATAACTTTTCCATGAATTTTGCTAATTAGCCCAGAGTACTAATGGATAACTATTGAATACATTTTATTTATATTATCTATATTATCTATATCTTATTACATATTTTGAGGTTAATCCATTAATCCCCAATTACCACAAAATGTCAATTGAGGAGGAAGGTTCACCAAAATAAAAAATCGAACCGAAGAAATATATCTCGCATTTACATAATACAAGAAGTATCATGTGACCACACCCGAGAGAGAACAATTTACTTGGTATTTTAGCGGGATCACAGTTTCACAACCTATAGTTCAACCTTAACGTACATTGTTGTTTTCTCATTACCACCTACAAAGTTAATTAACAGGTTTATATTTATTTATCGAAATGTACTAACACGTGTTGGTAAATATTTAAGCGATAATATTATAAGATTCCAAAATTTTGTTTATTATACATATAGACGGAGAGCTAGAGCCGAAAAATCATCGTCATAAGTAATATGGAGTTTTTCCTGTGAAATGTGTCCATTGTATATTGACAATTATGACCCCTTTCAGGCTGACACCTCAGTGGATACAGGAAGTAGCAATAAGGGATGAAAGGGGAAAGTTAGTGCAGTCATTGAAGGTTTTTACCTCCTATGTTGTTAAACCTCCATCGATTTGCATGAAAATTGGTGACTAGTTAGAGCATACCTCAAGAAACAAAACTGATTTGGTGCCACTTGCACTTTTACCCTGGTGGTGAATACCACCCCTTACCGCAGGTGAAAACTATTTTATTAAAAATAACCCCACAAATCGATAGCGGGACAAATTTTAAGTAAAATTTGTTATATCATGCTATTATAATAAATCAATACTTTTTGAGTTATTAAAGATCAAAGATTTGTCTATTTAAGAGCATATGCGTAAAGTTACGGATGATAAAAAGAACATGTTAATTAATTGTATGTTAATAAAATATAATTTTTATATTATTTCGATATTTAATTGATTTTCTTTCTTTATAAACTGAATATGTCCAGAAACTGGGGGTGTCCAATAATGGGTACATTTGACATATTCGAATACACTTTTACTAAATGTATAATATCGAAATAATATAAAAATAATATTTTAGTAACATACAATTAATTAATATATCCGTAACTTCACGCATGTGCTCTTAAACAGACAAATCTTTGATCTTTAATAACATGATATAACAAATTTTACATATAATTTGTCCCTCTATCGATTTGTGGGGTTATTTTTAATAAAATCGTTTTCACTCCCGAGAAGGGGTGGTATCCACCCCCAGGGTAAAAGTGCAAGTTGGCACCAAATCATTTTTATTTCCTGAGGTATGCTCTAACTAGTCACCAATTTTCATGCAAATCGATGGAGGTTTAACAAAATAGGAGGTGAAAATCTTTAAAGACTACACTAACTTTCCCCTTTCATCCCTTATTGCTACTTCCTGTATCCACTGAGGTCTGGATCCTGCGCATGAAAACAAATTGATTAATAGCAAGCTGAAAATTTGTTAATAGCTTAAGGGTGTCTAGTCGGATAAACTTTGATATATGGGAACACTGGAACAGGGGCAGTTTTAATTGTGGAACAGGTTAAAAATTTGGAACGGTCAGACCACGAAAACGGCACATTTATTTTGTCCGACAGAACAGACTTAAACTCTCCGAACAGAGATTAAACTCTCATGCAAAAATCAGACTGCTATTTATCACCTGTCATTTGACATATTCTACACGTTCCACACATTAAAACGCCCATTTGGTGATAAATAGCAGTCTGATTTTTGCATGAGAGTTTAATCTCTGTTCGGAGAGTTTAAGTATGTTCTGTCGGACAAAATACATGTGCCGTTTTCGTTGTTTGACCGTTCCAAATTTTTAACCTGTTCCACAATTAAAACTTCCCCTATTCCAGTGTTCCCATATATCAAAGTTTGTCCGACTAGACACCCTTAAGCTATTAACAAATTTTCAGCTTGCTATTAATCAACTTTTTTTTCATACGCGGGATCCAGACCTATTCATCCATCGTCAGGATTTAATATGCAACATGTCAATGTAAGACTTTTAGTCGACGTTTTAAGGGTTTTAACCCATGTATTTTTAGTGGCTTAGCATGTAGAGCTTGCTTAGAACACTGATGATGCTTCTCTTTAGAGCGAAAACGTTCTATTTTTTAATGTAGCCCTTTATGGGGGTTTTAAATAAATATACCTTTTACACAGAAGATAATTTTTTTCTTCAATGTCTTTAATTAATGGTATACAGCGAGCTACAGGAAATTTTTTGCTTATGGATTTTTATAGAATAACATGTCTTCTCTAACATCAATTTCCACAACATATCTTACATATGTTATCAAGTTTGCATCCTTAGGAACATCTGTAGCCTCATTTAATTGCATCGCGAAAGAAGATAGTTTTACTTTTTCTATTAATTGATCGCAGAGATCTTCAGATATTCGTCTTCCCATCGTATTACCTGCAAGTGGAATGATTTTAAGTTGATCAGCATGTAATTCACTGAGCATCATAGCTATGATGCCAATAGATGCAAATAGCATTAGATAGCAGGTAGATTCATTTTTTCTAACGCCTATTCGACTTCTTTGGTTTGTATTCGAACTTGGAAACAGCTGCATGCCCCCCTTGCCTCTCGCGCCCCCTTAGGGGGCGCGCCTCACAGGTTGGAAACCACTAGTGTAGCCGTTCATTTAAAACAATGCTTTGCTGCCGGTGGCGGACACCGGTGTCAGACAGCAATGTCTAAGTCTGAAAGGGTACTAGCGTCACGGTAAACGAGCATGAAACACACGTCAAGAACAGAAAATACTGAATATTCCAAATATGCAAACATGCATAGGAGAAGGAGTACAGAGTAAAATGGAAAGATGCATCAATATTCATGAAAGGAACAGACATGAAAAAAAAAGTCAAAGAAGCAGCCCTCATCCTAGTTAACGAAGAAAACTGTGTAGCAAGCCCATCAGGATTACTAAGGGAGCAAGTCAATATCAAGAACACACCAACAATAGCGGAATAAAGAAAGTCAAAGAACAAATCATCAAAAATCTCATACAAAATACATATATGCAACACTCAACAAAATCATAGACAAAAATAGCTATTGGTATAACAAGGGAGCAAAGTGCTATATACTTTTCCTCCCGAGAATGAAGTTTACTGCCCGACGCGTAGCGGAGTTCCTTAAAAAACGAGTAATTTTTTCATTTTTAAATAACATTTATAGATATAACTAACAACGTTTATTAGAGAACTAAAACTAACAAGTAAGTATAGTACAACTTTTTCGCTTATTTGTTTTAGCGTGAATACATTATTACTACTAAACAAAACAAGCAGTTTTTGTGAAGAATATGGTCTAAAAATGAATATAAAAAAGACCAAATACATGATAATAACTGAGAAAACAAACATACAAACAAGCATACATTTTGGAAATGTACCGATAGAAAGTGTTGATAAATACAAATAACTAGGAACCTGAATTTCAGAGAAAAATGATCAAACAACAGAAATAAGGACCAGGATAGAAATAGCAAGATATGCGTTTGTAAAAATGAAAACAATTCTCTGCAACAAAGACCTTAGATTAGAACTTCGATACTGCAGTATGGACTTGAAAGCTGGACATTGAAGTAAGTAAGAACACATTAATAGCTACAATCATTTGAAATGTGGTGTTACAGAAGGATGCTTAGAATAGCATGGACACAGAAGAAAACGAACATGACAAAGAATGCGAAATAATAAACACAATAAAAATAAAAAAGAAAACAAGAAACAAAGGCCCGAATATATAAGTCAGTTATTAGGCCAGTTATGACTAATACGGCCGAAACAAGACCAGATACAAGCAAAACACAAAGACATCTGGAGACCAACGAAATGAAGATCTTAAGAAGGATTGCTGGAAGAGGACTACAGGAAACGGCAAGAAGTGAGGAAATCAGACGCATATGTGGGGTAGACAACATAAATACCTGGGTAAAGAACATGTTAATTTTCCCAAAAAAAGACTAAATGCATAAAAAACTCATACAAAAGTAAAAACTTCAAATTGTATACTGGTATAAAATCGTTTATTAAAAACTATCTAAAATGTCATCCAAATAGATTGCAAAACGTTTTCGTTCTAATTCAGAACATCTTTAGTGCCTAGAATGAAGTATTTCCACGTTATATTAAAGCAAAAAAGGTTAAAATTGTGACTGTTAGAAAGAAAAACATGTGGAAATACTTACATTCTGCTGAGTAGTTTGAAACTAGCACACTATTTAAAGTGGTAACCCCATAATATATGGTTTACATATTATATTTGGATAAGATATGGTGCCTACAAGTCGATGTTGATAGATATATTACAATACATGCTCAAAGGGCAACATGTTTCCCTGCTCGAAAATGCTAGGTACTTGCCAGTTCCATGGGCATCAGAGCCGGATTTAAGGCCGTGGGGGCCCCTGGTCAGAATTTGTGTGGGGACCTACCTCCTACCATATTAAACAAATTGTTATGACTATGGTATGGTTAAAGTCCGGGTACTTTTCAAGATTTTTTAACTGAAAATTCCTTGATTATGTCGGGCATGTCTAGTTGCTTTAAGGCATTGTGTTCAATGCTTATTATAAAGAGATGGTCCAAACGCTCTTGGCCTATCATAGACCGAAGTCGATTTTTAATTAACTTTTTTAGAATGATCTCTCTCCACTGCAGTTAGTTATTTACCATCGGAACTAAATATAAACGAAGTTTCACTACAACGTTTGGAACCGCATCATTCACATTTTTCTCTTTTAACCGTTGTTGATACATTTGAAGTTCTTTGCTTATATTTGATGAGCCGATTTCCTCTTTAAATGAATTGAAAAATTCTAGAAATTGTTACTAGTTCGACACCTAGTTTTTTTATCTAATTCATTGCTATAATTGTCGTTAAGCTTCAGTGAGTGAGCTTCAATTTCATTGGGAGTTTAATTTTCCAAATAATGTAAAAATCCAAAATTGAAATGAATGGATTCATATGCCGAAAGCCTATGTATTCATAACCATAAGTGACGCATTTTCGTAGGACTGTCCCCTGCAGCTTTTCAAATCGATATTATCTTCTTGCAAGAATGTCTGAAATATATCTTCTGCTTTATAGTCCTGTCGCCAGGGGGGGTACAACGGCCTCCTTAATTCAGATGGACTTACCCAAGTTTTTCTTATATATTTTGACCCGAAGAATACGAATTTTTTGGGTAACAGTTGATCCGGATGTCGATAAGATTGTTATAGACAAAGAACTTGAGGAATTACATAACAGCGATTTCTCGCAAAACAAAACATCTTTTTGTATTTTTTGGGTCATTTTAAGCAAAAAATATTCCTACAAGTTTTTTCGTAGAATGCATAGTTTTCGAGATAACCGCGGTTGAACTTTCAAAAAATCGAAAAATTGCAATTTATGAACCCGAATAACTTTTGATTAAAAAATAAAGTAGCAATTCTGCTTACCGCATTTGACAGTTTAAGTCAAATTATATCGGTTTTGATTATTTGCATTGCTAAAAATTAATTTTTTTATTGTTAAACTAATCTATAAACACATAGTGTTTCCCGTGCCTAATACATACGTTTTAACGCATGCTACGTAGAAATTGCCTCGCTTGCACTTGTAGCTACTCTACCTACTCGTTCGGTTTTAAATGAGAAATCATAGAAAACATCACTCACATACTAGGTGTTTATAGCTTTGTTTAACAATAAAATAATAAATTTTTAGCAATGCAAATAATCAAAACCGATATAATTTGACTTAAACTTTCAAATGCGGTAAGCAGAATTGCTACTTTATTTTTTAATCAAAAGTTATTAGGGTTCAAAAATTACAATTTTTCGATTTTTTGAAAGTTCAACCGCGGTTATCTCGAAAACTATGCATTCTACGAAAAAACTTGTAGGAATATTTTTTGCTTAAAATGACCCAAAAAATACAAAAAGATGTTTTGTTTTGCGAGAAGTCGCTGTTATGTAATTCCTCAAGTTCTTTGTCTATAACAATCTTATCGACATCCGGATAAACTGTTACCCAAAAAATTCGTATTCTGCGGGTCAAAATATATAAAAAGAACTTGGGTAAGTCCATCTGAATTAAGGAGGCCGTTGTACCCCCCCTGGCGACAGGACTATTATGGCCGTAATTTGCCAAAAATACATTTTTAATAGGAGAGAAACCTTCCATATAACGAAATATTACAGTTAATTGATTGACAAAAATTATTCTATGTGAATAATGTGCTGATTTTTTTAAGTTTGGGGTTTTGTGGGGGCCCCCAAAATGAAGGGGCCCCGGGCAGCTGCCCAGCTTGGGATTTTCCCATTGATTTTACTAAATTCATAGGTATAACAGTAAATCTAATAAGGTGTAAATTAGAGCTGAAGGGTCAAATAATAGAACAAGTCATGGAGTTCAAATATCTAGGCATCACACTTAGCTACGGAAAGCTCGAAGCAGAAGTGGAAGGTCAGGTGAATAAAGCAAATAGAGTTACAGGTTGCCTGAACGAAACAATATGGAGAAATAAAAACATCGGAAAAGAAGTGATAGGCAGAATTTATAAATCAGTCATCAGAATAATAATGACATACGCGGCAGAAACACGACCTGATACAGAAACGACAAAAACAATGCTAGAAACAGCAGAGTTGAAAACACTTCGAAAAATCGATGGTAAGACACTATGAGATAGAGCTAGAAGTGCAGATATACGACGGAGATGCAAGGTGGACAACATTAATAACTGGGTGAAAAACAGAAGAATAGAATGGAAAGATCACATAAGCCGAATGACAACAAATAGAATAGTAAGGACGGCGAGAGACGGTTCCCAAATAGGAAGACGATCAGTGAGAAGACCACGAAAAAGATGGAATGACAAATTACTGGAGACACATTGAAAAACAGACATGGTCATGTCTACACACAAAGAAGAAGAAGAAGGGTAAAGAACAGAAAAGAAGAGTGGAATCAGCAAATAAGTAGGATGTCTGAATCAATGATAGTAAGAATAGCCAGGGACAAGTCACCGTTGGGCAGAAGGAGTATAGGACGCCCAAGGAAAATATGGAATGACACCGTTGAAGAAAAACAGGCAGTACTTCCTATATAAAAGAAAAAGAAGAAGAAGAAGAATAAAAATAAGAAAGTTACAATATAATATCTGGGACACGTAATGAGGGGACCGCGATATGAAATGCTAAGACTTATAATACAGGGAAAGATAAGAGGCGGAAGGAGTATAGGAAGAAGGAATGCTTCATGGTTGAAGAATTTAAGGGACTGGTTTAAATGCAGTATGCAGTTAGACCTCTTCAGAGCAGCTGTAGATAGAGTAAAGATAGTGATGATGATATCCAACCTCCGATTAGGAGACGGCACTTAAAGAAGAAGTAGAATAAAATATATGATCTTCGTAATGTCTAAATCAATTCAGATTTAATCTAAACGACGAAATACCACAGTTCTAAAATAAAATTCAGAATTTTTTTCTTTTTAGTCACTCGCGCATCGTAAACGTTCCATAGTCATATTATATATTCCATGAATCATGTATGATTAATGAAACAATTTACCTCTAAAACTATAAAAAATGCACGCCATTATTACAATTGCAAAATGTTTACCTATCTTTAAACAACAAACAAGATGTACTTAACACATACATGTAAAATTATTCGATTTTGCGACGCTATATTTATTGTTTATGTTTTTTTCATTAACATTCGTCCCCTTGCTAATAGCAAGGTAGTTAGTGTTTTGATATTAATTTTTATTACATAATTACTATAAATCTTCAAGGTTAGTTTTATAAAGGATCTGGTCAGACCAGTTCTGTTTGAATTTGTTTGGTAAATCAAAAAGTCGAGAGAGGCGGAGGAGTTTAAGATTTTGATAATATAAATTTGAAATACTTACGAATTACTCACGACTAATTACTCACGAATTCTTAATTGAACATTAATATAGTTATTAATAAACCGTGAATTCCACCGCCTACAAAATTTTAATGTTTATTGTAGTGCTTCCATTGTATATAGGTTACATGGTGGTCGAAAAGTCCCTTTACAGTAATGCATTGTTTTTTTTATACAGTATGCGCCAAAAAAAAAACAGTAAGTACCTACTGAAACGAATATACACTCACCGGTACAAAATTCCACCACCCAAAATGTTTGATTAAGTTTGACAATCTATAACTTTATTATTTGTACTCTGATTTTCAAGATTCTTGCACCAGTTTGTAGGTACATGTATTGATGTCGTTTAATATTATTCCGGTAACAAAAAAATTTTTGCTTAGATGGCATTATTCGGGGATGAATGGAAGTGTTGTTATTTCTCCTAACTTTAAAACATTCTGTGGAAAAATTGGAGGGCTCATTTTGTTTCATACTACTTTTTTATCATCCTCGAGGTATCACTAAGTTTTTGTTTTTGAATTATCCAAATATCTCTTTTCTTGTAAGAGCTGTAAATAAAAACACTGCTTTGAAGGTTTATTTAATTAAAAATATCAAATGCACTAAAATTAACAAAACAAAACAAAATTAACAACAAAATAAAACAATTTAATAGCGGGTATGTCCACCTTTTGCAGCAACGACTACTCGCAATCTGTTTAGCATCGAATAAAAAATATGTACAGTAGAACCCCGCAAATACGAACCTCGCAAATCCGAACTTTCGGCAAATCCGAACCAACGGAAAGTGAAAAAAATTTTAAAAAATTCAAAATAAAAATTTAAAAACATGTTTATTATGTGAGAAAATAATTACGTAAGATGCTAGCTACAGTATTAAACACTGGAACACTAATGGGTGAATAAAAGCGTCGAGTTAGACTAAACACAATCAATAAAGGAATGTGCATAATACACATTTTCCATGGTATACTAGGAACGAAAACCTTGAAAAAGATAAGAAACATGAGAAACATAGTGTAATCAATATCCAAATTACAAATTAAATGAATCATTTACATGGCCGAATTCCCATGTCCCGTGACGAAACAAAACTACTGGCGTTAGCGATTTAATATTTCAGTGATCTAAATATTTTTCAGCTTTAGAATATTGGAGGCATAAACGTGCGGATAGAGTTTCATAAAGGGATCGGTGGCAGTCCAAATCTTTTAAAAATCATCTTCGTTAGCTTCTTAGGCTAACTTTCGGATAATCCGAACTTTTCGGAATCCGAACAGGCTGTCCCCCCAATTAGTTCGGATTTGCGGGGTTCTACTGTATTATCCTTGCCTGGGGATGGCTCGATATTCCTCTAGCAGGGCCATAACTGTACTAAATTTTCTGGAGGCCTAGGATGTCAGCGAATAGCTTTTTTTAATTCATCCCATAAATGCTCAATGGGATTGAGATCTGGGCTGCATGCGGGCCATTCTAATCTTATCAATCCAACCTCTATTTTATGAGTCAATCAGTGTTTTTACTTACAAAAAATGGTACAGCTCTTACAAGAGAAGAGACATTCGGATAATTCAAAAAACAAAATTTTAGTGATGCCTCATGGCTAATACGACAGGAATATGAAACAAAATCAGCTATTCCATTTTGCCACAGAATTTTTTAAAGTTAGTAGAAAATACAACGCTTCCATTCACTCCTGTATAATGCCATGCAAGCAAATTTTTTTTGTTACTGGAATAATACCAAACGATATCAATACATTTACATACCTACAAATTGGTTAAATAATCTTAAAAATCGTAGCACAATTAGTAAAGTTTTAAATTGTCAAACCTAATCAAAAATTTTGTGTGGCGGAATTTTGTGCCGGTGAGTGTATATTAGCCCAGCCGGGATAGCATTTTACCTTGCATTACGAGCTGCCCCAAATTTTATTTTTCTAATCTTTAGGGGGGTTCAATAGTAGTGTAAATTTAAAATCTCGACTGAATTTCGCCGTTGCGTTAGCCGCCATCTTGATTTTAAATGAGAACCGGTTTTGCTCAATATCTCCGCCATTTTCAACTTTTCTACAAAAATTATAACAACTAAAATTGTTGAAAATGTGATTTTCTATAATTTCCTTTATTACAATTTTTTTCGTGCGGTCGATATTTTCCGACCTATGGCGGAAGATAGTGACAGTTAGAGCATAATGATTGAATTATCTCGTTTATTATTAACTTTACGACAAAAATGTATTTATTGAAAAATAGAGAGAACTAAATTCTACATAATTTTGATTTCTTTCATTTTTTTCCAAAAATCAATATTTACGGTAGTACGTATGCGGTAATGACGCGAACGTAAGACCTGATTGATTCTATAGTAATTGTTTTTGTTTAATATCCACACTATTTTCAACTAAAATTGTTCCAAGTATGATTTCCTACAATTTCTTTTTAACAATTTTTTTCATGCCGTTGATATTTTCCGAGTCAAGTGGGAAGATGGTGAAAAGTGGTGGGGGGAGCATAATTATTGAATTGAATCTTGTTTCCGAGCTGCCCCAAATGTTATAATTATAACCTTTAGGGGAGATTTTAGATGATTTTAGAGAGTATTGTAAATTTAAAATCTCGGCTGAATTCCGCGGTTGCATTAGCGGCCATATTGATTTTAAAGGAGAACCGTTGTTGCTTAAAATCTCCGCCATTTTCAACTTTTCGACAAAAAGTATAAGAACTAAAATTGTTGGAAATGCAATTTCCTATCACTTCTTTTGTACAATTTTTTTTTGTGATCAATATTTTCCGAGTTAAGGAGGAAAATAGTGGAAGCGGAGGGGAAGCATAATTATTGAATTGTCTCATTTATTATTAACTTTACGACATAATTGTACATAAACAAAAATAAAGAGAATTATATTTTATACAATTTTTGAAACTTCCAATGAAACACCGACCAAACTAAGTACATAAAGGGATAAATATGTAATAACTTAAATGTATTAAGTTCACTTAATTTTATTAACTAGCGGGTTTTATTGGTTGAATTTGTCCATCGATATTTCAAGTTTCATGTCAGCTAATATATTTTTATATTTCAACATTTTTTTTAATGTTTGACCCTATTGGGGGGAATTTTCCCATTCTTCCCCCCTCGTAGACCCGCCACTGGTTCTCTCGAAAAATTGTAGTAAATCGTAATTGCAACAATTGGCGGCAATATTGAACAAAAACAATTGCTATAAAATCAATCAGGTCTTACGCTCGCAACTTGACCGCATACGTACTACCTTAAATATTGATTTTAGCAAAAAAATGAAGGAGATCAAAATTGTTCAAAATTTAATCTTCTTCATTTTATATAGATACATATTTGTTGTAAAGCTAATATTAAACGAGACAATTTAATAATTCAATAATTATGCTCTAACTGTTACTATTTTCCTCCAATAACTCGGAAAATATAGACCGCCCAAAAAATTGCAAAAAATAAATTATAGAATATCACATTTTCAACAATTTTAGTTCTTATACTTTTCGTCGAAAAGTTGAAAACTGCGGAGATATTGAGCAAAAACCGTTCTAGTTTAAAACGTTCTAGTTTAAAATCAAGATGGCGGCTAACGCAACGGCGGAATTCAGTCGAGATTTTAAATTTACACTACTATTGACGCCCCCTAAAGATTAGAAAAATAAAATTTGGGGCAGCTCGTAATGCAAGGTTAGGCCTGTTATTCGTCTAACCCGACTCGAGTATATTCATATATGATATAAACTTCCGCGACTATTCACGACGACGGTCCCGATAAAAGATATGTTAAAGATGCCCTCTGGCACGAAATAATCTTTAATTCTATCCCGCATTTCCGGAATCTTCGGTAGATCAATCTGCCTCATTCAGCATTCCCCACATGCACGTATCAGGTGGCGTTAGGTTTGATGACTGCGATGGGTATGATAGAAAAAGACTGCCACGCGAAATAAAGCAATCCCCTAAATGATCGAGCAGTATTCAGAGAGACTTCCTGACCGTGTGACAGGTTGCACCGTCCTGCTGAAACCATTGTTGATTTTAAGACCGTTTTGGCGAACTTTTGCGTATGACCGAAAGTAGTAGATACTCCACGATATTTTTTTTATGTAAAACTGAGAAACATCCTGAAGCACGTAACATTAACACGACATTCAGATACGTTATAACGATGTTCGGAAACCACTTACTATGTTTCGGCGCATGACACATACAAGTTTGAGGCACACGCATTTCAGTACTGTTTATTTTGCCGCATAGCGTACAATACAGGAAAAATGGGTTTGTGAGTTATTTATTAATTATTTATTTATCCCAAACATCGGTATGCACACCTTTATTGTCGCAACACAACTTGATACGACGCCACGTTCGTATGTCCATCCGTCTCATGTTCGGAGTAACTGATGTAAAAGCTTGGCGAACTCCATTTCGCAAGTCCTCATTCGAAGCATGTCTGCGTTTTCTAACCTCCCCTATTTAATGGAGCCCCACAGTGCATTTTCCGGCGTTGTGAAATCTGGACTTCTTGGAGGCTCCATTGGTACAGGACATTTTGGAGAACCTAGTCCAATCGATCGGTCTGGGAAGATTCCATTCACGTGGTTGCGGATAGTAAGAGCAACCTGGGATTCACTGAGCTGTCAATTGCGCTTCATGCGCCGGAACGCCAGCAAACATTGACGCAGCATTGAAACATTATTATTATTATTACCCTAAAGGGACTTTTCGTCCACCCTTTGGATTCCTCAAAAACCTAAGAAGGTGTTTTATCATCCTTTGTCATGATATGTGTACGTTTCCTTTAGTACAATCTTTTTACTTTCTTCTAATAGGTACTCAAAATTAAATTCTTGTATTCTTACCTATTTCCATATATTTCTTACTTATTCTTTATAGCTAGCAAATTTATTCCTTTTGTTAACACCGTTTCATTTAACACGAAATACGTAGGTAAAAATACGTCATTAGGTAGAAACATTACACTGATTAATAAATCAGTCTGTGATAACCTCGGTTAGTAAATGCAGTCAGAGATAAGATTCGTTTATGTTAAGACATTTATTTTGAACTAAACATACAAAAGAAAAGATATTGTAATTATCGTTAATTACTTATTAATTTCGTTATTTAAATCTAATTATGTTCCACATATAGGGCTTTCATAAACAACAGAAGGTTAGTGTGATAATATTGGATATGATGCATAATAGACCCACGTTCGAGTGAATTAATTGGGAGTGGCATTTATTTCTCAACGCGTAATAAATGTATACGGAAGAAGGTATCTGGCTCAATGCGCCGGATGGCAAAATATGTAATGATGACTACGTTCAACGCACATAGCCGTTGGATAAATTGGATAAGTAAAAATACGTCATTAGGTAGAAACATTACACTGATCAATAAATCAGTCTGTGATAACCTCGGTTAGTAAATGCAGTCAGAGATAAGATTCGTTTATGTTAAGACATTTATTTTGAACTAAACATACAAAAGAAAAGATATTGTAATTATCGTTAATTACTTATTAATTTCGTTATTTAAATCTAATTATGTTCCACATATAGGGCTTTCATAAACAACAGAAGGTTAGTGTGATAATATTGGATATGATGCATAATAGACCCACGTTCGAGTGAATTAATTGGGAGTGGCATTTATTTCTCAACGCGTAATAAATGTATACGGAAGAAGGTATCTGGCTCAATGCGCCGGATGGCAAAATATGTAATGATGACTACGTTCAACGCACATAGCCGTTGGATAGGATCGGGATTAGTTGATTTCGCTCACGTTGCCAAATCGATGGGGTTCGGAAGGTTTCGAAAAATGTTCAGCGCACCTATACAGATAGTTAGTTATTCTCCGTTCAACACACAGAATATAATGGACTTCTGTTTGGTCTTTTATACTATCAGAGGCGGTATAAGAACACGTTTTGTTAAATTTATAGGCGTATTTTAGTCGATAAAAGTATATTATCGTCACAAGTATATATGGCAGCATATGCATATTACATCAATATCATAAGAAAAACCAAAGCCATAGGCGAGAATACGTATACGGAACTTAAATTAACTTAAATTACATGCTAAACAAATAGGTCTGTTAATAAACACAAAAAAGACTAAAATCCTAGTACAAATCAGAGAAGGCACAATGGCACTACTTGTATTGATAGTTGACAACTTAAAAAAGGTAGATAGCTTTATCTATTTAGGAGTCAACATCTCAAAGGACAACATTGTTGTCCAAAGGGGCGTCCAAAGGACCTTCTTCCTAGTGTGGGTTCCTCCCAGATTAGCTTCTCAAGGCAGTTAATAGGGAGCCTATGGAGATCACCTGCCCATCTTAGTCGCTGAGATTTAATTTCTTGGACGCATGACATATTGCATACAATAAAACATGAAAATGTGCACCATCTACAAGGGTAATAATGTATTTGTGTCTTTTGTTAACTCTCTTAACTGACGTTGTTGTTGATAATGAAATTCTAATATGAAGGAACTATAAACATAAATCATAATTACGTCACGTCTGATCGCTACTGTTTTATTGGGAATTAATTGTTATTTGTGGTAAACAGTAATAAAAATGCGTTTCACGGGGTTTCTGGTAATAACACTTTAGTTAAAAACTTAGAAAATACCAAGGTTGTTGGAATTTATATTTGTAAACATTTTATACCTCTGTGAACATAATTAAAAATTAAAATATCATTGAAGTATACTAATTTTGTTGTTAGGTGTTGGAAAATTATTATTCTTGAGGTAAATCATTCTTGGCAATGAGAATTTTCCATGAATTACTCGTTTTAATTCATTTCTTGCATTTAATATTCATTAAACATTTAGACTACAGGTACAAAGCAAAGCGGAATAGACTATTGGGACCGTGCAAGTTCGGAAAAGCGACACCTATTTCTACGCTCTGAACTTTTATTCGCACTTTTAATTATATTGGCCAATCATATGGTCCTGGTTACTGGATAATTGTCAAGGCCATAGTCCAAAAAAAATAATAAGAAGAAAAAATAAGATTTAGGTTGTGTTATTCAAACATAAACAATTGTATGTAGTAAATAAAATTAGTTATTAAAATGCAGTATTGCAAGCAAAATACAATTAATTAAATTTACCTTTATATAATATGGCATATCATATCAATATTGTGAAGCAATATATAATTTTTCTTCTTAACTGACAATAGGTATGAAATGTACGTCAATTTGACAATTTCAGTTGACAATATGAATTATTTAAGAAAGTTGCAATATTTCTCCGCTATTCGCGCACGATCGTTTTGCGTATCCCTTCCAAGTACTTGGTACACGCTACTAATCAAAAACATTATACAGTGTGTCCACGGTTGGGGTGCCCAAGAGGAAAAACTTTTTTTATTTCCAATTTTAGCGAAAAATGTCATTCTTGATAAAAAGTTTTGCTTGTTCTAAAACCCCATAAAACGAAATAAAATTCAAGTTTTTCAAGTCCTGCTTAATTTGGTAGCCAATTTTATGTAAATCCTATAAATTTTTGCACTAAGTTCGAAATCGTAACAATAATCTAGTGTTGCCAAGCCACAATGTAGCTTAGTAACTGTCAACTCCGATAAATAATTTGCGAATTGTCATTTTTCTCGACAATGTTAGCATTGAATAAAGAATTTATCTTGAGATAAATTTCATTATTAAAATTATTGGATTAATAATTATTTAATTAATCAATAATTGGATGATTCAAGGAGAACGACAAAGTCTGGCTTCATAGTCCAGAGAAGCGAATGGGTTGTTCTCCCAAGTTATTATTGTTACAATTTCGAACTTAGTGCAAAAATTTATAGGGATTTACATAAAATTGGCTATAAAAGTAACCAGGATTTGAAAAACTTAAATTTTTATTCCATTTTATGGGGTTTTAGAACAAGCAAAACTTTTTATCAAGAATGAAATTTTTCGCTAAAATTCAAAATAAAAAAGTTTTTTCTCTAGGGCACCCTATCCGTGGACACATTGTATGTGAACGCTACATCAAGTATGGGTACGACTACAAGAAAAAACAGAAAAATTCTAGAAAAATTCAGCTTAGGTCGAGAAGTAACCAATGAACTGTCAATACGGATGGAATAGGCACGAAGACAGGCAATGCAGCCACGATACAAGAGAGAGGTCCTAGAGAGAGACAGACAAGGTGCTGGAAACTTTGACAGGCTGTGTAATTTGAGTTGCCTATATCAACTTAAATCGGGGAAATGTAAAATTCTAAATATAAAAGTAACATAAAAACATAATCAAGGACTTCTTCACTTTATATAAAACAGTCACTAATTTAGTATATAAATAGTTTTAAAATTATTTAACTCCCAAATACTTTAGGAAAGTAGGTATTTGTTTTGATAAATACAAATAACAATTCTGAAAAGTATTTAAACTGATTTAGACACCAAGTATGGTACTCTGTACTCTATTTACTCTGTAAATACAAAAAAGTATTTAAATTTTGAAATATGTACTGCCAATCGGCCCTGAAAGTTAAAATATGAGGTCCATTCAACGAACTGTCAATACTGATTCAATCGAGTCCATTTATATAGGCAACTCAAATTACACGGCCTGTCAAATTCTCCAGCACCTTGTCTGTCTCTCTCTAGAACCTCTTTCTTGTATGTTGGTGGCAATCTCGCTTCACTATTTGAATGGGACAGGGCCATTCCATCCGTATTGACAGTTCATTGGAAGTAACACAAGGAGACAATATGTCATTAAAATTGTTCACGACAGCTCTAGAGTCAATATTTAAGAACACTCAAGAGCCAAGCTATGAGCATCGATATAGATGGAAAAAGATTAACCCATCTGAGGTTTGTGGATGATGTTGTATTAATCTCTTATAACTTACAGGATACAGTTTCTATGATAGTCCATTCTTTCACGGTTCTTGCTCTAAATTTTAAAGAACCGCTTGGATTGACATGAAATTTGGCATACGTATAGCTTACATGTCAAAGAAAAAAAGTGATATTGTTCCGATGTGTGCTTTTACCCTGGGGGTGACTTTCACCCCTTCTTGGAGGTGAAAAAATATATGTCCAAAATAAGTCCGGAAATGGGTAAACTGACTAATTTTAAGTAACTTTTGTTCTATTGAGCTTTTTCGCCAAGTCAACACTTTTAGAGTTATTTGCGAGTGAATATGTTCATTTTTCAACAAAATAACCACATTTTTAGACGGTTTTTCGCAAATAACTCAAAAAGTAAGTATTGTGTAGAAAAAATGTTCTTAGCAAAAATATAGCCTATAAAAAAGTAAAAAAATGGTGTACGTGTTAGGTCTCTGGATCTCTTAGAACCAGAGTTATAGCCAATGAAAAATATATTCATATTCACCAAATTTCAAATAGAATATTTCGACGTGAAATATCCAAAAAATTAAGCACTTTTTGGGAAAAACCAATTATAACTTCTCTAAAGTGTTTAAAAAAAGCTTTATTTCTGTTTTTACATAAAGTTTCTAGCATTAAATTTAAGCAAGTTACGCTCAAAATAAAGTTGGTCCCTTTTGTTTTTGCAAAAAAATCGGGAAGACCACCCCCTAATTAGCAACTTAAATGAAATTAATCGTTACCGCTTCACAAATTATTTTACTTATTATGTTGTGTTTATATGATCTGTAAGTTTCATCGATTCAAAGTGCTTATTTTTGAAAAAATTTGGTTTCAAAGTGAAATTTTTAAAAATTTAAATTTTTAAAAATATGCTTTTTTTCAAAATAACTTAAAAATTGTTAGAGATACCAAAAATCTCAAAAACAAAAAAAGCCAGATTTGCTTTTCTGAATATCATGTATATTTTTGTTTTTCTGTTAGACAAAAATTGATTAAGATTTGGTGTTTCTAAATTTGCATACATTCGTGATCAGTGACTCGTTCAATCCCTTTTAACTACAACCCTTTCAATAATAAGGACTTTGAACCGATGAAACTTACAGATCATATAAACAATATATACACGAGTCAAGAAACTCGTGAAGTCTTAAGTTCATTTAAGATACTAATTAGGGGGCGATTTTCTCGATTTTTTTACCAAAACCAAAAGGGACTAACATTATTTTGAGCGTAACTTGTTTAATTTTGATGCTAGAAATTTTTTTATAAAACCAAAATGAAGCTTTTTTTAAACACTTTAAATAAGTTGTAATGAGTTTTTCCCAAAATGTGCTTCATTTTTGGTTATTTCACGTTAAAAGTATTTCATTTGGAATTTGACGAATATGAACTTATTTTTCATTAGCTATAACGCTGCTTCTACTAGGTGTAGAGACGTGATATATACACCATTTTTTTAAAAAATTTACAGGCTATATTTTTACTAAGAATGTTTTTTCGACAAAATACTTACTATTTGAGTTATTTGCGAAAAACCGTCTAAGAGCGTCGTTATTTTGTTGAAAAAATGAACATATTCACTGCCAAATAACTCGAAAAGTATTGACTTAGTGAAAAAACTCTATAGAACAAAAGTTACTTAAAATTAGCCAGTTTATCCATTTCCTGACATTTCCTGACCCCCGAGAGGGGGTGAAAACCACCCCCAGGGCAAAAGCACATATCGGCACAAAGCACTTTTTTTCTTTGACTTGTTAGCTATGTGTATACCAAATTTCATGTCAATTAAAGAGGTTCTTTAAAATTTAGAGGTTTTGCAATATTTTACCGTTAAAGAACGGACTATGATACATTCGCTTAAAACTCTGTCTGAGAGAGCAGGATTGAAAATAAACTTTGAGAAAACTATGACAACTTATGACAAATCTCGTAATGAGTGGAAACATAATTATTGACAATAATACCATACAACAGACACTTACAAATATCTGGGACATAAGATCAAAATAAGCAGAGATAATCAAACAAATGAAATACAGAGGCGAATAGGCCTGATATGGGCAGCATTTGGCCATATTCTAAAAAAATCAATTCCCATGTGTCTCAAGCGAAAGGTTAAAAACTTGTAGTCCAGGGCGCATCTGTTTTGAGATGGACGTTGAGAGGTGACTCAAATTTTTTTGCAGAAATTGCTTGAAAATAAATCAAATAATAATATTTAAGTTATCCTCCCTCTCAAAAAGGTCCGGAACATTGTTTAAATAATCAAAATGTCAAAAAATTAAGGAAAAATTCGATTTTTTTTTTCGTTTTTTGATTATAACTGTAAAAGTATTCATTTCCGAGAAAAGTTTTACTGACATAAAAGTTGCGTAATTAAATTTCCTACAATATAGAATTGGTAAAAATTTTTAAAAATGGTCACCCTTGTTGCAAAATAGCAATAATTTCGAAGAAAACATACAAAAACAAGTATCCGCATTTTACGTTTTTCAACCATTTATGCTACACTTAGGACCTTCATATTTCACCCATAAAAAGTTTATGATACAGTAAAACAATACTGTAAATTTAACTAAGATCGGTTTAATAGATTTTTCAAAATAAATTTTGCAATCCAGCTTTCGCAAAAAAAATTCATTTTTTCAAAATGTTACAGGACTGAAAATAAAGTAGATAGCAAGTTGAAATTTTTTTTGCTTATAGAAGTGTACTGTATCTTTCATTTGAACTTTGCAATATTAAAATCGATTAATTACCACGGCGTCAGGAAATTTTTTAAATAAACATTAATTTTTGGTGCTACGCGCAGGACAGCGGTGTTTGATTCACACAAGTTGATTTCCACTAAATTTTGTTCTAATATTTATCTAATATATTATTTTCTTACTCTATATTTTGTTGTATTTTAATATTTCAATTCCACAAAAATCAAACTAATTTTATTATTGTTTGTGAAATATTGTTTTAATAATTGCATATGTTTAAAAATAATAAACTTTTATTCTCTAAGTTTAAATTTATAAACAATAAAGTTTTTGCTAATAAAAGTGTTATTTCAAAGGATAGAGTATGCGTTTTTATTTTGCAATAAACAAATTTATTTATTTATACCGAAATGTAACAAAAATTAAAATGTATCAATCATTATCAAAGGTCACTGGAATGCCCAATAAGAGCCAACTATCCGCTGTCCTGCGCGTAGCACCAATAATGAATGTTTATTTAAAAAAATTGCTGACGCCGTGGTAGTTAATAAATTTTAATTTTGCAAAATTGCAAATGAAAAGCACAGTACACTTCTATAAGGAAAAAAAATTTCAACTTGTTATCTGCTTTATTTTCAGTCCTGTAACATTTTGAAAAAATGAATTTTTTTTGCGAAAGCTGGATTGCAAAATTTATTTTGCAAAATTTATTGAACCGATCTTAATGAAATTTATAATAATATTTTACTGTGTTATAAAGTTTTTTTGGGTGAAATATAAAGGTCCTAACTTTAGCATAAATGGTTGAAAAACGTAAAATGTGAATATGTACTTGTTTTTGTATATTTTTTTCGCAATTATTGCTATTTTGCAACAAGGGCGACTATTTTTTAAATTCTTAACTAATTTTGTGTTTTAGGAAATTTAATTACGCAACTTTTATTTCAATACAACTTTTCTCGGAAATGAATACTTTATAAGTTATAATCAAAAAACCAAGAAAAAAATCGAATTTTTCCTTCATTTTTTGACATTTTGATTATTTAAACAATGTTCCGGACCTTTTTGAGAGGGAGGATAACTCAAATATTATTATTCGATTTATTTTCAAGCAATTTCTGCAAAAAAATTTGAGTCACCTCTCAACGTCCAAATGTGCTAATATTTTTACAGATGAGCCCTGGTCTATTGTGGAACAGAGACTTTAACACTGACCAAAAATTCGCGAATAAACTCAGAGTTAGGTACACAACGAGCGATATAACCTGCAATGCTGAACGTGAGCCTTCGAGATCACACAACAAACCAACAAATCAGACAACGATCAGGAGTTCTAAACGTCATCGAAAGAACTACGACGCATAAGTGGAACTGAGCAGGATACTTGGCTAGAACACAAGATAGAAGGCGGACAAGACGAATAATGGAATTTAGTCCCAGAAACTACAAAATAAGCCGAGGACGACCACCGACTGGATGGACTGACGATATAAAAAGAGTTTTTATTTATTTATTTATTTATTTATAGTACGATACAAATGACCTGGCCTCTTGTGACTAATCCAGGTCGTTTCCTGATGGGATTGCAGTAGTTTATCTTTACATTATTATTACTTTAAGAATTTTCTATATTTGACTAATTAACAATAGCCCTAATCTACTACTAATTATGAAAACTACAAATTGTAAACAATTCTAATAAACAATTCTAATGAACAAATAATAACAAATAAACAAAAACTAATAAACAAAAGAAAAATTATTAATTTTTTTTGAACATATAATTTTTTTAAAAGTGCCCCCATTTCTCATTCTCAGATGAGAAATGCCAGCACTCTACATCTAAAAATAGTCACGAATATTAATTTTAAGTGCAGGTCTAATCGACTTTATGATATTCTTAGTGGTATTTCGGTGAGCCTCAGACCATTGAGTTTTAAAATTTCAGGTTTTATTTTATTTTTTTTTTGTTTGATTAAATAATTTTTTGATTTTTGATTTATTTTATTTTATTTTATAGTTGATATTAATTTTTAATTTTTTATTATATAAATATTTATTTAATTCTTCCAATATTTTATTTTATATTTTTATATGTAATTTTAATTCTTTTTTCTGTATAATTTCTTATTCAAATTCATAGAGGTTGGATATAATTTACTTGATTTCTTCTTCGTCTAATATTATATAATTCTAATTGTTTCTTTGATATTATGTTCTTCATTTTGTATTATATTTTCTATATTTATGCCAACAAGGTATATTCTCATTCTTTGTAGTTCTTGTGTATATGTGTTCTGGTGTGCCTATTTCTCCACATTCACAATATTTATTGTCTTTTAAGTTAAATCTATGTAGGTATGTAGGGTACGGACCGTGCCCTGTAAGAAAATGTATTAATCCTTTTTTTGGGTTAAAATAATTTGGTATATTATTTAAATTTGGAATGAAATTATAGAATATAAAAAGAGTAACGTGAAACTGGCTAGAGGGGGCCCAGTGCAGAGAACACTAGAAAGAACTGAGGGAGGCCTATGTCCAGCAGTGAACGCGATTGGCTGATTGACGGTGAAACATTTACACAATACCGACAATGGACTCGACGACAGAGAGTAATAGAAATATCTACAAAATAGCAAAAAAAGATAAAATAAACCTAAATTAATATATCTAAGAGGAAAATAATACAATGCTAGTGCATAAATTATTATTCTTTCTTACTAAGCCTCCACATTACTACCTCTCTCAAGATTCATGAAATTAATATACCTACTAATTTTCAAACAAACTTACAGAAAAGTAAAAACTTCGTTTGTATATTGGTATATGTTTTTTTATAAAAACTTTTAAAAACTCATCCAAATGAATTATCTATAAATTTCCAGAACGTTTTCGGTCTCATCAGACCATCACACTCAACGAAATAGGTACGTAATATTAATAAAAATGTTAATTCAGACAACAAATGCAATACTTAAAATTTGTCCAATTCTTGGTATTATTCGAACAACAAAGCGATGTTCATCAATTCATTATTTTCGTTAGTTGATCCAATGTATTACGTTTTTTGAAATTATGTATAGATACCATAATATCACTTTATTGATATTACGAACACTGTTCACTGAGTCAAGGAACACTATTCATTGAAACGACAACGTCGTTAATTGACCGACGAAGACTATTCGTTGTGCCAATAACAGTGTTATTTCTACTAACGTATACTGCTTCATGCATCCAATAAACTTCGTTTATTTCTACAATTATTTCCGTTTATTCTTACAATTAATTCCGTTCATTCCCACAATAAATACGGTTATTCTTACAAGCAATTTTATTCATTCCTACAATCAGTTTCGTTAATTCCTACTATGAACGTATTTTATATTAATAATTACTGAATGCATTAGCTCAATGTATGATATTAATAATAATTTTTCTACGACCGTTTAATAATATGCTCATTATTCGCTATTTTTTCATAGATAATAGCACCCATTATTGTACCCGTGAGTAATATTTCATTACTCACGGGCTGAAGTTACTCACTGGTCATTACCCACTAGTGGGTCGCGGGTAGATTTCAGGTGGGTCGCGACTTGGCTCTTACAGTAGCTGAGTAGGGTACAGTGACCGTGTTCCTTATTTTTTTTTATCATCATGGATGAGAAATGGGTCGCGAATAACGCGAACATCAGAAGGTGGGTCGCCAGACATAAAAGGTTGGGAACCACTGCTCTATATTAACAACATTTGTATATTGTTTTAATGAAATCTGTACGTTGTCACGATAAACCAAGGTAATTGCTTATCATCTACGAAATCAAGAAAATGTTTGGCTGCTAGAATTTTCATTATTTATTAAATATACGAAACTAACTTATTGGCTGAATAAATTGAGTGTTATTGATTAATGTACTCTGGTTATTTTCACAATTATTATCCAATCATTGTGACAATAACCAAATAAATGTCTAAAAGTTCGTTGAAACAAAAAATTAAATTGTTGACAACGAAATACTATTCAATAATCACTGTTAATCAATATTACGAACTAATTTCTTTTAGTGCGTGAGTTAAAGATAGAGGGTAAAATTTTGACTGTTAAGAAAAAGCATGTGGCAAATACTTACATTCTACTCGTAGTTGAAACTCGCATACTTTCGTGTTTTTAAAACTTGAGTGCCTACATGATTTTCATATAATAATTAAATTTTGAAACGACACTAAATAAAATTATACACATAAAACTTAATTATTATTTAAAAATCATGTAACACTCGAGTTTTATAAACATGAAAGTCGGCTAGATTCATACAAAATTAGAATGTTTGTATTTGCCACATGATTTTTCTTAACAATCAATAATTAACAATTTTACCCATTTTGGATTAATTTTAACGTGGAAATACCTACTTACTTCTAGGTTTCACTGATGATGGTCCAATAAGACCACATTTTTTAGAAATGGTTGAAAATAACTAGAAGATAATATCTGTACGACCACATTAATTATTTAATTCCCGCGGTAAAAAAGACCAGGGGTGGATGTTGGGGGGTTATAACCCCTCCCACCATTAGTCCATACCCCCACAGACCCTCCAGTAGTTGTAACCCCCCCTTAGGAACAACCTGGTTACGCCGCTGAAAAAACTATACCTACAACAGATAGCTGATGAGAATATATGTCTGGTAAGGAAATTGCACCAGTACAATCACAGACAGAGCATTTGACAAAGTAAGACATGAAAAATTAGTCCAAATTCTAAAGACAAAAAAGACAAAGGGACTTACGGATACCTAATAACAAAATTTTTCTTGAATCAAAGATCACAAATTTTAATAGATAACGAACCCAGTCCAGAAATTGAAATCAGGAGAGGAGTTAGGCAGGGATGTATTATGTCTCCATTACTCTTTAATGTACCTATATAGTGAAGCTATTTTTGAAGAAGCATTACTATCTCAAAGTGAAGGATTAATAAGGAAGGTCTATTAACAACATAAGATATGCAGATGACCCCGTGATTATAAAAAGCTCTGCTGAACAACTTCAATTGCTACTAACCAAAACAAACAGTTTATGTGAAGAACATGGACTAAAAATGAATAGAAAAAGACCAAATACATAATAATAACTAAGAAAACAAGTAATTGGACTTCGTAGGTCCTAGGTTTTCACCCAAAGTAATCGAAAGTAGAACTGGAAGTCGATATTTGAACGCTTCCTGTAACTTTGCGCCGATTGATAAACGATTCTACTAATTTTGAGTCATTTTTACTAAACTTTGGGTCACCATTGTTTAAACAAAAATGACTTCAAAACCGAAACTAAAGATTCAAACTCAACTTTTCAATACGCTTCGATTGATGTGTTACATGTAATATTTCTGCACTTCTTTTTAGAACTTTTTAACCGGAAATGATATAAAAACCAAAATTTTATATTTATTTTTTCTCATCTTGCTAAGGCACGTCGAATGATATATCGCTTATACTATTTCGGTGACTTTAAAATAGTTCATACGGTTGTAACTCTAAAACCGGAAGTCCGATGTCAAATTTCTCATCTTTAATACCATCCTTGGGTTATAAGCTCTTATTCGACACCTCATCTGTCATTCTATCTGTATTAATAACGAAGGAGATAGACATACGGGCAGACAGTCATGAAACCTGGAGTATATATTTGTTCTCTTTTTGCGAAGTCGCGTCGATAATATATCACTTGTATTATTCCGGTGACTATAAAACAGTACTTCTGGTCGCATTTCTAAAACCGGAAGTCCTATGTCAAGTTTCTCAACTTTCTTGTCATTCTGCCTGTTATAGCGGAGGACTTATATTCGCAGTCGGACGGACAGACGGACAGACAGCCTAGGTCAAATTTCTCACCTTTAGTACCATCCTTGGATTATAAGCTTTCATTTGGCATCTCATTTGTCATTCTACCTGGTAAAATGACTAAGGAATTATATTCGCGGTCGGACAGACAGACGGACAGGCAGCCTAGGTAAAATTTCTTACCTTTATTACCATCCTTGGAATATAAGCTTTCATTTGACACCTCGATTTGTCATTCTACCTGGTAAAATGACGGAGGAGTTATATTCTCAGTTGGCCCGACAGACGCACAGACAGCCTAGGTCAAATTTCTTATCTTTATTACCATCCTTGGATTCTAAGCTTTTATTTGACACCTCATTTGTCATTCTACCTGATAAAATGACGTAGGAGTTATATTAGCGGTCGTACAGACAGACAGACAGACGGACAGACAGCCTAGATCAAATTTCTCACCTATAGTAGCATCCTTGGATTATAAGCATTCATTTGACACCTCATTTGTCATTCTACCTGGTATAAGGACGAAGGAGTTATATTCGCGGTCAGATAGACCGACGGCCAGACAGCCTAGTTAAAATTTCTCACCTTTATTACTATCCTTGGATTATAAGCTTTCATTTGACATCTCATTTGTTATTCTACCTGGTACAGTGACGTAGGAGTTATATTCGCGGTCGGACAGACAGACGGACAGACAGCCTAGATCAAATTTCTCACCTTTAGTACCATCCTTGGATTATAAGCTTTCATTTGACACCTCATTTGTCATTTTACCTGGTATAAAGACGGAGGAGTTATATTCGCGGTCGGAGAGACCGACGGACAGACAGCTTAAGTAAAATTTCTCACCTTTAGTATCATCCTTGGATTATAAGCTTTCATTTGATACCTTATTTGTCATTCTAGCTGGTATAAGGACGGATGAGTTATATTCGCGGTCGGACAGACCGACGGTCAGAGAGCCTAGGTAAAATTTCTCACCTTTAGTACCATCCTTGGATTATAAGCTTTCATTTGACACCTCATTTATTGTCATTCTAGCTGGTATATTGACGGAGGAGTTGTGATCATAGACAGAGAGACAGACAGACAGACGGACAGACGGACGTGGATAATTCAAAGTTTTCACATTTTTTCAAAATTGGGTGAAAACAACAAACATACAAACAGGCATATATTTGGGAAATATATGGAACCGATAGAAAGGGTTGATAAATACAAATACCTACTTAGGAACCTGAATTTCAGAGAAAAGATGATCAAACAACAGAAATAAGGACCAGGATAGAAATAGCAAGAAATGTGTTTGTAAAAATGAAAACAATTCTCTGGGAATGGTAATATTCTTAATGAATGCGGTTACCTAGGTATCTTCTCATTTATGAACACACGTAGATACGTAGAATGGAACGACCACATAAGCCGAATGACAACAAATAGAGTAGTAAGGACGGCGAGAGACGGTTCCCCAATAGGAAGACGATCAATGGGAAGACCACGAAAAAGATGGAATGACAACTTACTGGAGGCACATTGAAAAACAGATAGAGTAATGTCTATATAAAAAGAAGAAGAAGAAGAAGAAGCAGAAGAAGAAGAAGAAGAAGAAGAAGACGAAGAAGAAGAAGAAGAAGACGTAGATACTAACTTTCTTTTTTATTCCTGAATTTTTCTAAGATCTATTTACTAAATTGATTGAATTTTTTGTTAATCTAGCATTTGTGCTATTTTCAAAATTGTTTATGAATTTTTTAACGTGTTCAGTATCAAACACGGTTTTTTGTAATAGGAGTTGCATACGTCCGATGTCAAAAAATGTTCTATAAAAAATAGTTTCTTCCTGAACTATATGCAACACAAAATATAGGTACAGGTATGAAATATTGTCTCCCTATAGGGTTTTGCATCGATTGTCATTTGTTTCGAGCTTCTGTCATATGTTGTATAATCCGTCTATAATATTAATATACACGGATTATATGAAATATGACAGAAGCTCCTAACAAATGACTGTGAATGAAAAGCCCTATTAGCAGTACTTTTATACTTTTTTATATTATGGAGATATATTGAGTTTAGTTTAATTGGTTTACATAAGTACCTATATTTAAATTAAACATTTCTTATTATTTGTCTGTATTATTCGATCTCTCTTTACTTCAAGTAAATAAAATCACTTTACTGTATAGTATGCAGCAAACAATACATTATGGTTGAATATTCTCGACGAGGTGTTTCAGTATAAAATAAAACAATAATTATATAGTATAGTAATATATAATTATATATACAATAAAACAATAATTATATATTATAATAATATATGATTATATATTATACAATAAAACAATAATTATGGTACTATTATACATACAGGGTGCGATTGATTAGTAGGGTAAAGCTCAATAGCTCCGCTATAGTAATAGATAGCAATAAAAGTTAATAACAAAAATTTTAGCCACCTTTGAGCTTCACATTACAAAATTAGTTAGAATGTTACAGGGTGTTCGATAACACAGTGGCACACCAGACTTATGTTTTTTTTAAATGGAATACCCTATATTTTATTTTAAATTCGAAATCCTGTTAACTTCTTCATCACAAAAACATAAAGGTTTGTTATGTTATACAGGGTATTTACAAAGTTATAACCAATTTTACATGAAAATCGTAACAAGTTCAACTCCCTGTATAAATAAAAATAAGCAAAACAACAATGGTTTATTAATGCCATATTTTTTAACATATTGTCAAAATTTTCAAGAATGGTCGATATTGCTAATTTTCTATATCAAATACAGGGTGAGTCAAAACGCAAGTACATTATTTTCTCAGTAATTTTAAATGGAACACCCTGTATTTTATATCACTATTAAAAATTACCATTACCGTACTTTAATTTTTAGATAACATTCCCTATGTCTAAATTTATTAGTTTTCGAGATATTTTCATTTTTAAATGGACCAGTAGCGTGGCCACCCAAATCACCAGAATTGAATAAACTGGACTGATTTTTTTGGGGTTACGTTAATAATGAAGTTTATAAAATACCTCCAACAACAAGGGATGAGATGAAAAATAGAATACAAAGTGTATTTCGATGTGTTAATTTACAAATGCTCCGTAGAGTAAGTAGCTCATTCAATGATCGTTTTTAGGCGTACATAAATGTGTTAGGAGATAATTTTGAACACATTATGTAATTAAATATTAAAAATATTTTATTAAAAGTAGCTTCTAATTTTTTCAAACATGTTTTTTGCAAAATGTATTACTGATAAATTATGTTTCGTTCTTTATTTGGTACATTGTTACATTTACATACAAAAGTAGTGTTTAATTGTCTTCACAAAATATTGTATTTTGTGTTTGTGTGTTTTTTTGTAAAATTTATTACTAATTTACTTTGTTTATTTGTTGCATTTACATAAAAAATAGTTTTCAATTGTTTCAAAAATGTTGCATGTAGTGGTTGTGTTTTTGTTTGTAAAATGTATTACTAATAAATTATTTTTATTTCTTTATTTGCTACAGTGTTACATTGATTACCGGATTGATAATCGGTAATCTCCAATTGTCAATTCAGTCATGGCTTACTTACAATTTAGATAAATTTAAACACCTAAAATAATTTGCTCTGAAAAATGAAAATATCTCGAAAACTAATAAATTTAGACATAGGGAATGTTATCTAAAAATTAAAGTACGGTAATGGTACTTTTTAATAGTGATATAAAATACAGGGTGTTCCATTTAAAATTACTGAGAAAATAATGTACTTGCGTTTTGACTCACCCTGTATTTGATATAAAGAAAATTAGCAATATCGACCATTCTTGAAAATTTTGACAATACGTTAAAAATATGGCATTAATAAACCATTGTTGTTTTGCTTATTTTTATTTATACAGGGAGTTGAACTTGTTACGATTTTCACACAAAATTGGTTGTAACTTTGTAAATACCCTGTATAACATTACAAACCTTTATATTTTTGTGATGGAGAAGTTAACAGGATTTCGAATATAAAATAAAATATAGGGTGTTCCATTTAAAAAAATAAAAGTTAGGTCTGCCACTGTGTTATCGAACACGCTGTAACATTCTAACTAATTTTGTAATATGAAGCTCAAAGGTGGCTAAAATTTTTGTTATTAACCTTTATTGCTATCTATTACTATAGCGGAGCTATTGAGCTTTACCCTACTAATCAATCACCCTGTATAAAACAATTATATTTGCAACGATTAATATACCTTTTCCACAAACCATACATACTCATAGACGTTTCACGTAAATTGTCAAGGTCAAGACAGCAAATTAGTTACCATTCCAATCAAGAGATGTCGCTGTAAGTCAATTCTCTTGTCATATTTAACAACTGACAGTTGACAATTAAATTAATTTTTATTTACTTTTTATTTTACAGTTTGTGGCTTAATTATTTTATTATAGTGGTGTTACGTTTTTAATTAGATTTAATCACAATTTTAATCAAGTGTATTAACCTCCTCTCCATTTTTATGAGTAGAATTTTTAGTTTACATTGATCATCCCGTGTTGTGTTTCTCCACATTAAAAAAAAAACAATATAATAGATCCTGAAACAGTTTATTCCAATAGACAAGTGTGTCATCAACATTTCGGACCTATATATTTTGGGAAGTTTGTAAAATATTATAAGGTATTTATCTAAACAATCATCCTACAAGATTCTTTCAAAAATTTTCATTTAAGTCGATACACATCAGTGCTTTCACGTGACACATAGCAGTAGTGTTTAGCATTTTGAAAACAAATTGGAATATTTGAAGTTTTCAGTAAAATATGGAATAAAACATTGAATTGTCTTTCTGTTGTTTTAATTTCCTGCGAAATTTCATCAAAAATCCCGCAAAATTTATAATTTGAAATTCTCACGTAACTAAAATTTGTCATTTTAGTTCCCATTCCAATCAAGAGATGGCGTTAATTCGATCCGAAAGATTAACATGGTCGTGAAACGTCTATAAGTATGTATGGTTTGTGACCTTTTCTATTCTATAGTCTAAAATTCTGCCAACTTAGAAACCGAACACTAAAGAGCCAATATAAATTTATGAATTACTGAAGAGTATATTGACGGAAAAATTTCGTACTTAGGTAAACTGAAGAATGAAACTGAAGAGTGCCAAAGTGGAACTTAAAAATGCCTTGCGCAGCACGTAACAATTCATCTGATGATAAGCCAGTCCATTGACGAAGGTTTCGTAGCCATGAATAATTCTTTATACCTACCAATTCCGCTTTTTCCCTCGAACTTTCCATTGAGTATTAACTGAAGTATCCAGTGTCTACTCATCATCATTATCATCAACAGTTATTCCATCCATCGTCGGACGTAAGCCTTCCTTAGATGTGTACATTCAAATCTGTTTGCTGTTTTTTGCATCCATTCGTGGCCAGCCATTCACTTGATGTCATCTCCATCTTGTTTGAGGTCTGCTTCTACTTCTTTTGTTTGCCCTTGGTCGCCACTCGATAATTCGCTTTGTCCAACGGTTGTCTTCCATTCTTCCTGTGTGTCCTGCCCAGTTCCATTTTAACATGACGAATCTTCTGGATCACATCTGTTACTTATGATCGTCTTCTTATCTCTTCATTGGACTTGCGATCACTGAGAGCTAATGTTGAGCATTCTCCATTCCATAGCTCTCTGAGTCACTTGAAGTTTGTGGACTACGCTGTTGTTAAAAGCCTAAGTTTCAGTTCAGTAGTGTATCAGAACTGGCAACACGAACTGATTTAACGTTTTTTGCCTATAAAGTATTTAAAGTAAATTTGATTTAAATACTGTTTGTAATGTGTATCTACTACCACTCATTAGGTATATGGCTCAGATATTCAAGTTTTCTCATCTACGTCAAGTCACCTTCACCTTGACCTATTCTGTTTAAGAATTTTATTTTTGAATTGCGTTGAACCCATGATATTTTGTGGAACCTAAACCTACGATTTTTGACCATATCTCGAAGGCTTCTTTGTTCATCAAATTAGCCTTTACGATCCAGGTTTCATATCTAGATAGTAATACAGGATAGGTACACATAACATTTTAGGAACTTGGTTCTTAGATGTAAATTGAGCTGAAAATTGCATGAGTTTTAATTTTAAGAGATATGGGAAGTCCCAGTCCCAGATCTAAACAGTAAATCTGAAAATTCTCTTGAAACCACTTTCTGGTAACGTCCATAATCCCTGCTTTTAACAATTTATAAGGAAAGGAGACTACAAATAAAGGAGACGAAAGGGACTCTACAATATACAAGAAATTCTGTTCACGATGAAGAAATTAAAACTCATTATTAAAAACAGCTTATGTTTCATTAAGTTCAGAAATGATCCACCATCTCTATACGTCCGGTTTGGTCTCTCCAAACCTCTTCAGTAGGGCTACATGAACACCTTTGAATCGAAACGAAACCAAGCTGCCTATTTTAGCAGAATTTCAAAAATAATTCTGCGTATCGGACGCTGTAGTGGTAGCGACATCTATTAAAGATAAATGAGAAGTCCCAGATCTATACAATGAATCTGAACATTCTCTTGGAACCACTTTCTGGTAATATCCTTAATCTTTGCCTTTTACAATGTATAAGGCAAGGAGACGACGAATAAAGGAGACGAAAGGGAATCTACAAGATGTTGTGACATTCTGTCTATTCGTCTAGGAAAAATTCCAACGAAAGTTGATTCCGTGTCCTCAACATATGAGTAAAATGGAAAATTAAAAAAAGAAAACAGTTTATGTTTCATTTCAATTCAGACATGATCCATCATTCCTATATCTCCGTTTCGGTCTCTCCAGACTCCAGACCTCTTGATTTTACTCATATATTGAGTACACGGAATCAACTTTCATCATTAGAATTTTTCCTAGACAAATAGATGGAATGTCAATGCATATTGTAGATTCCATTTCGTTTCCTTTATTCGTCGTCTCCTTGTCTTATAAATTGTACAAGGCAGAGATTAAGGATATTACCAAAAAGTGGTTCCAAGAGAATGTTCAGATTCATTGTTTAGATCTGGGACTTCTCATGTCTCTTTAATACATGTCGCTACCGCTGCAGCGTCCGATACGCAGAATCATTTTTGAAATTCTGCTCAAATAGGCAGCTTGGTTTCGTTTTGGTTCAAAGGTGTTCATGTAGCCCTACTGAAGAGGTTTGGAGAGACCAAAACGGACGTATAGAGATGGTGGATCATTTCTGAACTTAATGAAACATAAGCTGTTTTTAATAATGAGCTTTAATTTCTTTATCATGAACAGGATTTCTTCATCAGACCACTTCAATCAGAATAATCTAAATATGTATAGAAATCCAAATAATCTAAGCTATGTACGAGTTAAAGTTCAATCGTTGATTAAATTTTATAATGTACACACTGCAGTCAGCAAGGGCGGTCATAAGGGGGGGTCATGGGGGCCATGGCCCCCCCCCAAAGGTGGCAATGTACCTTAAATAAACTTGTCTAGTAACACAGGATAATGTTATGTTAATATATTTTAAATTATTTTAATAATTATAATGCCTGTCACTTCAACTCTGATAATTAATCATAATGCCTGTCTCTTCAACTCTGGTTACGCCAATGCAAGTGCATCGCCTCCCGCGCGAATCCCGACACCGGCGACGTCCAGTGTAGAAACAGAAACATAAGAATGCCTATGTACATATTTTTTTATGGAAGTTATATTGTGTATTGTGTAGACATTTGAACGTTCTGAAGTATCTATCTTCTACCCGATATACACTATCGTATCGTAGTTATAGAGGTGACATAGGTGCAGTGCACTATATATATTGCCGGATTGTAATCATCATTTTATTCCAGGGTGACAGGTGAGTAAAAATCCATAGATAGGTTAGGAATAATTTTCTGTTTGCTAACGGAACGAATACATCAGCAATGAGTAAATAATACTCTGCAGTTTTCTCTCGTCCAGCGCAGATGTTCGCTATATAGGATGCTATTTCGAAATACAAAAGTTAATAGATTCCGATTTGAACGAAAAGTGACTGCAAATTATTATTAGGCTCAAATTAAAAAACCTGGGCATATCCATCTCTCGTTTGGCCGGAATCACAAATGTTCTTTTTTTTCAGAAAATGAAGAGGGCAAACAATACGAATACGTTGAATTCGTATTTTTCTGTTGTTCCGAAGAAAGTAATTAAAGATGTGGGTGATAATGGGTCATCCCGGTCATCTTCCTCATCGTCTTCTCAACAGAATCTCGTAGTGCCAAAACGACTTACAACAGTATCAACATTACAAACATCAGTTAATAATGAAAATACTCTAAAGCAAGTCGCTGTAGAAAAGTCCAATGAAGTTAGTAACTACGACATTGGTCGAGTTGTTGATGGTTTGAGTGGTTTGGGAGACTTTCAAAAATATAATTATTTGAAAAATACGTGGGTTCCGGAAAAAAACTACTCATTTCCATTTTCTGAACATAACAAAAATAACAAGTTAGTTAAGCGGTACTTGAGATACGATCATCTCCAAAAATATAACTGGATTGCGTTTTCGGACTTGAAGAAAGGACTTTTTTGTAAGCACTGTGCTATCTTCGCAAATTCAGGTGGTAAAAATAAAGCAACAAGTTTGCAAAGTTTGGTTACCACACCAGTTACAAAATTTGCAAAATTATTTGGAATGGATGGTGTGCTAGATAAACATAATACAAATCGATATCACATTGAAGCGGTTTTATCGAGCGATAATTTTATAAAATGTTACGAAAACCGATCTTTAGATATAAGAAATTTGATAGATAGTGCTCGAGCCAGGCAGATAGAGGATAATCGAAATCGGCTCAAACCAATCATTCGATCTATAATTTTTTTAGCCAAACAATGTATACCTTTCCGTGGCCATAGAGATGACGGGCCATTGTTAGAAGAAAGCAATGTGACAAATAATGAGGGAAACTTCTGAGAGCTTCTTCGATTCAGAATCGAAGCAGGAGACAAAACTTTAGAAGAGCATTTAAGAAACACGTCGTCACGTGCCACATATATTAGCAAAAGAACGCAAAATGAGTTGATTGAATGTTGTAAAGACGAAATTTTGTCTGTTATCGTGAAAAAAATTAGTGATGCTAAATATTACAGCATTATGTTTGACGAAACTACTGACATAGCACATGTTTCCCAAATGTCGATTGTTATTAGATACTTAGAAGGTAACAACGTGCGGGAGGATTTTGTGTCATTCATAGATTGTCATTCTGAGAACTATGAGCTCAGTCCCGATACGTTGGAACCGGTTTTGAATGGTACTATTTTAGGAAAATCAGTGATAAAACAAGTTCAAAAATTTCGTTTACCATTGGAAAATTGTGTAGGAATTTGTACAGATAAGACGGATGCAGCGTAATGACAACAAAACAACAAGGAGCCGTCCAAGAAATTCAAAAAGAAATGAATATAGCTGTACGATGTCCATGTTTCAATCATGCTTTAAATTTGAGTTTGTCGAAATCGTCAAACGTTCAATGTGTGAGAAATGCTGTAGGGGTAATGAAGGAAATAATATCTTTTTTCAAAGCCTCTTCTAAACGCAATTATGTCCTCAAACAAACATTGGGTGATCAGCTCTCTGGATTGTGTGAAACGCGATGGGTAGAACGGCACGACTCCGTTCTGCAGTTTAAAGCATCGATTGAAAAAATTTTGCAAGCTTTGAATTTGATTTCCGAATGGAACGAAAGAGAATCTTCCAGTAAAGCTAGGACGCATATACTTGCGATCTCATCAAATTGCAGCTTTATTATCACTTTGTTTTGTCTAAATGAAGTACTCGCAATAACGTTACCTCTGAGCAAATTATTGCAAACAAAAAATTTGGCTATAAGCTCTACACAGAATGCTGTTCTAAATACGCTGCTTGTTTTGAAAGACAAACGCAACAATGCAGAAACAAATTTCAATGCTTTGCTTAAAGAAATAATGCCATGTCTAGAAAATTTGAATATAGATTTATGTATTCCAAGAGTGAATAAATTCATGAAAAATCGACCTAATCCAGATATTCATTCCTCCACAGAATACTTTCGAATAACGATATATATTTCTTTACTTGAAAGTATCATTTCCGACATTGAGTGTCGTTTCCAGCAAGAAACCATGGATGTATTTAATCTGCAAATATGTGTTCCTGCTATATTAATTCATTCAAATGAAGATGACATCCATTCCGCCGTAGAAATTTTGATTGCAAAATATGGAAGTTTGTTTGAGACAGTTAGAGACGTGCTGAAGTCAACTTTTATTGCAGAGCTACACTTATGGAAAATGAGATGGAAACACAGCAAAGAATCGGAAATTCCGAGCGATGATCTAAATGCTCTCATACAATGTGATGAAATGATGTATCCAATCATTAATAAAATTTTAAAAATATTGTGTCCTCTTCCAGTAAGTGTTGCATCTGCAGAGAGGAGTTTTTCAGGACTGAGAAGACTTAAGAGTTGGCTGAGGGCCAATATGGGTGAAGAACGGTTAACTGGCCTTGCACTAATGCATGTCCACAAGGACATTGTTATTAACGAAGACAATATAATAGAACGTTTCGCTAAAAGTGGAGTGAGCCGAAACATAGAGTTCGTCATGTAGAGTATTAGTTTTTTGTTTATAATTTCATTTCATTCGAGTTATTGTTATTTTCTCTTTTCAATATATAAAACATCCCATTCTGCGTTTTGTGTCTGTATTGAAATTGAGAGCTAATATCTAATTGTACAAAATGCCCCCCCCCCTGAATTAAGATATATGACCGCCCTTGGCAGTCAGTGCCGGATTTAAGGGGGGCAGGCTGGGCAGCTACCCGGGGCCCCCACATTCCGGGGCTTAAAAAGCCAAGACTTAAAAAAATTAGCACATCATTCACATAGAATAATTTTTGTCAATGACTGTGATATTTCGTTACATGTTGCTTGAAGAAATAAGACAAAGAAATAGTCAAGAAACTATTTATATAATTTTGTAATAAAAAACGATTTTAGTTTTTTTGTTACAGTTATCAATAAACGAACGATTCATTTTAAAGTATAATATATAATATACTATAAAAATTTTTCTAATAATGAAAAAAAATAAGGTCGTAGAAAGAGTATAGTATTCTACTCACATGTAATGGCTATGACTCACTCTGATGAATAACGAGACTCGCCTTCGGCTCGTGTCGCAAACTTGATCATCGTGAGTAATACTTATCATTACATGCTCGTTGTTATTACATAATTATATAATAGTAAATAATTATGGATTAAATTTAGTTTGAGTTTTCAAAGCCTTAATAAATTATTTAAATTATTATAAAGTAACTTTTCTGAGTTTCATAGAAACAAACTTAAACTACTTAAAATATCTTCAACTTCCAAATTTTTGAGCACATCATCCTCAATAGCCATAATTGAGTGAAATGCAACAATGCGAGACTATTTTGTGCCACTGTCGAATGGTGACAGTTGCATTTGTAATCATTACCGTAAGATAAATCTTACAAGCTACTGACAACTTTCGAAACTTCGATTCGAATTTGTTCTCATAAATAATCCAAAAAGACTATGAAGCAGGAATAAATTGTTTTCGCTACAAGTCCTGGAGATGGACTATAAAAAATTTGAACTGCAGTAGTTCATCTTAAATTTCAGGTGCAATATCATCAGTATACTTTTCATGTAGTTTTGAAGCACACTCCGTTATTTGAGTATCACAGTTTTGGAAAAACACACAAGACACCAAATACTGAATTACTGACTCGTACGCTGTCAACTGACGACTCAGCTCAATAATTAGCTTATCCAAAATTGTTAGATTCGTTTCAACCTTCAACTTTTTTCCACCCTTTAAAAAAACTTCATTGAAATAAGCATCATCAAAATGTAGTTTTCTTGCTTGCGTTTGTTTACTCTCGTCGGTTAATTGAGAGTATTGTAGATCGCAGACCTTCTGCTCGTAGTAAGCAAAATTATCTCTTTGGGATTTTAAGAGCTCCAAAAGGCATTTTAGAAGCTGAACTACAGTTTCAAGTTCAATCTCTTCTCTCTGTAATGATTTACTGACAACGTTGATAAGTTCTAAAATTGTTGATCAAAGCTCATTCATAATGAGCGTTACTGTTTTGACATTTCTTTCAACAAACACTTAGCCTCATTAACTGTTTCAGCTTTCTGATTAGGGTCTTCAGCAAGAGTATGCAGAGCAGATTTGCAGGCATTGTAACCTTTAGACAAAGCTCTTGTTGCATCAGCCCTTGCAGTCCATCTAGTGCTGCTTGTTCTTTTAAGGACAAGGTTTAGATTGCGGCGAATGGGATTGCCCAGTTAAGTTTCATTTACGCATTTGATCGTAGCTTCCCAACGGTGGATAGAGGCTGAAAAAAATTTGTACACGGACTGAACAAATCCAAAATACGATATTGCTTCAACTGGTTCAACGCAAATTTTAGCAGCATTTACTCCAACTAAAGCGAGTGTGCGGCGCAAAGAATCTAAGTTTCAAGTTTGTTATTCTTAGAAAATGAACCTGGAGACCATTGTATTTGCCTGACATGTGGTGAAAGGCATGATTAATGAAGGAGACGGTAGCGAGGGGGCGCTAACTCATTTGCTGCTCTTGATCTTACTAGGTTTCTAAGAAACCGTGCAGACTGATAGGCAGTACTGTTCCTTGTAATGTAGTTTTATACGTCCACCATCACTTTTCTGGTATTGCGCGATATTTGAATTTTTCAATATAATATGATTTACAATTTTTATTTAAATCTAAAAATTATGTTTTCATATTGGGCCCTGCGAGGCCCCCTTTGGGGCCGAGGCCCCTAGGCAACTACCTACTTGGCCTATTGGTTAATCCGGCACTGGGTGTTCACTGTGTTCAGGCTAAAATTAAATAATAGTATAATATCTGGGCGTTGTGGATTCAGTATACCGCCCACTCTCTAAATTCAGTTAAAAAACCTGCAGCTGAGTGTTGTCCTGCTGCTATAGCGTTCTTTGATTTATTGGAAGGACTAGGTATATGAACTACAAATATGTATTTTTCACTTCCTCTACATACAGATACATCTTTTTAATTTTGTGTTAAAAGGTCTTATTTTCTCCATTGTTCATATAGTTTTATATCCAATATCTCTTTTATTACTATCTCAAAACCAAATTTCAGTGTAGTAAAACTAGCCCGAATCCTCACTTGAGATTTTGTCTCTCTGGACGTTTAAATTTGTTCCTCTGAGCTAAGCCATTCTTCAATAACTTCTCTCCCAGCTTTTATTTAATTTGCAAGTTCTTACTCTTTGCAGAGTATTGTGTTAGAAACAGAGTATTGTGTGTTTGGCAAAAAGCAAAAAGCAAAAAGCAAAAGCGTCTTTAAGCGAAAGCAACGCTGACCGTGGCAGAAATATTATTGTTCCTAACAAAGTAAATGCTACTAGATGGTCATCTAGAAGTGACGCATCAAAAGAACTAATTAAAAGTTATAACCAGATTAAAGGAGCATTATCCAAAATTTCAGAAGATGATGATCAACAATTTGAAACTCGTAGCGATGCAAATGATTTGCAAAATAGAATGTGTTTACTCAGGGCCGGATCTACAAATTCTGGGGCCCCCTGCAAGAAGTCCTTTGGGGCCCCCTATACGGACTTACCACAGGGGTCCCTGGTATGAAGGAGAGGGAGGCGTGTGAACCGTGAACCATATAACATAACTACCCACCCCCGGACCTTCAGCCCGACGGGATTATGGATGATAAAATAACTGTAAAGGGATCAATAGTTTTAGTTTTTTTTTATGTTACTATATTCTAAATTTTCTCGTGACTGGTCTGATTGTTAGATTTAAGTCTGAAAATAAATTAAGTCTAAATCTCTGATCTCGGTCTCCTCTCATTTGACCTTGTGCGTAAAGCCTCCCAAAGATGTATAACCATCACAGAAGGTAATGGTAAGAAGATGTAATGGATGTAATGATCCCAGATGTATGGTAAGAAGGTAACACTTTTTCAAAACAAATGCAGTAGTAAATGAAATATAAGTCCAGTTAAATAAATAATACATAGTATGGTTGCACAATATTGAAACAACCTTAAATGAAAAGGTAAATAAAACGAATAATTTAATATTCACATATGAATGTTTATTTTACACAGAATTGGTGTAATACAATAATACAATTTTCTTACATGTTAGTTTGTTTGCAACATTTTTAAGTTAAACGAGGCAACATATTAAATAATTCTTAATGAAAATACACCTCTTTTAAAATAAGTTTGCGAAAATTGTTGTTGAAAATTATAAATTTCTTTAAAAATTTCAAATACACTTTTTGATATACTGCACAAATTTAAATTTTGATGATACATGAAACTGCTTGATTTAGTAGTTTGTTTGGAAATTATTTTAAGTTAAATAAGCCAATATCTAGAATAATTGGTTATGATAAAATTAAAAATACTACACTGCAAAAACTTTCCTTCTAAATTTCATTTCTGCAAAGCATTGCACTAACGTACGCTTGTCTAGTTGTGAGGCTTCTCTTTGGTTTATCGCCAACATTCCAAGATCGCTAAGTCTGTCTTGTCCCATTGATGTTCGGAGATAACATTTAATTCTTTTTAGCACTGAGAACGACCTTTCTGCAGATGCCACTGTTACCGGCAAAGTCAAAAATACCATTAGAGCAGTCTGTACTTCTGGAAAACTTGTAGCTAATGTGTGAAACTCAATCATTAAAAGTGAAGCTAAGTCATAAACCGTTTTCAGTTTTGATAGCTCACATTTAAATCCACTTTGAAGGGATATAAGTTCAAGAGGTAGCGATGGCCCTATGTCTTTTTCGTACACTCTTTGCAATTCTCCAGCTTTTTCAAAGATTTCTTTTTCAGTTAGCTTGACCAGAACTGTTGGAAATAAAACAGAAAACAGATCACTCATCTGCGACAAGCACAAGCATACGACGTATTGAAAACGCCGCTACAGTCTGCGCACTACAAGCACATCGCCGCTTCGTTGTTTACTCGTTTGTTCGTGTTTGATTACGTGTTACAGTATTTATGTGATTTAATTTTTATTTTTGACGATCGTGGTTGATCCGCAACGTGGTTAATACGCTCGTGGATAATCGGGACTATCGGGAGTCTACTATTAGTATAAAATATTCAATACATGAGAAATAAAATCGATTTTTCAGAATCATAGAAAAATTATGGGGGAGGGGGCCCCGAAGGGGCCGGTTTCGCGGTTCCTAGATCCGGCACTGTGTTTACTGGAAACAGGAATATTTGTAATATTTTGGAATGAAATGTTAGAGAGGACAAATAGCACAAGTCGTATTCTCCAAGATCCAAATATTGCCGCTGAGTGGCGGCACTTCGATCACTTAAAGAATTTATATTCTTTTAACCCATTAGCGCCGAGATTAATAAATTATTGATTTTGTATTATTTTTTGCAATATTATTAATGAACTGTGTTTAAATAATAAAAAACTTCACAAAATATTTTTTCTGTGATACTTCATTTCTGAGATATTAAGTGTTGCCTTAAAGCAACGCTAGGCGCTTACACTACCTAGTTTTTGTTGAAAATAATAAACCAAAAAAATAAAGCATTTGGGATACAGTAAAGTAGGCAATAAAACAAAAATAGATATTTATTCATAAGAAAATGTAATTTGGTGTGATTAATTATAAAAATTGACACTATCGAAAGTGAAACGGTATAAAACAAGAAGTACATAGTCCAATATCACATTTTAAACACATTGTTCTAAAGATAGATTTATATGTTTTAGACGCACATCTCTTTTTCCCATCTGGAATGTACTACTGTATCAAATGATTGATGGTGTCTAAACGAATGTCATCCGATACTCGGCTGTCGACAGATGCTGTCAAGGAAGCCGACGGTCTTCCACTTCCTTTACTAAGTACACTATACTTCACTAAATATGTGCTTACAAGTCTGCTCACTTCAGCCATTGAGGTTGATTTCGAGGCTCAAGAAGTCTATCTGAAATCCAATTTTTTACCACTTCAGAATCAAAATTATGGTCACGGCCAGGAATGTCTTTATTCTGTATATAATCTTCGTTCAAACCAATTCTGTCATTGTTTGGTAGTCGTATTTTTGCTCCGGTACGTAATTGACGGGATGAAAGGTTATCTACCAGCCTAAAAATGGTAGGTATCTACATTACATTACAGTACTAAGGCCATACGTTTTTATTATAAAAGATTTGATTACTACATATATTACTACATACCCTCCTCCATCTTCATCTCCTGAATCCTCGTCAGTGTCTACATTTGTATCTGGAGGTTCGACAAAAATATCGCCATCTATTATTTCATCATTATAAATTATATTAAGGGATTGAGCAAGCGAAAAACCTTGTCTAGAATAAAAATGATAAAATTTAAAATATAGGTAGTACAAGCGCCTAGCGTTGTTTTAAGGCAACGGCTGGGTTACAACAGGCACTGACAAGTAGTTATTGATCAATTCATATAAATTATTTAAAACATGTTTTGTTAGAAGTATAATCAACACAAATTTAAGATATATAAATAATAAGTTTCATTTATATCGAAATTATGGTACTTACTCAAATCGAATGTCCATTATTTTCAAGTTCTAATATTATACTCAACTTCAAATGCACCAAACTAAAAAACAGTTCTTAACACCGCAAATAGATACTCATAACTGAGTGTGGGCGATTATGGTTGATGGAATTTGCAAGGTCACACCTCTTTTATGACTGTCTTATTACTTCAAGATCCTCCCAAATACAGGCATGCCTGCCGTTGCTTTAAAGCAACGCACGGCGCTAATGGGTTAAGGAATATTTGAGAAACTGAAATGACAACATCAGAGAACTTTAAGACTCAAAATTAAGCCCCTGATTTAAGACTTAAATCAGGGGCTTTCTGCAGATTAATCAATTCATTTAAATTTTAGATTTTTACATTATTTGGAAAATTTAACTCCCAATAAAATTGAAGCTGACTCTAGTCCATTCTTTCACGGTTTTTGCTCTAAATTTTAAAGAACCGCTTGGATTGACATGAAATTTGGCATATGTCTAGCTTACATGTCAAAGAAAAAAAGTGATATTGTGCCGATATGTGCTTTAGCCCTGGGGGTGACTTTCACCCCCTCTTTGGGGTGAAAAAATATATGTCAAAAATAAGTCCGGAAATGGGTGAACTGACTAATTTTAAGTAACTTTTGTTCTATAGAGCTTTTTCGCCAAGTCAACACTTTTCGAGTTATTTGCGAGTGAATATGTTCATTTTTCAACAAAATAACCACATTTTTAGACGGTTTTTCGCAAATAACTCAAAAAGTAAGTATTTTGTCGAAAAAAATGTTCTTAGTAAAAATATAACCTATAAAAAAGTAAAAAAATGGTGTATACGTTAGGTCTCTGGATCTCGTAGAACCAGAGTTATAGCCAATGAAAAATATATTCATATTCACCAAAATTTCAAATAGAATATTTCGACGTGAAATATCCAAAATATTAAGCACTTTTTGAGGAAAACCTATTATAACTTTTTTAAATTATTTAAAAAAAGCTTTATTTTTCTTTTTACAAAAAGTTTCTAGCAGTAAATTTAAGCAAGTTACGCTCAAAATGAAGTTGGTCCCTTTTGTTTTTGCAAAAATAAAAATCGGGAAGACCACCCCCTAATTAGCAACTTAAATGAAATTAACCGTTACCGCTCCACAAGTTATTTTGCTTATGTTGTGTTTATATGATCTGTAAGTTTCATCGATTCAAAGTGCTTATTTTTGAAAAAAATTGGTTTCAAAGTAAAATTTTTAAAAGTTTAAATTTTGAAAAATATGCTTTTTTCAAAATAACTTAAAAATTGTTAGAGATACCAAAAATCTCGAAAAACAAAAAAAGTCAGATTTGCTTTTCTGAATATCATGTGTTTTTGAGTTTTTCTGTTAGACAAAAATTGACTAAGATTTGGTGTTTCTAAATTTGCATACATTCGTGATCAGTGACTCGTTCAACCCCTTTTAACTACAGCCCTTTCAATAATAAGGACTTTGAATCGATAAAACTAACAGATCATATAAACAATATATACACGAGTCAAGAAACTTGTGAAGTCGTAACGATTAAGTTCATTTAAGATACTAATTAGGGGGTGATTTTCTCGATTTTTTTACCAAAACCAAAAGGGACTAACTTTATTTTAAGCGCAACTTGTTTAATTTTGATGCTAGAAATTTTTTTTATAAAACAAAAATGAAGATTTTTTTAAACTCTTTAAATAAGTTGTAATGAGTTTTCCCCGAAATGTGCTTCATTTTTGGTTATTTCACGTTAAAGTATTCCATTTGGAATTTGACGAATATGAACCTATTTTTCATTAGCTATAACTCTGCTTCTACTAGGTGTAGAGACGTGATGTATACACCATTTTTTAAAATTTTTTACAGGCTATATTTTTACTACGAACGTTTTTTCGACAGAATACTTACTATTTGAGTTATTTGCGAAAAACCGTCTAAAAGCGTGGTTGTTTTGTTGAAAAAATGAACATATTCACTGCCAAATAACTCGAAAAGTATTGACTTAGTGAAAAAACTCTATAGAACAAAAGTTACTTAAAATTAGCCAGTTTATCCATTTCCTGACTTTCTTTGGACGAATATTTTTTCACCCCCAAGAGGGGGTGAAAACCACCCCCAGGGCAAAAGCACATATCGGCACAATATCACTTTTTTTCTTTGACTTGTTAGCTATGTGTATGCCAAATTTCATGGTAATCCAAGCGGTTCTTTAAAATTTAGAGGTTTTGCAATATTTTACCGTTAAAGAACGGACTACTCACTGAAGCTTAGGTACCGATATTTATAGCAATGATTTAGATGAAAACCTAGGGGTCGAACTGGTATAATTTGTAAAAATTTTTAATTCATTTAAAGAGGAAATCGGCTCATCAAATATAGGTAAGTAAAGAACTTCAAATGTAACTGCTAAAAGAAACGAATTTGAGTGATGAGTTTCCCAATGACGTTGTGGTGACAAACTTCTGATGCTAACCAAATGCAGTGGAGAGGGATCATTCTCAAAATTTAAGTTAATTAAAAATCGTCTTCGGTCTATGATGGGCCAACAGCGTTTGAATCATCTTTCTACAATGAGCATTTAATACGATGTCTTAAAACAACTACATAGACATGTCCGACATAATCAAGGAATTTTCATTTAAAAAATCTCGAAAAGTACCCGGACTTTATCCATACATTTTACTATATTTATTTTTAATATTTCACTGTAACAAGATGCAGTTCTTGTATTTTTTAATATTTAAAAATAGGTATATTTATAAAAGTAGATCAACATTTTTTTAAATTCTAAAAGAGAAAAGCCTGTAGTTGGCTGTATACCATAGTTATAACATAACAACAACTTTCTTAATGATAGGAGGTAGGGCCCCAAACCAATTCTGCCCAGGGGCCCCCACTGCCTTAAATCCGGCTCTGACGGCAGTTATCTATCAAGTAAAGTAATATACTTAAATACTCGCTAATTCTTCATTAGCATAATATAGAATAACAAATAATTGATTTCTAGGTGTACTGGTGTGCATGCAACCCTACATGTATAAGAAAATTTCCCGTGGGGCCTCCGTGGAGACAGACGCTTGCCTTAAAAGGATTATTACTATTTTTAGCACCTTTGGAAATTACTCCCCCTCTTACGTAATTCTAAGGTTATTAACAATGTTCGTGCGATGCATTATTATTATTTTTATGTCATCGAACCGTTGTTGGATTTTGCACAATTAATTTGCATGATATTATTCAAGACTACAAGCTAATCGAGGACGGCAAAGGAAGTCAATGGAGACGTGATTCATCAAGCCGAAGAAGTGTAGTTATTTATTGCTCATCTTTTCGAATATAAAACAAATTTATTAGTAAGCTAAGAAGGACAACGGAAATATAGATATATTTGCCATAACGTTGCTAAACGGAGATGAAAGGGCACTGGAAAAAATCGATGTTTAAATACAGCACCTATGAACTTGTAACTTTAGCATTGTGTTCTGGATGACCCATGACGTCAGGAAAAAAGTCGATAATAGAAAAATGGGTAAAAATACATAATCGCAGTTACAATGCATAGAGTGGATCCAGATGTGCATGCAGTTTTTGGCCATGAGTTTTATGAAAACATGTTAAAATCAGTATATTATTAAGGGCCAGATTTTGTTAGTCGAGATCAAAAACGATCCCAGGAGAACCTGGTGTCCAGAGTTACTACTAAGGTACGTAATTTTCTAGAGTTTTGAGGGTTTTCTGCACCAAATTGATGTAAACAGAGTCGACGGGGGTCTTTGGGGTTGCTGAATAAGAATATGACATCATAACCAACACTCGGAGAACCTAGTGCCCAGGGTTGCTGCTATGCACATCATCTTCTGCAATTTCGAGGCTTCTTAACACTAAATTAATGCCAACAGAGTATACGAGGTTTTGGGTTGCTAAGTACGGTTATGACGAAGGTGTTGGGCTCTGGGGTATCTGGTATCCAGTTCGGATATATAATTAAAAGAGAATATAAACTAATATAGATTGTTCTTAAAACCCATCTCTTTATTTTATTACAATCAATGATTTGATCATCTTCGCCAACGGCGTAACCAGGATGATCCTAATGGGGTTACAACTACTGGAAGGTTTCTGGGGGTATGGTGTTAAGCGTATAGAGCTCAAATCACATTCCCAAGGAGGGTTATAACTCCCAAACCTCTCCCCTGGTTACGCCTATGATTCATCAGCATTTAGTGGGGTTTGAGCAATTGTTGCCTAAACAATTTTTACATACAACTGTACATTATGATAGTCCGTCTCGCCGTTACGATAACACTCAATACATCATTGGAACTCAAAGCTTACTGTAAGCTATTAAATGATGCTAGGAATAACCTTTTTCCGACGATGCATCTATAGTTTACCCTTGAAAACAAGGGCCAGAAATGTTAAACTCTGTCTGGTTTAGGAGATTTCCAGTTAGGACGCTCTTTGATAATGTTTTAGACTTCTTCAGATGTAAAGGGATCATAAGGAATGTTACTGTAGTGGTGGAAGTTGTTTGTTGTATCTTTAATTCATCCAGCATTGGTGTTACGAGTAGCTGGCGTTGAAAGTTGAGTTAATTTCCTCAAAACTCATAAATATCATCTATCTTTTTGTCTTGGGTAAAGCTTTATATCTTCTTAGGGGGCACGAGTAAAAGGAGAGTTTTTGTTTTAATGTGTTAAGGCATTGCTGATCTGTTGCTGAGATGTTGTTTTCTGGATCATGTTGTGATGGTAGTGAAGTGTTCAGCATTATCTCTTCCGTTTTTTGATTACTTAGAGTTTTAGTCCTAGAATATACTTCGTAATTTATTATTTATTTAGATTTAGCCACACGACTCACACTCCCTCTAAGGGAAAATTGACTTATCCCAGATACCTACGATATCAAAAGGATTGAGCTCTGGTGAGACTCTGTCCGTGTTATCGAGCCCAAGGTGACTTGGTATGCAGGTGTATCTCCCAAAAATTTTCGTACATATCTGGCCGTTGCGAGTAGTACAGGTTTCTGCATGATCTTATAAAGATGTTAATTTAGAACCAGCTTTTTTATGTATTCGAGGATGTTCTTCGGAATGACTCCAGAAGTAGACATAATAATCGGTATTGCCTGGGCCCTTTGCATTCTCCAATGTGTTAGTATTTGAATTTCCAGATCTCTGTACTTGGCGATCTTTTTAGTAAATTTAGTACGTAGATTATTGTTGTTAGGTATCACCACAGCAATAAGTGTTGTTTGTCTTGTTAATTTATTAACTAGTACTTACAGTGGTGAGCAAACTTTTTTAATGGGGGGCCACAAATTTTAAGAAATTCTATAGGAGGGCCAGAATTATAGAAAAAATGCATTTTGCGTTAAGGCTATAATTAAGGCTAATATGTATACTATACATGTCGATGAACCCTCAGCGGGCCGGATTAAATGCTTTCTCGGGTCGGAGTTGGCCCGCGGGCTGTACTTTGCCCATCACTGAACTAGTACAAGATCCAGTCTATTATGTGCCACTGTTGATCTGTCAGTACAGTGCGGTCTCAGTATAGCTTGTAGTTGTCATTATCAAGCATACTCTCAGGGACGTATTGATAATATGAGAGAGGGTCTGTTTACAGAAGTCCCAGATTGATAGCTATCTCTTGATGAAGGATCTTTCCTACTAAGTCATGCCGGTATAACCTGATCCTGAATGGCCAGTAATGAACCTTCTGTTTTGGGGAACATCTTTCCTGATGTCAACCAATAGTTCGACGATGTATTGTCGACATAGTCTTGGCTGACCTCATTGGGATGTCGCCCGTGCAGAGGTTTACCCATCCAGGTGCGCATTTTTTCGTCTTTAGTGAGGTGGTTTATGCGCATTTCGGGTTTCCTTAGTTTGATCGGTGTTGTGTCATCTACTACGCAGATAGCACGATGTAGAGTAGATGTCTCAGCCTGCATCTGAAAATAAGTTCGTAAATTAGCAATTTGTTTATCTAATTGCTCACCTATATCCGGAAGTCCTCTTCCTCATAAATTCCGTGGTAATGTCGTTCTTTCTACTGCACTTTTGGGATGGTGTTTTTGTGCCTTTGTGAGGTGTGCTTACTTTTCGCTGAAGATTTCCTGTATCCGTTTTAGTCCATTTAACAATGCAAAATGAATAGCTAAGCGTGGAACATGCGTAGGTGTTTAGTGCCTTAAACAAATTTCTACTGTTAAGGTGTGAACGAAGCAGCTGTTTAATCCTTCGTATATACTCTGTGGTTATCTCAGTTTTCATTTGCTTATGGTCAATTTTCCGCGCTTATTTTACTCCGAGATATTTATACATACCATTTTCACCCATGGCCTCATGTTCTGGCCATTTTGCATATCGAATCTTCCGGGCTGTACTTTACTTATTTATATTATTATTATATTATTCATTGAAAAAGTCCAAAATCCGAATGGCAACATTTTTATTTCAAATATTGCTTTACTCAGAATGTTTCTGGATGACTGAATTTAAATATTTGTAGTTGAATACATATATCCATATCTTGTTGTATTTACAAATAAGCAGACAGGCAATGCTTGTCATTGGCCAAACGTCAAAACTTAAAGTATTTATTAGTTTGATAAATATCTCAACAAACATTTCAGTTTTCATAAATCATCAAATCCAGTCATTAATACAAAATGGTTACAAATATATAGAAATATGGGTAATGGTATTAGTCATGAGAACGTTGATCTCCGCGACCGAGAAACAGAACGTGCAATGCCCCAGAGGATTTCGTAAGCATTTCTGGACTTTTATTTTAATCTATCTATCTATAAGCGAGGTTCCTACAGCCTCTGCCGCTTCTCGCATTTCAACCGCCATTGTTTTCTGTCCATCCATTCGTCTTCTTTGATGGCTCTATCTCTCATGATATGCCGTACATTTTCTTCCAGGCAACTGAAGGCCTTCCCCTTCTTCTTCTTTGTTGTAGTTTGTAATTTAAAGCTTTCTTTCGCCATCTATCTTCATTCAATCGTTTCACGTGACCATACCACACCTGTTGTCTCGTTTCAATTCTATCTACACTGGAATATACAGTATGTGTCCTCCTTCGAATATCTTCATTCCTGATGTGATCTTTTTTGGATATACCACACGCTCTTCTTATAGTCCAGGAACCAAAGCTTTCACTAGGAACCAAAGCTTGAAAATTTGAGAATAAGTAGTGGATTGTCCATGGATCAAAATCTATATGATGCCGACAGGCGCTTTTACCATGAGGGTGGTTGCTACTTCATCTCGGGGGTGGAAATTTTTTATTATATTTTGACCGCAAAAGTTAATAAAAACATTCATTCTAAGCTAAAAATGTTCTATACATTTTTTTGCAAATTCAAATTGCAAACATTCGTTATTCGCTTTAAACTTCAGTTTTTTAAAAACTAATCATTCTAGCCAGTAAAACTTCTAGAATCTATTAATAATACATAAATAAAGAAGAATAAATAAGGCCAAGGACTAAAAACTTACATTATTATGCTTCCAAGTGGATTTCTCCTTTTTTTTTCAAGAAAATATGTTGATTTTTTAACCGGAACTTTTTTATTTTTTATCTTAGAAAGTTCGTTAAAGAAGAATTTTATAAGTTTTTATAAGATCTATAAGGCTATTAATATTAAATGCTTTTAAAATTCTCAGTCACAAAAAGAGGTAGCATTGAAAGGGATGGTAAAGGTGGTTTTTGCATGATATTGCAAGTTTTAATTGTCAATAGCTCACTCAATTTTTGGCGTAAAAATAATTTTGCAAACCAAGTTCTTGGGAATTAAATAAGCTACAACTTCATATTTAAATATTTTTTCGTATCTCTGATGCCAATTTTTCTATTCTGAAGAGAAGGATTATTTTACCAAACTACAAAAACTCCATTTTTTTTAAACTAATCTTTCTAAGCCGAACAAACTTCTAGAACCTATTAACAATACACAAATCAAGAAAACCACATTAGGTCAATGACAAATTTTAATTAGGGTGGTCATTAGGGGGTTGTTTACGATCACTTTTTTGCTGAAAAAAATAGGGACTGACATTCTTTTCATTATAAGTCACCTAATTTTTTTAGCTAGAGATTTTTTTTATTTCTGGAGATACATATGTACTTTTAAATACTTTAAATTAGTTTCAACAAGCTATCCTCGAAAAATGCATAGTTTTTCCGTCCTTTGACTTTAACCCGGGAGTAGTCGCGCTCACTTCTGTAACGTCGATAGTCGCGTGTGAGATTCTATCTCAAAATACGAATTTAAAACAAATTTTTATTTTGTACTATTTTTATCTATTTTTTATATTGAAAATATATATTTATAACAATTTTATTAAAAAAACCTGTGTTAACGGCCACCTGCCAACATCGGCCACCTGTCCTAACGGCCAGTTTAAAAATTTCCCAAACCAATTGTATGTAGACTACAAAAACTAGCAATACCGTCCACCTTTCTGTATCGGCCAATAGTTCTTTCATTTTTAGTGGCCGTTACTGACAAATTTTACTGTACATATTACGAAAAAGGATGAAATGTGAGATTCTATCTAACGGCACGACTACTCGCGGGTTAAAGCTAATTGGTTCTCCCGAAAGCCATAAATTCCACAAAAAGAAGAAGAAGAAAAAAAAATTCCTACGCATTACTACACCCTTCCTCGAGGCACTTACGAAATTTTTTTAAGATTGCAAAATTTTTCATCAAGTTATCGCGAAAAAGGATAAAAATTGAGATTCTATCTCACCGCGCGACTACTCGCGGGTTAAAACTACAATATTTAGCATTTGACGAAGAAGAGCCAACATATAATAAAGTATAGCTCGATTACTATTGGTCTTAAAGAAAATTAAAAAAACGGTTTTGTTTATTTTTTCAAAAGGTACATTTTTATTAGGTAAAGGCGTTTTGATAAAACGAAGACTTTTTGAGTTATTAGCAGAAAACTGATAAAAACATTGACTTTTTCGATATAAAACTAACACTTTGGATAGCGAATAAATCGAAAACTATTAATTTTATCAAAAAAATATACAGAAGGTTTTTTGCTTATAATGAATGTTTTTACCAAATCTTGCGGTCAAAATATAATAAAAATTTATACCCCATGATGGGGGGGGGGGGGCAACCACTCCCATGATAAAAGCCCCTTTCGGCATCATATAGATTTTGATCCTTGGACTATCCACTACTTATTCTCAAATTTTCAAGCAAATCGATCCATTTTGTAAAAATTGTGAGGTTTTGTCCTAGTTTAAGCTTCATTACTTGGACTATTAGATAAATCCATTTCTACTACTTCTATAATTTTAATATCTTTTTCGTCATCTGCCAAACTTCTGCCCCATTAAGTCATAATAGGCTTTACCAAGGTACGATAGATTGTCAATTTCGTATTTTGTCTTATATCTTTAGACCACAGTAGATAACTTAGAATGTTTACCGCATTTTTGCCGTGCTGCGTTCTCTTTTAGATATCTCTTTTGGTAGTGCCTTCTTTAGATATTATAGATCCGAGATATTTATATTATTTACATATTTTTGTGGTTCTAATTTCTAACTCTGGATCTTTTGTTTTACCTTTAACTTTTATTTTAATAATTTCAGTATTCATTTATAAAACAAAGTTTATTTAAAGCCATAACTCTCCTTGTATTATATTTTCGTAAGGATCATGTTCCAATAGGGATCACGTTTTCTCATTATGGAAAGATCTAAGAAATTACTAGCTGTGCACATACCTTCTAGGACATATATTGTATCATTTCTGCAGTTATACATAGTTAATAATATGCACAAACAGCCCAACAGCTATTGGAAAATATGTTGACCACATGTGACCAACATAGCCCGGTAAGGCAAAATATACACAACCAAACTTATATCGAATCTCCATATATTTGTAACCTGCAGCTTTTGGAAACTATAGAAGTAATTCAGTTGAAACCATAAGAAGGAGAGTTCGTGTGCCCAAGGACTATATAGCAGGAGAAAGTTGCGGAATCCCGAGTTATCCAGGCATCACAAGATTGATCACGTTAATTGGTGTCTTCAACGCTAAAACTGGCACATTGGAAATTAGCAAAGTGTGCTATTTTTAAACGAAAGTAGGATATGTAAAATCAGATGATTAACGAATTCGTGTACTTAGAGGACGAGGAAGACAAGCAGGAACGGAAGCTGTCAGATCTGTTCACAAATATAAAAGAAGTGTCATGTTCTTGAGTCCCTCAAGGAAGCGTATTAGGTCCTGTTCTCTACCTGTTATGCACATACGATATACCTGAAATGGAAAATGATACTATAGCCACATTTGCAGATGACACCGCTATCTTAGCAGTAGGTGATACCAGCGAAGAAGCAGCAGAAAAATTACAGTTGGCAATCAATAAAATACACAACTGGACTAAAAAATGGAAAATCAAATTAAATGAATCTAAATCTATTCATGTCAATTTTACAAATAAAAAAATCGAAAACATTCCAATTAGAATAAATGATGCCCAAATACCATATGCATCTTTTGCAAAATATTTAGGTATCACACTTGATGCAAGGCTTCGCTAGAAAGTCCACATTAAAAAGAAAAGGGAAGAATTAGGTATCCGTTACAAAAAAATGTATTGGCTGATGGGAAGAAACTCTGCATTGTCCACATATAACAAAATACTTTTATACAAACAAATACTTAGACCAGTATGGATGTATGGTTGCCAACTCTGGGGCTGTGCCAATTCAAGTAATATTCAGATTATCCAGAGATTCCAGAATAAAGTATTACGGAACATCGTTGATGCTCCTTGGTATATCCGAAATGTCGACCTCCACAAGGATCTTGAGATGGAAGATGTAGACAAAGTTATCAAGAAGATAGTCATGTAAACATCGAGGCCATCCAGCTCCTCGATAATACTGGGCTAGAAAGAAGACTCAAACGAAGAAAACCATTTGAGTTAGTGTAAAGTGTTAGTGTAAAAGCAGAGCATAGTGTTGTATTGTGTGTTAGTTTTAGTTTTAAAATTTCATACTTGTTAAAAAAAATAAGAGGACACAATAGGGTTAAGATCTTAGATTATGTATCATGTAGTAATATAAGTTAAAGAAGAACTGATAATTGGTCAACTGATGACCAGATTTCAGTAGTCTAAACACAGCTTGTGTTTAATAAAAAAAAATGTTTTGGGAGGCACTATAATTGGTAAAAAAATCCTTTAATTTTCATCCAATCAACTTTAATAGCTCGCAGGTATGTTGATTTGGTTCTATAACCTGCAGTTAGGCTTCGGAGAGATGCAATGGAAAAAATTAAATTGCCCTTTAATTCGCTTAAAATAATAAGAAATTTTATATGATTCCATAAGTATAAGTTTGATTGTGTATGTTGTATATCGTCGCTGATTTGCAAAAAGGGGACTAGTAACATTCTTATATTTTTACTAAGTGGAACTTAGCTCCTTTTTACACAACCAGTTTGAAAAAAAAAGTTACTTTTGGGACGAAAACATTGTGAGACTATCTCAACAACAATAAGTAATACACTTGACCCCTTTTTACAGAATAGGTAGAACCTTCGTACCTATCATTTTTCCACATAACCCCTCGTTTGAATAAAATGTCACTTGGCACCTTTTTGCAAATCAGCGATGATATGTTGGCCTCACCGTACCAATGTGGCCTGCTGAGGAAGCAATCAGTGTTGGTCCTATAGGACCAACGTGGCAGTGAATGTGTTCAACATTTTCCACTGTTATCATATTTTTTAAACAGTCATACATTTAACTTTCTTGTAAACATCTAAAATGGAAGAAAATGGCCTCAGTCAAAAACTTTTACAATGAAAACACTTAAAGAAAATTACAAAACATCAATCTGCAAGTGTAAAAACAACAACGAAAAATAAATATCTTAAAAAATTTGCATATCTGAGGTGGATAAATTTAGCAAGAAACAGAGAAGAATTAATGATAGTAATTTTTGAAATTAATTTTGATTTATAACCTTTTTTAAGCCATAAAATTGGAAAGATCTCTTCGGTAATTGGAAAGACCAATATACAATATACAGAGAGGAGCAAAATTATGGAATAAATTCATGTTTTTAAGAATGGGAGATTTTGGAGAGAAATCCCGTTATTCAATTCTATATACAGCAATATAAACATTAATATAATTACTTATACAGGGTGGCCAAAATAATAATTTTTGAAATCAATTAATTGACATAAAAAGAAGAATGTACCTATGTAATTTATTTAATTCAAAATACATTTTACTGCTCTCACAAAATAGAAATAAATGTTAAGTTGACCAATAAATCCTGCTTTTCTCTTAAATTAAATGTTCAAGCTGTCACCTACCTGCCTCTTAGCAGTTTGAATATCTAATTTAAGAGGATCGTTACGTTTTTTCGGCTGCAATGATATTCAAATGGGGATTCATTTTTCTCGAATCCTGAGAAAACTAATAGGTATCTATTTTTAAAAAATTTAAACGCAGAATGAAAGATTACGTTATTAGCGAGGGCTGAAAGTCCCTCAGAACTTCTATGATGTTTATTTTAATAAGTTACAGGGGCGAAAAACTAAGAGAAAATTTAGTGTTATTTTTAATTTCAAATATTTCATTCAAAATCAACTTTTTATTTATTCTAAGGGACTTTCGGCCCTCGGTAATAATTTAGTCTTTCATTCTACGTTTAGATTTTTCAAAAATATTCATTGGTTCTTTCAGGATTCGAAAAAAATTAACACAATGCCCGTGGTAATACTTTCCAAATCTATCTTTGTCATACAACGCACTTAGTCGAATAGAATATTGTCAGTCAGACACTGACAATCAATATGAATATTGTCAGTCAGACACTGACAATTTTAAATAATTATTTGACATGAATCGGGAATATTTTTAGTTGTTGATTAAATAATATTGATATATATTGTATTTGATAAATAATTGATTTAAGAGGTTAACTTTATAAAAAGTTATTTATTGTGTATTATTTATGGAAGATAGAAGCAGAGAATACATTAAGATATATTCTATGATCCAAGTATTTTGTTGTTAAAGATGTTTAAAATTGTAAGTGTTCCATAGTAACAATATATTATTAAAAAATCACTTTAACATTTTTCATCTTTTCTCGATTGAGTTTAGTTTTTGTTGTAGGTACATATAAATTATTACAATCACTGAATACATAGCTAGTGAAAAAATTAGCACATTTATTAACTGAATTAATAATTTGCAATTATACAAAAAATAACAGTCCATAACATTCAAAAGCCATCTCTTTAAGCTAGTTATGACATTGTCAAGTAGAATGACATTCTAGTAATATGTACATATCCATACCAGTGTGAATTTTACTACACGTAATTTGCCATGTAAAGACAGAAAAGGTAGGGATAGCCGTAAAATATTTTGCGAATTATGTACCCATAGCCTTAAGCGAAAACAATGTTTATTTGTCACATCAACATATTTTTCTGTTTTCTGACACCAGGAAAATGTATTTTGAATTAAATAAATTGCATACATTCTTCTTTTTGTGTTAATTAATTTAATTCAAAGGATGTCAGACCACGAATACACTAAGAGATTAACATTTTCAAAACCAGAGGGTACAAGAAGTAGAGGACGACCACGAAGAAGATGGATTGATGATGTTGAAGAAGACCTAAAAATTCTAGGGGTCGGAAGATGGAGGGAAGTTGCCAGGAATCGACAGGAGTGGCGACTTCTTTGTGAGCAGGCCAAGATCCACAACGGATTGTCGGGCCACTTATGATGATGATGATGAATTTAATTCAAAAGTAATTTTTTGGTTACTTCATATAAATAATTATGGTAATGTTTATACACTAAGCAGCAAAATTAACGCACCACCTTAAAAATGGGACTTTTTGATGTCTAGTATTTTCTAAACCTGTTGTCCGATTTGAGTGATTTTTTTAGTATAATATAGCTTTATTCTTCAAGAATATCCAAGTAATAATACTGTTGTAAAAGAGGTCAGTGTCATTGTATACCGGGTGTAAAAATGATAGTGTGTTTTTTCCTCAAAGTTTGGAACACCCTGTGGAAAATTCTAGCGTATATAAAATATTGAAATTGAAACTTAACTATAGCCTTAATCTTTCTTAACAATTTGCTTTTTGATTCATTCGCTTATGTGGGATAATAAAAAAGTTGGGTAGTTTAACAACTAGCAATGTTATTTATCAATACAGTGTGTTTCTAAATAAGTGCGCCAAACATTAAGGAGTAATTCTGCATGAAAAAATAATGACTGTTTGCTTTATAAACATATTTCCGCAAATGCTTTGTTTCCGAGATACGGGATGTTGAGTTTTTTCTTGCAAACTGACGATTTATTTATTGCTCTAAAACCGGTTGAAATATGCAAATGAAATTTGGTAGTTTTTAAGAGGCAGTTATTTCGCATTTTTGTCATACAATTAAGAATTTTATACTCAGCATTGGCGTGCATACGGGATTTATCAAACATGTTTATACCCGTATACACGCCAATGGTGAATATCAAATTCTTAGTTGTATGTCAAAAAATGCGCAATAACTACCTCTTAAAATCTACCAAATTTCATATGCATATCTTAACCAGTTTTAGAGCAATAAATAAATCGTCAGTTTGTAAGAAAAAATTCAACATCCCGCATCTCGGAAACAAAGCATTTGCGGACATACGTTTATAAAGCAAACGGTCATTATTTTTTCATGCAGAATTACCCCTTAAACTTTGTCGCACTTATTTAGAAAAACCCTGGATTGATGAATAATATTGCTAGTTGTTAAAGTACCTAACTTTTTTATTATCCAACATAAGCGAATGAGTCAAAAAGCAAAATATTAAGAAGGCCTAAGGCTATAGTTGAGTTTTAATTTTAATATTTTATATACGCTAGAATTTTCCACAGGGTGTTCCAAACTTTGAGGAAAAAGCACACTATCATTGTTACACCCGGTATATAATGATACTTAGCTCTTTAGCAATAATATTATTACATCGATATTCTTGAAAAAACAAAGCTATAATATACTAAAAATTCACTCAAATCGGACAACAGGTTTAGGAAATACCAGACATCAAAAATGTCTCATTTTTAAGGTGGTGCGTTAATTTTGGTGCTTAGTGTATTATTGAAAATAACAATAATTCAATAACCTTTCAAATGAACTATTACACGACCCCCATTCTCATTAAACAAGGCGGAAACGGCGGGTTCGTTGGGAAAAATATTCCCATGAGATATTTTTGCATAATCACATTTGTGAGTCATCCCAGAATATGGATCAAGAAGTCGCCCACGTGAAAAGTGGGCCAATTTTTTTTTAACAATTTATTTTTAATCAAATTGCAAAAATTAATCTTTTTGGCCCGGACTATTTTTTTTAGATTTGTTTCTTACCATTCTGGACAAAAAAGCTCTCTTATAATTTTTCTCTAAAGTTGATCTTTTTCGAGTTATAAGCAATTTAAAATTTGAAAATCGCGAAAATGGCCATTGTAAAGACTTAATAACTCGGTTAAAAATTATTATTATGAAAGTCAGAAAGTGACTAAATCAAAGTTTAAAGTCGCCGCTACATGATCCTGAAGAAATCTGTGTCATTAATTTACTACTAAGCTGTTATTTTTAATTAATAAAAAAGACCGGTTAGATCATATTGACGCCGCTGTAAATGTGAGTGCGAGTAAGATGCACAATTGGACTGCTGGAATGGCTTCTCTCTCGCACTCAGAATTTACAGCGGCCGCACACGTGCATGGCGCTTATTATTGTTACTTAAAAATAACAGCTTAGTAATAAAATAATGACAAAAATTTCTTCAGGATCTTGTAGGGGGGGCTTTAAACTTTGATTTAGTCATATATTGACTTTCATAATAATAACTTTTAACCGAGTTATTAAGCCTTGAAAATCGCCATTTTTCGTTTTTTTCAGTTTTAAATGGCTTATAAGTCGAAAACGATCAACTTTAGAGAAAAATTATAAGAGACCTTTTTTGTCCAGATTGGTCCAAAAAATTAAAGAAAAAATTGTTCGGGCCAAAAATATTGATTCTTGGCCCACTTTTCACGTGGGCGACTTCTTGAACCTTATTCTGGGATATCTCACGAATGTGATTATGCAAAAAAATCTCATGGGAATATTTTTCCCTTCGAACCCGCCGTTTTCGCCTTGTCTAATTAAAAAATATATCGATTCCATAATCACGCCCAGATGGATGTCACTAGAATGATATAATATGCCAAAAAATCATAATTTAAAAATACAAATCGACCTGTTTCGGGATTTCTCTCCAAAATCTCCCGTTCCCGAAAAAATGAATTTATTTGATAAATTTTATTCCACTTTTCAATTAAGGGCATAGGCGCAAAATGCCGTCTGTCAAAATGTTCAATGTGATTAAATTAATGAATTCATTTTTTTTTCGAATTCTGAGAAAACTAATAAATATTTTTGAAAAATTTAAACGCAGAATGAAAGATTACATTATTACTGACGGCCAAAAGTCCCTAAAAACTTCTATAATGTTTATTTTAATAAGTTACAGGGGTGAAAATAAACGAAAAAATTTAGTGTGATTTTTACTTGCAAATATCTCATTCAAAAGAAACTTTTTATTTATTCTACGGGACTTTCGGCCCTCGGTAATAAAGTAATCTTTCATTCAATTTTTCAAAAATACTTATTAGTTTTCTCAGGATTCGAAAAAAATGAATACATTTAAAAGACATTGAACATTTTGACATGCGTCAAAGTTTTGCATTTTGCGCCTTTCTCCTTAAAATGGCTATGAAATGGATTATAACCACTTAGGTATCTATCATATTTCTCTTTTTAGACGAATAACTTCAAATTTTATTTTTGCTCCAATCAAAGGTGTGTATTATCCATGCGTTATTTTAAGGCCAGCTTCCGTTATTCCCGGAGGATTCGTCGTTTATTTCTTTCATCTTAAACAGGAGACAGAAGTGTCCCCAAGGAATATAATTGGCAATTTGTGGACGTTGATGTACTGTCAGGTAAGTAAAAGTAAGAGGAAAAGTCAATTTCTCGTCCAAAAATACCCATCGGTGCTTTTAAGAAATTTCAATCTTCAATTTAATTATAACCTGAAATTCTAGTGTCTACGATTTAGGCCATCCGCACATGGGTCGATCGAAGACACGTCTCGAAGTTCGCCCGTCTTTCTCGTCTTGTACGAACATTGCGGCACAAGCGATTGCTCTCCGCACACTAGTCGATTCAGTTTGCTCACATCTTCGGAAGAACGCATTTTTTATATATCAACCAAAACGACTATTTCGATCTGTGAAAAGTATTGTTACATTTTTAGTATAATTTGTATACAATGAGCATTATACAATTGAGGGTATTTTTCTACTTCCCTAACGAATTTTATATTAAACACCTAGAAACAGAAGTTCAATGTTTTCAGAATTTTATATTACAAACAATATATTTCCACAAAGCTGCTAGTACTACATACAACGAACATAACATTCACTGATTTTTAAAAAAACTAAAATTTTATTTAGCGCAAAAAAACAACAAAAACGAAGGAAACAAATAAAATAAACTTACCTCCATGACTGGAAACGTGCGTCTCACTCGAAATTTCTCATGTGCTACCGATCGCAAGGGACGAGAGTCGTACAAGACGAAGAGATTTGCAATCCTAGACGACCACTAAACGCCGCGTCTACGGAGCTCAACGCCCCAACGAAGGAACTTGAGTGTTGTGGAGAGACCTACGCGACTGGACTCGAGTCGACCACTTCGAGGGTCGACCCGTGTGCGGACGGTCTTAAGCCGTCTGCACATGGGTAGATGCTCGAAGTAGTCGACTCGATTCCAGTCGCGTAGATCTCTCCTCGCCACTCAAGTTCCTTCGTTGTGGCATTGAGCTCCGTAGACGGGGCGTTTAGGATTGCAAGTCTTCTCGTCTTGTGCGACTCTCGTCCCTTGCGATCGGTAGCACACGAGAAAGTTCAAGTGAGACGCACGTTTTCAGTCATGGAGGGAAGTTTATTTTATTTGCTTCCTTCGTTTTTTGTTAATTTTTGCGCTAAATTACAATTTAGTTTTTTTTAAGATCGGTGAATGTTATGTCCGTTGATTGTAGTGCTAGTAGCTTTGTGGAAATATATTGTTTGTAATATATACTTCTGAAAACGTTGAACTTCTCTTTCTAGGTGATTATTATAAAATTCGTTGGGGAAGTAAAAAAATACCCTCAATTGTATAATGCTCATTATATACAAATTATACTAAAAATGTAACATTACCGTACTTTTTACAGATCGAAATAGTCGTTTGGGTTGATATATAAAAAATGCGTTCTTCTTGGTTAGAAGATGTGAGCAAACTGACTCGACTAGTGTGTGGAGAGCAATCGCTTGTGCCGCAGGGTTCGTACAAGACGAGCATGACGCGCTAACTTCGAGACGTGTCTTCGATCGACCCATGTGCGGACGGCCTTAGTCTTAAATTTACCCAAACCTCTTCTGTAGGTTGTATGCACTACTAACATGCATACTCGCATACTCGTATTTCACTTTTGTACTTTTTTACATCAACTCAAACTGCTTTGTCATTCTAATTCTTCACAAAAGTTATGAGTTATCGAAGAGTTATCTTCGCGCCATCTCTCACCCGAATGCCACGTCAGTGAACCACGTCACTATCGACGGTATAAATTGACCGTCCCCAGTCCCAAGGCAACTAACATCATAGACATTCCCAAAATCAAATCATCGAGAGGTAGAATTCTCGTATTAGGAATATCACCTTCAAATTAATCAACGGGTGATATTACAGAATTTAAGACATCCTAAAAACTCCCTGTTTATCATTCGGAAACTTTAGGAATCCACAAACGCAAAATCAACAAACTTTGCACACCGTCAATTCTTCAATTCAAGTACGCAAATCACCTTGAAGCCATCCCACTGTCATACCTACTGCATTCTAATTACCCAATTCCCACCTGCTAACTCCTAAAGTTTCTAAATAGAAATCATTCTTCTGTAACCACATATTAAACCTAAAACTACGTTGAAGTATGATGAAATGCTATATTACTTGGTCTCTCACTCTAGAGAACAAAAAAGCAGAAGGCCCCGGCGGAATACCAAATGTATTGATAAAGAACGGATCTGAAAAGTATTCTGGGAAAAGCCAGATGAAAAAAGGTCTGTAGGGTAGGAAGGCCTCGAAAAAGGTGGAAAGATGCAGTCAAAAAAGATCTGGAGAAAATGGGAGTGAGACAAATTGGAATTAGTGGCACATGACCGACAAACACGAAAGGCAATAGTGAACGGGGCAAAGACTCACGAAGAGTTGTAACGCCATCGATGATGATGGATCTGAAAAGCTATTCCGTATGATACACAAAATGTTATGGGTATAGATAGAGCACTGAATGGAGAAGACTTACCGGTAGAATGGACTAAAGCATATATGACATCAATATGTAGGATTGTAAATAGTTTACCTTATATTTTAAATTCCCCTGTATATCATTTTTCTTAATTATTAGTACGAGAACGGGATAAGGGTCTCACACATATGGACGTTGGCCCAGATGTGCAGAACGAATTGGGGATTACGGCGACAGTAGCGGACTACTTTTAACTTTATAGTTTTAGTTTATTGAAAAAAGACGGCGGCGGGTCGGTACATACTTTGAACCAATTTTAATTGGGTTCTTTCACAGGAAAAAAGAGATTAGCCTAAGAGGGTTTGTTTTAGCGTAGGGAACGAGAACGAATACATTTAGTCGATTTTAACATCATAAACGCGACGGACGTCTTCTTAGGGATAATAAGACGTAAAAAGACGAATTAAGACGGGTATTATATTGATTAGTCGAAAATTATCTATAAATACCTACATTTCTTTTTTTGTAAGAATAAGAACACGTAAGATTTTAGTCGAGTTCGAGTTTGGCAAGCGAGGCGAGAGGTCGTGTGGCAGGTGTATTGGCGATAAGGTAATTTCGAATTCGAAACCTATCACAATAAAAACACCGGTTTTTTAAAAGACCTATCGTTATCGATAATCGTTAAACTTAAAAAGCGTTCTTGTGCGAAATAAAAAATAAACTTCTAAGTGTATAATAATAATATTTATATTAGTGCTGAGGTTAACATTTAATTTAAAATGGCCAGTGGCGGAACAGGAACAATCCGAAAGGAAACCTATAGAAAGAATGAAGAACTATTCTCAGTGGTACTGGATGAAGCGATAAAGAAAGCCAAGAGAAGAATGAGAAAACTAACATTAAGATACTGGCAAATGAAACAGACTCAACTATCGGAGCTACTATTTGCAGACGACATGGTATTGATAGCAGAAAACAGAGAAGACTTACAGAACAATCTTGAAATCCTAGAAGAAGAACTATCAAACATAAATATGAAAATTAATACAGAGAAAACAAAAACAATGATAATTTCAAATACGAGGAAGACACACGCAATAGAATTAGACGGGAAACAACTAGAGCAAGTGGAATATTTTAAATACCTAGGAGTAATAATCGAATCAAATGGTAAACAAGACATGGAAATAAACGAGAGAATGGGACGAACAGGAAGCTTATTTAACACTATGAAAACAACATTTTTTGGGAAAAAAGGGATACCGGAAAAAGTAAAAACGGCAGTCGTTAAATCAGTAGTTAGACCAACAATCATGTATAGCAGCGAGACATGGACATTGACGGGGAGACAAAAATCCAGAGTCAATGCTATGGAAATGAGGTTCCTGAGGAAAATAGCAAACAGAAAAAGGACAGACAAAATACGAAACGAAACAATTAGACAAAACCTAAAACTAGAACCAATCAATGAAAAAATAGTAGAAGGACAACTTAGATGGTTCGGGCACGTGTGTAGAATGTCGAACGAGAGGCTAACAAAACGAGTGTTCGAAACGAGAGTGCAGGGGAAAAACAAAAGAGGGAGACCAAGAGTTATGTGGGTAGATGAAATCAGGAAAGAAGTCGAGAAGAAGGGATTGACATTGGAAAGTGCAAGAAACCTAGCGCAAGATCGAAAATCATGGAGACTACAATGCCAAACTCAACTCCACCAGCCTTACACCTAAAGGTAGAAAGGCTTAGGACTAAGTAAGTAAGTAAGATTTTAGTCGCATTTACACAAGCACTTTTACATTTCGTCAATTTAATAGTATCAATAATTTAGCTATCTATTTTATTAATTAAAACTGTTAAACATCAAACGGACTTTTATTACGATTGTCTTTAAAGAATCCCTACAAATATATAAGAAAGGAAATAGAAAAAACTGCGGAAACTGTCAAGAAATCAGTATTATATCATAAGCAGACTGTATGTAAAGATTATAAAGGAAAAATTATAAATACTATCATCATCCAGCCTTCTGCATCCAAATTTGAACATAGGTTTCCCCTAATTTCTTCCAGTTTTGTCAATCTTGGGCTTCCTGCAACCAATTCACAGCAATCCTTTTGACGTCGTCTGTCCATTGTGTAGGTGGTCTACCTCTACTTCTTCTGTCTGCTCTTAATTCCAGGCAGGTTTCACAGAGATGAAAGCATGCTTAGATCATATTTACACGGTCGAACAACTAATAGAAAAAAAATGGCCAAAATAGATCCGTCCATCTGGATTTTGTAGATCTTAAGAAGGCATATGACTCGATACCTAGAATCAAGCTAAGGCAAGCAGGGGAAGACATCGAACTTCCACGATTAATAATAAAAGCAGTATAAACACTCTACAAGAATAACAAAGTAGCTATCAAAACAGGCAATAGAATATGCAGTCCATTTAAGACGACAAAGGGAGTACTACAGTGCTGTTCCACATCCCCTACCCTGTCATAATATTCCTGGAAAAAACCCGGAAACCATGGAAAATAAAGTGCGATGCAATGGATATACCAGTAAGGAACGAATATTTATATACCCTAAGTTTTGCTACTGAACTGTTCAACGCCATATACGACTCCCAGAGGAATGGCTTTATTACCCAAGGTAATATCCCAGAGGAATGGCTCTTGTCAACGTTTGTAACAATACCAAAAAAACGATCTGCGAAAACGTGCGGAGATTTCCGGACTATCAGCCTTATGAGTCATGCACTTAAGATTTTTATTAAAATCATACATGCCAGAATTTACAAGAAATGCGAGGAAAATGTCGGTGAAATGCAATTTGGATTCCGCGATTCCATGGGTACACGTGAAGCACTTTTCACCTTACAAGTTCTACTTCAGAGATGCCGCGATGTTAGTTGTGATGTCTATGCTTGTTTTATTGACTACGCCAAGGCATTTGACCGTTGCCAGAACCAGAAGATGGTCACCGCCCTACAAAGAGTAGGATTAGATGAGAAGGACATTCGGATCATCATGAATTTATACTGGAACCAGCGTGCTCAAGTCAAGGTCGAAGACCAGTTAACCGACCAAGTGAAGATCATGCGAGGAGTAAGGCAGGGCTGTGTGCTCTCGCCGGCTCTTTTCAATATATACTCTGAGGAAATTTTTACTGAAGCCCTCACAAACCTAGAGATGGGAATCCGAGTGAACGGTGAATACATCAATAATATCCGCTACGCCGATGACACTGTATTACTAGCAACCAGCCTAAATGATCTACAGGCCTTACTAGACCGTGTGAGAACTGTGAGCGTAACATACGGACTGAACCTTAATATTAAGAAAACTAAATTCATGGTTGTCAGCCGTGTAAATTTAGATCCCGGGGCACTAATGACAGATAGCGAAGAGATCCAGAGAGTCGACAGATTCACTTACCTCGGAACTACCCTCAACTCACAATGGGACCACGCTCAAGAGATTAGATCCAGAATTGAAATGGTACGGTCTACATTTATCAAGCTGAGATCCTTGCTGTGCTGCGGTGATCTCAGTTTGGGAACCAAGATGCGGATAGTGAGGTGCTACGTTCTTCCAGTGCTACTGTATGGAGTTGAAGCCTGGACACTGACGCAAGCCACTGAAAAGCGGATTGAAGCCTTTGAGATGTGGATCTACAGGAGGATACTAAAAATATCTTATGTGGACCATGTCACCAACATTGAGGTCCTACAGCGCATGACAAAAGAAAAAGAAGTGCTTAATTTAGTAAAACAATGTAAGCTTGAGCACCTTGGCCACGTGATGCGGAACGAAGAAAAATATTCAGGTCATGCAGGGCAAAATATTTGGCAGGAGAGGACCGGGACGCCGTCGTATCTCGTGGTTGAAAAACCTCCGACAATGGTTTGGGATAACCTCCGCGGAGCTGTTTCGCAGAGCAGTCAACAAAACAATGATAGCCTTGATGATCGCCAACATCCGGACCGGATAAGGTACTGAAGAAGAAGAAGAAGAAGTTTTGCTAACGACCAAATAGTGATCGCACAAGAAGATGACCTGAGTTTTATGATGAGAAAATTGGGACAAGAATATACAAAGAATGAGATCGAAATAAACCTAAAGAAAAATGAATACCTAACAACGGAGAATACAGCAATAAAACAGCTGGAAATAGACGAAGGTAAACAAATCATAGGAACAGACAAGTACAAGTATTTAGGTTTCATAATATCAAACAAAGGAACAACGGAAGAAGATATAAAAACAGACTAGGACAAACAAGTGGGATAAGAACATCAGCATAAAAACAAAAAAAAAGAATATAACCATGACAAGAAGTATCCTCATTTATAGGTGTGAAAATTGGACATTAAATAAGAAAACCAAAAACAAAATAAGAGCAACAGAGATGGAATTCCCAAGGAGAAGCTGCAGAGTAACAAGAAGACATAGAATAAATAACAGAGATTAAGAGAAGAATGGGAATAACCTCAGATATAATAGACTACATCGAACAGAAGAGATTAACCTGGTACGGACATGTCAGAAGAGCAGACCAAAATCGTTGGATAAATAGAATAACAGGGTGAAGCCCGATAGGAAGAAGGAAGAGAGGCAGACCCCGAAGATCCTTCAGAGATGAAGTGGATGAAGCAATGGAGAGAAGAGATCTACTAAGAGGACTGGCACAACAGAAAGAGGTGGAGGGAACGGTTGAGTGAAGGAATGCAGTGAAAATTGTGGAAATCCTTAGTATAAAATATATAATTTTTTTCGTTTTTTATAAGCTACATTTTTGCTACAAATATTTTTTTTCGGAAAAATACTTACTTTTTGAGTTATTTGAGAATAACCGTCAAAAAATGTATTTTTTTTTTGTTCAAAAATGAACATTTTCACTCGGAAATAACTCGAAAAGTATCGACTTTTCGTGATATCAGTTTGCAATATGACACTACATATTATGACTTTTCTAAAATTATTATTTGCCTTCTTTTAAGCTATTATAGTATTTTTTTAGGTATCATTCATTGACGGCTTAGGTAATGTTTGTACAGGAAGAATAATAGGAACAGATAACAATATTTCAGATACAAACTTGGATCAGCCAATTAATTTTTTTATTCAAGGCGATTGCAGGTCTGTTGCCACGTGGATATCCTTCCCATACATATTTTTAACACGTGATCAAGTAGAGGTTTTAGGTTGCTAACATTTTTAAATAAACCATTTACAATATATTATTTGTATTTTAGTATTTTATACGTAAATGAGGCAGATCAGGACTAAGTCAAAGAGTGGAGGTGACAGAATTAATCGACCAGAAGGACGTCGAAAAGGATGCATGGTTGACTACGTAAAGAAGTTAGGTATGTATGAGGAACAACAAATAACGTTGGAACCACAAACACCAGAAATTGTCATAAAAGAAGAAGTTCCTTAGCAAGAGTGAGGTATGAAAAACAGCATGAAAATACACTTGTAAAATTAAAAAACTGAAAAGCTGCAGATAAAGATGGCATACCAAATGAATTGTTAAATTACGATGGAGCATCAATTACGGATCAACTGACAACATTAATTAACAAGATTATACATAATATAAGAAACGACAAAATATCAGAAGAATGGATGAAGGACAAGCGAGATAATCTTATTATTCAAAAGGGGCGATAAGAAACACCAAAAAAAAACTGCGTAGGTATCAATTTGCTAAATACTGCCCTGAAACTTACAACTAAAATTTTGCGAAAACAAATAGATTAGCTCATAAACTTAGCATGGTAGAGGAGCCCAAACGGGGGTTTTTGCAGTTACTCGAGCGCGTCAGATTATTACATGGGGAAAATCCTTGTAACCTGAAAATGTACCTCTACCATATATTGGCTTTTAATGCAGGGGAGTTAGTTAATTGGGGGCCGAAAAAAAAATCTATCCTTAGAAAAACTCGAAATCGTCAGTTTATGATAAGGTAAGTTAAGTACATGCAAAAGAGTGTATATTTTAAAAATCTGACTATTTGAGCAGGCCGTAAGGAAATGGGTCAGTCCCAAAGTTTCACAAGAAAAAGCGAATATTTCGCGAAATGAATGACAGATCGAAAAACTAAAAAATACGTAGTCAATATTTTTCAAAAATCTATCGAATGATACCAAAGACGACTTCCCACATAGAAGGGTGGGGGTAAATTTAATATTTTAAATACGAATCCCGCGATATTTCGCGAAATGAACATCAAATCGAAAAACTGAAAAATACAGTTATTCAATATTTTTTAAAAATCAGTCGAAAGGCACCAAACACGACCGCCCACGGAGGTGGGGAGGGGGTTACTTTAAAATCTTAAATGGGATCCCCCATTTTTTATTACAACTTTGGATTCCTTGCGTAAAAATTAGCAACTTTTATTCGAGACATTTTTTCGAATTGTGGATAGATGGCGCTATAACTTAAAAAAACGATTGTTGGAAATGGAAAATTAAATTAAAAAATGGGAAGTCGCCACTAAAATGAAAAATTTTACTTAATTTTTTTAGTTTTAGGACCTACTCTTCACAACCCAATAGGTCCCCAAAGCGCTCGAGTGACTGCACATTTAGCATACTTTGCTCCCCTACCAGAGATGAGCAACAAGGTTTTCGTACGGGAAGTCCGTTTACAGATGCAATTTTCGTCATAAAACCGATTAGAGAAAAAGTATTATAATACATTATGTAGAGCCGCATTCCCATGTTTAATCTACTTAAAGAAGGCATTTGACAGAGTAAGACCTAAATATGTAATACATCTCTAAAACGTCTATCAAAATAATAAGATGTAAGTGGCAGAATAGATGGACAATGAACGGAAGTTATACTCGTAGATACAGACAGTGAAATAAGACAAGATATTCACTAAGCCATATGCCATTCAATCTAATTATGGATAAAGTCATAAAGAACTTCAATAAATGAAGGGAATACAGAATGAGAAACAACGAAAGTAAAATAAGGTTCTGAAACTATGTTCTTGTTGCAGATCTAAGTTAGAATATTGTGTTTATATGTCGCACCCTCAGTAATATAGAGGCACAATTCAAAAAAGTAGATTTTTGGGAAATCGCGTTTAAAGATTTCGGATTCCTACATTGCAGCTATTTTTTCAAATAACATGCTTATTATTTAAGTTATAAATTTGAAATTTAGCATATTTGTCATTTGATAATGGCAATAACAAAAACTAATAATAAAAATAAATTCCATTAATTACAAGTAACGGAAAAAATACTTTTAAGTTAGTCCCATATAGTACAAAAAGAACATAAGAGAAATAAGGAACTATTTTAGTTTGAGCCCTTATATTATTAATATACAGTGGCGACGCGTGACTTTTTCTAAAGTGTTACCAAAACCAGATGTAAAAAAATCTTATTTAAAAAAAATATTTTGAACCTCCCAAATATAAGTTTTTGTTTTCAATCCTGTGGGATAAAATTAAACAAATCACTATTCCCAAATTATATGTATATGTAATTATGTATATGTAACAGATATAACAATAAATAATAAACAAACTAAACATATTATTCTACCATAAAATTAACATAAAAAAATGAACAAGAAGGAAAAATAACAGGTTTTGAAAACTATTGTTTGTATTTTAATTCTTCCATTTTCAATAATATCATTTTTTTCTTTAAAATAATATATAAAAAAATATACAAGTAGAATGACTTTTCAAGTAGTTGATCAATTACGCAATACGTTGTAGCAACACTCCTCCATGTTTAAATGCACGCATACTGTAATCTGTAATAGGTACTAAACCAACGTTACCAATCTTCAAAATGGTTACAATTACAATACTGATATGCACAGCGTGCCCGCGCGCCATCTCTGGACCCGTCGCTCCTTTAAAATTTTCAGAGCTAGTCCCGAGCGATAGCGAGGTTTCTCCTGCGTACCGTTACCAGTGCCAGTATTGGTAACAGCATATATGATAACGTGCCATGGATTCACATATCTCGCCAATATTTTCGTGCGTCTAGTTGGCTATTTACTGAATTAGCTACTATTAACAAGTATTTCTGTTGGTAAAAAATATAAATGGAATTATTTCGTAGTAGTCATAAAATATTTATTTGCAAGATTTGTAACTGTTACCAATGGTAACAGTGGTTACATGGACGCTTCGCCACTGTAATATACCTTCACTGTTAATGCAATATAACAATCTATTAGGAATTGGACCCAATTATTTATTACATTTTGCATAATATAACGGCTCAACTAAAAATTGTTCTATGTAATAAAAAAATGTTAAAACACAATCTCACCAGGATTTTCGTCATAGAAAGACGTTACTGATTGCTACCTTGTACTAGTATAAACGAGAGGTGGGCGGGGAGAGTGAGAGAGAGGCACAAATATAGGTACCGGACCATTAATGTTCTTTTTCTCTCTTTGTCAGCGCTAGCCGGTAGAGCATTTCATTTTGTGCCCTTATAATTTAAAATCACAGTTAACAAAATTTTTGAGTTGAGCCCTTATATTACTGAGGGTGCGATGTGATTTGCCAGTTAATTGTAATGACAATTACATTTTTACAAAATATTTGATGTTTCGATTTCTACTCTGGAAATCGTTTTGAAAAAAGATTATTATTAAAGAAATTGTGTTCATAGAGTGCCACCAAGGTGTTGAGGAGGTGATATCTTTTCAAAATAGAGGTTTGAAATACTTGTTCATGGTATTGTAGGCGACAGCCATGTTTTGGCTGAAAATCCATACAAATTAACGGTTGTTGATAATGACATTGGTAAGAATTTTTGGTACACCTTCTTTAAGTGATGATAAGGATAATCAATGTGAAATAACCCAAGAACGAAGCTCTTTTCGGGGAAAATTCATTTAAACTTTTTTAGGGCACCCTAAGTCCGAAAATTGAATTTTTAAAGTTTTTTTGGGTTATGATTGAAAATTATTCTCTGAAATCTTCTCTTTTCAACGATATACAGGGTGCTTCATCTTATTCGCCTCGGTCTCTGTACGGAAAACCACTGGATATTTAAAAAAAATTTCTTCACAGAAATATACAGGGCCTTTAATACTACAACCTAAAATAATGTGAATTATACAGGGTGTTCCAAAAAAGAGTGGTATATCAAAGTTATATTTTTTCTTACGGAATGCCCTATATCTGATGACATTATTAAATTGACCTTAAAAAATAAGCTATACTTTCATAAGGGTTCCCTATACCTAAATACAGGGTGTTTTGATTTATTTCGATTTTTATAAAAATGTAAGGTTTTAGAAAAAATAAATATCTACGAATCTAAAAAGCATTAACAAATTCTTTCTTGGATCTTAATAACAGACTATTTCGCATACTTAAACAGATGCTTATTGCAACAAAATTTCTTACAGGGTGGTCAAAATATGAGATTGTTCTATTAACAAATTCAAGCTGTAATAACTTACTTATTTTAAATGGAACACGTTGTATCTTACTAGTCTATCGCTTAGAAAATTTAATTAGCTTTCAATTTGTATTAGGGTTTCCTATACCTATCTTTTTACAGGGTGGTCAAAATATTAGATTGTTCTATTAACAAATTCAAGCTGTAATAACTTATTTATTTTAAATAGAACACCCTCTATCTTACTAGTCTATCGCGTACAAAATTTACTTAGCTTTCAATTCTTATTAGGGTTTTCTATACCTACCTTTTTACAGGGTGGTCAAAGTATTAGATTTTTCTATTAACAAATTCAAGCTGTAATAACTTACTTATTTTAAATGGAATACACTGTATCTTACTAGTATATCGCGTAGAAAATTTACTTAGCTTTCAATTCTTATTAGGGTTTGCTATACCTATCTCCCTTCATTTTTTAAATATTTAAAGATTTCCTAATTTGTAAGCTTTAAAAATTAGAATTAAGTACCTATGTCGTGTTTATGTACAACACATCACCAACACCGGCAATATACTTACACAAGATACTGTCATTAATAAAATTGTCATTGTTATCATGTAATCACACAGAGTGTTGTATTATTTTAGTTGATTTTGGCCTACATGTGACATTGAATAATATTTTTATATTAAACTGCAAACCCTACATTAGATGCCGTATTCTGGAAGATATTTAAATTATATTTCATTCCGTATAAATATTTTCCATATCTTAACCCAACGGTTATTAAGTAAATTTAAGAACACCACTTTTTGTTTGAATCTTTGAATCGCAATTACAAACAATTAAATGCAATGGCTACTTTGACGAAAACGAGCCTATTGTACAAAAATATGTAAAAATGGGTATTTACAGAATAACATGGAATTTATATTTACAGAATAACATGTGTATTGAGAATATTTACATGGAATTGTAGAGATTTTAAATATCTTCCATTATAAAGAATAGAATATCGAGTATGTCATTTAAAATAAGAACACTCTGTGTGATTAAATGATAATAATGTGAATTTTATTAATGAAACTATCTTGACTAAGATATTTAAGTATATTGGCGGTGTTGGTGATGTGTTGTACATAACCACGACATAGGTAAATAAATCTAATTTTTAAAGCTTACAAATTAGGAAATCTTTAAATATTTAAAAAATGAAGGGAGATAGGTATATGAAACCCTAATAAGAATTGAAAGCTAAGTAAATTTTATACGCGATAGACTAGAAGATACGGGGTGTTCCATTTAAAATAAGTAAGTTATTACAGCTTGAATTTGTTAATAGAACAATCTAATATTTTGACCACCCTGTAAAAAATAGGTATAGGAAACCCTAATACAAATTGAAAGCTAAGTAAATTTTCTACGCGATACACTAGTAAGATACAGGGTGTTCTATTTAAAATAAATAAGTTATTACAGCTTGAATTTGTTAATAGAACAATCTCATATTTTGACCACCCTGTAAGAAATTTTGTTGTAATTAAGCATCTGTTTAAGTATGCTAAATAGTCTGTTATTAAGATCCAAGAAATAATTTGTTAGTGCTTCTTAGATTCGTAAATATTTACTTTTTTCTAAAACCTTACATTTTTATAAAAATCGAAATAAATCAAAACACCCTGTATTTAGGTATAGGGAACCCTTATGAAAGTATAGCTTATTTTTTAAGGTTAATTCAATAATGTCATCAGATATAGGGCGTTCCATAAGAAAAAATATAACTTTGATATACCACTCTTTCTTGGAGCACCCTGTATAATTCACATAATTTTTATATTGTAGTATTAAAGGCCGTGTATATTTCTGTGAAGAAATTTTTTTAAAATATCAAGTGGTTTTCCGTACAGAGACCGAGGCGAATAAGATGAACCACCCTGTATAACACATTATATTATAAAATACCCATGGTTACAAAATTATTTGTTTTTTGAACGGCTGCACTCAACTTACCGTGTACCGGTAGCTTTATAGCGTATTAGAGTGTTTTATGTTTTTGCGATTTCCCAAATACTAGTTTTTTAATTTTTGATGTCAAATATCTCTGGATCTTTAGAAGATAGAAGGTTAAAATTTTTACAGTAGTTGTAGATAGACAATATCAAGTGTCGCGTAAAGTTTTATTTAAAAAAATACAAAAACAAGTAAAATGAAAAATAAAATTTAAACTTTTTTGGGTTTTTTTTGTAAGAGTATTTTAAAAATTTTTAAAATAAATGTTTCTTTCACTCTAACTTTACAAAAATCCTACGCGGCACTAAAATACATCTAATTTCAAAATAACAAAAAATAGGTCACTGTGCTTTGGTTACAGAGCTATATGACATATTGTTAACATTGTCGTTAAATGGGACTTCGGGTGCCCTTAAAAAAGGTTTATTTTTGTTTTTTAAAAAAACTTGTAACATTAAAAGTGAGTTACGCTCAAAATATTGTTGGTCCCTTTTATTTTTTGGTAAGAAAATCAACCAATAATTAGCCTCACAAAAAATTTTATCATTACCACTTCACAAGTTACTTTGCTTATGTATTATTTACATGATCTGTAAGTTTCATCGGTTCAAAGTGCTTATTTTTGAAAAAGCTGTTGTTAAAATGGCTTGAACGAGTAACTAATCACGAGTTTAAGCAAATTTTGAACAGCCATAGCATAACCAATTTTTGTCTAACAAGAAAACAAAAAAGCAGAAATATTCAGAAAAGCAAAACGTACATTTTATTACTCTTTAAGATTTTTGGTATTACTAATAATTTTTATGTTAATTCCATGAACAATTCCTTTTTTTTCAGAATTAAAAAAAATGTTTAATTTTATACCCAATTTTTTTCAAAAATGAGCACTTTGAACCAATGAAACTTGTAGATAATATAAACAATACATAAGTAAAGTAACTTATGAAGCGGTAACGATTAATTTTATTTGGGAAGCTAATTAGGGGGTGATTTTCGCGATTTTTGTACCAAAACCTAAAAGGGACCAACAATATTTTGAGCGTAACTTCACTTATTTTGAATGTTAGAAGTTTTTTAAAAAACAAAATAAACCTTTCTTTAAAACAATATAACAATATTTTGTGCGTAACTCACTTATTTTTAATGTAAGAAGTTTTTTAAAAAACAAAATAAACCTTTTCTTAAACACTTTAAAAAAGTTGTAATGAATTTTCCCCGAAAAGTGCTCTGCTTTTTGGTTATTTCACATTGAATTATTCGATTTGGAATTTGACGAAGAGGAAACTAATTTTCATTAGCTACAACTCTGCTTCTACTGGGTCTGCAGACCTCACGCGTACACCGTTTTTTTCAATTTTTTATAAGCTATATTTTTACTAAGAATATTTTTTTCGCTAGAATACTTACTTTTTGAGTTATCTGCGAAAAACCGTCCAAAAACATGTTTTTATTTTTGTTAAAATTAACACATTCACTCGCAAATAACTCGAAAAGTATTGACTTAGTGAAAAAACTCTATAGAACAAAAGTTGCTTAGAATTAGTCATATTATCCAATTTCGGACCTATTTTGAACGTATATTTTTTCACTCCCGAGAAAATATTTTTCACCTCGTATTTCCCAATTTTTGTAAAATGGAGGGGATGTAGAATTGTAAACTTTTTCTTATACAGAGAGAGTCTGTAAAGTGGAATAAATTCAATATCTCAAATACTAATTGTTTTTTTGGAAAATGCTCAGACCCGTCGATTAGTATTTCAAATTGTCCTTTTTGACATTCAATAATAATGTATACAGGGTGTCCCAATTTAGAGATATGACGTCATCGTCGATTTTCTTAAATGGCAACACTGTCATTTTGATAGCTAATTTGATAGGGTTTGTAAAGTTATATATAACTGCAAAATATCAAATTTTTATTCTCTACCATTTACAAGATAATAGAAAATAACAAAGTTATATCTGTAATTTGGAATATATTCAATAATTAAAATACTCACTGTTATTTTGAAACATTCTCAGACCCGTCGATTAGTATATCAAATTGTCCTTTTTGACATATAATAATAATGTATACAGGGTGTCCCAATTTAGAGATATGACGTCATCGTTGATTTTCTTAAATGGCAACACTGTCATTTTGATAGCTATTTTGATAGGGTGTGTAAAGTTATACACAACTGCAAAATTTCAAATTTGTATTCTCTACCATTTAGATGATAATAAAAAATAACAAAGTTATGAAAAAGAAGTAATCACCTAATAATTGCATTTAATTATTTCAATAAATTAAGCAAAAACTCATAATGTTGCCCTCAATTATTGTCAAATTGTCAATGGGCAACGTTATGAGCATTTTCTTAATTGAAATAAATAAATTCAATTATTATTTGATTACTTTTTGTTCTTCATAACTTTGTTATTTTTTATTATCTTGTAAATGGTAGGGAATAAAAATTTGAAATTTTTCAGATGTGTATAACTTTACACACGCTATCAAAATAGCTATCAAAATGATAGTGTTGCCATTTAAGAAAATCAACGATGAGGTCATATCTCTAAATTGGGACACCCTGTATACATTATTATTATATGTCAAAAATGACAATTTGATATACTAATCGACGGGTCTGAGCATTTTTCAAAAAAACAGTTAGTATTTTAATTATTGAATATATTCCAAATTACAGATATAACTTTGTTATTTTCTCTTATCTTGTAAATGGTAGAGAATAAAAATTTGATATCTTGCAGTTATGAATAACTTTACAAACCCTATCAAATTAGCTATCAAAATGACAGTGTTGCCATTTAAGAAAATCGACGATGACGTCATATCTCTAAATTGGGACACCCTGTATACATTTTTATTGAATGTCAAAAAGGACAATTTGAAATACTAATCGACGGGTCTGAGCATTTTCCAAAAAAACAATTAGTATTTGAGATATTGAATTTATTCCACTTTACAGACTCTCTCTGTATAATAATAGACAATTTCAACTACCTATTCCCAAATTTTCATCCTTTCCAAACTTATTACTAAAAACGTTGAATTTAAATTGTTTATTGACTTGTGCACTTTTCATATTATATTTATTTGTATATTAGTGGAGTTATGCACAGTTGTTAGTGTTTTGCCTCTCCTGTAAAATCAGGTATTTTGGACTTAGTTATGCATTTTTTACATTAGACCGACAATATGGTACATTACTTTTCATTTACTATATGAGTATTTTTAAAAATGTTTACCGAATTATTACCGAATATTTTACCTAATTCTTTATTATAGTTTAAAATTTTCAGCTTTCCGTGTATTTAATTTTTGTTAACTAAATATAGCGATGAAGCATTGTTTTTTCGAACCTTAATAACAAATTAACCAAGGTTAAGGTCTAGCCTCACGCCGTGCCGGCCCTGACAACCGCGCTGAATCATCGTAGTTCCAGCGCAACGACGCCTCGGGCTACGGCGTTCCTTCAACTTACTTCATCGCCAATTTCTACGGAAATTATTAGCATTTATAAAACATTGCTGTCTTTAAAAAGTCGTTTGCAACCTCTATCTAGTCATTGTTGTGAGGCCGCTCTCGTATGAAAAAAATTCTGATTCGATCTTTTTTTTGCGGATTCCTGTTCAAAAATGTCCTCTTTAAACCAATCAGATGTTGCCTGTCCAGCCAGAGGCGGCTTTACCCATTGTGCAGGGTGTGCGGTGCACATGGGCGCCAGGATGTTAAGGGCGCCGAGCGCTAAAGAGCGGGTCGTTTACTTTGTTTCAATACAAAATATGCTTGAAAACGATTAATGAAAAAGTACATTGGCACTTAGCGCGATTTATGGATTGCCGCCCACCCGACTGTTAGTCGGGCAAATGAAAACCAAGATAATTTTACACCAGAACTCCTCTCTTCAACGTCGTCACCTATATTCTCTTCGTCCTTGGTAGTGGAAGAAGACGAAGAACCTTCTTGTGCCGAAGCGTTCCCGGAGAATATACTTCAAGATGATATAATGAATGATCTTGCCTTATCGCCACAGATTTTATCCGACAAACAGAGGATATTTTTAATGGAGCGTGGACCAGTACAAGTAAAACAGAGTTCCTAGCCTTCGAATAGTTCGAAAAGATCTTTTTCAAATGCTTATTATACTAAAAAGATGTTAAATAATGAAACCGTTTTAAGAACTTGGCTGGTTTTCTCTAAATCGACTGATTCTGTTTATTATTTTTATTGTAAACTTTTTCATACTGATGTTACACCTTTTAATGGTAAAATGGGTTACAAATATTGGCAGCATTTGTCTATAGCTTTAGAGCTCATGAAAAAAGCTTAGGGCACCTATCATGTCTTAGGAAACACATTACATTAAAAATCGTTATTTTAAAAGAAAAGTCGGTAGATTTTTTGAATCAAGTTGTAATTGGACGAGAAAAAAAAAAACGTTGGGTGGCAGTACTTGAACGAATAATCAACATAATTCGTCTTCTAGCGAAAGAATGTATGGCTTTACGGGGAAAGTCTGAAAAAATTTACGATTCTGACAATCGTAATTTTTTAAAGTTGGTTGAATATACTTCTAATTTTGATAATGTGCTTGCAGAACATATTGCCCTTATTCAAAAATCTGAGTCACGCCTAACTCATTATCTGGGCCATAATATTCAGAATGAAATAATAAATTTATTGGAAGAAAGAATAAAAAGAACTACATATTACTTTTGAATTAAAACAATCAAAATATTTTTCAATTATTTTAGATTGCACTCCAGATATTGCTCACGAAGAACAAAATATCGGTTGTCGTACGGTACCTACGTTCTTTTAAATGCAAGTAGCAATAAGGCTGAAATAGAAACACATTGTCAAGGTTTTTTTTCTACTACAGATACTACTGGTCAGGGCTTAACTCAATTTTTGTTAGAATATTTAATCTCAAACGAAATTGACATACCAGATATGCGTGGCCAAAGTTACGATAATGGGTTAAATATGAAGGGGAAGAATATAGGTTTACAATAACGAATTTTAGACTTAAACCCGCGTGCATTTTATGTACCTATTATTTTTTTTTTTAAATAATCACGAAGTTGTTCTTTTTTATTCATCTAACCTATAGTTACTCAAGTATAGGTTTTTATTCCTAAAAGTAAGGGAAAGTGGGGGAATGGTGCGCACTTAAGCAGAAATCGATTCTGTTGTAAATTCTTTCAATCTATCATAACATCCAGTACGTTAGAGTAAGCCCTAACTATTCTACTTTGCATATGTAAAATAAGTTTTAGAGAAATACAAAGTGCATAAGCATTATATTAAAAAAAGAAAAGAAGTGCCTTTGCGCACGATTACCCACCCATGAGGGTAATCATGCGCACATATTGGGAAATGGTGCGCACTAAATTAATGTTAGAAAAAAAACAATAATTTAAAATTAATGTAATAAAAACACTTCTTTTCAAAGTATAAAAATATTATGAAGAAGTAAGAATTGTATGGTATACTTAAATGTCATATTTTTAACGTAAACAAAAGTTGCATTTATAATTTTCTGGGGTATTTACAGCTGTACATTCTGCGTGATTCCCCGAGGCACATAACACACATGTATATCATAATCCTTTTTTTTTCCTCTTTCGCCGCAAATAGAGCATGTCTCGTTACGTGCAGCTGGTTTTTCTAATGGTGGTGGAATGAAGCTTCATTCAACATCACCTAATTCGTCTTTATCGATAATATCTGACAAATACCCGTCTGTTACATTAGACGACTCAGGTGTTGGCTCTTTCTGCACTGTCTTCTTTTTTTGCTTGCCTTTTTTGTTTTTTTTTTCTTTTCTCTGTCTGGTTCGTGGCATCTGGCAATAAAAATGGTAATTTTATATTTACCATTGCATTGTTTGTGGGGTAATCGTGCGCACTCCTGCGCACTATTACCACTTTGTGCCCTAAATACTAATCATCATCACAAATAGAAAACTACTGAACCATATCAACCAACAGATGCACCAAAATACACGTTAAACAACATGATTTAAATCAATAATAAGTTCAAAGCAATTGAATAAAGCCTAAGGACTTACCATCCTATTTTTTGGAGCAGAAAGACTAGAAGAATTCTTGCAATTTTCAATAATCGGATCTGACTTAGTCCACGTACAATGGTCGACTGAAGATAATGGCGTAAACCGTTTATGAGATCGGTTGAAAGGTGTAGGACTGGTTGAGTTCGTAAAATCTTCCACGGAATTTGAAATACAATGCAGCGCACGATTACCCGCCGCGCACCATTCCCCCACTTTCCCTTACTATTTACTCGTGTACTCAAACCTGTCAAATTTCCTCAACTAATTTTCAACCATACCTCATAGATAAAAAAGTTCATTTTTAATTAAATATTTTTAACAAATTTGGTTAGGTTGTTCTGACGCCGTGAATACCTAGTGGCTCCCGACATCATTTAATATTGCACTATTTGCATCTGGATTTTTGTTTATATTATAAGCGTACCTAATACCCTCTAATACACTATGTACTAGTACTAAGTAGATACCTATTCGACTATTCCATTTTGACTGCGCGTCTACCAAGGGGCGCCAGGGCATCGACTGCACACGGGCGCTACATGGGCTAGAGACGCCTCTGTGTCCAGCGTACAATGGTTTCTAGGGAGATTGGTCGAAGGCAAAACACGGACAGTACACACACATATCAATGAAAAGAACACCACATTCCATCAAACTTTCTTCTCTGATCTCTGATAGTCAGCTGGACCAACACCTTCCAGCAACACACAGGCCACACAACACCTTACCCCAGCATTTTTTCGGACTGTTTGCTTTTACTGCCTAACTAACAAAATCCAACACATACCCTGAAGAGGACAAGATCCTAAACGGGGACAACTCAATGTAATCCTTACAAATAAAGAAATCCTTCATTTTTTTTAATGTTTATTTTTAAGAACCACTTTTTTTGGTCCAGAAAATATTTTTCAGGTTTTTTTTGGCCCATTCTAAACAGCTAAAGTCTCTTGTCATTTTCCTCACCAGTTGATAGTTTTCGAGTTATAAGCGATTTAATGTCTGAAAAATGCGAAAATATGTATACATTTTCCAGTCTTAAAAACTGATATGTAAACTAGCATTTTTGAGGTTGCCAAGTGCCTAAATTGAAGTTTACACATTCAGTTTCCAGATGCTGATGAGTAATCGGGGCTTGTTTCAATGTAGGCCGTGTTTTTTAATTGTTAATTATGCTCGTCCACTCGAGTTTTAAGACGCCGCGCCGACGCGCGTCGGATTATATGGTGAATCACCATCGTGCTTAAACATATTACCCGTTCTTATCGAAAAATTCCCAACTAATACTTGACATTTATTAAAAATTTTTAATTTATTATTAACATAGTTTTCTTATAATTTATTTGTTCAGTTAGTTGCTGGGAATGTGCTAATTAAATACACCAATCATATAGTGCCACACAGATGCACCATATAGAGCGAAGGGTGGCGGCGCGGTGGCTTAAAAATCGAGTAGAAGCGTGTAATTACCAATTGAAGGGGTTGGTGCAAAAAGGGTATAACTGACATTTTTACATTTTTTGAGTTAAGTACAGAAAACAATACTAGAGTGTGTGTTCTTTCAGAGCAAAAACGATTTAAGCGTGTTTAGATACTCCTGGTGCCATCTATTAATTGGTAAAAAAACCTACTAAACAATTCCTAAATATTTGTTAGAGCAAAACCGGTATAATATCAGTGGTACCGTTTTTGCACTCAACATTTTCTAATAGACTGTTCAACGTACTCGTTGCGGCTAGTTCGTTTTTCATTGAAATTGTGTGTTTACAAGGTTTTTGTGCACAGAATTGTTGGTGTACGTTATATAAAACGAAATCTATTTGTTAACTTGTATATTTGGAGATGGCTAGTAGTAGCAGAGAGGGTAAGATTAAAATTAATAATCTCAGCTTTAATTTTATGGTTATGGTCCTGTTTTTTGTAGATGCCTATTAATCAGAGTTAGATCCTTATGAAACGGAGGAAGATAAAGAATATCGACCAGAAGACGATGATGGTGTACATTCCTCAGAAGAATCTGAACAGTCAGAGTCAAGCAGTGCCAGTAAATCTACACATGTCCTGCCAAGTAAAACTAGAAAACGAAAAAGGAATATCAGCGCCTGGAAAAGAAATGAAAAAAAGATGCTAAGAACCGAAGGCAAGCAGTATGTAGGACACAAGAACGTCATCCATCCGAGTAAACAATTAAGACCTTTTGATCATACATGTAGATTTAAGTGTAACGAAATTATTTCTGAGGTAGACAGACAAGCTCTATTTGATAAATTTTATGAGCTTCCTAGTTATGACCTGCAAACAGCATATTTATCGTCTTGCATAAAAAGGAGGAAGTTGCTAGGAGGAATCAAATGTCTGCAAAACATCGAAATTTTTCTACAAAAATCATGCTAATAAATAAGCGAGTATGTAAAGCATTTTTCCTCCAAACGTTTGATATTAGTAACAGACGGTTTACTACAGTATGTGAAAAAACTGATAGATTTGGTATAACAGAACCTGATAAAAGGGGAAAAAAGAAAGTGTTAACAAAATTGACAAAAATACTCGAGAGACTGTAATTCAGCACATAAATATGTTCCCGAAATACAAAAGCCACTACTCTCGTAAAGATAACTTAAATACCCGATATCTTTCCCCAGATCTTAGCGTTACAAAGATGTACTTACTATATAAACAATATTGCATCGAAAATAATAAGCCAGTCGTTAAGATGAGTTACTACCGTAATGTTTTTAACAGTGAATTTAATTTAATTAACAAGCCTCACAGCGACACCTGCTCAAAGTGCGACAGCTTGCAGAATATTGTAACGAACTCTGGAAACGCAATCAGTGTTCAAAATGCTACAGTGTCTTTAGAACTACATCAAAGAAAGGCTCAAAAGGCATGTAGTATGAAAGAACTGGATATTAAAAGCCACAAAACTTCGAAGGATACTGTGGTAATATGTTTTGATCTACAGCAAACGTTGGCCACGCCATTACTTACTACATCAAAGGTATTCTATCTAAGGCAACTATGGACATACAATTTTTGCGTCCATAATTTGCTCACTGGAACAGGCCACATGTACACATGGGATGAAACTGTTTCTAGCAGGGGTTCACAGGAGATAGGGTCATGCCTTGTTCATTTTTTGAAATCCCTACCATCCACTGTTACTAAAGTAATAGCATACAGCGATTCGTGTGGGGGGCAAAACAAAAATAAAAATATTTGCAAGTTATTTATGTTTTTAGTGAAAGCCACCCACATTACAGAAATACATCACAAATTCCTAGAGCCAGGTCACACTTATATGGAATGTGACAGGAATTTTGCTTTGATTGAAAAAAACAAAAAAAGAAATCCTCAAGTTTTTATTCCCGACCACTGGAGACAAGTAATCGCAAGTTCTTGCAAAAAATTCATAGTTCACAACATGACAAAGGAAATGTTTTTTTCGTTTGAAGGACTTAATAAGCTTATAAAAGATCCAAAAAAAGATACAGAAGGAAGACCTCTTAAATTTAGAGATATCGCACACTTTAGATATGCAAAAGACTTTGACTCATTTTTGTTTGAATTTAAGCCAGTTTTGAACGATATCTCACTCAAAAAAATTTAGTTCGTAATATTGATTAACAGTGATTGTTGAATAGTATTTCGTTGTCACAACAATTTAATTTGTTGTTTCAACGAACTTTTAGACATTGACGAATGTACTTGGTTATTGTCACAACGATTGAATAATAATTGTGAGAATAACTAAAGTACATTAATCAATAACACCCAATTTATTCAGCCAATAACTTAGTTTCGTATATTCAATAAATACTGTTAATTGTGGCAGCAACTCACGTTCTTGATTTCGTAGATGACAAGCAATTACCTTGGTTTATCGTGACAACGTACAGATTTCATTAAAACAATGTACAAATGTTGTTAATATAGGGTAATATATGATTATTGAATAGATGTAGACTGATTGTTGTGACAACGAATGCATTAATCAATCTACTACTGCCTTTAATTCCCACAATCAATGCGTTCATTGTGACAATAATCGTAGTTTTTGAGACAATAAATGTTTTGCTTGACCATTTGAAATGTAACGGCTTTTCCTTATCGTGATACCCCTAGCTTCTCTGTGTTACCAAAGTGCCGAATAATAATTATTGCATTTCGTTTCCAAGTGTAGTCCGTAGTAGAAGTAAGTTTTAGTGTGTCTATTATCGTGAAATTTCGGTCGAATTCTTTTTAAATGTATTCATTTTTTTCGAATCTTGGAAAAACTAATTATTATTTTTGAAAATTTAAACGCAAAATAAAATATTACAGTATTATAGAGGGTCTGAAGTCCCTGAGAATTTCTATAACGATTATTTTAGTAAGTCACAGGGGTGAAAAAGAAAAAATTTAGAATGATTTTTAATTTCAAATAGGTATACCATTCAACAGAAACTTTTTGTATATTCTAAGGGACTTTCTGCCCTCGGTAATAATGTAATATTTTATTCTGCGTTTAAATTTTTCAAAAATACTTATTGGTTTTCTCAGGATTCAAAAAAAAAATTAATGCGTTTAAAAAGAATTCGATCGAAATTTTGCACCTGCGCTCTCAAAAAGGATTAAAGTGTTATACATTTTTGGAATCACTATTTCAAACGCTTTTAAATGAGCTGTCACTTGACCTACTTTCCCATTTGAAAAAATCAAAGTTACCTGAAGAGGGATCGTGTAAAGTTCGAAACATTGATGTTATAATATACTTTGATTATTTTAAATATCGACCTGTCCGAGCGTTTTGCTTACGTAATAAAAATAAATAAGTTGATAAGGGGGTGGGGGGAGTGTAACACTTATTCCACTGCACTGTATAAGTGAAATCATATCAGAAATCACACAGTATAAAGTCCATTAGGTTAAGGACAAAAAAGAGGGATTTAAAAAATTATTATTAATCAATTAATATCATACATTGGGCTATTGCATTCAGTAATTATTAATATAAAATACGTTCATAGTAGGAATGAACAAAACTGATTGTAAGAATGAATAGAATTGTTTGTAAGAAAAACCGTATTTATTGTGGGAATGAACGAAATTAATTGTAACAATAAACGGAAATAATTTTAGAAATAACCGAAGTACGTTAGGAGAAATAACACTGTTACTGACACAACGAATAGTCTTCGTCGGTCAATTAACGACGTTGTTGTTTCAATAAATAGTGTTTGTTGACTCAGCGAACAGAGTTCGTAATATCAATAAATAGTGTTCGTTGACTCAGTGAACAGAGTTCGTAATACCAATAACGTGATATTATGGTATACATAATGAATGTTCACCATTCAATAAACGTAATACATTGGCTCAACGAACGAAAATAATGAATTGATGAACATCGTTTTGTTGTCTCAATAAAACCAAGAATTGGACAAATTTTAAGTATCGCGTTTGTTGTCTGAATTAACATTTTTATTGATATTACGTACCTTTTTCGTTGAGTGTATACATTCCTAAAATGTTTATGTGGGTCCAACTTATCTGGACGCCCATCGCTTTCAATTAATGGAACTTTTAGGCAACTTCACGAAGTTCAGTGCCAATTAAACTTGAAAAATGGAAAAATCTGCAAACTCTTTTGGATTTTATACCTCCAGTGTACCATGCATTTTATAAGAATATTAAACACGAGGATGCGACGACAAAAAATAAAAATAAAAAGAGGGTTCACACATCAGAAGAAGCAATGGAGCTGGGACCAAGTGCAGTTGATCCAGTTACAGAAGAAAATGAAAACGAAGACGATGTGATTAGTTCTGACTACGAATAATTTTTTGTCTTTGAAAATTTAAACTATTTAGAATGGGAAATAAGCCACAATATTATTAAAAAATGATTTTTATTAACGTTTTGACGCCCAAATAAGAACGTTAATAAAAATCATTTTTTAATAATATTGTGGCTTATTTCCCATTCTAAATAGTTAAAATTGTAAAAATGCCACAAGAAAATAGCTTCAGAACAACATTTGAAAATTTAGTTGTAACTTTATATTTAAATTGTATCTTAATGGTACATACTTCCAAAAATGTTCTGTTTATTAATAAAAATATTTTGAAACTTTACTTTTTCTAGCTATTTACTTTTCCTTGCTCAAACCACATGTAAAAATGTGTTGGTGCAAAAACGGTATAAGTGAATCAAATTCAATTTTTTAACTGAACTAAGCCCTTTATCAAATATATTATTTTAACAATAAAAACATATTTTGCATTTATAATTTTTAAATATTATTAATTAAGCTAAGGGGTCTTACAGAATTTTGAAAATGCAAATTACTTTGGAAGCTATTTTCTCACAACTAACTTAGACGTAATTATACCCTTTCTGCTCCAACCCCTTCAATTAAAAACAGTGGTCTAAATTGAAATATTGAAATAAGCCACAATTACTCGTCAGAATTTTGAAAGTGAATGTTTGAACTTTAGGCAGTTAACAACCTCAAGAAAATAAATTAGGTTTTAAGCCTCGAAAATGCGTATTTTCGCATTTTTCAGATTTTAAATCGCTTGTAACTCAAAGACTTTATAAAATTATTTTATAAAATATAAAATTTTCTTCTCTGTGTGCCGTGCTTGTTTGCAAGCTTTGGCTATCGTCGTATTAACAAGCTGATGAAATAACTATAAAATTTTTTGATTGTAATGCCCGAAAAAACCTAAAAATTTATTTTTCTTAACAAAAGGTGATCTTTTGAATTCGTTTAAAAATGTTGTTTAAAGAATCTTTGTCCAAAAATTTTGTCCCATATCCTTCTATTTAAAGGGGACATTTTTGAAGAGGAATCCTCAAAGAAACCGAATCAGAATTTTTTCATACCAGAGCGGCCGCACAACTTAGACTAAATTTCTACGGAAATTATTAGCATTCATAAAAAATTGCTGTCTTTAAAAAGTCGTTTTCAACCTCTATTGTGTTCTAACCGTAATACTACGCTATTAACTTTTATGACTCTACATAACTGAATATAAATTTAGGACAAGAGACAAAGAAAAATCTTCAACTCCACTGTGACAAATATCTTATATTGTAAGAATGAAAGGTGTAGGCAGTGACATACCTACATTTACTACGAATTACTACGCGACTACTAGATTGAGCAAAGTATTTTTTATCCGAATGAAACATGCATGAATGAAGGACATTTTGTTATAAAACTTTGACGAGATAAATAAGTCACCAATGCTCGCCAGGCCTTTACTGAAGATTTGTCTACTGGATTAAATTGTCCACCTAGTGTACATCGTTAGAAGATTATTTATTTTATATTGGAGGGGATGTAAGATTTGTTCATTAAGGTCTGTTCGAATTTGTTTTATTTTGTTAATCTCTTTCATGATTTCTGATGTCTTCAAATTTAAACCATACAACTCAGATTTCCTCTAAAGAGAAAATTTGCTCATCCCAATTACCTACAGTATTAAAAGGATTGAGCTCTGGCGACTTCGTGATATCGTGCCTTAAAAGACGCGGTAAGCTGGAGAAATATCTCCCAAAAATTTTCATAATGCATCTGTGATACGCATCTCCCAATATATAGTCCGTCCGCTATAACTTTTCCTATGCGGTACGATTCATTTTCAATCAAATTAAGTCAAAACATAAATTGAAACGAACAATATCCTGTTGGTGACACCACCCCCTCCAGGCCGAAACCAAATTTTTTTGAGTAGTATGGACATCTATATTAATAACCTATATGTTTCCTGCAGCCGATTTTGATAATATACATAGTTATAAACAAATGAAGATCAAACAAGCTGAAAATGCGAGCATTATCTATCATAACGAAAATTTTGTTTATTTAGGTACGTATTTTAATTTATAATACGGAAAATTGCTATTAAGAAAAGTAGTTTAGAATTAATATTTATGTCTTAATGTGCAATTATATCATTCTAATTTAAATGTTATGAACTATAAAGGTAGTTTACTCTTGATCGAAATTCATATTTTTTATATACCTTCGTCAAATTAAAAATAAAAGAGTTATAAATGAAAATGTTGTTGGTATCCATAATTTGAGAAAAATCTTCAAATTTTTTTCCGTTAGAAGGATGTAATTGCACATATCAGACCATATTTTTTTATACCAAACAATATTATTTCATATAGTACTGTCGGTTCGCTAAACTCAGACACAACTGGCTAGTGATTTTAGTCAATCATTTTGCCAATTTGGCAAAAAAAATGATTACTAATTAGTTAATAATTACTAGGTAATTAGTTATTTTGGCAATTTTGGCAAAATTCGCAAAAAACAAAAAAAAATTCCTACTAAAATCACTAGCCAGTTGTGTCGAGTTTAGCGAACCGACTATATTTTAATTTCATAGCAAATGGAACAGTCCATTTATCATAAAGGGGAGGCCGTATACTCCTATAAACCTTTTTAAAGCTGTTAATAAATTATTGCTTTTAAAATATACTCAAATTGTATTTTTGAACATGTTATTTATTTTATATAATAATTAAATTCACTATCAAATATCATTGATGTTTTATTAATACTTAATTTAAAATTTAGTTAGACATTCACGAAGTGTCAAACTCAAATGTAAATAACCTATGCTTTGCTTAACAAATCGAAATTAAAAAACTAGCCTACTTAATAGTAGGTAATAGCAACAATTTCAGCTGGACGTGTAGTGTGTAGTGTGTCGGCAGAAGATAAAACGGTTGTGACGTCACATTTTAGATTTTGAGGTCGATTATCTCGAAAACTGTTAGAAATATCGAAATGCCGTTTTCAGATTTGGATTCAGAAGAAAAAACTACATAAGAATCCATCGATAAATCTGATCTGTGTATTGCAGGAGCGGCAACGCATTAACACACACACTTTTACGAATTTATAAACGAAATGTTTTCGTTGAAAACGGTAAATTTTCGATTTTTTCATCTATAACCAAAAAGTTAAGTATTTTAAACAAATTTGAGAGTGAGATACTCATAAATCGTATAAAAAACTTCAATATGGCGTTCGCTGAATATGTCTATCCTTATTGGTTGCTTATAAAATTGAAAAATAAATCATAAATTTTGAGTTTTTATAAATATTTATAACTTATGTAAAAATTAACTTAGAACGTTCTTATTACACGGAATGCTGAAACTTCTGATGCTTAAATCATACACTAAATTTCAAAGCAATTGGTCAAATAATTTGGAAGGTATTTAATTTGTTTATCCCAAATTAATTTTTTTTGCAACGCTATAAGTCAGAAAATGATGAAGTTACACTAATACTTTGGATAGTTTATGAAAGAAGAAGATTTATACTATTAATTTAATTAAAAAAAAATGACAAAAAATAATTCTAACTACTGCAAAATTATTTTGCAAAAACATGTGAATTAAAAAAGGGAGGGGGGCTAACTTCAACCCTAATTGTCATAGGACAATTGTTTTTCGTTGTAAATGTGTATAAAAAATATGAAAAAATAATTTTTCTACGGATAACGGTTAAAAATTATTCTAATTGTTTATAAGTAAGTAAAAATTCGACGTGTTTTGAAAAATAATTTTACACTGTTTAAAATTACTTTTTGTCATTTTTTTTTAATTAAGTCAATAGTATAAATGTTCTTCTTCCATAAACTGTCAGAAGTCTTATTGTAACCTCATAATTTTCTGACTTATAGTGTTACAAAAAAAATGAATTTGGGATAAAAAAATTAGATAACTTTTAAACTATTTGACCAATTGCTTTGAAATTTAAAATATAATTTAAGCACCACAAGTCTCAGCAATTCGTGTAATAAGAAGGTTCTAAGTTAATTTTTACATAAGTTATGAATATTTATAAAAACTAAAAATTTATGATTTATTTTGCCATTTTCTAAGCAACCAATAAAGATAGACATATTCAGCGAACGTCATATTAAAATCTTTTAGACGATTTATGAGTTTCTTACTCTCAAATTTGTTTAAAATGCTTAACTTTTGGTTATAGACGAAAAAAGCGAAAATTTACCGTTTTTTGATCTTCATTTGTTTATAACTATGTATATCATCAAAATCGGCTGCAGGAAACATATAGGTTATTAATATAGATGTCCATACTACTCAAAACATTTGGTTTCAGCCTGGAGGGGGATGTGCCACGAGAAAAATCTTATTTCTCTGGACTAGATGTGTATATAGGGTAAGGCAGATAACTGGCCTATTAGAAATATCTCGAGAACTAAAATCAACAGAATCATGAAAATTGGGATGAAGGGGTTTTGAAGGGTGATCTATTTCTTGAATTTTCATCAATTTGCCACTTCCGGTTATACCGGAAGTTGCTTAAAACTTCGTTTTTTTAAATAGGACACCCTGTATATTTTTAAATTTTTATATTCTACTCGATGTCTTCTTTCTTAAAATATGCGGTTTTGTAATGTTATACAGGGTAGTTTAAAAGCTAATTACGTTTTTTTATTAATTTCGTAGCAATTTTCACACCCTGTAGAAATGTAGTAGTTGGATATAAAAACTCTATTTATGTTAAAATGATTTTTAATATAATCTACTATTATAAAAAATTATTAGTATAGCTAAATGTTAAATTTTAGTATACAGGGTTGGTCGAAACACGGAATGAGGATTTTCTGAATTTTCTGAATAGGAACACCCGGTATTTTAGTATTGCAATAAAAAGACATTTTATGGTACTTTTTTATTTCTTAAGCATTCCCTATACCTAAATGCTTTAATTTGTGCTTAATTGTTATTCGCGACAAGAATGTTAACTACGTAGGTATTTTGATAGCTCAACCATTATTGGCAATTTTAAAGATCAGTCTAGATTAATATGTATTTATTTCCGAAAAATTATTTGTGATTGAATATTTTCACGGTCAATCTAATACAATTTAATGCATTTTTTGTTGAAATTAATGTTTGGCTTGAATCACCAATAACTCACAAATTAAAGCAGTTAGGTATAGGGAATGATTGAGAAATAAAAAAGTAGCATAAAATATCATTTCATTACAGTAATAAAATATAGGGTGTTCCATTTAAGAAAACTCAGAAAATACTCTTTCCGAGTTTCGACCAACCCTGTATAGTACAATTCAACATTTAGCTGTAATAACAATTTTTAAGAATAATAGACTATATTAAAAATCATTTAAACATAAATAGAGTTTTTAATGTCAAACTACTACAATTCTACAGGGTGTGAATGTTGCTAGGAAATTAAGAAAAAAAACGTAATTATCTTTTAAACTACCCTGTATAACATTACAAAACCTCATAATTTAAGAAAGAAGACATCCAGGAGAATCCAAAAGTGTAAAAATATACAGGATGTTCCATTTAAAAAAACAAAGTTATAAGCCACTTCCGGTATAACCGGAAGTAGCAAATCGATGAAAATATTTTGATTAAAGAGATCACTCTTCAAAACCCTCTTCATTCCAATTTTTATGATTCTGTTTTCTTTAGTTCTCGAGATATTTCTAATAGGACTTTTATCTGCCTCACCCTGAATACATTTTGTATACTGTATGTATACTATATACTACACACATCGGTGTACGTTTCACTTTCTGTTGTGACTTAATTTGATTGAAAATGTGATATAGGTATACTCTTTATCAGAGGCATCTTTCAGTGCGTCACAGTTTTTCGATTTCTTTCTAACGCATTAAGTTGGAAGTGACAGAAAAAAAGGTACGTCCGTGATCACAGTCATTTATAACATTTATTCTAGTTGTTGATAGATGGCGTAATAATCGAACAAAAAATGATTTACGCATTATACATACGACTATAAAACTGTACAATTTATAAGACTAGACAAATCAAAGAAAATACCATTTTATAAATGCAATAAACACAATTGATTTGTTTTTATACCAAATTGCAAATAAAAGGGCTCATATGACGGATAAAGATGGCTAGACCACTCAAAATGAATATTGAAAAATAACGTCCTTGATATCGGCGTTACACCTCTATGCACAGAGCGGCCCATAGCTAGCATAATCTACAGGTTATTATATCTATGGTATTATCACGGACTTACCTTTTTTTCGATCATTTGTGACGTACTGAAAATTGCCTCTGAGAACGACCATACATCTCCCAATATACAGAGTGGGTCAAAGAAAACAGTTTATCTCGATATTTGGCAGTATTTATTGGATTTTAAGTAAATGACGAAACAGGTCGATTTTTGATCTAAGGGGGACACAGTTTTACGGTATATACATCTGTCATTTGTCAACCCCCTACCTTCCACTTCCACCACCTCTTATTTTTAAATAGTGAATAAGGGTTGTGTGCTAGCTCATTTGAAAGGTTATTCAATTCTCTATTCAGTAATATAAACAATAACATAATTATTTATACAGGATGTCCAAGAAAAGTTTTTTTAAATTAAATTAATTGACACAAAAAGAAGAATGCATGTAATTTATTTAATTCAAAATACATTCTACTGCTGTCACAAAACAGAAAAATTTTTTTTTGTTAAATAAACATTGCTTTTTGCTTAATTTCAATGTTCAAGCTGCCTCTTGGTAGGTTGAATATTGAATTTAAGCAACAAACAATGTTTATTTATTAAATAAACTTTTTCTGTTTTCTGTCAGCAGTAGAATGTATTTTGAGTTAAATAAATTACATACATTCTTCTTTCTGTGTCAATTAATTTAATTTAATTCAAAATAATTTTACTTGGACACCCTGTATAAATAATTATATCAGTGTTAATATTACTAAATAGAGAATTTAATAACCTTTCAAATGAGCTTGCACACGACCCCTATTCCTTATTTTAAAATAAGGGATGAGGGATGTGGAGGGGAGGGGGTTGACAAATGACAGATGTATGTACCGTAAAAATGTGTCCCCCTTAGATTAAAAATCGACCTGTTTCTTCATATCCTTAAAATCTAATAAATACTGCCAAATATCGAGGTGGACTGTTTTCTTTGGCCCACCCTGTATAAGTGAAATAAAAAAAACCTCCAACAGGTGTAAATTTCTGCCTTTTTTAAAAAAAGTAAACTACATAATATAACAAAGTATCATTTAATTTTTGAAACTGTCAGTATTTATGGTAATGTTGTAACTCATAATTTTATTATTATTTATTTATTACTTATTTATTGTCTGTATTTGAATAATAAACCAAAGATCTTCTTATAGCATTAAAATGTCAAAGTCTTTCGGGATTTACTCGAGTTAAATGTGTCGATTATACTGTGTACATTTGACCGGAATTATCAGTAGTAATTTCACAAGAGCTCTAAAATTATTGAATTTTTCCCGAGTGATACTTTGACAGTTTTAATTTCACTAGCCAACGGCGAGTGAAATTATGTCAAAGTGTCACGAGGGCAAAAATTATATATTAATTTTAGAGTTCGAGTGCAATTTGTTGCGATTATTTCATTAATAAAACTGTTCAAAACCAAAATTTTATTGTAATTTATTTATGCAAGTATCCCTACACCTAGGGTAGGTAGGAAAATAATTTTTAAACATTAATTTTCATTAATGTCACTGAATGTATTTTTTCGTAACAACGAAGGGCATCTGACGTAATATACTTAACGACGGGCAATTATCAAAAATTATCGATTTAATTCAGATTTCTGTAGCTTTCTATTGGTCAGAATCTCCTATGAATAAAATAATCGTCGTAATAGTAGTAGTAGTGGCGGAATGGACTATCTACCGGTTTATATTATAAATGAAAAATTAGAAACCATGAAACAATCAAAACTATCCACAGGAAGACTTAAAAAATTAATCAACGAAAACAAAGCATATTAATAGAAGAAACGTACATTTCTTCTATTTTAGTAAATTCCGACAACTAGGAACGGAAGAAGATTTTCTTAGAATAAGAGGAGTCATCATCATCATTCCGCCAATTGCGTCCACTGCTGGTTAGGCCTCTCTCAGTTTCTTCCAGTATATTCTACACTGAACCGCTTGTAGCTAGTTTTCTGCTACTTTTTTTACGTAGTCGACCCATCTAGTCGGCCTCGGCTTCTTTTATAGTTTTTGGGTTTCCATTCCTTGATTCTTCTTGTCCACCGCCCTTTTTGTGTTCTAGCCCTTGCTAAGTGCCCTGCCCAATTCCACTTTAGCGTCGTGATTCTTTCGATGATCTACTGATTTTTGCCTCATTTGTTGGTTTCTTATTTGGCCACGAAGGCTCACACACATCATTGCACGTTCCATGGCTCGATGCGTAACTCTGAGTTCATTTGTGGTATTTTTTGAAAAATTAAACTTATTAGAATATGGCTTAGATTGCCAAAAGCTGTCTATGTCAGGCCTATTCGTTTTTGTATCTCATGTGTTTGATGGTCTCTCCTTGTTTTGATCTCGTATCCTAGATATTTGTAAGTGTCTGTTGGTTATTATGTATTGGTATCTGGTATATGGTAAGGTAAGGTAAGGTAAAGGTAAAGTTTTCAATCCTAATAGCGACATTAGTAATATTAAAAAATATTACTAAAAGATTTTTCAATTGAAAACTTTTTGGTCCATTTCCCTGGTGACACCTCCAAGGCTTCTACAATATGCAAGCCAGATGGATGCTGCAGTGAAGACAAAAGGGAAATAATTCTACACTATGCAATTCACAACCCCCGTCTGCAGCTTGGTAAAGTTCCAACGCAAAATGGACCTAGTTACTCTATAGGAGTAATACTAATGTAAAAATAAAAATGTATACCATTTTTATTCAGTTGCAATGCGAAGGCAAAACAATCTTATTTTTCACTTAGAATACGGAGCGCAGTCCAGCACTCTGAATCGACGATTTTCGACTCTTATTGGAGTCTCATCGGAGAGACGTAGGCCTGCTGCTCCATACTCTAAGTGACCAACACCGAGAGTTTATCCCCCACACCGCGACTGAGGTATGGTAGTATTGTTACAGTTGTTACATTTGACCACTGCCGGCTAAGGCAGTTGTCTCCAATAGACGCTGCAGGCTGCGTACAGCAGGAACATTGTTCATTTTCGTTACTTTTAGTAAACTTTCAAGGACAAAAACTATCTTACAACCGAAAATAGTTAAAAAAGAGTCATTCTAAAACAAATTCAAATTACGGAATGAATTGAAGTAACCACCGAATTGAAGTGGCCGGTTGTCTCCAATAGACGCCGTAAACTGCGTACAATGTAATGGTGACCATCGACTAATATCCCCAAATGCAGCGGTATATAAATTTGTGTATGGATATTTTAAACTGACTTTTGTCATCTGAAATTAAAATGGAATTTCACATTTTGAGACTACTTGACGTAAGCTTTCATTCCTAATATTTAGATTTTGTTAATTTGATGTCCAACTTATTCAAACATGCTCTCAAATACGCTAAAATTGGCTTTTTTTGTCATTTTTATTGTTTATTTGCATTTTATGTTTAAAAGAAAGCTTTTTACGAAAAAAAAATCATATAGTGCGGCCGATATGTGAAACAATTGAGCGTTTAATGGTACAAGCATATATTTGGACCACGTATACTACACATATAAAGGTTCAAATTTAGATATGAGGCCATCTCTGGTTTTACCTTTTACAGAAAAGGCGGGCATTCAAAATGGCGACTATACATATGTGACTAATAGCACGATAACTTCTGAACGAAAAGTTTCCGATTTCAACCAAATTTGGTATATAGGTTCCTTTTTTTGATGTATAAGATCGAGGTCTTAAACCGGAAGAATCGGTTTACCAAAAGTTGTATTTTTCCTGGTTTTTATGTAAAAATATATTGTTTTTTTTTCAATTCTTTCACCCTGTATATATTAATTTTTCAAAAAGTTAATACCGCTATTAAAAAGAGCGTAAAAATGTTTATCAGGAAATATTTTGAACTTTTTCGTGCAAATATTAGAGAATTATTGTGCATTTAATGGTAGAAGCGTAAAATTTGGACCACACATACTACACATATAAAGGTTCAAATTTAGATATAAGGCCATCTCAGATTTTGCCTTTTACAAAAATGGCGGACATTCAGAATGGCGACTATACATATGTGACTAATAGCACGATAACTTTTGAACGAAAAGTCCGATCCAGCTAAATTTGGCATCAAGGTTTTTTTTTTTGATAAGTAAGATCGAGGTCTTGGCCCGAAAAAATCGGTTTACCAGAAGTTGTGTTTTTACGTTTTTTTTTTATGTAAAAATAAGTTGTACTTTTTCAATTCTTTCACCTTGTATATGTATATTTATTTTTCAAAAAGGTAATACCGCCATTGAAAAGAGTGTAAAAATATTTTTTAGGAAATATTTTGAACATTTTAGTTATGTGAATTACCATTTAATAAATGCATAACCTATCATCACATGTATCTATAAGCGGCAGATTAATTTGGATTGCTCGCAATTTTTGTAACAGACAAAATCTGAGATGACCTTCTATATAAATTTGAATCTTTGTATGTGTACTGTGTGTGGTCCAAATTATATGCTTCTACCATTAAATGCACAATAGTTCTTATATTATTTGCACGAATCTGCCGCACATAAGTTCATAGGTACATGTGAAGATAGGTTTTGCATTTATTAATTGGTAATTAACATAACTAAAGAGTTCAAAATATTCCTAAAAAATATTTTTACGCTTCTTTCAACGCCGATATTACCTTTTTGAAAAATTAATATATACAGGGTGAAAAAATTGAAAAAACAACAACATATTTTAACATAAAAATCAGGAAAACACAACTTCTGGTAAACCGATTCTTCCGGTTCAAGACCTTGATCTTACACATAAAAAAACGACCTATATACCAAATTTGGTTGAAATTGGGCTTTTCGTTCAACAGGTTATCGTGTTATTAGTCACATATGTATCGTCGCCATTTTGAATGCCCGCCATTTTTGTAAAAGGTAAAATCTGAGGTGGCATCATATCTAAATTTGAGCGTTTAAATGTATTGTATACGTGTACCTAATTATATGCTTGTATCATTAAATTTAATGTGCAATTCTTATATTTGCACGAATCTGCCGCACTAATAAGGATAATACGGTAAATAAATAGGTTGCCATGGACAGTTTTCGGTAAATTTTTAAACATAGCATACTGACATCATAACCGGTCAATTAATAAAATCGACCTTTTTTGACAAATCACCCAAGTCACCTCCCATAATACCTGATTTGGCCTAAGGACTGTAATTTTTGGATGCAATGTTCTGTAATTATATCATTCATAAAATAATTTGTCCTAAGATAACGTGTCCTTACATTCTTGTCTAGTTCTACTTTACTTATATTAACGTACTATCAACTTGATAGTACTGTAGAATAAATATTTAAATAGCTTTTGTTGTTTATTTGGGTTTATATGACTGCGGACACTAAATCCATTCGCCAATTTAAATAGCTTACACGAGTATAATTCTTATTCACAGTGTCTAGTATAAATAGCTTACACTAGTTTAAATAGCTTACACGAGTATAATTCTTATTCACAGTGTCTAGTCCTTCAGGGAATTACTACTTTATTTGGCAACAACTATGTTTTTGTACGAAATATTTAGCTTCAATTTAAATAGAACATCTATCGTATTGAACTATCATATTGTAGCATTGTTTTATATGAAAATCCAATCAATTTATTAAATCAAGAAAAATGTTATAATGGCAGACACCCTGAAATCGCTACAAGAATTGTTAAATAGAATTAACGATTATTGCATTCGATATGGACTAAAAATAAACAAGAAAAAAAACTAAATTTGTGATTGTCTCAAAAACACTACATGGAAATGAAAGGTTAATGCTAGAGCAAACCCAAATAGAAAAAGTAAAGGTATACAAATATCTGGGAACCTGGGTTGATGACGAAAACGACCAAAGCAAAGAAATAAAAGTCCTAATTGAAACTGCAAGGCAAACATTTATAAAAATGTTTGCCTTGCAGTTTCAATATATAAAAGAGACCTTCAGTTGCCTCTCAGATTGAAGGCTCTAAGATGCTACATATTTTCTATATTACTATACGGAACGGAAGCTTGGACATTGAAGAGACAACACGTAAGAAAAATAGAAGCGTTCGAAATGTGGTGTTACAGAAGAATATTGAAAATCCAGTGGGTTCAGAGGATTACCAATGTTGAAGTGCTACGACGTTTAAATAAGGAGTTAGAAATTATGAACAGTATAAAAACAAGAAAACTGGAATATTTGGGTCACATTACCAGAGAAGAAAAATATGAGTTGATGAGAATTATTATGCAGGGAAATATCGAAGGAAGAAGAAGCATAGGAAGAAGACGCATCTCCTGGCTGAGGAACCTTAGAGAATGGTTTAACTGTAGTTCATTATAACTGTTCAGAGCAGCAGCCAAAAAAGTGACCATAGTCATTATGATATCCAACCTCGGATAGGAGATGGAACTTTAAGAAGAAGGTGTATTAGTCAATCAAGCTTTTGTCTTTGTATTCTACAGCACAAATAAAAAAAGGAATATTAATTGTAATTACTACAAATCATTCATCATTTAGTCATTGATTTCCCTTTATGATTTTGTGAAATTTCCAATTAAATCATTATCACTAACTTATTTATCACTTCCAATTTTTTTGAAGGTATTTATGTTTATCTTGATTTGTATTATTTACATAGAGCAGTAGAAACAAGTTTATGCAATAAGGATAATGAGTGATACTTTATTCAACTGCCTCATGGATCATACTCTTTCCCATTCTGTTCTGCAAGTGTCAGCGTCAAACAAAGAGCTGTCTGCCATAATTTTATAATTGTGAGCCGTAATAAGAGAGAATAAAGCTGAAATGCCAGTTTTTTTCTAAAAAGATTTGTTATAACAACTTTGTTTACACTTATTCTGAGAACTGTACTAAAAGTGTAGGTATCTACAATATTTGATTTTTTTTTATCCCAGTCTAAATAATTTGTTATTTTTTAGCCTGATAATATTAATACTTATTACGGAACTATGCATACGTCTTGTTATGGGCCATTCCACGAACATACGCCTGTTTTGGATTACTTCGACAACGAATATTTTACTGTACAACATAAGAAGTACGAAAGTAAATGGCGCTAATAATTATTCCAATAAACAACAATGTAATTTACAATTTACTTTCGTTCTTCTTATTTTGCACAGTAAAATATTCGTTGTCGAAGTAATCCAAAACAGGCGTATGTTCGTGGAATAGGGTATACCTAGTTTTATATAATTTTTGACATTGAAATAACCATTTCAAAGTGTTAAATATCAAAACTTGTCTTTCTGGTATTTTTATTAATTAAAGTTTTTATATAAAAATTATTTTATATTAATCCACTATTATGCAAACAAGTAATATAATATATAAAAACAATCTTGTATTTCATACTTTAAGGTTAATTAACAATATAATATGATAATTTCCTATATTTTAATGCTTCACTCAAGTGAATAAAATAGTTTTTTAGATCTCTCTTTTAGTGGGTTAGTTGATGATTGTATTTAATATTGTGTATTTCTTCTCTCTTCTTTTATAGAAGAAGAAATATTCTTCTCAGAAACCGTCTAATATAAACTCGTCATGAAGCAACCAATTGGCTTATTGTACCTACATCTTTCATTTATTCATGATACCCATTCCAAAATTGTGAGGTCCCATACTAGGTTTTTGGAGTTACTCAGTAGTACTAAAAACTGATTCTACGTACCAACTTCACCCTCTTCTAGAATTATAGTCTTATATAATTATTCATATTCAAAATAAAGGCTATCTTTAGTAGAATCTATGTACGAAAATTAATAAATTTAAAAATACAGAAATAATTGTGAATGACCAACTTGAAACGAACGGCACCTCAGGCCTTAACTTATTTAGTTAGAGCATTTAAATTAAAGTGTTATGTAGACACTGTAGACGCATAGTAAAAAAAATCATCAATTGAGATAGGCACTCTGCCGAAATAGCCGAAGTGATATTAATTTATAAAAAAGAATGTGTGTGTGTACTTTGTACGCACGTAAGAAGTTCTATTATAATATAATTTCAACGAAATAAATATACCTACTTAACAGTTGCAATACAAAAAATTAACAATAATTACCAAAAAAGAACCAAAACTTAACAATGCCAAATATTAAAAAAAAAAAAGAAAAAAATATGAATCGTCCGGGATTTGAACCCGCAATCTCGCGATTTTTTGATCTCTGGTCCAATGCTCTACCAACAAGGCCATCAAGCCGCATGCAACTTATCTTTCAGATATACATAATTATACATCACGGTGACAAGTGAAATATAAAAATAGATGTTTTATTATTTTACGCCCAAGGAAGACAAATCCAAAGACACAAAATTATAATAAACAAGCTGAAAATGCGAGCGTTGTCATAACGAAAACTTTGTATATTTACGTATTTTAATTCATAATATGGAAAATTTCCATTATGAAAAGTAGTTGAGAATTAAGTAATAATTATGTTTTAATGTGCAATTATATTATTCTAATTTAAATGTTATGAACTATAAAGGTAGTTTACTCTTGATCAAAATTCATATTTTTTATATACCTCGTATAAAATTAATAAAATTTTATACAAGGTGTCCCAAAAGTAGTGGAACGGTCGAATATTTCGCGAACTGAACATCGGATCGAAAAACTGAAAAATACGTGTTCAATCATTTTCAAAAATCTATCCAATGACACCAAACACCAACCTCCACTACACCCCCTGGAGGTGGGGTGGGGGGTAACTTTAAAATCTCAAATGGAAACCCCTAGATTTTCTTGCAGATTTGGATTCGTTACGTAAAAGTAAGCAACTTTTATTCAAGACATTTTTTCGAACTGTGGATAGATGGCGCTATAATTGGGAAAAACAATTTATCCTGATACCATGGGTAAATTATAGAAACGGTCTAATATCTCGAGAAATACACTTCCAAATGAGAAACCAAACAAATTTTTTTAATACTTTTCGAAAACCTATCGAATAACACTAAACATGACCCTCCAACCCACCCCCCTGAAGGTTGGGTGGGGGGTAACTTTAAAATATTAAATAGCAACCCCCACTTTTTATTACAGATTCGGATTTGTCATGAAAAACTAAGCAACATTTATTCGAAACATTTTTGAGAATTGTTGATAGATGGCGCTTTAATTGGAAAAATACGATTTATTAGCGCCATTTATCAGCATTTTTAAAAAATGTTTCGAATAAATGTTGCTTAATTTTTCATGACGAATTCGAATCTGCAATAAAAAGTGGGGGTTGCTATTTAAGATTTTAAAGTTACCCCCCACCCCACCTCCAGGGGGTTGGTTGGAGGGTCATGTTTGGTGTTTATCGATAGGTTTTCGAAAAATATTAAAAACTGTTAATAAATTATTGCTTTTAAAATATTTATACTCAAATTGTATTTTTGAACATCTTATTTATTTTAAATAATAATTAAATTCACTATCAAATGTCATTGATGTTTTATTAATACTTAATTTAAAATTTAGTTTGACATTCACGAAGTGTCAAACTCAAATGTAAATAACCTATGCTTGGCAAATCGAGATTTAAAAAAAGTAGCCTACTTCCTAATCAACCATTTGAGCTGACGTTTAGTGTGTCTGTAGGAGATAACCGGATTGTGACGTCACATTTTAGACTTTGAGGTCGATTATCTCGAAGACGGTTAGATATATCGAAATGCCGTTTTCAGATTTGGATTCAGAAGGCAAAACTACATAAGAATCCATCGATACACCTGCTCTAAGTATTGCAGGAGCGGCAACGCAATAACACACAGACTTTTGCAAATTTATAAACGAAAAGTTTTCGTTGAAAACCTTTTAAACCACCTTTTTCAAATTGCGCAAGTTGTATTATTAATATTAATGTTAATAAATGAAATATAAATATTTTGACGATTCACAATTTGACAATTCACTTTTAACTGCAGTGCCTTAAAATTTTTAAAGCACTAGTGCCTTAAAGTAGCATTTTTAACGCTCCTGTGGAGTCCTAAAAATTGCATTTTTAACACGTTTGTAGAAAAATATATTTAAAAACACTAATATATTCTTTCCACACCTTTTCTGGACTGATACATACATAAATTAAAACATTTTGAAGTATAACTTCAAAAATATAATATGAAAACTATTTAAAAAGGCAGTATAACTATTAACTAACCTTTGTTGTTTCTCTTCCCCAAAAATTTTAAAACGCAACAACCATACATAACCAAACCGTCAACCGTCCAAACCACAGCTGCGCTACAGCTGCCATATTGGATAATTTTTGACATGTCATTTGAACATCCAATCAGAACAAAGTTATAATGCGCATGCGCCGGGATCGTAGGTTTTAACATATAAAAATTCACCCTCATAGCGCGTGTAAAGAAGTATAACTTCAATAAATTTTGTGAAAATATTGAAAAGTATTCAGTGTTTTATTGTTAGATTAGAAGCTTTTACTTTCTATTATTACAAATGCTTTCACTAACGTTTGTGGCAAAATAAAATTCCAGGACATGTGTTCCAAACAGCCTTGCAATTTTATAACTTTCTTTCATAACTTGTGATTAATTTTCAGAGGGCTTACGAATTTATGTAACTTTTATTAATTTTTTCCCTTCCATCTCATTTGTTAATATTTGTTCAAACATTTTTTGAATTTATTTATATATTATAGATGTGGCCAAACTTCAGCTCGCGAGCCACATGCGGCTATATGATTGACAATTTGTGGCTCTCGAGTTCCCAAGTTCCTTTTCATTTTTTGTGTTACTGTATTTTTAAATTTATTAATTGCTACCTGCGCCGCGAACTTAACTACGCCATTTAAATACAAATGACTTTGCAATAGGATTAAGATTAAGATTTTCTAAGACAACTTGATGCCAAGTCGTTAACTGAATTTTTTTCATGGTATACAGGGTGTTTCATTAATAATTGTCCATATAGTAACTGGAGAAACCTTAGCACAAAATACGAAGATTTAACCTAAAACAGCTAAATCAAATGTGGTTCCTTACTGAGTTACAGGGTGTTTTATCTAAAAATTTAAAAACTATTTTTGCTCAGCATTTTAAAAGTGTTCGACGTATCCTTTTCATACTTGGCAGAAAGTGCGACTACTAGACACCCTACTAAATAATGATAAATATACGTTTCTAGCTACTACCAGAGGCGTACGGCAGGGGATGGTGAATGGTTGGCCCTTCTAAAATTCTACGCCACTTGAGGAATAACTATTTTAGTGCTATTTTTAGATTCTAAAATACTTTCCACGTAAATAATACACTCCTCATTGGTAGCGATAAAGTCATTAGTTTTCGAGATATTTGAAGTTAAATATGAAACGGCACAAGTATTTTGATTAATTTATGATATGATTCATATGGTTAAAATTTAAAAATTGTTTGTACCCAGTACTTTAAAACTATTTGGCGTATCCTTATCACACTTGGCAGAAAGTGTTGGTACTGTACACCCTACTAAATTAAGATAAATAAATGTTTCTGGCTGCTACCAGAGGCGTACGACAGGGGATAGTTTCTGGTTGAACCTTCCCAAATTCTACGCCACTGATGAAATTGCTATTTTAGTCTAATTTTTGAAGTTATACTTCTTTACGGGCGTAATGACGGTGAAATTTTATATGGGAGAACCAGCGACCGGGCGCATGCGCATTATAACTTTGTTCTGATTGGATGTTCAAATGACATGACAAAAATTATCCAATATGGCAGCTGTGGCACAGCTGTGGGACTGTGCATGGTTTGGTTATAATGTATGCTTGTTGCGTTTTAAAATTTGTAGGAAGAGAAACAACAAACAAAAAGTTAGTTAATGGTTATACTGCCTTTTTAAATAGTTTTCATATTATATTTTTGGACTTATTTACTTAGAAGAGATGATTGTTGCATGCCAATGTGAAAGCTCATCAAACTGTGCCTAGTATGAGTGCCGCAGATCTCGCTTATTCAAAGCTAAAGAATCTTTCACTGGTAAGTGTTTTATAAATAGTTGATCAAATTTTGTTATGATATTTGAACATAGCCACTTTGCACGACGCAAGTGATTGCGAAATTTATTAGTCGTTATACGGGCTCCGATACCTACCTTGAACCTACCAAAATACATAAGTAGTATGTAATACTTTTATTTACATAATTTGATTACCATCAAAATTTCTATCAATATTCACCTAATATATTGTCTTCTTACTCTATGTTTTGTTGTATTTTTTCAATTCTAAATCATTTCAATTCAAAATCAAAATAATTTGATTTACATAAGTTAAAAATGTCAAAAGGTTAATCTGTTTAGTTAGACGATCTTCGCACATAATGACAAGCTGTCTCTGTGGCGAAGTTTTAATGCGGGTGAATTCCAATACAACGCAAATACCAGCCGCGTGGTAAGTTGGTTCGAATCCCAATAGAAACTCTTATTTTTTTATTTTTTTTTTATACATTTTATGATTGTAAGTATATTTATTATATAATTTTATTTTCAGAAAATACGTATTTACCGTAAAACGGGGTTACTTTGCACCATTTATTATTATTTTTTTTTCTTAGAGTGGATATAAAGTTACTTGAAAGAAGATCTGAACTTTTTATTATATACATCTATTGAACAGGTCGTAATATAGCTTTTATTTTAGCTATTTTTTAGGTATATTGCATAATTAAAAGAAAAACCTAGTTTTATTAGTGGTGCAAAGTATACCCTAGAAGAGTCATACTTTGCACCACTCGATATTTTAATAATATTTGGCTACAATATGCTTACTGGTGCATAGTAATCCTACCGGATTTTAAACTTTGCACCAATTAAATGCAAAAAAATGTTCAGTGGCCAATTTTTTTAATTTAAACCTACCTACATTTATGAAAGAAGCATAAAAGGAAAAACATTGCTACATTTTAAATGAATAAACTTTATTATAACGGCAATAGTGAAAATACGAAGTTTGAAACTAATCCCACCACAATTTGTCGCATTCTGGAACAATGTACAATCCTCGTCTGGAAATTTTTTTGGGAGGTTTTATGGCACCAATGGCGAGTTTTTCATTAAATTCGCTTTCTTCTTCCATCTCTTGCACCTCATTTATTTCATCGTCTGATGAATCCCTGCCTACTGGAAAGTGGTCGTCCAAAACATTGTTCTCCTCTGAATCATCTACGATTTCTGGCTCAACAGCTTTATGAGGTGTGGAAGTAGATGCTTCAGTTAGATCTTTTAAACTAATTTCAGAATGGGCAATACTTTGTCCTGCCGGAACAGTTATTTTCTTTTTCTTCCCTTGTGTCTTAAACTTTGTGGCTTCCTTTCTTTTATCTTCTAAATACTGAATGAAAGTGTTTTCGATATCCGACGAACTTGATTTATTATTTGTTGAATCACTATCAGTTATCACATTAGATCGCTTAGTTGTTTTTAACCGCTCCAAGAGCGGTGTTACATCACAAGGAACGATACCGCATTTCTTAACCGGACTTTAATATCTGATCGCCATTCTTTTGTATTTTTTCGATTAATGACCGTAAAAGCGTTGGAAAATGCTGTTTCTCAAGTACATTTGATCTACTGCCTACATGAGTTTCCTTATATTGAGATAAAATTTCCCTCCAGGCCTTTTTCATTGGAGCAAAGAATGCAACATCTAACGGTTGTGTAACGGGGGTCCTATTCGGAGGCAAATATATAAAATGAATGTTGTGTTTTCGACACAAATCCAGGACTTCAACATTAATATGAGAAGACAAATTGTCTAATATAAAGGACCTTCTTTCCCTGAATTTTTTTAAGCCTAGGAAATAGAATGGTGTTAAACCAATTTGCAAATGTCTGTGATTCGAACCAACCAGAGGCAGTATTTGCATAACGTTTACCAGAGGGGCCATTTTCAGTACCGGTGTCCCACAAATTCTTGGATTTGTACACCACATAAGGAGGTAGTAGCTCACCAGCTGCATTTCCACACATCATAAGAGAAATGCTACTTTTTGAAGAGTTACAAATTCGTTCAGGATATTTAACCCCACGTTTAGTTAATACCTTTTTTTTTCCGGGATCATCTGTTAAGTTAGTCTCATCATAATTAAAAATAGCATGTGGCTCCACATCAGTTATAGTTTGTCTTAAATTTTCAATGTATTCAGTCATTTGGTCTGCATTGAGTGCTGCTCTGCTTCGTTTAATGTTTGAGGCTATCCTTGCAGTAAGGTCCTTATGGCGACTTAAAAATGATTTGACCCAATCGATACCTGGAGTATTATCCTTAAAGCGAGTAATATTTTTTCCTTGGCGATTTAAATAGCTCTTTATTATTTGCCGCAATTCCATCCCAGTAACAGGAAAACCAGCATCACCAAGGCGCTGAATACATTGTACGAAGCACCTTTCCTCTTCGTACGAGAATATTGTTGGGTATCCTGGTTTTCCAGCGTGTACTCCTTTTAATTTATAAAATATAGTTCTCCTTGGGATTTTAAAGGTTTCAGCTGCAACTCTTGTGTTCATGCCATCTTTTATGGCTGACAAACATGCCTTCAGATCTTCTTCTGTGTAGTCTGCATTTGCGAGATCCCAGTTTCCTTTTATAATGTCTGGGCATTTCCTAAAACAATTTTTCTATTTAACTTTTACTCCTGGGGATACTTTGCACCACTTGCAAGTTGGCGGTGCAAAGTATACCCAATTTCACGTCTTAAGTGCACATGTTAACAATGTTTTTTTTGTTATTGCTATCCTCGTTTAAAAACCGTTATTTTAACAACTAAAAATCGCAATCGGTTATGGTATATATCATTAGATGTGTACTTACCAATTTTTGACCGCTGTGACTGTCTGTACTGTATGATTTTGCAAAGCCAGAAAATAATAAAATTTTAAGGTTGATATTCGAATCGTTACTGATGAATAACTAACGACCGCAGGGACAATCGCGCGCGTCTTACTGATGTATTGCGATGTTGCCTATGTGTTCTAAAGGTAGTACAAATATCTAAACAAAATTGAGCGTATATTTACACAAAATATACTTTTACACGTTCGGTGCAAAGTTACCCTGCTCAGTGCAAAGTAACCCCGTTTTACGGTAGTTAAAAATTTTTCCGACAATTAATGTTCAGAAATAATTTGTGGCATTTTTAATGTGTTTTTTGGCACTGTTTTAATAAAAATGTTTGAGAAGTAGTAAGTATAAATTAATTTAATATTTAAATAAAATATAAATAAAAAGTATATTAATTTCGTTTATAATCATATAATCATATAATAGAAGTATAACTTCTTACGTGCGTACAAAGTACACACACATTCTTTTTTTGATTTTTCAATACTTTTTATGTAAATAATATACTCTTCATTCGTAACGATAAAATGATTAGTTTTCGAGATATTTGAAATTAAAAATGAAGCGATACAATACATTAATCAAAATAACCGTGTCGTTTCATTTTTAACTTCAAAGATCTCGAAAACTAATGATTTTATCGTTACGAATGAAGAGTATATTATTTTCATAGAAAGTATTGAAGAATCCAAAAATTGAACTAAAATAGCAATTTCGCCAGTGGCGTAGAATTTGAAAAGGGTCAACCATTCACTTTCCCCCGTCGTACGCCTCTGGTAATAACCAGAAACGTTTGTTTAACATAATTTAGTAGTTTGTATAGTACTTATACTTCCTGCCAAGTACGAAAAGGATACGTCGAATAGCTTTAAAATGCTGAGCAAAAATATTTTTTAAATTTTTAGATAAAACACTCTATAACGCAGTAAGAAACCACATTTTATTTAAGTGTTTTAGGTTAAATCTTCGTATTTTATGCTAAGGTTTCTCCAGTTACTATATGGACAATTATTAATGAAACACCCTGTATAACCCGTGTTGATATCGTTTTAATGACACAACACTTTATTTTCAGTTCTTTTAAAAATATGACGACACAGAGTAAAAAGAGTTGTTAGACGGATATCTAGCTAAAACGTATTAAATTAATTTGTAGATTTTTTAATCCGATTACTCTATTTCCAAAAGAAAAGGAAATAACGTATTGAAAATTAAAGGATGTTTTTAACTGCTGTCTTAGAATATTTACAAACACTGAATTTACGATTGCAGGCAAAAGATAAAATAATATCTGACCTCTCACAGTCTATACTAGCTAGTTCATATACACTAGGCATCAAAATTAACGCACCACCTTAAAAATGGGACAGTTTTGATGTCTCGTATTTCCTAAACCTGTTGTCCGATTTTAGTGATTTTTTATTATGTTATAGCTATATTCTTCAAGAATATCGATGTAATAATATTATTGCTAAACAGATAAGTGTCATTGTATACCGGGTGTAACAATGATGTGTTTTTTCTCAAAGTTTGGAACACCACACCGTGGAATATTATAGCGTATATAAAATACTGAAATTAAAACGCAACTATAGCCTTAGGCTTTTTTAACATTTTGCTTTTTGATTCATTCACTTATGTGGGATAATAAAAAAGTTAGGTACTTTAACACCTAGCCATGTTATTCATCAATACAGGGTGTTTCTAAATAAGTGCGACAAACTTTAAGGGGTAATTCTGCATGAAAAAATAATGACCGTTTGCTTTATAAAGATATGTCCACAACTGCTTATTTTCCGAGATACAAGATGTTGAATTTTTTCTTACAAACTGACAATTTATTTATTGCTCCGGGTTGCGGTATAAATCGGGTTGAGATATTATGCAAATGAAATTTGCTAGGTTTTAAGAGATAGTTATTGCGCATTTTTTGACAGACAATTAAGAATTTTATATTCACCATTGGTGTGCATACGGGATGTATCTAAAATGTTTATACCCGTATGCAGCCAATGGTGAGTATAAAATTCTTAATTGTATGTCAAAAAATGCGCAATAACTACCTCTTAAAACCTACCAAATTTCATTTGCACATCTCAACCAGTTTTAGATCAATAAATAAATCGTCAGATTGTAAGAAAAAATTTAACATCCCGTATCTCGGAAACAAAGCATTTGCGGACATATGTTTATAAAGCAAACGGTCATTATTTTTTTATGCAGAATTACCCCTTAAAGTTTGTCGCACTTATTTAGAAACACCCTGTATTGATGAATAACATTGCTAGTTGTTAAAGTACCTAACTTTTTATTACCCAACAGAGGCAAATGAATTAAAAAGCAAAATGTTAAGAAAGCCTAAGGCTACAGTTGAGTTTTGATTTCAATATTTTGTATACACTAGAACATTCCACAGGGTGTTCCAAACTTTAAGGAAAGAACACACTATCATTATTACACCCGGTATACAATGACACTTTCCTCTTTAGCAATAATATTATGACAACGATATTCTTGAAGAACAGAGCTATAAAATACTGAAAAAATCACTAAAATCGGACAACAGGTTTAGGAAATACGAGACATCAAAATGTCCCATTTTTAAGGTGGTGCGTTAATTTTGATGCTTAGTGTAGATAGTAAAGGATAGTAGTAGTGGATAAAGTTAGTAATGATAATAAATCATTATTATTTTGTATTTGGAGAACGATTTCCCAAACGGAAATCGCAACGTCAAAATAAACATATTTTAAAGTAAAATTGCAGCTTTTTCCCAATAAAAATAATAAATTAGCTTAAGACGTCATAAGAAAATAGCTTCAGAATAATACTTTCTTAAGACATATTTAATTGCAGCTTCGGACAAATTTCAAATTTTGAAAAACTGCTCGGACTATCAAGGATCATGGCCATCTCTGAATATATTATTTAAGTTGTAAATACATAGTTTAAGAGTAAAATGTTTGTATAATGATGTAATATACGCAGATCTTTCATGAACCATAATATTGAAAACGACTCGAACTCATCAAGATAGAAATTTTTATATAATTTTAACTTTTGTTGAGCTTGAAGCTTGACAAGCTTTAGCTTTTAAAAATGAGTTGTTTATTGTTACTGAAAAGATATTGCCTATAATTATCCATTTTATTATTTTTCTATTAGCCTAATCAAATAAAATAAAATCAAAATGTAATTCGGTACAGGTTGGAACAAATTTCTTATCAATATTAAAAAGTTAAGGTGAAAACAAAAGATATTTTAAATAAAGTATATCATTTACACTCAACGAAAAAGGTACGTAATATCAATAAAAATGTTAATTCAGACAACAAATGCAATACTTAAAATATGTCCAATTCTTGGTTTTATTGGAACAACAAAGCGATGTTCATCAATTCATTATTTTCGTTAGTTGAGTGCAAAATTTGGATCGAATTCTTTTTAAACGCATTCATTTTTTTTTTGGAATCCTGAGAAAACTAATAAGTATTTTTAAAAAATTTAAACGCAAAATAAAAGATTACATTATTACCGAGGGCTGAAAGCCTCTTAGAATAAAGAAAAAGCCTCTTTGAATGGTATATTTGAAATTAAAAATCATACTAAATTTTCTCTTTTTCACCCCTGTGACTTATTAAAATAATCATTAAAGAATTTCTCAGGGACTTCAGAACCTCGATAGTACTGTAATATTTTATTCTTCGTCTAAGTTTTCCAAAATACTAATTAGTTTTCTCAGGATTCGAAAAAAATTTAAAAATAATTAGACCGAAATTTCACGATAATAGACACACGAAAACTTCCTTCTACTACGGACTACACTTGGAAACGAAATGAAATTACTATTCGGCACTTCGGCAGAGGTAACAGCATTGTTTAATAAATAATTCTTTTTTAAACAATGGTAACACAGAGAAGCCAGGGGTATCAGGATAAGGAAAAGCCGTTACATTTCAAATGGTCAAGCAAAACATTTATTGTTTCAACAACTACGTTTATTGTCACCATGAACGCATTGATTGTGGTTATTAAATGCAATAGTAGATTGATTAATGCATTAGTTGTCACAACAATCAGTTTACATCTATAAAATAATCATATATTACTTTATATTAACAACATTTGTACATTGTTTTAATGAAATCTGTACGTTGTCACTATAAACCAAGGTAATCGCTTGTCATCTACGAAATCAAGAAAGTGAGTTGCTGTAAGAATTAACATTATTTATTAAATATGCGAAACTAAGTTATTGGCTGAATAAATTGAGTGTTATTGATTAATGTACTCTAGTTATTTTCACCATTATTATTCAATCATTATGACAAGAACCAAATACATTCGTCAATGTCTGAAAGTTCGTTGAAACAAAAAATTAAATTGTTGTTACAACGAAATACTATTCAATAATCACTGTTAATCAATATTACGAACTAAATTTTTTTTGAGTGTACATAAAGGGGTTATTGTTTTGGTAATTGGGTAATTATTCATGTTTTTATAAAGCTTTTTACAACTTTTCCTGCAAATTTGAAGAAAAATGCTTTTTAAGACTTGCTAAATTAAATTTTACCCTTAATAAACTTAACTAAGTAAAGCTTAAAAAACGGATTTGCCTAAAATATTTTAGTTTACTGCAGAACTTGCGTCATGTTACCAGTATAAATAAAAAAAATGGCAGTGGATGCGTACAGTGATGATAACGTTGATGAAAAAGGTAGGTAGTATGTACTTATATGTATTAATTTTATATAGGTACATATATTATACATATATTACATAAAAATGTGGATGTCACAAGCACGGCTAAGTGCTCAAAACTATGTAACTACCTACTGGTTGCCACGGGAAAACTTGCGATAATATAGTAGTTTATTAAATCCAGCTGGAATTGTTTTGAGTGAAGATTTAAATTATAACGATAATAATGATGATATAGTATTTATTTACCTTTGAAAATAATGATGACAATGAATCAATTGTTTAAAAGTTATAATGATAAATTTCGTGAGATGAGTGAAACACCTGCAAAAAAAATATTTTTTTGTCCGTCAAATTTGTATGTATTAATTGTAACAGTATATAGTCTGGGCTGATTATCGGAGAATAGGCCATTTTTGGGAAAAGTTATTTACCAGCAATTTTATTGCTGGAATCGAAGCTTATAATTATATATATATATATATATATATATATATATATATATATATATATATATATATATATATATATATATATGTATATATATATATATATGTATATATATATATATATATATATATATATATATATATATATATATATATATATATATATATATATATATATATATATATATATATATATATATATTAATAATATAGGTATGCAAAGTCCGTAGATAGTGTTTTTTTTTCAATTTTTGCTCCATAACTCCGAACATTTTAAATTTACACCAAAAACACCCTAATAAAAATTCACCGAAATTAAATTCTGCATAAAGATATGTTTTTCCCGATCTGCTCCGACAAAAATTTTCCTCGGAAAATGCGGGTTTTCCCAACAAAATCCTTAAATTTCAAATAAAGTTTTAGGTAAGTAATTATCTACAAATAATTAAATAACTCGGTGACCTAAAAGCTTTCTTGGTTTAGATTATAGTTCCAGAAGCCGGTGAAAATTAAACGAATATTTTAGCAACAATTCAATTGTTGATTAATAATTTACGGTCGCAATAATAACCAAAATGATTATGATACACTGATCAAACTTTGAAATCTTATAAAGATGAGATGCCTGTTTAATATTTTGTCGACAAAATATAAATTTTTAATTTTTTTGAATAATATTTAAATGTTTAAAAAAAAATAGTTATAAACAAATTAACGTTTCTCAGAAAGTTTTTATTATATTCTAATTTTAAAAAATAGGTAAAATGCGTATTTTAAAGATCTTGAAAATGAATGCTTTAAAACTTTTTTACAACCATTTGCAAAAAAGTTATGAAACAGCAAAATAAACATACGATTACTACATTGTTAATAATTTTTTTTTAATTCTTTCAAAGCGTAAAAGTCAGTTTAATGTACAAGCTAATTACTTACAAAAGATATCGATTATTAGTTTAATGGTTATATTTCAATTAAAGATTATAAATATATTTTTTTTGTAATTTACACGCGCGAAAGTAGACTAATACAGTACCGTAGCTAAATTTTCACTCGAAGCGACGATCGTCGCGCGACGTAGGGCCGGTTGTTCGAACGCTAATCAACAATGATCACTATCAAATATTTAATTACTGTCACCAACTGTCATTGTCAACTTTGATTGGGTTGCTGAAAACATAATTGATTATAATTATGAGATTAGTTAATCAATTATCATAACAATTATTAACATAATTGATTAACTAATTTCATAATTGTAATCAATAACTATGTTTTCAGCAACCCAATCACAGTTGACATTGACAGTTGGTGACAGTAATTAAATATTTAATAATGATCATTTTTTATTAGCGTTCGAACAACCGGCCCGTAGAGTAGTATTTGTATGCTGCGTGTCAATCGCTTCGAGTGAACATTTTAGTTCCGGCTCTGTATCAAGCCTACTTTCGCGCTAAAAATTACAAAAAAAACCATTTTTAATATTTGATTAAAATATAACCATTGAACTAATGTTTGATATTTTTTGAGAGTAATTACTTTGTACCATAAACTTACTTTTAAGCTTTGAAACAATTAAAACAAATTATAAACAACGGAATATCGTATGTTAAATTTGCTGTTTCATAACTTTTTTGCAAATGGTTGGAAAACATTTTTAAAAGTGTAAAAAATTCATTTTCAAAGGCATTTGAAATACGCATTTTAGGAATTTTTTAAAATTATAATATAATAAACAATTTCTGAGAAATGTTAATTTGTTTATAACTATTTTTTTAAACATTTAAAGATTACGCAAAAAATGAAAAATTTATATTTTGTCGACAAAATATTAAATAGGCATCACATCTTTATAATCTTTCTAAGTTTGATCAATATCTCATGATTATTTTGGTTGTTATTGCGACTGTAAATTGTTAATTAACAATTGAATTGTTGCTAAAATATTCGTTTAATTTTCACCGGCTTCTGCAGTTATAATCTATACCAAGAAAGTTTTTATTTCACCAAGTTATTTAATTATTGATAAATAATTACTTTATCAAAAAATTTATTTGAAAATTCGAGATTTTGTTGGGAAAACCCACATTTTCAGAGGAAAATTTTCGTCGGAGCAAATCGAAAAAAACATGCCTCTATGTAGAATTAAATTGGGGTGAATTTTTATTTGAGTGTTTTTGGCGTAAAGTTAAAATCTTCGGAGTTATAGACCAATAATTGAAAAAAACACAATTTGGGGGCGCCATTTTGTTAATAAAAAAAGTAGCACACTATCTGCGGACTTTGCATACCTATATTATTAATATTTAGGATCATAATATTCGATTCCGGCAATAAAATTGCTGGTAAATAACCTTCCTTTGTACTTTACTAATTAGACCATTATAACCATTTTTTTTTTCAAAATTTAAAGATTATGCAAAAAAACCAAAAATTTATATTTTGTCGATAACATATTAAATAAGCATCACAGCTTTATAATCTTTATAAGTTTGATCAATGTATCATGATTATTTTGGTTATTATTGCGATCGTAAATTGTTAATTAACAATTGAATTGTTGCTAAAATATTCGTTTAATTTTCACCGGCTTCTGGAATTACAATATATACCAAGAAAGCTTTGATGTCACTAACCCACATAACAATTTCATGTTCTTAGTAGATTCATAGAACATACTTTTCAGAAAAAGTATATACTTAGAATATGCGTAATTACCATTGCGAATGTGCAGAGCATATACTGAGTATATACTACATTACAGTACTTAAACGTTCTATGTATATACTTAGAATGTACTACCGCACTTCTTTTCAGTATATACCAAGAACATACTTTTTAGAAGATTCTAAGGAGGTGCTATAAACCTTCTATTTATATACTTAGTATGTACTCTCGCACATATTTTTAGTATATGGGAAGAATATTCCAAGGAAGTGCTATATACCTTCTAGTTACATACTTAGAATGTACTAGGGCACATATTTTTAGTATATGGGAAGAATATTCCAAGGAAGTGCTATATACCTTCTATGTATATACTTAGAATGTACTATCGCACATATTTTTAGTATATGGGAAGAATATTCCAAGGATGTGCTATATTTCTCAGAAGTATGTTTTCAACATCACCCAATCTCATCGTAGGTTCTACTAATATATTATATTTACATATTCTAATTGCATATGAGAATGTAGTTATTACATTCTACAATATTACGTAAAAAGTAAGTATAAAATATATAAACTTTAGTTAGTTATATAGGTACCTATGTATAATAAATATTATATGGGTAAGTAGCCTATATATAAAATATAAGTAATATATTTAGTTATTATGTGCACATCAAAATAAAAATGCTGCTTATATAATTATATAATAGCCAAATATATAATATAATATGTATGTAAATTACTAAAATTTATAGGTATCTATATACATTATACATACTTTTACTTACTAGGTATTTAGGAAATATTGAAGTACCAATATGAATTTATTATTTTCAAGCTGCTTTTTATGTTCTTAAAATGTTTTAGTCCTTGTAGCTAGAAATACAGTCGCTTCGTCCTCACAGCGTAGACATAAATGCCTAACTGTACTGGAAACTATTTTCATATTTTGCCTTTTTGTTACCTACCCCCTTCCCTTGTGCAGGTATAAAATATGCAATGCAAGGGTCAGAATAACAATAAATGGCCGTTTTCGGATTCCCGAAAATTATAGGTAAAAATATTTTTATGGTATAAACTCAAATCAAAATGGTGTATTCATTTCAATTGAAAACGAAACGAGAATTTCTCATTTTTCTTCAATAGAATTAAGTTTTAAACTTTTTTACCATACAATTAAAACGGTTTAAAAAAATGATGAATTAGATAGTTCAGTAGTACCTACCAAAATACCTAAATTTTATTAATTATTCTTAACGCGAAGTTGATAATCTATAGGCTAACATTATTCTTCTTCCTATAGGTACATACAGTATATTCTTTTTAAGATATTTTAAAAGTATATACAAGTATGTGTTAAGCACATACTTTTGCATATACTTACGCATATACTAAGAATATTCGATTAAGGTATATTCTAAGAATAAACTTTTACGAACATTCCGAGATACTACGTACACGAATGTGCTCAGTATATTCGGTGCAAGAATATTCTTCGAAGCACATGCAAAGAACATGAAATTTAGAATGTTTTTTATGGTACATGCTATGCTTGTACTACGCATATACTAAAAAGGATATACTTCGACGAATGTTGGCAGGATATGCTTAGGACATGATGCGAACATCATTGTTATGTGGGAAGTTATTTAATTATTGATTAATAATTACTTACCTAAAACTTTATTTGAATATTAGAGATTTTGTTGGGAAAACCCGCATTTTCCGAGGAAAATTTTCGTCGGAGCAAATCGGGAAAAACAAATCTCTATGCAGAATTTCATTGCGGTGAATTTTTATTTGAGTATTTTTGATGTAAAGTTAAAATCTTCGGAGTTACAGAGCAAGAATTGAAAAAAATATGATTTGTCGGCGCCATTTTGTTTATAAAAAAAGTAGCACACTATCTGCGGACTTTGCCAGAGGCGGCTTTACCTATTGTGCAGGGTGTGCGGTGCACACGGGCGCCGGGATGTCGGGGGGCGCCAAGCGCAAAAGAGCGGGTCCTTTACTTTGTTTCAACATAATAAAATATAATTTTTTTTTATTATGAGGCGTAAGATGAATCAGTAACTGACGTGAAAATACATTTTAAAGTAAACTCTTACTATTACCTATTAGATACCTCAATTACTAAGTTTGACGAACGCTTCGAACTTTTAAAGCAAAATAATGACACTTTTTCGTTCCTTCAAAAATTAAAACGCTGGAAGAATTTAGAGTTAGATACAAAAAGAGCATATTGTTCTAATTTAGAAAATAAATTGTGTCATGTTGGCTCTTCAGACGTAGATATGTTTGAACTCTTTAATGAAATAGAATTATTACCAATATTTATCGATGATTCTACTACACCTTTGGATATTTTAAATTCTTCTTTAAGTGCCATCTCCGCGACGGAGGTCGGCAAGCGTCATAGCTATTCGGATTTTAGAGACGGCTGCTTTGAAAAGTCTATTTGATGTACATCCGTACCATTCTCTCATATTGCGCAGCCACGATATTCTGAGTCTCCCTATGCTTATTTTTCCTTGAATCTTTTCTTTCATAATCAATTGGAGCAAGTTGTATCCCTCTCCACGTGTAATATGTCCGAGATATTCCAATTTTCTTGTTTTGATGGTATTTAAGATTTCCATTTCTTTATTCATCTTTCTCAGAACCTCTTTTTTTGTAACGTGTTCTGTCCACGATATTTTCAGAATTCTTCTATACACCCATAGCTCGACTGATTTTAGTTTTTCATTGATGCAGCATTCAAGTTCCAGCTTCATTTTGAATTACTTGTATACAAATAAATTACATTCAGTGTTCCCAAATTTGTTTACTGCTCTTAGAATTTACCTCAAATTACCAGTGACAGTAGCGCAAAGTGATAAATTAAAAATTATCCAAGGTCAACATTGTCGCAAAGTCGATTGACAAATTTCTCACTAGTAAGTATTAAATATGAAATAAAAATTGAAGTAAGTGATATTATTTCAAGATTTTGCTAATGCAAAAGCACGAAAAGTATCTTTTTTATAATTATATATTGTAGTAAGTGCCTCTGTGCGTCTGTTAATAATTCTTTAATAAATTATTATTTTTTTAAATAATCACAAAGTTGTTCTTTTTTATTCATCTAAAAAATTCCTTCCTAAAAGTACTATTTACTCGTGTACTCACACCTGTCAAATTTCCTCAACCAACTTTCCTTTATACCTCATAGATAGAAAAGTTAATTTTTAATTAAATATTTTGGACAGATTTGGGTAGGTTCGTCTGACGCCGTGAGTACCTATTCATTCCTCACATAATTTAATATTGCACTATTTCCATCTGGATTTTTGTTTACATTATAAGCGTACATAATACCCTCTAATACTCTCTGTACTATTAGTACAGGTACTAGGTACTATAGGTACTTATTCAACTTTTCCATTTTGACTGCGCGTCGACCAAGGGGCGCCAGTGCATCGACTGCACACGGGCGCTACATTGGCTAGAGCCGCCACTGGACTTTGCATACCTATATTATTAATATATAGGATCTTATAATTCGATTCCAGCAATAATATTGCTGGTAAATAACTTTTCCATGAATTTTGTTAATTAGCCCAAAGTAATAATAGATAATACCTGTAAGTACCGCATTACAATTTGATTTACGTGTATTGTAATTTTATTATAGGTATTCCATAAGTTGTTTATTTTATTGGTATTTTAAAAGTTTTCTCTGTATATTACATGGCAAATTAAAAACGGAAAAGGAGTTGATGAGATGCGACCACCTGCCCGTCGCGCCGGATCTGTACGCGGTCTCCCCTGTTTGAAATTACATACTCTGTTACTCATATTCACCACTTCTGGGTACCCGAACCCGCTCGCGAAAATATAATCGCGATCCCCAACGCTAACCGCTACACTGTCGCGGTCCGATCGCAACAGAACGGACGAACACAAGGGTACTGTGTTGCTGGTACTTTACGCAGTGCAGTGCTGTGCGATTTTTCCTCTATTCCATCATGTCGTGTTCAGTTTTATTGGAAATGACTTCTAATTTCTTTCAGGAACACATATTGTTATAACGGTGGTGGGTGTTGTGTAGTTCTTTTTTAGTTTATTTTTGGATGCGAATCTTTTATCTAGGTAAGTGTATTGAGGTTATGTCAGTCGGCGAATTCGATAGTTTATTTTAAGATATCGTGACAGGAAGCTTGAATTGTTTTCTATTATTATCTAAGACCAAGGACAATTTCTAGCAAATCGCAAGTTTTCCTTGAAATCTGTTTTAATGAAACGTACCATTAATTCAATGCCTAATGCCTTGCAACTACTACGAAGACCGGGAAACTAATTGAATTTGAAAACATATCAAAACTCAAAGTATTAACGAATCTGTAAAATATAAATTTATTTAACGGATGTGGCAGGAATAAGAGAAGAGAAGTAGAAATAATTTAGAAAAAATGTTGCTCCTACGAGCTTTTCAGTCTAGGGCAAAGGGTTTCGTAATTCGTAACCGATTGGGGTCCATTAGACTTTACAACTGATTTGTATGTATTTTGACCCTCTGAATCCAAATCTTCAACATCATAATCCGAAGCTTTGGGCACGAATTTGTTAATAACAATTTAATTGCTTAAATGCTTACCTATAATAAATAAACTAATAAAGATATATCCTATTTCCAAATCATGTTTTGTTTCTAAAAAAAAAAAACAAACAAACTTTGAATAATTAAAATCGGTCCATTAGAAGCCGAGATATTGCAAAATTATTAAAAATTAACAAATTAGCGACCATATCAGACATTCTTGCTTATATCTTTGCTTTTGCTGAGCGGAAAAAGATTTAAAGCACCTCATTTTAAAGCTATGATTATAAGCTTTTAAATGAATTTTGAAAAATTAAATTTTATCAATTTTTGACGAAGTTAATATAAGTTTAAAATATACAATTTTGGGGTAAAAATACAATTGAATTTGTTTATAACGATTTTTCGGTGCTAAGAGATCAAAACATTAGTACAATGTTAATGAGTACTATAGGGAAATGGCAATAGAAAACGAATAATTTGAGCTTTACTAAACTCAGTTTGATGTAGTTTTCGCTAAAATACAGTAATTTAAAATTGATCCAGCTGATGTACTAAAGCAAAGATATAAGTAAAAAATATCTGATATAATTTGTTATTTTTTAATAATAAATTTGCAATATCTCTGCTTATAATGGTTCTATATTAATTTTTCAAAGTTTGTTTGGTTTATTTTTTATAAAGAAAAAACGATTTGATAAAAGGGTATATTATCTTTTTTAGTTTATTAGCCATAAGCATTGAAACAATTATTAAATTGTTAATGTGTTCAGAAATTTGGATTATCATGTTAAAGATTCGGATCCTGCGGGTAAAATCTCATATTATTCTAGCTATTACCTTGTGCCATCTTATGTAATTTACTATTTTAGTTGGGGATGATTAAAATAGTATTTTGATAACGATTTCCGAAGTGAAAATCCAAACGTCAAATTAACTTAATTTTCAACTAAAATTGTGGCCTATTCCCAAATAAAATAGTAAATTGAATAAAATCTCATGGGCCTCAGTCGGTCTCGAAACCCCTTTTCACTTAACCTATACGTACCTAATTAACATTAACGAACCTAGAAAATACAGAAAAATTTATATGTATAATGAGACCGACAAGAAAGAGACAGAATCGAAGCAAAAATAATTTCGAAAAAAAATCGCAGTTTCAAGTTTTTTAAAATCAGTCACATAGAGCATTTTTTATAACGCCGCGCTATAGAACTAATTATTTCTTAAAAGAAAAACAAACGAAAACCAAATCTTCCACTAATAGTATTTGAAAATTAACTAATAATACTCTTTCAGATATCCTAATATAAAATCAAAAAGTAACATTACAATGACAAGACAAGGATATATATATATATATATATATATATATATATATATATATATATATATATATATATATATTATAAATCTCTATAGCAGATCTATTCATGTTATGAATTGAATATGCGCCTTTTATGTCCCATTCTTCTCGATTTATCATTTTCTCTAAAATCTCAATTTCTAGTTTAGAGCATCTATCACGGTGACTGTTGTTTTGCTTTTGTGTCTTATTGATTATTCTTTTGTCTAGCAATAATGTCGTCAGTATTTGTGTTTCCAAGGTTCTTTGAGTTATCTTTAGTCTATTTAAATTGTTAATGATCCATGTCTGGGCCCGTATATCAGAAAAAATAGGTACGAGATATGCAGTAAATACTTACTTTCTTTCTTAACTACAAATAAAGTTTTTGGTTTTTGGTAGTGTTTAAAGGATTTCCAAATACTGCCTGATTCCATTCTTTTTCTTCTGTTGGTTTCTCTCTTATGATTATTTTTATGTGCACTGATAACTTAGACCTAAGTAAATATGTTCTTAGACAGCCCTATACTTGTTCCAACTATGTTAATTTTTGAGACGCCTTCTCCATTAGCGTTATTTTTTGTTTTGTTGTGGTGCATTTTAGTTCTTCTCATAGTACTGCTGTTTCTAGATCTGAATAGTTTGTATCTTGCTAAAAAATAGTTTTTAATTAAAAAAGTATTTCTACGCGCCGCGGCGCCGTGTGCCTGTATCGCCTCAACTGATGTACACACTTAAGCGAGATCTACACTCTCGCGAAGTTCCTTGACGAAGTACTAGGAAAAGTTATCCGAAGTGAATCTCTACACATTTGCTCAACTTTGTGGAACACATTCGCGCAGGGAGAAACTAACTTCGATTCCTTTGACTCGGTCGCAAAAACCAAGAGAAAATGGAAGTAGCCCGAGGCTAAGCGAAGTCGTATGAAGTACCTCTCTACCCTCTCGTGCTCGCTGAACTTCGATTAACTTCCCGAGTAGTATAGTGGACGCTTTTTCACAGTGCAATGTACAACTGCATATTCGAAATATTTGGGTCCATGTTTTCTGAGAGACAGAAACCACTTAACCTTAGATCGTCAAAATAACATTAAATAAAAAGTAATAAGAAATGGTGCGTATATGGGAACGAAAAGTACTAAGGAAAATATTTGGAGGAAAAATGGAGAAAGGAATTTGAATCAGAAGGAGAAATGAAGTTCCGAGAGAGTTATATGGGGAGCCCAGTATACTAGGGTTAATAAGAACTCAACTATTTAAGATAGCTAGGAAACATGCAGAGGATGCCAGAGGGTAGACTACCAAAAATGCTTGTAGAACAAGGGAGAAAATGGATGTAGAAGATGATCTAAAACGACTCAAATTAGAGGATAAAAGCAATAGACAAGAACGGGCCTACTAGACTCGACGACGTGCTAATAATAATTATTATTAACATAATGGTGGCTGTGTTTCGATATCGGTGATATTTTTTAGAACGTAGAAGTCTATGTTTTACCGTTAGTCTGGGCTGATTATCGGAGAATAGGCCATTTTTGGGAAAGTTATTTACCAGCAATTTTATTGCTGAAATCGAAGCTTATGATTATATATATTAATAATATAGGTATGCAAAGTCCACAGATAGTGTGCTACTTTTTTTATTAACAAAATGGCGCCCCCAAATCGTGTTTTTTTCAATTTTTGCTCCATAACTCCGAACATTTTAACTTTACACCAAAAACACCCTAATAAAAATTCACCCAAATTAAATTCTGCATAAAGACATGTTTTTTCTGATCTGCTCCGATGAAAATTTTCCTTGGAAAATGCGGGTTTTCCCAACAAAATCTTTAAATTTCAAATAAAGTTTTAGATAAGTAATTATCTACCAAGAATGAAATAACTCGGTGACATAAAAGCTTTCTTGGTTTAGATTATAGTTCTAGAAGCCGGTGAAAATTAAACGAATATTTTAGCAACAATTCAATTGTTAATTAATAATTTACGGTAGCAATAATTACCAAACTAATTATGATACACTGATCAAGCTTTGAAATATTATAAAGATGAGATGCCTATTTAACATTTTGTCAACAAAATATAAATTTTTAATTTTTTGAATAATCTTTAAATGCTTAAAAAATAGTTATAAACAAATTAACGTTTCTCAGAAAGTTTTTATTATATTCAAATTTTAAAATAACTAAAATGCGTATTTCAAAGATCTTGAAAATGAATGCTTTAAAACTTTTCTCCAACTATTTGCAAAAAAGTTATGAAACGGCAAAATAAACATACGATTACTACGTTGTTTATAATTTTTTTTAATTCTTTTAAAGCTTAAACGTGAGTTTTAAGTTGAAGCTAATTACTTACAAAATATATCGATAATTAGTTTAATGGTTATATTTTAAATAAAGATTATAAATATATTTTTTTGTAATTTACACCCGCGAAAGTAGACTAATACAGTACCGTAGCTATGTACTATGTATTATACCCGTCCACATACACAACTCGCGCGAGTTTAAAGCGCGTGATACACACGCAAACTTTAAGTACGCGGGTTTAAAGATCGCGGACTTACTCGGCTCGCCGTCGGTGATACACGGCAGACTTAAAGTACGTGGTTTTAAAGATCGCGGTCGCCGTCGGTGGTTTGTGCTATTTAGGAATTTTATCGTATTATATACTTCGTATCGTATCCTATCGTGTTATATATTTTTAATACTAATAAAAAAAGACGAAATCAAAAAGTGTGGGTAACAAACAAAATATCGTAGATAGGAGGGTAATATTTTCATCAGGAGGATAAAACAGCCTATAAATAATTAGGTTTACTCAAAAACAAATAATCAAAAATAATTAAGTATAGCTTAAAATAGTGTTTTACGGTTTTCTCAAAACTTATAAAATGTAACTTGTCTCCTTTCAACAATAAACGATTGAATTATTTCTAGGCAATTTGCTTAATTAGTGAAAATATAAGTGTAACTTTAAACGCAATAACATGATGGCTCGAAGCTCGCGGCTCGTGGTAGTGATACACGTACGGGTTACGAGTAAGATTTCAAACTTGTTGAATCGACGGCGAACTTACTCGACGGACTTAAAGTACGCGTACTTGCTGTGATACACGCGCGAAAAAGGTCGTCGAGCCATAAGGTCGCGTACTTACTCGCGTGTGTATCACCCCTTTAAGCGTGTCAGTCGCTTCGAGTAAACATCTCCGGCTCTGTATCAAGCCTAGTTTCGCGCTAAAAATTACAAAAAAAAACATTTTTAATCTTTTATTAAAATATAACCATTGAACTGATGTTTGATATTTTTTGAGAGTAATTAGTTTGTACCATAAACTCACTTTTAAGCTTTGAAACAATTAAAACAAATTATAAACAACCGAGTAATCGTATGTTTATTTTTCTGTTTCATAACTTTTTTGCAAATGGTTGTAAAAATTTTTTAAAGCATTCATTTTCAAAACCTTTGGAATACGTATTTTAAGTTTTTTTAAAATTATAATATAATAAACAATTTCTGAGAAGTGTTAATTTGTTTATAACTATTTTTTTTAACATTTAAAGATTATGCAAAAAAATGAAAAATTTATATTTTGTCGATAAAATATTAATAATCGTCGATAATGTCGATAATAAATAAAAATAGGCATCTTCTTCTTCTTCTTGTGCCACTCCTATCGGAGATTGGAAATCATCAAGGCTACCCTGACTTTGTTTACAGCTGACCTAAAAAGTTCATTAGTGGTGCAGCCAAACCACTCTCTCAAATTCCGCATCCACGACATTCTTCTACGGATAGGATTAAATAGGCATCACATCTTTATAATCTTTCTAAGTTTGATCAATGTCTCATGATTATTTTGGTTGTTATTGCGACTGTAAATTGTTAATTAACAATTGAATTGTTGCTAAAATAATCGTTTAATTTTCACCGGCTTCTGTAGTTATAATCTATACCAAGAAAGCTTTTATTTCACTAAGTTATTTAATTATTGATAAATAATTACTTGCCAAAAAAATTTATTTGAAATTTCGAGATTTTGTTGAGAAAACCCACATTTTTCGAGGAAAATTTTCGTCGAAGCAAATCGGGAAAAACATGCCTCTATGTAGAATTAAATTGGGATGAATTTTTATTTGAGTGTTTTTGGTGTAAAGTTAAAATCTTCGGAGTTATAGACAAATAATTAAAAAAAAAACACGATTTGGGGGCGCCATTTTGTTAATAAAAAAAGTAGCACACTATCTGCGGACTTTGCATACTTATATTATTATTATGTAGGATTATAATATTTGATTCCTTATGATAAATAACCTTTCTTTGTACTTTACTAATTAGACCAGCGGATTATAACTATTTTTTTTTTAAATTTAAAGATATGCAAAAAAACGAAAAATTTATATTTTGTCCATAAAATATTAAATAAGCATCTCATCTTTATAATCTTTATATGTTTGATCAATGTATCATGATTATTTTGGTTATTATTGCGATCGTAAATTGTTAATTAACAATTGAATTGTTGCTAAAATATTCGTTTAATTTTCACCGGCTTCTGGAATTACAATCTATACCAAGAAAGCTTTGATGTCACTAAGTTATTTAATTATTGATTAATAATTACTTACCTAAAACTTTATTTGAAAATTAGAGATTTTGCTGGAAAAACCCGCATTTTCCGAGGAAAATTTTCATCAGAGCAAATCGGGAAAAACATATCTCTATGCAGAATTTAATTACGGTGAATTTTTATTTGGGTGTTTTTGTTGTAAAGTTAAAATCTTCGGAGTTATAGAGCAATAATTGAAAAAAATACGATTTGTCGGCGCCATTTTGTTTATAAAAAAAGTAGCACACTATCTGCGGACTTTGCATACCTATATTATTAATATAAAGGATCTTATAATTCGATTCCAGCAATAAAATTGCTGGTAAATAACTGTTCCATGAATTTTGCTAATTAGCCCAGAGTACGTATTTATACTTATTATCTATTTATTAATATATAAAGTTGATAATAATTTGACGTTCCGTCAAAGTAAAATAATGTACATAGTATATTCATTAATAAAAAGGAATTTAACTTTTCCTATAGGTATCTATTGTCAATGCAAATAATATGTAGTTCTAATCGCTTAAACTAAGCCACTTCCGATGCCTTATCAGCTATGTCGAAGGTATTAGTAAAACTTAATAATAAATACATCATATTATCGAAAAAGTAGGTCTGATATGTGGCAGTCTCGTAAATGTTTATTTATTTAAAATATGACGTCTCAAGACTCAATTTACACAATTTCTTACTTTGTAAGTGATGTTTTGCGATGTGATGATGAATGTTTTAAGTGTGCATTAAAAACAAACTTATATTATCCGTATCCTTTTTCAAAATGTTTTTATGTTTTTCAAATTTTTTATAGGCTTACATTGTAATTGTATAACTTAAAAGGAATCAATGAACAAGAATTCAGTATACATACATATCAAATACCTAGGCTTGACTAAACTATTTGCCATGCTTGCTTGATACTTGAATATTTCGTTATATACTTTCTTAGTTTTCTATGGAAACAATAGTTCACATTCTAGAAGATGTTTGGCAGTGGCGTAGCTAGCCCCACAGGGGCCCCATATCAAAGGTTGTCGTGGGCCCTCTTGTCTTTCACCACTGATTTGGCATAGTGCTAAAAAATGTTTAACAAAAGAAGCAAAAGCGCTTGTATAAAATACACTGCCAGATATAAGTTAGGGATATAGAGAATTATGCTCATTTTCAAAGTTGATTTTTTGAAGTTTCAAATCTGGAGTCTTTTAATTATTTTTTTTAAATACCTCTTAGTACACTTCAATTTAAAAAAACGAAAACTGGTACGTCTATTTATCTTCCAGAGACAAATCGATTTCATAAATTCCGAATTTCTAGTACCGGTCATAATAAGATGTGTCCCCTTTGGGTAGGGCAACGGTTAATTTATCGCATAACTTTTTGTCTTTAATTTTTAGGCATTTTTGACACTGGATTATTAAATTGTGACGTATTCTAGTACTAAAAGTAACTCTTATTTTAAGACGGTGGGACGGATACACCGTTTTGTAGAAAAATCGATTTGAAAATTTCATTTTTTGAATTTGAACAAAATTTGAAAAAATTTTAAAAAAACGTATGTTTTACCGACTTAAACAAGAGTAACTTTTAGTACTAGAATGCCTTATAATTTAATAATCTAGTGTCAAAAATGCTTCAAACTTAGAGACACAAAAAATAATGCGATAAAATAACCGTTGACCTACCCAAAACGTACGCATATGACCGGTACTAGAAAATCGCAGTTGATTAAATCGATTCATCTCTGGAATAAACGTACCAGTTTTGGTTTTTTTTATAGTGTTTTTTTGAAAATTTTTCTCAAATCAAAAAATACAAAATTTTCAAATCGATTTTTCTAGAAAACTGTGCATCCTATCGACTTAAAGCAAGAGTATGTTTTATTACTAGAATACCTCACAATTTAATAATCCAGTGTCAAAAGGCTTAAAAGTTAAATACAAAAAAAGTTATACGATAAAATAACCGTTGCCCCACCCAAAACGGACTTCTATGACCGGTACTAGAAATTCGCTATTTATGGAATCGATTTATCTCTGGAAGATAAATAGGCGTACCAGTTTTCGTTTTTCTAAATAGAAGCGTTCTGAAGGCATTTAAAAAAATTAATTACAAGACGTCTTCTTCCAAGAGCTGTAGCTCCTTTAGGAAGCATTTTCGGAATATTTAATTTGGATTAAACCTTAATATTTGGAGCCCAGGTATCTACAGTTAAAATATTTCCAATTAATAATGAAACACCCTGTATGTTGCAAAATTTAAATAAATTGCAAATTGCATAATACAACCTCAGAAGCTAATAAGTTCTGCGTATAACACCCAAGATAAAAATAATAAACTTAATAAATAGACTCTAACAAACAAGTCGAAAAATAGATTTGAATTGTTGAGACTCACTGTTTGAAAACAGATTTAGTTTTTTCAAGCTAAGGATGAATCGACATTCAAAATAAGCGTAAACAAAGAAGCTCTGTTCTTTAAAGGCGAGCGACCGGCAATAAGATATTTCTAAACACAATAATTTACAGATAAAGAACAGATTACACGAAAATATACGCAAACAATACACAGTGTTTCAAATATTCGAATGTAAAGCGATTACACATATTGCAATTTGGCATTATACATTATACAATGTCTCACACAGAGCCAATGGTGAATAGACAATAAAAAGTAGCTTTGAAAACAAAAAAGCTCTGTTGTTATGGAACGGCAGCGGCGGAAAATAGATAGGTACCTGTATACTCATAGTTTATATAGATCCATTACATGAAAGTGTCGATATCGATATCCAAACAATATACACTGTTTCAAAGCGTTTTAATAGTGATATAATTGTAGAATGTTTTGTTCATTTTTTTTTAAATGGAGTTTTGTTTCGACATGCCGCGTTGGGGCCCCTGAATGTTGGGGGCCCCGTATAATTGATACGGCGATAGCTACGCCTCTGATGTTTGGAGTTGTAGCCAAACTACAGATTCTACCTGTAGTTCCCAAAATCTTTCCATAGATCGTATTTTTCAGAAATTGAAGTTTATCCGCTACCATGTCCAAGATATTGGACTTAAATTTTGATTCCCTTTCTCTTTTCATCTTTTCAAATACATCTAATTTGATATTTTATCCTTCCAGATACGTTTAGTATCTTTTTATAACTTTCATATATCATTTATGGTCTCTAGCTCTACAGAAGCCAGTTCAATTCATCTCTAGAGTCTGTGTAAACTTCTAGTTTATTTATTTTGTAAATTATCGATAGCAGTAAATATAGCAAGAGTTAACCAGACACCGAACAGAATGGCAACGAATCTCATAATGGATCTGGATCTCATAATGATTCTGACTATACAGTGAGCACGTAAAGGTTGGAATAAATTCATTTTCTCGAGAATGGACGATTTTGGAAAAAAATCCCGAAACAGGTCAATTTTTATTTTTAAATTGCGACTTTTTGGCATATATATCATACTCGTGACGTCACCCATCTGGGCGTGATGGCGTCATCTACGATTTTTTTAAATGAGAATAGGGGTCTTGTGATAGCTCATTTGAAAGGTAATTCAATTCTCTATTCAGTAATGTAAACATTAACATAATTGTTTATACAGGGTGCACAAAAAAAATTTTTTTGGATTAAATTTATTGACATAAAAAAGAGAATGTGTGTAATTTATTTAATTCAAAATACATTTTACTCCTATCAAAAAACAGGAAATAATGTTTATTTGACAAATAAATATTGTCTTTTGCTTAAATTCAGTATTAAAGCAGCCACCCACCTTCCTCTTGACAGTTTGAACATTTAATTTAAGCGAAAAGCAATGATTATTTTTCAAATAAACATTTTTTTCTGTTTTCTGAGAGCAGTAAAATGTATTTGAATTAAATAAATTACTTGTATTCTTCTTTTTATGTCAGTAAATTTATTCTAAAAAAATTTTTTTTTGGACACCCTGTATAAATAATTATGTTAATGGTTATATTACTGAATAGAGAATTGAATTACCTTTTAAGTGAGCTATCACACGACCCCTATTCCTATTTAAAAAAATCATCGATGACGTCATCACGCCCAGATGGGTGACGTCACTAGTATGATATATATGCTAAAAAGTCGCAATTTAAAAATAAAAATTGACCTGTTTCGGGATTTTTTTCCAAAATCGTCCATTCTCAAGAAAATGAATTTATTCCAACCTTTACGTGCTCACTGTATAGACACATAATATCCAAATACAGATATGCAAATGCACAAGTATAATATTATGGTCAATCATCAAATTACCAGATGCTGCACCACAACTATGATATGAGAGAAAATTGTTGCCTAAGCGTTGCCCCTAAGGTCTGACGAACTGGGGGAAGAGGGGGAGAGAATACAGTCTTAAGACGGTATGGGTGCACTGCCGATCTTGGTCTTGACAACATTTCTTTCCAGTTCATGTGAAAGAAATGGACACGGAGAAAAATTTCCAGAAGAGGATGACAGAAATAAGTGTCACCCTGAGTCTACAAACAGAAATATAAAGGCAATGAAAAGAGCGGTGACCCCTTAACCCTGGAATGCTACACTTGTACCCCAAACGTGTTTAAAAGTTACACCAATCTGCAGGAGTGGGCGCTGCGGTCATGAGAACCTCGGTAGTTTCAGCTTTCATGACGGCAGTTTAGATGTGATATTGATAACGCACTGTGCATTTTTAGTTCTTGACATATTTGAGGTCCGGGGTATACGTGTACCCCAGTGTATCAGAATAATATATTTTTTGTTCTGACATGTAAGTTCAATTTTTTGCTAAACTATTCAAATTATAATCATTATAATCTTGTTCATCATGTTAACATTCGGATAACCAAGGGGGGTAAATTTGTACCCCAGCGTATGTTTATAGAAAGACGCGTCGTTGTGCATTATGCCTTTTTTACAATCTGCTCAACATTGTGGGATATAACTCGATGATCCTTTTACGTGGTTCTAATGCGCCAGAAAAGGAAATTCTTGTCAACAGAAGAGCTTACCTAAAAAAACTGGCACTTGATTTAGTGAAACCTCAAATGGAAAGTCGTTTGGAATGTTCGACTTTGAGGCGTGAACTTCGTGAAACTATTTGCAATGTACTAAAAATATCTAATCCAGTAGAAGTACCAACAAGACCGGTTGCTACCACAGGCAGATGCACATTTTGTCCCAGAAGCGAAGATCGGAAATCCAGAGTTAGCTGTTCCCTATGCAAAAAATTCATTTGTTTGCAGCATCAAAAAAATGGCTAACTTGTGGATAATAATACAGGGTGTCTGCGTAACTTGGAACCATATGGGAAACTTTTTTAATATCAATTTTACGAAAAAAAGTAATTCTTTATAAAGTGCTCTGCATAGTCTAAAACCTAAGATGCAATCATCAGATATCAAATTTTGTCAAAAGTATGCGAGGTATGTCAAAAAATATGAATTTCGCTCAAGAGCAAACTACCTTTTTATTTCAAAATATCAAAAAATTTTATTATGAAAAGTTATTTGTAATTAAAAACCATATTCAAATATGCAATAACAGCCTTCTACTTGAAAAAAAAATTCTGAAATTTTCCTAAATTACCGATTCCGAACATCATTTTTATTTATTAGACATGTAATAACTCTTTTATTAATAATTTTAGGAAATAAAGTTATTCTTCATAAAAATCTGTGCATGGTCTAAACCTCAAGATTCAATCATCAGTTATTCCAACTTTGTTAATTTTATACGAGGTGTGTCAAATAATATGAATTTAGAAAGAATTCTTTCTAAATTCTTTCTAAATTCATATTATTTGACACACCTCGTATAAAATTAACAAACTTGGATAACTGATGGTTGCATCTTGAGGTTTAGGCCATGCACAGATTTTTATGAAGAATAACTTTTTTTCCTAAAATTATTAATACAAGAGTTATTACATGTCTAATAAATAAAAATGATGTTCCGAATCGGCAATTTAGGAAAATTTCAGAAATTTTATTTTTCAAGTAGAAGGCTGTTATTGCATATTTGAATATGGTTTTTAATTACAAATAACTTTTCATAATAAAATTTTGTGATATTTTGAAATATAAAGGTAGTTTGCTCTTGAGCGAAATTCATATTTTTGACATACCTCGTATACTGTTGACAAAATTTGATATCTTATGATTGCATCTTAGGTTTTAGACTATGCAGAGCACTTTATAAAGAATGACTTTTTTTTTCGTAAAATTGATATTAAAAAAGTTTCCCATATGGTTCCAAGTTACGCAGACACCCTGTATAATAAAATATTTTTGTATACAAAATAGACTCAACAACATACAAAAATTAACATGTAATGGTAACGATTGTTTTTGTCATACGTTCTTAAATATACATACATATATAAATATTTTTAGGTCGATTTTATTTGGGGTACCACTGTACCCCTGTGTACAGATTGAGTTTAGAAAATAAGTGTAGCAATCCAGGGTTAATGACAATGACCCTAATCAGGGCACTGTGGGCGAACCTTTAGTACAGTACTGCTTCGGTAGAAACTAGCATTGCTATGAGGAGATTCGATTTAGCCTTGAAACATGTGCCGAATGTGTACCAAATAAAAGATCTATCGGTTGTTGGAAGAGAGTCCATATTCTCCAATCTTCACTGCGCCATAATATTTGATTAATTATTATTTGTAGATTTTCTAAATTATCGACTATTAATAAGATGTCATCAGCATAGAGAAACTGTACGTTATATCTCAAATTTTCGTCTCAGCGCTATAAACCCTTGTAACCGTATGACCTTTGACACAACTTTTTCGTGAATTGTTCAATCTAGTGTAAATGATAAAAAAACAACTCGAGACGTCTAGGAGCTTTTTTATGAATCTTACAAGGCCAGGGTCTAATAACCACAACAAAAGAAAAATGGCAGGCAACAAGAGATTTATTAACAAAGAAGGCAATACGATTATATCAATAGGACTTTTCAACGCTTCTCATATGTTTCGAGCTTTTGTCACATGTCGTATAATCCGTGTATAATATTAATACACGACATATGACAGAAGCTCAAAAAACTAAATAATATAGGGTCGAAGTTGAACGTAGAACCAATTTGGACGGAACTAATTTGGAAAAAAAAAATTATTATGGATAGCAAAGGAGTATGCAAAGGAGTAACATAAACAAGTTCAATAATCAAAGAATTTGGTGGAAAATAGATATAAAAGCGAAAGCAAAAGTAAAGAAACAAAAATGGGAAATATATAATCCAAAACAAATGAGAACTAGCTTACTACAGCTATAAAATACAAACAGAAAAGTTAAATAATTGATAAGAACAGAAACTCAACAATCATGGAAAATCTTCGAGAAAAAATGGAACAAGATAGCAAATAACTTGTTTCCTAAATCTCTTCTAATAAATACCCACTCTTCTAATAAAAAAAGCAACACAATTAGAAAAATATTAAATCTAAACGTGGCGAAATACCAAATGAAAACTAAATTGTTATACATATATTGTAGATAGATGGAAAATACTTTAGAGGAGGAGCTATTACCACCTGAATTATCTAACAAATTTTAACAAAGGAAGAAATAAAAAATGTATAATATCAAAACAGCGAAAAGCATATTGTCACGAAGACCTTACACCAAAATGCTAAATTGCATATCAGAATAATTTATCCAAATGTAATTTAGCATCGTGGTGTAATGCCTTCGTGGTCATCCGGAAAAGCCACAAGGTAATATCAGTAGCGTATCTATTCATATTTATTAAGGAATATTAAAAAAAAAGTAGATCGAGGATGTTTATAATTTAATTGGAAAAATCACAATCTCAGTTTATGTAGAAAGCGAAAGAACATCCTAGATAATATGTTTACTATTACCGTTGATTAAATACACGAATCTATGTTGGAAAAGTGTGAAATAAAGACAAATAAATAACAAATTAGGCGATGCTGAAAAAAGTTTGGATAAAAATACAGCAGTTACAACAATTACAACATTAACACTATATATGACACTATAAAACAAACTAACGTTTTCAGATAATTGTAGATGAGTTATCAAGAAGAATTTAGAATGATGCAGAGTTTGGGGGGCATTTTTGTGATTTTTTTAAAACTATTGTGAAACTATTTTATTTATAAATTAAATGGGTTTTTAAGTACAATTCACAGAATGCTCAAAAATATTTTCAAGGAAAAATATTGAAAAATAAGCCAACGTTGACAAATTTTTACAGACATCTCAAGAAAAAAGTGGATTTTGTAGTGGACATTAATTTATTTTTAACGATTTTTGCGTTTTTAGTATCACTCGGCCAAAAGTTAAAAAAACGAAATACTTTGTATTTTGTACAAACAAAAGGGTGAAAATCAACATAATATATTTTTGTCAAATAAAAACTAAGCATAAAAACAAACATGTCTCGACAGCGTTACCTCAAGAAAATCTGTGCAAAATTTCAGGTTGATTGGTCAAGTAGTTTTTGAGCCACAATGTCCACCGCCTTTGAAAAATCAGTTTTGAGAAAAATAGGTTTAAAGTTTTGACAAATTCGTCTTCTTGTTTGTCTATCAAATCATAAAGTAATTCACACCTGAATATATTTTTGAATCGCGGCAAAGCGAGTCGAAAGTAGGAATATTCAAGTTGGTGTATCTTAGGTAATGTTACTCCCATCAATCTGAAATTTTTAGACAGTATCTATTTTTGAAGTTATGCACTTTCATTTTAAATAATAAAAAAATTAAAAATTTCAAACCATACTCCCCTTAGAGAGAAAAGAAAATGCAAATGGTTTGTTTTAAGTTGCTCAGAAAAAATGATATCGAAGAAAGCAACCGTTGAATGTGTGTATGCTAATACGTATTCGGTTTTTTAGTTTTCGTTTTCCTGTAGAGATTGACTGAATCATTGATTTTCTGTTTAGATTTTCACTGCAGTGACTCTTAATTTGGTCCCAATTTTATATATTTTTCTGATTTTTCTAACATAATTGCTTCGCAACAGCATGATACACATCGCCAGTGTAAGCTCATAACTTTTGCTTATCTCTCTGGTTTTTGTTTCCCTTTAAAGTTGCAGTTTGGCTAATATTGCTTTCCTTAATACCTATTTCAGAATCCTATTAAAAAGAATAGCAGACTGGGGTGCTCTTGTTTAACTCTAAAGGCAGTTACCATCAGATTACAAAAACATGTATTTACATTATATCATTTTACGATTGTATATGATTAAAATTTTAATTTTTTTCTATGCGACATGCTGGAGAACCTTCAAAATAAAGTGTTTGAACTTCGTCACAGTTTTACTCTTATTCGAGAAAAGCTATTATTAGCGACAGTTGTGAGTGATCCACAAAAATATCAAAATGGCGAACATCTTGTCCGCGATACTTAATTTTCTACGTTCATAAAAACTGGATACCAGATTTGTATTTGTATCTATCTATGTAAGTAGAAAAAAATCTTAAATTTTTATACATAACACATCTGAACTTCCTTATTATGAATCATTTGGAATTTATTATCTGAATTTGAAACATATCAATTTTTGTGGGTAACTGTAACACTTCCTCTGTACTTATGTCCTTAAATTGACTATTGGTGGTGCTTTCTAAGATGTTAAACAAATGTTAGCTTTTGCGATATTTCCCATTAGACGAGCTCTAAGTTGCCCATATACTTTGTTCGAGACATTGCACCACAGTGGGGTTATACATTAAGGCACATAGGATATTAAAAAATCCATAGTGCATCAGCTTCAAATCTAAGTCGTATTTCTGTAGTGTTTTGGCAAAAGTTGATAAAATATGTGCATCTAGCTTAATTTTTCATTAGAGCATTTTGCAAGTTTGGAAAGCCCTCTAAATTTTTGGAATTTTCAAAACGAGTTGCCAATGTGATTTTCAACTTACCAAATTACCGGTGTAACCAAATTTATTAACTACTATTAGATAATTATTTAATGAATCCCTCTTTTTTAGTGATTTTTTTCAGAATACGCACAAAAACAGGATATATTATAATGCTTTTCCAACCCAAAAACAAAAAGTAAATAGACATACATGTATCAATGTCAGTGCCGCGCAGCACGTGGTAGCGCCTGTGTGCAAAACATTTAATGGCGCCCAAAATGAACATTTATTGTAACCAAAAAATGATATAACTAAAAAATCTTACACATGCAACAGGAAAATAAAGTAAGTTAAAATACTTAAGTAAAAATATATATTTGGCGTAACAGCATAAAAAACTAAAGATATAAGTAAGATATTAAACATGAAATACTTAGGTATTTTATAAAAAATTAACTTTTCGCGTCTTCAGTTTGAAAAATCTGTTTATAATGTTGAATATCAATTTGACTTCATACTGACGACTCTATAAAGATGGAAGATAAATTTATCAACCGCCCTTGACTGATGGTCGATCTCAAATAATTTTTTAATTAAGTTTCAGTTTCAGTTTATAAAAAAATCACTCAGCAGTGGCATCAGATATGGGCAGAGTGAGCTGAATGCGAAGAGCTTTTGCTAAATTTGTGTAAACTGCAGTAAATTCGTTTAAAAATATATTTTAAAATTTTACAAACATTATTTAATTCTTTTAACAAATGCTGAATTTCTTCAATTAAATCGTCTCCCCCTATTATCTCATTTTTTTTACAAATTTCTACACAAAAATTTTAATTGTGAGTGTTCTGTACTGTCGTTTAAACTATATAAAAGTTTGAAAGAATCAACAGAATTTTCCAATATGGAAAATCTTTCATTTACTGAAATTAATGATTGGTTGAGAACACAATAAAAAAAAATGAATTTTGTATGACATTTTAGGATACAAAATCGGTTCTTCTTATGTTCGTAATCGAACTGTTTGCTTTTTTCCGACGCCGAACTGTGTGTCTGGTTGAAAACTGGGCTCCACATCCAGTTTCTCTGCAGTTTCATTTGCTGTCATAATAACATCATTTAATTTGCTATCTATCCGAAATTAGAGCAAGAATTGTTTTAAGGGAGTAGGCCCAAAATTTCGCTCCAATATGTTTTAAACGAATTCATTTTTTTTTTGAATTATGAGAAAACTAATAAGAATTTTTAAAAAATTTAAACGCAGAATGGAAGATTACATTATTACCGAGTGCAGAAAGTCCCTTAGAATAACCAAAAAGTTTGAGATATTTGAAATTAAAAATCAGACTAAATTTTTTTTACCCCTGTAACCTAATAAAATAAACATTATAGAAGTTTTCATGGACTTTCGGCCCTCGGTAATAATGCAATCTTTCATCCTAAGTTTAAATTTTTCAAAAACACGTATTAGTTTTCTCAGAATTAAAAAAAAATAAATGAATTTAAAACACATTGACGCTAAATTTTGAGCCTACGTCCTTAACTCTTGTAAAGCATTTAAGGTAGGCTGCATATTCATTGTTTTTGATTGTAAAACTTTGCTAACGAAGTTAACTTTCATCAGAACTTCATATGTGGACTGAGCATATGAATGTAAATGTTGATATTTTATCTCCTAAATATCTAGCTTGATATTTTAAATTAAGATCAAATTTATCCGAATTTGTTATATCACATAGAGCATCTTACATTTCTATCAAATTTTTGTGCAATGGCTTTAAAGCATAAATTCTGCTGGACCGGATTTTCCTTGTTTATGCAGATTGTATAAACCAATACGTAATTTACCTACCTTTGAAGTTGAGATATGCAAGGTCGTTAAATGGGTAAGTGTTGTTTTGACCTGCGTAAAATTTTTGTAACAACTCTAGTGGCGCCCCTTAATTGCTGGCGCCTGTGTGCGCCGCACACATTGCACACGTGGACGGCGCGGCCCTGATCAATGTATACAATTAAAAAATCAAGTTACATATAGTCCGTCCGCTATAACTTTATTATATTACATATAATTATATTAAGTTCTCATAAGTACCACAGAGGACATATGTCCGCTTTATATTATAATATAATATTATTATATTATAATAAAGTTATAGCGGACGGACTATATGTAACTTGATCTCTTATGTTGACAACGATTGATACATTGTATACGTTGAGACATGTATGTCCATTTACTTTTTTGGGTTGGAAAAACATTATAATGTATTGTGTTTTTGTATGTAATAATAGGCGGTTGAAGCGTAGGACTGGCCCTGTTACCTTTCTTGTATACCGCAGGCCCTAGAGATAGCAGACTACCTTGCTATAATCCCAAAGCCTCGTTAGTGGTATAAATCGGGAGACTATTATTATAATTACAATTTTAATTTGCACTAAAATCAGCTTGAGCGCAAATTTAAACTATAATAAAATTTATAGTCCATAAAACGTTAATCTATGCCACCGTAGTATTTGATATAATGTGGTTATGACAGGAAGTCAAAGACCGATGTTCTTCTTGTAAAATCGTTCAATGTTGTATCCTCCATTTATTTTTATTCACTATTTCTTCTGTTTAATTATTTGTGGAAAACTATATTGACCTCATATCCTGATGTTCTACCCTTCTACTTTTAATTAAGTTTTTCAAGATCATTAAATGGCTTTGGAAATCAAATTTTGGTTTTCTTAATAATTATGCTGTGTTATGTTAGATTTTAGATAGGTATCTTAAATCTGTAGTGGTATGGCAAAACTTGATATGTCCAATTTTTACCAAAATGTAATTATTTGATTGATATGTAATTTTTTAGTAACATTTCTTCAAGTTGGTAGAGTTTGGTATCTCTATGAATCCTTAAAAATGAGAATGACAGTATTTATGATAGATAATATCTAGATAGATTCATAGAGATTCATAGAGATACCAAACTCTACCAACTTGAAGAAATGCTATTAAAAAATTACATATCAATCAAATAATTACATTTTGGTAAAAATCGGACATATCAAGTTTTGCCATACCACTACAGATTTAAGATAGGTACCTATCTAAAATCTAACATAACACAGCTAGTCTAGAAAGCCACTGCGCATCCGCTAGGAAAAATATTCTAATTCGGATTTTTTGCACAATCTTACTCAAAAAGGACTCCTTGTAACAAATTTGCATGTTGCCAGGACCAAAAAGTGGTCAAAAATTTTTTAAACGTTATTTTTTTTGTTTTTTTCCTAAAATTATTTTTCTTTGCATGGAAAAAAGTTTTTTTAGGGTTTTTGGATCATTCCAAACAGAAAAGGTCTGTAGTGACTTTTCTCTAAAAATGATAGTTTTTGACATATAAGCGATTAAAAATTGAAAAATGGCGAAATCGGCCATTTTTAACCCTCAAAAACTATGTGAAAAACTGAAAATTTGAATGTTGCCAAGGTAGGTAGGTATTCTTTAAACATCGATTGATGAAATCCCGAAGAGTTTTTTGCAATACAATATTCAAAACTCCTTTGTTTTTTAATTGCTAATCAAGCGTGCGCGACACTATTTTCCACCGACAGTATGGTGCAAATGAAAGGAATAAATTCGTTATTTCGTAAACCGGCGACTTCAAGGAAAAATTCCGAAACAGGTCGATTGTTATTTTTAAGTTATGATATTGTGGCATATATGGTATACTAGTGACTTCATCCATCTGGACGTGATGACGTAATCGATGATTTTTTTAAATGAGAATAGGGATCGTGTGCTAGCTCATTTAAAAGGCTCTTCAATTCTCTATTCAGTAATATAAACATTTACATAATTAAAAATGAATAACTATTTTCAATTTCGTTGCAAAACGAAAACACAGCCGAAGCATATTCTAGTCCAGTCAGAGAGTGCTGCAAGCACCCCTACCGGTTTTGAAACTTATTAGTCTCTCATCAGGAGGCACATATGCTGCTCTCCCTGATCCAACCAAAACAAACCCCAGAATGCAGTCCCGGATTGCAACGAATGAAATGGCATAGATGCCCTAGCGGCAACTGCTTGCAAAAAGACTAAGTTTTCACTCTAATGGCATATAAAACAACATAATGCTATTCTACATCCCACCAGAATAAAAACAATGGAAATCTTCTCTGGTTATACCTCCGAGGCTTCTACAATTTGCAAGCCATACGGATGCTGAGACTAAGGAAGATGAGGGAATTCTACAATTTACAATTCACGTCCCATCTGCTCAGCGCGGTAAAGTTCCAACGAGAATGGTTCCCTCCATACTCCACACAGAGTAAATGTAAATCAAAAATGAATAACCATTTTCAATTTCGTTGCAAGACGAAAACACAGCCAAACCATATTCTAGTCCAATCAGAGAGTGCTGCAAGCACCCCTACCGGTTTCGAAACTTATTAGTCTCTCATCAGGAGGCACATATGCTGCTCTCCCTGATCCAACCAAAACAAACCCCAGCATGCAGTCCCGGATTGCAACGAACGAAATGGCATAGATGCCCTAGCGGCAACTGCTTGCAAAAAGACTAAGTTTTCACTCTAATGGCATATAAAACAGCATTATGTTGTTTTATATGCCATTAGAGTGAAAACTTAGTCTTTTTGCATTAAAAAAAGCTATTAAAATAAAAAAAGCTAAACATAATGCTATTAGAGAAAACTCTAATAGCATTATGTTGTTTTATATGCCATTAGAGTGAAAACTTAGTCTTTTTGCAAGCAGTTGCCGCTAGGTCATCTATGCCATTTCGTTCGTTGCAATCCGGGACTGCATGCTGGGGTTTGTTTTGGTTGGATCAGGGAGAGCAGCATATGTGTCTCCTGATGAGAGACTAATAAGTTTAGAAACCTGTAGGGGTGCTTGCAGCACTCTCTGATTGGACTAGAATATGGTTCGGCTGTGTTTTCGTTTTGCAACCAAATTGAAAATGGTTATTCATTTTTGATTTACATTTACTCTGTGTGGAGTATGAAGGGAACCATTCTCGTTGGAACTTTACCGCGCTGAGCAGATGGGACGTGAATTGTAAATTGTAGAATTCCCTCATCTTCCTTAGTCTCAGCATCCGTATGGTTTGCAAATTGTAGAAGCCTCGGAGGTGTAACCAGAGAAGGTTTCCATTGTTTTCATTCTGGTGGGATGTAGAATATCATTATGTAGTTTTATATGCCATTAGAGTGAAAACTTAGTCTATTTACATAATTATTTATACAGGGTGTCCAAAAAATTTTTATTAAATTAAATTATTTGACAAAAAAAAAGAAGTAGAAGGACACCCTGTATAAATAATTATGTAAATGTTTACATTACTGAATAGAGAATTTAAGAACCTTTCAAATGAGCTACCACACGACCCCTATTCTCATTTAAAAAAATCATCCATTACGTCATCACGCCCAGTCGGATGACGTCACTAGTATACCATATATGCCACAATATCATAACTTAAAAATAAAAATCGACCTGTTTCGGCATTTTTCCTTAAAGCCGCCGGTTTACGAAATAACGAATTTATTCCTTTCATTTGCACCATACTGTCGGTGGAAAATAGTGTCGCGCACGCTTGATTAGCGATTAAAAAACAAAGGAGTTTTGAATATTGTGTTGCAAAAAACTCTTCGGGATTTCATCAATCGATGTTTAAAGAATATCTACTTACTTTGGCAATATTCAAATTTTCAGTTTTTCACATAGTTTTTGAGGGTTAAAAATGGCCGATTTCGCAATTTTTCAATTTTTAATCGCTTATATGTCAAAAACTATCATTTTTAGAGCAAAGTCACTAAAGGCCTTTTCTGTTTGGAACGATCCAAAAAACCCAAAAAAACTTTTTTCCATGCAAAAAAAATAATGTTAGGAAAAAAAAACGTTTAAAAAATTTTTGACCACCTTTTAGTCCTGGCAACATGCAGATTTGTTAAAAGGAGTCCTTTTTGAGTAAGATTGTGCAAAAAATCCGAATTCGAATATTTTCCTAGCGGATGCGCAGTGGCTTTCTAGACTAAGCATAATTATTAAGAAAACCAAAATTTGATTTCCAAAGCCATTTAATGATCTTGAAAAACTTAATTAAAAGAAGAAGGGTAGAAAATCAGGATATGAGGTCGATATAGTTTTCCACAAATAATTAAACAGAAGAAATAGTGAATAAAAATAAATGTAGGATACAATATTGAACGATTTTACAAGAAGGACATCGGTCTTTGACTTCCTGTCATAACCACATTATATCAACTACTACGGTGGCATAGATTAACATTTTATGGACTATAAATTTTATGATAGTTTAAATTTGCGCTCAAGCTGATTTTAGTGCAAATTAAAATTTTAATTATAATAACAGTCTCCCGATTTATACCACTAACGAGGCTTTGGGATTATAGCAGGGTAGTCTGCTATCTCTAGGGCCTGCGGTATACAAGAAAGGTAACAGGGCTAGTCCAACGCTTCAACCGCCTATTATTACCCCTGGATTTACCCAAGGTAACCATTTTATTCAGCCTGAGTCGATCTGGGACCTATAGATATATTTTTAAAAAATGTCTAGATGTTCTCGTCCGCGCTGGGTTTCGAATCCCGGCCTACCTGCCTGGAAATCAGACAACCTACCGCCTGAGCTATCCGGCTCACAATTAAAATTATACATTTGACATATCACAATAAGAGCATTAAGTAGAGATATCCCTAAGGAGCTATCCTCCATTAATCACATGAGGCTCGAAAGGGGGGAGGGGTCCATAAAAAATCACGAAATATCACAAAAGGGGGAGGGGTGTAGTAATATATTACGTGTATTTATTTTTTCGCCAAACTCGTACAAAACCGAATAGAACGCGAAATCACCAGGTGGTCGGTAAAGTGTGATGATCGCGCGATTTTGCAGGTGTCCAGTGGTCTCTTCCAAGGCCTCAGTAGCATGATGGCAAAGCATTTGCTCTATTTCTTCTGTGTCGGCCTCTTGAAATTACTATAATGTATGAAGGTTTAGGCAAATTGACTTATGACCTGCATTGCCTTAGCCTGCATAAGGATCGTTAGATACTTTTATAAAGACCATGCCAGCGGTGTGCATTGTCCTTCTGTACAAATGTGAATTGTGAGATAAGGCACATGTGAATTCTTGTCACAAGCAATTGAATCTGAGCAATAATAGTCTAGAAATCCACAATGCTCGTCCTTTTCTCATCCTCACGCGACGATCGAACGATATATAGATCGAGAGAGATTCTTTGCGTAGTACATACGCGAAAATTATGACGCCGAGTGGCTTGATGAAACCGATATTGATCTTCAACCAAGCACTGTGACAACAACTGACTTGCAAGATGCTTATCCAGTTATTGGTGTTAAAGCAAGTCTTGCTAATCCGTGGTCCGAGAGTCCGAGGATACTTTACATTAAATAATGTTCATGTATTATTACAAAAAATTTTTCGCATTACATTCATTATTTTTGTCAGTCTAAAACAACCTGCAACCTTTTTGTCTACCTCTCATCATCATCCAGCCTCAAAAGTCCACTGCTGAACATAGGCTTTCTCCCCTTGTTTCCAACTCTGTCTATCCTGCGCCGCTCTCATCCAGTTTTTATTTATCCTTCTTAAATCGTCCGTCCATCCTTGTTTATCCCGGTTTCTCTTGTCTTCTCTTGGTTTCCATTCTAATAACCTCTGTCCATCGCCAATCTGTCATTCTGGCTATGTGTCCTGCCCATTTCCATTTTAGACTGGTTACCCTTTCAAAGACGTCAGTTACTTTTCTTCTTTTACGGATCTCTTCGTTTTTGATTTTGTCTCGGAGAGTTATTCCCAACATGGACCGCTCCATTCTTCTCTGCGTCACTCTTAGCTTGGTAGCTGAGGCTTTAGTTAGAGTAAGTGTTTCTGATCCGTATCTCATGACTGGAAGGACGCACTGATCAAATACCTTTCTCTTTAGACATGTTGGCAACTCACTTTTAAAAGTTTCTCTCAGTTTTCCATATGCTGCCCATCCAAGACCGATTCTTCTCGAAGAGAAGATGAAGGACCTCACCATGTATCACCAAGAGGGAGATGGGGTTAAAAATGCCAAAAAAAACACCACGTGATTAATAGACGGTCCCTAATGTAGAGATACGGAAAACCTGGCAGAACAACCTTCCGGAATATAAAATAGATAAAAATAGTCTATTAAACTAGGTCACCACGTTTTACAACCAAGATCGTAGAATTTAAATTATTGTACTTGAAGTATTTCTAATAAAAGCGAGGTCAACAATCGATGCCAATTTTTTCAAAGATATATTTTCAGTGCCAAGGTATTTCTATTGTAGTTTATTTATAATGAAATCTCGACATTTTACGTAAAAATGTCAAGTCATTTTAGTGTCAATAACCTATTAAATCTTTATGATCATTTACTGTTTTTTAATTATGGTATTATCAGTTTTGTTAGTCCGGGATCTGACTGTTCAAACAGCATCCGTCAATAAAGTAATCCATATTATTTTAGGTATTAAACATAAATATATGCTGATCCGAAAGAAAAGTGTCAAAACTCAAAAAACAACATTTTTCAGGAGAGACAAAAATATATTTTTTAGATCTTTAGTTAACTGTCAGTTTTAAATAATAACTGCTAAGATTTTTAAATTAAAAACGAAGAATATTGATAAGTGAAAGTTTCTAATTGTGTAAGAACCAAAAACAAAAAACTGTGATACCTGACTTGACAAAAAAGGTCAAATTTTGAGTTATATCACATTCCTTTTAAAATGTTTGTCACTTTTTTAAACATTAACGAAAAATACCTTGGATACTTCTCGAAATACAATGGTTTCCAATGGTGACTGTTTGTATTTGTGTAAGAAGCAAAACCAAAAAGCTATGATACCTGATTTGACAAAAAAAGGTCAAATTTTGAGTTATATCACATTTCTTTTAAATTGTTGGTGACTTTTTTAAACATTAACGAAAAATACCTAGGACACTTTTCAAAATTCAATGGTTTCCGTGATAAATAATGATACGTTCACGTCGAACGTCAGAGCATAACCTCAAAAGTGTCACTGTTCCAGAATAAAAGTATTCATTTTACTGCCAAAAGAATAATGAAACTACCGCCGTCTTTCGAAGTTAGAATGGTTCCCATTTTACTATCTAGAATCTAGGTAATCTTTTCGTTATTCTCTTTACCATTGTCTATTCTAGAATAATTATCTAAATTATCAGAGAGGCTACTAAGGTCCTCTACTCTTTACTCTCATAATGTATAAAATAATTAAATCCGTGAAGATGTAAAAATGTTATAAGATGGGAAATAAAGAAACTACGATCATATGCTATGCATACGATGCCATACTAACAGTAGAAAATAAGAACGACTTACAAAGATTGGTCCATAAATTGAACATAATGATAAAGAAGTTAAACATTGTCATTTCAGCCCAGAAAACCAAAGCAATACTTTTATCAGCAATTAACCGGCCAGATGTACAATAGAAATTGACGTAACCAGCATTGAACGGATTATAGAAATCATCTATTTAAGCATTACATACTATCCAGTTACGGTGATATGATATAGAAACAGAAGTAAAATAGCAAATACAGAAAGGCAATAGAGGAGCAGGATGTCTAAAAAATACAAATTGGGGAACAAACATAATATTAGGATGGAAACCAAGACAAGAATTTACAAAACGTTTAGAAGACCAATAATAACATACATGGGTGAAACGAAATCTGATAGGTACATTAAAAAAAAAGAAAAACTACAGATAACAGAAACGCAAATACTCAGAAGAATGTCAACATGCAATGTGAAAAAATATGCAACTGAAGAGGAAATAGGCGACTGAATAGGAAGAGAAAATGCAACAATCATATATTAGCAGAATGACAGACGTTAGGGAAGCCAAGATAGGAAGAAACAAATCGATATCGGATAGAAGAAGTATTAGTTTCCAACCATGGAAAAAATGGACTGACAATATAATATGAATGTTCAATCCAAGGAAACATAAACACATATAATTGTCTAATACAAAGGCTGAAGAAGAAGAGACATTTAGGCAAAACTTCTCCAATAGATATGAACTGCTCTACTTGCTACAGTCGCTTGCGATTCCTCCTACCTACTTTCATTTTCGTGGAACATGATGAACATTCCATAATATGTTCATTGCACATTCAAAGCATTTTCTGTAATAATTACATCATTGTTTTACCTAATATTGGTGATACCTGTTACCAAGTGGAACTTTTTTATTTAATTCATCGCTATGCTAATTAGTGGAATCAATCGATCTTACTGCCTAATTTCACCGTTAATGAGGATGTTATCTGTTATTTTTTCACAAATACGGGCTTTTATTTGGGTGTCCTCATCTATATCTTTTGAAATTTATGTTATATTGACCGTTACGTCACTTCTGTTTAATACAAAGGTATACTACAGGGTCTATTGTAAAATTTGTTTAACTATCAACCAACATCCAAGAAGTGACAGAAACATTATTAAATGGACCAAATGGATATAACGGTTTTATATTGCTATCAACTAATATAATTAGTTAACTCATCTTTCAAGATTTCGCACCTCCGCTCAAAGAGTGTCATACGTCAAAAAAGCAAAGTTTCGAGAAAACGACGTTTAAAGTTTGTCCTACAACATTTTCGGGTTTAATTCAAAAACTAGGTATTAAAATTAGAATAATAACTATTTTAGTTAGTTACAATGGCTTTTAAAGCTCTATAAAATAGCGTATTAAGTATATAAATTTTTTTTTGAGTTGTAACACTATGCAGATAAAATAACGAAAAATTTACGAAATATTATTTATCAAAAGTGACACTTGCAGTAGAGAATATAATATCATTATTATTATTTGGTTAACAGACTTATACTTTTTAATGATGTCAATTTAAATACAAGTAACAACATTAAACACAAAATACTGCAAAAAAAAAGATAAACAAGTGATACATGTGTCAGTTTTCTTGAGCACATACGCAGATTGTTTTGAATAAAGTAATCACATTACTGTCATAATTCGACAAACGACGCTTTATACATATCTTAGATGGACAAATGCTTTGCACAAGTCGATATGTGACACTGTTTGTGCTCGGTGCGTCGTTGATTTTGGATAATCGTATAATGACACTAGTGCCATCTAGACATGACGTGACATAGACGTGACACTTTGTGAAATAGGAGTTTATAGTTTTATTAAACTGTTGGTGCAATAAAACCGATTTTAAAATTTTTTGAGTTATGACTCTTTGAACGGAGGTGCGATTTATTAATTTTGCATGTAAAGTTTCCATCAGTTAATTCCAGTGACGGATCTACGTGGAGGGAAAATGGGGAAATGTTCCCCCGTGAAACCACCCCCGTTTGGAAATAAGGTCCAACATTAAAAAAAATGGTTAAAACATAAAAAAAAAATATATTAGCTGACATGAAACTTAAACCACAGACAAACAAATTCAACCCAATAAACACGCTAGTTAGGAAAATTAAGGGAGCTAGATTAGGGAACATCCATAAACTACGTCGTAAAAATTTCGGACTTTTTAATACCCTCCCCCCTTCCGTCGTAAAGCGTCGTTTACAGTTTACCCCCCCCCTTCATACCGACGTCGCAATTGCAACTCATGACTTCCCCTTTTTAGTGATTTTTTTTTTAAATTCAATGATATTTCTTGATTTTTGAAAGTTTGCTCTCAAAGTTTATTTACTTACTATGTGGCTCATTAATATCCGCCTACTTTTTTCTCTCAATTCACTGTACAACTAATTAGCTTTATTGGGATAAAAGACAATACTTTTATCGGAATTCCGATATGCTTCCTTAACTGCATCATATAAACCTTGATACTTATTTTGTTTTGATTTCAATACCATTTCTTTGATTAAGTATAAATACAATGTACTAACTAAATAGAATATAATATTTTATTTCTATTCATTCTTGTAGAATTGTTTCACACAGAGTATTCAGTAAGTAAATGAACAGTTTAATATTTATTGCTTCCAGACGTTGTTCTGTATAGAAGCGTTTGTTTGAATACATCGAACAATGTTTTATTGTTTGTTATTCTGTACAAAACTGCTAGAAATACATATTATTAAGGCTGTGAGTGATAAAAACGAAATGAAATATATGCGATAAAAGTAATATACCTACTAATTCTTTTTAATTCTAAAATAGGGTAATTTTTTATATTCGTGAACACCAAGCAACGTCGGATGTGCACTCATGCCCCGCTCCCTGTCGTATACCGTCGTAATAAGCAAAGACCCCCATTCCCCTCTTCAACGACGTAGTTCATGGATGTTCCCTTATTGCTACTGGAAACTACTTATGTATGTAGTTTGGGTTTATCTTTTTTATGTCCTTTGGTTGGTGTTTTATTGGAAGTTCCCCCCCTGGCAACTTTCCGCTCCCAAGGCAAATATCTAGATCCGCCACTGGTTAACTCTTGTTCTGGTTGCTGTAAGTTTTTAAAAAGTTTACTTATTCAGTCAATTTGGAACTTCAACATCTGAATAACAGGATTACCAGAACGTGAGATGAATATGGACTGAAGCTAAACAACACCACAAAAACAAAGGTGATGGTCTTCAGTATAACGCTAATAAAACCAGAAGTGATAACAGCATATTATAGAGAACCACTGGAGAGAACCAGCAGTATCAGTTACTTTGGTTGTAATCTAAATAAAAACTGGGACATATATTTCTCTCTCCTATGGCGCTACAGCCCAAGTCGGGTCTGACCTCCCCCAGCATCCGCCTCCAAGTATCTTTGTTCCTGACTGCTCTCCTCCAGTTATCCACGCTCAAACTCTCTTTAACATAGCGCTCACTGAGTTCTATAGTGGCACAACCGCAAAAATGAAGTTCTGAGATAATTGACCATAAAGTTTCATGACATCATCAAAATTACAATTTATGGATAAGAGGTCGACAGAAGGAACCAAATACTTGTCAATGAATGGTTAGATGTCACATTTTTTTTCCATAGTTTTATAGTGTTTTGGCAAAGATGGTCGGTCGTAAGTAGTGGCATAAAGAGTTCATAAAATAAACGTTTTTATTTTTTAATTTTTTTTATTAATCATGTTTTTATTCGCACTAAAGATATACTGTATGAACACAACAATATTTTTCTTACTAATAACAACTAAAAAAGAATTATAAAATGATTATCAGTTATAGAAAAATTTTGTTTATAGAAACAAGAATAAAAACGTGGAATATAAGTTAATGTAAAATTCACTGTGACTTTAATTAATTGCATTAGATCGAATAGGATAGGTACATTAGATCTTCATACTTTTCTCTGGAAAGTGGAATTTTATTTTGATAGACCCTTTTATTGTCAATGTCTTTAAAAGAGAATACTTTGCTAGGATTTATGGTTCGTATTTCTTTGAATAAGTTCACCATTTTAAAATAAAATTCGTCAAAGGAAGTTTTGTAAAGGAAAATGCTGTGATTTCCTTTACGACTTTCAGTATTGAAACATCACTTAATGAAGACTTCTCCCGGACCTATGAAGACCTAAAGTAATACATAAAGTCTAAGTGAAAAAAACTACACCCTTACTTTTGTACATTATTTAACAAAATAAAAAGCATTGTTATTGGTTCTTCCAGCTATCTCTGCTACATTAACCTGTTTCATCAATGCCATTATAATGTAGTTTAGGTGCTTGGAAATGTCTCCCAAATCCCAGTATATCTTAAAAACGCTCGTCTCTCTTCTTCTATGCATTTCCGGTACATGTTTGCCTGCATTTTGTGATGTCACACGGATTTTTAACTGATCTGCCTGGAACGTCTATCTTCCTGTTGTACATTTGATAAGATTATACAGAGATTCGAAGGCATTTAATTCGGTTTTGTATCCACTTCTTACATTCTTCTTCTTCTTACATTCCAAGTGAAATATAAGAAAAAGTAAACCTATACTGGCATAACTTTGTTCTTCCATGGCATAAAGTGAATTATTTGAATTAAAATAAATTCTATACCGACACAACCTTTTAATTTGGTGACACAAATAGCATGTTTTACCAAAAAAATTCATTTCGTACTGAAGGTACGAATTGGTATATTTTTATTGAAGGTTATAAAAAAAGTGGCATAACATTAGTTTTATTAAAATGTGCCGGTATTCCACGTAGAAGCAACACAAACACACCTAATGTCAACGTCATATTAAATATGTGACGGTATAGTGCTGCCGCGCGAGCGAAATGGAGGAAAATATGCACGTGGTACAACTCTATCTAGGGGATTCTATGCAAGCTACCGTTATGCCGGTTTCGTTCAATAATAAAGTGAAATTTCGTGATTTTTAAGTACAGTAGACTCCCGTAAGTTCGGCCACCTCGGGACCGGACCCTAGGCCGAACTTAAAGGTGGCCGAACTAACTGATGCTTATCTAAAAAGTGCCCATTTATTGTTTGTATGGATCTAGCAAAAACAAAACACTTGTACAGTAGAAGACAACACAGAGGAATACTCTGACATATATTTAACATATCGCACCCTTAGTAATATAGAGGCACAATCCAAAAAAGTAGATTTTTGTGAAATCGCGTTTAAAGATTTTGCTTTCCAACATTACACCTATTCTTTCAAATAACATGCTTATTATTTAAGTTGTAAATCTGAAATTTGGCAGATTTGTTATTTGATAATTTGTTATTTGATTAGACGCAAATATAGATTTGCGTCTATTTATAGTGTATTACACTATAAATAGCAATGACAAAAGATAATCATATAAATAAATTCCATTAATTACATGTAATGAAAAAAAATACATTTCAAGTTAGTCCCATATAGTACAAAAGAAAATAACAGAAATAATTGTTTAAGTTTGATCCCTTATATTATTAATGTTCTGGCACTATTTATGCAAAATAACGATCTCTTATGAATTAGACCCATTTATTTATTAAATTTTGCATAATATAACGGCTCAACTACAAACAGTTCTATATAATACAAAATGTTAAAACACAAACTCGCCGGGATTTTCGTCATAGAAAGACATGTTACTGATTGCTACCTTGTAGCAGTAAAAACGAGAGACGGGCGGGGAGAGTGAGAGAGAGACACAAATATAGCCATTTATGTTCTTTTCTCTCTCTGTCAGCGCTAACCGGTAGAGAATTTCATTTTGTGCCGTTATAACTTAAAATCACAGTTAACACAAATTATGAGTTGAGCCCTTATATTACTGAGGGTGCGATATATGAAAAGATAGACCATTACAAAAATGCTATAAAACAATACTTACAGAACTCTAGGCCGAATAACATTTAAAAATATTATTGCACATTGGTGGTTTGGCTTCTTAAACACTTAAAAAGTCAGCATTTTTTTTTTTAATTTTCTTTTCTAATGATTTTTGATGTGCAAAGTCTGTGACTAATGCTCAGAGAGCCGACCGGACTAAGCGGAGACCGAACTAACCGAGGCCGAACTTACGGGAGTCTACTGTAGTGGTTATTACAAAACACCATTTTCTGAAAATATGCCCAGAAATGTGTATAGAACTCAGTGAGCGATAGGTTTTCACGTCATCTAACCACCTCTTTCTTGATCTTCCTACCGGCCGACGTCCCACCAGAGTTCCGCTAGGTAGAGAACTGGAACAAGCAAAGAAATTCGAATACGTATAGATAAGGTCAGAGATACATTTTTTAAGATGAAGAAAATCTTATGTGGAAACAATTACTTTGAGACTGAAAATTAGATTAGCAAAGTATCATGTGTTCTCTTTTCTTTAATATGTCGTCGAAGGTTGGGCTTTAAACACTCAACGAAAAAGGTACGTAATATCAATAAAAATGTTAATTCAGACAACAAACGCAATTCTTAAAATTTGTCCAATTCTTGGTTTTATTGGCACAACAAAGCGATGTTCATCAATTCATTATTTTCGTTAGTTGAGCCAATGTATTACGTTTATTGAATGGACGAACATTCATTATGTATACCATAATCTCACTTTATTGATATTACGAACTCTGTTCATTGAGTCAACGAACACTATTTATTGAAACAACAACGTCGTTAATTGACCGACGAAGACCATTCGTTGTGCCAATAACAGTGTTATTTCTCCTAACGTATTTCGTTTATTTCTACAATTATTTCCGTTTATTGTTACAATTAATTCCGTTCATTGGCACAATAAATACGGTAGTTCTTACAAGCAATTCTATTCATTCTTACAATCAGTTTCGTTCGATCCTACTATGAACGTATTTTATATTAATAATTACTGAATGCATTAGCCCAATGTATCATATTAATTGATTAATAATAATTTTTTAAATCCCCTTTTTTGTCCTTAACCTTTAGGACTTTACACTGTGTGATTTCTCATAATTATTATATCGCTTATACAGTGCACTGGAATAAGTGTTACACTCCCCCCCCCTATTAACTTATTTATTTTTAGCACATAAGCAAAACGCTCGGACAGGTCGACTTTTAAAATTATCAAAGTATATTATAACATCAATGTTTCGAACTTTACACGATCCCTCTTCAGGTGACAGGCGTAACTTTGATTTTTTTTAATGGGAAAGTACATCATGTGACAGCTCATTTAAAAGTGTTTGAAATAGTGATTTCAAAAATGTATAACACTTTAATCATTTTTGAGAGCGCAGGGGCAAAATTTCGATCGAATTATTTTTAAACGCATTCATTTTTTTGGAATCCTGAGAAAACTAATAAGTATTTTTGAAAAATTTAACCGCAGAATAAAAGACTACATTATTACTGAGGGCTGAAAGTCCCTTAGAATAAACAAAAAGTTTCTTTTGAATAGTATATTTGAAATAAAAAATCATACTAATTTTTCTCTTTTTCACCCCTGTGACTTATTAAAATAATCATTATAGAAGTTCTCAGGGACTTCAGACCCTCGATAATACTGTAATATTTTATTCTGCGTTTAAATTTTCAAAAATACTAATTATTTTTTTCATTCAGGATTCGAAAAAAATTAATACATTTAAAAAGAATTCGGCCAAAATTTTACGCTTACGCTCTCAAAAAGGATTAGAGTATTATACATTTTTACCTTATTTCACGATAAGAGACACACGAAATCTTCCTTCTACTACGGACTACACTTGGAAACAAAATGCAATTATTATTCGGCACTTCGGTAGAGCTAACAGCATTGTTTAACAAAGAACTCCTTTTTAAACAATGGTAACACAGAGAAGCTAGGGGTATCACGATAAGGAAAAGCCGTTACATTTCAAATGGTCAAGCAAAACATTTATTGTCTCAACAACCACGATTATTGTCACAATTAACGCATTGATTGTGGGAATTAAAGGCAGTAGTAGATTGATTAATGCATTCGTTGTCACAATAATCAGTGTACATCTATTCAATAATCATATATTACTCTATATTAACAACATTTGTACATTGTCTTAATGAAATCTGTACGTTGTCACGATAAACCAAGGTAATTGCTTGTCATCTACGAAATCAAGAACGTGAGTTGTTGCCACAATTACAGTATTTATTAAATATACGAAACTAAGTTATTGGCTGAATAAATTGAGTGTTATTGATTAATGTACTCTAGTTATTCTCACAATTATTATTCAATCATTGTGACAATAACCAAGTACATTCGTCAATGTCTAAAAGTTCGTTGAAACAACAAATTAAATTGTTGTGACAACGAAATACTATTCAATAATCACTGTTAATCAATATTACGAACTAAATTTTTTTGAGTAAACGGATACACTTTTCAGAAAACTGAAAGACTTTAAAATCTGGGTTTATCGAAGAATCCTACGAATAAGTTTAGTAGATAGAATTCGTCACAAGGTTGTTTTGCAGCGGATGGGAAATGGTACGAAAGTGGTCAGAACAGTTAAACCTCGCAAACTGGAATATTTTGACCATGTTATGCGTCACTAAGAGAGAGATATAATGAACTTCATTTACTAACACAAAGCAATATAGACGGAAGAAGAGGGCCATGTCAAAGAAGAACGTCATTATCCTCTAATAGATCCTCTGCATCCCTTTTCATTAGTATGTCGAATTTGATAGCCTACGCACGATAATCGATCCTGGCACAGAAAGAAGAAGAAAAAGAAGATACATATTTTATGTTATATTGTGTAAAGATGCTATTTTATAGTTACTTGTGTTATAAAAGTCTGAATAATTCATTTTACGAGCATTTTAGATACAAATTATTAGTCCCTCTCTATTTTGCTCTACTAGATAGATCATAAGTACAATTAAATAATAATTGCGAACATCATTGTTCGTAATGATCTTTGTTATTTCATTAAGATGTTTCAGAGATAAATCTTAGAGAGTAAAAATTACTTGAAAGTTTTTTACGGATGCTTTCTACTAATTTTGCAGCGTTCTGTTAATTTTATATTGCAACATTTCTTCTTATTGCAATAATTTAGGTACAGAAGCGGCTTCAGATATTTATTTGTGGATATTTTAAAGTACTTTAAAATCCACATAAAATGATGATACATGCCAAGATATTTCCGAATTCAAAATTCGAATACCTGGTTTAAAAAAAGGAGATTTTATAATTTGTTTAGAGAATGTAGTCCAAGAGCTGGAAGCGGATCTTGCTAGTGATAAGTAATATGGACAAACTATACGGTGATATGTTGAATTATTTGTGTACATGACTTTCCCATACAGGCGGACACCAGAGCCGGGGACGAGGGTAGTTATAAGGAGTCAAAGTCGCGATTTTTATTATTTTTTTTAAGCTCATGATCGAGATAGTGCACCAAAATTTGGGAATAAGTAGGTCGTGACATAACTAAGCAAAATCTCCAGGGACGTACAGCTCCGTGGGGGACAAAGGGGTGACGAGCAGGGCTGAATATAAAAATTATAAGAGATTTTTTGACGATCGTGATCGAGATAGTGCATCAAAATTTGGAAATAAGTAGATCATGACATAACTAAACAAAATCTCTAGGGGCGAAACGCTGCGTCTTTGAAGAAAGGTGTGGCGGGCAGGAGTGAATATACCTAAAAATTATAAGAGTTTTTTTTTATTACTTTTCGCGATTTTTATTATTTTTTTAAGCTCATGATCGAGATTGGGTGATTTGGGTGATGCTCGTCATCAAGAATATCGCCTGGTGAGAACAATAGTGACGAAACTTCAAAATGAACATTTAGAGATAATCTTATTTGAAGTTTTGATGAAACTGTTAAACAGTATAACTGACTAATAGGTAATCATTTTGCAGAATTTTTCTAATGATATGCTTCTACTCATTTAAGGGGGGGGGGGGGTATGGGTTGAAATCAACATATCAAGCACATTTGTATTAATTTTCTTCGAAGGTATGGTACAATTATTTTATTTTTAAATTAAATAAACATAATAAGTACAATTCAAAGAATATTTAGAAAAAAATTCAATCCAAAATATTGAAAAGTAAGAAATTGGTGACCAATTTTGACAGGCAGCTCACAAAAAAATGGATTTTGCGGTGGACATCAGAACTCATCACTAGATCATACGAAACAAAAAATTCAAAAAGATTTAATTAGCTTATGAGTTTCGCGAGGTCACAACGTCGAGTTTTTTTATTTGTAATGATTTTTTAATTTTTGGTATCACTCAGAAATCAAAAAAATGAAATTTTTGGTAAAAATTTTGTGAAAATCAACAGATTTATTATTGTTGAACAAAAAATAAGCAAAAAAAGAAAAATATCTCGACGTTGTTACCTTATGAAATGTCTTAAGAAAATCTGTGCAAAATATCAGGTAGATCGGCCGAGTAGTTTTTTAGTTACAATGTCCACTGCATTTGAAAATGCAGTTTTGAGAAAAATGCGTTTACAGTTTTGACAACTGCATCTTCACCTTCTTATTTGTCTGCCAAATCATAAAGTGATGCACATTGGAATATTTTTTGAATTGAGGAGTAATCTACAAAAGAGAAGGCGAACAGTTGTTTAAGGTTTCTCACTACGCTCAAGCGTGCTGGCGAGAAGTCAGTCGCGGCAAAGCGAGTCGAAGGTAGGAATATTCAACACGCTGTATTTCTGGTAATTTTACTCCGATTATTTTGAAATTTTCAGAGAGTATTCTTGAAAGTGTGCACTTTTATTTGAAATAATAAAAAAAATTAAATATTTCAAACCATACCCCCCCCCCTTAAACCAATTAGTAGAAGTAATTTTATTTGAAGAAAAGATGGAGATTGTATTTATTTTTGATTTTTTTTTCTGCCTTACGCCATTATTGCATTATCGAGGATGTTTAATTTGATGTTTCGCCACTATACTTTACTACTACTATACTACAACAGTTTAGTTTCTGTTATAAATAATTAAAAAATTTACTTTTAAAAATAAATTAAACGCATCAAATAAAATATTTTTTTCTACGGCCGTGCTAAAAGAGCCACTTTCACGCATGCATTTCGTTTCCGAAAGTTGCACTTTCCCGCATGGCGCGGCGTGCGTGAAATTAACTTTTCCCGCACGGCGCGCGGGAAAGTAAAATACCTTGTAATATGGCATTATAATATATTATAATACATACAATAAACTAATATTTAGATAGTGTTTACTAATTTATTTCAAATTTATCTTATTGTGTTCATGTTTTAATAATATTAGCGCGATAATTCGATAAAATAAAATTATGTTGACATAATATTTAAAAGTCAGATCAGTAGACAATTACAATGGTTTTGAATCGTCGTCATGGAAACCAATATCGTCGTCGTGGTAACCAATTATATTGAAAGTTTGGTTTTGACAACCTTGTCAAAGAACTAATTTGTGTATTTTCACTTCTAAATAAAAATTGATATAACTCTATTTTTTGTGGCTTTTTTCCAAACGTACGGCCCTAGAAAAAATATTGTTCCTAACTCATGCGGAAAGTGTTTTCCCCGCACTCGACTGCTTGCCCGAACTCCGCTATCGCGTCGTTCGGGTCAACGGCAGTCTCGTACGTGAAAGTATCACTTTCCGCACTAGTTAGGAAAATAACTATATTGTACACACCAAACAGTTATTCACAAAATGAAACTAAAGTACAATAGAAAAATAACAAAATAAGATCTTAAGTAATAATTATTAACATTATGTCTGTTAACAAGAAAACGATAGACATGATAAAAGATAAAAAGTAAGCAAAAGAACTATGAATAATAAAATTAAATTCATCATTTCACTCACGTATGTTTTATTTCAAACTACTAAAGAAATTATTGTGGGTAGAAGGAATTGATTTATTTTGTAAGACTTCTTTTTAGAAATGAATATTGGTTCTCGATAGTGTGAAATTAAACAATATTGATCCGAAGTGGATAGTCGCTTTCTTGATTTGCTATTTCAAGTACCTAAGAACGATTGAAACTAAGTTTCTGTATAAGAAGTTTTATAAAAAAAAACCACAAAAGCAAAAACGACCACACAGACAAAAGTGCTCATTCGCCACTATTGCACATTACACTACTATCTTTAATAAGATATCTAATATTTCAAATACATACAAGCACGGCGTAATTACAGATTCGCCAGTGTTGATTTGTTGATATAAAGTTTGGTGTGCTTTCGTCGTTATTGGATCAACATACTTGACAAATTCACAATACCATAAAGACTTGTAGGCGCCCTCTAGTAATAAGGAAATTAAATAATGGTTAGCCGATATTGCACATAAAAGAGGGCATATTTAAATGTCGGTTGATGAACTTAACTCAAAAACGTTGATTTTCGTGTTTCGCCACTATTGTTCTCACTAGGCGATATGTCCACAACTTTCACAATTGATTCATTTAGATGTGTAGAATCAAAATCCAAAAAGGCGGACAGCTAGGTAGGGACGGTTATTCTTAAGTTAAAGCTGATTTCATGTAATCGAATGAACGATCGTCCAATGAAGTCGTCCCAGGAACGTAACTCATAAATATTGACAATATCATTCTACATGAATGTATAGAAACTTATTTCGAATACTTTGTAAGGGTTAATATGTTTTATTTTTTTTGCATAAAAACGTCGCTTCGTAGGAAAAACAGTAAAATAGATTCTTTGTCACAAATTGAACGCGGAATTCAAAAATGATTTTTAATTTAAAATATCTCAGTGGAGTACTATTTTTTCTTTAACAAATTCCGACCATTTGACCATTACCCGTAATATTTTTTATCTTTTCTAACTTCCTCTATATAACTCTTCTACTTTCATTTGGCACCTGCAGAATTAACTTATCTTCTTTATTTTCTGTCTTATGTTATTGCAATAAAAAGGACTCTGGTATAAACAAATAGAAATACTTTTAAACTAATTGATGGGTCGGTCTTAAATTTTGAGGGTTTTTAATTACCTCAATAGCCAACTTTAGAGGGGAAATACCGAAGTTCTAGGTTAATTTTAATAATAGTTAACAAATAGATAACATATAACGGTTTTGCCTCATTTCGCAGTTTGTGCAGCAACAAATTGACTGTTTAACTTTCACAAATCGCCATTTTGAAGCTTTCTCAATGTTCTAAAAAATTAAATTTTGTAATTTTATTTAGCTATTTAGCTTTCTAATGGGGTGAAAATAACCGAAAAAATCGCGTTTTTTGCACTTAATTGATATAAATTTAAAAAAACGCCTACGAACTCGTGGCAGGAAACAGGTAGGTTTTCTTCTTATATGTCTACAATAACTAAAAAAGTTATCCAGATAGGTACGGTCAAAGTTCTGAGAAAAATCACACTACTCTTACGCCCGGTTTCATAATCAACTTAAAGTGAACATTAACTAAAGTTCACTTTAAAGTTGACATTTACCCATATGAATTGCATTGATATAGGTAACAATTTAAAATTGAAAGTCCACTTTAACTGATTATGAAACCGAGCGTAAGTCCTTAAATACCTCTCTACTACTAAAAATGTATTTTGGAAATATTTAATAGCAATTGAATGATATGTCCTTTCGTCTGTTGTCTGAAAATAGAAAATCAATTTACCCTTTTTCCTTCAATGAAACTGACCAATTACCTAATAAAGCCTCAATAAAAACTTCCACTCAAAATGTGCAAGTAATATTGGTTTCCTTATTAGTAATAAACAAGGAGAATTTATCGCTGATTGCAATTATTACACATTTGCCTGTTATTGCGAATTAGAAGCGATCTGTCTCTAGAAACTAGCGGAATTATCGGTTTTATTGTTTCGTCTAGTCTATACACTACGTAGATACAAATATTCGTTTAACTACTGTTGGCTTGGCAACAATTTTGAATATAAATAATATATTCACTTATTATAAAAAAAAAATATGAAAGTGCTGCGGGGAAAATTATGCGAAGGAATGGAAGAAATCTTTAAACTAAAGGACAGCTAAGGGACCAAAATAAAAAAAGAGATGATTTGCTGAGGAAATCCGAAAAATTTTATACTGAACTCTATACTCGTAATCTCCAACAAGAAAGAGACTATCAACAGAAAATGTTCAAAAGATAATTAACCAGGGATCAGAGCTTATTACTGAAATAACTAGAATAGAAATAGAGCACTCTAGAGGAGGCATATGTTCAACAGTAGACGATAACGGCTAGATGATGATTCTCTTATACAGGGTGTCCCGAAAAGATTGGTCATAAATTATATCCCACAATCTGGGTTCAAAAATAGTTCGATTGAACCTAACTTACCGTAATACAAATGTGCTCATAAAAAAAGTTACAGCCCTTTGAAGTTACAAAATGAAAATTGATTTGTTTCAATATATAGAAAACTATTAGAGATTTTTTATTGAAAATGGACATGTGGCATTCTTATGGCAGGAACATCTTAAAACAAAATTAACGCGAAATTTTTCCACCCCATAAAAAATTTATGGGGGTTTTGTTCCCTTAAATCCCCCAAACTTTTGTGTACGTTCCAATTAATTCATTATTGTGGTACCATGTTTTTACACAACGTTTTTAAAACTTTTTTGCCTCTTAGTATTTTTTCGATAAGCCCGTTTTTATCGAGATGCTGCTTCTCTTTTAATATGTTTACATAAAAATTTTATGGGGGTTCTGTTCCTTTAAACCCCCAAATGTTTGGGTACGGTTTAATTAAACTATTATTGTAGTACCATTAGTTAAACACAGTGTTTTTAAAACTTTTTTGCCTCCTAGTCTTTTTTTTGATAAGTCACCTTTTATCGAGATGTGGCTTCTTTTTCAAAATATACCTAATAATGTAAATTATAAATAAATTTTCAGATTATTAACAGGTCTCTATAATCGTACTTAACCATATACAAATATGTGGTGGATTCGAGAAATATTCAAAATATCTCGATAAACACTGGCTTATCGAAAAAGTATTAAGAAGCAAAAAAGTTTTAGAAATATTGTGTTTAACTAATGGTGCCACAATAATAGTTTAATTGGAACGTACACAAAAGTTTGGGGGGGTTTAAAGGAACAAAACCCCCATACAAATTTTTATGGGATGCACAAATTTTACTTTAATTTTTTTAAGATGTTGCTGTCATAAGAATGTCACATGTCCATTTTCAATAAAAAATCTCTAATAGTTTTCGATATATGAAAAAAAATCGATTTTCATTTTGTAAATTCAAAAGGCTGTAACTTTTTTTGTGTGCAATATTGTATATAGGTAAGTGAGGTTCAATCAACCTATTTTTGATCTCAGAATTTGTGGTATAATTTATGACCAATCTTTTCGGGACACCTTGTATATCATTATAAACCTGTTACGTTCTCTATTAAATATTTTTTGTTGCACTCCCCTTGTGCAGCATCCCCTTTTCTTATTTCGTATAGCTGCTCCTTCTCTTCACCCCATCTCCATTCTCTGCCGCCTACTGTCAACTTTTTGTATCCAATTCTTGCCATTTTCCTTTTTCTCTTTCTTGTTTTGCCAGTATGCTTATTTGTTTCTGTATTTCTTTTCCTTTCATCGTTAGTTTAAATGCATGTTTATATAAATGCGGTCGTTGTGGTTTTTTTAACTTGCTTTTGTTTTTCAATATCTCCGTTTTTTCAATCATTGTTTCCGTTTGTATAAAGGAGAGATTCTCCCCAATTTTTGTGGCAATTTCACTTTTATTTGCAGTTCTCTGCCTAAGACGTTTTTTAATTCCTTCTCTTATGTTTCTATTGTCGTTTGTGTTCATTTGTAATCCTGATATTATCAGGTTTTCTTCCTACTGTAGTTTTCGATGTATTGGCTTCTTTCCTGTAGCTGATTTACTTCTCTTTTCAAGTTCTGATTATATTGCCTCATTTCCATTAATTGCGTATTGATTTCGGCTTGTTCATTCTTCACTTGTTTTATTTCGTTTATCATTTCTTCAATTTTTTCCATAAGTTCTCTAAAAACTAGCAGAATTATCAGTAGTAATTGCACAAGAGCTCTGAAATTATTGAATTTTTCCCGAGTGACACTTTGACAGTTTTAATTTCACGAGCCGAAGGCGAGTGAAATTATGTCAAAGTGTCACGAGAGCAAAAATTCTATATTAATTTCAGAGGTCGAGTTCAATTTGTTGCGATTATTTCATGAATAAAACTGTTCAAAACCAAAATTTTATTGTAATTTATTTATGTAAGTACCATTAAACACACAGTTTTTATAAATATTTGACGACTGAAAGTCATCACTTTTATAATTTTTAAAACATTAATTGTCATTAATGTCACTGAATGTATTTTTTCGTAGAAGGGCATCTGACGTAATATACTTAACGACGGGAGATTATCAAAAATTATCGATTTAATTCAGATTTCTGTAGCTTTCTATTGGTCAGAATCTCCTATGAATTAAATAATCAGTTGTATTGTTTCGTCTATACACTATGTACGTAGATAAAAATATTCGTTTAACTACTGTTGGCTTAGTAACAAATTTTGAATGTAAATATAAATGTATTCTCTAAGGCAAGACGCACACCATAGAAACATGAAACGAAAAACATGAAACATGAAACGTGAAACATGTTTCATGAAAATAAAACACTGCTAAACAAATCTCAAAGTCCGCCTACCAATGAAAAGAGTGTGATTCATGCTCATGACACATTTTTATTTTCAGAGAGTTTCATAAATGGCCGGACGTATATCTGTTTAGCAGTGTTTTATTTCCATGAAACGTAATTTACGTTTTATGGTTCTTTGATGTGCGGCCTGCCTAAAAGGGCCGCACATCAAAGAAACATGAAACGTAAATCACGTTTCATGGAAATAAAACACTGCTAAATAAATAAACGTCCGGCCATTTATGAAACTCTCCGAAAATAAAAGTGTTTTATGAGCATGAATCACACTCGTTTCATTGGTAGGCGGACTTCAAGATTTGTTTAGCCGTGTTTTATTTTCATGAAACGTGTTTTACGTTTCATGTTTCATGTTTTCCGTTTCATGTTTCGTTGGTGTGCACATCAAAGACACATGAAACGTAAATTACGTTTCATGGAAATAAAACACTGCTAAACAAATATACGTCCGGCCATTTATGAAACTCTCCGAAAATAAAAATTGTGTCATGAGCATGAATCACACTCGTTTCATTGGTAGGCGAACTTTGAGATTTGTTTAGCAATGTTTTATTTTCATGAAACATGATCACGTTTCATTTTCATGTTTTTCGTTTCATGTTTCTTTGGTGTGCAGCTTGCCTTAGATATCAATATGAACCTTTTACGTGTTCTATTAAATACGAACTTCGGTAATGGATGTCATACTAGTGGAGGAAACCCTAATTTTGAGAAAGAATCCGCCCGTTTAATATTTTTGAGTAAAACTACTTTTATAATATTAAACCAGGACACTTTTTGAACTAAAACCACCGGAATAAATCGATTTTAAAATACAGCACCTATCAACTTGAAACTTTTTGTATTATGTGTGAGATGATGTCAGGAAAAAATTCTACAGAAAAGTCTACTAGAAAAATGGTTGGAAATACATAATTGTATTTACACTGCCTAAAATTCATCCAAAATGCATAAACACATGAAAATCAGTACTTTTTGGGGCCAGAATTTGTTACTAGTGTGTTTTTGGGGTCGCTAAAGATGAATAGGCCATCAGAACCGACCCCCCGGAGCACCCGGTGTCGAGGGTCCCTGCTAATGCACATTGTTTGGAGTCCCCAGTGTGTTTGGTACTAAATTGATGCAAACAGACTACTCGGGAATTTTTGAGGTTTCTGAACCCGAATACGCCATCAGAACCGAGCTCTGGGGCACCTGGTGTCCAATTTCGAGGCTTTCCGACATTATACTGATGCAGAGTACTCGAGCATAGCAATCACACTGGGCACAATCCAGGGGACGGTTCTGATGTAATATTCATGTTTCATCAATCCCAAAAATCCCCCAGTGTGTAATCTGTTTACGTCAATTTAGTGCCAAATCCCTCGAGACTCCAGAAGATGATGTGGGTGCAATAACCCTGGGCACCAGGTACTCCGGGGGGTCGGTTCTCAGGGTGTTCGTGCTCAGCAACCCCAAAAACCCTCGAATATAATCTATTTGCATCAATTTAATATGAAGAACCCCCCAGAACTCCACATGTCGTGTCAGTGGTAACTCTGGGCACCAGGTTCTCCGAGTTTCGGTTCTGATGACGTGCTTTTTCAGCAACCCCAAAAACCACCGAGTAACAAAATATATTAATAGACTGATTTTGATATGTTGATGCACTTCTGGATGCATTTTATGTACTATGAATGCAATTCTGCATTTCCATACATTTTTCCCGACGTCATCCTGAAAACAATGCAAAAAGTTGCAAGCCGATAGGTACTGTTTTTAAAAATCGATTTATTTTTCAATCGCCCTGGTCTATACGGATAATTCCTGGATTTTAATTTTACGAATAAATGTTTTTTTAGCAGTGGATGAACAGAAGCATACACGATTAGGAAATTTAATAAACTCTTATCATGAGGTTACTGCAAACAGTATTATCACGGATTCGTTGTAGAAAAGGGTATTTTATTCTCGTCTGGGAGATAAGACTTTGTTTAAATATTTTTAATATATTATTTGTAAATTTGTTATGGAAAAACCGTAATTATAGTAAGACATTTTAGAATTTTTATTACTTACTTTGTTTAACTAATTTCTAGATAATGCAAGGTTTAGAAACCTTTTCGGGTTTGTTATGCAGAATATTCATTGCTGTGATAATGCAAAAAAATTTTCAAACGTTAGACCTCTAATTGATACATTGAATCAAAAAATTATCGATTTATAGGGGAGTGCATACAGATTTTCACTTCGGGAAAAATCAAACAAGATATAACTTTTTGTAATTATATTAAGCAATGTTTAATAAACAACATATCAAAAAGTTCTACTCGAGAAGTGGGTGCTTCATTTTTTATTAAGCAAATGAACTACGAAGTTTGATGTTTTTTTTAAATAACTCCGAAAACATAAATTTTAGAACAAAACTGACAACCATTGAAAAATTCAGAAAATTTTACAAAAAAAACCTTATATAAAGAATTTTCTAAAATTAAATCTGTCTCTTCTATACTTTTTTATTTATAACGCTAAAGTCGCTCTTCTCACAAACATTGGCGCACTGTAAACTAGCGTACGGCGAAGTGCACGGTTGAGTTTTTTTAATGTAATTCTTTAACTAATGGATCAAATGAAATTTTATAAATTGAGCCTAAAAGAAGAATAATTAAGCTATCTTATGGTTATAATAAAAAGAAATAAAATTTATGGGCATAAGTACCGTGGGGGCGGAAAATGAGCCTTACATGAATTTTGTTTAAAAATGATTTAAAAATGTGTAACTAATACAATTTTTCTTATAAAACCCTCAATCTTACACAACTTACCTTTCAAGAATCGTACTAAATGAAGTTTCATTAAAAAAAAATTTCAAAAATTTAATTCAAATGATATGACGTCTTAAAAAATGTAATTTTTGAAATCTTCGTAGTTTTATAGCATTACCACCACTTTAAGACGGTATTACTCAAGTTTGAACAGATATACAGTCGAACCCGCTTATTAGAATACCTCTTAAAGGAATTTCCCGTTTTAAGGAATAGAAATTTGAGGTCCCGAAACATTTATAGTAGCAACCAATGATCGGTTATTAGAATATCCCGGTTATAGAAATACTTTTACTTGGCACAAAGGCTATTCCAATAAGCGGGTTTGACTCTATTACAATTTTATAAGTGATTTTTTAAAGCTTAGGATGTAATCTTTAAAATGCACTAAATTATTTTACTTTAGAAATGAAATAGACTATTTCTTTTTGAGAAAATTAAGAAAGATAACAAAAATGTAATACAAAAACCGAAAATTACCAGCTAAAAAAATGTTTATATAAAGTGATCAAAACTTTTTTCTGTAAAATTTACCCAAAATACATTTAATAATAAACTTCAGCAATAATAAATGTTCAGCAAAAAATTTTTTTTAGCTCTTATGTATGTGTGCGTAGGTAACTTGGAACCTATTGATAACTTTTTTATTATCAGTTTTACGAAAAAAAGTTATTCTGTATAAAATACTCCGCATTGTATATGATCTAAGATGCAATCATCAAATATCAAATTTAATGAATTTTATACGAGGTATGTCAAAAAATATGAATTTCATTCAAGAGTAAAGTATCGTTAAATTTCACAATATCGAAAATTGCTATTAAGAAAAGTTGTTTGGAATTAAAAAATTTATTTTAGTATTCAATTATATCCTTCTAGTTAAAATATTGTGAATTATAAAGGCACTTAACTCTTAAGAACAATTCATATTTTTACATACCTCGTCTAAAATTAAAAAAGTTTAATATCTGATGGTTGTTTAATAATAATAAAAAGTTTAATATCTTATATTTTAGACCAGGGAGAGCATTTTATGAAGAATTTTTTTTCGTAAAAGTGATAATAAAATATTTATCATAATTGTAATAAAATGATGATGAGTATCCGTAATTTGAGAAAAAGTTGAAAAAAAAATTTCGATTAGAATAATGTAATTATATATTTAAACATAGTTTTTAATTTTTTAACAACTTTTCATAATAGTATTTTTTGATATTCTGAAATATAAAGGTACTTTACTCTTTAACGAAATTCATATTTTTGACATAACTCGTATAAAATTGATAAAATTTGATATCTGATGGTTAAATTTTAGATTTTTGACTATCCAGAGCATTTTATGAAGAATAACTTTTTTTTCTTAAAATTGATAATAAAAAAGTTTTTCATGCGGTTCCTAGCTACGCAGACATACTGTATAAGAGCTTCTGTATAAGAATTTTCAAATTGCAATGCCATATTCGGATTCAGTATAATCAAAAACAAAATAGAAACATATTTGATCAAAGTAAAATGATCAATTTAACGATATTTTTAAAATTGTTAATACAAAAAAATTGTTATTGTTTAAACAATTAATAAACAATTAGCGGCCAAATCAGTGAATAGAACTTTTTACTTTAACATGTATATAAACTAACAAAAGAAGTGTTAGAAAAATATAAGCTTGTTTGAATTTTATCGAAACAATGCATGTTTTCGTTCTAATTGCACTCCCCTATTAGAGCCATAATAGGAACATCATAGCTTCTTATTCTTCAGATGCAAATCCACTAATGGATGTTAGCGATCACATTTTCTATGAACTCTCTGTTTCTTGCAATGTGTATCAAATATTGTATGTCGTTTATCCCTGTCCATTGCCTTATGTTTCGGACCCAGGACATTTAATTGCGTCCTATTCCTCTCTTGCTTTCAATTTTACCCTCGATTATATGTTAAAGGAACTGGTATTTTTCGTTTCACATGATGTGACCCAGATGCCGTTTTCCTTTTCTTGATGGTTTCGAAGAGTTATCGTTCTTGGTTGATTCTCTTAAGGACTTCTACAATTGCGACTTTCGCCGTCCATGATATCTTTAGGATACGGCAATAAAGCTACATTTCGAAGGCTTCTAATCTGTTTATATCCCTCGTTTTGAGTGTCCAGCTCTCTACGCCATATAGCAGCACCGACCATATGTAGCACTTAGTAAACTTTAGTCTCAGTTGAAGATCGAACTCTGAACAGGTCAGTACCTTCCTCAATTTTACGAAAGCTTATCGAGCTTGCTTAATGCGATATTTTACTTCCCTGTCCGATGCCCAGTCTTCAAAAAGCCACGTTCCCATGTATTTAAATTTGCTCACTCTTTCAATGGACTTGGTATTTAGTGTTATGGTATAGTTTTCAAGTTTCAAGTGCATCCAAGTTTCTGGAAATGATCATAAATTTGGTATTTTTGATATTAACCTCTAATCCCATTCGCTTACTGTATTCCCCGATTATGGTGACAAGTTGTTGAATATCGACTATATTGTCACAAATTAAGTTGATGAGTAGTCCATTCACTTTGATTCTCATCTCTGCATCTTCCAAAGACTTTTGAAATATGGCGTCCGAATAAATGTTAAAAAAAGAGGGGAAGTATACATCCCTGTCGAACACCCCTTCTTATATGTATGGGTTTGGATACAGAATTATCTATTTTTAATTGTGCAGTTTGATACCAGTACAAGTTTTCAAAGCATTTTATGTCTTTTGGTCTATATCAAGTTTCTTGAGGATCTGCATTAACTTGTGCTGTTGGACACGATCAGACGCTTTTTCGTAATCTAAAAAGCATATGAATACCTCCTTCCTCTGATCGTAACAATTTTGGACCAGCACCTGTGGTGCTACTACTGTTTCTCTTGTTCCTAAACCTCGCCTTAAACCCGAACTGAGAATCACTGATGTCCCATTCACATTTTTTGTATAATCTTTGATGTAGTATTTTTAAGAATATCTTTAAAGTCTGACTCATCATACTAATGAGTCTATGATCCTCACATCTTCTTGCATTGGCTTTCTTGGGTAAGGGGGTAAATGTAGAGCGTAACCAATCTGGAGGATAGTAACCAGTTTCATAAATAAAATGAAATATTTTTAGTGCAGTCACCGAAGGCGGATATGAGCTATTACCTCCGATTTCGTTGAACCTCCATCGATTTACATGAAAATTGGTGAAAGGTTAGAGAATATCTTACGGAACAAAGGTGACATGCTGCCAACTTGCGCTTTTATCCTGGGGGTGGGTTTCACCCCTTCTCAGGGGTGAAAATTATTTTATTAAAAATAATCAATAAATGGACAAATTCTGAGCAAAATGTGTTATATAAAGTTATTAAAATAAATCAAAACTTTTTGAGTTATTAAAGATCAAAGCTTTTAATTTTTCGTGAGAAAAATGCATGTTTTTAACCGATTTTTCATAAATAACTCAAAAACTATAAGTTTTTGCAAAAAAGTTATTATTACAAAAATTGAATATAATAAAAAACTAAATAAATCCCTTACTAGAAAAACCCTTTAATGTTAACTAAAACTGAGTTATAGGTTATTGAATGTATATTTTTTTCGGCGAGTACCCAAATCTAAGTATTCAAGCTTAAATAACAAGAAAATGATGCATTTTATAACATAAACTTATAAATCATTTGTCAAAGTACTTAAAAATATCTATCAAATGAGCCCTCGAAAAAGTTGATAGCATTAAAATTTATGTTCCAAAAATTTTTCAAAATTTATCTTTTAAAATTTTTACCAAAAAATATTACGGTTTTTTTAAAATAACTCCGTTAATTTTCGGGATATTAGGTTCACCTAAAAACCATTTGAAAGTTAGTTCTAAGGGATATTAAACGATGTAAAATTTAATCTTTTAGACGCCTTACTTTTTTAAAAATAAAAGGTTAAATGGCCCCGGTTACATGGTTCTCGCAGCAAAATTTAAGTTTTAAACGTTTCTATCTCGGTTATTTTTCACCCTACAGAAATAAAAAGGTAATATATTTGATACAGAAGAAACTAAAATTTTGTTATATATCATTTTTTACGTGAATTGAGTATTTTTGGAGTTATTATCAAAAGAATATGAAAATTACGTTAATTTTAAAAATTCCGATTTTTTATATTAAATATTTTTTCCAAAAAAGGATTACTACTTACACCTTTGTTGCTTGAAGTATCCTCTAACAACTCACCAATTTTCATAAAAATCGATGAAGGTTCAACGAAATCGGAGGTGAAAACCTTCAGTGACTCCACTATTTATGTAGTGCTGAAATTCCCCTTTTCTCCAGTAGTGTGAGTATTTCTGAAGGGATTTCATCTGGTCCAGGTGCCTTATTCTTTTTTGAATTTATTATTGCCTTTTCTATCTCCACTTTAGTGAACGAAGCTGGAAGGAACATGGACCGGGAAAAAATATTTAAGTAATTATTTTTAAAGAAGGAGGCACACGAAGGCGAAGATAAACAATTAAATCGCATACAAATGCGATGACCATATAAGGTTGTAGCAATTTACTCATTCACAATGATCATCTCAATACGCACCCAATTGCATATAAGTGGTGGTCCATGTGGTGAGACCGCTCCCATCTGAAATAATTTCTGATTCGGTTTCTTTGTGGATTCCTATTTAAAAATGTCCCCTTTAAACAAATCTGAAGGGTGCCGGGCGGAATTTTTGGGCAGAAATTGTTTGAACAATTTTTTTAAACAAATACAAAAGATCACGTTTTTTTTGCTCTGGAACATATATTTTTAAGTTTTTTCGGTCATTCTAAACAAGAAAGGTATCTTGTAATGTTTTTTAAAAATTGATAGTTTTCGAGTTATAGGCGATTTAATATTTGAAAAATGCGAAAATACGCATTTTCGAGACTTAAAAACTCATATTCAAATTAGTATTTTTGATGTTGCAAGATACTTCAATTGAAGATTAAACATTCAGTTTCAAGATTCTAAAGATTGACCGTATCTAACCTTAATTTATACCGTTGTTTTTTAATTGTTAAATATGCGTTTTTATCCGATTTTTTTGCCGGTGTGGCGCGCTCTATTTCAAAACTCTCCTATTTTCCTCGGAAAAATATTTTTTCTAGATTCTTTGGGATATTCAAAATAAAATAAGTTTTTTGACATTTTTCTCAAAAGTTAATAGTTTTAAAGTTATAAGCGATTAAAAATCCGAAAAATGCCAAAAAACGCATTTTTTTACGTTAAATCGTTTATAACTTTAAAACTGTTAACTTTTGAGAAAAATGTCAAAAAACTTATTTTATTTAGAATGTCCCAAAGAATCTAGAAAAAATGTTTTTCGGAGGAAAATTGGAGATTTTTGAAATAGAGCGCGCCGCACCGGCAGAAAAATCGGATGGACATGCATATTTAACAATTAAAAAACAACGGTTTAAATTAAGGTTAGACGCAATCACTCTTCAGAATGTTGAAGCTGAATGTTTAAACTTCAATTTAAGTATCCGGCAACCTCAAAAATACTAATTTAAATATGAGTTTTTAAGCCTCTAAAATGCATATTTTCGCATTTTTCAGATTTTAAATCGCCTATAACTCGAAAACTATCAATTTTTAAAAAAATTTACAAGATACCTTTCTTGTTTAGAATGACCCTCAAAACTTAAAACTATATGTTGCGGAGCAAAAAAACGTGATCTTTTGTATTTTTGTTTAAAAAAATTTTTCAAAAAATTGTTAAAAAACAATTTCTGCCCGGCACCCTTCAGATTTGTTTAAAGGGGAAATTTTTGAATAGGAATCCACAAAGAAACCGAATCAGAAATTTTTCCAGACGGGAGCGGTCTCACCACATGAACGAATATAATAAAATTGATGTAGATATTAAAAAATAATCAAAGAAAGATGTTAGATAACTACAGTCTATAATAACACCATTTCTACCTATTTTTAAAGCAATTTATTTTCATTCTATTAATTTTTTGCGAGTTATACATCCTTTATTACGATTGTAAGTTTATCAAATAAACAGATCAGGAATTTATTTTTGGAAGTTTTTTGATCAATTTTTCATGCAACGTTAAAATGTATAAAATATAGTTCCATAGTTTATGTTTTAAAGCCATAAATCAGACATTAGTGTGCAAGTGATATTTAATTATGTTTGTGTTAGATTATCAGTTAAAGGAGGAGTTTTTGGGTAACGTGACGAGTACATGATATGGATTGGTTTTACCATGTGCTGTAATGCTTTGACATTGTTAGAAATTAATGAAAATTAAAATTAGGCGTATCGGTTGTTTAAAAACTCTTTTTATCTTGTATCATGTCCTAACACTAAATGGCCTAGGTCACTGAAAATAAAATGCGATATGATTTGTCGTATGAATATCTAGGCTTATTTTTAGCGACACACATAATATGCCATACAGCTTTTTCTGCTTTGATTTGGTATATTGCCCGTTTTTCATTCACGATAACCCTTATGCTCTTGGAATATAATTTTTCCTCTTTCTCTCATTCATGGAAGTCTGGTGTTCTTTTTCCTATTTAACGGAGGTAATCCGGAGACCTATTTCTTTGGATACATTCTCTTTTTCTTCAAGCTGACACTGGCTTTTAACCAGTTTGTTCAAACCTTTTTGGAATTAAAAAAAATGAATAACAATTTCCACAGCCGCAAACAACAGCCGCAATATATTCTAGTTCAATCAGAGAGTGTAGCAAGCACCTCTACCGGTTTCCAAACTTATTAGTCCCTCATCAGATTGCACATATCGCCGCTTCGCAAGAACGTAGGCATAAGTCAAAACGACGATTTTAGAGGAGAGGCATTTTAAAATTTTATAGATATGATCATGGGCATAACTCCGAATAAGTTGTTACTTTAAAGAAATTACCTATAAAATTTTGTTAGAAATATATCTAAATACAAACTGTGATAACTAGATAAATTTATAAAGTGTTAAGAAGATTAAATTTGATCATTTTGTTACCCTTATTAGAGATAAGTCTTTTTTCCTGAGAAACATTTTTACTTAAACTTTGTTAAAACGCTGACCTAACTACAAAAAGGGTCCTTATTTTAGAGAGAATTTTCACAAAAATTAATCGTAAATATAAAAACAGTGGTTCTTGATGAGAAGTAAACACACAAATTGCTTCATATTCTGCGGCATAACTAACTTGGGTCTGTATTTATACGAAAATGTTAAGTAGGTATTTAACTACTTTCGCGCCAAACAAATTGGTGCCATCTCTTAGCAACTATTATTATTAACGTCATAAGTCTTTATTCACGCGATAGATACTTTTATTTTTAGAACATCTGCATTAAAAAGTCAATTTCGTCAAATTTTGACTTAAGCCTACATTCTTGCGAAGCGGCGATATACTGCTCTCTCTGACCCAATCAGGCCAAACCCCGGCGTGCAGGTACGGATTGCAACGAAGAAAAGGGCAGGGATGCCCTAGCGGCACCTGCTAGCAAAAGATTAAGTTTTCAATCGAATAGCACATAAAACTACACTAAAAATATTACTCTACATCACATCAGATTGAAAACAATGGGAACCTTCTCTGGTTACACCTCCGAGGCTTATAAAATTTGCAAGCCATAACGGATGCTGAGACTAAAAAGATGAGGGAATTTTACAATTTATAATTCAAGCCCCATCTGCATCAACGAGAATGGTTCCCTTCGTACTCCAATCAGAGTAAACATGTAAATAAAAAATGAATAACCATTATCAATTTCGTTGCATCACGAAACTACAGCCGCATCATATTCTAGTTCAATCAGAGAGTGCAGCAAGCACCTTTACCGGTGTCGAAACTTATGTCTCTCATCAGAGAGAGCAACATATTATGTGCTTCAGTCACCTCACCGCGGTAAAGTTTAGAAGCGTCGGATGTGTAACCAGAGAAGTTTCGCATTGTTTTCAATCTGATGGGATGTAGAGTAATATTTTTAGTGTTGTTTTATGTGCTATTAGAAAGAAAACTTAGTCTTCTTCTTGGAATTATTTTAATTGTTCATTTACCAACAAAGTGATACCTGTTGAATTAATTTTTGATTTCATTTTTACTAATCGCTAGTTATAAACAAGCAACTTCAGATTCCAGAGTATCTTTTCTTTAGAGATTCATTTCTTGGAGTCCTGTATCTAAGTATCATTATTTCTAGTGGGACTTTGTGACAGGCGACCTTCTGACCTCATTCTTTAATTCTTTTTTCATTGCCTGGAATCGGCTTCTGCAAATATATTGCAAATTATTTTGTCCCATTCTTTCGTAATTGAAACATCTTATTTGATTTTGATATTTTTGTTGAAGATTTTGCAGTGTTTAATATCTGGGATAAAATTAGTTGTTGAATATCTGCGGTATTGACTTCTCTTCTCATGTTCTGGAAATATTATTTCTTTTAATTTTGGGAGGTATCTAGAAACACGTTTCGGAGCTTCGTATTCATTGGCTGAGATTAGTGCTGTTTACCAATTTACTCTAGAAAATCTTTGTGTGCCCGAGGGTACGCTAGATGCAATTATATTTTAATATTGGCTTCAAATTATTGCAGGTTCCCGTTATGTTTTTAAAATCGAACTTTCAGCCGGCTTTGGAAGACCTGATTTCGATGCTGCTGGCCATATCTTGTCTCTAAAGCTTGAACGACAAAGGTACAACTGAGTAATCCTGGAGAAGAAATTGCAAAACGGTTGCTGCCTGCCTTCGAAGCCAGACCACCAAGGAAGCTGCCATTTTTTGTCGTTTCAGCCATGTGCTCTAGCTGCCGTTTCGAGTTGAAAATGATAAATTTCCCATGCTGTTTGACCATTGAATTTGGGTGGTTTTAAAATTTTGCTAGTTCTGATTACGCCTGGTTTAACTGTGGAGGATGAAGAAGCTGTTTGTTCAGATTCGACATTCGTTACTGAAACAATATTAGATAATGAAGTTTGGGTATTAATTTTTCTTTCTACCTTAAATATTTATCTTTCACAACTAGATTTTAAATCGCTTTGTTGTTGTTCTGTTCAAATTTTTCGAAACTAGGAGACGTTTTTCTCAAAATCTACTACTAGTGCGGCAGATTCGTGCAAATATTATAAAAATTGTGCATTTAACGATAGAAGCATATAATTTGGACCACATATACTACACATATAAAGGTTCAAAAGATAGGAGGCCATCTCAGATTTTGCCTTTTACAAAAATGGCGGGGATTCAAAATGGCGACTATACATATATGACTCATAGCATGATAACTTTTGAACGAGACTTCAGATTTCAGACAAATTAGGTATATAGGTTCTTTTTTTGATGTGTAAGATCGAGGTTTTGAACCGGAAGAATCAGTTTACCAGAAGTTGTATTTTTTCTGGTTTTTATGTAAAAATATGTTGTTCTTTTTCAATTATTTCACCCTGTATGTATTAATTTTTTAAATAGTTAAGACGGCCATTAAAAAGAGCGTAAACATATTTTTTAGGAAATATTACCTTTTTAGTTATGTTAATTACCATTTATTAAGTGCAAAACGTATCTTCACATGTACCTATATGCGGCAGATTCGTGCAAATATTATAAGAATCATTGTGCATTTAATGGTAGAAGCATATAATTTGGACCACATATACTACACATATAGAGGTTCAAATTTAGATACGAGGCCATCCCAGTTTTTGTTCCTTTTACAAAAATGGCGGGCATTCAGAATGGCGACTATACATACGTGACTAATAGCACTATAACTTTTGAACGAGGTGTCAGATTTTAGCCAAATTTGGTATATAGGTTCTTTTTTTGATGAATAATATCAAGGTCTTGAACCGGAAGAATTGGTTTACAGAATTTGTGTTTTTACTGTTTTTTTTATGTAAAAATATGTTGTTTCTTTTTCAATTCTTTCACCCTGTATATATTAATTTTTCAAAAAGGTGATACCGGCGTTGAAAAGAGCGTAAAAATATTTTTTAGGAAATATTTTGAACTCTTTAGTTATACTAATTACCATTTTGTACATGCATAATGTATCTTCACATGTAGGTACCTATGTGCGGCAGATTCGTGCAAATAATAATGTAAGAAATATTGTGCATTTAATGGTAGAAGCATATAATTTGGACCACACATACTACACATAAAAAGATTCAAATTTAGATATGAGGCCATCTCAGATTTAGTCTTTTACAAAAATGGCGGGTATTGAAAATGGATCTGCCGCCCATAGGTACATGTGAACATACGTTATGCATTTATTAAATGGTAATTAACACAACTGAAAAGTTCAAAATATTTCCTAAAAAATATATTTACACTCTTTTTAATAGAGTTATTACCTTTTTGAAAAATGTATATATACAGGGTGAAAGAATTGAAAACGAAACAACATATTATTAATGTTGTTCTGAAGCTATTTCCTTGTGGCATTTTTATAATTAAGTATTTTCTATGGGAAATAAGCCACAATTTTACTAAAAAATGAATTTATTAACGTTTCGAAGCCCAAATCGGGTTTCGTTGTTAAAATACAAAATACTATTAAAATAAACAAAAATGTTGTTGCTAAGTAAAAAAATTCTTCTAATAATTTATTTTATCTGACTCATTTATATTGGCAATTCAGACGCATATTATACATTTTAAAGTAGAAGACTTTAAAATGATATCGCCAATATTTATGAGTTGCGTTCCTGGGACGACTTTACTAAAAGATAGTTCATTCGATTACATGAAATCAATCCCAACTCAAGAATATCCGTTGCAAAAAAAAATCATAACATGTGATCTGTCTTTAAAAAAAAGACAACCAAATGCGACGATGACAGTAAAATTTTCGCGTTAGAGATTCCATAGTAAATCACGAGGGAAAACCAGGAAAAAACCTCGTGACACTATCCCGACATCGTAAGCATTTGGTAAATAAATAAAGAAATAAAGTAAATAAAGAAACGTTAATAGATTCATTTTTTAGTAAAATTGTGGCTTATTTCCCATAGAAAATACTTAACATATTATTACATAAAAAACAACAGCAAAATAACAAATTCTGGTAAACCGATTCTTCCGGTTCAAGACCTCGATATTATTCATCAAAAAAAGAACTTATATATCAAATTTGGTTGAAATCTGACGTTTCGTTCAAAAGTTATCTTGCTATTAGTTACATATGTATAGTCGCCATTTTGAATGCCCGCCATTTTTGTAAAAGGAAAAAAAAACTGAGATGGCCTCGTATCTAAATTTGAACCTTTATCTGTGTGGTAGGTATATGTGGTCCAAATTATATGCTTCTACCATTAAATGCACAATAATTCTTATAATATTTGCACGAATCTGCCGCATATAGGTACATGTGAAGATTCGTTTTGCATTTATTAAATGGTAATTAATATAACTAAAAATCCTTAGTCATATGTTCCGATGACGGATCAATTGTAAAGGGTTTTTACCCCGCTATTTTTACTTTGGTGGCTTGCATGTAGATTCTAAGATTGCACTGATGATGATCGGTCAACCGATCGAAAACTAGTTCTGTCTTTGATGTAGCCCTGTATAGGAATTTTAACAAATATACCTTTTATAAAAGATTTTATGTATAACTAAAAAGTTAAAAATATTTTATAAAAAATATTTTTACGCTCTTTTAAATGGCGGTATTAACTTTTTGAAAAATAAATACATACAGGGTGAAAGAATTGAAAAAAAAAACAGCATATTTTTACATAAAAACCAGGAAAGACACATCTTCTGGTAAACCTATTATTCCGGTTCAAGACCTCGATCTTATACATCAAAAAAAGAACCTATATACCAAATTTGGTTAAAATCTGAAGTCTCGTTCAAAAGTTATCGTGATTTTAGTCACAATGTATAGTCGCCATTTTGAATCCCCGCCATTTTTGTAAAAGGCAAAATCTGAGGCAAAATAACTAAATTTGAACCTTTATATGTGCAGTATATGTGGTCCAAATTATATACTTCTATCATTAAATGCACAATTGTTTCACATATCAGCTGCACTATACACTAATTTCAGTAAGCCAAGTTTTTTTGATATCTATACGGCTATTACTAAATAAACCTAAAAAGTTAACAAAAAACACCCCACTTTTTTACTACAGGGGCAAGTTCAGTCCCAAAACAGGCGTTTTTTCGAACTCTTTATAAAATTGCGTATAAAGGTAATACAAACATAGCAAAATTCCTTAGTTATTCTACCTTCCACCTAAAGGTGTATTCCTTAGTTTTAAGTGTGGAGTCTTGCGAATTGAATCCCGTTGGAATTAAAAAAAAGTATGGTAGAAAAGTATCTCCCAAATGAATATGAATCTTTTGGAAGACTTCTTCTCTAGTCGTGGGAAATAACTAAAAATGCAAAAAATCTTGTTTTTATAAGTACCTACCTCAAAATTTTTTTAATAATGTATAAAAAAATTAAAAATATACAAAAGACTAAGTTTTCACTCTAATGGCATATAGCATATCCCACCAGAATGAAAACAATGGGAACCTTCTCTGGTTACACCTCCGAAGCTTCTACAATTTGCAAGCCATACGGATGCTGAGACTAAGGAAGATGAGGGAATTCTACAATTTACAATTCACGTCCCATCTGCTCAGCGCGGTAAAGTTCCAACGAGACTGGTTCCCTTCATACTCCACACAGAGTAAATGTAAATAAAAAATGAATAACCATTTTCGAAACCGGTAGAGGTGCTTGCAGCACTCTCTGATTGGTCTGGAATATGGTTCGGCTGTATTTTCGTTTTGCAACGAAATTGAAAATGGTTATTCATTTTTGATTTCCATTTACTCTGTGTGGAGTATGAAGGGAACCAGTCTCGTTGGAACTTTACCGCGCTGAGCAGATGGGACGTGAATTGTAAATTGTAGAATTCCCTCATCTTCCTTAGTCTCAGCATCCGTATGGCTTGCAAATTGTAGAAGCCTCGGAGGTGTAACCAGAGAAGGTTCCCATTGTTTTCATTCTGGTGGGATATGCTATATGCCATTAGAGTGAAAACTTAGTCTTTTGCTAGCAGTTGCCGCTAGGGCATCTATGCCATTTCGTTCGTTGCAATTCGGGACTGCACGCTGGGGTTTGTTTTGGTTGGATCAGGGAGAGCAGCATATGTGCCTCCTGATGAGAGACTAATAAGTTTCGAAACCGGTAGAGGTGCTTGCAACACTCTCTGATTGGACTGGAATATGGTTCGGCTGTATTTTCGTTTTGCAACGAAATTGAAAATGGTTATTCATTTTTGATTTACATTTACTCTGTGTGGAGTATGAAGGGAACCAGTCTCGTTGGAACTTTACCGCGCTGAGCAGATGGGACGTGAATTGTAAATTGTAGAATTCCCTCATCTTCCTTAGTCTCAGCATCCGTATGGCTTGCAAATTGTAGAAGCCTCGGAGGTGTAACCAGAGAAGGTTCCCATTGTTTTCATTCTGGTGGGATATGCTATATGCCATTAGAGTGAAAACTTAGTCTTTTGCTAGCAGTTGCCGCTAGGGCATCTATGCCATTTCGTTCGTTGCAATTCGGGACTGCACGCTGGGGTTTGTTTTGGTTGGATCAGGGAGAGCAGCATATGTGCCTCCTGATGAGAGACTAATAAGTTTCGAAACCGGTAGAAGTGCTTGCAGCACTCTCTGATTGGACTGGAATATGGTTCGGCTGTATTTTCGTTTTGCAACGAAATTGAAAATGGTTATTCATTTTTGATTTACATTTACTCTGTGTGGAGTATGAAGGGAACCAGTCTCGTTGGAACTTTACCGCGCTGAGCAGATGGGACGTGAATTGTAAATTGTAGAATTCCCTCATCTTCCTTAGTCTCAGCATCCGTATGGCTTGCAAATTGTAGAAGCCTCGGAGGTGTAACCAGAGAAGGTTCCCATTGTTTTCATTCTGGTGGGATATGCTATATGCCATTAGAGTGAAAACTTAGTCTTTTGCTAGCAGTTGCCGCTAGGGCATCTATGCCATTTCGTTCGTTGCAATTCGGGACTGCACGCTGGGGTTTGTTTTGGTTGGATCAGGGAGAGCAGCATATGTGCCTCCTGATGAGAGACTATTAAGTTTCGAAACCGGTAGAGGTGCTTGCAGCACTCTCTGATTGGACTGGAATATGGTTCGGCTGTATTTTCGTTTTGCAACGAAATTGAAAATGGTTATTCATTTTTAAAAATATACAGCGTGTCTACTTAAGTTGGAAACATATGGGAAACTTTTTTATTATTAATTTTACGAAAAAAAGTTATCCTTTATAAAAAGTTCTGCATGCCCCAAAACCTAAGATTAAATCATCAGACATAAAATTTTCTCAATATTATACGAGGTATGTCAAAAAATATGAATTTCGTTAAAGGGTAAAGTACCTTTATTTCTCTCAATATCGAAAATTCTTATGATAAAAAGTTTTTTGGAATTAAAAACTAAGATCAAATATGCAATTACATGCTTCTAATTGAAAAAAAAAAAAAATTCTCAAATTTACGGATACCCAACATCGTTTTTAATTATTACAAATATGATAACTCGTTTATTATTCATTTTACGAAAAAAAGTTATTCTTCATAAAAAGCTTTGCATGGTCTAAAATCTAAGACACAACCATGATATATCAATTTTTATTAATTTTATACGAGGTGTGTCAAAAAATATGAAATCCGCTCAAAATTATAGTACCTTTATATTTCACAATATTTCAATTAAAAGGATATAATTGCATATTGATAGTTGTTAATTCTTCACAACTTTTTTAATAACCGTTTTCAATATTGTGAAAAATAAAGGTACTTTACTCATATACATTACATAGTGAAATTCATATTTTTTGACATACCTCGTATAAAATTAATAAATGTGATATCTGATGGTTGCATTTTCGGTCTTAGGACATACAGAGCTTTTTATAAAGAATACCTTTTTTTGTAAAAGTAATAATAAATGAGTTATCGTATGTGTAATAAATAAAAACGAAGTTAGCATCAATAAATTTGAGAAAAATTTGGAAAATATTTTTTTCCAATTAGAAGCATGTAATTGCATATTTGATCTTAGTTTTTATTTCCAGACAACTTTTCATAATAAGAATTTTCGATATTGAGAGAAATAAAGGTACTTTACTCTTGAACGAAGTTCATATTTTTTGACATACCTCGTATAATATTGACAAAATTTGATATCTGATGATTGAATTTTAGGTTTTAGAGCATGCAGAACTTTTTATAAAGAATAACTTTTTTTCGTAAAATGAATAATAAAAAAGTTTCCCATATGTTTCCAACTTAACTAGACACGCTGGTAGATATTTTTTGTTCAATATTTAAAAATTGTCCTTTTTCCAATTTAGAAAATAAAAGTCACCTTTTCGTTAATTTTGTCGTATTTTGTGATACTGAATTGTTCATTTTTTGTTCAATTCCTTTCCTGAAAATGGTAAGCAAAAAAATCATTTAGTCAACGACAAATATATTTCATTTTTCGTCGAATCGAAAAATATCCCAAAATATTTAAATACCTTGAAATTAAACAAAAACTTTGATAAATGTTATCAAAAAACCATAACTAATTGACACTGAGACGTAGCACGGCAATTCCATTCTACAATCAAGGTGTTAACAGCGATAATATATTCAAAATATTGTTTAATGGTATTCACAAGTTGACCTTTATGCCGATCTATTGCTCGCATTTCAGAATTAATGAATTAATCAAAATAACAGTAACAGCAATAATTGGAGAAAGTAGTTGGAGGATTGTATTAGATGTTTCAGAATAAAGCAAGAAGTGTACACGCACACCGATTTAAGGGAGATCAAAGCGGGCGTGCTACAAAGGAGCCTATCAGGCCCGGTCCTGTACTTATTGTATACGTGTGACATTCCAGAGCTAGAACAAAACACTATTGCCACCTTCACGGATGATACAGTTATACCAGGATGGGAGACACTAGTGAAGAAGCGAGTGATAAGCTGCAAGTATTAGTAAATACAATAAATACATGAACCAGAAAATGGCGAATAACATTAAATTGAGACTAAATATGACACTTTGCAAATAAAAATAAAAAATTTCCCAGTTAGAATAACTAAGTTTCTTATGCAACATCAACAAAATACCTCTGCATCACCCTAGATGCGAGGCTGCGCTGGAAAGTCGATGTCGAAAAGAAAAGAGAGGAGCTTGATATTAAATATAAGAAATTGTATTGTCTGATTGGAAGAAATTCAACGTCATCTATTCACAATAAATTATCCATTTACAAGCAAGTACTGAGGCCAACATGGGTACATAGGTGCCAACTCTGGGGCTGTACCAAAACTAGTAATCTACTCATTATCCAGATATTTCAAAACAAAGTACTGAGGAACATTGTTCATGCTCAATGGTATATCCGTTACAGCAACCTGCACCAGGACCTGGATATGAAAAGTGTTACCAAAGTAATCAAGATAACAGCTGCCAGTCATGAGAGGCTGCATAGTCATATGAATGTCGAAGTAATCCAGCTCCTTGACAACACTGAACTAAAGAGGAAGACTCATAAGGACAAAACCATTTGAGTTAGGGTAAATGTTTAACAGTTTAGTGTAAGCAGAGCATAATGCTGTGATGCTATTGTATGTTAGTTGTAGTGCATTAGTTTATATCTTATCTTATAGTAGATAAAATAAGAGTAAGCCCTTAGGGTAAGCCCTTAGATGTAATTATTTGTTGTTTACTAAAGTTTAGTCAGGGAAGAACAGATAATTGGTCATTTGTGAGCAGGTCGCAGTAATAGAAATATCGCACAGGTGTTATAAAAAAAAGTCTTACGGATTAAATACCATTGGAATTAAAAAATATATATTACAGGAAGCCAGAAAAAGTCTCCAAAATTAATTAATACATCTTCTGCAGTGGTGAAAAACAACTAAAAGTGCAAACAAATTTTTATGTACCTCAAAGCCCTCTTAACAACGTGTAAAAACATTACATACAACCATAAACATTATAGTTTTTGTTTGGTAAATATGTAATACAAATTGTCCTTTTTTTTCAATTTATAAGTAAAAGTCTCCTTTTCGTTAATTTTGTCGTATTTTATACTTATACTACTGAATTGTCCATTTTTGTGTCCAATTACTTTCTTGAAAATACTGAACAAAAAATTCTTTGAGTCAACGATAAATATATCTCAGTTTTCCTCGAACCGACAAGTAACCCAAAATATTTAAATACCTTGAAATTAAACAAAAACTTTTGATAAATGTCAACAAAAAACCATAACTAATTGACACGGAGACGTAGCGCGGCAATTCCATTACAATCAAGGTGTTAACAGTGATAATATATTCAAAATATTGTTTAATGTTATTCACAAGTTGACCTTTATGCCGATCTATGGAGATATTTCGCTCGCATTTTAAAATTAATGAATGAATCAAACATTAACAGCGATAATTGGAGAAAGGGGTCAACAGGCACATATCTTTCCTAGTAACACAGGCGTCTTTACAAACTAATTATTGCAATATTTATTTTTACACTTAATTTGCATTTATACAATAATGTGTCACCGACGATAAGATTGTAACAATCATAAAGGAGGCAATTAAAAATCCTTGAAAGCTAAAAAATTAATTATTTATTTTTTTCATATTCAAATGTGGGGAAAAACATCACTATCTTATTGTATGTAGCATAACTTTAGGTAGTAACAATCTTACTGGAGTAATGTGGTGTAACAGAATATTAAAATTATATCATCATCATACAGCCTCTGTCGACCTCTACGGTCGGACAAAGACCTCGTCAAGGTTTTTCCATTTATTTCTATCTCAGTTAATTGGGGTTATCAGGATGTCATCTGTTCAGCGAGTGGAGGTCTTTCGAGGCTGGATTTATCACTTCTTGGCGTCTATTCCAGAATCTTCCTTGTCCATCTCCCATCCCGTAATTGTGCTACATATCCTTGTTTACTTCTTCTCTAGGTGCCGTCTCCGCTTCGAAGGTTGCCAAGCATCAGAACGATTTTTACTTTTGAGACCGCGACTCTAAATAATTCGTTGTTACTACATCCAAACCTTTCCTAAGGTTCTGCAGTCATGAGTAATGTCTCCTTCCTATGGATCTTTTTCCCTGCATTTTTCCTTGTATAATGACCTGACCTAGATTATTAGATATTTATCTCCCCCCATCACATGTCCCATATACCTGTTTTCCTCTTTTAATTGTTAGAAGTACTTCTCTTTTCTTATCCATATGTCTCATTACCTCTACGTTGGTTATTCTTTCTACCCATAAGATCTTCACTACTCTTCGGTACATCCACATCTCGAATGTCTCCAGTTTCCTCGTCAATTTTCTTCAGTGTCCACGCTTCCATCCAGTAGTATAATACTGATAGCACATAGCACCTCAGCAGTCGTATTTTTAACTCAAGGTTGTTTAAGTCCCGACAAAAGAAAAGCCTTGTTCACTGCCCCGTCTTTGTTAGGCTAGGCATTGAACGTTCCATTTTCTCTCTTAATTGTAAATTTTCAGTCAGCAGTTCAGTAGTTCTCAAGGTCAGTTAGGTCCCCTTTTTAAAGGTAAGGCATCATGGTGTCCTCCCATTTTTAGGGATTTATTGTTTATCTAGAAATACGTTAAATAGTTTTCGTATTTGATTTATTAGTTATTTGCCTCCATTTTTCATCTTTCTAATAGCCTAATGTATTTTTTCCGAACCTTGGTTTATTATTTTTGTTAATACAAATAGCTTTCGTGGTATTCTGAAACAGTAGATAGTTTTTTCCCGTTGTTATCTTCTATGGTTTATATTAGTTGTTCGCCTTTTATACCTGCTTTCTTTATGGCTTTAGCCATATCCTTGTTGATGCTGTTTAATTCTCTTTGGTTAGAATTTTCTTCTTTTAAGTTCATTCTCTGTTTCATTGCCTTTGCGCCGATATATGGAGATTATATCGCTCGCATTTCAAAATAACACAGACGTCTTTACAAACTAATTGCAATATTTATTTTTACCCTTAATTTGCATTTATACAATCTGTCACCGGCGATAAGATTTTGACAATCATAAAGGAGGCAATTAAAAATCCCCGAGTGGTAAAAAATTAATTATATATTTTTTTCATATTAAAATGTAGGAATCAACATCACTATCTTAAAAAGGTTCTGAACCTGTTTTCTTGTGTCATGTGTTATTTAAATATTAATGTTTTGTATTTTGAAGATAATTTCAGAAATGGAAATGAAAACGTCAAATAAACTTATTAAAATTGTGGCAACAAAAATAGTAAAAAGTAATTTATGTTACATGTTGCCGATATGTAACATAAATCACTGTTCCGGTGCACGCCTCAATTCTGGCTGCTGTGTCAATGTACAAGTGCTAATGTGGTCGATGCCAATGTCGAAATAGTAGACCAATAATATTAGTCTACTAATTCGATATACATATCTTGGAACAATGATCAAATCCACAAAATATTACTTCCAGGAGATCAAAATCAGATTAGAAAAGGCTAGAGCAAATTTTAAAAAAATGAGAAGAGTGCTCTGTCCAATAATTTTGAAGTAGGAGCCAATAGTTAGGTTGGCTAGGTTCTACGGGAGAAGTTGAGGCAAAAAGACGTAGAATATCGTGGCTACGGAACCTGAGAGAACGGTACGGATGTACATCAAATGAACTTTTCACAGCAGTTGTCTCTAAAGTCCGAATAGCTGTGATGAATGCCGACCTCTGTCGCGTATATGGCACTTGAAGAAGAAGAGTGTGGTCGAGATGTTAATTTGATTCTAATAATATGTACATGACAACAGTCAACTTTTACTACCAACCAAAAATCAAGAAACCAAAGCCTTCGCTAGTTCTGACGCGCTCAGATCTTAAAGGTAGATTGGACTTTCTCCAAAATTACTAAGGATTCTGGATACTAACAAGACTATTCTGACTTTATTTATTGTTGCCCTAAAAACTTCTTTGATTGTTGCGTTGAATCATTTTCGCAGGTTGTGTATGTGTAGTGAGAATATATCAAATCTCTTCTTACTGAACTGTCTTGCCCACATCTTATCTTCTAGTATAATTTTTAGTAGGTTGTCAATATCGTTATTCATTGTGCATGTGGTCTAGGTTTTACAATTTGTAGTTTGCAAATTGAATTGAGTTGATAATTCTGGCATTTCGTTTGAGATTAAAAGTATAAGTCTTAAAAACGATATTGTAGAACTCCTAGGACCTCTTCGTCGTCATAGGAACCTCATTGTCAAGTCGTTCTCGTAGATTAAGTAACTTGTAGTACTTATTTAATACATATTACTTATTCGATGAACATGACAGCTAAAAAAGCTACAGTTAAAGCTAAAAAATTTTGAGATATATATTGCTGGAACTGCCATATTTAATTCATGAAACTTTAGGTAATATTTGTCCTAGACAAATCTTCCTGAAAGGATTTACTTAACTAACCGACTAACCCAATTCTCTGTGTCATATTTCTTGATTCTGTTTCGTTTTAAACCGAACTATGTGCAATATTTTTATCTTTAAATAGTTCATAATTATTATGAAACAACATGTCGACATTCTTCACAGACGTATTTATTGTATTTAACACACATATTTATTGTAAATGTTATCTTTGTTCCATTAAAATATGGAAAGTTTTGTGGTTTAATTTATATACGTACACCGGTTAAAGTTATGTTTTTCATTATTTTCTAGTTCATAGGATAAAGTCATGCTAACTCTTTTAATATATTAACGAATAATAAGTACATTCGATAACAAAGGATGATCTGCCAAGGCAAGTTGATTATGGAATATCATATTATGGAATAGTCTGTCATATTATGGAATAGTACAATGTAATCAAACGAGAAAATCCTTACGTTAATATTTTTTTTTATTTAACTTAATGAATTCACAACTAAGGCTATTGGCATGGTATGGTTGATTTCGCAATTAGATTATAGTGTAATGTGTAGTGTGTGTTGTGTTGAGTAAAAGTCTTGTTAGTTAGTAAAGTCGACAGAGAAACAATTCGAAGAAAAAGAGATGGATAAATGCCGAGATTTGACTACCTGATTTTGAAACCTAGTGTACAGTCAAGTTTCAGTCAGTCAAATTTACTTCCTCCCTACTAAGGTAATTTCTGGTAATTTTGCTGCGCATCAAGTGGGACTGCCAAATTTTCAAATTCATTCCTAATTTTGAACAAGTGTACTTGATTTCCTCTGATCCACGAGAAACTTATGCTATCAAAATATCATAACGTTGGTTTTATTATATCATTTGCTTCAGCACTACTTTTTTCAAATTTTTTTAAACTACATACTTAAATCTTTTCTGAAGTTGGTGAGTACATACTTGAGGTTTCTAATTAACTGTGTCTTAGCATCCGGTTAGTATTCTACCTATACATAAAGTACCCTCTATGAACAACAAAACTGAATCAGTATTGCACAATATTCCAGTATTGCACAATATTGCCAACAGACGATGCCATATTATAAAATCGAACTCTCTAGTTAATTGGCTCAATATTATGTATTGCACAATCTTCGAGTATGATCGACAGTTCTACTACATACGCTCAATAATGGGCAATGTTTCGTCAAGCGGTTACTTTGTGATAAAAAATATTAACAAATTAAAAATCCCCTGTGTGATTTAGCGGCAGCAAATTTTTCAAAGCAATCATTTCAAACAATTTTATATGGTCATTTGACAGTTAAATTTGGTTTTTTCGATCTAGCGCAGTAAATGACCGTTTTGGAGTGTAATTTTCAAGGACAACCCCGAATTGCATGAAAATTTGAATTTAGGTTCTACTTACCCTCTATTTCAAAGTTGAAATTGTGCCGTTCGTTGCTTTTACTTGGGGGGTGACAGTCATCCCTTCTGGGGGGTGAAAAAACGCGTGTTTAAAATAAACCCGAAAATGGATAAATTGACTCATTTTAAGCAACTTTCCTTCGATTGAGTTTTTTATGTAAGTCAACAATTTTCGAGTTATCTGCGATTGAAAATTTTTATTTTTCGACAAACAAACTACGTTTTTAGACGTTTTTCGCAAATAACTTAAAAAGTAAATATTTATCGAAAAAAGTATAACTTATAAAACGAAAGAAACGGTGTATTAGTAAAGTCTATAAAGGAGCAAAAGCAAAGTTGTAGTTCATCAAAAATACTTTCTTATTCGTCTAATTCCAAATCGAATATTTCAACGTGAAATCACCGAAAAATGAAGCAAGTTTCGGGAAAAACTTATTAACATTTTTTTTAAATATTTAAAACAAGCTTTATTTTTATTTTTATTTTTATTTTTTAAAAAAGTTTCTAACATCAAAAATAAACGAGTTACGCTGAAAAAAAGTTAGCACCTTTTTTTGGTAAAAAAAAATCGACAAAATATTTCTCTATTTAGCACGCTAAATTCAATTATCGTTACCGCTTTACCATTTACGTTAAATTTATGTGTATTGTTTATATGCTCCGTGAGTTTGACCGGTTTGAAGAGCTTATTTTTGAAAAGAAATTGGTTTTATAGTTAAAAATTATGGCATATCTTTCATACTAGTGACGTCATTCATCTGAGCGTGATGACGTAATCGATGATTTTTTTAAATGGGAATAGGGGTCGTGTGGTACCCCTTTGGCAGGGTGTTTAATTCTATATTTAGTAATATAAACAGTAATATCATTATTTATACATGGTGACCAAGAACAGTATTATTTTGTATTTTGACAACGACACCCGACTTCGGCGTCAAAACGTTCAAAAAATCATTTTTTTTGGTAAAATTTTGGCTTATTTCCCATTGATAATAATTGATTATGATTTTGAATTAAAATAATTGACGCAAAAGGAAGAATGTATGTAATTTATTTAACTCAAAATACATTGTATTGCTGTTAGAAAATGGAAAAAAATGTTTATTTGGCAAATAAACATTGCTTTTGGCTTAAATTAAATGTTCAAACTGCCAATACATAGGTAGGTGGGAGGCTGTTTTTAATTTAAGCGAAAAGAAATGTTTATTTGTAAAATAAACATTTTTTTTTCTATTTTTTGACAGCAGTACAATATATTTTGAGTCAAATAAATTACATACATCCTTCTTTTTGCGTCAATTAATTAAATTCAAAAATAATTTTCTTGGTCGCCCTGTACAAATATTGATATAATGTTTATATTACTGAATAGAGAATTGAACACCCTTTCAAATGAGCTGCCACACGACCCCTATTCCTATTTAAAAAACATCGATTACTTCATCACACTCAGATGGATGACGTCACTAGTATGAAATATATGTCAAAAAGTTGTAATTTAAAAATAAAAAATGGACCTGTTTCGGAATTTTTCTCAAAAATTGTCCATTTTAGATAAAATGAATTTATTCCATAATATAGCCCCTCTATGTATATAATCCAAACCTTTCTACCTAACGGTGTAAAGTGAACGGTTTCATTTACAATGCGTAGTTTTTTCACAGTGTTGAAATGAATAAAAAAGTAGTAGGCCATTAAAATGTTACATTTTTTAGGCCATACCTTGCATTTCTTAGAGGAGTCAATTTTATTTCTTTAATGTTTAGGTGGTATCAGTAGAAGCTTAAGTTCAAGTTTTTGGGGTCGCCACCCTTGTCAGCCGGCCGCCATCTTGGAAATGGGGTGCAAAGGGGTTTCTCGCTATATCTCGTAAACTAACAACCCTACGAAAAATCTAATTAAACATAAAATGTAGCAAATTAAATTTTCTACAATTTTGTTTGTATTACTTTTTATCGTCAAGTGACCAACAAAAAAGATATAAACAAAAATAAGTAAACATTTTTTAACAAGTTTCCTTTTGGAGGAACTTTTTTTCAGTTCATTTTAAAATAAAATAACAGTATATCAATTTGGTAGAGGGTTTTTCAGCAAACAATTTCCACTATAAGGTTATTTAATTCTGTTTATTTATATAGGTTTTACAGCTCTCCAAACTTGACCAGATGCTCGAATTCTCACAGGGATACAATAAAAAAAAAACGTTAGGCTTACTTTTCTGTCTATATATATTTCTTATTCATACAATTTATTATGATTTTAACATTCCTATGCTATAATTAATGTATTTTTGACCTTTCTCCCCACTATAAAGCTTTTAACCCTAAGCATATATGAAAACGCCCAAGAAGTTGTTTGAGGACAAATTCGCCGGTCCAGAAGAAGAATGACGCAACCGCAAAATGAAAAATTCTTAAGAAGAACAAAAAAACTATTTTTTATATCAAAATCATAAAGTATGATCAAAATTAGCCATCCACCACACCGTAACCAGGATCTCGAGATATAAGCGTTTTTTGGGGTGTGCCGCTTATCTATGAAGTAACGTAACTTTTTTCCTATTGTATATTTTGACTTAAAATTTTCCAAAAAACTTTTTCATGAATCATATTTTATTGCTGTGTTGGTTAAAATTATCTACTATAAAGTTTGTCACTCAACTTTTTTAACTAAACATGAAACTAACGAAATATGGTGACAAAATGTTTAAAAATTAACAACTCCTTTTATAATGTGTTTAAACATTTTGGACAAATTTGATTGTTATCTACATACCTCAAAGATGACACAGTAAAATTTTCAAAAGGAAATATTTACAGCGACCAAAGATACAGCGAGATAAATTTGAAAAATCATAAAAATTAATGTTTGGCATTTTTGTATAAAATTTGACTTTTGAACATGTTCCACCAACTATAGATAAAAATAAACTTCATATTCGGATTCAGCGACCTCGAAAACATAAAAATGACCAAAATTCGTCATTCACCTTAAATTTGATTTTCGTGGTCGGCATAACGTAATTTTAATTAAAGTATTGTTTTTATTGTATTCCTATGAGAATTAGACAATCTGGTCAAGTTTGGAGCGCTGTAAAACCTAGATAATAAATAAAATTAAACAACTTTATAGAGAAAATTGTTCATTGAAAAATCCTCTACAAAATAGCTATTATGTTATTTTATTGTGAAATGAACGGAAAAAAAGTTAGAACCTCCAAAAGGAAACTTACTTACAAAATTTTCTCTTATTTTTGTTTATAACTTTTTTGTTGGTCACTTGACGATAAAAAGTAATAGATATAGAATTGTAGAAAATTTAATTTGCTACATTTTGTGTGTATCTAAATTTTCTGTAGGGTTGCTAGTTTAGCAGATACAGCGCGAAAGCCCTTTGCAGCCCTTTTTCCAATATGGCGGCCGGGGGACAAGGGTGGCGACCACAAAAACTTGAACTTAAGCTTCTACTGAACCCCCCTACACATTAAAAAAATAAAATTGACTCCTCTAAGAAATGCACACTAAATGTAACATTTCAATGGATTATATCTTTTTGAACGTTAATAAAAAACCATAACGCAGTAAAAATCTCGATACTCACGCCTTTTCTATTGACTCCCCCAAGATATTCCAATTGAAAATAGCGGCCAGGAAAACAGCCCTTAGTAAATTTAATGGTAATAAAGTAACAGTTTATTAATTTACTGGAGCATCTGTTTTAAAATATTTACAAACTAATAACACATTAACACATAACAAATCGATATATGTATTTTATTATATCTATGCAATTATATTTAATTCTATATTGCGTTTAATTATTCGGCCAAGGTCTGTATTTTTAAAAAGCGGATATGATTCCACTTTCCGATCATCCAATTGTGACTGATTTGCAATTTTAAGAGACCAATTTCGAAAAATCTGGTATATCATCAACGTGAATAATTTCATGGTACGCCAACGTCATTAGGCTAGAAATTATTATTGTTATTTTAATGTACCGGAAGATCCAGATCGAGTTATTTGACAGAAGCAGTGCTAATAATTACAGAATAGCAACACAGAAAAAATACGTTTTTCTACAATTATATTTAAATTTTTCATCTATTAATTCCTCAGTAAATGTTTTATAATATAGATATTTATCCAACCGATGACAATTATTCGTCTTAAACATGACACAGTCTGAAGATACATCATACCAAAAGAGGGTCTTCAGGATGACAAGAATACCATATGTGAAGGGCTTATCAGAAATATTAAAAAGGATAGGAAATAAGTACATCACAACAGTTAAAACAACCAACACACTCAGATCTATCCTGTTCAAAACTAAAGCCAATAACACACATGTCGGTGAAACTGCAAGACGACGAAGAATCAGAATAAACGAATACGAAACATACATCAAAAACAGGGGTTTCGATTAATCACAAATATTCAAACTTCATGCCTGAGACAATTAACACAGACCATAGTGAAAAGATGTATCAATAATCATGGAAGAAACAAACATAAAAAAGAGAAAAATCAAAGAAGAATCTCGCATACTACTAAGTGAAGAAAAATGTGTAGCAAATACATCGGAAAAATGCAGCAGGGTTTGGTTCCAGTACTTAAAGAGGAACAACAAGAATATACCAGCAATAGCGGATAGGAAAATGTGAAACACAAGCCCCAATCCTACACTATAGGTACATATGCAACGCACAATACACAAAATGCAATTTACAATATTTACATACATCAAAACTCATAATTTACGAATACTCCCAAACACAGAATCACATAAAACATAGACTAACTCATTAACACCAAGAATAATCAGAATTTTATGTATCATATGGCATAAAACATCCACTCTCCTATATTTTCAGCCAAACCATGGGTGTTACCTAAGACAACATAGGGACAACATAGGACAAAAGTACCCAAACCTTAATTTTTTTTATTTTGACATAACATAACATCAACAACAAGCAGCGGTTATAAACGCCTTTTTGAAATTATACTTCTTTAGGCGCGATTGAAAGTGAATTTTTATTATTCTGGGCGCATGCGCACAAAGACAGTGTGTTGTTCGTTGCTAAATCATTCAAGTTATGTATGTATCAGCGTAAATAAGTTTTAAAAAGAATATGTTAGTGTTTTCAGTAAATATATTTATTATAATATTTGTGTCTTTGGATTTGTCTTCCTCGGGAGTAAGATATAAGTATTAAACATTTTTATATTTTTATACTTCACTTTGATCTGTTTGTCACCGTGGTTTGTAATTACTTCTGAGAAGTCGTGTGCACAAAGCCCTGGGCCCAGAGCACGCAAAATAGAATTCTATTTTATAATAAGAGAAAATGACGTCACAAAATAGAATTTCATAATAAAAGAATCGACGATTCCTAGGTAACGTGACGTCACTAAAATATAATTCTATTTTGCGTGCTCCCACTGCTGATGGGTTATTGGTAGAGCATTCGACTACAGATCGCGGAGGTCCCGGGTTCAAATCCGGATACGGACGATTCTTTTTTTCTTTTTATTTTCTTTTTCCTTTTTTTTTTAATTTTTGGTATTGTTTTAATAAAAATTTTTTGAAAGTGGTAATATCAAAATTAGTTTAATAATTAAATAAAATACAAATAACTGTTTTAAGTAAAGTATATTTATTTCGTTGAAATCATATATAGCCCAGTAAAGGAACGGGAAATTCGGCGATACCGTGTAATTTTCATGGGCAACTCCGAATTGCATGAAAATTTGGATTTAGGTTATACTTACCCTCCGCTTCAAAGTTGAAATTGTGCCGTTGGTTGCTTTTACTTGGGGAGTGACAGTCACCCCTTCTTGGGGGTGAAAAAACATACGTTCAAGATAAGACCGGAAATGGATAAATTGACTGATTTTAAGCAACTTTTGTTTTATAGAGTTTTTTACGTAAGTCAATACTTTTCGAGTTATTTGCCATTGAAAATGGCAGACGTTTTCAGACGGTTTTTCGCAAATAACTCAAAAAGTAAATATTTTATCGAAAAAACATCCTCAGCAAAAGTGTAGCTTATAAAAAACCCAAAAAAATGGTGTATCAGTAAAGTCTGTCAATTAAATAAAAACAAAGTTGTAGCTCATGAAAAATACGTTCTTATTCGTCTAATTCCAAATCGAATATTTCAAGGTGAAATCATTAAAAAATTAAGCACTCTTCGGGAAAACCCCATTTAAACTTTTTTAAAGTGTTTATAAAAAGCTTTGTTTTAATTGTTAACAAAAGTTTTAGCATTAAAAATAAGCGAGTTACGCTCAAAATAAAGTTGGCCCTCTTTTTTTTTGTAAAAAATCATGAAAATCTCGCCGTGTTTAGCTCCCGAAATGAAATTAATCGCTACCGCTTTACAAACAATTTACTTATGCCTGGTTGCACCAACAGATCTTAAGCTCCAGCTTAGCTAAGCTCTACTTATAGATAGGGCCTCCTTGAGTATCAGTTACGTTGCACCATAATTTTAGATTCTTACCTTATTATCAATGATATATATCATTATATTATGGTATTCTTATTGTAATATATTATAATTATATTATATTAATTATTATGATATTCTCGACTTAAGCTTAAGATCTGTTGGTGCAACCGGGCATTAACTATCTATTTTTTATATGATCTGTCAGTCTCACCGGTCTAAAGTGTTTTTTGAAAGGCTTATAATTGAGAAAGCTTGAATGGGTCACTAATCACGAGTGTATGCAAATTTTGAACAGCCATATCTTAACCAATTTTTGTCTTACGGAGAAACAAAATGAAACTAGCATATTTATAATAGCAAAACCTACATTTTTTTACTCTTTAAGATTTTTCTTATCACTAATACTTTTTAAGTTATTTTGAAAAAATTAAATTTTTCAAAAATTTTTAGAAATTTTTTTTTTACTATAAAACCAAATGTTTTCAAAAATAAGCACTTTAAACCAATCAAACCTACAGATCATATAAACAATACACATACAGTTACAATAGATGGTAAAGCCAAACGATTAATTTCATTTGGGGTGCTAAATAGAGGGAAGTTTTCACGATTTTTTTTAACAAAAAAAAGGAGCCAACTTTTTTTTCAGTGTAACTCGTTTATTTTTGATGCTGTAAACTTTTGTAAAAAGCAAGTAATAACCTTTTTTCGATAATTTAAAAATGTTAATAAGGTTTTCCCGAAAGACGCTTCTTTTTTCGGTGATTTCACGTTGAATTATTCGATTTGGAATTAGACGAATAAGAACGTATTTTTCATGAGCTACAACTTTGCTTCTGCTCAATTTGTAGACTTTACTGGTACACCATTTTTTCGTGTTTTTATAGGTTACACTTTTGCTAAAAATATTTTTTTCGATAAAATATTTACTTTTTGAGTTATTTGGGAAAAACTGTCTGAAAACGTAGTTTCATTGTCGAAAAATCAACATTTTAAATCGCGAATAACTTGAAAAGTATTGACTTACGTAAAAAACTTTATAGAACAAAAGGTGCTTAAAATAAGTCAATTGGTCCATTTCCGGCCTTATTTTAAACACGCGTTTTTCACCCCCCGAGAAGGGCTAAATGTCACAAATTCAACTTTGAAGTGGAGGGTAAGTAGAACCTAAATCCAAATTTTCATGCAATTTTGAGTTGACCCTGAAAATTACACTCTAAAACGATCATTTATTGGGCTAATAATAGAAGTATAACTTCTTACGTGCGTACAAAGTACCCACACATTCTTTTTCAACATAAATTCTTTTCTCCATCATCACTCTTTTGAAAATGGTTTCGGGAGTTGAAATCGAAACGTCAAATATTTTTTAGGTAAAAATGTAATTGTCATTACAACCAAACTGTGGCCAATCCCTTATAAAAATAACATTCATACTATGTATATATTAACCTCAAGACATCTAATTTTAGACATAGGCCTCTTCTAAACCTTCTCTATTTTTGTCTATTTTAGCTAGGTACAAAAATTTTTCTAATTATCTCGTCTATGGTCACTAAATTTTTTGCTTATCTGATCTTATAAAATCTAATTTTAGAGATAGGCCTTTTCTAAATTGATTATGTATGGAAAGATTCAAGGTAAAAAGAGGGAGACGCAGAATATCGTGGCTGCGCAACCTGAGAGAATGTTACGGATGTACACCAAATGAACTTTTCAGAGCAGCCGTCTCTAAAATCCGAATAGATATGATGATTGCCGACCTCCGACTCGGAGACGGCATTTAAATAATCTAATCTTATAAGATCCTAATGCGACAAGTCACGTAGTCTGTCCGGTACGGTTTCGCTATGTAAACATTGAATGACTTTTAATAAACATCGCCAACTTCAATTAGAGACAGCACCTAAAGAAAAAGAAGATATAACTATGATTTACAATTTCTAATAATCTTCTTTCATCTTTAGTCTATTTGTCTAATAGAATTGTAGAACAGTTTCCACTTCAATGCAGTTATTTTCAGTTTATTGGACTAGGTAGCGAATGGGTAGCATCATTCATTTTGTGATGTCTTTTCCAAATAGTCTTCCTTCTATCTGAAAATATGGCCGCTACATAGAAGTGAATGACCTACATGAAATGAAATAATTTGGAAGGAAGTACGATACGTTCAATACGAAAATTTAGGAAGTTGTTGGCTTGTATAATCAGAAAACCGCTAATATTCTGGTAGATAATGCGGAAAAAACTATTATTCATGAAAAATGATAGAGAGGAATTGCTTGAAATATATATTAGGTATATAATTGAATTGTTTAAGACGACAGATCAAGTATATAGTGTAATTGCAGGGTAATACAAGACGAAGGCCAGAAGTTTTAAAATCTGAAGTTCTTCATGCTATAAAATCAGTTAACACCAAAAATTCAAACTGAACCAAACAACATTCCAACAGAATTTTTAACTAAGTGCTATATAGCCCAATAAATGACCGTTTTGGAGTGTAATTTCCAGGGGCAACTTCGAATTGCTAGAAAATTTGGATTTAGGTTCTACTTACCCTCCACTTCAAAGTTGAATTTGTGCCGTTGGTTGCTTTTACTTGGGGGTGACATTTACCCCTTCTCGGGGATGAAAAACGCGTGTTTAAAATAAGGCCGGAAATGGATAAATTGACTTATTTTAAGCACCTTTTGTTCCATAAAGTTTTTTACGTAAGTCAATACTTTTCGAGTTATTCGCGATTTAAAATGTTGATTTTTCGACAAAAAAACTACGTTTTCAGACCGTTTTTCCCAAATAAACTCAAAAAGTAAATATTTTATCGAAAAAAATATTTTTAGCCAAAGTGTAGCCTATAAAAAAACCAAAAAATGGTGGACCAGTAAAGTCTACAAATTAAGTAGAAGCAAAGTTGTAGCTCATGAAAAATACGTTCTTATTCGTCTAATTCCAAATCGAATAATTCAACGCGAAATCACCGAAGAAAGAAGCGTTTTTCGGGAAAACCTAATTAACTTTTTTAAAGTATCTAAAAAAAGATTATTATTTGTTTTTTTTTTTTTACAAAAGTTTACAGCATCAAAAATAAACGAGTTACACGGAAAAAAAAGTTGGCCCCTTTTTTTGGTAACAAAAATCGTGAAAACCTCCCTCTATTTAGCACCCTAAATGAAATTAATCGTTTGGCTTTACCATATATTTTATCTGTTTGTGTATTGTTTATATGATCTGTAAGTTTGATTGGTTTGAAGTGCTTATTTTTAAAAACATTTGGTTTTATAGTAAAAAAAAACTTTCTAAAAATTTTTGAAAAATAAAATTTTTTCAAAATAACTTAAAAAGTATTAGTGATAAGAAAAATCTTAAAGAGTTAAAAAAAATGTAGGTTTTGCTAGTATAAATATGCTAGTTTCATTTTGTTTCTCCGTAAGACACAAATTGGTTAAGATATGGCTGTTCAAAATTTGCATACACTCGTGATTAGTGACCCATTCAAGCTTTCTCAATTATAACCCTTTCAAAAATAAACACTTTAAACCGGTGAGACTGACAGATCATATAAAAAATAGATAGGTAAGTAAATTGTTTGTAAAGCGGTAGCGATAAATTTCATTTGGGGAGCTAAACACGGCGAGATTTTCATGATTTTTTACAAAAAAAAGAGGCCAACTTTATTTTGAGCGTAGCTTGCTTATTTTTAATGCTAAAACTTTTATCAACAATTAAAACAAAGCTTCTTATAAACACTTTAAAAAAGTTTAAATGGGTTTTTCCCGAAAAGTGCTTAATTTTTCGGTGATTTCACCTTTAAATATTCGATTTGGAATTAGATGAATAAGAACGTCTTTTTCATGAGCTACAACTTTGTTTTTATTTGATTGATAGACTTTACTGATACACGATTTTTTTGGGTTTTTTATAAGCTACACTTTTGCTAAGTATATTTTTTTCGATAAAATATTTACTTTTTGAGTTATTTGCGAAAAACCGTCTGAAATCATAGTTTTTTTGTCGAAAAATCAACATTTTCAGTGGCAAATAACTCGAAAAGTATTGACTTAATAAAAAACTCTATAGAACAAAAGTTGCTTAAAATCAGTCAATTTATCTATTTCCGGTCTTATCTTGAACGTATGTTTTTTCACCCCCGAGAAGGGGTGACTGTCACCCCCCAAGTAAAAGCAACCAACGGCACAATTTCAACTTTGAACTGGAGGATAAGTAGAACCTAAATCGAAATTTTCATGCAATTTGGAGTTGCCCCTGAAAATTACACGGTATCGCCGAATTTCCCGTTCATATACTGGGCTAATAGTTGCTTTTAACAATATGTATACAATGGCTGAAAGTCTGTTTTTATAGCACTTTCAAATAAAACAGCAAGCAAAAGTTCGACAAATACAGATTAATCAGTGTGATATTTCACACACTAAATATTTTTCTCCTAAATGGTACACGGAAGAATAATACGGCGGAACAACCTAGATGAAATCTAGTGTGGCAGCTTTTGACTTAAATATACTTCTCCAAAAGCGTCGCGACCAATGTAAAAATGTCTATGTAGCTCTCATTAATTACAAAGAAGCTTTAGATAAGGCACAGTATGGAACACTTTTGAACATACATATATTAAGATTATCGGCACTCAATAGTGGAGATGTCGGTATCATAGAGAACTTGTATTAGAAATAGATATTCCAACAGTAGCTGGAATTGATGGAAGCCTAACCAACGAATATTCAACGAGGCATCAGACAGGGATGCATTCCCTCCCCGTTATTTTTCAACTTCTACTCGGATATAACTTTCAAACTACGTACAAAGCTAATTAATGCTATTTCATATGCTGATGGCCTTTCTTGTACTACGATACACCAGTCTATGGTCATATTGTGCAATAGTACCCAGCACCTTTGAGAATTGTTATATTGCGTATACACGACAGGATGGAAATGGATCTAAAAATGAAAGTCATTAAGAAAAATATTATGACATTTAGCCAAGAACCACATGCTGATGCTTTCCTACATATAGATCCGATAGAACACTGAGATAGTTAATGCATTTAAATATCTGGCATTGGATGCTACACCAGAGAACAACTAGACACAAATAAAGAGATTAAGTGCGAGGCACTGGACACTTATATGGCATAAGTGCGAGGCATTTGATTGCACAAAGCAAGCACTTTTTGGAGAGTACCGAGTCCAAAAACATGATACCAATACACTAGACCTGCATAGTCTCATACAGAGTTTCAAAATTCTGAAATTGGTATCATGAATAAATGGAAGATGTACAATAAGGCAATCAGCTGCAGTATGAACGATTTCTAATGGACGGTTGCCGAAAAAAATTGCATTTATTTTTGTTTTTCCCAGTTTTAGTCTTAACCATTTAGTTTGTTCCTTTTTTCTTCTCTTTTATCTGTTGCCCTAATAGCTTTATATATTTCCGCAAATTCTAATGTCGATTTCTTGTTTTGATGAATAAGTTTTTTTTCGTTTTTTTTTTATTAGTGTTATGTTGTTTCTAATTGTTTCTTATGAAATCCGTTTACAATACACTCTTCTTGCCTTTCCATTTATCTCCTATGTTCGTTCAGAGTTTCGAGCATTGGGTTTTTAATTTTTTCTTTGAATATTTCTTTATTTATTTTTATTTTGAAATGACCAAGTGATAGAAGAAATATCGGTCGACCGCGCAAGAGATGGAGTAACAAACTTCCATAGAGGCAACTCGCCAATGAACAAGCAAAGCTGCTTATATAAAGGAAGAAGAAGAAGACTTTTAGTTTTGCGGATCTACATTTTGCATATTATTAGTTATTCATGATATTTTAATATAAACCAGTGAATTCTGAAAATGTTTTTTAAGATAATTATACAAAAAACTCTAACAAGAAGTAAAACCACTTCTATGTAAATTGGTATATTTATTAAAACTTAAAAATCCCAATGGATTGAATAAAAATGTCCAATTCAGAACGTTTTCAGACCTATCGGTCCATCATCAGTGAATCTACAATAAAATAAGTAATCCCACTATTAGAATTGAAAGATGGTTGAAATTTTTAAAAGCTAAAAATGTGGTTAGATTACTTACGTGCATACTTGCTAAATAGCCCCAGAACCAAACAATGGTTGAATTTAAAATTCAATTTACATTATTTAAAAATAATATTAAACAGGCTAAACGCCGATGTTACAGGATATTGCCTATGGGAACATGGTGAAACCCTACCAAAACCTCAATCAACCATCTTAGGCCAACTTTGACTATAAAGTGACACTAATGACTAAGGCTTGTCAAGGAAAATAGGCTGTCACTTTATAGTCAAAGTTGGCCTAAGATGGTTGATTGAGGTTTTGGTAGGGTTTCACCATGTTCCCATAGGCAATATCCTGTAACATCGGCGTTTAGCCTGTTTAATATTATTTTTAAATAATGTAAATTGAATTTTAAATTCAACCATTGTTTGGTTCTGGGGCTATTTAGCAAGTATGCACGTAAGTAATCTAACCACATTTTTAGCTTTTAAAAATTTCAACCATCTTTCAATTCTAATAGTGGGATTACTTATTTTATTGTAGATTCACTGATGATGGACCGATAGGTCTGAAAACGTTCTGAATTGGACATTTTTATTCAATCCATTGGGATTTTTAAGTTTTAATAAATATACCAATTTACATAGAAGTGGTTTTACTTCTTGTTAGAGTTTTTTAACTATATGGTATACAGCCAACCTAGGGAACCTCCCTTTTAGATAATTATACAAATTTTTATACAGATTTTTTTATTGCAGGTACAAAACCTCCTCAAGAAAAGTTCCTTTACCAAAGTGCTGTGATAATCAACCAGAACGAATTCATCTGTGATCAAATAACTTATTATTAATTATCTACTAGCATTAAATTGATAAAAGAATGACAAACAATAATCAAGCGATTCTGGAAGATGTGTACGTAGATGGCAACGGCAGAAACTCGGACCAATTCGAGAAACTTCTTGGACATAGCCAAACTGCTCCGACGTTACCAGCTTTGCTACCAGCTGCGCAAATTGGCAAGAAGTTAGAGTCAAGAAGGAAATCGGATAATAGCCTTTTGGGTTCTTTGAACAAGTTGAGGTACTCGATTGGATCGAAAGATGGGCCGATTCAACTTAACAACAGGCTTGGTAGGTAAGTCATTTGAGCTTTTTGATTTATTATACTTCTTCGTAAGACACTACAATAGTAATTATTGTTTTAAGAAGGTGTTGTAGCACTGCTACGTTAAATGTTATATACAGTGAGGACGTTTGAGTTTGCATAAATTCATTACCTATCTCGAGAATGGGCAAATTTAAAGAAAAATCCTCAGACAGGTCGATTTTTATTTTTAAATTAGGACTTTTTGGTATATATTGACGTCACTAGTGACGTCATCCATCTGGGCGTGATGAGGTAATCGTTGATTTTTTAAATGATAGTAGGGGTTGTGTGATAGCTCATTTAAAAGATAATTCAATTCTTTATTTAACTTGCTTCGTTGTCGCTCGTGCTCTAAACATCGCGTGCGTTCGCAAAAAGCATACTTCACGAACTGTTTCATGAATAACTATTTTCAAAACCTGCCTCATTTTATAGTCAGTTATGTGTAAATTGGTATGAATTTTTGAATTAGGTATGGAAATGTAATAATTTAGTGAGTAACGGTTACGTCAATAATCTAGTGAGTGACCTGCACAATATACCTAAGTGACTGTCAACTCCGTTTAATCATTTCAAAATTGCCATTTTATTCAATAGTGCTACCTTTTCAATAGAATATTTCATAGAATATATCTTGTAAGTAAAATGTTATGGTATTGGGGCTTTCGTACAAGATGCAATTTAAATATTTAATAAAAGATATCCAGAAGTCATCATCATCATTCCTCAACCTCTTGCATCCACTGTTGGCATGCTATAGCCCATCTCTATTTGAAGTAGATCTAGATTTTTATCCAGAAGTATATTTACAAAAATTATTAAAGAAATTAAACGAGTCAGGATCTATTGAAAAAAAAAATCAAAAAAGACATACATAACGATGATGCTGCTACTGTCCTAGCTAAGCATTCAATAAGGAAAAATATGAAGCTAAATTTACGAAAAAGAGAAGCGAAAGTTGGTTTTAGCGAGAGCCACTCACAGAAAATTTCCTCGCAAAAAATTCTTCTCAAAAATCATCTCAGACCGAAATTTATTCACATCTTCCAAGATTGTGATTATGACGCGAGGTGATTGTGATTATCTGTGCAATCATTGGTGAAAATCTTTTGAATAGCCGCTTCTTTCACTACAATATTTTTGATTTTCTGATAAAGCAAACTTGACGATTAATGGAACCATTTTATCGTAAATCTGTCCGTACTGAGCTACTGAAAATTATTATATTACAGTATTCAACCTAATAGTCAATTTGCTAGAAAGTTACATGTTAGAATAAATGGAGCTTTGGTGTGATGTTTTACCTGACCAAATAATTGGATTGTATTTCTGGAGAGTTGTTACATCAGGAATTATATTTACATTTGCTGGACACATTATGGAAAAATAGTGAACTAAAGAATTTATTGAAAAATATAGGTATACCTATATTACGTAAGAATTGTAGATATTTAAAACTTTAACATTAAGTGCATTGCTGTCAAAATAAACACAGACATACCTACATACCAAGGTAACACCAACCTTACGAAAATTAAATGCAGCAAACTTTAACAACTGAATAAATGACTAATGTCCTGTTCCGTTTTTAAAAATACGTTGCTTACTAAATCATCTAAAGTAAATTAGTATAAAAAATAGAACTCCAATAGAAATTCAAGGTTCACCAATCAACACCTGGCTTGAAAAACGGTTACATGCAATTCAGACTTTGCATGGGCTATTTATGTTTTTAATTAGTTTAGTTTTTTAGTGGAGCAAAAATGAACATTAGGTCATATAAAAAAATAATTATGTAAATTAATTTTTTAATTATGTAAACAAACTTAAAAATGGAGGTATTATGGGACGAACATAAATTTGAGTAATGGAAGTGAATATTTAATTAGAAGTTTCCTATACGATAACTACTATAAGTACTACTATTAGGTGGGGGTCCGGACAAATAATCCCCGGACAAATAATCCTGGACAAAAAATCCCCACAAATTATCCCTGGACAAAAAATCCCCGGACAAATAATCCCCGGAAAAAGTATCTCCACAAAAAATCCCGGACAAAAAATCCCCAAGAAATATTTGTTGCCGAATAGTTCTCTAAAAGTTTTCCCGAAATTTTACCAAATTTCGAATTCCAATTCCATGCTGAAAACTTCAAAATTTTCATGACAAAAGAGTGTGAGTTTTTTCAAAAATCGTGGAAGATGTGGGGAATGAACTAAGGCCCCGTTATCAGGAGAGGCGCTTAACGCGCGTTTTAATAACGCCCGATTACAATTACATACATTTTACTTAAGACCGTTCACATGCTAACGCGCGTTTTAGGTAATTAAAACGCGCGTTGGCATGTGAACGGTCTCAAGTAAAATGTATGTAGTTGTAATCGGGCGTTATCAAAACGCGCGTTAAGCGCCTCTCCTGACAACGGGGCCTTAGTTCATTCCCCACATCTTCCACGATTTTTGAAAAAAAACTCACACTTCTTTGTCATGTAAAATTTGAAGTTTTCAGCATGGAATTGAAATTCGAAATTTGGTAAATAGTCCAAGTAATAAAGCTTAAAATAGGACAAAAGCTCGCAATTTTTACAGAATGGATCGATTTGCTTGAAAATTTGAGAATAAGTAGTGGATAGTCCAAGGATCAAAATATATATATATATATCATTCCAAAAGGCGCTTTTACCATGGGGGTAGTTGCCACCCCATCTTGTAGTTGGAAATTTTTATTATATTTTGACCGCAAGAGTTGGTAAAAACATTCATTATAAGCAAAAAAGATTCTATAGGTTTTTTTGATAAAATTAATCATTTTCGATTTATTCGCTATCGAAAGTGTTAGTTTTATATCGAAAAAATCAATGTTTTTAATCAGTTTTCTGCTGATAACTCAAAACGTTTTAATTTTATCAAAACAACGTTACTTAACAAAAATGTACCTTTTAAAAAAATAAACAAAACCGTTTTTCTTTATTTTCTTTAAGACCAATAATAATCGAGCTATACTTTATTTTATATGTTGGCTCTTCTTCGTCAAATGCTAAATATTGTAGTTTCAAAGTCAAAGGACGGGAAAACTATGCATTTTTCGAGGATAACTTGTTGAAACTAATTTAGTTTTTAAAATTATGAGTATTTAAAAATATGATCTCCAGAAATGAAAAAAAATCTGTAGCTAAAAAAATTAAGTGACTTATAATGAAAAGAATGTCAGTCCATATTTGTTTCATAAAAAAGTGATCGTAAACAACCCCCTAATCACCACCCTAATTAAAATTGGTCATTGATCTGATTTGGTTTTCTTGATTTATGTATTGTTCATAGGTTCTGGAAGTTTGATTGGCTTAGAATGATTAGTTTAAAAAAAAATGGAGTTAAAAGCGAATAACGAGTTTTTGTAGTTTGGTAAATGATGCCTTTTCCTTCAGAATAGAAAGATTAGCATCAGAGATACGAAAAAAATATTTAAATATGAAATGGTAGCTTATTTAATTTCCAAGAACGTGGTTTTCAAAAAATTTTTTACGGCAAAAATTGAGTGAGTTATTGACAATTAATACTTGTAATATCATGCAAAAACCACCTTTACCAACCCTTTTAATGCCACCTCTTTTTGTGACTAAAAATTTTAAAAGGATTTAATATGAATAGCCTTATAGATCTTGTAAAAACCTATAAAATTATTTTTTAACAAACTTTCTAAGATAAAAAATAAAAAAGTTACGGTTAAAATATCAATATATTTTTTTGAAAAAAAAAGGAGAAATCCAATTGGAAATATAATAATGTAAGTTAGCGGTGTTTTTATTCATTACCCTTATTTATTCTTCTTTATTTATGTATTATTAATAGATTCTAGAAGTTGAAGACTGGCTCAGAACGATTAGTCTTTAAAAAACTGAAGTTTAAAACGAATAACGAATGTCTGCAATTTGGTAAAAAATGCAATTTTCTTCAGAATATAAAGATTAGCGTCAGAGATACGGAAAAATGTTTAAATATGAAATTATAGGTAATTTAATTCCCAAGAACCTGGATTGATAAAATTTGTTCTACGGCAAAAATTGAGTGAATCGTAAATGAGTATACCATCGAAAAACATTGATTTTTTAGGTGTAAAACTAACACTTTCGATGGCGAATAAATCAAAAACAATTTTATCAAAAAAAAGTATAGAACATTTTTTGCTTAGAATGAACGTTTTTATTAACTTTTGCGGTCAAAATATAATAAAACATTTCCACCCCCGACATGGGGTGGCAACCACCCCCATGGTAAAAGCGCCTGTCGGCATCATATAGATTTTGATCCATGGACTATCCATTACTTATTCTCAAATTTTTAAGCAAATTGATCCATTCTGTAAAAATTGCGAGGTGAAAAGCTTTCGTTCCTGGACTAAAAATTTCGGGAAAACTTTTAGAGAACTATTCGGTAACAAATATTTCTTGGGATTTTTTGTCCGGGATTTATTGTGGGGATATTTTGTCCAAAAAAATTTGTGGGGATTATTTGTCCGGGATTTTTTGTGGAGTTTTTTGTGCGGGGATTATTTGTCCGGGGATTTTTTGTCCGGGGATAATTTGTGGGGATTTTTTGTCCGGGATTATTTGTCCGGGGATTATTTGTCCTAGCTTCATTAGGTGCTATAACTATAAATGCTAAACTTTAAACGCACTCTTCCTATTTTCTCTGTTGTGCCCTTTACATATGGCAGGATGGTTTTTACAAACGGTTTTCCGTCTTCGGTTTTTCGACTTCGGTTTTTCGTCTTCTGTTGGGTTCCTAATTCTTCTGTGAGCATTTTGGGTCTTTTCGATGGTGTATGTTGAAAAGACCGATCGGAGAGGGCAACACGACCCTACCTGACAGTTGACAACTTAGAAAAAGTAGATAGTTTTAACTATTTAGGAGTCAACATCACAAAGGACAACACTGACGATGCAGAGCTTAGAAGAAAAATCACCTTAACCAATATGGTATACTTTGATATGAATTAGATATTTAAATCGCGAGAAGCACATTAAACGAAGTACAATTAAGAAGGTAGATCTAAAGAAACAGAGTTCGTCAAGCTTGTACGTCAATAACTCCGGACATGCTGAGACGGATGAGCATACGAACATGGCGTCGTATCAAGTTGTGTTGCGACAATGGAGGTATGGACACCGATGTTGATAAATAAATAAGTAATAAATAACTTACAAATAAAGTTGTGATATTATTTTTTCTCTATGTAGTACAACAACAGCAATTCATTACTATAAAGTGACTTTCCGGCCACCCTATACATATCAGCTGTCATTCACCCAATCACCTCTACAAGTTCGGTATCTCCTTTTCAAGAAATACCACTCCATAGCACTATGCCGGCACCACCAAAATTAACACTCTGTATAAGGCTAGATCTGGCATAGCGTTCATCATATGGAAGAAAGATTTACAAAATTTCGTCTACAGAAGAGTTGGAGAAGAGTATGTCAATTGTAACCTCATACAGAGCGTTAGTTTTGGTGGTGGCAGCATAGTGTTACGGAGCGGTCTTGCTTTGAAAGGACATACCGAGCACGCGGAGGTGGTTAGACAGATGCCAACTGATATGTACATTGAAAACATTTAAGAAGATCATGTTTTGCCATTTTAAAACCATATTGGTGATGATATATTGGAGTTAATGAACGTCTTCATGTCTTCATGTTGCTAGCAAAGTGAAGACTTACCTTGATGAAATTCAATTTAAAAATTATACTGGCCAGCATAAAGCTCAGATCAGATTTAAATTCGATTACAGTATTTATAGGATACTTTAAAACATCACATTCGGAAAAGAAATCCAATTCCAATGATAAAGGATAACAGCACAAAATATTTCATTCTACATGCATATGCAATATTTTTGTCCGTGAACTACCTTTATATCAGTAAGCTCGCCTAGAGCATCTTCATTGGACAGGCCATGTATTGAGAATGGAAGAAAACATTCTACCAAAAAAATTGGTGAATGCAAGAGCACCGGGGAAGAGACCTATTTGAAGACTGAGAAAGCAATGGGAGGATGATTGGATGACGACGCAAGAAATCTCCTGCGCAGTCAATTGTGGAGGAAGATGGTTACAGCCTTCACGGATAGAGCTGAGGCTAAGGGAGGCCAGGGCTCGCAATGGGCTGTAAAGTCATAGGATGGCTAGAAACTATAAACGACTAAAAATAATTGAAAATAAACAAGATAGATAAAGATAAAGGCAGTTTTTGTTTTTATTTGATTCAGAGTTGGACCACCATCTCCATATAGCTATTTCAGCATCTATGCATCCTCAATGAAGCTATGCAGTCACAACTCTGAAACAAGTATCAACAATCCTGCCTATTTAAGGGAAAATATCACGATGCAATGTTTCCACCTTTTGAGATGCAAAACAGCGACATCTCTCGTAATACGAGGAAGACGAAAAGCCCTGGATACAAAGTTTACTACTTTTATACAATTAGAATAATTGAAATAAAATAATAAACAATATTTTAAATTCAAGACTTTTCGTTAAGAAACTGCTTTCTGGCTGCATCCTGTATCACCGGCTTTTACAATATATAAGCACAAGAGACGACAAATATAGAAGAAAGCAAATAAAGGATACTTTGGCCACGAATTTACCTTCTTTCGTCAAGGAAAAGGACCGAAAGAGAGTTTCAGATACTGAAATCTGAGTAAAGATGAAAAAGATAAAGGCAGTTTGATGAAAATAACTAGTTACACCTTAGTTTTTATTGTAGCGATTCTATTTTGTTAATAAACTGAGTGCGAATATTTTTATACTCTAAGATACAATTAATATTGGCTATGCGCACGTGTGCCTGGTTGTAGTGTAATTTTCACTCAATTCCAGTCGAAGTTAAAATTTTATAAACTAAAAAAATTAGGTAATTACTAAATTTACTAAAAAATTAGACAGTTAGGACTGGGTTCAATAAACAGAGTATCGGCTCCGAGCTTCGCTGGTATCGCCACCTACCTACAGGATTACTAGTATAACTTTTACCGGAAATTTTCTGGAAAGAAAAAAGTGTTGCCTATAATACTCTGTGAGTTTTGCTGGTATGGCTGCTATCGCCATCTAACGGTTGGCTAGTGTTCCTATTTCGGCCGGAATTTTAAAGAGGACAGTAGAAAAGCAAATAATAGTTGTTTCAAACTTATTATTTAATTCTTATCGAATAATATTTAGAACGTAAAGAAGTAATTGGATTGTAATCGATAATTAATAGCAGTAAGTACAGAATTTACTATTCATTATGATTATTTTTAAGATTTTGCTTATCGTTTTGACGTTTATGTTGACAACTAATATTAGAAAAAATTTATTCTGCAAAAAAGTATAATAATTTAATATAATTATAGTATAATACTTCTTAAATATTAACTTATTAATGACAGTTAACGGCATCTTACGTTTGCTGTGATTGGTCGTTATGTTCACGCATTCAAATTTTGTTTCAAGATTGGATTGTAAAATTGAAACCGTCAAAATTCGAGAGTGTGTTAACTGATCCTTTAGCTCAAATTTTTCTACCGTTTTAAAATTAAAATTGTGTTTACTTACTTTTTTCTAATTGCATCAATCCATTTTTGTCGTTGAATCACCTTATGCTTAGCGACAGGAAAGTTGTAGAATACACAGTTACTATTGTAACCAGTATTTCGACACTCTTTAATACAACAATTTTCGTGAGACATTTAAAAGCTATAATATGCAACTCTTAATGCAGAACGTCAAAAAGCAAATTTCCAGTAAAGGTTTACAAACTTGTCACTACTGGCGCTCGCGAATTTTTAATTATCCCCTCTACCTACGAGCTCACAGCGTTGAGCGAGCGTTATTATTAGAAAAAACGATATCAACGATATTGTTAAACGGTTTGTAATAATGGAATAGTGAATTTTGCAACGTAAAATAATCTTATTATATTCAGCCATAAGACTACAGCATCGTCTTACACATGAATTCAATATACACGTATTTATCTTACGCATGCATTCAATATACGTATCTTACACATGAATTCAATATATGTATTTATCCTAAACAATTTGAACCAATTGGAATATCTGGTGGAAGTCAATAGAAAAGGTATATCATCTCGTGGGTATCTAAATTTTTACTGTGTTTTTTAATAAGAGTGTAGGCGCAAAATCTCGGTCATATGCATTTTAAATTGATTCATTTTTTTCGAATCCTGAGAAAACTAGTAAATATTTTTGAAAAAATTAAACGCAGAATAAAAGATTACATCACTACCGAGGGTCGAAAATCCCTGAGAACTTTTATGGGTGAAACAAAATGAGAAAAATTAGTGTAATATTTAATTTCAAATAACCCAGTCAAAAATGCTTTCGTTTACTCTAAGGTGTTTCGGCCCTCGGTAATAATGTAATCTTTCCATCTGCGTTAAATTTTTCAAAAAATATTTATTTACACTCTTAAGATATAAGCAAAAAAAGCGACTTTTTTCATTCATTTCAATATTGTAAAAAAAATTACACATTGTAGATGAAAACGTTTAACAGACGACTTTCTTGAAAATACTCGCTCTTTAAAGTGAGGTTTTTTATATTAAAAAATGTTTATAAACAAAAAATGATTGCAAATTAAACCTGAAAATAAGCATTTTTTCAATAAATTGTTTATAATTAATAAAACAAACAACCAAGATATTTAAGAACATTTTTTCATAATATGAGTTTTTATGTAGTTGCTGTAGTTTTTATGTAGTTACTACGTCGAACCCGCTTATTGGAATAGCCTTCGTGCCAAGCAAAACTATTCCTATAACCGGGATATTCTAATAACCGATCAGTGGTGGCTAGTAGAAATAAATATACTGAATATACGTCATAATAGTACAACCCACTTTGTACATGTACATAGTATGTATGTACATGTACATACATACGTGATGTACATATGTATATGGTTTTATTTCTTTTTATGTCAATAACACAGTACCATAGTATAACTATTGCTTATGTTATTAAAACACCAAACTACATTATATGTGCACTGCGCATACATACACAAATAAGTATGAAATGTATGCAATAAAATGTAGATATAGGTACATATACATATTTTCTTATTAACACACACAACAGACTTTTTTTTTCTGGAAAAATAATCGGTAATCTGAGACTAATTTTTTTTGTTACCTAAAATATTAGTCACTTGATGCTTAAAAATATAATAATTAAAAAATTGACATTATTTTTACCCTCCAGAAAACTTCATATAATACATACTATAAAACGGTTATGACTTCTACATTAACTGTTTCTAAAAAACTAAACAGACAACGACGTGGGTGGTGGGTGAGCAATCAGAATATTTACACAAATGAAAAAGTACCTACTTTATGATCGGTAAATGATTGCCGGAGGTTAGAATTGGTGCCCGTAATAAAGTAAGTAATAAATTGGTTATTATCGACAGGTCCTATAAACCAGAAATCATTTAAATTCGTGGAAAATTGTACATAAAAAGTTTTTGGTTACTGAAAAATATATTCTAATAAGCGGTACCATTTTACAAAAACGTATTCCTATAAGCAGTTAAATTTATTAAGGAGTAAATAGAAACGTTTCGGAACCTCAAAATTCTATTCCTTAAACCGGGATATTCCTATAAGCGGTACTCTAATAAGCGGGTTCGACTGTATATGTATAAAAGATGGACCCGATCGATCGGCCGAGTACCTACTAGACTTCCATTTTTTATCACCTTTAAGAAAAAAAAAAAAGGTAATTTTCAAATGGTTGTACTATACAGGTGCTTTGTAAATAAAGTTTTTATTATTTTAATTTATTATTTTTAGTCTCGTTCTCTTCGTAAGGTCTCAAATTTTCATATTTCTAAAAAGGTACATATAAAAAAGATTTTAGATTTAATAAAACGAATGGTATTAACCATTACACACAGCTCTTGTATATAATTAGAATCCTAAAGCTAAGTAAATCGCAAATAGATTGATGGCTGAAAACGAATTTCAAATTTATCACTTTCTCTACGTTAGCCAAACATCATTTTTACGTTCGTCATCATCTGTTATCACCAGCCAATCGGTTAAATTATCAGTTTATATCCAATATTCTTCATTTTAATGATGTCAAAACAAAGTTAAACTTAAAATCTCGCGAAAAAATAAATAAAAATCGATTTGATGGTAAATCGTAATATCAAAAGCCAATTAGTTTAAGTTCAGCACTAGAGGTGAAAACAGTTTGGAAGTTGTTCACACCTGGTTTCGTAAATATATTTCATGTTTTGACAGTTCGACGCGGTCGGTAAGTTATTTCGACATAAAACATCAACTTGTGGTGAATAAGTTCAATGTAGATATGTAGGTACAATAAACATTTATATATTGTAATCATATTTGCTGGAAATATGTAAATAGGCATGTTTCTAAACAATCAATCTTTAATATTTTGCACCTTTTTCCAATTTTTTCTTCATTCTATCTGTTTTATGTAGGAGAATTTTTTCTTTCTTTTAAAATCTATCTTCCGTTAATTTAATACAATTGTTTCATATTATACGTATCATATCGATGGTACAAAATCTTGCTTTAATTACTGTTGTGTCTTTCTTGTATTCTGTACAACAGACACATTGCGATGATGAGGATGAATTTTGATGCTCTACCAGGGTTCTTATTGCTCTTTTGACGGTGATTCTCTGGAATCCACCATTACTTATCTCTTATCATTTTCTCCCAAACGTCTCCTTTTCAACCACCCAACACAGGCACTCCAAAACCGTGTATCTCACAGTGTCCGAAATACCATACTAAGGCACTGGTCGGACTGTGCCTTCCTGAAGTTAAAAAAGTAGTTACGGAAGTAGCCATGGCCTGTGAGCATCTGCGTCAAGTAGTGTTGCCTAAATGCAAGACCAAGACGAGACTTGGACAGTGTTGGTCTTGGTCTTGCACCAATACACCTGGTCTTGGTCTTGGTCTTGGTATTGCACTCCCAGTCTTGGTCTTGGTCTTGGTCTTGCAGCAAGAGTCTTGCAAGTCTCGCAGTTACCCACTAGCATATTGCTGTTTATTAAATATTAATTTAGATCTTAGAACAACGTAAACGTATAGGTACATTTTCAGCTTGACTTAACATAGACATAGTAAAAACCAACCAAATTAATAAATGTCTAAACAACTCACATTGGGTGGGTTTGAACCCACGATCTAAACTATCCCTGCCTATAGTCTAACTAACGGAGCTATCTACCATGTCCCACGGGAGTCAGTCTGTTTCTTAATAAAAATTTGCATTTTGTGTTTGGTGTCCGATAGATTTTTCAAAAATATTGAATACGTGTAATTTTCAGTTTTTCGATCTCATATTCTTTTCGCGAAATATCGTGAGGTTCACATTTACAATTTAAAATTTACCCCCCCCCCTCTCCGTGGGTGGTCGTGTTTAGTATCATTCGATAGATTTTTGAAAAATATTGAACGTACTTTTTAATTTTTCGATCTGAGATTCATTTCGCGAAATATTCGCTTTTTTGTGAAACTTTGTGACTCACCCATTTCCTTAATTATACACTCTTCTGCATGTACTTCACTTACCTTATCTTAATCTGACGATTTCGAGTTTTTCTAAGGATATATATTTTTTCGGGCCTCCCTTAACGAATTCCCCTGTATTAAAAGCCAATATATGGTAGAGGTACATTTACAGGGTACAAGGTTTCTCCCCATGTGATAACCTGACGCGCTCCAGTTACTGCAAAAATCCCCGCTTGGGTTCCCCTACCATTAAATGCATCATTTTATTTCAATTTTTTATAAGATATATTTTTGCTTAGAATATTTTTTTCGATAAAATACTTACTTTTTGAGTCATTTGCGCAAAAACCGTCGAAAAACGTGTGTTTTTTTTTTTTTGAAAAATGAACATATTCAGTCGCAAATAGCTCGAAAAGTATTGACTTGGTTTATTTGTAGATGAATAAAATAGAACAAAAGTTGCTTAGAATTAGTCAGTTTATTTAACCTTGACTGATTTTGAACCTTTGTTTTTTAACCCCCCAAGAAGGGGTGAAAGGTGAAACTCATCCCCAGGGCAAAATCACACATGCATCGGCCAATATCTCTTTTTTGACGTGTTAGCTAGTGTACGCAAACATGTCAATCCAAAATCCAAGCGGTTCTTTAAAATTTCAAGGTTGTATAACATTTTACCGTGAGTGAATGGACTATACAGGGTAGCCGGGCATTATATCTTGTCTAGTGCTTTTTCAGCAAAAAATTTTGTTTGGCCTATTATTGACCTAATATCTAATTGCACACTCTGCAAAAAGTTTATAAGTAGGACGTTTAGTCTTTACGATGTATGGTATTATTCCCACTAACTGATAAGGAAAAACAATTGACTGGGTGTCCGTAACAGTGGATATGCTATTCGTATTATATTTTTATCAACAAAGGTGACATTATATCTTTAAAAGTTTCAATGCGATAGATTTCGGCGGCGTCACACAACAGAAGCAGATTATTTTATGAAAGGTATTCTCAAAATCTAGTACAATTACTCTCGGAGCGACGGCGTTGTCTGATATTAGGAAAGAATGAAAATAAATATTTTATTTTTACATTGTAATAATTGACCTCTGAGTGTTCTTATAATATGGATATTTTAATTCGCTATATATGTTTATCGTATTGTTCATAATGCGCATAAATCCAATTTTCCAAATTTTTGTTATATATTTTTTTGCCTCTCATTGTCTCTATGCATATTAGGTCTGGATCCTGCGTATGAAAAAAAAGTTGATTAATAGCAAGCTGAAAATTTGTTAGTAGCTTAAGGGTGTCTAGTCGGACAAACTTTGATATATGGGAACACTGGAACAGGGGAAGTTTTAATTGCGGAACAGGTTAAAAATTTGGAACGTCAGAACACGAAAACGTCACATGTATTTTGTCCGACAGAACTTCCAATTGATTTGTTACCCTTTCATTAAACTCTTATGCAAAAATCAGACTGCTATTTATCACTAAATGGGCATTTTAATGAGTGGAACACGTGGAACATGTCAAATGACAGGAATTATGACAGGTTATTAATAGCAGTCTGATTTTTGCATGAGCGTTTAATAAAAGGGTAACAAATCAATTGGAAGTTCTGTCGGACAAAATACATGTGACGTTTTCGTGGTCTGACGTTCCAAATTTTTAACCTGTTCCACAATTAAAACTTCCCCTGTTCCAGTGTTCCCATACATCAAAGTTTGTCCGACTAAACACCCTTAAGCTATTAACAAATTTTCAGCTGGCTATTAATCAACTTTTTTTCATACACGGGATCCAGACCTATATTCTTGAACTAATATATTCCATAAAACGACACTCAATCCTAACTGCAAGACGCAAGAGTCTCGCAGGCTTAGTCTTGTTCTTGCTCAAGTCTTGCTCGGTCAGTCTTGGTCTTGGTCTTGCTAAAATAAGGCGGTCTTGGTCTTGGTCTTGGTCTTGCTAAAACGCAAGAACAAGACCAAGACTGCAAGACCAAGACCGATTTTGGGCAACACTAGCGTCAAGTAATAATCTAGCCAGGTCCTAGGTGGCTATGTGTTCAGTCCACCCAGCTTTGCAGGTTCAATTAGAGATTTCGTCTAGTCCGCCACAGTTCACATCACGTCTTGCCTCCCACTTTTGTTGCCACTGGTCGATTGAAACTAATCTCTGGACCAACCTTATCCCATTGATCTCCTCCTCTCCAATGTTCCGTTCCCTGTGACTCTGAACCCTATCTCTAAAAGAATCTTATTAAGATTCAAAAACTGTAGGGATATTTGAAAAATTGGAAAAATCCAACTGTTATTGGTAATTCTCTAAAAGAATTATTTAAACAAAATAAGGGTAGTCACTGATGCAGACAAATTTTTGGATACATATAGTGCTATGAAGCTCATGATAAACGACGATAAAAAATTTATAAAGACGCCATTTAGGAGGACTGAGAGTGTATAAATAAAAAATAAAATGTGTAAATCAGCTTATGCAAATTTAAACATAAATATTATATTCCGTTTAAAGAATTTCAGGAGTATTATTACAATGTTCAGACCGTAATATTTTTCTTGTTAATTATTAACTTATTGTACGAGAAAAGTGAAAATAGTGCTATTTCTATGAAAAAATATAGTGAAAATGACTTTCACTAAAGTAAAGTGTGTTTTGAATAATGAATACATATTATGTAAATACATAGTTTAAGTCATCAAGTTACATGTTATATTGTTTACATTAGAATTAGGTGAATAGAGGATTTTTGTATCATATCATTGAGTTGGATCAAAGTAAATAATTACTACCAACTGGTAGTGATACCATGAAAAAACTTAAATTATTATTTCTGTTCACTGGTTTAAATGGTTAAAATCAGAAATCAACGTATAGAAAGTTATTCTTGTCAGCGATCCATACGCAAGAGTCCTAGCAGATTATCAGTGTGGCTTTCGAAGAAGTAAATCAATTCCCGATCAATAAATAACAGCTGACATACGTGTCGTACACAATTTGCTTAAAAAATGTTGTAGTACAATGTTTCCGTGTATCAAGATTACAAACATGCATGGTGAGAGTGATGCATACACTTACACCTCTTCGTACACCTCAGTCTATTCGACTCTCTCATTATTTGTTAGGATCAGCACGATCCCAGAGTCAAATCCCATTCTTCTATCTGAGGAGTCTAATTCCTTAATAGGGTTGTGGCCTCACAGAAATCCAGAAGCTTCCATAATGGTAACTTTTTCACCTGGCTCAGCTAGACGAACACGAAACCAAAGATCTGTCACTTTTGGTAGGTCAGTCCCGGGCACCCCACAAAGAACAGGGGGTTTCTCCTTAGTCGTCACATTGGCGGCCCCTTGGGTTAGCTACCACTCCAAGTAGATGTCCGCATGAGTTTACAGTGGTCAGTAAGCAACCCAATTGCCAAATAGTCTTCCGGTTAAATAGGATGAGTTTAACTGCAAGACTCCTAAAAGGTCCTGTTAGATGGACTACCTCTATCATTTTTATTATGATACCTTTGGTAAAGGTTACTCCACAAACATGAATAGTACCTTATTAAAATTACCCGAACGAATATAAGAGTAAAATAGTAAAATGATAATATAATTGGAGTAGAGAATTTAAGAAAGATTGAAATTCGGAAAGTCATTCAATGGAGCCCCTATCATGACGATCCAATTCATTGCCTCTGCCGATGACATCGATATGGCCAGTTGTAGGAGAGAACAGGACCTGAAAAATAACTTGACCAAAGGTAATAAATAAGATAATAAAATAATATGAAATATTGAAAATGGTTATTCATTTTTTATTTACATTTACTCTGTGTGGAGTATGAAGGGAACCAGTCTCGTTGGAACTTTACCGCGCTGAGCAGATGTGACGTGAATTGTAAATTGTAGAATTCCCTCATCTTCCTTAATCTCAGCATCCGTATGGCTTGCAAATTGTAGAAGCCTCGGAGGTGTAACCAGAGAAGGTTCCCATTGTTTTCATTCTGGTGGGATATGTTATATGCCATTAGAGTGAAAACTTAGTCTTTTGCTAGCAGTTGCCGCTAGGGCATCTATGCCATTTCGTTCGTTGCAATTCGGGACTGCACGCTGGGGTTTGTTTTGGTTGGATCAGGGAGAGCAGCATATGTGCCTCCTGATGAGAGACTAATAAGTTTCGAAACCGGTAGAGGTGCTTGCAGCACTCTCTGATTGGGCTGGAATATGGTTCGGCTGTATTTTCGTTTTGCAACGAAATTGAAAATGGTTATTCATTTTTTATTTACATTTACTCTGTGTGGAGTATGAAGGGAACCAGTCTCGTTGGAACTTTACCGCGCTGAGCAGATGTGACGTGAATTGTAAATTGTAGAATTCCCTCATCTTCCTTAATCTCAGCATCCGTATGGCTTGCAAATTGTAGAAGCCTCGGAGGTGTAACCAGAGAAGGTTCCCATTGTTTTCATTCTGGTGGGATATGTTATATGCCATTAGAGTGAAAACTTAGTCTTTTGCTAGCAGTTGCCGCTAGGGCATCTATGCCATTTCGTTCGTTGCAATTCGGGACTGCACGCTGGGGTTTGTTTTGGTTGGATCAGGGAGAGCAGCATATGTGCCTCCTGATGAGAGACTAATAAGTTTCGAAACCGGTAGAGGTGCTTGCAGCACTCTCTGATTGGGCTGGAATATGGTTCGGCTGTATTTTCGTTTTGCAACGAAATTGAAAATGGTTATTCATTTTTTATTTACATTTACTCTGTGTGGAGTATGAAGGGAACCAGTCTCGTTGGAACTTTACCGCGCTGAGCAGATGTGACGTGAATTGTAAATTGTAGAATTCCCTCATCTTCCTTAATCTCAGCATCCGTATGGCTTGCAAATTGTAGAAGCCTCGGAGGTGTAACCAGAGAAGGTTCCCATTGTTTTCATTCTGGTGGGATATGTTATATGCCATTAGAGTGAAAACTTAGTCTTTTGCTAGCAGTTGCCGCTAGGGCATCTATGCCATTTCGTTCGTTGCAATTCGGGACTGCACGCTGGGGTTTGTTTTGGTTGGATCAGGGAGAGCAGCATATGTGCCTCCTGATGAGAGACTAATAAGTTTCGAAACCGGTAGAGGTGCTTGCAGCACTCTCTGATTGGGCTGGAATATGGTTCGGCTGTATTTTCGTTTTGCAACGAAATTGAAAATGGTTATTCATTTTTTATTTACATTTACTCTGTGTGGAGTATGAAGGGAACCAGTCTCGTTGGAACTTTACCGCGCTGAGCAGATGTGACGTGAATTGTAAATTGTAGAATTCCCTCATCTTCCTTAATCTCAGCATCCGTATGGCTTGCAAATTGTAGAAGCCTCGGAGGTGTAACCAGAGAAGGTTCCCATTGTTTTCATTCTGGTGGGATATGTTATATGCCATTAGAGTGAAAACTTAGTCTTTTGCTAGCAGTTGCCGCTAGGGCATCTATGCCATTTCGTTCGTTGCAATTCGGGACTGCACGCTGGGGTTTGTTTTGGTTGGATCAGGGAGAGCAGCATATGTGCCTCCTGATGAGAGACTAATAAGTTTCGAAACCGGTAGAGGTGCTTGCAGCACTCTCTGATTGGGCTGGAATATGGTTCGGCTGTATTTTCGTTTTGCAACGAAATTGAAAATGGTTATTCATTTTTTATTTACATTTACTCTGTGTGGAGTATGAAGGGAACCAGTCTCGTTGGAACTTTACCGCGCTGAGCAGATGTGACGTGAATTGTAAATTGTAGAATTCCCTCATCTTCCTTAATCTCAGCATCCGTATGGCTTGCAAATTGTAGAAGCCTCGGAGGTGTAACCAGAGAAGGTTCCCATTGTTTTCATTCTGGTGGGATATGTTATATGCCATTAGAGTGAAAACTTAGTCTTTTTCTAATAAAATAATACTTGTTTGAAACAGAATGCGGTAGAAACGTTGGAGAACAAAATATAAAACAGCTGTATATTATGCACCAAAAAAGTGTGTATAGATGTTAGATTCGTAAATAATATTTGTAACAACTTTTATAAATATTTACATATTTATATAAATACAAAAATAAGCTATCAAGATTGTTTATGAATGACTGATACTTTTGATTTAAGATAAAAACGTTTACTGGAAAATGTCATAAAAATATTTCTACACGTGTTTCTTTGCTTTGTTGATGTAAAATTAAAAATTACCAGTATCTATTATGTCACGCGCCAGTCAACCTACGTATATTTGTCTGGAATGAATAAAAACTCCTTTCTTTTCGTTTGTATATACTCATTTCAAAATTAAATTAGCGTTACCGTTTTCATTGTATGCATTCTAAATTTTATTTAATTAGCATTAATTTCTTTGTGTAGGAAATACTTAATCAACTCAATAAGTTTATTATTTAAATCCAGAATTCAACATGGGTTTGATGAAGTCTGCCATAAAGGGCAACCTACTCATCACTGACAATAATCAACGACGTCACCAGGATGATTCTGAGGGGGGGTTATAATTACTGGAGGGTCGCAGGGGGGTATGGAATAGTAATGGTGTTAAGTGTATAGAGCTCAAAGTACATCCCAATGGCAACCTTTGGTTACGCTATTGTTTTAAATTTTATCCCAAGAGGCATCTTCCAGTGTTAACTTATTTTTATGAAATAAAGTCTACAGAGTGATTGTGAAAAGACAACACCCAATGAACATAAAATTATGCATCTACTTCTATTGGTAGTAACTGTTACTGTCGAACCCGCTTATTAAAATACCTCTTAAAGGAATATCCCGGTTTAAGGAAAATAAATTTGAGGTCCCGAAACATTTATAGTAGCAGCCAATGATCGTTTATTAGAATATCCCGGTTATAGGAATACTTTTGCTTGGCACAAAGGCTATTCCAATAAGCGGGTTCGACTGTATTTGCTGTGTGACATTATCCTATTGGAATTTTCTAGTTGCTGAAGTTATGGCTAACAGCTGGTTCTGAAATATTGTTAATTAGTTAAGGAATAATATTGAATGGCATTTCTTTCATATTAAATTTTATCCTACAGCATAACTGCTTATTATCCTTTTCATGAACATTTTTCAGTGCGTCACAAATTATAGAAAAAAAGGTAAGTCCGTGATAATACCATAGATATAACAGAATAGATTAGGTCAGTTCGAAAAATAGCGTAACGCGGAACAGTTCGGGTCGGTGGTCTATCTATCTCTCTCTACCGGCGCTTAGCTTTCTCTCTCTAGCATATGATGGCCGCCGCCTGTGTGTCACTGTCGTTCCGTTATTCCCACCTCTTGGTAGATACGCTCACACTCGCACGACAGACAGAGATAGCTAGACCACCGTACTTGATATCGGCGTTACACCCCGATGCATTGAGTGGCATATGACTAGCCTGATCTATTTTCTTTACATATCTCTGGATAATACACATTTATGACATTTATTCTAACGTGACATTTTAGTTAAATCTGACAGTTGTCAAATTTTATTTTCAATTTGGAATAAAACCAAATCAATTGTGTCTATTGCATTTATAAAATGGTATTTTCTTTCATTTGTATAGTCTTATAAATTGTACAGATTATATTGATAATATTATTATTTTATTTAATAAATAATTCTTTTTTGATTATGGCGCCATCTATCGACAACTAGAATAATCACCGAACTAGAATAATTACCAAAGTATTCAAAGACGTGCCTTTTTTTCTGTCACATACAATTTAATGCGTTAGAGAGAAATCGAAAAACTGAGACGCACTGAAAGATGATCATGAGAAAAAGAATACCTACACTTTATACAAAACTGATTTCTTCCCTTTTACTGTTGAAAGGTCTTCTTGATCCATCATGGATTCATAAATAAAATGGAGACTCGTGATAGAATACAATAATTATTGCATTTCTGATTTTTCAGGACATTTTTTGACACCAACGAATTCTCACTAGCTATGTCCTTAGGGAAATGAAAAATAAGACAGTCGATAAAATTGCAAGCCAACAAACTGATCCTACGATAATCTGGTCGTAGAGATAAGGTCTTTTCGCGGTGCACATCCTGAATGTATTCTGAACTTAACCCGGATACAAATATATGCGCAAGCGTGTCTCCGAATATATTCTGAACATTGACATATAACAGTATATGTCATTGATTCTGAATTTGTTTCTGCACGAACAATTTCCGGATGTTTTTTGGGTTGCCTATGGCTCTTTATCTACGCTACGACATAACATCGACAATCGACACCTCCGAGAAGTAATTTTACATATTTTAACAAAAAATTGCATTTTTTGGAACATTTAAAAGTCCTACAATCTCTTCAAAATCTTCATCAGTTGAACAACGTTGAACTGAGGTTCATCATCTTGAGGTTTCAGAAACGGAAATACATAATACAATTTAAAAAACCTTACCTTTTACAAAATTTTTATGATAACACAACAATTTAAAATCTTAAATTTGTTAGGTTAGAAATATAATCTCGAATCTCTAAACAAAATAAATAAATTCGTCAAATCAACTTCTGCACATGTGCGGACAATAAATCCTCTCTTTAATCCCAGAACTTGTTGAACGCATTCCGAATACGTTCAGGACAAGTTGTTGCGCTCCGCGAACAGAGAACTTTTTGAAGTTATACTTCTTTACCGGCGATAGAGGGTGAATTTTTATATGTTAAAACCTATCAGCCAGGCGCATGCGCATTATAACTTTGTTCTGATTGGATGTTCAAATGACATGTCAAAAATTATCCGATATGGCAGCTGTAGGTCAGCTGTGGTTTGGAGGTAAAGGTAAAGGTAAACAAATGTATAATATATTAGTTTTATTGTTGTGAGGACAGAAACAAAAAAGTTTATAATATTGTAGTGACTTTTAAATAGTTTTTAAAAGCAACAGGTACTTAAAAGCATACAGAACAATAATTGTTAATGTATCATGGGTATAAACCTACCTATTTGATCTGCCAAAATACATAGTATGTAATACTTTTATTTATATAATTTGATTACCATCAAAATTTCTATCAATATTCACCTAATATATTGTTTTCTTACTGTATGTTTTGTTGTATTTTTTCAATTCTAAATCATTTCAATTCAAAATTAAAATAATTTGATCAATTTTCAAAATATCAAAATATCACAAGTTTAATCCGTTTAGTTAGTCGATCTTCGTAAATAATGACACATAGTGTCCGTGGCTAAGCGTTGAAGGCGTAGGAATTCCAATACCAACCGCGCTTATCAGCGCTGGTTCGAGTCCCAATAGAAACTTTCTTTTTTGTTTTTTTTTTTAATACATTTTATGATTGTAAGTATATTTATTATATAATTTTATTTTCAGAAAATACGTATTTAGTTAAAAAAATTTTCGACAATTAATGTTCAGACATCATTTGTGGCATTTTTAATGTGTTTGTGTGTGTTTTATTCTTTTATTATTTTAATTTTTGGCACTGTTCTAATAAAAATGTTTGAGAAGTAGTAAGTATAAATTAGTTTAATATTTAAACAAAATATAAATAAAAAGTATATTAATTTCGTTTAAATCATATAATAGAAGTATAACTTCTTACGTGCGTACAAAGTACACACACATTCTTTTTTATTAAGAGGAGGATTTTTCAACACCGCGAACAGCCAAAATTCTAATGCGCAAGCGTTCTTCCTCTGAACACGTTCAGGATGTGCACCACGAAAACACCTAATTTTTAGTGTCGTTATTCCATAACAGTCAGTTATTCCAGTGCCACTGACGTAAAAAGGTAAAGGTAAAGCGGTCTCTAAGGATATATTTATCTTAAGGAGTGTTCGTAACAGTGTATAATTCTTTGGAGAGCATCAGTAGAATATATTATTATCTACGACGTTGTTGCCTTTGTTCGGCGATAAAGTCACAAAACAAAGCTATTGGTTATAAGAAAAAACAATGGGTTATAATAACAACCCAGTTTTAAAATAATTAACACGAAGATTTTGTGTAATATTTTATTTGATATGATCTTGAGAACCAATATCATACGAGTTCTTCTAGAGACTCTGGTGGGCAGTCTTTAAGACAAGAGTACCCTGTGAATATGTAAAGGTTATTACAGACATGTATGAGGGACTAACAACTTAATTATAGGATAGGTTTGAGAAAAGACTAATAAATTTCATGTGGAAGTAGGATTGCATCAAGGCTCGGTGCTTAGTCATTTATTCTCATAAGGGGGAGATCCGATAGGAAATAGTGAAAGCGATTTAGAACAAAAACTGGAACAGTGGCGACAAGCTATTGAGGAAAAAGGTTTAAAACTTAAAAGAACAACGACAGAGTATTCGGAATGTTCTAAATAAAATTAAGTGTGAATTAGGGGAAGTCTCGGGGTGAAACCAATTGATGCCAAAATGATATGGTAACTTAAGCTAAGATAGATTGGTCATATTCAACATCGAGATGATAATCACACAATATTTTTTTTATTAACCACACATTTATTGCAATCTATCTATACAATCTATAGACAATAAGTAATAGGATTGACAACTGGGAATGACATGTAGAGAGGCATCCAGTGATGCACTACTTTTATAAAACTTAGTCTACAATCACCCAATATGAAGAATTTCTGATCTGCGTATTTCTGGGAGGAGTAGGAGAAGAAGACCAAAGAATACCTGGTTGAGCCGCTTAGACAAGACATATCGCTAAAGGAGATTGATATTGGCATGACTGAAGATGGAGAGAAACTTATGGAGAAATACATTTATGGAAGCCGATCCCGCATAGGGTAAAAGCAAAGAGAATTATGATTTATTTGATATGATGTTTTGACAAATATTTGTGATTGAGATGTACAATAGAAACTCTGATTTGACCGCGATCTAAAACAACCTTTAAAAATCTCAAAATATTTTATAAATAAATCAGTACCACGGTGAGGTTGAAACATGTTATTATTTGATTTATGATATCTTCAACTTTTTTCAAACTTCAACTTCAAAAGTAAACAATACAAGACAAAATTTAAATCCGTTAAGGGTCCCTTTAAAAAAAAAAACGATTTTTTTTTTGAAAAAAAAAAACGATTTTTTCTAAAAAAATATAAATTTCAGAAATTTTTGAAGAATTTCTTGAACCTTCCCACATAATATCCTCCACCCGCTGCATTTTTTTTAATTTGCAAACTAGTGAATAAAAGAAACAAAAAATAGATATGTATTATTTATTTTTACAGGGTGGGCCAAAGAAAAGAGTTCACCTCGATATTTGGCAGTAGTTAGTAGATTTTAAGGAAATGCCGAAACAGGTCGATTTTTTTTTAAATTACAATTTTTTGATACATATTTCATACTAGTGACGTCATCTATCTGAGCGTGATGTCGTAATCGATGATTTTTTAAAAGGGAATAGGGGTAGTGTGGTAGCTAATTTGAAAGGGTGTTCAATTCTCTATTCACTAATATAAACAATAATATCAATATTTATACAGGGTGGCCAAAAAAATTATTTTTGAATTAAATTAATTGACACAAAAAGAAGAATGTATGTAATTTATTTAACTGCTGTCATTAATTGCTGTCAGAAAATAGAAAAAAATGTTTATTGGGCAAAGAAACATTGCATTTCGCTTAAATTAAATGTTAAAACTGTCACAAGAGGTAGGTGGAATGCTGTTTGTGATTTAATTTAAGCGAAAAAAAAATGTGTGTGTACTTTGTACGCACGTAAGAAGTTATACTTCTATTATAATATAATTTAAACGAAATAAATATACCTACTTAACAGTTACAATACAAAAAATTAACAATAATTACCAAAAATGAACCAAAACTTAACAATGCCAAATATTAAAAAAAAAAAAAAAAAGAAAAAAATATGAATCGTCCGGGATTTGAACCCGCAATCTCGCGATTTTTTTATCTGTGGTCCAATGCTCTACCAACAAGGCCATCAAGCCGCATGCTACTTACCTTTCAGATATACATAATTATACATCACGGTGACAAGTGAAATATAAAAATAGATGTTTTATTATGTTACGCCCAAGGAAGACAAATCCAAAGATACAAAATTATAATAAAAAACCTTTTAAACCACCTTTTTCAAATTGCGCAAGTTGTATTATTAATATTAATGTTAATAAATGAAATATAAATATTTTGACGTTTCACAATTTGACAATTCACTTTTAACTGCAGTGCCTTAAAAATTTTAAAGCACTAGTGCCTTAAAGTAGCATTTTTAACGCTCCTATGGAGTCCTAAAAATTGCATTTTTAACACATTTGTAGAAAAATATATTTAAAAACACTAATATATTCTTTCCACACCTTTTCTGGACTGATACATATATAAATTAAAACATTTTGAAGTATAACTTCAAAAATATAATATGAAAACTATTTAAAAAGGCAGTATAACTATTAACTAACCTTTGTTGTTTCTCTTCCTACAAATTTTAAAACGCAACAACCATACATAACCAAACCGTCAACCGTCCAAACCACAGCTGCGCTACAGCTGCCATATTGGATAATTTTTGACATGTCATTTGAACATCCAATCAGAACAAAGTTATAATGCGCATGCGCCGGGATCGTAGGTTTTAACATATAAAAATTCACCCTCATATCGCGCGTAAAGAAGTATAACTTCAAAAATGTTTATTTCTAAAATAAACATTTTTTTCTATTTTCTGACAGCATTACAATGTATTTTGAGTTAAATAAATTCTTCTTGAGGTAAATAAAGTACATTCTTCTTTTTGCGTCAGTTAATCAATTAAAAAAATATTTTTTGGTCGCCCTGTATAAATAATGATATTGATGTTTATATTACTAAATTAGGGATTCCAATGAACTGTCAGTGGTGGCCGGTGGATGGCTAAACTGACATGGCCATAGACATAGATAAGGGGGGTGGTCATCGCGTATCTAATGTTTACATTAAATATTGACAAATTTGTAAAGAATATCCTGTTTGGTTTTGTTTTTTTGTTAATTGTGTAGCGAAATCTGTGAAATTGTGATAGCAAATTAAATATGAAGTGGTTTAATAATTGGATACGCCTATGGATGACAGTTTTGCCATCCAGCAGCCATATTATATCACGTGATTTGGAATGCCTAATAGAGAATTGAACACTCTTTCAAATGAGCTACCACACGACCCCTATTCCCATTTAAAAAATTATCGATTACGTCATCACGCTCTGATGGATGACGTCACTAGTATGAAATATATGCGAAAAACATGCAATATAAAAATAAAAATTGAACTGTTTCGGCATTTTCTTAAAATCGAATAACTAGTGCCAAATATCGAGGTGGACTCTTTTCTTTGGCCCACCCTGTATTTATTATTGCTCTGTTTATGTACTATTAATATAGAAGTTTGAATAAACGTTTCTTTCATTTTAAAAACGATTACAACGATAGTTATTGCAAAATATTTATGTAAAATGTTACTTTTCAGAAATTTATATTTTTTTAGAATAAATCGTTTTTTCCAAAAAGGGACGCTTAGCGGCTTTAAAATTTGTCTTGTATTGTCTACTTTTGAGTTGTAGAAGATATTCCAACAAAAAAAGTTGAAGATATAGTAAATTAGATAATAACGTGTTTCAAGCTCACCGTGGTACGTACTTACTTAATTTAATAGAAAATGAAACGTATTAATTTCCCCAAAAAAGACAAAATGCATGGTTATAACAGCAAATCCAATAAGATGTAAACTGGAGCTGGAGGGTCAGATAATAGAACAAGTGATGGAGGTTAAATGTCTAGGCATCACAGTATGTAGCTACGGAAAGCTCGTAGCAGAAGTGGAAGTCTAGTGAATTGAGAGCAAACAGAGCCGCAGGTTACGGGAATGACACAATATGGAGAAATAAAAATATCGAAAAAGAAATGAACGACAGAATTTACAAAACAGTCATCAGACCAATAATGGCATACGCGGCAAAAACACGACCTGACAGAGATGGGACAAAAATTTTGCTCGAAACAGCGAAAATTAAAACGCTTCGAAAAATCGATGGTAAGACACTAGGGGGACAGAGCTAGAAGTACAGATATATGACGGAGATAAAGGTGTATAACATTAATAACTGGGTAACAAACAGAAGAGTAGAATGGAATGACCATATAAGCCGAATGCCAACAACTAGAGTAAGTAGTAAGGACAACGAGAGACGGTTCCCCAATAGGAAGACGATCAGTGGGAAGACCACGAAAACGATGGAACCACAACTTACTGGAGGCAAATTGAAGAGAAAACAGACAGAGTCATGTCTATACAATAAGAAGAAGTACTTATTTAGTTACTATCGTTTTATTTTTGATAAATCTAGTTTAAATTTCATTATTTTCGTTCCTAGTCATAAAACCGTACCCCATTGGATATAAAATTAATAACATTTGACTGCCACTGTATTTGGACCAGTTCCCAACCACAAATCACTACCAAATCCAAAATTTTTGAAAAAATAGCTACAAAGTTAAACGTTTTTTGAGCGACCGCTTAAAAAAATAAACACAATTGAAAAACATACGTAAAAATGTAGGATTCTGATTTATTAATATTAGCCAAAATAAAAATGGACAATTATTTTTAATATCAAAATCAAAATAGATTTCCCATCGTCGCCAGACTTGATACGATGTTTTTGTGGCGACGAAAATTTTTGTCGACAGTGGTTAAATAACATCATGTCGCGACGCGATCGGTAGTGCCTGTGACAGTGTAAATATAGTTTTGATAGAGTGCAATTTTTCACTTATAGTACGTTCTTTAACGGTAAAATATTGCAAAACCTCTAAATTTTCAAGAACCGCTTGGATGGACATAAAATTTGGCATACACATAGCTAATAAGTCAAAGAAAAAAGTGATATTGTGCCGATATGTGCTTTTGCCCCGGGGGTGCTTTTCACCCCCTCTTAGGGGCGAAAAAATATTCGTCCAAAGTAAGTCTGGAAATGGATAAACTGACTAATTTTAAGTAACTTTTGTTCTATAGAGTTTTTTTACTAAGTCAATACTTTTCGATTTATTTGCCAGTGAATATGTCCATTTTTTCAACAAAATAACCACGCTTTTAGACGGTTTTTCGCAAATAACTCAAATAGTAAGTATTTTGTCGAAAAAACATTCTTAGCAAAAATATAGCCGGCAAAAAATTTTAAAAATGTTTTATAGAGGGTGTAACAAAAATACAGGTAATAAATTTAATCACATATTCTGGGACCAAAAATAGTTCGATTGAACCTAACTTACCTTAGTACAAATGTGCACATAAAAAAGTTACAGCCCTTTGAAGTTACAAAATAACAATCGATTTTTTCCAATATATCGAAAACTATTTGAGATATTTTATTGAAAATGGACGTGTGGCATTCTTATGGCAGTAGTACCTGAGGAAAAAATTATAGTGAATTTTAGACACCCTATAAAAGTTTTATGGGGGTTTTATTCCTTTAAACCCCCTCAAACTTTTGTGTACGTTCCAATTTAATTATTATTGTAGTACCATTAGTTAAACACAATGTTTTAAAAACTTTTTTGCCTCTTAGTACTTTTTCGAAAAGTCGAGTTTTTATAGATATATTTTGAATATTTGTCAAATCCACCACATATTTGTATACGGTTAAGTACGATTATGGAGACTATAGTAATGATATGAAAATTTATTTATGATTTACATTTTTAGGTATATTTTGAATCATATTAAAAAAGAAGCCACATCTCGATAAAAGGTGCCTTATCGTAAAAATACAAAGAGGCAAAAAAGTTTTAAAAATACTGTGTTTAACTAATGGTATCGCAGTAATAGCTTAATTGGAACGTACACAAACATTTGGGGGTTTAAAGGAACAAAACCACCATAAAATTTTTATGTAAACATATTACAAAAAAAGCCGCAACTCGATAAAAACTGCCTGATCGAAAAAATACTAAGAGCCAAAAAAGTTTTAAAAATATTGAATTTAGCTAACAGTACCACAATAATAATTTAATTGGAACGTACACAAAAGTTTGTGGGGGTTTAAAGGAACAAAACCCCCATAAAATTTTTATGGGGTGCACAAATTTCACTATAATTCTTCTTTAAGATGTTCCTGCCACAAGATTGCCACATGTCCATTTTCGTTAAAAAATCTCTAATAGTTTTCGATATATTTGAAAAAATCGATTTTCATTTTGTAACTTCAAAGGGCTGTAACTTTTTTATGTGCATATTAGTACTAAGGTAAGTTAGATTCATTCGAACTTTTTTTGTTCCCAGAATATGTGATTTAATTTATGACCTGTATTTTTGTTACACCCTGTACATCACGTCTCTGTACCTAGCAGAAGCAGAGTTATATCTAATTAAAAATAGTTTTATATTCGTCAAATTCCAAATGGAATATTTTAACTTGAAAAAACCAAAAATAAAGCACATTTTGGGGAAAACTCATTACAACTTATTTAAAGTGTTTTAAAAAAGATTAATTTTTGTTTTATAAAAAAAATTCTAGCATCAAAATTAAACAAGTTACGCTCCAAATAAAGTTTATCCCTTTTTTTTGGTAAAAAAATCGGGAAAATCAACCCCTAATTAGTATCTCAAATGAACTTAATCATTACGACTTCACAAGTTTTTGATTCGTGTATGTATTGTTTATATGATCTGTAAGTTTCATCGGTTCAGTCCTTATTTTTGAAAGGGCTGTAGTTAAAAGGGGTTGAACGAGTCACTGATCACGAATGCATGCAAATTTAAAAACACCAAATTACTTAATCAATTTTTGTCTAACAGAAAAACAAAAAAATACATGATATTCAGAAAATCAATGCTGACTTTTTTTATTTTTCGAGATTTTTGGTATCTCTAACAGTTTTTAAGTTATTTTGAAAAAAACATATTTTTCAAAATTAAAATTTTTAAAAATTTTTCCAAAAATAAGCACTTTGAATCGATGAAACTTACAGATCATATAAACACAACATAAGTAAAATAATTTGTGGAACGGTAACGATTAATTTCATTTAAGTTGCTAATTAGGAGGTGGTCTTCTCGATTTTTTTTGGCAAAACAAAAGGGACCAACTTTATTTTGAGCGTAACTTGCTTATATTTAACGCTAGAAACTTTTTATAAAAACAGAAATAAAGCTTTTTTTTACACTTTAAAAAAGTTATAATGGGGTTTTCCCAAAAAGTGCTTACTTTTTTGGATATTTCACTTCGAAATATTCGATTTGATATTTGGTGAATATGAATCTATTTTTCATTGGCTATAACTCTGGTTCTACGAGGTAGAGAGACTTAACGCGTACACCATTTTTTTACTTTTTTACAGGCTATATTTTTGCTAGGAACGTTTTTTTCGACAAAATACTTACTTTTCGAGTTATTTGCGAAAAACCGTCTAAAAATGTAGTTATTTTGTTGAAAAATGAGCATATTCACTCGCAAATAACTCGAAAAGTGTTGACTTGGTGAAAAAGCTCTATAGAACAAAAGTTAGTTAAAATTAGTCAGTTTATCCATTTCCGGACTTATTTTGGAAATATATTTTTTCACCTCCAAGGGGGGTGAAAATCACCCCCAGGGCAAAAGCACACATCGGCACAATATCGCTTTTGTTCTTTGACATGTAATTATACGTATGACAAATTTCATGTCAATCCAAGCGGTTCTTTAAACTTTAGAGCAAAAACCGTGAAAAAATGTACTATTAGAGTTTTAGAGTTATATCTTTTGCGGAAAGATATGGTTTCCAAGATAGTTTAAAGGAAGACCGCCACTAGCGGGGAAAAGTATTTATTATGATTAAGATGTTTCAATGCATTTTGAAACTTTTAGATAGGTAAAATCTATGAATAAGGTACATGATCAAGTTTGTTCTTAATATATTTTTAGTAAAATATTAGTAATATTTGTAGGGCGCGTTTTCATATATTTTTTTTCGTTAATCAAAAATTATTTGATCGTTATTGTTTTTACCTTTAGGTCTCTGTGGAATCTTCATATGTTTCGATTTAGCTCATACCAATATCATTCTTCGTCATAGAAAAGATTCATCTACACAAAAACTGTATACCGAAAAACTCTCTATACTTCCTTTGCTTACTCTTTGTCCTTGAATAATAAGTCGTAGGATGCTGTATCTATCATTTATCATAATATTGTAGGGTCATATTTATTCTTTAGACTAAAACAAGATTTAGCTTGTGGATGAGAAATAAACAATGTGTTTCGAACGTTAAACTTCACATCTTCTTCAAGTCTATATACCGCGAAACGCAACGGTATATAAATTTTACTTTTGCAACATAAGATCAAAATGGAATTGCGCATTCAGAAACTCTTTGAGTTAAGCTTGCATCTCATATAGACCAGGGCGCATCTGTAAAAATATTAGTACATTTGGACGTTGAGAGGTGACTCAAATTTTTTTGCAGAAATTGCTTGAAAATAACTCAAATAATAGTATTTGAGTTATCCTCCCTCTCAAAACGGTCCGGAACATTGTTTAAATAATCAAAATGTCAAAAAATGAAGGAAAAATTCGATTTTTTTCTTAATTTTTTGATTATAACTTTAAAAGTATTTATTTCCGAGAAAAGTTGTACTGACATCAAAGTTGCGTAATCAAATTTCCTACAACATAGAATTAGTTAAGAATTTAAAAAATAGTCACCCGTGTTGCAAAATACCAATAATTGCGAAAAAACCATACAAAAACAAGTATTCGCATTTTACGTTTTTCAACCATTTATGCTACACTTAAGACCTACAGTAAAAAAATACTGTAAATTTCATTAAGATCGGTTTAATAGATTTTGCAAAATAAATTTTGCAATCCAGCTTTAGCAAAAAAAAATCATTTTTTCAAAATGTTACAGGACTGAAAATAAAGCAGATAGCAAGTTGAAATTTTTTTGCGTATGGAAGTGTACTGTACCTTTCATTTGCAATTTGCAAAACTAAAATTGATTAACTACCACGGCGTCAGGAATTTTTTTAAATAAACATTAATTATTGGTGCTACACGCAGGACAGCGGATAGTTTGCTCTGATTGGGAATTCCAATGACCTTTGATAATGACTGATACATTTTAATTTTTACTACATTTCGATATAAATAAATAAATTTATTAATTGCAAAATAAAAACACATACTCTATCCTTTGAAATAACACTTTTTTGGCAAAAACTTTCTTTGTTCATATATTTTAACTTAGAGAATAAAAGTTTATTATTTTTAAATATAATATGCAATTGTTTAAACAATATTTCACAAACAATAATAAAATTAGTTTGATTTTTGTGGAATTAAAATAATAAAATACAACAAAATATAGAGTAAGAAAATAATATATTAGCTAAAGATTGGAAGAAATTTTGGTGGAAATCAACTTGTGTGAATCGAACACCGCTGTCCTGCGCGTAGCACCAAAAATTCATGTTTATTTAAAAAATTTCCTGACGCCGTGGTAATTAATCGATTTTAATTTTGCAAATTGCAAATGAAAGGTACAGTACACTTCTATAAGCAAAAAAATCAACTTGCTATCTGCTTTATTTTCAGTCCTGCAACATTTAAAAAAATGAATTTTTTTTGCGACAGCTGGATCGCAAAATTTATTTTGCAAAATCTATAAAACCGATCTTAATGAAATTTACAGTGTTGTTTTACTGTATCATAAAGTTTTTCTGAGTAAAATATTAAGGTCCTAAGTGTAGCATAAATGGTTGAAAAACGTAAAATGCGAATACTTGTTTTTGTATGGTTTATTTCGGAATTATTGCTATTTTGCAACAAGGGTGACTATTTTTTAAATTCTTAACCAATTCTATATTCTAGGAAATATAATTTCGCAACTTTTATGTCAGTACAACTTTTCTCAGAAATGAATAGTTTTAAAGTTATAATCAAAAATCCAATAAAAAAATGGAATTTTTCCTTCATATTTTGACATTTTGATTATTTAAACAATGTTCCGGACCATTTTGAATGGGAGGATAACTCAAATATTATTAAAAAGATAAAAAAGATCAAGGCAGGTTCTGTTTATATTTGATTCAGAGTTGGACCACCATCTCCATATAGCTATTTCAGCATCCTTATGCCTCATCGGTGAAGCTCAGAAGTCTCAACTCTATATTAATATTATTAATTAATATTATTATTTGAGTTATTTTCAAGCAATTTATGGAAAAAAATTGAGTTACTTCTCAACGTCCATCTCAAAACAGATGCGCCCTGGACTAATATTTTTTGCCTCGAAAAACGCTAAAATTGACTTTTTTGTGAATTTTTAATTGTTTATTTGCATTTTAAAAGGCTTGTTAAAAGTCTTAGTATTTAGACTATCATGGTTAGGAAATTTCTAGAGGCAAGAAGATACAAAATCAACAAAGAAAATATTATGAAATGACGAACGAAAATGACACGAAAAAAGTAAGACTCAGAACGGGATGGTTTGAGAACCTAGAAGACGACAATGGAAGAAAAATTCACAAGGGAAACATCTGAGTAGAAGGACATAGCCAGGCAGGCAAAGAACCATCCAAGGTTATTATGCAAAAAAAGTAGAACAAACAGTTTCCATTGCGTAAATGATTAGTCGTTAATATTTTGTAAATTTTAATTTTTTATGGTTAATGTTTTTGAATCGGAGTAATCTTTTGTTTCTTCCAAAAGCTTGATTGTATTTTGAAATTATCGTATTACCAGAGTATATAGAGGTTCCACAGTAAAATCACTCTTCTGTCGGCGCTTTGATCTCAGGAAGTAATACGGGCAGTACGCAATTGGTAATTCACCAGTGGTGGATGCGGGTTTTCAATGTTAAAAGCCGTACGTTTCTATGCCAATAGCAATGCGAGAGTGGGGCAAAAGCGACTGCCAACATTGCGCGGTCGCCATGCGCTACTATAGATTTTACTTCAAATTTTTCGGAGAGTGGTTCTACTGTCCCTCTTTATACTGTGGTATCACGTTCTGACTTATTTTTCCTATTAAAAATTCTAGACAATAAAAGGTGACTATTTCTTCAAATTTGTGATTTACAATAATTAATAGTAGTCCTCTTCCTATCACCCCGTTCAATCTCATGTACAGTCCATCTAATTTACTTACCGTTGCACGTCATTATCTACGTTAGAGATCTAAGTTGACATTGTTGCCCAATTACAAAAAATTCTTGAATTCATTTTAAATTAAATACATCAAAAAATTTTTGCGGAAGTGAATTATACAGCAAAACAAATTAATATTCAATGTGAATAAATAAAATCTTTAGAAACAGAAAACAAGAATTAAGTTATAATCTTACGTTAAAGTACATAATAAAAACAGTACATAATGAAACAAATACTTATAGTAAAGAATATAAGCAAATATAAAGTGTCATCACCGCAACTGTCAAATAAAAAATGTTACCAATTTATACCAAAATATCACCTGCGTTCGAATTTAGTTCAGTGTATTCCGAACAAATGTGCTTCATAAAAACGCTTTATGAACGCATTTATACAAATTAAATGAAACATATTATTGTGTATTTCTTTAAGTTGACATTAATAGAAATCTTTAAATATTATTTCTACGCGTATGTAATAAAATATGTCTAGTGGCTGTCATGCCAGTGTACTCGGCAAAGTGATTCTAAAAAAGAACACACCTACCGCCTAAATATTTCGTGTTGGTATCATGTGACGTCACTAGCTATGACGCGGATGACGTGCAACGGTAAGTAAATTAGATGGAGTATACTTAGTTTTATTTTCATTTGTGGCTGATTCATTTTTCCTTTTCAACGTTCAGCTTGGTTTTGGCTTTTAAGTCTTTTTCATTTTCTTCCACAACTTTTGGATCATCTGTATAAAAACTTGTTTTTGGGTTCCATTAAAGCAATAGGTACGTAATTTTAGTTTAATTTTCTTTTTCCCAAAACCTATTCTAATACGAGACCAAGGGATGTTTGGGGATTGGGTCTCTTTTTACTTTTGATTTTATCTTTTATCTTTTTATTATTATTGATTTTAAATTCCTTTTATATCGTTGTCTAGACCTTGATTGTGTCTTCGGACTTCAGACCATTTAATATAGATCAGACCATTTCACACCATTGCATATTAATTTGATTGTATAGATCTTAATATTCTTACTCAGTGACTGTAAAAATAATTTTAGTGAGTCTTCCTTAATTATGTTGCGATAATGTTATTTTACATTGCACAGAGTCACAAACTATTTAATACCCACAAGGCATAGAAAATGTCCCCCAGACTATAATTTCATTGTTTTCATTGTTTTCTTGAAAATGTTGACTCATTTTTCCACATGCTTGTTGATTGTCGATAAATTATATACAACTATGTACGTACCTGGTTTCAAATATAATTTACTGCATTTTTATCGTTATTTTTATGAATTTCTGAATATTTTCCTTTATTCTGTTACTAATTATAAAATTTTTTTAGAATATATTTACTTCGTTATAATATTTCATTGCATTAAAAATGAATTAAAAACTTAATCACAAATGTAATAGCATATTATTAAGAATTTTATGAACTGACATCAATGTTTAAGCCAGCTAGACGAATCCAGCCAGTTTTATTGGTACACTACCATTTTGGATTGTATCTTTCCTTACTTATTACGACTCTGGATCTTAATTGATTGTTTCAATATTAACAATATTTCCAAATGTTGTTTGAAAATATTAACTACCCTTATGTTATAACAGTTGTATTGGTTTAACTTACAAAGTTATTATTGGCCTAATTCTAAAAGTTAAAAAGAAAAATAAAAATCATCAAAGGCTTCTGTTGAATGAAGTCAACACAGTTTACAGTTAACCTCAATTCCATATCATAAAGTTCGGTCTCCTGGCAAAACTAAATAAAAAATGTATTTGACGTACTTTCTAAGACAGCTAAAAAACAACTTTATAATAGATATTTTGAAAGTTATTTTGAAAATGATTTTGAAATTTATCTTTTCAGTATTAACTATTTATTTATATTTATCCAGCGAAATAACAGACAAAATGAAAATATTTTCGTATCTACTAAACATTTATACAAAAATGTTCTAATTAGTTAGAAAACTGCTGATAGTAGTTGAGACAAGGATGATAAATTTGCAGTTACTAAAGAAATGTCAATGTAACAAAAAAGAAAGCTTCTGTTGGAGTGAAAGTAAAGAGAATGATAAACTCTAACAGAAGTAGAAAAGAGAAAAGAAATTGTAGCTAATGGAAAAAAAATGAGAATAGAAAGAAAATAGCTTCTCGTTGGAGAAGCTGAAGTAACAAAATACTTTTACAGTAGTGTTTGTAAAGGGAAAATGATAAGATGAAAAAGAAAGTAGGATGGAAAAACTAATAACAAAAGTATGAATAGACAGAGGCAAACTGCGTTAAAATTTACTAAAGCGTTATGGGGGCCTATTGGGTTGTGAACATTAGGTCATAAAACCAAAAAATGTTAAGTTAAGTTTTCCATTTTAGTGGGGACTTTCGATTTTTTAATTTAATTTTCCATTTCTAACAATCGTTTTTTACGATTTTAGGACCATCTATCCATAATTCGAAAAAAAATCTCATATAAAAGTTTCTTATTTTTACGTAAGGAATCCAAATCTGCAGTAAAAAATGGGGGCTTCTATTTAAGATTTTAAAGTAACCCCCCACTCCGCCTCCGTAGGGTGTGTCATTCCATAGCTTTTTCAAAAATATTGAATATGTAGGTACGTGTATTTTTCAGTGCAGGGAGATAATGTTGAATACTCCGACCTTCGACTCGCTTTGCAGCAGGTTCGCGCCAGCGCGCTTGAACGCAGTGAAAAACGGTCAACAGCTGTTCCTATTCTCTTTTGTAAATTACTCCGCGATTCAAAATCATATTCCGATGTGCACCGTGAAAAGAAATAAGCGATGGACTACCCCAGCTAATTGAAATATTATTCGAAAATATTACCTCAATCATCCAAGATAGCCATCGTTACAACCTTAGCTTAGCTCAGCCTCTCAAGATGTGTGTTTGTCTTATCCTAATCTTAGAAATGAACTCTGAAAATTTAGAATGGTTGCAAACAAAACAGTATTTTTAACTAATCATGTTTATTGTTCATAAAAATATAATAAAATATGACTTGTAAAATTGCATTAACAAATATATTCAAATTCTTGCCAAAAACTAAAAATTTTTAGATTATACTTATGGCTTTTGGTATCTTATGGTAACTTTTTGATGTTGAATGGAACTGCTGTGGACTTCTCTTGACCTGGGCAGATGTTGTGTTCCAGGTCAGTGCAGCTGCGGTTGTTGGATGCTGTAGTCTGGATGTCATGGTCTCACGTTGTTATTTCGCCGTAGTTCCATCACCGGTGAGGTTGGCTTGAAGCTGAAGGCTCCCGGAGGGAGAAAAGTTGATTCTTATTCCAAAAACTTTAAGATAAAAACACATATCAAACATCAAGAAGAAAAACCAAAATGTACCTTTGCCAAATAGTATTCAGAAACTAGTAGATGGCAAGGGTAAATTAAATGGAATTTAGATGAGGAGAATAGTTAAAATTTTGATTACTAAACGTGCATACATGTAAATATATGTAAAAAGATATATTTAAAACTAAAATATCAGAACACATGTTCTGACATTGGAGATTAGATATAAAAAATATTAGAAAAATGTTATAAGAAGCTAGGTATGCATGTAATATAATGAGGAATATAATGATTGTAATAATTAGAAATTTTAATATTCTTACCCCAAAAGAAAGATGATTTGAATAAAAATGATTTATTTTTCACATTACATGCCTTTTATAAGATTACCGCCGCCATTTGGAGAATTGAAATGACAGCGAGTAGGGATGAAGTGTCACTTTCATGACAGTGCGACATAGGCAGTGGCGGGCATGTTCCGTATTATAGATACAGAGTAAGAATACACAGGGTACGTTCAGTATGATGATTTAAATGAAATGAGATATAGTAAATAGAAGATAATAAAAGAAGATAATAAATGAGGATAATAAAAGAGGATAATAAAAGAGGGCGCCAACGAGTTTTTAACGAAGAGAACTGTAAAACAAATAGAAGAAAATTATTGTTAATGAAATATTAAAGAAAATAAAGTAAAATAATTATTTAAAAATAAAATATATCAAAGATGTGGCGTTTGTAACGTTACAACCACTTGACTTGACAGACAAAAAACAATTTAAAAATAAAAGTTGACAATACCTTGAACGCGTTTTCCTCAAAACTGCTTTTTTCAAAGGCGGTAGACATTGTAACACAAGAACTACCTGACTGATCCACCTGGAATTTTATATATATTTTCTTTAGACATTTCTTGAGGTAACTCTGTTGAAATATTTTTTGTTTTATGCTTATGTTTTTGTTTAACAATAATAAATATGTCAATTTTCATCGTTGTTTTGATGTCTGAGTGATACCAAAAAGTCAAAAATCTTTGTCAAAAAAAAATAAAATATTTTTGAATTTTTTGTTAACCATGATCCAAAGATGAGTTCTGATGTCCACCGAAAAATCCATTGTTTTTTGAGGCGTCTTTAAAATTTGCGACCGTTGCGTTGGTTTATTTTTCAATATTCTTTCTTGAATTTTTTTTTTTTTTGAATATTCTATGTGTTCTGCATATGCTTATTTAATTTAACAATAAAATATTTTTGCTGTACTTAAAAAAAATTACAAAAATATGCTTGTAATCTTGATTTCAAACCCGCCCCCTTTTAAGGATATATATGACAAGATTTCGATAGGCAACCCATGCAAGTAATATTTGTCTATGTATGAAATTTAATAAAAACATGTTTCATCCGGAAAATAGATGGGTGAAGGTCGACCTAGATTCGGATCTTACATAGACTATACTTAGTGTGACCAACTCCTATTTAGTCAAATTCGGGACACGGCTGACAAAAATTCCTGAAATCCGGGACTTTTCAATGAAAATCGGGCCATTTTTTTTAATATAGAACTTTCATAATATCATCATTTTACTTATTAAACATTTTTATGTTGACAATGATATTTTTAATGGGGTTAAGCCACAATAATTGGTTGTAATGATAATGACGATAATTAAAATAGAGAAACGAAACAAAAGTTCACAGTTTTTGTAGAACTATAATTCCAAATACCACGATATGCAGCGTTTTGGATGTGATATTAATATTCTTCTTCTTCTTCAGTCTTCAAAAATCCAAACTTTGGAGATAGGCCTCCACCAATTCAATTCAGTGTTGTCTATTTTGCGCCACGTGTTTCCAGTTGTGTCTTCCAAAGTTCTTTATCTCATCAGCCCATCTCATTTGTGGCCTTCCTTTCCTTCTTCTTCCTATCCAAGGTCACCATTGTTGTATTTTATGATTCCATCTTTTATCCTCCAGTCGGGCATTGTGTCCTGCGAAGCTCTATTTTAATTTGGCAGCATGTTCTCCTGCGTCTTTTACTTTGGTATTGTTTCTAATCCATTTTAGACAAGGCGGAAACGGCGGGTTCGTTGGGAAAAATATTCCCATGAGATATTTTTGCATAATCACATTCGTGAAACATCCCAGAATAAGGTTCAAGAAGTCGCCCACGTGAAAAGTGGGCCAATTTTTTAAAAACATTTTTTTTAAATCAAATTGTAAAAATTTATATTTTTGGCCAGGACTATTTTTTTTAGGTTTTTTGGACCATTATGGACAAAAAAGGTCTCTTATAATTTTTCTTTAAAGTTGATATTTTTCGAGTTATAAGCAATTTAAAATTTGAAAAACGCGAAAATGGCCATTTTTAAGACTTAATAACTCCGTTAAAAATTATTATTATGAAAGTCAGAAAGTGACTAAATCAAAGTTTAAAGTCTCCGCTACATGATCCTGAAGAAATCTCTGTCATTAATTTACTACTAAGCTGTTATTTTTAATAAATAACAATGAGCGGTTAGATCGTATTGACTCGGTTGTAAATGTGAGTGCGAGTAAGATGCACAATTGGACTGCTGGAATGGCTTCTCTCTCGCACTCAGCATTTACAGATGCCGCACACGTGCATGGCACTTATTATTATTACTTAAAAATAGCAGCTTAGTAATAAAATAATGACAAAAATTTCTTCAGGATCTTGTAGGGGGGGCTTTAAACTTTGATTTAGTCATACATTGACTTTCATAATAATAACTTTTAACCTAGTTATTAAGCCTTGAAAATCGCCATTTTTCGTTTTTTTCAATTTTAAATTGCTTATAAGTCGAAAACGATCAACTTTAGAGAAAAATTATAAGAGATCTTTTTTGTCCAGAATGGTCCAAAAAATTAAAAAAAAAATTGTTCGGGCCAAAAATATTGATTCTTGCAATTTGATTAAAAAAAAATTGTTAAAAAAAATTGGCCCACTTTTCGCGTGGGCGACTTTTTCAACCTTATTCTGGGATGTCTCACGAATCAAAAAAATCTCATGGGAATATTTTTCCCTTCGAACCCGCCATTTTCGCCTTGTCTATTTATTTGTATTTTATCTATAAGCCTCACCCCGAGAATTGATCCTAATATTACACTCTCGAAATTGTCGACTTTTTTTCTTCCTACTAATTCAGTTTGATATGAATTCTTAGAAGAATATTCAAAATTTCAAAATAGAATTTTACCAAAACACTGAAAATTCGGATGGCCCGGAAGCCTGGTCCGGGACGCCGGGACACTACTTCGTAATTCTAGCCCGGATTTTTCGGGCTAGTTGGTCACACTAACTATACTATTAAAAAGATATTATTAGTAGTATTTTAGACCATTTAAAAATGTGTAGAAAAGCAGCATACCTCGAATTTCTATAAAAGTAGAATGAATAAGTAACTGAATCATCTGATCTAAATAATGACCGACAATTTCGCTTACCGTTACGGTTAAGTCAAACAGAGAGTATTAAAAACTTGTTTTTTCAAAATTTCCAATACTATGGTATTTAAGAATAGCGGCCTTTCCAACACGCATATAATTTAACTAATTACAGTTTACAACTTACACAGAGACGGTTTGGAATCTCGAACATTTTACCGTATAGACCTGGATCCCGCGTACCAAAAAAAAGTTTATTGAAAATTTATTGGTAGCATAATGGTGTCTAGTTGGACAAACTAGACAAGTCTAGTTGATGTATGGGAACACTGCAACAGGGGAAATTTTAATTGTGGAACAGCTACAGGTCTCGAACGTTAGACTACGAAAACGTGTCATATATTTTGTCGGACAGAACTTCCAATTGATTTGTTACCCTTTCATTAAACTCTCCTACAAAAATCAGGCTGCTATTTACCACCAATATAATTCCTGCCATTTGACATGTTCTACGTGTCGGACTTATTATAATGCCCAACATATTTGTCGGACAAACATTTTTTCATATATTATAATATAAAGTTTGCTATCGAATAAATTTAAAAACAACCTGCTAGTTTTCACAATCATAAACTTGTCAGAATGACACGTGCCACAATTATAATCTATCTATTTATCTAATCAGCCCTAAATATCCATTCTTGGATATAGGTCTCCTCTTCCTTCTTCCATGCCTCTCTATCTTGGGCAATTTGCATCCATTTTGACCCAGTGTGTTTCTTCAGGTCATCTGACCATCGCATCTGTGGCCTTCTCCTTTTTCACTTGTGGTTCCACGGTCTCCAATGTATAATCATCTAGTCCATCTTTCATCCTTCTGCCGTAGGGTGTGTCAGGCGAACTTTCATTTAAGCTTTGCTACTTGGGTTGAGGCATCTTTCGCTTTTGTTTTGTTACGGATCCATTCGTTTTTTTCCTGTCTTATAGTTTAATGTTCAGCATTTGTCTTTCCATGGATCTTTCTGTATTTACTATTTTTGTCATATTTTCTTTTGTAAACGTCCATGTCTGAGAACCATATATGAGAACAGGGAGTATACATTGGTTGAAGACTCTTGTTTTTAGGTATTGCTTGCGGGTATTTTCTGTTCTTTAGAATAATATAAGACAGTTTTTCGAATGATGCCCAGGCCAATCTTATTCTTCTCTCTTTATTCCTTCGGTCTGATTTTCTTTATTTAATCTAGTGATTTTTCCTAGATATATGTACTCTTTAACTTATTCTATTCTTGTTTGTGCCACTGTAGTTATTAGTTTTTCTTGTTGATTGGTCATGGTTTTTGTTTTACTGTAATTAATCTTCAGTCCTATTTTTGTTGATTCTCTATCTAGTTCTTCCATCATTATTTGTAATTCTTCACTTCTTTCTGTTATTAATACAATATCATCAGCATATCGTAAGTGATTCAGATATTGCCCGTTTATGTTTATACCCAAGCCATCACAGTGTAGTTGTTTAAACATATCTTTTAGCCCTGTAGCCTCTGTGGTCTATTCTGCTGTTTTGTAGGGAATTCTTTACTGCCCAGTGTTCCACACTATCAAAAGAGTTTTCGAAGTCAATAAATGCCATGTATAGCGGGATATGACATTCGCTAGTTTTCCAATTAAAACATTAAAACAATTAAAACTTCCCCTTTTCAAGTGTTTCCATACATCAAAATTTGTCCAACTAGACACCGTTAAGCTATTAACAAATTTTCAACTTGCTATTAATCAACTTTTTTTTGTACGCGGGATCCCGGCCTAGTAGTAAATAACGATTGACAAAAATGTAGGCTATAGATTTAACGTTATTTTAATTGCTTGTAATATTATAATACTTATAAAATGCTAACCATTGAGGACCTATACAGAAATTCAAGTGATACAAATATTTAGAGATCTTAAAAATGAAAGTTGAAAAGAATTGCCAAATGTAGTATTTTAAAGTAGTTTATTAGACCAATTATGCATTTTTATTACGTAACAGAGATCTATGAACTGCGAAACTGACCACTTTCGCCCTCTTCGCAAATAATTGCCTTAGTCACTAATTCAGAATATACTTTCAAAAATTTTAAATGTTAATTTTTTAATAATGAAGGGACCCGTTTGGTCAAAACAGCAAGGTATAACCACCAATTGGTAGAAGTATCGGACGACAACGCAAAAGATAAGTGATAACCTTCCACAGAGGTATCATTCCGCCAATGCAGTGAACAAGCAAAATTGTTTTTAAAGTGGAACCGTAGATAACTTAAATCTGCTACTCTGTCATACATTATAATACTGATGCCACTTATCGAAGATAACCTACAAAAAATAATACAAATATTCAAAACAGCGGCTGAGATAAATAATATCAAAATATCACCATCTAGCTAGCACCAAATATTTGGAGGCACAAGAAAACCAGGTAATGTAAAACAGTAATTAATGACTAGGAAACATCCATAAACTACGTCGTAAAAATTTTGGAGTTTTTAATACCCTCCCCCCCCCTTCCGTCGTAAAGCGTCGTTTACAGTTGTTGACCAACCCCCCTCATACCCTCATACCGACGTCGGAATTGCAACTCATGACCCCCATTTTTAGAGATTGTTTTTAAATTCAATGTTATTTCTGGATTTTTTAAAGTTAGCTCTTCAAGTTTATTTAGGAATGTATCCAAATCAGTATTGCTATGTAGCTCATTAATATCTGCGTACTTTTTTCTCTCAATTCACTGTACAACTAATAATTAGCTTTATTGGGACAAAAGACAACACTTTTATCGGAGTTCCTATGCTTTTTTAACTGCATCATATAAATCTTAATATTTATTTTGTTTTAATTCCAATGCCATTTATTTTATTAAGCATAAATAGATACCATATGTACTAACTAAATGGAATAGAATATTTTATTTCTATTCATTCTTGTAGAATTGTTTCACACAGAGTATTCAGTAAATAAGTGAACAGTTTAATATTTATTGCTTCCAGACGTTGTTCTAAAAAGAAGCGTTTGTTTAAAGACATAGAACAATGTTTTATTGTTTGTTAATCTGTATAAAACTGTTAGCAATATTATTAGGCTGTGAGTGATAAAAACAAAATGAAAAGTATGCGATAAAAATAATATACTAATTTTTTTAATTCTAAAATAGGATATATTTTTTATATTCGTGAACTTCAAACGACGTCGGATGTGCACTCATGGCCCCCTCCCCCTTGTCGTATACCGTCTTAATAAGCAAACTCCCCCTCCCCCTTTTCAACAACGTAGTTTATGGATGTTTCCCTATCTGATATGACTGAAAGGTAGAAATATCCAACATGAAAACAAGAATAAAGGAGTAGCTTATATATAAGGTATGTCACCTGGAAGAATAAGGATAAGACATTAGGCATATATTACGTATACGATATATAGAAACGAGACTAGATATAGCAGAAATAAGGTAAATATTTAGAACCTCTAAAATGACAGAACACCAAATAACTACAAAAAATTGCTTCGTTAAATACAGGATATAGTACTATGGGAAAAACAGAGAAGATGGAAATATAATCAGCATATAGTATACGAATGTGTAATGGTAGATTAGCCCCAATAATAAGAGTTTTAATACCAGCAAACACCAGATCGGTTTCAACAGATGTTGAAACCGATCTATCTAGGATTGGGGTACAACAATGGCAAATCGAAGCGCAAGATCGCAGACGATGGAGGGCCATAGTGGATGCGGCGAAGACTCACCCCGAGTTGTAAAGCCAGTCAAGAAGAAGAAACACCAGATCATCAGAACTAATTTTAAATGTTGACGATATAGCTGACAGCCAATAGGCACATCCCTATTAACATTCCCTAGAAATAAAATAATATTAATACATCTGAACGAAAGATATTGAGGAGGATACTGTGACCCATTTGAGACAATGGTATATGGAGAACAAGATTCAACCACGAGCTATACCAATACTACAGAGAACATTCCATAGCAAATTATGCAAAAATACAAAGATTGAAGCCCAATAGGAAAGATGAGAAAAGGTAGACCCCGATAATTATGGAGGGATGAAGTGGATGAAGCCATGGGAAGACGAGACCTTAGAGACAGAGAATGGCAGAACAGAAACCATTGAAGACGTTGGTTAGGAGAAGGAAGGCGGCGATAGCTGTAAAAATCCTTATGTGGATAGATAAAGATTGCGCTGGGCAGGTCACCTTATAAGAATGGATAACGATAGAACAACTTAGAGATAGAATGCTTAGCGGAACTATGGTGGAACGTCGGTCAGTAGGAAGACCAAGGAAGATATGGATAGACGAAGTGAGAAGCGATGATGCTAAAGAGATGTTGAGGGTGAACAACTGGAGGAGAGCAGCCAGAGACGGAGATACTTGGAGGCGGATGCTGGGGGAAGCCAGGGCCCGACTTGGGCTGTAGCGCTATAGGAAAGAGAGAGAAATAAAACAATAGTTGCCTTATACGCCATAGAAATATAAATTGGTACTGCTGTTATCAACTTTTAATCCTTATACATTAGCTAATTCGGTAACTTGAATCTTATACATTCTTATAATGAAACAAAGGGTAACTAAATACCTTGGATAAGATGTATCACTCTTACACAACTTCTCGTAAAAGTAGAAGATGGCCTCTTAAAATGTTTTTTATTATATTTGTTGCTAGCATCATAGACGCTATGCTGCCTTCAATGTCAAATCTCCAATAGAAAGAAAAACGGAAAATATCCATTTTTTCTATTATAATATTATCAGTAGTAATTGCACAAGAGCTCTAAAATTCTATATTAATTTTAGAGATTGAGTGCAATTTGTTGCGATTATTTCATAAATGTTCAAAACCGAAATTTTATTGTAATTTATTTATGTAAGTACAAATTAGTACAATTAAACACAGTTGTTATAAATATGTATTTGACGGTTCAAAGTCATCACTTTTATAATTTTTAAAACATTTGTCATTAATGTCACTGAATGTATTTTTTCGTAGCAACGAAGGGCATCTGACGTAATATGCTTGACGACGGGCAATTATCAAAAAAGTTATCAGTTTAATTTAGATTTCTTTAGCTTTCTATTGGTCAGAATCTCCTATGAATGAAATAATCAGTAGTATTTGCACAAGAGCTCTAAAATTATTGAATTTTTCCCGAGTGACACTTTGACAGTTTTAATTTCACGAGCCGAAGGCGAGTGAAATTATGTCGAAAATGTCTCAAGGGCAAAAATTCTATATTAATTTTAGAGATCAAGTGCAATTTGTTGCGATTATTTCATGAATAAAACTGTTCAAAACCAAAATTTTATTGTAAGTTATTTATGTAAGTACAAATTAATACTGTTAAACACACAGTTGATATAAAATATTTTACGGTTGAAAGTCATCACTTTTATAACTTTTAAAACATTAATTGTCATTAATGTCACTGAATGTATTTTTTCGTAGCAACGAAGGGCATCTGACGTAATATACTTAACGACGGGATATTATCAAAAATTATCACCTTAATTTGCATTTCTGTAGCTTTCTATTGGTCAGAATCTCCTATGAATGAAATAATCATTTTAATCTTCTGCAAATTCCATTTGCTATAGAATGTTGGAAATCATCATTGCTGTGTCTTTTGACCGTCGCTATAAATGGTTCTGCACAACTGCATTCAAACCAATCCCTCAGGTTCTTAAGCCAGGATGTTTTTCTTCTTCTCACATTTCAGTTTACTCGAATTTTGCTTTGCGTAATAATGAGTATTAATTTTTGCCCTCTCATTGCATGTTCTAAGTACTTAAGTTTTTGCCTTTTAATAGTTAACATTATTTTCGCTTCATTTACTATTATTCTAGTTACTTATGTGTTTGACACTATTTGAAACCATCCCGTACGAAACCATATTCACACGATTCTTCTGTAACACCAAAATTCAAAGAAGGTCAAGTGATCACTTGTTTTATTGTCAACGCTTCCAAGACATAAAGAAGAACAATTCTTAGGAGTAGCTCTAACTTTATATCCCGATAACAGATAAACTTTTTAAGTTCAACGAATGATGCACGTGCTATTTCTACACGTGTCTTGATTCCTTTGGTTTGGTCTACATTTGATGTTATCCATATTCCCAAGTATTTGCAGGTATCCACACTCTCAATTACAGTATCTTCAATAATCATTTTGCACCTCCTGATTCAGTCATGATCATGCATTTAGTTTTATTTGAATTCATCTTCAATCCGTATTTATGACAGCATTTGTTAAGACATTGCATTACGTTCTGTAAATCATTGTTGTTATTTCTCATGATTACCGTATCGTCTGCAAAACCTAAGTTATTCAAAATTATTCCATTGTTAGAAGGGGACAGTAAAACCTCTTCCAAGTCGGCACTTTGATCTCAAGAAGTAATACCGATAGTACGCAATTGGTAATTCACCAGTGGTGGATGTGGGTTTTCCCTATTAAGACCCGTACGTTTCTATGCGACTAGGAATGCGAGAGTGGGGCAAAAGCGACTGGGAACATTGCGCGGTCGCCATGTGCGACTAAAGATTTTACTTCCAATTTTTCGGAGAGTGGTTCTACTGTTAGAAGTCTACATTTTCCGGACCAAAACATAAATGTAAACTATACACAAAAGATCTTTGAAGTCCTCAGTATTGAAAGATTTACGAGGGAAAATGCTTCTTTTGGAATTATAAAGTCTACAATCTACAACAATAATTAATTTGCTTTATTTTACCGTTGATCTTGAGATGCATAAATAAAAAATCTTCTCGCGGTTCCTCCTCCACAAATTTAAAGCTTAGCATTAAAACAATAAAAATAATAACAATAGCACTTAATTGCTGTTGGTAAACAGTTCATAGAAAATATCAGGTGACTCATACTTAATACGAAAAAATTATTTTATATAACTAAGTTCACGAACAAAACTCATGAGACTTATTCATATAATTTCTATTTTAGTTTCGTTTAATTTAGAGGTCGATCATAGTTCATATCGTCACAAACGGAATATAGTCGGAATATAGGCCTATCATGGTTAATCCCAAGAATAATAGAATTTAAATATTGTATAATCTACATGTTTCTTAATTAAGTTAGTCCTCTTTCACTTAACAAAAACTGGGATCATAGCCTATTTCACTTTATTTCATTTTTTATTCAGCTTACTATCAGCTCTGTAATTTTCACGAATACCTATACCTACAGTTTGTTAGATAATATTATATAACTACATACTAACTACGATGTTATAACTACGAATTTGGTAGATAATTTTCCTTCAAACATTGGAAGAAATAAACAATATCGTTCTATTTATTCTGTCATATGCCTGCTTGCAGTCAATGTTAATAAGGAATACACTTTTGTTTTCTACTCGTTATCTAGTTTGTGAAAATTTGAACTACTGTAGGTCGATTACCTACTACGAAAGTTAGCTTAATATTATCTCATTATCATATTTGCATTTTCACGTCATTTAGTTCATAGTATAAAACTCAACTGCCAACGCCGTAGTATAAAACTCAATAGAGCAGGGGTGGGCAAATACTTTTAAGCGCGGGCCAAAATAAAAGTTTCAAAATGTCTCCCGGGTCGGAGGACTACATCGCATAGCTACGTTTTGCATACGCTAATATTTTTGGCGGAGAAAAGAGATAAAAAATTTGCTTGCGGGATTTTTCAACGGGCCGGATTAAGTTAGCAAAAGGGCCGGATTTTGCCCACCCGTGCAATAGAGTCTACGGCTTGGTCTGGAATATACTGGCGTCTGATCGGCCTATGGAGGAGCGGTACGGCAAGGGATAAGGGCTTGCGGCCTGGTGATACTCCTCCATAGATCCCTACCGAAGGGCGTTGACGCCTAAGAACGGTGTATATATATACACTGGGTGCAAAATTAACCGGACACCTTAAAAATGGGTCATTTTTGATGTCTCTAATTTCCTAAACTTGTTGTCCGATTTAAGTAATTTTTTAACATGTTATAGCCTTATTCTTTATCAATGTCGCTGTAATAATATTGTGACTAAACAGGTAAATTTTCATTGTATACTGGGTGTACCAATGAAACTGTGTTTTTTTCTCAAATTTCGCATCACGCTGTGGAATATTCTAGCATTTATAAAACACTCAAATTAAAACCAAACTATAGCCTTATGTTTTCTCAACATCCTGTTTTTTGATCCATTCGCTTAAGTTGGAGCATAAAAAAAGTTAGGTACTTTAACAAGTAAACAATACAGGGTGTTTTTTAAATAAGTATGGAAAACTTTAAGGGGTAATTCTACATGAAAAATAATGACAGTTTGCTTTATAAACCTATGTCAACAAATGTTTCGTTTCTGAGATAGAGGGTGTTGAAATTTTTCTTACAAACTGACAATTTATTTATTGCTTAAAAACCAGTAGAGATATGCAAATGAAATTTGGTGGATTTTAAGACGTAGTTATTGTACATTTTTTGACATACAAGTAAGAATTTAATGTTCACCATTGCCGCGCATACGGGTAATATAAACCCTCACATTACCCGTATGCGCGCCAATGGTAAATATTAAATTCTTAATTGTATGTCAAAAAATGTGCAATAACTACGTCTTAAAACCCACCAAATTTCATTTGCATACCTCAGCCAGTTTTAAAGCAATAAATAAATCTTCAGTTTGTAAGAAAACTTTTAACACCCCCTATCTCGGAAACGAAGCATTTGCGGACATACCGTTTATAAAGCAAACTGTCATTACGTTTTCACGCAGAACTACCACTTAAAGTTTGCTATACTTATTTAAAAACACGCTATATTGATGAAAAACATGGCTAGTTGTTAAAGTACCTAACTGTTTTATTCTCCAACATAACCGAATGAATCAAAAAACAAAATGTCGAGAAAAAAACACAGCTTGATTGATACACCCGGTATACAATGAAAATTGAATTGTTTAGCAAAAATACTATTACAGCGATATTGCTAAAGAATACGGCTATAATATATTAAAAAAATCACTTAAATCGGACAACAGGTTTAGGAAATTCGAGACATCAAATTTGACCAATTTTTAAGGTGTCCGGTTAATTTTGCACCCCAGTTTACATAGTTCATAGTATTCTGTAGAAAATTTTATAGTACTTGTTCAGCAATGCGGATCATACACGTTTAGTATGTTATTTTTATGGACTAGAACTAGATGAATACGATCTGTTCCTGTTCTTCTTACCTCGTGTGGAATACTACTTGTCTTGATTCTAAAGTCAGCAAATTTCTTATGGAAATTACATATTTTCCTAACTACACAAGTTAGTTCTACAAAAGCCACATGGTGAATTTTATTATCTGGTATCTGTCTTTTTAATATTTTGATGCTTCAGAAGTCAAACGGTGTAAGTCACATTCTCCCTAAAAATGACTTATGAGATGTAAAACATATTATTATATACAGGGTGTCCAGAAACTCTACCGACAAACGAAGACAGGAGATTCCTCAGATAATTCTAAGACAATTTAACCCAATTCACCTAGTCCGAAAATGCTTCCTAAGGGAGCTAGAGCTCTTTCAAGATGGCTCCATGTAATTAGTTTTTCTTAAATACCTCCAGAACGCTTCTATTTAGAAAAACGAAAATTTTTGTACGTATTTACTTTCCTGAAATGAATCGATTCCATCCATTGCGAATTTCTAGTACCGGTCATAGGCGTCCGTTTTGGGTAGGGCAACGGTTATTTTATCGCATAACTTTTTTGTCTTCAACTTTTAAGCATTTTTAATACTGGATTATTAAATTGTGGTATTGGGTATTCTAGTACTGAAAGGTACTCTTACTTCAAGTCGGTAGGATACACCGTTTTCTAGAAAAATCGATTTGAAAGTTTTTAGTTTTGGAAATTTGAAAAAAAAGTTAACAAAAAAAAACAATGTATTTTACCAACTTAAAGCAAGAGTAATTTTTAGTACTCAATATCTCATAATTAAATAATCTAGTGTCAAAAATACTTAAAAATTAAGGACAATAAAGTTATGCTACAAAATAACTGTTGACCTACCCAAAACGGACGCCTATGATCGGTACTAGAAATTCGCCATTAATGAAATCGATGAATCTCTGGAACATAAATAAATGTACCAATTTTCATCTTTCTAAATAGTTTTTTTTTTTAAAATACAAAAATAGACGGTTTAGTTTTGATTTAAATCTGTCTCCTGCCATCCCCCGATAGCGCTATTTCTAGGTCTACCTTTTGTCAAGGAGGCTATGCAAGAAGACAAATGCATAGCCTCCTTGACAAAAGGTAGACCTAGAAATAGCGCTATCGGGGGATGGCAGGAGACAGATTTAAATCAAAACTAAACCGTCTATTTTTGTATTTTTACTAATGCCATACTCTGTATAAGAGTACAAAGACTCGTTTCATATAGTTTCTCTGAACCGCATTTTTGGAATATTTCCCAGCGGTGCCTGTTGATATTTTGATATCTAGGTCAACAGAAAACTAGAATCGAGTCGCCATTTATTTCAGTTTTTTTTTAATCTTTTTTTTTTAATTCAAGGAACGAAAAATTTTCAAATCGATTTTTCTAGAAAACGGTGTATCCTATCGACTTAAACTAAGAGTACCTTTTAGTACTAGAATAATTCACAATTTAATAATTCAGAGTCAAAAATGCTTAAAAATTAAAGACAAAAAAGTTAGGCGATAAAATAACCGTTGCCCTACCCAAAACGGACGCCTATGACCTGTACTAAAAATTCGCAATGGATGGAATCGATTTATTTCTGGAAAGTAAATATGTATATTAATTTTCGTTTTTCTAAATAGAAACGTTCTGGAGGTATTTAAGAAAAACTAATTACATGACGCCATCTTCAAAGAGCTCTAGCTCCCTTAATAAGCATTTTCGGACTAGGTGAATTGGGTTAAATTGTCTTAAAATTATCTGAGGAATCTCCTGTCTTCGTTTGTCGGTAGAGTTTCTGGACACCCTGTATAATAAGATTATAATTTCCTTGTTTCTATTTATGAATATAATCCTTAAATTATGATAAATAAGGACGGTTTATTTATTTTTCATGACTCCTTATTTTTCTGCAACTACATTCAGAAACATCTTATAATAAAGTTATGCTATAAAATAACTGTTGACCTACCCAAAACGGACGCCTATGATCGGTACTAGAAATTCGCCATTAATGAAATCGATGAATCTCTGGAACATAAATAAATGTACCAATTTTCATCTTTCTAAATAGTTTTTTTTTTAAAATACAAAAATAGACGGTTTAGTTTTGATTTAAATCTGTCTCCTGCCATCCCCCGATAGCGCTATTTCTAGGTCTACCTTTTGTCAAGGAGGCTATGCAAGAAGACAAATGCATAGCCTCCTTGACAAAAGGTAGACCTAGAAATAGCGCTATCGGGGGATGGCAGGAGACAGATTTAAATCAAAACTAAACCGTCTATTTTTGTATTTTTACTAATGCCATACTCTGTATAAGAGTACAAAGACTCGTTTCATATAGTTTCTCTGAACCGCATTTTTGGAATATTTCCCAGCGGTGCCTGTTGATATTTTGATATCTATAGTTGATTTTTTAACCAAGAGGAGTAACCTAGAAAGACAGATTCACACCCAAGAAAGTTTCTAGAAAAGTCACCAAATGCATCTTCTTTTTTCGTTTATCATATCACCTTTCGATGATAATCCATACATATTATATTGCACTAACACATCGCTAGAGTTCTAAAAACAATTGTTTTTATATAAAAGTAGACTACAAATCTAAAAATTAAAGGAATAATGCAGAAAACACAAAAAATCGCCGATATACTTAATTAACCTATAAAATGACAGAAGTGAAAACATTTGATAAATGTCATTAGTGTCAAAATTTTATAAAACTGGAGTAAACTTGCCTGCGGTTGGACCAATTACAAACAAGCATTACAGCGCGGTAAATTTGAATCACTCCTCTTGGTTAAAAAACAAACAATAGGTCAACAGAAAACTAGAATCGAGTCGCCATTTATTTCAGTTTTTTTTTAATCTTTTTTTTTTTAATTCAAGGAACGAAAAATTTTCAAATCGATTTTTCTAGAAAACGGTGTATCCTATCGACTTAAACTAAGAGTACCTTTTAGTACTAGAATAATTCACAATTTAATAATTCAGAGTCAAAAATGCTTAAAAATTAAAGACAAAAAAGTTAGGCGATAAAATAACCGTTGCCCTACCCAAAACGGACGCCTATGACCTGTACTAAAAATTCGCAATGGATGGAATCGATTTATTTCTGGAAAGTAAATATGTATATTAATTTTCGTTTTTCTAAATAGAAACGTTCTGGAGGTATTTAAGAAAAACTAATTACATGACGCCATCTTCAAAGAGCTCTAGCTCCCTTAATAAGCATTTTCGGACTAGGTGAATTGGGTTAAATTGTCTTAAAATTATCTGAGGAATCTCCTGTCTTCGTTTGTCGGTAGAGTTTCTGGACACCCTGTATAATAAGATTATAATTTCCTTGTTTCTATTTATGAATATAATCCTTAAATTATGATAAATAAGGACGGTTTATTTATTTTTCATGACTCCTTATTTTTCTGCAACTACATTCAGAAACATCTTATAATAAAGTTATGCTATAAAATAACTGTTGACCTACCCAAAACGGACGCCTATGATCGGTACTAGAAATTCGCCATTAATGAAATCGATGAATCTCTGGAACATAAATAAATGTACCAATTTTCTGTATAATAATACGTCAATGTATAATAATACGTCAAAATACGTAATAATGTCATACGTAATATGGAGTTCGGCATGTGAAATGTGTCTATTGTATATTGATAATTATGACCCCTTTCAGGCTGACACCTCAGTGGATACTAGTCCTGTCGCCAGGGGGGGTACAACGTCCTCCTTAATTCAGATGGACTTACCCAAATTTTTTTTATATATTTTAACCCGTAGAATACGAATTTTTTGGGTAACAGTTGATCCGGATGTCGATAAGATTGTTATAGACAAAGAACTTGAGGAATTACATAACAGCGATTTCTCGCAAAACAAAACATCATTTTGTATTTTTTGGGTCATTTTAAGCAAAAAATATTCCTACAAGTTTTTTTGTAGAATGCATAGTTTTCGAGATAACCGCGGTTGAACTTTCAAAAAATCGAAAAATTGCAATTTTTGAACCCCAATAACTTTTGATTAAAAAATAAAGTAGCAATTTTGCTTACCGCATTTGAAAGTTTAAGTCAAATTATATCGGTTTTGATTATTTGCATTGCTAAAAATTAATTTTTTTATTGCTAAATAAAGCTATAAACACATAGTGTTTCCCGTGCCTAATACATGCGTTTTAACGCATGCTACGTAGAAATTGCCTCGCTTGCACTTGTAGCTACTCTACCTACTCGTTCGATTTTAAATGAGAAATCATTGAAAACATCACTCACGCACTAGGTGTTTATAGCTTTGTTTACCAATAAAATAATAAATTTTTAGCAATGCAAATAATCAAAACCGATATAATTTGACTTAAACTTTCAAATGCGGTAAGCAGAATCGCTACTTTATTTTTTAATCAAAAGTTATTCGGGTTCAAAAATTGAAATTTTTCGATTTTTTGAAAGTTCAACCGCGGTTATCTCGAAAACTATGCATCCTACGAAAAAACTTGTCAAAGCATTTTTTGCCTAGAATGACCCAAAAAATACAAAAAGATGTTTTGTTTTGCGAGAAATCACTGTTATGTAATTCCTCAAGTTCTTTGTCTATAACAATCTTATCGACATCCGGATCAACTGTTACCCAAAAAATTCGCATTCTACAGGTCAAAATATATAAAAAAACTTGGGTAAGTCCATCTGAATTAAGGAGGCCGTTGTACCCCCCCTGGCGACAGGACTATACAGGAAGTAGCAATAAGTTAGTGTTATGTTTTCACCTATTTTGTTAAACCTCCATCGATTTGCATGAAAATTGGTGACTAGTTAGAACATACCTCAGGAAATAAAAATTATTTGGTGTCAACTTGCACTTTTACCCTGGGGGTGGATACCACCCCTTCTCGGGGGTGAAAACGATTTTATTACAAGTAACCCCACAAATCGGTAGAGGGACACATTATAAGTAAAAATTTTTATATCATGTTATTAAAATAAATCAATACTCTTTGAGTTATTAAAGATCAAAGATTTGTCTGCTTAAGAGCACATGCGTGAAGTTACGGATGATAAAAAGAAAATATTAATTAATTGTATGTTACTAAAATATTATTTTTATATTATTTCGATATTATAAATTTAGCAAAAGTGTATTCGAATATGTCAAATGTACCCATTATTGGACACCCCCAGTTTCTGGATATATTCAGTTTATAATGAAAAAAAAATTCAATTAAATATCGAAATAATATAAAAATGATATTTTACTAACATACAATTAATTAACATGTTTTTTTTATCATCCGTAACTTCACGCATAATATGCTCTTAAATAGACAAATCTTTGATCTTTAATAACTCAAAAAGTATTGATTTATTAATAACATGATATAACAAATTTTACTTAAAATTTGTCCCTCTATCGATTTGTGGGGTTATTTTTAATAAAATAGTTTTCACCCGTGGGAAGGAATGGTATTCACCACCAGGGGAAAAGTGCACGTGGCACCAAATCAGTTTTGTTTCTTGAGGTATGCTCTAACTAGTCACCAATTTTCATGCAAATCGATGGAGGTGTAACAAAATAGGAGGTGAAAACCTTTAATGACTGCACTAACTTTCCCCTTTCATCCCTTATTGCTACTTTCTGTATCCACTGAGGTGTCAGCCTGAAAGGGGTCATAATTCTCAATATACAATGGACACATTTCACAGGAAAAACTCCATATTACTTATGACGATGATTTTTTGGCTCTAGCTCTCCATTTGTAACAACCATTTTTAAATGGTTGTTACAAATATTCTGTGTTTGTTCTCTCTCCTACGGCGCTACAGCCTAAGTCGGGACCTGGCCTCCCTCAGCATCCGCCTCCAAGAATCTCTGCCCCTGGCTGCTTTCCTCCAGTTGTCCATCCTCAAATCTCTTTTACCCAGAAATTTTGTTAATGATAAAACGAATAAAACTCGAATATTTGGCTCACCTCATGAGAGGACATAAATAGGCATTACTTCAAACTATAATGCAAGAAGAAACAGTAGAAGGAAAACGGAATCCAGGTCATAGAAGAATGTATTGATCGCGGAATTTAAGAGAGTGGTTTGGCTGCACCACTAATTAACTCTTTAGGTCAGCTGTAAGCAAGGTCAGGATAGCCTTGATGATTTTCAATCTCCGATGGGAATGGCAAAAGAAGAAGAATATCTCTTTAGCCACCCTCTTCTGTGACTAGGTAAAGTCTTAAACCTTTTTCATCAAGAGCTTGTCTTCACTCTACCAGTTGTTCTAAATACCTTTCAGTATTTCCTATTAATACTATATAATCATCACACATCCTCATTAAGCAAGTCTAAAAACCAAACATTGAGTCAGTTCTGCGAGAAGATTACAATTTTAGCCCCCGCAGTGAGCCTACAAAAAGTTATCTCGACGGGCCACTCTACGGTGCTTTTTGAATGATTATTATCTTATTTCAACATTGCTTGAATATTAAGCAAAGACTGAGCTTAGCAAATCTACAAGCAGATCATCAAGACATCAAAGTATCTAGCGGAAAAAATATACACAAATAATATAATTGAATGGACTATCAATCGTTTTGTCTTATGGGGAAGATGGTATCTTTCCAGCTTTACTACAGCACTACTTCCTCATTTAGCCAAAATATACCAGACGAGTTTCATCTTGGACTATGTTTTCGAAGTATAATAGCACCAGGTTAGGATTTGCATTATTCCTAAGAATTACAAACGTCCTCCAGAGTAATTAAAGTTATATAAACTTATTAGGCTAATCTCCTTTCATCTAACGAATATGAAAAACGTACTAAATACTTACATAATAATATTAATAGTTGTCAAGTTTACCTGTGTATAAAAATAATGTGCCTATTAACCAGGTAAATCGATAATAGATGCTTTGCATTGTGTAGTCAAACACTTATAGGCTAGAGGCAAGCAAAAAGGTTACTACAACTTTCTGCTTGGTACAAAAAAATACTCTTGGAACTTCACAAGACCAAATTCAGAGTAACCACGGATATTCCCACTGTAGCTTGCTCACTCAGATAATATCTCCATAAAAATAATATGTATGCATTCGGTAAAAAAAAAGAAATCGGTCGAACATATGTCTAAAACGTCTAAAACAATAATTGTCTAAAATTGCGTAGCAATTGTTCGCTAACGCAATAGGCTTTCATAGAAGCCTAGATCAGGTAGACTAAAGATAAATGTAAGATATACGCAAAAAATTTACAGGTCTGAAAACTTATACGAGGCTAGTCGACTTCTTTGAAATCCGCAATGCTAGTCCGCAATTGGACGAGCTATTTATTTGGATTTATAAGCTTTTGTGAAGTCATTATGGTAGCTCCTGTTTCATTAATAGTTTATGACATGTTCGTTTCTGACGGATTAAATGATTTGTATCCGCTCCGAGCTTCGCTGGTATCGCCACCTACCTACAGGATTACTAGTATAACTTTTACCGGAAATTTTCTGGAAAGAAAAAAGTGTTGCCTATACTCTGTGAGTTTCGCTGGTATGGCTGCTATCGCCATCTAACGGTTGACTAGTGTTCCTATTTCGGCCGGAATTTTAAAGAGGACAGTAGAAAAGCAAATAATAGTTGTTTCAAACTTATTATTTAATTCTTATCGTGTAATATTTACAACGTAAAGAAGTAATTGGATTCTAATCGATAATTCATAGCAGTAAGTACAGAATTTATTATTCATTATGATTATTTTTAAGATTTTGCTTATCGTTTTGACGTTTATGTTGACAACTAATATAAGAAAAAATTTATTCTGCAAAAAAGTATAATAATTTAATATAATTATAATATAATACTTCTTAAATATTAACTTATGAATGACAGTTAACGGCATCCTACGTTTGCTGTGATTGGTCGTTATCTTCACGCATTCAAATTTTATTTCAGGATTGGATTGTAAAATTGAAACCGTCAAAATTCGAGAGTGTGCTAACTGATCCTTTAGCTCAAATTTTTCTACCGTTTTAAAATTAAAATTTTGTTTACTTACTTTTTTCTGATTGCATCAATCCATTTTTGTCGTTGAATCACCTTATGCTTAGCGACAGGAAAGTTGTAGAATACACAGTTACTATTGTAACCAGTATTTCGACACTCTTTAATACAACAACTTTCGTGAGACATTTAAAAGCTATAATATGCAACTCCTAATGCAGAACGTCAAATAGCAAATTTCCAGTAAAGGTTTACAAACTTGTCACTACTGGCGCTCGCGAATTTTTAATTATCCCCTCTACCTACGAGCTCACAGCGTATAGCTTGTTTATATTGGTCGTATGTATCATTATTATGGCTTCACTAGTTATCTTCTGTCACCACCTAAAAGTCTTTATTGAGAGCGACAATTTAGAGGCGTTTTCTTACAACTCCATTGCGGTGTATATGTACGGTTTTTGTCAATAATCTTTTAATTTTTATTATTTTTACGATAACATTTCTTGTCTCTTATACACAACAACACTCATTAGAGTTCTTACCAAAAAAACATGCCTTTTAAATTTAAATAAAATAAAATAGTATGACCTCTTTACAGCCAACTGTATAGTTAATATTGTCATGATTCATATTCATATCTCTTTGAGTTCACTCATTACCATTATAATTCCACGTGCACGGTAGTTAAAAAGTTGCTAAAAACAGACTTTTTCCTCGTTAAGTGATAAAGGCCAGTACTCAATAGTACATGGGAATTTTTATTCTGTGTAGTTTTAGAAATGTCGTAGTTGAGAGGCGGGTACAAAACTGTGGATAGTGCGTGGTACCGACAAATTTAATAATACGTGTTAAACATTTGATTGGAAATAGAAGTGCACATAGGTTATCACATTTGTTTATTTATTAGTAGATATGGTATTATCGTTTTTTACATACGTAACTACGTTTATGTATGTGGGATTTTTATTATTTTTCAAAACTCAATCGATTTGTAGAATTTCAGAAAGTATGGAATACCCTATATAATAGTATATAATATGTATTGTTTTATATGAAAATACTTAATTTATTTCTGCTAGGAACATAATTTAATAGATCTATACGGAATATGATGTAGTTTGTTAAAGTATTGTTTTTTCGTCCAAGCAATTCCGAATATTAAATAGCCAAATCATTTTTAGTCCAGGGCGCATCTGTTTTGAGATGGAAGTTGAAAGGTGACTCTAATTTTTTTGCAGAAATTGCTTGAAAATAACTCAAATAATAATATTTGAGTTACATATAAATATATATTCGGTTTCATAACGTCTTACGACGTTATCCGACTCCCAAACACCACTGTATTGTGTCCTGAGTTAGGTCTTCATTTAGATTTCGAGCGCTAATCGCTTTCCTAACTCCCAGATTCCAGCTCTGTGGTGTTCTTCCTCGTTTTTTCTTCTCTGGGGGTTGCCACATCATAGTTTTTTTAGGCAATCTTTCGTCCCCCGTTCGGCTCACATGCCCATACCATATGAGCTGTTTTCTTTCAATATCCTCAACTATAGTGCCCTCTACACCCATTTGTTGTTTTATTACTTCATTCCTTATTCTTTCGGCTCTTGATATTCTCATCGATCTTCTGATGGCATCGTCCATTTCCGTGGCTTCGACCTTTTTCTTATATTTCTCCGTTATTCTCCATGTCTCGGCTCCATAAAGCAGGCTAGTTTTAACCATTGTCTCATATATGTTCCATTTTCTTTTCTTTGATATTTCTTTACTCCATAGAACTCCATTTAGACATGCTATAGCTCTTCGTGCTTGTATGATTCGATGTTCTATTTCTCGTTCGTCTTTTCCACTACGGTCGAAGATGACGCCCAGGTATTTATATTCGTCACATGGATTTATTTTTTGATTGTCTTCGATATCGAGTTGTTCTGCTTCAGCGCCAATTGAGAGGTATTTTGTCTTTTCTAAATTGATATTTAATCCCCATTTATGGTATTCTTCAATTAGTTTTCTAAGCATATATTCCATGTCGTCTTTGTCATTTGAGATCACCACCTGATCATCTGCAAACTGTAAAGTATATATGCAATCCTGATCGTTCAATTGTATACCCATTCCTTTGACTTTCCTTTTCCATTGTTTTAGAGCTGCAGAGATATAAATCTTAAACAAAGTCAGAGATACAACATCCCTGTCTGAGACCCTTAGTAACTGCAAACTTTTCAGCTAAGAGGTTTCCGAATTTCATTTGGGAGTTTGAACCATAATATAGATCTTTGAGAGCACTAACCAATGTTTGATGTATGTTTGATGTGCCCAGGACTTCCCATAGTTTATTTAGCGGGACTGTGTCATATGCCTTCTCAAGATCTAAAAAAGTCATATGTAACTCTCTATTTGTCACAACTTTCTTTTCTATAATTTGTTTAAGACAAAAGATGTTATCTGCACATGAACGACCTGCTCTAAATCCTCCTTGTTCTTCGTCTTCAGACGATTGATAATCTTCCTCTATCAGGTCCCGTAGTATTCGACCATATAGCCGACTCATTGAACTTGTGACCGATATCCCTCTATAGTTTTTACAATTTCTCCTGTCACCTTTTTTATATATTGGAGTCATATATGCTGTTTTCCATTCATATGGCTTTGGATGGCCATTAATATATTCGTTAAATGTCCCAGTGATCATTCTGTGTAATTTCTCTGAGCCATTCTTTATTAGTTCCGTAGTTACTCCCTCTGATCCGCTTGCTTTCCCATTCTTCATCCCTGTTATAGCTTTTTGAACTCTGTTAATATCTATGGTAATATGCTCTCCCAGATATTTGAGTTATCCTCCCACTCAAAATGGTCCGGAATATTGTTTAAATAATCAAAATGTCAAAATATGAAGGAAAAATTCGATTCATTTATTGGTTTTTTGATTATAAATTTAAAACTGTTCATTTCTGAGAAAAGTTGTACTGACATAAAAGTTGTGTAATTAAATTTACAACAATATAGAATTGGTTAAAAATTTAAAAAATAGTCACCCTTGTTGCAAAATAGCAATAATTGCGAAAAAACCATACAAAAGCAAGTATTCGCATTTTACGTTTTTCAACCATTTATGCTAAACTTAGACCTTCATATTTTACCCAAAAAAAACTTTATGATATAGTAAAATAACACTGTAAATTTCATTAAGATCCGTTTAATAAATTTTGCAAAATAAATTTTGAAATCCAGCTTTCAAAAAAAAAATTTTTTTTCTAATGTTGCAGGACTGAAAATGAAGCAGATAGCAAGTAATTTTTTTTCTTATAGAAGTGTACTGTACCTTTCATTTGCAATTTGCAAAATTAAAATCGATTAATTACCACGGCGTCAGGAAATTTTTTAAATTAACATTCATTTTTGGTGCTACGCGAATGACAGCGGTGTTTGATTCACACCAGTTGATTTCCACCAAAATTTCTTTCAATATTTATCTAATATTATTTTATTACTCTATATTTTTTGTATTTTAATATTTTAATTCCACAAAAATCAAACTAATTTTATTATTGTTTGTGAAATATTGTTTAAACAATTGCATATGTTTAAAAATAATAAACTTTTATTCTTTAAGTTAAACTATATGAACAAAGAAAGTTTTTGCTAAAAAAGTGTTATTTCAAAGGATAGAGTATGTGTTTTTATTTTGCAATAAACAAATTTATTTATTTATATCGAAATGTAATAAAAATTAAAATGTATCAATCATTATCAAAGGTCATTGGAATGCCCAATCAGAGCAAACTATCCGCTGTCCTGCGCGTAACACCAATAATTAATGTTTATTTAAAAAAATTCATGACGCCATGGTAGTTAATCGATTTTAATTTTGCAAATTGCAAATCAAAGGTACAGTACACTTCTATATGCAAAAAAAATTCAACTTGCTATCTGCTTTATTTTCAGTCCTGTAACATTTTGAAAAAATGAATTTTTTTTGCGAAACTGGATTGCAAAATTTATTTTGCAAAATTTATTTAACCGATCTTAATAAAATTTACAGTATTGTTTTACGGTATCATAAAGTTTTTCTGGGTGAAATATGAAGGTCCTAAGTTTAGCAAAAATGGTTGAAAAACGTAAAATGCAAATACTTGTTTTTGTATGGTTTTTTCGCAATTATTGCTATTTTGCAACAAAGGTGACTTTTTTTAATTTTTAACTAATTATACATTGTAGGAAATTTAATTACGCAACTTTTAAGTCAGTACATTTTTTCTCGAAAATGAATACTTTTAAAGTTATAATCAAAAAACCAAGAAAAAAATCGAATTTTCCCTTCATTTTTTGACATTTTGATTATTTAAACAATGTTCCGGACCTTTTTAGAGGGAGGATAACTCAAATATTATTATTATTTGAGTTATTTTCAAGCAATTTCTGCAAAAAAATTTGAGTCACCTCTCAACGTCCAAATGTACTAATATTTTTACAGATGCGCCCTGGTCTATTTTCATTGTTCACAAATTATAGTGTTCTGGTACCAAATAGGTTTTAAGTAAATATTTGTCGTCATGTATAAGGTATATCACATTCATTTGTCTACTCTTTCTTAAGTATAAAATGTATTGTGTCTTCTATAAGTATTATGTTTATATCATTGTCTTCTTTGAGGTAGGTCAGTAAAATTTCTAAACATACTGCATTGCCCATGTATGCGACAGGTGCACCCCCAAAAAGCACTTTAGTTTTGGATGAATCCATTAACTCTCTGGCCATCGGGCAAATCTGGTACCAAAATGTTCCTAATAAAAATTTGCACAATATTTCTTAATATTTTTTTACTTTACTGGATAGACAAAACATGTTAGATAAACAAGAAATAAGCAAAAATATTGATTTTTTAATTTTTTTAATGAAATTTTATATTTAACTCGCCTTATCTCCACTTTATTTCCACTTTAATGTTGGCAAAATGTATAAAAAAATATTATATGTTATAGTCTTGGTCGTGCACACTAGAAACCAAAAATAAATTTTTCTTCTTTCCTGGCATATAGATGATACCAGGGTGCATCTAGGTCTAAATTTAGCTGACCGTGCTGTAGGTTTGGTAAACTCTATTGACAATTCAGGTTTGCTCTGTTTTATCATTACAATAAGGCTGTTAGATTTCTGTATGAATTCTTAGATGTTCGAACATTATCAGTAAGTCGTATGACATCTTTGGCAATAGTTGAAATTTTGGATGGTCCTTCTGGCTGCTGTCCAACATACACTTCCAGTCGGCTTGTATAATATGAAGATAAATCATTGTAAGAAATTATATTACTTAATACTTAAAAAGCATCAAAACTATCTATCTGCAATATTCTATTATACTATAAAATCATCAAAAAGTTAATACTCTTGAAGACCGTTATTTAATTCAGAATAGTTTACATTTACTTCTTGACTTTTATTGCAACATGATTCAGAGCATGCACATACATCGCAGGAATCCTATTCAAAGTCGATGCATAGACAAATATTAATTTTTGCAAAATTTTTTCTTTTGTACAGTGCCGGCAAAAAAAATCTTTACATTGCCAAATAAATCACCAAATTTGAAGACAATTTGCATGCGTTCTATCTGCGCTTGCCGGGGAGGGTAGGGGAGGGGGGATGGCGTACTTGCGACGGCAATTATCTGTAGTTTACGTACCGCTTGACTTATTTAGGGTATTCTGCGCGTTTCCACTGTAAACAGTTGGCTTTGTGCAGGTAGTCAGTGTTAAACTTCTTCTCATTTACCGCGTAAAGTTTGAGATCGTCAAATTCTAAATTGAACTGACAAATATGGGTCGAAAAAAATCACAAAATAGGAAAAGGTTCGTGCTTTAACATTGCTGGAGAAATGGGACTCTGTAATTACCGTAGCACGTCATATTGGTGCTTCAAGATAGGCTATTTATCAACTGAAACGTTGCAACCGAAGGTTTCAGTTGATAAATAGCCTCACTTGAAGCACCAATATCACGTACTACGGTAATTCCAGAGTAACCTTTCTCCAGTAATGTTAAAGCACGAACCTTGTCCTCTTTTGTGAGTTTCTTTCGACCCATATTTGTCAGCTCAATTTAGAATTTGACGCTCTCAAACTTTAGGCGGTAAATGAGACGAAGTTTAACACTGACTACCCTCACAAAGCCAACTGTTTACAGTACAAACGCGCAGAATACGCTAAATAAGCTAAGCGGTCCGTAAACTACAGACAATTGCCGTCGCAAATACGCTATCCCCCTCCCCTTTCCTCCCCTCCAAGCGCAGACAGAACGCATGCAAATTGTCTTCAAATTTGGTGATTTATTTGGCAATGTAAAGATTTTTTTTGCCGGCACTGTATATGTATCCTAAAAGAACCTATCAATAATAAAATAAGTTGAAAGACCTAGACCAGATAGAGATTTCTTCAAAAAACAAAAAAAATTTAAATTAGGTAGTGAATTTTACTACTTTTGTTTATTATATTTTAGTGCGATTACTTACTTTAAGGTTTCACTGATGGTGGTCTGATAATATCGAAACCCTTTTGAAACTTCTTATTCTTTTGCATATTTCCTAATTTTACTAATTTTATAAATTGTACCAATTGAAGTACAAATGTTTGTACTTTATTGTTAGTTCCTTTTTCCATTTATTTCTTCTGTTATTAGTTTACTTGGTCTCACTTTCGTACTTCTTGCGAAACTTCATTACCTCATCTTGCCTCTATTCATTTTAATTTTATCTATTACCTCATATTCAATATTCATTTTTCGCCAGTTATGTTTATTTGATATTAAGTTGGTTTGTGTTTCTCTTCTCTTGCCAGGAATACAGAGAAGAAGCATAAGAAAACCAGTTATTGTTTAAATTGCACTATTTTCTGTTATTATTTATTTATATAAATTTTTTCCTTCTCCTCTTTTTTGATTATTTCTGAATATTGTTTTTAGCAATTTTCTTTAGTCTTTTGACGAATATTCATTGAGTGAGAAAGTAAATGTGTATAAACACTAGCTCTATTTAGTTGGGTAGATTAAAAATACTTTTTTTCGTTATTAGAAGCGTGGTAGTAATTAATTTTTGGCAAAACGCAACATCTGTGTCACTGCAAGATTATAGATATCCAAAAATAGTGTATCAGGTACCTATTACATGGAACCTATTGCGATTGACTCGCAACTCCAAAGTGTATTCATGCATAAAATTATGTTTTGTTCTTAATTATCAATAGCAGACAAATTAATTAAAAAATTTACTTTGGTCCCAAGGTCAATACAATTTTATTCCAACTGCGAAGTTTATGATTAAGGACGATATTGTGATTGATAATCTGGTATTTAGGTGGTGGTCGTAACAATAACTACTATTGTAATCTCCTACGCAAAGCATATTAAACGAACAAACTTACAGGGGTGACATTTTTAAACTTAAAATATTATGTCAATTATTATTAAACATCTTAAGCAACAACATATTAAAATATTATGTCGGATGTACGAAATATACGGAAAAGGGCACTTGAGATTCTTATTGCATTTTTACGAAATTAGCAAAAGATTGTTCAAAACGAAATCATACCCTTGAAATTGCCAAAATATACTGCTACATATTTGTCCTCCTCTATTCAGCAGTTTTCATGTACTTCTTCTTAAGGTTCTATCTTCTATCGAATGTTGGATATCAACATGGCAATTCATATTTTACTTACGGCAGCTCTAAATAGTTGGTTAGAGCTCAGACTAAACCATTCCTTAGATTTTGTAACCAGGAGGTTCATCTTCTTCCTACATCTCTTTACCTTTTATTTTGCCCTCTATAATCAAACCCAGCAGACTATAACGAGGTCCTCTTACTATATGACCGGAATATTCAAGCTTCTGCCTCTTAATATTGCTAATTTTGTCTACCCATGATATTCGTAGCATTCTTTGATAACACTAACACTCAAAAGCTTCCAAGTTGTTAATATCTAATTAGACCAGGGCGCATCTGTAAAAATATTAGTACATTTGGACATTGAGAGGTGACTCAAATTTTTTTGCAGAAATTGCTTGAAAATAACTCAAATAATAATAGTTGAGTTATCCTCCCTCTCGAAAAGGTCCGGAACATTGTTTAAATAATCAAAATGTCAAAAAATGAAGAAAAAATTCGATTTTTTTCTTCGTTTTTGATTATAACTTTAAGTGTTCATTTCCGAGAAAGGTTGTACTGACACAAAAGTTGCGTAATTAAATTTACTACAATATAGAATTAGTTAGAAATTTAAAAAATAGTCACCCTTGTTGCAAAATAGCAATAATTGCGAAAAAACCATACAAAAACAAGTATTCGCATTTTACGTTTTTCAACAATTTATGCTACACTTACGACCTTCATACTTCACACAGAAAAACTTTATGATACAGTAAAACAATACTGTAAATTTCATTAAGATGGGTTTAATAGATTTTGCAAAATAAATTTTGCAATCCAGCTTTCGCAAAAAAAATTAATTTCTTCAAAATGTTACAGGACTGAAAATAAAGCAGATAGCAAGTTGAATTTTTTTTTACTTATAGAAGTGTACTGTACCTTTCATTTACAATTTTCAAAACTAAAATCGATTAACTACCACGGCGTCAGGATTTTTTTAAATAAACATTAATTATTGGTGCTACGCGCAGGACAGCGGATAGTTTGCTCTGATTGGGCATTCCAATGACCTTTGATAATTATTGATACATTTTAATTTTTATTACATTTCGATATAAATAAATAAATTTGTTTATTGCAAAATAAAATCACATACTATATCCTTTGAAATAACACTTTTTTTAGCAAAAACTTTCTTTGTTCATGTATTTTAACTTAGAGAATAAAAGTTTATTATTTTTAAACATATGCAAGTGTTTAAACAATAATAAAATTAAAAATGAATAACCATTTTCAATTGGTTTCAATTGGAATTTTCAATGAAAATGGTTATTCATTTTTAATTTACATTTACTCTGTGTGGAGTATGAAGGGAACCAGTCTCGTTGGAACTTTACCGCGCTGAGCAGATGGGACGTGAATTGTAAATTGTGGAATTCCCTCATCTTCCTTAGTCTCAGCATCCGTATGGCTTGCAAATTGTAGAAGCCTCGGAGGTGTTACCAGAGAAGGTTCCCATTGTTTTCATTCTGGTGGGATATGTTATATGCCATTAGAGTGAAAACTTAGTCTTTTGCTAGCAGTTGCCGCTAGGGCATCTATGCCATTTCGTTCGTTGCAATTCGGGACTACACGCTGGGGTTTGTTTTGGTTGGATCAGGGAGAGCAGCATATGTGCCTCCTGATGAGAGACTAATAAGTTTCGAAACCGGTAGAGGTGCTTGCAGCACTCTCTGATTGGACTGGAATATTGTTCGGCTGTATTTTCGTTTTGCAACGAAATTGAAAATGGTTATTCATTTTTAATTTACATTTACTCTGTGTGGAGTATGAAGGGAACCAGTCTCGTTGGAACTTTACCGCGCTGAGCAGATGGGACGTGAATTGTAAATTGTGGAATTCCCTCATCTTCCTTAGTCTCAGCATCCGTATGGCTTGCAAATTGTAGAAGCCTCGGAGGTGTTACCAGAGAAGGTTCCCATTGTTTTCATTCTGGTGGGATATGTTATATGCCATTAGAGTGAAAACTTAGTCTTTTTTTAATAATAAAATTAGTTTAATTTTTGTGGAATTAAAATATTAAAATACAACAAAAAGTAAGAAAATAATATATTAGATAAAGATTGGACGAAATTTTGGTGGAAATCAACTTGTGTGAATCAAACACCGCTGTCCTGCGCGTAGCACCAAAAATTAATGTTTATTTAAAAAATTTCCTGACGCCGTGGTAATTAATCGATTTTAATTTTGCAAATTGCAAATGAAAGAAACAGTACACTTCTATAAGCAAAAAAAAATTCAACTTGCTATCTGCTTTATTTTCAGTCCTGCAACATTTTAAAAAAATAATTTTTTTTTTGCGAAAGCTGGATTGCAAAATTTATTTTGCAAAATATATTAAACTGATCTTAATGAAATTTACAGTGTTATTTTACTATATCATAAAGTTTTTCTGGGTAAAATATGAAGGTCATAAGTATAGCATAAATGGTTGTAAAACGTAAAATGCGAATACTTGATTTTGTATGGTTTTTTTCGCAATTATTGCTATTTTGCAATAAGGGTGACTATTTTTTTTAAATTAACCAATTCTATATTGTAGGAAATGACACAACTTTTATGTCAGTACAGCTTTTCTCAGAAATGAATAGTTTTAAAGTTATAATCAAAAAACCAAAAAAAAAATCGAATTTTTCCTTCATATTTTGACATTTTGATTATTTAAACAATGTTCCAGACCATTTTGAGTGGGAGGATAACTCAAATATTATTATTTGAGTTATTTTCAAGCAATTTCTCCAAAAAAATTTGAGTCACCTCTCAACGTCCATCTCAAAACAGATGCGCCCTGGACCAAATTGCTTCAATGTCCAGACCTCAGATCCGTAGGGCAAAGTTGTAAAAACGTGGCAGAGCAACAACCTTATCCTTAGATCCATTCTTAGGTCTCTACTACATAATAGATATTTCATTTTCACAAATGTTGCCCTCTATACGGCATATTTGTAAGTGTTAACATAATATGCTCTCTCCCACTCCTACGTATCTTCTCTCTGGGCCACTGCAGTCCAGTTTTTCACATATACTATTTAAATATCATCTTACTTCCTCCGTAGCGTTACAACCTTTCGTGGATTTTAGCCGACTTGCTAATTTGGATTTTCGATAACCCGGATCGGCCACGGCCCCAATTAATCTGACTTATGTAGAAACCTTAACGGTTCATTTAATTTGATTTCCATATTTATATTTACTTTGTATACGTCAGTTTTTCTTTCCTTAGTTGATAAGTATTACCATAAACAATGCGATAACAATTATTGTTACTTCCGCAACGATATTTATTATTTGTGGAAACAGTGAACCTGTCGAAGTTTTTGAATGGAAATACTCAGCGAGTAGTAGCACGTCGTTGATCTTCCCTTTTAGAACTGATGCTATATTTTGTGAAAAGCCTGTATGTACTTTACTTATAGATCAAGGATACTGCCGACCAAACTCGTTTAGTCTGGTTCTAGCATGGATATCTTTTTCTATTATTGATTAAATTAAACCTCGTCTTGGTTTACTGACATTTAGACCTATAAAGAATTCGACCCATTATGGCCACGAAGAATTTTTCATCTTTCTCATGACTGACTTTTGGTAGAAGTCTCACGCTTAGTGGAAATCTTGTTTAATCTGGCTTGCCCATTTTGAATAAGATCTTGAGATTGAAAAGTCAATGCGATAGGCAAGTCTTTAAGGATTCATATATTTTAGATGACCATAAAATATCATTCTCCATTTTCTCATGTTGATAGCCATATCTTCTAAGTTTTCTTATAACTCATGATTGTTGCTTTGGAAGAATTCTTTATTTTCTTGATCCTAAGGTTTTTTCAAACTTTACCTATCTTTTATTTCAAGTTTTTGTAAAGATTCGAAACCAATAATAGTGTTCTTGACGGCATGGTCACTGAATTATGGTACACAATTTTACGTTTAAAAATAACGATCGGCTTTGCACAGGTTTTTGCACATATGGAATGAATCTCCTAATTTTGAACATCTATTTTCAATTGCAGCATTCTATGACCCATAAGGTGAAATAAAATCTTCAAAATATTTCATCTTTTTTTATTGTTTGACCTTTCTTGTTGTATTTTCATATAAGGGGGTACATGTAATAAACTTAGTTTTATTGAATGTTATTTTCAAATTCCACAAGGAAAAGAATTTCCTGTAGTCGGCAGCTTACCATAAATCACAAAATAATATTAAAAATCCTTTATAACAGGTATATTTATAACTTTAAAAAGGGGTAAACCCTGTAGTTGGCTGTATACCTTCAATATAACAACTGGGAATGAAGTAAACACGTCTGTTGTATATAGGCATATGAATTTATTAAAAATACTTAAAATTTATCCACAAGGGAGTGGACAAAACGTTTTCGGTCAAACTGACCATCCTCAGGGTAAACGTCCAGTGTATAAGTAATTGAAACTAGCCACTTCATTAGGTATAAAAACCTCTAAATTACATCATTTTTACATTCTATATTAAAAAATGGTCGACATGAAGTCGAAGATTTTACAGATCACATGTGAATGTATTTCATCCTTGCTCGAAAATTGTACAAGGTTGTAAGTATTTGTGTTCAAGTGAGAGGTTACCAACCAACTCAGTTGGTTAATAAATTCATATGCCTACATACAACAGAAGTGTTTACTTCATTCCACGTAGATATATTTATATTAAAAAGACCCTTTGGGGCTACATCACAAAACATTTTCGGTATGAAAATTACATCATTATTGCTGCTTACGAGGCATGTTTGAACCACTAAAAATATCAGGGTACAATGTATCAAACAATTATTTTCATCTTATTTAAATGGTATAAATATATTATACAGTTACATTGTTGTATTTAATGTAATACTTTTCCTGGATTTTACATCACGGCAACGTAGAACTTTCAATTATGTAGGTTCCTAATCCTGAGACAAAACCTCACTACTTGGACTCAGGTGATATCTGGACAGTTGCCTGTCACCTCTTATAACATAATGACCTAATTAATTAACCCACTTACCACCTGTGGGAGTCATATGTTGCCCTAAAGCCACATCCATAGGAATTTTATCCATCCTTTGGATTTTAGGATGTTTATATTTATATAAGACTTTTAGTCTATTTGTAAAAGGTTTCTACCTTTGTATTTTTGGGTGGCTCACCATGTGCTTGTAACACTGATGATGCTCTTGTTACAGAGCGAAAACGTTTTGGTTCTATGTTTGTAGCCCTATAAAGGCTTTTTAAACTAATATACCTTTTACCAGGATAAAAATTTTTTATTAAATTTTACTTGTAATTAATGGTATACAGCCAACTACAGGAATTTCTTCCTTGTGGAAATTTATTATTTAGTTCGGACGACCGGTTTCGCTGTCTATAATATGCACAGCATCATCAGGTGCCGGTAAGAATAAACTAAATGCTACAAATTACAAAAAAAGAATGTATGTGTACTTCGTACGGACGTAAGAAGTTGTACTTCTGTTGTATGATTTCAACGAAATAAATATATTTTAAACAGTTTATTTATACTTTATTTTAATATTAAAATAATTTTATACTTAATCCTTTCCAAAAAAATTATTAAAATAATAACAAAAATAACAAAAATTACGCAAGGCAACAACATGAGGTGTCCCAAGCGGTCACCCAACCAAATATATCCCCGCTAGACACTGCTTGACTACGGTTACCGGGCGATAACCGGTGTAAGTCAGCTATGGCCGTAAAATTGATACCAAAATGAGTTATTTTGACAGATAGTCAAATAGTATTAATATTGCTTTTTAGTCTTCTTTTTGTCATATTTTAATACTTAATTATTCTATTCCCTATGAAGACAAATCCAAAGACAAAAAAATGTAATAAATATTACTAAAAACAGTAGTCGTGTCGACAGTGGACCAGTGGTCACATATGTATGTGAAACGTGAACCCTCTCAACCACTGATGAAAATCAATTGAGAATATTTGAGTGCAAAATACTAAGGAAGATATTCGGACCAACACATTGCAGCGATGGTTCGTGGGGAATTAAAATGAACCACGAGCTGGATAAACTAATGCAGAGCGCAGATATTGTTAGATTTGTAAAGTTACAAAGACTAAGCTGGCTTGGTCACTTAGAAAGAATGCCAGATAATCGAGCTGTGAAAGTAATTCAGAGAGGGAAGCCCCAAGTAAATAGAACAAGAGAAATGCCCCGTAAAAGATGGATAGACGACGTAGAGGGGGATCTTAAAACCATAAACATCAGGCAGAGGTGAAGGAAAGTATTCCACAGGGCAGAATGGAAGAACATTGTTAAGCAGGCCAAACTTACAAAGGGTTGTAGCGCCATTAGAAGAAGAAGGTTACTAAAAACGCCAATATATTTGTATAAACATTTTTAATTTCTTTGCATCACGAAAATGCAGAAGCTGCATAATACTCTGGTTAAATTGAAGAATGCAGGAAGAGTCTATACCGGTTTTGGAGGTTTTTTCCTCCTCATCAGTAGTCCCATATCCTCTTCTCTCCGATTTCCCCAGGCATCATACTTTGGGCCGTCCCGAATTGCAAAGAACGAAATGTCACGGATGTACTAGTGCCATCTACCGAAAAACAAAGTAAGTCATCAGTCGAAGTAGCACAGAAAACGACAATAAATTACGTTCCCATACCACCAGATTGACAACAGGTGGAATACTTTCTTTGGTTACAACCTTCCGAGATTTTCAAAAATTATAAATCATACAGGATGCCGAGGAAATTAAGATGAGAGAATTTTAAATAATTCACAACCCATCTGCTCAGCGTGGTAAAAGTTCCAACAAGAAAGATTCCTTAGTACTCGCTGAGCAGATGGATTGTGAATTATTTAAAATCCTCTCATCTTAATTTCCTCGACATCCTGTATGATTTATAATTTTTGAAAATCTCAAGAGGTTGTAACCAAAGAAAGTATTCCACCTGTTGTCAATCTGGTGGTATGGGAACGATATAATTTATTGTCGTTTTCTGTGCTACTTCGATTGGTGACTTCTTTGTTTTTCGGTAGATGGCTCTAGTACATCCGTGACATTTCGTTCTTTGGAATTCGGGAAGGCCCAAAGTATGATGCCTGGGGAAATCGGAGAGAAGAGGATATGGGACCACTGATGAGGAGGAAGAACCTCCGAAACCAGTATAGACTCTTCCTGCACTCTCCGATTTAACCAGAGTATTATGCAGCTGCTGCATTTTCGTGTTGCAAAGAAATTGAAAATGTTTATACATTTTAATTCATTTACTCTTTTGTTGAGTACTAAGGAATTTTTCTTGTTAGAACTTTTACCACGCTGAGCAGATGGGTTGCGAATTATTTAAAATTCTCTCATCATAATTTCCTCGGCATCCTGTATGATTTATAATTTTTGAAAATCTCGGGAGGTTGTAACCAAAGAAAGTATTCCACCTGTTGTCAATCTGGTGGTATGGGAACGATATTTATTGTCGTTTTCTGTGCTACTTCGATTGATGACTTACTTTGTTTTTCGGTAGATGGCTCTAGTACACTTCGCGTAAAAAAAAACTGGTACAAGTCTTATAACCGAAAATCGTGTTTTTCTAGTTGTGTAAATTGGTCTTGTCACATATGTCATTCTTATTTCTAGGCAACGTTGCCAGTTCAACTAAAATATTATATCAAACCAGGTAAAAGCAGGGCTGTGCGGCAGACCGCAAGTTTTTAGTATGTTTACTAAAAATTAAAAAAACATCGAGCATTCTCGATTAGTCAGTCACATTTATTTAAACATGCATCCTAAATCCGCTTCCTCTTATTAATTTTGTAATGTTCCATCATCTCAATTAAGTACCCATAAATTAATTCGTGTTCTATTATAATTTATGACAGATATGACATGAATGACAGATAATAACTATAGACATGACATTAAATTATTATGTTTAATTTAAAATCGAGAAATGTGAAGGGTTTCTCGTAAAGTTGTGGAATACTAATAAATAAAACACACTGAAAAAATTAAAATTTGAAATTAATACAAAATGAATAACTTTTACAGTGAACAATTGTGAAACTTAAATATTATGTATTACAATAAAATTCGAAACTGCTGAAATATTAAGCACATAGGTGGAAAATGTCGCCTGTCAAAATGTTAAATGTGTTTTATTAAATTTATTCATTTTTTTTTCGAATCATGAGAAATATAATAAGAATTTTTCAGAGAAATACGCCAAAGTTAGGCCACACACATTACCATAATGTGTATCGGTTGCGTTCCGTCACAGTGAAGTTATTATAAATATTGACAATTTGAACTGTCAAAAATTTTATTTTATCATTTCTTGTTTAAAAAAATAATAAAATTGATAAGATAGCCTCAGTTGAGGAGAAAGGAATAATAATAAAGATGTTTTATTCAGTCAATAGTGTGCGAACAACAAGGTAAATAATAACGTGGGCCTAACTTTTACACACATGCCTACTGTGGCAAATGTAGGTATTTTTCAAAATGTTGGAATGTGTTTAAATCCTAGAACAATTTTAGCTTTTGTTTTTAATACAGATTTTAATCCCATACAAATAGCTTCTCATGATTTTTGTTGTAAAATGATTAGGGAAGCAGGAATTTAACAGTTTAGAATTTTACATTGAGTTACCTATGGCCCCTTTTACGATTCACCACCATAAAATTTGAACGTTATTTTTGTATTTAGATTTAGTGCAATTCCATTATCTGTGCTGGCAACAACGCCGTGATTCACGAGCCATTGTGTCCAGTCTGAACACAGGTTTACATTGGGAAAAAAAAGTGTACCAGTTTTTTTTGACGCGAAGTGTACATCCGTGATATTTCGTTCTTTGGAATTCGGGAAGGCCCAAAGTATGATGCCTGGGGAAATCGGAGAGAAGAGGATATGGGACTACTGATGAGGAGGAAAAACCTCCGAAACCAGTATAGACTCTTCCTGCACTCTCCGATTTAACCAGAGTATTATGCAGCTGCTGCATTTTCGTGTTGCAAAGAAATTGAAAATGTTTATACATTTTAATTCATTTACTCTTTTGTTGAGTACTAAGGAATCTTTCTTGTTAGAACTTTTACCACGCTGAGCAGATAGGTTGTGAATTATTTAAAATTCTCTCATCTTAATTTCCTCGGCATCCTGTATGATTTATAATTTTTGAAAATCTCGGGAGGTTGTAACCAAAGAAAGTATTCCACCTGTTGTCAATCTGGTGGTATGGGAACGATATTTATTGTCGTTTTCTGTGCTACTTCGATTGATGACTTGCTTTACCAATATGTTTCTTTCACACTTTATCTGCCCTAATACATACGTAATTTGAAAGATTTAGCAACTAACTTCAGGGTGTCAGTGTGCGCGTACTTCATACTGTCGTTTATATAAAAACTAACTCTCAACATTTTCCCAATCGCGCCTAAAGAAGTATAACTTCAAGAACCAAAATTAGTACGTTGTCTGCTATTTATAATTTACTCTTTTAGACAACATACTAATTCTGATTTTTTGTCATTTGTAGCATTTAGTTTACTGGTACCGAGACCTGATGATGCTGTGCACATTATAGACAGCGAAACCGGGTGTCCGGATTAAATAATAAATTTATTGTGAGTACGTCTCTTATTTTATTTCAAAAAATATTTCAATCAAAGGGACGGGTTTACGTTAATGAAATAGTTTGATTAAATAAATAAGAATATAAATAACATCCGTTATTGTTTGATTAGCTTATCGTAACCTTCAATCAAAAAAAGCAATGTTTCATTTGTTGTCCTTTACTAATTACGAAGACGTATTAGTGTGCCGAAACGCAAACGAACTGCAACAGTGCTTCGTAGTGTTGTACTTTAGTGTTTAATCGGGAGTTTCCCATGCCGAACCTATGACGTCACCCACGGGAACATCTTCCGGTCAGACAATGGTGAGCATGTCCGGTTTGAGGAGATGTCTCTCCCAGATGTCGATGTTGGCCTTCAAGGCTACCACTTCTGGAGAAGAGGCTTGGTCCCATACTTGGTCAAGGTATTTATGTCTTTTAAATTAGATAAATAACACATTTATTACGAATACTACTATTGATACACTAGTATCTATTACCTGGTTTTTATGATACTTACCAGCTGTCTTGATGGCAATAACAATTATTAATGGATAATTCAACATTTACAGTTGAGTCCGCGAGTCCTTACCCGTGCGTCATTAATACCTGGCGAGATAAAACACATACTTTTTATCTAGCATCATTCTCTTCCACGCATGAAACTAACCAGCTGCCGCCTGTTTGTTATTTTTATGAACGATCTAGACTCAGTGTATTGAAAAGAGATAGGTACAAAGAAAGACGGTTGGGGATATTTTCACATATTTTTAAATACAATTTCTGACGTTTTGGTTTGTTTACTTTTGTGGCTGTCAGATTGTTGAATTTTTTGCTGTTATTTTGTCGAATTTTTGCATTTTGGAGTTTTTTTTTTATAGTATACAAACAGTTGTTTTCACAGCTAATTTTATATTAGAGTTAGAAATTTTACGACAAGTTTATGATATTTTACGATAAATTTTGACAACGTACAAATAACCTCATTGTTAGAGATGGGAAAAACCTACCGGTTATAACCTAAAACCGGTTTTTTCCTTGGCAATGATCGGTTTTCCGGTTGATTTTTTGTCCCGGTTATAACCGGTTTTTTCTTTTTAAAGTAATAACCGGTGAAAAACCGGATTAGTGAAAAAAATACTGAATTCAGAGTAAAATGGGAAAATTGTTTGCTCCCCGCGCGTAAATAAGAAATTTTCAGCTGACTGAAACCGATTTCACAACACTGATGACTGATTTCTATACTGATATAAGACTGATATCGATTCGAATGGAGTACAGAAAACTAACGCCCACCGTAAATGTATCCTATTGGGTATTGTCTATGAATAAAAAAACCGAACACCGGTTTATGGAATAACCGGTATTTTTGACCGGTTATAACCGCGAGGTTAAACCGTAAGTAGAAAAAACCGGTATAAACGAAAACCGGTGTTTTGTCAAAAACAGCCATCTCTACTCATTGTTAACACAGTTAAGGAATGCTTGTGTTTAATGTTCCGCCAAAGTGAATAAAATACCAAAAATAAAATATGTTATCGAATTTTTTATAAATTGTTTATTTATTTATTAGTCAATGATAATAAAAAAATTTATTAAGCTACTTCAAATGTAGCTGTAATTATGCACCAAAATTTTAAAGCAAAACTTAAATTTGACATTCTATTTATTTGATAACGTCAAATTTTATACTATAACGCGTGATCGGAATAATACCCACTTTCTGTCACTTAGACCGTCTACACATGGGTCGATCGAAGACACGTCTCGAAGTTCGCGCGTCTTGCTCGTCTTGTACGAACCCTGCGTCACAAGCGATTGCCCTCCGCACACTAGTCGATTTTGTTTTTATAAATTAACGCATATTTTATATAGTAACCAAAACGACTATTTCGATCTGTGAAGAGTACGGTATTATTACATTTTTATACAGTTGCATTATACAGTTGAGGGTATTTTTCTACTTCCTCAACGAATTTTATAATAAACACCTAGAAACAGAAGTTCAATGTTTTCAGAATTTTACATTACAAACAATATATTTCCACAAAGCTAATAGTACTACAATCAAAGAACATAACATTCACCGATCTTTAAAAAGACTAAAATTTAATTTAGGGCAAGAACCAACAAAAACGAAGCAAACAAATAAAATAATGACTAAACGTGCATCTCACTCGAACTTTCTCGTTCGCTTCAGATCGCACGGAACGAGAGTCGTACAAGACGAGGAGATTTGCAATCCTAAACGCTCCGTGTACGGAACTCAATGCCACAACGAAGGAACTTTAGGCCGTCCGCACATGAGTCGATCGAAAACAGGTCTCGAGGTTCGCGCGTCTTGCTCGTCTTGTACGAACCCTGCGGCACAAGCGATTGCTCTCCGCACACTAGTCGATTCAGTTTGCTCACATCTTTTTTATTTATCAACCCAAACGACTATTTAGATCTGTAAAAAGTACGGTATTGTTACATTTTTAGTATCATTTGTATACAATGAGCATTATACAATTGAGGGTTCTATTTCCCCAAAGAATTTTATAAAAAACACCTAGAAACAAAAGTTCAATGTTTTCAGAATTTTATATTACAAACAATATATTTCCACAAAGTTAGTAGGTAGTACTACAATCAATGAACATAACATGCACCGATCTTTAAATAAAAGTAAAATTTCATTCAGCGCAAAAAAACAACAAGAAACGAAGGAAACAAATAAAATAAACTACCTATTATGACTAAAAACGTGCGTCTCACTCGAACTTTCTCGTGCACTATGGATCTCAAGAGACGAGAGTCGTACAAGACGAGGAGATTTTGCAATCGTAAACGCCTCGTGTACGGAGCCCAATGCCACAACGAAGGGACTTGAGTGGCAGGGAGAGATCTACGCGATTTGAATCGAGCCGAGTGCTTCGAGCGTCGCTCCATGTGCGGACGGCCTTACTGTTGCGTTTAGTAAATTTCCGACTTATTTCGTATGCTTTAAATGATGATGCACAGGTAAAGACTCGGGGACTCAACTATATATACTATTTTTTTAGGCGGTGGTCTCCACTATATTATGCCAGACGTAACGTTACTCGTTACGTCGCCTCTGTATGTTTATACAGCAGTTACACGCTGCGTTCAGCCATTGTTCAGCGTACAATAACATTATTTATTAATATGTATGCGTACAGACGTGACGTATGGCGTAAAGCTATAGAAGTGTACGCATCGCTTATTGATCTTAGGTGGTGGTGTCCAATAAACCCCATACGCCGCGTTTATCGTTAGGGCCCGTCCATAGTGCACACTGGTTTCCGAAGTTAGCGCCGAGTTCTTGTGAAAATAATCCTTCGTATTTAAACGAGACTGTCCAAAGTGCACCTGCACGCTCTTATTAGGATTATTCACACACGGACTCGGTTTTCTGACTGGGAAACCAGCGTACACTATTGACGCGCTCACTATTACACTCACACGCACTCACAGCGTGCACTATTACAGCTATTACGCAGTACGTCACGTCTGTATGCTTATACAGCAGTTGAGTGCTGTGTTCAAAGTGCAACAGAAGACGGCATCCGTCTGCAAATAATACAGACAACACGTATGGCGTAACGATATACGCGGCGTATGGCGTTTATTGGAGACCACAGCCTTATTCCTTTATGTGATTAGTTTGTAGTTACACAACATTAATAGTTATTTAACCAACAAGTGTATTAATAAGGGCGATTGACAATTGAGATATTTTACCGCGTGAGCGGCGCGAGCGCGTTAATGTTCGAGATTGTTAATCGCCATTTTAATTCACGAGTTCGTTACAAAACTTTTCCGTCGACCGTACTTTTCAGAAATAAAGATATATCCATCTTTTGATTTTTCAAATACACAGAATTTTAAACAATAAAGTAAATAATGACATACAATGACAGATAGTACTAACAGCGGCTATTTGATTTTAAATTTTTTAGTGGGAATATAAATAGGTATATGTTTGGTTACCTACACCACAGGTCACTGCCAATCACAGAGCGTTTAATTAATTTATTGAAGCAATGTATATTGTGTTGCCTATAAGGAAATAGTTCATTAATAGAAAATCATTCATTAATAGGGGTCATTAATCAATGATTTTGAGGGTGTTAAAATTGATCATAAATGGACGGTCGACGGAAAAGAAACATTAACGACCTTGTAAAAAATCGGTGATTTTGAAAATTGTACTGGATTTCTTCAGTATATTTGTTTGTACTGACGATCTTAAAAATGGTTTAGAAGCTTTTTGCCTACTGACGATACAAAAAGAGCGAAAACATTTTAATTTTTGTTAATTCTACAGCATTATTTATGTCTCTATTTCTCATTATTCCTTTGATTCCTTATCTCCATTCTAATGCTGGTCTTCCTCTCCTTTTTCTATTCAATGGAGCACAGTAAAACCCTGCTTGGCCATCGTTCATCTTTGATTCGCATTTCATGCCCGTACCATAAAAGTTGTTTGGATTCTTTTGTATCTACGGCATTGTAAATCCTTCCTACTTATCTTCTTATTTCTTCTTCTTCGGGATGTGATCAAGTCTGGATAATTGACACGCTCGTCTTAGATAGTCCATTCTTACTGCTTCCAGTGTTTTCTTTTCTTTCATTGACATTTGTCAACATTCAGGTCCGTACGTCAAAATTGGTTCTACAATTGCCTTGTAGATTGTCATTTTGTTCGTAAACTAATTTTAGGAGGCCAAAGTAACGAGTTTAGTGTTTGCATCACATTTCGGCCTTGATGTATTTTCTGTTGGATGTCTCGTTTCGATTTTCCTTCCTTATTTCTTCCTTCTTGGAACAGTGGAGACAAGCTCTGGAGGAAAAAGGTTTAAAACTTAGTAGGACAAAAACAGATTATTTGGAATGTTCATTTAAAGGTGGAGTTACTACAAATAAAATGGTATCTTTGGATGGTGAAATGATTGTGAAAAGCAATAGTTTTAAGTACCTAGGATCGGTATTACAGAGTAATGGAGAAATAGATGGAGATGCATGCAGTAGAATTAGGGCTGGATGGATGAAGTGGAAAGAAGCGAGTGGTATGTTGTGTGACAGAAAAATTCCAATGAAGCTGAAGGGAAAATTCTATAAAACAGCCATAAGACCGGCTATGATGCACGGAACTGAATGTTAGGCAGTGAAAAAGAAAAAGGAACAACGAATGCATGTGGCGGAAATGAGAATGCTTAGATGGATGAGTGGAGTGACAAAGAAGGATAAAATTAGAAATGAGTATATTAGGGGAAGTCTAGGTGTGGCACCAATTGATGCCAAAATGAGAGAGCATAGGTTAAGATGGTTTGGTCATGTTCAACGTCGAGATGTTGATCACCCAATACGAAGAATAGCTGAAGTGCAGATTCCTGGAAGGAGTAAGAGAGGAAGACCAAAGAATACTTGGGGGAGACGATAAGGCAGGACATGTTGGTAAAGGGGATTAACATTGATATGACCCAAGATAGAATTGTGTGGAGAAATGCAATTAGGGAAGCCGACCCCGCATAGGGATAAGGCAAAGATAATGATGATGATTTCTTCCTTGGTCTTGTTTATGTTGATTGTGAGTCTCCAAGTTTAATGTTCACTTTACAATCATAATATAATCCATGTCTTCCTCATCGTTTTCCATAATCACTTGATCATCTGCGAAGAAAAGATTTGTTATGCACGTTTTTACAAGTTCTATTACCGTTCCTGTGATTTTCTCTTCCAGTTATTTAATGCGTCCTGAATATAGATTTTGAATGGAGTTAGGGACAAAGAAGGTCCTTGTCTTAAACCTTTTGTGGCAGGAAATGTGTCTGAATTCTTCATTTTAACGTCACTTTTTGCACTTATGTACATGTTCGCTATAGCATCGATATATTATGCAGCACTTAGTCCAAATCAAGAAGTTCTTAATTTTTCTGGACGTGTTATTCCAAATAATATTCTTGGTAACACTAGATCTAACAAATTGTGCCTATCCGGGTGTACATTAGTAGACATTTACCAACGTAGTGCTGTAATGGTAAATAGCATTCTTCCTCTTCAGTTTGTATCTATGCCTGTGGATGTTGACAATCCCGTTGATGCACATAACTTTGTTGACTACTGCTCTGAATGTGCGGCTGTCATTCCCGCCCACTACTATATTGATATTATTCAGCTTCGATGCCCCTCAGTTCTTTTACCTTCTATCTTCACTTGTGAAATCGGCTGAATGTTTGTGAGTGTCAGTGAGTTTTAGTTGGTTAATCCTCATTTTTAAATACTAAAACTGTAGATGCCCTTTAGATCTGGATCATCATTAAAAATTCATATTTTATCACCTATACGTATATGTCAGATTATTTAGCGCCTGTTTAAAAGATTAATCATCTAAATTTCCACACATAAAACTTTTTCAAATTATTCATACCAGTTTTGTTGATAGACGTGAAATCAATCGTTTTACTATTTTACGCCTTAATGTTGATGTAAATAATTTCACTCTTTAACTTATCGTAGTAAACTTAACGCCCACAACAATGTACTTTGATACTCAAATTTTAAACTGCGAAAAAACGTTATCAGGAGATCGCGATTCCGGAACAGGAACGGAACAGGAAGTCTTAGTCTCTGTTTTAGCAACCAATTAACTAAAATAAGAGATCCAATAGACGAAGACGAAGTTCTTCTTCTTATTGCAATCTTAGATAGGAGAAATTCTTGCTATCTTATAGGACAGAGAAATAAAAATATTGGAAAAGAAATGAAAGACAGAATTTACAAAACAGTCATCAAGCCAATAATGACGTATGCGACAGAAATAGAACTCGAGACAGAAAGAACAAAAAGAGTGCTAGAAATAACAGAGGAAATCCCTTGGAACTAGCTATGGTAAGACACTATGGGGTAGAGCTAAAAGTACATACACGCGAAGGACTTACAAAGTGGAGAACATGAAGGACTGGGTAACAAAAGAACAATAGAGTGGAACGATCATAAAAGCGGAGTATTCTCAAAGAAGAGACAGTCATGTAGACACAAAATGCAGAAGAAGAAGAATAAAAGCAGCATTCAGTTGTGACTGAGGATAACACATTTTTTGCCACAATTTCGTTAATATTCCTTGTGTTTTACTAGATGCCGTAGTTTAAAATGTTGCACTACGTATGTCATTGAAGAATGTTATAACTTTTTCCATCGATATCATTATTTTATTTTAGACACTGTTTTATACCCGCAATAGTTATTTATGAAACACTTCGTGAAGTATGCTTTTTGCGAACGCACGCGATTTTTAGAGCACGAGCGACAACGGAGCGACTGCTATACATCACGTAAGTTCGCAAAAAGTACTTCACGCACAGTTTCATACAATATTTTATCTAGAATAAACAAATAAAAAAACTGTTACTCTTCGTCACTGCAATTCATTTCTATTCTACAATTTTTAGAACTTTGACATTTAAAAATCCTAACTAATTTCAAACCACAAAACTGTCAAAAATTTTGTTGTAAGTCATTGCTCATATTGTCATCACCATGACAACGCGAAAGTTAAGGATATTTGATTATATGAAAGTGTGCCGAAAAACCCATTGAAAGTGTGCGAAAAAGTAAATCCCATTTAAAATACATTGTTACTTCACGCACACCTTAAACCCTTTACGCACTGCTATCTATAATGACAGTTTTCACAAACTAAAAACTTATACATAATATGACATAGATAAAAAGAGTAGATAAAATAAATTTTTATGAAACAAAGTACCAATATCTATTAAACCGAACTACATATAGAGACATAACATTGTTTATTGCTATATGTAGATAAAACTTAACTGCAGTATCCACATAATGTATACATTTCTGGCAAATGTTTTGCATGCTGAGAACAGTATGTGTTTTAATAACTGTTTACACCTTAATGTATTTAAAACGTGACAGGTTTAAATAGTCTAAAACCAATGCCATAGCGCCCTTGTAATAATTTATTTGTACTTAATTGTTTTGTTTTATTTTCTGCTTTATCTATTAAATACAGTGCCGGAGTTACCTGTTTAAATAGTGTTAAATGCAATAACAAAATATTTAAAATGCCTCACATGCTATTACATATATTATCACCAAGAGATTGATATCTTCTTAGCCTTATATGGCTCACGTGAGGAATAGGCCTCTCGTAACTCCTTCCATCGGTTTCTATCCTGAGCAACAAATTTCCAATGTGTTCCAGCTACTCTTTTAATATCATCAACCCATCTCATATGTGGTGGGTTGATACAGGAAACCATAAAACTAAAAAGATAAAGAAACTGATTGTGAAACGCTTGGTTATAAAATATAAACACGATAAGGTGAAGAGTTAAAGGGGTGATACACACGCGAGTAAGTACGCGAACTTATGGCTCGACGACCTTTTTCGCGCGTGTATCACAGCAAGTACGCGTACTTTAAGCCTGCCGAGTAAGTACTCCGTCGATCCAACAAGTTTGAAATCTTACTCGTAACCCGTACGTGTATCACTGCCACGAGCCGCGAGCCTCGAGCCATCATGATATTGCGTTTAAAGTTACACTTATATTTTCACTAATTAAGGCAATTGCCTAGAAATTGCCAATTTCTTCTGCCTAGAAATAATTCAATCGCTTATTGTTGAAAGGAGACAAGTTACATTTTATAAGTTTTGAGAAAACCGTAAAACACTATTTTAAGCTATACTAAATTATTTTTGATTATTTGTTTTTGAGTAAACCTAATTATTTATATGCTGTTTTATCCTCCTGATGAAAATATTACCCTCTTATCTATGATATTTTGTTTGTTACCCACATTTTTCGATTTCGTCTTTTTTTATTAGTATTACAAATATATAACACGATAGGATACGACACGAAGTATATAATACGATAAAATTCCTAAATAGCACAAACCACCGACGGCGACTGCGATCTTTAAAACCGCGTACTTTAAGTCTGCCGTGTATCACCGACGGCGAGCCGAGTAAGTCCGCGATCTTTAAACCCGCGTACTTAAAGTTTGCGTGTGTATCACGCGCTTTATGGAATTGTTTTCCTCTAACACGTAAACTTTTGTCAAATAATATATCACTGGTCATTGACTTTCAGACCAATAATTTTTTTCTCACATAATTTTTTCAATCGATTATTTTTGAATGATTTTAACGTAGTAGTAAAGTGTTTCATCACGTGTTTAATTTTGTCCAATCAGATTATTGTTACAGCGAAAATATTCTACTGTACATTATTACAGTGGCAATAATTTTAAGTAGATTGTTTCTGTTTAATTGCAACCAGTTTTCTAGTTTTGACAACTGTGACATTGAAGAAAATATCCATAATACACTTTTAGTTCTGCATCTAATGTCAAATTGTCACCAGGAGGACACAAATCGGCAATTTTCAGCGCTCGAGTTTACTTCGGTAAGATTATTTCATGAATAAAACTATATTTATAAACAATTTTAAATCATATTTTATAATATCTCCGTCTAAATATTTGCTAAACTGTGCTGTTCACCAGTGGCGGCTCGTGACCTCAGTATGCGGGTAGGCTACACATATATTTCGGGTAGGCGACAAAAAATATCCTACAGTTTGTAATACATTTTGAGCCGTCTTGCAATACTAAATGTAATCTATGAGCGCAACAATGTGTAAAAATTGCCTTTGGAGCATCTACTTTAATTTTTGATTGTAATCCGTTTAAAGAGCCAGCCATTACACTTGCACCATCGTAAAATTGAGCAATTAATTTATTTTTGTAATCATATGGCTCAAGCACGTTTGAAATTAAACTATATACAGCGTCTGCAGATCTATTATCGCTAACATCAAAAAACCCTAAAAATCTTTCTGTTACCTGACCAACTTTGTTAACAAAACGGATTGTTAAAGTACACTGTGATTTTTCGGTTATATCAGTAGTATCGTCAGCTAGTATAGAAAAAAATTGATTTTCATTAATTTCTGTTGAAATTTCATTTTTTACGTAATAGGCAAGACAATTTATTAAATCATTTTGTATTGTTTTTGACAAACCCGTGAACACCCCTTCTATTTTTTAACATGATCCTGGATTTCCTGATCGCGTTTAACTACTAAATTAAAAATTTCTTTAAAATGACCCATGTTTGAAGAATTATGGCTCTCATCACGACCGCGAAATGTAAGTTCTTGTTTTGCTAAAAGAATTGTAACATCAATTTCTTCAACTTCTTCAATCTTTTTCAACTTCTTCATTATATATCTTATTAGATAGAGAAATATGTCCAGCGAAAGCACTGTCAGTAGTTTGTTTATTTTTTTCTAACCGTTTTAAATCTAAGCAATTGTTTAAATGTTCTTTCGAAGATTCATGTTTTTTTACACTAGCTGATAAATTTTTCAAATCTGAATATCCCTGACTCACCCAAACATTTTGCTTCAAATTTGAGAGCAACAGACAAGGCCAACAGAAAAGTGAATTTTTAAAATAACTTCCGCTTAACCATTTATGATTTTCATACCATATTGTTTTAAACGATCTCGAAAATGGTTGATTGTCTTTTGTCTTATCTGTGGATAAAATTGTTAAATTTTGTAAAGGCCGGCCCATTGAAATAATTACTAATCTTTCTTGATTTTGGCGCCTTGAAAAAGGCGTCTGGATCAAACTGCATATTACATCGTTTAAAATATTCATATTCGATGACTAAAGTTTTTCCACCAATAAAACTAACACACCTACGTTTCAACAACGTCAAATATTACCTACTTATTTTATTTATGTATCAAATAATAATTTACTATTCGAATAAATTGATAAGTTAACAATTAACCTCGCTTTAAATTTTTAATTATCTATATAATCTAATAACACATTATTCAGTTTTCATAAACAAATTTAAATGGTCCTACCTAGTTTTATTCAATACTTAACCTACTAATAACAGCCAAAATCAAAAAACAATTATTTTAAAACAGTTTCACAAGACACAAGAGAAGCAACTGATAAAATTTTGTAGGTCCGGCTATAAGACTCTGTGCCTATCCGCCCGTTCAAAATCGTAGAATAGGCTGCTCGCGTAAACAGAGAGAGATCGCACGTCAATTCGGTGTTGGCGTCGTTCTATTTCAGGCTACGTTCCCGAGTGCCTGACCAAGGAGAATATAGAATCTATGCAGTACTACTGATACTACAAGGAGCGTACAATAATTATAACTACGGAGAAAATTTTTTGGATATTTTTAAAAATAATTTGGATAATTTTTGCTATTTTATTGTAGATATTGTGTCAAAATTTATATAATTTATAGTAATTTATATTAATAATTTATATTATTGTACTACATTTGAAGAGGGTAGGCGGCGCCTACCTTGCCTACCCCGACGGGCCGCCCCTGCTGTTCACTTTGACAAGTTGAAAACTATGTGTCACAATAATTGGGATCAATGTATCTGAATGTTTTTATACATTAATACTAAGTAATAAAAAATAATCGGTCGAATATCACACGATAGTAAAAATAAATAGGAAAATAATGCTTCAATTTTCTTTCTTAAACTTGTTTCCAATCGGCAATAGTCACTCGAGCCCTCCGGGCTCTCCTGTCTATTGCCAGTTTTCGAAAAATTGTCACATTGTTGTCAATTTATTCTCACTTTTCTTCTCACGCCAATTCAATTAATTCTCACGTCAAAGTATCTGTTTTTTTTTGTTCGTGCGCTTTTTATTTTTTGAACTCTCTACCTACTTTACAGCTTAATTACCCGAAAAACGTAATGTTCCATGTTATATTGATAAACTAGAATCCTGAGAAACTTTAAAATCTATAAAACAGCGTTTTCAAAAAATATGCGAAAATAGTTGAATTTTTACTGCTACCCTACTAGGGATTTTTTTTCACTTCTCCATGGTCTGTTAAGGTTCTAATATGGGATATATTCTTTATTTTATTATATATAATTATATCAGCTATTTTTTTCGACTTGTTAGGTGGTATCGTTATCAATAAATTTTTACCCAAATGTTGTCTTTAATCAAATTTTGATAACAAGCTAAATATCATGTATAAATAACATAGTTTATCCCTTAGATGACATCAACAAATAATGTTTTTTATTCTTGGTTCACCTACAATTATGCCAATTTCAAATGTTGAAATGGTTGCTGGTGTGAGCACATATTATTTTTGTAGGGTAATAAGTCTACTACTCAAAATCTTATTATTCAATTTTATTTATTTAAAAATTGTAAAATTTGGGCGACCGCTTTCGATGTTTAAAAGTCATACATCATCCTCAGGCCCTTAAGGAACTAAGATATCAGTAAAGAAAATGACAGTTCTTCACTGCCTTTAGGTGGTACACACTTATTGAGATAGTGGTAAATTGAAAATTAGAAAATTAGTCCTTCTAGTCACTGTTTAAAGATTTTTTTGAAACCAAAAAACAGCTAAAACAAATCGAGAGCGGGACAAATTATAAGCAAAATTTGTTATATAATGTTATTAATAAATCAATACTTTTTGAGTTATTAAAGATCAAATATTTTAATTTGTGTGAAAGAAAATGTATGCTTTAAAGCGATTTTTCATAAATAACTCAAAAACTGTAAGTTTTTGCAAAAAAGTTTTCATCACTAAAATTGAAGCTAATAAAAATTATAATATATTGCTTACTTGAAAAACCCTTTAATGTTAATTTAAAGTAAATTATTGGTAATTAAATGAATATTTTTTTCTGCGACTGTTCAAATCTAAGGATTCAAGCTTAAATAACGGGAAAGAGATGCATCTTATAACACTTAGGTACTAAATACTTGTCAAAGTACTTAGAAATACCTATCAAAAATGAGCTCCAGAAAAAGTTGATAGCATCAAAATCCGCTCACCAATTTTCGTGAAAATGAATGGAGATTTACCGAAATTGAAGGTCATAGTTGATTTTTACCTTCAGTGACTGCACTATAGAAAGAAAATGGCAATTCAATAATTGAGATGCGCATATTTTGCGAGCTCATAAATTATTAAACGATATCTAGTCCTCAAATAATTAATTTAAATTATTTTAAGTACAACTCTCTCTTAAGCCGGGAATATGGGATGGTTTTCTTGCGAAGGGGTTGTAGCTCAATAATCGAAAGGCGCGTGATTTAAGAGTTTATTCTTAGAATATAAGCTATACGAATTAAACTACTATTAACTTTTTTGTAAAAACTTACAGTTTTTCAGTGATTTACGAAAAACCGCTTCAAAACATGCATTTTTTTCACGAATAATTAAAATTTTTGATCTTTAATATCTTAAAAAGTATTTACTTATTTTAATAACTTTATATAATAAATTTTGCTTATAATTTGTTCTTTTATAGATTTGTGCAGTTATTTTTTATAAAATAATTTTCACCCCCGAGAAGGGGCGGTATCCACCCTCAGAGTAAAGGCGCAAGGTGGTACCATGTCACCTTTGTTTCTTGAGGTATCATCTAACCACTGACCAATTTTCGTGAAAATCGATGAAGGTTCACTGAAATTGAAGGTAATCGTTGATTTTTACCTTCAGTGACTGCACTATACAAAATAAATTGCAATTTACTGATCTAAATGCGCGTAATTTGGAAGCTTATAAATTATTAAATGATATGTAGTAGCCAAATAATTAATTTAATGCATTTAAGTACAACTTTCTCTTAAGCCGGGAAGATAGGGTGGTTTTCTTGCGAAGGGGTTGTAGCTCAATAATCGAAATGCACGTGATTTAAAAGTTTATTCTTAGAGTATATAAGCTATAGGAATTATATCCGCAATACGATATATTTTAAGTTTTCTCAGCATTTTTCTGTTAAGTTAAATCACTTAAAGGGTTGTTTGGGGGTGAAGGGGATGAGCTCAAATGTCGAAACTATATAATTTCAAGAGCTCATAAATAGCTCGTAATTCTGCCGCAAAAACCGATTCAATATTCCTATTTTTAAGTAGTGGGGGGCTGACTCAGCCCCCACCCCCACTAAAGTATTAAATTCCTGCTCAGTGGAACGAGCTCAAAATTTTTAGTTTGCGGAATATGAAAGCTCATAAATAGCTCATAAATCAGGGCTATTTGTTTTTTAATTTTTGCAAGTGGGGGGGGGGGCAGCTCAACATGGGTAATATTTATAAACACATTAAGATGATTTCACTTTAATGTAATTAAATACATGTCTTCCCCCTTTTTAGTGTTGTTTAATATTTAAAAATGTTAATGTTAATGTAATTTTCAAACACAAAAAAGGGGGAAGACATGCATTTAATTACATTAAAGTGAAATCATCTTATATGTGTTTATAAATATACCTGTAATCGTGTGTATATTTTTTAGATGTATTGTCGGTCTCAAAAAAAAAATCTTTAAAATGTGACTAGAAGGAGAGGGCTAATTTTCAATTTACCACTATCTCAATAAGTATGTACCACCTAAAGGTTATGAAGGACTGTCATTTTCTGTACTGATATCTTAATTTCTTAAGTGCCTGAGAATGATGTATAACTTTTAAACATCAAAACCGGTCGCCTAACTTTTACAATTTTTAAATAAATAAAATCGAATAATAAGATTGTGAGTAGTAGACTTATTACCCTACATAAATATGGCAATTTCCTTAATCTTCCTCTATGACTATTACGTCAGTTATAACAATCTCGTTGAGTAAGAGCAGTAACTGACTTTTCACTTCTATTTTGAATGGAATTTTCCCAAATCCTTGTATTTGAGTTCACCATTAATATATTTATGAAGGATTTTTTCAGATTACGACTAACCTATTGACCTTTTAAACAGATCGACGTTTAATTTTAACTAGGGATATATTTAAACTTGGCGTGAATAATAAGATAAAAATTAAGTTAGAGATGGACGATCAGTGACTAATGGGAACAAATTGGATCTGATTTAGTTTAGTGAATTCAATCTATTTATTTTATATAAAGCCTAAAGACAGGGAGGAGTATTTCAAAGAACTATTTCTCGCATAAAATATTAATTGACATCTTGATTTCTTCGCTATCTAGCCTAAAAAAAATCTAAAAACTGATGTTACATCCTTGTAGCATTCAATTCTCTTTAAAAGATCTTGAGTAATATTGTCGCATATAACATTAAAGACTTCAATTCTGAATCTCTCTTGCCCATTTAAAATCGTTTCACTTTCATCAGCTTCATCGAAAAATGTTTTTCTTTTCTTTGTTCTTTGAAGGTCAGCTGTATAGTAGATGTTTGAGATACCCTCGCCTTCGCAAAAGAAAGTTTTCGCTTCTTGTTCAATTTCGCTAAACTTAATGTTGTTCTGAAGCTATTTCATTGTGGCATTCGCTAAACTTACACGTTTCCAACAAAGCTCAAAAGAGATGTCATTAATTCTACTCCAATTAACACGTTCAAATCCACAGTTTCTAACGTTTTGCTTGTTGCATTCACTCGTTCCAAAATTCTTGCCCAAATCAGTGTCAATAGAACTGTATCAAAGGTATCCATTTTATTGTGCAGTGTCTTGGCTTCATTTCTAACTGCTGATTTTTCATCTCTATTATTGTTTAGCTGGAAAAAATATGTTTGATGGATCCGTGTTCACGATCCAATTGATACGGATCCGAATTGGATCCGGATCCAATTGACACGTTCAAATCCACAGTTTCTAACGTTTTGCTTGTTGCATTCACTCGTTCCAAAATTCTTGCCCAAATCAGTGTCAATAGAACTGTATCAAAGGTATCCATTTTATTGTGCAGTGTCTTGGCTTCATTTCTAACTGCTGATTTTTCATCTCTATTATTGTTTAGCTGGAAAAAATATGTTTGATGGATACGTAGTTTTTAAGTAATGCATTTACAGCGTCAAATCGGGCGGACCATCTAGTTTCAATTAATCTTTTTACACAACATTTGCCGCTTTATTTCAGTAAATTCCACCTTTGAGGAGAAGCCGAAAAAAAAACGTGTAGATACTTTGAACAGTGCTGAAATAACCAGTTGCTTCCAAGCTGGATTCACATGCAAAATTCACTGCTAGATATAGAGAATGATTCGCACATGGGACATTAATAGCGGTTGATGATAATACTCGTATTCTTGCTTGAAGCCCTGTGTGTATTGGTGTGTGTTCTTCAGTGCCTGACAAAAATCCATTTAAAAAAAATTTAACAAAATATTCTACAATTTCACTATTAGGTCGTTTTGAAACAGTAGTATGTATTGTTTCGGTGTTGGCATTTTCGTGTAATGTATTCTTTATCTATATAATATATTATACTAAATGATATTTATTTTATTATGTAGGTATAATATCTATCTGCCGCCGCTCGCTGTTATAACAGAGTTTCTTTCTTTAGATAATTACCTATTGCCCATTTACCGTTGGCTGTGAGTGGCCACTGTATAATGCCAAATTGAAATTTTTGTAATCGCTTTACTTTTGAATATTTGAAATAGTGTGTACCTATTGTTTCGGTATTGGTATTTTCGAGTATAATCTATTCTTTATCTATAAATTAGATTTATGTATATCTATTTTACTGAAACAAATATTGTCTCAGAAACTAAAAAAACTCCGTTTATGCGATTATTTTTGATACAATTCGAGACTTAGCTAAATCTGACAACTTTCTGTAATTTTTGGAAAAAGGCCCCGCCATAAACACTGAAACGGGGCCCCTGTGGGACTAGGCTACGCCACTGTGTATAGGCGTGAATAGAATTAACAAGAGAGTGTAGGCGTTTGCAGTGTATTAGCCTATCTGCGTATGAGATTATTTTCGGAAAATATGTAGATTATTTAGCTAAATCTGACAACTTTCTGTAATTTTTGGAAAAAGGCCCCGCCATAAACACTGACACGGGGCCCCTGTGGGACTAGGCTACGTCACTGTGTATAGGCGTGAATAGAAATAACAAGAGAGTGTAGGCGTTTGCAGTGTATTAGCCTATCTGCGTATGAAATTATTTTCGGAAATATGTAGATTATTTAGCGATTTTATTTTTTTATAACTAAAAGGAACGGGCCCTTAGGGCCCCCGGGGCCCAGGCCCCTGGGCGCCCGCCCCAAGCGCCCAATGGATAAACCAGCACTGCAATACCAGTATAAAAAATTAGCCGTTTCGGCTACATCGAGATGACAATAAGTCGATGTTACAAATTTAAGTGTAATTAAACCAAAATGGAGTCTTCATCTTGGCTTCAAACTAATGGTTATGTTGAAGACAGTATGAAACGGACTCCCTGTTGAAGCCATGATGAAGACTCCATTTTGTTTTAATTACACTTAAATCTTGTAACATCGTCTTATTGTCAATCTCGATGTAGCCGAAATGGCTAATTTTTTATACGGGTAAGGTCATTCGACCTACCACAGTAGCTAGTTTCAACTACTTTGGATGTGGAACTTTAACCTGATGATGGACTGATTAGTCCGAAAACGTTTGTTTGTTTCGTACCAGTGATGTACCCACTTTAAGTCCAACTTGGATCTTTTTAGAAAAAATTTTAAATAAATTATATACCATCTACAAAGGAAGATTTTTTACTTCTTTAGTAATTTATTTTTAACGTTTTATTAAGGAATTGTATATGATATTATGTGTATTAGTTATATTCCAAAACGTACAACACCGAATTGCATATAAGAGAAAGTGGGGGAATGGTGCGCAGGGGGTAATTGTGCGCTTCATTGTATTTCAAATTCCGAGGCTGATTTTAAGAACTCACAAGTCCTACACCTTTTGGATGATATCGTGAACGGTTGATGCCATTATCTTCGGTCGACTGTTGCACGTGGACCAAGTGAGATCCGATTATTGAAAATCGCAAGAATTCTTTTAGTTTTTCTGCTCCAAAAATTAAGACGCTACGTTCGTAAGTTTTATTAAGTTGCTTTAAGCTTACTATTGATTTAAATCATGTTGTTTTCCGTACATTTTGGTGCATCTGTTGGTTTATATGGTTTAGTAGTTTTTTGTTTGTGACGACGTTTTCTATTTAAGGCGTCAAGGGGGTAATAGTGCGCAGGAATGCGCATGATTCCCCCACAAACAATGAAGTGGTAAATAATAAAGTTACTATTTTCCTTTCCAGAGACCACAAAACTACACTAGAAAATCTACGATTCGAAACTAACGAAGATTTACAAAATCCTCTGTATACAATCAGAATTGACGGCAGAAAAATGAGAGAAACGATAAGAGCTTTCGACATTTAAGATCGACTTCAAGAAAAAGACGAACGGGTTTATGTACCTAAAGGAGCTACAAATGTAGGCTCTCTGTTGATGGTGGAAGAACTATCATGGCCGTTTATTGCATTAGTGCTGGAAAAAATTATATTCCACTCATGTTGATCTATCACGAGTTAAACTAGAATTTAAAAGAAAATCTCGAACAATCGAAAAATCTTACAAGCTCACCAATGAAGATAAAATTGGAGAACGCCAAGGAAAAAAGATGATTAAGGGACGTGAATCTCAAGAGAAAGGAGGAACAGAAAACAGCAAGAAAGGTAACTGTTCAAAAATGATTTGTTAAAAAATCACTAGATATTTCGCCAGACAAAAAAAAACTTGAAGGCAAACAAAACAAGAAGAAAGTGCAAAAGAAGCTAACACCTGAGTAGTGTCTGATGTAACAGACACTGATGTGTCAGATATTAGGTATCGATGAAGACAAATTATATGATATAAAATTAAGTTTCATTCCACCACCAGAAAACCAGCTGCACCTAGGGACATGTTGTATTTGTAGGAAAACAGAAAAGAACAATATTTAAAGAATTTTATAAAAACATTATTTAGTGCGCACCATTTACCAATCCGTGCGCATGATTACCTTCATGGATGGGAAATCGTGCGCAAAGGTACTTCTTTTCGTTTTTTAATATTTTGCTTTAGTACTTTGTATTTCTCTAAAACCTATTTTAAATATTCAAAGTAGAATAATTAGAGCTTACTGTAACATACTAGTCGTTATGATGGATTTAAAGAATTTACAACAGAATCGATTTCTGCTTAAGTGCGCACCATTCCCCCACTTTCCCTTACATATATATTCTCATCCCATCCCATTACAGACAGGAAGGGTAGCTTTTTTAGAACGCATTATCACTTTGATCTCTTTTCAATAATAACGGCTTAACACAATATCTTCAACACAATGTAAACAAGTTTTTGCAAAGAACAAAATTGCAAAGTTAGTTTTTGTAAAAGAATATAAATAGCATTTATTCCAACTGGGCTCTTTGCCCACTTGGCAAACGTACATTAAAGAGGTAATAAAAAAGGGTTGGCAAATTCATCGAAAAAAATGATGTTTTAGTTGTGTCTACCGCATGAAAAGAAACATGTCCAGTCTGTATTGTAATAAAAGAAATGACGTTAAACGACAGCTGCTTTGATATTATTTTATCTACATGAACGAAAGATTCGGTTTAACAACGGTTTAACCAATGATGTGGTTTGCAGATAATTTTTGTAAAATTATATATACCTTATATACACATACAGACTGTCTATACAGCTAACTAAAACACTTTTACAATCTGGTAATCTGATATACAATTTAAATTTTTTCGGCGAAAATCACAGGGTTATAAATTTGGGCTACATGATGGATTCTAAAAATTATCATTGATTATAAAAATGTATACCATTTTTATTCAATTGCAATGCGAAGGCAAAACAATCTTATTTTTCACTTAGAATACGGAGCGCAGTCCAGCACTCTGAATCGACGATTTTCGACTCTTATTGGAGTCTCATCGGAGAGACGTAGGCCTGCTGCTCCATACTATAAGTGACCAACACCGAGAGCTCACCGAGAGAGCAGCAGGCCTACGTCTCTCCGATGAGACTCCAATAAGAGTCGAAAATCGTCGATTCAGAGTGCTGGACTGCGCTCCGTATTCTAAGTGAAAAAAAAATGGAAAAATAAGATTGTTTTGCCTTCGCATTGCAACTGAATAAAAATGGTATACATTTTTATTTTTATATTAGTATTATTCCTATAGAGTAACTAGGTCCATTTTCTGTTGGAACTTTACCAAGCTGCAGACGGGGGTTGTGAATTGCATAGTGTAGAATTCCTTCCCATTTGTCTTCACTGCAGCATCCATCTGGCTTGTATATTGTAGAAGCCTTGGAGGTGTCTCCAGGAAAATGGACCAATAAGTTTTCAATTTAAAAATCTTTTAGTAATATTTTTAATATTTTTCAATATTATTAATGTCGCTATTAGGATTGAAAACTTTACCTTACCTTTCATTTGCCAGATGACGCTAGTCACCTAATCAATTCACGTCAGTTGCGGTGTGGGGGATAAACTCTCGGTGTTGGTCACTTAGAGTATGGAGCAGCAGGTCTACGTCTCTTCGATGAGACTCCAATAAGAGTCGAAAATCGTCAGAGTGCTGGACTGCGCTCCGTATTCTAAGTGAAAAATAAGATTGTTTTGCCTTCGCATTGCAACTGAATAAAAATGGTATACATTTTTATTTTTATATTAGTGTAGGATTGTAAATATTTTATCTTAATTTTTAAGATACCCTGTATATAATATTTCTTAATTATTAGTACGAGAACGGGATAGAGTCTCACACATATGTACCTACGTTGGCACAGATGGGTGGAACGAATTGGGGATTACGGCGACGGTAGCGGACTACTTTTAATATTTGTATTATTGGGTTATTGGAAGATGTCGGTATATGCTTTGAACCAATTTTAATTGGGTTGTTTCACAGGAAAAATGAGATTAGCCTAAGACGGTTTGTTTTAGCGTAGGGAAAGAGGACGAATGCATTCAGTCGATTCTAACATCTTAAACGCGACAGATCTGTTGTTAGGTTAAGAGATAATACTTAGACGGGTATTATATTGATTAGACGCAAATTATCTATAAAGACATTTCCCTTTTGTAAGAGTAAGAACACGTAAGATTTTTGGTCGCAAATTACACAAGCACTTTTACATTTCGTTAATTTAATGGTATCAATAATTTAGTCATCTATTTTATTAATTAAAACTAATAAACATCAAACGGACTTTTATTACGATCGTCTTTAAAGAAAACCTACATTAGTATATAAGATTACTCCTATAGAGTAACTAGGTCCATTTTCCGTTGGAACTTTACCAAGCTGCAGACGTGGGTTGTGAATTGCATAGTGTAGAATTCCTTCCCTTTTGTCTTCACTGCAGCATCCATCTGGTTTGCATATTGTAGAAGCCTTGGAGGTGTCACCAGGGAAATGGACCAATAAGTTTTCAATTTAAAAATCTTTTAGTAATATTTTTAATATTTTTCAATATTATTAATGTCGCTATTAAGATTGAGAACTTTACCTTACCTATCATTAATTATTTCATATTTTCTTTCGTAATGTGTACGATTTTACATCGGGTGTACTTATATAGGTACAGATATACTGTGCCAATATACAGAAGTTAAAAAAAATAAAGATATACTTGCCATATTTGCCTTTGCATGCAGTTTATTAAAAAGACTAAGTTTTCAATCTATTAGCACATAAAACAACAACAAAAAATGTTACTCTACATCCTACCAGATTGAAAACAATGGGAACCTTCTCTGGTAACACATCCGAGGCTTCTACAATTTGCAAGCCACAACGGATGCTGAGACTAAGGAAGATGAGGGAATTTGAGCAGTTTATTAAGTTCATAGTTTATGGCGTGTCCTCAATGGTTTACTTATCCCACCATGTGTTTCAAGTATTTGTTTCATTTGAGGGACACTTCGTGTATGTACCTCTTGACGCTGTTTTCATCTAGTTTTTGAGGTGTTTACTTATTAAATCAGAGACTAGATTTTCAAAGGTATTCCTCTTTCCATTCTCTGTTAAAAAAATTAGTTTCTTTTAGTCCGATGGTGTTTTCCAAGGGATGTAGATGTAGATGTCAAAAGTCATTTTTATAGCTGGGCAGTTGTTCTTTTCAGGCGGATCTATAGATGAGCATATAGCTGGTGGTGTCTAGGAAATATAATTTCTTCCGCTCGATTTCTGCTTTGAAATTCTATATCGTGGTATGATTCACGTTTTTGTGTTAGCTGAACTTCCTGTTTTGTCTTATTGATTCCTGTCTGCACGGTCTTCGTGTTGACACTCAACTATTTGATCAATAAACTTTTATTATTGAGCACAAAAATCTTCATGTATACAATAAATATCAAAATGTAACTGGAATGTATTGGATAATTGAATGTAAGCAATTTACAAAATACTAGCAAATATTTTTTACGAAATGCTACAACTTCACAAAGTGAGCATAATTAAACAATATTAGGCTGGATTCACTACAGGAAAATTAACAATGAACCAAATTAATTCAATAAGACATATTCGGGATGACATAAGAATTGACTGGACACATAATACGAATGCCAGACAACACGATCGCTAAAAAGTTAACCACAGGAACACCAATAGAAAGAAGAAGCAGATATCAACCTCATAAGTTGAGACCGACTTCAGAGTATTAAAAATCAGAAGATAGCAACAACAGGTCGGCAGAAACAGAATAGAATAGCGACGAAACTTGGAGCAGACCAAGATCCATAGAGGATTGTTGGTCCAAAGGCGTTGATGTTGATCTAACTAAGCAATTGCAGACAAAATCAGAAAAGCCATTACCAAACTATGTGCAGGAACCTGTTTAGTTTTAATATTGCAGGTCGCATGAAGTAATAAACGTGGGTACCAAAACTTCAGGAAGTGGAAACTTCAGGAAATAATAAACATAGGTTTAAGTATAGTAAGTAAAAGAAGCCAGGCAAGACATTCTACATTGGAAACCACTTACAAAATGCATGTTTTGAAAACGCGTTTAGATCTTATTGTCAATAATAAAGTGTTTATTTTAAAATTTGTGTTTTATTTTCATGACATAATAATTGGAAAATTAAGGAGGCATAATGGTTTTAAAAGCAAAAAAGCAAATATTAAGTTGTTAGATATTATACCTTCAATAAAATAACAGTTAAATTGTGCAACCTCGGTAATCCGTAATAAGGAAGAAGAAATGCACAGAAAGTCCAAAGTAATGACAATAACAACAATATATTTTTAAAATTAATAACACGTGTATTTAATGTCTATAGAAATCGTCAACCCTGACTATCATTTAGCACGTTTAATATGAACACATTATCTTTGAAAACCAGGACCGGTTGAACAGATTTTAGTAATTAAAGTAATTTAGTATAAATTCCAAACTACAATCTACTTACCATTTAAATATATTAATTTTTATGAAACCGTCATCTTCACTTTTGTATTCTTGTTTTATAAAGTTTTCCGTTTACTTTTTCCATGTATTTCTACATCACGAGACTATAAGCATGCTAGTTAATATTTCCTTTGTCTATACCTCCCTCAACTACATACTTCTTTCTATTCTTTCTTCATTCATTCATTAAACAATACAATTCCTAGGGATTATATAGCTAACTCCATGGCGTTTGAAATCCCATCGCAGTGTATCTTTGCTGCGATCTACTATCGTGACTTTTTTCCACTTTCTTCCTGTCCTTGCACTGAAGTTTCCACTCTTTAACATTCATGGTCCTTATATCTTCTTCTACATCATCCAGCCACCTTCTTCTAGGCGTTTATCTATACCTGGGCTATTGTGGTGTCCACTTAGTTATCCTTCTCAACATATCTGAGTGTGAGCCTCTATGTATATGTCCTATCCATTCTAAGCGAAAGAGATTTTATGTATTTGACTACATTTTCACCCTTTAGTTCTTTTTCAATTTCGGCATTTTTTTCGTTCTCCTTTCTCCCTCTGTTGTGACATTGCTCATAGTATCGTTTTTATTATTTTTCTTTCAAATTTCAGAAGGCTATCTTCCTCTTTCTTGTCAATCGTCATTGTTTCAATCTCATATTGTAACAAAAGGTCTTATACAGGGTGTTTCATATTGTCCATATAGTAACTGGAGAAACCTTAGCACAAAATACGAAGATTTAACCTAAAACGCTTAAATAAAATGTGGTTCCTTACTGAGTTACAGGGTGTTTTATCTAAAAATTATTTTTGCTCAGCATTTTAAAATTATTCGACGTATCCTTTTCATACTTGGCAGAAAATGCGACTACAATACACCCTACTAAATTATGATAAACAAACGTTTATAGCTACTACCAGAGGCGTACGACAGGGGATAGTGAATGGTTGACCCTTCTCAAATTCTACACCACTCGAAGAATTACTATTTTAGTGCCATTTTTAGATTTTTCAATACTTTCTACGTACATAATATACTCTTCATTCGTAACGATAAAATGATTAGTTTTCGAGATATTTGAAAAATTAAAAATGAAGCGACACAATACATTAATCAAAATAACCGTGTCGTTTTATTTTTAACTTCAAATATCTCGAAAATTAATGACTATATCATTACGAATGAAGGGTATATTATTTTCAGAGAAAGTATTGGAGAATACAAAAATTGGACTAAAATAGCAATTCCGCCAGTGGCGTAGAATTTGGAAAGGGTCAACCATTTACTTTCCCCCGTCGTACGCCTCTGGTAATAGCCAGAAACGCTTGTTTAATATAATTTAGTATTTTGTACAGTACCTATACTTCCTGCTAAGTATGAAAAGGATACGTCGAATAGTTTTAAAATTCTGAGCAAAAATAATTTTCAAATTTTTAGATAAAACACCCTGTAACTCAGTAAGGAACCACATTTTATTTAAGTGTTTTAGGTTAAATCTTCGTATTTTGTGCTAAGGAGTTTCCAGTTACTATATGGACAATTATTAATGAAACACCCTGTATAGGTTCATCTTTGTTCTCTTAGAGTTTTGCTCATCAGCAGATTTCTATTCATTCCTTATTCGAATTTTTTCCTCTGTTCTATCTTTTCCGGTTTCCCCTATTGTTACTCCCAAGTAGCTAAAGGTGAAAACAGTTTCAAATGTATGGTTCTGTTCTGTGTTATTAGATATTTCTGAGTTGTTTTGTTTGGTGTTGATTTTTCTCTAAACATATTCTATTTGCTTCCTTATCTAATTTTTAATTGCATTTATAAGTGTCACCTTTGTCTTTACTATGGTGACTAATACATCATCTGCATAATATGCTATTATTTGAAGTTGATCTGTAATAATGTTTTTATTTACGAAGTTCATCCTCCTTATTATTGTTTCCAATAATAGGTTAAACATAGAAGGGAAAATAGAGTTTCCTTAGGAGTTGTTCCCTTGGAACTAATCTTTGCTGTGGTGTTCTTTACGCTCACTCTTAGCATATGACTTAATTTTTCTGGGATTGCAAGATGTTCTAGCTCTTTTATCATTTTCGTCCGATTAATTGTATTAAAAGCGGTTTTGAAATCTATTAAAATTTGCTCCACTGTATGTGTGGAATTAATTGTGATCTTCCCGGTCTGAACCTGTTCTGGTATTCTCCTAATAGTAGAGGATACGATATAAGGTCGAACTGCACCGATCTGTTTAATGGAAAAAAATTATTTTATATGTAAATTAGTATGTTCAACATTATAAAAAACAAGGGGTGCCTGATATAATCCTGTTCTGACTATAATTAATTAATAATTAAAAAATTTTTTTTTTATAAATTTGACTGACGTGTTTAACAAAAAAAATTAACGCTATCGGTAAGTGCAAAGCCTATAGGATATGTAAAAATAGGGGTGCCTGTAAAAAGCCTGTTCTAAATGGGGGTTGCCTAATTTTTAAAATTTTACAGCGTCTACTTATGGATAATTGAACATGTGTAAAACTTTGTTATTACTAATTTTACGAAAAAAAGTTATTTTTTGTAAAAAGTTCTGCATGATGTAAATCTTATGATTCAATCATCAGATGTCAACTTTTGTCAATCTTATACGAGTTATGTCAAAAAATGTTAATTTCGGCCAAGAGTGACTTCGACCTTTCGAAAATTGTTATTATAAAACGGTATTAATAATAAAAGATATGTTTTAGTGCGGAATTACATCATTATAATTAAAAAAAAAATGCATTTTTCTGAAATTAGATTCTAAACGTCATTTTTATTTCTTACAAGTAGGATAACTCTTTTATTATCAATTTTGCGAACAAAAGCAATTCTTCATAAATAGCTTTGAATTGTCTAAATCTAAGGTGCAGCCATCATCAATTTTATATACTTTATACGAGGTATATAAAAGAATTTTGAATTGTGAATATGTTGCAATATAGAAGAATATCCTTATAATTTGAAATATTCTAAAATATATAAAGCATTTAATAGTAGATTATACCACGAGTCAATAATGATGGCTATTATTCCCGAGGAATATTTACGAACCGAGCCGCGTTAGCGGCGAGGGAGTAACATTCCGAGGGAATGAGAGCCATTATTGCGAGTAGTATACTCTACTTTATCTACGACAAATTAATTAATTTAAGATTTTTAATGAACAACTTTATTTGTTAAAAACATTAAAATTAGTAATAGTACAATTAATAAACTGAATTGGTTGAGAATCATCATTAACTTTAGTAGAGTTTTTAATACAAATATTTGGGATCTCGATTGCTGTAGAACAAGAAGATGGTACATTACTGTTTATCTCTTTAGCGATAGTATCTGCTGTAGTTGCCTTGTTTCTCATAGACTGATCAATGTATCCTTCAGCTACCTGTGTTGACTTCGAACACGCCATTCGTTGAAGGTTGCGTACGTTTTATTATAAATGGATTTCGATGTTTCAGGTATTAAGGTAGATGCTGTTGCTGTAGCTAGTTCTACAATTTCTGGTGGTGTACAATTAAAAGACTCTTCATTTTCGTCCATCTCAACACAAACTGTCAAATATACTATTCGTTTGACAGTAACACTTTTTGAGGTTGATTATTTTGTTTCCGTGGTGAATTTTGTGATTGTTGTGCCAGAGGGATTAATAGCTATTAATCCCGCATTATTAATCCCTAAGGGATTATTATATGGCATTATATTGCAAACACCACAAGTATAATACATATATTATGTATCAGTCGTAGATAAATATCGTTATAAATTGCAACCAGAAAGCAACACATAGTTACTTGAAACGTTTATCTTTTTCAAGGATGTAAATATAAATGAACAATGTCATTTGTCAAAAATTTCAAATTAAAAAATAAGAAATAATTATTAAAGATATTTTATTCATTACAAGAATTTTATTATTTAAAACCATAAGTTATGGACCATGGACGTTAAATGTGGAGACAATGAGACGACTTAACGCCTTTGAAATGTGGACCTATAGAAGAATTGTGAGGGTTTCCTGGGTAGATAGAGTTACGGACAATGAAGTACTGAGAAGAATAGGTAAAGAGAAGGAAGTTGAACTTACAATTAAAGAAAGAAGGCTACAGTAAGTCGGAAATGTGATGATTTTATTTCAATTTATGCATATAACATACCTAAAAGCACCTAAACTATTAAATTTTGAACTCTTGACAAAACCGCATCCATAGAAAAAGTACAGTGTACAACACATGAGAAAATTACATATTTCTCCCTCGCTTGATTTGCGGCCCTCGCCTAGTTCCTCGGCTCGTGCCAACAAATGTCTGCGCTCGTGAGAAATATGTCGTTTTTTCTCATTTGTTGTACAGTATATTATTCCTTACAGGAAATTCCTGTAAGGAAATAAGATTTCCATACAGATATTTTTTGTTTCCAGGCAACAGCTAAATATATGGAAATATCGAACGTTCCTTTCAAAAATGTTGTCAAAAATGTCTAAATTCCTGACCGATTTTAGGATTTGTATTGAAAAATATATTATAATATATTTCAATATTTAATGTTTACAGTTTTTTTTAATTAATCTAATGTAAATATATTTCCAAATTATTGGATATTTCATAGTACTTGTAATTATATAAGTACCTACATATATTGCGAGCTTTTGCCAGTGATTTTCCTTTTTTGCCAATGAATTTCGCTCAAGAGTTGTTTCATACTTTTATATTTCAGAATATTCCAATTTTAAGGATATAATTCTATATTGCAACATACTTTTAATGCTGAATAACTTCTTTCCCGAGCGAAATTCATATTTTTTGACATACCCTGTATAAAATTTATAAAATTGATGATGGCTGCACCTTAGGTTTTAGACAATTCAAAGCTCTTTATGAACAATTGCTTTTTTTTCGCAAAATTGATAATAAAAGAGTTATCCTACTTGTAAGAAATAAAAATGAAGTTTAGAATCTAATTTCAGAATAATTTGCATTTTTTTTAATTATAATGATGTAATTGCGCACTAATACATATTTTTTGATTATTAATACCGTTTCATAATAACAATTTTCGAAAGGTCGAAGTCACTCTTGACCGAAATTAACATTTTTTGACATAACTCGTATAAGATTGACAAAATTTGATATCTGATGGTTGAATCATAAGATTTACATCATGCAGAACTTTTTATAAAGAATAACTTTTTTTCGTAAAATTAGTAATAACAAAGTTTTACACATGTTCAATTATTCATAAGTAGACGCTGTAAAATTTTAAAAATTAGGCAACCCCCATTTAGAACAGGCTTTTTACAGGCACCCCTATTTTTACATATCCTATAGGCTTTGCACTTACCGATAGTGTTAATTTTTTTTGTTAAACACGTCAGTCAAATTTATAAAAAAAATGATTTTTTAATTATTAATTAATTATACTCAGAACAGGATTATATCAGGCACCCCTTGTTTTTTATAATGTTTAACATACTAATTTACATATAAAATAATTTTTTTCCATTAAACAGATCGGTGCAGTTCGACCTTATATCGGATCTTAGACTATAATATTCGTCCAGCGCATGATTTAATTCTCATGTTTAGTATATTTGCTAGAATTTTATATCGCCGTCGCCTACGAAAAGTATAACTCCGAAAAATGCCGTTAAGAGTAGAACTTTCAATGAACGCTGCGAAAAAGATTATTTTCGATTATATGATTGTGAAAATTATAATCCCTAATAAAGTGTTAGCGAAAATATTTATTTTTTGAGTGTCCACGAAAATTATAATTACTAAAAAGAAATACTTGTTTTCGTCGGCAGCAACAGAAACAGAAAGGGAAATAATTGTTTTCGTCGGCATCTATTATGAACTAAATCTTTTAGTTATAAATATTTTGGGAGTTATAATCTTCGCGGACACGCATATAAAAACAATTATATCGCCAACACTAATCAAAGAGTTATTATTTTCACTGGAAATGTATTAGGAATCACATTATTCATAGTTGCCAGCGATATGTGGTGTTTTAGGGGTATTGCTCTGTAATTCTCATACTCCTTTCGATTTCCATTTTTATAAATAGGCACTATAATACCTCGGTTCCAATCATCTGGTAGTGTGATTTGTGTTCATGTTTGTTGTGTTAGCTTGTTTATTTCTGTGTGCAATTCTCTTCTTTCGTATATTATTAATTCCACTGCTATTTCATTTTCTCTTACCGCTTTTCCGTTTCGGAAGTTTTTAATTTCTTTTTGTATTTCTTCTTCTCTGGGAATTTCTGCTTCGTTGTTATCTTATACTATTGAACTTCTTCATCGCAGTGTGTTTCCTCCGGAGTAAATGGCATTGTTTTTCGTGATATTCGTCTAATATTCTGCTGATCTGTTTATCTTCAAATACACTTTTTCCTTTTTGGTTTTTTATTCCTCTTTGCGTATTTTTTGACTTTTTTGTAAAAATTTTTTATTTTATGATTTTTTCTGTCTTTGTCAAGATCCTCCTCAATATCTGAAAATAATACTAAAAACGAATAGTTTCTATATTTACACGAAATTTCTTATCAATATTGTTTAATGTAATATAAATTACTATCACCATGAATCGTAACATGTTAAGCCGGTGGTTTATGATGACATGATATGATACTATAAGAATATATCTGATATTCCCTGAATCTCTAACCACACTGGTTTTAAAATACCCTACTTATCAATTCGAACTTTGCATTTCCCAACGTTCTTCATTCACGCTGTATTTTTATCTAAATCCATAAAAGTCAAGCCATAAACAATGTTATTATTTAATTCAGAACAATCTCGCACTGGTATGTTAATAATTAATGTCAGTATTTGTCGAGTTTCTGCGATGTATGAACGGAAAGATCTGTCTCGAAACAGCTCCAAGTGGTCGTTGTTTCAACCGGTCGTGGAAAAAATTAAATATACTTTTTCTTCAGATGATTTTGCAGAGTGTAAACATTGTTGTGAGGATACTGTGAATTATAACGAACAATTTAAAAGGTATGAAGGGATTTCTAGAGATTATAATGCAAAGTAAGTTGCACCAAAATTAGTCAAACGTATTGCATGAAAACATACAAGATGTCTTTTTTGTCTGGTTCATCATTTCCGATGTGATACTCGGATACTCCTCTAATATTATCTGATTGACCACGTTCTTTTACTTTTTACAAACACAGATTATACATAGTTCAGATTTTTCTGTATTCTGGTCTCTGATCTCACTTTAGATCACTGATAGAAAGGCTTTTCTAGTACGTTTGCTGCTATGTTTTGTGTTTCATTTTGCTATCGTTTATTGACCAGTTTCGTCATCGAGATCAGAAAACTTCTTAGGCTCCTTTTTATTATTATTCTCATTAGGTTTGTTTTATGTGATATTTCAGTTGTAGTTTTAGCTGCGTATTTTGAGGCTCGAGAGTTTAAAGCTGGGCATATTCGCATTTGAAACTGAATGATGTGGGTTTGATCCTCGCTACAAAAATCAAAAAGTATTGCTCAGGTTGTCGATTCGAAGGTATTTCCTACACAAATGTGCACATAGGAGTTGCCTACGATCAAGTGTGGGTATGGCATTTTAAGTATGTAGAGTGATATTGGATTTACTATTAAAAAAAAATAAACAGTATTGCTCAGGTTGTCGATTCAAAGGTCCTTCCTACACAAATATGTGCAGAGGAGTTGCCTACGCTCAAATGTGGGTATGTCACACAAAGGAGAGTGATATTGGATAATATACTATTTTGATTGTAATCGTTATGTTTTTGTTCCATAATATCGAGATGCCTACGTGTCTCCTTTTTCCCACAGTGTGTATTTTAATGAATTTTTATATTCTAGAAAAAATGGTTACTTCTTTTGCTAGTTTGCACCAGATAGAAATTTAATATAATATAATCCAAGTTGAACCTTTTAACGAATAGAAAAACTTAAACTTTATCATATGGTGTTGGATATCATAAGATTTTTTTTATTCCAAATTACTATTTTGTAATTTTTCAAACAATACGGTGAAAACCTGAACCATCTGAATAGTGTTGCCCAAAATCGGTCTTGGTCTTGCAGTATTGGTCTTGTTCTTGCGCTTTCGCAAGAGCAAGACCAAGACCGCCTGCTTTTAGCAAGACCAAGACCAAGACTTACCCTGCAAGACTTGAGCAAGAACAAGACTAAGCCTGCGAGACTATTGCGTCTTGCAGTTAGAACTGAGGGTCCTTTTAGGGAGTATATAAGTTCGGCTATATTCTTAGATACTCTACTCTATGAGAAATAAAAAAAAATTGTAAATTTTTTTAAAAAATTGGATTTATAAGCATTACGAACAATACCATAAATATACATAGCGAATCAAAATATTCATTAAAAAACACTTGACATATTTGACATATACTCAGAGGTCATTATGTATTATAATGTAAAAATAAATTATTTTGTACATTTTTTCCCAGCAGCCGACTTCTTCGCTCTGAAATTAATTGTCCAGGTTTTGATAATAGTCGTCTTCTAATTATAACATAACATTCATGCGTTGCGACGTCTGCATTAATATCGAATATCGTATACAAACTTTTTAAAAATGTCTCACCTTAGCTAATAGAAAATATACTTAATAATAAGTATATAAGTAAAGAATTTATTGCATTATTAGTTTTTTAGGAATCCAAACACCAGAAATCTTATCGGTATACATATTATAGTAAGACTATTATGTATTGTTTATGCTGACTGTGCTATGAGGTCACTCGGCTAAACAAAATTTGCCGAAACAGCGCGGCTATTATTTAAAAGTATCATAAGATAATGATACGAGACAAAAGTACAGATAATGCCGGATATCGTGTAAACAAAATACCAAAATATTATTTTAACGATATACACTTCTCCAAGAAATTAACGCACCACCTTAAAAACGGGTCATTTTTAATGTCTCAAATTTCCTAAACCTGTTGTCCGATTTAAGTGATTTTTTTAATATGTTGTCTTATTCTTTATAAATATTGCTGTAATAATATTGTTGCTAGACAGTATTGTCATTGTATACCGGGTGTACCAATCAAACTGTGTTTTCTCTCACTCTGTGGAATATTCTAGCAGTATGCTAACTTATTATTCAAGCATTTAGTAGCATACTGAAATTAAAACCCAACTATAGCCTCATATTTTCTTAGCATTATATTTTTTTATTCATTATCTTATATGGGATAATAAAAAAGTTAGGTACTTTTTTAACTAGCCATGTTTTTCATCAATACAGAATGTTTTTAAATAAGTATGGCAAACTTTAATGGGTAATTATGCACGAAAAAGTAATGACAGTTTGCTTCATAAACGTTTACTTTATAAATGCTTTGTTTTCTAAATAGGGGGTGTAGAAATTTTTCTTACAAACAGATGATTTATTTATTGCTCTAAAACCGGTTATGCAAATGAAATTTTGTGGGTTTTAAGAGGTAGTTTTAACTTTAGTTAGTTAGAACATAGGCAGGTATCACTTAGATCGTGTGTTCAAACCCACCCGGTGTCAGTTGTTTAGATATTTATTAATTTGGCTAGTCTTTACTATGGATATGATATTCAAGCTTAAAATGTACCTCTCTGTTACGTTGTTCTAAGATATGCAATAGGCTAATGGGCAACTGCGAGACTTGCAAGACTCTTGCTGCAAGACCAAGACCAAGACCAAGACCGGGAACGCAATACCAAGACCAAGATCAGGTTTACTGGTGCAAGACCAAGACCAAGACTGTCTAAGTCTCGTTTTGGTCTTGCATTTGGGTAACACTAATCTGAGATTTGCAGATGATATGGCATTAATAGCAAAATACACAAAAGAACTGCAGAAAATGCTTAGACCTAAATATACAATCAAAAGAAATATGATTAAAACTAAATCTAGCAAAAACTAAATATCTAACAAACTAATCTCTAGCTAAAACTGAGGATATAACTCTGGACAATAATAATATAGAAAAGATTGAGTTGTATGTATACTTCGGACAAAAAGCGAACTATCAAAGCCCAACTTAAAGGCTGACTTAAATAGATGTTCTTTAGCATGGGCAGCATTTGGAACATAAAAAACAGTATTCAAATCAAACTTACAAAATTATTTAAAGGGAAAAACTTTCTATACAGAAGTAAAAACTTCAAATTGTATTTTGGTATAAAATAGTTTATTTAAAACTTCTAAAAGTCATCCACATGGATTGCAAAACGTTTTCGTTCTGAACAGAACATCTTCAGTGCCTGGAATGAAAATGGAAAAACTTTCGATCAATACGTATTATCAATTCTGGCATATTGTACTGAAACATCGGTTTTAGCAACAACGTAGTCCACAAACTCCAAGTAACTCAGTAGCAGTAAGTAAACTTCCATAGCTCCAAGAGCTATGGAACGGATAATGCTCAACATTAAGCTCAGCTACCGCAAATCCAATGAAGAAATATAATGATCAAAAGTAACAGATTTAATCCAAAAGATTGCATTGTTAAAATGGAACTGAGTACACCGAGAGAAAAAAATTCTTGACATAAAGAAACTTTATTAATATTTAAGAAAGATCGACTTTGCATATTGCCTAAGAAATATATCTTTGTATGTAAGATATAATTTTCTAAAATATTTCAAATAAATTCTACTATAGCCAAAGAAATATATCTTAAACATGATTGAACTATCACTTTCTGGCAAACTTCAAACCCATTTATCAGAAAGAAATTACACTTGATGTTAATTAATTTTATTAGTCATAAAAATATATCTTCTACACATTAGAAAACTATTCTTTCTAAGCAATAATATTTCTTAGTGAGGAATATTATTATTTTACTATTAATAATTAATTTATTTAATGTTAAGAAATATATTTCGCAGAGATAAACGTATATTTAGAGTTAAGTTAATATTTCTTGAAAATAAAGTGATATTACATACGGCGAAATAAATCATTGTGTTAAGGTAAAATCATTATTTATTAATAAAACAAGATATAAAACGTTATTATTACATACAAATATTTTCTCCACTCTTAAACCACTGGCTTCTAGACAACAATAAAAGGATGGAGAGACAAATCCAACTTCCTCAAATTTCCCTTCTTTTGTTAATAGCACTTTGTATATCAGCAATTCACTAAAACAAAATCGTTATGAAGAAAGAGTAAACTTACTTTATTAAAATTTTTTTTATAAAGATATAGATATTTATTTTGACAAAGTTAGGAAATACAAAAAAACAACTAAACGGCCCCACATAAGAACTATTAATACTAATAAATGATCAATTATATTTAGTTCAAACATGGCATTATTTAACCTACATATCTTTGTTTATTTTTTTCTTTTTGTTAATGAAATATTAATTATTTATCTGTATAATATTAAGTCACACAGTAAACATTGTTTAACTAAAACAAGAGGGAAAATACAACCAATGTAAAACATTGAAGCAGACATAATAATATGTAATTTTCTTAATTTTTATAATCTAAAAGAGACAGCATACCTAATCATTAAGAAATTTTATTACGGGAAAGTATTATTAGTTTACATCTAAGTCATTTAATACATATTAACTAATTCACGGTTTTCGGCAATAACATTTCTTAACCATAAACATATATTTCTTTTAGACTAACTGATTTCTTTATCTCAAATAAATTAACAGAAAAAATCCTCAGCGTTGCACCCGCCATGTTTGATATAGCGTTGTATTGTATATTTTTATAGAAGACGATACATTCAAGAAACCTATTATAGTTGATATATAAGTATACACATTTTTAAAAAGGTACTTACATGTATGAAGTTCTACCATTTCTGGAAGGCCCTGCAGTTGGTTAATAACTCCTTTCTTAATATTGTTCTGAAGCTATATATATTATATCATTCTGTCCCAGCTTTAAATTGTGGCATATTTCCCAGTTAGAATAATAAGCTCCTTTATTTCAGAGTCGTCCATCATTATACCTAAAAAGCATATAAAGATACTATTATGTTTCTTTTTTAATCATTCGGATAAGCAACAATATTATTATTACATCTTAAATTACTCAATTTACTTTATTTAATACCTATATATGTACGTACCTTTAAAATATCCGTTAATTTTTAAAGTACACCAATAAATCCAACATCCATCTATATGAACGTGAACATATCACGCCATCTTGACAAACACTGACGACTAAATCATAAATAGTTAATCTGCGCAATTCTTTTGTGGAAGAAGATTTCATTGCAAGTAACATTTCGGCATTAATGACAAAGTTTTTATTTTATAACCACAGTTACTACAGAGGGTATTTCTGAAGAATTATTTCTTGTGGTTTAAAATATTTATTTGATTGCAAGAAAATTTCTTGTTCACAAATATAAATATGGATTAACTTAACATTATATTTCTTATACTGCAAAATATTTGTAGTTTTCAATTTAAGAAATAAAAACTTTAGGATAAGAAAATTAAATGTAACTATTAATGCATTTCTTAGTATTGAAGAAATTATCGGTAAGAAATTATTGAGTTGTGTTTAAAAAACTCGTTTCTTAATATGTGAGCCGGTATGTTTAGGATATGTTAACTTCTAAGAAATATTGCTCAAAGAAATCGGTGTTTTAGGAGAAAAGAAATTGTTCTCTCAGTGTAGGACATATAGGAAGCCAATTATTGAATGGAGACTAAGTCAAGCGTCCACAGACCCGCATCGTACGCAACGGATTTTAGTTTGACAATCGATAATGCGATCCGTACGATGCGGATCAGTGGACGCGGTTACATAAGTTTCTGTACAAGGCAAACTAAAATCCGTTGCGTACGATGCGTCCGATGCGTACGATGCTGGTCTGTGGACGCTTGCCTTAGCAGAAGTAGAGGCAGACCTCAAACCAGATGGGATGATGATATCAAGCAAATGGATGGTCACAAATCGATGCAACAACAAGAAACAGAAATGAATGGGCACACCTAAGGGAGGCTTACATCCGACGATGGATGGAATAGCTGTTGATCTTCTTCTTTACGTGCCATCTCCGCGACGAAGGTTGGCAATCATCATTGCTATTCTAACTTTTGACACTTCAGCCCGAAAAAGTTCAGTTTGACCCCAACCATTCTTTGAGATTTCTCAGCCAGGACATTTTTCTCCTACCTATGCTGCGCCTTCCTTGAAACTTTCCCTGCATGATTAATTTTAGTTCACATCTGTCACCACATGTTATATCACCCAAGTATTGAAGTTTCCTTATTTTGATGGAATCCAGTATCTCCCTGCTGTTCTGTACTTTTCTAAGTACTTCCTCATTGGTTATTCTGTCTGTCCAGGAGATTCTCAGCATTCTTCGATATGTTCACATTTCAAATGCTTCCAATCTATTGAGACATTGTTTATTAAGAGTCCATGTCTCCACATCATACAAAAGAACAGAAAATACATGAAACATCTCTGTATTAGCACATTTACTGCAAATAATGCTTCTCTGGTTCTTTGAGCATTTCTAAATCCGAACTGAGTTTGTCCATGTCTTGTTCTAACTTTTTATATATATATTCTACGATGAATAATTGAAATACTTTGAGTCTGTGGCACATTAGACTGATGGTACGGTATTCGCACTGTCTGGCGTTTCTCTTTTTCGGTATAGTCACGAATGTTGATAGAAACCATTCTTTAGGTAATAAACCTGTTCTGTATATGATATTAAATAATTCGACAATTACATGTATATTGCAGTCGGCTGTTGATGATGATGGTGAAAAATTGGAAGACGGTTTAAAATTTTAAAGGACTGGTTTAATATGAGTTCAACTCAATTATTTAGGATAGCAAAGGTAAAGCTTGAATCGTCATAATGACTTACAATTACCGATAGAAGAAACTTCAAGAAGAAGAAGAAGAAGAAGAAGAAAAAGTCTAAACATGAAGTAATTGGTATAAGACCACTAGAAGTTTCTTTTGATGACCACCTTCAAAATGTGGGTACCTAGTACCTACCTATATCAAACGAACATCTGAAACGATTTTTTGAAAAATATCAAAAAGTCCAAAAAATCATTTTTGCTAATCGTGAGTTGATATTTCGTGGTATATAATATAGCAGGGGAATTGAAGATACGAGAATGCAATATATTCACCATTTTATTTGAACATTTATCAATGAAGTTTTATTTAAATTGGGTACCGCTTTTGCTCAGAGTCAATAAAAACCAATCAAGCGTCGACATTTCAGAACCATGTTTACAATTATTATTTCAAAAAAATATGTACCTACATAGTTGTTTTTGCATCGGTATGTGAGAATGAATGGAGCATGGATTAATTACTTTACTCTGAATTCAAATCGACAGTTAACGAATTGGACAAGAAGTAAAACTAAAATCCATCCAAATGCAACCCAATACGTAAACATCAGCTGACAAGGTTTTGATTTCCTTATTTTCGGATGGATGCGCAAGGTATTTTTGAAGTTATATTTCTTTTCGCGCGATATGAGGGTGACTTTTTATATGTTAAAACCTATGATCCGGGCGCATGCGCATTATAACTTTGTTCTGATTGGATGTTCAAATGACATGTCAAAAATTATCCAATATGGCAGCTGTAGCACAGCTGTGGTGTGGACGGTTGACGGTTTGATTACGTAATGTATGGTTGTTGCGTGTTAAAATTTGTGGGAAGAGAAACATCAAAGGTTAGTTAATAGTTATACTGCCTTTTTGAAGTTATACTTCTTTAGGCGCGATTTCATTGAGGGTGAAATTTTAGTAATCTGCGCACACAGGCAGTATGGAGTTCGTTACTAAATGTTTTAATTTATGTATTTATCAGTCCAGAAAAGGTGTGGAAAGAATATATTAGTGTTTTTAAATATATTTTTCTACAAACGTGTTAAAAATGAAATTTATAGCACTCCATAGGAGCGTTAAAAATGCTAGTTTAAAGCACCGGTGCTTTAAAAATTTTAAGGCACTGCAGTTAAAAGTGAATTGTCAAATTGTGAAACGTCAAAATATTTATATTTCATTTAGTAACATTAATAGATATTAATAATACCTATTTACGAATGTTTCTTCTAAAATTTAGGAATATATTAATTTTATAATACATTTAAGTATGTAGTAATTTTATTTACAATTTTTACTTACCAATTTGTTTTGTTTATACTTAATATCGCCGTTGTCTAGCAAGTGTCTGCGTAGATTAGCGGTATGTGTATTTAGCTACGGACCCGTTAGTACTTGGTTCGATTCCTCCATAAGGAAATTTTTTTTGTTTATTATTAATGGTTATTGACATCTTAGACTATTATTATCTGGACTTATAAATGATTAAAAATAATTAAAAATAATTAAAATAATTAATCGGAATGTTGCCCAACTATTTACCGGGTTGCAAATTTATAATAATTGCCTATTTCAAAATGCACTTTTGAAATGAATTTTTCTTATGCACAAATTCAATTTCAGATTTCTTATTCATTACAATAGTTCACAAAATTTCCTGACGTTCTCACGAATCCAACGCACCAAACTGCATTAAAATCCGTCTTACTGCGCCAAAAATCGAGAGTAAGGCCTTTTTTGTGCTTCAATGCCTCGACTAATTCGGCCAGAGATCGAGAGGTCGTGAGTTCGAATCCAGTGCAATCCTATACTTTTTTTATTTTTTTGAAAGCGGTAAGCACACAATTAGTTTGGTGTTTAAAAAAAATTAAAAACAAACTGTTTAAAGTATATTTATTTTTAAGAAATCATATAATAGAAGTATAACTTCTTACGTGCGTACAAAGTACACACACATTCTTTTTTTTTTATTAATAATGCTATAAAAAAAGAGAAACGTGAATAACAAATAATGTTATTGGAGACGTTAAAGAAAGGGATTAGGCAAAAACACCTACAAATGAAAAGAAAATACTGCTTCAAGATTTCACAAATCCATTACAAGGATGACAAAAAGACTTTACACTTGTCAGGTACATTTTGAATTGCTTTCGCTTCCACCGTATTCTTCTAATTTTACCTCTAGCAGAGCCTGACCTAAAAACGTAAAAACTATGTTTTATAAAACATATTGCCCATAAGAAACATTCATTCAGATTCATTATCCGTTCATAGGGCTTTTCATCGAGTGTCGTTTGTTTCGAGCTTCTGTCATGTGTCACATAATATTAATATATTTACGTCATACGTCTTTGGTTTGTATCATTGGTATATACCAATAACGTACGACGTAGATATATTAATATTATCTGGCACATGACAGAAGCTCGAAACAAATGACTGTGAATGAAAAGCCCTATTCATTCAATATGTAGCTTCACTATAGACAGTCTCATTATAATTATTAGTTAGTCGAGAGAGTAAGTTCTCTATAAACTAGATTGATTGGCCTCTTCCCTGGTCTATAGTCCGTCTCACCTTGACTATTTACCGTATAAGGAATATAAACAATGCAGTCATTATGAGAGTTTTTAGCGCTGATGCCAATTTTGTCAAAAATAATTTTTAATCGAACATTAGAAGAATTAAAACCTATTTTAGAACGGCAATCGACAATTTTAGGATTCATATGCGTAATAATAACCATAGTGTATCAAATAAACTTAAACGCATATGAATCATAAAATTGTAGATTGCCTTTCTAAAACAGTTCTAATTTACATAATCTCTCTAATGTTCGATTACAAATTCTTTTTGACAAAATAGGCGTCACCGCGCTAAAAACTCGCATAAGGACTGCATTGCCTATGTTCCTGATACTGTAAAGTCAAGGGGAGACGGACTATAGTGTAGAATAAAACTTATATTTGGAGATTGATGTTTTTGCATGCTGCTCCTTTTCACTATGTTCATGGTCGAATTTTGAAAGATGCTGTTTTATTAGTTAGGCACGGTGCTTATCGGGTGAAGTGGTAAGACTTTAGTTAAAAGAGACAGTTTGCACGATTTTGTGAACAGGATATTATCTTCTTATTCTCCATTTTGTGATAATCCAAACGCCTAAAATACATCATTTTATTATCCTAATTGGTGCAATAATATTATGATACTTTCATATCACCACTTGTGTGAAAAACTGTTTGATATTGTAGTTCCAGTATTGTGTTATTATTCCTAGGTCAGTGTAATTTATGTGATCTAGCAATTATACTTTGGTGCGAAGAAGCTCTTTTTGGAAACCTCCTTCAATTCTTCACCTTTACCTTCTTCTTCTCACAATTTGATGCTATCGACTAATACAATTATGTATTGTCATTCTTTCTCCATATTCTAATTACTCAACTACATATTTTATTTCGGATATATTTAGCATTTATTGTTTTATTCAAAAAGAATCAGGTATAAATAAATTTATAATAAATATTTTATCCTGAAAACAATCAGAAAATTTATAGTGTTTATCAAAGACGTTAATCTGGATACAATGATAAATGGCAATGCGTAGGAAACCTTACGTCAAGCTATAACATTATAAAACATTTAAGCGTTTGGCCACACGGGCGATTTTTTACGGCCGCCGTAAGAGCCGTAAAAATCAGCGCGAAAATGGGTGCCACGGTGAGAATAGTAGATGGCCAGACTGTTGCTGCGCGATATTTTACAGCTCAGTCTGGCTATCTACTATTCTCACCGTGGGACCCATTTTCGCGCTGATTTTTACGGCTCTTACCGGCCGTAAAAAATCGCCCGTGTGGCCAAACACTTACAGTCGATGAAAATGTATAATAATTAGAAATCCGTCGATTTTTTTAAATTTTTTTAACATTGTTTATGGTTCGCCTATTTCGTCTATCATCAACAAGATTTAAACGAATCGGAAAATGACATTTAAATATCATTTTTTTGTTTAAAAAATTATAAAATATTGTGTATAGTCTATCGACAACACTGAATATCAAATTCCAGAAAGAACAGTTACTTTACATACAGGATGAAAGAAAAATAAGAGTCTTGTTAATTTTACATATTAGTTTTGGCTCCTAAAATAAATCAGACAACTGAGAATTACAAAAGCTGCTGGTAATACACCGATCATCAATCCAGAAGAAGTTTCAGATCTTATAACTAATACCATATGTACCTTGTATAATAAACATATCCTTTTCCCGTAATAATTTGTAGTCCAGAAAACGACTGCTCATCCGCTAGGAAAAATATTCCGATTCGGATTTTTTACACAGTCTTACTCAAAAAGGACCCCTTTTAACAAATTTGCATGTCGCCAGGACCAAAAGTGGGTCAAATATTTTTTAAACGTTTTTTTTTGTTTTTTTCCTAAAATTATTTTTTTTGCATGGAACAAAGTTTTTTTAGATTTTTTGGATCATTCCAAACAGTAAAGGTATTTACTAACATTTCTCTAAAGTTGATAGTTTTTGACATATAAGCGATTCAAAATTGAAAAATTGCGAAATTGACCATTTTTAACCCTCAAAAACTATGTGAAAAACTAAAAATTTGAATGTTGCCAATGTAGGTAGCAATCCTACAATCCTAGCAAAAACAAGCATACATTTGGGAAATGTGCCGATAGAAAGGGTTGATAAATACAAATACCTAGGAACCTGGATTTCAGAGAAAAATGATCAAACAACAGAAATAAGGACCAGGATAGAAATAGCAAGAAATGCGTTTGTAAAAATGAAAACAGTTCTCTGCAACAAAGACCTTAACTTAGAACTGAGAGCAAGAGCTTTGAGATGCTACGTGTTCTCGATACTACAATATGGACTTGAAAGCTGGACATTAAAGCAAGAACACATAAATAAGCTACAGTCATTTGAAATGTGGTGTTACAGAAGAATGCTTAGAATAGCATGGACACAGAGGAAAACGAACACGGAAGTACTGCGAGAAATGGGTAAAGAATGCGAAATAATAAACACAATAAAAATAAGAAAGTTACAATATCTGGGACACGTAATGAGGGGACCGCGATATGAAATGCTAAGACTGATAATACAGGGAAAGATAAGAGGCGGAAGGAGTATAGGAAGAAGGAGAGTGTCATGGTTAAAGAATTTAAGGGACTGGTTTAGATGCAGTTCTATAGAACTTTTTAGAGCAGCGGTGGATAGAGTAAAGATAGTGATGATGATATCCAACCTCCGATTAGGAGACGGCACTTGAAGAAGAAGAATGTAGGTAGATATTCTTTAAACATCGATTGATGAAATCCAGGAGAGTTTTTTGCAATACAATATTCAAAACTCCTTTGTTTTTTAATTGCTAATCAAGCGTGCGCGACACTATTTTCTACCGACAGTATGGTGCAAATGAAAGGAATAAATTCATAATTTCGCAAACCGGCGACTTTAAGGGAAAAATCCTGAAACAGGTCGATTTTTATTTTTAAGTTATGATATTGTGGCATATATGGTATACTAGTGACGTCATCCATCTGGGCGTAATGACGTAATCGATGATTTTTTTAAATGGCAATATGGATCGTGTGCTAGCTCATTTGAAAGGTTCTTCAATTCTCTATTCAGTAATATAAACATTTATATAATTATTTATACAGGGTGTCCTTCTACTTCTTTTTTTTTCAAATAATTTAATTTAATAAAAATTTTTTGGACATCCTGTATAAATAATTATGTAAATGTTTACATTACTGAATAGAAAATTGAAGAACCTTTCAAATGAGCTAACACACGACCCCTATTCTCATTTAAAAAAATCATCGATTACGTCATCACGCCCAGACGGATGACGTCACTAGTATACTATATATGCCACAATACTATAACTTAAAAATGAAAATCGACCTGTTTCGGGTTTTTTCCTTATCGCCGGTTTACGAAATAACGAATTTATTCCTTTCATTTGCACCATAGTGTATACACATGCAACGGTGGAAAAGAGTGTCGCGCACGCGTGATTAGAAATTAAAAAACAAAGGAGTTTTGAATACTGTATTGCAAAAACTTTTCGGGATTTCATCAATCGATGTTTAAATAATATCAGCCTACCTTGGCAACATTCAAATTTTAAGTTTTCCACATAGTTTTTGAAGGTTAAAAATGGCCGATTTCGCAATTTTTCAATTTTTAATCGCTTATATGTCAAAATCTATCAACTTTAGAGAAAAGTCACTAAATACCTTTTCTGTTTAGAATGATCCAAAAAACTCAAAAAAACTTTGACCCATGCAAAAAAAATAATTTTAGGAAAAAAACAAAAAAAAAACGTTTAAAAAATTTTTGACCCACTTTTGGTCCTGGCAACATGCAAATTTGTTAAAAGGGGTCCTTTTTGAGTAAGATTGTGCAAAAAATCCGAATCGGAATATTTTTCCTAGCGGATGCGCAGTGGCTTTCTGGACTATTGTTGATATCCGAGTTTGTAGGTGAGATGTCCCAGTCGTCTCAAAGGAAACCGTTGACAATTCTCGTGTGACGTTTTATAACAGTAATTGCAATAGTCTCAGATGAAATGTTACGCCACAATTCCATTGAGGAACTTGACCTTATTACATTTTGATCGCTACTCACAAATACTTAATACTTTTAGATTTTGAGAAATCTGTAACGTAGAGATTATAGGTATTGGTACCAGACTCTGCTCACTCAGATATCATATTCTTAAAATCGGCAAAGTGAACTATTTATGACTCATTTGCCTCCTAGTTTTATCTTACAATGCCACCTTATCGAAATGTTTTGTGGTTCTTCTTCCAAGGTTGGTTGGAAATGTCCGAAATGTCAAGTATTTCTGTCTTGGTCTCATGAACTAATGCGTCTTCTTCTTGTGGTTTTTGCTCCTATCGAGCAATGATCATAGCTATATGTACTGTATTTGCAACTACTCTGAAGAGGTCTTCTTCTTCTTCACGTGGCACCAATAGCGGAGATTAGAAATCATGGACACTGCGCCTTTGTTAGCAAGGCGCCTAAAAAGTTCAATCGAACTACACCCGAACCATTCACGGAGGTTGCGAAGCCACGATATTATTCTTTTTCCCACACTTCTTTTGTCCTTAATTTTGGCCTGCATGATATTTCTTAAATGTTCGTACTGAAGAGGTCTACTGAGCTGCAATTATACCATTCTCGAAGGTTTCTCATTAAGTAAATCCTCCTTCAGCCAACGTTTCTCTTAGCAATACATGGCGAAGTCCAACGTTTCCTATTTATAAGCAATTCCAAGATATAGTACAATCTGTATATATTTTACAAAAGGACAAGATGTCAATACCACAGATTCAAGTCACGCAAATCATATATTAAAAATAATAACTAATAATGTCAAGTTTATAAAAAAATAGAGAAAAGTATAGAAATATGCCTTGGAACACAGAGAAAAAATGTTTTGATCTAGTGCAGTCACTGAAGGTTTTCACCTCCGATTTCGTTGAACCTCCATCGATTTTCATGAAAATTGGTGAGTGGTTAGAGGATATCTCAAGGAAAAAAGGCGACATGATGCCAACTTGCGCTTTTACCCTGGGGGTGGATGCCACCCCTTCTCGGGGGTGAAAATTATTTTATTAAAAATAATACCATAAGTCGATAGAGGGACAAATTATAAGCAAAATTTGTTATATAAAGTTAATAAAATAAATCAACACTTTTTGAGTTATTAAAGACCAAAGATTTTATATTTTCGTAAAAAATGCATGTTTTAAATCGGTTTTTCACGTATAAATCAAAAACTATAAGCTTTGACAAAAAAGATATTATTATTGAAATTGAAGATAATAAAAAATTGAATACACTCCTCACATATAGAACTAAACTAATGTTAGTTCAAAGTGAGTTATTGGCAATTGAATGTGTATTTGTTTCGACGAGTACTCAAATATAAGTATTCAAGCTTAAATAACGGGAAAACGATTCAATATATAAAATATTCCTGCTAAACATTTGCCAAAGTACTTCGGAATAACTATCAATTGAGCTTCAGAACAAGGTAATAGCGTCAAAATTAAGCAAGTTATAATGAAAATAAAAGAACCGTTTCGAATTTTTTAGGAAAAAGTGAAAAATAAAACATACGCCATTTCCACAAAAATTAAAATTTATAGTAATCCTTACAAAAACTTCTTTATATTAGCATAAATAATGTTTTCGATAATTTTGACCGGTTTAGAATGCATATTTTTGAAAAAAAGATATAATTTAAAAAAATCATAATTTTTATAATTATTGTAATTCTCATATTCTTTTGATAATAACTCCAAAAATACTCAATATACGTAAAAAATTATATATAACCCAATTTTAGTTTTTTATGTGCCAAATATTTTACTTTTTTTACTATTTCTATAGGGTAAAAAATAACCGACATTTTTGTTGTGGGAACCATGCAACCTGGGTCATTTAACCTTTTATTTTAAAAAAAGTAAGGGGTTTAAAAGATCACGTTTAACGTGTTTAAATAGCACTTGGAATTAACTTTCAAAAAGTTTTTAGATAAACCTGATATCGTAAACACGAACGGAGTTATTAAAAAAAACAATAACATTTTTTTGAAAATTATTTAAAAGATAAATTTTGAAAAAATTTTTGAGAATAAATTTTAATGCTATCAACATGTTCGGGGGCTCATTTAATAGACATTCTTAAGTACTTTAACAAATGTTTAATAAGTTTATGTTATAAAATGCATCAGTTTATTTCAGCTTGAATACATAGAGTTTTTTACTCGCCGAAAAAAATATATATTCAAATACCTAACACTCACTTTCAGTTGACATTAAAAGGTTTTTGTAGTAAGGGGTTTATTTCATTTTTTATTAGCTTCAATTTTGATAATAATAACTTTTTTGTAAAAACTTACACTTTTTAAGTTATTGAAGAAAAATCGGTTTAAAACGTGCATTTTTCCCAAAAAAAATTAAAATCTTTGATCTTTAATAACTCAAAAAGTTTTGATTTATTTTAATAACTTTATATAACAAATTTTGCTTGACAAATTGTCCCTCTATCGAATTATGGGGTTATTTTTAATAAAATAATTTTCACCCCCGAGAAGGGGTGGCATCTACCCCCAGGGTAAAAGCGCAAGTTGGCACTATGTCACCTTTGTTCCTTGAGATGTCCTCTAACCACTCACCAATTTTCATGCAAATCGACGGAGGTTCAACGAGATCGGAGGTAATAGCTCATACCCACCTTCAGTGACTCCACTAATCATAAACGCTATAGATTTGATATGGATCATACTTAAGCACGTTACATAATTTGCATTTTATAAAAATGTTGGTTCAATTAAGTAAGAAAGCTCTGGTTTCATTAAGCTCAAAAGCTCATAAGCTTATAAGCTGTCAAAAACTCATTAAGTAAAGAATCGGTTAGATTTGCTGTTTTGTGTTAAAAATAGAGTTACAGTTTTAAATACAAGTTCGGGAAAATATTTAACTATCCCGCATTCATTCACTAATTGTTTAATATAAATAGTATTTCTAGAAACAGAAACAGTTTGAGATAACGATAATATCTGATTGACAGTGTTATGCATACATACAATAAAAAATCGCATGTAGATGATTATTCAGTCAAAATAGAATACATACATCAATAAAAGTTTTGGTCCGAGAACGCCCCAGCCTGGCGCTTATAAAATGATTGACGTCATGACATGCAGAGGTCAATCAAATAAACAAATTATAAGAAAAATCAACAAAACAATGACGTAGCTGAATAATTATATTAAGTCATTCTGCCAAGTAACTTTGTATGTTTTAGTTTTAATAAAATTCTAGTGCAATGACCTATTTATCAGTTTATCTAGCGGATATGTTTGTTTCATTTATTAACCTGTAGAAGTCAGCATTTCTTTTTTTAGAACTTCTTTTGATACAGATTACCAAATTTTAATATATTATATTGAAGGACTTTGTCCGATTCAATTTGTTCTTTAATTATTTTTGCTATTCGGTTCTTCAAAAAAAAAATCTTGTTATTGCACCCGATATTCATTGTTCTATGTTTGCGTAATAATTTGTGGTCTTGATATTGTAGAAAAATAAAAGTTTTCTCATTGATAAGGTATTGTATAAACAAAATTTTTGTTTTTTCTTGCTCATTGCTAAGTTTACTCGTATAGGGTGCTCGGAAAGTCCCTTTACATCAATGATTTGCTGTTGTTGTATTACAAAGGGAAAAGATAATAACACAGTTTTGTTGAAGTTATTTATTACTTATTTGTTTATTTAAAACATCGGCGTGCATACTTCCATTGTCGCAACACAACTTAATACGACGCCATGTTCGTATGCTTATCCGTCTCAGCATGTCCGGAGTTACTGACATAAAAGCTTGGCGAACTCCGGTTCTCAAGTCCTCATTTGCAATATATCTGCGTTTTCTAATCTCCTGTTTAATGAAATCTCACAGCGCATTGTCTGAAGTTGTCAAATCTAGAGTTTTTGGAGGCAGTGGAATTGGAGAACCTCGCATAATTTATCGGTCTGGGAAGACTTCATTCAGGCGATTGCGAACACGCGCCATCTTGTTGAAAATAAACAAGTTCTTCACTTGTAAATCCTTTTGCAACGTGATCTTGCATTGTTGACCGTGTAATAGCAAACTCTGCAGAGCGTTTTCGCGTCGACTTCATCGGTAAACGTTCAATGAAATCCTCAATGCTGACAAAAATTGTATCTCGAGTGCTTGGCTTTCCACTTCTTGGTACGTCGAGAACGGTTCCCAATAAAAAAGCCTTCTTCTCCAACGACATCAAAGTTGGTCTGGATGGTGATGGTTATTCAAAACGAAAAACAAGATAATTCATAATGTCGGCGATTGTGTTATTGTTATGAAGACGTTCGTGTATCCACACTGCGGTCACCAAAGCCTCTTTAATTGTATACTCATTTGTGTCCGCCATTACGTTTCAATCGCAACTGTTTTTGTCTGTCTGCGTGACCAGAAAAGTTCTCTTGACCAGGGACGCCGCTAAAGTGTTGGCCGCCCGTGTGCAACTTAATATTTGCCGCCTTCTTTTAACACTTCAGTCGTTTCAACATAGGTACTAGTGAAAGACAAAGGCAGTTTTTGTTTTCATTTGATTCAGAGTTGAACCACCATCTATATATAGCTGTTTCAGCATCTATGCATCCTCAGTGGAGCTATGTAGTCACAACTCTAAAAAAAAATCAACAAACCCTGCCTATTTAAGGGAAAACATCGCGATGCAATGAATTCACCTTTTGAGACGCAAAACAGCGACATCTCTCGCAATACGAGGAAGACGAAAAGCCCCAGATGCAAAGGTTACTACTTTTATACAATTAGAATAATTGAAATAAAAATAATAAACGATAATTTAAATCCAAGACTTTTAGCTAAGAAACTGCTTTCTGGCTGCATCCCCTATCTCCGGCTTTTACAATATATAAGCACAAGAGACGACGAATATAAAAGAAGGCAAATAAAGGACACTTAGGCCACGCATTTACCTTCTTTTCGTCTAGGAAAAGGACCGAAAGACAGTTTCAGGTACTCAAATCTGAGTAAAGATGAAAAAGATAAAAGCAGTTTTTGTTTTCATTTGATTCAGAGTTGGACCACCATCTCCATATAGCTACTATAGGTACTATTATTTAAAGAAAATGTGCAGGAGGTACATCGTAACCGTAACGGGTATATGAAAAATAATTTTTTTTTTTTTTTTTTATTTACAATTTGCTTCAACCACAAGGGTTATTAGCAATGAACTGTATTTACATCAAATTACAAAATTTAGGTATATTAAATTTGGTTAATGAGTCCTATAGTACGTAAAAAATTAAGAGTCTTACATGAATTACTTTCACTTAAACAATCTTTAATTGTAGTTGGTAACTGTTGATGTTGCCGTTCTATAACGTAGAGGGGACAGTCTATTATTATATGTTGCACTGTTAGTTCACTATCACACACATAACACATCGGAGGGGCTTCCTTCTTTAATAAAAAGTCGTGGGTGATCTTCGTATGACCAAGTCGCAATCTGGACATGAGCACTTGGTCTCTTCTCTTTGTAGGATGTTTCGACGGTGATATACTTTGTTTGATTGTTCTTAATGTAGAGTTTGATTCGTTCCAATTTGTTTGCCATTTTGTCATGATCTTGTTTTTAAAATATTGCTTTAGATCAGTATGAACGCAAGTAGTTATGATGTCTGTTAAGGGATTCTCACTCGCATTTTTTGCTAATGTGTCAGCTTTATCATTTCCACTTATCTCGCAATGTGATGGTACCCAGAGGAACTGAACTAATCTTTGATTTTGTTGGCATATCAAGAGTTCCGCCTTAATTAAGAGGAGGATAGGATGTTTGGGGTATACCCGCCTCAAGGCCGTTAATGCACTTAGGGAATCGCTAATGATTATTGAGAATTTGATGTCATGTGTGTTAACAAACTTTAATGACTGGAGGATAGCAAAGAGTTCAGCTGAGAATATGGAGGTTTGGGGAGGGAGCTGGTAGGAACTGTTATAGTTATCTGTTGTGAAAGCCGCTCCTACTCCATTTGCAGATCTGGATGCATCGGTATAAATATGGATGTGATCATTAAAACCATTTAATATCTCTAATAATCTCTGATTGAAGATTTTTGCTGGTGTGTCACCTTTCTTGAATGCAGATAGGTTTGTATTACAAGCAGGGAGAGCAATTGTCCATGGTAATATGTGTTGGCTGACTTTAAAAGTATTGTAAGTGTGTGGAATTATTGTGTCTAAGCTCTGTAACGTTGCTCTCACTCGATGATAAAACGGAGGATCCAATCTTTTCCCACAATTAAATGTCGATGGAAATCTATCTGTAAATGTGTTTTTATAAACAGGTACATGTGGGTTAGTTGATACTCTTAAGGCATACATGAGGCTAAGGTATTCTCTCCTGAGTTGGAGGGATGGTTCGCCTGATTCAACATACATACACTCAACTGAGCTTGTGTAGTGTGCTCCCAGTGCAATTCTAATTGCTGAATTATGAACTGTGTCTAGCACTTTCAATAGTGAACCTTTGGCTGAGTTGTAGGCAACAGCAGCATAATCTAGTTTTGAACGAATTAGGGTTTTGTATACAGTCATAAGAGTTTGGAAATCGGCACCCCATTGTTTATGAGAGATACTTTTCATTAAGTTAAGGCCGTTTTGAACTGACAGACGGAGAGAGTGGATGTGGTCTTGCCAAGATAGTCGGCTATCCAGTTTTACTCCCAAGAAGTTGATCGATTCTGAATACTTTATTGGTAAATTTTTTAGGAAGAGTTTCGGTGGATTTACTTGTTTCTTTGGAGTTTTACTGAAGATCATTGCTTTCGTTTTAGTGGGTGAAAATTCTAGGCCAGTAGTATTCGACCAATTCTCTAGTTTGTAAATGGCTTGCTGTATATGGGTCGTCATTGTTGATATATTTTTACCACGACAGAATATAACAAGATCATCAGCAAATAGACGGGCTTTGACTAATGGGCTAAGTGACTTAGCGATGTCATTGATGGCAATAAGGAAAAGTGCAACACTAAGAGTAGACCCTTGAGGAATACCGTTTAATTGGATTTTAGAGTCTGAAAGAAAGTTGTCTATTCGAACTTTGAAGTTTCGCCTATATAAAAAATTATTAATAAACTTGATAATATTTCCTTTAATCGACCAACTTGAAAGGATTCTTATGATATCTGATCTCCAGATTGTATCATATGCACGCGTTATATCAAAAAATACAGCCAGACATTCTTGACCACATCCAAATGACTCATGAATTACAGATTCAATATCCACTATGTTGTCTAATGTAGATCTGGACTTTCTAAATCCACTTTGTATAGGGCTAAGTAGCTGTCGATCTTCTAGGTACCACATTAGTCGGTTGCTTGCCATTTTTTCAAGTACTTTGCACATATTAGATGTTAGGGAGATTGGTCGGTAAGACTCTGGGTCCGATTTATTCTTGCCCTGTTTAAGAACTGGTACAATAATGGAATCGTACCAATCAATGGGGAAAACATTATTTGTCCAAATGAAATTATAAAGATCCAAAAGATATTGTTTTCCTTCCGTTGGCATAGCTTTTAAAAATGTCGTAGGGATGTTGTCAGGCCCTGGGCTAGTGTCTTTAACTTTGTTTAAAGTTTCTAACAGTTCATCCATCGTAAATATGGCATTTAGAGGTAAATTATTGTGGTCATCAAGATTTATACATGCATTATTAAATTTATTTTTATGGGCTAGGAAACTTGTAGATAGATTTTCGTCACTGCTATGTTGTTGGTATACGTTTGCTAGTACGGAGGCTATTTCTTGCTTAGTTGAATAAATATGGTTATGATGTTCTAGGTAATGAATGGTGTTAAATGATTTTTTCCCGTACATTCTGCTTATCATTTGCCAAACCTCAGAAGTCGGGGTAGATGAATTTAAAGATGATACATAATTTTCCCAGGCTTCTCTCTTACTCTTCTTTAAGGTGTATCTACAATACGCCCTTAATCTTTTGAATTCTAGCTGGTTATTTAAAGTTGGGTGCCTTCTTAATTTATAAAACGCCTTTTTTGACTCTTTAATTGCTGCTTCGCAGTGGGAATTCCACCACGGGACTGGAGCACGTTTTTTTGGAAATTTTGAATAACCTATGGACTCGTGAGCTATTGACGTTAAAAACTGTACGAGATGGAGTACTTTGGAGTTAATATCAATGTCTGTATCAAAGGGCTGAACCAACTGAGAAATTTTTTGTGAAATTAAAGAGGAATATAGAGACCAATCTGCATTTTTCAGACACCATTTATTGGATGGAATTGATGAGGAGATATGGTTATTGTTCGTAATTAGGATAGGAAAATGATCGCTTCCATGCAAATGGGATGTCACATCCCACGACAGAGTTGGTTGTAAGACAGGGTCACAGAGGGATAAATCTATTGGGGATCCATTGCCGGTGGAAATATTGAACCTTGTGATTCTTCCATCGTTAAGGATATTCATATTAGAATCTGTAACAATTTGTTCGATTTTACGTCCCAAGGAATCTGTTTTTTTACCTCCCCAAAGTATATTGTGGGCATTAAAATCGCCTAATATAATACGCGGTTCTGGAATTTGATTGAAGAGTTCAGTTATTTCTTTTATGGACGGGTCTAAGTTCGGAGGAAAATAAATATTACATATATTGACTTTGTGGGGGCCTTTTATAGATACTGCTGTTGCCTCCAACTCAGTTCTTAAACGTATTACTTCGGTATTAAATGAGTTATGGACATATATTACTACTCCCCCACTAGCATGGCTAGCAGTTATTCTGTTCTTATAGTACGGAGTATAGTTTCTTAAATTATGACAGTTATCTTCTTTGAAGTGGGTTTCTTGTAGGCATATTACAGATGGTTTAAACTTAGCAATAATTAATTTAAGTTCTTCTAAATGGGTGTAATACCCATTTAGGTTCCATTGCAGTATACAGTTGAATGTTGTTTTAAATTTCAGCAGAGGCGTCGCTGCTGTATTCACTGTGATCAGTAGAGAAAGCGGATAATAATAGCTGTTTATTAATCTTAGTTTTTAATCTTGTACAGCGATTTTTCAGATACTTGGGAGTTAATGCTGGATGGATTTTAGTTAAAAAATTGAGTAGTCCTTCGATATCTTCTGTATACGTTTTTGCAATGCTGAGAGGATCTGCAGAGCCGTATGCATTTTCAAAGAAATCAATTAGTTCTTCCTGGGTTAAATATCCGTTGTCAGAATTATCTTGGAAAAAAGAACTAGTGCATTTAATAAGATCTTCTGCTAAAGTCTTATTATCTTCAGGAATAGTTTTTGCTTTCTTAGATTTACGCAGAGGTTCTTTAAATGGGTTCTGGTCTACTGATGTTGAAGGAGACGTTATTTCTGACACCGCTCGTTTAGACGATTGAGTGTCAGAGGGTGTAGGAGGTTGATTTTGGCTGTGATTATTCATTTCAACATTATCTGGCTGGATAGGTGTTTGAATGGGATTTGAATCAAATAGAGAAGTATTGGTTGTTTCTTTTGATTGTGGACTGGTGGATTGTTGCGAAGATTGTGAAGGATGGATAGTTGGCTGAGCATCTGTTATGATAGGGTGGCAATTTTGGATATAATTTGGTTGAGCAGTAGGTGATGAATTTTCGATAGATGTTTGAGTGTTTGTATTTTTTTTGCACTGAGAGGCTAGATGACCTTGTTCTTTACAAATGTAACAAGACTGTTTTTCAAGTGAAAAATAAATTCGATAATTGATTTGTTCATAGTTAATTAATATAGACTCAGGAATATTTTCCAGATTTTTAGGAGAAATGTAAGTATAGCGTCGGAAACTCAAGATATGCTTAAATAAAGAGTTAGTTGTACCTATTCTTAGAAAATCCAATGGAGTTATTTGATGAATTGCAAAATTTTGTAGTTGAGTCTCTATAATACTGTGAGGTATTGATGGGGGGACATTAGAAATTATCAGTTTTTCGCTTGGTGTGACTAACTTCCTGGCTTGGATACGTTCCTGATTGATTACTATTGTTCCATTATCTGTTCTTAAAAATTCGGTGACTGTTTCTTCAGTAGTAAAATATACGCAAATACGATCATTTACAATCCTGGAAATGGCGAGAATTTTATTGGGATCGACTTTAGTTGCTATGGCATTTAAATAATCTTCAATTTTTGTATTTGGAAGTGAATTGAATAAAATGGCTTGGTTTTTGCTTGCGAATTTTTTGTTAGGTTGAGTCAGAGCGGTTGAATATAATTTTGATTGATTGGATGGATTAATGACATCTTGAGAATTTTGAAGTTCAGAAGATCTCTCCTCTGAAATTTCCTGCATATTGGGCCTATGTTGCCTGATTACGGCCCTTGTGCTTGGACAGGTTCATTAGTAATTAAGCTACTTAATTACCTCGTTACTGGTATTTATAACCGTTGTTTACTGTTTGTTGATTAAAAAATAGTAATAAAGATGATCTAACTTACAGTTTGATCCCAAAATCGGATTAAGCACTATATAATACACTATTATACCAACTTTGATAATTTTCTAACAAGTAAAACCACCTTAATTTTGATAAAAACTAAGAGCTAATCGGAAACACTGTTTACTAGTTAAGAAACCAGTTTCGAATTCATGAAAAATAATTGCTCTCATCTCGACGTTACTTTTAGACCTGTATCCCGCGTACCAAAAAAAAGTTGATTAATAGCAAGCTGAACGGTGAACTTAACTTAATAGAAGCTTGAACTTAATAGCTTAACGGTGTCTAGTAGGACAAACTTTGATGCATGGGAACACTGGAACAGGGGAAGTTTTAATTGTGGAACAGGTTAAAAATTTGGAATGTCAGACTACGAAAACGTTCCATGTATTTTGTCGTACATAACTTCCAATTGATTTGTTACCATTTCATTAAACTCTGATGCAAAAATCAGACTGGTGTCTTTGACCAACTGGGCATTTTATTGAGTGAAACACGAAGAACATGTCAAATGATAGGAATCATGTTGGTTAGTAATAGCTGTCTGACTTTTGCATGAGAGTTTAATGAAAGGGTAACAAATCAATTGGATGTTCTGTCCGACAAAATACATGAGACGTTTTCGTAATCTGGCGTTCCAAATTTTTAAACTGTTCCACAATTAAAACTTCCCCTGATCCAGTGTTCCCGTATATCAAAGTTTGCACGACTAGACACCGTTAAGCTATTAACAAATTTTCAGCTTGCTATTAACCTCTTAACGCACATATTTATTTGCAAAAATACGTCAAAAAATTGCGTATTTATTTTATTACAGTAAAATAAACTACAAACAAGACTATTGTCATTAGATATAATCTAAAGTAAAAAACGCATATTTTATTAGAAAAATATAAAATAACAAACACCCTCATGCGCTCACCCGAATTAACTCGGTCGTAACTGTTTACATACAAAATACTACAAGTAAGAGAAGAAAAAATCACAATTACTCAAGTATAATAATGTTAAATATTGCTAACAGTGTGATACACTCTAAAACAAGGGATTACACACAGAGGTACGTCACAGTCAAGGCAGAACGTGACGTCAGCAAAATAGAATTCTACTCATCGTGATCCCATCCCAGTCGGCAGTCGATCGTAGAAAATTTAAAATTAGAAACGAGAAAACAAGTGGACACGGGCGCCCATATAAAAATTTGTTAGGGGGGGGGGGGCAGACGTGAAGATGTTGCAGATTACATTTCATATACTTTGGATAACCATATATAGTTTAAAGCACCCGAAAAGCTAGGGGGCCACGGCCCCCCCTCCTCATAGGTGTGGGCGCCCATGCAAGTGGGGATACCGTTATTTAGCGCTAGAGGAATTAAAACGCGTAGGCGCCTTATATATCGTACAAATATTTTAAACACGAGTTTACTTGGTTAAGCAAAAATAGAAACGTAGTTTAACACCGAGTTAACTCGGGTAAGCACGTTAAGCGGTTAATCGACTTTTTTTGGCACGCGGAAACCAGGCCTATTTGAAATATGTACAGTAGTGTGCAAAAGAAACTGTCACACTATCGTTTATCAAAAGCGTGTCTAAAATCATCAAATTCTCAACTTAGACTGAACTATAACCCATCTATAACCATACATAATCATAAAGGAACAATATTATAACAGAGCAAGCATCGAGCAATAAAAAATATTTTTTTAAACCATCGAGTAATAAAAAAGACTTTTTTATTACTCAATGAGAGCAACTTAACAAGCACTTATCTAAATTTTTAGGAAAGTATCCTATTGTCGTGTCGTACTCTCTTAACAAATCATAAATTTTCAGAATTTGAAAAATTCGCATATGGACCACGTAGATAAAAACATCCTTTAAGTCCGAAAACCGCCAGCCACTTTGAATTAAAAAGCATTCCCGGAACTACTTTATGACTACAGTTGCAAAAGGGCAGTTCATATAATAAATAACATTTTCTGGCATTTTTGTTTAGACTGTTTGGAATATTAGAGTTTATATAAATATCTGAATCATTACTATTTGTTTTTTGAATTTATTTTCGTTTAAAAAAAATTACCATCAGTGGACTGCTTTTGGCCGCCCCTAAAATCGGCCGCCCGTGTGCGATGCACACTTTGCACACATGGTAGCGGCGGCCCTGCTCTTGACGATGCCCTATAGATAAAATGGGTATTATTGTATTGCTTATTTTAATTGTTGTTGGTTATAACCAAAATATACATTTTTTTCTGTACTTAATCTTCTTCTTCTTCTTCTTCTTCTTCTTCTTCTTCTTCTTCTTCTTCTTCTTCTTCTTCTTCTTCTTCTAGGACGTGATCCCGTTTCATACCACCTCTTCGGGAGGCGACCAAGTGGTCTTTTTGTATAGGGTTTATGTATTTTCTCATCACACCCAATTTCTCTAATTTCTCATAATGTATCTTCAGTTCTTATTATACCTCTCAAAGAAATTCCTCTTTTGGATCTTAATACTTTCATTTCTTTAGTTCTCATCAATATTTATGTAAGCAACGTTTCAGCTCTTGTTTTCTCTGCGTATGTTAGTACTGGTCTTACACATGCTTTATATATCCCGATTGTGCTCGCTTCTTCTTCTTCTTATATTAGGCCTCTTGCCCTATTTTTAACTGATTTTGAATTTGTATTCGTAATATTCGAAATCGACGTCAAAAGGGTAGACGACAAATGTCCTGGCTGAAAAACATTCGTGACTAGACCAGGTTAAACACACAGACGCTTTTCAGAAAAGCAGAAGATAGAGAATAATTTGCAATTTATTCGATAACATTATATTTAAATCGAACTCTCGGTGATTCAGTCATAGGTTATTTACAATAAAGACGCGACCTACCATAACCGTGAATACTTGCTAAATACAACAATAATCATAATCTCTTTCTTGCCCGAGTTAATGTTTATTTACACCTTTAAATAATAACAAACATGACAATCCAATGTTACTCGAGGTTATTGAATCCAAGAACAGATACTACATCGAGTAATGGCTTTGAATGAGTTTTAAACATATGTTATACAGAATGTCCTATTTTATAATACAGGAGTATGCTCTGTTCCTCCCCCTACATGCCTTCTATAGATTCATGAATTTGATTTCCATAAACTAACTTCTCCTTTTCTGTATTTAGGTAGATATTCCTCTCTTTATGGCTCTTAATTTAACATACTTATTCTTTGTTTCAGATTCCGTCAGTCTCGTTTCAACGCCAGAAGGATCAGGAAGAGAGTGGTCTTCAAGCATGGAGATTGTAACGTTGTCCAAGGTAACGTTGCGAAGCGGCGTAGAAAATACCTCCAGGATATCTTCACAACGTTGGTGGACGCACAGTGGCGCTGGACGCTGTTGGTGTTCGCGATGAACTTCTTTTTATCTTGGTTGTTGTTCGCTTTAGTGTGGTGGCTTATAGTATTTACTCACGGGGATCTCAGTGAGGAGCATTTAGTAAGTATATAATCAAAGTTTAAGGTTCATTATATGATTTAAATGTAGAACTGAAATACACACATGTCCAAAAGTTTGGAATAGGTACAATTAATATATCTACGCCTATGGTGGTTTCAAAACTGTTGTTGATATTCATTTTAGAGCGTTTTTACATGAAAATAATAAAAACTTTGAATCGTTTTTGTATCATTTTGCCCAATTTGGTCACATTCAACTGATTAGCGTATTTACACATTATTTCGGTCTGTGTTTAAATTTGAATTGAGCCGTTTAAAAATGTCTAGGAACGTGATATCTCACTTTGATAGATCTAGAGTAATTGCTTTGATACAACAGGGCTTTAGTCAAAGTGATATCGAGAATATTGTTGATGTTACTCGGAGTGCTGTATCTAAAATTAAAAAAATAATTCCAGGAGACAAATGACGTCAAGGATCGTCCCAGAAGTGGTAGAAGTCGATGTATAACAGCAGCACAAGATCGGCAGATAACATTGATAGCTCAAAGAATTCGTCTGGAATCCACAAGTGGTATATCCAGAGCAATTTCTAGGCTGCAAGGACTGAATATTTCACGCCAAGCAATAGCACGTCGACTAAATGCTGTCAATTTGTATCGTAGAAGGCCCTTACATGTTCCTAAACTAACCTACTAGAACAAAATAGTAAGGTTGCAATGGGCTAGAGAAATGGTGCAACATGGTCCTAACTGGAATAACGTGATGTTCTCTGATGAGTCAAAAATTGGCTTGGTATCTGATTCGCGAAGAACACTGATTTGGAGGGCCCCAAGACAACAAGCCCGACTAGGACCAGCCCAACCGCGTGTCCCGTTTGAAGATGGCAGTATTATGATTTGGGGTGGTATTATGAGTGGTACACGGACGCCCCAGCTGGTTCTGGAGAGAAGTGTCACTGGTGCTGTGTACATCGAGGAAGTTTTAAATCCTGTCGTACGTCTATTCCGAGGGGCAGTAGGTGATGAATTTGTGTTTATGCATGACAACGCACCTTCTCATCGAACAGCAGCAGTACTAAATTTTCTGGAAGAAGAAGGAATATCTACACTACAGTGGCCCTCGAATTCCCCCGATATGAAGGTTATTGAACATGCTTGGGACATTCTCAAAACACGCATCAAAAACCGAAACAATCCCCCTATTACACTTAGCGAACTAAAAAATGCTGCTCGTGAAGAATGGGAGAGAATTCCGCAAGCCCAGCTCAACCAGTTAACCGGCAGCATGCCAAATCGCCTACAGGCATGCATACAGGCCAATGGAGGAAATACTAATTATTAGTTTTATTGAAAATTATTTTTTTCTTTACTAATTTATTTTTAAATGTAAGTTGTACTTTCTAAGTTTTTCACTCCAAGAGAATAACTATTTTTTTGCATATCGTTATCTGGTTTTGAGATTTATTTAGTATTGTTAAGAATTGAAACAAGATAATCTTTAACTATTCAGAAAAGTTTATTTATAAAAATCAATAAAAAGACGAAATATTCAAATATTCCAAACTTTTGGACATATGTGTAATGTTAACTAATGCGAACGAATACTTTAAGCAGATGGCTCATTAAGCTGATCAGTCGGACTAAGAAATTACTCAATACTTTTTAGTAAAAGTAATATATAGGGTGAGGCAGATAAAGGGCCTATTAGAAATATCTCGAGAACTGAAAGTACGAGAATCATGAAAATTGGAATACAGGGGTTTTGAGGTATGAGCTATTTAATGAAAATATTTTGGTCTCTTTGTTACTTCCGGTTATACCGGAAGTTGATTGTAACTTCGTTTTTTTTAAATGAGACACCCTGTATATTTTTACATTTTTGGTTTCTGCTCGATGTCTTCTTTCTTAAAATATGAGGTTTTGTAATATTGTACAGGGTAATTTAAAAGATAATTACGGTTTTTTATAAATTTTGTAGCAAACTTCACACCCTGTAGAATTGTACTGATTTTATATCAAAAACTCCATTTATGTTCAAGTGATTTTTAACATAGTCTATTATTATCAAAAATTAATAATATAGCGAAATGTTTAATTTTAGTATACAGGGTTGGTCGAAACTCGGAATGAGTATTTTCTGAGTTTTCTTAAATAGAACACCCTGTATTTTTGTATTGTAATGAAATAATATTTTACAGTACTTTTTTATTTCTTAAGCATTCCCTATACCTAACTGCTTTAATTTGTAAGTTATTCGTAGTTCTTTAAGACAAACATTAATTGCAACAAAAATTACGTGAAATTTTATTAGGTTTGCCGTGAAAATATTAAATCGTAAATTTTTTTTTGAAAATAAATACATGTTAATCTATAATGATCCTTAATTTATTAATATTGGATGAGATACCAAAATACATACGTTGTTAAGATTGTTGGTGCATAAAATATTAATAAAAACAAACCATATTCTACCTAGTTGGCTATGGCTTTGACACTAAACTTGATTAAACATTAGACATTACTTTATTTTTATAGTTCCAGTTGCTTTGTTACCATTACTAATATAAATTTTTGTAATGGGGAACTGATTAGTAAAGTTTTTGTTCTAAGACAGTATATCAAAAATGTACTACTAGCAATAAGAATTTATCATCTGCAACTCCCTGATAGACGACAACCAAGAAGAGAAACTTTTCAAAGTTTACTAGAATAGTTTCGACGTACCTACTAGACACTTAAATTACGAGAGTGTTCATACTAATATGCAGATTCTCAGTGACACTAACATTTAATTCATTTTAATCATTTACAATAGTTTTTGTTCGATCAGATTTCTAGTAATCTATATGTCCAGTTCGTTAAAACCGCTCTAGTAAATTTTGAAAAGTTTCTCTTTTTGGTTGTCATCTATCATGGAATTGCTGATGATAAATTCTTATTGCTAGTAGCACATTTTTATTTGTTATACTCTCCTAGAACAAAAAAACATCTGAATCAGTTCCTCATTAGAAAATTTCATATTAAGTAGTAATGGCAGCAAAGCAACTGGAACTTCAAAAATAGTAGAATGTTTAAGTAAAGGAAATGTTTAAGCATATTTAGTGTCAAAGTCATAGCCAACTAGATAGAATATTTTATGTTTTTATTAATATTGAACACACCAACTATCTTATTACGTAGGTATTTTGATATATCAACCAGTATTAATAAATTAAGGGTCAGTCGAGATCAATATGTGGTTATTTTCGAAAAATTATTTATGATTAAATATTTTCACGGCAAACCTAATAAAATTTCACGTAATTTTTGTTGCAATTAATGTTTTTCTTAAAGAACTACGAATAACTTACAAATTAAAGCAGTTAGGTATAGGGAATGCTTAAGAAATAAAAAAGTACTATAAAATATTATTCTATTACAATACAAAAATACAGGGTGTTCCATTTAAGAAAACTCAGAAAATACTCATTCCGAGTTTCGACCAACCCTGTATACTAAAATTTAACATATCGCTATATTATTAATTTTTGATAATAATAGACTATATTAAAAATCACTAGAACATAAATGGAGTTTTTAATATCAAATCAGTACAATTCTACAGGGTATGAAGTTTGCTACACAATTTATAAAAAACCGCAATTATCTTTTCAACTACCCTATATAATATTACAAAACCTCATATTTTAAGAAAGAAGACATCGAGCAGAATCCAAAAATGTAAAAATATATAGGGTATCCTATTTAAAAAAACGAAGTTACAATCAACTTCCGGTATAACCGGAAGTAGCAAAGAGACCAAAATATTTTCATTAAATAGTTCATACCTCAAAACCCCTGTCAAACCTAATAGGCCCTTTATCTGCCTCACCCTGTATAGATCATATAAGTAAATAATGTAAAAATATATATGTTACCTAATTGGTGTACTAGTTATCACGCCATATTTTCATTGATCATCCCACACAGAGACTGACCAAGACCTCCTGTCGTAGAACATTTCTTTCGAGATATTTTAACGCTTTTATTTTCTTCTCTTTTCTGAATTTCTAATAATTACAATGCCCTATGACTGTAGGGCATATTATGAATAACTAGAATTTCTATATCCACCGGATATTCGACTGTTCGTGTCAGCGAGATTCAGCAATATGGAATATATAGAATAAGTAGAAGCGATATTTCCGAAACAATTGCCACATTTTTTTAAATTGCTTTATACCGTTCCACCAATTACTCCAAATTGATCCATTCGAGTTTTCGAGCAATTATTGCTCAAAAACTTGCCCATATAAGCTCACCCTTATTGCTGTCTTGCATATTCATACATTTTGAACATTGTGGAATTAAAAGAGATGAAACCAGTAGAGGTGGAAATTATCGATATAAACGTATAAATTAACATTATTTCACATAGTTTCCCACTTTAGACGCCTGTGACAGGAGTATTTTATAATATTCTCCTGTCACAATGACAGTTCTCATACTCCTCCGATACGTCTCAAGGTGGGAAACTACGTAATGTAATGTTATTTATTCGTTTATATCGACAATTTCCACATCTACTAGTTTCATCTCTTTTTACTTCACAATGTATTATGTTTTCCATTGCTATTTTGCGCGCTCGTCACTGTATTATCAATTTTAAACATGCAGTGATAAGCGCGTTAATAACCGGCAAAATAACGCAAAAGATGGAAAACATAATAGGTTGTGAAGTGAGAAGAGATGAAACTAGTAGAGGCGGAAATTATCGATATAAACGTATAAATTGATATTACATTACATAGTTTCCCACCTTTAGACGCATCTGAGGAGTATAACCACAGTCACTGTGACAGGAGAATTTTATAAAATACTAAGTAGGTACTAACCTAACCTATATGTGACAGAAGTCTTCAGAAGGTGGAAAACTATGTAATGTAATGTTAATTTATACTTTTATATCGATAATTTCCATCTCTACTAGTTTCATCTCTTTTTATTTCGCAATGTATTATGTTTTCCATCTTTTGCGTTATTTTCCGGTTATTAACGCTCTCATCACTTTATACTTATTTGTACGGCAAGAGCAGAGTTTTATTTTTTTCTTTCTTTTACTTCTTACAGTAACCGGGCTCCATTTTTTTCTATTTTGAAGAATTATTATTTCTTTTCCGTAGATGAAAAATACCTCATGATGTACAAAAACTTGCTATGAATAATAAGAACGGATAATAAATCTTAAAAAGTCAAGATTAAAAAGAAATAAGAATATAAAAAGACAACGATATCTAGAATATATTAACTAAAACGATAAAGGAAATAGCCTGATGTACTATAATAAAACAAAACATATATTAAAATTCCAAAATATACTAAATAAAAAGAATTTATACATAAATACTGTTGGTGGAAAATTAAACCATAAAAAACAGTGAGCGATAGAGAGCGAAAGAGGGAGAGACTCTTGAAGAGGAAGAGAACTATACAAATTTACTAAAAAGTGCATTGGTAAATGAGAAAAAGTTTCCAAAATTTTAAGTAATAGTTTTAAAAATAAATCGATTCACCCCAAAAATTAGTATGTATTCATTTCAGTCCTTCTTTTACCCAATTATAAGTAAGCTGATTCCTACCCAGCCGCAGTAGCTCCAACTGTACAACGTGAGTGTATCCTACAGTGCCGAATAATATTGGTAGGTTTCCACTGAAAACAAAAATCGGAAAAAATCATTGGGCGCCAGTGAAACGAGTATGCGCGATGGACTACCCCAGCTAATTGAAACAATATTCGAAAATATTATTCCAATCGTACAAAATAGCCATCGCTACACCCTCAGCTTAGCTCAGTCACTCATGTGTGTGTTCGTCTTGTCCTAATCTTAGAAATGAACTCTAAAAATTTGGAATGGAAGCAAACAAAACAGTATTTTTGACTAATCATGTTTATTGTTCATAAAAATATAATAAAAATATGACTTGGAAAATGCATTAACAAATATATTCAAATTCTTGCCAAAAACTAACCATTCTGGATTATACTTATGGCTTTTGGTATTGATGGTAACTTCTTTATGTTGAATGGTACTCCTGTAGACTTCTTGTAGGCCTGGGCGGATGTTCGGCCCTAAGCCCCTGCAGGTAGAGATGGTGGTCGTTGCAGTCTGGATGTCATGGTTGTCTTCGCCTTATGTTCCATCACTCGTGTGGATGGCTTGAAGTTCCCGAAGGGAGAAAGGCTGATTTCTATCCAAAAAACTATAAAATAGAGACACATATCAATCACTAAAAAGAAAAACCAACGTGTGCCGTCTGCCATTCTAATCGTCAGAAAGAGTAGCAGATGACAAGAATAAATTAAATGAAATTTAGATGAGAAGAATAGTTAAAATTTGATTACTAAACATGCATATATGTAAATTAGAAAGAAATATCTAAAACTAAAATATCAGAGCACATGGTCTGACATTGGAGGTTAGGTTAGATATAAAAAAACATTAGAAAGACTGTTAGATGGAGAAATGTAATTAAAAAAATAATAATGAATTTTCTCACTCCAAGAGAAAGATGATTTGAATAAAAATGATTTATTTTTCACATAACATGCCTTTTATAAGATTACCACCGCCATTTGGAGAATTGCAATGACAGCGAGTGGGGATGAAGTGTCACTTTCATGACAGTGCGACATAGGTAGTGGCGGGCATGTTCCGTATTGAAAAACAGATACTTACAGAATAAGAATGTACGGGGTACGTTCAGTATGTTCAATCGACTATTTAAATAAAAAGAGATATAGTAAATAAAAGATAATAAAAGAGGATAATAAAAGAGGATAATAAAAGAGGATAATACAAGCGAATAATCAAAGAGGGCGCCAACGAGTTTTTAACGAAGAGAACTGGTAAAAGAAATAGAAGAAAATAATTACTAATGAAACATTAAAGAAAATAAAGTAAAATAATTATTTAAAAATAAAATATCAAAGATGTGATGTTTGTAACGTTACAAATGGTCTATTTGGGAAATGAAAGTCAGAATTTACAAAAGAGTCATCAGACTAATAATGACATATGGGACAGAAACACGACCTGACACAGAGAGAACAAAAGGAATGCTAGAAATAGCAGAGATGAAAACGAATCAAAAATCAATGGTAAGACACTATGGTACAGAGCTAGAAGTACAGATATACAACGCAGATGCAAGGTGGAGAATATTAAGAACTGGTAAGAAACAGAGAAACAAAGAGTAGAATGGAATGAGCACATAAACCGAATGACAATAAATAGAGTAGTAAGGACGGCGAGAGACGTTTTCCCAATGGGAAGATGATGTAGAAAACCACGAAAACGATGGAACGATAACTTACTGGAGGCACATTGAAGAAACAGACAGAGCCATGTCCACCGGCGCCCATATAAAAATTTTCAGGGGGGGGGGCAGACGTGAAAATGCTGCACATTATATTTTGTATACTTTGGATAACCATATATAGTTAAAAGCACCCGAAAAGCGAGGGAGAGCACGGCCCCCCCTGCCCATGGCCATGTCTACACAAAAAGAAGAAAAAGACTACATTGGGAGACTAGTACAAACTACCAAGTAGTAAATTTGCCCAATACAGTTCTCAATTTGCTCTTAATTGCAATTGTTCCTAACCGATGTTAAATAGTTAAATATCTAGGTCTCTCTATGTAGGTCCCCTATAGTTTTGTACACCGCACTGGTGCGAAACAGAGAATATGCTCATTTCACATAATGATATTTTTTTACTAGCAAACTGTTGCTTCCGTGATATTTATCGTTTATCCTAGTATGGAAGTTGTATGTATGTTTGTGATTATATATATACGTATTGTCGGAATACTTCAAAAAGCAAATAAAAAAGTTTTAGTGAAGAAGAAGAAACATGGAAAAGTCAATATTAAGAATGTTTAAAAAACAACATTGTCCTATTTTAAACTAAAACTTTTTTATATAATGTACTTCATTTGTTCTTTGTCGCTATGTCCAGGAAATCTTGTAATCCATTTTAAACATACTTCCAGACCAGCTGGATATCTGAAATTTGCAGAATAGCTCAGAACTCGATAAAAAAGCTCAATAAAAAATATTCAACAGGATGCATTTTTTAATGCATCCTTGCATTAAAATGCATTTTTAAGGATGCATTGAGTTTTATTTAATCTACATTAAGAACTAAGGTCTTTGAAAGAACAACAAAATGGTCAATTGAAGTACTAAAAATAACGAAGCCTATAAGAATTGTTCAAAGGAAGATAATAGTGGAATAATTCATTAGAAATAATACAATGGAAACAGGGCAAAATAAAAATTTTCACAAATAATAAAATCATAATTTGTTCAGGCATGGGCCAATCTTTACTAGTCAACTAGAGATACATTGGAACGTTGTTCGAAATATTGGCACTTCACTGGCTTTAAATATAAACCCAAGTGTTTAAAAATAAAGACTAATTTCTTATAAACATGATTTTCTTTCAAATAAATACTACGTAAGTATCAATCAACATTTACGCAGAAAGCATGTGGCTCCTGTGTTTAAAATTAAATTAAATTTTTAACATAGTCTTTGTAGAAAGTGAATAGGGAGGAACGAACCAAGCTGCAGGAGTGTATTCTATGTACAAAAAAAAAAAGATAACTTCTAAATAACTTTTAAATGTTTTTATCTCATAATAATTGTTTTTTATGGAATTGAAAACATTTTTAATTTGCTATTTATGTATTTTCATATTATTTTTATCACTACTCAAAAATATTGCGTTAGTCCTAACATTTTATGTTCTCGTTTTCACAAAGATAAGGCTCATATTATATAGCTCAGGGGTCACCAATTAGCGGACCGCGGTCCGCATCCGGACGGTGGGCTAGTTTTGAGCGGACCGCCATTAAATTCAGAATAAAGTGTTTGGCAATTTTGAAAATATTTGGCCATGAAATTGTGTACTATGCTTGGCTCAACTTATGTGTACTCGGTACAGATCTCAGCTAACAGATGAATATCTCAACTCCCTAATGAGAATAATTTGCACTAAACTCGCTCCAAACTTCAGACAGGTTGTAGGTACATAATAAATAATATGATTTTTCTCACTGATTATTTAAGAGTTTTCCCCTTAGTGTTATACTTATTACCTATAATCATTAATTTTGAATTTAAGTAAACTGTAATATAAAATTGTCATGTGCGTTTTTTATACTCATTTAATAAGTTTGCAACAAAACAGCTTGCATTGAAACTAATGTTGAAAATATTAATAGACCAGGGCGCATCTGTAAAAATATTAGTACATTTGGACGTTGAGAGGTGACTCAAATTTTTTTGCAGAAATAGCTTAAAAATAACTCAAATAATAATATTTGAGTTATCCTCCCTCTCAAAAAGGTCCGCAACATTGTTTAAATAATCAAAATGTCAAAAAATTAAGGAAAAATTCGATTTTTTTCTTGGTTTTTTGATTATAACTTTAAAAGTATTCATTTTCGAGAAAAGTTGTACTAACATAAAAGTTGCATAATTAAATTTCTAATAATATAGAATTAGCTATAAATTGAAAAAATAGTCACCCTTGTTGCAAAATAGCAATAATTGCGAAGAAACCATACAAAACCAAGTATTCACATTTTACGTTTTTTAACTATTTATGCTACACTTAGGACCTTCATATTTCACCCAGAAAAACTTTATGATACAGTAAAACAATACTGTAAATTTCATTAAGATCGATTCAATTTATTTTGCAAAATCAATTTTGCAATCCAGCTTTCGCAAAAAAATTAATTTTTTTAAAATGTTACAGAACTGAAAATAAAGTTGATAGCAAGTTGAAATTTTTTTTGCATATAGAAGTGTACTGTACCTTTCATATGCAATTTGCAAAATTTAAATCAATTAACTACCACGGCGTCAGGAATTTTTTTAAATAAATACTAATTGAATGGTGGGCTACAACAACGTTGTAAGCGACAGATTAGGTCAAAGTGAGGTTTTAATGCAATATTGTTGTATATTCAAAGACCAATCCGAGCATCTTTAAAACAGCCTAAAATAATTTTGCCTTCCCTGAGTTTTTCGTACCGCAATGTTGGTATCCGTGCAAAAACGTTGTATGTATGTCACTGTCAAACTACTGTCACTGTAAAAATGGAGGTTAACGTGTCGCTGCGTACCCTTTTGAACATAAATAGAGGGAAAAAACGCAAAATCAATATTAACCAGTGGAAGAGAAACATCCGTAAGAGTCATAGAAATGCAGGTGAAGCATATATATCTGTTAGAAACGAGAATGTACCAGAAAAACCCCGTCCACATGAGGTGAGTGCAACAATGTTGTATATTTTGTTAGGAAACGTATTTTTGTGTAGCCTTATCATTGTCGTTAGCTTTGTTATGATCTGTGCTCGTCCGTAATTTGTGTATGATTTGAAATTCTGCATCTTTCGATAACTTCAAATAATGGTAGGGGAGCAAAGTATGCTAAATGTGCAGTCACTCGAGCGCTGTGGGGACCTATTGGGTTGTGATTGGGTTTGGTATCATTCGATAGATTTTTCAAAAATATTAAACAAGAGTGTATTTCGCAGTTTTTGGATGTTTATTTTGCGAAATATCGCGCAATTTGTATTTAAAATTTTAAATTTAACCCCCCCCCCCCTAAATAAGTATTTTTATATTTTAGGAGCGACTATGTAAGTGCAAATCTGTTTGCAAGGCTGATAAAATTCAAGGCCAGTTTGGAGATCTCTTCACAAAATTCCATAGCCTGGATTATAATGGACAAACTGCGCACCTGGCCAGTTGTATGGAACTTCAAGAGCCACAACGTAGACGGGTTCCCGAAGACATCTCCAGACGACAATGTACTGTACGATACCACATCCTTATTGGAGTGAAGAAATTACCAGTGTGCCAAAAAACTATATGTCAAGCATTTGGAATAACACCTCGAAGAATCCAACACATTCAGCAGAAGATAAAAACAGATATGCCGTTACGTGATCAACGTGGAAAACACAATAATAGGCCTAAAAAAGTCCACGAAACCGCCAAAGAACGCATAAAAGAACACATAAAGTCGTTTCCACATCAAGAAAACCATTATAGTCGCGCTGCATCTTCGAAGAACTGCCTTCCTGCTGAATTAAGCTTGAAAAAAATGTACAAACTGTTTTGTGAAAAGTATCCGCAATGCAATGTTTCCCGGCGCACTTACACTGACATATTTCAATCAGACTTTAATCTGCGCTTTGGTCTCCCTCGCTCAGATACGTGTACGTTTTGTGATAAAATGTATATCAAGCGTGTGGCTACACCAGACGGTCCAGAAAGAAAAGCTATTCTTGTTGACAGTGAACTCCACCATGCACGTGCTGAGGCTGGATACAAAGCATTGAAGTTGGATGCTGAAAAGGCTAATCCACAACTCGTCGTACTCTTCACTGATCTTCAGCAAGTGTTGTACTGTCCAACATTGACTCATTCTTCAGTATTCTACCAACGTCAGTATGCCACTTACAACTATGATATTCACGATGCAGGTTCAAACGATGCCACTATGATGTTGTGGCATGAATCTATTGGTAATCGTGGTTCTACAGATATCGCTTCAGCTTTCCTGTGTTACATAAAACATAACTTTCGTCCATTGAACTCAGGAGAAATAAAAAAACTCATTGTCTGGTCTGAACGATGCGTCGGCCAGAATAATAACTGGAGAATGCTGTCCATGTTCCGTTTACTGATTGTAAATAGATATTTCACTCAAGTAGAACAAAAGTTCTTAACTAGCGGTCACAGCTTCTTACCTTGCGACCGTGATTTTTCGCTCATAGAGAGAAAGAAAAAAACAGCAATGGTGAATGTACCCTTCGACTGGGTAGTAGTGATTGCCAACTCACGTCCCAGCAAGCCCTTCAATGTGTACTACATGGAGCAAAAAGACTTCAAAGATTTTTCAGCATGTGAGAACTACTTATGGAAAGATCCCAAATGTAAGATCACTGAGTACCGTTGGTTCAAATTCGACAGCGATGATCCTACGAGAATAATGGCTAGAACTTCTCACAACATTATGCAACCTTGGCAAACATTCTCACTTGTGAATAAAAAATGGGGTGCAAAAGCCATCAGAGCATTCAACTACCAAATTGATGCGTTGCCGAATGCGTATACCGGGCCTATAAAAATAAAAGAAGAAAAACGCAAAAATCTACTGGATATGTGCCAGTACCTGAAACCCGAATACCGAGAGTTTTATGAAAAATTAGAATAGGATGGAACATTATTAAGTTTAAATTTAAGGAGCATTAAACTGTGTACTTAGCATATAAAACCTATTAATAAACATTTTGAATTGATTATAGTTTATTATTAATATTAGATACTTTTTTTAAATCCTAAATAAGCCAAAACATCGCATAGTAATCAGGTGCAACACTGTTATATATCCAGTATATACAACATTGTTGCTGGGATATTTTTTTAAATAATTTTTTTCTGCTTACTCTGTGCAAAACTTGCATAATTTGTTTACACATCTATAACTTTATCTTGTTGTTAAGTGAAATTGATTTTTTTTCAGTGCTTATTTTCATAAATAACTTGTCAATACGTTTTTTTCATCTCCTACATAATCTCAATTTTGTCGCTTACAACGTTGTTGTAGCCCACCATTCAATTATTGGTGCTACGCGCAGGACAGCGGATAGTTTGCTCTGATTGGGCATTCCAATGACCTTTGATAATGATTGATACATTTTAATTTTTATTACATTTCGGTATAAATAAATCAATTTGTTTATTGCAAAATAAAAACAAAAACTCTATCCTTTAAAATAGCACTTTTTTCAGCAAAAACTTTCTTTGTTCATATATTTTAACTTAGAGAATAAAAGTTTATTATTTTGAAACATATGCAATTGTTTAAACAATATTTTACAAACAATAATAAAATTAGTTTGATTTTTGTGGAATTAAAATATTAAAATACAACAAAATATAGAGTAAGAAAATAATATATTAGATAAAGATTGGAAGAAAGTTTGGTGGAAATCAACTTGTGTGAATCGAACACCGCTGTCTTGCGCGTAGCACCAAAAATTATTGTTTATTTAAAAAATTTCCTGACGCCGTGGTAATTAATCGATTTTCATTTTGCAAATTGCAGATGAAAGGTACAGTACACTTCTACAAGCAAAAAAAAATCAACTTGCTATGTGCTTTATTTTCAGTCCTGCAACATTAAAAAAAAATGAATTTTTTTTACGAAAGCTGGATTGCAAAATTTATTTTGCAAAATCTATTAAACCGATCTTAATGAAATTTACAGTGTTGTTTTACTATATCATAAACTTTTTCTGGGTAAAATATGAAGGTCCTAAGGGTAGCATAAATGGTTGAAAAACGTAAAATGCGAATACTTGTTTTTGTATGGTTTTTACGCAATTATTGCTATTTTGCAACAAGGGTGACCATTTTTTAAATATATAACTAATTCTATATTATTGGAAATTTAATTATGCAACTTTTATGTCAGTACAACTTTTCTCGAAAATGAATACTTTTAAAGTTATAATCAAAAAACCAAGAAAAAAATCGAATTTTTTTTTCATATTTTGATATTTTGATTTAAACAATGTTCCGGATCATTTTGAGTGGGAGGATAACTCAAATATTATTATTTGAGTTATCTTCAAGCAATTTCTGCAAAAAAATTTGAGTCACATCTCAACGTCCAGCTCAAAACAGATGCGCCCTGGACTATAAAGATACATGTTAATTACCATTTTGTACTAAGTATGATTATTTATTTTAAATTTTTCAGTTTCAATAACTGGATTTAAAGAAAGTTAATAACTATGTATGTGTATGTACAAAACTGAAGAAGTCTAAAAACTTGAGAAAGACGTCATTAACATTAAAAATGTAAATTCCTAACTTTTAAAATATGCTCAGTACCAATTTACAATATTTCTGTGTTACTGATAATAACATCAAAACAATACACAATCAATTTATATTTTATTTACTGTACCAGGAAAGTATTCAACTCTACAGTGGCCAAAAAACAATCAGATATTAGTTTGCCTTTCCATATATGATATGTTGTGAGGCCGCTCCCGAATAAAAAATTTTCTGATTCGGTTTCTTTGCGGATTCCTGTTGAAAAGTGTCTCCTTTAAACAAATCAGAAGGGGCCCGGGGTGCCGGGAAAAAAATTTTTTTTAAACAAATTCAAAATTACCTTTTTGGCCCGAAAAATGTCCGTGATTTTGGGTTTTTTTAGGCACTTTTAAAAAACAGAATGGTCTGTTATTTTTCTCAAAAGTTGATAGTTTTCGAGCTTAAGCGATTTAAAATCTGAAAAATGGAAAAATACGCATTTTCGAGGATTGAAAATTCATAAATATGTAGATTATTAGATTTCAGGTTGCCAAGTACCTCAATTGAAGTTTATACATTCAATTTCAAGATTCTTAGGCGTAGTCGGGGGGCATATTTCAATATAGACCGTTGTTTTTATGGGGCGTCTCTGTCGCTCTTATACATATTATACGTACTTATGCGAAAAATTCCCAACAAATACTTGACATTAATATTTTATAATTTATTATTAACATAGATTTTAATAATTTGTTTATTTATTTAATTAATTATTGTCTTCTTCTTCTTCTTTTATATAGGCAGTACTGCCTGTTTTTCTTCAACGGTGCCTTTCATTCTGCCCCTAAGTTGTCATTCCATCTTTTCCTTGGGCGTCCTATACTTCTCCTGCCTAACGGTGACTTGTCCCTGGCTATTCTTACTATCCTTGATTCAGACATCCTGCTTATGTGCTCATTCCACTCTTCTTTTCTGTTCTTTACCCAGGTATTTATATTGTCTACTCCACATATGCGTCTGATTTCCTCACTTCTTACCCTATCCTGTAGTCCTTTTCCAGCAATCCTTCTTAAGATCTTCATTTCGTTGGTTTCCAGATGTCTTCGTGTTTTGCTTGTATCTGGTCTTGTTTCGGCCGTGTAAGTCATAACTGGCCTAATAACTGACTTATATATTCGGGCCTTTGTTTCCAATCTTAGGTGTTTGTTTTTCCAAATTGTGTCGTTTAGGCATCCGGCCGTTCTACTGGCTTTAATTATTTGGTCTTTTACCTCTTCTTCGATATTGTTGTCGACTGATAGATTAATTCCCAGATATTTGAAAGTCATTACTTGTTGTATAATTTGATTGTCTAACTCCAATTTGCATCTTATTGGTTCTTTGGCAATTACTAAGCTTTTTGTTTTTTGGACTGATATTTTCATATTCATTTCTTTTGCGTTAATGTTGAACTCGTGCAATAATCTTTGTAGGTCGTCTTCGCACTCTGCTACTAACACGGTGTCATCAGCGTAACAGAGTATTTTTATCTCTCTATTGCCCATTTTGTACCCTCTTTTTTTCTTCACTTGTTTTATTATTGCATCCAATATTATGTTAAACAGTAGAGGGCTTAGTGAATCTCCTTGCCGGATTCCTGTGTTCTGTTATTATGCCATTGACTTTCATCTCTATTTTATTTCTTACATATATGTTTTCTATCAGTTTTATGATATCCAGTGGTAAATTTTTCTCATATAGAAGGTGTATCACATCTTTTAATTGGATTCTATCAAACGCTTTCTCTAGGTCTATGAAATAGAAAAAGGCTGGTTTGTTATATTCTAATGATTTCTCCGCTATTTGCCTTATCACAAAAACTGCATCGTTACATTATCTTCCACTTCTAAATCCTTGTTGTTCATCCGATATATTTATGCACGCCATTATTTTCTCCATAAGTATTTTTGTTGTGCGTTTCAGTATAGTGCTCAGTAAATTTATCCCTCTATAGTTACTGGGGTCTGCCCTATCACCTTTCTTAAATAACGCTATCATTTGAGTGGTTCTCCATTCTTCTGGAATTCTTCCTGTATTTATTATTTTACTTATAAGGATATTCAGTTCTTTGTGAAGTCTATCTCCTCCGTACTTTAAAAGTTCATTAGCTATTCCATCTTTCCCAGGAGCTTTTCGATTTTTCATCTTTTTTAAGGCTTTCTTTATATCCTCCGCTTTAATTTCTGTTTTCTCATCCGATTCTAATCGTGGTGTTTCCAGTTCTTTGTGATTAGCTGTTTGATAAAGGTTTTTTAGGTAAGTTGTCCACGTATTTGTATCAATTTGTGTCAATGTGCTAATTCAATAATCCAATCAAAACAATTGAAATAAGCCCCGATTACTCATCAGAATCTTGAAATTGAACGTTTAAACTTCAATTTAGGCACTTCACAACCACAAAAATAATAATTTAAACATGAGTATTCAAGCTTCGAAAATGCTTATTCTCGCATTTTTTCAGATTTTAAATCGCGTAGAACTTGAAATCTATCAAGTTTTGAGCAAAATGACAAGATCTTTTTTGTTTAGGATGACCCAAAAATGCTAAAAATATATTTTCGTGAAAAAATGTGACGTTTTGGATTTGTTAAAAAAAAAAATGTTAAACAATTTCTGCCAAAAATTTTGCACCCTTCTGACTCGTTTATAGGAGATAATTTTTAACAAGAATAATTATAAACCGAATTAGAACAACCAGACACAGGTAGCATTAAGTCCGGACCCCGAAAGTGTCATAGGTTTTCGAAACGGGCCCTCAGGGAATCTAATTGGTGACCCCTGAATATTGCTGATATTCATCCGTTATCTGACAACCCTCAGTTGCCAACAATTGAATAACAGTACGCATATTATTTTTGAACGGTGTTTAGACCTGGGATCTCATTTTACAAAGTATCGTTGCAAATTTTCAAATCATCATTATTTTTGACTTAGGTCTCACTGAATAAGAATTTTTCTGTTTTGCAGTCACTTTTATGCTGCGTTATTCTTTGTTTTAACCACTGCGATGTTTGGCCCTATACATAATATTGTCTCTGATTTAGAAGCGGTGTCTGGTCTAAGCTTCGAAAATAAGCTGTAATTGGATATGCTCTCGAATTTGGTTATTTTGATTTTAGGAATTCCACTCAGCAGCTTGTATTGTTGGTTGTGTGTGTGTGTGTGTCATCGAATTTCCTGACTGTGGACTTAATCCATTAGCCGAACTTATTTTTGCTCTACAGATATTTATCTCACATATTACTATTAAAATAAGATTTTGTATTTTAAAGATATACCTAGATTCTATAACAATAAATGGATAATTTAATCTTTAGCTACAATCATACAATATTTCATTTATATACATATATCTATATCATAAATATATTCTAGTATTATTCAATATTATTCTTTATTATGTTTTTTTTTTAATATTATTTTCTTTTTTTTTTTTTTTTTTTTTTTTTTTTTTATTTTTTATTTTTATATATCATTCATTTTTTATTTATTCATTTTATTTTCTTTCTTTTTTTTCTTTCTTTTTTTTTTTTCTTTCTTTTTTTTTCTTTTTTTTTTATTATTATTTTTGTTTGTTTTTTTTTTAATTGTATTATAAGGAATGTCAACAAGGAGTACTTCTGCTCAGGGGTCTTTCAGAGCAATGCACACACACAAGACTAGACCACGGAAAGGTAGGTAGACAAATGGGATAAACACAGGTATTATAGTTTACAATTTTAATTTTATACTAAGTATGTGTTTAATTAGGATCTCATATACACGTTCGTCTAAACTAGATAATATTGTTATTAGATTAAAAGGTCTTGTAATATTGGTTTCTCTATATACTTGATTCATGAAATGATTTATTTCGATTATCTTTAGTCTACAGTTTAGTATCATGTGTTCTGCAGATCCTAACTCACCACACTCACAAAGATTACTATCACTAAGACCTATTTTAAATTTGTGTTCTGGAATTAGACAGTGTCCAAATCTAAGTCTGCATATATATGAAACAACGATTTTTTCGCCGTGATAATGATTAAACCAGGATTTAGCTGGAATATTTAATTGTATGTTTTTATAGAATAGCCCTTTTGTTGAGTTGTTATACCATTGTTGCCAGGTTTTGGTTTTATTGCTAGTAATATTAGCGTAAATATCATTTAATGTTAATTTATATTCACTTTCAATTTCTTGTTCGGTAGCCTTCTTAGCTAAAGTATCTACTATTTCATTGTGTTTAAGATTAGAGTGGGCTTTTACCCAACAAAATGATATTTGTTTGCCCTTATCCTTAAGTGCGATATATGCCTTAATAATATCAATATATATGTAGTTTGATATGTCCTTCAAACTTTCCAGTTTAAGTAAAGCACTTTTGCTGTCTGTAAGGATTAGGAATTTCTCTTCATTATTGTTTATACTGCTTATATACTGCAATGCTCTCAGTATTGCAATAAGTTCTGCTGAAAATGTTGTAAAATTTTCATTAAGTCGTATACCCTCTTTATACCTTGTCCTAGGGTCCCACACGGCAGCGGCCACCCTCGAATTCATTTTTGAGGCATCGGTATAAATTTGGTAATGTCCCGGAAATAAAGTTTCTATATCCACATTAAACATGGCATTCCTTAAGTACACTGGAAATTTCGAGTAATCTCTCATGTAGGTTGGTTGTATGTTTGGTATATTGTTTAGATTTATCTGAAACATAGATGGCAGAGTTGATGTATGTAGTTTATTTTTAAATTGTCTTAATCTATTGTAACTTTCAGCAAGTAGTAATGTTGTCTTTTTCCTCCAGTATTCTGTGGTTAGGTCATTTATACAAAGTTTGTGGCAGTTGTTACATATTATGCTTTCTTTAGTTATCATTTTAGTTATAAATTTTTCACACAGAATTTTCCTTCTTAACCATAACGGTGGTTCATTACATTCTACGCTTAGGTTTGATATTGGAGTACTCATCAAAGCTCCTATACATAATCTGAGACATTTATTTGAAAGGATGTCTATTTTTTGAAGATGGGTTTTGGCGGCTTGATTGTAAAAGTAACATCCGTAATCTAATATTGACCTTATATATGACCTATACATTAGTAATGCTATGTTGGGATCTGCTCCCCAGGTTGTATAGTTTACTGCTCGTAACGCATTGTACCCTTTGTCAGCTCTTGCTACGATATACTCAATATGATCTTTCCAAATCATTTTCCTATCCAGTATAATACCCAAATATTTAACTTTAGGTTGAACTTTAAACGAGACATTTTGCAACTCCACTACTTCTGGAATGTTTCGTTTTCGGGAGAATATACAAGCTTGTGTTTTTTTTGTTGATATGTTTAATGCTATTTGATCTAGGTCTTCTTGTAGATGTTTAAATACTGTATTTATTTTTCTACTGCCTTGTTCTATTTCCAATTGGTCTACATATATGCATATATCATCTGCGAATTGTAATATTTTACCTTGTTTGCTAGTAATTATGCTTTGACCTATATGCGCTGTATAAATAGTGTATAATATTGGACTTAAGATGCTCCCTTGGGGTAACCCGATGTTTGAAACTCTGGGTCCTATTAGTTTGTTATTGATTTGAAGATAAAGAGTTCTATTGGTGTAAAGTTGATGAAGTTTCCAGCAGAGTGTATCTGGCAGTCCTATTTCCTTCATTTTGTGGTATAGAAGTTGTAGGTTCACATTGTCATATGCGTTTTCTATGTCTATGAATGTAGCAAATACCGACTTGTTGGCGGAAAATGAGTTATATATATCCAGTATTAAGTGCGTTAAATTTTCCATCGTAGAACATGATTTTCTAAAGCCGAATTGTGTTGCAGGTATTTTAGAATTTTTTTCTAACCATAATTCTAGTCTACATTTAATCATTCTTTCCATTGTTTTTAACACACATGATGATAGTGAAATGCCTCTATACGAATCCGGACAGTTTGGTGATTTGTGTGGCTTAAGAATTGGAACTATGATGTACTCTTTCCATGCACGTGGTATATCCATACTCATCCAGATATTGTTTATTACGTTTAGTAGTTGAACTTTCTTATGTATGGGTAAATTATACAACATACTATAGTGTATACCATCTAATCCTGGAGCTGAATTATTATGTCTTTTTAGGCAGTTCTTTATTTCTTCCAGACTAAATGCTTCAGTGAGAAACATGTTGTCTTCGTTTGCTTCGTCATTGTCATGTCTATTATCCGTTGGGTTCCTGTGATTAATTTCTCCTTCTATAACCCAAGGTCTAGCAATTTTATTAAAAAATATATCTGTCCACTCATTTTCAACTATCGGATTATTGGGAGGATTATAAACGTTTTTTAATTTTCTGATTTCATTCCATATTTTGCTAATAGGTGTATTTTTATTTAAACTACTACAAAAGTTTTTCCAAGAAGCTCTTTTGCTGCCTAAAATAATTCTTTTTTTATAAGCTTCTGCTTGTTGATATTTTAAGTAATTATCGTAATTAGATAGTCTTTTAAACTGCAAAAAAGCTTCTTTTTGTTGTCTTATAGCGTCCCTACAATCATCATTCCACCATGGTTTATTAAATTTTGCATTGGGCCCTCTCTTCCTCTCTGGAATAGAGCTTTTACTAGCTAAATTGATTGAGTCACAAAATGTGGAATATTCTTGCTCTGAACCATCTGATATATTATTATTCTTTTCATTGTTTAAGAGATAGGTAAAGAAAGCCCAGTCTGCCTTTTTAATATCCCATGTAATTCTAGATCTAGATATATCATTAGTGTCAATGACAGCATTGCTATTAGTAACGTTACTATCAGTATTATGGTTAAATTCTATTACTATTGGGTAGTGATCAGAACCCAGACTCAAAGTTTCTGTGTGCCAATCAAATTTGTAATAAATATCCCTAGAGCAAATTGTTAAGTCTATAGCAGATCTATTTAAATGCATAGGTTTACGAATTAATGTTTCTGACCCATCATTTAGGAAATTAAGTCCACATTGCTCCATAGCCTCAAAAAGATAAATACCTTCTTGATCGGTGACATCACACCCCCACATTTTATTATGGCAGTTGAAATCTCCCCCTATTAAAAAAGGTTTGTGTAAACTATTGAAAAATTTAACCCATTCGTTTTTTGACACACATAATTTGGGTTTTGCATAAATGGAATATAAGTTTAAGTTTTTATTATTTATCTTAATCTGTACTGCAACGCACATGACATTATTTATTTTATAAAAATTTAAATTGTTCTGAAAATTGATATTTTTTCTTAATAATATCGCTACTCCTGCATAACCATCTGATCTATCTTCACGAAAGATGTTATATTGGGAAAAGCTTATCTTTGAATTTGGTTTTAACCAAGTTTCACTTAAAAGAATAGCTAAGAATTTATTTTCGAAAATGTACTTTTCAAAATGGCCTTTATTGTTCACTATTGATCGTGAATTCCATTGTAAAATCTTATTATTTACTAGGGCCATTTAAAACTTTTTCTATATTACTTTTAATGTCGTCTAAAATTTGTTTGTTTGCTATTGGAATTAAGTTTTTGTCTAAGAAATTTTTAAATATTGTTACTATATTATCAGTAATTTGTTTACTAGTTAGTGAGTTTTGTTGGACTATTTTTGTTTGATTTTGATATAATGGGTTGTTTATAACTGGTAGCGACGGGTAAGCAGAAGCGCTTGCAGTGTCCAGTATATTTTCGTGTTCTTTTGAATAAGGATAAACTGATTTATTTTGAGCTCCTTCGCTCCATTTTCTTTTGGTTGTCACTGTGTACCTATTTCCTGTGTTTGTTGAATTTAGGACTGTTCTATAGCTACTGCTGTATTTTAATTTTGCTTCTTCAAAAGGTAAATTTTCATTTGCCATTATATATTTAATACCCTTTTGTTTTTCAAACTCAGCGCATTTGTTTCGATCTAATGCTGAATGGTTTCCAAAACATAATATACAAGTGGGATCTGTTAAATCACATACATCTGAATCATGTTCCTGTCCGCACTTGCTGCATCTTTTCTTACCACGACATTGTGACGTAACGTGCCCGTACCTAATGCAATTAAGGCATTGTATTACTCTTGGAACATAAGGTTCCACTTGGTATATCATTCGCTCAATGATTACTTGTTTTGGAATCATTTGGCCTCTGAAAGACACCACTATCGTACCCGTCTCCACCAGTTGATCATTTTCTTTTCGCTTTATTCTTTTAACGTTTATTACTTTAAAATTGCCGTATCTTGGAACAATAATACCTTTTAATTCGTTTTCTGAAATATTTTTGTCTACCCCTTTAATTACCCCACTCTTTTGAGTAAAAAAATTTGGAATATATAAATCGTAATTTCTTTCTATTAACTTTTTACATTCCACTAAAATATTAGCGCTTTTATATGTGTTACATTCAATTTTAATTTTATTTTTTCCTATAATATTAATATTAACAATATTATCTTTAATTGCAGGTACTGCACCTAAAATTAAGCGAGCTGTCGCGATACGATGCAATCGGCCGATGTTCCCTTCCTTATTCTGCATAAAAACAAAATAAGGACCTTGGTCACCTTGACTGTATTTATTTTTCACCTCTGACATTATGGACTGGCCTATATTATTATTTGTTTTATTGCTTACCTGATAATCTGGTAAAAAGTTTTTTGGATTTGTTATCGGTACCTGTTTTGATTGTGTATTAATATTAATATTTATAATTTCCTCAGACTGTTTTTGTTTTTCATTAACTTCATAATCCATATTACTAGCAACATCGTCAATCCTTCCTCTGTCAGGTGGATTTCCTCTGCCATCTGAATTTAATTCCATTTTTTGGTAAAAACAACAACAACTCTAATAATTAGCACTTCGATCACACAGAGAACTATTCGCTTCCGCTGCTACAATCGAACTCCGTATTGTTGGTTGAGCCTGGCGATTCATCCACCAGGCATAACCTATGTTGCTTTAGAATTAGAATTATAATTAGAAATATGGTTTATTGTCATGGAAAATTGTACAATTTTATTGACAAAGCTTATGAAAAGCCACGAAAACAAAACAATAACAATAAAATTGGAGGCCGATCCTGACTGTATGTCGGAACGGTGTGTTTATTTTGGCTCTACAAAATAGTTCAAATTAAGTGAGAATAAGTTTTCAAAATTTAACCAAACTTGGTGAAGTTATTAGTGATCAATTGAATCTCAACTTTCCAAATTTGTAAGTACAGTTTTACTGTAATTTCCACAGAAAACATCTAATTAGTATTTAACATTATTGTAAATTTTTATATCGAAATCTGCTTGACGTTAAACAATAACATTTAATTACCATCGACCTGTGTGTCCACTCAGCTTTTTTCCCAGCCGGGGACAGGTCCGTACTTAGAAATGTTTAAAAATCGATCAAGATGTCACAAAGCGGTGAAATAAATTTACCAGGAAATTCTCAAATTCTACACCAAGAAGTTACTCTACCGCCCTTATTCAACAAAAACATCCCTCTAAGCGCCAGGCAGTCATTTTTAATTCCATTGAAGATGCGAAAATACAAGATTACCTCCTCCCGCTGGGAAAAATCATCCATCCAAAAAATATATTATTCTGCTCTAGATTATCAAACAATAGAATATGTTTGTATTTATCATCTGAAAATCTCGTAGAAAAATTCATGACTGAAAATAACGGCAACATTGTGGTTAACAATCAGATTATACAAGCTCGAAGGTATATAACTCCTTCCGAAAGAATTATTCTCTCTAATGTTTGTCCATCAATTCCTCATGATGTATTAATTAAAGAACTCGAGTCCATGGGACTTGTTATTCAATCTACAATGTCCTTTTTAAAAATTGGTGCACCGTTACCTGAATTTAGTCATATAATGAGCTTCAGAAGGCAAATCTTTATCAGCCCAACAGACCTCACAATTCCAGAATCGTTTTTAATCAACTACGATAATACTTCATACAGAATATTCTTATCGAGTGGCAACTTGACATGTTACAACTGTAAACAAAATGGTCGTACGGCAACTAACTGCAAAAACCCTATCAATCCAAACTCAAATCCTATCGCTTCGACCTCAGTAGAAAACATCCCAACATTCACTCCTCCAGAAATATCAACCAGCATACCAGAACCTATCAATCCAAAACCAAATCCTATTGCTCCAACCACAGCAGAAAAAAACCAATATTAAATCCTCCAGAAATATCAACCATCACACCAGCATCTGTTTCAGTTCAATCAGCTACCCCAACTACAAACAATCAACTGAACCCCAAAGAAACTGAGAGCGAATCAACTACCTTACATATGAATATTGAGTCTTCACAAAATAGTTCAAAAAGAACAATTGACGATACCTTAAGTCCTCCCCCGCCCCCTAATGATACCACTGATAAACCGATGTTTACCAATCCAGCAGAAATAGCACTTAATCCCAAGAAAAAGAAAAAACAAAATAAAGGAAAATCTCTAGAAGCATTCATAAACCAGCAGTCGCCACCATTTGTTCTAAGCTATGTTCAGATAACAGACCTATTCGAAAACATAAAGAGTTCACCCGATCCACTTATTACCGTTGAAAATTATACAGATAACTTTACAGCTCTCATCGATATGTTAAACAAAATATATCCCTATACTCAAGACAGATCTACAAAGACCCGAAATACCAAATTAAGGAAAATTCTTCTAAAACACTTACAGATGCAAATCCCACAGGACCTAGTATCCGATACAGAAAGTGACTCCTCACAAACAAATCAATAAATAAATTTAATAAATTAAAATGGAGTTTAATAAATTAATACAGTGGAATATAAATGGCTATTTCAATAATTTACCTATGCTACAGATCATTCTTTCAGAACAAAATCCAGATTTTGTATGTTTACAAGAGACCAATTTTAAACCAAATCAAAATATAATCTTAAGAAACTATGTCATAATCAAATAAGACTTAACCAAAACATTGCTAGTGGCGGTGTATCAATTTTAATTAATAATTCATATGACTCGATAAGAATACCTCTAAATACTAACTTAGAGGCCATTGCTGTCACCGTTATTGGGAAAACTAATATAAACATTTGCAACATATATCTACCTCCTGGAGCAGTAATTTCCAGAAACGAACTAGAGGATCTTTTTAAACAAATTCCTACTCCTCGAATCATTTTGGGTGACCTAAACGCATATAATCACATCTGGGGATCAGCATATAAAGATCAACGGGGTACCGCCATTGAAGAAATTATAGATCATCTTAATTTGTCTCTCTTAAATGACGGAAGCCCGACTAGATTTAATATAAGAACTGGAGAAGCTACACCACTTGATCTAACAATATGTGACAGTGATCTTTACCCACATTTGTCTTGGTATCCAATGCAGTACACATACAACAGTGACCATTATCCATTAATTATAGAAAACAATCAACATAAACGCACAACCCATTTCTCTCCCAAATGGAAAATAGATAAAGCCGATTGGAAGCATTTCGCCCAACAGATAAAATCATATATAAACAAGTGCTCGACAACAATAATTAATGTCGAAGAATGTCTAGACAATTTGACCCAAATAATTATTAAGGCAGCTGAAAACTCAATCGGTAAAACAGCTCCAACGAAACATTCAACACCAGTTCCATGGTGGAACGAGTCTTGTAAAAAGGTCATTAGAGAAAGTAAAACTGCCTTTAATAAATATAAAAGAAATAAATCACTTGAAAACCAACTAGAATATAAGAGAACTCGAGCCATAACTAGATTGACAATAAATACAGCTAAACGTCAATCCTGGATTGATTATGTTTCTAAAATAAACAGCTCTACTCCTATGAGCGACATATGGAAGAAGATAAAACGAATATCGGGAAAAAGTTTAAATTTCAAAATCAACTCACTAAATATTCAAGATAAGGTTATTACCTCCGACAACGAAATCGCAGAAGAAATGGCTAACACTTATAAACACAGATCTAGTAATACCCAGTATAACCAGAGTTTTATTACACGTAAGCAACATGAAGAACGTAATCTAATTAACTTCGATGAGATAGATAAAAGTCCTATAAACTCTCCTTTTTTAATGGAAGAATACAACGAAGCCCTTAACTCATTTAAAGATTCGGCAGCGGGACCTGATGATATTCCGGTAAAATTTATAAAAAATTTACCTTCAAACGCTCACCAGTACTTACTAAGGTTATTTAATTTAATCTGGACTCAACATAAATTTCCACCAAAATGGTCAGAATCTATTATTATACCAATTTTAAAACCAAACAATCCAAAAAGTAATCCAAATTCATATAGACCAATATCTTTGACATGTGCTATGGGTAAATTAATGGAAAAAATTGTAAATAAAAGGCTTTTATGGACTCTTGAGAATCGAAACCTAATCATTCCAAATCAAAGTGGTTTTCGTAGAAATCGATCAACAATAGACAATATTTTAGCATTAGAAAATGACATACTTGAAGCTTTTGCTGTCAATAAAAAATGCGTCGCTATATTTTTTGACATCGGGGGAGCATATGATATCACTTGGAAACACCTAATAGTCAAGAAACTACATAATTTAAATATCAGGGGACACTGCCTAGCGTTCATTAACAATTTCCTTACCAATAGATCATTCCAACTTAAAACTAATGGTATGCTATCACCAAAAACAAAACTAGAGAATGGTATTCCACAAGGATCAGTGTTAAGCCCTACACTTTTTTTAGTAGCAATAAATGATGTCCTAACCAATATGAACTTACCACTGAAAGGTCTCTTATACGCAGACGACCTTGTTATCTATGCGAGAAGTCAAAATATGTAAAACATCACGAATATGCTACAAACGTTCTTACATCAACTAGAGAAATGGTCGCAAAGTTGTGGGTTTCAATTTTCTACAGAAAAAACACAATTTATATTATTCTCAAAGAAAAGCTGCCCTAATCACCCTTCACTCTCACTATATAACAATTGGTTAGTTCGGAAAAATACTGTAAAATTTTTAGGAATGACATTCGACCAACATCTAAATTGGAAAGAACATATTAAGAAACTGGCAATCGAATGCCAAGGAAGACTTAATATCATTAAATCATTGTCAAAAAAAGACTGGGGAGCAGATAGACAAACTATGCTCTCTCTCTACAGAACTCTAATCAGATCTAAATTAGACTATGGCGCGATAGCATATTCATCGACTACTGAGTCTTCTCTTAAAATTTTAGATTCAATCCACAATACTGCACTCCGCATTGTCTTGGGAGCTTTCAGAACCACACCAATAGAAAGCCTGTATTGTGAAGCAGCTGAACCATCACTGTATTACAGAAGAATGTACTTAAAGTTAACCTATGCAATTAAATCAAATGCAAATCCTAATAACCACACCTTCAAATATGATCACCTTAACCGATTATCAACATTTTTCTCCAATAAACCACGTCTACACAAACCTTTCTACCACCGAATCAAAATGGATCTCTCATCTCTTAACACCACCTTACCTCCTTGCTATCCTGTTAGTTTTGAACCTGCTACGCCATGGAATTTGGGAGTACCAAAAATAATTACCACCTTAACTTCATTGGACAAACATACTACTAACCATAGTATAATACATCAAAATCTGCAAAACTTATTATCAAAGTATACAAACTTCTCTCAAATATATACAGATGCTTCAAAATCAACAGATGGCGTGGGAGCAGCAGTTATATCCTCGAATATGTGCCAAAAATATAAGTTGCCAATACACTGCAGTACTTTTAATGCAGAATTATATGCCATATACGGCGCACTGACATATATTATATCCTCACCAAATCAGAAATACATCATTTTGACTGATTCACTAAGCTCACTACAATCCATAGGAAAAATATACCCAGAGAATTACATTCTGGGAAAAATAAAACAAAATCTGATCGAGATACAAAATCGTAATAAGGAGGTAATCTTCATCTGGATCCCGTCACATATTGGTATAAGAGGCAATGAAGAAGCAGATAAGTGTGCGCGTGAAGCCGTCAACTCAGCTGACTCTACTATCGTGCAATATGTGACAACTAGTGATGTTTCAAGTGTTATCAAATCGCGTATCCTAAGTGAGTGGTAAAACCGGTGGCAATTTTCAGTGTCCAATTTTTGGAATATTAAACCGAACATTAAACCATGGACATGTTTCCCCACCAAAAGAAGGGATCAAGTGACAATAACCCGCCTTAGGTTAGGTCATACCAGTGCCACACACAAGTTCTTAATAACAAAAGAACCTGAACCGAAATGTGATCAGTGTAACGTTAAACTCTCGGTAAAACATATAATTGTAGACTGTCCAGTTTTCTCCACAGCAAGAAGAATTTACGGTATTCCAACAAACTTAGAGAAAGCACTTAGTGCAAATTGTTCGTTCACAAATATGTTAAACTATTTAAAAGCTATTAATTTTGTAAATATATAATATTTAATATTGTAAATCTGCTCCTCGCTAATAACCTTCGGGTTGATGCGAATTTCTCAATAAAAAAAACAAAATTATTTACTAAAATTACACAAATCGTCAATATAACACAAAAAAATAATAATGAAGTAAATAGAAACAATTAATTGCAAAATTTGAAAATTTAAATAAATTGCAAATTGCATAGTTTACCTTAGTAACAAATAAGTTTAACAAGTTAGGCTGCTGCATGTGACACCCAAATATAGGTAAAAAAATATACTACTTGTACAAAGGATATTAGAGTACTTACAGTAATTTCTTAGTTATTGATTAAGAAAATCTTCTACTGAATAATATGGTCTTTCAGCTAGGTAGGCTTTTGTCATTTTACGGAATTTGGAGAAAGATGTTGCAGATTTAAGTTGTCGAGGGAGATGATTGTTCAGTTTTTTGCGGAATATAATAGAGATTTCTTTACTAACTCAGAGGACGGGGTCGGTAAATAGACGTCGAAAGTAGAATTTCTCGTGAAGTAGTCATGATTAGGTCTTGGTGGAAAGACATTTTTACTTTTTTTTTGGACTTTTTGCTGACCAAATTATTCTCATTGTGATTTTAATTGATTGCGTGTTTTGGGTTTCACACTGTTTATTGCAAATAAATGGAGATTTTTATGCAAGGTCCTCTGATATAAGAACCGTTGAGGATAGTCTGTTATTAGAAGCTACAGTTTTTGTACCACAAAAACGTTATATAATGTTAAATTGCGCTGATACCAAACTGATATTAACAAATTTTAAAATATATTTGTGCGTCAAATAGATATCAAGTTCCTTGCAAAGAAACCCGATAAGAAAAGGCAAACACACGGACAATTAAAATGCACTTTTATTATTTAAAAGAATGTATTTCTACTTGTTTAAAGATCTTAGCACTAATATGAGTACAAGCAAAAGTAAGGATTATAATAAAATACCAGCCAAAATCCATTTTTAATGACAAAAAGGTTTATATTTGCTCTTCTATTGTCAGGAGCGTCATTTGAAATTTTGTTTGGGGGGGGCAAGCACTATATATACAATACATTATATATGATGTTATGATGAATATTGATGTATTTTTTGTAAATTTCAGTAATTTTTTAGGGCCAGGGGGGGGCAAATGCCCCCCCCTGGACACCCAAATGACGCCCCTGTCTATTGTGCTGTTCTGTATAATTCATTCTCCATATATACAGTATGGTGCAACTGAAAGGAATAAATTCGTTATTTCGTAAGACAGCGACTTTAGAAAAAATCCTGAAATAGATCGATTATTATTTTTTTGACATTATAGATCATACTAGTGACGTCATCCATCTGAGCGTGATGAAGTAATCGATGCTTTTTTTAAATGAAAATGGGGGTAGTGTGTTACCTCATTGCGTGTGTTACACTCAAAAACATTGTTATTCGTTTAGATTCAAGGTTCAAACTGTCAAGAGGCAAGTGGGTGACAGATTCAACATTGAATTTATAGTCCAGGAACCGAAGCTTTTCACCTCGCAATTTTTACAGAATGAATCGATTTGCTTGAAAATTTGAGAATTAGTAGTGGATAGTCCAATGATCAAAATCTATATAATTCTGAAAGGCGATTTTATCATGGGGATGTAGCACCTGCAGAATTCCAGGACTCGCCTACGGCTCGCCCTGGAAACTTCCTACTCGTCTCGTAAAATATCACTTTCGGAACTTGTTACGTAAATTACTATTTTAATAAGTTTTATATACGTCTCACCTTATTTTTTTTTTATTTTAGAGTGGTAATGACACAACGTATATTCCCTGTGTAACAAATATCCGCGGCTTCACGTCGTGTTTCCTATTCAGTATTGAAACTCAACATACCATTGGGTACGGTGGTAGAACGCCAACGGAAGAATGTCCGGAAGCCATCTTTGTCATGTGCATACAGAGTATCACTGGCGTCATGATTCAGGCATTTATGGTAAGTGTTAATTCCTAGTATACTATAGGTAGTCATTAGAATGATGTGTTAACAATAAATTAAATGGTAGGAATAATTAAAAGCATTATAGCAGATACTATAGGGAATAGTCATTAATGAACCTATATAACCAATTGAAAACTGAAAAGTGAATAGAAGACCAAATCTCAACAAGATATGCATTTTACTGTCTATAAAGTAAAAATTTAAGATAAATTTTCATAATATAGTAATAATTATAGATTATAAAATTAATTACACTCTACTTGAACCAAAATTAAGTTACTACCCTATTGCTACTGTTTTGTCATCTGAACATTGTCATAAGATCTTAAATAAGGAATGTGGTAAGAATTGTTGCATTCTTACAATAGTTACATTGAAAGATTTTGCCACCTAAAAAGATTTTCCATTTTCTCTTCATGCTTATCGTTATTTTGCATCATTTTGTTCGATTTTTTTCATAATTTTTATTTCATCATCATCTTGTTCTTTATCTGCTTTTCCACTTTTTTTTTCTGTACCTTTTTTTCGCCTTTTTTTGTGTTGGTTTTCTAATCAAATTACTGATATGTGTGTTATGATTGCTTAATTGATATTTTAATCTGCAGATCCATCGTTAATCTCAGCAAATCTTAGGATTATCTTGGACTCTCTAGTACTACAGGGTGTCCCGAAAAGAATGGTCATAAATTATACCACACATTCTGGGGTCAAAAATAGTTCGGTTGAACCTAACTTACCTTAGTACAAATGTGCTCATAAAAAAAGTTACAGCCCTTTGAAGTTACAAAATGAAAATCGATTTTTTTCAATATATCGAAAACTCTCACAAATTTTTTATTGAAAACCGGCATGTATAATTCTTATGACAGGCCCACCTTAAAACCAAATTATAGTGAAATTTGTCCACCCCATAAAAAATTTATGGGGATTTTGTTCCCTTGAACCCCCCCAAACTTTTGTGTACGTTCCAATTAATTCATTATTGTGTACCATTAGTTGAATACAACGTTTTTAAAACTTTTTTGCCTCTTAGTATTTTTTCGATAAGCCAGTTTTTATCGAGATGCGGCTACTTTTTTACTATATTTACATAAAAAAATTATGGGGGTTTTGTTCCTTTAAACCCCCCAAATGTTTGTGTACGTTCCAATTAAACTATTATTGTGGTACCATTAGTTAAACACAGTGTTTTTAAAACTTTTTTGTCTCTTAGTCTTTTTTTGATAAGTCAACTTTTATCGAGATGTGGCTTCTTTTTCAAAATATACCAAAAAATTTAAGTTATAAATAAATTTTCAGATTATTAACAGGTGTCTATAATCATACTTAACCATATACAAATAGGTGGTGGATTCGACAAATATTCAAAATATCTCGATAAACACTGGCTTATCAAAAAAGTACTAAGAGGCAAAAAAGTTTTAAAAATATTGTGTTTAACTAATGGTGCCACAATAATAATTTAATTGGAACGTACATAAAAGTTTGGGGGGGTTTAAGGGAACAAAACCCCCATAAAATTTTTATGGGGTACACAAATTTCACTATAATTTTTTTTTAAGATGTTGCTACGATAAAGATTCCTCATGTCCATTTTCAATAAAAAACATCTAGGAGTTTTCGACATATTAAAAAAAATCGATTTTGATTTTGTAACTTCAAAGGGCTGTAACTTTTTTTGTGTGCACTATTGTATATAGGTAAGTGAGGTTTAATCAACCTATTTTTGACCCCAGAATCTGTGGTATAATTTATGACCAATCTTTTCGGGACACCCTGTATATTGCTCCTATATTACTTGATATAATTAGTCCAAGTAATGAAGCTTAAAATAGGACAAAACCTCGCCATTTTTACAGAATGGATCGATTTGCTTGAAATTTAAGAATAAGTAGTCGATAGTCCAAGGATTAAAATTTATATGATGCCGAAAGCCGCGTTTACCATGGGGGTGGTTGCCACCCCATCTCGGGGGTGGAAATTTTTTATTATATTTTGACCACAAAAGTTGGTAACAACATTCATTCTAAGCAAAAAATGTTCTATACATTTTTTTGGATAAAATTAATAGTTTTCGATTTATTCGCTATCGAAAGTGTTAGTTTTATATCGAAAAAATCAATGTCTTTAATAAGGTTTCTGCTAATAACTCCAAAAGTTTTCGTTTTATTAAAACAGCTTTACTTAACAAAAATGTTCATTTTGAAAAAATAAACATACCTGTTTTTTAAATTTTCTTCAATACCAATAGTAATCGAACTATACTTTATTATATGTTACGTCTTCTTCGTCAAATGCTAAAAATTATAGTTTCAAAGTCAAAAGACGGGAAAACTATGCATTTTTTGAGGATAACTTATTCAAACTAATTTAAAGCATTTAAAAATATCTATCTCTAGAAATAAAAAAGTCTCTAGCTCAAAAATTAAGTGACTTATAATGAAAAGAATGTCAGTCCCTATTTTTTTCAGCAAAAAAGTGATCGGAAGCAACTTCCTAATCACCACCCTAATTCAAATTAGTCATATCTTATTTGGTCTTCTTTATTTATGTATTATTAATAGGTTCTAGAAGTTTGACCAGCTTAGAATGATTCGTTTAAAAAAAAAATGGAGTTAAAACAGAATAACGAATTTTTGTAGTTTGGAAAAAAATGGCTTTTCTTCAGAACAGAAAGATAAGCATCAGAGATACGAAAAAATGTTTAAATATGAAATTTTAGCTTATTTAATTCTCAAGAACCTAGTTTGCAAACATTTCTTCTACGGCAAAAACTGAGTGAGCTATTGACAATTAAAACTTATAATAACATGCAAAAACCACCTTTACCAACACTTTCAAAATCACCTCTTTTTGCGACTGAGGATTTTAAAAAAGATTTAATAATAATGTACTTATATATGTTGTTTAAACCTATAAAATTATGTTTTATCAAACTTTCTAATATAAAAAATTAAAAAGTTACGGTTAAAAAATCATTTTTTTGAAAGAAAAAAGAAGAAATCCAGTTGGAAGCGTAATAATGTAAGTTAGCGGTGTTTTTAGTCATTGGCCTTGTTCATTCTTTTTTATTTATGTATTATTAATAGATTCTAGAAGTTTGACTAGCTTAGAATGATTATTTTTAAAAAAACTTGAATTAAAAGCGAATAACGAATTTTTGTAGTTTGGTAAAAAATGCCAGTTTCTTCAGAATAGAAAGATTAGCATCAGAGATACGAAAAAATGTTTCCATATGAAATTGTAGGTTATTTAATTCCCAACAACTTAGTTTAAAAAAATTTTTCTACAGTAAAAAAATTGCGAGGTGAAAATCTTCGGTTCCTGTACTAAATTGACAATACTTGTTTTGTAAATTTTGACATCTACCGACTGGTATGATATTCTATTATACTATCTCAAATAAAATCCCAGGCTGGAAAGCCTTGCGCCACTACTTGAGCTTGCTCTTTCTATTAGCTACGATCCTCTACCAGATGGTCGGCATCATCAAAGTCCCACGATTTTCCCACCAGAGTCTTCATTTGGTCTGCCCAGTGTATTGGAAATCTTTCTCTTGGTCTTCGACCTTCTACTTTTCCTTCTTTTACCAATAGCTCCATAGTCCCCGTTCTTCTCGTTATGTAGCCGAAGTAATTGAGGTGTGCTCAGTTTACTTTTTTAAAGAGCTTGTTTTTATATGAAGCTCTTTCAGACTTGACAGATTTGTTCTGTGTTCTTACCAGATTAGATGTTAGTTAGATGTTCTGTCCAGGTTAGATGTTCTGCATATAATTTTTCTGTTTTTTCTGTCGACCCACATTTCGAAGGTTTCTATGTTACTCCTATTGACTTTCTTGAGAGTCCATGTTTCAACAGCGTACCAAACCTGAGATTATGTAGAACATGTCTATTATGTCTAGATCAATTTCCATTTGTCTCATAATATCTTTGGTTCTCACCCTATCAAATCTAGAGAACCGACAACATTTTCTCCAATAGTTCATTTCCATGGCCTTAATTTTGATTTGTTTCTTTGGTTTATTTCTCAAAGGCACCGTACAAAGCAAGTTCTATTATTTTTTTATAAATTCTTCTTTTATTTTCTTTTGTTATTTTATTATTCCACAATAGTCTGTGTAGCTGTCTGGTGGCTAATCTTGCTTGGCCAATCCTGGAATGTATTTCGTCGTTACTCCCTGCTGTTGATGTTATATTTGGAGTCCCAAGTATTTGAAGGTTTCTGTTGGGTTTACAGTTCCCATTTCAATTTGTAGGCTTTCTAGTTTTTCTCCTGCAACTAAGTACTCGGTTGTTTGTTTATTAATATTAAGGACCCACTTAGTGTACTCCTCTTCCAGTTTTCTGAGCATATATTCTATATCACTTTCGTCTTCAGCTAGAATGGTTTGACCGTCATGCGTCAGCGAAGTGTGTTGTGTACAATCTATCGTCTTCGATTGGGATGCCCATATTGCAGCACTCTTTTCTCCACAGTGAGAGCGCCTCATTTAATGAAGCCCTGATGAGAGGTGTTATTGAATTTTTATCAAATTAGATCAAAGAATACAGTTTTTTTAAATGTAAATTAAATTAGCATTAAATCATATAACTCTGTACCTTACAGGTTGGTGTTGTCTTCGCAAAACTTTCCAGGCCAAAGAAACGAACACAAACGTTGATGTTCTCCAGGAATGCAGTTATCAATCATCGGGACGGAGTCCCCTGTCTCATGTTTAGGGTAGGAGATATGAGAAAGAGTCATATCATAGAGGCTCACGTGAGAGCCCAGCTTATTAAACATAAGGTTACTAAAGAGGGAGAAAATTTACCGTTCTTCCAAACAGAACTGAAGGTAAGCAGCAAAGTAAGTTCCAATGAAACCAAAGAGGTAATATATTGTGTTTGTTGTATTGTATTTAAGTTGCCTGTTTATACCTTCACTTAAAGTTTTGATAAAGTAAAGACTAAGAAGGTAAATAAAGCTGATAACTATTTTTCTATTAAAACGCAATAAAACTATTTTTTCTACAACCGTGTTAAAAATGCAATTTTTAGCACTCCATACGAGCGTTAAAAATGCTACTTTAAGGCACTAGTGCTTTAAAATATTTTTAAGGCACTGCAGTTCGTATTGACCGTATAGGCAATTTTGATGTAATGTCAAAAAATATAAAAATGGAATGTCAGTCAAGTTCAAGTAAAAGCTTTTGTAGATATTGTCCTGTAATTACGTTTGTAGAAAAAATATTGTATGATATGCGTGTTAAAAAGTACATTTTTAAGGCACTCATGTGAATTGCGGAACTCGCTATCGCTCATTCTGCAAACTTTCACATGCGTGCCTTAAACGTGTACTTTTAACACTTTATCATAAATAACTATTAAAATGTTTTGGAAAACAGCAAGGTTTTTTTGTCCTCAAATGAGCTAACTAAATTATATCCTTCAGATTTACTTTTTTAACTTTTATTTTTTATTCGTTAATTAATATTTAATAGAGTATTTCTTTTTAAATTTTTATTTCTGTTCCCTACCTTTTATTCAGTGGCCTTCCTTTTTTATTTTCCACAGTTTTCTTTGTTTAATCTAGTTCAGAGGTTCTCAATCTGTGGTACATGTACCACTGGTGGTACATATCATTATTGGCGGTGGTACAGAAAACACAGAAAAAATTAAAATAGTAGTACTTAGTAAGTATTGATAATACAATTTAAAAATATAGGTGGTACCAAAAATAATAAAAATAACTGAAGGTGGTACATCACTCAAAAAGGTTGAGAACCGCTGATCTAGTTTATTTCCTTGGCTTGTCTCAATGCTTCGCCCATTTAACGTTTTTTACATTATTTTTTTTTTTATTTTTGAAGTGAATACTGTTTTCTTATCGCTCGTTATGATGTTTTTCCACGGGCTCGAATTCCTAGTTAGCGTCATTCGAAAAATCGAGACGCGTGACGTAACCTTGCGGTATACAGTAATATACGTAATATAAACTGCTCGTCAAAAGTTAGGGATATAGAAAATTCTGCTGAATTTTCATAGTAGATTTTTTCGTAAACAGATTAACGGATTCCGCTAATTTTTTTTTATTATTTTAGATTTTTCTTTAGTATTTACTTTTTTTATCTTATGTTTTGTGAACATTTTGTTTTTTGAATGTCCCTGATATCTTTAGAAACAAAAAAATAGACGGTTTTGTAATTTAACATGTGTTTTAACCGAAACAAAAGTTTGAGACACCTCGTATTGAGAAAAGGGCACAAAGGTGAGTATACCTCGATATTATGTTGTAGTCTCATATTTTGTGAATATTTTATTTTTTTAATTTCTCTGATATCTTTAATAACAAAGCAACTAGACGGTATTACTCTTTAATATGTGTTTTAACTGACGACTTTCGCCACATCACACATGTGAAACATAGAAACACATATTAAAGAGTAATACCGTCTAGTTTCTTTGTTATTAAATATATCAGAGAAATTAAAAAAATTAAATATTTACAAAATATGAGACTACAACATTATATCGAGGTATACTCACCTTTGTGCCTTTTTCTCCCTACAAGCTGTCTCAAACTTTTGTTTCGGTTAACACTAGAAAGTCGGGCTTAGCTTACCTACCTAGAAAGCCGGAAGGGATCATTTTGGCCCCACGTTCTTTAACCAATGAAAACTCAGTTTAAAGAAATTAAATCTACTCTAGACGATAGAATCTGATTTTATTTTTTACTTTCATTGTTTAACACATTCGCTGCCTATCAAAAACATTCGGAACACCATATAGTTTGCAGTTTTGGATATTTGCCACACATTGCCTTGTTACAGCCGCGGCAATGATTGGAAGTATGATTTCCTTTACAAAATATTTTCAACTGATATTTTTGTCGTTTTTGGATAGTATCTAACAGTGATAGTTGTTGGTAGACCTGGTGTTGCTAGGCGTAGTTCCAGATTTTGGGAGGCAAGGTATGGGGCCCATAATTCTTCACACAGCCGAAGAATAAACTTACAAAGACTGAGTCTACTTCCAGTTATTTCTTTATAAATAATCCATGCATTTATTGCTTCCAAGTCAAGAGTATTATAAAACACGTACATAGGCCATCGTCTTGAAGTTACTTTTGTAGTATAAAGACGCGTCATTTGGTCCTCTACAACCACTTCTTTGTGTATCTTTGTGTTCACTTGTGTTCACCAACATTTTTATCTTTATTACGTAGATGATCAGTACCAGTATAAGGGTAACCATTTACAATAAACATACATAAATATAATTTTACCCATCCGACAGGAATTTAAAAGAAAGGCTCGTCGAATTTCCCAGAAAACGATAATAACTTACACAGGGCCAATTTGGCCCCTTTAGACTTCTATGGTAGATTTGTTAGAAACACCATATTTAATAAATTTAGTAAACAATATCTTTTTGTGTTAAATAAGTCTTTGTATCAAAATACATATTAAAAGTCATAAAATATGAAATTATTATTACCTCAAATAAAAAAACTACAATAACTTCAAATCGCAACAGGGGCCAAATTGGCCCCTGCGACTTTCTAGTGTTAAAACACATGTTAAATTACAAAACTGTCCATTTTTTTTTGTTTCTAAAGATATCAGGGACATTCAAACAACATGTTCACAAAACATAAGCCTACAGTATGGTTCTGATGTATACTCACATTTGTACCTCGTTATCCCTACAGGGTGTCTCAAACTTAACATAAGAAAAACATTTCTTTTCTTCCACCCGGTATAAGTACAAAACATAAGTTTGAGTAAACCTTTGCACAACTGTGTAAATACTAAAGAAAAATCTAAAATAGAAAAAAATAGCGGAATCCGTCTATTCGCGAAAAAATCAACTATGAAAATCAGCATAATTTTCTATATTACTATCTTTTGACGAGCAGTTTACATACATAAAATATACACTTATTATAAGTTTATATTATCTTTTATAACAACTTAAGAACGACTCGATTCAGCAATTTTGATTTTAAAATATTTGTATAAAATTTACCTAATAAAATTGATTAAGGAAATAAAATAAAAAAAAATAAAATTATATAAAATCAAATAAAATTAAATAAAATCGAATCGGATCGAATTAAATAAAATTAAATTAAATAAAAAAATATGAATGAAATCGATTCGAATAGAATAGAATCGTATAGAATATAATCAAATCGAAGCTAATAAAATAAAATTTCATTAACCTACAAATTTACTTAGTAATAACGCGCTATAAGAAGTATTCACTTCGGTCGGCACTTCCCAAATGCCATGCCCATTTTTGTATTTTTTTTTTTTTGTATTAATTTTCAAGCTTATAAATTTTACTTCTGTTTAGCTTTTGATTTATCCAAAATTATCAATACAAAATATTAAAGCAAGTTTTTATTTTGTGTGTGCTTCTTGTGTTAGCTTAAATGTTTACATGTAATAGGCAAATATATAAATAAATGGTCATTACTGATAGTTTATAAATTGTATTGTATATGTTTTTAGGTTGGTGGTGATGGCGAAGAAGATAAAATTTTCTTTATCTGGCCAACGACGATTGTTCACAAGATCGATTGTCATTCGCCTCTATACAATATGTCAGCCAATAATCTCCTTAGAGAGCGATTTGAGATAGTAGTTATACTTGGTAAGTAGATCAATTCAACAGTCAAATGAACTGCTTAAAAAATAATAGTGGACTGGTTAGAACAGAACTAGTTAGTCTATCACAATACTACTAAAGATTAAGTTTAAAATGGTTCTCAAATATTTTATTTGGGAATATGAAAACTTGGTGAAGTGAACACAAGGCATAAAGGGAGAGTACGGTAAATCATATAAAAAATATGGCGCAATATAAAACAGAGTATTTGGTTACTTTTGTAACATCTACGGGGGATTTTGCCATGAATGTAATAAAACTCATGCAATGGTTGAGCTGGACAGGAAGTTTAAATATCCTTATTTAAGAGACTAATACGGACTACTCAAATACTTTCAGCTTGCAAACGAAGTCGCCGCTCGCGGCACTGTGTGGACAGTGAACACAGGTAGGAAGATGGTCTTGACCTCACACGATGGACAGGTCACCATCGAGGAGTCTAATCCTCTACCACTGATTTCCAATGACACATCTTGCAAGCGCACGTCCAGCTTGGGCTTGGGACTAGACGTTTATGAGCTTGCAGTCTTTCACGAAGAGGTTATAGGTAGAGTAGAGTGATACTAAGAATAATGATTTCGTCTGGCTTCTAGCAGGCGCCATATCGAGTATTAACAGCTCAAATTATTGTCATTGTACTTACATGCATTGAGGTAAGACAGATCGCGTCCTGCATTTCTACAGTGTCGACACGTCAGTCGACGGCTCCCTTATTCAGTCCTTTTACGACAGGCAGGAAACAAGACCCTAGCGTAGCCCCGGCGCAAATTGATCCTAAGCGAGACACAACCTGCACCGGCGAACTACGTGGACAATTTTGTGAAGCACGCTTATAAGCGAGAGACCGCAAATTGAACCCAACCTACGATCAGTGCATGCGTTCGCAGGTCTTGCTTGGGAACGTTTGTCATCGGCGTACAGTTTTCTTGGGTCGTGGGACGCGTGACTCACTGCCACTTGGTTATTTTTACTTGTTTTTGTTTGCGAGATGGACGCATCTGAAATAAATACGGATGGTGTCTAAGTACAATTTATTGTGATAAATAAAAATATTAGCATAGTCAAAACCCCGAGTGAAAACTGCTTTGTCTTTGTCATTAAATTCTGATAACTTTTGGTAGACTAAATAAGCGGCGATACGAAATGAATAATTAAAGTTATGCCTTTACAATAACACAATATTAGAAAAATAAGGTGAAAAATGGTTCATGTTACTTAAAACCGTGATCGATAGAAGTATCGTATTACCCTCAAATTCAACTTGTCAGCATATTACATTTTTGTTTATACTTAAAAATTAAAAACGAACTATGCAGATAGTTCGACTATCTATAGTTCGATGATTTCAAAAGTCATACTGCTACGACTACTAGGGACGTGTAAGATATTTTTAAAACGTTACGAGTTACGAGTTAAAGTACGGAAATACCTATTTAAAGTTGCCTACTCAATTCAGTACAAAAATCAGATACATCAATATTTTGTAATCAGTATTTGTACTCAGTACCACTGAGAACCGGTATCAAAAGTAACCGTTACACGTCCGCACTGAGTTTGGCAGTCCCTATTCGCCACAGCGACAGCCAACGGCTGGGTCGGGTTGGGTTCAAAATGCGGTGCGCTAGAAAAATAAATGCACGGGTCACCCGTCCCGCCGGCGCAGGCTGTGCCTCGCTTGGGTTTAATTTGCGCAGGGCCTATTCTCCTTGTACATTCTTTCCGTAAGGCAGCTTCTTAGACACGACTGCTACTAGAGAGTCGTTGGTTGTTTCAATTTATATTTTAAAAGCTTCTTAATTAATAGAATTATTTTGCTTTTTCTATTTGTTTTTCAGTAAGTGTATTCTTGCATGTAAGTAAATTCTTCTATCCTTCTCTACTTACTTTGCATTATCCTGTCTACTATAGACACTATAGACAGTGTTAGTAACGACACAAAATTATCTCACTCCTTTTGTAATAATTATTTGTTGTGAAAGTCCTTGTCGTATTATTATTATTAATTATTATACATTTACATGGTAACGGTATTGTTATAATATCGTCCATATTCCACATTACCTTTTGGTTAAGAGGATCGGTACGTTTTTTCGGCTGCAATGCTATTCAAATGGGGATTCATTTTTTTCGAATCCTGAGAAAACTAATAAGTATTTTTATAAAATTTAAACGCAGAATGAAAGATTACTTTATTAGCGAGGGCCGAAAGTCCCTGAGAACTTCTGTAATGTTTATTTTAATAAGTTACAGGGGTGAAAAACTAAGAGAAAATTTAGTGTTATTTTTAATTTCAAATATCTCATTCAAAATAAACTTTTTATTTATTCTAAGGGACTTTCGGCCCTCGGTAATAATTTAGTCTTTCATTCTGCGTTTAGATTTTTCAAAAATATTTATTGGTTTTTTCAGGATTCGAAAAAAATGAACACAATGTCCGTGGTAATTTTCCAAATCTGTCTTTGTCATACAACGCACTTAGTCGAATAGAATATTGTCAGTCAGACACTGACAATCAGTGACAATTTTAAATAATTATTTGACATGAATCGGGATTATTTTTAGTTGTTGATTAAATAATATTGATATATAGTGTATTTGATAAATAATTGATTGGTGATCTTTATAAAAAGTTATTTATTGTGTATTATTTATGGGAGATAGAAGCAGAGAATACATCAAGATATATTCTGTGATCCAAGTATTTTGTTGTTAGATATGTTCAAAATTGTAAGCGTTCTTTAGTAACAATATATTATTAAAAAATCACTTTAATACTTTTCCTCTTTTCTCGATTGAGTATTAGTTTTTGTTGTAGGTACATATAAATTATTACAATCACTGAATACATAGCTAGTGAAAAAATTATCACATTTATTAACTGAATTAATAATTTGCAATTATACAAAAAATAACAGTTATCCAAGAACATTCAAAAGCCATCTCTTTAAGCTAGTTATGACATTGTCAAGTAGAATGACATTCTAGTAATATGGACATATCCATACCAGTGTGAATTTTACTACACGTAATTTGCCATGTAAAGACAGAAAAGGTAGGGATAGCCGTAAAATATTTACGAATTATGTACCCATAGCCTTAACATTATATTACATATCTGTATCGAATGCTTTTTTTATTTAATAAAATAATGAACGCCAGTAGATGTAAAAAATATTGGTAGATTTATATGCACTAAGGCAGAGCCGGATTTAAGACAGTGGGGGCCCCTGGGCAGAATTGGTGTGGGGCCCTACCTCCTACCATTAAACAAATTGTTGTTATAACTATGGTATGGTTAAATTCCGGGTACTTTTCGAGATTTTTTAAATGAAAATTCCTTGATTATGTCGAGCATATCTAGTTGCTTTAAGGAATTGTGTTCAATGCTCATAATAAAGAGATGGTTCAAAAGCTCTTGGCCTATCATAGACCGAAGTCAATTTTTAATTAACTTAAATTTTTAGAATGATCTCTCTCCACTGCAGTTAGATATTTACCATCAGAACTAAATATAAACGAAGTGTCACTACAACGTTTGGAACCGCATCATTCACATTTTGCTCTTTTAACCGTCGGTACATTTGAAGTTATTTACTTATATTTGATGAGCCGATTTCCTCTTTAAATGAATTGAAAAATTCTACAAATTGTACTAGTTCGATATCTAGTTTTTCATCTAAATCATTGCTATAATTGTCGGTAACCTTCAGTGACTGAACTTCAGTTTCATTGGTAGTTAAATTTTCCAAATAATGTAAAAATCCAAAATTGCAATGAATAGATTCATATGCCGAAAGCCTATGACTTGAAGAGGAAATGAAGTGATCTATAATAGCTATAAAATTTTGTCCTGAATTTCTTTGATCTTGTCATTTCAGCTTCTGAAATATTCCTTAAAAGAATATAAATTTTTTAATTGATTTCATTCCAAAATATTGCAAATATCTCTGTTTTCAGTAAAGCCACTCGATTATACAAACCATTTGTATCGCTAGTTTCAAATTGTTGCCCATCGTCTTTTGAAATTTTAGATAATACTCCTTTAATCTGATTATAACCTTTAACTAGTTCTTTTGCGGCATCACTTCTAGACGACCATCTAGTAGTATTTCCTCTTTTTTAGGAACAATAATATTTCTGCCATGGTCGGCGTTGCTCTCGCTTAAAGACGTTTTTAAACATTCGATTAACAAGTTGTATCTATATGTACAGAAAGTGAAAAATACATAGGGTTCATACAGTCCTTCCAAGAAATCAAAGAATTCTATGGCAGCAGGACAACACTAAGCTGCAGCTTTAGCAACTAATTTTAAAAAGTGGGCGACACATGGAATCTACAACCCCAAGATATTATGTTATCTAAATTTTAGCTAAACACTACTGTATTTTTCACTCATAACTGACGCATTGTCGTAGGACTGTCCCCTGCAGTTTTTCAAATCGATATCGTCTTCTTGCAAGAATGTCACTAAAGAATTAAATATATCGTCTGCTTTATGACCGTAATTTGCCAAAAATACATTTTTAATAGGAGAGAAACCTTCCATATAACGAAATATTACAGTTAATTGATTGACAAAAATTATTCTATGTGAATAATGTGCTGATTTTTTAAGTTTGGTGCTTTGTGGGGGCCCCCGGAACGTGGGTGCCCCGGGCAGCTGCCCAGCCTGCCCCCCTTAAATCCGGCCCTGCAGTAAGGAGGACATCTTCTGGATATTAGGAGATATAAAACTTATTTCAAAAAGAGAGAAGATGTTTTAAATAAAAAATATCAAAAATTGTTGTAAAAGACTGTTATTGACAAAGATAAAAATATGTATTAGAGAAACCTAACTCGTACTCAGTACTTAAACGAATATTGAATCAACACTATATTTGCACAATTTATGAATTTACTCATTAATATTCATAGTTTTCTTATGGCAAAGGTACTTCCTGGAAGCACTTTATATTTTCTTTTATATTTACTTAAAAATCGTTAATTGCTTCGATAATCATAGATTTAATGACGTCTGAGCAGTCATTACTGCTACGTAACCTTTTTATTATCTAATGGATTAATAAACAATCATTCCACTTTGGTTTTCATCACTTTATATTATTAGAATTTTCAGAAACCGGCTAATAAAATTCTATACCAATTAATAACAAATAATTATTACAGAGAATATACAGAGTAAAAATATTCCAAAAAAAGAATTAGACAAAATTAAATGCCCAGTTGGTGATAAACACCAGTCTGATTTTTACATGAGAGTTTAATGAAATGGTAACAAATCAATTGGAAGTTCTGCCCGACAAAATACATGGAACGTTTTCGTAGTCTAACTTTCCATATTTTTAACCTGTTCCACAATTAAAACTTCCCCAGTTCCAGTGTTCCCATACATCAAAGTTTGTCCGATTAGACACGGTTAAGCTATTAACAAATTTTCAGCTTGCTATTAATCAACTTTTTTTGGTACGCGGGATCCAGAACTATACGTTATGAGGCCGCTCACGTTTTCTTTGCGGATTGCTGTCCAAAAATGTCGTCCCCTTTAAACAAATTTGAAGAGTGAATTTTTTAGGTTTTTTGGGTTGTTCATTTCAAATCACTCAATTTTGGAGCAAAAAAAAATTTTTGACCTCCGATTTGTCTGAAAATTGGTATATAGCTTCTACGGGACGTAAAAATAAGATATTTAAGGTCAAAAAATTTTCTTCTTCTTTTTTTCTCAAAATGTTATTTTATGCGATTTTACAGTGATTTGGTGTTTATTTATACAAATTTGCATTTTCTATCGTAAAGTATCATGGAAAACATAATATTTTAATAGAGGGGACTCAAAAATGTCATTATATGGCATTATAACAAGTTACTTTGATTCAAAACAAGCTTTTGATCAAATTTTATAGTGTAGAAAACGTTAAAATACCGTTTTTTACATTTTTCTCCATTCCCAAAATACATCATAATCGATTTGGCTGAAAATTTGCCCACAGATAGACAAAACATAGGACTTTAAGGGGTTACGAAGGTTTTGACTTATATTACAATAACAAAAAAGTTACATGCAATATTATAGTCAAAAATATAGGCGTCTACTGTAAGTACAATTAACTCGAAAATATCGACCTCACGACAAAAATTGTTAAAAAGAAATTGTAATAATTGTAAATACGATTTATTTGGAACAATTTCAGTTCCTACCATTTTTGTCGAAAATTTAAAAATGGCGGAGATATTGAGCAAAACAGGTTCTCCTTTAAAATCAAGATGGCTGCTAACGTAACGGAGTAATTCATTCGTGATTTTAAATTTAGGCTACTATTGACTCCCCTAAAGATCAGAAAAATAAAATTTTGGGCAGCTCGGCATTTAAGGTCAAATGCTATCCCGACTGGACTAATATATACTTTTGAGTCTGATATTACTGCATGTAACTTTTTTGGTATTGTAATATAATTCAAATCCTTCTAACCACTTAAAGTCCAATCCTTTGGCTATCTGTGGGCAAATTTTCAGCCAAATCGATGATAATGTATTTTGGGAATGGAGGAAAATGCAAAAAACGAACGTTTTTTACACTATAAAATTTGATCAAAAACTTGTTTTGATTCAAAATAACTTGTTATAATGCCATATAATGACATTTTTGAGTCCTTTCTATTAAAATATTATGTTTTTCATCGATACTTTATGACAGAAAATGCAAATTTGTTTAAATAAACACCAAATCACTGTAAAATCGCATAAAATAACATTTTGAGAAAAAAAGAAGAAGATTTTTTGACCTTAAATATCTTATTTTTACGTCCCGCAGAAACTATATACCAATTTTCAGACAAGTCGGAGATCCAAAATTTTTTGCCTGAGTGATTTGACATGGAATGTACCCTAAACAAAAAAGTCTCTTATCATTGTTCAATCAAAACTACATAGAAAGCCGCTGATAAGGCACCAATTAATGCAGTTTTTCATTTTTTCATGATCACATACGGTCACAAAGTTTGTAGATATTATTACGAATCGAATGCCCAAAACCGCATTCAAATCCCTCTTACTTTGCGGAAAATTAATAGTACAGTGCTTCATTTCCTCGACTATACTAGGAGTATATATTATAGAAGGTATTACTAATTGACCATGTCGAATCTTACCTATACCTCGGCAACGACGCAAATATAAAATGGGAACAGGCCTAAGAAATGAATGCAAGAATAGAACGAGCTAGAGCAGCATTTAACAATATACTAAAACTTCTCATAAACAAGAATTTGTCTCTTCCTCGAAAACTACTACTAGTTAAATGCTACATTTTTCTAATCTTAGTGTATGATGCGAAGGCCTGGAAGCTGACAGGGAGGCTCATGAAAAAATGGAGCCATTCTAAATGTGGCTGTAAACCACAAATTAGACAAGAAAAAAGAGTGGCCATAATTAAACCAAGAAAACTTAAAAATCTACGCCACAGAAGAGGAAACCACTGAGGAGAAGAAGATGATGAAGCCGTTACAAATGATTTTATTGTTGGATTAATCACGTTTAACTTTATACATATCTTGATATTAAATCGAGATTGATGATACAGGATACGGGAAGTCATCAAAAAACGTAGCACTGCATACATTACTAAGCTGGAAGATCATGAAAACCAGTTTGCACTTAACCTCCTAGACAACTCCCAAGAACAACGTAGGTTAAAGAGATTCAAACCCTGGACTTGCCATTTAGAATTAACTTTTAAACTAATTAGTTACGTCACGTAAGAAGTTATACTTCTATTATATGATTTCAACGAAATCAAGTAAATCAGTTTCTCTACTACTTTCCAAAAATTTTTATTAAAACAATACCAAAAATTAAAAAAAAAGAATAAAACACAAACAAACACATCGAAAAATGCCGCAAATGATTTCTGAACAATAATTGTTGCCAAAAATTTTAATTAAATACGTATTTTCTGAAAAAAATTATATAATAATAAACTTACAATCATAAAATCTATAAAAAAAATAAAAAAAATAACAACTTGCTTGGGGCTTGAACCCACTTAACGTCTATCGCGCCGTACGAATGTCGAAGCGATTTCCCACTGCACCACCTTCGCGTATACGTCATGTGGAAATATACACAAACTAAACGTTTACATCATAAACTTTTGACATTTTGTTTATTTATATGAATTTAATCAAATTATTAGTTTGATTTTTGTCGAATTAAAATACAACAAAATATAGAGTAAGAAAACGATATATTAGATGAAGATTTGTAGAAAGTTTGTTCGTAATCAGATTATGTAAATTAAAGCATTGCCTACTAATAGGTAACTACATTATTTTTTTTACATTTTCCAAATAGATAGGTATGAAGAAAATTTTTTATTGGAATACAACTGAAACATTTAGAATTACGTACGTGCGGCTTTTCAAAACTATTTAAAAAGTCACTATAATTATAAATTTGATTTTATTTCTGTCCTCACAACAATAAAAGCTAATATATACAATCTTTTTGTTTACCGATAACCTCCATATTGAACAATTATTGACAGATCATTTCAACACCCAATCAGAGCCCGTATAACGACTAATACCATACGGTCGGTGTACGCATGCGCGCAGATTAATAAAATTTCACCCTCAATGAAATCGCGCCTAAAGAAGTATAACTTCAAAAATAAATAGAGAGGAACACAGATTAAAAACGACAAAAAAACAGCTAGTTGTATCGATTTGGGTCACGAAAAGTATAAAAAAGAAAAAAATTGTCTTGGTTGCCTAACGTAAAGAATTGGTTAGGACTAGGTTTTGAAGAGAGCTGCGGAAGAAAGGGAAAGTTTTGCCACTATAACCATTAATCTTCAGTGATACAGACGGAATGTAAAAAATATCAAACCTGCTATAGGTAGTACGTATTTGCTATATGTATTTGATTAATATATAAATGTAGGATTCGTTAAAGACAATCGTAATAAAAGTCCGTTTGATGTTTAACAGTTTTAATTAACAAAATAGATAATTGCGACTAAAATTTTACGTGTTCTTTCCTTACAAAAAGAAATGTATTTATAGATAATAATTTGCGTCTAATTAATATTATAACCGTCTTGTCATAATACCCGTTTATATTCGTCTTTTTCTATTATCCCAAAGAACACGTCCGTCGCGTTTCTCATGTTAAAATCGACTGCCTCTCGCATCCCTACGCTCAAACAAATTCTCTTAACATCTAATCTCCTTTTTCCGTTTTAACCTATTAAGATTGGATCAAAGTATGTACCGAATTTTTCTAATAAACGAAAACTATAAAATTAGTCAAGGCGACTACTGTTTATCTTAAAAGTCGGATTTCAACCGATTGAAAATAAACACAATCTTCTCACTAAACTACCCGTCGATTAGATACCCCACACAGCTGTCCCTAAGGCCGCTCGTTTCGTGTTTCTACTAATAATTTAAAGAAAAAAAATATATACAGGGGTCTTCAAAATTAAGACAAAATATTTACAATTCTACATAAATATATTACTTATCAAAAGATTTCGCGTCCGGTTGTATATAAGAATATAGAGTTTTTCAGTTTGGTCAGAAATTTCTATACTACGAAATTTTATAATATACCTACCTAATAAATATATGTATACACAATTTTAACTAAAAATTCTTTTCAGGCAGATTTCAGGACGTTTAAAAAATACGTTTCGATTTCAGCCTCCGAGTTTGATTTAAAAATGCAAAATAAAACAACGTATTTTGTTTTGTTACTAGGACATAAAAAATCCTCTTAACAGTTTTTTATTCTAAATTTATTGTCTGCAGCTGCTGCATATATCATCAAAATGTTATATGATTTTGTTTTCTACCAAAATGTTTTTTGACACTGTTAGATTGATTTCAAAATAACTTAAATAAGAAATTTACCTGAAAGAGACTTTTATGTGTTTAAAAAAAGCCCAAGTTTTCTGGAGCACCATTTTGAAAGATAAATAATTTGAATAAGATGAGCAATCCAAGCAATTGAAAGTGATAACATGGTACAATCATATCTAATTGTATTTATGCTTGTTTTAATAAATCAATACTACATACCTGATTTTATTTTTAGAGGGAGTTATTGAATCTACTGGTATGACCACCCAAGCAAGATCTAGCTACTTGCCATCGGAAATATTATGGGGACATCGGTTCCAGTCCCTCATAACCTTCAAGAAAGATTCCGGGGAGTATGAAGTCGACTATGCATTGTTCAATAATACTGTGGAAGTGGATACTCCTCTCTGCAGTGCCAAAGAGCTGGATGAAAGGAGGGCAATGTACAATCACGATGGATTAGGTAAGAAAATTTTTAATAGAGAACAATTAATACAACGTCACAGTATAATCTTCGTTTCAATACATAATTAGAGAATGGGCAATTGTTTTGTATTTCATTATGTATTGGGTGAATATAAATTAGTATATTATGCAACAAGCATTTAACGATGGTCATTATGAAGCGAGTATGAGAGATACGAAACGAGCCGCCTAGCGGCGAGTTTCGTATAGAGTACGAGCTTCATAATGATAATTAAATGCAAGTTGTATACACGATTTTTTCTATCATTCACAAAAAATATATTCAAATTTCTTTTTTTGTAACACAAACAAATTTAGTAGTTTGACAGTTTGTTTACATATTGAGAACTGTCAAAGCGTATGTATTTGACTAGCCATTGGTCACTGCACGTGTGCCACCTTCATCGCAAATGCCATATCGCGATTCTATTGGTTAAAAATCTGTATCGTAATGAAGAAAATGAAAAATAAAGTAGCAATTCTGCTTACCGCATTGGAAAGTTTAAGTCAAATTATATCGGTTTTGATTATTTGCATTTTATTGTTAAACAAAGCTATAAACACCTAGTATGTGAGTGATGTTTTCAATGATTTCTCATTTAAAATCGAACGAGTAGGTAGAGTAGCTACGAGTGCAAGCGATGCAATTTCTACCTAGCATGCGTTAAAACGCATGTATTAGGCACGGGAAACACTATGTGTTTATAGATTAGTTTAACAATAAAAAAATATATTTTTAGCAATGCAAATAATCAAAACCGATATAATTTGACTTAAACTTTCAAATGCGGTAAGCAGAATTGCTACTTTATTTTTGAATCAAAAGTTATTCGGGTTCAAAAATTGCAATTTTTCGATTTTTTGAAAGTTCAACCGCGGTTATCTCGAAAACTATGCATTCTACGAAAAAACTTGTAGGAATATTTTTTGCTTAGAATGACCCAAAAAATACAAAAAGATGTTTTGTTTTGCGAGAAATCGCTGTTATGTAATTCCTCAAGTTCTTTGTCTATAACAATCTTATCGACATCCGGATCAACTGTTACCCAAAAAATTCGTATTCTGCGGGTCAAAATATATAAAAAAAACTTGGGTAAGTCCATCTGAATTAAGGAGGCCGTTGTACCCCCCTGGCTACAGGACTATGTACAAAAAAGTGAAATATTGACATTGGCCCTTTTAGAACCAAGCCAGAGATATATGAGAATAAAAAAAATGTATTATTGCATCTTCCTGTCATCGTTTGAGATTCATCTAACCTATTTCTTTATTTCAGAAGTAAATTCGAAATATCTAACAACTGGTAAGCACTGCAGTATAGCAATAATGCTTGTATATTTGGTAGCTTTGAAGACTTTAACATCGATGTAAAAGAGCTGTGCTTACTGATCTTATCTTATCATCCTTATCTAATACTATCAATCTTATTTAATTTTTATTTGAGAAATTTTAAATTGGCAATCTTCTCTAGTCACTATATATGTAGTACCTAACTCAATGCATCCATAAAAATTTCTGTAATTATAATGATAGCAAGGTGTCATAAAACGCATCTAGAACATCCTACAATTTCTGCCTAAAAGTTTACTTTTCGACCAGACTATAGGTGTATCAATACTCGCAGGTCATCATGTAGTAGTAGACTAAAGATAAACTGGAAGATATAAAAGCAAACCACTTCCTATGTGTACCACCACTAACACTCCGAGTAGATCTATATTAGTGGACACCAAGTACTTACATTAATTGCTATTCAGGAAATATTAACTGTTTCTTCAACTACGAATATACCACTATAATTTATAGCACCTACCTCAAATCTTTTGGTATCCGTAAGAAGATTGAGCTTGACCAATCAACACTATAGCTGTTTCGAGCCACATGTGATTGGAAGCCTTTGAAGAATCCAATGGAGAATCCAATGACCACTGGTTTAAAGGCAGACCTAAGATTTTTATTTAGGCTAGTACCACAAAAGATATGAAGAAAATATGTTTTGATGTTTATTTTTTTTTATTCTTAGCCTCAACTACGATATCTGCACTTGTATTGTACAGTCCCAATAGTACCCCCACTATGTTGCTTAGCCTTAGCTCTCTATATAGATATATAAGCCTTAAGCAAATGTATTATGCATGGATACGTTGTAGTTAACAAAAACAATGTGGCATTAGTTATTAACAAGCTTCTACTAAAACGGTTGTTTGTTTCTTTTTCAGGTCAATGCCGTATGACTGGTCTCTTCCCCACAGCTCGTTCCCAATCGAGCGACACCCTCTCCAGCATGGACTCGTTGTCGATAGATGACGGTCACATTGAGATTAAAATACCGGTGAGTCCCATAGGAGTCACAGTTACAGCCCCCGAGGAAGCGGAAGAAAAAACGCCGCTCACGAACGGATCTGTGCCTAATGGAACTTTGAAAAACAAGTCTAATATTTTACCTGTATAACGTATGTGGAAATTAGGTTAAATAATTTATCGAATTGTAAGGGATTGAATGTACTGGATAGATGAGGGACATGTATTATTTGTATTTTGTAAATTGATGTACCAAAGAGGTACATAATGTAAACTATACATAAATTACATAATCAAACATAACCTAAAAGTTAGGTAATGTTATCCAAATATTACATCAATATAATATATCAACATAATCTAAATATTGCGCGATTGTAATGAAATATCCACAGACATAATAAAACCATGACTGCGCGCTACACTCTAAAACCGACCCCTTAGTGCGACAGAAATAAGGTGCGAACATAGATAAATAGATTGATTCAAAGAGACTTTTTGGCCTATTCCACTGCGACCTTTTCAGATCTATTTTGATCCTCTAGTTCTAGATTACATTCTCTAGCCCGACCCTTTTTAAAAGGTCTAATAGCTTCAAAACTGAACGTTCCATGCAGCTCTTTTCCGGTGGAGTTTATTCTTAATGCAAAGAACCGCACATTTTCCAGACTATCACACTGGTATAGGATGTGTGATCTCCAGTTTCTTCTTCCAGGTGGCAGATGGCACAGGTCGTCGTTGGACAATCCCATCAATTTTAAGTGCCTATCAGCTTACAGTGCTCTATTAGCAGACCCACTATGGCTTTGACTGTTTTCCTGTATTTGCTTATTAGGTCTGCCGTCAATTTTGGCAAATTATTCTGTAATGAACTGTTTCGGCTGTCTTTGTCCTGGTGAATTCTTCCACCATTTCAGAGATTTGTGAGCTACCCACTTTCTTGTAGCCGTCCTTGTTACTGACTTTGCAACTCCTCAGAAAGTTTCCGGCCCAGCAAATGGCACTGATGACTTTGTTTGGCCCTTTCGTCTGTTTTTCATTGCCCTTATGAACTCCTGCCCTGGCATCCAGGCTACTGTAACCTTTCTACGACCTCCTAGTTTATTTAGGGCATCAACACAACACCGTACTAGCTTAAAATTGACCTCTACACAATTGAGTGTCTTAAGCGCTGCCTGGCTATCTGTGAAGATGGTAATGGAATGAACCGTTCTTTCCTGCCTTTGTATTTCTTCCACACAATGATGAATTGCCGTTATTTCCTCCTGGAAAACTATGACATTCTTATATATCTCTCTCTTGTCGTTTCCCCATTACTGAGGATCGTGATTTCTTCCAATATTCCTAACGATATTTCTTTATTATTGGTCTCTATCTTCAGCTGCTCTAAGAGCTTCGCAGAATGAGTTTCCAGCTGAATTCTTTATTTGGTCGGACCATCTAGTTGGTGATCGTCCTCTTGATCTTCTCCCCGGAACGTTTCCAGAAACAATTAATCTCTCCAAACTATCATCACCTCTGCGAACCACGTGACCAAAGAATTGCAGTATTCGTTGCAGACATATTGTGGGCTACCTTCTTCATTCTTTCATTCTTATATATACTTACCGAGAAATTTATCCCTTGATTTGTCCCTACGATGCCGGCTCCCACACCTTCCGATGTTTTTGAGCGATCAGTGTACCAGGTAGCAGCAGATTGTATGAGTACACCTTTCTTCAATTCGTCCCTACCTTGTATATTAATTTTGAACTCATTGTCAAAGCTACATCTCGTAGCTCTTGTATTGATAGGTTGTCCAATCATAATATCTGTTTGTAGCTCCTAGATTAGCTATTTATTGTCAGCACCATGAACATGGCTTATATGTCGCTGACAATGCATCAATCTGTAAATAACTGCTCTGGCTTCGCCCTGTATAAAGGTATGAAGTGGTGGTAGATTTAGAAGGACTTCCAATGCTTCTGAAGGAGTTGTTTTTATGGCATACAGACCATTCTAACCTTTGTGTATTACCTAGCAGTCTTAATGCACCCACTTACTGCGTTTTTGTTCACCACATCACCGACCCATAGATTATCATTGGTCTAAAAATTCTTTTATATAACCATAGAGTCATTTTGTTGTCAAGGACATAGTAGCTTTCTGTGTGGTTTTCAGGATGTGAGCACTACGTGTAAGCCTATGATCAAAATAGACTCCGAGGTTTTTTGTTTCTTTGGCAAATTAAATCTCTGTTCCTTCCAGCACCCGTGTGTTTTGGTCTTGTAGTGTTGTCTTTTTGGTGAACCTACGATTTCTTTTTTCTGAGTATTGACCATCGGTCGCTCTTGTTTACACCAGTCGTCAACTATATTTAGGGTTGCTTGCATTCTCCCAGAGACCACCTGAGCCCACCTGCCCCTGACGACAATTATTGCAATATCGTCAGCGTATGCTTGCGAGTTACGAGCATTCCTTGCATGACTATGCAAGCGCAGTTTATCGATCACGTGGCCTTCCTACTTGGAATTTGTTGGTGGTTATAAAGAGATGTAAGGACTGCTCGTAATTTGTTTTCTCTGTCGCACTGGGGGAACGGGTTAAGATTGCAGGGTGAGGTCTAGGTATTATATGTCTATGGAAATATCCTATACTATAAAATTACATATGGCCAATCAAATTACACTTGTAATTTGACCAGTTATCCACCACTTTATGAGTTTTGGCTTTTTAATGAGTTATCATTACATTTCAGTCCAATATTGAGGCTTAATTAAGCGTTTAATAGAAAGGTTCAAAATACAAATGCGTGATACCTATCTATCTCAAATAAAAGGTACATTTTATCTGTACTTTTAGTATAGATATTTTAAAATATTTTCAAATTTTATATACGCTTAACTCTTGTAAATATGTTTTTTATATCGCAGGCCGATATAACCCACTTTATTTGTTAGATATACACAATGGGTCTAAACCAGAGGAAATGAACTGCAACAGAACAAAAGTATTTGAAAGTTCACGGCATTCTTTTCTTCTATTTGAATATTACGAAATGTACTTACATAGCTTACATTTTTAACTTTTGCTTCTGAGTACTTTAGTTTCTGAGCCCAGTATTGGCCTGTGTCCAATGATAGTTGGTCCATAAGTCATCGACAGTGCATCTTCAGCAGTCCTCAATTAATAAGGTTTAACTTGTGCTACGTCGACCAGTCGCTTGAAATCCCGTTTTGTGGAGTTTCTCTTAGTGGATAATAGGGTGGTGGTTAGCCTATCTGCGCACTAAGGAAACGCTTTCTTGATTTCGGTCTGCCAGGATAAGGTTCGTGGCCAAAAAAGGGTGATGGTTCTCGAAGGTTTGTTTGGATTTTTCGGTGAATTCGTGGGCCGTTCTACAGGAGTCAGCATCCGAGAGGCTTGAAGCTTTATACAGATTATCCAAATGGGTTGGTCTCATACAGACAAAAATAAGTCACCAAGTTACTTTCAGACTGACATTTCATTTCTTGGCCTGCGCAGATCTCGTTCATACCGAGTAGGCGTAGTCTGCTGTTAAGAAACATAATATAGCCTGCGCTGTTGATCTTAGTACTGTGGGTTTGGCGCTACTTTGGAAGCGTAACTATAAGCCATTAGGTTCGTATTTAGACAATCGCAAAAATATTAATACGTATACAATACTGGACATGAGACTCTACAACATTTACCAGATGTTTCATATTCTACAAGGGCTTTCTGTTTCAAAATTTCATCGCATAGTTTCCCCAAAAGTACGAGTATGTACATAGTCTCCGGCTCTGAAGTCTTCATATATTTCTTCGGGATATAATATGATTTATAATGTTGGTACCTAATCCCTATTACCAGTTTATGTTTATTATATTACTTATCTTAAATTTCCTTGAAACGTAGCAATCACTCTTCTTTCAGTTATTATTACTTGTTTCGGTACTTCTTTTATTCATTATCTTCTCTTCGTCAACCATTTTTCATCCACTCCTGAACATATATCTCTTCCAATTGCTTTCATATTTCTCTGTCTTCCTCCAATCTAATCCATTGCTGCCATTGCACTTATGTCATCCATCCATATCTTTTGAGGTCTTCCCATGTTTCTTGTCCTCCTCCTTAATCTCTAATTGAGGATGGAGACCATAGAGACGTTTGTTTTTAGATTTTTAAATTTACTTTAAAAAATGTTTAAAAAAAACTGTGACATAAGAGAATCATCATCCTCTTCTCAGGATAGTCCTTCGAACATATTTTTCCTGCCAAAGCAATGATTTTAGTAGTAGAAAAACTTTATCAATTGAAAATTTGTCTTCAAATTATATACACCGTACCACTTACCATGAATTCTGGTGTACCTATAGTACATAAGGTTGAATGGCAAAGATATACCATGAACTATCACATATTTTTGGTTCTCTGTAGTGGAAACCTAAATGGTTGTAAATATTGAACAAAAAATAAATTGTGTTAGTGTTACTAGATACACTTTAAATTGTAGTGAAACTACTGCTACCCATTACCAAGTGACCTTATATTACCTATGTGAATTAATAAGGCTTATGCAGAGTTGGGAAGGTAATTTATTATCTCGATAGTTATATAGTTATAAAATAACCTTTTCTACCAGAACCAATAGCAGAATTTTAAAAAATAAGTGTTTATTCATAGATAGTTGATATTTTCTATTGAAGCACAAATAAACAGCTGTAATTTAATTTTTTTAGTTTGGTCTCATTACAGAAAAATAACGAAAAAAAACATTTTTGTATGTACCAAAATGCTGTATTATCTTTTTTATTATGATTTTTATGGTGTTTAAGTCACTTAAGACCGTGAACACTGAGATAACCTTTTTAGGTTGAAGTTGAAACTAAAGATCATACTAAAAATCTTTACGGCATCGATATGCTGGTCAGCATATTACACATTTGGGACATGTTGTATATTAATGCACCCTAAATATTTATGTGCGTATTTTGGCATTGGATCCGAGCTTGACATTTAACACCGTTGCCTTATCCTCTATTTTTTCATACTATCACATTACATAAAGTTGCATTTCAAAAATAGTTTTGAAACACCAATTAAGTAAAGTTTTTTATGTTGTTGTTTTCACCAATTTTAAAAAAATGTGAAAACGTTGAATTATTCATGTCCGTCTGTCTGTCTGTCTGTAAACTCAACTTCTCCGTCATTATACCAGGTAGAATGACAAATGAGGTGTCAAATGAAAGCTTATAATCCAAGGATGGTACTAAAGGTGGGAAATTTGACCGAGGCTGTCTGTCCGTCCTACCGCGAATATAACTCATCCGTCGCTATACCAGGTAGAATGACAAATGAGGTGTCAAATGAAAGCTTATAAACCAAGGATGGTACTAAAGGTCATAAATTTGTCCGAAGGACAGACGGACAGACAGCCTAAGTCAAATTTAACACTTTTAGTATCATCTTTGAATTATAAGCTCTCATTTGACACCTCATTTGTCATTGTACCTGGTATAATGACGAAGGAATTATATTCGCGGTCGGACGGACAGATAGCCTAGGTCAAATTTCTCACCTTTATTACCATCCTTGGATTATAAGCTTTCATTTGACACCTCATTTTGTCATTCTACCTGGTATAATGACGGAGGAGTTGTGTTTACGGACAGACAGACGGACGGACGTGGATAATTCAAAGTTTTCACATTTTTTCAAAATTGGGTTCAATTTAAACGTTCTTATAAAATTATTCTATTATTCTTGTAGGTACATTTAACATTGATTAAAATTAAAAAAGAAATAAATAAAAAAGTATGGCAACACTGTGACGTACAAACATAAGACTCAGATGTAGGTTACGTAGGGTGCACTAATATACAAGCTGTCCCACATTTCTTTGGTTGCATATTTGTTGGTAGCTGCGGGAAAGAATATGGAAATGAAAATTTGTTGCATTTTCGATTAGGGAGAACACTATGGCGAATCCATCACAAAATTTTAGATTACTTCAACCAACTCTATTGAGAATAGTGTATCGTTTGACATAGTCCAAAGCTTTCTTTGTACCTGGTGTCCGAAATATTTAAACTGTTTTGGTGAATTTTAATATAAAACATTCTTGATATCAAGTTTGTAAGTTTCTTCTGTATCTTGTGTTATATATTGGCGAGTACCTATATGCTCATTTGATTTATATAGAGATGAGTCGTAGCACTTTTTTAAATTATATTTTCTAATCGATCCTTCTGCATTATGCTAGTTACATGTTATAATATCGTTTTCTTCTTTGGATGCCGTACGCTATGCAGCATGTAGCCATTTGTGCTGGTTGTCGGGTGTAGAGAGATTCTTTTATCCGTCTTATGATTATCATACTGACGTTAGGTATGCCGCATCAGTTTGTTATGTACGTGAATCATCAATAATACTTTCGCCCACTGCCTCCTCGATCTTCAACTTTACCCATCAAGATGACATTTAGGAGATTATATTTGTTATTTATTAGAAAATGGCTTAAAAGTGTGAAACTTAACAATTCTCTTTGGACATTAGCTCTTTTTAGGACCTCATCATTTGTTACATGGTCCACCCGTGGATATCTAGGTAGCCTTCTAAGACACAAATTCCGCACGATTCGGAGATCTCACTTTAAGTGGCCAGATCTCACCTCCCTTCATCAGGATGGACCATATAGGACCGTTTTGAGACACGGATTCCAAGGCTTAAAGGAACTTCACCATGGAGGAGGCATCTATCAAATTTAAAAGAGGTGTTTCTAGCCATTGCTACTCTTATCTTTACTTCCAGGTCACAGTTCCACTTGATGTTGATTGTAGCTCCAAGTTAGTTAAATCTTTTAACCCGTTCAGTAGCCCTATTATTTATATCCAACTGAACTGATGTTAAGACCGTACTCCTCTACCATTTCATGATATTCATTAAATCTTGCAAAATCCAAAATCTTCAAAATCCTCTACATTCATGCAAAATCCAAACAACTTTATGCAAAAGAGTATCTCTCTTGATCCCAAGCAATTTTTGAAACTACTGGTGTCGTGTTTCTTTGGTATTACCACGAAGGTTGACTTTAGCTAATCTGTTGATTCTTCTGTTGATTTAACAGTGCGAAACTAAACATATGTCCGGGCTGAGGGCCATTTCATTCACAGTGAAATTAACGTGGAAAGCATGAATATCCTACGAAATTAACAATATATTGTCTCCGTCGTAGGTTCCCGTTACTTCCAACGATATGTGGAATTTCATTTCACTAATTCAAGTTCTTACAGTTATTGCGCTGATACTTGGTCGCCATAGCCTCTTTTGTTGTCTAACAGGGAGTACCACGTGAGGTTGGTGAGGTTGAGGGTGATGTTGGAATTTGTGTCTGTAGAGGAAGCTACTTGAGACCCTGTATATCTCAAAAACTCCCGATATGATTATCTGATAAAAATATATTTAGATACTACTTTGACTTCCTGCCAATATTTTGCAGCTTATCACTTATTATAATATATTAGCCCCAACGTGGACTAATTAAAAATTATTATTGTGTAAGTTATTTTTCTGTTGAGCCTCATTTGTTTTCAAACCATGCTTTTATTTTTATTTTATTTATATCTGTTTTAAAATGTCGCTGGTATAAATATATCACACGGAAATACAGAATATTCCAAAAAATTTTCTACTATACAGGGTGTATTGAAACGAACTTAAAAAAATCTTAACTTTTTTCTGTAAACACCCTGTGTATTTACATCGTTCATATGTTCGGTTTTAAGAAATATGATTTTTTTATCTAGTATACATCACTCAGATCAATTACATCAGATTTATTTTATTTTTTTTTCTCACCATTCGATTCGAGTATTATTTATTTTTATACATGTACTTAAGATTGTTTAATTTATAGATAGAGCTTAGCGTGAGTAAAATGTAGAAGTTATCAGGAAGATTGTTTGATACATATCTTAAAAACAACTGTGAAGTAATTTATATTATTCTATAATTTTCACTATTTAAGTCAAATTGCAATTCCAATTCTAAAGATTTGAAAATAAAGAGAAATTAGTCAAAGCTACATCTGTGGATACAATGGACATAAAACGAATTCAAAATTTAAAAGTTCAAATGTATAAGATCTAGACTTGTTATTTTCGTCAGTTAATTAAAAGTATTATTTTTTTAACACTTGTTTGTTTATTACTAGTTTCTTAATGTAACTAACAGATCCATTTTTCATACTGTTATTCCTAATTTTAAAGTATAAAGAAGGGATAATATCTTCGTCTGAAGTCAGCAATATTATACTTACACACGAAAAACAAACGTCGATATTATGAAGTCTACTTATATAGTATATTAAGAGGAAACAGTAGCGATCAACAGGTAGCAAAAACGCGTTCCAAGATTGCGGCTGTAATTTTGAATATTTTTTCGAGATATTTGGCACACGTATTCGTAATATAATAAAGAATGGCGGTACAGAGCCCAATTTGAAAAATATATTAATATGTAGGAATTACTCTGTAATTAAATACAACATTAAAAAACGAGCCTGTACCGCCATTAAGAAGAACAAAAAAATACACTTTCTTCAAATAAACTTTTTTATACGATGCCTAGATTTTGTGTCACTTTGGAACTACTAAAATTTTTTATTTCATTAGTAGTTCCTCGACACCGTAAGGTACAAGAGGACGGCTTAAGTAAGCAAGTAGTATTTCCAAAATGACACAAAATTTCGGCCACGGATAAAAAAGTTTATTTGAAGAAAGTGTATTTTTTGTTCTTCTTAATGCCGGTACAGGCTCGTTTTTTTAATTTTGTATTTAATTACCGAGTAATTTCCACATATTAATATATTTTTCAAATTGGTCTCTGTACCGCCATTCTTTATTATATTACGAATACGTGTGCCAAATATCTCGAAAAAATATTCAAAATTACAGCTGCAATCTTGGAACGCGATTTCGCTACCTGTTGATCGCTACTGTTTCCTCTTAATTAATAAATATTATATAGGTACGTATTCAGTTGGTAGGTTTTATCAAACAATCATCACTAAGTAAAATAATATGTGAATATTGTAAGGATCTGTAGTGCCATAGTATTTATAAAATTTTTGTTTTTTTAAGAAAATTAAACAATTTATCTTCTGGCGCTTTCTTTACTTTTTTCAACGCTACCTATATTTGAAAATTTTCCTTTGCCGTCCTTAAACATTTAGAAAGACCATATTGTCCAGTATTTTACACATACAGGAACGCAATTATATCTGCAAATACATATCCAAATGCCGACATAGGATCAGATCATAACCTAGTAGGGACCATAATTAGGCTCAAAATAAAAACAATAAAACGAAGAACAACATTATGCACAAATCGATACAAGTAAACCCACTCATATTATGCCTGACAGATGAAATCAATAATCTATTAAAATAATGTTAAAGAACAAATTCTGTAAAATATTGAAACGGATACAATATGGTTATGGTTATTAATAAAGACTAAAGACGGGAATAGATAAAAGTAAAAAAAAAATACTGACCTTACCCAGATACAAAAAGAAAAAATGGATGACGGTCTACATAAAAACAAAGATGTACAAAAAAGTGCCCTAATAACACCAAACATTCCATGTATGTTCCTAGAATATACACACAGGATATTGAAAACATTCCTGGAATGTTCTCAAAAGCAGAAGAATGTCCCAGGAAAGTCCTCTGTCATCATTTTAAACATTCCTTGAATGTATTGTTGGAACATTCCATGAATGTCTACGAATGTTCTTTGGACATTCACAGTATGTTTTTTGTACATTCCCTGGATATAGTCGCTGATGTGACATAATACCTCCTATTTGTTTTTTCATGAGTATTGTAAGAGATACTAAAAACTTTTTTTGCAGTCACCTCCTGTTTTCATATGATATTTTTTGACATGTTTTGTAGTAAATTCAACTATCTATTTACTACAAAACATGTGAAAACAGGAGATGACCCTAAAAATGGTTTTTCGTCTCCTACAAAATTCATGAAAAAGCAGATAGGAGGTATTGTTACATCACCGATGATATACTAGAAGCATATGTGGCCATACCAAATAATATATCCTTGATAAATATAAACATTTTTATTGCACAAAATCTTGTCATATATTTTTTTCCATAATCATCACTACGATGATGATTCATTATATTCAATTGTACATTACAATTACAATCTGGTCATAGCTGACCAATGAGCAATTTTAATTTAACCTAAATAACTACTGTTCCTTAAAATGAAGAGCTTACCCCATAGCGCCTCTTATCTAATCTACCAAGATCGTGCACTATTCTAACATACTTCTATACATTCTAACATAGAGCACTATGCTCTGCTTTTCACTATCATCTATCACTCAAACTAGTCCAAAAGGCTTTGTCCTCTTTAATCTTCTAGTTTGCCCAGTAGTATCGAGGTGCTGGATTTCCTTAATATTCTTGTAGGTACTTATGAAGTTGTTGCTCGTGACTTCCAACTTTACTTCAACTTTAAAAACAAATCCAGCTGTAAAATGTTTATGTACCTGAAGGCTTTTGTATGCTTTCATCTGCTGTTTAGAGTAGTAACTGTATACTGTGACTCCACTAGATATGTATAAATATCTATAATAGTAATTTGGTGGAATGCACTTTACTGTAAAAGCCAATTCTGACTGAATTGTATATGGATCTAAATCCCCAAATATTTTCAGCTTCAATAAATATCTAAAACAATAAAAGAAATAATGTTATTGCTTGCAAAATTCATCAATATTGATAAATATCAGGGAAAATAAACAGTAAATAAAAGTTGTTTCCCCTACCTTTATCCAACATCTGGAGTTTTCAATATTAATTTCCTTAAATAAACACTTTGCATTGTACTAAAGTTTATAAAGTTCACAAAATACAGCAAACGAAATCCAAATGAATCCAAAATAGACAAAATACGACGATAAACAATGAAAAATAGATATTACAAACATAACGTCTGTAACTTTTTATATTTGCATGCCAATGCCTTAGATTAATGAAAACACCAATCTTCTTTGAAACGCAAATTCTTAAAAAGATAAAAAAGATCAAGGCAGGTTTTGTTTATATTTGATTCAGAGTTGGACCACCATCTCCATATAGCTATTTCATCATCCTTATGCATCATCAGTGAAGTTTATGCAGTCACAACTCTGAAGGAAATATAAACATTCTGCCTATTTTAAGGCAAACCATCGCAATGCAATGAACCCACCTTTTTAGACGCAATTTAGCGACATCTCTCGTATTACGAGGAAAACAACGAAAAGCCCCTGATACAAAGTTTACTACCTTTTAAACAATTAGAATAATTGAAATAAAAATATAATAAACAATATTTTAAATCTAAGACTTTTCGTTAATAAACTGCTTTCTGGCTGCATCCCGTATCTCCGGATTTTACAATATATAATCACAGAGACGACGAAAATAGGAGAAAGCAAATAGAGGACACTTAGGTCACGCATTTACCTTCTCTTCTCTAGGAAAAGGACCGAAAGACAGTTTCTAAATACTCAAAACTGAGTAAAAATGAAAAAGATAAAAAATATCAAGGCAGGTTTTGTTTATATTTGATTCAGAGTTGGACCACCATCTCCATATAGCTATTTCAGCATCCTTATGCATCATCAGTGAAGTTTATGCAGTCATTTCAAATTCTTAAATCTATGGCCAATGCCAACCGTGGTTTGGATTGCCTAATACATAGATACACGCGCGGCAAATTTGAAAATGAACGCAAATTGAAAAGTAAATGGCCTCTCTTAAAATATAGGACTTTGGTAGTATGTTCATAGAATGTCTTGTGGTAACATTCCACCAATAATTTAATCAGATGTTCACCGAATGTTCCTTGAATGTCCAGGACATTCAAAGATTAATAGAACTTTGATGGTACATTCCTCGAATGTTTTGTGTTGTTAAGTGGATACACAAATAAAATACAAAGTTAAGCAGTCAAAATAAGGATAGTTAAATCAAAGAACACAAATTGTAATAGATAACGAACCCAGTCCAGAAATTGAAATCAAGAGAGGAATTAGGTAGAGATGTATTGTCTCTATTACTATTTACCTATATTGTGATTCCATTTTTGAAGAAGCGTTGCTATCTGAAAGTGAAGGAATAATAATTAATAGAAGAACTAATACAAACATAGGATATACAGATGCAGATGACACTGTAATTATGCCAAGCTTTGCTGAACAACTCCAACTACTATTAAACAAAATAAACAGTTTTTGTGAAAAATGTGGATTAAAAATGAATATGCAACTGAGAAAACCAAAAACAACACACAATGAATTAGACAAAGAAATATTACAACAAATAGAAAAAAGGAAGATCTTAAATAAATCTAACAAAAAGGGAAACAAAAAAAGAAGAATATAGAGAACTTAATAGGCAGATTAGAAAAGGAATCAGAAAACAAAAAAGAAAAGAAGAAGAAAAATTAATAACAACAACTATTGAACAAAATAACAGTATGAAATGCCTAAGACCGACACTAGGACGACGTCAGATAATATCATTAATGGGAAAATACGAAAATGAAATCACAACTAGAGAAAACATACTAAAACGAATAGAAGAATTTTACACGGAACTCTACAGAACACATCAACAAGACGATGAAATGAGACTAGCACGGAAATTAATAAAAAATGTTGGATCGGAAATAATGCCAAAGGTAACAATTTTAGAGGTAACTACAGCATTGGAAAACATAAAGAGAAATAAAGCTGCAGGAGAAAATAGGATTACCACAGATATGATATTAGAAGGGGGTAAGGAACTCATTGCAATTGTAACTAAGCTTATAAACAGTTGTTCTTACAGTTGTTATAAACAGTTGTTTTATTACACAAGAAAGGTGATAATAGAAAGTTGGAAAACTACAGGCCCATCAGTCTACTGTCACACCTGTTTAAAATACTCACCAACGTCATAACTACCCGACTAACAAGGAAATTAGACTAATACCAACCATATAAACAGGCAGGTTTTAGAAAAGGCTATTCAACTTCCGATCACCTGTTAACCACAAAAATATTAATAGAAAAATGTAACGAATGCAAGTTTCCAGTTTTTATAACATTTGTAGACTACAAAAAAGCTTTAGACATTATAGAATACACGGCCGTAATAAACGCAATGCAAAATTGTAGAATAGACAGCAGATATATTAACTTAATAAAAGAAACTATGAACCAAGCTACAGCTACATACTACCTAAATGAAAATGAATACACGAACCCTGTATCATTAAACAGGGGAGTCAAACAGGGAGACACTCTATCACCCAAACTGTTCACCTTAGTTTTGGAGGACGTGTTTAAAAATCTAAATTGGAAATATATATAAGGAAATAAACATCAATGGCCGCTACCTCAGTAATCTACGATTTGTGGATGACATAATCCTGACAGCTACTGGCCTAGTGGCCTACAAGAACTGCAAACCATGCTTTCAGAACTACACACAGAATATTCAAAAATATGACTGACATGAATTTAAACAAAATAAAAGTCATGCACTCCGAAGAAACCGTGACAATGATAAACGACAAAGTTATAGAAAAAGTTGAAGAATATATGTATATGGGCCATTCCATTTCAAATCACTCAATTTTGGAGCAAAAAAAATTTTGGACCTCCGATTTGTCTGAAAATTGGTATATAGCTTCTACGGGACGTAAAAATAAGATATTTAAGGTCAAAACATTTTCTTCTTCTTTTTTTCTCAAAATGTCATTTTATGCGATTTTACAGTGATTTGGTGTTTATTTATACAAATTTGCATTTTCTATCGTAAAGTATCAATGGAAAACATAATATTTTAATAGAAGGGACTCAAAAATGTCATTATATGGCATTATAACAAGTTACTTTGATTCAAAACAAGCCTTTGATCAAATTTTATAGTGTAGAAAACGTTAAAATACCGTTTTTTACATTTTTCTCCATTCACAAAATACATCATAATCGATTTGGCTGAAAATTTGCCCACAGATAGACAAAACATAGGACTTTAAGTGGTGAGAAGGATTTGAATCATATTACAATACCAAAAAAGTTACATGCAATATTATAGTCAAAAATATAGTCAAAAATAAAATTAACTCGAAAATATCGACCTCACGACAAAAATTGTTAAAAAGAAATTGTAATAATTGTAAATACGATTTATTTGGAACAATTTCAGTTCCTACCATTTTTGTCGAAAATTTAAAAATGGCGGAGATATTGAGCAAAACAGGTTCTCCTTTAAAATCAAGATGGCTGCTAACGTAACGGAGGAATTCATTCGTGGTTTTAAATTTAGGCTACTATTGACTCCCCTAAAGATTAGAAAAATAAAATTTTGGGCAGCTCGGAATTCAAGGTCAAATGCTATCCCGACTGGACTAATATATACTTTTGAGTATGATATTACTGCATGTAACTTTTTGGTATTGTAATATAATTCAAATCCTTCTAACCACTTAAAGTCCTATCTTTTGGCTATCTGTGGGCAAATTTTCAGCCAAATCGATGATAATGTATTTTGGGAATGGAGGAAAATTCAAAAAACGGTATTTTAACGTTTTTTACACTATAAAATTTGATCAAAAGCTTGTTTTGATTCAAAATAACTTGTTATAATGCCATATAATGACATTTTTGAGTCCTTTTTATTAAAATATTATGTTTTTCATCGATACTTTACGACAGAAAATGCAAATTTGTTTAAATAAACACCAAATCACTGTAAAATCGCATAAAATAACATTTTGAGAAAAAAGAAGAAGAAGATTTTTTGACCTTAAATATCTTATTTTTACGTCCCGCAGAAGCTATATACCAATTTTCAGACAAATCGGAGATCCAAAATTTTTTGCCTGAGTGATTTGACATGGAATGCCATGTTTTTTTACCATATATACTTAGGACAAAAAATAATACTAAATAGGGAAATTAAAAAAAAATAAAAAGAAGAAGAAAGTTAGCATGGGCAGCATTCAGCAAACTGAACTGTATACTCAGAAATCATCAATTTCAACTACATCTTAGATCTAAAGTTTTTGATGCATGCATTATTCCGATACATATTAACATATGGGGCACAAACATGGACAATCACAAAAAAGAATATGAACATACTCAGAGTCACTCAACACGCGATGGAAAGAGCAATGCTTGGCATATCATTTAAGGACAGGAAAACAAACACATGGATAAGACAGAAAACCAAAGTCACCGATGTGGTACAAAAATCATTAAAATTAAAATGGGAATACGCTTTACATATAGCTAGGAGCGATCTAAACAAATGGTACAGAACAATTCTAACCTGGAGACCATACCAACACAAAAGACCCAGAGGCAGACCTCCTATGAGATGGATAGATGATCTGAAACGAACTGCCGGGAAAAATTGGCTACAAGTAGCGCACAACAAAAAACAATGGAAAGGAAGACTTGAAGAGGCTTATGTTCAGATGTGGACGTGAATAGCTAGACGAAGAAGAAGAAGAAGAAGATATCAAATATGCAAATGAGCATATATTTCGGAAATGCACCAATGGAAAGGGTTGATAAATACAAATTTTTGGAAACCTGGATTTCACAAAAGTATGATCAAACAATGGAAATAATGGCCAGGATATAAATAGCAAAACATGCGTTTGTAAAAATGAAAACAAGTCTCTGCAATGTAGACCTTAGATAAGAACTGAGAGTCAGAGCTCTGAGATGTGACTATATGTGTTTTATATACTGCAATATGGATTTGAAAACTGGACGTTGAAGCAAGAACACATAAATAAGCTACAGTCATTTGAGATGTGGTGTTACAGAAGGATACTTGGATACGATCCTCTACTTCGCTTCCACGTTGGCATCACATACAGAGACATAAGTAGGCTTCGTTCAAGAAACAACCCTCTAGATTCTGGAAGAATTCTAATTGAAAATAATTTCAAGATCAAGAAGGAGAGGAGTGCTCTCCTGACATCCGGAATATGTCATGTATGTATGTATTACAAAGTGATTCGAGCAACCAAAACGAATCTAGACCAAACTGAACAAAACAAAATCAAACTGTGACAATTGCTCTGACACACTTTTCAGATGGGGGAAATACCCTCTCCAAATTGGGATTATGGTGCTATAATACAAACGGTTAAACTAATAAAGAAATGTCCGGTCAGATCCTAAAATGACAATCAGTCCTATTTCTTAGTGGCGACCAAAGAGTCAATTGAATATATTTGTCAACTAAATTTTTGTTTGTAAAAATTAATTATTGTTATTTACTGTTTGTAATGGTCGATTGCTCGATTGATTGATCGATTACTGTTTGTAATTTATGGAAGGCAATAATCGAGCTCGGCGTACCCAAGAAACTAACTGCGATAACACAAATGTGTGTAAGTAACTCCTTTGCACAAGTTATAATAGGGGAAAAAATATCAAATGCTTTCTGCGTAAATTCTGGACTGAGACAGGGAGATCCGTTGCCCCCATTGTTGGTTAACCTGGCCTTAGAATATGTCATGCGAAAAATTTATCCAAAAGTCAAACCAGACATAACTGCTCGGGGAGCAAAAATCATACTCGAGTTCGCCGTTGACGTAGATGCAGTGGCACAATCAATATTAGAAGTTAAGGATGTTTTCTCTAGCTTTAAGGAAGCTGCAGACAAAACAAAATACATGGTCGTCTATAAACAAGAACGACGGCGAATAAGGCAAATATTATAATATAAACGATCATAACTTCGAAGTGGTTAAAGAATTTAAATATCTAGGAGCAACAGTCACAAGAAACAACAAAATAGAGCGAGTTGAAACTCGAATAATGACAGGAAACAGATATTTCTTTGCAATGCAACATCTAATGAAGTCAAAACTTCTTTCACTAGGTGAAAAAATCCAGATATATAAGACCATAATACGACCAGCAGTAGCGTATGGAAGCGAAACATGGACGCTAACAAAAAGAAAAGTAAATAAATTGTTGGTGTGGGAACGTAAAATCCCTCGAATGATATATGGCCCTTGCAGAGACAGCGTTACAAACGAATGGAGGCGCAGTACAATAACGAGTTCTCTCTTTTCGGAAAGGAAAATCTAGTCAGATATATAAAGGCCAATAGACTCAGATGGGTAGGGCATGTGATACTCACTAACGACAATCGCCTTAGGGTAGGGGAGCCCAAGCGGGGATTTTTGCAGTAACTCGAGCGCGTCAGATTATCATATGGGGAGAACCCTGGTATCCTGTAAATGTACCTCTACCATATATTGGCTCTAAACACAGCGGAGTTCATTAAGGGGGGGCCGAAAAAAAATCTATCCTTAGAAAAACTTGAAATCCCTCATATTAAGATAAGTTAAGTTAATTACATGCAAAACAGTGTATATTTAAAAAATCTGACGATTTGGGCGGGGCGTAAGGAAATGGGTGAGTCACAAAATTTCACAAGAAAAAAGCGAATATTTCGCGAAATGAACGATAGATCTAAAAACTAACAAATACGTGCTCAATATTTTTCAAAAATCTATCGAACGATACCAAACACGACTAACCCACGGAGATGGGTGGGGTGTAAATTTAAAATTTTAAATACGAATCCCGCGATATTTCGCGAAATGAACATGAGATTGAAAACTGAAAAATACACTTATTCAATATGTTTGAAAAATCTGTCGAATGGCACCAAGCACGACCCCTCACGGATGCGGGGTGCGGGGTTACTTTAAAATTTTAAATAGGAGCCCCCATTTTTTTTATCGCAGATTCGGATTCCTTACGTAAAAATAAGTAACTTTTATTTGAAACATTTTTTCGAATTATGGATAGATGGCGCTATAGTCGAAAAAAAAACGATTGTTGGAAATGGAAAGTTAAATTAAAAATGGAAAGTCCCCAGTAGAATAGAATAGAATAGAAATATGCTTTATTGTCACTGAAAATTTTTACAATTTTATGGACAAAGCTTACATACAGGCAAAAGAAAACATAATATAAATAACAAATAACAACTACAATTTACTAAAATTAGATAAATCGTCAATAATGTACAGTATAAAATATAAAAGCCAAGACAAAAACAATTTATTGCAAAATTTATATAAACTGCAAATTGAACATACAACAAATAAAATAAAATAGGTACAACATAAGGAACTGACAAATTTATGCTACTGCGTATGAAACCTAATTTTCTTAGTTATTCATTAAGAAATTCTTCTATAGGGCTTTTCATCGATTTTCATTTGTTTCGAGCTTCTGTCATTATGTTGTATAATCTGTCTATAATATTAATACATAGGGATTATACGACATTTGACAGAAGCTCGAAACAAATGACTGTGAATGAAAAGCCCTATTGAATAGTATGGTCTTTTATATAGATAGGCTTTTGTCATTTTACGGAACTTTGAGAAAGATGTTGCAGATTTAAGTTGTAACGGGAGATGGTTGTACGGTTTCTTTGCGGAATATAATATAGATTTCTTTACTCAGTGGATGGAATCGGTAAATAAATGTCAAAGATTGAATTTCTGGTGGAGTAAAGATGATTGGGCCTTGCTGGAAAGACATGAAGATGTTTAAGAATTAAACAAACCGTTTATAGAATATATAGAGATGGAAGTGTTAAAATTCCGTGATCTCTGAAGTAACTTCTGCAATGTGTAGATCTTCTGAGGCCAAACAGATATCTTATTGCTCTTTTTTGCAATTTAAAAATAACATCAAATTGAGCAGCTGTACTAGAACCCCAAAAAGGAAGACCATATCGAAGATGAGACTCGAACAACGAAAAATATGTTATTTTACAAGATGCTAAATTGAGTTCCCTTGAGACAGATCTTATTGCATAGCAAGCTGAGGTGAGTTTCTTTGGGACCATTTGAGGTTGCTGTCTAAAAAAATACCAAGAAATTTTACAGAATCAACGGTACTGATCTGGCTGTTATTAAGAGGCAAAGGTTGAAGAGCTTCTTTAAAGGATAATGCTACTCTTTTATTTACGTTAAAAGAGAGTAAATTAGAGTCAGGCCAGGTCTTTATCGTCAGTAGATCCGAAGTTATAGTTTCGTGAAGAGATGCAATAGTTGAGTTGCTCCAAGTGATACTGGTATCATCAGCAAAAAGAAAAATTTTCCCATCGATTTTTAAATTAGTGATATCATTTATAAAGATAAGGAACAGAAGAGGACCCAATACTAAACCTTGTGGTACTCCATTTACAATGTTTTTGAGACTAGCGTCAGTATCATTTGCTCTAACTAGTTGTTTCCTATTATTCAAGTAGGATTGGAACCAATTTAAAGAAATACCTCGAATGTCATAGAAATTTGGTTTTGTAATCAAGATGTCGTGATTTACACAATCAAAAGCTTTGGCACAGTCGCAGAAAACAGTGGCAGAATAAACATTATTGTTTATAGACCTGGATCCCGCGTAAGAAAAAAAAGTTGATTAATAGCAAGCTGAAAATTTGTTAAAAGCTTAACGGTGTCTAGTCGGACAAACATTGATGCACGTGAAAACTGAAACAGGGGAAGTTTTAATGGTGGAGCATGATAAACGTGTCGTCCTGACAAGTTTATGATGGTGAAAAATAGCAAGTTGTTTTTAAGTTTATTCAATAGCCAACGTTATATAATATATGAAAAAATGTTTGTCCGACAAAAAGGTTGGGCATTTTAACGAGTCCGACACGTAGAACATGTCACATCACAGGAACTATGTTGGTGATGAATAGCAGTCTGATTTTTGCATGAGAGTTTAATGAAAGGTTAAAAAAGCAATTGGAAGTTCTGTCGGACAAAATGAATGGGAAATTTTCCTAGTCAGACATTCTAAACATGTAAGATATAGACAAAAATGTTGGTGATAAATAACAAGCTAATTTTGATTTGTTTATGTACAAATTATATTTTGTAACGCAAAAAGTTATATGTCGGACAAAAAGTTTGGGCAAATCGAAGGAAATAAATAAAAAACATTTTTTCAGAATGACTTAGTCACATATTGATACAGCTATTTTAGTTGTATATTATTATTTGTATTCACATATTTCCATGTGCATATATATACATGCACACTCCAAAAACAGTAAGGTAAAAGTATCAATGCATGTATATATTGCAAAAGAATTATTTTTTTTTTTGGGTGGAGTTTGTTCTAGATATTCTCAAAATGACAATAAAAAATGTCAAAGAACATGTGAAAGCAATCTCTTAGGGTTTTCTAATTAGGCGCATCAGAAAGTACGGAAAATTTCCTACAAAAAACGTTGTATACATTTTTTTCATACTCAAATCTTAACCCTGTAAACGACATTGAAAAATGTGAAGGGTCTAAAACTTCGGTGCTTATAAGAATAGACGTAAATATGACACATTATGCTTAGAAGTATGTATTAGAAGGCTGCATTTGTCAGTGTGATACTTTGTGCTATACAAAGTAGTATTTAAAATACATGGTCTCTGAGTTTCTGTTTGCCACGTGTGTTGGAAATTAAAATTTATATTTTACTATGGAGTGTTTTTGTGTCTATTTTTGAGTGTCAACAGTTTAAATTTTTAGTCGCCAGATCAAAAGTGAAACCATTCAACGGAACATTTTTGAGTAATTTTCGAACATTTTGCAAAGTTAGTAAAATACTTGGTCATCAATTCAATGAGGTTCAGTTGCCAGATAATTGTGAAAGTTCTATTGAATATCATTCTTCGTGCTATAATGCTTTGCTTGATTGAAAATGGTACCTAAATAAATTATTACTAAAATTGTATAACGTAATTTTTCTCAACTTTCTACAAATGAAATAATAATGTAATTAATATGTCACATGGCAAGAAATAATTTGCTGCCAAAATAAATCGATTAGTTTAAATTTGAAGTTACGATTGCAATTTATTATGACAAAAGTGACAGTTTTTCTTAAATGGAAATGTACTCATAGACATAAGGGTAGACAGGGAATACAGTGCAAAAAGTCGATAGGTGGTCTATCTATCTCTTTTAACCAAGCTATCCCGCGCATGTGGCAGACAGAGATAGCTAGACCACTCAATCCATAATATAATTTGCCTGATCTACTATAAATGTATTACAGTGAGGTATCTAAATGATGTTGAGATAAATCGAAAGATATCGATTGTAATTGATTGCAGGTACTTTTGACATAGAATAATCATCCCTTATTGAAATTTCAAAAATTATTTTTTTAAATTGTCCGACTACAAAATCTACCCCTTATTTTTTTCCGACAACAGTCATTCTTGGTAAGGAATAATTTAGTTAATTAAATTTCATCTTTGTAGGAAAGCTATTTATCACCAGAATTTTTGTCTATATCTTATCTGCTTAGAATGTTCGACTACGAAAACTTCCCATTAATTTTGTCGGACAGAACTTCCAATTGCTTTTTTAACCTTTCATTAAACTCTCATGCAAAAATCAGACTGCTATTCATTACCAACATAATTCCTGTGATGTGACATGTTCTACGTGTCGGACTCGTTAAAATGCCCAACATTTTTGTCGGACAAACATTTTCGCATATATTACATAACGTTGGCTATCGAATAAACTTAAAAACAACTTGCTATTTTTCACAATCATAAACTTGTCAGGACGACACTTTTATCATGCTCCACAATTAAAACTTCCCCTATTCCAGTGTTCCCGTGCATCAAAGTTTGTCCGACTAGACACTGTTAAGCTATTAACAAATTTTCAGCTTGCTATTAATCAACTTTTCTTTCTTACGCGGGATCCAGGCCTATTAGTGCTTGGTAAACCTCATGTAGTACAGAAAACATGGCATCAGTGGTACAATTATTTGTTAAAAAGCCGAACTGATTTTGTGATAAAATGTTGTTACCAACGATAAAGGATATAAGTCGAGTTTTAATGAGTCTCTCAATAATTTTGGAGAGTACCGGTAGTAAGGCAATAGGTCTATAGTTGCAGGCATCAGATTTTTCTCCACCCTTATGAAGAGGAATAATAATGGCTGTCTTTAGGCACTCTGGAAATTTACCTTTTTTGAAGGAATCATTAATTAGAGAGACGAGGATTTCCAAAACATTTTCTGTGAGATTAGAGAAAATTTTTATAGATAGTCCATCAGTACTACAGGATGATTTGCTTTTGATACTATTGATTGTTTGGATCAGTTCAGAGTTATCGACTGGTCTTAAAAAGAATGAATTCGAGACCTTTCTTGAGTTATGGAGATAGTAAATGGGATCTTGTTGCGGCAAAATAGATGATGTTATATTTTTACTCACATTAACGAAGTAGTCGTTTATACTTTCAGGATTTGGAAGGGAAAATGATTGAGCTGTGTGAGTTTTATTTCGAAGATCTTTTATTATAAACCAAGTTTCTTTTGCAACACTTTTAGAGCTTCCCAGACGATTTTGATGATAGGCTTTTTTAGCTGATTTCACAAGTTTTAGATATGTTGTCCTGTACTTCGTGATATATTCAGCGACAGAAACATTGGTAGTAAATTTCTTGATGTATAGTAGTGAACGCATATTCTTGGCTGATATGCGAATACCTTTCGTAACCCAAGGTTTCCGATATTGTGGCTTAATATTGATTAAAGGAAATGCCTTATTGAAAATGCGGAGAAGCTTATCTAGAAAAACACTGAAATTATAGTCCACGCCTATAGAAGGAAAGTTCCACTCAGAAGTTAAGCATAAATTTTGGAATTTACGAAAATTCTGGGTGGAAAGAATCCTACCTAAACGTCGGTTATTTGAGTAGGGTTTGCTGAAGATGTTAAACTTCGTATACACTGCTTCTTGATCAGATAGTCCCGCATTAATAACTGCAGAGCAGACATCAAGGGGTGAGAAATCGGAGACAATATAGTCGATTATGGTAGATGTAGTTTTTGTAATCCTGTAGGAGAATTAACGTGCATTGAGAGACCATACGATTCAAATATGTTGGCCAGGGACACTTGGGTAGCACAGGCAGCAGCATAATTAATGATAAAAAATCACCGCATAGAATTTTTCTGCTTTTATGAGGCAGGTCATCTAACAAATTTAGCAGGTTCTGAAGAAATAGTTCCACGGTAGAGTAAGGTGATCTATAAATGCAAATAATGTAAATATTAAGATTTTTATTATAAACTAAGGAAAACTCAAAGAAGGATTCACTTAACAAAAAGTCATATTTTGTTACCACAGAAAAATCATTATTTCTAGAGAGAATTAGGGTGCCTCCATGAGCCGAACTTGGACGATCATACCTGTAAAATGGAAAACTTTACTTAACTTTTTTTGGTTTTAGAACCTACTCTTCACAGCCCAATAGGTTCCCAAAGCGCTCGAGTGACTGCACATTTAGCATACTTTCCTCCCGTACTATTATATTATAATCAGTGTAAAATAAAAAATAGACGGTTTCGTTTTGATTTAAATCTGTCTCGTGCCATCCCCCGATAGCTATTTCTAGGTCTACCCGTTGTCAAGGAGGCTATGCAAGAAGATAAATTTACATCAAAACTTCCGATCTTCTCGGTATAAATAAAACTATTTATACCGTAGTAAGGTTAGAACGCCGTCTAACGGGGAATAAGTGAAATTAATGTCGACACGATTCAAGTTCTCTGTTAATCCAGACATGAAAATATCAAAAGGCGCTGCTAGAAAAATATTCCAACATGGAATCTCAGAGAACCCATACGAAACGAGTCCTGCCATCCCCCGATAGCTATTTCTAGGTCTACCCGTTGTCAAGGAGGCTATGCAAGAAGACGAATTTACATCAAATCTTCCGATCTTCTCGGTATAAAATAAAACTATTTAAACCGTAGTAAGGTTAGAACGCCCTCTCATCACTCTCTTTGCCTTATCCCTATGCGGGGTCGGCTTCCCTAATTGCATTTCTCCACACAATTTTATCTTGGGTCATATCAATGTTAATCCCCTTTACCAACATGTCCTGTCTTATCGTCTCCCCCAGGTCTTCTTTGGTCTTCCTCTCCTACTTCTTCCAGGAATCTGCACTTCAGCTATTCTTCGTATTGGGTGATTAACGTCTCGACGTTGAACGTGACTAAACCATCTTAACCTATGCTCTCTCATTTTGGCATCAATTGGTGCCAAACCTAGATTTCTCCTAATAAACTCATTTCTAATTTTATCCTTCTTTGTCACTTCACTCATCCATCTAAGCATTCTCATTTCCGCTACATGCATTCGTTGTTCCTCTTTCTTTTCACTGCCCAACATCCAGTTCCGTACATCATAGCTGGTCTTATGGCTGTTTTATAGAATTTTCCCTTCAGCTTCATTGGAATTTTTCTGTCATACAACACACCACTCGCTTCTTTCCACTTCATCCATCCAGCCCTAATTCTGCTGCATGCATCTCCAACTATTTCTCCATTACTCTGTAATACCGATCCTAGGTACTTAAAACTATTGCTTTTCACAATCATTTCACCATCCAAAGATACCATTTTATTTGTAGTAACTCCATCTTTAAATGAACATTCCAAATAGGTACTCTGTTTTTGTCCTACTAAGTTTTAAACCTTTTTCCTCCAGAGCTTGTCTCCACTGTTCCAGTTTTTGTTCTATCACTATTTCCTACTAACACTACATCACAGTGCCAGTTTAACCTAACTTCGGGCCCTGGGCGCTGGAGGTTTAGGGTCCCCCTTCATTGCTATTCGTTGTCAGTTTTTTAACAAGAAAACACATGCATTAATTATAAAGGTTTATTGTAAAATCCATAAAATATTTTTTTAAACAAGCGAAATAATAGCAGACGTAAAAAATAATGCAAAAAATACATTTAAAAACATAAATAAAAAACAGAAAGTTCCACAAAACAACACATGACAAGCAAAAAAACATATTCTAAAAAATACATAAAGACAAAAATTAGATCACTTTTTTTCTTGACTTGGCATTCGCAAACTGCTATAATATAATATTATCACAATTCAGTTTCTCCAGTTCTTCATTTTCTATATGTATACAATAGTAATAATGCGTCTAGATTTTCATGACCCAAACAAATTGCAATTTTTGTTATCGCTTTACTTTTGAATGTATGAAAGAGTGTGTACCTATTGTTTGGGTATTGGCATTTTCGAGAATAATCTATTCTTTATCTATAAATTAGATTTATGTATATCTATTTCTGTCTTCCGTTTAACTCTTTTAAAAGGACTTATTTTGTTCCTATTTTAAAAGAAATTAATTTAAAGCCGAAAAGTGAGATAAATTATTATTTAAGCCCCACAATAATTCAAAATGAAATTATTAGGAACTGAAAAAACTCCGTTTGTGCGATTATTTTGGATACAATTCGAGACATGGCCATTGATTAATAACCTACACAGTTTTTACCCACTACCTGGGTAGTTTTTAATCAATGACATGGCGAAATCTGACAATTTCTTGATAATAGACGGTTTCGTTTTGATTTAAATCTATCTCCTGCCATCCCCCGATAGCTACCTTGACAACGGGTAGACCTAGAAATAGCTATCGGGGGATGGCAGGGTCTGTTTTCTATTTTTATTAATTCCATAATCTGTGTTGGAGTACAAAGGACTCGTTTCGTATGGGTTCTCTGGGTATTTTCCTAGCGGCGCCTTTTGATATTTTCATATCTGGGTTAACAGAGAACTTGAATCGTGTCGACATTTCATGTTATAAACAATGTGTTCTGGGAAAGGCCAGATGGAAGAAGGTCTGTCATCATCATCAACCCGTACGCGTCCACTGCTGGACATAGGTCTCTCGCAGCTCTTTCCATCTGTCTCTGTTTTGTGCGGCTTGTATCCAGTTGCCGACAACACGCTTCAGAGCGTCCGCCCATCTGGTTGGTGGTCGTCCTCTGCTCCGTAAAAAGGTGGAAAGATGCAGTCAAAGAAGATCAGGAGAAAATGGGAGTGAGACAGTGAGATTAGTGGCATAGGCCCGACAAACATGGAAGGCAATAGTAAACGCGGCAAAGACTCACGAAAAGTTGTAACGCCATTGATGATGATGACACTGTTTGTAATGTATTTTGTCCTCTTTACTTAATCACAAAATGTCAACTATGATGTATACGCTAAATAAATAGATTTCTAAATATTTTTAATAATATTGTTTGTGCTTCTTGTTTACTTTGTCTAAAAAGATATTTACTTCTTATTTCACAATAAGAAGTTTCAACCGGCGCGGCGGCGGCGTATTAAACTATCCAGTAACCTTGGTTTTTATTCATAAACTATTATTGACCTTAACGAGCACATTTAAACACCTTTTTTACTTTACAATAAAAAAGTTAAGTTCAACGTCTGGAACAATAAGTGGATCTAAATCATTATTTTAAAACTGTATATCATTAAATTACTGGTAATTTTTATTTTAATTCTTTAATGGGTACTTAATACTAGATTATTAATTAATGACTAACTACAAAAAAGGGAGCAAATCTTCTTTATTTTATTAAACAATACAGCCGACAATATTGTCTGCTTTTCTGATGATGATGAATCTTTTAAATGTTTTGTTTGGGTGGTTCTGATGGGCGAATAATCCACATAACAATGATGTTCGCATCATGTTCAAAGCATATACTACCAACATTCGTCGGAGTAAGTATATTCTTTTTAGTATATGCGTAGTACAAGCATAGTATGTACCTTAAAAAACATTCTAAATTTCATGTTCTTGGCATATACTTCAAAGAATATTCTCGTACCGAATATACTGAGCACATTAGTGTACGTAGTATCTCAGAATATTCGTAAAAGTTTATTCTTAGAATATACCTTCATCGAATAAACACATACTTATAAGTACATTCTTAACACATACTTATAAGTAGATACTTTTAAAATATCTTAAAAATAATATGTATATACAGTGCGTCCATAAAGTAACGCATAAATTCATTATTTCGTAAAACGGTGACTTTAAGGAAAAATCCCGAAATAAGTCGATTTTTATTTTTAATTTCCAATTTTTTGGCATATATATCATGCTAGTGACGTCATCCATCTGGGCGTGATGACGTAATCGATGATTTTTTTAAATGAGAATATGGATCATGTGATAGCTCATTTGAAAGGGTATTCAATTCTCTATTCACTAATGTAAACATTAACATAATTATTTATACAGGGTGAGCAAAAAAACATTTTTTTAATTAAAATAATTGAGACAGAAAGAAGAATGTATGTAATTTATTTAATTCAAAATGCGTTTTACTACTGTCATAAAACAGAACAAAATTTTAATTGACAAATAAACATTGAATTTCGCTTAAACGAAATGTTCAAACTAGCAAGAGGCAGGTGGGTGGCTTTAACATTGAATTTAAGCGAAAAACAATATTTATTTGTCAAATAAACATTTTTTTCCTGTTTTCTGACAACATTAAAACGTATTTTGAATTAGATAAATTACATACATTCTTCTTTTTGTCTCAATTATTTTAATTAAAAAAATGTTTATTGAACACCTTGTATAAATAATTATGTTAATGTTTATATTAGGGAATAGAGAATTGAATACCCTTTCAAATGAGCTATCACATGAACCCTATTCTCATTTAAAAAAATCATCGATTACGTCATCACGCCCAGATGGATGACGTCACTAGTATGATATATATGCCAAAAAATTGGAAATTAAAAATAAAAATCGACCTGTTTCGGGATTTTTCTTTAAAGTCGTCGGTTTACGAAATAATGAATTTATGCTTTACTTTATGGACGCACTGTATAGGAAGTATAATATTAGCCTTATGGATTTATCAAATTCGATATTTTTTAGAATAATTAATAAAATGTATGTATGTGGGTAGCACTGGACGAATTTCATTTCAAAATTGTTGTATGTTAAAAAAGTTTAAACATTAATTGTATAAACGTTTATTATTAAAAATTCGTTTTCATAATTGAAATGACTTTACCATTTCGAGTTTATCTTGAGTATTTTTACATCGTTGGAATTTGAATTTAGGTACATTCAATTCAATATGGGCCATTCCAGCACCAAAACGTGACAAAATCCACAACCAAAGACTAGTGCTGCCAACCGTCGAGTAAGCGTTTTCCGTAAACTTACCTTAAAAATTCCCACTTCTATAAAAATATTCCCTGTTTACAAAGTTTGAGAAGATATGTTTAATTATTTTCAAATATTTTATTTTTTTTTTTAATAATATACAATTTTAACTGGAGCAAAAATGCCCTTTTGAGTTAACTTTTCCCTTTATCATCTTTTATGTTGAAAATTCCCGCAAAAAGGGAAATTTCCCTCCGTTTGGCAACACTAACCACCGATGCACCAATGTTGTTTGGTGGCCAAACTGCAAACGGCCACGCGGCCAGTATTTTCCTACCTGAATAAGGATTAGAGATAGAAAACAACGGTAAAATAATATGAAAACGAAAACAGGCATTATTTGTATCTGTACCTAAGCATTTTAAGGATGAAGACAAATGATAAAGTACTAGGACTAAAGAACATACATAACCTTTTTATTTTGTTTGCGGTGCTTCAAGATATTATAATCTATTTTGTTAACTCAATATTACTTAAATAGTAGGTATCTACAGTAGGAAAAATGAAAGAATACCCATGAACTAACCTATAAAACACGCTGTATTTTTCTTTCACCGTGTCACACAAAAAATTGGCCAGCGCAGTTACATGTAATAATTATTATTACATGTACTTGCACTGGGCAATTTTCTTTGTGACACGGTGACAGGAAAATACAGCGTGTTTTATATGTTCGTTCATGGGTATTCTTTCATTTTTCCGACTGTAGGTAAGTGCATATAAGTATATAAATTTTAGTTACTTATACATAGTTTAGTTTAGCTAAATATTATATAATAATTTATATAAATAACTAACATTTATAAATATGTACTTACTTTTTAAGTAATATTGTAGAATGTAGGTACTAACTACATTCTCATATGCAATTAGAATATGTAAATATAATAGGTATTTGGTAGAACAAGTAGAACCTAAGATGAGATTAGGTGATGTTGAAAACATACTTCTGAGCAATATAGCACTTGATAGCACGTTCTTAGAATTTTCTTAAAAATTTTTCTTCCCATACAAAGATGTGCGGTAGTACGTTCTAAGTATATAAATATAAGGTTTATGGTACTTCCTTGGAATATTCTAAAAAGTACGTTCTTGGTATAAACTAAAAAGATGTGCGGTAGTACGTTTTAAGTATATAAATAGAAGGTTTATAGCACTTCCTTTGAATGTTCTAAAAAGTATATTCTTGGTATATACTGAAAAGAAGTGCGGTAGTACATTCTGAGTATACACATAGAACGTTTAAGTACTGTAATGTAGTATATACTCAGTATCTGATCTGCACATTCGTAATGGCAATTACGCTTATTCTCAGTATATACTTTTTCTGAGAAGTATGTTCTATGAATCTACTAAGAACTTGAAATTGTTATGTGGGAAGGGTAAAACAGTTTCGAGGTGAGGGTCGAAATATAGACTTGGCTGTTAAACGTCATACAACAAGACAAGCAAGCATTATGCTATATGACACTATATGCTTGGGAATCACATCACCTCTAGTGCTTATTAACTGAAATTTGGTTGCTTGGCGGTATATTGGTGAAGTACTGCAACCGGTTTTACATACATCCCTATCTACAAACCATTCCAAATGCAATCTGTTAACAGGATACCACAAGACCCCGTATGGCCCATGAAACCATAGAGTTCATAGAAGAATCTGGTATAGATACTGTTATACAGTTCCGTAGATTGATCCTACATTGAAAAAGTCCCTTGACGTAAAAGAAGAAGTAGTCACGTACGAGAATGTTCTGGATGTCATGGAATAACTCAGAAATGTCTGGTGACGTCCAGAACGTCAGAAATCTATATAAACATACGTGTTTGACATTTTACAGTTCAGTTGTAATTGAGTATTTAAAGTTGATAGTTGTCATTGAGTTTGTATTGTAATTGAAGTTAAATAAAGTATTTTAAAGAAGTTGTAACATTGGTGACAGCGGTGGGATTGAAGACATAACTACATTTTGAATGGTTAATACGAGATCAACAGAATTTAAGAAAGAAATGGATAAGTCCGGACCCCCAGAATGGTTTTTACAAATGAAAGCAGATGAAGAGAAACGTAGGCAAGAAGAAAATATAGAGGAAGAGAAGCGTAGACAAGAAGAGAAAGAGGACAAGGAGAAGCGTAGGAAGGCGAAGGAGAAGCCTAGACAAGAAGAGGAGGAGAGGCGTAGAAAAGCAGAGGTAGAAATGATAAATAGTTTAACCCAAATTCATGAAAATTTTCAATTAGAGGTAAGCCAACTTAATAATAGAATAGACACATTAGATGAAAAACAGAACTCTTTAGTCAATAAAATACAGCAGCAACAAAATTCTTTAGTTAATTTAGAGCAACAACAAAACGATTTGAAATCTAATTTAGAAAGACAAATAGTTGAGTTACAAACCAAAATTAATACCCAAGCTTCATTATCACATATTTCAGTAACTAATATCGACTCTGAACAAACAGCCCCTTCATCTTCGATAGTGTATCCAGGTACCGTCAGAACGAGCAAAATCTTAAAACCACCGACATTTGATGGCCAAACAGCATGGGAAACTTATCGTTTTCAATTCGAAGCTGCAGCTAGAGCAAATGGCTGGAATGAGAACGAAATGGCAGCTTCCTTGGTGGTGTCGTTTCGAGGTCAGGCAGCGACCGTTTTGCAATTTCTTCCCCAGGATGCACCCAATTATACCTCTATCGTACAAGCTTTAGAGACAAGGTATAGCCAGCAACATCTGAAGCAGGTTTTTCAAAGTCAGCTGAAAGTTCGATATCAAAAACATAATGAGAGCCTGCAAGAATTTGAAGCCGATATTAAAAGATTATTACATTTGGCATATCCTCAGGCACCAAGAGATTTTCTGGAACAAATCGGTATACAGGCTTTCATAGATGGACTGCATGATATCGAAATGCAACAGGCTCTGCGATTACAATACCACCAAACGCTAGATAAAGCACTAATCTCAGCTCAGGAGTACGAAGCGGCGAAAAATATTTCTAGATCTCTTCCACAATTAAAAGAAATAAGATTTACAGAAAATAAGCAAGTCACTACCACAGATAATGAACAACTAGTTTTATCCCAGATATTAAGCTTACTACAAAATATCCAACAAAAACCTCGAAATGAAAACAGAAGATGTTTTAACTGCGGAAGAATGGGACATCTAAAATCCAATTGCAGAAGCCGATCCCAAGCACGAAAAGAAGAATACAAGAATGAGATCAGAAGGTCGCCTAGTTCGACATCCAGAAGCCTGTCGCAAAGTCTCACTAGAAATGATGGTAGATGGTCACTAAGAAACAGATTTCCTACAACTGACCATAGAAAGGAAGAAAATACACTGGAATTTGAAGTTAGCCATTTGAAGGAACAACTAGCGATTAGTAAAAATAAAATAGAAAGATTAAGAGAACAGGTGACAATATTGCAAGAAGAGTGTAAGGTAATTCAAAATAATGCAAAAACTACACAGTCCAATCTGGAAAACGAATGTCAAAAACTGATGAAAGAGAAGAATGTGTTAAATAAACAATTTCAAGAATACCAAAATGCATTAAATGAATTACAAGTTCAAAGCCAACGTCAGCTAGCACAAAAAGAGAATGTAACCGAAGAAGTTAGTCTGCGGATGACCACAGTTGAACAGCAAGAAGATAATGACCAGATTTCTCTGGAAAACATTAAGAAGAGTCAAAAGAAAGATAACGACTTAAGAGTTATACGAGATTGGCTTAAAAATGGAGTAAGACCTCTTTGGCAGGAAATATCTAAATACAGTCGAACTATAAAGGCGTACTGGGCTTAATGGGAATCCTTACATCTTTCGAATGGTTTGTTATATCGGAAGTGGGAAAGTTCCGATGGAGTACGTATAGTTCAACAGGTGGTACTGCCAAAATCACACATTAAAAGTGTGTTGGAAGACCTTCATAGCAGCCTGTCTGGAGGACATTTTGGAGTAAAAAGAACACTGGCCAGAGTTCGAGACAGATTTTATTGGATCAATTGTCGCCGAGATGTAGAAGAATGGTGTAAGAAATGCGATTTATGTAACGGAAGAAAAGGCCCTAGAACAAGAAGTCGTGGTAAAATGGCACAATATCTTTCCGGAGAGCCTTTTGATCGACTTGCAGTAGATATTCTCGGTCCACTCCCGCTGACAGAGAGAGGAAACAAGTACTTAATGGTTGCAATGGATTATTTTTCGAAATGGCCTGAAATTGCACCCCTTCCTAATCAAGAAGCGACTACAGTAGCAGAAGCATTTATAACACACGTTGTATCAAGACATGGAGTCCCTTTAGAGTTGCATTCTGATCAAGGTCGAAATTTTGAATCAGAATTATGGCAAGAATTAGTGAAAATCTTGGGTATTAAGAAAACTCGAACTACGCCTCTTCATCCACAATCAGACGGAATGATCGAAAGACATAATAGAACTATTTGTCAATATCTGTCAATGTTTGTTGCTGATAATCAAAAAGATTGGGATACCCTAATTCCTCTGTTCTTGTTAGCCTACAGAAGTTCCGAACATGAAGCAACTGGTTATTCTCCATCGATGATGATCGCCGGAAGAGAAATGAAGCTTCCTCAAGATCTTATTTTCGGAAGATTGCCTCCCTGCGAAGAAGAACCTTCATCCCTGACCTACGTTGAAAACTTAAAAGAAAGATTGGAAAAAGTCTACGAATTTGCTCGTAAAAGTTTGAAGCTCCAAAGTGATAGAGCCAAGTCCAGGCTCGATATGCATGCTACTGGGACAATTTTCGAAAGAGGCGACCCAGTATGGCTATACAATCCCACACGCAAGAAAGGACTTTGTCCGAAACTTCAACGCAACTGGGAAGGCCCGTACACCGTTTTGAAGAAAATAAATGATCTAGTCTACCGCATCCAGTTTTCAGCTAGAAGTAAACCCAAGGTAGTTCATATCGAGAGATTAGCCCCATATCATGGAACTGATCCACCCTGTTGGCTTCAACCAGACCCTGATAGAGCAGTTATTCGAGGCGAATAACTATATAAAGGAGGGAGCAGTGTTATACAGTTCCGTAGATTGATCCTACATTGAAAAAGTCCCTTGACGTAAAAGAAGAAGTAGTCACGTACGAGAATGTTCTGGATGTCATGGAATAACACAGAAATGTCTGGTGACGTCCAGAACGTCAGAAATCTATATAAACATACGTGTTTGACATTTTACAGTTCAGTTGTAATTGAGTATTTAAAGTTGATAGTTGTCATTGAGTTTGTATTGTAATTGAAGTTAAATAAAGTGTTTTAAAAAAGTTGTAACAATACTTTGGAGTGGCCACCAAGATCAGCTGATTTGACACCCATTTAACATGTGTGAATAAATATGTGAACTGAATAAAAAAAGTAGGTATCATGGTAAAGGTAATAATTTTTTAAGTCCCATTAGTCAATTGAGATTTATTATTACTCCCATAGTGTGTTACGGGATTCAAATAATAGAATTTCTAAAAATAAAAATAGGAAAAAAGGATTCTTTAAATACTTTGAAATAAAGCTAAGGTCTCTTTACAATCAGCAAACCGATTTTTAAGTTAAACCACGACAAATGAAAAAGCATGACTAGTAAGCTATATAATTACATATCACATTGCAAAAACTAGTGAGCCAAATACAATTACAATACAACCTCGTTTAACCGGACTAACTGGGACCGGAAGCGATCCGGTAAATCGAAAATCCGGATAATCCGGAAATATAATTAGGTTAATAAAACTACATGTGAAATGATAACTTACTGTATTTACACCCTATATTATTTACGCGAGCATTAGTTTTTATTTACAAAAAAGTCATTGATCTTCATTTGTTTTAATTTTGTGTGACGTTTCAATGCGGCACGATCACGTAAACGTGATCGCATTACATACATGCATACAATTATCAAAATTATTTTTTCATTCCGGATTGATCCGGATAATCCGGACATCCGGATGAACGAGGTCCGGATTAACGAGGTTGTACTGTACTGAAGATATAAATTTAACTGGAGCTTTTAAGATGGAAATAATAGGAGATGAAAAAAAGGCTGCAAAAATAAAGACCATACCCCTTTCTCCCTTCTTCAAAAGAAGAATAAATAACATGGCAGAAGATTTTCGATAACAAAATTTTTAAAACATCAAAAATTATACGTTACTTCGGTCTACAGATAAATGAATCTATAGATATTTCTAACTGTAATCAGTTTACAACATCCATAAGATAGGTACATACAACCTACATACACCGGAAGATCACACAAGACATTAATTTTGTTCTCCAATAGAAACAAATACTACCGGAAGCATATTTACAAATGCTCCTATACTACGGCACCAGAGTGCCGAAATCGGTTAGCCTTTGAAATACACTATTACGCTACAAACCCCCATTGATTTCGGCACTTATTAAATTATAATATTTCTGTTTTATTTTTTTTTGTCCAAGTTTTTATTGCAATTAATATTATTGTAAGTATTGTATATTTATATTTCAATTTATTCCTTGAAAAATAGGAATAGAAATGTCTTTTCTTTTCTGAAAAATGTCTTTGGCAGATCCAATTAGCCAGACTTCTTTGTGATTGATTGCAGATTCATAGTCATAAATTTCTTATTTCATAACATAACTGCTACAATATTATTTTTATAGAAATGTCTAAACTGCAATAAACCTAGCATATTTAAGAATGTGTTTTTTGACCCTAACCCGAGAAACAAATAAAACAAAAATTATAAAAAAAGCCATTGAATAAAAAGGAAATAAATATTTTTTATTTTTATTTATTTATAGGTACAGATATAATTACTCGTACACAGTGCGTCCATAAAATATCGCAAAAATTCATTATTAACTAAATAAACAACATTATTAGAAATTACCGAAACAGGTCGACTTTTGATTTTAATTTATGATATTTGGCATATATATATCATACTAGTGACGTATCCGTCTGTACGTGATGACGTAATCGATGATTTTTAAAGGAGAATATGGGTCGTGTCCTAGCTCATTTGAAAGGCAATTCAGTTCTCTATTCAATAATATAAACATTAACCTAATTTTTTATACAGGGTGTTCTATTTTTTTATATTAAATTAATTGACACAAAAAGATGAATACGCGTAATTTATTTAATTAAAAATACATTTTACTGCTGTCATAAAAAAGAAATAAATTTTTTATTTGGCAAATAAACATTGCCTTTCGCTTAAATTAAATGTTCAAATTGTCAAGAAGCAGGTGGGTGGCAGCTTAAACATTGAAAATAAGCAAAAAGTAATTAGTCCTGTCGCCAGGGGGGGTACAACGGCCTTCTTAATTCAGATGGACTTACCCAAGTTTTTTTTATGTATTTTGACCCGTAGAACACGAATTTTTTGGGTAACAGTTGATCCGGATGTCGATAAGATTGTTATAAACAAAGAAGTTGAGGAATTACATAACAGCGATTTCTCGCAAAACAAAACATTTTTTTGTATTTTTTGGGTCATTCTAACCAAAAAATGTTTCTACAAGTTTTTTCGTAGGATGCATAGTTTTCGAGATAAACGCGGTTGAACTTTCAAAAAATGGAAAAATTGCAATTTTTGAACCCGAATAACGTTTGAATAAAAAATAAAATAGCAATTCTGCTTACCGCATTTAAAAGTTTAAGTCAAATTATATCTGTTTTGAATATTTGCATTGCTAAAAATTTATTTTTTGATTAATAAAAAAAGCTATAAACACATACTGTTTCCCGTGCCTAATACATGCGTTTTAATGCATGCTACTTAGAAATAGCCCCGCTTGCACTTTTACCTCCTCTACGTACTCGTTCGATTTTAAATGAGAAATCATTGAAACATCACTCAAGCACTAGGTGTTTATAGCATTGTTTTAACAATAAAATAATACATTTTTGGCAATACAAATAATTAAAACCGATATAATTTGATTGGAACTTTCAAATGCGGTAAGCAGAATTGCTATTTTATTTTTCAATCAAAAGTTTTTCGGGTTCAAAAATTCCAATTTTTCGATTTTTTGAAAGTTCAACCGCGTATATCTCGAAAACTATGCATCCTACGAAAAAATTTGTAGGAACATTTTTCGGTTAAAATGGACCAAAAAATACAAAAAAATGTTTTGTTTTGCGAGAAATCGCTGTTATGTGATTCCTCAACTTCTTGGTTTATAACAATCTTATCGACATCCGGATCAACTGTTACCCAAAAAATTCGTGTTCTACGGGTCAAAATACATAAAAAAAACTTGGGTAAGTCCATCTGAATATAGGAGGCCGTTGTACCCCCCCTGGCGACAGGACTAAATGTTTATATTTGAAATAAACATTTTATTTCTGTTTTCTGACAGCAGTAAAATGTATTTTGAATTAAATAAACTACGCAAGGTCTTCTTTTTGTGTCAATCAATTTAATTAAAAAATTGTTTTTGTATACCCTCTATAAATAATTATGTTAATGTTTATTTTTACTGAATAGAGTATTGAATTGCCTTTCAAATGAGCTATCACACGATCCCTATTCCTATTGAAAAAATCATCGATTATGTCATCACGTCCAGAGGGATGACGTCACTAGTATGATATATATGCCAAAAAATCATAAATTTCTTTGGATGTTGTTTATTTAGTTAATAATTAATTTATGCGTTAATTTATGGACGCACTGTATACAAGAAATTATATCTGTACTTATAAATAAATAAAAATAAAAAATATTTATTTGTTTTTTATCCATTGGCGTTTTTTTTTTTTTTTTTGTTTTATTTGTTTCTCGGGTTAGGGTCAAAAACACATTCTTAAGTATGCTAGGTTTATTGCAATTTCGACATTTCTATTTGAATGCAATAAATTGAAATACACAATACTTACAATAATATTGCAATACACAATGCAATAAAAACTTAGGCACCATAATTTAATAGATGTCTTATCATTTAATAGGTGCCTAAATCAATGAAGGTTTGTATCGTAATAGTGCATTTCAAAGGCTAACCGATTTCGGCACTCTGGTGCCGTAGTATAGGAGCATTTGTAAATATGCCTACCGGAAGGTGTTTTTTTGAAATATCATGCAAATAAAATCCATATCGACTAGGCGAAATGCATTTCTATATTTACCGACGGGAGCAGGGCTATGACAGGACATCGATCTGGTCTTATTGTTAAATTACAAGAAGTAATGCCAAATGCTAAATGGCACCGTTTTTTACATCGAGAAGTTGTTGGCCCAAAATCCTAACCATCTGAAATCTCTTTAAAAAAGTGTATGTAACTTATGTTAAAATCTCCATCAAAAGTCAAGCGTTATAAACTCGCATTTTCAGAAAAATATGTGAAGACGTGAGTTCTTTATACACAAATCTTCTTTACCACATGTAAGTAAGATGGCTTTCAAGGGATAACGTCTTAAAAATAGTTTTTCAGTTATGAGGAGAACTTTTAATGTATTTGAAAGATGATAATTCGGAATATAAAGATCTATTTTCAAACTTCCTTTGGTTTCTCAGGCTAGCTTTCCTTGCCGATTTATTCGAACAGCTAAACATTCTGAATATTGGCTTGTAATGCCTTATTGTTAATATAATCAGCCCCATAGATAAAGTTAAGAGATTCATAAAACATTTGAATTGATGCCGATTTTAATTAAAAGAACAATTTCATTCATTCCAGTACGTTCAAGAACTCGCCAAGTTTAGTCGGGGAAGAATTAGCAAAGTAAATTGATAGGATACATTTTACTTCAAACCGCTTTCGAAAATATTCTTCTGCGCCGAGAATGTCGTTGCAGTCTTCAGCTATATGATCCTGAGGCCTGAGGGCCATATATCTCACGGAACTGAGTCCCTATCCGATTCCGCACTTTGCCATCTAGATGCCACAGGAAATACTCTCACCTGCGACTTGATCTATAACTGATTAGTTGTAAACTAACACTTCTTAATAAAGTGTAAATAGAATTGTTGTGATTTTTGAACAATAACTTATTGATTATAAATTAGCAATCCATTCATAAAGAGTCAAACAAATTCCCAGTATTAAACCTTCACGCTTATTGTGATTTTAAAGCGAAATACTGTAAATGAATCAACAAGTTTTTATACGGATAGTTAAAAGAATTGCAGAAAAGGGGATTTTTGTATTTTTTTAATGACATAAAGGTATAATAACATATTTTTTTATTCTTTTAATAAAGTATTTATGTAGACGATACAATAGAGAGTTATTGCCACCGGCAAATAAAGGATCCTTTATTACAGGATACTTTAATAAAGGACAAATACAGGACGGGTCTAAAAGAGTGGTATTGCAAACGCAGTTAAGGAATCTTTTATTTTGACAAATGACATGAGATATTTTTGTAAATATAAAAATAAAAATAACCTATAAAATTCCATTTGTTGATAAAAGTTAAAATAAGATAATTGAAAAGAGTAAAAGGTTAAATTTAATTATTTTGTCATTTAAAGATGTTTAGACAGCAACTTATATCCCATAATACTCATCGTTCAATAATATGGAAGTGCAATTGGAAATACCTACTATTTTAGGAGTTTTTAAATACTTTTGGATTATGGGTATATAAAATGGGGAATTTCTGCAGAATATATTATTAGGGAATAGTGGATATCCAGTCCTCAACTACAACTACCTATGACACCATTGCAGAACATTCAGACAGAAGTTGTGTTTTATAATCAATCACAAACCCCTTCAAGAATTGTTATTGAAAGAACATTTGGTATTTTGAAGAGATTTCCCATTTTAACATATGTAATGAGATGCAAGTTACCTTTTGTTCAAAGAATAATATCAGCTTGTTCAGTTTTACATAATATTGCAGTAGATAATAGAGAAAACGTTGAAATACTGGCAAATGAGTCATAGGCGTAACCAGGATGATCCTAAGGGGGGGTTACATCTACCTGAAAGGGGGGGGTTACAACTACTGGAAATATCTGAGGGATATGATGTTAAGCGTATAGAGCTGAAAGTACATCCTAATGGGGGGGGTTACAACCCCCAAAACCCCCCCTGGTTACGCCTATGAAATGAATGTGCTATTGATATTGATATAGAAGCTGTGGCAGTACATTTTCAACCAGGAGCTAATCTAATGCAACTAAATTGTGTGTGTGTTTGTTTAAAAATATTGTTCGACATTTAAAGTCTTAAACTAGGTAATTTTATTTTTAGTGGACTGCAGTTTGTTAATAAACTTATAAATAAATATAAATATTATATTGGTGACTGATTTTAAGTATTTTATGATCATTAGCAGGTTTTAAATAATAAATTTATAAATATATACATGCTATTGGCGTTTGATCTTTTATCGTTTAAAATATATTCATTGTTCATTAAGATCCATTATGGCCCTCTCTTTTCACCTCTGGATAACTAGTTATCAGGAAGTTTATCTGACAAGATACTAATAGATATCTGGCAGAGAAAAACTTCCCGTTAACTAGTTATCCAGAGCCGAAAAGACAGATACTAAGGATACTGTTATATAAACTTCCCAATAATTAGTTATCTGGAAATGAAAAGACCTCTAATATCTAATCTGTCAAATAAACTTCCCCCATAGACAAAAATATAATAGAAGAATTAAGCTTTATGGTGGTTTTTTATTAATTTTTTTGGCAGTGTTTAAATAAACAAACACTGATGGCATGGAATGGATCACGAATCACGAATAATTAGGTTCTAGGAGGAATGAAGAAAGAATTGGAGATTGTGTTTACCATTAAACGCATAAAACTGCAGTATCTGGACACATATGAGAAATCAGCACCGTTACTCCCTGCTGCAGTACATATTGCAAGGTACAGTCAAAGGTAAGAGAAGACCCAGTAGACGGAGAATATCAATGGAACTGTTTCGAATTGCATCTAGCAAGGTTATGATTGCTAATATGATTTCCAACATTTGAAACGGATAGGAACCAAAAGAAGAAGATGGCATGAAAATGAAAGTGTATTAATACTTTTGATTAAAAACTTTATAGATTCTAATCTGTAAAAGACTAAATTTTCAAAAATAAATAAGTACTTAAACCTTTGTTTTATTTTGTTAACCTAACCTGTTATATATATGTTGAATTGAACTCTATTTTGAATCTAGAATTTTAACAAATCCTAACCTTCTTTAAAATTCATTGATATCACCTCATATCTATAATAAATATTTATTTCTATACAAAAATGTAAAATATATTGAGTTTAAATGAGTTAATGATAATCTATGTCTGATCATTGTAATTAATAACACTTTTTATTTACAAATATTCCTTTTTACAACTTTTTGTAATCACTCAAGCTTCAATAGAATGTTCTTTTTTATATTCATTTGGGTCAAAACATCAATAATCTATATCTGAGAATATTACTTAGAGTATTTTTTAATAAATAAAACCCAACATATAACTTTAAGGATGAAAGTTAATCAAATATCAATCCCACAATAAAATTATCAATCAAAAGAAAGGACAAGATAAATTCAAAATACAAGTGAAGTTAGACTTTTCTTCACATTTTTGACACGGTATGTCAAAATAAAGGAACTTTTATTAAAAGAAGGGTGTCCTCGAATTTTCCTTAAATACAGGCGGCCTGTATTTTATTAAAGGACAAAAATAAAAGACGCAATACTGCGCATGCTTATATGTCAAAATAAAGGATCTTTTATTACAGGCCGACTAAAAAGACGTTGGCAATAACTCTCTATTATTGATAGCCCAAAATGAAGATAGCCTTCAAGGACTAATTCACAGATTTAATACAATAGGAAAAGAAATTAACACGACTATTTCAGCTATTTCAATAGAAAGCTAGAACAATATTAATCACTAGAGAACCAAAAAGATGTAGGTAAACTGGGAGTCGATGGAGTTAGCATTCACTAAGTAGTGGAAATAAATTACCTAGGGATATTACACTGTCCAGCTATCGAGATAATAATAAAGAAGTAAGAGCTCAGGTACAAAGAGCAAATAGATTAGCAGCATGTCTTAATAATGGCGTAATCGACACATTAATATTGAGATGAAATCAGGAATGTATATAAGAAATTAATAATGATGAATACATCAAAAACAAAGAAGGAACAGTGGATGATGACATTGCAAACAGAATAAATAAAGCCAGAACAATAATCAAATCGTTAAATGGAATATTGTGGAGTAAAGACATAGGAAAACGACGAAAAGTATCAATTTATAATACGTTGATAGAAAGCACATTGATGTAGGGTTCTGAAATGTAAAGGATTAAAGAACATCAAAAGAGAAAACTAGAGACTACGGAGGTGGACGCACTAAGACGATCAAACAGAACATTCAAGTTGGAGAGGATCCGGAATGAAATAATTAGAGAGGGCGTGGGTGTAACAAAAACAAATACTGACTGCATAGAGGGAAAACAATTAACCTGGTACGGGCACGTTCAAATGAGCGAGGAAAAACTCCCTAAAAAGACAATGGGTACCAAGAGAAAAACGAAAAAGAGGAAGACCGAAAATATCTTGGATTGGTGGTATACGAAGAGCTATGAGCGAAAGAGGATTAATAATAGGATAATAATAGGATAAGCACATCGGTAGAATGGTGGACACAAAAGTCGTTAAAATAGCAACGGACACATCGCCAAGTGGTTCAAGAAGCCGAGCGTCAAGATATGGAGTAATAATCTTCGATAGAGACAACAAACCGCCAATGAACAAACAAATCTGCTTATTCGCTAAATGCAAGTACTTGGAGCGGACACGAGAAACGATCGTGCGCTAGTAGCGGACAAATCTTGCAACTTTCTTAACAAATTTACAGTCCAGGAACCGAAGCTTTTTACCTCGCAATTTTTACAGAATTGATCGATTTGCTTGAAAATTTAAGAATTGGTCCAAGAATGAAAATCTATATGATGCTGAAGGGCGCTTTTACCATGGGGGTTGTTGCCACCCCATCTCGGGGGTGGAAATTGTTTATTATATTTCGACCGAAAAAGTTGCTAAAAACATTCATTCTAACCAAAAAAATGTTCCATACATGTTTTTGATAAAATTAATAGTTTTCGATTTATTCGCTATCGAAAAAATTAGCTTTATATCGAAAAAATCAATATTTTTCGATAATACTCATTTACAATTCACTCAGCTTTTGCCGTAATAAAAAGTTTTTCAAACCGAGTTAAATTACCTACAATTTCATATTTAAACATTTTTTCGTATCTCTGATGCTAATCTTTCTATTCTGAAGAAAATGGCATTTTTTACCAAACTACAAAAATTCGTTATTCGCTTTTAGCTTCAGTTTTTTAAAAACTAATCGTTCTAAGCCAGTCAAATTGTAGAATCTATTAACAATACATAAATAAAGAAGAATGAATAAGGCGAATGACTAAAAACACCGCTAACTTCATTATTATGCTTCCAAATGGATTTCTCCTTATTTCTTCAAAAAATATATTGAATTTTTAAGCGTAACTTTTTTATTTTTTTTTTAGAAAGTTTGTTAAAAAAGAATTTTGCATAGGTTTTTACAAGATCTATAAGCCTATTAATATTAAATCTTTTTAGAGTCCTCAGTCGCAAAAAGAGGTGACTTTGAAAGGGTTGGTAAAGGTGGTTTTTGCATGTTATTACAAGTTTTAATTGTCAATAGCTCACTTAATTTTTACCGTAGAAAAAATTTTTACAATCAGGTCCTTGGGAATTAAATAAGCTACAATTTCACATTTAAACATTTTTTCGTATCTCTGATGCTAATCTTTCTATTCTGAAGAAAAGCCATTTTTCAAAACTACAAAAATTCCTTTTTCGCTTTTAACTCCATTTTTTTTAAAGACTAATTATTATAAGTCAGTCAAACTTCTAGATCCTATTAATAATACATAAATAAAGAAGAATAAATAAGGTCACTGACTAATTTTAATTAGGGTGGTGATTAGGAGGTTGCTTCCCATCACTTTTTCGCTGAAAAAAAAAATAGGGACTGACATCCTTTTCATTATGTCACTTAATTGTTGAGCTACAGAATTTTTTTTATTTCTGAAGTTAGATATTTTTAAATACTTTAAATTACGTTAAACAAGTTATCTTCGAAAATGCACAGTTTTCCTATCTTTTGACTTTGAAACTACAATATTTAGCATTTGACGAAGAAGAGCTAACATAAAATAAAGTATATCTCGATTACTATTGGTCTTAAAGAAAATTAAAAAAAAACTGTTTTATTTATTTTTTTAAAAGGTACAATTTTGTTAAGTAAAATTGTTTTGACAAAACGAAAACTTTTGGAATTATTAGCAGAAAACTTATTAAGAACATTGGTTTTTTCGATATAAAACTAACACTTTCGATAGCGAATAAATGGAAAACTATTAATTTTATCAAAAAAATGTATAGAACGTTTTTTGCCTAGAATGAATGTTTTTACCAACTTTTGCGGTAAAAATATAATAAAAATTTTCCACCCCCGAGATGGGGTGGCAACCACCCCCATGGTAAAAGCGCCTTTCGGCATCATATATATTTTGATCCTTGGACTATCCACTACTTATTCTCAAATTTTCAAGGGAATCGATCCATTCTGTAAAAATTGCGAGGTTTTGTCCTATTTTAAGCTTCATTACTTGGACTAATATTGTCAACTGAAATTGTCAAATTGACGTATATTTCATACCTACTGTAAATTATATGTTGCTCCACAATATTGATATGATATGCAATTATTAAAGTGAATTTAATTAATTATATTTTGCTTATAGTACTGCATTTTAATAATTCATTTTATTTACTACATAAGCACAATGTTTACCTTTTAATACCATAACCTCAATATTACTTTTTCTTATTCTTTTCTTGGGCTATGGCCTTGACAATTATCCAGTAACCAGGACTAATATAATTGGCCAATATAATTAATAGTGCTAAACATGTCGCTGAGCTATGAAACCAGGTGTCGCTGTTCCGAACTTGCACGGTCCCAATATAAAGGAAGAAAAAGAAGATATTGGAATGAATGAATGAAGACATGTCATGATAACCTCGTTTAGGCTTAAGCCTCTTCAACCCTTTTTTACGGGAGCGTTGGATGGAGTAAATTTTACTTGCAATAGTAAAAGCAGAATGGAGTAGTAAATACTGTCAGTGAAGTAGGGGGCTTTAGGCCATTGAAATGTTACATTTAGGGTTGCATTTCTTAAAGGAGTCAATTTTATTTTTGTAATGTGCAGGGGGGTTCAGTAGAAGTTTAAGTTCAAGTTTTTGGGGTCGGCACAACTGTCCCCCGGCCGCCATATTGGAAAAAGTGGTGCAAAGGGCTTTCGCGCTGTATCTCCTACACTAGCAATCCTACAGAAAATTTAATTACACATAAAATGTAGCAAATTAAATTTTCTACAATTTTATGTCTATTACTTTTTATCGTTCAGTAACCAACAAAAAAGTTATAAACAAAAATATGAGAAAATTTTGTAAAAAGTTTCCTTCTGGAGGTTATAACTTTTTTTCCGTTCATTTCACAATAAAATACCATCAAAGCGATTTTATAGAGGATTTTTCAGTGAACAATTTTCACTACAAAGTTGTTTAATTTTATTTATTATCTAGGTTTTACAGCGCCCCAATCTTGACCATATTCTCGAATTCTCATAGGAATACAATAAAAAAAAATACTTTTCTATCTAATATATTAGTCAAGCGGCAGCAAACGTTATGCCGACCACGAAAATCAAATTTAAGGTAAATGACCAATTTTGGTCTATTTTTAGGTTTTCGAGGTCGCTAGATCCGAATACGAAGTTTATTTTTATCTAGATTTGGTGGAACATGTTCAAAAATCAAATTTTATACAAAAATGACGAAAATCAATTTTGATGATTTTTCAAATTTACCTCGATGTATCTTTGGTCGCTGTAAATATTTCCTTTTGAAAATTTTACTGTGTCATCCTTGAAGTATGTAGATAACAATGAAATTTGTCCATAATGCTTGTACACATGAGAAAAGGAGTTGTTAGTTTTTAAACCTGTTGTCATCATATTTCGTTAGTTTCATGTTTACTTAAAAAAGTTGAGTGACAAACTTGTTAGTTTATAATTTTAACCAACACAACAATAAATCATTATTCATAAAGAAGTTTTTTGGAAAATTTTAAGTCAAAATATACAATAGGAAAAAAGTTATGTTACTTCATAGACAAGTGGCACACCCCAAAAAGAAAATTTAATTTTTTACATTTTAAGTTTAGTTAGATTTTCCGTAGGGTTGGTAGTTTACGAGATATAGCGCGAAACCCCTTTGCACCCCATTTCCAAGGTGGCGGCCGGGGGACAAGGGTGGCGACCCCAAAAACTTCAACTTAAACTTCTATTGATCCCCCCTACACATTAAAGAAATAAAATTGACTCTTCTAACAAATGCAAGGTATGGCTTAAAAAATGTAACATTTTAATGGTGGTTAAAGGTGGTTAAAATTAACTTAGAAGTTAAGAGAGGTATGTAAGGTGAAAGAATCTTTGCAATAAAACGAACCGCAAGCGAAAGGTGCTCTGATGTTATCAGCATACATTGGAAACGGTTCTAGATCAGCGTTTGTGGTATGCCGCTCATGTTATCTGAGGTATTTAAGGAGGATTTCTTCTGGTATATTGTAATACTTTTCAGGAAGTTAATTTCTGGCCAATTGTAGAAGATTGGCTGAAGGGAAGGAAACTTCGTTTCTGGGACGTTGGTAAGTATGTGACCTAGTTGGTGGCATGGTGTTTAAAGGTCTCTTTAGCTCTGGTGTTAGAGCTGCCTATTGGTAGGGGAGCCCAAGCGGGGATTTTTGCAGTTACTTGAGCGCGTCAGATTATGTCGTGGGGAGAAACCTTGTACCCTGTAAATGTACCCCTACCATATATTGGATCTTAATACAGGGCAGTTCGTTAAGGGGGGTCCGAAAAAATCTATCCTTAGATAAACTCGAAATCGTCAGATTAACCCTTAAACGCCAAAGGGTGGGTAAAAAATGTCCACCTAATGCATATTTCCTTGTAACATATTTATTATGTGTTTGAAAATTTTTAAAAAATTATTTATTGTTAAAAAGACAGCCCTTTATCGAATGTTAATTTGGTTCTACCGATGTTTTTGAAAATAAAAGTAATATCTTGAGTTAAATATGGGTGGACATAAAAAGTACACCCTTGCTAAAACTTGTTACTAAAGGTTTTTATACAATTTCTTGTTGGTAGGAACATAATCCATATAATTTCGACGTATAATTACATAATTGACATAATTATCTGCCAATGAGGAGGCTGAAAGGAAGAATGTAGAGAAAATCGACAAATCTGAATTACTGGCTTTTACTGTTATGTTAATTTTGATGTACATTGTAATTTTGTTGTAAGGTTTGTAAATTGTTTATATTAATATTTTAGAAGATGCTGTGTTTATTAAGCATAATATTCTTAAGTTTAATCCATTTCCAACAACTCTCAATAAATATATTAGCTCTTTTCGAGGTGGACATTTTTTACCCACCCTTGGGCGTACATGGAACCTAAAAAAGGTTGGGCGTTAAGATAAGGTAAATTAAGTACATGCAAAAGAGTGTAAATTTCAAAAATCTGTCACAAAATTTTACAAGAAAAAAGCGAATATTTCGAAAAATAAACGTCAGATCGAACAACTAAAAAATAGGTGTTCAATAGTTTTTAAAATTCTATCGAAAGATCCCAAACACGACCCCCCACGGAGAGGTGTGGGGCGTAAATTTAAAATTTTAAATAGGAACCCTGTGGCATTTCGCGAAATAAACATCAGAACTAAAAACTGCAAAATACACGTTCTTATTCAATATTTTTGAAAAATCTATCGAATGACACTAAACATGACCCTCACGGATGTGGGGTGGAAGATTTTTTAAAAATATTAAATAGGAGTTTCCAATTTTTATTACAGATTTGGATTCCTTATGTAAAAATAACTAACTTTTATTCAAGATATTTTTTTTGAATTATGGATAGATGGCGCTATAATCGGAAAAAACGATTGTTGGAAATGGAAAATTAAATTAAAAAATGGAAAGTTGCCACTTAAATGGAAAACTTTACTTAATTTTTTTTGGTTTTAAGACCTAATCTTCACAACCCAATAGGTCCCCATAACGCTCAAGTAACTGCAAATTTAGCATACTTTCCTCCCATACTATATCTACGTAGTACACATTTGTTACTGAGAGAATGAATTCTCTCCTGTATGGTGGGTAGTTTAGCAAGTGGATGTACCAATGCTGATGGGTACCACCAGTTCTTTCTCAAGAATTTTCTTAGGATTTTTCATTTTTGTTCCCACAATGATATTTTTGTGGCGTGTATTTAATGATGTGTAAAGACGTTACCTGTATTCAAGAACTGGACTAATGAAGGTTTTATAAGTATGAAGAAGAATTTTACATACTTGATGTTTCTTGATGTGTTTTTTATATCAGTGGTTTAGTTGAGAGTTCTGTTAAAATTAACTCCCAAATAGACCACCGATGATCTTTTGGAGTGTTATCTTAGCTTCCTGAGCTTCCTCTTAGATTCTTAGTGTTATTTCTTCTTGGAGTGTTATCCTAGCATCCTCTACTCGGGTGCAATTAGGATGTTTGAAGACAAACATTTGAGTTTTTGTGAGGTTGAGTGAAGATATTGGAAAAATAATGTTTGCATTAACCCATTAACGCCCAAGTTCTTTTTTATTTAAAAATCTTTACTTTTACGGTTAATTTGATGAAAATGTTAATAATTTAATCCAAAAAACAAGTTTTTCGGTTTCCGGTCTTTTAAAAAAAAATTATATGGTGTTACCATATGGTAACGCTGGGCGCTTAAGGAATTTTTAGGATCGTTGAAACCAAAATTTTTAATTTTTTTTAAATATTTATTTGATTTCATCGTCTGGTGTGGTATCCTATAAAACAATAAAACCTTTGTCACCAGCACATCGCCTTCTACTGCTTGATGTAACAAATGGTAGAAGCGATCAAAACGAAGATCTGCCAAGTTCTGTCTATGTAGACTGTCTTCCTGTATATAAGGGACGACTTCCATATCTTGCGAGAAGAACTTGGGCCAATTCTCTTCTAAACGATAGCAAGGATATATTTTTTTATATAAATGCCATGAACTATGGACTGCAACATCCAACAACCATGTTAAAATTTGCCAGTACCATTTTTTACTGCAAATTGCTACTCGGTAGGTTGAATCACCTTGATCCCTCCAGTCGGTACCCACCATATTTTGTTGTATTCAGCAATATAGTGAGGCCGACTTACTTGAATGTGGCCTTTTTCTTCATGAGAAAATCTTTTTACCATGCCCAATGCTGAACCACCACAACTCGTAGATGCTATTGTAACAACAGAGCTATCTTTCCATCGCACCAGTAACACTATCGCTTCTGCTAACAAAAATCCACGACTGAAAAAAAAATAAGATTATGTAACATATGGTAACGGCGTACTTTGACTATTCCTACCGAATTCGCTACATTTAATTGTTGATAAAATACAACAATTTATAATAAGTTGGGGTATAATAAACTTAGTTTTTTTTTAAATATGCAAATATAGTTACTAGAAGACTATCAAAAATTGCTTGCGCAAAACGGACGTCCATCTTTTTCTATAAATTTAAATCATACTGTCATATGATTATCTCCCGACGGTTGAGAAAGGGCTAAAATACGAATCCGTTACATTTTATGGATGCCTGAATTATTCCTAGAAACGATAGTTCTCAAAATATGTGGCTGACTAATTCCATGGGCATACCGCAGAATTTTTAAAAATCATGTGTTTTACGTTACCATATGGTAACGCTGGGCGCTAATGGGTTAACTTTGAATGAAATCACAATGCCGTTAACTGAGAAAAAAGTGTGGGTATCGCTCAAGAAAGTCGTTACCAAGTTCTTATAAAAATATAAAAAGGAATAAAAAGTATCAGGATATGTTTCTATTGTAATTAATATGTTAACGAATTTTGAAAAATTAGGAAGTTTGACGAATCTGTAAGTTCACTTTTTGAACCATATCTTACTTCATACCTTAATTATTTTCCTGACAATTTGGGAGAGCAAGGTGAGTGTTTTCATCAAGACATTACATTGATGGAAAAACGCTAACAGGACCGCTGGATAGGGATAAGAAAAACCTACCGGTTTAAACCTGAAACCGGTTTTTTTACTTCACAATAACCGGTTTTACCGGTTGTTTTTTGTCCCGGTTATACCCGGTTTTTTCTTTTTAAAGTAAAAACCGGTTATTAGGTTTTTACTGTGATTAGGATTAGGTTAGGTATTATTTTGGATCCCAATCATAATTATTATTCTCAAGTAATTATTCCAAACAAAACCATAATTCAAATTTTATTTTATTTTATAAAATACAGAAGCAAACTGAAAGTGCAATCTCACATCAGCCAGAAACAATTATTAAGTTTTATTATAATATTTCCTTGAAAAGGTATTTGTAATCATAATATTTACATAAGAAGTGATCTGGTTAAATTAGACGCAAACATCATCTATTTTTCACACTTAACTCTTGACATTGAAAGTGGGTGAATGTCTTTTTCGGATTACCAAAAATAATGTTCTGAGTATGAATATCGAATTACTGATTACGAATACGAATCTCCAAGAATTTCGTTACGTTTTCAAAACGATACACTCATACAGGAAGTATTAAATGAGTTAAAATATACCTATTCCACAAATATACAAACGTGTTAAAAGTAATACTTTATATTCTTTCGATAGTACTAATTTTGATCATATTGATATCGAGTCGAATGGAGTATCGCAAACAAGTGTATTGTAAATGTAACTTTGTAACCTATTGGATTAAAAAACCGAAAACCGGTTTTTCCAAAAACCGGTTTTTTTGGCCGGTTATAACCGCCAGGTTAAACAATAAGCAAAAAAACCGCTATAACCGAAAACCGGTGTTTTGTCAAAAACCGCCATCCCTACCGCTGGAGCACTAACATGATGGGAGACCACTTTTTGTCACAAAGCGATACAAGAAATTTTACCACATTCCATCAAAACCTATAGACTATAGATGATACAAAAACTACGGCAAGATTTGAATTAAGCGCATAAGAATTATTTATATAAATTAGCTATTAAAATGAACAGTTTTCAAAGAAAGTATTTGTTGGATTGGGCAATTAAAGGAAAGAAAAAATAAGAAAAATTTCGAAATAAAAAACACAACGGAGGATAAATGATATTATTTTGGAATTACAAATGTTTCAAAAGGTAAAAAAATATAAACAGGGCGAAATTGTAACAAAGTTTTTCAAGTTTATGGGACATATGACCCTTCAAAGGAATTTGTTCGTTTAACACTGTACGTTATAATGATGTTTGAGTCATCACTGTGTTTGTGCAGATGATAAAGACCTTGTTCAATATCCGTGTAAAATTTTCCAAAACACATAAAACAAACCTCTTAAAACTTATTATTTAATTCTCACACATCTTTAAAGAACTCTTGAATTTGTAGTTTTTTGTCCCTTTCAGACCAAAAGTCAACACTCTTGACTGAAACCAATTATGAACAATCAATGAAACGTAATTTCCACTTTTTTGCACTAGAGTACTACAAAAAATCGAGACGAATCCTTGACTTTGCTTATTATAGACGATTTTTACCTGTATATAAGGAAATCAACAAGCTGTGAAGTTAATTATTTCATTTGGTTGGTGTCTTCTTAGCAGCGAAGAAAGAGGAGTGTAAAATGAGGGGGTTTGTTGCAGTGGTTGTAAGTAATATTCACTTCAATAATTTCAAAAATTTTCTTCATTTTTTCTTTATTATTCATTTTTTTTAAGTTTCTTATTTATTGGTTTAATAATTTATTTCATTTTATTTTTCTCCCATATCTTTCTTTCTCGATGTACATTAAATAGTCAAATAAAGCCGATAAAATGTGATATTTTAAATTAACCACATATCCTCCCATTTTTAATTTTTAGTGGTACATCGCAAATAGGGTTCGTATTTTTTAAATAAAAAGGGAATTTATCGAGATTAATTTTATATTTAAACTTTTCTGTTTGTTAATGACCTATGAAATTGTCTCCTCACCTACTAGACCAGGGCGCATCTGTAAAAATATTAGTACATTTGGACGTTGAGAGGTGACTCAAATTTTTTTACAGAAATTGCTTGAAAATATCTCAAATAATAATATTTGAGTTATCCTCCCTCTCAAAAAGGTCCGGAACATTGTTTAAATAATCAAAATGTCAAAAAATTAAGGAAAAATTCGATTTTTTTCTTCGTTTTTTGATTATAACTTTAAAAGTATTCATTTTAGAGAAAAGTTGTACTGATATAAAAGTTGCGTAATTAAATTTCCTACAATATAGAATTGGTTAAAAATTTAAAAAATAGTCACCCTTGTTGCAAAATAGCAATAATTGCGAAAAAACCATACAAAAACAAGTATTCGCATTTTACGTTTTTCAACCACTTATGCTACACTTAGGACCTTCATATTTTATCCAGAAAAAGTTAATAATACAGTAAAACAATACTAAAAATTTCATTAAGATCGGTTTAATAGATTTTGCAAAATAAATTTTGCAATCCAGCTTTCGCAAAAAAAATTCATTTTTTCAAAATGTTACAGGACTGAAAATAAAGCAGATAACAAGTTGAAATTTTTTTTGCATATAGAAGTGTACTGCACCTTTCATGTGCAATTTGCAAAATTAAAATCGATTAACTACCACGGCGTCAGGAATTTTTTTAAATAAATAATAATTATTGGTACTACGCGCAGGACAGCGGATAGTTTGCTCTGATTGGGCATTCCAATGACCTTTATAATGATTGATACATTTTAATTTTTATTACATTTCGATATAAATAAATAAATTTGTTTATTGCAAAATAAAAACACATACTCTATCCTTTGAAATAACACTTTTTTTAGCAAAAACTTTCTTTGTTCATATTTTAACTTAGAGAATAAAAGTTTATTATTTTTAAACATATATGCAAAATACAACAGAATATAGAGTAAGAAAATAATATATTAGATAAAGATTGGAAGAAATTTTGGCGGAAATCAACTTGTGTGAATCGAACACCGCTGTCCTGCGCGTAGCACCAAAAATTAATGTTTATTTAAAAAATTTCCTGACGCCGTGGTAATTAATCAATTTTAATTTTGCAAATTGCAAATGAAAGATACAGTACACTTCTATAAGCAAAAAAAAATTCAACTTGTTATCTGCTTTATTTTCAGTCCTGCAACATTTAAAAAAAATGAATTTTTTCTGCGAAAGCTGGATTGCAAAATTTATTTTGTAAAGTTTATTAAACCGATCTTAATGAAATGTACAGTGTTGTTTTACTATATCATAAAGTTTTTCTGGGTAAAATATGAAGGTTCTAAGTGAAGCATAAATGGTTGAAAAACGTAAAATGCAAATACTTGTTTTTTGATCGTTTTTTTGCATTTATTGCTATTTTGCAATAAGGGTGACAATTTTTTAAATTTATAACTAATTCTATATTATAGGAAATTTAATTACGCAACTTTTACGTTAGTAGAACTTTTCTCAGAAATGAATAGTTTTAAAGTTATAATCAAAAAACGAAGAAAAAATTCTAATTTTTCCTTAATTTTTTGACATTTTGATTATTTAAACAATGTTCCGGGCCTTTTTGAGTGGGAGGATAACTCAATTATTATTATTTGAGCTATTTTCAAGCAATTTCTGCAAAAAAATTTGAGTCACCTCTCAACGTCCATCTCAAAACAGATGCGCCCTGGACTATACTGTTCGCCATCCTTTAGCTCTCATTTGTATCAGATCTTCTTGTATCCCATCGATTCTACCAAGACAAAGCTTCCTTGATCTTTGTACAGCTCCAAACTCTGACTAATTACTAGACAGTAGGGATTTGGTTCACTGGGCAGAGTTTACCTACAATGTTTTATTCAGACAACGACAACGTTACTCGTTCCATCAGTTCATTATTTAGCAGAACCTCAAGCCCGGCCCGAGGGATTTTGCCGCCCTTGGCAAGATCGGAGATTGCGCCTCCCTCCCACACTGGGTAGACAGTTGGTAGACAAATATTAGCTGTCGTCTAAAATTTGCAGCCCCTAAAATTTACCGCCCTGGGCAGCCGCCTGCTTCGCCTACCCCTGGAGCCCGGCCGGCCTTAATAACCCTAATCGTTGCTGATTTGTAATAAAGTTGTTAATTTGTTATAAAGTTGGTTGAACAATAATTTTCTCGATGTTGTCCTATTAATCCTTAAACGATGTATTTTGTTGATTTTCTATTAAAAAACCTGCTACTCTGGAGATTATTTCATTCACAGGAGATTCTGACCAATAGAAAGCTACAGACATGCAAATTAAGGTGATAATTTTTGATAATCTCCCGTCGTTAAGCATATTACGTCAGATGCCCTTCGTTGCTACGAAAAAATACATTCAGTGACATTAATGACAAATGTTTTAAAAATTATAAAAGTGATGACTTTCAACCGTCAAATACATATTTATAACAACTGTGTGTTTAATTTCACTAATTGGTACTTACATATATAAATTACAATAAAATTTTGGTTTTGAACAGTTTTATTCATGAAATAATCGCAACAAATTGCACTCGAACTCTAAAATTAATATAGAATTTTTGCCCTCGTGACACTTTGACATAATTTCACTCGCCTTCGGCTCGTGAAATTAAAACTGCCAAAGTGACACTCGGGAAAAATTCAATAATTTTAGAGCTCTTGTGCAATTACTACTGAAAATTATCTGAATATCATGTCTGCAAAAATGATATTACCAAAGTATCTGATGTTCAGTTGTTCTCCATTTATAAGTAAATCACATATTTCAGAAACCCCACAAGTACGCCGAACATCACTTTTCGTGTTGGACAAGAAGCTGATTTGCAATCAACTCCTGTTATTTATTACAATTTTAATGATATATTTGTGTGCATATAAGTGTTTTGCAATGATTTTCTTCTTTTGAATATTAATTTTTGCTTTTTTGACAATTTTACAAAGTGATTTTTTCGCTGCACTAACGGGGTTTCTGAATTAGAGGTTAAAACAAAAAGTATTACTTACAAAAAAGTAAGATGTTTATTCAGTTACATACATTAAATATGTCGTAAATACAAAGTTAGTAAAGAACGTCATGTGGGTCATATTTGCCCACTACTGGCCATCCAAAAATCTCCTCGTAGAAGCTCTGAACATTAATGTCATATGTTAAGCAGGATTTTCACTTCTGTAGATCTCTTATTTTTTTTTCACAATAATTGCTATAGGTACACCCTTCTGGATATGCTGCCGTCTTTGGAAGAATAGGTTTTGAGTTGGTTTTACTTAACTGATATTCAAACTGTACAGCTGAGTTAATAAAATCACGTGCTACAACATAATCAGGTTTTCTTGAATCATAGGTAAAGTGCATGAAGGATGCAATAGCAAAAGTTTTTTTCATTTCTCTAGTAACTCCACGAGCATACGAGCCAACTTACAGACAGTTTTGCTTATAGTACTTGGGCCACCATGACTTATAGTCTATTATCATATCAGTATGCACTACATAAATAGAAAATTTTTGTCTTTGACTGGCATTCGCTATTAACTCCAAGTAATCCATTGCAGTGTAAATTCGATCTGTTTTCTTCATTTTTCGTTTGACTACAGCAAAATATCTAACACATGGAAGAGAACAGATCTCTAATAGGGAAATATTGATTAATTGTCTCAAAACGTCCTGTAGATTCCAGGGTGGCACATAGTCGAATCCATTGTATGGTTTTTGTTCTGTCCTGCACATCCGTCCGAAAATATGTGCTGGTGTCGTGTTGTTTCAGGCAGAACAGAATCTATACATATAATGCATTATGAATGAACATACATCATTACAACCTTTTTTGTAACGCCTTCATGATTTACGTAAAACATTGCAGTGTCCGTGTGGAGATCATGAATTTCAAATACATTAATAGTCAGTAGGTGGAGACAAAATACCTCTTGAACTGAAATATTGGGCAGCATTAAATTTTGGAGAATTTTAAATAAGAAATTTAGTATTTTCCAAGGAGTCTAACCACTGCGCACAATTGACGTTTTACACCATGTAGTACAGAAACCCCGCAAATGCGGAACTTACGGTATTTCTGCATTACACGGTTAAATACAGTATTGTCTAAATACATACACTAACTAGTCGAACAACGGCGGGGTTTCTGAATTACACGGATGAAATGCGTCTTTTACAACCCAAACCCGACATAATCTAAATTTCCGTTAAAATGTTGCTTACGGGGTTTCTGAAATATGTGATTTAATTATTCCCTCGTCTATATGGATTAGCGCTAGCTAGAGTCATAATAAGCTCTCAATGTACAGTGATGAGTACTCTTATAACCATAGCGGAAAATACGAAAAACATAATACGTTGTGCAATAAAAAAGAGATGAAAGTAGTAGAGGTGAGAAATTATCAATAGAAACCTATAAATTTACATTATATTAGTTTCCCACCTTTAGACCTATCGAAGTAAAACTGTCACAGGAGAATTTTATAAAATTCTTCTTTGCCAAACTCCTCCGATACGTCTAAATGTGGGAAACTATCAATATAAGATAAATTTATAAGTTTATATTGCTAATTTCCCACCACCAGTTTCATCTCTTTTTATTTCACAATGTATTTTTAGATTCTACAATACTTTCTACGTAAATAATATACTCTTCATTGGTAACGATAAAGTCATTAGTTTTCGACATATTTGAAGTTAAATATGAAACGGTACAGTTTTTTTTTATTAATTTATGATATGATTCATATGATTAAAATTTAAAAATTATTTGTACCCAGTACTTTAAAACTATTTGGCGTATCCTTATCATACTTGGCAGAAAGTGCATGTACTGTACACCCTACTAAATTAGGATAAATAAACGTTTCTAGCTACTACCAGAGGCGTACGACAGGGGATAGTGGCTGGTTGACCCTTCCCAAATTCTACGCCACTGACGAAATTGTTATTTTAGTGTAATTTTTTGATTTTGCAATAGTTTTTATGTAAATAATATACATTTCATTCTTAGCGATAAAATGATTAGTTTTCGAGGTATTTGAAATTAAAAATGAAGCGACACAATACACTGATCAAAATAACCGTGTCGTTTCATTTTTAACTTCAAATATCTCGAAAACTAATGACTTTATCGTTACGAATAAAGAGTATATTATTTTCATGGAAAGTAATGGAGAATCCAAAAATTGAACTAAAATAGCAATTTCGCCAGTGGCGTAGAATTTGGAAAGGGTCAACCATTCACTTTCCCCCGTCGTACGCCTCTGGTAATAGCCATAAACGTTTGTTTAACATAATTTAGTACCTTCTGCAGTACCTATACTTCCTGCCAAGTATGAAAAGGATACGTTAAATAGTTTGAAAATGCTAAGCAAAAATAATTTTTAAATTTTTAGATGAAACACCCTGTAACTCAGTAAGGAACCACATTTTATTTAAGTGTTTTAGGTTAAATCTTCGTATTTTGTGCTAAGGTTTCTCCAGTTACTATGGACAATTATTAATGAAACACCCTGTATATATTTTTTTTGTTTTCGTAACGTTTTTATTATTACAGGTCTCATTATTAGCCTTCATCCTACTAGTATCCCAATGCACCGCTCTTCCCAATCCGTGGGGCAACTACAATAGAGGTGGAGGTAGGGGCTATGGCGGCGGAGCTGGGTACGGGTATGGTGGCGGATACGGTGGTGGCGGCGGTGGAGGAGGCGGCGGAGGAGGCGGTGGTGGTGGTGGCTATGGAGGCGGTTATGGCGGTGGATACGGTGGAGGATACGGAGCTGGCTATGGTGGTGGACGTGGTCATGGAAGACATGGTTATGGAAAATAACGTATTCGAAATTAGAAAAAATGGTTCACCTAATTAATGATGAAAGATTTTATACTGTGTTATTTTTGTAAATGTTCAATCTGTAATATAAATTATTTTTTACCATACATAATTACAACTTTATGTTATTTTTAAAAAAATATAAAAATATATACTCAAATATATTAAAATCTTAAAGAAATATAACAACTACATATATCGGCGAAAAAAAGATTTATAACATTTAAGAAAATGAAATGTATAATAGCCAAGACGACTAAATAATATGGCATAATAGTTATTTATGTATCAAGGGTATTAAATAGATGTTTATACCCTAAGGGTGACAAGCTTATAAATTTGAGGGCCTCCGGCCCGAGAGTTTATATGTCGCCCGAGGGTATAAACATCTAATAATGCATGTGGTACGTACAAAACTTTATCTCATACCGGTTCATTGCATCAATTAAAATTTTAATTTTATTTTATATTAATTAGAAGTAACATTGTATCACAGCAGGCATTTAGTACCGTTGCTAAAAAAGTGATGTTGGTTAGCAATTTGTTATTAACGTAAACAAAGTTTTTCCATGTGACATTGTCAAAAAAAAGTCAGAATGCAAGAGAAATTCGATATTTCTGAAGAAATAGTTAAAAAAGCCAAAAAAGTGACTGAGAATATGTTACCGAAAAAATCCAAAGAAACGTACGACAAGTACCGAATTCCTAAATGTTTGATTTTTGTTGTTTCCTATTGCAATAATTTCTTTATATCCGCGCGGGCATCCACAGAGAACGACAGTTCTCACCAGTAGCGCACAACACCCCTACAAGCGACACTATATATACACGAAATTTTCGATTTTCTAAACCTGACTGAATTGAAAATTGGGCCAAATCCCATCTTAAAGTTTAGGAGAAGACTCGTCCATCCATATGTTATCTCTCCATTTTGGTCCAAGGGTGTGGATTTTACGGCCCTTCCCATTTAAAGCCTGTATTTCGTTCTCGTCCCCAAAACTCCCAAAAATTTCAAAAATTTAAGCCCAACCTTTGCGGCTTCTGATAGTACAGATCATTACCTTTCCAACGCATGTTTAATTTTGAAAATCGGTTATACCATTCAAAAGTTATCGAGCTCAGAAATATGACTCAATTTTTATTTAAAAAATGGAAAATGTTTGTGGATATGTATGTATGTATGTATGTATGTGTGTGGAAAAGTTACACCGATCTGAATTTTTTTTTCTGTGTTTCAAGAAGGTGTGAGGGCCGATTCAGAACCGGTCTAATTTTTGACTTCTGACTACCCGTAAGCCAGCTAGAGGACTAGGTAGATACAAAATAGCATATTTTTTGGACGTATATATCTTAGGTTCAAGGAAAGACAGGAAAACCGAAAATACACCAAATCAATAGGGTTGAGTTAGGCTTTCAAATGGCGTGTAAGCGATCAAGCTGAGACATACACACTGCTCACCATAGCCAAAAAACTGAAAAATTAAACTTTGAAAATTTTGGTTTTTCGACAATTACTAAAAATTTCAACCTACGAATTGCGCCAATAACTGAGCGTTTGTAGAAGGACTCAGGACGCGTCTAACGGTGTATACCTCATATCTGGGAAAATTCGAATTTTTAAGTTATAGGCTTCATAAGTATAATCAAATCTATTTCTTATGGGAAAAACGGTTTTTCAAGCTCAATAATTCCTGTAATACGTTCAGTTATCATACTCGATCTTGGATGCGTCAGATACTACTTGTCAATACGTTTCAAATTCATGTTTAGTGATCAACATCAGGTAAACCGTTCAGAAGTTATAGAGCTCCAAAAGTATAATTAGTCCAGGAACTGAAATTTTTCACTTCGCAATTTTTACAGAATGGATAGATTTGCTTGAAAATTTGACAATAAGTAGTGGATAGTCCAAGGATCCAAATCTATATGATGCCGAAAGACGCTTTTACCATGGGGTGGTTGCCACCTCATCTCGAGGGTGGAAATTTTTTATTATATTTTGACCGCAAATGCTGGTAAAAATATTAATTATAAGCAAAAAATGTTCATTATACATTTTTTTGATAAAATTAATATTTTTCGATTTATTGGTTATCGAAGCTGTTAGTTTTATATCGAGAAAATTACCAGAGAACGGCAGTTCTCGCCAGTGGCGCAGAAATACACCTCCCTACACGCGACATTATTATATACACGAAATTTTCAATTTTCTAAATCTGACTGAATTGAAAATTGTGCCAACTCCCATCTTCAAGTTCAGAAAAAGACTCACCCATTCATATGTCAACCATCCATTTTGGTCCAAGGGTGTCGATTTTACGGCCCTTCCTATTTAGGGTCTGTTTTTCGTTCTGGTCCCCAAAACTCCCAAAAACTTCGAAAATTAAGTCCGACCTTTGCGGCTTCTAACAGTACTGATCATTACCTTTCCAACGCATGTCTAATTTTGAACATTACCAGAGAACGGCAGTTCTCGCCAGTAGCGCACACCCACACCCCCCTACACGCGACACTATATATACACGAAATTGTCGATTTTCTAAATCTGACTGAATTGAAAATTGGGCCAACTCCCATCTTAAAGTTCAGAAAAAGAGTCACCCATTTATATGTCAACCATCGATTTTGGTTTAAGAGTGTAGATTTTACGGCCCTTCCTATTTAGGGTCTGTTTTTCGTTCTCGTCCCCACAACTCCCAAAAACTTTAAAAATTTAAGTCCAACCTTTGCGGCTTCTAATAAAACTGATCATTACCTTTCCAACGCATGTCTAATTTTGAAAATCGGTTATACCATTCAAAAGTTATAGAGCTTAGAAATGTGACTTAATTTTTATTTAAAAAAGGGAAAATGTTTGTGGATATATATGTATGTATGTTTGAAAGTTAAACCGATTTGATATTTTTCCTCTGTGTTTGAAGAGGGGGTCAGGGCCGATTTAGAACCGGTGTAGTTTGTGACTTTTGACCACCCATAAGCCAGCTATAGGACTTGGTAGGTACAAAACGGCATATGTTTTGGGGGTATATATATTCGGATCAAGAAGAGCCAGGAGAACCGCAAATACATCAAATTAATAGTGTTGACTTAAGCTTTCAAATGGTGTCTAAGCCGTCAGGATCAGACATACACACGGCTCAGTATAGCCGAAAAACTGAAAAACTAAACTTTGAAAATTTTGGTTTTTCGACAATTACTCAACATTTCAACCTACAAATTGCGCCAATAACTTAGCGTTTGTAGAAGGACTCAAGACGAATTTAACGGTGTATACTTCATATCCCGGAAAATGTGAATTTTTTAGGTTATAGGCTTCATAAGTATGATAAAATCTATTTCCTGGGAAAAACGGTTTCTCAAGCTCAATAATTCCTGTAATAGCTTCAGTTATCATACTTGGCCTTAGATCCATCAGATACTACTGGTCAATACGTTTCAAACTCGGTTACTGATCTACTACTCGGTTTCAAACTGATCAAAATCGGTTAAGCCGTTTAGAAGTTATTAAGCTACAAAAGTATAATCCAATTAACGCGAAATGGTTTATGTAGTTGTAGTGGTTACGACGCTAAATTTGATCTGGCAACGGGCAATCCGACTTCATTTATCGGCCATCTTAATATTTTTTTTTCAATCTATTTCGAATAAAAAAAAATCTAGTGTACATTCGATGGATACTAGATCATTTGGGAGATAATGCAACAAAGGTGACCATTTATAAAGCTTGACGTGTAATAGAGGAACATTGTATTCAACTTCATACATTTAATTTATAAATAACTTTGAAAAACTCCTGATACAAGAATAAAAAACCGCTAAACGCCGTAAAAATGAGTGGCGCATAAAATATTCCAGCTACAAAAGATCTGATATGAATATTACGTGGCGCGAAAATGGATATTCATTTGATGCAAAACAAAATTCTAGTTTTATTTTAAAAGATTTTTCCATAATATTTGCTAACTTTGAAGTAAACGCGCCACAAAAGAGTTTCAAAATTCAAACTGTATCAAAGTTACTCTTTTGTGGCGCGTTTACTTCAAATTTAGCAAATATTATGGAAAAATCTTTTAAAATAAAACTAGAATTTTGTTTTGCATCAAATGAAAATCCATTTTCGCGCCACGTAATATTCATATCAGATCTTTTGTAGCTGGAATATTTTATGCGCCACTCATTTTTACGGCGTTTAGCGGTTTTTTATTCTTGTAAAGTATACCATTATGTGGTTCTAGTGCAGCCGATATGTGAAAGAATTGTGCATTTAATGATAGAAGTATATCATTTGGACCACATATACTACACACATAAAGGTTCAAATTTAGATATGAGGCCATCTCAGATTTTGCCTTTTACAAAAATTGCGGGCATTCAAAATGGCGACTATACATATGTGACTAATAGCACGATAACTTTTGAGCGAGACTTCAAATTTTAAGCAAATTTGGTATATAGGTTTTTTTTATGTATAAGATAGAGGTCTTGAACCGGAAGAATCGGTTTACCAGAAGTTGTGTTTTTCCTGGTTTTTATGTAAAAATTTGCTGTTTTTTTTTTCAATTCTTTCACCCTGTATGTATTAATTTTTCAAAAAGTTAATGCGCCATTTAAAAGAGCGTTAAAATATTTTTTAGGAAATATTTTTAACTTTTTAGTTATGTTAATTACCATTTAATAAATGCAAAACTTACCTTCACGTGTAACCTATATGCGACAGATTCGTGCAAATATTATAAGAATTATTGTGCATTTAATGGTAAAAGCATATAATTTGGACCACATATACTACACATATACAGGTTCAAATTTAGATACGAGGCCATCTCAGTTTTTGTTCCTTTTACAAAAATGGCGGGCAATCAAAATGGCTACTATACATATGTGACTAATAGTACGATAACTTTTTAACGAGACGTCTGATTTCAACCAAATTTGGTATATAGGTTCTTTTTTTGATGAATATTATCGAGGTTTTGAACTGGAGGAATGGGTTTACCAGAATTTGGGTTTTTACTGTTTTTTTTTTATGTAAAAATATGTTGTTCTTTTTCAATTCTTTCACCCTGTCTATATAAATTTTTCAAAAAGATAATACCGCCATTGAAAAGAGTAATGTGATAGTAAAGAAATGATAGTAAGGAAAGAGTAAATGTGGTAAAAAACTCTAAAGAAAAATATCAACATAGGATAGGACATAACCACAAATTATCTCCGCTTGGCAGTGGCAGGTTACTTTTCCCGTGTTACCAGCTATCGAGTAAGCTTTTTCCCTCACGTGCTTTAAAAATTCCCACTTTTATGATAAAATTCCCTCCAATGCTCCTATTTAAAAAATGTAGAATTATTTTCAAATATTTTGATTTTTTTAAATATTTTTATTTTACAATTTGGACTGGAGCAAAGATTCCCTTATACGTTAACTTTTTCCCTTTTATGTTGAAAATTCTCGCAAAAAGGGAAATTTCCCTTCGGTGGCAACACTTTTGTTTTCGTGGGCGTGACATCAGTCAGGGTAACGAACGAAACCGAACCGAACCGACCGTAACGTGTAAGTCAACCAAATAGATGATGGCACGCGTGACATGGCTTTGCAACTGTAAGCTTGCAGCAAAGTTACTACAAACTTGAATCATCATCTTTGTCATAAAAATATTGCAGTAAACTTGACACAAACTTGCCTCGTCATATTTGATGCAGCAATTTAAAATCAAAGACGAATCAAACTTGCCACAAATTTACATGCTATCTGGGCTATAACATGATGTACTTTCCCATTTAAAAAATTAAAGTTTTGCCTGCCACCTGAAGAGGGATCGCGTAAAGTTCGATATACATTGATGTTATAATATACTTTGATTATTTTAAAAATCGACCTGTCCAAGCGTTTTGCTTATGTACTAGAAATAAATAAGTTATTAAGGGGGGTGACACTTATTCCAGCGCACTATATATATATAGGTATAGAACTTCGAAAATTATGTATTCGTTAAAGGGTATGTCCAGATCAAAGTTACTTATACTTTTATAATGTACAATTGGTTGACAATTACAATACTCTAACGCTAAATAGATCAACCAATCCATGACGAGAATAAAGATAATTTAAAACAAAAGTAATTTATGGTGACAGTAAGTTTCACAATTTTAACGGATAAAATGACAATTGTAATTCTAGGTTAGAAAGGCTATGGCGGGAAAAAATGGTCAAAATTGCACCTGGCTTATTCAGTTTTGGGTTTAGCCATTCGAAAAGATATAACTGAAAACTCACTCAGTCAAATTTTCAAGTCCCTAGGTGCTTCTGGGGGTCCACTACAGCAAAAAACTTGTTTTTTTTTTAATTTTCAGGGCTGTATTGCTGCAAAAAATCTGACAAAATTCACGAAGGCGTATCTTAACAATACAATGCTGCTGGATTTTTTTTTTAATTTTCAGCTTGAAAATTGAGCCCAGGAAAAATTTTTGAAATTTTTAGGAATTATTTAGGTTGTGTTGGAAATTTTTCGCCAACTTTAAAATAATGTGTTTTTGTGAATTTTGTAGTTCTTTCGAATGGCATAGGCATAATTATCATTTTCAACTATTCAAATCCAAAAAAATGTTTTTTTTGTCATTTTTCTGAAGTTTTCGTCTCATAACGTCAACAAAATACCTACAGCTAAATTAATGACCATTTATATTTTTATATGTATTCTTACCTTTACAATCAAAATCAGCTATTAGAACTATTATTTTTTTCCTACAGCATGCTCAAAAACCAAAAACTCAGTTTTCAGCGTTTTTACTAAATAACCTCAAAAAGCTGCCAAACATATATTTTTTAACTTACTAAACTAAAGAAGTAAAAATCTTCCTTTGTAGATGGTATATAATTTATTTAAAATTTTTCTAAAAAAGATCCAAACTGGACTTAAAATGGGTACATCACTGGTACGATACAAACACACATTTTCGGACTAATCAGTCCATCATCAGGTTAACGTTCCAGATCCAAAGTAGTTGAAACTAGCTACTGTGGTGGGTCGATTGACCTTACCAGTATAAAAAATTAGCCATTTCGGCTACATCGAGAGTGACAATAAGTCCATGTTACAAGAATAAAGTGAAATTCCTTTAGTAATTTTTATTATGGTATACAGCCAATGAGAGGGATTCTTTTCTTTTGTCTGCACGAATATTTTAAATTCATATTATTTAATAATATCGCCCCAATAAGGATACCCTGCCATATAAAGCCAAAAAATCAATAAATTAATTTTTTTAACGTTTAAAAAATAAAATGTTTGTAGTGATCGATAGAAACTGTTCCCCTTTTATAAAAATGCTCGTTGCGGTTCTAATGTTCAAAGCGTGCTTAGGTTAAAAAAAAGCACGCCATTTTAGTGCAGTGCAACGAAGCGCTTCTAGCCACGTTTTTGGGAAAAACTCAAAAGTCATTCCTCAAGTAGGGATGGCGGTTTTTGACAAAACACCGGTTTTCGGTTATACCGGTTTTTTTTGCTTACGGTTTAACCTAGCGGTTATAACCGGCTAAAAAAAACGGTTTTTGGAAAAGCCAGTTTTCGGTTTTTTTAATCCAATAGGTTACAATGTTACATTTACAATGCACTTTAGTTTGCGATACTCCACTCGACTCGATACTCGATATCAATATGATCAAAATTAGTACTATCGAAAGAACATCAATATCAATATAAATAAAAGACAATTTTTAATATGTAAAACTATTTTATTCTATTAATTATTATATTTATTACAGATTTAGCCATACGGCTCACACTCCCTCTAAGGGGAAAATTGACTCATCCCAGATACCTACGGTATCAAAAGGATTGAGCTCTGGTGGGACTCTTTCCGTGTTATCGAGCCCTAGGTGACTTGGAATGCAGGTGTATCTCCCAAAAATTTTCGTACACTTCTGGCCGTCGCAAGTAGTACAGCTTTCTGCATGGTCTTATAAAGATGTTCATTGAGACCCAGCTTTTTTATGCTTTCGAGGAGGGTCTTCGGAATGACTCCAGTAGTAGACATAACAATAGGTATCGTCTGGGTACTTTGCATTCTCCATTGTCTCCGTATTTGAATTTCCAGATCTCTATACTTGGCGATATTTTCAGTAAATTTACTACGTAGATTATTGTTGTTAGGTATCGCCACATCAATTAGTGTTGTTTGTCTGGTTAATTTATTAACTAGTACGAGATCTGGTCTATTATGTTCCACTGTTTGGTCTGTGAGCACAGTGCGGTCCCAGTATAGCTTGTAGTTGCCATCCTCAAGCATACTCTCAGGAACGTATTGATAATAGGAGATGGTCCGTTTGGAGAAGTCCCAGCTTGTTAGCTATCTCTTGATGAAGGATTTTTTTTATTATTTATTATTCTGATTTTTATATTTATTTATTATTCTATTATTATTATTATATATTTATTGATTATTATTAAATATAATGTAGCGTAAGATTAATATATACATATTGCAATAATATACAATTTAACCCAACCATTTCAACTTATAGGATAATGCATTTATCTTTTATTTTTACTACCATCAAAAAAATTTATCATGTATTTTTTAACACGTTTGTATATTTGTATAATAGGCATTGTAAAGCATACGACCGTCAATTTAAATTTCAAGTATTCAACTGGTGAATGCAGAGGTTTAATCGGTTATGAAAGTTGGCACAAAAAAAAACTAGAAGTCAGCTACTTCATTGATTTTTTGAATACGTTTCGCTTTATTGTTTTAAAGCATCATCAGTTCACTACAATAAAAAAGTTGACAATGTTTATATAAGTACATCTAACCTGTTATAATATACTTACAAGAACAATATGTAGTTTATTATTTGATGTTATAATATAAATTGTAGATTTACTCAACATAGAAATAAACTCAAAGAAACATTAATGAGAACCGTGCACTAATAATGTTTATAATAAACTCGAATTTGACGCCTGGCTTCATTTGATTTGAGATGTTTATTTACAAAAATGTGAGAACAGTTATTGAACTTAATGCCTGTTTTTTTCCACACCCCCTCAGAACACATGTGATTTGCATCCGCTGGGTGGTCGATTTGTGGAAATGCGATTTTAAACTTTTACATGGGTCGTTAAATAGTTAGTCGGACGGAAGATCTATATGACGGAAATATTTGATTTCTTTAAATGGGAATATGGGTTGAATATATTAATGATATTAATATATATGATATATATATTATATATGATCATATATATGATCATGCTGACGATTTGAAAATATTTTCTACTATTAGGGAGCTGGATGATTGTAACCAACTTCAGCAGAATATAGAAATATTGGAAAATTGGTGCAACAGCAACAAATTACAACTTAACACAAGAAAATGTAAAGTAGTCACTTTTTCTAGGAAATCAAGTTTATTTGTATTTAACTATAGTTGTCACGATATAATATTAGAAAGACAGAACACGGTTAAGGATTTGGGTGTAATTTTTGACACAAAACTCACTTTTGTGGAACATATGTGTGTTAAAGTTTCTGAAGCGTTGAAGGCTTATGGGTTTTTAATTCGCAATTGTAAGTCATTTAATAATATAAAGTCATTAACATTGCTATATTATATTTATGTCCGCTCTAAACTTGAATATGCCAGTATTGTATGGAGTCCTTTCTATGATTGTCATAACATTGCAATTGAAAGCGTTCAAAGAAAATTTCTAAAATTTTTAATGTTTAAAGTAAATGGTCTTTATCCGGCTAGAGGTGTAGATAATAATTACTTGTGTGATCGTTTTAGTATGTGTAGTTTAGAATTAAGAAGAAAAGTTGCATCTTTAATTTTTTTGTACAAACTTGTTAATAATGCAATTGATTGTATTTCAATATTAGAAAACATTAATTTTAATATTCCAAGGTCAAATTTAAGAACAAATGTTTTATTTAGGTGTACAAGAGCTCGTACAAATATTCTATGTAAGGCTCCTATTAATGTAATGTGTAGAAATTTTAATGTTATTGGTAAGCATTGTGACATTTTTTCATGTTCTCAAAGGAACTTTATAAAAGTAGCTATTGAGTGTCTGAAATAAGCACTCATTTTTTATTTTATTTTTTTTATTAATTTATTTTCGTTTTCTGCTTGAATTTATATTAATTTTAGTCTAACTTGTATTATTAATGTTATTTTTTTTTGGTACTACTGCTTAAATATTTATCTTACCTATAATAGGTGTTATAGATTATGTAATATTTTTATCATTGTCCTGTAAATGGGAAACTGTTGGGCAATAAAGCTATTATTATTATTATTATATATATTAATATCATTAATATATTCAACCCATATTCCCATTTAAAGAAATCAAATATTTCCGTCATATAGATCTTCCGCCGACTAACTATTTAACGACCCCTGTAAAAGTTTAAAATCGCATTTCCACAAATCGACCACCCAGTGGTTGCAAATCACATGTGTTCTGAGGGGGTGTGGAAAAAACAGGCATTAAGTTCAGTAACTGTTCTCACTTTGGTAAATAAACATCTCAATGAAGCCAGGCGTAAAATTTAAATCGCTGGATTATCGAGTTTATTATGAACATTATTAGTGCGCGGTTCTCATTAATGTTTCTTTGAGTTTATTTCTATGTTGAGTAAATCTACAATTTATATTATAACATCAAATAATAAACTACATATTGTTCTTGTAAGTATATTATAACAGGTTAGATGTACTTATATAAACATTGTCAATTTTTTTATTGTAGTGAACTGATGATGCTTTAAAACAATAAAGCGAAACGTATTCAAAAAATCAATGAAGTAGCTGACTTCTAGTTTTTTTGTGCCAACTTTCATGACCGATTAAACCTCTACATTCACCAGTTGAATACTTGAAATTTGTATAATAGGTATATTTTAACTCATTTAATACTTCCTGTATGGGTGTATCGTTTTGAAAACCCGATCGTAATCGGTAATTCGATATTCATAGTCAAAACATTATTTGTGGTAATCAGAAAAAGTCATTCACCCACTTTCAATGTCAAGAGTCAAGTGTGAAAAATAGATGATATTTGCGTCTACTTCAACCAGAGCACTTCTTATGTAAATATTATGATTACAAATATCTTTTCAACGAAATATTATAATAAAACTTAATTGTTTCTGGCTGATATGAGTTTGCACTTTCAGTTTGCTTCTGTATTTATAAAATTAAATTTGAATTATGTGTTTTTTTTTGGAATAATTACTTGAGAATAATAATTATGATTGGGATCCAAAATAATACCTAACCTAATCCTAATCGCCGTAAAAACCTAATAACCGGTGTTTACTTTAAAAAGAAAAAACCGGTTATAACTGGGACAAAAAAACAACCGGTAAAACCGGTTATTGCGAAGTAAAAAACCGGTTATAGGTTAAAACCGGTAGGTTTTTCCCATCCCTATCCTCAAGTACCTGCCGTCAAAGCCACTAACTACTTACATAATAAAAATTATTTTTATTTAACGCTAATGAGGAATTATTAAATTAATCGATATTAATTTTTATATCGATAATTATATCTCGAGTGACACTTTGACAGTTTTAAATTATGTCAAAGTGTTACGAGGGCAAAACAAATCCATAATTCGAGCTCGAGAGTAATTCGGTAAGATTATTTCATGAATATAACCATCTTTTTAAATCATTTTTACTAATATTTTATTGATATGTTCACCTAAATACCTGCTAAACCTGTTTCTTGTTGTTCTCTGTGACAATTTGTAAAACATTAATTGTCATTAATGTCACTGAATGCATTTTTGCGTAGTAACGAAGGGCATCTGACGTAAAATACTTGATGACTGTATTTCGAAAATTATCGATAATTTTGCTTGAAAGCGTATTGCCTAAAAACTACTAGAGTTCATTTTCATATTTTGGCGAAAGCGCCCGACTTCGAAAGAGGAGGGCTCTTTCGCCAAAGTGTGTGCAGACTCGCTAGAATAATATATGAAATCTGATAGTAGAAAAATGTTTAAAAATGCATATTAATATACTGGGTTGGGATAAAGTATGAAACCAAGCAAATATCTTTGAAACGAAAAGAACAATATTTATGAAACTTTGCATGCAAGTACAGTGACGCAAAAGCCATCTGTTGCCATATTTTTTGTTACTATTCCACTTCCGGTTTCACCGAAAATACCCCTAACTTATTTAATTTAAAAGGGACACCCTATATATTTTTGCGGATTTTAAAAGAACTTGTTATTTTTAATTCACACGTACCAAATTTGGTAGAGAAAATTTGTTAAAAAGTGTCTGTAGATAATTTTTTGTATTAATACAACGTAATAGGAAATAAACGAGTACCATCTATACTGTAGACTAAAATTGTTGTTTACATGCACTGCATGACTTATTTGAATTTAGTATAGTAGGTAAAACTGTTACTGAACTAATTGACAGAAATAAGTTGTATTAAAAATGGTTCATTTAAGTGGAAAAGATCGTATTGAAATATTAATGATAATAGGTTATGGTGAATTTTCATTTTTTGGAAGTGAATTTTCCAAATCCATGGATTGGACGTAGAGGATTCATAGAGCGGCCCGCTCGTTCTCCTGACCTCAACCCGTTAGATTTTTTTCTTATCTGGGTTATCTAAAATTACGTGTTTACGTTAGGCGACCAACATGCTTGCAGGATTTGAGACAAAGAATAATAATTGATGAATGTGAACTAATACGTGGAGAAATCTTGCAAAAAGTGACTCACGAATTTATTTATAGGCTTGCACGTTGTCAGGAGGTGAACAGCAAACATTTTCAATATTTGAAATTATTTTTTTTTATTTTTAATATCATTGGTCTAACGTAAATAAATTAACCTATTTTTTAAATGTAAAGAGATTTATTTCTTGTTTTAATAGGTTTTTCTTCCAAACTTGGTATGCATGAATTAAAAATAACAAGTTCTTTTAAAATCTGCAAAAATATACAGGGTGTCCCATTTAAAATAAATCAGTTAAGGGTATTTCCGGTGAAACCGGAAGTGGAGTAGTAACAAAAAATATGGCATCAGATGCCTTTTTCGGCACTGTACTTGCATGCAAAGTTTCATAAATGGTGTTCTTTTCGTTTCAAAGATATTTGCTTGGTTCCATACTTTATCCCAACTCTGTATATTGCGAGACAACTGGTATATTTTGTTTCGTGTCGCGATTTTCGATGAAACGATCTGAATGATCCTTTATCTATCTATTTAAAACTATATTTCCAAAGATACCATTTTTAACAATTTTATCCGAGCCGTTCATCTCTAAACGGTATTTTTGAGCAAATACAAAGCTTTAAGTGGTAAATTCGCGTATGATTATGATGGTTTGTAATGATATGCATATCCCTTCGATTAATTGAAGCCAAAATAAGTTCGGAAAGTTGCACATCCTCCTTGAAAGAAATAAAGAAGATTAATCAACACCACGTATCTATCTGGTGATAAATTTGTAGGAAACATTTAGCTTTAATAAAACAAAATTACATTTTCCGCCTATTACAGTGGACGGTGATTATTTCGTCCTTAGTAGATAAATATTCGAAACGTTTGAGTCTGCGGTGTCATTTTCAATTTACAACGCACTTCTTGTTGTTTATACACATTTAAATTGCATTTTGCTGGAATTGGGGGATATGCAAATTGGTTAATGAGCCCCCTTGACTCTGAACATTTTCGTAATTTTGAAAGAGAAGTTTACTTCCGCGTTGTCGCATGCTGTGTCTCGTGAGTTGTTTAGCGATTAAAAAATATTGTACACTCATGGTATATAAATAGAAGTGTGTGTGTGTGTGTGTGTGTGTGTGTGTTTAGATTTATGACCTTGGTTTGAACCAATTGGCCAGCTCAATTTTTTTTTTATTTTCATAGACACAATTTCCTAATTTTAACTGATATACATTATATTTTAATAATCACAAACATATATTACATACATTACATTAAAAATACATACTAATAAAACACTATTACTAAATACTTATACTAAACCACTAATTGATATTAATTTTTTTTTTCTTTTTTTTTTTTTTCTTTCGCGCTAAGACCTAAACCCGATTCATCCTCGCGGAGGTTTAGGCCTTCTTTGTGATTTTTTTGTTTTTTTTTTGTTTTTTTTTTGTTTTTTTTTGTTTTTTTTTTTGTTTTTTTTTATCTTATTTTTTTTTATTGTTTTTTAATATTTATTTATTTTTTTTTATTATTTTTTTTTTCTTTTTTTTATATATATATTTTTTTTAAATATCAATTTTCATATTTTTTAAGTGGTTATAAACAATTTTATACAAATTTATATTTCGTGTACATAAAATGGAATTTAAATTGGTGGGGAGAGTAACTCCTACTGTTTGTAGATTCTTATATAACTGTTGATTCAGCATCTGGAAGTTTGCGCAATCGAAAATCACATGCTCTAAAGTACCCAACTCCCCGCATGTGCAGTTTTGAGAAGTGGCCAACCCTAGTTTATTTTTGTGAACTGGATATAAACCATGTTTGTTCCTTGCTCTATTTAAGGTTTTAATGAAGTGCCGATTTGTAATGTCGTTAAACCACGGTTTTCTATAAATTTTTGGTTGGATATCATGAAATCGTACACCTTTAAGAGAGATATCATATTCCAGTTGCCATTGCTCCATTTGTTTTTTCTTAAACCATTGTCGTAGATCAGTGACTGGCATTAATGGTTCTTCTATCGTTTCCCCTGTTGTAGTAGCATCCTTGGCAAGTCTATCCACTATTTCATTTCCGTTAATTCCATAATGAGCCTTAATCCAAACCAAAGAAATTTGTTTACCTGTATTCGTAAGTAACTGGATTGTTTCTAAAATTTTTATAATTACTACTGATGAAGTGCTTGATAATTTAGTTTGTACTATTGTGTCTACCGAACTTTTGCTATCTGTTAATATAACAAACTTATTCTTGTGATGGATATTAATATACCTCAAAGCTTGAAGAATTGCGATGAGCTCAGCAGTATAACTAGACATCTGATTTGAAAGTTTAAATTTTTTGGATAGATTTTCATTTGAATGGTAAAAGGCGCATCCAAATAGAAGTGGTTTTTTTACTATCAAATTATACAGTAAATTTACAAAGTCCTATTATTATTTAATGTAATATTTATTACATTTTTATATTTAATGAAATATTTATATTTACAAAAAACAATATGAGTTATTCTTCTTCTCCTCTTCCTTCGGCCTGTTCGTAGCTACTGCTCACGAGTTTTTCATTGTTCTCTTTTTTGTGCTATTTGATGCCAGTTTCTCGCCATTACTGTTTTGATGTCATCCAGCCATTGTTTTCTGCTCTTCATCTATTACGACTGTGTTCGTGTATTCTACATTGCAGACTACGCGAACACATTCCTAGTTCATGACTTTGCACACAACTAGTAGTCTAGAGCTGGGAGCGGATTTTGTGCGTGATAAGTAATATGGAAAAACTATACGGGGATATGTTAAATTAGTTGTGTACATGACTTTCACCAACGGCCGGAAACCAGAGTTGGGGCCGAGGGTAGTTATAAGGGGTCAAAGTCGCGGTTTTTATTATTTTTTTATGACGCTCATGATCGAGATAGTTCACCAAAATTTTGGAATAAGTAGGTCATGACATACCTAAGTAAAATCTCTAGGGGCTCAACGCTGCGTGGCCGACAAAGGGGTGGGGGTAGTGGTGAATATAAAAAATATAACGGGTTTTTGGCGACGTTCGTGATTGAGATAGTGCACCAAAATTTGGGTATAAGTAGACCATGACATAAATAATTAAAATCCCCAGAGCCGGATACCAGAGTGGGGAAGGAAGGTAGTTTATAAGGTGTCAAATTTCCGTTTTTTATTATTTTTTTTTGTGACGCTCATGATCGAGATAGCGCGCCAAAATTTGGGAATAAGTAGGTCATGGCGTAACTAACTAAAATCCCCAGGAGTGGAACGCTGCGTGGCCGACAAAGGGATAGGGCAGGGGTGAATATAAAAAATGTAAGGGATTTTTTGCGACGTTCGTGATTGAGATAGTGCACCAAAATTTGGGAATAAGTAGTCTATGACATAACTAAGTAGTATCCCCAGAGGCGGAAACCACAGTGGCGGACGAGGGTAGTTATAAGGGGTAAAATTCGCGGTTTTTATTATTTTTTTTTGTGGCGCTCATGATGGAGATAGTGCACCAAAATTTGGGAGTAAGTAGGTTATGACGTAACTAAGTAAAATCTTCAGGGGCGGAACGCTGCTTGGGGTACAAAGGGGTGGTAGGTAGGGGTGAGTATAAAAATATATGGGGTTTTTTTTGCCGTCCGTGATCGAGATAGTGCACCAAAATTTGGGAATAAGTAGATCATGACATTACTAAGTAAAATCTCCAGGGGCGGAACGCTGCGTGGGGGACAAATGTTGTGCCGGGTCACAAAAAATATAATACGCACTGCGACTTTGACCCCTTAAAACTACCCTCATCCCCAACTCTGGTTTCCGGCTCTGGGGATTTTACTTAGCTAAGTCATGGTCTACTTATTCCCAAATTTTGGTGCATTATCTCAATCTAGCACGTCGCAGAAAACCCCTTATATTTTTTATATTCACACCTACCCCCAACCCTTTGTATTGTACTTAGTTACCTCATGACCTACTTATTCTCAAATTTTGGTGCACTATCTCGATCATGAGCGTCACAAAAAAAATAATAAAAACGTCGAATTTGACCCCTTATAACTACCCTCATCCCCAACTCTGGTTTCCGGCTCTGGGTATTTTACTTAGTAATATCATGATCTACTTATTCCCAAATTTTAGTCCACTATCTCAATCACGAACGTCGCAAAAAACCCTTTATATTTTTTATATCCACCCCTACCCCCACCCCTTTGTCGGCCACGCAGCGTTCCGCTCCTAGCGATTTTACTTAGTTACGTCATGATCTACTTATTCCCAAATTTTGGTGCACTATCTCGATCATGAGCGTCATAAAAAAAAATAATAAAATCCACGATTTTGACCCCTTCTAACTACCCTCGGCCCCAACTCTGGTTTCCGGTCGTTGGTGAAAGTCATGTACACAACTAATTCAACATATCCCCGTATAGTTTTTCCATATTACTTATCACGCACAAAATCCGCTTCTATCTCTCCGACTATTTAGAGAACATTTAAGTACAGTTTCTTCTTCTTCTTCTTCTTCTCGTTGTCCTTATGCCCTATAAGAGCGTCGGACTTTGGTATCACCTATCCATCTTTTACCCATTTCTTCCACGCCTTCCGGTCTCCTGCCATTTCCTTCATCTGTTGCACTGTTTTCCCTCTCTTTGTCCCGATTTCCTCGATTTGCTCCATCCACCCCTTTCTAGGTCTGCCCCTTATTCTTTTCCCCTGTCTTTTGGCATCTGTCACCTTCTTTACTAGTCTGTTCTCGTTCATCCTAGTTATATGTCCAAACCAATTCAGTTTTCTTTTTTCAATTTTTTTTTCTATTGGTTCCTGGCTTAGCACGTTTCTGATGTTTTCGTTCCTTTCCCTGTCCATCTTCGTCTTTTCAGCTATTTTTCTCAGATGCTTCATTTCTGCTGCATTTATGGCACTTTCATGTCTCTTATTTGTGACCCATGTCTCGCTTGCATATAGAAGAGTTGGTGCTGTGATTGTATTATATACATGTATTTTTGTTTCCTGGCTGATTTCCCGTTTTCCCAGTATCGTATTATTAATCGCATAGTATATTTTCGTAGCTTTCTTTGTCCTATTTGCAATTTCTAGGTCTAGCTTTCCGTCATTTGATATTATCGTTCCCAGGTACTCGTAGGCCGTCACCCTCTCCAATTCTTGTCCTCTACAGAACACTCGTGTTTCACCTCCAATCTCGTGCTCCTGCTGACCTATTTTCATCGTCTTGCATTTGCTGATATTTATTTCTAATTTCATTTTCTCTATTTCCTCAGTCCATACATCAATTAGTCGTTGCATCTTTCTCGGGTTGTCTGCTATGAGAACGACGTCGTCCGCATACAGTAATCCTTCTATCATAACTGGTGTTAGGTGTGTGTAGCCTATTATTGTTTTTAATTGATTAGTCCTTATTTTCACATTTTTAAATAATTGATCCATAATTATGACGAATAGGAGTGGGCTTAGGCTATCTCCCTGTTTTATTCCCTTGTTCATCCTAAATTCTAGTGATCTGCTACCTCCCATTTGTACTTTTCCCACCACTCTACTGTACGTACTTTTAATTATCTCTAATAGTTTCCTCGGTATTCCCAGCTCCTTCATAGTATTCCACAATACTTTCCGGTCTACTGAGTCAAACGCTGCTTTAAGGTCTATGAAGGTTATATATATGTTTGTTCCCCGATCATTATTTTTTTCTATTATATTTCGTAGTATGCTTATGTTGTCAACTGTTTGTCTTTGGGCTCTGAATGCTGTTTGTTCGTCTTCAAGTTTTTCTTCTACCTCTGTTCTTAATCTGCTTTCTATTATTCTCGTATATAGCTTGAACACTGCTGATGAGAGGCATATATCTCTATAGTTTCCACAGTTGGATTCTTCTCCTTTCTTGTGAATTGGGATCAGTAAGTTTTCTTCCCACTCTTTCGGCATTTTGTTTGTTCTCCATGCTTCTCTCATTATTTCCAGCAACCACTTCTTTCCTTCTTTCCCTATCCATTTTATCATTTCGGGATCAATTTTATCTGCTCCGCTCGCTTTTCCTATTTTTATTCTACTTATCGCTTCTTCCAATTCTTCTGTACTTATTTCTTCCATTTGGTTTTCGTCCTCTGCTGTCTGTTCTATGGTTCCCTCTGTCTCTATTTCTTCACTTTCCTCGCCCATATATTTCTCTTCATAATATTCTCTCCACACCTCTAGTATTTCTGTTGTATTTGTCTTTAGTTTGTTGTGTTTGTCTTTTACACCTCTGAGTTCTTTTCTTTTCTTTCCTCTTAGACTCCTTACTTTATTCCAGAAGCATCTGTTGTTGTCTCTGTAATTTTGGTTTAGGGATTCACCAAACTTCTTCCAACTCTCTTTTTTTCCCTTTCTTATTAGTTCTTTCACTATGTTTCTGTGTTTTTGGTATTCTTTTTTATCTTGATCCTCTCTTGTGCGATTGTATTTTTTCCATGCCTTTTTCTTTTTCCTCACTCCTTCCTGTATATCTGCATTCCACCATTCCGTCTTTTTCTTTAACTTTCCGACTGTTAGATTTCCGCATATCTCTTCTGCCTTATTTATTATTACTTCTTTAAATTTTTCCCATTTTTCCTCCATATCCATTTCTATTTTCTTTCTCTCCTCCATTTTGAACTCCTTATCAGTTTCTTCTTGGTATCTCCTTTTCTTTTGTTCATCTTTTAGCTTTTTTATTGCTATTCTGCTGTATCCTATCTGTTCTTGTTGTACCGGTTTTCGCCATGTCATCTCTGCCATTACCAGTCTGTGATCAGTTCCGATCTCTGCTCTCTGTTCTGTCCAGACTTGTTTTATATTTTGTTTCATTTCTTGGGTGTAGACTACGTAATCTATTATGCTTTTTGCATCTCTGCCTTCTGCTACAAATGTATATTTATCTTGTAGTAATTGCTGTGTAAACGAGTTTCCTATTAATAGGTCGTTTGTCTGGCAGAATCTGATCATTTTAATTCCATTTCTGTTTAGGATCTCTTCACCATGTCTTCCCATGCACCCAAGTCCTTTGTTTTCATCTTTTCCTATCCTTGCATTCCAATCTCCCATTAACACTATTCTTTCACATTTTTCTCGTATCTCATCTAGGGTATTCTGTAGTTCATTGTAGAAATCTTCCATTTTTTTTTCTTCCGTTCCTTCTGTTGGTGCATATATTTGCACTATGTACCATTCCTCTTCCATTTCTATTTTTATATACATGATTCTCGAGGATATAGGTTTGAAATCTGATATTCTTTTTTCTATTGTCTCTGTGACTAATATGCCTACTCCTTCTTTCGCTCAAAGTTCTTTGTCTACCCCGGAGTAATATATGGTGTAATTTTCTGATATTTTTTCTTTTCCTCTTCCACATTTCTTTGTTTCGCTAATACCTATTATTTGCATTTTAAATTCTTGCATTTCTTGCACTAATTCGCATTCCTTTCCTCTAAGGGATGTTAAATTCCATGTACCAATTTTCAAGTTGTTATTTTCGTTTATTCTAGTTTTTGTGTCTTGTTTCATTTCCACATCAATCATGCTAGCTGTTTTTTCAATGACCTTTTTCTTTTGTCCATTTTCTTGTTGATTATCCTCTCCTTCTGTATGTTTTTCTTTTTTTCTTTATCCGAATTCCATTCCGTTGTCTTTGCGTTGTCGTCATCGTCTTTACTACCCCTCGTTTGTTGTTTCCTTAGTTTTTTGGAGCAGATTTCTCAATTTTTTCGTTTACTCTATTCCATCTCCACTCCTCCCCGTTTATTGTAACTTTATTGTATCCTATTTTTACTTATTTTCCCTTTTCTTTTCCGTCTTTAGCAAATTCTCGGAGCTGTTTTTGTATTTTCCTCTCTTGTTTCGTCATGTCATTGTTTAGGAAGATTTTTTGATTTCTTATGTTTTTTAGTTTATATTTGTTTTCCATGACTGTTCGCTTGTCTTCACCATTATATAATTGGATGAGATAGTGAGATTCTCCTATTTTTATTACAGTTCTGACGTTTATTTCTAGCTGTAGATTGGTTTTTAAAAAGTTCTGCATGGCTATTTTGAGGTCTGCTTGGTTTCTTGTATCAATATTCAGGCCGGTTATGACAATATTATTTTTCCTTTTTTCTTTATCGATCCATTCCATATTCTGTTTTATTTGTGTTAATTCTGCTTTTATATCTTTATTTTCTTTTCTGAGTTCCTCGTTCTCTTCTTTTAACTTTTTCATTTCCATGGCATATGATTGTTGGTCTTCTCTTATTAATTTCATCTCATCTTTTATTTCTGTTTTCATCTCTTGCATCAGATATAATATTTTCTCGAGTTTTTCATCACTTGTAATGGTGGATGTTCGATGCGTTTTCTTACTGTTTTGAAATATCTCGAAGTTTTCAGCCGGTCTTTTATTGTTCTGTTCATCTGTATAGTCGTTTGAGCTCATGGTTTTCTCGAGAAATTCCTTGCAGATCTTGGGCAATTATTGGGCGTCTCAGAGAACCCGCCGAGAAGCTACTCAGTCCACCCCCCGACCAGTTACCTAAGCTGCCCCTCTATATACCCGTTAATCTACTCCCTTCGTTTAGGAAATTTCCTTATCTTTAGTGAAAATATTTGTTTTTATTTTCTTTAAAATTTTCTGATGCCGCCTCTGTCTCGTATAATTAAGTTTTAATTGTTCAATTACCAAGAGCTCTGTTAAATATCTGTTTCTAGTTCCTTATCTCCTAATTTAATTAGCAAAAAGTTTATGGAAAATGATGATAGTCAAGCTTTGTTTAGCTTTAGATTTTAGTAATTTATAATATAATAAGAATAGGCATGCAAATGACTTACAGTTTTTACTGCCTTTTCGTCCACTGATGCACTGACAGGGTCAAGCGCCCCGGGGCAAGTAATTTTAAGCGCCCCTTTCCTCCTTCCTTTGTAAGTAGTTTTTTGCAACTTAGTGAATCGGTATACGGTATACCTACAAACTATTTGTTATGTGTTAGGAAAGTAACATCATCATAATCTAGCCGTTATTGTCCACTGAACAATATAGGCCTCCTCTAATTTTCTCCATGTCTCCCGATCTTGAGCTACCATCATTTAGTTGCCGGCAGTTCTTTTTACATCGTCACTCCAGCGCGTTGGTGGCCGATCTCTGCTTCGTTTGTCCGCCCGCGGTCGCTATTCCAATCATCTTCTAGTCCAGCTGTTGTTCGGTGTTCTTGCCACATGACCTGTCCATTTCCATTTCTTTTTTGCTACATGTTCTACTATGTCTTTGATTCTTTTTCTTTGCTTGATGATATTATTTGGTATTCTGTCTCTCCTTGTGATTCCTAGCATGGCCTTCTGGGTAACTCTTGGTTATCTGCTCTTAGATTTTCAGCAGCATGAAGGTAATATGCTGAAGTTATTATGAATACTATAAATATTTACAAAAAACAACGATTACACTATCACAGAACAGATATTCATATAATTACAGTCCGTTTACTCACGGTTTTTGCTTCATTCCATATTTCAAAAAAACCGCTTGGATTGATATGATATTTGGCGTACTCATAGCTAACATATCAAAGAAAAAAACTGATATTGCGTCGATGTGTTGTTTTGATCTGGGGGTGAGTACCACCCTTTTTCGGAGATGAAAAAATATACATTAAAGATAAGTCCGCAAGGCAATACTTTTCGAGTTATTTGCGAGTGAATATGTCCATTTTTCAACATAAAACCACGGTTTTGGACTGTTTTTTTTGCAAATAACACAAAAAGTGTGTATTTTATTGAAAACAATTTTCTTATCAAAAATATAGCTTATAAAAAAAGAAAAAAATTGTGTATGCATGGAGTCAGTAGACCTAGTAGAGGCAGAGTTGTAGCTCGTGGAAAATGGGTTCTTATTAGTCAAATTCCAAATGGAATACTTATTTCAAGTTGAGATATCCAAAAAATGAAGCACTTTTCGAGTAAAACTCATCATAACTTTTTTAAAGTCTTTAGAAAAAGCTTTATTATTGTTTTTTTAATATTTCTAGCATCAAAAATAAGCCACTTATGTGGCAGTAAGCAAATTATGCTTTTTTTTTTATAAAAAAATCGCAAGCAGCTTTACAATTTACTTATGTATTTATGTATTTATGTACTTATTTATTTTTATATGATCTCCAAGTTTTATTGTTTCAAAGTGATTATTTAAAAAAGATTGGTTTAAAAAAATGCAATTTTGAAAAAAAAGCTTTTTTTCAAAATTTTTCCCAAGAATTTTTTTTCGTAAAAATACTTACTTTTTGAGTTATTTGGAAAAACGCGTTTAAAAACGTGTTTTTTTTATTGAAAAGTGAACATATATTCACTCGCAAATTACTCGAAAAGTATCGACTTAATCTGAAAATTTTATAGAACCATTATTTATCTTTATAGATTCGTCAGTTGGTCCACCTCCAGTCTTATTTTGAACTTATATTTTTTCACCTCTGAGAAGGTGTGGTACTCACCACCAGGGCAAAAGCACACGTCGATACAATATCAATTTTTTTCTTTGACATGTTAGCTAGGTGTATGTCAAATTTCATGTCAAATCTATATAAGCTGTTCTAAAATTCGAAGGTTTTGCAATATTTTACCGTGAGTGAGTGGACTAATAGTTCAGGTTAATGAGAGAAATAAGGATTCGTACACTTATGGGATCAAAGTAATACTGCTATTTTAACTGCTATTTTAATATTTACCTACGATAGGTAAGTTTTCAATTTTACAAGATACTAAAATATTATTACTAATATTTCTCGTAATTTCGGTATTGTCAATTTTTTTTCGGTACCTACCGGCGCGGCGCATTTTTGATTCGGCGCCGAGGGGCGCCGCCCCTCTTCGCCCTTATGGACGGCGCGGGCCTGTGCACTGCACTTATTATTTCACTATTAAAATGTTTCCAAGTTTAAAATTTTTAGTTGTATTATTAAAAACTATCTTTTGTCAGGAGCTGCTATCACACCGTGTTTGTTACCTTCTTGCCAGGACCGGTCTCCCGGTCCAGTACAGTTTCTGAGAAGCTAAAAACCAGAAATAACATAATTCAGAAGCTTTGCGACACAACATGGGGACATCGGAATCCACACTCAGATATTCAGGCTTAGCTCTTGTTTATTCTGTAGCTAAATAATGCGTATCAATATAGATCAATAGTGCTCACATTCAAAAGATTCATGTCTACCACGACACATTCGCCGACTCAATATTCTAACCAAAGAGTACAAAAAGAACCTTAATAGCATGGCGCTGCCGATTCATATCTAAGTAAATAGAATATGTAACCAAAAAAGTCGACTGCGCTCCAGAAGATCTCCCATACAAATCGCAAAAACGGCCGCAGCTACCGGATTCAACATGACCATCAAATGGACCCATGAGTGGTCGGAAGCTTAACCAAATCTATAGCTTGCATCACAGAGACACCTCCTGATTTTGACCAACCACGTAAGATCTGGTACACACTTAGCCGCATTAGAGCAAAACATGGTCGATGGCGTATATGTTTCACAGGTCGGGTAAGCTAATATGCAGCCGAGGCGAGGTCCAACTCATCAAGCACATAACGGAGGAGTGCCACCAGCGAGCCTACGGAGGCAGTCTCAAAGATGATCTGTTTGCGATTCCCGAATCGATTAGCTACATATTATACAATCTCGATTTTTTAAATATTCTCATAATAGACTTTAATATTGATTTGATAATTGTTAATACTGATTTTTAGATTTAGCTTGAATGAAAAAACAACCTTTGTATATCGTTCTCTAATGACCTCTATGTACATCATGAAGGGATGAACAATATATTAAATTAATTTTATTTTTTGGGCCGGCGTAGCTAAGCGGTAGTGTGCTTGGCTCGTGTGCTGGTAGGCCGGAGTTCAAATCCTACCGGTGCCGGCGCCGGCAAGAACAACTAGACATTTTTAAAATGTTTATAGGCCCCAGGTCGACTCAGCCTGAATAAAATGAGTACCTTGGGTAAAACCAGGGGTAATAATAGGCGGTTGAAGCGTAGCACTGGCCCTGTTACCTTCCTTGTATACCGTAGGCCCTAAATATAGCAGATTACCCTGCTATACTCCCAAAACCACGTGAGCGGTATAAAACGGGAGACTATTTATTTTTTTCCGTATTTAAAATGTATAAAAGAGAGACATGGTTTCATTACCAATTTATTTCCCTTGTTCACCAATTTGATAATTTATTACTATTTTCGGCACTTCTTTTTCAAAGTACATGGTCCTAACTGGTATAAACTGTAAAATTGCCGAATTATTCCATGACACCAAATTCGGCCACATAAAAGATGTGTAAGTGTGCTGTTGTACAAAATATCAACCCACGAAAATTAGGACCCACAAATACCGCAGTTGAATTGTTTTCATTGGCGTAGGAAGTAAATGTTTTATTTGTCAATTACGAAAGGTCAATTTTATGTATCTGCTTAAGAAAATTAACTAAAACCTAAGAAATTTTCATAAAAAGAAAAGAAGTGCTAAAAAGTGCAAACGGACAAACAGGTAGATTACATATTCTTTAAAATCCATAAAGGCCGCGTCCCACCATCAAATAATTTGATCAAACTGGTTTGAGCAAACTGAAAGTGACAGTTAGTGACGTCACATCCTGAGTGTTCATTGTGGATAATAATGAAAAATTTTAATTTTAAATAAAGTACAAACAAGTTAGATAACTCAATACAAAAAATTTGATCAAACTTGACCGATAGTGAGAGCACAGATTTTTAGAATTTCAAAAAAACTGCAATTGTGACGTCACTTTGACGTACTTCCGGAGTTTGCTCAAACTGTTTGATCAAATTATTTGATGGTGAGACGCGGCCTTATGAATTCAAATGTCAAATTCATCATCATCAATTAGCGTATATTTGTCCACTACTGAATTTAGGCCTCCCCTAAAATTGTCCATCTAGTTCTATCTTGAGCTTCCGCTTCTTGCATCCAATTATACGCCCATCTAGTCGGTGTTCGTCCTCTGCTTCGATATGCCTCTTTTCTTGGTCGTCATTCCATTTTGATACATCTATCGGCCCGAACCTCGAAAGCTCGAAGCATTTTATGATGATGTGTAACTCAGAGCAATATTACTGATTATTCCATTCATAGGAGATTCTGACCAATAGAAAGCTACATAAATCTAAATTAAACTAATTATTTTTTAATGATTTTAACTTCCAATCGTATAGTAAGATATTTGATCACGTGTTTAATTCTGTCCAATCAGATTACAATTATACTCAGAATTATCTACTGTAGAAAATTACCGATAGAATTTTTTTAAGTAGATTGTTTCTGTTTAATGGCAACCAGTTTGTTAGTTTTGACAACTGTCACATTTAAGAAAATATCCATAATATACGTATTAAAAAGTAATCTTACGAATATCACACGACAGTAAGAGTAAATAAGAAAATAATGCTTCATTTTTACTCAAATTTGTTGTCATTGGGCAATAGCCACTCGAGCCCTGCGGGCTCCTGTGTCTATTGCCAGACAACAAATTTTCGAAAAACTGTCGCATTATTTTCAATTTATTCTCACTCTCTTGCGATATTATACCCGATAATTTTTGATAATTTCCCGTCGTCAAGTATATTACGTCAGATGCCCTTCGTTACTATGAAAAAATACATTCAGTGACATTAATGTTTTAAAAATTATAAAAGTGATGACTTTCAACCGTCAAATTAATATTTATAACAATTGTGTGTTTAATTGTACTAATTTGTACTTACATAAATAAATTACAATAAAATTTTGGTTTTGAACAGTTTTATTCATGAAATAATCGCAACAAATTGCACTCGAACTCTAAAATTAATATAGAATTTTAGAGCTCTTGTGCAATTACTACTGATAACTACATTCTACTAATTCATCAACAATTGGCAGATATTTAAAAAAATATAATGTGTTCTTTGTTTTAAATTCAATTATGTTTAAAAATGAATAACCATTTTCAATTTTCAATTATGTTTAATTTAACATGACCCTGTTGCTTTTCGAGTTATTTGCGAGTGAATATGTTCATTTTTAACATAAAAAAACAAGATTTTGGACGGTTTTTGGCAAATAACTCAAAAAGTAAGTATCTTTTCGAAAAAAAATATTTTTAGAAAAAATATAGCTTATAAAACAGTGAAAAAAATGGTGTATGCATGAAGTCTATAGACCCAGTAGAAGCAGAGTTGTAGCTAATGAAAAGTAGGTTCTTATTCGTCAAATTCCAAATCGAATATTTCAACGTGAAAAAACGGAGCACTTTTCGGGGAAAACTCGTTACAATTTTTTAAAAGTGTTTAAAAAAGGTTTAATTTTGTTTTCCAAAAAAAGTTCTAACATTAAAAGTAAGTGAGTTACGCTGAAAACATTGTTAGTCCCTTTTATTTTTTGGTAAAAAAATCGCGAAAATCACCTCTTAATTAGCATCCCAAATAAAATTAATCGTTACCGCTTCACAAGTTACTTTACTTATGTATTTTTATATTATATATAAGTTTCATTTAAGAGCGCCTACCTTTGAAACGAAAGGTCGGGAGTTCGAATCCTACCAGGGGCAGAAATTTTTCATTTATTATAAACTAATAAATGAAAAATAGTTTCCGTCCTTGTGGGATCGGTACTCACCGGAGGGACCGCAGACGTTCGGAAACAATTAGCGTCTCTTTGCAAAGACAATGACGTCGACTTTGCAAAGTAACAAGACACTTACTCAACACACACACTACACATCACTCCCCTGACTTAGTGATAAGTTACACAATTACGTGGTTAAAGGTTCTAGTTCTAAACCAAAGCCAGAATCAGAGAAAAAAAAAGTTTCATTTGTTCAATGTACACATTTTTGAAAAAAAAAATGGTTTTAAAATAAACACTTTACTTTTTAGACCAGTAAGGATCTGTGAAAAAACGTCCATTTTTGGATGTGAGAGGTCGCATTCGGATTTTTGCAGATAAAGTTGGGTGACACCTTCAGTAATAATAATTGACTTATGCTCCTTCTCAAATATGCCCGGAACATTAATAAAAAAATTAAAATATTTGAAAATTTCGAAAAACGTCGATTTTTTTCTGCTTTCTTTGCTTATAACTTTAAAACGATTCGTTTTGCAGCAAAGTCGTACAGAAACAAAATAGAGATAATTGAATTTTGTATGATATACGACTGGTCAAAAATGTCTTAACGTATTACCTTTTCTGCAATATAGCAATAAATACAAAATAAGGGGGCAAAACACAAAGTAGACCATTTAGAAGTTGGCTAATTTTTTTACATATAAAGGGGTGCTCTACCTATCTAATACACTTTACAGAATTAAAATCGGATTATTTAAGGGGCCTCAGCAATGTTTTAAACTTATAAACAACTTTTTGGCTTACAAAAAATAGCTTTGTTTAATAATAAAAAAAATAATTTTTAGCACTGCAAATAATTAAAACCGGTGTAATTTGACTTAAACTTTCAAATGCTGTCAACAGAATTGCTATTTTATTTTTTAATCAAAATTTGTTGTTTGTTTGGGTTTATATGACTGCGGACACTAAATCCATTCGCCAATTTTACTATTTTTTATTTTATTAGTCATTTTTTCGTATCTTATCCTAAAACTAATACTAATATAATAAACAATTCTACTAATAAATAATTATTTTTGTATTTTTTTAATAATTTTTGATATATTTTTTTATTTATTTTTTTCTAAATGATGTTCTCAGAGTTCCACAGCAAAAACTGCAACATTCTTCTTTAGCCCTCTACTTAATTCGAAAGCTATTTTACTATGGACTGTCCAAGTTCGTCATTCATTTTCATCTACATATTTTTTTATAATTTTTTAATTATTATATATTTTTTTTCTATTTTTTTATATATTTTTTATATTTTTTCTTTCTTTTTTTTTTTGTTTTTTTTTATTATTTTTTTATATTTCCTTTCTTTTCTTTTTCTTTTTTTCTTTTCTTTTCTTTTTCTTTTAACATATAACAATTTACAAGAAATACTATATATTTTACAATTACAATTTAAGATTAATATCTAAAATATGTTTATATAATAGTCGGTATACCAACTCATTATTTTCTAATGTTAATAAATAATTTAAATTAATGGGATGGTGAACATCAGTCAAATAATCAAAATTTATTCGCGTTCAAAAATTGCAATTTTTCGATTTTTTGAAAGTTCCACTGCGTTTATCTCGAAAACAATGCATCCTACGAAAAAACTTAGAATTACCTTAGAAAGAAATACAAAAAAGTGTTTTATTTTGCGAAAAAAAAATCTTTGTTTATAACAATCTTATCGACATCCGGATCAACTGTTACCCAAAAAAATCTTGTTCTACGGGTCAAAAAATACATAAAAATCTTGGGTAAGTCCATCTAAATAAAGGAGCCCGTAGCACCCCCCCTGGCCACAGCACTAATTTGTTTATAAACCAAAAAATTGTTTATAACTTTAAAACATTGCTGAGGCTGCTTAAATAATCCGATTTCAATTACGTAAAGTGCATTAGGTAGGTGGAGTGCTTCTTTATACGTAAAAAAATTGACAAATGTTTGTATGTTCTAGTTTTTGTTGTGCAAGATTTTAAAAATTTTTAATTTTTTAAAAAAGGTTTAGATTGCAAAATTATTATTCAAAGTCTAGTAAGTCAATCTTAATGAAATTTGGTGTACGGTTTTAGCACATTACAAAAATTTTCTAAGCGAATTAGGAATGTCCCAAGTGTAACCTAAGTGATGGAAAATCATTGAATAAGGACAGGCTTGTTTTACCCCCTTATTTTATATTTATTGCTATTTTGCAGCAAGAGTGATAAATTAAGACATTTTTAACCAATCGCATCTGATAGAAAATTGAATTATCTTTGTTTTATTCCTTTACGATATTGTCCCAAAATGAATCGTTTTAAAGTTATAAGAAAAAAAATTAGAAAAAAGAGACGAAATTTTTTGAAGTTTTTAAATATTTTTTTTTATTAATGTTCCGGGCATATTTGAGAAGGAGCATAAATCAATTATTAATAACGAAGTTATCACCTAACTTTATCCACAAAAATCTGAATGCCACCTCTCACATCCACCTAAAAACAGATCCTTACTAGTCTATTTTACTTTACTTTACACTTTTGTAATACCAAAAACCTCAAAGAGTAATAAAATGTACGTTTTGCTTTTCTGAATATTTTGGATTTTTTGTTTGCTTGCTAGACAAAAATTGGTTATGATGGCTGTTCAAAATTGGCATAAACTCGTGATTAGTTACTCGGTCAAGCAATTTTAACTACAGCCTTTTCAAAAATAAGCACTTTGAACCGATGAGACTTACAGATCATATAAAAAAGAATCCATAACTTGTAATACGTAACTTGTGAAGCGGTAACGATTAAATTTATTTGGCATGCTAATTAGAGGGTGATTTCGCGATTCTATTTACCAGAAAAATAAAAGGGGCCAACAATATTTTGAGCGTAACTCACTTACTTTTAATGTTAGAAGTTTTTTTAAAAGACAAAAATAAACCTTTTTTAAACACTTTAAAAAAGTTGTAACGAGTTTTCAACGAAAAGTGCTCCGTTTTTTTGGTTATTTCACGTTGAAATATTCGATTTGGAATTTGACGAAAAAGTACCTACTTTTCGTTACCTATAACTTTGCTTCTACTTGGTCTATAGACTTCATGCATACACCATTTTTTCCCCTTTTTTACAAGCTATATTTTTTCTAAGAATATTTTTTCGATAATATACTTACTTTTTGAGTTATTTGCCAAAAACCGTCCAAAATCATGTTTTCTATGTTAAAAATGGACATATTCACTCGCAAATAACTCGAAAAGTATTGTTTTAGGGAAAAAAACTCTATAGAACAAAAGTTGCTTAAACTTAGTCAATTTATCCAATTTCGTGTTTATTTTGAATGTATATTTTTCACCCCCGAGAAGGGGTATTCCCCTCTATTTTTGTAAAATGGAGGGGATGTAGAATTGTAAACTTTTTCTTATATAATAATAGACAATTTCATCTACCTATTCCCAAATTTTCATCATTTCTTTATTTTATTTTTGGATCAGATTGTTCTTTGATCGGGCTAAAAAGTAACACTTGCAGTACAAAATATAATATCATTATTATTATCTGGTTAACATACTTAATACCTATACTTTTTAATGATGTAACTTTAAATACAAGTAACAACATTAAACACAAAATACTGTAAAAAGAAAGACAAATAAGTGATAAATGTGTCACTTTTCTTGAGCACATACGCAGATTGTTTTGAATAAAGTAATCACATATACTGCCTTAACTCGAAAAACGACGCTTTATACAAATCTTATGCCTCCTCTACACATCGGCCGATGCGTCTGCGGATGAATCTGCCGATGTATGATCACGAGCTGACCACACATCTGTAGGTACACATCTGTAAATCGTTCAGTTGGTGTTAATTCTCGGGTGACGCAATATCTACTTTGAATTCACTGCGAAAACTAATGCGTCGTAGAGGTCAGAGGTCAGATGTGTGGAGAGGCATCGGACGTTCGCACCGAAACCTTTTGATCTGTGCTGAGAAAACCGACAACAATCGGATATTTCGCAGACGCGTCCGCCGACGTGATATTTATATTAACAACAAACGATCAAATTACCCCATCTACACATCTGCGGATACATACGCAGATGCCGTCCGCGGACGCGTCTGCCGATGTATAGAGAAGGAATTAGATGGACAAATGCTTTGCTTAAGTCGATATGTGACACTGTTTGTGTTCATATAACGATAAATACTTGACCTATAGATGTGAAACTTTGTGAGATAGGAGTTTATAGTTGTACTTATTAAACTGTTGGTGCAATAAAACCGATTTTAAATTTTTTTGAGTTATGACACTCTTTGAGCGGAGGTGCGATATTGTTGGGTCTAGGAAGGTTGGTCGAGAACACTTCGTCGACGGAAAATTAATCGACAACATTTGGTCGACAAACAGTTGGTCGAATGCACAATTCATCGAATGTACAAATCGTCGACGAACATTTGATCGAATGGATGTTTCGTCGACAAACTGTTATTTATTATTGGTTTTTATTTTGTTAACTGGAATATTGTATTATACATATCTGAATTTATTTTTTTGTGCTTTTGTTAATTTTTCTTTTCTAAATCCTAATTATTTTTAAATTTAATGAAAAAATTGGCTGTGGTGGGAGAGTAGACAGCAAATATAAACCTATATTTTAATTAGTGATGTTATACCTTTTTTTTTTGTGTCGGTGCACTTGCGAACGGAGCATTTCCGGACAAGTCAAATTTGGGGGCACTTGCGGACAAGACGAAATGTGCGAGGTAAATAAATTGTTAGGGAATCGAGGCATTTCCGTACAATGTTTTCGACTGCAATAATCAGTCAATATAATCAGTCAAAAGAAATCGTGAGAATAAACTTCCCTTCACACTTTATCCAAGGGTTAGGTAATCACTTTATCCAAGGCTTCATTGGCAATAAGTGGAGTCACTGAAGGTGGATATGAGCTATTACCTCCGAATTCTTTGAACCTCCATCGATTTGCATGAAAATTGGTGAGTGGTTAGAGGATATCGCAAGGAACAAAGGTGACATGGTGCCAACTTGCGCTTGTACCCTGGGGGTGGATGCCACCCCTTCTGGGGGGTGAAAATTATTTTATTAAAAATAACCAATTCGATAGAAGGACAAATTTCAAGCAAAATTTGTTTTATAAAATTATTAAAATAAATCAAAACTTTTTGAGTTATTAAAGGTCAAAGATTTTAATTTTTCTTGAGAAAAGTGAATGTTTTTAACCAATTTTTCATCAATAACTCAAAAAGTGTAAGTTTTTACAAAAAAGTTATTATTATCAAAATTGAAGCTAATAAAAAATAAAATAAGCACCTTACTACAAAAATCTTTTAGTGTTAACTAAAAGTGAGTTATGGGTAATTGAATATATATTTTTTTCGGCGACTAAAAAACTCTAAGTATTCAAGCTGAAATAACGGGAAATTGATGCATTTATAACATAAATTTATTAAACATTTGTCAAAGTACTTAAAAATATCTATTAAATGAGCCCCCGAACATGTTGTTAGCGTTAAAATTTATGCTCCAAAATGTTTTCAAAATTTATCTTTTAAAAATTTGTCCATAAAATGTTATTGTTTTTTTTTAATAACTCCGTTCGAGTTTACGATATCAGGTTCATGTAAAAACTGTTTGAAAGCTAATTCCAAGTACTATTTAATCACGTTGAACTTAATCTTTTAAACCCCTTACTGTTTTAAAAATATAAGGTTAAATGACCCCGGTTGCATGGTTCCCACAGCAAAATTTAAGATTTAAACGTTTCTATCTCGGTTATTTTTTATCCTATAGAAATAGTAAAACAGGTAAAATATTTGGCATAGAAAAAACTAAAATTTGGTTTTATATAATTTTTTACGTATATTGAATATTTTTGGAGTTATTTTTAAAAGAATATGAGAATTACAATAATTTTTAAAATTATGATTTTTTAAATTATATCTTTTTTTTTCAAAAATATGCATTCTAAACCGGTCAAAATTATCGAACACATTACTTATGCTAATATAAAGAAGTTCTTGTAAGGATTACTATAAATTTAAATTTTTGTGGAAATGGCGTATTTCATTTTTCACTTTTTCCTAAAAAATTCGAAACGGTTCTTTTATTTTCATTATAACTTGCTTAATTTTGACGCTATTACCTTGTTCTGAAGCTCATTTGATAGGTATTCCGAAGTATTTTGGCAAATGTTTAGAAGGAGCATTTTATGCATTGCATCGTTTTCCCGTTATTTAAGCTTAAATACTTAGATTTGAGTAGTCGTCGAAAAAAATACACTTTCAATTGCCAATAACTCACTTTGAACTAACATTAATTTAGTTCTTTATGTGAGGAGTGTATTCAATTTTTTATTATCTTCAATTTCAGTAATAATAACTTTTTTGTAAAAGCTTATAGTTTTTGATTTATACGTGAAAAACCGATTTAAAACATGCATTTTTTACGAAAAGATAAAATTTTGGTCTTTAATAACTCAAAAAGCGTTGATTTATTTTAATAACTTTATATAACAAATTTTGCTTATAATTTGTCCCTCTATCGACTTATGGTATTATTTTTAATAAAATAATTTTCACCCCCGAGAAGGGGTGGCATCCACCCCCAGCGTAAAAGCGCAAGTTGGCATCATGTCACCTTTGTTCCTTGAGGTATCCTCTAATTACTCACCAATTTTCATGAAAATCGATGGAGGTTCAACGAAATCGGAAGTGAAAGCCTTCAGTGACTGCACTAAATCTATAAAATAATTTTTTTGATATGGTACAAGAAACTAACTTTATATATTGGCGTGTTTCCGCCTTGTATTATTCTATTTGGGTCTTTGTCGACGAAAAATCCATTCGATCAAATGTTCGTCGACGAATTGTACATTCGATGAATTCTGCATTCGACCAACTGTTTGTCGATCAAATGTTGTCGACTAATTTTCCTTCGACGAAGTGTTCTCGACCAACTTTCCGACACCGATATTGTTTCCTTAAAACTGGAATACAATAATATAATAAAAACGAAAATATATATTTGATTTTGTACAATCTGTAATAAAAGTAATGTAGTTTAAAAAAATTATGATATTTTTATAACACATAACAGAAAGGCCGTCCATTCATAATAATAAATAATGTAATTCGCTGTCCCGCCACTGAAGTGAGCCCTAATAACCGAAATTGTCATCGTGGTTTCAAGTGGATAATGAAGAATGCAAAAATATTAGAGACCAAAACTTAAGTGGCCGTTGAGTGTGTTCATGTGCCCGCAGTTAACATTGTGGATATTTTGCCTAACTATTTGAAAGGCTTCAGTTCTTGGTACTTTTTTGTAAAAGCATTATTGTGAATTTGTAGAAACTTCAAAAGTATCCGAAACGGAACCGGCAATTACCGTAAAACTTCTGTGGTAAGGATATTTTTCTTGACTGAAAATGCTAAATATTTAGTATATTAAAAAAAAATAGAGCAAGATTAAACCCACACATAATTTTTATCATTAGATTATCACTGAGATTTTAAAAGATACAAGGTATGACATAAAAATTATGTAAAAAAATTCTCTATATTACCTCGTACTTTAGAATGAAACTATAACGTTAAAGGGATTTTTGTTTTTTATGGTCAATAGACCCCCAAATACGAAAAATCCAGGAAGTGCTGCCATTTAAAGGTGTGCGTTTTTGAGAAAGGGGTGAATTAGTGCATTTTTCAGTTTTTTTATTTTTGACTTGAATTCTATGCACATTTCGTATACAGGGTGAGTCACCACCAACGGGACGGAAGATTGCAGCTAAACGGTAAAAGATTTAAAAAAAATTAAATTGATTAGTTTGTAAGTTGATAAAAGCTACATTTTAAAATTATTTTGAAATATACAGGGTACCCCAATAAATGGCGGCGTATCAAAGTTATATTTTTTCTTATGGAACACCCTGTAGTTTATTGCATTTTTTAATTGTCCGCAAAAAATAAGGTATAGTTTCATAAGGCTTCCCTATATCTATGTACAGAGTGTTCTGAGTTATGTTGACTTTTCTTAAAATGTAAAGTTTTAAAAGAAGGCTTATTCTCAAGTTATTTAAGAAATTATAAAAACATTACTTTTACATCTTAATAGTTGTATATTGGTTTAATGTATTCCATGATTAATTATTATACATTTGTCTACAGGGTGTTCAAAATTTACAGTTTCATTATAGGAGTATTCAATGTGTCATATGATGCTTATTTTAAATGGAACACCATGTATATTAATAAATAATTATACTAACCAAATTTACCTCTTTCGAATGGTATATGAATGTCCTATACCTAGGTGTCATAGTTTTTGCGTAATTTACAATTATTTAAATTCTTAATCTGTAAATCGATTTTAAAACAAAAGATTAATGTCATTGTATGACATTGTCAGTTTATGACAGTACGGTCTGGTAATTATCAAAACTATAAACATCTATGTATGATATTCAATTTTTTTTACTTAAAAATGGCTTTGGAAGAGCCAATTACATTCAAATTTAATTGTTCCTAAAAATGAATAATCACATTATCTATGAAAGAGTAGACATGCTACTTTGCATTGGGGAATATTTTTAAAATTTTCTCTTAGCTTCTAAAGTTTACGCTTAAAAGTATCCTGATAGAGAACACCCAAAAAAGACGTTTTTGAGAAATTTCTCGATAGATTCCGTGCTGCTGGTAATTTTGCATAGGTAGGAAAAGTTAAATAAAAATAAACCATTTATTTTTGATGACGTTAACGAACTTGATGTCCTGCTTTCTGTTACGGAAAACCCAAATACTAGTACCTACGTGAAAAATGTCGAGTCAATTGGAGATCAGTCTAACAAGTGTATGTAGATTACATAAGAAAAACCACTATCATCCGTATAAAACTCAACTACACCAGCATTAGACAGAACAGGAACGTTTAACTTTTCGTTTATGGACTTTAGAATTTGGAGAAGATCCTGATTTTTTTTAAGAATGTATTATGTACAGACGAATCTACCTACTTTTCATAATAATCGTCTAGTTAATAGACATAGCTTTCATTTTATTATGATACAGTAAACAAACATTTTAATGTTGATCGCCAACACCGATGAAGTGTTAATGTTTGGGGCAGTATTCTGAGCCAGTACGTTATCGACCCATATTTTTTTGACGAAAATCTGAATGGAACAACTTTTTTAAATTTCTTAAAACAAGTTTTTTGAATCCTTCTTAAAACCTTCCACTTAGCGTGCGAACAAACATGTGACTCCAAGTGGACGGAGCTCCTGCTTATTTTTGACGTGATGTTAAGAACAACCTCAACATAAAATTTTGAAATAAATGGATAGATTGATTCGGTCCATATATTTGGCCACCTAGGTCACCAGGATTGACCAAGATGAATTTTTTTAAATAAGGTTATATTAAAAATATTGTAAATGCTGCACTTCCTAACCCAGAAACCTGTGTTTAGTACAATATTTGATTAATATACATGGTGTTCTAATAAAATACCCATCATATTATGCTACATTGAATAATCTAATAATGAAACTGTAAATTTTGAACACCCTGTAAATAAATGTGTAATAATCAATCATGGAATGCATTAATTATAAGATAATTACCAGACCGTATTGTCATGAAATGGCAATGTCATACAATGACATTAATTAACTTCATCTTTTGTTTTAAAATCGATTTACAGAGTAAGAATTTAAATAATTGTAAATTACGCAAAAACTATGAGACCTAGGTATAGAACATCCATATACCATTCGAAAGAGGTAAATTTGTTAAGTATAATTATTTATTAATATACATGGTGTTCCATTTAAAATACGCATCATATGACACAATGAATACCCCACTAATGAAACTATAAATTTTGAACACCCTGTAGACAAATGTGTAATAATTAATCATGGAATACATTCAACCAATATCCAACTATTTAGATGTAAAAGTAATGTTTTTATAATTTCTTAAATAACTTGAGAATAAGCCTTCTTTTAAAACTTTACATTTTAAGAAAAGTCAACATAACTCAGAACACTCTGTACATAGGTATAGGGAAGCCTTATGAAACTACACCTTATTTTTTGCGGACAATTAAAAAATGCAATAAAATACAGGGTGTTCCATAAGAAAAAATATAACTTTGATACGCCGCCATTTATTGGGGCACCCTGTATATTTCAAAATAATTTTAAAATGTAGCTTTTATCAACTTACAAACTATTCAATTTAAATTTTTTTCAAATCTTTTACCGTTTCGCTGTAATATTCCGTCCCGTTAGTGGTGACTCACCCTGTATATTCGTCCAAAAAAAAGCTATTCAAAATTAAATTTCCTACTGAAAGGATTACTTTCTAAAGTCAATTTTTTTACAAAATATCGGTATAGGCATTACTTCACAGAAAAATTTTCTTTAGAATTCATAGTATCCGAGATATAGTATCCGAGTGTTTTTAGAATTTATAGTATTTTTTAAAGTTTGCCACTCACATTATTTTTGGGTCATTTTCCTATTTTTTCGCAAACATTGTTCCATAACTTTTCTCTACGCAGTGTTAGGGGACTCTACACAGTTTTAGGGTAAGCGTAATACATTTGTGTAAGTGTAAGGCAAAACTCAATTACCTGTGTAATAACTACTGTAGAAGGTTCTAGGACAAATTTTAAGCAAAATATGGTTCTTCAAAGTTTTTACTAACTTGTATAACTATTTTTAAAATTTTTCTATTATAGACATATACCTAAATGCACAAGAAAAAAAGACATAAAGAAATTTTTTTAAGAATAGTCATACAAGTTAGTAAAAACTTTGAAGAACCATATCTTGCTTAAAATTAGTCCTAGAACCTTCTGCGATAGTTATTATACAGGTAATTAACTAATTATAATGGACACAAGTCCGGTTTTATTTTTTTTTCTGGTATATCAAGGGGTGCTTATTAAAAGATTAACTTTTTCTTAAAAAATTTCGCCCCGGAACCCCCCTTTTCATCCCTTTAAAGGGGGTAATTTGTGCTTTTTGCGAAACGTAGCCTTCCTGTACGTTTTGCAAAAAAATTACTTAATAGTAAAATGAAGAGGACTATATTTCCTACTATTTATTTTCCGACAGCATGTGTCCCACCCTTTAGCGGGGGTGGCGTCCCAAAGTTGACAAGTTTTTAAAAAAGATGTTTTTAAAAAAACATATTTTTCCCTATCTGTAATGAAAATTAAGAAGAAACCCTGGGGAGATTAATCACATAGAAGTGGCTGATTTTTTGGTATAGGTTTCATTTGAGGGCAATTGCCCGTTTTTTAATTACAGTGTATTACATTTAAAAAAAACCCCTTTTAATACCATCTAAACCGCCTATGCGCTTATCTGAATCGCTGAAAAAACTTTCAACGATTATCCATGTACTTACTGGTGTTATTTACAAATTTCTATAATGCACCCCCATTTTTTTTCGGAACCATCCCAAAAAAAGGAGAATTAATAAAGAAAGTGATTTTCTTGGAATCCCTCACACACCATACCCTTTATTAAAATGCTTCATATATAATTTTGTGCACGTTCTTATTACCCATGCATGGACACCAAAATCGATTTCTTTTTGCAACCCCTGCAGCCAAAAAAAATAAAGGGGGGTTGAAAAAAAAATTTTTATTTTGTCTTTTGACCCATACCTATGGATATATGGACATACACTACCAATATCCTTGAAAATAAACTGCAAAAACTACCCCTATCCTATCCCTTGGAGAGCATGTTTTAACGATTTTCTCATTACCTGTGCATTTTTTTAAAACAAAACTTATACAGAATTAAAGAAACCTATTTTCTCTACAAATAAGGTCTTATGCATTTTTTCGTATAAGCAACCGTTACGGCACAGTGGCGCCGTAAACCTCAGAAATGCTTTGGCGGGGTCCAGTTTTTGTTTTTGTTTTCGTCACCTATTCATTTTATGGATAACGTGCTTATGGAAAATAAAAGAACACACTGTCTGCTACACATTATAACCTATGCATATTTTATTTTCTTTGCACCCTAAAGCCACAGTGGTGGCCAAAAATCAATTTTTGATTATTTTCTTTATTAATTCCCCTTTTTTGGGGTAGTTCCGGGGAAAATATGGGGGTACATTATACAAATTTGTAAATAACACTAGGACTTGGATAATAGCTGAAAGTTTTTTACTATAGCATAGGCGGTTCAGATGGTATAAAAAGGGGTTTTTTAAAATGTAACACCCTGTAATTAAAAAGATTTGCCATTGCCCTTAAATGAAACCTATACCAAAAAATCAGCCACTTACTTGTGAATAATTGCCGCAGGGTTTCTTCTTAATTTTCATTACAGTTAGGGAAAAATAATTTTTTTTTAAATATCTTTTTTTTAAATTTGTCAACTTTGGGGCGCCACCCGTGCTAAACGGTGGGTGATAGACATAATGCATATTAGGCTGTCAAGAAATAAATATTAGGAAATATAGTTCTCTTCATTTTACTGTTAAGTAAATTTTTTGCAAAACGTACAGGAAGGGCTACGTTTCGGGAAAACCACAAATTACCCCCTTTAAAAGGATGACAAGGGGGGTTCCGGGGCGGAATTTTTTAAAAACAGTTAGTCTCGTAATAAGGACCCCTTGATATACCAGAAAAAAAATAAAACCGGACTTGTGTCCATTTTGCGAGGTTCAACCTCTGTTTCCTACACTAAATTCCAAGTTTTGGCTTTCGAAAATGGTCCAAAAACGATGTTAGTGGCGTTTTTTAAAAAATCGTATCTCGGATACTATGAACCCTAAAGACTTCTACAATACCAAACATTATTTTGAAAAGAAAGGATCGACCTTTTTTTCGTGAAGTAATTAATGGCTTGTACCTATACTCCCGAGGAACAAAGTTATGGGGCAAAAAAATGATGCTTTTTCGTGTTTTTGCTTTGTTTTTGAAGGGTCTAGGAAAGTTGGCCGAGAACACTTCGTCGACGGAAAATTGGTCGACAACATTTGGTCGACAAACAGTTGGTCGAATGCACAATTGAAGACCAGAAGGGGGCATGCCACCAAACAATATTTTGGAGAAAACATCATTTTAATCTTATTTTCAAATCCTGAAATCCAATTTTTAAATTTTCCTTGGTAGTAAGGCCCATAATCGTTTGGAAATATGATATTAAATACCTACAGAATAAAAGTAACACAGATATTTATTTAACGGTTCTTGAGTTTTTGAACATTTTTTTAAAAAATATGATGCTTATCCCCTTTTGTATAAAAAAATATATTCTAAAATAGGAACATAAAATGCAAAAATAAAATAATTCAGTTATCAATATTTTCGATATTTGCAAAGTCGTCCAAATGTTCAATGTCTTCCAGTGGTTCATTATTCTCAGTATCTGGTAGAATCTGTTGGCAAGCACCAATTTCTGCCTACACTGTTTTTTGCAACCGCAAGGTGCACCTAATTTTTTTGGTTCTATTTTCTTCCCTTTTGTATTTATATACATATTCGTAAACTAGATTTTTTCAGTCTTGCGCTTAATTTTTTATGTCGTTAGGTATCCTTGTGTTTCCATCTAGAAGGCGCCTTCTTTTCTGGAGTTGGCAAGAAAACTCAAGAAATCTGTAGGGTAAAAACCTATTCATTTTCCTACAATGAAGTATATTTTACTAAAAATGTATAAGCCACAAACAACCTTTAGAACAATCCTAATATTTTTAGGTTCGAAAAATATAACATAAGGGGACAAGCCACACAGTAAATAAACTTACTGTTCCTGAGTTTATATTTTCCCAATCGCTGCTACTTCCTTATACTGTATAGTCTTTGTCATCTTCGCTTTTATTTAAAAACGGATCTTGGTCACTGTGTTCAGAATCAAACTCAGAAAAGTCTATTTTCCGTTTACATGCACGGGAATGTTCCGCCGCCATGTTGATTACTACTGTGGCACAGTATAAATAGGTTCCATAAATGGAACCTCTATATACTGTGACTGTGGCTTGTCTCCTTCTGTTGCAATATGAAGTAATGGTGACACAACGGGACTTAACTACAGCGGCGCCAATTATGAGAAAACTGCTGAAATTTTCTGTTTGGGACATCAATATGGTCTTAAAATGTGCGATTTCTACTTTAACTCATTTTTGACGAAATTGTGGCTTGCCCCCTTCTGGTACCAAGGTCTTCAATTCATCGAATGGACAATTCGTCGACGAACATTTGATCGAATGGATTTTTCGTCGACAAACTGTTATTTATCTTTAGGATACAGGGATTAATGGTGACAAACGACGGGTTGTTGGTTTTATTTTGTTAACTGGAATATTGCATTAGAGTGATTCCATTTCAAATCACTCAATTTTGGATAAAAAAACTTTTGGATCTCCGATTGTTCTGAAAATTGGTGTATAGCTTCTGCGGGACGTAAAATAAGATATTTAATGTCAAAAAATCTTCTTTTTTTTTCTCAAAAGGCTATTTTAAGCGATTTTACAGTGATTTGGTATTTATTTAAACAAATTTGCATTTTCTCTCGTAAAGTATCAATGAAAAAATTAATATTTTAATAGAAGGGACTCAAAAATGTCATTATATGACATTCTAACAAGTTAATTTGATTAAAAACAAGCTTTTGATCAAATTTTATAGTGTAGAAAACGTTAAAATACCGTTCCTTACATTTTACTCCATTTCCAAAATACATCATAATCGATTTGGCTGAAAATTTGCCCGCATATAGCCAAAACATAGGACTTTGAGTGCTTAGAAGGATTTGAATTATATTACAATACCAAAAAAGTTACATGCAATATCATAGTCAAAAATATAGGCGTCTACTGTAAGTACAATTAACTCGGAAAATATCGACCTCACGACAAAAATTGTTAAAAAGAAATTATAATAATTGTTAATACGATTTATTTGGAACAATTTCAGTTCCTACCATTTTTGTCGAAAAGTTAAAAGAGAGGTGGAGATATGAGATATAGAGCAAAAACGGTTCTCCTTTTAAAAAAAATCAAGCTGGCGACTAACGTAACGGAGGAATTCATTGGCGATTTTAAATTTAGGCTACTATTGACCCCCCTAAAGATTAGAAAAATAAAATTTTGGGGAGCTCGGCATGCAACATGCAAGGCCAAATGCTATCCTGACTGGACTAATATACTTTTGAGTCTGATATTATTGCATGTAACTTTTTTAGTATTGAGTATATACTTTATATATTTCTAGTATATAAAAAATTCTTCTAATAATTTATTTAATCTGACTCATTTATATTGGCAATTCAGACGTATATTATACATTTTAAATTAGAAGACTTTAAAATGATATCGTCAATATTTATGAGTTGCGTTCCTGGGACGACTTTACTAAAAGAAAGTTCATTCGATTACATGAAATCAATCCCAAATCAAGAATATCCCTCACAAAAAAATCATAGCATGTGATCTGTCTTTAAAAAGACAACCAAATGCAACGATGACAGTAAAATTCTCGCGTTAGAGATTCCATAATTATTTTTTTAATTTAATTGTGGCTTATTTCCCATCATAAAAATGCCACAAGAAAATAGCTTCAGAACAACCCAAAAAAAAAATAAAATGTATAATACAATATTCCAGTTAACAAAATAAAAACCAACAACCCGCCGTTTGTAAAAATAATTAAGATTTAGAAAAAAAATTAACAAAGCCCAAAAAAAAATAAAATTTATAATACAATATTCCAGTTAACAAAATAAAAACCAACAACCCGTTGTTTGTCTCCATTAATCCCTTTATCCTAAAGGTAAATAACAGTTTGTCGACGAAAAATCCATTCGATCAAATGTTCGTCGACAAATTGTCCATTCGATGAATTGTGCATTCGACCAACTGTTTGTCGGCCAAATGTTGTCGACCAATTTTCCGTCGACACGAAGTGTTCTCGACCAACTTTCCGACACCGGTTTTTGAATATATTGTTGTCAAAAAATATTATTTTTGACTTGATAAGGCGACATTTCGATAGGAAATTTAATTTTAAACAAATTTTCTGTAGCTACAGATGTACGAGATGTGCATAGAATTCGAATTAAAAATAAAAAACTGAAAAATGGACTAATTTGCCCCTTTCAGATGAAGGAGCAAACAATTGCAGAGTCTCTTGAAGATCTCAGATATATGACGAAAAAGCTACAACAAGAATACACTACTACAGCCCTCAAATTTTTACAGATGAGTATCAACGTAATTATAGACGGAAAAGCTAAGATATTGCCATGGAGATGCAGTAACAGACATAGAAGTAACCTCGTATCATTCCCGTGAGCAACCGATGAGTTTTCTTGAGTATTTGTATTATGTAACCGGTGAGTGACTTCCGGGATCTATCGATTGGTCCGAATTGCTAAAGAATTTTTTCGGTTCATCGGGAGTTGTTTTGTACAGTGGGAAAAATGAAAGATTACCCATGAACAAACATATAAAACATGAGCTGTTCTTATATTACTGGTACTAGTTCATTATTTTCTGGAAGATAGAAAAGATGTGTTTAATAATATGCTCGCTCATGTTGTCTACAATGACGTCTACAATATATTATTCATATATTCTAACTCCTCTAACTGATCTAATGGTTTGGGCAACAAATTTAGATTTAGCCACCACTTGCTCTGTAATAAGTAGGGAGCGGATTTTATGCTAAATGCATAATGCATATTGCATGCATATTTCGCATATTTGAGGACTTTACTAAATTTTGCATATTTTTAAAGAAACATGCATATTTTGTGCCTATTAAAAAACATTTAAGTCCAAAAAAAAAATTTTAAATTTTTTAATTTGACAAAAAATATTTCCCCGCACAGGCTGTCGTATCTATTAATTCGAGAACTACCTGAAGAGGACGGCTCATTCACTGCCTTTCATTTTTTCTTAGGAAATACCCGATCTTTACACAAAGTACTTATGGTGCGTATAGTAACCCGTTATAAAATGATTGTAGGATGTTAAAGTGATGAAGGATGGTTTACCCGGAAACCCGAATTTTATTTACTTTTATTATATTTAGTAGGTACATACCTATGATTCTGGTGAATCTTTTAAATCCTCTATTGTTAAGAGAATTTTCACCTTTAACCATAGTTTTACGATTTTCTAACGGAAATTAACAAGTTATTTTAAATACCTTCCAATTACTTCTATTGATGTTGAAAGGAGTTTTTCAAGTTATAAAAATATTTTATCTAATCAAAGAATATGTTTCCTCGTAAAGAATTTGGAAAAACACATTGTAGTGAATTATAATCGAAGATAATAATATATTTATAGTGATATTGTTGTTTTATTTTAAATAGGTAACTATTGGTAGCAGTTTTTGTAAAAACTGTGAATAAATTGCATATATTATTAAAAAAATGATTTTATTTGAAAGATAATAAATAACATTGACGCCCCCCCTATAAAAGAACCCCTTAGAATAGAATAGAACAGAAAATTTTTGGTTTCTCGAAATGCGCATTTTTTGAATTTTTGTGCATATCTTGCGCGTATTTCGTAATTTTTTACCGCATATATATGCGCATATTTCATCAAAATTGATCGCATATAAATCCGCTCCCTAGTAATAAGTGTGTACAAGAATTCATCTGTACTCAGTAGATATATCTTAAAAACACCCTGTAATTATCTACGATAATTACTTTCAGTTATTTAAATGTCATCATAACAATATTACAACCTTCATTCGATTATATAAATATTGTTATCCTAGATCACGATTCACTAATAATTGCAGAGTCAATTATAAACATTTTTCATGGTCGATGCTGAATAGGCATTTCTAAATATATAAACAGCAAAACTATAACAAGGGAATTATTATTATTATATTAGACATTCGTCATTCTATTTTGATCAGACGTAATATTTCCACATTAAAGATAGTGTCGCTTTCTACACGAGACGTTCTTTGGGTGCGGTGCTACCAGCTTATGCTCATGCGAGTGTAAATAAAACAACTCAACAAGTAAAAGCGTATCAATTATTCCACCCCTCGGATAAGGGATAACCACCCTCACCGGGAGCAGATAGCCTTAGTGCCCAGGGCTGTCATATGGCGATCCAAGACCAGGCGAGAACTCAGTAACTAGCAGTCTAGAACGAGAAATGAGAAAACACGTCAATGTTCAGGCACCTAGACCACCTTAGACAACAGTGTGGTATGTAAAATGGATGGAGACATCAGGCCGACGCGGAGCTGAAAAGAGAATAGTATGGAGATGGAACATCGTGGGACAATGGAAAATGGACAATGCTATGGAACGTGCAGCGAGGACTTGTGATACGAACAAAGACGTGTAAAAGTGGTAAGTCCATATTAGCTATTTTTATGGTATTTCCTGATTAATATAAAGTATAAAGTATAAACATTATGTGCTACCTTAATTACATTAATATATGTTTCAAGTTTACCTATTTTTACTTAATTATTCTATTCTATTACCAATATTTATCAATATACAAAGATTTTTTTTACCCTCATATTAAGTTATTATAGGACGCAATGATACAATTTTATATGATTTTTACATATTTATCAACGTATACTTTATCCTTGCTGACTTTTATTCATTTATTATTTGACTACTGATTTTTAGTACATTTTTGCAATTTTTATGATTTTAATATTTGCTATCGTAAATATACCTATCAAAATAAATATACGATATAACAAATATACGCTATATGCATAATACATTTAAATTATTATTCTAACTACTTATTTACAAGGGTTAATATTATAACGTTATTTATTTTTGAATTTTTTATTACCACTGCAATTTTTACATATTTTTACCATATATTGACGTATTATTTTATCTCCATATTTTTTTACTATATATCTATATACTACATATCTATATACACCGTAAGACTATCGAATTTATATTTTCGCTAAGAAGTGCAGAAGCTGAAAAAAAATTATGTATAAATGAGTAGCAACAAAGTTACTTGGGAAGATTTTGTCAAAATAGTTGAGGAAATTGCACAAGAAATAGACAGGCAAAGCAGAAGAGTCTTAAAGAAAAAAGTTCCGAAATCTAAGGACATAAAGGAAGAAGTAACGACACAGCTAATTAAAGCTTATAACAAGTTCACACAATTGACTAGGAAAAACTGGGAAGCACTTTCGGACAAACAAAGGGAATCGTGCAACAAATATTTTGGGAGAATCAGAGACAAAGTTATACGATCATTTCAAGCAGTAAATGTGAGAACAGTGGTTCCAAGTTCAATACATCAACCAATCGACAAGGAAGTTGAAGAGGAACAAAGCGATGAGGAAATAGAAGAAGGAAAAAGCGACGAGGAAGGAGAAGAAGAAATAATTAACGACGAAATAAAAGAGGAAAAAGGTGACATAAAACAAGATATAACAATATTAAACATGGCTTTGACAATCAATGAATTTTTGAATATCGCAAGCAAGATATTGCCCAACGAGTTCGATGGAAGCGCAGGGAAATTACAACCATTTTTAGACGCATTAGTACTACTTGGAAAATTGGCAGAAGGTCATGAAGACACAGCTGTAACGCTAATAAAAACGCGACTCACCAATAAGGCTAGGAACCTAATAACCACAGAAGATACGATTCCACGGATAGCTGAAGCACTAAAGAAAGAATTAAAAGGTGATAATCCGAAGAATTTAATAGCCAAATTAGCCAAAAAAAGGCAAGGGCATAGAGATGCAGCAGTGTACGCATCTGAAGTGGAAGAGTTAGCAGAACAATTAAAAGTAGCATACATAGCGGAAGGAATGCCACTTGACTTAGCAAAGAAATATACGACGGAAGCAGTAGTAACAACAATGAAACGAAACGCTAATACAGAGAAAGCTAAGCTAATACTGGAAGCAGGCAACTTTACATCACCGCAGGAAGTAGTATCTAAATTTTTGTCGATCGATACGACTGAAGAAAATGCACAATGAAGAGTCTTAAATTATAGGACAAACTACGAGAATAGGAGAGGACAGCAGCAATACAGAAGAGGATACCATATAACAAATATGACAGAGGAAGAAGAAATAACTTCGGACAACGGAACGAAGGAGAAGCAACGGACAATCAACGAAATTATTCGAACAGAGGATACAGACAATTTAACAATCAAACATACAGAGGAAACCAGAGAGGCGGACGTAACAGGAACGTAAGGTTACTAGAAATAGAGGACAGTCAAGAAGAGCAAGAAAACCAGCAGTTGGGGTTTTGAATGAACAAGAAGTTGGAAGCACACAGGCAGAAATAAAATATAACATTTACAACTTCGACCTAAACCTAACGAACTTTGTACGAATGAAAACAGGAATTCTTGAAAACACAAGCACTTTTATCATAGACACAGGAGCTGATATTTCAATACTAAAATGTTCACAAGATTTTATGAAGGAACAGGTGAAACCAAACACAAAGGCGAAAATAAAAGGAGTCACTAAAGGAGAGTTGCAAACAATGGGAGAAGTTGAGACAACACTCGAAGTAAAAGGAACTCGATTCGAACACATCTTTCAATTGGTAGAACCTAACTTTCCAATTCCAACAGACGGAATCATTGGGAGAGACTTTATTTCTAACTTTCAATGTATACTAGATTACGCAAACCTTAAAATGCACATTAAAGAGGAGAACGATTGTTACATTAGTACGAAAATTCTGGATAATATAGACAATGACACCATAATAATACCGCCTAGATGTGAAATTTACAGAATCGTAAAAATTTTTCAAACGTTAAAGAAAGACAGGATTGTGGAACAGCATGAAATACAACCAGGAATATTCATAGCAAGAGCAATTATTTCAAGTAATAATCCATACATCAAAATTTTGAACACAACGTACGAAACAGTAAATGTAGACGCAAGCACAATCAGGACGTTGGATATTAAACTATTCAATATATATAGGCTAGTCAACGACAGCAAGGACAGAAAAAAAGAATTACGAGAATCACTGAAATTAGACATACCAGAATACATACGAGACAACTTAGTATCGTTATGCGAGGAATATTCGGACATATTCGCCCTAAGGCATGATATGTTAACCTGTAACAATTTCTACGAACAAAAACTAAGAGTTAAAGACCAAACTCCGGTATGTATATATCAAGAATTATAGGACACCTCATGCGCAAACAGAGGAATTAAATCGACAAGTACAAAACCTAAGAGACCAAGGAATCATAGAACCATCTACATCCGAGTACAACAGCCCAGTAGTACTGGTACCGAAAAAAGCTATAGATGGAGGAAAAGCATGGAGATTATGCATAGATTTTAGACAACTGAACAAGAAGATAGTTACAGACAAATTTCCATTACCAAGAATAGATTCGATATTAGATCAACTAGGAAGAGCAAAATGGTTTTCAGTTATAGACTTAATGTCAGGCTTTCACCAGATACCATTAGAAAAATCATCGAGAAAATACACATCGTTCAGCACAGAAAATGGTGCATTTCAATTTACCAGATTACCTTTTGGATTAAATGTAAGCCCAAATAGCTTTTCAAGAATGATGTCAATAGCATTTTCAGGATTAACACCAGACAAAGCATTTCTTTACATGGACGATATCGTAGTAATTGGAATATCCGAAAAACATCACTTAGACAACCTGAAAAAGACATTCGAGACATGTCGAAAATTCAATTTGAAACTTAACCCAGGAAAATGTCAATTCTTTAGAAGGGAAGTAACATATTTAGGACATGATCTTTCTCAAGAGGGAGTATCACCAGACAAAGCGAAGTATGCAGTAATTGAACAATATCCGACACCTCAGACAGCGGAAGAAACAAAGAGATTTGTAGCATTTTGCAACTATTACAGACGTTTTATTAAAAATTTTGCGGAAATATGCAGACCACTCAACAAATTATCGAGGAAAGGAGTAGAATTTTCGTGGACCGAGGAGTGTGAAAAAGCATTCAAAAAGCTTAAAGCATCTCTGAAGAAACCACCAATTTTAAAATATCCCGATTTCAACAAACAGTTTATCTTAACAACAGACGCATCCAATGAGAGTTGTTCAGCAATCCTAAGTCAAGATTACAACGGAATTGACCTACCTATAGCATATGCATCAAGAAGTTTTAGTAAAGGAGAATGTAATAAACCTATAATCGTTAAGGAATTACTAGCGATTCATTGGGGAATTAATTATTTTAAATGTTATCTATATGGAGCACCAACATTCAAAGTAAAAACAGACCATAAACCTTTGACACACCTATTTGCAATGAAAGAACCAACCTCAAAACTCACGAGGATCAGATTAGACCTAGAAGAATATGACTTCGAAATAGAGTATATAACAGGGAAAAGTAACTACGCAGACAGCCTTTCAAGAATAACATTGCATCAACTAAAAAACCTATACATAGACAACGCCCATATACTAGCTATAACAAGAGCTCAAGCAAAAGAAAAGGAGAAAGAAGCAAGACAAACAAAGGCTGAAAGTGAACTCGCACTACAGCCAGAAGCCACCAAACAGACAGTAAGGAAGGTACTAAATAATTTAGAGGCGCATAGACTACCAATTTTGTCCTTTGGAGCAGAACTAATCTCACCAAGACTGAGCATTAGGGCCAAAAACAAAATAAAATGCAGCAAAAGCATAGCCACAGGATTGAATCATTTCGATTTGAACCAAGCGTTGGTACAGCTTGATAAGCTGGCGGTAGAGAATGCAGTACGTAAAGTAAAAATATACGTAAATGATATTATTTTTAAAATGTGCACAATTGATGAATTTATTAAAGAAGGAAATAAAAAATTGAAGAATATAGAAATATACATATGTGAAGTACCAGAAACAATAAAAGATGACAAAGAAAAACACAGATTAATAGGAGAATACCATAATCACCCGATGTTCGGAGGACACGTAGGGAATAACAGACTAATTAAGAAGCTAAAGGCAAGATTCCGATGGAAAAATTTGGAAAAAGACGTAAGAAAATACGTAAAACAATGCCACAAATGTCAAATTAACAAACCGAAAAGAACACATGTCGAAGAGTTCGTGATATCGGACACATCTTCCAAACCATGGGACATAGTATACATAGATACAATAGGTCCATTCACGAAAAGTAATGAAGGTAATAAATACTGTATCACAATGTTGTGTGAACTGACAAAATACGCGGTCAGCATACCAGTGTGCAATAAAGAAGCAGAGACAATAGCAAGAGGAATCTTTGATCATTTCATACCAACATACGGACTCATGAAGCAAATAAGAACAGACCAAGGCACAGAGTATAAGAACGAAGTAATGCAGGAATTAACAAAGCTATTAAAAATAGAACACAACTTTTCAACGGCATACCACCCACAGTCCATTGGAAGTTGCGAAAAACTACACAGAACGTTGAACGAGTACGTAAGAGCATTCATAGACGAAGACAGAGAAAATTGGGATGTGTGTTGCAGAATGTTCACATACTGCTACAATACAACCCCTAACGCGTATCATGGATACACACCGTTCGAACTGTTATATGGCAGGAAGGTTAACCTACCGGAAGACCTTACACATGAGATTCAACCATGTTTCAATATAGATGCCTACTACAATGAGTTACGATACAAACTACAAAGCGCACACGAGAGAGCCAGAACCTTCTTATTAAAACACAAAAAAGAGCGGCAAGAAAAGAATAAGCTCAAAGCAACACCACAACACTTTAAAATAGGAGACCTAGTCCTTGTAAAAAGGGAAGAGAATGGTAAGTTTGATAGTCTTTATGTAGGTCCTTTCACGATAACAGAAGTAAATAACGTTAATTGTAAAATCAGAATAGAAAACAATAAAATCAAGCAAATACATAAGAATAGATTATATGCTTACAATCCGAAAACACAGTGAGTGACAAGTGTTACGAAACAATGTTGTTAAACGAACATTTTATATTATTTATGTATTTGCGTAGGCTTAGGAAGTTTGTATATAAAATAAATTTTTTGTATTGATTACAACACAGTATGGGTTGGTAGCACGACTTGCAAATTTCCCTCCCCGTAGTCGGAAAATTCCTAAAAAGGGAAGGTGTACAAGAATTCATCTGTACTCAGTAGATATATCTTAAAAACACCCTGTAATTATCTACGATAATTACTTTCAGTTATTTAAATGTCATCATAACAATATTACAACCTTCATTCGATTATATAAATATTGTTATCCTAGATCACGATTCACTAATAATTGCAGAGTCAATTATAAACACTTTTCATGGTCGATGCTGAATAGGCATTTCTAAATATATAAACAGCAAAACTATAACAAGGGAATTATTATTATTATATTAGACATTCGTCATTCTATTTTGATCAGACGTAATATTTCCACATTAAAGATAGTGTCGCTTTCTACACGAGACGTTCTTTGGGTGCGGTGCTACCAGCTTATGCTCATGCGAGTGTAAATAAAACAACTCAACAAGTAAAAGCGTATCAATTATTCCACCCTTCGGATAAGGGATAACCACCCTCACCGGGAGCAGATAGCCTTAGTGCCCAGGGCTGTCATAAGTGTATCTCTTACTAGTAGATTACTTACTTTGGTTACTTCTAAATCCATTCTTTATACACACAACCAAACTTATATAGGATCACCATCTATTTCAAAGTAATATTTCTTTCTTTTGAAAAAACTTGTTATTGTCGCGAAGAATAAAGGTTTTTATTGAAAATAAACAAATATAAGACAATCGGATAGTACAGCTGGGTACGGTACTTTTGCGTCCAAAAACGAAAATATGCCTCATGTGGAGTTATAGAACTTACAACGGGAAAATATTATTGATCTTGTGGAGAAAGTAATGTTCTCAGAGGGAAATAGCTGTAGAGATAGGCGTAACACTGGGCGTTCTCTCCAAAACCTATCCTAGGTAAGAGGAACTAGGAAAGCTCAAAATAAAGCAAGGGAAAGTCGCCAAAAAGTAATAACGGCTCGCCACGATCGTTTAATTGCCCAATCAGCTGGAAGACACCCAACCATTTCTCACCTGAAGCCGAAACAGTTGAAAGAATACAACTGGAGACAGTTATGGGTTCCCGAATTATCCAGGCAGCACAAGATTAATTGCCTAAGTTGGTGTCTTCACCACCAAAACTGGAACATTGGGAATTGACAAGATGTGCTATTTTCAGAAAAAGTCAGGATTTGTGTAAAATGAGATGACCCATGAAATTGTTTACTTAGAGGTCGAGGAAGACAAGGAAGAACGAAAACTGTCAGATCTGTTCACAAATATACAAGGGGGAGCGTAATGTTCTGGAGAGGAATTCTGATCCGTAAAAAAACTTCTTTAATTTTCATCCAATCAAGTTTAACTGCTCACAGGTATGTTTATAACCTGTAGTCAGGCTATGAAGAGGTGCAACAGGAGAAAATTTAATTTTATTGCATGGTAATGGACCTCCACATACCATTAGAGTGACTAGAGACATCATTGAAGCAGAAGGTGTCCCTTGTTTGGAGTGGCCTGCTTGCTCACCCGAGCTTAACCCTATGTAGTATTTGTGGGATATGCTTAAAAGAAAAATTAGAGCTCGCCGGAATAATCCACAAAACACCGCACGGCTAGTACAAGCTGCTCTTAAAGGATGGAGCAACCTACCACAACAAAATGTTATTAGGAGCGTGCCCACGCAAACTGAAGCTTGCAAAAGGACAAGAGGTGATAACACTGACTACCACAAAACACAAAAAAAAAATAAAAACAATTTAAACATTATTTGTTTTACATTGAAATTTTGTATGCTATTGACTTTAAAACAACTACTTTCAATTTGTTTGTTAAATACTTTATTGTTTTATTTAATTGTTATGTATTTGTTATTAAAATGCTTTAAAATAAAGATTGTTTGACTTCGTGTGTTCATTTTTTTTAAATTCGCACGAAATCAGAGTCACTGAAGGTGGATATGAGCTATTACCTCCGATTTCGTTCAACCTCCATCGATTTGCATGAAAATTGGTGAGTGCTTAGAGGATATCTCAAGAAACAAAGGTGACATGGTGCCAACTGGCGCTTTTACCCTCGGGGTGGATGCCACCCCTTCTCGTGGTGAAAATTATTTTATTAAAAATAATCCCATAATTAGACGGGGACAAATTCTAAGCAAAATTTGTTATATAAAGCTACTAAAATAAATCAAAACTTTTTGAGTAATTAAAGATAAAAAATTTTAATTTTTCGTAAGAAAAATGCATGTTTTTACCGATTTTTTCATAGATAACTCAAAAACTATAAGTTTTTACAAAAAAGTTATTATTGCCAAAATTGAAGCTAATAAAAAATTAAATAAACTCCTTACTAAAAAACCTTTTAATATTGACTAAAAGTGAGTTAGGTAACTGAATGCATATTTTTTTCGGCGAGTACCCAAATCTAAGTATTCAAGCTTAAATTACGGGAAAATGATGCATTTTATAACATAAACTTATTAAACATTTGTGAAAGTACTTAGAAATATCTATCAAATAAGATACCGAACAAGTTAACAGCATTAAAATTTATGCTCCAAAAATTTTTTAAACTTTATCTTTTAAAAATTTTTCCAAAAAATGTTATCGTTTTTTTTAATAACTCCGTTAATTTTTAAGATATCAGATTCACCTAAAAACAGTTTGAAAGGTAATTCCAAGAGCTATTAAAAAGTGTTGAATTTAATCTTTTAAACCTCTTACTTTTTTAAGAATCAAAGATTAAATGGCCAGGGTTACATGGTTCTGGCAGCAAAATTTAAGCTTTAAACGTTTCTATCTCGGTTATTTTTCACCCTACAGAAATGTTAACTAGGTATAACATTTGACATAGAAAAAATAAAATTGGGTTATTTACCATTTTTTACGTGTATTGAGTATTTTTATAGTTATTATCAAAAGAAAATGAAAATGATGATAATTTTAAAAATTCTGATTTTTTTAAATAATATCTTTTTTTCAAAAATATGCATTCTAAACCGGTGAAAATTGTTAAAATCATTACTTATGCTAATATAAAGAAATTTTTTGTAAGGATTACTATAAATTTTAATTTTTGTGGAAATGGCGTATTGTTTATTTTTCACTTTTTCCTAAAAAATTCGAAAGGATTCTCTTAGTTCATCATAACTTGGTTAATTTTGATGCTATTAACTTCTTCTGGAACTTATTTGTTAGGTATTCTGAAGTACTTTGATAAGTTTTTAGCACGTATATTTTATAAAATGCATCGTTTTTCCGTTATTTAAGCTTGAATACTTAGATTTGAGTACTCATCAAAAAAAATATACATTCAATTACCCAGAACTCACATTCAATTAACATTAGTTTAGTACTTTGAGTGAATTGTGTATTCAATTTATTGTCTTTAATTTTGGTAAGAATAACTGTTGTTGTAAAAGCTAATAGTTTTATAGTTTACGTGAAAAACAGCTTTAAAACATGCATTTTTTTACAAAAAAAAAAAATAAAATCTTTCATCTTTAATAACTCAAAAAGTATTGATTTATGTCAATAACTTAATATAACAAACTTTGCTTAGAATTTGTCCCTTTATCGATTTGTGGTATTATTTTTAATAAAATAATTTTCACCCCAGAAAAGGGGTGGCATCCACCCCCAGGGTAACAGCGCAAGTTGGCATCATGTCACCTTTGTTCCTTAAGGTCTCTTCTAACTGCTCACCAATTTTCATGAAAATCGATGGAGGTTCAACGAAATCGGAGGTGAAAACCTTCAGTGACTGCACTATGTGTGTATTTCGATATATGCAACTTCGGGATGTTAATATTGTTTAATAATAAGTGTTTACATACATTCTTCAAAGAACGAACAACGAATGAAAAACTTTAATGTTCAAACTATCGATTAATTACATAATTGTTATTGTTACAAATAAAAAAAATAATTAAAATACCTTATCCAAATACCGCTAAAACAATTAAAAAACGTGCACATATATACAGGCGCATAATTCACGATTTCGAGTAATTTGCACGTATCAGCACATAGTGAAAGGTTTAAATGAAATTGAAATTGATTATATAGTTTAAGGCGTAAAAAACTCAAAACGAAAATACTCAATGCCTATTAGTGACGGCAGGAATTAACTATTTAAAAACAAGGATGAGTCAGTTTAAATAGTGTAGTTAGTGTATTTCCAATCATTTTTGTTTTTTGTCTAGTTCTGTGATAAAGTTAAGGTAAGTTTTATAAATTTATCTTCTCCATTTTGATCTAAGAGTACGGGTTATTGTTTGATACTTTTCTCAATTGTCTCAGGTGGCCTATAATACATAGGCCTAGTATAAAGTTATAAAAAATTCATTCATGTCACATCCTAGAACTGAATTATTGACAGATAATCCAGTTTGCATTTAATATTTATTAATATTAGGGTCGTGTGCAACAATGATTTTTTTCGCAACCATTCAATAGCATTATTATTTATCAGTGTAGAGTAAACAGTAAGATTCCGAAGAACAAAGTGGATTTAGGGCAGGTAGATCATGCACAGATAACATTTTCTGCATAAGGCAATTATTAGAAAAACGTTCTGCTAGAAATCTAGAAACTCACATGGTATTTGTAGACTTAAAAAAAGCATACGATACCGTTCCCAGAGAAAAAATGTTTGAGGTATTACAACAAACCACTTTAAATAGAAAATACATCCAAACAATAAAAGATCTCTATGCTAATGCAACAACAGCAATTAAAATTGGAACGAAACTTTCAAATAGCTTTGAAACTTCGAAAGGCCTTTTACAGGGATGCTGTCTGTCGCCCACTTTATTTAAAATTTACCTTACATACAGTAGGAACAATGAAAGAATACCCATGAACGAACATATAAAACACGCTGTATTTTCCTGTCACCGTGCCACACAAAAAATTGGCCAGCGCAAGTACATGTAATAATTATTATTACATGTACTTGCGCTGGGCAATTTTCTTTGTGACACGGTGACAGGAAAATACAGCGTGTTTTATATGTTCGTTCATGGGTATTCTTTCATTTTTTCGACTGTAAAATATGTGTTAAAATATTGGACTAGGAAATGCCAAACAATGGAGATACCAGTAGGAGATTCTTATTTGTATACGTTGCTATTTGCTGACTACCAAGTTGTGATTGCTGCTGATAAAGATGACGCCAGTTACATGAATAGAAAATTGAAAGAAGAGTACCGAAAATGGGGTTTGGAAATGAGCATGGAGAAAACTGAGTACCTTGTAGTCGGAGGTGATACTGAAGAGTTAGAATTAGAAGGGGAATACATAAAAGGATGTGATGAATTTAAATATCTAGGTTCTATTTTTGACAAAAACTCCACATGCGATCAAGATATAGAATATCGAATAAGTCAAGGAAGAAAAGCTATAAAACAGCTGAATGGCATTTGGTGGAGTACAGGACTGCACAATCAGACAAAGAAAAAAATCTACCAAACTATCGTGGAAGGAATTGTCCTGTACAACTCGGAAGTGTGGGAAGTAAAAGACCGACAAAATAAAAGACTTCAAGCTTTAGAAATGGACGCGCTTAGAAGGAGCTGCAGAATATCTAAACTGCAACATGTCCCAAATGAAGAAATAAAAGAAAGAATGGAAGTAGAAAAGGATATTATAGACGGAATAGAACAAAAAAGATTAATATGGTACGGGCATGTCCAGAGAATGGGACCAACAAGATCGCCCAAGAAAATGATCCAGTATGCACCACCCGAGAGAAGAAAAAGAGGCAGACCGAAGAGAACATGGATACAAGATGTAGAGAAAGCAATGAACAGTAGACAACTCAACGAGGAAGATATTCGTGACCGAAAAGCATGGCGAATAGGATGCGGGAAACGGCGGATGCTGTAGAACACCCGATATATAATATATATAGTAAACAGTAAACAACCTGATCCCGAAAGAATGGGTAACATTAGACTTGCAAAATGTTTTAAAAACACATTTCACCTCCTGACAGAACAATTCTTGCAACTTTCGAAAAAACAGGTATATTTTAACACAGGTGTGCTGATTGTGGAAATAAGAGGCAAGAATGGAAACAATCGGGAGTTGGATGAAGAACTAGTGAATAATTCAAAAGTTCACAGAGTAAAAAATCCAAAGATCCCGAGTCATTATTGTTCCGAGTCATATTAGGCATAAAGCCTAATTTTCTACAAACCCAAAAAGTACCAATTGTTACTTTTGGTTTTTTTGAAAGTTTTCCTAATTTACCATACTTTGGAAAAAGACTTGTCCAGGCAAGAAAGGAAGAACGACTAAGAAACAACTGATTCTACTATTGTTTAAGCAGTGATTTCTTATCAACAGAAGGAAGCTTTATCCTTTTATTGCATTTCTATACGAGTACTAGCCGTTTTTAACTTTACAATTTCGGAACTGAATGGTGACAAAATTGTGCAATACTGCACCTGGGATGAATCAGAACAGAGGAAGATGGGTCACAGACATTCCAAATTGCGTGATCTAATATTTGCGTTGCTTAAATGACAAATCTGTCATATACAAATATGCGGTCACAACATTGGCAAACATAAAATCAATTATCTATGCATAAATTTCGGATTAAAGGTCGTATCCAAAACGAGGGAAAAGAAGCTCATGCAATCGATGCAAGACGATGACACCTTGTCTATCAAACTATCCATCTTACGGATCTTCATCGAAGTCTAATGACTCTTCTGATTACAGCTTAACCTCAAAGTATTTCTGCCGATAAAAAAAGAAAAATGGTATCTTAAATTTGCCTACTACTGAAAGGATAATACCTGTAATTCATTTTAAATTCTATAGATAGAAGCAACGAAGCACTAAAAAACCCAAAACCTAGGAATTTTGTGCAGTAAGATGAATCGTCATGCAACTTTTTGCATTCAATTCGAGAGAGTGTCAGGCAACTTTGTGAACTAAATTGATCTCCGGCAAAAAATTTTGTGAATGAGAAAATGCATTTTCAAAGTGCATCTCGAAGAGATGGAAAATGAAAATTTAGTACTCAGGAATTTATGGACGGAAATGAGTTAAATTTTTATATTTGGGGGGTTTTGGAGGTCAGTGAACACAAATTTCATGACCGCGATGACCTCCGAGGTATCTGGTGCCCAGGGTGGAGCTCGTCGTCTGGTACGATCGAATAATTCGCGGGACGACCGAATAATTCGCGAAATGAAGATTGGATCGAAATACTGAAAAACACGCGTTTAATCTTTTACAAAAATCTATCGAATGACGCTAAAAACGACTCCCCACTCCATCTCCTGGAGGTGGGGTGGGGATAACTTTAAAATCTTAAACGGAAACGCCCATTTGTTATTACAGATTTGGATTGCTTACGTAAAAATAAGCAACTTTTAATCGAGAAATTTTTTCGAATTGTGGATAGATGGCGCTATAATCGAAAAAACGATTTATCGTGATACCATAGGTAAATTATAGAAACGGTCTAATATCTCGAGAAATACACTTTCAAATAAAAGACCAAAAAATACGTATTTAATCAAGAACCTATCGAATAACATCATACACGACTCTGCACTCCACCCCCTGGAGGTGGGGTGGGGGTTAACCTTAAAATCTTAAATAGGAATCCCCATGTTTAATTTCAGATTTGGATTCCTCATGAAAATATAAGTAATATTTATTCAAAACATTTTTTAGAATTGTTAATATATAGGGTGTCCCAAAAGTAGTGGAACGGTCGAATATTTCGCGAACTAAACATCGGATCCAAAAACTGAAAAATACGTATTCAATCATTTTCAAAAATCTATCCAATGACACCAAACATCAACCCCCACTACACCCCCTGGAAATGGTGTGTGGGGTAACTTTAAAATCTCAAATGGAAACTCCTAGTTTTTTTTGCAGATTTGGATTCGTTACGTAAAAGTAAGCAACTTTTATTCAAAACATTTTTTCGAACTGTGGATAGATGGCGCTATAATTGGAAAAAACGATTTATCCTGATACCATAGGTAAATTATAGAAACGGTCTAATATCTCGAGAAATACACTTCCAAATGAGAAACCAAAAAACAGGTTTTTAATATTTTTCGAAAACCTATTGATAAACACCAAAAATGACCCTCCAACTCACCCCCTGGAAACGGGGTGGGGGATAAATTTAAAATCTTAAATAGCAACCCACACTTTTTATTGCAGATTCGAATTCGTCATGAAAAATTAAGCAACATTTATTCGAAACATTTTTTAAAATTGCTGATAGATGGCGCTAATAAATCGTATTTTTCCAATTAAAGCGCCATCTATCAACAATTCTAAAAAATATTTCGAATAAATGTTGCTTAATTTTTCATGACGAATCCGAATCTGTAATAAAAAGTGGGGGTTGCTATTTAAGATTTTAAAGTTACCCCCCACCCCACCTCCAGGGGGTGGGTTGGAGGGTCATGTTTAGTGTTATTCGATAGGTTTTCGAAAAGTATTAAAAACATTTTTTTGGTTTCTCATTTGGAAGTGTATTTCTCGAGATATTAGACCGTTTCTATAATTTACCTATGATAGCAGGATAAATTGTTTTTCTCAATTATAGCGCCATTTATCCACAGTTCGAAAAAATGTCTTGAATAAAAGTTGCTTACTTTTACGTAACGAATCCAAATCTGCAAGAAAAACTAGGGGTTTCCATTTGAGATTTTAAAGTTACCCTCCACCCCACCTCCAGGGTGTGTAGTGGGGGTTGGTGTTTGGTGTCATTGGATAGATTTATGAAAATGATTGAACACGTATTTTTCAGTTTTTCGATCCGATGTTTAGTTCGCGAAATATTCGACCGTTCCACTACTTTTGGGACACCCTGTATATGGCGCTAATAAATAGTGTTTTTCCGATTATAGCGTTAGCTATCCCTAATTCTAAAAAATGTCTCGTAGAAAAGTTACTTATTTTGACGTAAGGAATCCAAATCTGCAATAAAAAATGGGGGCTCCCATTTAAAATTTTAAACGTACACCCACCCCACCTCAAGGGGGTGGGGTGGAAAGTCGTGTTTTATGTTATTCGATAGGTTCTTGAAAAATATAAAAGACGTATTATTTTGTTTTTAATTTGGAAGTGTATTTCTCGAGATATTAGACCGTTTCTATAATTTACCTATGATATCACGAAAAAATCGTTTTTTCCGATTATAGCGCCATCTATCCACAATTCTAAAAAATGTCTCGAATAAGAGTTGCTTACTTTTAGGTAAGCAATCCAAATCTGCTATAACAAATGGGATTTCTATTTAAGATTTTAAAGTTACCCCCACCCCACCACCAGGGGGTGGAGTAGGGTGGTCGTGTTTAGTGTCATTCGATAAATTTTTGAAAAATATTGAACACGTGATCGAATCTTCATTTCGCGAATTATTCGATCGTCCCGCGAATTATTCGGTCGTCCCAGGCGACGAGTTCCCATCTGGGCAACAGGTACTTTGGAGACCATCGCAGTCATAAAATTCGTGTTCAGTGACCTCCAAAACCCCCAAGTATAAAAATTGAACTCATTTCCGTCAATATTTCCTGAGTCCTAAATTTTTTATTTTCCATCTCTTCGAGATGCAATTTAAAGATGCTTTTTCTCATGCACAACAATTTTTGCCGGAGATCAATTTAGTTCACAAAATTGCCTGAGACTCTCACGAATTGAATGCAAAAAGTTGCATGACGATTCATCTTACTGCACAAAATTGCTAGGTTTAATGCTTCGTTGCCTCGTCTAAGAGTTTTTTTTTTTTTTTTTTTTTTGAGTGAATTTGATGGCCTTGGCCGAGCCAATTAGCCAGACATTTTGTTATTTTAAAAACAAACAAATTTGATTTTTCAATCAGAGGAATTTTTTCTGTATTTCTAACTCTAAATACATAACAAACTAACATTATTATCTACAATTATTATCTAAATAATACTCTGTTTTGGTTGTTCATTTTTTTTTGTAAATTTTTATTTTTTTTTGTATTTTTTTTTTGTATTTTTTTTTTTGTATTTTTTTTTGCATTTTTTTTATATTGTTAATTTGTTTTTTTTTATTAATTTTTTTATTGTTATTTTTTATAAATTGTTTTTTTTTTACTACGCTAAGACGTAAACCCGATTCATCCTCGCGGAGGTTTACATCTTCTTAGTTTTTTTTTGCATTTTTTATAGTATTTTTTAGAAAGATAGTTAAGTTTCTGATTTCGCACAGTACTTTTTTCGAAAATTGTTTCAGTTAGACTGCAAAAGGTTATTTTTCTGGTGCCACGAAAAGCTTTTTTAACATTTCTTTTCTCAATATACACTCAACCAAATTTATATGGAATCACTATGCATTTGAAACCTGCAGCTTTTGGAAGTTAGGTGTAAATATTTTAGTTGAAACGATAAGAAGAAGAGTTGCCGTGCCCAAGGACTATTGATCGTGGACCGTGCACAAGATTGATCATGTTAATTGGTATATTCAATACCAAAACTGGAATATTGGAAATTGGAAAAGTGTGTTATTTTCAAACGAAAGTAGGACTAGGGAATTAAAATTTCCGGAAAATTGGGTACAGGAAAAAAACCTGTTTTTTTTTTGAAAAAAAAAACAGGAAAAAAACCGAAAATACGGAAAAGTTTAAATTTGTTACAATATACTAAACAGATTCTGCGTCCCGTATTAAAATCGATAAATTTGTAGAATTGGATAGATCTATATTATCAGAAGTGCCTTTTGTCTTTAATTATAAAAGACACAATATTAAATATTCTCCAACAAGTTGACCAGACTAGTTCTCTTATCGAAAGCTTGCTAAAATATGTTGAAGAACGCTACGGATTTTGTTCTAAGTAGATTCACTTTGCAGCCAATCTTCTTGGTGCTCGCTTAATGAAGAGCAATTGAATGAAGACCAACTAATGGAAGCTATAGACTTACATTTCTGAAATGGCTCATTCACTAAATCTATATGTAGCGAAGTTGGTGGCAAATCTGGCCCAATTTAGAATAAAAACTGGATTCTATTGGTCTAAATTCTCTATGGGATAATGCGAATAATACTCATCCCGTTATATGGTGGTAAGGTTTGTGTACATCGCAGCCACTTATGCCAATTGCCTCCCGAATTTTAAATGGATCTCCATCTTCCGCCTCTTCAGAAAGAAACTGGTCTTTACACAGCCTCATACATACAAGCAAACGAAATATATTATTACAGGATAAAATTCAGAAGTTGTTGCTGTTTATTTAAATTTGGTTATAAACGAAAAACAGATATTCATTTACGATGCTAGACCAGATCCACTTTTAAAAGAAATTGACAAAAATCATGTTGTTTTATCCGTCCAGGATGATGAGGCAGGGTTCGAGTCTGAATCAGATGCTTGGTCTGAAGATTCAGACTCAGATTAAAATATACCACTGACCGCTTTGGTTAAATAATGTACTTTCTACGTTTGAAATTTCGGTTTTGATACTTTGAATTACTTATTAGATAATAATTATAATTTTTGACCGTATACATATACGTCATGTTTGTATTTATATCTTAGATATTATTATTATTTTTACAAAATATATTTGAGTTTAAAATTGGTATTTTTTCACGTTTCAAGTCTCAATGAAAAAATATTTAAATTTTCCCATTTTTTCCAATTTTTCCAGTGGTCTGGAAAAAAACGGAAAAAACCTGTTTTTTCCCAATTTTTCCCGTTTTCAGATGATTAACGAATTCGTGTACTTAGAGGGCAAGGAAGACAAGCAAGAACGGAAACTACCAGATTTATTCATAAATATAAAATAGTAGGGTCATGTTCTGGGGAGGAATTATTCTGGGATAAAAAATCCTTTAATTTTCATCCAACCAACTTTAATAGCTCGCAGGTATATTGATTTGGTTCTATAACCTGTAGTTAGGCTCCTAAGAAAATTTAATTTAGCATTTATTAATTCGCTTAAAATAATAAAAAATATCAGATGATTTCATATAAGTTTGGTTGAGTGTACGTTGTTATGCATGTTATGCATATGAAGATCACAGGGAAAGAACTTGATAAGTCCAATTTTTGACATTTGTCGTTTTTGATACCAATTTGTAACTTTAATTACATGATTTCTAGAGTAACACAATACAGAGTAATAACTTGATAAGTCAAAAAAAATAAGTGTTTAAAAAAACCCTGTACAGAAAAAGAACTTGACATGTCCATTCCAAACAGGGGAAAACGTTGATAAGTCCATGTAATTAATATGCAATAATATACAGGGTGTCCCAGACTAACTTACCCACGCTATATCTCTTAAAGGAATAGAGATTTTCGAATGGGACAAAAGGTGATATATTCTACTTGTAATACACTTTATTATAACGTACAAAAAAATCATCCCCTAAATAATCATCCCTTAGTTACAACCCATAACTTTAATTTTTTTAATAGCACCCTATATATTTTTTTATAGTTTTGGATGTGGTCTTCTATTGTCTATTCAACACATTTTTTGAAAATAAAATCGGTTCGTAAATAACCAAGAAAAAAAAGTGGACAACATCAATCCCAAATAGACTACTTCATGATAAGGAAAGAAGACATACGTGAATGTAAGGACTGCAAGGTAATAGTGAGTGAGACAGTAAGCCAACAACATAAGCTGCTTCTTCTGGACATCGAAGTAAAAAGCGAAACTAAACAAAAATATCGGAGAGGACCACAAAAAATCAAGTGGTGGCTGCTGAAAGATGAGAAAGAAGGTCTATTCAGGAGAAGAATAGTAGAAAAAATATGTTGGAACATGAAAGGAAGCCCTAATACAATTTGGAGAAAAATGGCCAGTAGTATTAGAGAGACTGCTATTGAAATACTTGGGAAAACGTCAGGAAAAAAGTTTGAGCATAAAGAGACTTGGTGGTGGTCAAACGAAGTACAAGGAAAAATAAAAGAGAAGAGAATATTATATAAAAAGTGGCAAGAAACCAGATCCGACATAGATCTTCAAAACTATATGGTGGCGAAAAAGGAAGCGAAAGTAGCAGTAGCAAAAGCCAAAGCAGAAGCGTATTCAAACCTATACGATCAACTTGATACCAGGGAAGGCGAAACGAAGATATATAAAATAGCCAAACAGAGAGCAAAGAAAGCAAAAGATTTTAATCAGATTAGATGTATCCGAGATGAAAATAATAAAATACTAGTTCACGAAAGGGAAGTCAAAAAGAGATGGAGAAAGTACTTTGACAGCTTATTAAATGAAGAATTTGACAGACAGCCTGTAGAGCCAACGGAGACAGTAGCAGCAATGGTCACCAAAATAACCAACGAGGAAGTGGCTCAAGCGCTTCAAAAAATAAAGAAAGGAAAAGCGGTAGGACCAGATGATATTCCTGGGGAAGTATGGAGAGCATTGGGAGAGACAGGAACAAGGTGGCTAGCAGGTCTATTTAATAGAATTATGGAAGTCGGACAAATGCCAGACGAATGGAGAAGCAGTATACTGGTACCTGTTTACAAAAACAAGGGAGATATACAACAATGTACAAACTACAGGGCTATAAAACTGCTTAGCCACACCATGAAAATATGGGAAAGAGTAATTGACAGACGGATACGTGAAGAGACCGAAATATCCGAGAATCAATTTGGCTTTATGCAGGGTAGATCAACAACAGATGCAATTTTCATTATAAGGCAATTGATGGAAAAATACAGGAGTAAAGAAACAAACGCTCATATGGTATTCATTGATCTTGAGAAAGCATATGATAGAGTTCCTCGAGAGATTCTGTGGTGGGCACTCAATAAGAAAGGAGTCCCTGGTGAATATGTAAAGATTGTGAGGGATATGTATGAGGGAGTAACGACTAGTGTTAGGACAGGTGTGGGAGAGACTGATAAATTTCATGTGAAAGTAGGATTGCACCAAGGTTCTGTGCTTAGTCCGTATTTATTCTCATTAGTTGTGGACCAGATAACAACGAAACTACAGGGTAACATTCCATGGTGCTTAATGTATGCTGATGATGTCGTGTTAGTAGGAAATAGTGAAAGAGACCTAGAACAAAAACTGGAACAGTGGAGACAAGCTCTGGAGGAAAAAGGTTTAAAACTTAGTAGGACAAAAACAGAGTATTTGGAATGTTCATTTAAAGATGGAGCTACTACAAATAAAATGGTATCTTTGGATGGTGAAATGATTGTGAAAAGCAATAGTTTTAAGTACCTAGGATCGGTACTACAGAGTAATGGAGAAATATATGGAGATGCATGCAGTAGAATTAGGGCTGGATGGATGAAGTGGAAAGAAGCGAGTGGTGTGTTGTGTGACAGAAAAATTCCAATGAAGCTGAAGGGAAAATTCTATAAAACAGCCATAAGACCGGCTATGATGTACGGAACTGAATGTTGGGCAGTGAAAAAGAAAGAGGAACAACGAATGCATGTGGCGGAAATGAGAATGCTTAGATGGATGAGTGGAGTGACAAAGAAGGATAAAATTAGAAATGAGTATATTAGGGGAAGTCTAGGTGTGGCACCAATTGATGCCAAAATGAGAGAGCATAGGTTAAGATGGTTTGGTCATGTTCAACGTCGAGACGTTAATCACCCAATACGAAGAATAGCTGAAGTGCAGATTCCTGGAAGAAGTAGGAGAGGAAGACCAAAGAAGACCTGGGGGGAGGCGATAAGGCAGGACATGTTGGTAAAGGGGATTAACATTGATATGACCCAAGACAGAATTGTGTGGAGAAATGCAATTAGGGAAGCCGACCCCGCATAGGGATAAGGCAAAGAGAATGATGATGAAATAACCAAGAAAATATCAGTTTAGTTTTGTTAATTGTGTGTCCCAGACTAATTTATCAAGGCTATATTTCATAAACGAATAGAGATTTTCGAATGGGACAAAAATAATCTCTATTACATTTGTAATAAACTTTAATATGGCCTAGAAAAAAAATATCCTCTAAATATTCATCCCTTAGTTACAACCCTTTACTTTATTTTTTTTAATAGCACCCTGTAAGTTAGGGATGAATATTTAGGGGATGAATTTTTTCTACGCCATATGAAAGTGTATTACAAATGGAATAGATCAGTTTTTGTGCCATTCGAAAATCTCTATTCGTTTAAGAAATATAGCCTGGATAAATTAGTCTGGGACACACAATTTAACAAAAATAAACTGATAGTTTCTTATATACGAACCGATTTTATTTTCAAAAAATGTGTTGAATAGACAATAGACGATAAAAGACCACATCCAAAACTATACAAAAATATACAGGGTGCTATTAAAAAAATTAAAGTTAGGGGTTGTAACTAAGGGATGATTATTTAGGGGATGATTTTTTGTACGCCATATTAAAGTGTATTACAAGTAGAATATATCACCTTTTGTCCCATTCGAAAATCTCTATTCGTTTAAGAGATATAGCGTGGGTAACTTAGTCTGGGACACCCTGTAGATATTTAAAAAAACTAAAATGAAAACCAACCACCAATATATCATTTTTTTTCTTTTTAGTAGTAATTAATAATTGGAAGATGTATTTTAATGTTTTAAAATCATATTCACATTTTTAGTGTTTTAAACTTTAAAATGTTCTCCTGAACAAAACCAAAAATGTGACATCAAGTTATTTTCCTGTGGTCTTCATATATTTATTGTTTCTGTGTGCGACAACTACGTATGTAGTCAAATACCTTTTATAACATATTGCATAGTATTGTCAAACCGCTGCTTTATAAATCAGTGCATGTTTATCCACTGAGCGCTTGGGGCTGGCGCCCAGACGCACTTTCCTTTTAATTATAAAAAATAAAGTCGCTCAATAATTTATATATTTTCCGAAAAAAATCGCATACGCAGATACGCCAATACACTGCAAACGCCTTTGTTACATCTCTTCACGACGCCTATACACAGTGCCGTAGTCTAGCCCCACAGGGGCCTCGTGTCGTCAGTGTTTGTGTCGGAGCCCTTTTCCAAAAACTACAGAAAAATGTCAGATTTCGCCATGTCATTGATTAAAAACTACCCAGGTAGTGGGTAAAAACTGTGTAGGTTATTAATCAATGGCTATGTCTCGAATTGTATCCAAAATAATCGCAAAAACGGAGTTTTTTTAGTTTCTACTAATTTCATTTTGAATTGTGGGGCTTAAATAATAATTTATCTCACTTGTCGGCTTTAAAATAAGTTCTTTTAAAATAGGAACAAAATAAGTCCTTTTGAAATAGTTAAACGAAAGACAAAAATAGATATACATAAATCTAATTCATAGATAAGGAATAAAAATAAAATAAAAATTCCATTTTTATTCAGTTGCAATGCGAAGGTAAAACAATCTTATTTTTCACTTAGAATACGGAGCGCAGTCCAGCACTCTGAATCGACGATTTTCGACTCTTATTGGAGTCTCATCGGAGAGACGTAGGCCTGCTGCACCATACTCTAAGCGACCAACAACGAGAGTTTATCCCCTAGTAGTGACGCTAGTCACCTAATCCATTCACGTCAGTTGCGGTGTGGGGGATAAACTCTCGTTGTTGGTCGCTTAGAATATGGAGCAGCAGGTCCACGTCTCTCCGATGAGACTCCAATAAGAGTCGAAAATCGTCAATTCAGAGTGCTGGACTGCGCTCCGTATTCTAAGTGAAAAATAAGATTGTTTTGCCTTCGCATTGCAACTGAATAAAAATGGAATTTTTATTTTATTTTTATATTGGTCTTTACTTCTTTGAGTAACTAGGTCCATTTTCCTAAAATTTACCAGCTAAACAGACGGGGTCGTGAATTGTAAGTTTTTTTAATTCCCTCTTTTCTTCTTCGCTTCAGCATCCATCTGGCTTGCAATTTTTAGAAGCCATGGAGGTGTCACCAGGGAAATGGACCAATCATTTTTAATTTAAAAATCTTTTAGTAATATTATAAATAATTGCTATTAGGATTGAAAACTTTACCTTTACCTAAATAAAGAATAGTTATTCTCGAAAATGCCAATATCCAAACAATAGGTACCACAGGGCTACACGACACACTCTTTCAAATATTCAAAAGTAAAGCGATTACAAAAATTGCAATTTGGCATTATACAGTGGCCTCTAAGGCTAGCATTCCACTTGCGATTTGTAGTAGCAGAAAATCTAGAGTCTAGAAAATTAGTCGCTATTTTCAGAATAGCGAATTGAATGCTACAAGGATGTAACATCAGATGTTATATATGTTTTTTTAATCTAGAGATAAACAAGAAGTTAAGACGTCAATTAATACTTTATGCGAGAAACATAAAAACGATGTTGATGAAACCAAAGAGAACTTGCATAATGAAATTACCCATTTTGTAACGTTATGCCAAAATTTTAATAAACATACAATTTATGAAAAATTTGATATCATCCAGGATGTAAGAGCAACTTTCCCAATATTTTAACTTTACTGCAAATTTATTTGACGATACCAATTTCTAATGCGTCAGGCGAGCCGGCGAGCGGTCTTTTTCGGCTTTAAAAAGAATAAAAACATATTTTTAACGTCAAATTTGGGTCAAGGAAACCTAGACGCATTATCACTATTGTATAATATAGAGAATGAAGAACTGGAGAAAATGAATTACGATAATATTATATGGCAGTTTGCGAATGCCAAGTCAAGAAAAAAAGTGATCTAATTTTTGTCTTTATGTATTTTTTAGAATATGTTTTTTTGCTTGTCATATATTGTTTTGTGGAACTTTCTGTTTTTTATTTATGTATTTAAATGTATTTTTTGGATTATTTTTTACGTTTGCTGTTATTCTTGCTTGTTTAAAAAAATATTTTTATGGATTTTACAATAAACCTTTATAGTTAATGCATCTGTTTTCTTTTTAAAAAATTGACAACGAATAGCAATGAAGGGGGCTCCTAAAAACCTCTAGCGCCCAGGTCCGGAAGTTAGGTTAAACCGGCACTGTTATAAATACATAGGTACTTTTAATAATTGGTATATCAATTTTTGGAATTATCTTTGACGTAGATATGGTATAGGTATGTCGACGACAAACTGTAACTTTCTCAGATTCCGGGATTTTCGCGATTGCCTACTTATTTATACAATTCAACAACTAACTAAAACCAGAAACCAAAATCCTAACGTGCATATTAAGTATTTGTTTATTCATGCAAACGAAAACAATACCATTTCTTGAGTAGTCTACTAGAAGCTGCACGTGTAGAACCGCATATTATCTTGTCGTGTACCTATGTAATGTATCTAATAGTTATATAATGACCGTGAAAAGTGTGTTTAATTATTAAAAGAACGTGGAAACTGGTTTTTTGTGTACATTTAGTGCGTTTTTGTTTTAGAATAATAGACTAGGAAGTGATTGTTGTGGAAGGCAGTACAATTTGTAAAGATGTAAGTATTTTTAAAATACGGACTAATTCTCGTTTTGGACAATTTCTAAATGATTTTGTTAAAAATGCTTAATATTCCATCTATAAATATGTACTATAAATTAAAGTTCAAACCATTTTGAGATGATGTTATGTGAAAATAATTACCAATGTTTTTTATTTAAATTAATCTTGCACTATTTAATCTTACTACTGCCTTGTTTGTTTACATGAAAATTTTTCTTATTTTTAGTGTTCACACCATCGACTAGACTTGCTGTTACATTTCTATTGTATCACTTAATCACTTTGTATCTATGGGTTCCTTCATTTTTTTTAATCTTCGCGTCATGATTTACTCCGCAAATTGGCATCATATTTTACATTTGCTTTACATAGTGGAATTTTGAGGTTCTTTGTCTTCTTCTATTCTTCTCCCCTACACCTACTTCCAGTAGGTTGGAATTTGGGATCAACCGTTCATTTTCTTCTGTGTTGGACTAGGGTATTAAATTCTCATTATTAAATCATAATATAATATATTATCACGTTTGATTTTAAGTAACAATATTAGTTTTGCAAACATTATCCCAAAATGAATTTGTTATTAGCCATGGAATTAATTAGCACAAGTTCTGTTAAGAAAAAGAACACACCTATATTTCGTAATTGATATTATGACGGTAGTTCGGTTAGAATTGTTCTAAATATAAAATCATCTTGTATCCGTGTATCCCAGAGAACGGCAGTTCTAGCCAGTGGCGCACAACCCCCGTACATGCAACACTATTTATATACACGAAATTTTCGATTTTCTAAATCAGACTGAATTGAAAATTGGCCCAAATCCCATCTTAAAATTTAGGAAAATTCTCGCCCATCCATATGTCAACCATCCATTTTGGTTCAAGGGTGTGGATTTTACGGCCCCTCCCATTTAGGATCTGTTTTTCGTTCTCGTCCCCAAAACTCCCAAAAATTTCAAAAATTTAGGTCCGACCTTTGCGACTTCTGATAGTACTGATCATTACTTTTCCAACGCATGTTTAATTTTGAAAATCGGTTATACCCTTCAAAAGTTACCGAGCTCAGAAGTATGACTAAATTTCTATTTAAAAAGCGGAATATGTTTGTATGTATGTTTATGTCATGTGTATGTATATGTGTACAAAAATATGTATGTGGAAAAGTTACACCGATCTAAATTTTTGCTCTGTTTGTCAAGAAGAGGTCAGGGCCGATTCAGAACCGGTGTAGTTTGTGACTTTCGACCACCCGTAAGCCAGCTATAGGACTGGGTAGGTAAAAAACGACATATTTTGGGGGTATATACAGGAGAGGGGAGAAACAGGAAAACCATAAATACACCATATCACTAGCGTTGAGTTAAGCTTTCAAATGGTGATTAAGCGGCCAGGATCAGACATACGCACGGCTCAGTATAGCCGAAAAACTGAAAAACTAAACTTTGAAATTTTTAGTTTCTCGACAATTACTCAAAATTTCAATCTACGAATTGCGCCAATAACTGAGCGTTTGTAGGAGGACTCTAGACGCGTCTAACGTTGTATATCTCATATCTGGGAAAATTCGAATTTTTAAGGTATGGACTTCATTAATGTGATCAAATCTATTTCCTATGGGAAAAAACGGATTTTCAAGCTCAATAATTCCTGTAGTACCTTCAGTTATTATACTTGGCCTTGGATGCATCAAATACTATTTGTCAAAACGTTTCAAACTCATGTTTAGTGATCAAAATCGGTTAAGCCGTTTGGAAGTGATCGAACTCCAAAAGTATAATCCATTTAACCATTATCGCCGAAATGGTTTATGTAGTTGTAGTGGTTACGACGCTAAATTTGATCGGGCAATCCAAGTTCACTTACCGGCCATCTCAATATTTTTTTTCAATCTATTTCGAATAGAAAAAAAATCTAGTGTACATTTGATGGACACTAGATAATTTGGGAGATAATGCGAGAAAGACGACCGTTTATAACGCTTAACGTGTAATCGAGAAATATTATAGTCAACTTCATACATTTATTTTATAAATTACTTCTGAAGGAGGATAAAAAACCGCTAAACGCCGTAAAAATTAGTGGTGCATACAATATTTCAGCTACAAAAGGGCTGATATGAGTATTACGTGACGCGAAAATATATTTTCAGTTTGATGTAAAATAAAATTCTAGTTTTATTTTAAAAAAATTTTCCATAATATTTGCTAAATTTGAAGTCAATCGCGCCACAAAAAAGTAACTTTGATACAGTTTAAATTTTGAAGTCCTTTTGTGGTGCGTTTTATTTCAAATTTAGTAAATATTATGGAAAAATATTTTAAAATAAAACTAGAGTTTTATTTTCCATCAAAACAAAACATATTTTCGCGCCAAGTAATATTCATATCAGTTCTTTTTATAGCTGAAATATTGTAGGCGCCACTCATTTTTACGGCGTTTTGCGGTTTTTTATTCTTGTATAAGAAGTTCTTCAAAGTTATTTATAAATTAAATGTATGAAGTTGAATGTAATATGTCTCGATTACACGTTAAGCGTTATAAATGGTCGCCTTTGTCGCGTTATCGTCCAAATTATCTAGTGGTTACGACACTAAACTTGTGATAGGAAAATCCGAGTTCATATCGCAGCCATCCCAATACTTTTTTCAATATAATTCTTTGTGTACATCGAACATACCTGCACTAGATTTTTTTTGTTGGGAATAGATTGAAAAAAAACTATGGTGATGGCTGACAAATGAACTCGGATTGCCCGATCAAATTTAGCATTGTAACCACTACAACTAGGATATTTCGACGATAATGGTTAAATCGATTACAATTTGGAGCTCGATAACTTTTGCATGGCTTAACCGATTTTAATCACTAAACATGAGTTCGAAAGGTATTGACAAGTAGTGTCTGATGCATCTAAGGTATATTATGATAACTAAAAGTATTATAGGATTTAGTGAGCTTGATAAACGGTTTTTCGCAATGGAGCTGCATTTGATCATACTTATGATAAGGTAAAAATTCAAATTTTCACAGATATGAGATATACACCGTTAGACACGTCTAAAGTCCTCCTACAAACACTCAGTTATTGGCACAATTTGTAGATTTAAATTTTGATTAATTGCCCAAAAACCAAAATTTTAAAGTTCAGTTTTTCAGTTTTTTGGCTTTACTGAGCCGTGTGTATATCCTATCCTGATCACTTAGACACCATTTGAAAGCATAACTCAAACTCTATTGATTTGGTGTATTTGCGGTTATCATGTCTCTCTTTTAACCTATGATATAAACATAACATGTTGTACTGACCCAGTCCTATAGCTGGCTTATGGATGGTCAAAAGTCACAAACTACACCGGTTCTGAATCGGTCCTGACCCCCTCTTGAAACACAGAAAAAAAATAAGATCGGTGTAACTTTTCCACACACTTACACACATACATACAAACATTTCCCCCTTTTAAATAAAAATTAAGTCAAATTTCTGAGCTCGGTAACTTTTGAATGGTACAACCGATTTTTAAAATTAGACATGCGTTGGAAAGGTAATGATCAGTACTATCAGAAGTCGCCGAGGCTGACAAATGTTTGTACTTTTTGGGAGTTTTGGGGACGAGAACGAAAAACAGACCCTAAATGGGGAAGACCGTAAAATCCACACCCTTGGACAGAAATGGATGGTTGACCTATAGATGGGCGAGTCTTTTCCTAAACTTTAAAACAGAATTTGGCCCATTTTAGGAAAATTCCGTGTATATAATATAGTGTCTAATGCAGGGAGGTTGTGCGCCACTGGCGAGAACTGCCGTTCTCTGGGATTTAGAAGTTATAAAGTAGATGTGTTTAAATTCAGATGTAATTTGGATACGATATGGTCCATGAGAGTAAACATAAGAGTTAGAATATACCATACATATTTTCATTAGACCTATTATGAAGTATTAAAACAAACGAGGGAAGACAAGGTAGAAGACCTCGGTAGAAGTAAAATATTATGTAAGTTTTGCTTAGTCAAAAAATTTCTTAATTGAAATTTACGTTCCATCATAATACTAATTTACGTAACAAGTTCCGAAAGTGATATTCTACGAGACGAGTAGGAAGTTTCCAGGGCGAGCGGTAGGCAGTACCGGCGCTAGGCTATAAGGTGCCCGCCTGAAAAACTAGCATAGCCGCTCTTCGGTTTTATTAAGTTAGTATTTTGTATAACACCAGCAGAAAAAAGCTCATTTTGGCGCCCCCAAATGGGAAGCGCCCGCCTGCAGTGCATCCCTTGCAGGCCCGTTATCGCCGGCCCTGAGCGAGTCACATCAACTTAATAATTAAGGCAATTAATTATACAAGTAATAACAGTTATCCAAGAACATTCAAAAGCCATCTTTAAAGATAGTGATGACACTGTCAAGTAAAGTTTACATATCCATACCAGTCAGAATTTTACTACAAGTAATTTGCTGTGTAAAGACAGAAAATGTAGGGATAGCCGTAAAATATTTGCGAATTATATACCGATGGCCTTAAGTAAACATTTTTCGTTGGTGGAACGAAACTCAACGGGAGTTAAGTAAAAATTATTTCTTAAGATCAAATTTTCACTTAAGTCACGTTGGTGGAACTGGCCGCTAGAAAATATTTAGAGTATCATAAATGAATATATTAAAAAGCATTAAAAAGCCAAGAAAAATTAGAAAAAGCCTTGTAGATCGATAAAACAAATCCTCTTTGTTTAAGTAAGGTGTCTAAGACAATGCGAAGCCAGTAACAACGACTTCTACACAACACTTTTTGCACATTCGAACCTTCTTTTTCTTCTTCTTCTTCTTCTTCTTCTTCTATATAAGCAATTCTGCTTGTTAATTGGCGGATTGATACCTCTATGGAAGGTTTTCACTCCATATTTTGCGCGGTCGGCCGATACTTCTACCGATCGGTGATTTATCTCTTGCTATTTTTGACCACAGGTGTCTACCCCATTCTGGTTATGTGGTTATTCCATTCTTTTTTCCTGGTTTAGTGTCCATTCGTTTATATACTGTACGTAACATTGTTTTTTAGTATCTTCACTCCTGTAATTCTTCTCAGTACTCACATCTCTGCTGTTTCCAGTAGTCTGTGTTGTGGCTGTATCAGGTCTTGTTTCTGATGCATATATCAATATTGGTCTTACACTGGCTTTATAAATTCTTGACTTCATCTCAGTGTTAATATGTCGGTTTCGCCATACAGTGTTTCTAAGGCAGCCTGCCAGTCTATATGCTTTCTGTACTTGATCTCTCACTTCTTTGTCCAGGTCCCCGTAACTTGACAATGTAATTCCAAGGTATTTTACTTCCATTACTTGTTCAATACTGATACCATCAATTTCTATTTTGCATCTGATTGGTTCTTTACTGATTACTATTGTTTTAGTTTTCTGAGATGAATTTGTCATATTGAATTCTTTTGCTCTTATGTTGAATCTATCTGTGGACTAATCTTTGTAGACTACTTCATCTTGGGCTATCAATATTGCATCTTTGATGATTTCATCCATGATTAAATTGAAGAGCATAGGACTCAATGAGTCTCCCTGTCTTATTCCGCTGCCTATATCTATAGGTTCAATAGTTGTCCATTTATTCTGACTTCCATTTTGTTGTTTTGGTAGAGGTTTTCCATAGTTTTTATGATATCTAGGGGGACTTCTCTATTACATAGAAGATGGATTACATCTTTGAGTCTTACTCTGTCAAATGCTTTCTTTAAGTCAATCAGACATAGAAATGCTGATCTATTATACTCTAGTGATTTCTCAGTAATTTTCTTTAACCCTATTGTTCATCTGCTAAACTTATCCTCTGATTCATTAGGTCTTGTAAAATTTTAGTTTTAAGTTTTAGTTTTCTGGCTGCTGCATTCGACCCTAAGTTACGCAATCAAATCCAAACAAAATGACCGCGATAACTATGAAAAAAGCTTAGAATTATTACAGATTTGCATCGCGGAATTTCCACAATACAAGACATAACACCGCTTAAACTTTTTTTGTTCTGATTTTTGGGTCTTGGTTTTGAATGGAACCTTTAGAAACTGACGGAATAAAAAATTCGCACAAACCGTCTAGGAAGCAATATGGCAACATGCGTATCTGGATCATAAACCCTTTGCATGATTATACCTATTATACAGCGTCGAACTATTGGATGTCATCAAGACAGATGAAACAGACACTTTTCAACTATTTATTCAGAATCAGGTACATAATTCATATATAAAACTACAACTTATCTAAAACGTATCATCAGGAATCTTAGTAAATGTTGATGGGGATGCCAAGTCAAAGGAAAATATACAATCTAGGGATGGACGTGAGCCGAGCCGTGCCGAGCTTTTGACAAGCTTGATTTCAGCTCGAAATTTCGAGCCGAGCTCGAGATAGAAGCTCGGCTTGAACTTCGAGCTGCAGGCTGAACTCGTGGCTCTTGTCGGCTCGGTTCAAACTATTCGAGCTGAACCCAGCTCGAAAACATAATAATAAATGTAAAATGTAACATTCGTAGTAATTTATAGACACACTGTATATTGAAAATACCTATTAAAGTTGTAGTGTAAATTACTTATTCTAAAACAAAAGTATCAGTCGTAGCAGAAATAAATTAATTAGAAAAGTATTACCTACTTAGAGTATTAGCTAAAATATTGACTTTACTTGAGCGTTATGGGGACCTATTGGGTTGTGAAGAGTAGGTCCTAAAATCAAAAAAAGTTAAGTTAAATTTTTCATAAAGTGGGGGACTTTCTATTTTTTAATTTAATTTTCATTTCCAACAATCCTTTTTTTCCGATTAAAGCGCAATCTATCCATAATTCGAAAAAATGTCTGGAATAAAAGTTGCTTATTTTTACGTAAAGAATCCAACTCTGCAATAAAAATTGGAGGCTCCTATTTAAGATTTTGAAGTAACCCCCACCCCATATCCGTGAGAGGTCGTGTTTGATGCCATTCGATAAATTTTTCAAAAATATTGAATACGTGTATTTTGCAGTTTTTAGATCTGATGTTCATTTCGCGAAATATCGCGGGCTTCGTATTTAAAATTTTAAACTTACTCCCCACCCCTCCTCGTGGGGGGTCGTGTTTGGTATCATTCGATAGATTTTTGAAAAATATTCAACACGTATTTTTTAGTTTTTCGATTTGACGTTTATTTCGCGAATTATTCGATTTTTGTGAAACTTTGTGACTTGCCCATTTCCCTACGCCCCGCTCAAATCGTCAGATTTTTTAAATATGCACTGTTTTGCATGTACTTAACTTACCTTATCTTAATCTGACGATTTCGAGTTTTTATAAGGATAGATTTTTTTTCGGATCACCCTGAACGAAATCCCCTGTATTAAGAGCATAGATATAACAGAATAGATTAGGCCAGTTCGAAAAATAGCGTAACGCGGAACAGTTCGGGTCGGTGGTCTATCTATCTCTCTCTACCGGCGCTTAGCTTTCTCTCTCTAGCATATGATGGCCGCTGCCTGTGTCATTGTCGTTCCGTTATTCCCACCTCTTGGTAGATACGCTCACACTCGCACGACAGACAAAGATAGCTAGACCACCGTACTTGATATCGGCGTTACACCCCGATGCATTTAGTGGCATATGACTAGCCTGATCTATTTTCTTTACATATCTCTGATTAAGAGCCAATATATGGTAGAGGTACAGTTACGATCACTGAATAGTTTAGCACCTTAATTTTTATATTGTAATACTGTAAAGTTGCAGTGCCGTACGGATCTGATAAATGTCAAAGTCAAAAAATTTAAAAAAGTCAATACTTGTCAAAAATTTCGCGTGTTGAAAAATAAAATAAATCGATATCAAACTCCTCCAAAAAAAAAACTTCTTTGTATACTTTCCATTTTGTTAATTTTTTTTATTTAGCTTAATGCCTCAACAATTAATGGCCCTTGGCATTTTTTTTTAATTTTGTAAAATATATTTATATTATTTTGATTTTTTAATTTTAATCAACCTATTCTAGGTACACCACTGATAACGTCACTTTGACGTAAAAGGTGCGTTTAAACGAGGTGAAATTTAAAAAAGTTGGCTCCTACATACGTAAGCCTGTAAACTATTCAATGATCGTAACTGTAGATTTATAGGGTACAAGGTTTCTCCCCATGTGAGAATCTGACGCGCTCGAGTAACTCCAAAAATCCCCGCTTGGGCTCCCCTACTATTAAGAAAAGCTCGGCTCGTTTCGAATTCAGCTTTGCTCGGCTCGAAGCTCGGCTTGCAAGAAACAAACCGGCTTGCGCTCGAAGCTCGGCTTGTCAAGTGGCTCAAAAGACAAAGAAAACGGTGATGAGTTTTATTCCGTTTGTTAACATTTCCATTGGTTTCTTCTTTTAACTGTAAATCTTGTATTTTTCTCTCATTCGTCTCTGTATCTTCTATTTTACAGAATTATTAGTGAATTTTTTTTAATCAAGATTTTTATTTCCTTCTTATTCCTATTTTTGGGATATTATTACTGTTTTGCTTTAGAACTTCGAAGCAATCTTTTAGTAATATGGCACAGTATGGTTTATATAAGTTAAAAACACAAAATGTTTGAAAATATTATTCATTTACAGTCCGTAAAATTGTCAGTTATCTTTATTTTAATCCCTATAATCTTTTCTCTTAATGATTCGAAGAGTTATGACTTAAACCAAGGCAATTCAGTGTTATGAGTGACATTGTGAAAATTTGTTCATATAATGATTTTTTTTAATATTTGTTATTTGTTATTTAGTTGGTAAGTAAATGTCAAGAAAACGATATAAACCTACTTGAAAATGTTAATGAGTCTATTAGTTTAATGATTTTGTAAAATTGTTTTATGACATATAGATATTCTAGTTCAATGGTACCCAAAGTGTAAAACCCATTTAGCATCCTTAAAAATCTGATGGGGTCAAGAAATTATTAGAAAAAAAGAATGTGTGTGTACTTTGTACGCACGTCAGAAGATATTCTTCTATTATATAATAGGTAATTTAAACGAAGTAAATATACTTAAAAGGTTATTTGTACTTATTTTATTTAAAAATCACTTTCTTATCTACCACTTTCAAAAAAGAAGAATATCTTCAAAAATTATATAATAATATACTTACAATCATAAAATCTATAAAAAAAATAAAAAAATAATAACTTGCTTGGGGCTTGAACCCACTTCACGTCTACCGCGCCGTACGAAAGTTGACGCCATTTCAAACTGCACCAAACTCTCGTATACGTCATGTGGGAATATACACAAACTAAACGTTTACACCATAAATTAATATGAATTTAATAAAATTATTAGTTTGATTTTTGTCGAACTAAAATACAACAAAATACAGAGTAAGAAAACGATATATGAGATGAAGATTTGTAGAAAGTTTGTTCGTAATCAGATTATGTAAATTAAAGCATTGCCTACTAATAGGTAACTACATTATTTTGTTTACATTTTCCAACTAGATAGGTATTGAAACTATTAGGTATTTCCAACTGAAACATTTAGAATTAAAAAATCCACAAGGAAAAGAAAAAGTTTTCCTGTAGTTGGCTGTATACCATCAATCACAAAATTGGAAAGAAATCCTTTGTGAAAGGTATAAAATTTTTTTATTAAAAATCCCTTAAAAGGGCTACATCACAACAAAACGTTTTCGATTTTTATAAAAAATCATCATCAGTGTTCGATCTAAAAATAAGTATAACCGATTTAATGAATATAAAGTTATTATTTAAATTTTGACAAAGGTTAGAGCAAGTTGGTTATACTTACATACTGGATGCTAGCTGAGCCACAAAAGAAAAATATCTGGGTAAAAACCCTTTACATAAAATATAGATGCCTTAAAAGTGCATACTTCAATAAAAAGGCCTGTGATGGTTACATGGCAAACAGGATAATGCCCTAAGGTAAGGTATACAGGTTTCCCAACACGTGGGATCCAAATTGAGTTGATCACATTTCAGTGACTTAATGGCAACTGAATGCGAAATGAGTGATGTTTCTGAAAGGTGTCAAAAGACAGATGGACAACGTGACGTGGAATTTACCCTGTATTACGACAGCCAACTAATTGTTAGTAAAATATTTAATGAAAATTTACATAGTAATAACAAACATCAACAAAGTTGTGGCTATAATTACATTTAAGTAAGTACCTTGAATATGTAAGATGAACGTAAAGTATGAAATGATTTTTATAATGAGAAATAGCCAGAATCTATGCAGCCGTCTATACATGTTCCTATTCAAATTGGAGTAAGTCCAACTGTGCTGTTGAAAATTTGATTTACTATGAATTAAAAGGAGTGTTTGGTTTAATTGTACCAATGGCAGAGTAAATTAGAGAGTCTGTGGTAAATGGAAGTCTGATATTAAAGTAGTGTTGAAATTAAAATAAGTTGTATGAGTCACAGGAGGAAACTGATATGATATAATGATATGTGAATTAATTGGTTAAGGTACCTGAGTGTTGATATTGGAAGTGATGAAGAATATCAATTGAACTAATAACCCGGCAAAAGTATGAGGTCCTTTTATGTAACATAAGCATCTAGGACTAAACATGTTTATGAAATAGGGATTTTTTCTATTTTTTATTTTTTATACCAAGTTATCGAGTTGAATTGAAAAGGTTTAAAACTGGATGGATGTATGAAGGTGTATTGGAAAACAAGCAATATGTGTAAAATTAGAAGGTAGTGAATAATTTGTGATTTGATATCAGAATTGTTTACTGTAATGAGGTGTGATGAAAAAGGCTGGGCGCCCCAGAAACCAGACCCCACATCCTATGGATAAGAGAGTGGAAGAATTAGTATAAAAACCTTTTATAAATATTTTTCTGAAGTTTAGTTGGACCTATAACGAAAACCTCATCAAATGGCAATAAGTTATGAAATTGGGTGGAAGAGATCAAATAGTGTTAGAGTTGTGACTGGTCGATTTAGTAAAAACTGTGGAAAAAGTTAAAGTAGGTTATTTTGGAAGACTAGTAGAAGTTAAGGGATAATGAGTTGATGTTAGAAATGTCATCTGTTAAATAAGTAAATATGGAGGAAAAGTTAATATACTAAAGTAAACTACTAGTTTTACTAGAGTAAAAGTTTACTTATTTAACAGATGACATTTCTAACATCAACTCATTATCCCTTAACTTCTACTAGTCTTCCAAAATAACCTACTTTAACTTTTTCCACAGTTTTTACTAAATCGACCAGTCACAACTCTAACACTATTTGATCTCTTCCACCCAATTTCATAACTTATTGCCATTTGATGAGGTTTTCGTTATAGGTCCAACTAAACTTCAGAAAAATATTTATAAAAGGTTTTTATACTAATTCTTCCACTCTCTTATCCATAGGATGTGGGGTCTGGTTTCTGGGGCGCCCAGCCTTTTTCATCACACCTCATTACAGTAAACAATTCTGATATCAAATCACAAATTATTCACTACCTTCTAATTTTACACATATTGCTTGTTTTCCAATACACCTTCATACATCCATCCAGTAAATATGGAGGAAAAGTTAATATACTAAAGTAAACTACTAGTTTTACTAGAGTAAAAGTTTACTTATTTAACAGATGACATTTCTAACATCAACTCATTATCCCTTAACTTCTACTAGTCTTCCAAAATAACCTACTTTAACTTTTTCCACAGTTTTTACTAAATCGACCAGTCACAACTCTAACACTATTTGATCTCTTCCACCCAATTTCATAACTTATTGCCATTTGATGAGGTTTTCGTTATAGGTCCAACTAAACTTCAGAAAAATATTTATAAAAGGTTTTTATACTAATTCTTCCACTCTCTTATCCATAGGATGTGGGGTCTGGTTTCTGGGGCGCCCAGCCTTTTTCATCACACCTCATTACAGTAAACAATTCTGATATCAAATCACAAATTATTCACTACCTTCTAATTTTACACATATTGCTTGTTTTCCAATACACCTTCATACATCCATCCAGTTTTAAACCTTTTCAATTCAACTCGATAACTTGGTATAAAAAATAAAAAATAGAAAAAATCCCTATTTCATAAACATGTTTAGTCCTAGATGCTTATGTTACATAAAAGGACCTCATACTTTTGCCGGGTTATTAGTTCAATTGATATTCTTCTTCACTTCCAATATCAACACTCAGGTACCTTAACCAATTAATTCACATATCATTATATCATATCAGTTTCCTCCTGTGACTCATACAACTTATCTTAATTTCAACACTACTTTAATATCAGACTTCCATTTACCACAGACTCTCTAATTTACTCTGCCATTGGTACAATTAAACCAAACACTCCTTTTAATTCATAGTAAATCAAATTTTCAACAGCACAGTTGGACTTACTCCAATTTGAATAGGAACATGTATAGATGGCTGCATAGATTCTGGCTATTTCTCATTATAAAAATCATTTCATACTTTACGTTCATCTTTGTTATTACTATGTAAATTTTCATTAAATATTTTACTAACAATTAGTTGGCTGTCGTAATACAGGGTAAATTCCACGTCACGTTGTCCATCTGTCTTTTGACACCTTTCAGAAACATCACTCATTTCGCATTCAGTTGCCATTAAGTCATTGAAATGTGATCAACTCAATTTGGATCCCACGTGTTGGGAAACCTGTATACCTTACCTTAGGGCATTATCCTGTTTGCCATGTAACCATCACAGGCCTTTTTATTGAAGTATGCACTTTTAAGGCATCTATATTTTATGTAAAGGGTTTTTACCCAGATATTTTTCTTTTGTGGCTCAGCTAGCATCCAGTATGTAAGTATAACCAACTTGCTCTAACCTTTGTCAAAATTTAAATAATAACTTTATATTCATTAAATCGGTTATACTTATTTTTAGATCGAACACTGATGATGATTTTTTATAAAAATCGAAAACGTTTTGTTGTGATGTAGCCCTTTTAAGGGATTTTTAATAAAAAATTTTTATACCTTTTACAAAGGATTTCTTTCCAATTTAGAATTACGTACCTGCGGCTTTTCAAAACTATTTAAAAAGTCACTATAATTATAAATTTGATTTTATTTCTGTCCACACATCAATAAAAACTAATATTATACAATATTTTGTATCGGGGTATTTTAAAAGATAATTAAGTTTTTTTATTAATTTCGTAGCAAAACTAACACCCTGTAGAATTGTAGTAGTTTGACATCTAAAACTCTACTTACGTTCAAATAATTTTTAATATACTCTACTATTGTTAAGAATCATTAGTATAGCTAAATTTTTAATTTTAGTATACAGGGTTGGTCGAAACTCGGAATGAGTATTTTCTGAGTTTTCTTAAATGGAACACCCTGTATTTGAGTATTGTAATAAAATGATATTTTATGGTACTTTTCTATTTCTTACGCATTCCCTATACCTAACTGCTTTAATTTGTGCTTAATTGTTAATCGCACCAACAATCTTAACTACGTAGGTATTTTGATAGCTAAACCATTATTGGTAATTTTAAGGACCAGTCTGGATTAATATGTATTTATTTCTGAAAAATTATTTGGGATTGAGTATTTTCACGGCCAACCTAATAAAATTTTACGTATTTTCTGTTGCAATTAATGTTTAGCTTGAATCACCAATAACTCACAAATTAAAGCAGTTAGGTATAGGGAATGCTTAAGAAATAAAAAAGTACCATAAAATATCAATTCATTACAATACAAAAATACAGGGTGTTCCATTTAAGAAAACTCAGAAAATACTCATTCCGAGTTTCGACCAACCCTGTATACTAAAATTAAAAATTTAGCTATACTAATGATTCTTAACAATAGTAGCGTATATTAAAAATCATTTGAACGTAAGTAGAGTTTTAGATGTCAAACTACTACAATTCTACAGGGTGTGAATATTGCTACGAAATTAATAAAAAACGTAATTATCTTTTAAAATACCCTGTATAATATTACAAAACCTCATATTTTAAGAAAGAAGACATCGAAGAGAATCCAAAAATGTAAAAATGTACAGGGTGTCCCATTTAAAAAAACGAAGTTATAAGCAACTTCCGGTATAACCGGAAGTTGCAAAGAGATGAAAATATTTTCATTTAATAGATCATCCTTCAAAACCCCTTCATTCCAATTTTCATGATTCTGTTGCCTTTAGTTCTCGAGATATTTCTAATAGGCCAGTTATCTGCCTCACTCTATACAGTTTCAGCGAGAAAGTTTCGGAACATTGCATTGACCACATGTACGGTTGAACTGCATTTAACATAGTGGACCAATATAAAACTTCGACACACAGAAATCCATACCATGTTGAAAGACATTGTGTAAAATATCGTTCAACTATCTGTCTCCTTTGAGGAGGTGCTATTATAGCCCATAGCGCCGCCCAAAATCAATGTTGCCAAGCGATCTATAATAATTCGATTTGCGGATCTTTTTGAAAGTTATATCTGCTTCATGTCTTCACATAAATCGGATATTTGTCTATATTTTTCAGTGTAACTACCAATCTACTACAAAAGACTAATAACAAAAATGAACTTAATGCTTAATGGTTTGTAGTTATTTCCTATCTTTCCTGTAAACTGTAAATATTTTATGGTTAAACGTTATACCTTGTTTGAGAGAAATATCTAGAGAAATGCGATTGACAACACTGTCCAAACGTCTTACTGCTCAGAAAAGGAACGAGCTTGTCTAGACGTGCAAGTCTAGAGGAAGCGGTTTTTGGGCGGTTTTAACTAAGTCGTCAGTCACGTTAGTCAGTCCTGCTTTTGCCCTTCGCAGTGTTACTAGCTGAAAAGTCCGTAGCGTGAAAATAAAGTAATTTCGTAAATACATTAAAAATGTATGAACTTGAGGCAAAATTTCAAATTTTAGCTTGGTATTTTGGAGGTCACTCGATTCGAGATATAGCAGATAATTTATTCGTTGTTCGTTTTGCGAATAGGACGGCTCCTTCGATTTCCACAGTCGAAAGAATAATTCAAAAATGTCGCAGATGTGGATGTATTCAAAACTGCCACAAGTGTAACAATCTTGGTGAACCACCTATTCGTCAAAAGAGTGAACAACGTATAAATAAAGAAATTAATGTTTGTGGTGCTGTTGAAGCCAGTCAACCATGTTCAAGCAGGGAAATTGCTGAACAAGTAAATACTGTTCGAGGTACTGCCAAAGTACTGTTCGAGGTATTTTAAAAAGGAATGGATATCGATGCTATAAAGTTCAAACAACCCAAGAACTTTTTCCCGAGGACAATACTAGACCAATGGTATTCTGTGAAGGGATGATGAACAAGCAAAATGCTGACCAAAATTTTTTAAAGAACATTTTATTTACTGACGAGTCGACATTTTCTCTTCACAGAAAACACAATTCATCGATTGTTCGGTATTGGTCTCGAGAAAATAAACATTTAAAACATTTAAGCATTCCTGTGCGAACACAATACCGGCAAAAACTTAATGTTTGGTCGGGTATTTTGGGTGATTATGTAATAGGCCCCTTTTTTATTGAGGGCAACCTCAACGGCACTAAATACCTCGAACTGCTACAAAATTAAATTGTTCCGGCAATTCAGCAACTTCCGAATATGAATCTCGGAGATATTTTGTACCAGCATGACGGATGTCCCAGTCATAATACAAGGGCAGTTACCGAATATCTCCAAAGGACATTTCCAAATCGGTTAATTGCAACAAACGGTACAATCAAGTGGCCTCCAAGATCAGCAGACCTCTCCCCAAATGATTTCTTTTTTTGGGGCTTTCTTAAATCAAAGATTTATCGGCACAATTTTGAACGTGCCCAAAATTTAATGGAGTTAAGAGCGAAAATTGTCCAATATTGTGCTGACATTACGCCAGATCAACTCAGACATACAAGAGAATCTTTGTATGATAGATTCACCCATTGTTCGTATGTTCAAGGTGGATTATTTGAACCTTTACTCCATTAAATTTTGTGCCTAAATAGGTTTTTTAAGTTGTTTTTAGAATTTAATCTTGTTAAGTTTTTTTTAGAAATTAAGTTTTGTTAAGTTTCTTTAAGAGTTTATTTTTTGTTTTTTTACGAAATTACTTTTTATTTTCCAAACCGTTACGGCAAAAAAGAACCACACACCTATTTTATTAAGAAAAAATATTTGTAAATCGATTTTACAAATAATTTTTCAAAACGGAATAGGTACGTAAAAATGCGCGTTTCAAATAATAATTTTATTGACATGTTCTCCCAACGATGAATGACTGATTACTGACTAGGACAGGACTAGACTAGTGTTTTGGTAGTGATTTTGACGACCACAGTCTCGGCTGGTCCTCCACAGGCATGGCCGTGTTGCCAGGTCGTAAAAAATATTGCACGAGAAATAATTCGACAACGCAGGAGAGATGTTTTTTGTTTGAAGCATGGGATTTGTTTATTCAGTAATATTGCTGGTTATTTGTTTACTAGCTTAATTTATATCATGAAATTCAGTATAACAATGCTTAATTTACCTAAAAATAACAATAGCGAAAATAGCGATAGCGAAAAGAGCAATTTAAAAAAACCTAAAATGTTTAATGTTTCACCCTTAATGACCAAGCTGAAATAAAAAAGAACTATAATTTTCCATCTAGATAGTTAATTAGAACGAATCCATTAATGCATCAGTTAACAATGCATTTAGCATCAGTTAATAAAATAATTATAGATAGAATGACCGCCAATATTCGAAACGAATAGGCACTAGAAGAAGAAGACGATTAATGCATGTTTATTAATTGTAACTACCCTGCTCTAAACTTCAATAATGAATACTTAGGTAAGAATAAAGAAAGTACCTATCTACCAAACCAAATAAGACAATTTCGTTTGGTTTTCGACTATAATCTGTAATACTGTGATTCATTCATAAGAAAAGAGAATAGGGATTCTCCGAAATACACCGATATTGAATTCGCCTATCGAATTTCATGACATGCGAATCTTCTCATCAAACGTGACATAAATAGATAAAAAAGGGAAATTTCCCTCCGGTTGGCAACACCGCTGAAATTTAAACAGAAGCAGCGTGTTCGCAAATTTTTGTATGTAATAGGCGGGGCCAGGGCAACTATTTGGGTGGAGTTTAATTTCGACTTATTCCCGAATGAGTTCAGAATCCAGCAGCCCAATAAAGTATTGGATTTTTTTATATATAATTATTTAAAAATCTTTTGTTGGCCAACCGGCTAGAGCAGAATTGAGCCGAAATACACGTAAAGTCAATGTTCCGAAATTTAATGAATGTACCTGTATATAGTACGTCCGCTATAACTTTTCCCATGCGGTACGATCCATTTTCAATCAAATTAAGTCAAAACAGAAAGTGAAACGTACGCCGAGGTGTGTGGTATATAGTATACAGTATACAAAATGTATATACATATCGACGTTCGTTTCAATTTATGTTTTGACTTAATTTTATTGAAAATGAATCGTACCGCATGGGAAAAGTTATAGCGGACGGACTATATACAAAACGGGCCAAAGAAAACAGTCCACCTCGATATTTGGCAGTATTTATTAGATTTTAAGGAAATGAAGAAATAGGTCGATTTTTGATCTAAAGGGGGACATTTTTTACGGTACATACATCTGTCATTTGTCAACCCCCTCCCTTCCATTTCCCCCACCCCTTATTTTTAAATAGGGAATAGGGGTCGTGTGCTACCTCATTTGAAAGCTTATTCAATTCTCTATTTAGTAATATTAACATTGACATAATCGTTTATACATGGTGTTCAAGAAAAATTATTAATTTACATAAAAATAAGAATGTATCCAATTTATTTAACTCAAAATACATTCTACTGCTGACAGAAAACAGCGAAAAATGTTTATTTGACAAATAAATATTATTTTTCGCTTATATTCAATATTTAACCCACCAAAAGGCAGATGGGTGGCAGCTTGAACATTGAAATTAAGCGAAAAGCAATATTTATTTATCAAAAAACATTTTTTTCTCTTTTGTGGCAGCAGTAGAATGTATTTTGAATTAAATAAATTACATACATTTCCTTAAAATCTAATAAATATTGCCAAATATCGAGGTGGACTCTTTTCTTTGGCCCACTCTGTATATACAATCAACTGTGGCTTAATCCCATATAAACAAAATATTTACTACTATTGCAATTATATTCAGTAGATTTTAAGTAGTTTGTCTATTTAACTTTTATGTTATATCCATTTGTATTTTAAAATCTGCTTCCAATCTGGCAGTGGCGTATCTAGACGTTAGCCTTGAGAGGGGAAATTTGGCTTAAGGGCGGGAACTTCCAATGAAAAACCAACCAGAAGACATAATAAAAAAGATAAGCCCAAACTACATAAAAGACGTAAATAATAACTTAAAATGCACTAAATTTCATTAATTTTCGTAACTAGCATGTTTATTGGACTGAATTTGTCTGTCTGTGGTTTAAGTTTCATGTCAGCTAATATACTTTTCTTAGTGTGCCGTGCTTGTTTTCAAGCGTTGGCTATCATCGTATTAACAAGCTGATGAAATGTTTCTCGGTCGCCAGCTATATGTAAGCCAAGCCGCACACCAAAGAAACATGAAACGAAAAACATGAAACATGAAACGAAAAACATGTTTCATGAAAAGAAAACACTGCTAAACAAATCTCAAAGTCCGCCTACCAATGAAACGAGTGTGATTCATGCTCATGACACAGTTTTATTTTCGGAGAGTTTCATAAATGGCCGGACATATATTTGTTTAGCAGTGGTTTATTTCCATGTAACGTAATTTACGTTTCATGTTTCTTTGATGTGCAGCCTGCTTAAGAGAGGTGCGGCTAAAGATACAATGCCGCTCCCCACCTAGCGCATGCGTCACATTCAAAATGCTAGCTCGTGGCAAGGAATCTTTTATTTTGACAAATGACATAATAATATTTTTGTAATGTAAATATAAAAATAAAATTCTATTTTGTTTTACCTGTACCTGTAAGGGTATTAAGAAAATATATAAGATCATTGAAAAGAGTAAAACGTTGAATTTAATTATTTTGTCAGTTAAAGAACAACATAACCATCATACAATATGGAAGTGCTATTTTAGGTTTCTTCTTCTTCTTCTCTTGTGCCACTCCTATCGGAGATTGGAAATCATCAAGGCTACCCTGACTTTGTTTACAGCTGACCTAAAAAGTTCATTAGTGGTGCAGCCAAACCACTCTCTCAAATTCCGCATCCACGACATTCTTCTACGGCCTGGATTCCGTTTTCCTTCTATTTTTCCTTGCATTATATTTTGAAGTAATGCGTATTTATGGCCTCTCATCAGGTGACCCAAATACTCGAGTTTTCTTCGTTTTATCGTTAACAAAATTTCTGGGTCTCTTCCTATCCTTCGTATTACTTCAAGATTTGTGACTATTTCAACCCAACTTATCTCCAGCATTCGACGGTAGCACCACATCTCGAAACTTTCAATATTTTTTATGTTGTTCTGTTTGAGAGTCCTGGCCTCTACACCGTATAATAGCGTGTTAAATACGTAGCCTCTTAGCATTCTTAATCGTAGAGGGATGCTTATATCTCTGTTGCAGAAGAATTTTCTCATCTGTATGAAGGTGGTCCTGGCAATTTCGATACGTCTTTTTATTTCATTGTTTTGGTCTCCAGTTTCGTTTATTAAAGTATTTATAACTTGATACTTTTTCAATTTAAATGCCGTTTATACTAATATGTGCTGGTTGTCATGATTTTACTGAAGACCATATACTTGGTTTTTTTGATATTAATGTTTATGCCATAATTGTTGCAAGCAATATTTATGTTTGTAAGTAATCGTTGTAATTCTTCTACTGTTCTTGTAACTAGTACAGTGTCGTCTGCGTATCGAATATTATTTACAACCTCTCCATTGATTACGATTCCTTCATTTGCTTGCAAAAGGGCTTCCTGACAGATGCTTTCACTATATACATTAAATAGCAGTGGTGACAAAATGCATCCCTGTCTTACTCCTCTACGTATTTCTATTGCTTTTGATATCTCGTTTTCTATTTTGATGTTAGCTTTCTGATTCCAATATAAGTTGAGAATTATTCGCAGATCTTTATTATCTATGTATTTTCTTTCAAGAATGTCTCTAAGCCTATCGTGGCGTACTCTGTCAAACGCTTTTTCAATACGCTTTTTCGATAAAACATGCATGTACTTCTTGATTAACGTCTAGGCATCTTTGTGTAAGAACATTCAAACCGAAGAGAGCTTCTCAAGTACCTAGTCCTTTTCTGAACCCCATCTGTGTATTACTAATACCTGACTCCAACTTTTGATAAACTCGGTTGTGGATGATTTTTAGAAATATCTTTAGTAGATGGCTCATTAAAGATATTGTTCGATATTCTGAACATTCTTTTGCATTGGATTTCTTTGGCAGTGTAACGAATGTAGACAGCAGCCACTCTTGAGGTATAATACCAGTATTGTATACTGTGTTAAATAAGTGCAATATTATACCTATTGATTCATCATTCAAGAGCTTTAGTAATTCAGTAGGAACCTCATCGGGTCAGTTCAAAACCTTTAGGTTTTGAAGTTTTTAAATACTTTTGCATATTATGATGGGTATATAAAATGGGGAATTATGGACAAATGACACCATTGCAGAATCTTCAGACAGTAGTTGAAGTGCTGTATAATCAATCACAAATTGCCTCAAGAATTGTTATTGAAAGAATATTTGGTATTTTATGAAGAAAGATTCCCATATTAATATGTGAAATGAGATGCAAGTTACCTTTTGTTTGAAGAATAATATCGGCTTGTATACTTTTACATAATATTGCAGTTGTTAATAGAGAAAACATTGAAATACTGGAAAAGGAGGATGCTGTTAGTTAATCGAACAAGCTGTGGCAGTACCTACATTTTCAATCAGGAGCAAATCTAGTGCAACTAAATTTTGTGTGTGTTTGTTTTAAAAGATTATTCTCCATTTAACTCAAGCCTAAATGGTTCCCACATAACAATTTCATGTTCTTGGTAGATTCGATATTCAATATTCGATAAAGATTTATTCCAAGAATAAACTTTTACTTACGAATATTCTAAGTAACTATGTACATGAATGTGCTCAGTATATTTGGTGCGAGAATATTCTTTGAAGTATATGCAAAAAAACATGAAATTTAGAATGTTTTTATGCTATGCTTCTACTACACACATACTAAAAAGAATATATTCCGACGAATGTTGGTAGTATAATATGCTTCGAACATGATGGGAAGATCAGTGTAATGTAGTATAATGTTGATTATTTCATTCATAGGAGATTCTGACCAATAGAAAGCTACAGAAATCTGAATTAAATCGATAATTTTTGATAATCTCCCGTCGTTAAGTATATTACGTCAGATGCCCTTCGTTGCTACGAAAAAATATATTCAGTGACATTAATGACAATTAATGTTTTAAAAATTATAAAAGTGATGATTTTCAATCGTCAAATATTTATAAAAACTGTGTGTTTAATGGTACTTACATAAATAAATTACAATACAATTTTGGTTTGAACAGTTTTATTCATTAAATAATCGCAACAAATTGCACTCTACCTCTGAAATTAATATATGTAGAATTTTTGCTCTCGTGACACTTTGAAATAATTTCACTCGCCTTACATAATTTCACTCGCCTTCGGCTCGTGAAATTAAAACTGTCAAAGTGTCACTCGGGAAAAATTCAATAATTTCAGAGCTCTTGTGCAATTACTACTGATAATTTTATTTTTATTGGACTGCAGTTTGTTAATAAATTTATAAATAAATAGGTATATTATATTGGTGACTGATTTAAGTATTTTATTATTATTAGCAGTTTATGAATAAATTTATAAATACATATATGATATTAGTGTTTGATTTTGAGTATCCTTTAAAACTTATTTTACATCTCATTCTGTTAAAAGGACTTAAACAAATAGCAACAATGTATGAACAAAGAAGTTATTTTATAATAGAAAAATTAGCTTTATACTGTTTTTTTTTTATTAATTTTTTTGACAGTATGTTTAAATAAACAAATGCTGATGACACGAAAATGAAAGTGTAATACATACTTTTGGTTCAAAAAACTTTATAGATTATGGGCCGGTACTTTATGTCCCGGTTAAACCCTGGTTAGCTAATCGGGAAAGAAAAGTACCTCTTTGGGCCTCTTGCGTTGTAATATCATGCATAATCATAATATCATCATCATTGGCTCCACAACCCATGGAAAGTCTTGAGACCTGTTCCAGAATCAGCTTCCTATCCCTCACCTTGGTTTTCCAATTTCGCACTCCTAATCATAATAATAAGTATAATTGTGTTTATGTCTACGCTATGCATATATTTCTGTCCTGAGTAAACCCCGGTTAGCTAATGGCGGTTTAACCGGGACATTACCGGCCCTATATCTAATATAATAAAGGATTAAAATTCCAAAAACCTTTGTTTTATTGTATTAACCTGTTTATATTGTTAATACCATAGGTATATTATGTTACATCTGTTGAATTGAACTGTACTTTCGAATCCAGAATTTTAACAAATCCTAAACTTTTCCACAATTTCTCAAGCATGATATTTGTGCATTCAAATTAACTGAAATTACATCTTATATATCTATACCTACTAAAAATATTTATTTCTACACAAAAATGTCTAAATTAATTATTATAAAGAATGTCTATGTGATTCTTGTAATTAACAGTTTAAAATTATATAGCTTCAATAAATGTCCCTTTTTCATATTGATTTGGGTCAAGCCATGAATAATCTGTATCTGAGAATAAACTTTTATTTAGGAGTCCTTTTTAATGAATAAAACAGGACATACACATACAAGTTAGATCCAAAATATAAAAAATATCCAACAAACTAACAAACAACCAAAGCTGTGACAAATATACAAAATACTAGTGAAGTTAGACGCGTTTCTTGTTCTCAACGTCGTTTGACATTTTTTTCCTTCAAACTATCTCGGAAACGGCAACGTTGGAGTTGACGACACGCATGCGCAAATTAGGGAGCAGCACTGTATCTTTAGCCGCACCTTATGTAAGAGTTCCTCGAACGTTCGACCTGTCAATTGTCTAATGTTACGCAGCCAGGACAGTTGTTTACTTGCGACCCAGCGTTTTCCTTCGATTTTGCCCTGAATGCTCAACCGGAGTAAGCAATATTTAGGTCCTCTCAATATATGACCGAAGTATTGAACCTTTCTCATTTTTATGACGTTGATCAATTCTCGCTCTTTGTGCATGGTCTCCAACTTACGTTCGTTGAATATGTGTGCTGTCCACGGGATTCTGAGCATGCGACGGTAACACCACAACTCGAACGCTTCTAATTTGTTGAGATTTTTCATTTTTGTTGTTCAAGTTTCACATCCATAGAACAAGACGGACCAGCAGTAGCACTTCAACACTCTTAGACACGTGGTCAATGACAGACTTCTACTCCACAATAAAGAACGCCAGCTAATAAAGCTTTTTCGTGCAAGTTCTATTCTGGTCGAAAATTTCCTCATCACTTTCAACCCTGAAGTCGATCCAGCTACCCAGATATTTCAAGTGTTCTACCCTTTCCAGGATTTTGTTATCTAATTTTAGTAATGAGTCTTCGATATTAGTTTTTCCGACCACCATCCATTTTGTTTTCTTTGCGTTGATTGTTAAGGCCTTTGCAATACATTTGTTGTTTATAGCGTTCAACAGGGTTTAAAGGTCTTCCAGACTCTCTGCCATTATGGCGGTGTCATCTGCGTATCTGATGTTATTAATGATTTCACCACCAATTCTAACACCTTCGCGACGATTATTTAACGCTTCCTCAAAAATTGGTTCGGTGTAAGCATTGAACAATGTCGGTGACATAACACATCCCTGTCTGACACCACGCTTAATAGGAACTTTAGCTGAAACTTCTTGGTCCAACTTAATACAAGCGGTTTGATTGTAGTAAAGATTTTTGAGCAAACTAATGTCGTACGTGTCCAGACCAACCATTGATCCAAGCATTGAAATAGTAATGTAACACTTGAAAACAAGCACGGCACACAAAGAAGAAGAATTTAATTGATGGATTCGACCGTTACTTGATGTAAGTTCATTTTATCTAACAATAAAACACTGAAAACGTTTGTTTTCTATACTTCCACAAAATTTATTACAACTATGTGACTACAGCTGTTTCGGCAAAGTGCCTTTCTCTCTTTCTCAAGTGATTTAGTTTACTATGTGTTTGCCTTTTTAAAGTCTTTAACTGAAGAGGTTGAGGAAGGGGGAGCTGTTTGTCTCGAGTTGGTCATTCAGAATTATATCTTTATTTTTCACTTTATTATTCACTAGGGAGCGGATTTATATGTGATCAATTTTGATGAAATATGCGCATACGTATGCAGTAAAAAATTACGAAATATGCGCAAAATATGCACAAAAATTCAAAAAAAAATGTGCGTTTCGAGAAACCACATATTTTCTGTTCTATTCTAGTGGGTTTAATAAATATTATTATATTATTAAAACATTATTTTTTATATACGCAATTTATTCACTTTTTTACAAAAACTGATATCAATGGTTACTAGTTAGGTACTCTAGTTATTTAGAATAAAACGACAAAATGACTACATATACATCTTCGATAATTATAATTAACTACAATGTGTTTTTCCAAATTATTTACAAGAAAACATTTTCTCTGATCTAGATATCAAAAGAAAAAAGAGAAAGAAAGCAGTCTTAAAACTCACCATTTTACTACATTCTTTGCAGAATAATTTTCCATTGGTGTAAAGAAATTTGGGATAGGCTCTGATCCAGGAGTAAAAGAATATTTCGGCATATATTGCACTATTCACCAACAGAAGTACTTTTACAGAAAAACTAAACATTCGCATTGACCGACTAAGATTACTTTTTACTGATTTACGGTACCTGATTCAAATATTCAAATCGTATTTACATTTCTGTTAGAGAATCGTAAAACGATGGTTTAAAGGTGTAAATATTCTCTTAAAAATAGGGCATTTAAAGAATCGCCAAAATAATACCTACTAAATGTAATAAAATTAAATAAAATCCGGATTTCCCGGTAAACCATCCTTAACATAATTTTAACATTCTACAATAATTTTATGACGGCAGTACTATTCGCACCGTGTAGGTAAAGATCGGGTGTTTTCTAAAGAAAAACAGAAAAGACAGTGAATGAGCCGATTTCAGGTATTTAGTTATCTAAAAGATACGACAGCATGTACAGGAGAATATTTTGTGTTGAATTAAAGAATTTAAAATTTTTTTTAACATTGGGAAGCATTTTCAAAAGAGATGGAGCACGACTTTTATGGGATGCAAAAGGAAATGTGGAAAATGATAAGAGGTCAAAGAGCAGAGATGAAGGAATTGATCGAAGTAAAACATACTGATACAAATACATGGACAACTTACCTAAAAAACCTTTATCAAACAGCTAATCCCAAAGAACTGGAAACACCACGATTAGAATCGGATGAGAAAACAGAAATTAAAGAGGATGATATAAAGAACGCCTTAAAAAAGATGAAAAATCGAAAAGCTCCTGGGAAAGATGGAATAGCTAATGAACTTTTAAAATACGGAGGAGATAGACTTCACAAAGAACTGAATATCCTTATAAGTAAAATAATAAATACAGGAAGAATTCCAGAAGAATGGAGAACCACTCAAATGATGGCGTTATTTAAGAAAGGTGATAGGGCAGACCCCAGTAACTATAGAGGGATAAATTTATTCAGCACTATACTGAAACTCACAACAAAAATACTTATGGAGAAAATAATGGCGTGCATAAATATATCGGATGAACAACAAGGATTTAGAAGTGGAAGATCATGTAACGATGCAGTTTTTGTAATAAGGCAAATAGCGGAGAAATCATTAGAATATAACAAACCAGCCTTTTTCTGTTTCATAGACCTAGAGAAAGCGTTTGATAGAATCCAATTAAAAGATGTGATACACCTTCGATATGAGAAAAATTTACCACTGGATATCATAAAACTGATAGAAAACATATATGTAAGAAATAAAATAGAAATGAAAGTCAATGGAATAATAACAGAACCCATAGAAACAAACACAGGAATCAGGCAAGGAGATTCACTAAGCCCTCTACTGTTTAACATAATGTTGGATGCAATAATAAAACAAGTGAAGAAAAAAAGAGGGTACAAAATGGGCAATAGAGAGATAAAAACACTCTGTTACGCTGATGACACCGTGTTAGTAGCAGATAGCGAAGACGACCTACAAAGATTATTGCACGAGTTCAACATTAACGCAAAAGAAATGAATATGAAAATATCAGCCAAAAAAAACGCTTAGTAATTGCCAAAGAACCAATAAGATGCAAATTGGAGTTAGACAATCAAATTATACAACAAGTAATGACTTTCAAATATCTGGGAATTAATCTATCAGCCGACAACAATATCGAAGAAGATGTAAAAGACCAAATAATTAAAGCCAGTAGAACGGCCGGATGCCTAAACGACACAATTTGGAAAAACAAACACCTAAGATTGGAAACAAAGGCCCGAATATATAAGTAAGTTATTAGGCCAGTTATGACTTACACGGCCGAAACAATAAGATACAAGCAAATACAAGATACAAGCAGATACAAACAGATACAAGCAAAACACGAAGACATCTGGAAACCAACGAAATGAAGATCTTAAGAAGGATTGCTGGAAAAGTACTTCAGGTTAGGGTAAGAAGTGAGGAAATCAGACGCATATGTGGAGTAGACAATATAAATACCTGGGTAAAGAACAGAAAAGAAGAGTGGAATGAGCACATAAGCAGGATGTCTGAATCAAGGATAGTAAGAATAGCCAGGGACAAGTCACCGTTAGGCAGGAGAAGTATAGGATGCCCAAGGAAAAGATGGAATGACAACTTAGGGGCAGAATGAAAGGCACCGTTGAAGAAAAACAGGCAGTACTGCCTATATAAAAGAAGAAGAAGAAGAAGAAGAAGAAGAAGAAAATTTTTTTGCAAGCGTATATGCGTTTAGCATAAAAATCCGCTCACTATTAATCACCATAGATTGCACGCATATTCAAAATAAAGGTCTTAAGCTTTAAATTAGAATCAATGGAAATTAATAAATTGAAAAATACAGATATAATTCTAAATCACCAACTCGAGACAAACAGCTCCCCACTCCTCAACCTCTTCAGTTAAAGACTTTAAAAAGGCAAACACATAGTAAACTAAATCACTTGAGAAAGGCACTCTGCCGAAACAGCTGTAGTCGCATAGTTGTAATAAATTTTGTGGAAGTATAGAAAACAAACGTTTTCAGTGTTTTATTGTTAGAAGAAGAATATATTTTTATGTTTCAAGAATTTTTTTTCTTTAATTTTGGACCGTCTTAGAGGGAAATTTCCCCTTTTCCCTCCCAGTAGATCCGCCACTGCAATCTGGAGACCAAAGGTAAGGAAATTCCAATATACGAGTAATCCATAAATTTAATCTTAAATAAAAAATATCTATTTTTAAAACAATTCTATATTTTAATCATCTCCGTCATAATACCAGTTACGAAATATTGTAGGTGTGTTCTTTTTGTTTAGCAGAACAGTGTGCAAATTAATTCCTTGTTAAATAACAAATTAGATAATTTTGGGATTATGTAACGTTTTAAAAATTATCATGGTTACTTAAATTAGTCAAATTTAACAATTGTATTATAATTTGATTAGGAGCATTTAACAAAAAAAAATATTAGGAATAAAGCGACAAATTATTGATATTATTATTCACATCATTCTATTTTTTGTATAATTTTATAATAGATGTTTTCCAAAACTCGAATAAAAGGTTTATTATCATACTCATGCCAAAATTTGCGGAACCAATTTTAGTATCACAAAAATATCCCTTCGAAAATTTAAAAAAATTGCTCATCTATCATCAAAAACAGTTTTCTCTATTAATGTTTTGCTCGCAGTTAGTATAATACAAGGCTTCTTCTTCTTAGTTCAGGCGAGACTTATTAATAGCTGGTACTTGCTCGTAACACCTTAACACCTTTGTAGTACCATACCTAGTGTTCTCCATTAAACTTTATAAAAGGCCGACATTTTCCTTATTGTTAGTTGACCAATGAATTCATGCCTTACATCACTTAGCACACTGTAATGGCATATGATGTGTATGGTAGTCTCTTCTTCCATTTCTTATTTTCTGTACCATAGTTCATTCACCTTACCCAATTTGTATAGATGTTTTCTTAAACGACAATGCCCAGCCACCACATCGTTAGCCGTGTTAATCTCTCGATTATTGAGGTTAATTAAATTTTTCGCGAGTTTTTTATCAATATTCTTGATTATCTTCGTAATCTGGATTTGCACGTGAGTGACCCTCCATCTCTTTTGATGATTCCGTATTATCAGCCATTTCTGAACCTAGTTTTTTGTAGCATCTTTATTGATGTCACAGACTGGTTCTGGTCATAAAAAAGGTTTCCTCCCGAGCCTTGTTGAGCCAACAAATCTGCTTGGTCATTCTCATGCACCCGTTTCTGGCCCGGTACCCATTTGGGGAGTGGGTCCTTTTAGTTCCAAAATGGTCACTTGGCTATCTGTATAAATGTTGATTGTCTTTGCTTTGGTGTCTCCATCCATTGTTTCATCTAGGCCGTCCACCAAAGCAAAAACTTCAGATTGTAACACATTGTCTAAGTTCTATATTGACCTAGGCTGTAAGATTTATATGCAAGGCTTATTGAAATGTATCTTAATCTACAATATAGGATTGTTTCAAAACATGTGGGTTTTTGTCAACACTAAAAGTACAGTATGACGGTACATATTCAACGTATGGCTTGCCTAAATATAACAGGTGCCATGAAAACAACACCAACTGCTGCAATGGAGTTGCTCATTGGCATTACCCCTTTAGACATATATGTCAAAGAGGTGGCGCTGATGACGATAATGAGATTACGCTCAGCGGGTGCAAACCTTGATGTAGGAATGAAACAATTGAGATGTCGTTTCTGGCGGGGTGAGCTGGAGGCACTGCCCTAGCTACATGCGGGCCATGGATGCGACTCAATTAAACCTACGTTTGTCTTCGACAAACCCTACAAAATCGAAACAAGACAACATAGGGAGTCAAACGTGGCAAATGCATATTGCATCTACACCGATGGCTCCAAAACGGAAGAAGGCTCAGGATGCGGAATATACTCCAGATCACTGAACCTTAGTATAAAATGGGGTATGGGCAAAAATGCCAGTGTAGTTCAGACTAAACTGGCTGGTATCTCCATAGCCGCAAAGGAGGTAATCCGGAAAGTTATAGCCGGCAAAACTATAATAATCTGCACAGACACCAGACAAGCGCTACTAACCCTGAACAGACCACGTGTCATATCAGGGCTACTAATGGAGTGTCATGAATCACTAGCCCAAGCTTCGGATGGTAACAATATCATCCTGAGGTGGGTTAAAGCACACAACGGAAATAAAGGCAACCGCATTGCTGACCAGCTAGCTAGGAAGGCAGCAGGCCTAAGACTCTTAGGACCTGGTGATCTTTTTTGCTGGTCAACTGCAACAATTGTGGAAATTGTCAAATGTCACTCCCACACACAAACCGTGAAAATATGGGAAGAAGGGCCAGGATGTAGACTTGCCAAGGTAACACTAAGGAACCTTGGGAAGTCAGCATCAGAAAAGTATTTGAGAATAACCAGGAAAAACCTACGCTTGACAGTTGGTTTTTAACTGGCCATTGTCAACTAAGAAAACACCTCCACACACTGGGGCCACCTCTAACACCTCTATGCAGGAGGTGTGAACCAGGGGAGATGTCACCAGGTGATTTTTTCCGCCTTCTTGGAAATGGCAGGATGGATAATGAACTAAGGACGATAACCCCCTGGAAGGATGTACAATGGATCAATTGTGGCCTAAGTGCTGTGGGACTTGACTCACACTCCCTACTCTACAGATACAGAGAGATACAGTATGATGGGAATAAACTTAAGTCACGTTGACATAGGTTATGAATCACGAGCAAGAGCGATACTCGTGCTGATACGAATCTTAATAATTTGAGAACTGAGGTCATGCCTAGTTCGTGATGAGAGTTTACATGGCAAATATTTGCTTCAGTGGCGAATATGCAGTGCTTCGCGGAAGAAGTAGGTCAAGTTATGTGTGGAGTGATAGCAGAGAGGATTTTACAAAATTTGCAAGAAAAGGAAATAAAAGACAATGGATAACAAGTGAGTGGACTCTAGAACTTCTTCACTATTACTACGTTCCCATTTATTCTACTGTCCCCCATTCTCAATTATTTTATATACAGTACGCTGGAATAAGTGTTACCCCCCAGATTAACTCATTTATTTTTAGTACATAAGTAAAACACTCGGACAGGTCGATTTTTAAAATAATCAGAATATATTACAGCATCAATGTTTCGAACTTTACGCGATCCCTCTTCAGGTGACAGTCATAACTTTGATTATTTTAAATGGGGAAGTACATCGTGTGACACCTCAGCTTTTGAAATACTGATTACAAAAATGTATAATACTTGGGCAAAATTTTGCTCAAATGCTTTTTAAATGCATTTATTTTTGTTTTGAATCCTGTGAAAACTAATGAGCAGAGTCAGGCAAATATGCAATAGTGCATATGCACATGCATTTGCATATTTTTGTAGTTTCTTTTGAATTATGCATATACTGGTGTATTTAAAAATAAAGTGCATATAATAGGTTTTCAGAGCGAATTTATTTGTTTATTCATGGTTCAATTACCTTCGTACATGATATTTCTGTGTGGATCAAGGCATCCAGAATTGGTCATTGATATGGGAAAATTATTATGCTCGGCATGCAGTAAGTAAATACAAAGTAAACCTAAATATTTTAAATTGCATAAAAATAATCAGAAAACCAAAAGATATACATTTTTAATTTAGGTAAAATGCTTTAAATAACCCCCGATCTAAAAATTATTTAGTTTACTGTAGGAATTTTTTTGCAGATTCCATGCGAAAAAAAAATTCCAAGTAGTCCAGCATTGCAAAACTGCTTTACAGACCGGTAAAAAAATAAATTAGAATCGGGAGAGAAAAAGCCCGAGAGTCTATTAATGATAATAGACGAACACGAAATCCGAACTACCTGGTATAATTATATAAATGAACTGTATAATGATGATAGACCCGAAGAACTGGACACTTTAGATTTTAGATGAAGGTGAAGGACCAGAAATACTAAAATCAGAAATACAACATGCTATAAAATTGGCAAAAAACAAGAAAGCCGTTGGTCCCGACAACATACCTACAGAAATGTTGAAGCTCATAAATGAGGAAAACATTGGAATACTAGTTAAACTTTTCAATGATGTTTATTCGACTGGTGATATCCCTGAAGATTGGTTAAAGTCCGAATTCATAACCCTACCAAAAAAACAACGTCCGAAAAACTGTAGCGACTATAGAATGATAAGCCTTATGAGCCACACCTTGAAAATCTTTCTACGTATCATCCACAGTAGAATCAGAGATAAATGTGAAGAAGACCAGGATGAAACACAATTTGGCTTCAGAAATGGACTGGGAACCCGGGACGCACTCTTTGCACTAAATGTGTTATTGCAGAAATGCCGAGATCAAAGGAAAGACGTCTTTGCTGTATTTATTGACTATGAGAAGGCCTTTGATCGAGTACAACATCACAAATTAATTAAAATACTAAAGGATAAAGGAGTTGATAGTCAAGATGTACGAATCATAGAAAAATTATACTGGCGTCAAACAGCGACAGCTTGCATAAATGGAAAATCAACAGAAATGTGCAAAATACAAAGAGGCGTCAGACAGGGTTGTATACTGTCCCCACTGTTGTTTAATTTGTATTCAGATAGAATATTTAAGGAAGCGCTGCATAATTTGGAATGAGGTGTGAAGGTTAATGGAATTCTGATAAATACAATCAGAAATGCAGACGATACAGTTATTTTAAGTGATAATATGAATGGATTACAACACCTTTTAAATGCCATTGACAGAGTGGGAAGAGAGTTTGGCCTAAATATAAACTGTTCAAAAACAAAGTACATGGTATTTAGCCGTTTGGCCCATCAAGATTCACGGTTATATGTTGATGGTCATATGATTCAAAGAGTACCCAGTTTTAAATATCTTGGTTGCCATATTACTGAACAACTAGATCCAGATAAAGAGATAAAATGTAGAATCGAGATAGCCCGCACGACATTTTTAAAAATGAGGTCATTCTTCTGTAATGATACCTTGCAACTTCAACTTCGAAAGCGCATGATTAAATGCTACATTTGGTCAGTCCTCTTGTATGGTGTCGAAGCATGGACATTAAAAATATCCACCATTAACCGTTTGGAGGCCTTTGAAATGTGGCTGCACAGACGTATTCTAAAAATACCATGGACGGCTATGCTGACAAATGTGGCAGTCCTTAAGAGAGCAAATGCTACCCGCGAGCTGCTTGATAACATCAAATATAGAAAGATGGCCTATTTTGGACACGTAGTACGGGGAGACCGGTATAATATTCTTCAACTTATTATGATGGGTAAAATCGAAGGACGCAGAGGAATTGATATAAAGCAGGCCTCTTGGTTGAAGAATATCCGGGAGTGGACAGGAATAAAGAAAGCAGAACACCTATTTAGAATAGCTCGAGACAGAGACAGTTTCGCCATGTTAATCGCCAACGTCAAGGGGACTTGATAGGGCACGTTAAGAAGAAGAAGAAGAGAAAAAGCAAGATTCAATATCTAGGTGCTTAAAATCAACTAATCGAAAATCAAGTGAGCAAGAGACATTTAACCATGATTTATTCGAATCATTGTTAAGTTAAAATATATCTTTGTCCAAATTATCAAACGAAAATTTGCGAATATTTATTGGAAAATACTGCAAATGGAATATTCCAAGTGAAAGAAGCTTAAGAAGAAACGAGGTCGATTCTGTAGGTATATTCTACGGTACTGAGTAACATGAAATTAGAGACAATAGGACATTATTTTTATGTATGTGTGTATTAAACATTTGATTCTTCAGGACTTTACATCGCACATTTATTAATCGGATCTCTTAAAAATGGGCAAGCTTGTAAATCGCATTTAATTGCTCCCAAGAAGTTGAATAAAACCAACGCACTAGGTAACAGTTTTAAGGGTTTTGCAAGAGAGTTTAGCAATTATTTTTCTTCCTTTAGCTGTTCCCAACGAAAAATTTTTATTTTTCTTTCAGATGCTGCACCTTACATGGTTAAAGCAGGAAGCGATTTGAAAAAATTTTATACTCGTTTAGTACATTAAACTTGCCTAGCTCATGGTTTAAATAGGGTCGCAGAAGAAATTAGAAATAAATTTCCTCTTGTTAATAATTTTATTTCAAATATGAACAAAATATTTCTTAAGGCACCTATATAAGGTATCAGTTGTATAAAGAACATTTGCCGAATCTTCCTCTTCCACCAAAACCTATTGTTACTGGATGAGAACTTGATTAGAGGCTGCAATGTTTTATGCAGAAATTTTTGCTGAATTGAATCCAGTAGATTCTTCCGAACCACTTATACTTTTCAAAGAATTGGTGAAAAATAAAATAGTACCACAGGAACTTTCATACTTAAAATATTATGTACTGTTATGCTCTACTTTATCTCTTTATTTACGTTGATTAGCAAATTCTTAATTTAATTAATTATTCAATTACTTTAATCACTGCCTATGTAAAACAAAACTAAATTCCAATTAAATACTCCAATAAATTTTATTCTCAGGGCCAATTTTGTATTTGATACAATACCTATGATTTGTGGCTTCTAGTTTTTCTAGTTGCTTACTTCTTCCAGGATGGAACAGGGAAAACATTCAATATCATATAAATGTAATATATTATTCATTTACCAAATAATCCGAGTACATGTGATTTAAAAAATACCAAATTTAACTTTGTTGCAACAATTTCTTACTTAATAAATCAAACTTTAATTCTGATATCTCTTTGTTTTAACAAAAAAAAAAATTATTTAAATAAATTATTATTTTCTCATACTAAATTTAATAAAATTTACTTTTATTCATTTGAATTGAATTCTTAAATTTGAAATGACTAACTCCGTTATAGTAATGTTCAATAAACAAATAAGCAAATATGGTTCTGATATAAACAAATTCTCTCCATTCCGACAAATGATTTGACTAACCTTTTTGTTTCTTCACTTCCTCTTTTTCCGGATTGCCTGGTCCTCGATTCTCCCAACGTACTCTCTGGATGTTGCGAAAAGGTCCCTCTTGTCCAAACTGCTTCCAAAACAACACACAGCACTTGCTCGAATTCTCTTACTCAATTTTCTCCTTGCTCGATATCTTGTGCAAATAGATATCGATCAGCTACTCGTTCTAGACAAAACAAAGGAATCACCCTCGGACCAGGAAAATTAACTTTTCAACCGGTCGACAATTTGGTTTCAACTTGATTCTGCTCGCAAAGGCCGGTCACACCACTATACACTGATTTCTCACTTTTGAAAACTCGACTGCTCTCCTCAGATATCCATTATACAGTGACCCTCTTTTCTCTCGCAAATTCAGACTACAACCTTCTTATCCCTTCTACCGATCTTTTCCACCCAATCAAAAACACGCCTCTCTCAAAACCTTTCATACCAATTTCTTTAGAACCAAATATTTTTCTATATAACTTTCCAATTTGTCAAATTTTAAAAAATAGCATACTTAGTTTTTTCCTACATATTACTTTTACTTCTAAAAACTAAAACAAAGTATTTACCATTAAACCTTCCCGGAAACATTTTAATTGTTTAATTGTTCTCGCCAGACGATATGTCCACTTTCTAATCCCTAATTGTTTGTTATTGTACCCATTCACTTCGTCGAATCATTATCACTAATCGTTTTTACTTTCCCGAAACACTGTTTAATAGCTAAATTAGATTGGGATGAGAATCTATGATCTAATGGTCTTTGATATAAATTTAATTTTCTTTTTAAATGATGAACTATAATTTTTTTTAATTAAAAAAAATTCTACCCCAGTACATACATGCATATTTGACACAAATAATACATGCATATACATGCATATTTGACATAAATAAATGCATATACCTACATGCATATTTGACACAAATAATATGCATATATATGCGCATATATCTTCCTTTTTAGCCTGCATATTTGCCTGACTTTGCTAATGAGTATTTTTGAAAAGTCTAAACGCAGAATGAAATATCCCGCTGTTGCCGAATGCCGAAAGTCCCTAAAAACTTCTATAATGTTTATTTTAATAAGTTACAGGGATGAAAAAAAAGAGAAAATTTATTGTGATTTTTAATTTCGAATAGCTCATTCAAAAGAAACTTTTTGTTTATTCTAAGGGACTTTCGGCTCTCGGTAATAATGTAATCTCTCATTCTGCGTTTAAAATTTTCAAAAATTCGTATTAGTTTTCTCAGGAGTAAAACAATGAATGCATTTAAAAACTATTGGAACGAAATTTTGCACTAGTATTACACATTTTTGTAATCAGTATTTCAAAAACTTTTAAATGAGGTGTCACATGATCTACTTTCCCATTTAAAAAAATCAAAGTTACGACTGTGACCTGAAGAGGCATCGCGTAAAGTTCGAAACATTGATGCTATATTATGATTATTTTAACAATCGACCTGTCCGAGCATTTTGCTTATGTGCTAAAAATAAATAATTTAATATGGGGGGGGGGTAACACTTATTCCAGCACACTGTATAGTTTTATAAGCTTTATTCTTCTTTTTCTTACTTTAAATAAAATACTTTATTTAAATGCATTTATTACAAAAATTTTTTACTAAGCAACATAAGCTAAATTTGTTTAATTTATTAATATTTTTTATTTCGATAAAGACTTCGGAAGTGGACGTCGAAACGTCAATAAATTTCATTTTTAACTTAAATTGTGGCTTATTTCCGAATAAAATAGTGAATTGCATAAGATGCCACAAACAAACAACTTCAGAACAATAATACAATACTTTGACGTATACAATACAGAACTTATAAAATACTATGTTCTGAACCTCTTTTCTTGTGGTAGGTATTCTTGTAGCATTCTAATATTGCTTACAATTTTTATTGGGAGCTAACCACAATTGAGAAAGATTTCTGAAGTGGAAATACAAACGTCAAAATAAACGTAATTTAAAGTAAAATTGTGGTTTAAAGAGTACTGAAATGAATATTGAAATGCTTATGATTATGTAAATATCTAGTATACATGATATAGCCTTGCAAACATTATTCACGACGAGGTTCCCGATAAAACAAATGTTAAAATGTCCTCTGACACAAAAAAATCTTTAAAATTCTGGTCCGCAATTCTGAAATGTCAGACGGTAGATCGGTCTGCCTCCTTCAACATTCCCCATATATCTCCCAAAATGATCGCGCAGTATTCGAAGAGACTCCCTGGCCGTTTGATAGGTTGCTCCGTCCTGCTGAAACCATTGTTGATTTTATGCTTGGACCGTTTTTGCGAATTTTTCAGTATGATCGAAAATAGTACTGCACGATACAAATTTTTCTGCAAAACTGAGAATCATCCTAAAGTACCTAACATTAACATGCCATTCACAAACATTATAACAACGTTAGGAAACCACTCAATACGTTTCGTCACATGACACATACAAATTTGAGGCATACGCATTTCTGTACTGTTTATTTTGCATACCCAAAACAATATATAATTTCTATATACTCGTCTATTTTTTCTTCGCCTCAATTGGTAGTACTACCAGTTTGAGACATTTATTCCACTATTTATTGCGATTATAAACTACAAACTTGGAAAACTCGTTGCAAATAAAATACCCAAAGAGAAACATCTGGTGTTAAGGTTTGTAATTAAAATATTTTTGAGAAAGGAGTTACTACAAGCTCTTTATTCAAATAAATTGACACTTAATATGCTATCTGGGTTACAGATAAACGAGTTACATGGTTGTACATGGGACTTTTTCGTTTCTTTGCCGTATTGATGTTACCGGCTAGATGTCACGTGCAGATTATAATTTACATAAATGTATTTAGTTATTCATTGACCATATAGACTATATATGTACAACATATCAATAATAATCGGTAACAATTTTATAAATAAGAAATCGTTTCCTACAGGGTGACTATATTAAAAAATAATGAAAAAATAACTGCAAATTGACAGGACAATATGCATATCTTGGAACAAGTTAACTCCACAAATGATTACTTCTAGGAAATCAAAATCAGAAGAGAAAAGGCTAAACGCTAAAGGCTAAGGCTAAAATCAAAAACGCCTTTATATCTAGAGAAATTTTGAGTTTGGGCTGCTTTGTGGATCCATATTTTTTTTCTAAGGGATTCTAAATGCTGAAAGATACCGCCAATAAATTTTAATATCATTTATAAATCAATTGATTTATGGATGATAAATTATTAATGGAAGGATATTTTCAGCAAGACGGGGCTCGAATTCATACAACGCTGCAAAATTTGAATTTTATTATGGACTTTTTCTTCAATAGGGTCATAAGTTTAAAATACGCCTATTTTATTCGCCTTTCGATCCTGTGATTTGACTCCATGCGGTTTCTTTCTGTGGTCACATTTAAAAAATTATATTTTTAAAACTCATATTGAAGCACAATTAATTTTATAAAACAGCCCCACGCATGGAAGCCATTTGATGAAACACGACAAAGAATGGAAGTCATATGGGGCCATTTTAATGTAAGACAAAAGATAGCCCCTGCTGTTTTATGAAACATGACTAATTAAGAATTGGACAAAATTCGTGCTACATAATTTATTAAGTACCTCGGTTGCTTCTGTCTCAGAGATTTTAGGGAGTGGATTCTTTAATAGATGTTATGATATATTCTTATTAGCTTAGAAAAATTAGAAAGATAGAAAAATCGAAATAAGGATGTGAAATAAAAAATAAAGAAAAATACAAAAAATAAAATATTGGGCGCCATTGGTTACCTAAGGGAAACCAAACTTTATACAAAAAAAATAGAAATAAAACAAAGAAAGATAAATTAAAATAAAACAAAGAAACATAGTCAAATAAAATGATATACATAATATACAAAATGTTATAATGTAACTTACCTCCTTTACTGTACACTCAAAATTATATACTCAGTCAATGTTTTATCGTTCTTACGATTCAAGAGAGAAGGAAAGAAATAATAAATTATAGGTTGAAAATCAAACATTATTTATTAAAAAAAAATTAATCTCTGATCTCTCTGTTATAATTAGAGACCAGATTACCAATTAATCAAAGATGAAACGAACAGTTTTACAAATATAAAAATTATACCTTAACAATTAGTGTCCTGGCTTCTTCCTCGTAGCTTGATTGGAAAGTCCAAGGCGCTATTGCACTCGCGAAACACTTACTTCACTGTCGTTAATTACAGCAAACAGCAAACAGTACATTGTTTATAAACAAACATTATTATAGAAAAATTCAGCTTTCACTTGAAGATAAATAGTTTAAAAGTTCGTTAAACTGGATCAAATTTTACTTTTACTTGAACAAAATTATTTAGTTAAGACTCAAACATAAATAGTTTAAAAGTTCGTTAAACTGGATCAAATTTTACTTTTACTCGAATAAAATTATTTAGTTAGACTCGAACGTGATTATTGAAAGTTCATTAACTTTGACCAAAATAAAGTATGTGAGCATACTACATGTTTTAACTGCACTGTTAAACATAGTAATGAGAAAATTGAAACTCTTCTCTCATACTTCTGGTTCTGACTGCTTAAAAGAAATTAATGGATACCAACATTGGTATAAAATGATAACGACGATTTGCTTAGAAACAGCGGGAAAATCGCCGGGGTTCACGATACACCATCACATTCATCGGGCTAGAATCAGCCCAATGGAACTCAACTCCATGACGATGGCCCTAAGGGAACCAAAACTCAACTTAACTCGATGGTGGCCCTGGTGGAACTCATCACTCAACTTCACTTGATGGTGACTTCTACGGAACTCAACTAAACATGATGATAGCTTATACGGAACTCAACTGAACATGATGATAGCCTATACGGAACTGATCTCTAGGACCGCTAACTCGATCCTTCTAAAACTTGGGTTCCTCTCCCAAAAAAAGGTGACTTCTCACTTAGACCAATAGGAATCATACCAGATATTTCTCTACCAATCAAATGGTCAGAAAAACTCTCAAGACATCCCTCGAACGCCATGATGGTTTTACCTTCAACAAACTTCGCAATAACAAAATCCCTCGAGTTTACACGAAATGCTATGACTCATACAATATTACAGTTAGTTTTTAGAACCAAATTTAAGAGCTGAAAAAGCAATCGACTAATCCTTCCTGCTCTAATACAACCCTCAATAAATTTGTGTCTGAGAAAGTCATAAAAATCTTTCATCTTCTAGACTGCAACAGTCTAGAGCATAGCAGGGGTTCTTCCTCTAGCTATTTGGACATACCGACGAACACATAACTGACAAACCAAAACTGTAAATATCATAAAAACCTTTTAATACTCTGAGTTCCTACTTAACGTGGAACCTCTTTGAAAAATATTCCGTTTACAATTTTGTAGGATATAAACAATTTGGGGCACCTTTGTACACCAATTTTCAAAGAATTGTACGAACAACGAAACAAAGCATCCAAATCCGTGAGAAGTGGATAACGCCATACTCTGCCTATGCAGAAGATCGATATACAGGGTGTAGCGAAAGTGTACAACTTTAAACTGAGTCGGAATTTTCAAATATTTAGACGGAGGACTTTCAGCGTGTTTCAATATAGCGGATTTGGAAGATCATAGACATACCATAGAGAATCATGTTGAGGAATTAAATGAATACATAATACTCCATGGGTCCTAAACAATGTTATGACTCCTGACTCGATGAGAAGAAGAGTTGCGTTATGTAGAGATGTTGGTGGTGGACAAATATAGGTACATACTATCTTATACAACATCTTGTTTGATTTTATTTATTATTGTTACATATATTATAATTTTGTTATTATTTTTTTATTTTTGATTAAAGTTCTGTTAAAGGTTTTGGTTGATTTTTTTATGTTTTACAATGTTAATCAAAATTAATTTATAAACCTATGGGACAAATTCGTATTAAAATAAGACAAACGGAATTTTTATCTCAGATAACTTTAATGAAAATAATTGTTTATCTCTCTTATAATGTAATTTAATATGTCCATTTTATTGCAGAAAACTTGTTCAAATGAAACCGTTACACCAGCATCGGCTAATGTTCTCAATCCCAACTAATAGATGATCCTTTGTCACCATGCCTAACACAGCACCATCTGAACCGTCTGAAAAGCTCTTTTACCATCCCGATCTCATAGACGAGCTGGAAGAGCTGCGAAGTCTATACGATGAGCCAAAGTTCAAAATAGCTAACGAACCGCTCTATCGAAATGGCCAACATTTCTTGTCGACGCCTAGTGCTCCCAACCTCAATAGGATACACACCTACTCAAGCCTTACCAAACTATCGCACGCGCCCAGCCTTGGAAGGGTTTCTACGGCCAACAGCTCGTTGTACTACGCACCTGGGTCGGTCAGACAAGAAAGTGTTCGGTATGTACAAATGTTTCATTTATTAAAAAAGTATTTGAACTAAATTACTACTTTTAGGCGAGCGGCAGCAACCTCTAAAATTACATTCTAGGTACCGACCACGAAAATCAACTTTAAAGTGAATGACCAATTTTGGTGATTCTTTATGCTTTCGTGGTCGCTGAATCTGAATATGAAGTTTATGTTTATCTAGAATTGGTGGAACATGTTCAAAAATCAAATTTTACACAATAACGCGAAAAATAAATTTTGATGATTTTTAAATTTTACCTCGCTGTATCTTTGGTCGCTGTAAATATTTCCTTTTGAAAATGTTACCGTGTTATCTTTGAAGTATTTAGATAACAACGAGCTTTGTCCAAAATGTTTAAACAAATTAAAAGAAGTAAAAACTCTTCTTTTATCGTCATTTTTAAACATTTTGTCATCAGATTTCGTTAGTTTCATGTTTACTTAAAAAAGTTGAGTGACAAACTTTTGAGTTTATAATTTTAACCAACACAACAGCAAAAAATAATTCATGAAGAATATTTCTGGAAAATTTTAAGTCCAAATATGCAATAGGAAAAAAGTTATGTGACTTTATAAACGAGCGGTACACCCAAAAAAAAAGCTTATTTTAAGCTAAAAATGAAAACAAATGAAATCACATTTTTCTGCCTTAACATGCTACAACTCTGCTCCGTTTTAATATTTTTTTCTGAAATTTTTACAGTATATATTTCTTACCTTTCTGAAGACAATGATACCTGTTTTAATCTTTCTATATTACTGTAATAAAAGTTATGAATTGTTTAAAGTAAAAGGTGCAGATTCTTGAATTGCAAAGTTTAATCGCAAAAGTTGAGTGACAAAATTTGAAATTTAGCTTTTTAATTAAGTTTATGTTAAAAAATAGGGTACAAAGAATAAAATATTTTATAGAAAAAAAAATGGAGCACGTTTTAATTGTAGGAAAAAAGTGATTTCACTTTTTTTTATTTTTAAGGTAAAATTGTGATTTTGACAATGTTCCCCTATCTAAAATTCAAAATAAACCTTATTTTCGTTTTCAGCACCACCAAAAACATAAAGTAAGAACAAAATTAATTAGCTATTCACCACACCGTGGTCAGTATCTCGACAAATAAGCGTTTATTTGGGGGAGTGCCACTCGTCTATAAAGTCACATAACTGTTTTCCTATTGCATATTTTGACTTGAAATTTTCCATAAAATATCTTCATGAATTATGTTATATTGCTGTGATGGATAAAATTATAAACTAAAAAGTTTGTCACTCAACTTTTTTAAGTAAACATGAAAATAATGAAACCTGGCGACAAAATGTTTAAAAATCAACAACTCCTCTTTTAATTTGTTTCAACATTTTGGACAAAGCTCGTTGTTATCTAAATACTTCAAAGATGACACAGTAAGATTTTCGAAAGGAAATATTGACATGACAGCAACCAAAGATACAGCGAGGTAAATATGAAAAATCATCAAAATTAATTTTTCGCATTTTTGCATTAAATTTTGATTTTTGAACATGTTCCACCAATTGTGGATAAAAATAAACTTCATAGTCGGATTCAGCAACCTCGAGAATACAAAGAATGACTAAAATTTGCCATTCACCTATCATGGTCGCTTTTTCGATTTCTAAGCCTCAAATTAGGGGTGTGCCGCTCGCCTATTTAGATTTTTGGGTCTAAGACTTCTCACTCATTGTGTTAAATAGATGTCGCTACAATTACTGCCAGCGTCTACAAACAAATTATTCTGAATAATTTTGCTTACTGAGACAGTTGGTTTTCGTTTTGATTCATAGCAGACCACAGGCTAGAAAACCATCTAGGAATTGAGACCGATATCAAGAGAGCACAAAAATTGGCACAGAAACCTGCCTAGTCGAATTAGGAAATGAAGAAGAAAAAGTAGCCATACTACGAAATAGAAGCAAGCTAAAAGAAGTAAAGCTTAAGAAAATATGGATTACAGAAGACCTCATAAAAAGAGAGCAACAGAAAGCGAAAGCCTTAAGAGATATAAGCAGAGAGATGAGAGAAAAAGCGAAAATAGTAAAAATGGGATATAATAAAATTACAGTAGACGGAAAGGAATGGAGATGGAACCAGAAAGAAGAAAAGGTAATGGAAATAGCGACTCCAAAAAACTAACACAGTCACACGGAAGAAACGACGTAGGGACCATCCGAGGAACAGGGAGAGAAGATATTGCAAGTGAACAGGACACTAACAAAAAATGTATAGAATTAAGTAGTGATAAGTTTAGAAATAGGAAAATAAATATTAATTATTAGAATAGTAATATGATTGGTGGTGGGAATAATAATTTTAGGAATAGTATCAAAAATCAAAACAAAAAGAAACAAAAAAAAACAGAAAATAATGAAAATATGCACCTGGAACGTAAGAACAATGTTAACTGCAGGAAAAATGGAAGAGATAGCAGGAGAACTGCAAAGATACGGTATAAACGTAGCTGCCATACAAGAGACCAGATGGAAAGGAAGCGGCGAATTAGAAAACAAAAACCTCAGCCTCAAATACTCAGGGAGCGAAAGACAAGGGCAATACGGAGTAGCATTTATGATACTCGGAGATGTAAGGCAAAAAATACTACAATTTAGACCGATAAGTAACAGACTTGCATACTTGCGCATAGAAGCAAAGCCAAGCAATTTGTCACTACTAAACGTATATGCGCCTACAGAAAATGCGAACAGAGAAGAAAAAGAAAAATGGTACGATGATATAGAGGAAGAAATAGAAAAGATACCCAAAGAAGACACGATCATGGTACTGGGAGACTTCAATGCCCAAATAGTAAAAGAACAATACACAGAAATTGTAGCAGGAAGATACACAATACATGAAAGGACAAATGACAATGGACAACGATTATGCAACCAAGCAATAAGAACAGGCATGGTCATAAGCAGTACAAAGTTCCCGCATCCTAACAAACATAAAATAACATGGATATCACCAAATCTGCAAACTAAATCTCAGATAGACCATATTTTGATAAACAGGCGGAGACAATATTCAATTAAGGACGTAAGATCCTACAGAGGAGCCTATGCTGACTCAGATCATTTCATGGTAACAGCAAAAATAAAACAAAAAACATGCAAGAGTAAAAATAAAAGCAAACAAACGAAATGGGACATTGAAGAACTAAAAGAGGAGCAAGTAAGAAGGAGATATCAGGAAGAACTGGAAAAATATCTAAGAATGGATGACAATCAAGAATGTGTCGACGTGAAACGGGAGTGGAGCTGCATAAAAGGCGCCATACAGGAAGCAGCAGAAAAAACAATTGGCAAAAAGAGGAAGGAGAAGAAAAAAGAGTGGTACAACATCGAATGTCAAAAAATTATGAAAAAAAAAGTGGAAGCGAGATTAAAATGGATAAGAACGAACACGGCAGAAGACAGAGAAAACTACAAATTACTGAGAAATGAGGGCAAAAAAATTAACAGAAAACAAAAACGACAATGGATAGATCTAAAGATTCAGGAAATAGAGAACGAAAAATACAACAGAAATTCAAAAAAATTCTATAATAAAATAAAAGAAAACAATAGAACATTCAAAGGTAAATTAAAAGGAATAAAAAACAAACAAGGTAAAATTGTCGAGGAAGAGAAAGAGTATAAAGAAATATGGACAAGTCACTTTAAAGAATTACTAATTGAACCAGTTATAAATGATGAAATAGAAGACGTGGACGAAGAAGAAACGAACACACAGGAACCAACATTAGAAGAAGTAAAAAAACATTATAACGAAAGGGAATAATGGAAAGGCACCTGGGAAGGACGGAATAAATCTAGAACTAATAAAATACGGAGGAGACATATTGCATGAAAAAATACATGAATTGATTAAGAAAATATGGAAAGAGGAGACAATGCCGAACGAGTGGGAAATTGGACAGATTATAACGATCCATAAAAAAGGCGACCAGCATGAGTGTAAGAACTACAGAGGTATTACACTATTAAATGTTGCCTATAAAATATTATCGTCAATAATACAAAAAAGGTTAACAGATGAAACAAAAAATATCATAGGACAATACCAATGCGGTTTCGTAAAAGGCAGATCAACAACAGATGCAATACATACCATTAAACAAATCATGGAAAAAGCACACGAACATCAACATGAAATAGAAATATTATTTATAGACTTTGAACAAGCCTTTGACTCAATAAAGAGAAAGGAAATAATTAAAGCCCTAAAATATCAAGGAGCAAGTAAAAAACTAAGAAACCTAATAAAAATGTCTATGAATAAATCAAAAATAAGTATCCTAACACAAAAAGGGGAAACAGAAGAATTCGAAATAAATAAAGGAGTGAGACAAGGTGACTCACTGTCGGCAACACTATTTAACCTGACAGTGGATTTTGTGTTAAGAAAGATCCATAAGGGAAACCTAAGAGCATCAGGTTACCAACTAATCGCCTATGCAGATGATATAGCGATAGTAACAAAAACACGAAAAATCATGAAAAAATTATTAATGGAGATAGAAGAAGAGGGAAAGAAGATGGGACTAAGAATTAATGAAAAGAAAACAAAATTAATGAGACTCGGAAAAGCAGAACAAAACAGAGAGATAAGGATAGGAAATAAAAAATTCGAGGAAGTACAGAAATTTAAATACCTGGGCGTTATGATAAATAACAAAGGGGAAAGAAAAACGGAGATCGAAGAAAGAATAACTGCGACAAACCGGGTATTCCAAGCAAATAGAAGCTACTAAAGAGTAAAATATTGACCAAACAAACAAAAATGAATATACAGGGTGTAACGAAAATACAGGTCATAAATTAAATCACATATTCTGAGACCAAAAATAGCTCGAATGAACCTAATTTACCTTAGTACAAATATGCACATAAAAAAAGTTACAGCCCTTTGAAGTTACAAAATGAAAATCGATTTTTTCGAATATATCGAAAACTATTAGAGATTTTTTATTGAAAATGGACATGTGGCATTCTTATGGCAGGTACATCTTAAAAAAGAATTATAGTGAAATTTGTGCACCCCATAAAAAATTTGTGGGGGTTTTGTTCCCTTAAACCCCCCCAAACTTTTTTGTACGTTCCAATTAAATTATTATTGTGGTACCATTAGTTAAATTCAATATTTCTAAAACTTTTTTGCCTCTTAGTATTTTTTCGATAAGGCATCTTTTATCGAGTTGCGGCTTCTTTTTTAATATGTTTACATAAAAATTTTATGGGGGTTTTGTTCCTTTAAACCCCCCAAATGTTTGTGTATGTTTCAATTAAACTTTTAATGCGGTACCTTTAGTTAAACACAGTGTTTTTAAAACTTTTTTGCCTCTTTGTATTTTTTTGAGAAGACACTTTTTGTCGAGATATTACTTCTTTTTTAATATGGTTCAAAATATACCTAAAAATGTAAATCATAAATAAATTTTCATATTATTACAAAGTCTCCATAATCGTACTTAGCCATATACAAATATGTGGTGGATTTGACAAATATTCAAAATATCTCGATAAAAACTGACTTTTCGAAAAAGTACAGAGAGGCAAAAAAGTTTTTAAAATATCGTGTTTAACTAATGATACTACAATAATAATTAAATTGGAACGTGCACAAAAGTTTGGGGGGGTTTAAAGGAACAAAACCCCCATAAAATTTTTATATGGTGTCCAAATTTCACTATATTTTTTTCTTAAGATACTACTATCATAAGAATGCCACGTGTCTATTTTCAATAAAAGATCTGTAATAGTTTTCGATATATTGAAAAAAATCGATTTTCATTTTGTAACTTCAAAGGGCTGTAACTTTTTTTATGTGCACATTTGTACTAAGGTAAGTTAGGTTCAATCGAACTATTTTTAGTCCCAGAATATGTGATTAAATTTATGACCTGTATTTTTGTTACACCCTGTATATAAAACAATAATAAGACCAATAACGATGTATGCAGCAGAAACCATGACTATGACAAAAAAAAGAAGAAGAGAAATTAAGGATAAATGAACGAAAGATAATAAGGACAATACTGGGTCCAGTGAGAATCGAAGAACAAGACTATAGAAGGAGAACGAATAAAGAAATTTTAGAAGAATTAAATGGTGAAGATATAGTAAAGAAAATAAAAGTACAAAGAACCAAATGGCTAGGTCACATATGGAGACAAGGACCAGAATCAGTATCAAAAGCTATGATATTGTGGCAACCAGGAGGAAAAAGGAGATGTGGTCGACCCAGATCGAAATGGTTAACTGAAGTAGAGGAGGACCTAAGAGGAGCAGGAATTACAAAATGGTAAGAGAGGGCAATAGACCGGAAGAAATGGAGACATATTAGTGAACAAATACAATGATCATGGGGACTGATCCACCCCGTAAAATGGATCTAGAAAGCGAAAGCGGCGAAACCCCACATGGGGTGTTAAGCCATATACTATACTATACTATGAAAATAATGAAATCTGGCGACAAAATGTTTAAAAATCAACAACTCCTCTTTTAATTTGTTTCAACATTTTGGACAAAGCTCGTTGTTATCTAAATACTTCAAAGATGACACAGTAAGATTTTCGAAAGGAAATATTGACATGACAGCAACCAAAGATACAGCGAGGTAAATATGAAAAATCATCCAAATTTATTTTTCGAATTTTTGCATAAAATTTTGATTTTTGAACATGTTCCACCACCAATTGTGGATAAAAATAAACTTCATATTCGGATTCAGCGACCTCGAGAATATAAAGAATGACTAAAATTTGCCATTCGGCTATCATGGTCGCTTTTTCGATTTCTAAGCCTCAAATTAGGGGTGTGCCGCTCGCCTATTCAGATTTTTGGGTCTAAGACTTCTCACTCATTGTGTTAAATAGATGTCGCTACAATTACTGCCAGCGTCTACAAACAAATTATTCTGAATAATTTTGCTTACTGAGACAGTTGGTTTTCGTTTTGATTCATAGCAGACCACAGGCCTCTCTGAAAATCCCAATTAGGGTGAATAGTACATAGAGGATGGTGGTTGCCTGCGAAAGAAAATATTAACTAAGGTAAAAGATGGTCGATCGGACAGCTCAGTGGGACTAGCGGCTGACCGCCACTTCACTTCGACGTGAGGTATGTGACTTCGAGCCCAGCCAGGTCATCGGAAAAACAAAAAGGCTAACGCGTCAGTATAAAATTCTAAATATGAATCTGGCGCTTAGACTGGAATATGCGGACGTCTGATCGGCCTATGAGGGAGCAGTACGGCAAGGGATAAGGGCTTGCGGCTCGGTGATACTCCCCATAGATCCCTACCGGAAGGGCGTTAACGCCTAAAATACCGGTGTATACATACAAAAGATGGTTTTGCTTGTTTTCGATTCAGAGGGATGCACAATCGCTGGACAGCTGTTTCCACCATTTCAGGCTTCCTCAACAGCGCTAACGTGCACACCTCTAAATCGAAAAAGAGCTCAACCATCAATTTAAGGGGAATTTGAAAGATCATTCAAATTCCCATTGGGACGCGATCTAGCGACATCTCTTGACAAATTGAAGAGTCTCAGATGCAGAATTCACCACTATAATAAAATTAAAATGGTAATAGTGCAGTCACTGAAGGTGAATATGAGCTATTACCTCCGATTTCGTTGAACCTCCATCGATTTGCATGAAAATTGGCGAGTGGTTAGAGGATATCTCAAGGAACAAAGGTGACATGGTGCCAACTTGCGCTTTTACCCTGGGGGTGGATGCCAGCCCTCCTCGGGGGTGAAAATTATTTTATTAAAAATAACCCCACAATTCGATAGAGGGACAAATTATAAGCAAAATTTGTTATATAAAGTTATTAAAATAAATCAAAACTTTTTGAGTTATTAAAAATCAAAGATTTTAATTTTTCGTGAGAAAAATGCATGTTTTTAACCGATTTTTCATAAACTCAAAAACTATAAGTTTTTACAAAGAAGTTATTATTATCAACATTGAGGCTAATAAAAAATCAAATGAACTCCTTACTAAAAAAAACCTTTCACTGTTACCTAAAAGTGAGTTACTAAAAGTAATAGGTAATTGAATGTATATTTCTTTCGTCGAGTACCCAAATCTAAGTATTTAAGCGTAAATACCGGGAAAATGATGCATTTTATTATATTACTTAATAACTTATGAAACATTTGTCAAAGTTCTTAGAAATATCTATCAAATAAGCCCTTGAACAAGTTGATAGCATTAAAATTTATGCACCAAAAATGTTTAAAAATGTATCTCTTAAAAATTTTTCCAAAAAATGTGTTTTTTTGTAAATAACTCCGTTAATTTTTAAGATATCAGGTTTACCTAAAAACTAATTAAAAGTTGATTCTAAGAGCTATTAAAAAACGTCAAAATTAGTCTTTTCAATATCTTACTTTTTTAAAAATAAAAGGTTAAATGGCCCTGGTTACATGGTTCTTGCAGCAAAATTGAAATTTTAAACGTTTCTATCTCGGTTATTTTTTATTCTACGGAAATAGTAAAATAAGTAAAGTATTTGGAACCGAAATAACTGAAATTTAGTTATATATTATTTTTTACGTATATTGAGTATTTTTGGAGTTATTATCAAAAGAAAATTAAAAGTACGATAATTTTAAAAATTCTGATTTTTTTAATTATATCTTCTTTTTCAAAAATATGCATTCTAAACCGGTCAAAACTATTGAAATCATTAACTATGTTAATCTAAAGAAATTCTTGTGAGGATTACTACAAATTTTAATTTTTGTGGAAATGCCGTATGTTTTGTTTTCACTTTTTCCTAAAAAAATCGAAAGGGTTCTCTTATTCTCATCATAACTTGCTTAATTTTGATGCTATTAACTTCTACTGTAGCTCATTTGATAGGTATTTCGAAGTACTTTGACAAGTGCTTAACAAGAATATTCTATAGAATGCATCGTTTTCCCGTTATGTAAGCTTGAATACTTAGATTTGAGTACTCGTCGAAAAAAATATACATTCAATTACCCATAACTCACTTTGAAATAACATTAGTTTAGTTTTTTAAGTGGGGAGTGTATTAAATTTTTATTATCTTTAATTTTGGTAATAATAGCTTTTTTGCAAAAGCTTATAGTTTTTTATTAATACGTGAAAAACAGCTTTAAAACATGCATTTTTTTTTAATAAAATTTTTGATTTGTAATAACTCAAAAAGTATTGATTTATGTTAATAACTTTATATAACAAATGTTGCTTAGAAGTTGCCCCTCTATCGATTTCTGGTATTATTTTTAATAAAATAATTTTCACCCCCGAGAAGGGGTGGCGGTGGCATCCACCCCCAAGGGTAAAAGCGCAAGTTAGCATCATGTCACCTTTGTTCCTTGAAGTATCTTCTAACTACTCACCAATTTTCATGAAAATCTATGAAGGTTCAACGAAATCGGAGGTGAAAACCTTCAGTGACTCCACTATAAATAGTTATTTAAATCTGATTAAAATATTTACCGTTAAAATATTAACTGTCTTTCATTTTCTCTTAGTTTTATTCATATGAGTACACGGAATCAACATTATATGGAATTTTATCTAGATAAATTGACGGGTTGTGGAATGCAATGTTAGATTTCCCACAGTCTGCTTCATTTACCGTTCGTTTGCCTTGGAAATTTTAAAAGGCACGGGTTTAGGTTGTCACCAGAATGTTGGTTCTAACGATCGAAGTTTTAGATTTTCGTATCCAAGACTTCTCATTGTGTATGAAAATTAACTTTTCGTGAGTGAAAAGTGTTGGACCATTGGAATGTGACCAATATATCTGTGAGAAAATCATTGATTTCGCGTAAAAATCTTAGCAGCAGTAGCCGTAAAACGAACTTAAGGTTCCGCGGAACGGAATAGGAATAGCCGAACTGAAGCGACTACAGGACTTATGCGTAGTCGGTTCAGTTCGGCTATTCCTATTCCGTTCCGCGGAACCTTAAGTTCGTTTTACGGCTTAAGTAAAAACTTAATTTTTAAGTTTTTTTAATAAATCTTAAAAATTAAGACTCAAAGAATCGATTGCTTTTTACAAAATACCTCTATAGTGATTGTTTGGCAAAGTACAGTTGTTTCAATAATCTCTCACCGGGATAAACAAATGAATAAGTTATAAACTATTTAGCCGATCTAATGAAAATCTAACATACTTTTGTAACTCATTAACTCCAACAATATTATGTTATTAAAATTTATAAATTATTGCAAAATAGAGTTTTTTGCCATTATCTCGGTCGATTGTTTTTATGTTTTAAATTGCAAACTAAAGATTAAAGAACTGTTTATTATCTACAACTTTTATTTAACCCTCTAACCGGCAAGCGTTCTTTAAAGAACTCGTCTTTGGAAATCTGAAAAACCTATACCTGAATGTTATTATCGTTTAAACTTGTGCCGTTCCGTCCGTCAACAGGTGTTTAACATTTGGTGAAAAGAATAATGCAATCCAAAATTTGGTTTTCACGCTGCTTTCAATCAAAAAATGTTTGACAAAGTGAAGCGTTTTTTGAAGAACGCTTGCCTATATAATAAAAAATATATTATTACTGAAACCAACTTTTTTTTGCTTAATCCAGCAAGTGTTCTTTAAAGAACGCTTCACCAACCAACTTTTTTATGCTTAATCCGGCAAGTGTTCTTTAAAGAACGCTTCACCGTTTTTACCAAAAAAGTGAGCCAATAAACTTGTTTACCTGTTTTATTGCTTTTTTTAGTTTCTTTTACCAATAATTGCCTAGAGAAAAATTCCCAACTTTCCATCTCTATTATTTCAGTTTTGCCTGCTAGAGGGTTAAACCATTTTTCTTTAAAATGTATGAGAAACGTTTTATACACAAAAAAATATTTTTTTCACTTTTTACAATAGTTTAATAAAAACGGTTTTTACGTTTTTACAATAGTCTTGACGAAATTGTCGTCAACTACTTCTTATACACAATTTAGAATAGCTTTAAATATCCTTATAACATTTTTTCAGTTTTTTTTTCTTGACTGGGATATGTTAAGAAATCAGCTTTATTTATTGGTTAAATACTATCGATATGGCTCTTGTCTCTTATTTTGGTGATTGATTGATTTTATCTCTCTGTTAATCTTTATAAAAATTTACTTGTTTTTCTTATTTCTTATTGCTTTTAATTGATGTGAATATTTATGCTTATTGTCCACTGTACTGTGATTTTCTTTTTCTGAAGAAAAAGGTATACGATCGTCAATCTCCACAAGAGAGATAGCTTAGATGTTCTATATATCAACATTATTTGAAAAAATATTTTTCAAATTTTAGGTAATCATAATCATACAATATTTATGATACTTATATATCATCGCAAAATCAAAGTAACATCTCATGTGTCAAGATTATCTTAGATGTCATCTTATCAGTCCCGTTAAAAATCAATTTTCAAGAAATTAGATCAAGACTTGCACATCATATCAGTATCTAGGTATTTGATAAGAACATATTATATCAAGCTACTCAAATAAACAAATTGTGATTGTCTTTAGTTTTAAATAAGATGATGAACAAACAGTCTCTATTTATTAACTGATTGCTACGATTATGTAAAAGAATGTGCATTTACCAATCCACAGGTGAGTCTTTTTGCCTGTGATTTTAATTTTACTTAGTTTGTATATTAGTAATTAGTCCATTGAAATTTTACATTTTTTAGACCTTAAATTGCGTTTTTTAGAGGACGCAATTTTATTTATTTTTAATGTGTAGGGGGGTCAGTAGAAGCTTAAATTCAAGTTTTTGGTCCACCCTTGTCCTCCGGTCGCTATCTTGGAAAATAGGGTGCAATGGTTTTTCGCATTGTACCTCGTAAACTAACAACACTAAAGAAAATTTAATTAAACATAAAATGTAGCCAATTAAATTTTCTACAATTTTATTTCTATTACTTTTTATCGTCAAGTGACCAACAAGAAAGTTATAAATAAAAATTAGTGAAAATTTTGTAACAAGTTTCATTTTGGAGTTTATAACTTTTTTCAGTTCATTTTACAATAAAATTATATCATAGCAATTTTGTAGAGAGTTTTTCAACGAATAGTTTTCACTATAAAGTTAAGTTGTTTAATTTTATTTATTTATCTAAGTTTTACAGCGCTCCAAACTTGATCAGATTCTCGAAAGCTCATAGGGATACAATAAAAACAAATCGTTAGGCTTACTTTTCTATCTATATATTTTTATTATTCATACAACTAATTATGATTTTAATATTGCTATGATATTATTAACCTATTTTTGACCCTTTTCCCTGCCACCTATATGGTAGAGACTGGAGGCGCGTTTTTTGTGTGGTATCCCCAGTAGGCCTAATCTACGGACAATTTCTAGACAAAATAATATTATTTATTATTATATATTGAAAAAGGTCCATCATAGTTATTATTTTTCATTTTTTTGATGGTTTTGATGGTGAATGGCAAGCCAAGATCTGAATCAGTATCCGAGGTGAATTTTTGTGTATCCTCCAAAAAACTTGGAAGATATTCATCCTCCAAAAAACCCTCCTAAAAATATCAAAAAATAGGAATATAAAGTGCATTTCAAAGTGAAGTCGCCGTCTTTAACAACTAATGTCCTTTTTTCATTATATGCTCATCATGGACTCACACTTGCAACCTTTTCATCACCTATAAACAATTTCAGTTAAAAAGACAAAAATGAAGTCAAACTGAAAAACGTGTACAAGGTACAATACTGCATGGCTTCAAATGCTAATTAAATCCCAGAGTCCCAAATAAGATCCATTAGGTATAAAACTTTAAAGTTGTTGCAGTAAAGATTAAAACAAATATGTACATGTATATTGAGTTTTCTGCTCTTCTGCAAATTGTCACTACATAGTATTGACGTATTTTATCATACTCAGCTAATAAAAATCTTAAATTTTTTACTAGATAAATCTCAAAGGTAATAAATGTCTCTATAAAATCCTCGTTCAAATTTATTTTTGTTTTAATTTGTGGATAAAAATATCATCTGCAAATATTCTACCACGCGACTAAGACGTATTCGGATTATTTTAAAAGGGAAAATAATATTGCGAAATACTATATATAGTATATTTATCTTTGAGGGTCATAAATTACTGACATGTTGATGGTAATCAGCTGTTTATGCAAATATCAGAGTTACTATGTGCAGATAAAATAACTCAAAAGGAACTATATCAAAAGAAGGCGAATTCTAGTTGTGCTTTATTTGCCCACTTTATACACTCTCACTTTATATTCGTCAAGAGAATTTTCGGCATTTCATAAAAATGAGGTGTCCTGCTGTAATGAGGTATCAGTCATTTTTTTTGCTAATCTGTTAAATGAAGAGCTTAGAGCAACAACGGTACAGGCCACAAAACTAACTTTGTGAGAAAATCACTTTTAATAAAATCCTGAAATACGAAATATATAAAAATAATATCAACTGTAAATATTAAGCAATATATTTCTTCTTTTATAATGTTTAAAAAAATTTAAATTAAAAATAAACTTTTTTCACAAAAAACAACATATAGCTATCCAAAAAAGTTGCTGAAACCTTTATTAGGTACTTACATAAAAAAGTAACATAAAAAAGTAACATAAAAAAATAAAATCGGTAGGTATACTAACTTACAAAATAATCATAGGTAGTAAAAAACTCTAAAATGTATATTCTTAGCAACATAATATTAATAGTAGTATGTACACCCATTGTAGTATTTTATTTCTAATAAACTATATTAACATTAATTCAATCAATATTTAAAAGAACAAATGGCACCGCACACAGCTTATAGAAAATATAATGTCACTAAAATGAAATAAAATTTACATGATTATTTCATTCATAACAGATTTTGACCAATACAAAGCTACAGAAATAAAAATTAAAGTGATAATTTTTGATAATATCCCCTCGTCAAGTATATTACATCAGATGCCCTTCGTTGCTGCGAAAAAATACATTCAGTGACATTAATGACAATTAATGTTTTAAAAATTATAAAAGTGATGACTTTCAACCGTCAAATATTTATAACAACTGTGTGTTTAATTGTACTAATTTGTACTTACATAAATAAATTACAATACAATTTTGAACTCGATCTCTAAAATTATTATCGAATTTTTGCCCTCGTGACACTTTGACATAATTTCACTCCCCTTCGGGTTGTGAAATTAAAACTGTCAAGGTGTCACTCGGGAAAAATTCGATAATTTTAGAGCTCTTGTGCAATTAGTACTGAAAATATTCGTCTCGAATTTATAATCATTTCATATCATTGCGCCAACTCTGAATTTTGATTAATAAAGGCGTGAATTGATATAAATACATCTAAAATCAAAAGGAATGTACGTGAGTCAAAGAGAGAAAAGATTTTGTAAATCGCCAGTTCATAAATCTTTCTTCGGGTATTAAGGCAGAGGCTTACTCTTATCTTATAGGTAATAGAGTGGGTATAATTTGGCAGTTTTGGCAAAAGTATACAGTTCCTCTAATCGGCTTAGCTCAATCTGGAAAGCTGTTCTCAATAGCCACTAGACTAATAGCATTATTTATAAATGACAGTTTTATAGACTTCAAAAATGTTTTTTCGATAAACTTTAATTACAATTTACGCCGTTATCAATCAAAATTAAGAGTTGGCGTAATGATATGAAATGATTAATCGAGATGAATCTATTCATGTAACTTTTATTACATTTGAGTGACATTAGATTTTCCATAAGATGTGTGCGGTGACCTTTAGCCCCGGCGCAAATTGAACCTAAGCGAGTCACAACCTGCGGCGGCGGGACGGGTGACCTGTGCAGTTATTTTTCTAGCGCACCGCATATTGAACACAAGCCAACCCGACCGTCGGCTGTCGCCGTAACGAATAGAGACGGGTAAAATCAGTGATGTATCTGATCCTTGTACTGAATTGAGTAGGTAACTAAAAAACGGTAGTACCGTACTTGTAACTAGTAACGTTTTAAAAATATCTTACACGTCCCTAGTAGTCGTAGCGGTATGACTTTCGAAAACATCGAATTTGATCATAAGCGGGTGCATAAAAAGATATCTTAAGCGCTGGTTTCCTCGAAAGCGGTGCCGACAAACTACGACCATAACACTGCGATGTATGACGTCATAAAAAACTGTACCATGCAAAATAATAGCAGTGGTTTCCAAGAATGCGTTGGAAGCCACCGCTTGCTGAGTTTGCACATTCTATTGCCGCAGTGAAGAACCTTGAATTTTTCACTATAATCTGACGTAATTCATCGCAGTGCTACGGTCGCAGTTTGTCGGTGCCGCTTTCGAGGAAATCAGCGCTTTACACTGAGTATTTTATTTCTACATACCTTTATAATTACAAGCATAAGTTAAACACTGCATTGATTGTGATGGCAAAGACGGTTCGGATGTTCGCAAAATCAGTGCGGACATGTAACGGTTACTTTTGATACCGGTTCTAAGTGGTACTGATTACAAAATACTGATGTATCTGATCCTTGTATTTACTGAATTGAGTAGGCAACTTAAAATCGGTAGTTCCGTACTTGTAACTAGTAACGTTTTAAAAATATCTTACACGTCCCTAGTAGTCGTAGCGGTATGACTTTCGAAAACATCAAGTTTGATCATAAGCAGGTGCATAAAAAAATATCTTACACTGAGTATTTTATTTCTACATACCTTTATAATAACAAGCATAAGTTAAACACTGCATTGATTGTGATTGCAAAAACAGTTCGCATGTTTTAAATGGGATTTTTGCTGATTATGTATTTTGCTAAAATCTTAAATAACACAAAAAACACAATTCACAACCATCATTTAATTTTTAACGATAAACAAAAGTCTAATATGATGACAAGTTTGAAATTGATCGACTTTGTCAATAACAGTGTCGTTAACAGATATTTTTAAATACCATGATTCATTTTCCAATGATTGTGTGGATTTAAGAAATACATACTTAACAATGTTTTACCTGTATAAAGAAGATTATAATTAAGACACATTATGGTACTCCTTATTTTTCAAATAATATGCTCTTGTAAACGCATAACTTTGATTTATTGGCTAAACCTACATTAGATACGTCACAAGAAATTAAAAATAATTAACATGTAATAAATTCACTGTTTTAATCATATTTATATATTATATTCCCTACTATTGCAATAGAATATTAAAACGAATAAACGATAACTTGTTGAGTAGTGCTGATTGATACAACAGAGCAATAAAATGTTATTCATAAAGATAGTGTAAAATATATCGCCGCTTATCTGGTCCGCTGGTAATAAAGTTATCAGCATTTAATTGCAAAGCGGTCTCTTAGTTGGAAAATACTTGTAAATACCATCCGTATTCATTTCAGATACTTCCATCTCGCAAACAAAAACACTTAAAAATTAACATCTGGCGGTGAGTCACCCGTCCCAAGCACAAGAAAACTGTATGCTGACGACAAACCTTCCCAGGCGAGACCTGCGAACGCATGAACTGATAGTAGGATGCGCAGAACGGTCTACGCAGTCCGCCGACGCAGGTTGTGTCTGGCTTAGGATCAATTTGCGCCGGGGCTAATACCTTTACTATGCTGTTGTGTGCTGCGAAATACAAAAAATACATCACAGTCTCCAAAAGAATTAAGATTGTTTTTACCATAATAAAATACGATGGTATCAACTGTTTTTTCTGGATATTGTAGCGTTTTTATTTTTCTCAGTGTAAATTGTAATTCAGCTTTCATTGCTTCATGGTTTTTAACCAAATTGTCTGTAGATTTTAGAAGCTCTAGGGCCGTGTGTTTCTCAGAAAAACATGTGCGCTATCGATGGATGCGATTCTCACGCAAAGTGTGAGAATTTAATAACTTTTGGGTAAAAGAAGTCGTTAATGCTTCATCCACGACCATAACTCATTTAAGAGTTAAGGTAGTTTATGAATGTTAACGAATCTGATTTTGAATATTTCTCACAGTTTCTCATGATTTTGATTGGCTAGAAAACCCACCTCCATCAACCGAGGCTAAACGCTAAACGTCCATAAAGAGGACAAATTCCAAAAAATCGGCGCCATTCTTGTGAGTTGAGTTCAATATGTGAGATCAAGTAGTATAACTGCGTTTAGTGGGCCCCGCCGTTAGGCAGGGTCCACCTATGTACGCCTTATGCTGTCCATCTAATTCTTCATCTCTTCATCTATTAATGCTGTTCTTCTGGGCTTGTAAATAGCTCACTTTATATCGTAATGCATATACGATATGCATTTTCTTCCGCAATTGAACTTTAGCCCTGTCCTGCTGTCAGTCAACCATCTGGAGCTGAAAGAATGGGCCTTGACTACCAGTGTTACGCAAGTGAGTGGTGAACTGTTTCGTTATTTTCATTTTATCAAGTTTAGAGACCGATCTGACATAGGTCTTTGCCTTCTTAGATCTTTGAAAGAGAATATAGACTCTATTTTTTTATAGATTGCTATGTAGTTCGGTACATATAGACATTTACATTATGTAAATATTTTTTTGAGTATTTTTAAGTAGTAGATTTATAATTTAACCAAAAAACTTTTTTTATTATTTGTAAGTGAAGGTTAAGATTTTTAGTTTTTATTTAGAGTATCGACTTTTTATTTTTTTGATTAACTACTCAGTTCTTTTTTTTTGAGTTGAAAAGAATTATATTCGTTCAGTTACATTTCGTTTTTACTATGTTGGCGAATATACCCAGTTATATACGGTAATAATTATATTCGATTATTGTTTGTTTCGCCAACATTTATTTTACAGATTAACTGTTTATTTTTTTGGATTTTTAATTTTGTTGTTGACGGTCACACACTGCATTTGTGTATATTATGTAAATATTAAGACTTTATTGAGTATTGTAATAAATGTTTCATTGAAGCGTACGATGTCGCATTTTATTTAATTATTATTTACAGCTCAAGACTAGAACATTTTGTGTCTTGTTGTAGCAGCGTTGCTAATTTTTCTATTGTAGCGTTAAGTATCGTTAATTGTTCCTTTGAGAGTTTCATTGGACAAAACTCCTTGCGCCCTGTATTTTCGTTTATGTATTCAGTATTTCCGTTTTTTAGAGTCCATGTGTCAAACTGTCAAACCATCAGTTAGTGTTATCTATCCATCTTTTATCTATTGTCGTTTCATTAACCCTATTCGCATATCATTCTTTATTTATCTAACATCTTTTATTGCAATAGAAACCCAACCCAAAGAACCACGCCCACATTTCTTCCGACTGAGCAACATGGTCTTTGTATCGTCAATGTAAGCGATTGGACCCTTGAATCTTCGGTCATTCATTATTCCATTAAGGATAATATCGTCCTGATCCTTCTGGTTCAGCCTTCATGACCCCTTGTCCATCCGATCGTTATAATATTAATGCTTATAATTCAAAAACTATTTATGTTGTCAATATTGTTTCTTTTAAAAATATAAGATATTACGAAAACATATACCTAATATTTTTGTGTCAAGGAGTGTACGTAAATAATGCACAATAAAACACTGGTGTTAACACCATTTAAATATTTGCTGTCTTGTCAAGTCACAAAATTTATGAGCTTTGTCTGTCTCCCCTTGCAGGAAGAGACGTATAACGAATCATACAGGATGATAGTTGCGTTGGTGATATAAATCTTGTCAGAATATTTTTATTCAATTATACTAAATAATAGACGGTAAAATGTTTATAAGTAGTAGATAAAATTTTGGTGACAAAAATGACTTATATTGTTCCGCATTTCAAACAAAGTTTCAATTTTTTGTCAAATTTTCTTTTCTTGGTATCCCTGAGCGGTTTGCTAGCAAAAAAAACTTTCATGGGTATTGCTTATCTTTCTAGTGGCTTGTAGATTATTGGATTAAGGCCTACACTTGAGAACATCACCATTACATAAATAAGATATACGACACAGGTAAAATACCGTCAGACTAGCTAAATCAACATTCGTAACATTCCAAAATAATCCCAATTCCTCACAATACGATGACTATCGAATTCTAAGCTTGATGTCTCATATCCTTAAGGGGATGGGTACGTATCTTCGGCTGCAATGCTATTCAAATGAGGATTCATTTTTTTTTTAATCCTGAGAAAACTAATAAATATTTTTGAAAAATTTAAACGCAGAATTAAAGAATACGTACGTTCTTACCGAAGGCCGAAAGTCCCTGAAAACTTCTATAATGTTTATTTTAATAAATTACAGGGGTGAAAAACTAAGAGAAAATGTAGTGTGATTTTTAATGTGAAATATCTCATTCAAAAGAAACTTTTTATTTATTCAAGGTACTTTCGGCCCTCGATAATAATTTAGTCTTTCATTCTGCGTTTAAATTTTTAAAAAATATTTATCAGTTTTTTCAGGATTCTGTAAAATGGACACCATTTCCTTGGTGATATTTTCCAAATCGAACATTCGCTATCTTTGTCATACAACGCACTGAGTCAAATAGAATATGATTACAAGGCAGTGACAGTTTTAAATATTTGACATGGCATCGGGAATATTTTGAGTTGTTGATTAAATAATATTGATAGTGTATTTGATAAATAATTGATTTAAGACGTGAACTTAATAAAAAGTTATTTATTGTTTATTATTTATGGAAAATCCAAGCAGAGAATACATCGGGATATATTCTGTGATCCAAGTATTTTTTTGTTAAAGATGTTAAAGAATACATTATTAAAAAATCACTTTAACACTTTTCCTCTTTTCTCGATTGAGTATTAGTTTTTTTGTACATATAAATTATTACAATCACTGAATACAGAGTTAGTGAAAAAATTATCACATTTATTAACTGAATTAAGTAATAATATGCAATTATACAAATAACAGTTATCCAAGAACATTCAAAAGCCATCTCTTTAAAGTTAATGATGACATTGTCAAGTAGAATGACATTCTAGTAATGTTTACATATCCATACCAGTGTGAATTTTACTACACGTAATTTGCCGTGTAAAGACAGAAAAAGTAGGGATAGCCGTAAAATATTTTCGAATTATGTACCGATGGCCTTAAGACTTTTCTCAGAATCCTCCAAACACAAATTTACAAGAAGTGTGTGTTTGAGATAAGTGACACTCAATTCGGATTTCGAAACAGACTGGGAACACGAGAAGCTGTTTTTGCCTTAGATGTAGAAGGGTCGCGGACGCTTCCCCAACTGTCATAAATACGACTAATTTCACGCGTAACTTTGATACGAGAATTATAAAAAAAAATATGCATTGAAATCCAGATCCCGTAATTTTTTGAGCGTTATAAAGTGAGTACAAAGACATACATATTTCTTTTTTTGAAATTACAGCTTCAATTTACCGTACTGTAACAAAAATGAGAAAACTTCTGTTGGAGTGAAAGTAAAAAGAAAGATATACTCCAACAGAAGTAAGGAAAAAGAATAAAGAAGACTAGGTAACTAAATAGTTGGGATGAAAAGAGAAAGGTGAGATGAGACAGAGGCAAACTGAATAGAGTTGGCTAGCTATAGATGCAAGAGAGCAACTTGACACTCAAGGATGGATACGGCTCGTTTGCATGCCTGTCGAAGAACAGTAGCTCTATATAGATAGTAATGATGACTAAAAGATGAAATAATAAAATAAGAATAATGTACTGAAAATGAATGGAGATGAATAATGACTAAAAACGAACAAAATAAATAAAACTAACTAATCATGGGCGCCATGAAAATGATCATCGATCATTTTCCCAGGTATCTTATACTGCTGTCAAATATTAAATAAGTATATTAAATCTGTAATAATGAACATAAAGGAGTAATAAAATAATTGATATACAAAATAAATAAATATTTATTAAAAATAACTACTAGATTTTTGACAACCTCTGAGTTACACAAAGTGTATATCATGTGACTCTAAAATGACATAAGTTATACAGAAGTTAAGTTAAACCTGATATATCATATAACAACGGTCCTGCTATATGTATGTACAAAAGATATACCTCTTACTTACATATAGGGTACAAAATTACATAAGTCTTCTACCAAATGGTTATAGTACGCCTGCTACGTACAACTAAGGAAACTGACAAAGATGAAAATACTACAAATAAATAGGCCCAAGCCTCACTAAGGGAAAATACAGTAATGAATAAATAAAGTTAAATATACAATTGACTAAAGTAGAAATGAAGTTGAGATAAATACCGACGATGACCTAAATTAACCGAACAAATGGAATAAAGCGAATAACAGTAAAATATTTGGGAAACAAGCTAGTAATATAAAAAAATAAATTTACCCGAATTACATAAACCAATATCAAAGCAATAATAAAGTATTAAAAACCTAATTTTCTCTAGGCTTATTCCTGTGCACAAGAAGTTACCGTAGATACAAAGTTTGGGAACCAAATAATCTAATATACAAATATGTCAAAAAAACCAGAGGTAACCTAAATCTGGAAAAAAAACATAGTGTATTTAACAGATAGTCTGAAATATAAAAAAAACCAATAGTTACTAAAACACCTCACTAAATGTTCCCAAACGAGGTTGCGGTTGCATCCTAGAAAATGATGCACCAGGATGGTGCGACCCCATGACTCCTGTAGGCCCAGGTGCCAAGACGAAAATTGAGCTGGAACGCTCCCATAGCTTGCTCCCAATTAGACATATTCCCAAGGTGACTTGACTGTGGCTGTAGTGGTTTCTCTAGGTGGTCAAATAAGGTCTATGACTTCATGGTAGGGTTTCTCCCAAATGGCTAAAAACATTCCCAGTTTTATTTCCCATTTTAAACATTAGCAAAAAGTAAAGGGAAGAAGAAATAATTGAGGAAACTTTTTAGAAGCATTAACATAGAAAAACCGATCATTAAGATGGAACAAAAACTAATCTCAGGTAACCTTGAACTATTTTGAGTGTGAACACATGAACAAATAATGATAAATGTGAAATTTGAATATGATTTATCTGAGGGAATATCTATAAAAATATATAGAATTTATAAAAATATTGGAGGTTCAATAAATTTAAAACCTACAGAGAAATGATAATTATTTCTAATATTAATTGAGAATTGCATATGTTTGGTTATGTCTAACCAAAAAATATATTAATATATAATTTTCCTTGAATGAATATTCAATAATCGAAATAATCTACATAAAATCCAAATAATGAGTTGACTAAGAAATTTAACAATGAACCTAATATCTCAAAGGTTCCATCACAAAAACCAAGACTATACATAAAAAATTACTATGAAAAAGTAGATCTCACCGAATGATTCCTATTTATACTCCAACAGGAGTTGTCACCCACATGTCTCCTCACTCCAGACAATCCCTGGTGGTAACTTTTTACTTTACGTTAAATTTCTTATGTGATAAAATAAGTTGGAGGAAATCATCCGCCATTCTATATGGTATATCTATTCGACACCACAGCTCACAGTCAAGTAAAGAACGAGAGGCGTTTCTCCGCCAAGGTAAACGTCAAATTCTCTCAGAACCCGAATAATTCTCGATAGGTGGAGTACGTTCCATCACCGAGGTATGACGTCACCTCAGTGGTCCTATACGAGAATTTAAATGAGAGACCGAGGGAAAATAATAATAATAATTATTAAAGAGCTACTTTCGTAACGTGACCGTTACAGTACACTTCTCGTAGACTCTGCCGATAAGATAGAGTCGTATTGGGGAAAGCTCGCGTGCCCGATGTAGATGCATGTACACAGCGATGCAGAGACATAAAATATGAATGTAGATGTAATACATGTAAATGAGTAAATGCATAGATGAAAAGATATGAATTACTCCAAATAATATTGGAAGGTAAGGTACAGGGCAAACGATCAGTAGAAAGATGCCAAAAAGACCCGAGGAGATGGTTTGACCACTTATCGGCAGAAATCTTACGTGCAGCAGTTTACAAAGCTTTTGGATCGCCAATCTTCGAAAGAAAACGGCACACTAAGCAGAATAGCAGATAGGTTTTAAAGTGGTCGTATACGCTCTGAGCTTCGCTGGTGTCGCTCCTGGCGGATTACTAATTCAACTTTTACCGGTAATTTTTAAATTTATTATTTAATTGTTATCGCTTAATATTTACAACGCTAAAAATAATTAAATTGTAATAGATTTTTTTAAGATTTTGCTAATCATTTTGACGTTCTATTGATGAAATATTAATTTCTTACTTCATATACTTTCACAATAATTATCGTGTAGATGGCGCTAAGATGAATTTATAATTACATATTACGGAACATTAAAAAAACGTAAAATCAATATTTAAAACGTAAGTATATTTAAGGTAAAAATATATACCACAGCTTTGACCAACTAATATTTTTTATAATTAATGTTTTTAACTTTAATTCTAAATTAATCACTTTGACATTTATGTCAAATTTCGGGTAAACGTTTACAGACTTGCCACTACTGGCGCTCGCGAATTTATAAATATCCCCTCTACGTACGAGTTCACAGCGTATAACCTGTTACTGACAATGGTATCGATATACTTTAAGTTTGATTTTATATAGGTAAGTTTAAGACGTTGCAATACAATTTTTCTTATGGAATAAAGAAGGAGACTAAGGGACAGGTATAACACAAACTACGCAGAATTTGGTCAACTCAGTAAAACAATAAACAAAGAGATCCGACAAGACATAAGGCAACATAGCATGAGAGAGGTGACAAGGGTGATAGAGGAAAACAGAAGTCTGAAATGTCTAAGACACAACATGTCCACAGGAAAAAAGAACACACATAGGAAATAAACAAAACGAGATTGTGACTGATAAGGAAGAAATAGTGACGACAGTAGAAGATTTCTACAGACAACTCTATGAAACAAGTGACTCCGATGAAAGAAGCCCTTTACCAAAAATAAAGAATCAAGGCTCAGAATTAATGCCAAACATAAATATTGACGAAATTAAAAATGCGCTTCAAAAGATGAAGAAAAATAAATCCCCAGGTGAAGACAAAATAATGACTGAAAGACTAAAACTAGGAGGAAATAAACTTTTACTGGCACTTCTAAATTGTTCAATAAATTTCTGTGCGAAGCGATAACACCGATGCAGTGGAACAACGCGGAAATCATCTTACTTCATAAGAAGAGAGATATCAGCTACCTTAGAAACTACCGCGCCATTAGCTTGTTGTCACAAGTATCTAAGCTATTCACAAGATTTATTTCCAACAGGCTAGGAAATAAGTTGGATTTCTATCAGCCAAAAGAGCAAGCCGGTGCACCGGCGTAACTCTCGATGTTGGGCATTTCTCAAAGGGATCGGATTACGAACAAGGAAATGAGACGGAGAACAGGAGTGGCATATGCCATAGAAAAAATTATGACCCTTAAGTGAAACTGGGCGGGACATATAGCTAGAATATCGGGTAACAGACGGACACAGCGAATAATACACTGAAGACCAAGACAAGAAGCATATCGAAGTAGAGGCCGTCAGCCAACAAGATGATCTGATGACATAAAACGGATCGACAAAAATTGAATGCAAACAGCACAGGACATAAATATATGGAAAAGACTGAGGGAGACCTATATCCAGCAGTGGATAGATCCGGGTTGACTGATGTTGTTGGTGATGATAAATAAAATTTGTGCTTGCCTTTGGCCTAAAATTTTTATCTATAGGCTGTTGTAAGTTTTTTCCGCTTTTGCCATTTTCAGATATCTTCAACGATACATATTATTGAGATACCTTATAGTACTTCTGGATCGATGAAATGGGTACTCCTTTTATCGTCGATCCTATCGAAAATAGTACAAAAAGTTTCTTCTTAGATACACTTTTAGCAATCCCGTACCATCAACGTCTTTAATCCCTGATGCCTCTGGATTATAATGCGTCTAAAATGCGTAAAAAAAGAAAACTCAAGCGGTTTAGCTTCATTCAAAGAACACTCGAGATGATCAAAACAATCAGTTAAAAAAATGATCAATTTAATTCAGGACATTTGAAGAACCCAAATACGATTAACACGATGATTAGATTGGTGTTATCAATAATCAACAAGTAGTTGTAATTATACTTAAACTACAACAATTTTTTTATTATATCTTATGATATCATTTTTTCAATGTATTGGAGTATTGTTTTCCTATTTATTAGTTTTCAATTCGTAGAAGTTCTTTGAAGATACCTATCTAAAACTTGTTTGTAGCAATATTAAGAGGAAAAAGAATGGCATAAAGAAAATAAATTTAAATTTTTTTTTATTTAAATTTGTGTGTCTCGGCAGCAGCAATGGCAATTGACACAAACAATATTATTAATTACAATAAGGACTTAAAAACTAATTATTATAACAGTTATTTTCTAAATCTTAAATAACATTAGGTAAAAATTATGAAGAAAAAAAATTGGATATACAATCATTGGATACTATAGAGACGTACAACTAATTATAAAATTGCTTCGGTCTTCTTGGGATACTTCGGACGTTGTTTAGTCATAGTAGCAGTTGCATATGAACTAGTAAGATTACTGGAAAAATTGGGTCCAGACATGGTGATGCTAACAGTGGGGGAACATTGATTTAAATTGTTACTCATGTAGTCAAAAGTAACTTGAATTTGTTTATATTACGCTTTAGATGTCTGGAAATAAGTGATAACCTTGGATACATCACTGCAATACTGGTTGCCTAACCATTGGCGTCCGTTGGGACGGGATAGCAACAGTGAAAAACTATTGAGTTTAACACTGAATGGGTTTAAGTTGGAAGATTATTAAGTAAAACATCTCTTACTGACTGCAGTTACAGCTTGTTCTTGATGATTAACACGTAACACAATTGTTATTAGTCACTATTTGAGCGAAAACTAATTTTAATAACTAGTATTTACAGTAATAATTACAAATTTCGGCACCAATTTACAGATCGATACATACACGTTCTGACGTTAGTTTGACAGCAAAAATTTAAAAATTAATAGTTAAAAAACTTGAAAAACTCTAACACCGAGGTAATACAACTTCTATGTAATAGGTATATTAAAAATTCTAAAAAATCCCAACGGATTGTCTAAAATGTGTCCAGAACGAACGTTTTCGGACCTATCAGTCCATCATCAGTGAACTCAAATACTTGTTAAATAGCCCTAGAACGAAACAATGGTTGTAATTAAAATTCAGTCTGCAGTATTATATAGTGTGTTGAAAATAAAAAAAGATTAACGCCGATGCTAGAAGATACCTCTGGGAACATGGTGAAACCCTAAACGAAACCTTAAGAAACCATCTTAGGCCACGTGGCCTAAGATGATTGCGTTGCCTAAGATGGTTGCTTAAGGTTTCGTTTAGAGTTTCATCACGTTACCAGAGGTATCTTCTAACATCGGCGTTAAGCCTTTTTAATTTCAACACATTATAATGCAGACTGAATGTTAATTACAACCATTGTTTGGTTCTGGGGCTATTTAGCAAGTATTTGAGTTCACTGATGATGGACTGATAGATCCGAAAACGTTCGTTCTAAACACATTTTAGACCATCCATTGGGATTTTTTAAAAATTTTAATATACATATTACATAGAAGTTGTTTTACTTCGGTGTTACAGTTTTTTAATTATATGGTATACAGCCAACCCAGGAGACTATCCCTTTTTAGTTTAAAAAACTTGAGAATCTCTTACTTTCAAAATAGTTTTTATGAATATACTAATATAAACAAATGTCAGAAATATTGCAAACATCACGACTACAGTAACAGCAACACAGCGTAAAATTGTAAGCATAGAAGAAAACGTTAGAGAAAGAGCTTGAAGCATCATTTGATACTTCTCTGGAATTAATCTATATATACAGAGCGTCCAGAAACTCTCCTGACAAACGAAAACTGGAGTAGAGGTCGTCCGCCAACGAGATGGTCTGATATAAAACGGATAGACAAAAATTGGATGCAAACACCACAAAACAGGAATACATGGAAAAGCCTGAGGCAAACCTATATCCAGCAGTGGATAGATCCGGGTTGAATGATGATGATATACAAGGGTATCCAGAAACTCTCCTGACCAAAGAAGACCGGAGATTCCTCAGATAATTTTCAGACCCTTTAACCCAATTCACCTAATCCAAAAATGCTAAGGAAAGCTCTTTGAAGGTGGCGTCTTTTAATTGGTTTTTTATACCCCCGGAACACTTCTACCTACTTAGAAAAACAATAACGGGTACACCTATTTATCTTCCAGAGATACATCGATTCCATCAATTGCGAATTTCTAGTACCGGTCATAGGCGTCCATTTTGGGTAGGGCAACGGTTGTTTTATCGCATAACTTTTTTGTCTTTAACTTTTTGTCTTTAACTTGTTTTAAGAATTTTGACACTGGATTATTAATATGTGAGGTATTCTAGTACTTAAAAGTACTGTTACTTCAAGTCGGTGAAATACACCGTTTTCTAGAAAAATCGATTTAAAAATTTTCTTTGAAAAAGTTTCTTCAATTTGAAAAAAGAATTTAAAAATGTTGATGCTATCCACTACTAACTACTCGTGCTCATTTGATAGGTATTTCTGAGTACTTTGACAAGTGCTAAGAAGCATAATATGTTATAAAATGCATCGATTTCCCATTATATCAGCTTGAACACGTAAATTTGAATATTCGATGAAAAAATATACATTCAATTACCTATAACTCACTTTAAATTAATACTAAAAGATTTTTTGAGTAAAGGATTCATTCGATTTTTTATGCCTGGTTGCACCAACACATCTTAAGCTCCAGCTTAGCTAAGATCTACTTATAGATAGGGCCTCCTTGAATATCACTTACGTTGCACCATAATTTTAGATTCTTACCTTATTATCAATTATATCTATTATTATATTATGGTATTCTTATTGTAATATATTATAATTATATTATATTAATTCTTATGATATTCTCGACTTAAGCTTAGGATCTGTTGGTGAAACCGGGCATTAATAGTTTCAATTTTCGTAATATTCACTTTTTTGTAAGAACGTATAGTTTTTGAATTATTTATGAAAATCCGCTTTAAAACAAGTATTTTTTTTACGAAAAATTAAATTTTTTGATATTTAATAAGTAAAAAAGTATTCTATCGATTTATGGGATTATTTTTTAATAAAATAATTTTCACTCTCGAGAAAGGGTGGCATAAACCACCAGAGTAAAAGCGCAAGTTGGCACCATGTTAGTTTTGTTTTCCGATGTATTCTCTAACTACTAATCAATTTTCATGAAAATCGATGGAGGTTTTCGGATGGAAAATCGGAGGTGAAAACCTTCAGCGACTGCACTAAGACTGATGCCTGGTTGCACCAACAAGTCTTAAGCTCCAGCTTAGCCCAGCTCATCTTATAGATAGGGCCGCTTTAAGCCTCACTTACCTTGCACTACAACTTCGATTCTTATGTAACAACGTCTTAACTGAGACGAAGTTTAAAATTCAATCCACGTGGCAATCGATTGTGGCAAGCTAAAAATTGATCTAAAACTCAATGGTAAAACGCGTATGTGTTGTAAACTAAGATTAAGGCACATCTTAAGCTTAAGATCTGTTGGTGCAACCAGGCATGAATGTTATACATTGCAATTGGTTTGTGACTGGCCAAAAAGTAAAGATTTATGAAATCATTTCTTTTCCATCTACCTCATAATACCTTATAGACAAGGCGAAAACGGCGGGTTCTTGGAGAACATACTCCCATGATTTTTTTTTGGCATAATCACATTCGTGACACATTCCAGAATAAGATTCAAGAAGTCGCTCACGCGAAAATTGGTCCAATTTTTTTTAACAATTTTTTTTAATCAAATTGCAAAAATCAATATTTTTGGGCCGGGCAATTTTTTTTTAGTTTTTTTGGACTATTCTGGATAAAAAAGGTCTCAAGTAATTTTTCTCTAAAGTTGATAGTTTTCGAGGTAAAGGCATTTTAAAATTGAAAAAAAAAACGAAAAATTGCGATTTTTAAGGCTTAATAACTCGGTTAAAAGTTATTACTATGAAAGTCAGAAAGTCACTAAATCAAAGTTTGAAGCCCCCCCTACAAGTCCTGGAGAAATTTTTGTTATTATTTGATTACTAAGCTGTTATTTTTAAGTAAAAATAATGAGCGCCATGCACGTATTAGGCGGCCGTCCATGATGAGTGCGAAAGAGATGCCATTCAGGCAGTCCAATGGCGCATCTCACTCGCACTCACATTTACAGCCGCGTCAATATGATCTAACCGCTCATTATTAATAAATAAAAATAACATCTTTAAATTTGATTTAGTCACTTTCTGACTTTCATAATAATAATCTTTAACCGAGTTATTAAGTCTTAAAAATTGCCATTTTCGCGTTTTTCAAATTTTAAATTGCTTATAACTCGAACACGATGAACTTTAGAGAAAAATTACACGAGACCTTTTCTGTCCAGAATGGTCCGAAAAATTAAAAAAAAAAATCTCCGGGCCGAAAACATTGACATTTGCAATTTGATTAAAAAATATTGTTAAAAAAAATTGGACTACTTTTCGCGGGGCGACATCTTGAACCTTATTCTGGGGTGTCTCACGAATGTGATTATGCAAAAAAATCTCATGGGAACATTTCTTCCAACGAACCCGCCGTGTACGCCTTGTCTATTACACTTATTCATTATCCTTAACCTGTTTCAGCAGGCTTCTTTCTCAAGTAATGTTTTTTTACTATGCTTCTACACTTTATAGTCTTTAACTGAATGGATTGAGTATTGGAGGGTAGTTTGTCTGAAGTTAGTCATTTAGAATTATATCTGTATTCTTTATTTTATTAATATCCATAGATTCTAATAAAGATAGCTTAAGACTTTTATTTTTAACATTGAGAATAGAAATTGGTCATTAAAAGAATGATCATAATCGAAGATGAAATGCGTACGTAGAGTCTGTTTTATTATTGAAATCACTTTTGTTGTTCTGCTATACATTTGTTTAAGTTTCTACCAGTTTGTCCGATGTAAGTTCTTAGGAAACCACCACATGTAAGTTTGTATATACCACTGTGTAAGTGCTTTTTCTGTTGGCTCCTGTTGTTCTTAATATATTTACTTAAGTTGTTTTCAAGGGCGGGTTCAGGGAGGGGGCCATGGCCCCCTCCGAGAATTTACGAAAATATAAATTTAAATATTTGCAGTTCAAATGTTTTTAGTTTAAAACACATGTATACAAGTCAGGGATAAATATATTTTCTGGACTAGAATTGAACAAAAGGAGTAGCGAAAGCTTTAAAAATGACATAGGATATTTTGTAAAACAAAATGTTGACAATTGCCAATTTAGTCCTGTCTCCAGGGGGGGGTACAACGGCCCCCTTTATTCAGATAGACTTACCCAAGTTTTTTTTATGTATTTTCACCCGTAGAATACGAATTTTTTGGGTAACAGTTGATCCGGATGTCGATAAGATTGTTATAGACAAAGAACTTGAGGAATTACATGACAATGATTTCTCGCAAAACAAAACATCTTTTTGTATTTTTTGGGTCATTCTAGGCAAAAAATGTTGTGACAAGTTTTTTCATAGGATGCATAGTTTTCGAGATAAACGCGGTTGAACTTTCAAAAAAGCGAAAAATTGCAATTTTTGAATAACTTTTGATTAAAAAATAAAATAGCAATTCTGCTTACCGCATTTGAAAGTTCAAGTCAAATTATATCGGTTTTGATTATTTCCATTGCCACAAATTTATTTTTTTATTGTTAAACAAAGTTATAAACACCTAGTGCGTGAGTGATGTTTTCAATGATTTCTAATTTAAAATCGAACGAGTAGGTAGAGTAGCTACAAGTGCAAGCGAGGCAATAACTACGTAGCATGTATAACGCATGTATTAGGCACGGGAAACACTATGTGTTTATAGCTTTGTTTAACAATAAAAAAATAAATTTTTAGCAATGCAAATAATCAAAACCGATATAATTTGACTTGAGTTTTCAAATGCGGTAAGCAGAATTGCTGTTTTATTTTTTAATTAAAAGTTATTCGGGTTCAAAAATTGTAATTTTTCGATTTTTTGAAAGTTCAACCGCGGTTATCTCGAAAACTATGCATCCTACGAAAAAACTTGTAGGAACATTTTTTGCTTAGAATGGCCCAAAAAATACAAAAAAATGTTTTATTTTGCGAGAAATCGCTGTTATGTAGTTCCTCAAGTTCTTTGTCTATAACAATCTTATCGACATCCGGATAAACTGTTACCCAAAAATTCGTATTCTACGGGTCAAAATACATAATAAAACTTGGGTAAGTCCATCTGAATAAAGGAGGCCGTTGTGCTCCCCCCCCCCCCCACCCCTGGCGATAGGACTAATTGTCAGAACGACCTTTCCAGCCATCAAAATCCTATCAATTTCTATACTTTTTACACACAAAGAATAAAAGAAATGGAACGATACTTGGGTCACCAGCACTTACAACAAAGGTGTTGGTTGGTACTTTCCCACAGTCAAAAGGGATTGTTTTACAAATATGTATTGTGTTTTATTTTTCTAATGAAAAATATGGTCGCAATAAAGGGATAACAGCACATGTCCTTGTCACGAACCCTTTAACATTTTTCGCCAAAGTCATGGGCAAAGATGGAGCCATAACAACCCATGAAAAAACATCATACCACAAGGAGTGAGTTCAGGTTGGACTGAATTTTCTACAAAGTTATCGCAACCCACAAAATTCAGTCATTAACCAGATAGACTCTCGGAGTTCTAAACAGATACAAGAAAACAGAGCAAGACTACGACCAATAGTAGAGTCCATAGTGTTCTTAGGTCGACAAAATATTCCTCTAAGAGGCCATCGTGATGATAGCCTCCGGCTTCTGGATGAAGATGATGGACCTAGTAATTAGGGGAATTGTTAAGGTTTAAAATCACATCAAGAGATAAGACTATTAAACAACACCTATCCACAGCATCTTCCTAAGCAACATACATTAGTAGCACTAGTCAAAATAAATTATTGATAACATGTTGTGGTAAAGATATAATTGAACAAATAAAGAATCAGCTTCAAAGCGCAAATTATTACTCTGTCATATTTGGCGAAACGGCCGACGTATCCCACGTGGAACAACTTTCTCTAAATTTGAAATACATATACAATTAAATACAACATTCGTGCAGACTTTGTCAAGTTCACTGACGCTTATGAGAACATAAAAATGGAAGAACAAGGCCTGACAGAAGAAGCATTCGGAAAAATGGTATTAAACTTCTTGAAAGAACTACACTTATATCCGAAGAAATGTGTAGGAATTGGTGTTGACTTTAATAATACTTTAATAACGATAAGTTTTGAGTGTCTTTATGGTACTCAAAAGTGTGTGAAAAGTACCTTAAAATTCACCATTGTAACCCTAATTTTTAAAAATCACCAGACCCCCGGTAACCCTCCCCAAAAAAAGTTCATGGCCCCTCCCGAAAATCGGTCCTGGATCCGCCCTTGGTTGTTTTTTGGTATGAAGGTCTGAAAGCTGGTATTATTCCTTTCTTTTTTTATGTGTTTTGTCTAATATTCTATTATCTAATGCACATTTCTGTACTGTACTGAGTATTGTAGTTTCTAAATATGATTTTTTCGAAGTAGTAAACATCTGTATCAGATTTAATAAGGGAAAATACCAAATTTTTAATTCATTTCTAAGTCAGCCGGTATACAACCTCTGAATAAGATCCTAATAAATATTCAGATAAATAAATATTTCACGTAGTTGTCATGATAACATAATATCGTCACTGTAAATCTGTATCTTTGGGAGAAAAAACATTAATTTATTCCATATTTCGCGATGCTTCGCTAATTGTTACTCCAAACAATCATAATGTATTAATAATTTGTTAAACTCCAAAATATATCAGTTCGCCGTTGATTTTATTATGTGTTAAATAATTGGTTGTTTACAATCAAACGGAGTGCCCTTTCTATTATCAAAAAAATGCCTTCTGGAACCGAAAAAAAGTTATTGCTTAGACTACCCCCATCACCTTTGCAAATTACGAATGGAGATCTTACGACAGGAGGTATAACAGGCACTCCTAATTCTCCAGGTGACATAAGCAGGTAAATGGGCCCTTTATTTGTTTATTTATTTATTTATACGCACAACAGGTCGTTAAAACATATTATAGTACATTATTTGACGGTTTTTGCTGTAAATTTTAAAGAGCCGCTTGGATTGACATGAAATTTGGCATACGCATAGATAACATGTCAAAGAAAAAAAGTGATATGGTGACGATGTGTGCTTTTGACCTGGGGGTGAGCTTTACCTATTCTCTTCTTCTTCTTCTTCTTCTTCTTTCTCTTTATAAGCAATTCTGCTTGTTCATTGGCGGATTGATACCTCTATGGAAGGTTGTCACTCCATATTTTGCGCGGTCGGCCGATACTTCTTCTACCGATTGGTGATTTATCTCTCGCTATTTTAACCACACGTGTCTCCCCCATTCTGGTTATGTGGTTGTTCCATTCTTTTTTTCTATTTAGTGTCCATTCGTTTATACACTGTACGTTACATTGTCTTCTAATATCTTCGCTCCTCTTTCGATCTCTCAGTGTATTTCCTGTAATTCTTCTCAGTACTCTCATCTCTGACGTTTCCAGTAGTCTTTGTGTTGTGGCTGTATCGGGTCTTGTTTCTGATGCATATGTCATTATTGGTCTTACACTGGCTTTATAAATTCTTGACTTCATCTCAGTGTTAATATGTCGGTTTCGCCATATAGTGTTATTAAGGCATCCTGCCAATCTATTTGCTTTTTTACTTGATTTCTCACTTCTTTGCCTAGGTCTCCGTAACTTGAAAATGTAATTCCAAGGTATTTTACTTCCATTACTTGTTCAATACTAATACCATCAATTTCTATTTTGCATCTGATTGGTTCTTTACTGATTACTATTGTTTTGGTTTTCTGAGATGAAATTTTCATATTGAATTCTGTTGCTCTTATGTTAAATCTGTGGACTAACCCATTCTCGGAGGTGAAAAAATAAACGTTCAAAATAAGTGCGGAATTCGATAAACTGACTAATTCTAAGCCACTTTTCTTCTATGAGTTTTTTCACCAAGTCAATACTTTTCGAGATATTTGCGAGTGAATATGTTCATTTTTCAACAAAACAAACACGTTTTTAGACATTTTTCGTAAATAATTCAAAAAGTAAGTATTTTATCGAAAAACTATTCTTAGCAAAAATGTAGCCTCTAAAAAAAGTGAAAAAAATGGTGTATACACGAAGTCTCTAGACCTAGTAGAAGCTGAGTTGTAGCTAAAGAAAATAGGTTCATATTCGCCAAATTCCAAATAAAATATTTCAACGTGAAATAACCAAAAATGAAGCACTTTTTGGAGAAAACCCATTACAACTTTTTTAAAGAGTTTAAAAAGCTTTATTTTTGTTTTTATAAAAAAAGATTCTATCATGAAATGTAAGCAAGTTACGCTCAAAACATAGCTGGTCCCTTTTGTTTTGGCAAAAAAGAAATCGGGAAAATCACCCCCTAATTTTCAACTTTATTTATCGTTACCGCTTCACAGGTTGTTTTATTTATGTTGTGTTTATATAATGATCTGTAAGTTCCATCGATTCAATTTGCTTATTTTTGAAAAAAATTGGTTTTAAAGTAAAATTTAAAATACCTAAATTTTTAATTTTGAAAAATGCTTTTTTTCAAAATAACTTAAAAATTATTAGAGGTAGGTACCTCTAAAATCTTAAACAATAAAAAAAGTCGGCTTTGCTTTTCTGAATATCTAGTTTTTTTTTGTTTTTCTGTAAGACAAAGATTGATTAAGATTTGGTGTTTCTACTATTTGCATACACTCGTGATTAGTGACTCGTTTATATTAGCCCTTTCAACTAAAGAACTTTAAAAAATAAGAACTTTGAACCGTTGAAACTTACAGATCGTATAAACAATACATACACCAGTAAAGCAACTTGTGAAATGGTAACGAATAAGTTCATTTGAGATGATAATTAGGGGGTGATTTTTTCGATTTTTTTACCAACAAAAAAGGGACAAACTTTATTTTGAGCGTAACTTGATTATTTTGATGTTAGAAACTTAAAAAATCAATAGACTATTATAACAATAAATTAATATTAATCCTATTGTTTTTCATACTGACATGACTGACCACGATCATTTAAAAAAAAAATTAAAACAAAAATAAATCTTTTTTTAAACACTCTAAAAAAGTTATAATGAGTTTTCCCCAAAAAGTGCTTCATTTTTGGTTATTCCACGTTAAAATATTTAATTTGGAATTTGACGAATATGAACCTATTTTTCATTAGCTATAAGTCTGCTTCTACTAGGTCTAAATATCTAATACATACACATTTTTGTTTCCTTTTTTACAGGCTATATTTTTTAAGAATATTTTTTTCGACAAAGTACTTACTTTTTGAGTTATTTGCGAAAAACCGTCTAAAAACGTGGTTATTTTGTTGAAAAATGAACGTATTCACTCGCAAATAACTCGAAAAGTATTGACTTTGTCAAAAAGCTCTATAGAACAAATGTTGAATTAGTTCAGTTTATCGAATTCCGGACTTAATTGGGACGTATATTTTTTAGCCCCCGAGAAGCGATGAAACTCCCCCCAGGGCAAAAGCTCACATCGGCACAATATCACTTTTTTTCTTTGACTTGTTAGCTATGGGTGTGCCAAATTTCATGTCAATCCAAGCGGTTCTTTAAAATTTAGAAGTTTTGCCATATTTTACCGTTAAAGAACGTATTAATAGGGCATTTTTATAAAACATAATCGTGAGATTAACTAATTACAAATATTTCAAACAAAGCTCAGAAACTTAAATATATAAAAAATTCAACTACTCTGAAGGACCTGATGACAGTGCCGGTTTATGCACTGGGCGCTTGGGGCGGGCGCCCAGGGGCCCGTAGGGACCCGTTCATTTTATTAATAAAAAAGTAAACTACGCTGAATAATCTACATATTTTTCAAAATAGAAAAAACGACGACGAAATTCCTGCGATTTCGAAATGGTCTGATTTTAAAACTGATAACTTTATAAAAACTACGAACTTTTAAACCAAAGAGTGATTCCTTAGGAAATTGTAAAAAAATGTGTCAAGATGAAGACAAAGCTTATTATAGAAGATAAAGTTAAAGCAACTTTTATAGAGGAAAACTCAATGGAGGCAAAGAAAAGAGAGATTGGCTAATATACGACGCAAGTGCTAAATCTGTTTATTGTTACCCGTGCAAATTATTTTCAATTGAAAAAATAGTTTAACTGATTTTGGATGGACCCACTGGTGACATTTGAATAGTTTGCTCAAATCTCATATGAAGAAAATAAATTTTATCTGAACTTTATGTTTATATTAATAATAAGATCATCAATAATTTAAGTTACAGACGCTGCCTTGAAAGAGCAAGTAGAGAGCGGAGCTAACTATTGGATAAACGTCCTAAGAAGAGTTGTTGTCACTGCTAAATTACTTGCTTCTTAAGGACTAGCTTTCCGTTGATCAAATGACGATTTAACGAGTCGTCGTAAAGGAAATTATATACTAGGCTAAATTTTACTACTTCTCAGCTGAGCATTTACAATGGAATGCGAATAAATGAAAGGGTTCAGTTAGCTATTTGTCTCACCAAATTTGCAATGAGTTCTTGGAGGTAATAAAATCAAAACTCGTAGAAACTTTTGACGCTGTAAATGCTTTAGTTAAAAACTAGGGATCCATCAAACCTATTTTTTTCCAGTTAAGCAATAACAGAGACGAAAAATTAGCAATTAAAAATGAAGCCAAGACATTGCAGAATAAAATAGATACCTTTAAGACAGCTCCATTAACAATGCTTTGGACAAAAACTCTGGAACGAATTAATGCAACAAGCAAAACGTGAACATGAAGAACCTGTGGACTTGTGTCAATTGGAGTAGAATTAATGACACCTATTTTGAGATTTGTTGGAGACGTAAGAAATATGATAAGCAAGCCAAAAATATTTTTTACGAAGACGACGGTATCTCAAACATATCCTCTGTTCTCAAAGAACAAAGATGGGAAAAACATTTTTCGATGAAGCAGGTGAAAGTGAAACAATTAAAGGGACAAGAAAGATTTGGAATTGAAGTATGTATTTAATGTAATAGCCAGTATAATAACTCAAGATCTTTTCAACAGAATTAAATGCTATAAAGATGTTACATCAGCTGTTAGATGTTTTTCTACGCTAGATAAAGAAGCAGTCAATTAATATTTTATGTGTGAAATATAAAAAAGATGTTGATGAAACCAAAGAGAACTTGCATAATGAAATTACTTTCTATAATATTATGCCAAAAGTTAAATAAACATTTATAAAATTTGGTGTCATCCAGGATGTAATGATTGTAATGTCAACAATTCCCAATATTTCACGATACCAACTTCTAATTCATCAGGCAAGCGGTTTTTTTCGGCTCTAAAAAGAATAAAAATACATTTAATGCCAAATTAGGCTCAAGAAAATCTAGACGCATATCACTATTGTATTATAGAAAATGAAGACCTGGAGCAACTGAATTGTGATAGTAATATATGACAGATTGCTAATGCCTAGTCGAGAAAAAACGATCTAATTTTTGTCATAAGTATGTATTTTTTAAAATATTTTTTTGTTCGTCATGTGTTGTTTTGTGTAAGTTTCTGTTTTTTATATGTATTTTTGGAATATTTTTTACGTTTCCTATTCTTGTTGTTTGGTTTAAAAAAAAGTATGGATTTTACAATAAATACATGTGTTTTCTTGTTAAAAATCTGACAACGAATAGCAATTAAGGGAGCCCCTAAATATTCAGCGCCCAGGGCCCGAAGTTAGGTTAAACCGGCACTGCCTGATGAATAATATTTCTTCATTTACTTCTATTTTGTTCTGACTTATTCTCCTCGTTAAGGTTTCATTCGTCTAAAAAACATGTGACTCCTGTGTTATTCCTTACTGGCTATAATTTTAGTATATTAGTCTATGTTTTGTACCATTTTAAGTGAAATTGTTAACTCTCTTAGATGTTTTAGCTAAGAGTACTTTCTTCTTCCTCAGCCATGGTTTGCTTTCAAAGTTTACATGCATTGCATTATAATAATTATTTCCATAATAAATTAAATGTAGTTTATTATTTTATCCTTTATATTAATTTAGTTTGTATAGTTATCCACAGAGAACGGCAGTTCTCGCCAGTGGCGCACAACACCCCTACAAGCGACATTATATATACACGAAATTTTCGATTTTCTAAACCTGACTGAATGGAAAATTGGGCCACATCCCATCTTAAAGTTTACGAAAAGACTCGTCCATCTATATGTTACTTCTCCATTTTGGTCCAAGGGTGTGGAATTTACGGCCCTTCCCATTTAAAGCCTGTTTTTCGTTCTCGTCCCCAAAACTCCCAAAAATTTCAAAAATTTAAGCCCGACCTTTGCGGCTTCTGATAGCATAGATCATTACCTTTCCAACGCATGTTTAATTTTGAAAATCGGTTGTACCATCCAAAAGTTATCGAGCTCAGAAATATGACTCTATTTTTATTTAAAAAATGGAAAATGTTTGTGGATATGTATGTTTGTATGTATGTATGTATGTGGAAAAGTTAAACCGATCTGAATTTTTTTTTCTGTGTTTCAAGAGGGTGTGAGGGCCGATTCAGAACCGGTCTAATTTTTGACTTCTGACTACCCGTAAGTTAGCTAGAGGACTAAGTAGATACAAAATAGCATATTTTTTGGGCGTATTATATCTTAGGTTCAAGAAAAGACAGGAAAACCGCAAATACACCAAATTAATAGGGTTGAGTTAAGCTTTCAAATGCCCCTTAAGCGATCAAGCTGAGACATACGCACTGCTCACCATAGCCAAAAAACTGAAAAATTAAACTTTGAAAATTTTGGTTTTTCGACAATTACTCAAAATTTCAACGTACGAATTGCGCCAATAACTGAGCGTTTGTAGAAGGACTCAGGACGCGTCTGACGGTGTATACCTTATATCTGGAAAAATTCGAATTTTTAAGTTATAGGGTTCATAAGTATGATCAAATCTATTTCTTATGGGAAAAACGGTTTTTCAAGCTCAATAATTCCTGTAATACGTTCAGTTATCATACTCGATCTTGGATGCATCATATACTACTTGTCAATACGTTTCAAATTCATGTTTAGTGATCAACATCAGGTAAGCCGTTCAGAAATTATAGAGCTCCAAAAGTATAATTAGTCCAGGAACTGAAATTTTTCACTTCGCAATTTTTACATAATGGATAGATTTGTTTAAAAATTTGACAATAAGTAGTGGATAGTCCAAGGATCAAAATCTATATGATGCCGAAAGACGCTTTTACCAAGGGGGTAGTTGCCACCTCATCTCGAGGGTGGAAATTTTTTTTTATATTTTGACCGCAAATGCTGGTAAAAATATTAATTATAAACAAAAAATGTTCATTATACATTTTCTTGATAAAATTAATAGTTTTCGATTTATTAGTTATCGAAGCTGTTAGTTTTATATCGGAAAGATTACCAGATAACGGCAGTTCTCGCCAGTGGCGCAGAAATACACCCCCCTACACGCGACACTATTATATACACGAAATTTTCAATTTTCTAAATCTGACTGAATTGAAAATTGTGCCAACTCCCATCTTCAAGTTCAGAAAAAGACTCACCCATTCATATGTCAACCATCCATTTTGGTCCAAGGGTGTCGATTTTACGGCCCTTCCTATTTAGGGTCTGTTTTTCGTTCTGGTCCCCAAAACTCCCAAAAACTTCGAAAATTTAAGTCCAACCTTTGCGGTTTCTAATAGAACTGATCATTACCTTTCCAAAGCATGTCTAATTTTGAAAATCGGTTATACCATTCAAAAGTTATAGAGCTTAGAAATGTGACTCAATTTTTATTTAAAAAATGGAAAATGTTTGTGGATATGTATGTATGTGTGTTTGAAAGTTAAACCGATTTGATATTTTTTCTCTGTATTTAAAGAGGGGGTCAGGGCCGATTTAGAACCGGTGTAGTTTGTGACTTTTGACCACCCATAAGCCAGCTATAGGACTTTGTAGGTACAAAACGGCATATTTTTTGGGGGTATATATATTCGGATCAAGAAGAGGCATGAGAACCGCAAATATATCAAATCAATAGTGTTGACTAACAAGGTGTCCAAGTCAAATGGTGTCCAAGCCGTCAGGATCAGACATACACACGGCTCAGTATAGCCGAAAAACTGAAAAACTAAACTTTGAAAATTTTGGTTTTTCGACAATTACTCAACATTTCAACGTACGAATTGTGCCAATAACTTAGCGTTTGTATAAGGACTCAAGACGAATCTAACGATGTATACCTCATATCCGGGAAAATACAAATTTTTAGGTTATAGGCTTCATAAATATGATAAAATCTATTTTCTGTGGGAAAAACGGTTTCGAAAGCTAAATAATTCCTGTACCTAATAGCTTCAGTTATCATACTTGACCTTAGATCCATCAGATACTACTGGTCAATACGTTTCAAACTTATGTTTACTGATCAAAATCGGTTAAGCCGTTTAGAGAAGTTATTAAAATACAAAAGTATAATCCAATTAACGATTATTCCCCAAATTGTTTATGGGTTGTAGTGGTTACGACGCTAAATTTGATCTGGCAACGGGCAATCCGACTTCATTTACCGGCCATATCAATATATTTTTTTTTTCAATCAATTTCGAATAGAAAAAAATCCAGTGTACATTCGATGGACACTAGATGATTTGGGAGATAATGCAACAAAAGTGACCAATTATAAAGCTTGACGTGTAATAGAGGAACATTGCATTCAACTTCATACATTTAATTTATAAATAACTTTGAAAAACTCCTGATACAAGAATAAAAAACCGCTAAACGCCGTAAAAATGAGTGGCGCATAAAATATTCCAGCTACAAAAGATCTGATGTGAATGTTACGTGGCGCGAAAATGGATTTTCATTTGATGCAAAACAAAATTCTAGTTTTATTTTAAAAGATTTTTCCATAATATTTGCTAAATTTGAAGTAAACGCGCCACAAAAGAGTTTCAAAATTCAAACTGTATCAAAGTTACTCTTTTGTGGCGCGTTTACTTCAAATTTAGCAAATATTATGGAAAAATCTTTTAAAATAAAACTAGAATTTTGTTTTGCATCAAATGAAAATCCATTTTCGCGCCACGTAACATTCATATCAGATCTTTTGTAGCTGGAATATTTTATGCGCCACTCATTTTTACGGCGTTTAGCGGTTTTTTATTCTTGTATTGTAAATACAATTGTTTTTAAGTTTGTATATTACCAAGTCAGTCTATGTAATCTTGTAGGATTATGTCAGCAAATGTCTTAGCCTAGGATTCTTTAAAATATGACAATTCAAAAATATGTGAATAGAGATTTCCATAATGTTCTTTAAAATCCCTCTTTACTCTTGTCATTCTTGCCAAGCTTTAATTCGTTTGTAGTAGATAGTCCGTCGTAGTATATCTATGTAGTAGAGATGGGAAAACCTACCGGTTTAAACCTAAAACCGGTTTTTTTACTTCGCAATAACCGGTTTTACCGGTTGTTTTGTGTCCCGGTTATAACCGGTTTTTTTCTTTTTAAAGTAAAAACCGGTTATTAGGTTTTTACGGTGATTAGGATTAGGATTAGGCTAGGTATTATTTTGGATCCCAATCATAATTATTATTCTCAAGTAATTATTCCAAACAAAACCACAATTCAAATTTTATTTTATTTTATAAAATAGAGAAGCACACTGAAAGTGCAATCTCACATCAGCCAGAAACAATTATTAAGTTTTATTATAATATTTCCTTGAAAAGGTATTTGTAATCATAATATTTACATAAGAAGTGATCTGGTTGAATTAGACGCAAACATCATCTATTTTTCACACTTAACTCTTGACATTGAAAGTGGGTGAATGACTTTTTCTGATTACCAAAAATAATGCTCTGAATATGAATATCGAATTACTGATTACGAATACGAATCTCCAAGAATTTCTCTACATTTTCAAAACGATACGCTCATACAGGAAGTATTAAATGAGTTAAAATATACTTATTCTACAAATATACAAACGTGTTAAAAGTAATACATGCTCTTTCGATATTACTAATTTTGATCATATTGATATCAAGTCGAATGGAGTATCGCAAACTAAAGTGTATTGTAAATGTAACTTTGTAACCTATTGGATTAAAAAAACCGAAAACCGATTTTTCCAAAAACCGGTTTTTTTGGCCGATTATAACCGCCAGGTTAAACCGTAAGCAAAAAAAAAACGGTATAACCGAAAACCGGTGTTTTGTCAAAAACCGCCATCCCTACTATGTAGCTTTAGTAAAGAAATTCTTTCCATTTTACATTCATCAAGGCTAAATTTAACACAGTTGGATACACAATCTCTCTAGTGTTTTCTATTTTTTTAATGAAGAGAGGAGTTAGACAGGGATGTATTATGTCTTTATTACTATATAATGTACATATATAGTGAAGCCATTCATGCAGATCTATTACCAACATAAGATATTCAGATGACACCGTGTTATGGCAAGCTCTTCTGAACAACTCAATTGAAAGGGTCGATAAACATAAATACTTACCTAGGAACCTGGATTTCAGACAATAATGATCAAACAACAGAAATGCGGACCAGGATAGAAATAGCAAGAAATGCGTTTATAAAAATGGAAACAATTATCTGCAACAAAGACCTTAGATTAAAACTGAGAGTAGGAGCTCGAGATGCTACTATAGTTCAGATAAATAAGGAAAAAAAATATCCTGTTGGTGACACAACCCCCTCCAGGCGGAAACCAAATTTTTTGAGTAGTATGGACATCTATATTATTAACCTATATGTTTCCTGCAGCCGATTTTGATGATATACATAGTTAGAAACAAATGAAAATCAAAAAATATTAATCTTTTGGTTTTTTCGTCTATTACCGAAAAGTTAAGCATTTTAAACAAATTTGAGAGTAAGAAACTCATAAACCGTATAAAAAACTTCAATATGGCGTTCGCTGAATATGTCTAACCTTATTGGTTGCTTAGAAAATTGCAAAATAAATCATAAATTTTGAGTTTATATAAATACTCATAACTTATGTAAAAATTAACTTAGAACCTTCTTATTACACGGAACGCTGAGACTTCTGGTGCTTAAATCATATCCAAAATTTTAAAGCAGTTGGTCAAATAGTTTAAAAGTTATTTAATTTGTTTTTCCCAAATTTTTTTTGCAACATTATAAGTCAGAAAATGATGAAGTTACAGTAATACTTTGGATAGTTTATAAAAGAAGAAGATTTACACTACTAATTTAATTTAAAAATGACAAACAATAATTCTAAATATTGCAAAATTATTTTGCAAGAACATGTGAATTAAAAAAAGGGGGGCTAACTTCGTCCCTAATTGTCCTAGGACAATTGCTTTTTTTTCTAAATGTGTATAAAAATCGACATGTTTTTGCAAAATAATTTTACACTGTTCAAAATTACTTTTTGTCTTTTTTTTAATTAAGTTAATAGTATAAATGTTCTTCTTTCATAACCTGTCCGAAGTATTACTGTAACCTCATAATTTTCTAAGTTATAGTGTTGCAAAAAAAATGAATTTGGGAAAAACAAACTAAATAACTAGTCCGTTCTTTAACGGTAAAATATCGCAAAACCTCTAAATTTTAAAGAACCGCTTATACATCTTATTAGATTTACATGAAATTTGGCGCACACATAGCTAACATGTCAAAGAAAAAAAGTGATATTGTGCCGATATGTGCTTTTGCCCTGGGGGTGGTTTTCACCCCCTTTTGGGGGTGAAAAAATATTCGTCCAAAGTAAGTCAGGAAATGGATAAACTGGCTAATTTTAAGTAACTTTTGTTCTATAGAGTTTTTTCACTAAGTCAATACTTTTCGAGTTATTTTGCAGTAAATATATTCATTTTTTCAACAAAATAACCACGCTTTTAGACGGTTTTTCGCAAATAACTCAAATAATAAGTATTTTGCCGAAAAAACATTTTTAGCAAAAATATAGCCTGTAAAAAATTTAAAAAATGGTGTATATATCACGTCTCTATACCTAGTAGAAGCAGAGTTATAGCTAATGAAAAATAGGTTCATATTCGTCAAATTCCAAATGGAATATTTTAACGTGAAATAACCAAAAATGAAGCACATTTCGGGGAAAACTCATTACAACCTATTTAAAGTGTTTGAAAAAAGCTTCATTTTTGTTTTATAAAAAAAATTTCTAGCATCAAAAGTAAACAAGTTACGCTCAAAATAAAGTTAGTCCCTTTTTGTTTTGGTAAAAAAATCGAGAAAATCACCCCCTAATTAGTATCTTAAATGAACTTAATCGTTACGACTTCACAAGTTTCTTGACTCGTGTATGTATTGTTTATATGATCTGTAAGTTTCATCGGTTCAAAGTCCTTATTAATGAAAAGGTTGTAGTTAAAAGGGGTTGAACGAGTCACTGATCACGGATGTATGCAAATTTAGAAACACCAAATCTTAATCAATTTTTGTCTAACAAAAGAACAAAAAAATACATGATATTCAGAAAAGCAATGCTGACTTTTTTTTCGAGATTTTTGGTATCTCTAACAATTTTTAAGTTATTCTGAAAAAAAACATATTTTTCCAAATTAAAATTTTTAAAAATTTTACTTTGAAACCAAGATTTTTCAAGAATAAGCACTTTGAATCAATGAAACTTTCAGATCATATAAACACAACATAAGTAAAATAATTTGTGGAGCGGTAACGATTAATTTCATTTAAGTTGCTAATTAGGGGGTGGTCTTCCCGATTTTTTTTTTGCCAAAACAAAAGGGACCAACTTTATTTTGAGCGTAACTTGCTTAAATTTAATGCTAGAAACTTTTTGTAAAAACAAAATAAAGCTTTTTTTAAACACTTTAAAAAAGTTATAAAGGGTTTTCCCCAAAAAGTGCTTAATTTTTTGGATATTTGACGTCGAAATATACTATTTGAAATTTGGTGAATATTAATCTATTTTTCATTGGCTATAACTCTGGTTCTACGAGATCCAGAGACCTAACGCGTACAAAACTTTTTTTACTTTTTTATAGGCTATATTTTTGCTAAGAACGTTTTTTTCGACAAAATACTTACTTTTTGAGTTATTTGCAAAAAAAACGTCTAAAATGTGGCTATTTTGTTGAAAAATGAACATATTCACTCACAAATAACTCGAAAAGTGTTGACTTGGCGAAAAAGGTCTATAGAACAAAAGTTACTTAAAATTAGTCAGTTTACCAATTTCCGGACTTATTTTGGACATATATTTTTTCACCCCTAACAGGGGGTGAAAGTCACCCCCAGGGCAAAAGCACACCTCGGCACAATATCACTTTTTTCTTTGGCATGTAAGCTATACGTATGCCAAATTTCATGTCAATCCAAGCGGTTCTTTAAAATTTAGAGCAAAAACCGTGAAAGAATGTACTAAACTTTTAAACTATTTGACCAATTGCTTTGAAATTTAAAATATAATTTAAGCACAAGAAGTCTCAGCACTCGGTGTAACAAGAAGGTTCTAAGTTAATTTTTACTTAAGTTATGAACATTTATATAATCTCAAAATTTATGAGTCATTTTGCAATTTTCTAAGCAACAAAGATGGATAGACATATCCAGCGAACGCTATATTGAAGCTTTTTATATGATTTATGAGTTTCTTATACTCAAACTTGTTTAGAATACTATACTTTTTAGTAATAGACGAGAAAAGCGAAAATTTACCGTCTTTTGATCTGCATTTGTTTTTATTATGTATATCATCAAAATCGGCTGCAGGAAACATATAGGTTATTAATATAGATGTCCATACTACTCAAAAAATTTGGTATCGGCCTGGAGGGGGATGTGTCACGAGAGAAATCTTATTTCTCTGGACTACTACATATTCTCGATACTGTAATATGGACCTGAACGCTGGACATTGAAGCAAGAATACATAAGTAAGCTACAGTCAGAGGATGCTTAGAATAGAAGACACAGAAGAAAACGAACACGGAAGTATTGCGAGAAATGGCAAAGAATACAAAATAATAAACACAATCAAAATAAAAAAGTTACAATATGTGGGACACTTAATGAAAGGACAGCGATATGAAATACTAAGACTAATAATAAAGGGAAAGATAAGAGGAGAAAGGAGTATAGGAAGAAGGACAGTGTCATGGTTGAAGAATTTAAGGAACTGGTTTAAATGCAGTTCTATAGAACTCCTCAGAGCAGCGGTAGATAAAGTAAAGTTAGTGATGATGATGACAGCTTGGTTAATGAAATACTATGATAAACCTTTTGATATTTTGAAAATCGTTTCTTGTTATTTGTGAGTTTCGGCATCAGTGAGTACCACAAGATCTTGATTCTGACTTTTCACCCTCCTCATTTTAGTTTTTTAATTATAACAATAATTAAATTTGAATTCTAAATATTTGTTTGTTTTTAATACTTATGTACGTGATTTGCTTAACACATATTATTTAAGTAGGTATTTGTTTTTCTCTTGCATCCTTAACCTTAACATCGATTTTATTTATGATTTTTTGTTTTATTTATGATGACAAGATTATGAACCATTGTTGTTATATTTTTATTAGGTACTTTATGTAAAATATGTTTTTTTACCCATTTTTTAATATGTTATTTTATCTTCAAGATCTTGTTTATTTCTTGTTTCTGCAGATAAAAGAGATGTTTCTATCAGGTATTATTAAATTAAATTGAGTAGGTAATACTACTCATTTACTATTATATTTTTATTATAAAATTACGATTTTCTTATATCTCGACAGTTTACATATTTGTCTAATTTATACAGTGTGTCTACGTAAGTTGGAATTATATGGGAATCTGTTTTAATGTAAATGTTACGAAAAAAAGTTATTCTTCATGAAAATCTCTGCATGGTCTAAAATCTAAGACTCCTATCAGATATCAAATTTTATTAATTTTGTTTTTTATACGAGTCAAAAATATGAATTTCGTTCAAGAGTAAAGTTTACCTACTTTTATATTTCACAATATCGAAAATTATTATTATGAAAAGTTGCTCAGAATTAAAAACTATACACTAATATGCAATTACATCCTTCTAATTGAAAATAAAAATTTTGCAATTTTTTCTCAAAATGCCGACGTCGAACAAAATTTTTTTTTATTACAAATGTGATAATTCTTCTTTCTGATAGAAAAAAAAACGTTATTAACTCTTCAATATTGATTAGATTTTTAATGTATTTTGTTTTGTTAAAATTTGCTTATCATATTTATCGGAACGGAAGGGTTATTATATTTGTAATAAATAAAAATTATGTTATGTGTCGGTAATTTGAGAAAAATGTGTAATTTTTTTTTCAATTAAAAGGATATGATTCCATATTAAAACATAGTTATTAATTCCAAACAACTTTTCTAATAACAATTTTCGATACTCCGAAATAAAAAGGTATGAAGATAAACTTTCTTTCGTAAAATTAATAAAAACTAATTAACAAAAATTAACAAAAACTTTTCCATATGATTCCAACATTTTAAATACTTATAGTAGGGGAGAAAAGTATGTTAAATGTGCAGTCACTCGAGCGCTTTGAGGACCTATTGGGTTTTGACGAGTAGGTCCTAAAACCAAAAAAAGTGAAGTAAAGTTTTCCATTTAAGGGGGGACATTCCATTTTTTAATTTAATTTTCCATTTCCAACAATCGTTTTTTCCGATTATAGCGCCATCTATCCATAATTGGAAAAATGTTTCGAATAAAAGTTTCTTATTTTTACGTAAGAAATCCAAATCTGCAATAAAAAATGGGGGCTCCTATTTAAAGTTTTAAAGTTACCCGCCCACCCCAAGTCCTTGGGGAGTCGTGTTTGGTGTCATTCAATCAATTTTTCAAAAATATTGAATACGTGTATTTTGCAGTTTTTCGATCTGATGTTCATTTCGCGAAATATCGCGGTGTTCCTATTTAAAATTTTAAATTTACCCCCACCCCTCTTCTTGGGGGGGGGTGGTGTTTAGTATCATTTGATAGATTTTTGAAAAATATTGAACACTTATTTTTTAGTTTTTTGATCTGACGTTGAAGAACCGTCAGATTTTTTAAATATACACTGTTCTGCATGTACTTAACTTACCTTATATTAATCTAACGAATTCGAGTATTTTTAAGGATAGAAATTTTTTTCTGGCACCACTTAACGAACGCCATTGTATTGAGATCCAAAATATGGTAGGGGTATATTTTCAGCGTACAAGGTTTCTCCCCGTATGATAATCTGACGTGCTCGAGTAACTGCAAAAATCCCCGATTGGGCTCCCCTACCATTACTTACTCCGTGGCGTTACAACCCTTCGTGAGTTTTAGCCGACTAGATAACACGCCTCCACTTTTCTCCGTTTTGAGCAATCTCTATCCAATTCTCCACGCCCATAGCTTTCAGGTCTCTTGCTATATTATCTCGCCACCGGATTCGAGGGCGTCTGCATATGGTCTTCTTCCAGTTCTTCTTCCCATACCAGCATTACTGTTCTTTGGTCAGAATGTCTTCTGAGGTACCCTGCCCATTGGAGGACAAGAAAATAGAAGTAAAAGTAGAAGAAGAACAAACTAACCCAATGCAAACTGGCACTGGGATAAGACAGTGGGATTTCCTTAGTTGAGTTTTCTGGACTTTATTTCTTTTATGATGTTGGCATCTGGGTATAATTCTTCGAGTTCTTTGTTAGTCCAACTGCTTCATCAAGCACAGGACCAATGATCGTCCTTAGGATTTTTCTTTCCCAAACACGTAGTCTCTCTTCCTTTGCCTTTGTTATCGTCCACGTTCCGCTTCCATACTTCACTACGGGTTGTATGATTGTTTTATACAGGGTTCGCCAAACCTCTGGTTTTCTTTGATTACGGCTAAACTAGGAGATATACAAAAAAATGTTTATAACAAAACTAATGTGCATGGAAGACGTCTACAATTTAAAATTATTTTCGATTATACAGGGTGAGTCAGAACGACGGCATGAACCAAAGTTTTGTTTTTTTTTTAATGGAACAACCTATATATTAAATCATTTTTAAATACATTTTGTAAAAATATAAAGATTTTGTATAAGGTCTTATAGCTCTAAAATTAATAATTTTCGAAATATTTAGACTTTTATTGAGAAAAATGGTAATATTTATAGAGCTGTGGATTATGTTCCCAAGGTAATAAAAATTTAATTGACATGTCAAAGTTTTTCTAGATTAGTGTCATTTTTAAATACTTTAATATCTTTTACATACAGTCATAAAATATACAGTGTGATCACTATTTGCAAATACAAAATTTTCTCATTTTTTTAAATGGAACACCCTGTATATTAGTATTTCATTTTGTAGTGAATATTACAACCTCTCTTTGTTGTATGTACCTAGAGTCTTTCGTTTTGTAGATATTTAAAAAAGAACTATAGATTTTACGTTTTTGCGGATATTTTATTAAAAATATTTTTTGCAAACAAAATAATTATAATCTGGTTTTGAAAATATACAATAAAATATCAAAGATGTAATTAAAAACGTAATAAAGATTAAAATAAAACATATGGAAATATAACTTAATTGAATTTAATAACTTTAAATTATGTTACAAAAATTATTTTACCATACTCGTAAATACAATTTAACTAACAATTAATTTGGTACAGGAAAATTGCTGGGGTAGAAAAATTACTAGGATAGATTTTAAAATTGGTTGTTAATTTAATTCAATAATTAATTTATGCATATTAATTACATTTATTATTATGGTAAAATAATTTTTGTAACATAATTTAAAGTTATTACATTCAATTAAGTTGTAGCATACGCTTCATCTTAACTTTTTTATTTTAAATGTTTTTTACTTTAATTACGTTTCAATTTTATCTTTATATTTTAGTGAATGTTTCTAAAACAAGAGAATAATTTTTTTTTGAAAAAAATCCGCTAAAGCCTTAAATCTATAGTTATTTTTTCAAATATCTACAAAACGAAATATGTTGGGTACATATAATCTTATACCAAAAGAAAGGTTGTAATATTCACTACAAAATGAAATACTAATATACAGGGTGTTCTATTTAAAAAAGAATGAGAAAATTTTGTATTTGCAAATAGTGATCACACTGTATATTTTATGGCTATATGTAAAAGACATTAAATTATTTAAAAATGAAACTATACTAGAAAAACTTTGACACGTCACTTAAATTTCTATTACCTTGGGAACATAATCCACAGCTCTATAAATATTACCATTTTTCTCAATAAAAGTGTAAATACTTCGAAAATTATTAACTTTAGAGCAAAAAGACCTTATACAAAATCTTCATATTTTTAAAAAATGTATCGAAAAATGATTTAATATATAGGGTGTTCCATTTAAAAAAAAACAAAACTTTGGTTCATACCGTCATTCTGACTCACCCTGTATAATCGAAAATAATTTTAAATTGTAGACGTCTTTGATACATATTAGTTTTGTTATAAAATATTTTTTGTATATCCCATAGTTTAGCCGTAATCAAAGAAAACCAGAGGTTTGGCGCACCCTGTATATGTTGTATCTTTATACGTCTTGTTAGTTGTTTTGATTTTATAAGGTTTTGAAGGGCATAAAGATATTTGTTGTCGGCTTGTATCCTATTGTTTATTTCTTGTGATCTGTTATTGTCTTCAGTTATTGTTGTTCCAAGATACTTAAATTCTCTGACGCTCTCAAAGTTAAAGTGATCGATGGTGATGTTCTGACCGATTCTGTCTCTTCTTTTGTTATTGCGGCTCATATACATATACATACAGTGAACTCTCCCTTGAACGGACAGTAGTTGTTCCGCATAAAGTGTCCGTTTAAAGGAGGTGTCCGTTGAAGAGACAAAAAAATATGTTAACTTAAAATTTAAAAAAATAAGTGCATGAATATAATACATATATTCATGCACATGCATATATACATATTATGTTGTAGGTGTATATACATATAAACACAAACATTAATTTAACATTACATAACACAAGTTATGGATGAGACACAGCATTGTCTAGGAACAAGAGAACTTTGATTTTTTCTCTGCATTCTTCTATGAAATTTATTTAGCCAGTCTTTCATGATTTCTTTTGTCATTTGTCATCCACGACTTCTTATTGCTGTACCATTCGATATGTAATTGTTCTGCGTGTGAACCCTTGAATTAACGAGGACTTTCACTTTTCCCGGCTACTAGTGGCCTTTCTTTGTCCCCCATCATCCATCATATTGGTGCAAAATAGAATTGTGATCCTATCTTTAGAAGCCTTACGTCCAGTGCATCTTTATCCTTTAACAGTATAAGTTTTCTTGGGTAATGCTCTAAACTCTAAAAAATAATCCCGTCTCTTGTGCGTTAAAAATGATTCGCGGAGCGTATACTTTTATTAAAGTAGGCAGTTTTTCCTTTCAATTAGAAACCAATAATAAATCTACAGCAGCTGCCTCGCCACATAAAGATTTAATGGAAATATTTTGTCGCCTACAGAAGCTTTCATATCAACGCTTAGTTCCCTTGCAACTCCTAATGCATTTTCTTGAATAATTTACCAGAAACAGGAATATTTTTAGACTGCACTTTACAGAAAACAATTAAGTATTTCTAGGTCTAATCCAGCACCCTCGGTTTTTAAAAATTTCCTTTCGCTTTGAGTTTTCCGCTCTCAGAAAACTGATTAATGTTATTAACTTTCACTTTTATGTTTTAAAATTTCACTGGTTTGAGGTTTTCCACTTCCAAATGTTTCTGTTAACTGTCCAACACTTAACTTATGCTTCTCCCCATAATGAACCACATCGACTTTTCTTTCAAATTTGAAACTTCCTCTTGTCGGACCCCATATTATTAACGTTGCAAAAACATTCAAAATACAACCACGTCTATTGAATAGGCTTAATCAGACATTTCGGTTAAAATTCTTAAATCCTTGTTTCAGTCAAAAGAATAATTATTTTACAACTTTCTGGTGTCGCATTTCTTTCATCGACGGACACACACATTAAATTTTTATTATTTACTGATAGTGCAGTCATTGAAGGTTTTCACCTCCGATTTCGTTGAACCTCCATCGATTTTCATGAAAATTGGTGAGTAATTAGAGGATACCTCAAGGAACAAAGGTGACATGATGCCAACTTGCGCTTTTACCCTGAGGGTGGATGCCACCCCTTCTCGAGGGTGAAAATTATTTTATTAAAAATAATACCATAAGTCGATAGAGGGACAAATTATAAGCAAAATTTGTTATATAAAGTTATTAAAATAAATCAACACTTTTTGAGTTATTAAAGACCAAAGATTTTATTTTTCGTAAAAAATTCAGGTTTTAAATAGGGTTTTCACGTATAAATAAAAAACTATAAGCTTTTACAAAAAAGGTATAATTACTGCAATTGAAGATAATAAAAAATTGAATACATTCCTCATATAAAGAACTAAACTAATGTTAGTTCAAAGTGAGTTATTGGCAATTGAATGTGTATTTTTTTCGACGAGTACTTAAATCTAAGTATTTAAGCTTAAATAACGGAAAAACGATGCAATGTATAAAATATTCCTGCTAAACATTTGCCAAAGTACTTCCGACTACCTATCAAATGAGCTTTAGAACAAGGTAATATCGTCAAAATTAAGCAAGTTATAATGAAAATAAAAGAACCATTTCGAATTTTTTAGGAAAAAGTGAAAAATAAAACATACACAATTTGCACAAAAATTAAAATTTATAGTAATCCTTACAATATCTTCTTTACATTAGCATAAGTAATGTTTTCGATAATTTTGACCGGTTTAGAATGCATATTTTTGAAAAAAATGTATAATTTAAAAAATCATAGTTGTTAAAATTATTGTAATTCTCATATTCTTTTGATAATAAATCCAAAAGTACTCAATATACGTTAAAAAATTATATATAACCAAATTTTAGTTTTTTCTGTGCCAAATATTTTACCTGTTTTAATATTTCTATAGGGTAAAAAATAACCGAGATAGAAACGTTTAAATCTTAAATTTTGCTGTGGGAACCATGCTACCGGGGTCATTTAACCTTATATTTTTAAAAAAGTAAGGGGTTTAAAAGATAAGGTTCAACGTGCTTAAATAGCATTTGGAATTAACTGTCAAACAGTTTTTAGATAAACCTGATATCGTAAACAAGAAAGGAGGTATTAAAAAAAACAATAACATTTTTTGGAAAAATTTTTAAAAGATAAATTTTGAAAAAATTTTGGAGCATAAATTTTAACGCTATCAACATGTTCGGGGGCTCATTTAATATTTTTAAGTACTTTAACAAATGTTTAATAAGTTTATGTTATAAACTGCATCAATTTCCCATTATGTTAGTTTGAATACTTATGAGTTTTTTACTCGTCGAAAAAAATGTACATTCAATTACCTATAACTCACTTTTAGTTAATATTAAAAGGTTTTTGTAGTAAGGGATTTATTTCATTTTTTATTAGCTTCAATTTTGATAATAACTTTTTTGTGAAAACTTACACTTTTTGAGTTATTGATGAAAAATTGGTTAAAAACATGCATTTTTCTCAAGAAAAATTAAAATATTTGATCTTTAATAACTCAAAAAGTTTTGATTTATTTTAATAACTTTATAAAACAAATTTTGCTTGAAATTTGTCCCTCTATCGAATTATGGGGTTACTTTTAATAAAATAATTTTCACCCCCGCGAAGGGGTGGCATCCACCCCTAGGGTAAAAGCGCAAATTGGCACCATGTCACCTTTGTTCCTTGAGATATCCTCTAACCACTCACCAATTTTCATACCAATCGATGGAGGTTCAACGAAATCGGAGGTAATAGCTCATATCCACCTTCAGTGACTCCACTATGAGTGTTGATTACGTGAAAAATATTAAATACCTCGTCGTGGATATCTGTAATGATTTGAAATAATAAATGTATTATACACGTCGTTTATATTGTAAAATATTTGAAATAAAATGTAAACTTTTTTCATTTACTCTCCGCATGTACACGTCATGTACTGTCCGCGTCCTTTGTTGAGAGTGTCCGTCTAAGGGAGTTAAAGGGTACAGGTTTATATATCGCCGAATGATTTTTGTTTTAAAAATCGTCTATATAGAGGAGGTGTCCGGCAAAGAAAGGTATCCGTTAAGAGAAAGTTTACTGTATTTCTTTTTAGTGTCATTGATTAGGAGCCCCATCTTCTCTGCTTCCTTCTCGAACCTGTCGAAAGTCTCATTCATCATTAATCTGGTGTTTCCTATTAGATCGATATCGTCTACAAATGCCAACAGTAAGTTTGGTCCTTCTCGATGAAATTCTGTATTCGGTTTTTCGATTCTTGCACTTCTAATTATGTGTTCCAGAGATAAGTTGACGAGTTGTGGTGAAAGTGTGTCTCCCAGTTTTAGTCCATTGTTTATTTCGAATGTCTCCCAGTATTGTTGTTTAACTCTCACTTTACATCGTAATTATTTTAAATGCTTCTGATCAAACTTAAGCTTTATCTACTTCCGCTTTCGTTTTAGTAACTTTAAAATTTTGAAGATTTTGGTTAAATTGAATATTGTGATTGTAGATTTTGTACCGTACCTATTTACGCCACTACAGTGTAGCAGATAGCATTTACAAATCTATTGGTGATCCTCTTTAGACACGGTTATTATAATAAAATGAAATGTTGTAGCAAACAACTTCTTTAATTCCAATATTTTTATGGTAATTAACCAAAGTAGTGATGGACAAACCTAAATTTGGCACGAGAAAAAGGAAGCTGCTGATTAAGTCACATAGGTTTAGCTTCTGATAAAAGTATATTATCAAATCATCATTCATGTGATAACAAATAAAAGCCGAGGGAATTCCTAGAGATTGATAAGATGAATATTATTACACTGCTTTTATTATTTAAATCACAGATAAAATGTCAATTACTCATTAGTTATATTATATTTGAACTGACGCATATATTAATTAAAAAGTGAATCAAAACACAAACAGCAGCATTGTTTTATGAGGTAATTAACTTATATTAAATGTGAGTGTTAGTTTCCTAACCTTGTGGCAACGTGGCATTAGATAGAAAACAAAGTGTTTTAATTTTCGCTTGCATTTTACCCGATTTTCGCGTGGTGCAGCGAACATTGAATGCTGAGTGAGTGAAAAAGGTAAGGTATAAACTGTGCCCTACCTAATGCAAGAATAATATAAGTAAAAACGGTAAAAAATAGTATAAAATACTAAACGGACAAATAAAAGTGAGGTTAACAGCTAACAGATAAGCTTATAAACACTGGCGAACGCTGGTCAAATTTCAAGCGGTGTTGCCGGATTTAAAAAAAATAGAAACACCTGCCGAAAAACAAAAGCAATTTTGGTGCGTGGATAATTGGGCATACCTCCTCGTGGTTGAAACGGGTGTGCCCAGTTAACGCTACGTACAAAATGGCTGAGAACGAGTATAGTGTGGACGAAAAGACAAGAAAAAGAGGAGATGAATCGGAAGATGAGGCAGACGATAGCAGAAGTAAAAAAGTACATCGGTCGCCTGGGAATGATAGGCAACTAGAAAAAATATTGGAGAGCCTAAATATTATCACAATGGAAATAAGGGAACTAAGAGAAGAGCAAAAAGAGTACAGAGCGGAAATGAAGGAACTCAGACAAGAAAATGAAAAGCTGAAACAGGAAAACAGAGAAACCCAACAAAAAGTGGAAGAATTGGAAAATAAAATAGACAGAATGGAAAAGGACAAAAGACGAAATAATATAATACTGCAGGGAGTAGATATGGATACCTACGATCAAAACATAACAAAAGATAACGTCCAAGATTTTTTATGCAATGCACTAAAAGTTGAGACAAAAATAAAAAGCGCAAGAAAAATTGGAAGTAAATCCTGCTTGATTGAGCTCGAAAATGCAACGGACAAAGAAGAAATTATGAAAAATAAAGGCAAATTGAGAGACATAAAGGGAAAAGAAATATATATTAATGACGACATGGACAAAAATGAACGGATGATACAGGGTAAAATCAGAACGAAGGCAAAAGAGGCTAAATTGGAAGGAAAAAGCGTCAAGGTAGGATTTCAAAAAATAAAAATAAATGAGGAGGTATGGACATGGAATAAACATCAGCAACAACTCTTAAAAATAGAAAACCAAAACAGAAACCAAAAAAACTAAACGACGTAAATGAAACGGTAGCAACAACGGCAATGGACAAGGAGACGATTGGGATTAAAAACAAGAAAATGAAAACTAATTTGGGAACATGGAACGTAAGAGGCACTTATGAAACGGGAAAACTTAAAGAATTAATTAGAGAAACAAAAAGATATGAAATAGATATATTAGCTTTACAAGAAACAAAACAATTAGACACAGAAATAGTAGAAATAGATGATATAGTATTTTTTAAAAGTGGGGGGAATAACAGATTGCTAGGAACAGGCTTTATCATACAGAAAAGATGGAAAACCAGAGTGATGAATTTCAAGCCGATATCAGATAGAATGTGCACAATCAGGTTAAAAGGGAATCAACGAAACATAAGCATAATAAATGTACATGCACCAATAGAAGACGCCATCGAAGAAGACAAAGATGCATACTATGAGCAACTAGAGAGAGAATATGACAGATTACCAGCATTTGATATCAAAATAGTAATGGGAGACTGCAATGCTAAAGTGGGAAAAGAGGATATATATGAAAATATAACAGGAAAATACAGTAAACACGATGTATCAAATGATAATGGTCAACGAATTATAGGTTTTGCCACAGAAAGACAAATGGTAATAAAAAGCACATACCAACGCAGAAAAGATATACATAAAGGAACGTGGATTTCCCCTGACAAAAGGACAATAAATCAAATAGACCACATATTAATAGAGAAGAAGCACGCCCATAATATAATAAATATAAAAAGTATGAGAGGAGCGGAATGTGACTCAGATCACTTTTTGGTAAGAGCAGCCTATAGAATAAATGCTAATATAAAGAAAGACAATCAAAGGGACAAAGAAATCAAAAAACAATTCAACACAGCAATACTAAAAGAAAATATGACACAGAAGAAGTACGAACAACAAATAACCAGCAGACTAAACGAAGAACCAGAAACACTAGACCCGGAAGAAAAGTGGGAAAGCATAAAAGAAGCAGTTTTAAACACCAGTAAAGAAATATTAATTAAAGGTAATAGAAAACAAAAAGCAAAAGAATGGTATGATGAGGAATGTCAAAAAATAGCAGAAGAAATTAGAAAAATAAGAATAAAAAACTTAAGAAATAATAGTGACATTAGCACACAAGAATATAGAGAATTGAAGAGAATTATGAAGAGAACATGCAGAAATAAAAAAGAAAATACAACGAAGAAAAACTAAAAGTGATAGAGGAAAAATTCCAAAAAAAGGAAATAAGATCCTTTTACCAGGAAACAAGAAAAATGGAAAGGGCATATCAGAAACATAACCCATATATGAAAAATGAGGAAGGAATATTAATAAATGAACCCGGGGAAATAATGAGAAATTGGCAAACTTATTTTACACAACTTTTAAACAAAAACGAAGAAGAAAGGGGAACAATCCAGGAAATTGAAGATGACCATATAGTAATAGAAACACCTACGAGGGAAGAAATAGAAAATGAAATAAGAGGGCTAAAAAACAATAAAAGCCCAGGAATAACGGAAATATCGGCGGAAATGATAAAGGCAGGAGGAAAAAGACTACACAAGGAGATACATAGCCTGATAAAAAGTATATGGGAAACAGAAAGAATGCCAGGAGAATGGACCAGGGCAAGGATATGCCCCATACATAAAAAAGGTGATAAAATGAGATGTGAAAATTATAGAGGTATCGCGTTGCTAGAAGTCGTGTACAAAATATTGACAAACATCTTAAGAAAAAAGCTGAATCAATACACGGAAAAGATATTGGGCGAATATCAGGCAGGATTCAGAAGTAATAGGTCGACGACAGACCAAATATTTGCGTTAAAAGAAATCCAAACTACGTGCTACGAACATAAAATAGCAGTATACGTCCTGTTCGTCGACTTTAAACAGGCCTATGATACGGTAAAGCGGCAACAGATGTACGCACTAATGAAAGAAATGGGCATACCAAGTAAAATCGTCAGGATGGTAAAGATGACTATGGATAACTCCACAAACGAAATAGCATGGAAGGGACATAAATCAAATAATTTTGAAACAAAGGAAGGATTAAGACAAGGAGACCCACTATCAACGACTCTTTTTAATGTAATACTGGAAGGAATAATCAGGAAAAGTAAAATAAGCACACAGGAAACGATTTTTAAAAATGGCCACCAATGTATTGCATTCGCAGATGATCTAACATTATTATCGACAAGTAAGAAAGAGCTAACAAAATTAATGAGCAATATAATAAAACAAGCCAAACCTTTTGGTCTTCTCATAAATAAGGAAAAGACAAAATACATGATAATGGGAGAAACAGATAAAGAAAATGAAGACAATTTCACATTGGAGATAGAAGGAGAAAATGTATGCGCATTTAAAAGAGTTTCAGAATTTACATACCTGGGTGTAAAAGTAGATGAAAAGGGACATGGGGAAGGGGAAATAAAAGCAAGAATAGCAAAAGCAAACAAAAAGTATGGAGCATTGCGTCCATTAATGAAATCCAAAGATGTGTCAAGAAAAACAAAAATAAGAATCTACAAAACAGTTATCAGACCTACAGCTACATATGCATGTGAAACATGGGTGCTTAAAAAATCAGAAATAGACCTTTTAGAAAGATGGGAGAGGAAAATACAACGAGCAATATATGGAGGCGTAAAAATAGACGGTCAATGGAGAAGAAGAAATAATAAGGAACTTGAAGAACTATATAATGAACCAAAAATAACGACGGCAATCAAAGCACAGAGAATCCGATACTTAGGACACATAGAAAGAATGGGAAAGGCGAGAATGCCAAAAATGGTTCTATTACGTAAGCCAATACAAAAAAGAAGAATAGGAAGACCAAGAAGGGGATGGAAGGACAGCGTATATGAAGACTTAAAACAAAGTAATATTGTAAACTGGAAAGAAAAAGCTTTGGACAGAAAACAATGGAAGGAAGTGGTGAAGAAATGTATGGAAAGACTATAATGTTAAGTGTAGTATTAAGTGTTTTATACAAACAAATGTAATATTGTATATATTATAGTAGTATAGGATATAGCATTATATATAAATATGTAATAGTAATTGTAAGGAAAAATTAAGTCTTTCAGCCCTAGGCCTTCACGGCCTGTTGAGCTTAATAAATAGAAATAGTTAGTTTCCTAATAAGGTTATTCGTAATAATAGTAATAATTTTGTTATTAATGTGTTTCTGGTATAGAACAATCAAGTGAATTTATATTTACAGGGATTCGATTTCTTCTTTAATAGGTCTGTCAAGACTATTATGTTGTTAACTGTTTTCTTATTATACTACTTTTTGTCATCTACTAGTACTTTCTTCCTAGTCATTTAAAAAGCAAGATATAAAGGGCATATTTAATTGGAAAAAAATCATCAAAAATCATCAAGATATGATGGTAATGGAAGGGATGGATACTTTTTACGGATACGTTTATTAACTTTTCTTGTATTTGCGTAGCAACTCTTTAAATTAATATTCCAAATACTCTGTTTTTGTCCTCCTAAGTTTTAAACCTTTTTTCCCCAAGAGCTTTTCTCCACTGTTCCAGTTTATATCCTAAATCCCCTTCCAGTATTTCCTACTAACGCTAGATCATCAAGATACATTAAGCACCAGGGAATATGTTACTCTTTAGTTTACCTATTATCTCATCCATCACTAATTAGAATAAATAAGGACTATGCACCTAACCCCTAATTAAAAGATTTTGCTACCTTCGCTCATGTTTTTATTTATAGTTGCTTCACCCTTCCTGTTATAAAATTCTGCTTTAGCTTTTGCTACTGCTATTTTCGCTTCCTTTTTGGCGACCTTGTATGGCTACTAGCTATGACCGACCTATTTTCTTGCCACTGATTAGGTAGTTTTTTCCTCTCCTGTATTTTTATTTGTAATTCGTTTGACCACCGCCAGATCTCTTTATTCTTATTTCTTTCCTGAGGATTTTCTAAGTATTTCAATACCAGTATCTCTAAATAATACAAGTCATATTCCACCAAATTCTATTATCATTTCCTTTCATGTTCCACACATTGTTACAACTATTTTTGCCTTAAATAGAACTATTTATCATGGTTTAACATCCACGATTTGATACTTGTGAACGGCGAAGTCATCAATAATTTGCGATATGCGGACGATACAGTACTCCTAGCTTCTACTCAAGAAGATCTGCAAACACTACTTGATAGTGTCGTTGAGAGTTGTAGGGAGGCAGGTCTGGATCTGAACATACGGAAAACCAAAATACTCGTAATAAGTAAACAACAGCATATAAAGCCGTCTATAATATGTAAATAATACCAAACTTGAGGAAGTTGATAAAATCGTTTACCTTGGACAGCAATTAAATTGTAACGCAGAAAGTCACGGCGAAATTAGATCTAGGATAGAGCAGGCTAGTAGGCTAGAGCCGCTTTTAGAAGAATGTCCAAAGTGTTATGTAACAGAGACCTAAAATTGGCATTGAAGATCCGCCTACTTCGCTGCTACGTGATCTCGGTCTTACTTTACGGTGTCGAGTCCTGGACTGTGAATAAAATCGATCTAAATCGCCTTGAGACTTTCGAAATGTGGTGCTATAGAAGAATTTTAAAAGTTTCCTGGGTGGAGAAGATTCGAAACTCCACAATACTAGATCGTTTCAGCAAGACTACTGAGATTATAAAAAGCCTCAAACATTCGGACATGTAATGAGAGGTCCCAAATAAAGGTTGCTACAAAATATCATGCAAGAAAAAATAGCAGGCAAACGCAGTCCAGGACGAAGAAGAACCTTATGGTTGAAGAACTTGTGAGATTGGTATGGTGTTGATACAAGCATGCTATTTAGGGTGAGAGTGAATAAAATTAAGATAGCTATGATGGTAAGCAACGTTCTGAAAGGACATGGTACATGAAGAAGAAGATTTGATTTTTCATGATCCTCTATAATATTTTGGTTCAGTTTCGCTTGTTTACGTTAATATCCAGCACAAGCAGCTTATGTTGTTGGCTCACAATCTGACTAAGTATTGCCTTGCACTACTTACATTCATATATATCTTCTTTTCCTGTCATGAAATAATCTATTTGGGAATGATTTTGTCCACTTTGCAATAAGTTGAAATTTCCTCTTCTGAAAAAATGTGTCAGCAATCACAGTATCTAACGCCACTGCTAATTTCAGCATATCTTCAGCTTCATTTCTAGTTCCAAAGCTTCATTTATAGTCCTCCATGTATGCATTCAAGTTACCTTCTATTGTGACCCTCCCTGTGATGGAATATCACTCACTATGTCTCCCAATTTATCGAAAGAAAACTTTTCTTTGGTTATTATCCAGACCGATTTGAGGAGAATTTGATAATTTATCATTATCAACTTCTACTACGATATTTTTCATTTCTGTGTCACCATTTATCTAACCCCATTCCTCATATTACTTTTCCCTTCATGCCACAATTTGTATCCTTCATCTAGGTATTTCTTTTACTACTTATCCTTTCCACCTCGTCTCTTGAATGCAAATAATGTTTAGGTACTCTTCTCCTTCTAAACGCATCTACCAACTCTATATTTTTAACTATACATTTTCTACAGAACTAGAATTTCTAAAGATTCCAAGATCCTATTTTGATTTTTCTAACTTATAATGATGTTCTCGTTATCATTTTAGCTCAGTAGATGCCATCATTTCAGTATAATTTTTGTTATCTTGGAGAAGATCTTTTTACTATTATGGCCTGAAAATATTTTCAGATATATGATCCGTTTTAAAGGCATGGATCTCTAGTGTAAGAATTACCCTGTAAGCCAATGTATCTTTGACCGTATCATGTCACTAGGAGAAAAGCACTTTATATGGGATACAAATATACAAACACTTTAGTGTAGATAATTAAAGACTTCTAAATAAAAGAGAACATCTAGAGCCCTTACTCGAAAACGTCTTACAAAATTTTATGAACATCACTGATTGGGTGACGATCAATCTAAGAACGAAGCTGTGAAACCCAACATTACTAAAAACATTTAATTATTCTTAGTGCCTTCTCATAGCAAGACAAAGTCAAATTAGTTTTTGCATTATTAAAGTAGCCTAAAACAGTCGTTTTCTCAAACTTCTCTTGACTTTCTTTATTGCTTCATCCAGTACCACTGAGAATAGCAGTGGATGATAGAGCTTCACTGAAAACTGGATCTATTTTGCGCTAAGGCTTTCACCTTGACCTCTTATCTCGTCCATGATGGATATTCTCCAAGTTTGTGCTGGGCGACTTCTTTTTCTTTTTACCTTGGGAATTACACTCTAGGGCAGTCTTTGCAATACTGGAACTATTTTTTCAGAGTGTGTCCAACCCCACTGTATGGACTTTATTTCATTTTCTACCCTCTTTTGTTGGGTCAGGCGTAGTAAATCTTCGTTTCTGATGGTGTTTTTCTGCAGTTTTTCTGTTTGTTCTGAAAGACCTGCAGTTTTTCTATAAGGATTTTTGTCGCTTTCCAGGTCACATCCGTAGAGTAGAACAGACATGACATTTAACTGGAATATTCGGATGTTTGTCCTTGTAGTATACTCTCCAGACCTCCAAACAGGATTGAGCATGCTGAATGCTTTGTATTGAATTCAGTCATCATCATCATTCTCTTTGCCTTATCCCTATGCGGGGTCAGCTTCCCTAATTGCATTTCTCCACACAATTCTATCTTGGGTCATATCAATGTCAATCCCCTTTGCCAACATGTCCTGCCTTATCGTCTCCCCCCAGGTCTTCTTTGGTCTTCCTCTCCTACTCCTTCCAGAAATCTGCACTTCAGCTATTCTTCATATTGGGTGATTAAGGTCTGGACGTTGAACATGACCAAACCATCTTAAGCTATGCTCTCTCATTTTGGCATCAATTGGTGCCACACCTAGACTTCCTCTAATACACTTATTCCTAATTTTATCCTTCTTTGTCACTCCACTTATCCATCTAAGCATTCTCATTTCCGCCACATACATTCGTTGTTCCTCTTTCTTCTTCACTGCCCAACATTCAGTTCCGTACATCAGAGCCGGTCTTATGGCTGTTTTATAGAATTTTCCCTTCAGCTTTATTGGAATTTTTCTGTCACACAACACACCACTCGCTTCTTTCCACTTCATCCATCCAGTCCTAATTCTACTGCATGCATCTCCATTACTCTGTAATACCGATCCCAGGTACTTAAAACTATTGCTTTTTACAATCAGTTCACCATCCAAAGGTAACATTTTATTTGTAGTAACTCCATCTTTAAATGAACATTCCAAATACTCTGTTTTTGTCCTACTAAGTTTTAAATATTTTTCTTCCAGAGCTTGCCTCCACTGTTCCAGTTTTTGTTCTAAGTCTTTTTCACTATTTCCTACTAACACGACATCATCAGCATACATTAAGCACCATGGAATGTTACCCTGTAGTTTCGCTGTTATCTGGTCCAAAACTAATGAGAATAAATACGGACGAAGCACAGAGCCATGGTGCAATCTTACTTTGACATGAAATTTATCAGTCTCTCCCACACCTGTCCTAACACTAGTCGTTACTCCTCCATACATATTTACATATTCACCAGGGACTCCTTTGTTATTGAGTGCCCACCGCAGAATCTCTCAAGAAACTCTGTTGTATTGAATTCAGTATGAAATTAAAATACCTTGTTAATATTTTTAGGATTCATTTTTTTTGGCATGCTTATTTCCAAGGTTTGTGAAATTTTCCAACATCTCTACAAGCGACTACTCGTTATTAACAGATCAACAACTGATCCAGATCCACCATTTTTAATTTTTTTTTAGTCGGTAGTCCTTTATTTCGTTATTATTGACGTACCTAACTTTCATTTTGGCATACTTTTTACTAAGCATCAATGTTGAATCGTAATCAATAAACAACACAAGTTATTCAATTGGTCACTGAAGTATCTGATTATTCCAAATCTACATTTAAACAGAAAACTCGATTCTTCTTTCTTTAAATAAAACATAATCTTTCAGCAAATTTATTCAAAACCATGCATTTGAATTGTGTTGTGTGTAATCTGGATTCTTTGAATAAGATTTTTTAAACAAGTCTGACACGTAGATATCGCGATAACAAACTTGAATTGTAAGGAAAACAGATCAATTCTAAATTTCACATCACCCTGCTAATTTTTAGTATCAACGTGTAGAATAATAATAATTTGTCTCCCGGTTAATTTTCTTCTTTGCAAATTATGACTTCTGTGTTAAGTTATTAGTTTCTGTGACAACTGAGAAGTGTTTGTGATCTGTTCGGAAACATGAGCACGGACGGAAGTGACACGACAATACTGATTGGAGACCCGTCTACTCCAGGAAATATTTTAGTAACACTCACTGATTATGGCAGGATAGAGACCGGTTTTTATAGACCAAGAAACCAACGAATCAGGTAGTCATTTTAATGATTATTCTTCTTTTCGTATAGACCTCTGTCTCTTGTTTCAATGTATCTTCAGGAAGTTGTCATTCCATCGTTTTCGTGGTCTTCCGACTGACCGTCTTCCTATTGGGGATCCGTCTCTCGCCATCTTTACTACTCTATTTGTTATCATTCGGCTTATGCGGTAGTTCCATTCTAATCTTCTTGCCCAGTTATTAATATGTTCTCTGTACTTCTAGCTCTGTCCCATAGTGTCTGACCCTCAATTTTTCGAAGAGTTTGCATCTCTGCTGTTTCTAGCATTATTTTTGTTCTGTCTGTATCAGGTCGTGTTTCTTCCGCGTATGTCATTATTGGTCTGATTACTGTTATGTAAATTCTGCCTTTCATCTCTTTATCGATATTTTTATTTCTCTATATTGTTTCATTCAGGCAACCTGCGGCTTTATTTGCTCTATTCACTCGATCTTCCACTTCTGTTTCGAGCTTTCGAGTGTAGTTTCTAGATATTTAAACTCCACAACTTTTTCATTCTCTGGCCCTCCAGCTCTAATTTAGATCTTAGTAGATTTGCTGTTATAACCATGCATTTTTCCTTTTTTGGGAAATTAACATGTTACATTTTCTGACAGTTATATTAAATTGGTGCAGCATACGTTGCAAATCACCTCCCTTTGAGAGATTAGTATTGCATCGTCTGCATAGCAGATTGTTTTAAGTTGTTTTTCTCCCATTTTGTGTGCATTTTTAGTCCTTGCTTTTTTATTATTATTTCATCCTTTATTAGGCTGAATAATATCTAGAGAACTATGAAATCCGCCTGTCTTGTCCCATTCCCAGCTTCAATTGGGTCAGTCAGTCTTCTTCTACTTTAACTTTTATTGTGTTGTTCTGTAGATATTTTCGATCGTTTTAATTACTCCTAGAGATACTTAGCCTGCGTAAAATAAATGGAAATTCTTTAATTTGACCTGGTACCCTGCAGATGTACCTCTACCATAAATTGGCCCTTAGCACAGGGGAGATCGTTAAGTGGGGCCCGAAAAAAAATCTATCCTTAAAAAACTCAAATTTGTCAGATTAAGATAAGGTAAGTTATGTAAGTATCTCCAAAAGAGTGTATATTTCAAAAATCTGACGATTTGAGCCGGGCGTAAGGAAATGGGTGAGTCCCAAAGTTTCACAAGAAAAAAGCGAATATTTCGAAATGAATGACAGATCGAAAAACTAAAAAATATATACTCAATATTTTTTAAAAATCTATCGAATGATACTAAACACGACTTCCCAGGGAGAGGGGTGGGGGGTAAAATTATTATTTTAAATACGAATTCCGCGATATTTCGCGAAATAAACATCAGATCGAAAAACTGTAAAATACACTTATTCAATATTTTTGAAAAATCTATCGAATGGCACCAAACAAGACCCCTCACGGAGGTGGGGCGAGGGGTTACTTTAAAATCTTAAATAGGAGCCCCCCATTTTTATTGCAGATTTTGATTCCATACGTAAAATTAAGTAACTTTTATTCTAAACATTTTTTCGAATTATGGATAGATGGCGTTATAATCGGAAAAACGATTGTTGGAAATGGAAAATTAAATTAAAAAATGGAAAGCGCCCGCTAAAATGGAAAACTTTACTTAACTTTTTTTGGTTTTAGGACCTACTCTTCACAACCCAATAGGTCCACCGCATAACGCTCGAGTGACTGCACATTTAGCATACTTTGCTCCCCTACCAAACTGGAGTCATATACCGCTTTGACATCCATGAATATGTGGTGGGTGTTGACGTCAAACAGCGTTTTTCGTCATGTATATGTTACGGGTAAAGTTAGATTTATGGGTAAACCTAGGATTACATAGGCAAAGTGCGAGGTACCCTTGAGATATCGGTAAGATCTGAAAATAATTTCGAAATATTATTCAAATAGTTCAAATTTCAGGCTTTACTCAGCTAAAACACATTCTACCTGCTGTCACTTTGTTAAATGCTTAATTGTGTGTACTAGTAATGACAAGGCCGCAACACTAATAACACAAAACATTCCAGGAATGTTCCTAGAAGGTACACACAGGACATTGAAAACATTCCTGGAATGTCCCCAAAAGCACACGAACGTCCCTGGAAAGTCCCAGGAAAGTGCTGTGTCAGCATTTTAAACATTCCTTGAATGTCTTATTGGAACATTCCATGAATGTCTACGAATGTTCTTTGAACATTCACAGTATATTGTTTAGACTGAATGTCTTGTTGAAACATTCCATGAATGTTCTTAGGACATTCAAAGTATATTTTTTAGACATTCTCTGAAATATATCGTCAGTGATGTGACAATACCTCCTATATGTTTTTTCATGAGTTTTGCAGGAGACGAAAAACATTTTTTACGGTCACCTCCTGTTTTCATACGTAAGTTTTGACTTGTTTTGTAGTAAATAGATAGTTGAATTTACTACAAAACAAATCAAAAAATATATGAAAACACGAGGTGGCCCAAACAAGTTTTCCATCTCCTACAAAATTCATGAAAAAGCAGATAGGAGGTATTGTCACATCACCGACGATATACCAGAAGTACAGCAGGAAAAATGAAAGAATACCCATGAACGAACATATAAAACACGCTGTATCTTCCTATCACCGTGTCACACAAAAAACTGGTCAGCACAAGTACATGTAATAATTATTGTTACTTGCACTGGACAATTTTCTTTGTGACACGGTGTCAGGAAAATACGGTGACAGGAAAATACAGCATGTTTTATATGTTCATTCATGGGTATTCTTTCATTTTTCCGACTGTATGTGTATATGTAGCCATACCAAATAATACATCCTTGATAAATATAAACATTTTTATTGCACAAAATCTTGTCATATATTTTTTTCCATAATCATCACTACGATGACGATTCATTGTATTGAATTCATTAAAATTACAATCTGGTCATAACTCTGACCAATGAGCAATTTTAATTTAACCTAAATTACTACTGTTCCCTAAAATGAAGAGCTTACCCATAGCGTCTCTTATCTAATCTAACAGGCACACAAGCACTATGCTCTGCTTTTCTAACCACACTATTCTAACATACACATGCACACAAGCATTATGCTCTGCTTTTCACTATCACTCAAACTAGTTCAAAAGGTCCTCTTCAATCTTCTAGTTTGCCCAGTAGTATCCAGGAGCTGGATTTCCTCAATATTCTTGTAGGTACTTACGAAGTTGTTGCTTGTGACTTCCAACTTTACTCCAACTTTAAAAACAAATCCAGCTGTAAAATATTTATGTGCCTGAAGGCTTTTGTATGCTTTCATCTATAATATATATAATAGTAATTTGGTGGAATGCACTTTATGGTAAAATCCAATTCTGACTGAATTGTATATGGATCCAAATCCCCAATTATTTTCAGCTTCAATAAATATCTAAAACAATAAAAGAAATAATGTTATTGCTTGCAAAATTCATCAATATTGATAAATATCAGAGAAAAATGAACATTAATAAAAATTGTTTGCCCTACCTTTCTCCAAACATCTGGTGTCTCCAATAATAATTTCCTTAAATAATCACTTTGCAGTGTGGTAAAGTTTATATTTATAAAGCTCACAAAATACAGCAAACGAAATCCAAATGAATCCAAAATATGACGATAAACGGTGAAATGAAATGATATTACAAACATAACCTCTGTAACCTGTATGCCATGCCATATGCCAACCAGAACCAGAAGTCACGTGGTTTGGATTGCCTAAATACATATACACGCGCAGCAAATTTGAAAATGAATGCAAATTGAATAGTAAATGGCCTCTCTTAAAATATAGGACATTGGTAGTATGTTCATAGAATGTCTTGTGGTAACATTCCACGAATAACTTAATCAGATATTCACCGAATGTTCCTTGAATGTCCAGTACATTCAAACATTAATAGAACTTTGATAGTACATTTCTGGAATGTTTTGTGTTGTTAGGGAACTGTTTGAAAGATATCTTAAATTTAAGAAAAAAACGCATTTTACAAAAATAAGGAAAGCAAAACTACAAATACTGTAGAAATAAAAATTATAATTAGTATTATTAAATACAATAAATTATAAAAGTCGCAGTTTAAGGATGTACCAGTAAGAACTTTCAACGCGAAAAGTCTCAGGTTTAAATTACTATTTACCATTTTAATTTTTATTAAATTGGTGGATTCTGCATCTGAGACTCTTCAATTTGTTAAAAATTATAATCTTTAAACAAATTTGTTTAAAGCAGCTTTACATGATTTGCATTTATTTGTCGCACTTTACCCGTAACATATATTATACTATCTTTGTTTCCCTACGTTTCGTGTTAATATCAAAACTTAAAGGTACGTATAGATATGCGCGCCGCGCACTTGGCGCCCTGTGTACGACGTGCGTTCTTGGGGCCGGCAGAAGTTGGATTGTGTGCGCACCGTTTGTGCGCCACTTGAAAACACGTACTAATCTAACGAGTCCGCCACGAACGCGCACCGCACACACTGCGCGAAGTGTTCGGCGCGCATATCTATACGTACCTTAATGTGAACATGTCTAACAGCATAGTAGATTTAAATATTTTTTATTAATCTTTAACCGACTTCCATCCTTTTTACTCTTGAGATTTTTAATGTTGATATAATATTGTGCACATTGTATTTCTTATCCATTCGGTTGTTTGTGTTTTTTTTTTATTTATTTTTTTTTAATTCCAATACTGACTATTTTTAAACTCGTTCTTTATAAATGACATATTCTTAAAGAGTTTTGTATAAAGTTAATAGGTGTTAATAATAATGCCATAGCTAGATGTCATTTACATGGTCTAAAGCTTATAAGCTTGTTTGTTGCATATATGGAATGTTACCTATAGGTTGTCTTTTTCTAATTATATCTACAAATATATATGTTGCAGGTAAAAAATGTCTTAAATTTAAACTATAAGCCTGGAACACGCAACTTTGTTACAACTTCAACTCCAGCTAATAAAATTGGGATAGTTTAAGAGACAATTGGAATTATACAGTGTGTCAATCTGAAAATGTACCACCCCCTATAATTTGGTCCCTATAGAAAATCCAAAAATATACAAAAACACGTCTAATTTATTTTAAAAAGGACATTTTTTAGACCAGTTTTCAACCCAGTCCGCGGGGGCGGACACAACTCCCAAAATCTTTAATGGAAAAGGGGGTTGAATGATACTTTATTTTAAAGGTTTAAACTTTTCAAAAATACCACATACATTATATTTCATTTCAGTAGGTAATTTTGGAAAAATTATGGACTCAATACTACAAAAAAATTAGGAGTTCTAAACTCGATAGGTACTTATTATCTTTACGTTTTTAATTGATTTTTCCAAAAATACTCAAAAATTTCAAAAATCAACAAAAAAATCAATTTGGAGTTCTGAATATTTACGGTTTTACTTGATTTTTCCAAAGATACTGAAAATAAATATAATTTATGTGGTCTTTTTGAAAAGGCATTTGAACGATCTTTAAAAAGAGGTATCACTCAACCCCCCTTTCCATTAAAGATTTTAGTTGAAAACTGGTCTGAAAAATGCTCCCCTCACAAATAAATTTGACGTGTTTTGCATATTTTTAGATATTTCATAGGGACCAAATTATAGAGGGTTGTACCTTTTCAAATTGACGCAGTATATGTTTTCTACCAGAAACATTCAACAAAACTTTCACAGTGATATATTACCAGATTTTATTAAATTAACCCACTGATTATTGAATTCGTTACACAAAAACAACGGAATATTTCGAAAGAACATTCATTATTAGTGTAATTAGAACTTAAAAGATTGTTCACACAAATCAGATAAATATTTTTGACAAATATTACAATTTTTGCTGTACCTAATTAAAAACAGACCTAAATACACACTTTTGTTTATGATTCAGTTTGTAATGTGTGAATGGTATTGACATGATTTATTATTATGAAGCAAACAGAAGTCCACATTACTTTATTAAAAAGAAAAAGAATACGGTAAGAGCGTTTTATTTAGTAAATAAAATAATATAAATAGATGTCATATACAGTAGGAAAAATGAAAGAATACCCATGAACAAACATATAAAACACGCTGTATTTTCCTGTCACCGTGTCAAAAAGAAAATTGCCCAGCGCAAGTACATGTAATAATAATTATTACATGTACTTGCGCTGGCCAAGTTTTTGTGTGACACGGTGACAGGAAAATACAGCGTGTTCTATATGTTCGTTCATGGGTATTTTTTCATTTTTCGTACTGTACATACAGTATAGTGTATGGTGCAAATAAAAGGAATAAATTTGGCAATTATCATCATTATCATCAATGGCGTTACAACTTTTCGTTAGTCTATGCCACGTTTACTATTGCCTTCCATGTTGGTTGGTCCTGTGCCACTACTTCCCATTGTCTCACTCCCATTTTCTCCAGATGTTCTTTGACTGCATCTTTCCACTTTTTCTAGGCCGTCCTATAGACCCGCTCCCATCTGGCCTTTCCTAAAACAAATTGTTTATTAGTGAAGATAAGGCGATTGTCGTTACTACCTATCATATTCCCTGCCCAACTGAGTCTATAGGTTTTTATATATCAAACTATATTTTCCTTTCCGAAGAGATACTCTAACTCGTTATTGTATCTGCGTCTCCATTCGTTTGTCACGCTGTCTCTACAAGGGCCATATATCATTCGAAGGATTTTACGTTCCCACACCAGCAATTTATTTACTTCTCTTTTCGTTAGCGTCCATGTTTCGCTTCCATACGCGACTGCTGGTCGTATTAGGCTCGATGCACATTTACGTGTTTGCTACGTGCGATCGCTGGCGGTTCAGCAGTACATGTGTTGAATTTAGTCACTTCACACTCGAGCTGAGCCGCAGCGTGCAAGCTGCTTGCAAGTGACTTGCTAACTGCATGGACCTAAAGCACGCCAGTTTCTGCTATGCAACCACGTGCACGCTGCTTGAAAACAAGTCAGAAGGTTTGGCAGTCTCTGCTGGACAATCATTCCGTACAAGTGAAAGCGAGATCGATTTTAACTTAGATACAGATAAGAGCTGTTCATTTCTGGCGTGAACTGACGCCGAGAAACCGTTCAAATGTATATTGACGGGGAACTTGACGGCAATTTACTCACATCGTGCACACAACTTGAAAACATGCAAGTATGCGTCGAGCCTTATGGTCTTATATATCTGGATGTTTGAACCTCGTGAGAGAAGTTTTGACTTTATTAGATGTTGAATTGCAAATAAAGATCTGTTTCTTGCCATTATTCGCGTTTTAAGGTACTAGTACACTTTAGAAGACCAAAAATAAGCATTTTTTTCAAGATTTTTTTTCTCAGAACTTTTATTAAAAATGAATATAAAACTGTTTACATATTAATATCTAACTCTTAGAGAATATAAAAAATATATCTTTTTTCATTTATGCATGTACACTAATATTGTAGAGGGCGCCAAAGTCGAGGCCTCAAAAAAAAGTAGTTTCGATGGCGGACAGTTAATCTCAGGATTGGGATATTTGAAACAAAAAAATTGTATGGCATTTGAAAAATAAAGGTTTCTTACGTGACAATTTACCACCACTAGTGAAAAATTCTGCAAAAAAAAGATTTTACGGAAATTTGAAAAAATGTTGTGAAAAAATTGTCCGTTTTTCTTCAGTTTTTCATGGTTAAAAATTTTTATTTTTTGGTCCAATTGTGGTAAATTGTCACGTAAGAAACCTTCCTCTTTCAAATGCAGTACGATTTTTTTGTTTCAGATATCCCAATCCTGAGATTAACTGTCCGTCATCATTTTTCGAGGCCTTGAATTTTGCGTCCTCTACAATAATAGTGTACGTGCATAAGTGAAAAAAGATATATTTTTTGTACTCTCTAAGAGTTAGATAATAACATTTATATTAAAGGTTCTGAGAAAAAAATTCTTGAAAAAATGATTAATTTTGGTCTTCTAAAGTGTACTAGTACCTTAACTTCTCGATATATTTTGTTGTCATTGGTGATTGTTGCTTCAAGATTTTTAACCCTGCTGTGCTGTTCGGGTGTATTTGACCCAAAAAATAATTTATTTCTTATTTTACAAATTATTACGCGGCGTAACGATTTGGTGTTTCATGACTTTATTACCTAATATGAGGTCTTCCAATTGGATATGAGATAAACAATCAACTTCCTGATTTTTTTGATAAAAATGAAATTGTTACCTAGGGCACGTTTGGGTCAATATGACCCGCGTATTTAAACCGTTTAATTTTACCCCGTAAAATTACCTGTGTATGTGTGTTTGTCAGCCAGATACGTCTGTAAATAAAAACAGGTTTCTGCAAGCTAGAATTTGTAAAATAAACTGTAGTATATAGCTGAAAGATGTTGCAAACCAAATTATAAATATGACGAACATGGACGGACAACATGTCTTTGGATCCAACTGGAAAGGCATGAATAAAGTTGGTTTCCAAGCATCCATTGGTCTTTTATTTTTAGCTCGAGTTTATAAGTACCATGGTGAATCAACTAAAAGTTTGTGGAATGAAGAAAGGGGTCGTAGTATATTTCAATCAACAATGTCGCTTGATATATTTACAAAAAGTTTGCAAGTAATACGTTTTGATAACAAAACTACTAGACAAGATAGAAACTTTAGAAAGATTATTTAGAATAGAAAGTTTTGATAAACTTGCTGCAATACGTGAAATTTAGGAAACATAGGTAGAAAATGTACCAAAATTTTTTAACCCTGATGAAAATGTTAGCGTCGATAAGCAACTAGTTGCCTTTAGAGGCCGCTCTCCCTTCAAATGGTACATTCCAAGCAAGCCAGCGAAATATGGCACAAAAGTTTGGGTTTTATGTAAGTATGAACAGTAAAACTTCTTATGCTCTAAAACTGCAGATCTATACAGGAATGTGTGAGATGTGTGACTTGAGTAGTGATTTGGAAGGCCACAATATTACCTACGTGTAAAAACTTGTAACGTGTAACGTGTAAAATTTAGGACAATTTCTTCTGAAACAAAGTAGATACAATGCCGGGGACTGTAAGTAAAATAAACCGGAGCTTTCAGCAAAAATCGCGAATAAAGAAGTCTATAGCTCGTCTTTTTTGTTTCACGCAAGATACCACTGTTGTTGACAATATTCCTAAATATAATAAAAATGTTGTTCTTATGAGTACTTTGCATCATGAATCGATTCATCATGTATCACTTTCATCAAATGAAAAAGCCCCAAATAATTTTATATTATAACTCCAATAAGGGAGCAGTGGATACACTAGATTACTTGTTGGCACGTATATACATATGAGAAGAGATAAATCGCTGGCCAATTATTGTTTTTTATAATCTGCTGGACATTTCTGCCTACACCGCGTTCGTGTTATAAGCATCAATAAATATCCAATTTGGGCGCCCATACTCATGGGCAGCCCATACTCATGGGCGCCCGTGAATGGAATACCAATAAACTGGCGAAACGGCGAATTTTTCTTGAGCAATTGGGAAAAAACTAATGAAACCAGTCATTATTTCCAGAAAAAATATACCAATATCTAAAGCCTCTCACGAATTGGTAAAAAGGCCACGAGCAGAAACAAGTAGACAAGATGGAAATGCTAGTGAACCGTCTATGGGCAATCTAACTCCACCTGCTAAACGAGCACGCCGTAAACTTGCCCGAAAAACGATTACAAGACTAATTATTAGGTTGTATATTATGTTGTATACATATATCATAAACATATTTGTAAAGTCCATTCTTTTTATTACTGCCTCAGTTGTAAACTGAATTAAATTTTTGTAGATATTTGTGAATATCTAACATAGTGAATCTCTAACATATCTATCAGTGAATAAATAAACATAAGTGCATATAAAGTTGTTATTAGACAATACAAATGTTGCTAGTAGTTACCTAGACTCACAGTGGTAGGTACAAGTAAAAGATTGGCACAATTAATAATATAGGTCCACTTTCCCTCAAGGGGTTTGAGTTAACCTACCGTTTAGACGTTTTCGAAGCGTAAGTAACATGAACATAGTTAGTTACTTAGCATTTTTATAGGACGTTTTATAGCATTTAACCATTGTGTTTGTCTCTCAGATAATAACTTATTTAGTTGTTTTATGTTGTTGTCTCTCAAATAATAACTTATTTAGTTGTTTTACGCTTAAAATGTAGCACTGATGGTAACCGATAAAACTGAACTTTAGCGAGAACTTAATCCTTCTATAAAAGATAGCGAGAATATTAAATTAATCCTTGTAAAAAACAAAATTACAATGAAACGCAACTAAAATGATCTCAACCACATTATGAACTGATAGAATAACATTTATGTTTGCCTCTCGGCTGTCAGATTGATTTAATTTTGACAGCATATTGAATGCTCTATACTATACAATGCCCTATACATTAAATGAAAGTGAAAATAAAAATTTGAAAAATACATTAAAATAATTAGAAAACGTAGATTTTATCGGTAAAATATTGACTTGAAACTTCTAAATAATTCAACATGTAGTTAGTTTATTATGTAATAATAAAGTGATAATAAGTACATGACAGGTTGTGAGTCTAGCTTGTAGGCAGGCCATAAAATTCTCGCCTGACCCTTTTAATTCAATTGAAATAGTGGTAAATTATCAATTTGTGCTAAATTATAAAAGTGGTCTTTGATTAACTGTGATTGTTTGCACAAAGAGATAGTTATGAAAGAAGAGATTTTTTAAATCTACAGTGTATGCGAAAAAAACATTATCCATATAATACGTACAAACAAGACGTAGACAATACAAGATGTAGATACAAAAGGTTTGCACTATCGGCAAAAAGACATATATACTGTCTTAAACATAGTATTACGTATACGAAAGTATCAATACGTAAGTGAATACCTACAATTATAAATGTCATCAGTACATCTTAAATAATTCCTCGATGCTCCATTCAGTTGTATGCCATCTTCTGGACCTTTAAATGCGTTCTGGAATATAAGATCAGTAAGTTTTCGACTGTCACTACACTACCTGAAACATATATTATATTTTTTAATACTCGAACAAATATTGAGCTCCTATTACCCGTCAAATCTAAGAACGACTTTCAAAATCTTGGCCGTCGACGCAGAGACCAGAAAGAGAAAGTATTCGGAGAGACAGAGCGGGAATACGCAGATGCTAGACTTCTTGGTAACAGTACAATCTTCCTCAAAGGTTTAATTTATTCTAATGTATTATAACATCCGAATTCGGTATCATTAGGGAGGTTATCAATTTAATGGGTTCTTAAATGCAAAGCTAAGAAAAATTTGGTTAACTTCGCTATTTGATTGTACAGTGGAACCCCGATAAGTCGACCCCCGATAACCCGGAAGTCCGGCTAACCCGGACCGATTTTCATCAGATAAACATTTTGATTTTCAATATTTTGTATTTTTCAATTTAATTGTGGCTTATTTCCAATCAAAATAGTGAATTATCAGACAAACCTTTCAACAATAAAACTGTATGTAATATAATATTTGAGAGATAATGTGTACTTATGTGTGTATTTTGAACTATACGATATTAAAAATGACTCATAGCACACGCCGCAGAAACAACAGCCACCTGTCTGTAGTATCTATTCCTTTTTATTTCAAACTGTCAGCATTGTTTAGGAAAGACTATTTAAAAAATTCTTTTATAAACAATGGTCTTTAGTATTGTGTGTCTTGTATTGTTCGCTTCCATTTGCTTACGTTTGGGTTTGGTGTTTTTTTTAGTAATTTTAATGAGTAGGTAATACTGTGCATATTTATAAATATATTTCATGTTATTTCAATTCTAACGGAGTTTATCTGTAAGTATACCGTATTTTATTAATTTTTACCATATTCTCCGGCTATCTCGGATTTTCGATAACCCGGATCGGTCGGGGTCCCGATTAATCCGAGTTATCGAGGTTCCACTGTACCTAGTATAAAAATGTTACACAAGGATGCTTAGAATAGCATGGATATTGGACACAGAAGAAAACGAACACAGAAGTATTGCGAGAAATGGGTAAAGGATGCGAAATAAAAAACCCAATAAAAATACGAAAGTTACAATATCTGGGACACGTAATGAGGGGACAGCGATATTAAATGCTAAGACTGATAATACAGGGAAAGATAAGAAGCGTAATATAGGAAGAAGGAGAGTGTCATGGTTGGAGAATTTAAGGGACTGGTTTAAATGCAGTTCTATAGAACTCTTTAGAGCAGCGGTGGATAGAGTAAAGATAGTGATGATGATATCCAACCTCCGATTAGGAGACGGCACTTAAAGGAGAAGTATAAAAATAGTTCCTACACTTCAATAAACAAGTAAATAATATAATTAAATAAAATTATCAACAAATAAAATACGTACTTTTATTACAAAAATATAGATAAAAAGAAGGGAATAATAACCAATAAATTTTAATGAGTTTAAATAAGAAGATATTTAAACTTAAACGGAGAATTTAGGACTGGACAGAAAAAAATAAGAATACTTACAGGATACGTATCAATAAGAAATAATAATAATAAATTAAGAATAGTAAAATGTAGATTGTTGTGGTCAATAAGAGACAGTGCATTTTGTTTGTACAGCAATGGAAAAATAATGCTGCAAAAAACATACAACAGACCAGTGGCGTGCGGTGACATTTTCGGAAGAGGAAGCGATTCAATAAGGGTTTAACAAATACTTTCTTACGAGGGTCGAGATCAAAATATATACCTACTTAATAGGTGTATACCTAATGTATTACCTGTTAACTTATATCGACTAAAAACAAGAACTACAAAAAATTAGGTATAGTGTTTAACCCAGTCTGAGAGACATGAATGAACACGCCTTGAGAATGAGATTCGGGTGATACAAATTCATTGAGGCAAGGAGGATTTACTCTTATAAGCGGGCGTCACTCCATCCCGCCCCAATGCTTCATACTATCCACTTCCCCTCCGATAGCACTCTGATGCGCTATATGGGCTCTCTATCAGCAAAGTGCTTATTATGGTAGGAGTCCTGGATACAAGGACTCACAAACGAAATCCTACCCCGATCAATGCAGGTTAGTGACTCTAGTGACTTAGTATATCGTATATCTAGTGACTTATCATCGATCTGTACTGCTTGCTCAGGGTCGAGTCCCTGCTCCAGGCTTGGTTTCTTTAAACTTAAAAAGAAGAGTTCTATTCAAAATTGTTTTTATATTCCAATTTCGAATCACCTTCCATAACACACAACTTTCAACAATATGACACTTATTTACTTATACTTGAGTCCTATTCTCTCATCAACCAATGCAAATTTTTTGTCGATAACATCGTCGTAAAATTTTGGATTTTCTGATAATTGTTTAATAAATGCACTCTTTTTCAATGGATAATAGGGATAACTTGGAAAGTCTGTCTTCACTTGTAAAATTTATTGTAAAACTTTTGATGCGTTTTAATACTGAAAAACTTCGTTCAACTGATGCACTTGTAGCTGGGATAGTTAGTACCTACTACTTAATTCACACAACTTGCCCACTTCACACAGAGACTGATTTAAACCAGTAGTATTCAAAAAATTCAACCGATTCCTAAGTATTTCTTTATCACTAATTTCAGGTGTTTTATAAATGACATTTAACTGAGAATGCAAAGCTAGATTATCAAAAAAAAATCATAATTTAATCGTACTGAATTAAATAGGTACATACCTCTGTGGAAGATTTGAAAAATCTCAAAATGTCAAATAAAATATTAGTAAAAATATTAAGCAAAAAATTGAAATCAAGCCATTTGTACCTAAATACCTACCCCTTATAGCAGCAGTAACAGACTCCGCATCTCATTTTCGGAATCGGAAGCGGTCGGACGAGCGCTTCTAGGCGTATCAAAATTCGCGTGAAAGGAACATGACTAGCGGGTGAGGTTATTAAACCCTGACCAATTTTTGAACGGGACAAATGCATGACAAGCAGCGATTTTGAGATGCGCTTCCGTCAGGACCGGACTGAATCGTTGAATTGTGTGCTTATTTGAGACCGTTCGTATGCGATCAATTTTTAATAATGTTTCAATGCCTATTAGTTACATAATAGATTACTTAGATTAGGGAAACATTGTTGATAAATTAAATACTAATGAATAATATATGTATTTTCTTATATGGAAGTATAGGGAAGCGTTGCTTCCCCCGCTTCCATGGACCGCAGGCCTCTGCAACAGACTATTATGTCAACTTCTTGCGCCTATCTTGTATCCAAATCCTGTGACAACGTTTTAGATTATCAGTCCAACGTGTTGGTGGACGACCTCTACTTCAATAGCCATCATCCCTTGATCTCCATTCCAGTATCAGTTTTGTCCATCTGTTATCTGCCATTTAAGCTGCATGACCATCCCAGTTCCATTTCAGTGTTGATATTCTCTTTACTGCATCTGCCACTCCTGCTCATCGTAGCTGGCGATTTGAGATCTTTGAGTCACACGGATCTTTTGCAGTGTTCTCCTTGTCGTGTTCAAGGTTTTCGCTTCGTAAGTCAACACTGGTAAAACACACTGATTTAGGGTTTTTCTTTTAAGACATATTGGTGTATCAGACGATTTGAAAATGTGGTTCAACTTGCCGAAGACTGCCCAATTCAGTCTTATACGCAGTGGCGGCTCGTGACCTCAGTATGCGGGTAGGCTACACATATACTTCGGGTAGGCGACAAAAAATATCCTACAGTTTGTAATACATTTTGAGCCGTCTTGCAATACTAAATGTAATCTATGAGCGCAGCAATGTGTAAAAATTGCTTCTGGAGCATCTACTTTAATTTTTGATTGTAATTCGTTTAAAGAGCCAGCCATTACTCTTGCACCATCGTAAAATTGAGCAATTAATTTATTTTTGTAATCATATGGCTCAAGCACGTTTGAAAATAAACTATATAGAGCGTCTCGTCTGCAGATCTATTATCGCTAACATCAAAAAACCCTAAAAATCTTTCTGTTACCTGACCAACTTTGTTAACAAAACGGATTGTTAAAGTACACTGTGATTTTTCGGTTATATCAGTAGTATCGTCAGCTAGTATAGAAAAAAATTGACTTTCATTAATTTCTGTTGAAATTTAATTTTTTACGTAATCGGCAAGACAATCTATTAAATCATTTTGTATTGTTTTTGACAAACCCGTGAACACCCCTTCTATTTTTTAACATGATCCTGGATTTCCTGATCGCGTTTAACTACTAAATTAAAAATTTCTTTAAAATTACCCATGTTTGAAGAATTATGGCTCTCATCACGACCGCGAAATGTAAGTTCTTGTTTTGCTAAAAGAATTGTAACATCAATTTCTTCAACTTATTCAATCTTTTTCAACTTCTTCATTATATATCTTATTAGATAGAGAAATATGTCCAGCGAAAGCACTGTCAGTAGTTTGTTTATTTTTTTCTAACCGTTTTAAATCTAAGCAATTGTTTAAATGTTCTTTCGAAGATTCATGTTTTTTTACACTAGCTGATAAATTTTTCAAATCTGAATATCCCTGACTCACCCAAACATTTTGCTTCAAATTTGAGAGCAACAGACAAGGCCCACAGAAAAGTGAATTTTTAAAATAACTTCCGCTTAGCCATTTATGATTTTCATACCATATTGTTTTAAACGATCTCGAAAATGGTTGATTGTCTTTTGTCTTATCTGTGGATAAAATTGTTAAATTTTGTAAAGGCCGGCCCATTGAAATAATTACTAATCTTTCTTGATTTTGGCGCCTTGAAAAAGGCGTCTCGATCAAACTGCATATTACATCGTTTAAAATATTCATATTCGATGACTAAAGTTTTTCCACCAATAAAACTAACACACGTACGTTTCAACAACGTCAAATATTACTTATTTTATTTATGTATCAAATAATAATTTACTATTCGAATAAATTGATAAGTTAACAATTAACCTCGCTTTAAATTTTTAATTATCTATATAATCTAATAACACATTATTCAGTTTTCATAAACAAATTTAAATTGTCCTACCTAGTTTTATTCAATACTTAACCTACTAATAACAGCCAAAATCAAAAAACAATTATTTTAAAACAGTTTCACAAGACACAAGAGAAGCAACTGATAAAATTTTGTAGGTCCGGCTATAAGTCTCTGTGTCTATCCGCCCGTTCAAAATTGTAGAATACGGTCGCTAGCAGGTCTGCTCGCGTAAACAGAGAGATATCGCACGTCAATTCGGTGTTGGCGTCGTTCTATTTCAGGCTACGTTCCCGAGTGCCTGACCAAGGAGAATATAGAATCTATACAGTACTACTGATACTACAAGGAGCGTACAATAATTATAACTACGGAGAAAATTTTTTGGATATTTTTAAAAATAATTTGGATAATCTTTGCTATTTTATTGTAGATATTGTATCAAAATTTATAAATTACAATTTTGAAATAAGTAATTTATATTAATAATTTATATTATTGTACTACAGTTGAAGAGGGTAGGCGGCGCCTACCTTGCCTACCCCGACGGGGCCGCTCCTGCTTATACGACGGAGAAGCTCAACGGTTTGCTTATCTTTTTCTGTACGAATCTCATGACCTAGGTATTTATAAGCCATTACTTGGTCTATGGATCTTGTTCCTACGCATATATCTTCGCTGACTACAAGGTTTCTCGTCATCTGGGTTTTGGATATATGTATTTATATTCTATCCACCTTCTAGAGAGAAAAGGTAGAGCTGATTTAAAAGTAATTTTGCCTCATCTATCCTATCAACTATTCTTCTTCTTATGGTGCCTATCCGTTACGGATGTTGGACACTAACATGGCTATTCTGACTTTGTTGACTGCTGCCCTAAAAAGTCCGGTAGTGGTTAAGTTAACCCATTTTCGCAGGTTATGCAGCCAGGATATTCTTCTTTGTCCTGGACCTCTTTTCCCATGCACTTTACCTTGAGGTATGGTCCGAAGTAGGTCATATCGTTGTTCATTGCGCATTATATGGCCCAGCTATTCCAGTTTGCGACGTTTTATGGTTACGACTAGTTCGCGCTCTTTACCCATTCTATGTAGAACTTCTTCGTTGGTAACTCTGTCTATCCAGGAAATCCTCAACTTGCGTCTATAGCACCACATTTTAAATGCTTCGAGTAGAGATGTATCAAGTCAAACTAGTTTGATTTTATTCAACAAACTTGACTTGACTTGAAAACCAAACTTTTTTGGAAAAAAGTTTGACTTGACTTGATTTCGATATCTTTAGGTTTGACTTGAAATCAAACTTCTTCACACAGTTTGAAGTTTGAATATCATATTGCGCAACGGGTTTATTTCCAATTCTAATTGAGAGCGTACCTACTGACTTTTGTTTTAACTTATTTGGATAGGCTGAATCTGTACTCTACTACTCCGCAAATTAGTTTGTAGTTCATATTAAGAAGTATGTGCTTGGCTTATTTATTACGTTCGTTTTGAAGTGTGTGCTTTGTGAAATAATATCTGAACTTAGAGAAAAAAATCTGTAGTTGAAGTAGAATTAATTAAGAAAAATAAATATACTGATTTATTTGATATTGCGGCAGGTGATTTCAAAACAGTGAAAATTGAAAAGTACATACTTGTATTATGTAAAAATAAAGAACAGTGTTATAAAATGACAATTAGTGAACTAATTCTTTAAGACGACATTGCAAAGTCGCAAAAAAATCATTAAACCTAGTCTATCAAAAATATAATATTTTGTTGTTCCTTCATCAATTTTTGTTAAAGGGGCCGTTCAAGTATCGTAAATACTAACACAATTTTATAACCTTTTTATCCCATCTGTACCTTTTCATCTTTTGTTGTGAAGAACGGTCCAGCTATTTATTGCCAACATGTGTTACTGTGCTTGATCTTAAAAGACAAATTTTAAGATTTTTTTACTTGAATACTATTGTCCTATTGTATGAGCGGATCGTGAGGGGGCAATATAATACGATCCAGGGGTTCTATGTAAAATATAAACAAAAGTTGAAAAGTTGGGAGATTGTGATTCCGTAGATTTTTTATTTAAGTTAAAAACAATGTTATGTAACGCGCTGTTCGAACCCCCTCCCCCCGTATGACGCGTCGTAACGTTTTACATAACCCTCTCCCCCAACGTCATTATCATCAGTAGCTCGACAACCCTTTTTGGGTCCTGGCTTGTTCTAGGATTTTCCGCCATTCTGTTCTGTTCCTTGCTTTGTTCTTCCAGTTGGTAATCTCAAGTGTTTTCAGGTCTTGTTCCACTTGTTCCATGTATCTAAGTTTGGGTATTTGGGTCTTCCCTTTGACTTTCTCCCTACTGGTGTTTGCCTCATTATATGTTTTGGTGTTTCGGTCTCCACCATGCGTTTAACATGGCCCATCCAGCGCAGACGTCCGATCTTTAAGGATGTTATGACGTCGGGTTCGTTGTATGTTGCGTATAGTTCAAAATTATATCTTCTGCGCCATACGTCATTTTCTTTCACCCCCTTATAATCGCTTTTCTACAGTGTCCATGTCTCTGATCCATTAATAAGGACCGGTTTTATCAGGGTTTTGCCTATTTTGCATTTGGTTTTTCTCGTGGTGTTGTAAGATCTTAGATTTTTAATTAGTTCATTTACTAACTTGCGTTACCCTCTCCCAACTTGCGTTACGTAATACTTTAAAGCTTCCAAAGTAGATTAAATTACACTTGGTATGATAAAAAAACTATCCAACGAATTCTTTGTTTTAATCCAGTAACACTCTAATATAAAAAAGTTATATCGATAAAACGAAACTTACCAGCAAGCAATTCTAAGCATACAGGAATCATTTTCAAAAAATGTACCCTATTTTGATAATAACCGCTTCCTGTATCAAGATACTTTTATGTAGCACTCATTGTATTATTAATTTTCTTATCTTAGTTGGCAACTAACATGTCAATCTCGACAAAAAAGTATCTCTAGGTACTAAATAAATTATTTTTCAAACTCTTTCAAACTAGTTTGACAAACAGTTTGAATTTTCAAACCTGTACGATTGATCAGTTTGACTTGACTTGAATTATTTGTCAGAAGGATTGACTTGAGTTTGACTTGAAATTTAGTCAAACTCAAGTCAAGTTCAAACATTCAAGTCAAACTTGTGCAACTCTAGCTTCGAGTCTCTTCAGTGATGCTTCAATTAAGGTCCATGACTCCACGCCATATAAAAGAACGGAGAATACGTAGCATTTTAGTAAACGAACTTTTATTTCCAATTTTATTACGTGGCTGTTAAAGATTTTTTTCATTTTGACGAAAGCTGATCTTGCCTTCTCGATCCTTATCTTAATTTCCGTCGATTGGTCCCACTGTTCATTTAAGTTTGCACCCAAATAACAAAAGTTGGTGATTTGTGTTATAGGTTGTTGGTTAACTAGTAATTGACCAGGTGGTATCCTATTTTTGCTTATAACCATGTATTTGGTTTTTTTGATGTTAAAATCAAGCCCAAACCTGCTACTTACTTCTGCCACCCTGGAGACAAGTGTCTGCAGACCTTCAAGACTGTCTGCAAAAATGACAGTATCATCAGCGTATCTTATGTTGTTTAATCGTTCTCCGTTTATAAGTATTCCCTCGTCTATGTCCGTTAGCGCTAGGTTCATAATGTGCTCATTATAGGCTATCAACTATTAGCACAATATAATTATCTGCAAACCTCAAGTGGCGAAGCTTTTCTACATTTATTTAATGGCCTTGTCGGTCAGTTTTGCCCTTTAGTAGTTAGAATGGATTGGGATCAATCGCCAAATGGAAGAAGAAGCACAGGTCGTCCACGGAAAAGTAATATTTTACTAGGGTAAGAGGTGACATCGAAGAAAAAAGGCAATTTGCCTGTATAAAAGAAGAAGAATCGTTGGAAAGTGTACGTGTTCCGAATAGATGATTATGTTTGTATATTAGGACACGCGCCAACTCGTAACTCTTAATGACAAACTTTTTCAAATCAAAATGTACACCGGTCAATTCGTAACTTTTTTACTACCTGACCCACCCAACTCGCAACTTATACAGGTGAATTTGAAACCATTGTTTAATTCTAATACACCAGTTAGTTAATTTAAAAGGTAAGAAACAAATTTGAACAGTAGCGGATTAAGCCAACACGGGGCATATAGTATTATTATGTAAGCGAATGGTTCTTGGTTTGCTTAAAAACATGTTGTGTATTATAATATGTACCTATAAAAAAATAAAAATTTAAATCTCTTAATAAAATAATTGAAACAATATTATATGTATAGACAAGGGCGGATCTGTAAAAAAACGTCTATTTGCGGATGTGCGAGGTGTCATTCGGATTTTTGCAGATGAAGTTAGGTGACAACTTCAATAATAATAATTCACTTATGCTCCTTCTCAAATATGCCCGGAACATTATTAAAAAAATTAAAATATTTCGAAAAACATGGATTTTTTTTCTATTTTCTTTGCTTATAACTTTAAAACGATTCATTTTGGAGCAAAGTCGTATGGAAATAAAATAAAGATAATTGAATTTTGTATGATATACAACTAGTTAAAAATGTCTTAAATTATTACCCTTTCTGTAAAATAGCAATAAATACAAAATAAGGGTGCAAAATAAGCCTCTTTTTATTCAGTGTTTTTCAACAACTTTGGTTGCACTTAGAACCTTCGTAATTCGCACAGAAAATCCTTATAACATACTTAAATCGTCCACCAAATTTCATTAAAATCGACCGGATAGATTTTGCATAATAATTTTGCAATCTAAATTTTTTAAAAAAAGTTCAAATTTTTTAAAAACTTTACATACACTAATACACTTTACAGAATTAAAATCGGATTATTTAAGTGGCCTCAGCATTGTTTTAAAGTTATAAACAATTTTTTGGCTTATAAACAAATACAGTGAGGACGTTTGAGTTGAAATAAATTCATTTTCTGTAGAATGGGTGTCTCTGGAGATAAATCCCGAAATAGGTCAATTTTTATTTTTAAATTCTAATTTTTTGGTATAGATATATCATACTAGTGACGTCATCCATCTGGGCGTAATGACGCAATCGATGATTTTTTTTAAATGAGAATACTGGCCGTGTGATAGCTCATTCGAAAGGCTATTTAATTTTGTATTCACTGATATAAACATTAACATAATTATTTATATTTATAACATATAAAAAAGAATGTAGGACGGTAATCTATTTAAAGTAAAATACATTTTACTGCAATCAGAAAAAAGAAAAAAATGTGAATTTGAAAAATAAACATTGCTTTTCGCTTAAATTAAATGTTAAAACTGCTAAGAGGCTGGTGAGTGGCAACTAATATTTAATTAAGTGAAAAACAGTAGTTGTTTATCAAATAAAACATTTTTTTCTGTTTTAGGACAACAGTAAAATGTATTTCAAATTAAATAAATTATATACATACATTCTTCTTTTGTCTCAATTTAATTTAAAAAAAATTGGGCACCCTTTATAAATAATTATATGTTAAGGTTTATATTAGGAAATAGAGGATTGCATATTCTTTCGAACGAGCTATCATACGACCCCTATTCTCATTTAAAAAAATCATTGATTACGTCAGCGTTTCCCAACCGGTGGGTTGTGGTCGTGACCCACTAGTGGGTCGCGGGCAGATTTCAGGTGGGTCCCGGCGTGGCTCTTACAGTAGCTGAGTAGCGTACATTATATATCATCATGGGTGAGGGATGGGTTGCGAATATGAAAAAACATCAGAAGGTGGTCGCCAGACATAAAAAGTTGGGAACCACTGGATTACGTCATCATACCCAGATGGATGACGTCACTAGTTTGATATATATATACCAAAAAATTTATAATTAAAAAAAAGAAAAATCGACCTGTTTCGGATTTATCTCCAGAGTTGCCCATTCTCGGAAAAATGAATTTATTCCGTCTCAAGCGTCCTCTCTGTATTTGTTTATAAGCCAAAGAATTGTTTATAACTTTAAAACAGTGCTGAGGCCGCTTAGATAATCCGATTTTAATTATGTAAAGTGTATTGGATAGGTAGAGTGCCTCTTTATATGGGACCGTTCAAGTATTACGTAACGCAGGTTGGGAAGGTAGGTCAAAAATCTTAAAAAATTGCGTTACGTAATAGTTAACCCGCCATTACACGCGCTATGAGGGAATCCCTCACCATATTTGTTTATAACCAATGAAATTGTGTAAACTAATACGATAACCTTAAGCACCCAGGAATGCCTTTAGCATGGTTCATGAGAGGGTATGAAAAAGTTATAGAATATTTCAGGCGGTCAGTGTGCTGTGTGATAGTTGAAAGAAGAGACATCCCTCTTCAAGTGAGGGAATTCCTCACTGCGCGTGCAATCACAGTGAAATCACGTTTCTATTATCTCAAAGAAACTTTTAGGTTTTTATTTAATATTTAGGTAGGTTTAATTAAAATATTATTGTTTGGATTAGGTTAGGAACAGTGGCACACCGAGGGGGGGTTTGGGGGTTAAAATCCCACCCAGAGCATATAGAAATATATATAAAAGAAAGTAGGAAAATGTAACTTGTCTTTCACAAATAATACAAAAAACTTTCGGTGCCCAAGCAAAACCCCTCCCCCCCCCAGAGGAAAATTCTAGGTGCGCCACTGGTTAAGAACCCATTTTTAAATTTACCTATTCTAATTGGGAAATAAGCAACAATTTAACTTGAAAAATTTATTTTATTGACGTTTCGAATTCCACCTCGGACGTCGTTATCAAAATACAAAATATTAATAGTTAATTACGTAAATGCCACAAAGAAATAGCTTCAGAACAGTTGTTAATTTTAATTTGTATTTTTAGTAAAATTAATTCGCGTAAAGAACGTTAATTTCTTCAGTGGCTTGCTGAAATTGAAAATTAAGACAACTTGCTTTTGATCTATATTATTTTTACTGTTGTTTTGTTAAATTAATAAAAAGAAATGGTTTACGAGACTTTCTATAATATGTGAGTACAACCCATTTTTTATATTTATACATGTTGACATTCATTTTTCCTCGAAATAAGTCGAATTGATGTAGGTGAGGGCGACGCTCATACGCGTGCAACCACGTCACAATAGAAGACGCGTGTAACGGCGGGTTAAACGCCCATTACAGTGCGTTACGCAGGGGGAAGGGGTCAAAAATCTTCAAAAATCGCGTTACGTAATACTTGAACGCTCCCTATGTAAAAAAATTAGCAAACCTCTAAATATTCTACTTTTTGTTCAGAAAGTTTTTAAAAATTTGAACTTTTAAAAAAAAAATTAGATTGCAAAATTATTATGCAAAATCTATCAGGTCCATTTTAATTAAATTTGGTGGACAATTTAAGTATATTTTAAGGATTTTATAATAGAATTAAGAAGGTTCTAAATGCAACCAAAGTTGTTGAAAAACACTGAATAAAAACAGGCTTATTTTACCCCCTTACTTTGTATTTATTGCTATTTTGCAGGAAGGGCAATAATTTAAGACATTTTTAACCAGTCGTATATCATACAAAATTCAATTGTCTTTATTTTAGTCCGCTGCGACTTTGCTCCAAAATGAATCGTTTTAAAGTTATAAGTAACGAAAGTAGAAAAAAATCAATGTTTTTCAAAATTTTTTAATATTTTAATTTTTTTATTAATGTTCCGACCATATATGAGAAGGATCATAAGTCGATTATAATTATTGAAGTTGTCACCTAACTTTATCCACGTTCACTCATTACGAAATCTGCTATAAGTATTTCAGCCATTTTAACAAAATTTATTTCGACTTTCTCATGTAACGCGTCCAAGAGATAATACATAAATGATAAATAACTTTTACACCACCTTCAAAGAGGGTAATTTATACAGGTACATACCTGGAATACCGGTATTAGATTATCAACATCGTTAGTAATTACTTAGAAAAGTAAGTTACAAATTCACCGGTACTTGATGGGTTACCGCAAAATTACCTGCGCGCAAGAGTTACCAGTTGGCCTGCAATAGGGAACTTGCACATTTTTTTTGTTACATAATAATGTTCAGTTTTGTTTAAAAATGAGATTTCCAAAATTCCACGCTTCAAAAACTCGTAATAACTTAGAAATACATATTTACAGGGGCGTGCAGTCCATGGAAGCAAGGGAAGCATTGCTTCCCTTGGTTTCCGTAGTAATGCCGTACCATCTGAGTAACTGAGATAATTTTAAAAAAAGTAACTGAGATAATTTTAAAAAAATTGAACAAACACATAATAAGCAGGATTTTAAGTTGCGTACGAGAATATTTAATTATGTAGTACAAGCAGCAAGTACCTACCTAATAAGAAAAGACAAACGTATTTTACTCTATTTTTGTCATACAGTAAATAACTAAGCAATGAAATAGGTACCCATACTAGTATAAGCAGCGCTGTATGCTGCATCCTTCCGTACTCGGACCATGATCGTATTTCTACGGTGGTATTCGGAGTTATATCGGCATAATAATCTGATTTTTAAGTTGCTTCTCTCCAGCGACTCAAGCCTATGTAAAAATCATCGGGGTTAGATGGTGAGCGGCGAGTTCAAATTTGGGGCATATCTGTAGCTTATAAGCAGTTTTGTCAATTGCATACGAAGATGTTTTTGGTGAATTTAAATGGGATTTACCAGCATTTGACAATGACGGGCTTCGTTGACTGATTTTTTGAAAGTATGAAGATGGATTTTATTGAATTATTTATATAAATAAGTACATAGAATTATTTATATTATAAATACTAAATATAAATATTATTTATATAAATATATTATAAAATATGTGTGTTTTGGAAAATGGTGAAAATGTGAAATGTGGGATACAGAAACCATAAATAGCTTGAGAGGATTTTTGGATAGTTTAAAAGATTATTTGAATTTTACTTTATAACTTAGCTTTTTTCAGAAATATTTCCATTCTCCGATAATTTATTTAATGTATTGCAATGCAAGATAAACGAGATTGGTTTCTGTGTAAAAAAATTAGCGTATTTAAAGATATTATTAACAAAAAGAGAGAGATGACTTTGAAAAATGCTCGAATAATATGATGGCAAGAAGTTAAGTTAAGCCTAAAAGGAAACGAATAGGTACGCACTGATAATGTTGGAGATGTCGAATCGTGCTACCGCCAACTATACAATTTACCAGATTTTCGATCAAATATGTCAACGAATGGAAAATAGGTTTTAAGAATTTTGATGACCGAGACTTTCTTTAGCTGTGCAATTTTAATACATTAAAAAAACACATTTTCCTGAAAAACAAACAAAATCTTTGATGCGTCTTTATGGACAATATTTTGACTTGATTTCATTAAGTTCAGACCTAACAGCTTTATATGAGACTGAGGATATTGAGTATTGACATAAAAAATATTGCCAGTGAGTTACTAATATTTTTTCCACCTACCTCTACCGAAACTATACATTTCCTGACCTGATTGTAGGGAGGAAAGGCGTACCTACTTTTCGTCCCTAGGGAGACAAGGTACTTTTACTCCCTAGGGAGTATACCTAGTAGCATGTATCCGTTTTATAAAGGATTTTACTTGTTTTCTTTTCCAATTGAATATACATAATCTGATTAAAGAAATGTCACAATATCCACGTTTGTACAAGGAAGTTATAGACAAGTTTTCGAAAAATGGTAGAAGAACTGAGTTACATTATAAATAGGTGTTTTTACAATTTTTTTTATAAATTGCTTCCCCTGTTTCAAATTTCACCGCACGCCCCTGCATATTTAAAGTCTTCTGCGGTATAAAATAGTTCATACGACCCGTGACGTCACATAGTTTTACATTAGTTATTATTATGGTTATATTTCGCTGTGTCTAGGTACACTCTAACGTGTACGCAAATAAAAAAGTTAGGTACACGCGAATTAAACTTGATCAAGCCAGTGACTTCATTATTTAACGTGCGCAGTGACTGTATATTTTGGTACATGCTATTTTGATATGTTTAGTGTTTGTTTGATAGAAAAATACTTGTTAAGGGAAGGGAAGCAGAACTATTTAGATGTTTCAAACTTAATTGTAATAAATCAATGTATATATTTATAAAAGTATATATTTAGGTTAGCAAAATAAATATATGTATTTAGTTGATATGACACGTAAAAAATATTGCTAAAATAATTTTTATACGTAAGTTAATTATTATAATCAACTATTCTAAATGGGAAATAAGCCACAATTTAACTAAAAAAATGATTTTATTAACGTTTCGACGTCCAAATCGGATGTCATTGTCAAAATACAAAAATTAGTCAGATTAAATAAATTATTAGAAAAATTTTTTACTAAGCAACACCATTTTTGTTTAATTTAATAATATTTTGTATTTTGACAACGGCGTCCGATTTAGACGTCGAAACGTTAATAAAATCATTTTTTGGTTAAATTGCGGCTTAGTTCCCATTTAGGATAGTTGATTACAAAAATGCCACAAGGATAATAGCTTCAGAACAAGTTAATTATTATTGTGAAAGCTTTAGGTCTTCTTTTTATTTTAATCTTTTACGGTAATACATACTATTTCATTTATAACTAAAAAAAATATATATATATTAATTTATAGTCTCTTATCTTTTTCGTACTGTTTTAAAATGTTCTTAAACTCATTAAAAGAATTAAATAATTGTCCACACTCCGTAGTTAATTTAAAAACAAACACTAAACAAATAAAAAATAAGAAATCACTGACACTCTTAACTTTTTTATTTGCGTACACGGTAACGTATACCTAGACACAACCTTATATTTAGGTATATTCTTCTTATCCTTCTTTAGTTTATTGGCCTCTACCTACTTGGGTATTTGGCAAGCTCATCGTCGTGGAATAAGTCAAAAATATTTATATTCTAATGACATTTATCGTATGTCATTGTAATAATATATACCAGTTTGTTAAAATTGTAGTTTTATACTGTTTTAAAGGAAAGGAACGAAGGTTTACTATTGAAAATAAAACCATTTTGTAAAAGTACGAATTTTTCTATGAATAGTTCAAACGATCAAAAACACTTGTAACGTCACATAAATGTATTTTCTACTGACGTTTATAACGTCTAATTTAAAATTCTGTTTACTTTATTGGAAGAATGTAAATGTAAAACCAAGTGACGTCACGAAGCGTTTTGGACCACCTGTTTTAATTTGAATTGTTAATCGTCTTTAGGGCCAAACGAAAGACAAACAAAACTTTTTTATCTTTGATACATGTTTTAAATTATGTTGTGTTGTGATTTATAACATTTTTTTCAAATTTAAAAATTTATGCAAGTTCCCGATTAGGATGGGGGATTAAAATAGTTACGAATTCACCGGGACCCGTATATTAAACATTAACAGATTTTGTAAACAGCAATCTAACTATTTCGAAAAAACTACCTGAATAGTGATTAAATGCGCACATACGTACGATCTGTTTAGTAGTTTCCAACATAAAAATTGATTCATTGTTTAACAGTCAATAAAATTTTACAACCATATCCAGAAGTAGCAAATATTTGACATCGTGATTACTTCAGTATATTATATTAACAATTTCCGTGTACGAATTATTACACAAAACAAGTGAGGTAAAATTATTTTTGCGTGGAACCAATAGATTTTTGTTGAGAGCAGAATGCCTGTCTCTGATGGAATAATATGGATTTCGAAAACAGTCAAAGAATTTCGAAGGTAAACAATTATATTTTATTTAATATCTTTATAAGTAAACTCAAAACACGGAAAAAAGAAGAAAGATTTACCTAACAATAAAACACTAAAAACTATTTTCAATATTTCAACAAAATTTAAGTATTAAGTACAATTTAATGTCACTATACTTAGCTGTGATGTACTCTCAAGGGTATACCACTAGTCCAGAGAAATAAGGTTTTTGTCGGGACACTTGACCAGCCAGGTTGCAAATAGATTTTTTGGGTACTCTACTATGTACCTAATACATTATAAATACAAAAATGCCCGTCACAGTTCGGACGAGAAACTTGTTATTAATAAATAAGGGTCAAAAATGTCAGTTTTTTCGTTTAAATCGCTATAGGTACAAATAGGGTAATTGTATATATTATTTAGAGTATTCGTATTTTAGTAGATCAGTCAAGGTTTAAAATGGCACATTTTGAATTTTTTCTGATCATTTTTTGCTTCGGAAATTGCAATAAAAGACTAAAATTTCAAAAATAAAAAATGTGCTATAACTTTTGCAAAAATTGCCTTAAGACTTTCATATTGCACGAAAAATTGAGTCGAACATTCCGTATAATGCACAAAAAATTTTAAGACGATTCGTCAATTAGTTTAAATTTTATTCAATTTGTTTATCGCAAAGAGCTTTTTTTCGCAATGTTATTGTTCAGAAATCAGAAAATAATAATAGCATAGCAATTCTGTGGAAACCACATGCAAGAAGAATAGTTATATTTTCAAAGTGTTGAAAAAAATCATTAAAAAGTCGTTTTTATCACTCCGAAAAAAGTTTAGCAAAATAGAGTCATTTTTGGCTTAAAAATAATTTGAATAGCTTTGTTAATATTGACTATAGAGTAAATCTACTTTAGGATTTTAAAAGCTGGTAATTTTTACACGAATTTTTGGATAAAAACTTTTTGCCTACGTTAATTAGGCTCAAATTTAGCCACTTTTATTATTTAATTCGCAGTTACTTCTATATACATCAAATTCTCCTGTAACAGTGTTAGTTACCATACTACTCCGAAACGGCTTGGCCGATTTTTATGAAATTTTACACGTATATCCTATAGGATGGAGAAGAGGTTTTAACCTATTTTTTATAGACATAAGTTATAAGGGGGTCTGCCCCCCTGACATTTTTTTTATTTCTTTGGACAACATTATTTACCTTAATTTTATATGATGTAGAATTAAAAATACATTCAACCCTTAATTTTCACTCTTTTATCACGAACCCCTATTTGTTAATAGCCATCTATATATTTACATCTATAAAATTCTCCCCCACAGTGTTAGTTTCCATACTTCTCCGAGACCGCTTGACCGATTTTTATGAAATTATATACCTATGTATATTCGGTAGGTCTTAAAATCGGTCGTAATCTATTTTTCATATCCCTGAGTGATAAGGGGAGTTCCCCCTAACATTTTGTAATGTTAGGTGGGGATGTGTGTACATGACGTACTCTATAAGACTACGAGTACATACAAATTAAAAAAATTATGATCAAAATCCATCAACAAGCTCCGGCGATATTAATCGCAGCATATGATTGCAGAATCAATTTTATTTTTTGAGTGCACGGATTTTATTAATTCCCCTCCACCGACCACGAATTAATTCCGTTCGGAGCCATTTTTAAAACTTTATTAACCACTCTGTTGAGGTTCAAAGTTTACTCAAACTTTTACACATAAACTATATATCTTCAACTTCAAAATAGTTCAAGTTAGGTTGCTTAATTGTTATAAACAAAGTAGCCGTCAATTAAATAAAAAAAGTGGCTAACTTTAACCGTAATTAACCTAGGTGAAAAGTTTTTCTTTGAAACTTCGTATAAAAATACCAGTTTTTCAAATCACAATGTAGTTTTAGCCTGTAGTCAATATTAACAAAGTTATTCAAATTGTTTATTAGCCAAAAATGACTCTATTTTAGTAAAATATTTTCTGAGTGGCAAAAATGACTTTTTAATGATTTTTTTAAATGCGTTGAAAATATGACTATTGTTCTTTCATATTGTTTTCACAGAATTGTTATATCATTATTATTTTCTGAACAATAACATTGCGAATAAAAGCTCTTTGCGATAAACAAATTGAATAAAATTTAAACTAATTGACGAATCGTCTTTAAATTTTTTGTGCATTGTGCGGACTGTTTGACTCAACTTTTCATGCAATATGAAAGTCTTAAATTCATTTTCGCAAAAGTTATAGCAAATTTTTTATTTTCAAAATTTTAGTTTTATTTTGCAATATCCGAATCAACAAATGATCGGACCAAAATTAAAAATGCGCTATTTTAAACCTTGGCTCATCTACTAAAAGAAAAATATTATAAATAAGATATTTAAACACCCTATTTTTACCTGTAGCGATTTAAACAAAAAAACTCCCATTTTGACCCTTATTTGTTAATAACTAAATTTCTCGTCCAAACTGTGACGGGCATTTTTGTATTTATAATGTATTAGGTATATAGTACCCAAAAAACCCATTTGAAACCTGGCTGCTCAAGTGTCCCGAACATGGTATATTTTTGCCTTATTTCCCTGGTGTACACAGGCAGTTCTGATCACTCTATAAAGAGGAAACATATTATTATGTCAACTGATGAACGTGATGGTGGTGGTAGCCCATAAAAAAAATTTAATTAAGCTGTCTCTCCATAATTATTATTATGTTTTAAACTGAACATATTTTATCCCTATTTACAAGAAATATTATTTCCTCCAAAAAACATATAAAAAAAAGATAATTTTCCATAAAAAATTAAATTTTGCATTAATACACGTTGTGTCCTTATTAAGTCGTGTATCCGCCATTCGGATTAAAATTATTGCTTGACTTCTACGTGGCATACTACCTGTTAAAGTACCAAGAGATTCTTGAGAAATTTCTCCTTATAAACGTGGTAACAGTTCTCGAACTTGTTGAAGGGCCTGCGGAGGGGGTAAAGGGGTATTACCAAATGAGGAATTCCATGCAAATCCCAAATTTCTCTAATTATCGTCAAGAAGAAAACTGATTTCCAATGGCTACCTGAAAATTAACAATAATATACTCAATAATGTCCCTCCCCTCTGTACATCTCACCATTTATAGGGTCCTGACAAAGGTAGAGATATGTTCTTCCATCGGAACAGATTCCAGCCCAAACCATAACACCACCCCCCCCCCAAATGGATGAACCATTTGACACGGTCTTAGTACCCTTGTTCTTGTCCATATACGTGCTCGATGGCTATCTGAAAATCGGCAATATCTGGATCATCATTACCATCATCATCATCATCATCATCATCATCATCATCATCATCATCATCATCATCATCATCATCATCATCATCATCATCATCATCATCATCATCATCATCATCATCATCATCATCATCATCATCATCATCATCATCATCATCATCATCATCATCATCATCATCATCATCATCATCATCATCATCATCATCATCATCATCATCATCATCATCATCATCATCATCATCATCATCATCATCATCATCATCATCATCATCATCATCATCATCATCATCATCATCATCATCATCATCATCATCATCATCATCATCATCATCATCATCATCATCATCATCATCATCATCATCATCATCATCATCATCATCATCATCATCATCATCATCATCATCATCATCATCATCATCATCATCATCATCATCATCATCATCATCATCATCATCATCATCATCATCATCATCATCATCATCATCATCATCATCATCATCATCATCATCATCATCATCATCATCATCATCATCATCATCATCATCATCATCATCATCATCATCATCATCATCATCATCATCATCATCATCATCATCATCATCATCATCATCATCATCATCATCATCATCATCATCATCATCATCATCATCATCATCATCATCATCATCATCATCATCATCATCATCATCATCATCATCATCATCATCATCATCATCATCATCATCATCATCATCATCATCATCATCATCATCATCATCATCATCATCATCATCATCATCATCATCATCATCATCATCATCATCATCATCATCATCATCATCATCATCATCATCATCATCATCATCATCATCATCATCATCATCATCATCATCATCATCATCATCATCATCATCATCATCATCATCATCATCATCATCATCATCATCATCATCATCATCATCATCATCATCATCATCATCATCATCATCATCATCATCATCATCATCATCATCATCATCATCATCATCATCATCATCATCATCATCATCATCATCATCATCATCATCATCATCATCATCATCATCATCATCATCATCATCATCATCATCATCATCATCATCATCATCATCATCATCATCATCATCATCATCATCCAGCTTCTTCTCTTGTCTATTGCAAGACATAAGCCCTCTCAGCACGTCTCCAGGAAGTTCGATATTGTGCTATATAATTGCATCCATCTACCATATATTCTTTTTATGTCGTCTCTCCAGCATGTTGGTGGTCTGCCTCTGCTATTCTTGTCCATGCGAGGTCTCCATTCTAACAGTTTTCTGTCCACCTGTCATCCTGCAGTCTCGCTATATGTCCGGCGAAACTCCATTTTAATCTGGTAATTCTTTCTATGATATCTTGCACACCCGTTCTTTGCTTTATTTCTAAATTTCTCACTCGATCCTCAAGTCTTATTCCTAGAATGGATCTTTCCATTTTCTGATGTACTAATCTAAGCTTTGACACCCTTGCTTTGGTTAATGTTAGTGTTTCAGCTCCGTACGTAATGACTGGAAGAACACATTGATTGGATACTTTCCTTTTAAGGCTTAAAGGAATTTCACTGCTGTATAATATATGTCTTTCAATGCTGCCCAGCCTAGGCCAATCCAATTTAATATTTCTTGGGTCTGATTGTCTTTAGAAATTTTGACGTCGTGTCCGAGATATCGATATTGACTTATTTGAACAAGAGCATTGTTCCATTCACTGGGAATGCTATTTATCTTTCCAATCTAAATGTGCTCTAGCCCAATTAATCTTTGACGCCGATATCGTAAGGTCAATGGTATACGTCTCAAAGGACGCCTAGATACCAAACCAACTGTTTTTAAACGTCTTATAGTTAGAGTGGAAACAAGCGTACCAGTGACATTTTGACGTCAGTACTATGACAGTGGTCGTAAAGTAAAATAAGGATCCATTCACAGTTAGTGTATCATACCTAACATATCTGTCATCTCGAGACGTGGAAACTTTAGGCCGACTCTTTGTCGTGCAGTAACATTTCCGGTTTTCTGAAATCTAGATGCAAGTAGAAATAACACTTTACGAAACATTGAAAATATTGGTAACTTCGACTTGTAGGGCACCATTTTGAAGCATTCCCACAGCTTTGTTGGCTTCATCTTAACTTAATTTACAAGGCATACCTACTATTATACTATTAGGTACTACTAACTAAATCACTTGGAGCTATTGATGTAGATAAGTGACATGTTTTATACAGTGGGGAACAATTTTAATGTTATTATTTTTTAATTAATTTCTAGCTACATCCCTAGTTTATGCCTCGCAGTATATATTGGATATAGAAATGAGAGTGTTATTTTTATAGTTATTAATCTTCCCAAATCTCACTAACTGTTCTAGTTTAGACAAAGATAAAATCTAATACTTTCGAAACTAGTTCAAATCATTAACCAACACTATAAACAATAGAAGCATTCACCTACATGCTCAAACGACATGATATTTAAAACCTTCGCATAATTTATTGTTCTCGTTCATTTGAAACAATAAGTGTGCTATGTCACATGTCAAAATACGTCATTGATATTAAACATTTTATGTATCTCCGTGTAAAACCGGTTTGTACTGGAATATAAGTTTAAGATGCCTTATCAGCTATATTTAAATATTAGTTCTTTTCGCGACATTAAGTTGATTGACATGTTTATAACGAAAAACATTAGTATGTATTAGACATTTCTTTTCTTAAATATTTCCATGCACCTACTTCGTGCATAGAAGTTAGAATATTAAGATACTAAAGAAGTTCAGATGTGGGTTTTTCGAAGGATGCTGAAGATCTCTTGTGGATAGAGCACGTGACCAACAACAAGGGGCTGAGAAGAATGGGGAGTGAAAGAGAGCTCCTAAATATTGTAAAAAACAGAAAACGAGTTATCTATTAGAATATATTTACAGAGGAAAAAGATACAACTTGTTACGACTCATCATGGAAGGGAAAGTGGAAGGAAGAAGAGGTCCAGGCAGAAGGAAATGATCCTGGCTGAAGATCTTAAGAGACTGGACAGACATGGACACACATTCGATACTAAGAACTGCTCAAGATAGAGAGCAGTTTGCTGTTATAGCCAACCTTCAGTAATGGAGAAGGCACCTTAAGAAGAAGAAGTTCAGAATGTGCATGTAGGTATACTCGTACCAGGTAGGTAAGAGACTCAATATTCAGCTGTGGTGCTATTGTTGAAGGTGTGAAATTACATATATGATCATTTCATAAAACAGGTAGATCCCTTATTTATGAAATTCCACACCTCCAAAAATAGCACCCCGCTAATAAGGCTCTTAGGTAGCTGATACTACTTTACTTAATTTTTGCTTCTTAATGTGCCTATCCGTGACGAATATTGACGATCATCATGGTAATCTTTATTTTATCTGCGGCAACGCAGAAAAGCTGCACAGACGTTGTGTTGAAACAGGTTTTGAGGTTCTTTAACCAGGATGTTCTTCTTCTTCCTGGACCTCGGTTTCCAAATATTTTCCTTGCAAGAAGGCTTGTAGAAGGACATATCTGAATTCATTTCTCATAATGTGTCCAAAGTATTCCAACTTTCGAGATTTAATGGTGGTTAGTACCCCCCGGTTCTTCCCCGTTCGTCTAAGGACCTCCTTATTTATGACTCGGTCAGTCCACGGGATTTTAAAAATGAATTCTCCGATATAGCCACATCTCAAATGCTTCCAATTTTCGGCACATCTTCGTTCAAGGTCCATGATTCAATACCATAAAAAAGACAGAGAAGACGTAGCAAATTGTATTGTATACAATATTTATGATTAGTGCTCTAATAACCGAAAAAATAACGGAAAAGATAGAAAACATAATACGTTGTGAAATAAACGGAGGTGAAACTAGTAGAGGTGGTAAATTATCAATAACAACCTATACATTATATTGATAGTTTCCCACCTTTAGAAGTATCGGAGTCAAAATATCACAGGAGAATTTTATAAAATTTTATAAAATTTTCCCGTCAGTGGCAGTTGCCAAACCCTCCAACACGTCTTAAAGTGGAAAACTATGAATATAATGTTTTAAGGGGATGGGTACGTATTTTCGGCTGCAATGATATTCAAATGGGGATTCATTTTTTCGAATCCTGAGAAAACTAATAAGTATTTTTGAAAAATTTAAACGCAGAATGAAAGATTACGTTCTTACCGAGGGCCGAAAGTCCCTGAAAACTTCTATAATGTTTATTTTAATAAATTACAGGGGTGAAAAACTAAGAGAAAATGTAGTGTGATTTTTAATTTCAAATATCTTATTCAAAAGAAACTTTTTATTTATTCTAAGGGACTTTTGGCCCTCGATAATAATTTAGTCTTTCATTCTGCGTTTAAATTTTTTAAAAATATTTATTAGTTTTTTCAGGATTTGAAAAAAATGGACACCATGTCCGTGGTGATATTTTCCAAATGGAACATTCGCTATCTTTGTCATACAACGCACTGAGTCAAATAGAGTATGATGACAAGACAGTGACAGTTTTAAATATTTGACATGGCATCGGGAATATTTTGAGTGGTTGATAATATTGATAGTGTATTTGATAACTAATTGATTTAAGACGTGAACTTAATAAAAAGTTATTTATTGTTTATTAATTATGGAAGATCTAAGCAGTGAATACATCAGGATATATTCTGTGATCCAAGTATTTTTTTGTTAAAGATGTTCAAAATTCTAAGCGTTCCATAGTAACAATATATTATTAAAAAATCACTTTAACACTTTTCCTCTCGATTGAATATTAGTTTTTGTTGTACATATAAATTATTACAATCACTGAATACATAGTTAGTGAAAAAATTATCACATTTATTAACTAAATTAATAATTTGCAATTATACATATAACAGTTATCCAAGAACATTCAAAATCATCTCTTTAAAGTTAATGATGACATTGTCAAGTAGAATGACATTCTAGTAATGTTTACATATCCATACCAGTGTGAATTTTACTACACGTAATTTGCCGTGTAAAGTCAGAAAAAGTAGGGATAGCCGTAAAATATTTGCGAATTATGTACCGATGGCCTTAATAGGTTTCTATTAATAATTTACCACCGCTACTAGTTTCATCTCTTTTTATTTCACAACGCTTTTGCGTTATTCACACTGTATACTACAATAAGACATCTTCTTTGTTACACTTATGACATTTCAGATGCTTGATACTTTTATTATATCCGTATTCTATGTTAATTTCTTACGTTATTACAATAAGTTGTACATGTTTTTTCATAAATTTACAAACATAATTTATCTTCGCCATGTTATTCATATATCTTGTACGGTAGAGTAATGTACTTTAAATTATTCTTTAATTGAACTATTCTCTTGCCAAAAATGTGTTTAGTTGCCTTGTTTATAAATTTATTTATTTGCAGACGTTCATTTCGACCAAATGCCATAAGAAAAATGCGCAGACGAGCAGTTTTCAAGAATGGAGACTGCAATATCCTACAATCAAGAATCTCGAAACGTAGACTTCGATATCTCCAAGATATCTTCACGACCTTAGTAGATTCACAATGGCGATGGACGCTTACTATATTCGCCATAGGATTCTTGGGCTCGTGGCTCTTATTTGCTCTAGTATGGTGGTTGATTGTTTTTACACACGGCGATCTTGAAGAAGATCACCTACCTGCAAAACAGGCGGAAGCCAATTGGACACCATGTGTTTTTAATATTCAAGGGTTTACTTCGTGTTTCTTATTTTCTATAGAAACGCAACATACTATAGGTAAGAACAAGAATTTAATCAATACCATATAACAATAACGTATTATCATTATCATGTATTGTTATCATCACCTGATTTGTTGATTGCTGAACATAGGTCTCTTCCAGATATTTACATCTATTTCTGTTCTGCGCATCTTGAGTCAACAACTTGTATATATGCATAGAATTGATCAGAAATCTGATCGAAGAAAAAATATTGTAAATGAATAACATGAATTAAGTATAATTCTTAGTGTGACTGAGAATCTGCATAATACGACCGTTCTCGTAATTCTGTCTAGTCTGTCGAAACCGTTCTAGTAAACTGTAAGTTTCTCTTCGTTGTCGTCTATTAGGGAATTGCTGATTATAAATTCTTATTGCTATGTTCATTCGCTTTCAAGATGAGCTAAGACGCGAGTTTCAGACACCTGATTCGTGTGGTTTTTCTTGTCGTCGCAGCTTGTCATTGGTTAGAAATTAATTATATATTGAATAAATTAATTTCTAACCAACGACAAGTTACGACGACACGAAAAACTCACGAATCAGGCGTCTGAAACTGGCGTCTTAGCTCATATTGAAAGCGAATGAACAGTACCACATTTTTGTTACATTCTCCTAGCACAAAAACCATATTAATCAGTTCCTCGTTAGAAAAAATCATATTACTAATGGTCACAAATCATGTCTAATGTTGAAGCAAGTTTAGTGCCAAAGTCTCAGCCAACTAGGTAGAATATTGTATGTTTTTATTAATATTTTACGAACCAACTATCTTAACAAAGTAGATATTTCGATATCTCATCAAATATTAATAAATTAAGGATCAGTCTAGATAGTCTAGGCGCCAGAGGGGTCACCGTGTCATATTCAATTCTGATGGACAAACTCAACGGTTTCTTATGGATTTTTGGCTGCTGATTACGAATTTCGAGGGGGATTTCGCTCTGAATGGTCAAAAAATTGTTATAAACAATTTAATTGTTTATAAATTGTTTATAAAGCTCTGTCTCATAAACTAAAAGAGATAAAAAAAATGTTTCAAATAAAATTTGTTTCTTAATAAAAAACGAAGAAAAAACCGTTTACTAAACTTAAATCTAACAATTAGAACTCAAGATATTGTAAAATTAGTGCACAATGCAAATTGCAAATTGCAAAATAAGTATTTTTCGAAGCTTTATCGATCGTAACTCGGCTTTTACGCATGCAAATAAGTCTTAGAAGGTGCCGTTTTAAAGCTTAATTAACAGGCTTCCAAACAAAGTTTGTTAAATTACTTGATCTTCATTTGTTTTAAAGTTATACCCGTTTGAAATTACAATTTTTTTAAAAATATTGTACATTCATTTGTTTATAAGGTTTCTAGCAAATTTGAGCTATAAACATTTATACTTTAATGAACAATAATGATAGAAAAACTTAAAAGGAACAATTTAAGGTTATAAAAATGTTCATAAGTTTATTTTTGGCCAAGATGTCGATATTTTAATGGCGCGCGCTATGAGGCGCAAGATCGGCTCACCGCGTAAAGGTTCACGCGCTAACTTCTCGATGCAAATTATAATTTTTATGTATACATACGTTATCTTCATTTTTCATTTTTGAAGATCCTAATAAAATTTTATCATATAATTCTTATAATTAAATCATCATACTGTACCTCGTATCACCTTTCATTCTATTTACATTGTCCTCTATTTTTTACACTAAATGAGAAAAAAACATTAAAAACTAATATTTCAGAAGTATAACTAAAAGGTAAGTTGATATTATTTATTAATACTATTTTTACAAACATTTTTTCATGCATCTGCAAATCTGCATAGAGATATACAGGGAATATCAGCTTTTTTACATCTGCATAAGTTCTTAGCGAAATTTTAACAGTTACATGGTGGTACAAGTCTGTTCTTGTAGGCAGTAAAACTAAAACTTTTTGAGGCTTCAGAGTCTAATTATCTATATGATATCCATATAAAGTGGATCTAGTCCTTTTGCAGCATCATCAAGTCCCGTCAATTGTGTGTATGCCGCCACATCATAAATGCTCGTTTTATATGCAATGATGATGCTGCAAAAGAACTCGATCCACTTTATATGGATATCACATATTGGCTCATTTTCATGCATAGAAGCCGAGTTACGATCGATAAAGCGTCGAAGAATACATACTTACTTGAGTGTGAGCCAATCTTGCGCCTCATAGCGCGCCATTAAATTATCGACATCTTAGCCAAAAATAAACTTACGAACAGTTTCATAAGCTCAAATTGTTCATTTGAGTTGTTTTATCATTATTGTTAATTAAAGTATAAATGTTTATAGCTCAAGTTTGCTTGAAACCTTTATAAACAAATTAATGTACAATTTTTTTAAGAAAATTATAACTTCAAACGGGTATAACTTTAAAATAAATGAAGATCAAATAATTTAACAAACTGTGTTTGGAAGCCTCTTAATAAAGCTTTAAAAGGACACCTTACAAGGCTCATTTGCATGCGTAGAAGCCGAGTTACGATCGGTAAAGCTTCGAAAAATACTTATTTTGCAATTTGCAATTTGCATTGTGCACTAATTTTACAATATCTTGAGTTCTAATTGTCGGATTTAAGTTTAGTAAACGGTTGTTTCCTCGTTTTTTATTAGGGAACAAATTTTATTTGAAACATTTTTTTATCTCTTTTAGTTTATGAGCCAGAGCCTTATAAACAATTTATAAACAATTAAATTGTTTATAATAATTTTTTGACCACTCGGATCGAAATCCCCCCTCGAAATTCGTAATCAGCAGCCCAAAATCCATTAGAAACCGTTGATTTTGTCCATCAGAATTGAAAATGACACGGTGGCCTCTATTTGCGCCTAGACTAAGATTAATATGTATTTATTTTCGAAAAATAATTTCTTTTGATTGAATATTTTCACGGCCAACCTAATAACATTTCACGTTTTTGTTGCAATTAATGTTTGGTTTAAATAATTACGAATAACTCAGAAATTAAAGCATTCAGTTATAGGGAATGCTTAAGAAAAAAAAGTAGCATAAAATATCACTTCATTACAATACTAAAATATAGGGTGTTCCATTTACGAAAACTCATTCGGTGTTTCGACCAACCCTGTATAATACTAAAATTAAACATTTCGTTGTATTAATAATTTTTAGCAATAAATAATAAAATAAATTTAGCAAATAATTAAAAATTATTTGAATATAAAAATATATTTTCTGATGTCAAATCACTACAATTCTACAGGATGTGAGTATTGCTACGAAATTAATAAACAAAACGTAATTATTATTTTTTAAAGTACCTCGTATAAAATTACAGAACCTTATATTTTAAGAAATAAAACGTTGAGGAGAATCCAAACATTTAAAAATATACAGGATGTTCCTTTAAAAAAACATAATTTTTTGTCACCCTGTCAATACGGGTGGCCCTATTTGAGAATATTTTTAAATTATGGTCCTATCTATGCACTAACTTTTACCTAAATAATTTTTTTCGTATCTCTTCGGCAAACGAGAAGTTCGACTTCCTCGCATGAATGCCTCACCCTGTATATTACATATGAATTTCCATCGTGTACCTAACTACCAACTCCAAAGAATATTATTTTTAAAATCACTATTAATTCTACTCCTAAATATTTTATTTTGTTTTTAATCGTTTATAAAATCAATATCTTTTTTAGGTTATGGTGTGCGAACGACAACAGAAGAATGTCCAGAAGCAATATTCCTCATGTGTCTTCAAAGCATAGCCGGAATGATTATCCAAGCGTTTATGGTGGGCATAGTATTTGCCAAAATGACGCGTCCTAAATTGAGAACACAAACGCTGCAATTCTCAAAGAACGTTGTCATTTGTCAGCGAGAAGGCCACCTCTGCCTTATGTTCCGAGTAGGAGACATGCGAAAGAGTCACATTATTGGAGCAAGTATCAGAGCTCAACTCATTCGATCGAAAACTACGAAAGAAGGAGAGGTTCTCAGTAACTTCCAGACCGAACTGGACGTGAACGCAGATGGCTGCGATGGAAACCTCTTCTTCATCTGGCCGATGACAATCGTCCATCGTATTGATGAAAACTCTCCCTTTTATTTTTTAACTGCTAGTGATATGTTAAACGAAAGATTCGAAATCGTAGTGATATTGGAGGGGACTATAGAAAGTACCGGTCAAACCACGCAGGCTAGATCGAGTTACGTGGCTAGTGAAGTTCTGTGGGGGCATAGGTTCGAATCTGTCGTATCTTATAATAAAGACAGACAAGGTTATGAAGTTAATTACTCAAAATTCGATAACACCGTAGCTATTGATACGCCACTGTGTTCAGGAGCCGATCTGTCGGAATTTTATAGAATTCAGCAAATTTCTGGTAAGTTGAAACATCGCTAGGAAACTTACACTACAGCCCAAAATAAACAGTACTGAACTTATAATTATATTGTTTTAAGAAATACATATTATTGTTGACTCCTCGCTCAAAAAAGACTTCATACCGATGTTCCAAGTTTCTCGTCATGAAATAAGGGTTGTCTCACGTTCGCTCTAACGACATCTTTTAATTAATCGATAGTTTATGATACCCGTGTAAAAACGACATCATCATCATCAACCCGTAAGCGTCCACAGCTGGACATAGGTCTCACTCAGTTCTTTCCATCTATCTCTGTTTTGTGCGGCTTGCATCCAGATACCGATAACATGTTTCAGATCGTTGGCCCATCTCGTTGGTGGGCGTCCTCTACTCCGTAGTGCTTCTTCTCGTGGCCTCCACTCGACAATACGTTTTGTCCATCGGTGGTCTGACAATCTGGCGTCGGCGTGGTGTCCTGCCCAATTTCACTTAAGCGACGCGATTTTTTTGACAACGTATGTTGTTTTTGTTCTACGGCATATTTCTTCGTTTGGGATTCGGTCTGTTAGGCAGACACCCATCATCTGGCGCTTCATAGCCCTCTGAGTTACGCGAATCTTGTTCACTACCTTTTTTGTGAGTGTTAATGTTTTGGCTCCATAAGTGAGTACAGGCAACAAACACTGGTCAATGATTTTCCTTTTAAGGCTTATGGGTAAGTTTTATTTAAATACATAGTTAAGTTAACCAAACGCTTCCCAGGCTAATCCTATGCGACGTGGGAGCTCGCACGTCTGGATATCTCTTCCCAACCGAATTTCTTGTACCAAGTAGGTACTTATAAGATGCAGTCTGCTCAATATCCATTCCTTCAACAACGATATTAGGATTAAGCATCAGATTAGTCATTATTTGTGTCTTATTGATGTTAATCTTTAGTCCGACCTCTAAGGAAGCGATATAATTTGTTCATTATTATTGCATCATCCATACGATCTCCTCCCAACCGAATTTCATATTCCAAGTACTTATAAGATGCAGTCTGCTCAATCTCCATTCCATCAGCAACAATAATATTACAATTTAGCACCATATTAGTCATTATTTGCGTCTTGCTGATGTTATTCTTTAGTCCGACCTCTAAGGAAGCATGATATAATTTGTTCAACATTATTATTGCATCATGCATACGATCAGCAGGACGGTGTCATCTCTGAAACTCAAATGACTCCATTTATATTGATACCATATTCGTTTAGATCTGCCTTATGTGTGCTCTAAAAGGGTTCTGAATAGCAATCGTGGGGCTGTGGGCAGGGGGCAGCTATTCACAGCCCCAAATGTATGCGTCTGGAAATGTGAGGTCTGGAGAATGTGATGGAAAAGGGAAGTCAGTAAATCGTGAAATGAAACTACTTGGAAAATCACCCTGAAAAAATTGACGAACTGTGACAGCAGTATGGCCAGTGTCCCGTCCTGCTGGAAAAAATTGGTTTCGAAATGCCAAATTACGTGTACGACAGAATTGACGTAGATCAGGGATAAAGCGTGTTAAGATTTGTATGTACCTCTGTAGATTAAGTGTGACTTGCCTACCATTTTCTTCTATAAAGTATGGACCAATGATTCCGTGTCCCAAAACCTTACACCGGACACTTACTTTTGCCATATATAAAGGAACTTCTTGATCTTCATCTGGTTTGGCTAAGCCCAGAAATCGATTTGTGCCACGATTTACATGGCCCGACAAATGAAAATGTGCGTCATCTGAAAACCATATGTTTTTCAAAAATTCAAGATTTTCCTACTGTAACGCAAGAATTCTGGTGCAATATTCCACTCTACTGCGATACTCCCAAGGTTGTAATTGTTGAATTACCTGAATCATATACGAAAATGCACCTAGCTCCTTTAGCTACTTCAGGATTCTTTGCAAGGAAGTTCTTTTCAAGCCAAGTTGCAACGCTGTCCTCGTCTGGCTGGGTTTCGGATTTTCCAAGATTCGCTCAAAAACACGTTTTTGGTTATTGTTATTGTTAACTGTCAGGAGACCCCCGAGTGTCCTTTTCGTTGGCACAATACGTTTCCGTATATCTGAACTTTTCAATAACATTCAAAATTACAGCATTACTTGGAGAACGTTTATTAAACCGTTGTGTGCATTGATCACACATATATCTCAGACTAACACCATTACGTCGGCAAATTCCATATGAGCGGAAATAATGCTCCACCGGAAACACTTTCTCTGTACTTACCACCATTACACCATTTGTAACAATTAGGCCTTACTAATTAATAATTGCTGAAGGATTGCTTGACAAGTTGTGTCACAACTAATTTGAGTATAACAACGCGCACAAAGAGACACCTATGTTTCAGTTTCAGTATTGTTTGTTTCAGGCTATACTGTATGTTTGCTTTAATGGTGGCTACTGTCTTGTCATATTGTAAGGTGAAGGATAAAGGTGTGATATGAAATATGTTGGTGATGGAATGGTTAAACGATTTGATTTTTATCTACCTACATCAAATTTTCAAATATTATTTTAAATAAAAATCAACGGATAGGTGATACTTAATTTATTTGTTGAAATAAATTTTAATCACTAAAATGTGTAGGGATGTAATAAATCAAATATGGCGATGTATCCGAGGGTTTGTTCGCAAGCGAATTTTTTCGGGTCCATTAGTCAAAAATGGTAACTACAGCAAGGCGGGGGTATGTGTTTGAAATACAGCGTTTTTATAGATCTACTAATTTCCTTAATGGTAGAAATACCTTTCACCTTCATAGGAAATTAAAAGAGATCACTGGCAATAAACGGAATCAACTATCCCAAAGTCTAGAAGACAAAAAGGTGCACATAGTATTAGATAACAAATAAAAGATTCAGCCCAGCTCAGGACATTCGAGAGAAAGATACTAAGAAAAGTATATGGCCTGGTGCAAGAGGAAGACGGCACATGGAGAATCAGGAGAAAATCTGTCATGGCTGTGACATGTCTAGAGACAAGAAAATGCAAAATCAGCGAAAAATATATTACAATGGAAGCCGATATGAGACGAAAAAAGGAAGGCCCAGAAAGACATGGTTAGATGACGTGGAAGACGACCTGAAAACCATCTATGTAAGACAATGGAGGAGGACACAAAAGAGATCTGAATGGAAGGACATAGCCAGAGAGGAAAAGACCCATACAGGGTTATGATATCAAAAGAAGAAGAAGGCGAAATTACTAGATAACAACGATCAAATAAAAAATTACATTATCACTAATTATTAGAAGATGAATACAAATACAAAATACAATACAAATACAATAAATGGAAAAGCATTTGGCCCTGGTGAGATGCACACATCAGGAAACTGGAATGAAAGCACGTTTAATATTTCTTCTTCTTGTAGCGCCGACGCCTCTAATAAAAATTTAATCTTTAACAAAATTTATAATATGGGGATACTACCAACTGATTGACTTAAGTCGACTTTTGTCACAATACCAAAGAAACACCGAGCAATGACATGCATGGATTACTCAACAGTAAGTTTGATGAGTCACGTTTTAAAGATACTTATTCTAGTAATACATAATAGAATAAAGGAGATATTAAAAAAGATAATTACTAGTACTCTGTTTGGGTGTAGCTTGGTGAGTGTCTTGGACACGAGAAAAGTTACGTTCAAGTACTGATATCCAAGTACTGATACGAAATCACATAAAAAATATAAATCAAAATGCATATATCTGCACAATTGATTTTGAAAAGGCTTTTGACAAAATTCCTACGTAGGTACCAAAACTGCTGGATTGTGTAACCCTTGCAAAGGTTATTGGCTAGCTCAGCCTGGCGAAGGTCCTGTGCTGTGCAACAATAAATCACTTTTCCAAGGATCTAAGGGAGGTTAATCAATAAAATTCAAAAATAACTTCACATATTCATTTATTGACCCTGGTAAATCAATCAGATACACATTATTGCTATTTTAATATACAAGAGAAAGGAAATTGATTATTATTAACAAAAGAAATTTATTGTCAAGGAAATTAATTTTTCAGTAGCACTTTGCTAACGCCTGACTGCAAGAGGGCTATTTATCTTTTGCGCCCGTCGAGGGATCTCCGTTGCCGTCCTCAGGTCTTGGAGGGACTTCGGCTCCACGTAGCCTCTGTTGGCTGGAGGTGTTAGGATGCAGGCCCTTACTGCAGTTGCGTTGGCACGGTGCAGAACGGCGGCTAGATTGTTCTTGTTGCATTTAGCATGGGAATAGGCTCTCCCCAGAGACTAAAAAAAAACAGTGCATATTACTATAGGTATAATAGCACACGAGATCCACGTTTGGCAAGGAGACCCAGTTCGCGTATAAGTAGACCGTCCTACTAAAGTCAAACGGTCGCAACTAATACCACTGAACATAATCTCCTTGCCCAACGAAAATACACAAAGGTAAAAATTGTAATTAAAAACTGAATAAAAATTAACGATAGCAATAAGCGTAAAAAATAAAGATAATAATAAATAAAAAAATGCTAAGGATCGCTCACTAAAATATTAGCCGAAAAGCATAAGGTAAATTATAATTAAGAAAATACTCACCCCAAATAAGTTATTCAAAAGAGAACAAGTTATACAGGGTGTTTCATTAATAATTGTCCATATAGTAACTAGAGAAACCTTAGCAAAAATACGAAGATTTAACCAAAAACACTTAAATAAAATGTGGTTCCTTACTGAGTTACAGGGTGTTTTATCTAAAAATTTACAAAATTATTTTTGCTCAGCATTTCAAAACTATTCGATTTATCCTTTTCATACTTGGCAGGAAGTATAGGTATTATACAAACTACTAAATTATGTTAAAAAATCGTTTCTGGCTGTTACCAGAGGCGTACGACGGGGGAAAGTGAATGATTGACCCTTTCCAAATTCTACGCCACTGGCACATGTGCAATTTTAGTGTAATTTTTGGATTCCCCAATATTTTCTATGAAAATAATATGCTCTCCATTCGTAACGATAAAGTCATTAGTTTTCGAAATCTTTGAAGTTAAAAATGAAACGACACTGTTATTTTGATTAATGTAGTGTGTCGCTTCATTTTTAATTTCAAATATCTCGAAAACTAATCATTTTATCGTTACGAATGAAGAGTATTTTATTTACGTAAAAGTATTGGAAAATCAAAAAATTACACTAAAATAGCAATTTCTTCAGTGGCGTAGAATTTGAGAAGGGTCAACCAGCCACTGTCCCCTGTCGTACGCCTCTGGTAGTAGCTAGAAACGTTTATTTATCTTAATTTAGTAGGTTGTACAGTACCTACACTTTCTGCCAAGTATGATAAGGATACGCCAAACAGTTTTAAAGTATTGGCTACAAATAATTTTTAAATTTTAATCATATGAATTATATCATAAATTAATCAAAATAATTGCGCCGTTTCATATGTAACTTCAAATATCTCGAAAACTAATGACTTTATCGTTATCAATGAAGAGTACATTATTTACGTAGAAAGTATTTGAGAATCTAAAAATGGAACCAAAATAGTAATTCCTCCAGTGGCGTAGAATTTGAGAAGGGTCAACCATTCACTATTCCCTGTCGTACGCCTCTGTTAGTAGCTAGAAACGTTTGTGTATCATAATTTAGTAGGGTGTATAGTAGTCGCACTTTCTGCTAAGTATGAAAATGATATGTCGAATAGTTTTAAAATGCTGAGCAAAAATAATTTTTAAATTTTTAGATAAAACACGCTGTAACTCCGTAAGCAACCACATTTTATTTAAGTGTTTTAGGTTAAATCTTCGTATTTTGTGCTAAAGTTTCTCCAGTTACTATATGGACAATTATTAATGAAACACCCGTATTATGAAGACACTCATTTTTAAGTGGTTAACATATTGGAGAAAAACTAGTACTGACGAATATATTTGATGCTCGCTAATTACAATAAATATGTAGTTCGGGTTTTAGAAAATTATTATTTAAAGTAAGTTAAAGCAGTGGTCGGCAAACTTTTTAGCCAAAGAGCCAAATATGAACATTACAACAATTTAAAAAAAAATTGGGAGCCAAATCTGCTTGTTCAGCAAACTTTTGTTACACGACATAAAACTAAAGCCCTAATACCTAGCCCCATCCATAACCCCCAAAAAATTAAAACGTGTTTTTTTCGTTTTTTGTGTAATTTCGTTTCTAATCATCGTAGAATCTTCTATTTTCTTTCGTTTTGTAAGGTTTTATTTTCTACAACATTGTATTTTTTACAAAAACTTTGGCGCAAAATCCATTTTTTTAAAATGTGATATGTAGAACCAAAAAGTGACAGAACAGCAAACGTGAGGTTTTTCAACTGATCATAAGAATCAGGAATACTATTCCAAGCGTTGAAAATGATCATGTCTTCCTTCTCCAGGTCATTCAAAGCAGACCACTTGTGTTGTGAACATTTTTTTCTTCTCCAATATTTCCAATTCAACACGAAGACGTTCGAATTTAGAGCGCCATCATACCTCCTTGTTCTTAAATACATATTTCAAAGCTATTAATGCAAGTGTTAAAAGGAGAAAATTTCAACTCGTTTATCGTAGCATTAAGAGGAATTTTGACAAATGCTAATGTTTGTAAGTTTAATAAAAGCTAATTTATCAGAATAAGATGTAGGTAATGTTTTTCCTACCAAGTTTTTTTTAAATAAAAATATTGCGCTTTCCGTGGATATTTGTGCCAGGGCCGCACCTAAGGAGCTAAAGAGCCACATGCGGCTCCGGAGCCGCACTTTGCCGACCACTGCGTTAAAGCGCTGGTTTCCTCGAAAGCGGCACCGACAAACTGCGACCGTAGCACTGCGATGAATTACGTCAGATTACGGTGAAAAATTCAAGGTTCTTTATTGCAGCAATGGAATGTGCAAGCTCAGCAAGCGGTGGCTTCCAACGCATCCTTGGAAACCACCGCTATTATTTTGCATGGTACAGTTTTTTATGATGTCATTCATCGCAGTGTTACGATGGCAGGTTATCGGCACCGCTTTCGAGGAAACCAGCGCTTAAAGGAATAGGACAGGAGCTAGAACAATTGAAGCGCTTAACTTAATTTTTGAATAGCGAATGGAAACTTAATTTGAAAGGAAAGACTACCGAATGAAGTGTAAACGAAAACGAAAAGGCTTGGAACGAAAATTAACTCAAATGTCAAAGAAACAAAATGAAGAGAAAATCTATATATTAGATGTAAAACACAAAAAGAATACAATAGGATAAATTAAACAAAGGAGATGGAACTTACAATTGATTGATAAAGACTTATCTACGAATAATAACAAATCTATACTGGCATTAAGTGGCAAGCATGAGAGTTGAACAAGGAATATCGGATGAAATAAATTTAAAAAGTGGAGTAAGGCAAGGTAGTATACTCTCACCTCTACAAAATATGGAAATTGTTTTTTAAGGAAATCTTCTTATTTTGTTTATTTTATGTTTGTTTATGTTTTGTTTATTAAAATTTAGAATTCCTAACGAAGAAAAATATAAGAAAAAAATCCCCATAGACAGATATTAACTAGAAACTATAATATTATTCAAACCAAGGAAAACGTAACAGTATGTATAATAATATATAAGTCTTAAATATACAGCAAAAACCTCACTCTAGTCTAACAGTAGAGAAATAATAAGAACCTAGACTATTAGATCAAGGCATTTAACACTAAAGACACCGGAATAAATCGATTTTTAAATACAACACCTAGAGACTTGCAACTTTTTGCATTGTGTTCAGGATTATGTCAGGAAAAAAGTCTATACTTAATAGAAATACGAATGGAAATGAATAATTGCATTTTAAACTTCATAAAATGCATCTAAAATTGCATAAACATATCAAAAAAAGCATAGGGCAAGATTTTGTTACTCGAGGGCTTTTGGAGTCGCTAAACACGACTACGCCATCATAACCGACCCCCGGAGTACCTGGTGCCCAGGATCACTGCTAAGGCATGTTATCTTCTGGAGTTTGAAGGGTTTTTGGGTACCGAATGTCGGTTCTGATGACGTATTCTTGTTCAGCACAAAGCCCCCGAGTAATAGTTTGCATCAATTTAGTGCCGAAAACCCTCGATACTCCAGATGACGTGCCTTCGCAGTGAACCTGGGCACTTGGTGCTCAAGTGGTCGGTTCTGATGGCGTATTCGTCTTCAGCGACCCCAAAATACCCGAATAACAAAATCTGGCCTTAATGCATTTATTTTGACATGTTTATACACTTTTCAATACATTTTATGCACTTTAAAATACACTTTAAAATGCAACTAAGCATTTTCACCCATTTTCCATTGTAGACTTTCTTTTTAACAACATCTGGAACATGATTCAAAAAGTTGCAAGTTTCTAGGTGCTGTATTTAAAAATCGTTTTATTTTGTGCTAAATGCCCTGATCTATATTGATTTTAAAAGTAAATAAATAGAGTAAATTTGTGTTTAATTTAGTATCTTAAACGTAAAAAAAGTTAATATTTGATAATATTTCGATATAAAAGAGAAAGGTATATTTAATAATAGACCAGGGCGGATCTGCTTTGAGGTGGATGTGAGAGGTGGCATTCGGATTTTTGCAGATAAAGTTAGGTGACAACTTCAATAATTCTCATAATATTCTATTATAAAACTTATTCTCCTTCTCAAATATGACCGGAACATAAATAAAAAAATTAAAATATTTAAAAATTTCGAAAAACATTGAATTTTTTCTATTTTCTGTGCTTATAACTTTAAAACGATTTATTTTGGAACAAAGTCGTATAAAAATAAAATAAAGATAATTAAATTTTGTATGATATACGACTGGTTAAAAATGTCTTAAATTATTACCATTTCTGCAAAATAGCAATAAATACAAAATAAGGGGGCAAAATAATCCTGTTTTTATTCAATGTTTTTCAAGTACTTTGGTTGCACCTGGAAACTTCGTAATTCGCTTAAAAAATTATTATAACATACTTAAACCGTCCACCAAATTTCATTAAAATCGACCTAATAAATTTTGCATAATAATTTTGCCATCTAAATTTTTTTTAAAAAGTTTAAATTTTTTAAAACTTTCTGAACAACAAGTACCTATACCATTTAAAAGGTGTTTTTTAACATATAAACAGGCGCTCTATCTACCTAATACACCTTACAGAATTAAAATCGGATTATTTAAGCAGCCTCACCAATGTTTCAAAGTTATAAACAATTTTTTGGGTTATAAACAAATTAGTGTTGTCGCCAGGGGGTGTGCCACGGCCTGCTTTATTTAGATTGGCTTACCCAAGCCTTTTTATGTATTTTGACCCGCAAAACACGAATTTTTTGGGTAACAGTTGATCCGGATGTCGATAAGATTGTTATAAACAAAGAACTTGAGGAATTACATAACAACGATTTTTCGTAAAACATAACATTTTTTTATATTTCTTGAGTAACTAAGCAAAAAATGTTGTTACAAGTTTTTTCGTAGGATGCATATTTTTCGAGATAAACGCGGTTGAACTTTCAAAAAATCGAAAAATTGCAATTTTTGCAATTGCAATAAGATAGCAATTCTGCGCTATTTGAATTTGAAAGTTTAAGTCAAATTATACCGGTTTTGATTATTTGCATTGATAAAAATTAAATTTTTTATTGTTAAACAAAGCTACTTGTTTGTAAGACAAAATTTTTTTTATAATTTTAAGACATTGCCGAGGCCGTTTCAATGATCCGATTTTAATTATGTAAAGTGTATTAGACAGGTAGAGCGCCTCTTTATATTTAAAAAAGTAGCCAACTTCTAAATGGTCTACTTTTTGTTCAGAAAGTTTTTAAAAACTTTGAACTTTTTAAAAAAAAATTAGATTTCAAATTTATTATGCAAAATCTATTACGTCGATTTTAATGAAATTTGGTGGAAGGCTTAAGTATGCTATAAGAATTTTCTAAGCGAATTACTAAGGTTCTAAGTGCCACCTAAGTGGTTTAAAAACTTTGAATAAAAACAAGCTTATTTTGCCCCCTTATTTTGTATTTATTGCTATATTGCAGAAAGGGTAATACTTTAAGACATTTGTAAGCAGTCGTATATCATATAAAATTCAATTATCTTTATTTTATTTCTGTGCGACTTTGTTCCAAAACGAATCGTTTTAAAGTTATAAGCAAAGAAAATAGAAAAAAAATCGATGTTTTTCGAAATTTTTAAATATTTTAATTTTTTTGTTAATCTTCCGGGAATATTTGAGAAGGAGCATAAGTGAATAATTATTATTATTGAAGTTGTCACCTAACTTTATCTGCAAAAATCCGAATGCCACCTCTCACATCCAAAAATAGACGTTTTTTCACAGATCAGCCCTGGTCTATAAGTACATATGTATTAAAAATTCTCTTATGTAATTAAGTATTTTCTATGGGAAATAAGCCACAATTTTACTAAAAAATGAATTTATTAACGTTTCGAAGCCCAAATCGGGTTTCATTGTCAAAATACAAAATACTATTAAAATAAACAAAAATGTTGTTGCTAAGTAAAAAAATTCTTCTAATTATTTATTTTGTGGCTTATTTCCCATAGAAAATACTTAATTATAAAAATGCCACAAGGAAATAGCTTCAGAACAACATTCTCTTATGTACTTTAGTAACTTTTCTTAATAATCTCTTAACTGTCTTACTATCACTTTTATTTTCTTAGTTGACGCACAAAGCTTTAATATGTGTGAATTTGTAATTTAATTTTCGTAATTTAATCGAAAAGTTGTTTCTATCGCTTTTTTATGGTTAAAAGGGCTGCCCTCGAAACTCTTGGAGAAGATGGCAATAGAGACATCAATCAAAATACGAAACTAACTGAATACGAATTGAAATTTATAAAAGAAAATTAGAGAATACCTTAAGCCTTAAACCATTGAAAAGCAAATGCAACGGAATTGACAGACAAATATATTTTATCTTAAGTTTCGCTGACATGATGTAGTTATTGTATAAGATGAAGTCGGTCTCAGTTTTATGGTTAGAAAATTGGAATTCATGTTATTCATTGAATGAAGACTAAACCTAAACAGAACCGAATAGATACCCGCAAAAGATCAATGTACAGATCTGTAGGACCAAAAACGAAAACAAATGAAAGTAAAAAACAAATTTAAATATTTGGGATTCATCAAACAAACTAACAACTGAGGAGGATATAAATAAGAGATATAAATAAATAAAAATCACAAACGGGACAAAGGTTATGTAAAAAACATTACCGCAAAACAAAAATAAGAACCTACAATACCATGACAAGAAGTATATTGACCTAAAAGTCGGAAACCTGGATGATAAACAAGAAAAAAAATAAGTGGTAAATCAGGATAAAATGAAATGGACAAATCACCGGGTCTGGTCGGTATTTATCCAATAGTTTTACAGAATACCTGACATGTTAAAAAAATGATATATGATACTACAGGCTAGGTTATGACTGAGATACATACCAAAAGCATGAAGTCTCATAAGGGAGGCTTTTAAGGCCGATAGGTCTTATGTCATCCATACTGTAAATCAGGTACATTATGCGTATAGAGTAGGACTCTCTACAGTAACGTGATTGCACCATCTCGTTCAGAGGATAAAGTACGTTTTTAAAAACCAAGAAGTAATGCTCAGTGCATTTCTTGATATAACAAGAGTATTCAACATTATACCTACAATGCAATCACAAAGTCGATTTGTCTACAAGAAATAGATGCAAGAGGCTGAATATGAATAGACTACATGGTGGGAAGCCGTGTAATATATGCAACCTTACTGAGGGATACAGTGTCAGCACAGGTAGCTAGAGTCTGTTCGCAGGCATAGTCTTATCTTCTCCTTTGTGTAATTTATTTATGGATAGGCTGATAACTGGTCCTAGGCTACGCAAATAACTTGGTCAGCTTAGACGAATATATGCTTCGGAAAACAAACAGCAATCAGCTCAGAGTCATAACATGCGCCAGTCAAGGAACACCTACATACAACGAGCCTGTTTCATGGAGACTTGAGAAGCAGACTCTGTAGCAGAGAACATGAAACAATCTATTGTATCTTACACGACTACGAGGCACTAGGCAGTTAAACACTTTTCGGAGATCAAGTTTATTTATTTTAGATTCTTTTTCGTTTCTTCATCTTTTATTTAATGTAAAATCTTCCATTTAAAAAACTGAACGGACATTTTAAAAATAATTAAAATGTTCCAGCAATAAAATGTTTCTGTTATCTACGTTGTTGTTAACTTTTTTATAATCCATCTTTTGTTCAATAAAAATCACGGATAAAAATGGCAATAAAAAACCAATGGCGAGTATAATTCCGACGAAAAAGAAAGTTTTCCTTTTATCTACTTCTTTTTCTATCTCTTTCTTTGATCTTCTTTCTTTCAATATTCTGTTTATCGGTAATTTATTTTCAATCAATTTGCCATTTGTTTATTTCCAGACACACCAGATACAACTCTTCCAGCATCCGATATGTCACCATTGTAACATAAATTGTTAAAAATGCCGAAGGTTGCAATTATTATGACTGTGATTTAGATTTAAGAGTAGCAACATTCAGGTTCAGTATTAGTCAAATGTAGATCGAAAAAAGTCTATTCTCCTAAAACGTATCTGCATTAGTAAATATTACAATTTACAAGAGTCATAATTGCAGATACGATAGGAATACGAAGAGGGACGAATTATTATATTAGCAGCTTTTCGAAAATATAAATATTACATGTTATCTTTGTTTATTGTAGCTGCAGTACTGTCACTAAATGTTAAAGAAATATATTTCATTTATGTTGTCGTTGTTTTATTGTCCGCTTGTGCCAACTATATAGAGAAACTTTTGTGAGCTTTCTAAATATAAAATTTTATATAACGATCATTCAAATATTTTTTCTAAATATGAAATAAATATATCTCAAGCGTCAGGTACCCCAATACACCAATAGTAGATAGACAAAGTCGATATGAGACCGCCCGCCCCTAAATCTCAACCCCTAAATTGCAACTCCCGGTCGTAATTGCCAAACGATTTAACGTAGCGTGAAGTACCGTTGGAAAAGGGGTGAAATTAGAGTTAAATGAACTATGTGTCAAGTAGAGTTACGTGCCAATAAGTAGAGACAAAAAAATATGGTTCCTATCTTAACGTACAAGACGTCAAATGAAAGGGGATTAGACGTGGAGGGTAACACATAGAAAAATTAAACATGACGGCATTGCCAAAGGGGTACTATATCGCATCTTCGTTATTTTTGGTACGATTTTGACGTTTGAGACGTGAATTAAAAAAGGATTGGACGTAGATAAATTTTTAATACATAAAATAATTAAACATTAATTTAAAAGCTAAAGCTGGCTTAACATAGGATGACGTATGAGGTATCGTTAAAAAGGAAATGAAAAATGCAGATCTCTGCAGACTATAGTTTAGCTATTCTCCACCAGGTGTCAACAAACGGCTTAACGTTGGATGACGTATGAGGTATCGTTGAAAAAAGGGTGAAAAATTCAGATCTTTTCAGATTATAATTCAGCTATTCTCCACCAAGTGTCACCCACATCGGTAGTTTAGCTATTCTACACCAGGCGTCACCCGGATCGAACGCGATTTTCAAATTAATTTACACAAGTTAATATTATTATATCAACTGTCGAATATTCTTCTTTTGAGCAGCCGTCAGCTATTAAATCTATGTGACATTCGACGCATAGACTTATATATTATCATAGACAGAGTGTCATTCAGAGCAAAGTGACGACACCATCTTTTTTATTTGGATTAGTGCTGTTTCACTCTTACGCATAGTAAAGATGTTACAGTTGTCCTCCCCTTTCGTGCCTATACTTACACTTAATGTCATCTTAGTTTCTCGATACAATGTGCTAGAAAGAAATACCACAAACCAGTCCATGAGATCTTGTCGACAGGAAGCGCGGAGGGTAGGCTCAATATAGGTTAATATATACCTCTATGATTCGACGCAGGACGTCTTTACGTGAGATTTATGTCACACTTGACATATGACGTGACATTTATGTGTCATTCGACACAGGACGTGACATTTGACACATGATGTGACATTTATGTGACATTTGACGCAGGACGTGACAATTGTGTGACATTTATGTGAAATTCAACGCTATGGCTACAGAAAAAATTCGGCCGTTGTCTGCAAGGTGCGTAAAGTGTGCAAGTAGGTAATCACCATTCTTTAAACTGTCCACGCAAGAAACGCAGCACTAGCGTATAGTGTGTACTTTGCATGGGAAACCATCCGGCAAACTGTAAGGGCTGCATAGTATACAAACAAATACAAAAAGAAGAATTGGTATTCCTCACGTTCAAAAAAATTCAGTTAATAGTCAAACGGCTGAAATCGTAAACCAAAAACCAATCTCAAACCATTTAACGACAATAATTGTCAACCTTGAAAACAATATGGTAAAACTATTGGAGAGAATGTTAAATAATACTAGTAATATCCTTCCCACCATGATTTCCAAAAGGCACTAATGCAAACATACTTAAAATACCCGTCTATAACTCAAATGGCATCATCAAAAAAATCATTTTATCAAAATTTTTTTTCGACGAGAAGAAAATTTATATTATGCTCATATCAGAGACTCGTCTAACAGCAAAAAATTATATTAAATTTCCAAAATACATTGTTCACTACACAAAATATTCAAATGACAGTGTACACGGTGGCACAGCTGTCATTATCAAATCTAATATAAAACATCATAAGGGTCAAAAATACTTACAATCAACTAGCATTGTCACTGAAAACTGGGTAGGCAACCTTACCTTATCTGCGGTCTATTGTCCTAGCCAGTCCATCAACTTAAAACAACAATACCTATCTTAGTTCTCTTGGACAAAAATTCATCGTAGTAGGATATTTTCAAACATCATCACTTGGACTCTGGGGTAATTAAAACAAGGGGTAGACAACTGCTGAAGTCAATAACCTAAAATATACATCTACAGGAGAACTAACTTATTGGCCTAAAGAGTAAATAAAACACTAGATCTCTTATATTTGTGTGTGGTTAAAGGTATCTCTCTTAGCTACTTAGCAATAGAATCATTTTAACCTTTCACTATACTATTCTCCAATTCCAATTAAGAGTTTAACTTAGACTCCAAAGACATACTCAGAAATAAGTCTCCAGTCCTAACCAATAACCAAAAAGTATATTCCGAGGTGTACTAACAGAATAAATATCAACAAACTTGCCACTTAAAAAGAAATACAAATTGAAAACGCAGCATAACATCTTACTACTTCCTTACAAAAGGCAGGATGGAGTGCTACTCTTGGACAAACAATATGAAAGGAAAACATAAATTGTTCTGTGCAAAAAAATTGATTGGAAAGAACAGAAAACTTAGGAGAAAGTGGCAAAAAACACACGCACCTATTGAAAAAGCAAACCAGAAGACTTAACGCTCTGTTAAAATAAGAAAAAAACATAGATGCCCAAACATAATTTGGAAAATTTGACGCCCTACAAAGAAATAAAGTATTTTTTATGGAAGGCGACCAGAAAAGTAAAGGACCAAAAGACGTCATACCTCCTTTAATATGCCAAAGGTAAATGGGTAAGAAAAGATACAGAAAAATCCAAGACATTCGCAATACCTTTGAAGAGTATTTAGTCCATTTACCAGAGTAGTGTCTCCAGACCTAGAACAGGAAGAACCATTGAATTCTTTTCTTGGTGCTCCATACAAAATAGAACTACCAATCTCTAAAAGTTTAACAATAAAGAAGTAAAACATAATAAAGAATGAGATACAACCTAAGGCTCCGGGATACGACCTTATGATGAGTAAGGTTCTTCAAAAACTAACGTAAGATTATGTCAAACTCTCTTTTGCCGCTCTTTTTTACTATGAAACTTTACTGAATAAATAATTACGTGACGTCGGTCGGAAGGAAGTGAGTTCAATATTATTACTCGGGAGTTTTTGGATCTGGTGAACACGAATACTATGACAGCGATTATATCCTAGGCATCTGGTGCCCATAATGAGCCTCGTATGGAGTTTTATGACAATTCGATAATAAATAAGTACAATCTTATTAGTTCGGAGTTTTTGGGGACGCTGATCGTGAATATTTTGACGGAGATAGTCTCCGGCGCACCTAGTGACCAGAACGAGCCTCGTCTCCTTGAGTGTTATGAAAATTATATACAAAATTAGTGTGAAAAGTCGTTAATTTGGAGTTTTTGGGGTCGCTGATGACGAATACCATGATTAGGGCCAACTAGTTGCTTGGAGGTTTTTGGGACCGCTTACTAGGAATATTATGTCGCTGATGGTCTCCGAGAAACCTTGTAGTAGGGGAGGAAAGTATGCTAAATGTGCAGTCACTCGAGCGCTTTGGGGACCTATTGGGTTGTGAAGAGTAAGTCCTAAAACAAAAAAAAAGTTAAGTAAAGTTTTCCATTTTAGTGGGGACTTTCCATTTTCAATTTAATTTTCCATTTCCAACAATCGTTTTTTCCGATTATAGCGCCATCTATCCATAATTCGAAAAAATGTTTCAAATAAAAGTTACTTATTTTTACGTAAGGAATCCAAATACGCAATAAAAAATGGAGGCTCTTATTTAAAATTCTAAAGTAACCCCCCACCCCACCTCCGTGGGGTCGTGTTTGGTGCCATTTGATAGATTTTTCAAACATATTGAATAAGTGTATTTTTCAGTTTTTCCATCTGATGTTCATTTCGCGAAATATCGCGGGATTCGTATTTATTAAATTTACCCCCCACCCCTCTCCTTGGGCAGTCGTGTTTGGTATCATTCGATAGATTTTTGACAAATATTGAGCACGTATTTTTTAGTTTTTAGATCTATCGTTCATTTCGCGAAATATTCGCTTTTTTCTTGTTAAATTTTGTGACTCACCCATTTCTTTACGCCCCGCCCAAATCGTCAGATTTTTAAATATACACTGTTTTGCATGTACCTAACCTACCTTATCTTAATCTGACGATTTCGAGTTTTTCTAAGGATAGATTTTTTTTTCGGCGCCCCCCCCCTCTTAACGAACTCTCCTCTGTGTTTAGAGCCACTATATGTGGTAGAGGTACATCTACAGGGTACCAGGGTTTTCCCCATATAATAATCTGACGCGCTCGAGTTACTGCAAAAATCCCCGCTTGGGCTCCCCTACCATTGTGTCTAGGAGGGAAATTTGATACAAAATCAGTTAAACTTGCTCAGCAGGTGCAGAGACCATAGCCGTCATGATATTTTAATTCCGCGACTCCAAAAAACTCCGAGTAACGAATTTGTATTAATTTTGTATCAAACTTCCATAAAACTCCACGAGACGAGGAGCCTCCATCACCCCGAGCAGAGACTCCATCGACCCCAAAAACCATCGAGTAATGAGTTAGCACTGATTTTCAGAGGAGACCCGTCTTGAGCACTAAAAGCCTCGGAGACCATCGCCGTCATAATATTCGTGATCAGCGTCCCCAAAATCCTAGAGTAATGAGTAATTTTGTATCGAATTTTATATAAAACTCGAAATGAGATCCATTACGGGCGCCAAGTGTCTCGGAGATCATCCCCGACATAATATTAGTATTCAGTGTCCCAAAAATTCCCCGAGTAACAAGCTTGAATTGATTTTGTATCAAATATCCATAAAATTCCAGGAGACAAGGTCCATACTGAGCACCAAGTGCCCGGAGCCCACCGTCGACGTAATATTATTGTTCAGCGACCACAAAAGCCCCGAGCAATGAATGTGTGTTGATTTTGTATCCAATTTCTATAAAACTTCAGTAGACGAGGGCCATTCTAGGCAGCAGGTGTCTCGGAGACTATCACGGTCATGATATTCGCGTTCAGCGAGTTTAAAAACTCCCGGGTAGGAAAATTGAACTCATTTTCGTCAATTACTTCCGAATTATAAATATCATTTTTCATCACTTCGAAATGTATTTTGAAAAATGCATTTTCCGTGTTCAACAATGCAATTTTCATTCATCATTATTTTTGTTCGCAAAGTTGCCTAAGGCTCTTACGAATCGAATACAAAAAGTTTAATTAAGATTCATCCAACTGCAAAAAATTAGTAGGATTTAGGCTTTTTACTGCTTTATTGCCTCGCCTACTATCTAATATTTCATAATTCTGGACCTCGAAGGTAAACTACACTATGTCGACATGGTGTTGTTTTGTTTTTATTCCTTTAACTTAATCAGCTGTCCAAGAGCTTTCTAGAGGTATACTACTACACTTGGTACTAATAACCACGAAAACGAAATTACCAAAAAATAGAACACTATGTTCAAATAATTTGAGAGGTAAAAAGCGCCATGTAAACTTGGGTGTTATTACCTCCCAGTTACTAAGTGCGTGCTGATGGCAAACAACACTACATATTATGTTGACTTAGTACACTGAGCACCTAGATGCAAACGGGTTATAGGTAACTGTTCTTCTTAACAGAAATAAATCTCTTTGTTTTTATCTATTCTTTTTTTATAGTTACATAGTTGTTGTTTTTATAAAAATCGTGGTTATTAATATATTGTAATAAACAATCAACAAATATTGTGTACCTGCTCTTAAAAATTGGTGTTTCTATTTCGACTGACATTATACACATAGTTTCAAAAGTTATGCAGTTAGTTGTTTTTATAAAAATCGTGGTTATTAATACATTGTAATAAACAATCAACAAATATTGTGTACCTGCTCTTAAAAATTGGTGTTTCTATTTCGAATGACATTATACACATAGTTTCAAAAGTTATGCATCACTTAAAATTATGCTAAATTTAAAAAAATTATAAAAGAAACAGAAATAACAAGTTTAAAAACAAAAGATGTAGATCTTTGAAACACACTCAGTGATCAAAAGATCCAAAGTTAATGGTTTAACGACCACTCGTACGAAATGGTGGATGTGTGAATTGTTCGTAAGGGGACTTTTCCACATTCTCTATTTCATCTGTTAGAAATAACAAGTATTATTAAATGTTATTATTTTGTTGAGCCACAATATGTCAGCTACAAATTGACAACATTGTTGTTAATTCTGTTTTCTTTAAAGGGTCAATAAATACATATTGGTTCATTAATAATAATGCTCTATTTGTGATAAAATATAGACAATTAAATGGACAACCAAACAACATACCTTCTGTCTGGTACATACAAAAACCTATTTAGTATTACAATGGTATTACCTCATAATCATAATAACCATTTTTTTAAATATTTTATAGTGCGTTCAATAATTTGACCAGAGACTGTATTGTACACTACGGAAAAAACAGAATTTGTTCAGATTGTTATCAAATGTTTAACACCTGATGTTAGCGTTTAGTGAAGCGTTTTAAAGAATTCTTCAACTCACTTTTATTTTGTTTTTATAATACAGCTTGATAATTTTACATTATATTTTTCAGCCAACTTTTGTGAATTTAAACCAGACTTTTCACTTTCTCAGCTATGTATTATATTTTTATTATGTTTCTTAGCGACAAAGGTTTCCTATTTTACGACAGATTCTTCTAGATTCTAGACCTTTAAGAACTTTGTGTTTGCCGACACCGACCCCAATTTTTATGCAGGTTATTTTTAATCTCATTTTAGATAAATAAGATAATTAATAAAATAGTATTGGGTATTTCGCAATATTGGGTATTATCAACAAATACCTATAGAAAAATATTTGGGCCGATATTAACTGGTAAATTTCGACTGAAAGAGATTATTTGGTCGCGACCGTATTATATAAATGGCCGTTAGTACAGGTTGCCGATTTTGACAGGTGGCCGTTAGCACAAGTTTTGCTGTAATAACATTTAACTAAAATACAAATTTGTTTCATGAGAAGTACCTAGCCAATTTTTTGGGCTTAAATACCTTTAAATTCATTAAACATTTTTTAAGTATAGTTCAAACCTATCAGAGGTAAACTGCACTATGTTACTGTAAATTACCATTAATTACAGTAATTAGGGCAAATTTTAACATTTTATTAGTTGAATTGTACAAACTAGTTATATGATATAATTAAAATACGATCACATTGTCTTTCAGACCGAAAGATACCTAATTATAGGATATATAAGATTTTTAAAACATTCAGAGGTAAGCTGCACTATGTCACTGTAAAATACCATTAATTACAGTAATTAGGCAAATTTTAACGTTTTATTAGTTGTGTTGTACAAACTAGTTATATGTTATGATTAAAATATGATCACATTGTCTTTCAGAGCGAAAGATACCTAATTATCGGATATATAAGATTTTTAAAATATTCAAACTGCTCTACTGAAAAGTTGCTTAAAATGACATAGTGTAGTTTACCTCCGAAGTCCAGAATTGATGTTTTAACTAATTCTTTATTTTCTTATAGATGTCGACATGAGGTTCCTGTCTCCCTACCGCCTCTCTCCAAGCAACAGTTTCCTTGTGCAAAGCGCGCCGATCTCCAGAGTGCCCTCACTTGAACCACTGTTTAAGAAGGAACCCAGTACAACGAACGGTCAAAAGACAAGTCTGAATCAAAACGATTGCAAAATTCAAATTGAGGATTCATTTATGGAGAAACCGTACAAAGAGCTTAAGCCGTCCAAAGAGTCTAAGTCCCAGAAAGAGTGTAAGGCTCAAAAAGAAGAAGCGAAGCGGAAAATAAGTGCCATAAATGCCGTCAAAAGGCAGTCTGATATACTCGAAGAAAAAGAAGAGGAAGAAGAGCAAACAAGTGTGACAGAAAATTTAATTTAAGTTTTAATTGTAGGAAAATAAATTATTTTTATAGTTTCTTAGCAATTTTTACTTTTTCTTATTCTGTGATGTTATTTATTGAACTTTCGATGACCGTCGTAATGAATGAAGTAATGAAGCTTAAAATAGGACAAAACCTCGCAATTTTTACAGAATCAATAGATTTGCTTGAAAATTTGAGAATAAGTAGTGGATAGTCCAAGGATCAAACTCTACATGATGCCGAAAAACGCTTTTACCATGGGGGTGGTTGCCACCCCATCTGGGGGGTGGAAATTTTTTATTATAGTTTGACCACAAAAGTTGGTAAAAACATTCATTATAAGCAAAAAACGTTCTATATATTTTTGTGATAAAATTAATAGTTTTCGATTGATTCTCTATCGAAAGTGTTAGTTTTAAATCGAAAAAATCAATGTTTTTAATGTTTTCTGCTAATAACTCCAAAAGTTTTCGTTTTATCAAAACAACTTTACTTAACAACAATGTAGCTTTTGAAAACATAAACAAAACCTTTTTCTTTTAATTTTCTTTAAGACCAATAGTAATCGAGCTATACTTTATTATATATTAGCTCTTCTTCGTCAAATGCTAAATACTGTAGTTTCAAAGTCAAAAGATGGGAAAACTATGTATTTGTCGAGGATAACTTATTGAAACTAATTTAAAGTACCTATTTAAAAACATCTATCTGCAGAAATAGAAAAAAGTCTCAAGCTCAAAAATTAAGTGACTTATAATGAAAAGAATGTCAGTCCCTATTTTTTCAGCGAAAAAGTGATCGGAAGCAACCGCCCCAATCACCACTCTAATTAAAATTAGTCATTGACCTTAATAGGTGTTCTTTATTTATGTATTATTAATAGGTTCTAGAAGTTTGACCGGCCTAGAATGATTGATTTAAAAAAAAATGGAGTTACAAACGAATAACGAATTTTTGTAGTTTGGAAAAAAATGGCTTTTTCTTCAGAAATAAATACTCTTCATTTATCTCTGCGAACTTGTAAGTATTTGTTTAACTCGGTAAAATGCTGCATCGTAACCATCTTGATAATTAAAATAATCTTAACTACATACGTAATGACGGAATAACTTTTTATTTTTCATTGAACCTATTATACTACTATATTTATAGTCATTTGGCATCATTATTGATTCGGTGCCCTGCACTGAGCTACCAATATCTTCTTCTTTGGTATTAACCTCCCCCTCAGATAAAAAAAAATGTGTGTGTACTTTGTACGCACGTAAGAAGTTTTACTTCTATTATAATATAATCTAACTCCATGTTATGATTTCAACGAAATCAATATACAGTGTGTCTGCGTAACTTGGAACCATATGGGAAACTTTTTTAATATCAATTTTACGAAAAAAAGATATTCTTTATAAAATGCTCTGCATAGCCTAAAACCTAAGATGAAATCATCAGATATAACATTTTATCAATGGTATACGAGGTATGTCAAAAAATATTAATTTCGCTCAAGAGTAAAGTGCCTTTATATTTCACAATATCGAAAATTGTCATTGAGAAATGATTGTAATTCAAAATTATGTTATAATCTGCATTTGCACTCTTCTAATTGAAAATTTTTTTTTGAAAATTTTCCTCAAATCACGGACACCCAACATCATTTTATTTATGATAGCTCCGTTATTGTTAATTTTACGAAATAAAGTTATTCTTTATAAAAAGTTTTTCATAGTCTCGTAACCAAAATAAAATTATAAGATATTAAATTTTGTCAATTTTATACGAGGTATGTCAAAACATATGAATTTCGCTGAAGAGTAAAGTACCTTTATTTTTCACAATATTGAAATTTATTATAAAAAGTTGTTCAGAATTAAAAACTATGTTTCAATATGCAATGGCATCCTTCTATTTGAAATATTGTGAACTATAAAGGTATTTTACTTTTGAGCGAAATTCATATTTTTGACATACCTCGTATAGAATTGAAAAACAATTGATATCTTATGATTGCGTCTTAGTTTTTTGACTTTTCAGACATTTTTATAAAGAATAACATTTTTCGCAAAATTAATAATAACGGAGTTATCATAAATAAAAATTATGTTGGGTATCCGTAATTTGAGGAAAATTTTCAAAAAAAATTTCAATTAGAAGTGTGTAAATGCATATTATAACATAATTTTTAATTACAAACAACTTTTCTTAATAACAATTTTCGATATTGTGCAATATAAAGGCACTTTACTCTTCAGCGAAATTCATATTTTTGGACATACCTCGTATATTATTGATATGTTTCTTTTCATGAGCATTTTTCAGTGCGTCACAAATGATAGAAATAAAGGTAAGTCCGTGATAATATACATTTTAGTGACATGACATTTTAGTTAAATCTGACAGTTGTCACATTTTATTTGCAATTTTGCATAAAATCAAATCAATTGTGTTTATTGCATTTATAAAATGGTATTTTCTTTGATTTGTTTAGTCTTATATTCGAAAAATTGTACAGATTATATTCGAAGATATATTATATAATTCGAAAATAATTTTTTTTTCGATTATAGCGCCATCTATTGACAACTAGAATAAATGTTATAAATGTCACCGACGAAATGTAATCACCGACGTGCGTTTTCTTCTGTCACGTGCAATTTAATGCGTTAAAAAGAAATCGAAAAACTGTGACGCACTGAAAGATCCTCATGAGAAAAAGCATAAAATTTGATACGTGATGATTGCATCTTAGGTTTTAGACTATGCAGAGCACTATATGAAGAATAACTTTTTTTCGTAAAATTGATATTAAAAAAGTTTCCCATATGGTTCCAAGTTACGCAGACACCCTGTATATCTACTTTAAACAGTTTTTTATATTGAATTTAAATATTAAACTAATTTTAGAAAGAACTAAAAGAATACCAAATATTTAAAAAAAAATGACTTTGTCCGGATTTGAACGGAGGACCTCTCGATCCGTAGGCGAATGCTCTACCGATGAGCTACCACGTTGTGTATACATACGATCATTTCTCGGACATAATTACAATCACGGTGACATATAGATTAATTGAAAATAAACATTTTCAATAATACTTATTACGAGGAAGACAAATCTACAGACACAAAAATTATAATAAATATATTTACTAAAAACACTAATAATATATTCTTTTCACGCACATCTTATTTGGCTACATAACTTATAGACGGAGAGGCAGCGCGGGAAAATCTCTCTGAATTTACTAAAGCTAGTTTTTTCACAGTTGATTACCGTGATTGTGTAGAGAAACATACTGCGGTCGGTCAAACGAAGCGTAGAACAGGTGGTACTGACAGCTTGTCAAAGTTGCTTACCTGCGGAGGTAATTAAATCCATTTACTAACGCTGAAAATCAGTACACACATTCTAAATTGAATATAAATAAAAGTTATTATAGTCGGTCAGCTGTATGACGGGACAGAGCCAGTCGGTCGGCCCCAATGAATGTACAGGATTATTCACTATATTTTGACCCCCTTGTAAACTGCTTTATTTACAGAATTAGAAAAAAATGTAAAATACAAAAGTTATTGGATTTGTTAATTATGATTTTTTGACATATATATCGTAATAGTGACATCATCCATCTGGGTGTGATGACGTAATCGACTATTTTTTTAAATGAGAATAGGGGTTTTACAATTTTAACTATTTAATGGGAAATAAGCCACAATATTATTAAAAAATGATTTTTATTATCAATCCTACAACATTCACAAGAAATAATATGAGGAAAATATCAATACCATACATAAAAGGACTATCCGAGAAGCTTAAAACAATAGGAAATAAATTCAACATTTCAACAACATTCAAAACAACCAACACATTGAGATCTATTCTATCTAAAACTAAACCTAACAATGAACAAGAAAGGACAAAGAATTGTATTTATAAAATACCTTGTGAATGCGAACAGTTTTATATAGGTGAAACATCAAGACCATTAAACGTTAGAATAAGTGAACATCAATCTTATATTAAAAATAGAGAATTTGATAGATCTCAAATATGTCAACACGCATGGGATAATGAACATAGAGTTCAGTGGAGAGATTCAAGTGTAGTCCTGAAAGAAACAGATAGTAAAAAGAGAAAAATCAAAGAAGCGGCTCTAATTATGCTAAACGAAACCAATTGTGTCGCAAATTCCTCGGTGGAATGCAGTAGGATGTGGATACCCATACTGAAAGAGGAAGTCAATAGAAAGAAAATACCACAATTAGTAAGTCAATAGTCGAGTTAGTACATATTTTATATTTTAGTATTACTTATATATCCATGTATTATTGATATTATTTATAATTTAAACAAAATTATAGTAAAGTCAGAATTTGGTATTAATTTTGAGAGTAAATTAAATGTAAGACCAAATACTTACGATGTCGGGATAGTATCACGAGGTTTTTCCTGGTTTTCCCTCGTGATTTACTATGAGATCTCCAACGCGAGAATTTTAATGTCACCGTTGCATGTGGTTGTCTTTTTAAAGACAGATCACATGCTATGATTTTTTTGTGACGGATATTCTTGAGTTGGGGTTGATTTCAAGTAATCGAATGAACTATCTTTCAGTAAAGTCGTCCCAGGAACGCAACTCATAAATATTGGCAACATCATTTTAAAGTCTTCTACTTTAAAATATATCATATGTATCTGAATTGCCGATATAAATGAGTCAAATTAAATAAATTATTAGAAGAATTTTTTTACTAAGCAACAACATTTTTGTTTATGTTAGTAGTATTTTGTATTTTGACAACGGCACCCGATTTGGGCGTCGAAACGTTAATAAAAATCATTTTTTAATAATATTGTGGCTTATTTCCCATTAAATAGTTAAAATTGTAAAAATGCCACAAGAAAATAGCTTCAGAACAACATTGAGAATAGGGGTCGTGTGCTAGCTCATTTGAAAGGTTTTTCAATTTTCTATGCAGTAATATAAATATTAAGATCATTATTTATACAGGGTGTCCAAAAAAAAATTTTGAATTATTAAGTGAACAATTATTTTAATTAAAAGATTTTCTTTATATAAGCTAGCATACGACCCCTATTCTCATTTAAAAAAATAGTCGATTACGTCATCATGACCAGATGGATGACGTCACTAGTACGATATATATGTCAAAAAATCATAATTAAAAAATCGAATAACTTTTGTATTTTACATTTTTTTCTTATTCTGTAAATAAAGCAGTTTTCAAGGGGGTAAAAATATAGTGAATAACCCTGTACATTCATTGGGGCCGACCGACCGGCTCTGTCCCGTCATACAGCTGACCAACTATAATATCTTTTATTTATATTCAATTTAGAATATGTGTACTGATAAATGTACTGTGTGCCTTAGTAAATGGATTTAATTACCTCCGCAGGTAAGCAACTTTGACAAGCTGTCAGTACCACCTGTTCTACGTTTCGCTTGACCGGCCGCAGTATGTTTCTCTACACAATCACAGTAATCAACTGTGAATTAACTAGCTTTAGTAAATTCAGAGAAATTTTTCAGCGCTGCTTCTTGGACTATTAAAAGATGTAGCGACTAATACCATACTGTCGGTGTGCGCATGCGCCCAGAGAAATAAAAATTCACCCTCGTGCCTAAGGAAATATAAGTTCAAAAATCATACTCAGAACTGCTGTCGTTAATGGAACAATGGGCATCAGATTCTGAAGAGAACTGTTCTTTGGGGTCCTTCTTGTTCTTTTTTACCATCCTAGTAGGAAAAAGGTATTTTTATTTAAGAAGCTTCTGTCTTTCCAAGTCTCGTGTTGGCTTTTCAACTAGTTGTTTTTTTAACTTCTTCCTTTTGCAAGTGCTCTTGGTAGGTGTTGAAGTCAGAAATTGTGTTTTCAATCCTTTTCTAATACGCTTCTTTTTGATTTGTATTTTAGTTAGAGAAATTATATGTAAGAAGTTGCTATTTAAGTCTGGAGACAAAATTGATCTCCTCTCATGTAGACGGTGTAATTTCAGATTGGGACTTATGTGATGCATAGTGATCTGCTCCAGAGAGATGTATCATCTTGAAGTGGGCGGTTGATACTAAGGGACATGTGAGCGGCCGTGGAGTAACGGCATAATCGCTGGCCTCATACGCCAGTGCACGTGGGTTCGAGCCCTGCCAAAGACAAACCATTTTCATTTCCAATAATGACACGAGCCGTCTCACCGTGACTCGGACAGCACGTTAAGCCGTCGGTCCCCCTGGGCTAGTGTACATCGGCACTAGTTACTTAAAACAGTGTTAAAGATGTAAATGGCGCCGGAACTGTCCGAAAGGATCTCCCCGGCAAAAATGCCATACGATATTATATACTAAGGGACATGTTCTGAATGATAAAGCAAATCTTCTAACTGATTTTCGTCATTATTAAATATTAACTTTAGATCATCTTCACACGGCTCTTCATCCGGTGGTTAATATGATGGAAAATCAACATCCGAGAAAGTATTTAGTTACTTTCATAAATTAGTTCAAATTCGTTTTTAAACGATTTCACAACATTGTAAACCCTAAGTGTTTCTCCTGAATTAGATACATCCCAGTTTTCTAGAGATGCATGATAATAAGCCTTTAGCGAGCAGATAATTCACCGATACAGAGGTTGTGCTTTGTGACTGCTGTGAGGTGAAATGGTAAGCATCTCAACGTTATTTAATTTTGCAAAACTTACCACCTTCAAATTCTTGTGAGATAAATGATTATCTAAAATCAGCAAAATTGGGTTCTCTTTGCTTGTATATTATGTAAGTAAATGTATATTTTTGAAAGTGTGTTAGCTACTTTTATTACTCATATGTCATCAGCTACAGACATGTCATATCCTAATGAACCGCCCTTAATTAAAAATGGTTTCATACTTCCCTATTTTTCGTGAGTAGATAAATAAGAAGGCACAAAATTTCCCAGATGAATGACTTCACACACAACCGTTGCTACTATTTTGGCAACGTGTCTTCTTCCTGTTTGAGCTACGTGTCTTGGAAGGATATTCGTAATATTTTGAACTCCCATTTCGTCTATATTATAAAAATATGATTTAAACCAAAGCTTTCTTTATAAAAGTCTCTAAACTAGCAAAATGTTAGTTGAACCTTGTTGAACCCTCTCACTGGTCCTAGCATCACGTGTTCTTCGGAATATATTTCTTTCCATAAAATTACGACAAAAATCTCTTCCTGCAAGCATTGTCTCGAAGAAAAATGTATGGGAAATATGAAGAAGAAATCCAACAACCTCGTGTAGATATAAAGCGAAAATGGATGAAAAATATGAAAAGTACGATGTAAAGGACGATGATATCAGTGAGAACGAAATAAATGTTTCCCCATATACGCATGATCTTATCTCCATAAAAAATAAAAAACTAAAATACCACGGATCTTCAAACAATATTTTAACACTAAAACAAATTTGCTGGCATATTACATCAATAAATAACTATAAAAATATATTTCGGTTACTTTATACGACTAATCAAACATCCTTATTAAACAAATATCCTGTTTTTATTTCAAACCACTTAATAAAAATATCAGATCTAATTTAGAAGGAAAAACTGTTTAGTGTATCAGATTTAATAAAATGGTTACTGGTCAAATCGACAAAACTATCAAAAGAGTTAAAAGAAAAGTGAATAATTTAAAAAGGTGAGTATACCTATGGTATATGTTATACCTACATAGATTAATTATAATTAATAATTATCTAGAGAAAAACCCAAGATCTTCTTTGCAGACTTCTGTAGGTATTCCTGTCCAGCCATCTACTTAAATATTGTGTTTTATTTTGTTTCTACTTATTTATTTATTTAGCATATTTATTTAATTCCTTGCTTACAACATTATTCCAGAAGAACTGACGCCTTCACAAACTTTCTTTATATATTTGCTCAGCAAGTATGTAGATAAAGAAAGTTTTTAAATCTTCATTACCTCTACTACAATTTTTTTAGCTAATAATCATTTGTGTTTTATTACTCTTATGGTAAGAACTAATTTGTTTGACAGTATTTTTATCCTAGAAATTGGAGTAGAAATAATATGTCTAAATTTAAAGTATACCTAAGTACTCTCATTTTGGATATTTCCTGGACTCAGGTAAAGGTTAAATACTCAGGCAAATGCCCATTTATAAAAGCCCTATCCGCGGAGTATTTACCTTCACCAGATCACCAATCCACCAGTACCCTTCACCAGTTTCTACATCTTTACTACCATTTTTTTTAGCTAATAATCATTTTATTACTCTTATGGTAAAAACTAATTTGTTTGACAGTATTCTTATCCTTGAAATTAGAGTAGAAAGGGAATATGTTTAAATTAGCATTAGTACTCTCATTTTGAACATTTCCTGGACTCAGGTAAGTGGTAAATACTCGGGCAAATGTCCATTTATAAAAGTCCTATCCACGGAGTATTTACCTTCACCAGATCACTATTTAGAACAATATTGATTATTACGAGTATGTTCCGTAGTAAGATAACGTCACATTCATTTCAGAAAGCTTAAACCAAATGGACAATGGTACAAACTATTAGTTTGAAAGAATAATTTTTTATGTTAAATTTATATTTACAATTTTTACAATTTAATATTTATTTTTTATGGGAAATAACCACAATTTTAGAAAAGGTGTTTATTTTTGGCGATTCGATTTGCACTTCGGAAATCATTCTAACGTATTTTGAGAATAATTCCCAAGGTGTAATTGCCATAATGGTACCTAAATTAATTAAAATGCCAAAAGAAAAAGCTTAAGAACAATATTAATTTTTTATTATCCAAATATATAATATTATGTTAGGTTAAACTCTAATATTAGGATTTTAACAGAGCTGACTGTTATATTTGTATTATTATATTTGTATGTATGACTGTTATATACATTATATTTGTATGATTGTATGATACAAATATACACATTCTACTATTTTAGAAAGCCGTATGGTCCAAATTCAGTCTCTACAAATTTGAAACCGAGAGCTATCTTAAAAGATGGCGATTACAACATCATCCAACCTAAATTCCGTTGGAGATATCTGCACTATGTGAGAGATACTTTCACCAGCTTAGTGGACGCTGAATGGAAATGGACGATACAAGTAATGGTTCTCGGATTTACTGGATGCTGGATCAGTTTTGCATTGCTTTGGTGGTTGATAGCGTTCGTGCATAAGGATCTCCACGATGAACACTTGCCACCAATGCAATCAGATAATGGTAAGATATAGTGATCGCATCGCCAAAAATATAATAGCGCCGATATACTTCGCTATCTTTTCTTTAACTGAAGTTTTAACAAAAAAGACAAGAAAAACGACAAAGAAACGACAAAGAAAAAGACAAAAAAGACAATAAAGTTTATTTATCTGTGTTTAACTTTAGTTGATTTGTAATTTTTAGTCATTTTCGATTATTTTTATTTATCCAAAAAATTTAAAATGTCAAGAGTTCGCGGTCATTTGCAATTTCGTCATTTACACGACTTCGGGAAGCATGAAAGAGGCCGGTTTTAATTTACAGGAATTTTCACAAAGAGTTGAAACTGATCCATCAACGGTGTTAAGAGTTTGGAGGAAATGGTGCAATGATGAGAATTATCGGCGTCGTGTTTTGTGCAAGGTAAGGCCGTGATTTGCAACATCTTCTTGTTCTCAGAAATACACAGCACAGTGTGCATAAAGTAAGAGATGATTTAGATACAGCTAGAGAAAGGGTAGTCTCATGAAGAACAGTTAATCAAAGATTATTGGAAGGGGACTGAGAGCATACAGTCTGCTTTTGGTGTTAGATTTGACACCATAGTTCGACGCTTAGAATGGGGCAGAGCTAGGCAGAACTGGCATGGCCAATGGAATTTTGTCTGATTCGGTGATGAATCTGTATTGTGATCGGATGGCTCTGATGGGCGCACAAAGGTAAGAGTTTTCGAGGTGAGAGACGAAATATAGAATTGGATGTTGAACGTCATACTGCAAGACAACCAAGCATTATAGTATGGGGTGCTATATGTTTAGGAAACAGATCACCTCTAGTTTCTATTAACGGCACTTTGATAACTCGACGATATATTGGTGAAATACTGCAAACGGTCTTACATCCCTACCTAGAAACCATTCCAAATGCAATCTTTCAACAGGATAACGCAAAACCTCATATTGCCATCAAACTATGCAGGGGCGGCCCGTCGGGGTAGGCAAGGTAGGCGCCGCCTACCCTCTTCAAATGTAATACAATAATATAAATTATTAATATAAATTACTTATTTCAAAATTGTAATTTATAAATTTTGACACAATACCTAAAATAAAATAGCAAAAATTATCCAAATTATTTTTAAAAATATCCAAAAAATTTTCTCCGTAGTTATAATTATTGTACGCTCCTTTTAGTATCAGTAGTACTGTATAAGATTCTATATTCTTCCTTGGTCAGGCACTTGAAAACGTAGCCTGAAATAGAACGACGCCAACACCGAATTGACGTGCGATCTCTCTCTGTTTACGCGAGCCAGGCCTGCTGCAGGTCTGCTGGTAGCGACTGTATTCTACGATTTTGAAAGGGCTGATAGGCACAGAGTCTTATAGCCGGACCTACAAAATTTTATCAGTTGCTTCTCTTGTGTCTTGTGAAACTGTTTTAAATAATTGTTTTTTGATTTTGGCTGTTATTAGTAGGTTAAGTATTGAATAAAACTAGTTAGGACAATTTAAATTTGTTTATGAAAACTGAATAATAAACAGGTAAATTTGAGATCGGTCTATTGAAGGGCATTTTAGTTTTATAATAATTTAGTAATAATTCACCAACGACAAATAAATCTGTGAATAGTTATTTGTCAGTCGTCCATTATATTTTTATTGTGTTTCAATACAATTTGGATAATTTAAAGTTAAACTGACGAATTGTGTTATTAGATTATATAGATAATTAAAAATTTAAAGCCAGGTTAATTGTTAACTTATCAATTTATTCGAAGAGTAAATTATTATTTGATACATAAATAAAATAAGTAATATTTGACGTTGTTGAAACGTAGGTGTGTTAGTTTTATTGGTGGAAAAACTTTAGTCATCGAATATGAATATTTTAAACGATGTAATATGCAGTTTGATCGAGACGCCTTTTTCAAGGCGCCAAAATCAAGAAAGATCAGAAATTATTTCAATGGGCCGGCCTTTACCAAATTTAACAATTTTATCCACAGATAAGACAAAAGACAATCGACCATTTTCGAGATCGTTTAAAACAATATGGTATGAAAATCATAAATGGCTAAGCGGAAGCTATTTTAAAAATTCACTTTTCTGTTGGCCTTGTCTGCTGCTCCCAAATTTGAAGCAAAATGTTTGGGTGAGTCAGGGATATTCAGATTTGAAAAATTTATCAGCTAGTGTAAAAAAACATGAATCTTCGAAAGAACATTTAAACAATTGCTTAGGTTTAAAACGGTTAGAAAAAAATAAACAAACTATTGACAGTGCTTTAGCTGGACAAATTTCTCTATCTAATAAGATATATAATGAAGAAGTTGAAAAAAATTGAAGAAGTTGAAGAAATTGATGTTACAATTCTGTTAGTAAAACAATAACTTGCATTTCGCGGTCGTGATGAGAGCCATAATTCTTCAAACATGGGTAATTTTAAAGAAATTTTTAATTTAGTAGTTAAACGCGATCAGGAAATCCAGGATCATGTTAAAAAATAGAAGGGGTGTTCAAGGGTTTGTCAAAAACAATACAAAATGATTTAATAGATTGCCTTGCCGATTACGTAAAAAATGAAATTTCAACAGAAATTAATGAAAGGACGATACTACTGATATAACCGAAAAATCACAGTGTACTTTAACAATCCGTTTTGGTAACAAAGTTGGTCAGGTAACAGAAAGATTTTTAGGGTTTTTTTATGTTAGCGAGAATAGATCTGCAGACGCTCTTTATAGTTTAATTTCAAACGTGCTTGAGCCATATGATTACAAAAATAAATTAATTGCTCAATTTTACGATGGTGCAAGTGTAATGGCTGGCTCTTTAAACGGATTACAATCAAAAATTAAAGTAGATGCTCCAAAAGCAATTTTTACACATTGTTGCGCTCATAGATTACATTTAGTATTGAAAGACGGCTCAAAATGTATTACAAATTGTAGGATATTTTTTGTCGCCTACCCGAAGTATATGTTTAGCCTACCCGCATACTGAGGTCACGAGCCGCCACAAACTATGTAGTTCATACAAGAATCTGATGTAGAGACTTTGGAATGGCCATCAATATCAGCTGATTTGTCACCCATCGAAAATGTGTGGGATATGGTAGGTCGAAACCTAAATCGTTTGCCACGTCCTCCAGCAAACTTAGAAGACCTGTGGCATGCCATATGAACAATACGTATGCGTATTTCGCAATATGATATACACCACTTAATTTGATCACCACCCCAAAGAGTAACTGAGTGTACAGAAAAATAAGGAGGAGCCACTCATTATAATTTTTTTGTCGAAAATGACATTGCAAAATTTGTTTATAATGTTATGAGATAATAAGAATATTATAAATATTTAAATTTGTCCTTCTAATTGTTGCATTTTTTGGCCATCAGTGTACATAAAAGAAGATGGGTCTAGGACGTTTCATCGCGGCCAGTTCATCGCCGCCGTTTCGATGCCGCCAGTTTATCGCCGGCCGATTCATCGCCGGTCGTTTTGATGCCGCCGGTTCATCGCCAGTCAGTTAATCGCTAACTGATATATTTCCGAATTTTCGACAGTTACATTTATTATTTATTTTTAGTATTAATTAGGAATTTTAGGAAATGCGAGATATGACCATTCCCGTTGCCATACTTAATCTTTTAATAGACTTTTAAACTTTTATAATATAAAATATAATTTAACACTACAAATTTAATACTGTTTAGTATCAAATTTAGGGGAAGTAGAAGTAGAACAGTAAATTAATATAATAATATTTTTTATCTATTAATTTGTCATAAGTTTTGAACTGAATTTAACGTCGTGTCGTGTCATCTCCCATAATACAAGATCAACTAACTAACTGGCGATGAAACGGCCGGCGATGAAACGGCCGGCGATGAAACGGCCGGCGATGAAACGGCCGGCGATGAAACGGCTGGCGATGAAATGGACTGGCGATGAACCGGCGGCATCGAAACGGCGGCGATGAACCGGCGGCGATGAAACGTCCCATTCCGAAGAAGATAATATATTTTAACGACTCTCTATAGAACCATGTTTAGAATACGGATTTTAGTTTAAAAGTTTAAAGGCAGAAATTAATTAATTTTACATTTTCCAATTGTATTCTCAAACACATTTAAAAAAATAATGTTTTTATTTAAAATATTTCATGTTTTTAGGTTGGACACCTTGTGTTTTGAACATTTATGGTTTTCATTCCTGTTTCCTATACTCTTTAGAAACGCAGTCCACAATTGGGTACGGCTCAAGAGCTATAACAGAAGAGTGTCCCGAAGCTATATTTCTAATGTGTGCTCAATGTATTATTGGCACCTTCATAGATTCTTTCACAGTTGGAGTACTCTTTGCTAAACTTACAAGACCTAGACTTACTGCTTACACTGTACAATTTTCAAAAAATGCAGTTGTATGTTTGCGAGATGAGGAGTATTGTATGATGCTGAGGATAGGAGATTTAAGAAAAAGTCATCTTATAAGTAAGTACCTAAAGAAAACAATTAGAAGAAAAATTGAATCGTTTACTGGAAAACGTCAAAAATCAATTTATTCTGTTCAAAACAAAACTAAAACGAAAAAGTACCAGAATGTTACTCATAAAGATATGATTTTAAGATCAGATATAGTTAATGCAGCACAGTTTTAACAAAGTAACCAAAATACCAAAATCATATTTGAGGCTTTATACAGATTATTGATACACCATTTTATTGATTCGTGCTGTTAGTACCAGAGTAGTTAACAATTTTTAATTAGACCAATTTATATTTCACCTGAACTAGGTCATCTAGTCTCATTCCGTCTCAATATGTTCATATAAGTTAATATTATTTTTTAGGTTCAAGTGTAAAAGCCTTTTTGATCCATACAAAAGTTACCAAAGAAGGAGAAAACCTTAACGACTTTGAAACAGAGCTGGAAGTACAATGTGATGATAGTGGTAGTGATCCATTATTGCTATGGCCTATTACAGTCATCCATAAAATATCAGAGAACTCACCTTTCTATAACTTTTCTGCCAGTGAAATGCTTAATGAAAAGTTCGAAATAATTGTCATTTTGGACGGTACGATCGAAAGTACCGGACAAAACACACATGCAAAGTCTAGCTACTTAGAAAACGAAGTGCTATGGGGACATACGTTTGAAAATATGTTGTATTACAATGATGAAATGGAAAGTTATGAAATTAACTATAAGTATTTTGATAAACTGAAGACTTTTCCGATGCCTATATGTTCTGCAGCTGAGTTTGACAAAATTCAAAATGGTAGGTCTATTTTCCGACTAAAATGAGATATTCACATTATCATAAAGAATAGAAGAATACTATACTAAAATCACAATGAAGATGCACTAGAAATAAACAAACCAAGAAAATGCTATTGTAAATCCCAAATCATGATCTAAAAAGTTTACACATTTTAAATCATGATTCGGAAGTGCTCCGCAAAACATTCAATGTGTCTTGTTTTGTTTATTTCTAGTGTATCTTTATTGTAATTTTAGTATAGTATCTACCACTATAGTTGTTTAGAATTTATCCATATTAAATATATTTTATTTTAGAAACTTCTAAACAATCTGATCTTATTCTCTTAAAACAACCAGGAAAGATTGAAAGAACAAAAAAGCATTTAAGAATTTTAGAAGATAACATAAATAACTCAATGAGATCAATTTCCTTTGGTAATATACAGGAATACCAAGAAAACAGTCATGAAATTATCTCTGAACCTACTCATCAGAAGAGATCATCTACTCCACCATTCCCAGTCGATTGGGTTTAAATATGGTTATATGTATTTATTAATCGTCTTTGTTGTAAAATTAATAAATGTAATGCATGAAAATTGTTGTTCTGTATGTCCTATACTTAAAACACCGTTTATTTCACCTTTTTCTATGCATTAAATAATTTCTTATGGTTTTGTGGAATAATAATAATAATATCCTATGGCTTTTTCGCAGAAGAGATCCTTTCGGACAGGTTACGGCGCCACTAACTCTTCAACCCTGTTTGAAGTAGCTTGTATCGAGCACACTAGCTCAGGGAGACCGACGACGGCTTAGCGTACCCTACGAAAAGCGATGAACGACTCGTATCACTTTTAGAAATGAAAATGTTGCTGTTAAGATTCTAACTCATGCGCTCTGGCTTAAGAAGCCAGTATCTTGCTGCTGAGCTACGGCCGTTCACGGTTTTATGAAGTAAAAAAAGGTAAAAAGTGGTAAATAGAAGTTTCGTATAAATAACTTTAAATACTTCACGCTTATCATAAGCTAAAGCTTGATTAGTGTAATTCTTTCAAATTCTGGTTGGAAACAAAATACTGAGTTCTCCATCATATAAAAAAGAAGACTTGGCTTGCCTACGACAATGAGGTTATTGAGGCCTGTCACGTCATTACTTTAGCAGGTTATACTATGAAATCTAACAGAAGTAACAGGAATAGAAATCTACTGTTGTACCCCAACACGCCGAAAACGTGTTATCAATATCTTTGCCTTTATCCCTGTGCGGGGTTAGCTTCCCTAATAAGTTTCTATCTTGGGTCATACCAATATCAATCCTCTTTGCAGAATCTCCTGCCTTAGCATCTTTCAATGTGTTAATTGGTATTCCTCCTGGTACTCCTTTCCTAGTAATTTGCAAATCAGCAATTCTTCGTACTGGGTGACTGATTAGCATCTCGACGTTGAACATGCCTGAACAACCTAAACCTAAACCTTCTCAGTTTGACATCTATTGATACCACACCTACACTTCCCCTAATATACTTATTCTTAATTTTATCCTTTTTTGTCACACCACTCATTCATATGAGCATTCTCATTTCCGTCACATGCACAATTTGTGCTGTCTATAGGAACAATCCCATATAACAATGATGTTCGCATCATGTTCAAAGCATATACTACCAATATTCGTATATATTCTCTTTAGTATATGCGTAGTACAAGCATAGCATGAACCTTAAAAAACATTCTAAATTTCATGTCTTTGCATACACTTCAAAGAATATTCTCGTACCGAATATACTGAGCACATTCGTGTACGTAGTATCTCGGAATATTCGTAAAACTATATTCTTCACACATACTTATAAGTACTTTTAAAATATCTTATAATTTGTAAGTATATGAAGAATGTTATTAGCCTTATATATTATTAACTTCGTTATTTTTAGAATAATTAATAAAATGTATGTATGTATTTGGCCGAATTCATTTCTTAAAATTATTTGAATTGTATGGTAAAAAAGTTGAAACATTAATTGTATTAACGTTTATTATTAAACATTCGTTTTCATAATTGGAATGAGTTTACCATGAGGTTTTTTACATCCTTGGAATTTAGGTACATTCAACTCAATATGGGCCATTCCAACACCAAAACGTGCCAAAACCCACAGCCAAAGGCTTTGGTGTTGCCAACTGTCGAGTAAGCTTTTCCCTCGACTTATCTTAAAAAGTCCCACTTTTATGAAAGAACTCCCTCCTGTTTACAAAATCTGAGAAAATATGTTTAATTATTTTCAAATATTTTGATTTTTTTTAAATATTTTACAATTTGGACTGGAGCAAAAATTTTCAGTTTTTGAGTTAACTTTTTCCCTTTTATCATCTTTTATATTGAAAATTCCCGCAAAAAGGGAAATTTCCCTCCGGTTGGCAACACCGAGTTCGGTGACCAAACTGCCAAACCGCCAACGGCCAGTCTCATTCTTCTGACCGCTTCCTACCTGAATAGGGATTAGGGATAGGATAGAAACAAAGGTAAAATATGAAAACGAAAACAGGCATTATTTGTATCTATGCAGTGTTAAGGACAAATACGAACGATAAAGTACTAGGATTAAAAAACATACATAATATCTTTATTTTCTTTGCGGTGCTTCAAAATATAATTCATTTTGGTAAACTCAATATTAGTTAAATAGTACCTAGGTAAGTACATATAAGTATATAAATTTTAGTTATTTATAGTTTAAGTCAAACCGACAAACAGGTGTATGTTCTCAAAAAAATTTGATAGTGTGTAAAATATTTTTTTATTATCAGCTAAGTACTTTCAACACATTACGTGCCATCATCAGAGCTTCGTCCTATTATAAAACCTTCATAGAAGAGCAATTGCTAAACAACACAATAAAAAACATAGATACTGAGCAACAGCCACAGATCTTGTATATAAAAACCCCTTAAAATTAATAAATTCACATCTAATTTCTTTTAATTTAAAAAGACAACATGGCTGAGTCAAACCATTGTGAGTTCACGTGAATAGCGTTAGCTGTTATTAAGCGTGTTGTATTTTTAAATTAAAAGAAATTAGATGTGAATTTATTAATTTTAAGGGGTTTTTATACCCAAGATCTGTGGTTGTTGCTCAGTATCTATGTTTTTTATTGTGTTGTGTAGCAATTGCTCTTCTATGAAGGTTTTATAATAGGACGAAGCTCTGATGATGGTACGTAATGTGTTGAAAGTACTTAGCTAATAATAAAAAAAATTTTTACACACTATCAAATTTTTTTGAGAACATACACCTGTTTGCCGGTTTGACCTACTTAGAAGTGTGTACAAGTCATATAGTCTGTTTCAATTACTTATAGTTTAGTTTATAGTTTTAGCCAAATATTATATAATATTTATATAAATAACTAAAATGTATATATATTTATGTACTTACTTTTTAAGTATGCAATTGAAATATGTAAATATAATAGGTACTTGGTAGAACCAGTAGAACCTAAGATGAGATTAGGTGATGCTGAAAACATACTTCTGAGCAATATAGCACTTCCTTGGAATATTCTTAAAGGTACATTCTTCCCATATACTAAAAAGATGTGCCGTAATACGTTCTAAGTATATAAATAGAAGGTTTATAGAAGTTCCTTGGAATATTCTAAAAAGTATATTCTTGGTATATACTGAAAAGAAGTGCGGTAGTACATTCTAAGTACATAAATAGAACGTTTAAGTACGGTAATGTAGTATATACTCAGTATCTGCTCTGCACATTCGCAATGGTAATTACCAGGGCGCCCGTAAGGGTTACTGGCGCCTGTGTACAAAAAAGGATTTAGGCGCCCCTTAAGGCATTTTGGGTTATGTTTTTTATTTATTTTTTAAAGGTAGGTAGGTAGGTGCTTGAAATAAACCAAAAAACTGAACTTTGGAAATCATATTTATTATAGTCCATTCACTCAAAATAAAATATTGTAAAACCTCCGAATTTTTAAGGACCGGTTGGATTGATATGACATTTGGCATACACATAGCTTAGCTAACGTGTCCAGGAAAAAAGTGATATTTTTTTTATTCTATTCACTCCTTCTCGGATGTGAATAAAGATAAGTTCAAAAAAGTCCGAAATTGGATAAAATGACTAATTTTGAACAACTTTTCACTCTGTTTCTACTTATAAAGTTTTTTCACTACGTCAATAATACTTTTCAATACCTACTTTTCTAGTTATTTGCGAGTAAGTATGTTAAAAGTGAAAAAAAAATGGTGTAAGCACAAAGTAATACAAAAATGGTTTACCTACAGTCGGAAAAATGAAAGAATACCCATGAACGATCACATCAATCACTTATTTTGTATCTGCTATCTTTTTCTATAACAAACGTTTGTTATTTATAGAAAAAGACAGCAAATACAAAATAAATTATTGATGTGATCGTTCATGGGTATTCTTTGATTTTTCCGACTGCATATTAATAAAGTCTGCAGACCCAGTAGAAGCAGAGTTAGTTGAAGCTAATGAAAAGGTGGTTCTTATTCGTCCGATTACAAATCGAATATTTCAATGTGAAATAAGTGTAATATTTTTGATTTTTTTGGGTTTTTTTTAATATCAAAAGTAAGTAAGTTACGCTCAAAATAATGTTGGTCCCTTTTTTTGGAAGAAAATCGTGAACATTACCCCCTAATTAGCATCAAAATGAAATTTATCCTTACCGCTTCGCCACAAGTTATTTTACTTATGTATTGTTTATATGATCTGAAGTTTCATTGATTTTAAAGTGCTTATTTTTGTAAAGGGTTTGAACGAATCACGAGTCACTAATCACGAGTGTATGCAAATTTTGAACAGTCGTAACCAATTTTTGTCTTACAGCAAAACAAAAAATCCAAAATATTCAGAAAAGCAAAACCTTACTTTTTACTGCTTGAAATTTTTTACTACTTGAGATTTTTGGTATCACTAATAATTTTCAAGTTATTTGGAAAAAAAGGAATATATTCAAGATTAAGATTAATATTATTAACTCGAAAAGTATTGAATTAGTGAAAATACCTATAGAACAAAAGTTGCTTGTAATTAGTCAATTTATCCAATTCCGGACTTATTTTGAACGTATGTTTTTTTCACCCCCGAGAATCAGTGGCGGATCTAGACTTTTGCCTTGGGCTGAGAAATTTTCCTTAGGGAGGAATTTTCAATTAAACACCAATCGAAAGACATAAAAAAGTTGTAAACTCAAACTACTAAAAGACATAAATAATAACTTAATGAATTAAGTTCCCTTAATTTTCCTAACTAGCGTGTTATTGCGTTGAATTTGTCTGTCTGTGGTTTAGCATTCATGTCGAATAACATATTTTTATGTTTCAATATATTTTTTTAAATTCTGGACCTTGTTAGCGGGGGGGGGGGGAATTTCCCCATTTTCCCTCTCCATATAGCGGTTCTTTAAAATTTACAGCAAAAACCGTGAGTAAGCGGACCATTATTTGTAGACTAAAATACTAAAATAAAAATATCAAAATGAAAAAGCAAAATAAAATCATAACAAAATAAATTAAAATGCCTGACTTCTGATATGTTCTCACAAATGGGAATCGGCAGTAACTAGTTGATATACTAGATAATAAAATTTCGTGTGTGTTTATCCTTAATCCTATTTAATTTCTCAACTTTTATTTTAAAATTAATTTTTGTTTCTTGTTTGTTTGTTTTTTGCAATTTTTGACCCCGGTTTTGGCGCCCCTAAAGGATGGCGCCCGTGTGCATTGCTCACTTTACACATATGGTAGCGGGGGCCCTGGTAATTACGCATATTCTCAGCATATACTTTTTCTGAAAAGTATGTTCCATGAATCTACTAAGAACATGAAATTGTTATGTGGGATGTGATTACATGTCTATTAAGCTAGAATGACCATTTCATAAGGGAGCCATGAGACACACCCCACATTTTTTTTGCTATTTTATTGCTAATTTATTACGCAAATTAAAAATTTATTGCTTCATCCCCTTCAGAGAAACAGGTGGCCATTCCAGCTTAATATTAAGCTAGAATGGCCAACATTCATATATCCGGAACGAAAGTAGATAGAGAGTTGCTTCCGGTGGCCTATTTTGTTGCTAATTAATTGCCAATTTATTACGCAAACCAAAAATGTATTGCTTCATCCCCTTCAGAGAAACAGGTGGCCATTCCAGCTTAATATTAAGCTAGAATGGCCAACATTCATATATCCGGAACAAAAGTAGATATAGGGTAGCTTCCGGCGGCATATTTTATTGCTAATTAATTGCTGAAAGATTAAGTATACAATAATTTACAAACTCACCCCCTTCAACCCCTACCGTTATCATCATTCCCCGGAATCAACAAAAAGTGAAAATACCCAGTTTAAAGACCTAAAACCAAGTACGTATTTTTTTCTTATTAATTGCTACAGGTCTAAGACAAAAATGAATGTTTTGCTTCCTCCCCTAACGAACCACAATGGCTACTGCGGTTTAATACTTAAGAGAAAACAGTAGCGATCAACAGGTAGCGAAAACGCGTTCCAAGATTGCGGCTGTAATTTTGAATATTTTTTTCGAGATATTTGGCACACGTATTCGTAATATAATAAAGAATGGCGGTACAGAGCCCAATTTGAAAAATATATTAATATGTGGAAATTACTCTGTAATTAAATACAATATTAAAAAACGAGCCTGTACCGCCATTAAGAAGAACAAAAAAATAAACATTCTTCAAGTAAACTTTTTTATCCGATGCCTAGATTTTGTGTCATTTTGGAACTACTAAAATTTTTTATTTCATTAGTAGTTCCAAAATGACACAAAATCTAGGCATCGGGTAAACAAGTTTATTTGAAGAAAGTATATTTTTTTGTTCTTCTTAATGGCGGTAGAGGCTCGTTTTTTTAATATTTTATTCAATTACAGAGCAATTTCCACATATTAATATATTTTTCAAATTGGGCTCTGTACCGCCATTCTTTATTATATTACGAATACGTGTGCCAAATATCTCGAAAAAATATTCAAAATTATAGCCGCAATCTTGGAACGCGTTTTGGCTACCTGTTGATCGCTACTGTATCACCTTAGGCTACAATAACACTCCTATTTCAGGAAAGAAAGCAGATAGAGGGTCGCTTCTGGCGGCATATTTAATTTTTAATTAATTGCTGAAAGATGAGGTATACCAGAATTTACAAACTCACCCCCTCCAACCCCTACCGTTATCATCGTTCCACGGATTTCACAAAGAGTGAAAATAATCAGTTTAAAAACTTAAAACCAAGTGGGTATTTTTTTCTAATTAACTGCTGCAGGTCTACGCCAAAAACCAATTTTTTGCTTCATCCCCTAACGAGAAACAATGGCTACTGCGCTGCGGTTTAATTCATAAGCTACAATACCCAACACTCCTATTTCAGGAAGGAAAGCAGATAGAGGGTAGTTTCCAGCGGTATATTTCATTGCTAATTAATTTCTGAAAGATATGGTATACAATAATTTACAAACTCACCCCCTCCAACCTCCACCGTTGTCATAATTCCCCGGATTTCACAGAAAGTCAAAACTCCTAGTTTAAAAACCTATGACCAAGTGGGTATTATATTCCTAAGCAACTGGTGCAGGTCTACGCCAAAATCGATTGTATTGCTTCATCCCTTAACGAGCAACAATGGCTACTGCGGTTGAATACTTAAACTACAACACTCAATTCTCCTCTTTCAGTAACGAAAGCAGATAGAGGGTCGCTTCCGGCGGCCTATTTTATTGTTAATTAATTGCTTATTTATTACGCAAATTACAAATTTATAGCTTCAACTCCTTCAGAGAAATAGGTGGCTATTCCAGTTTAATATTAAGCTAGAAGAGCCAACATTCATATTTCTGGAAAGAAAGTAGATAGAGAGTAGCTTCCGGCGGTATATTTTATTGCTAATTAATTGCTGAAAGATTGGGTATACCAGAATTTACAAACTCACCCCATCCAACCCCTACGATTATCATCTCTCAACGGATTTCACAGAAAGTGAAAATTGCCAGTTTAAATACCTAAGACCAAGTGGGTACTTTTTTCCTAAGCAACTGCTGCAGGTCTACGCCAAAATCTATTTTATCGCTTCATCCCCTAACCAGCAACAATGGCTACTGCGGTTGAATACTTAAGCTACAACAATCAATTCTCCTATTTCAGTAACGAAAGCAGATAGAGGGTCGCTTCCAGCGGCCTATTTTATTGCTAATTAATTGCTAATTTATTATGCAAATTACATATTTATAGCTTCAACCCTTTCAGAGAAACAGGTGGCTATTCCAGCTTAAAATTAAGCTAGAATAGCCAACATTCACATTTCCGGAACGAAAGTAGATAGAGGGTAGCTTCCGGCGGTATATTTTATTGCTAGTTAATTGCTAAAAATTGGGTATACAATAATTTACAAACTCAACCCCTTCAACCCCTACCGTTATCATCATTCCCCGGAATCTACAAAAAGTGAAAATAACCAGTTTAAGGACCTAAAACCAAGTGGGTATTTTTTGCTTTAATTGTTACAAGTCTAAGCCAAAAATGAATGTTTTGCTTCATCCCCTAACGAGCCACAATGGCTACTACGGTTTAAGACTTAAGGTTACAATACCCAACAGTCCTATTTCAGGAAAGCAAGCAGATAGAGGGTCGCTTCTGGCGGCATATTTTATTTCTAGTTAATTGCTGAAAGATGGGGTATACCAGAATTTACAAACTCACCCCCTCCAACCCCTACCGTTATCATCGTTCCCCGGATTTCACAAATTGTGAAAATAACCAGTTTAAAGACTTAAAACCAAGTGAATATTTTTTCCTAATTAACTTTTGCAGGTCTACGCCAAAAACGAATTTTTTGCTTCATCCCCTAACGAGCAACAATGGCTACTGCGGTTTAGTACTTAAGGTACAATACCCTACACCTATTTCAGGAAAGAAAGCAGATAGAGGGTCGCTTCCAGCGGCATATTTTATTGCTAGCTAATTGCTGAAAGATATGGTATACAACAATTCACAAACTCACCCCCCGCCCCTACCGTTATCATTCCCGGGTTCCACAGAAAGTGAAAATTACCAGTTTAAAAACCTAAGACCAAGTGGGTATTTTTTTCCTAAGTAACTGCTGCAGGTCTACGCCAAAAACGATTTTTTGCTTTATCCCCTGAAGAGCAGCAATGGCTACTGCGGTTGAATATTTAAGCTACAACACTCAACACTCCTATTTCAGGGACGAAAGCAGATAGAGGGTCGCTTCTGGCGGCATATTTGATTGCTAATTTATTACGCAAAATAATAATTTATTGCTTCAACCCCTTCAGAGAAACAGGTGGCTATTCCATCTTAATATTAAGCTAGAAGAGCCAACATTCATATTTCCGGAACGAAAGTAGATAGAGGGTAGCTTCCGGCAGCATATTTTATTGCTAATTAATTTCTGATAGATTGGGTATTCAAGAATTTTCTAATACATGTTGCATCATGGCGTTTAAAATGTGAATTATGGCGTTGCAAATAAGCTTTATAACGTTCCCGAAGATCATCAAACATATTTGAGAAAAGTGGTTCCTGCAAATGTTGAAAATAAGTTATTATTCTTTTCCGTAGTTCTCCAACATTTTCTGGAGGATTTTCTGGGCGAAATATGGAATTCTTCATCATACCCCAAGTGTAGGCATCAGGTGGTGTTAAGTCTGATATATGAGGTGGATACTCGAGATCTGTGCGACAAGAAATATTATTCTGTTACAAAAATGTTCACGAAGCAAATTTATAAAGCGTTCAGCTGTATGGCTTGTTGCGCTATCTTGTTGAAACCATGACCTACAGATTCTTAAATTACGCGCACGAAAAAAGGTCTTTAAATATCCAACAAGAAGTATCTCAATTTTATGTCTGTACCGCCTGGTTAAAATGTTGTTGATATCTTACCGACATTTGTTTGAAACATATGCCATATTCCTTATTCCGACCAATTCCGTATGAGCGGAAATAATGTTCTACTAAAAAAAATTTCTTCGGTAGAAAGAACCATAATGACAAAGATTTTAACCGTGATGTAATGTCAAGTTGACAACTAATGACAAGCATTTTTTAATATACCCAATCTTTTAGCAATTAACTAGCAATAAAATATACCGCCCGAAGCTACCCTCTCTATCTACTTTCGTTCCGGAAATGTGAATGTTGGCTCTTCCAGTTTAATATTAAGCTGGAATAGCCACTTGTTTCTCTGAAGGGGTTGAAACTATAAATTTTTAATTTGCATAATAAATTAGCAATTAATTAGCAATAAAATAGGCCGCTGGAAGCGACCCTCTATCTGCTTTCGTTACTGTAATAGGAGAATTGATTGTTGTAGCTTAAGTATTCAACCGCAGTAGCCATTGTTGGATTGTTGCTGGTTAGGATATGAAGCGATAAAATCGATTTTGGGCGTAGACCTGCAGCAGTTGCTTAGGAAAAAAATACCCACTTGGTCTTAGGTTTTTAAACTGGTAATTTTCACTTTCTGTGAAATACGTTGAGCGATGATAATGGTAGGGGTCGGAGGGGGTGAGTTTGTAAATTCTGGTATACCCAATCTTTCAGCAATTAATTAGCAATAAAATATACCGCCGGAAGCTACCCTCTATCTACTTTCGTTACAGAAATATGAATGTTGGCTCTTCTAGCTTAATATTAAGCTGGAATAGCCACCTGTTTCTCTGAAGGGGTTGAAGCTATAAATTTGTAATTTGCTTAATAAATAAGCAATTAATTAACAATAAAATAGGCCGCCGGAAGCGACCCTCTATCTGCTTTCGTTACTGAAACAGGAGAATTGAGTGTTGTAGTTTAAGTATTCAACCACAGTAGCCATTGTTGCTCGTTAGGGGATGAAGCAATATACAATCGTTTTTGGCGTAAACCTGCAGCAGTTGCTTAGGAAAAAAAATACCCAGTTGGTCATAGGTTTTTAAACTAGTAATTTTGACTTTCTGTGAAATCCAGGGAATGATGACAACGGTGGGGGTTGGAGGGGGTGAGTTTGTAAATTGTTGTATACCATATCTTTCAGAAATTAATTAGCAATAAAATATGCCACTGGAAACGACCCTCTATCTGCTTTCGTTCCTGAAATAGGAGTGTTGGGTATTATAGCTTAAGAATTAAACCGCAGTAGCCATTGTTTCTCTTTAGGGGATGAAGCAAAAAATTGGTTTTTGGCGTAGACCTGCAGCAGTTAATTAGAAAAAAATACCCACTTGGTTTTAAGTTTTTAAACTGATTATTTTCACTCTTTGTGAAATCCGTGGAACGATGATAACGGTAGGGGTTGGAGAGGGTGAGTTTGAAAATTCTTGTATACTCAATCTTTTAGCAATTAATTAGCAATAAAATATGCCGCCGGAAGCTACCCTATATCTACTTTCGTTCCGGAAATATGAAAGTTGGCTATTCTAGCTTAATATTAAGCTGGAATGGCCACCTGTTTCTCTGAAGGGGATGAAGCAATAAATTTTTGTTTTACGTAATAAATTAGCAATTAATTAGCAATAAAATAGGCCACCGGAGGCAACTATCTATCTACTTTCGTTCCGGATATATGAATGTTGGCTATTCTAGCTTAATATTAAGCTGGAATGGCCACCTGTTTCTCTGAAGGGGATGAAGCAATAAATTTTTAATTTGCGTGATAAATTAGCAATAAAATAGCAAAAAAATATGGGGTGTGTCTCATGGCTCCCCAGGGCCGGTTCTAGGGTTTTGAGCGCCCCGGGCAAAACAAGATTTGGCGCCCTTTCATACGAAATATTATATACTGCAAATATAAAAGAATAGTAAAAAAAGGCAAAAAATTAAAATTTCATTATAAAGAACTATGTAACAATATATTTAATCAAAAATTGTACAATAGTCAGTTATTGTTTTTAGCTGATGCAACATATGGCGTAGCATAACAAACGCATTTGAAATTCAAGCAACGAATGAGCGAGACAAAAGGTAAAGATAAATGCACATTGCCAACAAACAGAAAAAATGTATAACGTTGTACTTTTACAATACCAAAAAAAGATGTTGATTGTGCGCACTGCAAGCGTACAATCTGCATCCCCAATGACTAAATTGAGGGAGTGGGATCCACATAGCATAAAAAATGAGAATATTCTTTGCAGACACGAGCTTGTACACCTTTATTTCTTCCCTTCATGTTAGAGCCGTTGTCATATCATTGGCCTCTACAATCATCTAAATTCAATTGAAAATCATTCATTGTTCTACTTAATAATGAGTTGGCCTATGCCTCGATACCTAGAACTAAGGCTATGGGAAACAATGGAAGACCTCGAAGTTCCACGAATATTAATAAAAGCAGTATAAGCACTATACAAGAAGAATAAAGTAGCTATCATAACCGGCAATAGAATATGCAGTTCATTTAAGACGAAAGATGGACTGCTACAGGGCTGTTCCATATCCCTTTCCTATTTTAAATATTCCTGGAAAAAACCCTGAAACCATGGAGAAGAAGTGCGAAGGAATGGGTATACCAAAAACAAAAGAATAGGCTGGAAATAGACGAAGGTAAACAAATCAAAGGAACAAACAAGTACAAGTATTTAGGTTTTATAATATCAAACAAAGGAACAACTGAAGAAGATAATATAAAACATAGACTAGGACAAAGAAGAGACTGCATATGAAAATTTTGAAAATTAACCCGGTATTGTTGGACAAGAACATCAGTATAAAAACAAGAGGAAGAATATATCACACAATGACAAGAAGTGTCCTGACTGATGGGTGTGAAAATTGTATAATAAATAAGTAAACCAAAAACAAAATAAGAGCAACAGAGATGGAATTTCTAAGGAAAAGCTATTAGTACCAGCTATAGCTAAGAGCAACGAAAAGTGATCGAAAAAATAACAAAGAGATTAAGAAAAGAATGGAAATGGACTCAGATATATAATAGACTACATAGAACAGAAGAAATTAACCTGGTACGGACAAGAAAAAAGCAGACAAAAAACGTTGGATCAACAGAATAATAGAGTAGAGCCCGTTACGGAGAAAAAAGAAAGGCAGGCCCGAAGATCTTTCAGAGGTGAAGTGGACGAAGCAATGGAAAGAAGAAATCTGCAAGAAAGGGACTGGCAAAACAGAAAGAACAGAGAACGGTTGAGTGAAGGAACACACTGAAAACTCTGGAAATTATAAAGGATACAAGGTGTTTCTAAATAAGTGCGACTAACTTTGAGGGATAATTCTACATGAGAAAATGATAAAATTTGCTCTATAAACGTATGTCCGCAAATGTTTTGTTTCCGAGAAACGAGGTATTGTAATTTTTCTAACAGGCGATTTAATGATATTTCAAATAAAAAATCATTTTGGAATTCCTCGTTCAATTTGGGATAAAAAATTTACCCTTTTTATACGACGCGCCATTTTTTATGTAAAAAATAAAACATCTTAACGGTTACAAAGTTTTAGAAATAGGTTTCTATACATTCATATGAAGAAGAACCATTCCTAATTCATACATACCCAAATTGGGAGAAAAAATTTTTAAAAGAAGAAATAAATCACTTTACAATGAAAGAATAGGTAAATATAATTGCTAAGACCGATGAGAATAATAATTTTTAAAAATCACTTCAAATGTTCAAAATTCTCGTCAGTTACCTCATGACCTCATGTGCAATAAGTTAATAGTATGATTTTCTACCATAAATTTAATTATTCATTTATTTTTTTATTACGCGGATAGCTACTTACCAAAATTTATGTAACGAAAAAAATAATAAAAATTCATTAATTCCACAACCAATATTTTACAAAACTTTTTTTATTCCACTTTAAAGCAAACGCTCCAGTGTTAATGCAAAAAGACAAAATTATTTACCCAAAGAGTGTTACGACATAGTAGTACAGCAGGTATATAGTATCACTGACTATTCATAATTTTGTTGATAATTTAAAATTTGATCTTCGTCAATTTTTAAAGTAGATTGTTGACATAATGTGATACCTACGTGACAAATGACCCAAAAAATGAACAACCTTTGTAGATTGTAAAAATAATTTGTCTGCATTAATTTTGTATGAGTGATAAAAACCATAAGAATTCTTGGTGGTATTATATTTATTAGTGAGCTTTGGTTTTAGTTTAGTCTATTAATCTTTTTTTTTTGAGTTATGAATTCTCACTATAGATAGAAATATTTTTCTTATAAATAATATTAGAATTATTCAAACAATGTCATAGGAAAAATGTTCAAAGTTAATATATAAAATCAAAAAAAAATGAATGAAAAAAATATATTTTTGTATCGACGTCCTTCAAAATTTAGCGCCCCTCAAAATTTGGCGCCCCGGGCGGTCGCCCGACTCGCCCGCCCCTTTATCCGGCGCTGTGGCTCCCTTATGAAATGGTCATTCTAGCGTAATAGACATTGTGATTACTGAAGGTGAAGTGCATTATGCATTCAAAAATGGCGAACCAATGTGCACGATGAAGGACGAAGTGGACGGCCAAGCATTGTGACTGATGAACTTGTTATTCAAGTGGGAAATAACGTATGGTCCTAAAGTTTTGGGAAAAATTTCAACAGCATATAACTCTGACCACAATAATCTTATATTTTTATTAAATTATTCAACAATTTAACTTAACTATCCCTATTATAAATCAAAATTCAAATGACAGACAAGGGACCATTATTTTCGATTTGCCTAATAATTCCCCTGACACGTTGCATCATCCTTTGGACGACCTCGGCGTCAATTTCTCTAATTTTTGTATATATGCGGCGTCTTAACTGTTCCTGATTTTGTGCTTCCCATCCGTTATTATAGACTTTCCGACTTAATATTGCCCAGAACTCTTCAATTGGACGAGCCTGAGGTAGGTTGGGGGGGATTGTCTGCTTTCGGTACAAAGGTGATGTTGTTAGTTTCGTACCAGTCCCTTGTGATTTAGGGTGGGTCGATTTTGTAAAAATAAATTTTTTTTTCAAATTTCATAGGTGGGTAGTTTTCAAAAGTTGCATAATACTGAATTGTTTGAGATCATGCTTTTAGATTTTTAATTCAATATAGTTTATAGCCCTCTACCTGCGTTTGAAATGTCAGATTTTTCTATTTTTTTTTCTTTGATTTTTAAAGAGTAGAATAAAATTTAAACAAGCTGTTTAAAAAGAAACAATATTTATTATTAATTAAACATACATTTTTGACAAATCCAGAAAAAAAAATAGGTACACTAAATATAAGACTTTAAGTAAAAAATATAATAAACTGTGAGAAAAATTGCAATGTTAACACTTAAATTCAGCTTTACAATCAAAAGATGGCATAAGACCTCTAGACTCGAGTGTGGTACGAATTAATCCATCACGAGCCTTTTCACCTACTACAGTGATAGATGCCTCAGTTATGATACGCGCGGAGATCGCTGGGAATGTGTAAAAATGTTTTTATCAATGTTTGGTATATGTTTATGTAATTTCAGTAGCCGGCTCTTTGAAGATAACCACTTGGGCTAGTTTTAATCTGTGAATCCCTGTGTCATATTACCGATAACTGGCTGCAGAATATAAACGTTCGGACTTTCTCACAATAAAACTTTTGCGAACGTAATAATTATTATTGGAATGGGAATAATGTTTAATCTGCTAATCTCTTTAACCGAATTTGAAAGTTTGTGAATCATAGATATATCATGTTTTGATAAATTAATAGGTATTTATGACTGCAAATAGTTGTGAGCAAGACATACCGTTAAAACCGTTATTTGCTATTCAGTTGTATTTCAAACTTAGCCTGGGATATATTGATTTGCATGTGCTTCTTGTAGGGAAATTTTTTAATAGTCTTTAAAAAAATTCTTTAACTAGTTGCGTGTACTTGTTGCAGTGAAAATTATTTTATTAATTCTTTGAAAAAATCTTTAATTAGTGCGTGTGCAACTAATTAAAAATTCTTTAATTAATTTTTTAAATTCGTAGTAAAAATTCGTTAATTCTTTTAAAAATTCTTTATTTAGTTGCGTGTGCTTGTTGTAGTGAAAAGATAGTGGATAAATTAAAATGTGGCATCCTTGGGAGACTAATAATTCCGAGTATGAGGTTGGAGCACCAATAGAAGAAGATTTACAGGGCGACTATACGGAAAGCAGGCGAAATATTAAATATCTCTCTAACGATGCCAAAGGTATATTGAAAAATGTTTATGAAGAACTATGCTCTGAACTTACTAAATTCGAGGCCATTGAAGAAACTGTTTTTTTAACAAAAGTGCCAAAAACAACTGTATATGACATTATAGGAGGGACATCTGCATCAAGAAAAAAGAGAAAAGATAGTGGCAAGTTCCGAAAAATAGAAAGCCATTTGATTGAGCCTATCAGTACAACAATATACAAAATGTATGCAGCCAACATTTTTCCCACGATTGAAACTCTTCGACTAGAACTAATTCGAAAAAATATCGTTTCCTATTCAGCAACAACACTTCGCGTTTTCCTTAACCCTTAAACGCCCAACCTTTTTTAGGTTCCATGTACGCCCAAGGGTGGGTAAAAAATGTCCACCTCGAAAATAGCTAATATATTTATTGAGAGTTGTTGAAAATGGATTAAACTTAAGAATCTTATGCTTAATAAACACAGCATCTTCTAAAATATTAATATAAACAATTTACAAACCTTACAACCAATTTACAATGTACATCAAAATTAACATACCAGTAAAAGCCAGTAATTCAGATTTGTCGATTTTCTCCATATTATTTCTTTCAGCCTCCTCATTGGCGGATAATTATGTAAATTATGTAATTATAAATCGATAATTATATGGATTATCTTCCTACCAACGAGAAATTATATAGAAACCTTTAGTAACAAGTTTTGCCAAGGGTGTACTTTTTATGCCCATCCATATTTCACTCAAAATGCTGCTTTTATTTTCAAAAATATTGGTAGAACCAAATTAACATTCGATAATGGGCTGTCTTTTTAACAATAAATAATTTTTAAAAAAAATTTAAACACGTAATAAATATGTTACAAGGGAATACGCATTAGGTGGACATTTTTTACCCACCCTTGGGCGTTTAAGGGTTAAAGCTAATAATTTTAAGTATAGAACTATAGATAAACGTCAGACACTCATGGAAAGCAGCAGAATAATTTCTTTGCGAAACGAGTATATTCGAAATATTATGCGAGTATAGAAAAATGAAACGAAATATTGTATATTTGGATGAAACATGGTACGATACCCATGACACCGTAAAAAAAGGCTGGAAAAACAATAATAAAAAATGTTCAGTTGCATTACCATCCAATAAAGGTAAAAGAATAATTATTTTACACTGCGGCGGAGAAAATGGATGGATCGAGGACGCACTACTGGTATCTGCCAAAAATATTAAAGATGCGTCATTGGACTACCACGATGATATGGACAGTGCCCTTTTTGAATCTTGGTTTGAAAATACTCTTATCCCCAAATTGTCCAAAAACAGCGTAATTGTCATGGACAATGCTTCATACCATTCAAGATTAATAAAAAAGGTACCGAATAAATTCCAAATCCAAAACTTTCTCTATGAAGAAGACTTATATTTTGAAGAGACGTATACGAAAAAGCAGTTATTAGAGGTTAGTCAAAGTAAACAATTTCAAAAGAAATATGCTGTTGATGATTGTGCTCTGAATAATGGACATACCGTCCTTAGACTGCCTCCTTATTTTTGTGTATTAAATCCGATAGAATTAATATGGGCGCAATTAAAAGGAAATATAAGAAGAAAAAATGTGGCTCCTAAATTTTCATCATCGGTTCTCCAATTAATTGCAGAAGAAGTAAAAAACATTACAGCGACAAGTTGGAAAAATGTCATTAAACACGTAATGGGGGTGGAAAACGAATATGCTAAATATTTGCCAACATTAACAAATTTAATTATTATAACTTTAGACAATAGCAGTGATGATAGTGATATAATGTGCGACAGTGATTCTGAATAACCTGTAGTTTAAGTAAAAGATTTAGTTAAACGCTTTAAGAGGCGGTTTTACATTTAGAAGTTTTGTGCTAAAGTTTAGTTTGATAGCAGTGCCTTGCTGTAGTGTTGTAGGTGTGTGATTTACAGTTCGATGATAATATAGTGTAAAGTGTTGTTTGCTGTAATTATTTTGAGTAGTGGTTTATAGATATTCATTTGTAGAGTGTTACGTGTTGATTACTGTAAGTTAATTATTTTAAAGTTATATTTTATAGGTTTTGTATTACAAAAAAATAAATAAAAAAAGAGCGGGGACATGCTTGCATTTTTTACTGAATTTTAAAATTTTTGAAGTGTATACCTAAGTTAGTTTTTCATTTAACTGTGTTAAGTTCTTTTTTATTAATAATTCTAACAATAACAAAAGTATTTAAAAAGCTATTCTAGTTCAGTTACTAATGCAAGCATGCGGTAAGAGGGAGGGTCCCTATAAGGTTAAATGTAAAGAAAAAATAGTTAAAATTCATTTTAGCGCATACAATATTCCCTGCGTTAACGGTATATACGCAAGTAAAAAATAAATATTTTTAATTGCATACTTCATTACCAGCAAAAACCAGCCTTCGGACTATAGCTTAAAATAAACCTATCAAAACCTACAAATCTGGCCGTTTCCAATAAATCTTATACTTCACCTGAAATTTACTTTTATTTTCCGTATCTAGTATTTATACTTAAATTAATATATTTTCATATTTGATACTTATGTAATGTATATAACTTTTATGTAATGGAAAATGTACATATGCATGCTTTTCTATTTAAAATCATAACTTTTTTATTTTAATTGGATCAACATTGATAAATCATTGTAAGAAATTTTAAAGCACAATACGGCCCTGTTGATATACCAGCCTACTCACACAATCACACAATGTTGCCAAACTTAATTTTGTTACTTTTCAGTGGAAATCTTTTCCACCAATTTGCGAGGGTACAATACCAGTTTTACGCAACGTTCAACTGCTTGAGTATGGCAGGGAAATTTTGAAAATTCTATTTTAATTGAACATATGTTTGACAGCATATCCACAAGAGTTGAGTCGGTAATGTCTCCTAGTAAGGGAGGTGAAGTTACTAGTAAATCGGCCCAGTGTATCATTTCAATATAGTCTGTTGCATTGAAATTTAGTTTCGGAACTTTAAACACTCTTACCTTATCACCTGATTCTTTTCTTGCTTTTATGATACGTCTTAGACCTAATTCTTTGACGAAACCTCTGTTGTCTGTTATCATAGCAAGCAAAAGATTTTCCGGATGGGCAAAAAATGCATTACGTTGTATTACTGGATCAACAACTGTTTTCACTTTATCTGATAAACATCTGGAGTATTTAATTAATTTAAGAAGATGTTTGCAATGATACAGCCTGACAAATTTCGTACATGTATTTTTGATCAGTGCTTAAAGATTTTATCACATCTTCTTTTTGAGAAATAAGGTTACCGGAGACAGGGCTGAATGCTTTAACACAGAGATGGTCGCAGGTTTCCAGTGCCTTTCCGATAGGCCCAGTGAATCCCTGAGGCCCGCTGGTTCGCCCATCCAATACACTAAATAAATGTCTTAGAGGCAATTCGTTTGCGTGTAGTAGGCAAATAAACCATTGAAGAGGCCTTTGTAGACGTAACTCCATAAATCGAATTGCTCCAGACTTCCATCCAGTATTCGTATTAGTTCCGTCACATCCTATAAATTTTAGAAAATCTAACTTCACATTATTGGTTGAAAGAAAGCTGAGAAGAGAATCACATATAGCTTTTCCAGTTCCAATTACTGGTGTCGTATGTCCTAAATATTGTGAGTTTGGTTGGCTTATGATAGAAATATGTTCTCTTGATACCAATTTTCGATAAGAACGACCATTTTTCTTTTCGATCGTTAAGGTTTTATCTTTTCTCCCATCGAAATATACTTTCTAGAGAGCTTTGGTGTACATTACTTTGTAGATGTTGCCTTGCTTTATTTCGTGCTCGACGTACCTTGCTCTTATCTATAACCAAACGGTTCTCTTCGGAGGACACTAGGCCGACATCTTGTAACACTGCAGTAGCAATAGCAGCCGCGGATCGGTTTGAAACTCCATATCTATCGCAGATTCTTACGAGTTTTGGAAGATGTAATGTATTATAGGTTTTATTAGACTCCGAAGTTGATGTTGAAGGTATAGGTTCCGTATCAACGTCAACAATATCATTATCAACATGTGCTTCTGAAACATTCTTACTCATTTCAGACATCTTTCTTTTTTTGCAAGGACTTCTATCATTGAGTTCGATTTCTTTATGTTTCATTTGTCGATCCAATGCGCGCTGAAATTTAATGGTAGTATTTTTATCGACACCTGTTATCATCATTTTTCTTTCTTTCCTCTGGTCTAATAGGAAAGGACGCTCGATAATAGGGACTTTGTGATTCTTAGGGCATTTGCAAGAATCAAAAGTCATGCATTTACACGATGCAATGTCAAAAAGTCTTGTCATGGAAGTTTCTCGGAAAGCGTCCACTTTTTGTGTGTATGTATCAGATCTTTTTGTTTTTGGACATCGAATTAATTTAATATATTCATCATAATACCTTTTAAGAAGGTCCTTAATGCGTTTTGAGCTTACAGTTGGAATTGAAGCCAAAGACCAGATCTTTTCAATGCGTTGACAAACAACAGCGTGAAATTCGGTTATAGGCGGCTCTTTTCCGGAGTTTGCTTCTTGTAAATCATACCGCACATATAATATTTACCTTATAATGTCACTAACAGTAGGCAAAACACTTGAAGATGGTTCAGAAGGTATTCCAAATATAGGACAACGCACTTTACTTCGAATTTTTAAAAGTTTTGAATTCATTTTACTAACACACTTATATCTCTTTTAGTTTAATAAACTAATTAGTTATAAAAAGTTATTGCGGCAATAATACAGTACACAACACGAAGCAGTTTCAATTATACAAAATCCGACAACAAATCATACAAAAAAAATAATGATCTGCCAACCTGTCCAGACAAAACTGTACTGCGATTTCTACGAAATTAGCTGAAAGGTCAGTCTAGTAATCTCACTCGCGCATGCGTTAAACAAGCGACAACAGCCAATAAGTAGCGTAACACGCATTAATTTTCTTTAGAAACTTTGTTTTATTTTGTAAAACTAATTCGAAAGTCAGGGGGAAAATTTCCATTTATGGGAAATTTCAAGTCCCGGTAGAGAGCTAAAACATATAATATGTGATATATTTTTTCTTATTTTTATACTGTTTCTAATAGTATACTGCAACTTCCGATTCATACCCATACTAATTTTGTTCGATTTTAATATTCGACCCACCCTACAGTTGTGATCCTCGCGTAATGACATGAAGCAAGATCTGGCCAAAAGACTATTTGATCATTTGCATGATGTGTGTTCACACAAACTGAAGCAATTTAGAGAGACATCTTTGAATATAAATATTGTGTGATAAATTGCTCTGATTGTGCGATAAATTGTCGATTTGCTTATGTTTTGATCTCGATAAATATTAACAATATCTCGTTTCGACATTCGCCCAACCATATTATAAACACCTCGACGAATATCAATTTTATAAGACATCTTGCAGAGCACAAACCAAAATATTCTGCTTTGTTTATTAAATGTCAATAATTGATGACATTTCAATTCCATGGCCTTCTTTGTTAAATGCATTTTGCTTCTCAATCAGACCAGGTGAAATTTTTCCCAAAACTTTAGGACCATACGTTATTTCCTCATCCGCCGTATAATCCGGATCTTGCACCTAGTGACTACCACCTATTTCGAGCAATGAAAGCCTGACTTGCAACTCAGCGCTTTGATGATGATGCGGACCTACGGGACGGCGTTGAAAATCTGGATGAAGTCTCATGCGGCAGAATTTTATGGCAATGGTATTTCACAGCTAGTTCACTGCTATTAGATTATGTAGAAAAATAATATGTGAGTGTCTGTTTCAAATGTGTAAAATCTTTTTCTTGTAGGTACTTTTTTTTCTATTCTTTATATATATATATATATATATATATATATATATATATATATATATATATATATATATATTTATGCACAGATATCAAAGTGAGGTCCTGACATTACGCGCACTTAGTGAGGACCGGTAGAAAACGTAGACATAATCGTTTCAACTCTTCATAGTGACCTTGACAAGTAAATAGCAATTAAAAAATGACGAGTATACACAAAAAAAATTACGTATATGTGCCCCGTATTGTTCAAGTATATTGCCACCCAAGTGAGGCCATTATACGCAGCTATTAAAGTGAGACTGTATATACTTTTTCGTTATGCGCACAAAGTGAGGACAACTTTACGTGTATATTTCCTTACAGCTCATCAAGTGAGGACCATACAGTGTTGTCGATAAATATGAGATTAATCGTTTCTACTGCCTTTTTCTGTATAACACAGTAAGAATTATTATTGTTTCGATGTTTCAGTCACTTGTAGTTATAAGAAGATGTGGACTCTTTGTTCTTGCTCGTACTGTTTGTTAATTTTATAACATTTTAGTACCTCAGCATTAAATCACGGTAGCCTTATCGGAGACTAGCGTTAATAAAGAAATAGTTTTATATTTTTTAATAATTTACGTTAAAGATGGATAGGAAAGCAAGAATTTTGAAAATAGCGTTAGTTGAGAACAATAATAATCAAAATGGAGGATACAGTGATAGTTCAGTTATGTGAAATTTATATTGAACTTAACATATAAATATAAAAGCCCGACTTTTGATCTAAGGGGAACACAGTTTTTACGGTACATACATATCTGTCATTTGTCAACCCCCTCCCTTCCATTTCCCCCACCCCTTATTTTTAAATAGGGAAGAGGGGCGTGTGCTAGCTCATTTGAAAGGATATTCAATTCTCTATCCAGTATTATTAACATTGACATAATTATCTATACAGAGTGTATTTTAGTATAGGTACTGTTGCCCCTGTCGATTTTCATTTTGAAATGACAATTTTAGAACCTTAATTTTAGTATACAAGATGATTTACTTAATTTAATTAAACTTAGTGTACCTTTTTTACTGACTTAATTTTACAGTTATTCCACTAGATGGTAAATACAGTGAATATGTGCATATGTTTTATTTCGAATAATCATTTTAAAATAGTTTTAGTTTTCTATTTTCTCTGAAAATTGATGCAAGCTTCTTGTTCTTATACTTAAAATCATGTCACTACAAATTTATACGAGACTACATATTAAGAGTATAGAAAGTATTATAATATATGACATACATGCTTTTTTCCATTTATTGAAGATATTTCACCTTATCCTGAAACAATGCAATGTGACCAAGTGTCCTCAACTAAAAAAATATATCCCACTATTTTGATATTAAATGTATAGTTTGTACTATAAACCGTATTGAAATAGATTGCAACATGTGTGTGTGTGGTTGGGATATTGACTGCGAAACCTAAGGCTTCATTCGCCTAATCATATTTACCTTTGATTCTTATAACAATAAATAAAATTGATTAACATTTTATATCAATATTATTAGTGTTTTTAAACATCAGTATGATATATCAGTATGATAAAGTCAAGATAAACAATACTATAACAGAGAGCTTTGAGGTCAAACAAGGACTGCGACAGGGTGATCCATTATCGCCTATAATGTTTAGCATATTACTAGAAAAGGTTATACAGGAATCAAACATTAATAGAACAGGTCTGATCTACCACAAAAAACATCAGTGCTTGGCATTAGCAGACGATTTGGTAATCTTGGCTAGGAGCAAAATAGAACTTATAGAAACAATCATGAAACTCGAGGAGAGGGCAGCAACCAAAGGATTGTATATAAATGAAGCAAAAACAAAGTATATGGAATGGACAAATAAGCAATTCGTTCGGGGGCAATACATAACAATGACAATAGCGAAGGGAACACAGTATAAATTCGAAGAAGTTGAGAGATTTGAGTACTTAGGAACTGTCTTCACAAGAGATCCTAACTGTGAAGAAAAAATACAAAAGAGAATTATGTCGGGCAACCGCGCTATATTTGCTTTTAATGGGTTGTTAAGAAGTAAACATATATCACGAAGAGCAAAACTAAGAACTTACAAGACCGTAATAAGGCCGATAGTAACGTATGCTTCTGAAACATGGGTCACAACAAAAAAACATCAAGAGTTGTTATTAGTTTGGGAGAGGAAAATACTGCGCAAAATCTTCGGTGGGAAAAACTTAAATGGACAATGGGTAAGAAGAACAAATAAGGAACTAACTGAGCTCTATCAAGATCCTAACATACTAGCAGTAATTAAGGCGCAAAGACTTAGATGGTTGGGCCATGTGCAGAGGATGATTCCATCTAGAATTCCCAGAATGGTACTATCTAGTGCATTGGCAGGGAAAAGACGAAGAGGAAGACCGAGGTCACGATGGAGTAATGGAGTTAGAGAAGATATGAGAAGAATTAACTTAAGGAACTGGGAAACAAAAGCGACTGACAAAAGGGAGTGGAAAAGAATAGTACATCAAGCCATGGGCCTACTAGGCTCGTAGTGCTTACATATTATAATATCAGTTTTCTAATATTATCCAGTTCCATATCCAGTTCCGAATCCAGTGGTTATATTTCTTCCGTATTGTTTGGTTTCGCTTCCAGTGATTGTATTTTTTTTCTGGTTTTTTTTTTGAAATATTTATTTATTATTTTATTACTATATTTTTTTATTGTGCTCATAATAGATTGCAACATTGTCTACAGACATGAATGCAGTAACAATAAATAAAAAAAGAATGTGTGTGTACTATGTACGCACGTAAGAAGATATTCTTCTATTATATAATAGGTAATTTAAACGAAGTAAATATACTTAAAAGGTTATTTGTATTTTATTTAAAAATCAAACTAACTTTCTTATCTACCACTTTCAAAAAATTTTTATTAAAACAACAAAAAATAAAAAAAAATATGAATCGCCCCGGGAATTGAACCCGCAACCTTCCAATCTCAGTGTTAACGCATTTCTAACTACTCCATCGAGGCACTAGAAATAGACATGTAAATTTCGGATATAATTACACAACACGGCAACATATAGTGTAAAAATGTTATGCTTACATAATATTTTATTAATCCAAAAACACAAGAATTATAATAAATAATACATTTCCTAAAACCACTAATATATTCTTTTAATGACTTATTTGCACGGTTACAGATACATACATACCTATCTTGAAAGATTAGCAATGAACTACATACTGTCAGTGTGCGCAGGCGCGCGGTAAATGTACAATTTTACCCTCAATCGATTCGCCGCTAAAGAAGAATATCTTCAAAAATCGGAGATCCACACCCCGGATTTGAAATCGAAACCTCTGCTTTACGAATCCGAGATCCGAGGTCTACCCACTAGGTCACTAGGCTATCGCTCTTAGACAATATTTTTTCCTGAAACGGGGAACTTTTAAAGCCGGGTCTAGACTATGTAACAAAACATGCTAATAACAAAGTTGTACAACAAATTTGTTGTACAACTTTGTTATGTAACTTGTTAATAGCATGAGTATCCAGACTATATAACAAAAAACAAAACAACAACATGAGCATAAATTTTGCAGCATTTTAGATGGATAGCTGGTAGGTTAGGTAGTATATAAAATTGCGTCATATAAGTATGGAGGATCTCTTCATAGCAACAGCAGCTTGTGTAATATTGTGGAGGCGACACCGGCGTGTTAAATTAATATTTTGGATGTGTCCTTCATTAGCAGCTCGAGCAAAATATAGGTAGTGGTACAGCTCTTTTAGCTGATCTGGAAAGAGATAACATAGACCCATCGACAGGAGACATTAAATGTGATGGCAGTTTTAAAAACTTCTTAAGAATAGAAAATTCTGATTTTGAATTTCTTATAAATGAAATCGGCCATAAAATAGGCAGGAAAGACATTTCGAGATGCAATTCCAGTAAGAGAAAGATTAACAGTTATATTATTAGCAAAGTATATGAGGCGTTCTTTGCAAAAACCCCAGTTGTCCTTTTTTTTCGGAAATGAACTTATGGCTTCTATGGATTGAAGGACTAATTATCTACGTTCCTTGCGTAAGAAACTTGCATTAAAATTACAGTAGTCCAAAATATAAGCGACAAAAATATAGGCGATTCCGCCTAAACCCCATATGTCAAGCGCAATTCCCTTCAAAACCATAGTTGTTATTGGTGTTTTTGCGGGAAACTTTATCGCTTGGCTGTCAGAACCGTGGGCTGTCAGTAGGTTTTTATAGGTTAAATATCCTTCGAATAGTTGTGTTGCGTGATTTTATAAGTAAACACCATTTTTCGTTCATTTTTTATTTTGGTTTATTACTATAAATATCGTTTTTCCTATAAATTAATGAAAAATTCCTGCAAAAACCCCATATGTCAAATGAATAAATGTCCTTCATAAATAAACAAAAGGAAAAAATAATGTTATTTATATTGTAAACTGTGTGTAATCATCAAAATAATAAATCACTAATTTGAGAATTTCCGTAAACTTAATAGGGTTCAATTAAATAACTTTTTTTTAAATGTCTCCGATGTTGTAAAAAGTGACATATGGGGTTTTTGCAAAGAACGCCTCATATTTTTTAAACTTTTTACTCATTGTTTCAGAGAGGAAGTATAACATTTCTGTAGAATTTAATTCCTCAGTATTATCGTCTTCACCTGTTCATGATTGAGTGTCACTGTCTGTTTGAATTGATGTAGCTGGAGAAGTAGCGGATGTAGGTGTAGTGGACGGAATAGAAAGGCTCAGATATATTGTATGATTGAGTGCCTGTTTGAGTAGCTGATGAAGCAGTCTGCATCTGTGTAGCGAATGAAGTGAATGTTACAGGTTTTATGTCTGAACACTCTGCTCTGTAGAGAATAGTATTTATGTCAAATTTAGAGTTGATTTGCACCGATTTGCTGTTAAGGTTCCGCGTACTGCTTTTCTTTTGTTGGCTTGAGTTATAGGCGTACGTGCATTGCATTAGTTTTAACTACAGTTTCTGTATCTATTTTCACTTCTATTTCAGTCTATTCATCGTGTTTTTTATTTGTTTTTTATATCAATAAATGTAGCTCATCCCATAGCAATCCCATAATACTCGTTACTTACGAAATAGCTCAATTAAATGAGTAGTCAGTTCTTTCGACAATTTCATCGCGTAAATAACCCTACGTGAACAGAGCAAAGAAAAATCTAGCACAATCACTCCAGAATTAACAATGCGATATGACTCCAACGGTTGCTGCTCGCGTAGGTACTAGTGATGTAACGAATATTCGTATTTGCATTCGCATTCGCGAATATTCGCATGTTTTTGCATATTCGCATTCGCATCCGCATTCGCGAAATTTGTGCGAATGTTTTGCGAATATGAAAAACAGAAAAAAAATAATTTTAAGATAATATTAGGTTAATAAAATCAAAATCTATTCACTTCCCATCTTTTTTTATGAAGAAAAGGTAACTTAACCTCAAACATGCAGCTACTCTCAAATGGAAATATGCAGGACACAACAGCAGACAAAGAGACGGAAGATGGAATGAAGCGATAACTCACTGGAGGCCTTGGGACTACAAAAGAGGAAGGGGCAGACCACAGACGAGATGGTCGGATGACCTAAAAATATACGCAGGGACCAGATGGACAGGATTAGCACTGAACCGAGAAGAGTGGAAAATTAAGGGGGAGGCCTACGTTCAACTTTGGACAAATGAAGGGCAATAGATAGATAGAACTTAACCTTGTATAATCACATTATCAGCTATCACTTTTTTTATTATTTGGTATGATGTAATAAAGCTTAAGATTCAGATTGATTTACACTAAATATCAATTAACTTTTTATTATAAATTTAGGAAATATTACAAAAATAGAAACAAATTAAAAAAACTAAATATTCGCATTCGCATCCGCATTCGCGAATGTCGGTAGCAGATATTCGCATTCGCATTCATATTCGCGAATGTTCAAAAAATGACATTCGTTACATCACTAGTAGGTACTATGCCAGAGAAATGTTTCAATAACATGTTTTTAGGTGTAGATCAGTCGCGGTGCGGTTTTATAACTTTCTTTGATGTTTACCGACATCTGTTGGATAACATAAAACATGCTATATAACCAGAAAAATGTTATACAACACTGTGTTTTAAAACTTGTTTATTTAAAATTTTGTAACAAGTTACAAAACTTTGTTATTTAACATGTTTTGTTACATAGTCTGGACCCGGCTTAACGGTAACTTCTTATAGGTAATGCACTACAATTTCTGAATATTTTTTCTGAAATCTATCGAATGGTACCAAACACGACCCCACGGAGGTGGGGGGGGGGGTTACTTTAAAATCTTAAATAGGAACTCCTTTTTTTATTTCAGATTTGGATTCTTTGCGTAAAAATAAGCAACTTTTATTCGAAACTTTTTTTCTAATTACGGATAGGTGGCGCTATAATCGGAGAAAACGGGTGTTGGAAATGGAAAATTAAATTAAAATATGGAAAGTCCCCACTAAAATGGAAAATTTTACTTAACTTTTTTGGTTTTAGAACCTAATAATCACAACCCAATAGGTCCCCAAAGCGCTCGAGTGACTGTACATTTAGCATACTTTGCTCCCCTACTATATATGTATTATAAATAATATGCGAAGTAATTATTAACCCAAACAACCATAATTCAACTTTTATTTACTAATAAAGAACTGGACGAAAGTGTCACATCAGCTTTTATGAAACACATGAATATTTACATAAAAAGGTACTAGTGATCTGCTTGAAATCTATATTCCCAAAATCATCTAAAAATTGTTTATACTTGAGTACTTTGAGACTCTTGTATGAAATGTGAATACCGAAATACGGTTAGGAATCTCCATTATGTAATTTTTAAATAATACATAATTCTTAGGAAATGAAAGGTATTATACAAACGTGTTAAAAAATACTACCTACTGAAATTTTTTGATGGCAATAAATGATGAATTGGTTTATCAAATTTATTTTTAAGGTGATACAGTAGCTATCAACAGGTAGCCAAAACGCGTTCCAAGATTGAGGCTGTAATTTTGAATATTTTTTCGAGATATTTGGCACACGTATTTGTAATGTAATAAAGAATGGCGGTACAGAGCCCAATTTGAAAAATATATTAATCTGTGGAAATTACTCTGTAAATAAATACAATATTAAAAAAAAACGAGTCGGTACCGCCATTAAGAAGAACAAAATAATACACTTTCTTCAAATAAACTTTTTTATCAGATACCTAGATTTTGTGTCATTTTGGAACTACTAATGAAATAAAAAATTTTAGTAGTTCCAAAATGACACAAAATCTAGGCATCGGATAAAAAAGTTTATTTGAAGAAAATGTATTTTTTTGTTCTTCTTAGTGGCGGTACAGGCTCGTTTTTTTAATATTGTATTTAATTACAGAGTATTTCCACATATTAATATATTTTTTAAATTTAGCTCTGTACCGCCATTCTTTATTATATTACGAATACGTGTGCCACATATCTCGCAAAAATATTCAAAATTACAGCCGCAATCTTGGAACGCGTTTTCGCTACCTGTTGATCGCTACTGTTTCCTCTTAAGTAAAATATGTCATTTGGATATTTTTTTAAACTCGATAGATCCTAGGGACATGTCGGTAGATCGGTAGGATCATCACTTTTGGGAGTTTTGGGAATATCCCAATTGACAACGCAATATACACCGACGCCGTCTACAACGAGCGACGAATCAGAGATGCCAGATTGGGGTACTTTCGCCCATTTTTAGGGTAATTTGAAAGCACATGGGAAAATTTTTATAGGTTGAATTGGTTGGGGAATTTTTCGGGAGGAAAATTGAGCAAACTGAATTGCAATATAAATGTATTGTTATGATCTGCTTTTTATTAATTTTATATTAATTATTATTTATCTGATTAATTATTTAATTGTCGCAAATCATACATAAAAATGAATAAAAAATCTCAGGGTGCCTTTTTATACTATAAAAAAAAATCTAAATTATCTCACGTTATACTTATCTTCTCTCGTGGGTTCAGTATCTCTTAGTTGATCCTAATCGGGATAAAATAGGGAAAAGAAATAAAGCAAAATATTAAAATAAACATACAGAATTGTCTTTTATTTGTCAAAATCAATACTCTAAACTCTATCAAATCTAAAACCTGTGGACACAGATGTCTGAATGAAATCTTTACCACTTAAATTTAAAAACAATTTATCGGTTTGTTCCCGATGACTTTGGTAAAACAAACTAAACAAAACAAATTTATGTATTCGCAAGATTAGCTATACTTCCTATTTACTTTTAGAAATATTGGAATTTTAATTCATATGCCTTTTACTCAAAATTTTAGTTTCCGAACATAAAAATATCTTTCACATAAGTTGACTGACCTTTTGCTTCACTCACTCTGATGTCTTCTCGTGACCCAAAACAGCTCTCCCTCGTTGACTATGTTAAAGGCTACTCATCAAAGCCCTCTCCGTTCTCCAGCTTCAAAACTATCAGCATACCAGCACCAATTCTCCAACAAGCCGGGCCTCTTTTGACACGTACTCGATTCAAACAAAACTCCAAAAATTCTCTGCTCTCCTTCTCACAATAATACAGAATCAAAGAGGTATTTCGTCTCAATTTGATTTGTCCCTCGTTCCACTTTTCAACACTATTCTCCACTATCAAACAGCCACTGGTATCTGCTAACTATCTATCCACTAAAACGTCGAACCGCTCCTCAGCGATGCCAAAAACATAATGACTTCCCCTTCAAACTCTCTTAATCATTCAAACTACTTTTCCCCTTGCACGTTGCCAAGAATCCGAAACATCGACTTTTCCATTCGACAAACAAAACAGTCACCCTCAAAACCATTCCGACCATCCTAATTACCTTCTGAGAACTATACAACATTTACTCGTGCTGAAACAAAGATACTAAAATTCCAAACTTTCTCCTAAAACCACTTTTCTAGAAATTGATAATTACCTCTACCCTAAACAATCTTTTTCCATTTTAAATCTAAATACATCGTTATTTTCACTTTAATTATTCACAAAAGTCTTTAATGGTTCATCGGAAAGCTCATTAAAAAAAGAAATCCACTTACATCCAAACTAAATTCTAATAAATATTTACAGATCAATATACAGGGTGTATCAAATTTATGTGCCCGCGTTATTAAAAAAAAAATTAATTTAATTTTTATTTTGCCTTTGATTGATAAAATTGAAAACACAATAGTATGTAACATATAACATTATATTAACATTATAACCTATCGAGTGTTTGCTTCTGATTAAAAAAACCGAAAAATGGTTTTTGGAACAACCGCTTTTTTTGACCAGTTATAACCGCCAGGTTAAACCGTAAGTAAAAAACCGGTATAACCGAAAACCGGTTTTTTGTTCAACAACCGCCATCCCTACCTTGGTTGTTACAAATACAGTTCGCTGGAATAAGTTTTACCCCCCTTATTAACTTATTTATTTTTAGCACATAAGAAAAACGCTCGGATAGGTCGATTTTTAAAATAATCATAGTATATTATAGCGTAAATGTTTCGAACTTTACGCGATCCCTCTTCTTCAGGTGACAGGCACAACTTTGATTTTTTTAAATAGGAAAGTAAGTACATCATGTGTCACCTCATTTAAAGGCTTTTTTCTACAACCGTGTTAAAAATGCAATTTTTAGAACTCCATACGTGCGTTAAAAATGCTACTTTAAGGCAGGGCCGGTTTTAGGGTTCTGAGCGCCCCTGGCAAAATAAAATTTGGCGCCCCTTCATATAAGAATATACAAATTTACTGCAAATATAAAAAAAAATAGGAAAAAATCAAAATTTTACCATAAAGAACTATGTAAAAATATATTTATTTAAAAATTAGTAGGATAGTTATTACTTATAACTTATCCAACATAGGGCATAGCATAGCGAGCACATTTTAAGTTCAAGCGACGAAGAAGCGAGGTAAAAGATAAATGCACATTATCAACAACCAGTAAAAAATGTATATAAATAACTATTTAGATGGAAAATAAGCCACAATTAAATTGAAAAAAATAATTTTATTATCGTTTCGACGCCCAAATCGGGTGTCGTTGTCAAAATACAAAATACTACTAAATTAAACAAAAATGTTGTTGCTTAGTAAAAAATTCGTCTAATAATTTATTTAATCTGACTCATTTATATCATTTAGTGTGTATAAATTTTCTACAAGACCAAAAAACATGTTGATTGTGCGCAAGATATAGCTGCATCCCCAATAACTAAATTGAGGGAGTGGCATCCACTTAGCATAAAATAACATGCAGATATTCTTTGCAAACGCGAGCTTGTACATCTTTATTTTTTCTCTTCCTTTTAGAGCCGTTGTGATATCCTTGGCTTACAATCATCTATGCAAATTCAAATAAAATCATTCATTATTTTTTTTATTATCTCATGAGCTTTTTATTATCTCTATGACTCGATACCTATAGAACCAAGCTATGGTTTTAGGTATCGAGTTACTAGGACAAACAATATGCTGCATACTAAAATTAAACCCTGTGGGATAAGAACATCAGTATAAAAACAAAAAGAAGAATATAATATAACACCATGACAAAAAGTATTCTGAATAATGGGTGTGAAAATTGAATAAAAAATACGAAAACCAAATGCAAAATAAGAGCAATAGAGATCGAATACCTAAGTAGAAGCTGTAGAAGGGATAGAATAAATAACATAGAGATTAAGAAAATAATGGTAATGAATTCAAGGGATAATAGACAACATAGAACAAAAGAGATTAACCTGGTACGGACATGGCAGAAGAGCAGACCAAAATCGTTGATAAACAGAATAACAGATTGGAGCTCGATAGGAAGAAGGAAGAGAGACAGACCCCGAAAATCTTTTAGAGATAAAATGGACGAAGCAATATTAGAAAAGAAACCTGCAGGACTGGAAAAACAGAAAGAACTGAAAATAACGGTCAAGTGAAATAATACAGGAAAAACTATGGAAATCCAGGGTGGTCAAGAAAAAACAGGATGTTTCTAAATAAATGCAACAAACTTTAAAGGGTAATTCTATATGAAAAAATAATGACAGTTTGCTCTATAAGCGTATGTCAGCAAATACTTCGTTTCCGAGATATGGGGTGTTGACATTTTTCTTACAAACTGACGATTTCTTTATTGTTCTAAAACCGGTTCAGATATGCAAATGAAATTTGATGTGTTTTAAGAGGTAATTATTGCGCATTTTTTGACATAAAATTAATAATTTTATATCTACTGTTGAAATGGTGTGAATTTTTTTAAAGAAAAACATAGTACGCCACTGAGATATTTCAAATAACAAATCATTTTGGAATTACTCGTTCAATTTATGATATATACAAAAATCTATTATTCCTTTTTTTCATACGTCGTTCGTGCCGTTTTTATGCAAAAAGTGAAACATCTTAACGCGTACAAAGTATTCGAAATAAATTTCTATATATTCATATTATGAAAAAGAACTTGTCAATTCTAATTCATATAGATATACCTGGTTTGTTTTTTTTTTATTTCAAATTACACACCCACGGACACACGACAATGTTGATAAAGCAAAGTTTACAGAACAGGAAGACAAAACTATCTAACCATTGAGGCTATAATGACAAGCAGCAGTATAATAATATCACTGACTATTCATAAATTTGTTGATACTTCGTAAATCTGATCTTCGTGTATTTTAAGTATGTATGTATAACATTGTAATACCATAAAAGTGATAGGTATTACCTGTAATGACCTTTAAAAGCCATAACAGTTTTTAGGTTGCATTATTTTTATTAGAGAATTTTTGTGAGCTAGAATAGTTTTCTTATTGTTACAATTATTTAATATTAATTGTCTTAGGAGTAATCTTAGCCCAAAGATAATCTATAAAGTCCAAAAAAATAGTGAATGTAAAAAATATTATATTTTTTTTTTGTTTAGCTAATGCCTCGACAACTAATGGCCATTGGCATGGTAGGTACGGTAATTTTGAACAGTTAGGTACCTAGTGTCATGTGTAAGTAGTGTGTGCGTTGAGTAAGTGGCTTGTTACTTTGCAATGTCGACGTCATTGTCTTTGCAAAGAGACGCTAATTGTATCCGAACGTCTGCGGTCCCTCCGGTGAGAACCGATCCCACGAGGACAGAAACTATATTCATTTATTAATTTATAATAAATGAAAAATTTCCGACCCTGGTGAGATTCGAACCCACAACCTTTCGGATTTTTTCGATCCAAAGGCAGGCGCTCTTACCACTGACCCACGGAGGGGGGTAAATATTATATTTATATATCAGCGTCTCTCAAAATTTGGCGCCCTCAAATTCTGGCGCCCCGGGCGGTCGCCCGGCTCGCCCGCCCCTTTATACGGCGCTGCTTTAAGGCACTAGTGCTTTAAAATTTTTATGGCACTGCAATTCGTATTGATCGTATAGGCAATTTTGATGTAATGTCAAAAAAATATAAAAATGGAATGTCAGTCAAGTTCAAGTAAAAGTTTTTGTAGATATTGTCCTGTAATTACGTTTGTAGAAAAAATATTGCATGATGTGCGTGTTAAAAAGTGCATTTTTAAGGCACTCATGTCAATTGCAGAACTCGCTGTCGCTCATTCTGCAAACTTTCACATGCGTGCCTTAAACGTGTACTTTTAACACTTATATCATAAATAACTATTGAAATACTGATTACAAAAATTTATAGTATTTTAAGCCTTTCTGAGAGCATATGCGCAAAAATTTCGCTCGAATTATTTTTAAATGCGTTCATTTTTTTCGAATACTGAGAAAACCTTAAGTATTTTTAAAAAATTTAAACGCAGAAAGAAATATTACTGTATTATCCATGGTCGAAAGTCCTTGAGAACTTCTATAATATTTATTTTAATAAGTCACAGGGGTGAAAAAAAATAGTCTGATTTTTAATTTTAAATATATATTACAAAATAAACTTTTTGTTCATTATAAGGGACTTTCTGCCCTCGGGAATAATGTAGTCTTCTATTTTGCGTTTAAATATTTTAAAAATACCTATTAGTTATCTCAGGATTCGAAAAAAATAAATGCGTTTAAAAGGAACTCGACCGAAATTTTGCGCCTACGCTCTCAAAAAGGATTAAAGTATTAAACATTTTTGTACTGTTTGAATTTATGCGACGATTGACGATCCACTGTTTTAAAGATTGGTTGAACAGATGTTGCCAGTTGTATGGTCCTCACTATGTGTATCGTAAGTTATTCAACAGGGCATAGAATATACATGGTTAGAAAATATACGCCAAAGTCAGCGCCTCTATGCGGAAAATCTCTGAACTAAAAATTGATGTGGACCATACAAAGTGAGGTCCCACTTTTTTTTGTAAAAAAACAGTGTTTGCTATCAGTACATGTCTACGAAAAAGTCTTACATTGATTGACAAAGTGAGGTCCGTATACTGGACCTCACTTTGTATAGGACCTCACTTCAACCGCAGTTTCTTTTGATATGTGGCTCACTTCATACGCTGGGAGTAAATATATATATATATATATATATATATATATATATATATATATATATATATATATATATATATATATGTATATATATATATATATATATATATATATATATATATATATATATATGTATATATATATATATATATATATATATATATATATATATATATATATATATTGATACATGTATCCATGTGACTTCCAAAGTAGATTCTCGTAATACGTTGTTACTTCATATATACCGTTATGACTTCCGATTTCGGAAGTCACAACGTTTTGCCTATATTTTTACGAATTTGGCTACTAGATGGTATCAGAAGGCTTATATTAAAAATTTCGCTGGAAGTCATATCGTATCTAACATACTCATAAGATCAGATTTTAGTTCGACGGTATATCACCAGCGCTAGTGTCGCTCCCGTGCTACTATACAGGTTATGTACACAACGCGTAGCGTCTTCCGTATACCACACCGCTCGGTGTGACTTCCGTTTTTTGGCAACCCTGTGTAACGGTTTCCAGACATTTATCTGTTGTAGATTCGCGGTCCTAATCGTACTTAGTGTTTTGTGTGCCTTTTGTTTTTAAACATGAATAATAGCAGATCTGCTTTACTTTTAAAGTTAGCCTTAAATGAAGGTACAATAAGTGATTATATATCTCTATAATTATATATTTTCTGTACTTATTTCAATCTATAATATTTACTTACCTATTTACTTATATAAATTCATTTTTCTCGTGTTTTTGTTTACTTCCTTTTTTACAATGAACTTCTAATTTAATCTACACTCACCGGCACGAAAAATGGGCACCCTAAAAAAATGGGTAATTTTTGATGTCTCGTATCTCCCAAACCTTTGGTCCGATGTAAGTAATGTTTTTAATATGTTATAGCCTTATTATTTAACAATATAGCTATGATAACATTGTTGATAGACAGGTAAATTTTCATTGTATACCGGGTGTACCAATCAAACTGGGTTTTTTTCTCAATTTTCACAACACCCTGTGGAATATTCTAGCCTTTATAAAATATTTAAATTAAAGCCTAACTATAGCTCCAGGTTTTATTAACATTCTGTTTTTTTATTCATTCGCTTACGTTGGATAATAAAAAAGTTAAGGACTTTAACAACTAGCCATGTTCTTTATCGATACAGGTGTTTCTAAATATAAGTGCGACAAATTTTAAGGGGAAATTTCTGCATGAAAGAATAATGATCGTTTGGCAAAATAATTTTATATTTGCAAGCATTTGCGGACATAGCTTTCTTTATCAAGTAAACGATCATTATTTTTTCATGCACAATTACCCCTTAAAGTTTGTCGCACTTATTTAGAAACACCATGTATTGATAAAGAACATGTTTAATTGTTAAAGTCCCTAACTTTTTTATTATCCAACATAAGCGAATGAATAACAAACAGAACATTAAGAAAACCTGGGGCTATAGTTGGGTTTTAATTTCAATATTGTATAAAGGCTAGAATATTCCACAGAGTGTTGTGAAAATTGAAAAAAAAACCAGTTTGATTGGTACGCCCAGTATACAATGATAATTTACCTGTCTAGAAACAATATTATTACAGCGATATAGTTAAAGAATAAGGCTATAACATATTAAAGAAATACTTAAATCGGAGAATAGGTTTAGGAGATACGAGCCATCAAAATGACCTATTTTTTGGGGTGCCCGTTTTTCGTGACGGTGAATGTATCTATTAAATAATCTAAATTATTTTTAAAAATCTTATTAAAAGCTTAAATACAAGAAATGTAGGTAAATGTTCTCATTTAACGAAATTTCCGAAAATTGTGTATTTTTTTGACCCAGGTAGGCTGAAAAATCGATTTTATAGTTATTTTTATTTCGAAAGTAATAAAACGTGTAAAAATTACAAAAAAATTGAATGTACAATTACAATTGAATGGAATTAAATACATGATAAAATGAATCAAGAGCGATAAAAAGTTTAAAGTAATAAATTCTAGTAATAATATAAAATACAGTAAACTCTCTCTTAAGGGGGTAGACGCAAAATCTCTGTCCAATGCTATTTAAATACATTTATTTTTTTCGAATCCTGAGAAAACTAATAAATATTTTTTAAAACATACACCCAGAATGAAAGATAACATTATTACGGGGGACCGAAAGTCCCTTAGAATAAAAAAAAGTTTCTTTTGAATGAAATATTCGAAATTAAAAATCACACTAACTTTTCTCTTGTTTTTTCATCCCATTATCTTTATTAAAATAAACATATATTAGGTATATAAGTTATTAAAATAAACATTATATAAGTTTTCAGCGACTTTATGCCCTCGGTAATAATGTAAGCTTCCATTCTGCGTTTAAATTTTTCAAAAATACTTATTAGTTTTCTCAGAATTCGAAAAAAATTAATGCATTTAATTAGCACTGGACTAAGATTTTGCGCCTATCCCCAACGAGCACCTCCTCTATACGGACGGTATTTAAAACAAAATTCATTTGCCGATATACTGAGCCTGTACTCTTCCGGACAATCCCTTAAAATGATGTGTACCTAAATGAAAAAAAAAATACATAGATATTTTTTCCAAATATTTTAGAATACAAAACTACAATATTTATATTTTATTATTTCAAATTAACACAGAGATGACAACGAGTGATATTTGATAACTGTTTACCTTATCAGCAGTAGGTAATAAAAATCTGGTTCTAGTGTGGGATCCGTCATTAAAATATTTTGTGTGTCGGTCATTAAAAGAAATGTGACACCATAACGCGTTGCTCTAATAATACTTTAACATTGATATTATGTTGTGACTAAAAATGTTAACGGAATGTCTGCTTGGCAAAAGAAAACATCGGCACAATATCAATTTTCTTCTTTGATATGTTACCTATGTGTATGCCAAATTTCATGTCAATCTTAAGTGGTTTTTTAAAATTTATGGGTTTTGCAATATTTACCGTCAGCGAACGGACTAATAGAAGAGGATCCGATATAAGGCCGATCTGCATCGATCTATTTAATGGATAACAATAATTATTGGATATGTAATTTAGTATGTTAACAATTATAAAAAACAAGGGGTGCATGATCTAATTTTCTTCTGACTATAATCAATTAATAATTAATAAATGACTTTTATCTACTCTATGTCATATTATAATATATAAATTTTTAGTTTGTGAAAACTGTCATTATAGATAGCAGTGCTTTAAAGTAAGCATGAAGTAACAATGTATTTTAAATGGGATTTACTTTTTCTCACTGTTTTTGACACACTTTCATATAATTAAATATTCTTTCTTAACTTTCGCGTTTCATGGTGATGACATCTTCTTTTTCTTCAAGTGCCATCTCCGCGAAGGAGGTCGGCAATCATCATAGCTATTCGGACCTTGGAGACGGCTGCTCTGAAAAGTTCGTTTGATGTACATCCGTACCATTCTCTCAGGTTGCGCAACCACGATATTCTGCGTCTCCCTATGCTTCTTTTTCCTTGAATCTTTCCCTGCATAATGAGTTGTAGCAAGTTGTATCTCTCTCCACGTGTAATATGTCCGAGATATTCCAATTTTCTGGTTTTAATTGTATTTAAGACTTCCATTTCTTTATTCACCTTTCTCAGAACCTCTTTGTTTGTGACGTGTTCTGTCCATGATATTTTTAGAATTCTTCTATATACCCACATCTCGAATGATTCCAGTTTTTTCATTGATGCCGCATTCAAGGTCCAAGCTTCCATTCCGTAAAACAGAGTCGAGAAAACGTAGCACCTAGCCAACCTTATTCTTAGCTCTAACCTTAGATCTCTTGTGCAGAGCACAAGAGAGGTGATGACATAATGAGCAATAAATTACAAAAAAAAAATTGACAGTTTTGTGGTTTGAAAGAAATTAGAATTTTTATATGTCACAGTTCTAAGAATTGTAGAATAGAAATGAATTCCAGTGACGAAGAGTTACAGTATTTTTATTTGTTTATCGTAGATAAAATAAATATTGTATGAAATTGTGCGTGAAGTATTTTTGCGAACTTACGCGATGTATAGCACTCACTCCGTTTCATAAATAACTATTTTCATATATTAAAAAAAAAATGTTTCGACCCGGGTAGATATTATTCCAGATTTTCAGATTTGGGCACAGAGTTGGATTGTTGGGGCATATATGGAGAGCAGGTAGCGCAACAACTATAAACTCAATTTTACAATGGAGACCCGGAGTTAGAAGGAGACGCGGAGGAACTAGAATAAATGGTTACAGGAATTAAAGGAAGATTTATATAGGGCAGGAATTAGAGACTAGCAGAAAAACAAAAGAGGATAGAAAGAAATGGAGAAGCATAGTCAATAGTATCGAGTAGCAGATTGGGAAAAATCTGCTCGAAAAAGATGGATCTAGATAGCTTTTTAACGGGTAATCCCCACCTGGAGGGTTTAGCCATTTAATTTTTTATTACATATTATTATTGGTACATCAAAAATTAAAAGGACGGTGCCTGTAATAAAATCTAAAATATTAAAATTTTCTATAAGTTCAAATTTATTTATTAACATTTTTGATATAATTTTCATAAATAAATGACTTACTATTAACACTTTTTTAATTAATTCCAATAAATCCATTTTACAGCAATAATAATATATTAGTATTTTTGTTAAAATAAATATCAATCATATTATCATAAATAACACAGGTTTACAAAAAAAACTAAATTTCGGACAATTTGACGAAACCATATGACAAGGGGGTTTTTGGAGTGGCTGATCACAAATCCGGGGTCTGCTCACCTCTATCGCGTCAGGTAAAGGTCATTTCAAGGTCAAATCAAGATAAATCGACAGTCGCTCTGAAAAAGTATATTAGGGGGTTCTTGGGGTCGCTGAAGATGAATCCGGAGTCCGCTGACCTCTATCTCGTCTAGTTCAACGTCATTTTAAGGTCAAATCAACATAAATTGACACAATTGCTCTGAAAGTATAGGGAGTTTTGGGGTCGCTGATCATGAAAACTGCGGTCCGTTGAGCTCTACTACGTCATGTAAAGGTCATTTCAAGTTCAAATCAGGAGGAGTTAACAAAATTGATTTGACCTTGAAATGGCCTTTACCTGACGTGGTTGAGCTCAACGGGCCCCAGTTTTGTGATCAGGGACCCCAAAAACACCCTAATATACTTTTTCACAGCGATTGTGTTGATTTATCTTGATTGGACCTCGAAATGACCTTCAGCTACACGTGATAGAGGTCAGCGGATCCTGGATTCGTTATAAGCGACCCCAAAACCCTCCTAATATACTTTTTCAGAGCGACTGTCGATTTATCTTGATTTGTCCTTGAAATAACCTTTACCTGACGTGATAGAGGTTAGCGAACCCCGGATTCGTAACCAGCGACCCCAAAAACCCCCCTAGTCATATGGTTTCGTCAAATAGTCCGAAATGTATTTTTTTGTAAACCTGTATAATCAAAAGAATATCAATATTTTAATTTAAATAGACAACTTTAAAACACAGACAACTGTATTCACAGTAAAAGTTTCAAAAGATCACACATTACGCTCAAAATAGGAGGTAAATCTAGCAGACGAGTCGTTGTGACTTCCAAAATATGACAACACCGCTGGAAGTGACAACACGCCTTGAACTACCCTATATATGGAAGCCGTAACGTATGCTGTACGCTTCGGTATATACGTATATATATACAAAATTTATTTTGGTAAATCCTTTCCCCTCAATAGGTAGACCCATTTTATAAGCCCCCCTTTTACCAAATACACAATTTTTAAAAAATAATTCCTAGTAGAAAAGGTGGAGGTCGGACAGCCTCTTCTGTATACCGGAAGTCACAACTTAACGTGCATCTATATATATATATATATATATATATATATATATATATATATATATATATATATATATATATATATATATACATCCCGCTATCAAACGGACTTCCGTTACATATGCTAGCATTGGGCGTCCACCTTAATAACTAACTTATTGCGATATTTCTGAATGTATAAGAGCTAATAATGGTATTGAATTTTGTATACATGGCTCGGTTATATAAAAATAGGGATACTAATTTTTTCAAGAATATTCTTTAACATGTAATCTTAGGTCCGTTTACAATCCGATATTTGGACGTCGAGATGTATATAAATTTGACTTATTGCCGTCATCGAAAGTCCGGCAGTGTTGTCGTTTGTTACCGTTTTAGCAGATCTAAATATTATTATTTAAAATATACGGACGTCTAATGATCGGCATTCGGAACCTTCATAATGTTAGTTCCGTTAGCTGATTATAAACAAAAAGTATAGTAAAGACATTTTTAAGATTCAATGAAATTTATTCAGTAAACTATAACGAAAATGGAAGTACATACAAAATTAAAAAAACTTAAAATAGGAAATTATTTTATGTAGGTAAAATAAAAAAACAAAATAATTTAACGTAACCTTAACACTTCTTGCAATATAAATTTTGAACAAAAACTTTAATCTTGGTCCAATTTTTATTAGCTAAGATTTCCGGGTTGGCCTTGATCAGTTCTTCACATTCATGTCTTTTTGGAGGTTTTTTATTTCGAATGTGATTTACAAAAAACTTGGAAACTATCTTCTTTTGATGTTCTGTCCATTTTATTCTTATAATTGGATTGCGACTTGTCAAGTTTTTCTGATCTTTTGTATTTTCTTCCGAGTTAGGTTCTTTGTTTACATCATTCTCCAATTCTGTTTCTTCTAACATACTCTGTGGTTCAATTTCCGGAAAATCATCTTCTATTGCAGTTTCATTTCCAAGATCATCTTCTAAGTTAATATCTATTTCGTCTATTGATTTCCCTTTAAAATTTGCTGCTAACCCTTGTTCCATTAATAATAGAATTTTAGCAACTTTAGATGACTGGTACACATCTTGAGGTAAACGGTAGAAATTCTTATGCGTACCAGGAGTATGCCCCATGAAACTTGATAATTGTTCTAGGTCAGACTCTGTCATATTAAAGATTTGAGATAAGGTGGCCAAATGCTTTCTGAGACGAGTAGAAGTTAATGCGTCATATCTTTCAGCACCACTACTTTTGGCGTATTTTGCAAGAATTTTATATCCAACAATATGGTGTTGGCTATGTGGAGGTGCAAATAAATATTTATTTGTTTGGTCAACTACATTAGGTCTAGCTTTTAGTAGAATCGTTATGTCTTCTTGGACATCAATACTGAATAGAACTGGAACACCTCTGTGTCTTTTACCTGGTATAACAACTCGTCTAAACCTCTTTAATAAAATTTTTTCTGTTGGAGAGACTACGTCGAAAAACTCTTCATAATGTTGTCCTTCATTTTGAATACATTTTTCATAGGTTTCAAGTAACAACCTTTGTAGCTCACCGGGGCGTCTTCTATTTAATAGTATTACTCGACAATAAACTGTTTCTAGCAATATTCTGTATGCCTCTTTATTATTTATATCCTCTAGTATTTTATCCTTTGCAAGTTTTGACTTCATTGTCAAATAGTCTTTAAGTTTTTTTAGGTCAGTCGCCAAAGGCACTATGGTAATTTTATTCCATTTATTTGTACTTAAATTATTTGCAGCTTCTGTGGATATATCATATTTCCAATTAGCTGATATTAATTGGGACATTGTTTTAATAGCTGCCTCTGCTTCTGCTACAGACACTGTTGAGTATATATCTTTACGTTTTAAAGCGAACACCAAAGCTAAGTCACAGCACTGCTTTAAAGTTGTAGAAATATTCATTGCAAAAGTTGGTGATTTAAAACATTCTTTTGTTTTGTCATAGTTAGCAACAATTTTGGTTGCCTCAATTAGAATATCATAATACTTAGGCTGTAATAAATCCATCAAAGATTTTACCGATTTATTAATGACCCTTATAGCAATTAATAATCTGGCTAATTCACGCATCTTTCGTGATGCAACATCGACAAAATGACTTTCGCGATGAACTTTTATATACCTTGATCCAAATGCACAAATAAGACTATCATTCTGGGCAATAACTGAAATTTTGTCTGGCCGCATTTTTGGAAAAACTTTCATTATAAGATCATCATCTGTAATTATTCGTTTAAAATATCTTCGAGTGCAATCAGTTAAATTACCATCAATATTTGGATTTTCTTTACAATTTTTTTTATGTCGCCATAACTGTCTGGGTGCATAAAAGCCATAACAGTATATGCAAGGAATAGCCTTTTCTTTGTCAAGAGGATTAAGAGGCCTTTTTACAGCTTTGTAACACGTTTCAGAATTTCGTAAGTAATTGCCTTTTTTTCTTAGACTAGTAATTAAATCCTTTCGTTCTTTACTTTTCACTGGTTTAGATAGAATTCTCTGAACTTCTACTTCTCCAGAATGATTTCTACAAATATGTCTTGCAAAGTTAAGTACTAAACCTTCACAGAAGTAGCAGAAATCCCTATCAACTGGTTTCTTTTTTTGTTTCGGTTTGCTTCTTGCCTAAAAGTATACAATAGGTTACAAAAGTATTGAATTAATATAGGATGTAGTAAAAATATTTGGCAAAAAAGAAAAAAGTAAGAACAATGATGCACACATTTTCACATTTTCTATTTATTACATGTCAGAAAAAAAATTTCTACAACCGTTTAATAACATGCTCATTATTCACTTTTTGTAAATAGATAATAACACCCATTATTTTACAGGTAAGTAATAGTTCATTACTCACGGGTCATTACTCGCGGGCTGAAGTTAGGTTCAAGTGGTGCATGCCGTTTTTAATTATTAGTCTTATATAATCTGCAAATAAAATTACTTAAACTTGTTAATTTAATACAATAATTATTACAATTTATATCAATAATTAACTTCGAAAAAATTTTAAAGGATTTTAACTGTAACAATGGGTCAGTATAATAATATGTTTTACTTTTATACCTTGTGTAGGTACTATAAATTTTGACGTTTATCATTTTGAATAACAGTGACATTAGCGTATTTGCTGTATTTATTGGAATTTATAACTTATCTGGAGTTTATTTTATAAAGTTTTATTGTGTTAAATATATATTAGCATATTATATATAGTTAAATATAGATTTACGTTATACCTCTATAGACTACATCCATCGATAATAGCCATTTCCTGTTTATTATAAAAACAGTAGGTACAGTAGGTCTATAACAAAAATTTGTTATTTATAGAAAAAGACAGCAAATACAAAATAAGTGATTGATGTGATCGTTCATGGGTATTCTTTCATTTTTCCGACTGTATGCTATTTGCATTATATTCAAATATAAAATGGTTCACTTCGAAAAAATGCAATTTTGGTATAAACTTACTTTTATAAAATCATGCAACTAAATATCTGCATTTATCAAGGGGGTAGTTTATTGTAGAAAATCGAGAAATACGCGGAAACATGAAAAAGACCTATAAAAGCAATAAAAGAATATGAAATATTTGAGGGGTAAGAAGGGGTATTTGAAACAGGCTAGCGCTAGTAATAGTCCAATATTTGTGGATTCAAACCAAGAACAAGGTACTTTAGAACCTTCATTTAAGCCACAATAATAGTTTGAAAAGACGTATATGACATAATTTTGAGTAAAATGTTTACTATAAATCAGAGGGCAATAGATACAAATCCCTACATATCATCATTTACTTCCTTATTCGAATTCGTATTTCTTGGCAAAAACTGTACATAATTAGAATAAGTTACCTGAAAGTTATCACCATTTTGACTGCCTGAATTAGAAGCATATTCCTTAGAAGAAAATTCATTATTTTCAATAGATAAAACAGTTTCACATTCCTGGTCTAATTCAACCGATTTATTTTCATGAACTGTAATTGATCCTGTATTGCTGACTAGTGAAGAAACTTCCTTTTTGTTTTTAAAGTATTCCAAAATCGGAAATTCTTCATCCTAAAATATAAGGCTTTATTAAATTCATTAATATCGACAACCTTCAGGAATAAAATATCCTTAGTCCTTTTTTTAATAAAAAGGGAGAACATTTTGCCAAACAAATAATTTCATGATTTATTTAATTATAAAATTTTATACTTAGTGCAAAATACATATTAAATACTAACCTCAACATCAGATGGATAATAATCTGGGTCAAACTCAGAAAAATCTGAGAAGTCAGACAAGATTTCGGTATTGTTATTAAGCAAACTATTGTCTCCATTTTGATACAGATCGGAGTCTTCTGTCAATCCAAATATTTCTGTAGGTATCTATTAAAAGAAGTAAACAATATTAATAAAATATAGCCGATTTCAAAAGTCCGTACAGTAATAAATTGTAATAATATTTAACACAATTTTGTCATAATGACAACAGTTTTATAGATACATATGCGAGCAATTGGTCTTAATTGATTATAGATGATATCGAAATTCTTCAGTTTTAGGATTAACTCACTAATTTATTTAAAAAGTAATTCAAAAATGTCCTTAAGGAAGCTAACAAAAATCATAAATTGTTAAGTGGCTTTAATTTTACTTTCGCAAAAGTAAGCACTACAAGTTGTTAATAATAAAAAGTTTTTCACGCGTTACAACTGTCCATCCCTCAAAGAGTATCATATACTGCTATATTATATAAATATTATATAGTGTGATGAAGATATGTAAAATTATACCGGATAGTCGCAGAATTCAATTTATAACAAGAGAAAGCAGAGCAAAGGTGGACCTCACAAGGAACCTTCACAAAAATTTGGAAGAATAACTGGAAATAATCAATAAAGTAAATGCACTATTAGAAAAAAAGGTACATTTATTTATTTTGATAAGGAAATTCCAACAATCAAAAAAGTACATGCTGGTCTGCAAGAAGTTACTGAACAGTTTTACACCTTCATTTCTATATAGGGTGAGGCAGATAACTGGCCTATTAGAAATATCTCAAGAACTAAAAGCAACAGAATCATGAAAATTAAAATATAGGGGTTTTGAAGAATGGTCTATTAAATGAAAATATTTTCGTCTCTTTGCAACTTCCGGTTATACCTTCGTTTTTTAAATGGTACACCCTGTATATTTTTACATTTTTGGTTTTTCCTCAATATCTTCTTTCTTAAAATATGAGGTTTTGTAATAATATACAGTATATTTTAAAAGATATTTACGTTTTTTTATTAATTTCGTAGCAATATGCACACCCTGTAGAATTGTAACAGTTTGACATTAAAAACTCTGCTTACGTTCAAGTGATTTTTAATGTAGTCTACTATTGTTAAGAATCATTAGTAGGTATAGCTAATTTTGAAATTTTAGTATACAGGGTTGGTCGAAACTCGGAATGAATATTTTCTGAGTTTTCTTAAATGAAACACCCCGTATTTTAGTATTGTAACGAAATGATATTTTATGGTACTTTTTTATTTTATAAGTATTCCCTATACCTAATTGCTTTAATTTGTGAGTTATTGGTGATTCAAGCTAAACATTAATTGCAAAAAAAAATACGTAAAATTTTATTAGGTTGGCTGTGAAAAAATTCAATCACAAATAATTTTTCAGAAATAAGTACATATTAATCCAGACTGATCCTTAAAATTACCAATAATGGTTTAGCAATCAAAATACCTACGTAATTAAGATTGTTGGTGTGATTAACAATTAAGCACAAATTAAAGCAGTTAGGTATAGGGAATGCTTAAGAAATAAAAAAGTACCATAAAATATCATTTCATTACAATACTAAAATACATGGTGTTCCATTTAAGAAAACTCAGAAAATACTCATTCCGAGTTTCGACCAACCCTGTATACTAAAATTAAAAATTTAGCTATACTAATGATTTTTAACAATAGTAGACTATATTAAAAATCATTTGAACGTAAGTAGAGTATTATATGTCAAACTACTACAATTCTACAGGGTGTGAATGTTGCTACAAAATTAATACAAAAACCTGATTATCTTTTAAAATACCCTGTTTAATATTACAAAGCCTCATATTTTAAGAAAGAAGACATCGAAGAGAATCCAAAAATGTAAAAATATACAGGGTGTCCCATTAAAAAAAACGAAGTTATAAGTAACTTCCGGTATAACCGTAAGTAGCAAATAGATGAAAATATTTTCATTAAACAGATTACTCTTCAAAACCCCTTAATTCAAATTTTCATGATTCTGTTTTCTTTAGTTCTCGAGATATTTCTAATAGGCCCTTTATTTGCCTCACCCTGTATAGGTCTGGACCCAGCGTATGAAAAAAAAAGTTGAATAATAGCTGAAAATTTGTTAATAGCTTAAGGGTGTCTAGTCGGATAAACTTTGATATATGGGAACACTGAACAGGGGCAGTTTTAATTGTGGAACAGGTTAAAAAATTGGAACGATCACACCACGAAAACGGCACATTTATTTTGTCCAACAGAACAGACTTAAACTCTCCGAACAGAGATTAAACTCTCATGCAAAAATCAGACTGCTATTTATCACCAAATGGGCGTTTTAATGAGTGGAACATGTAGAATATGTCAAATGACAGGAATTATGACAGGTAATAAATAGCAGTCTGATTTTTGCATGAGAGTTTAATCTCTGTTCGGAGAGTTTAAGTCTGTTCTGTCGGACAAAATAAATGTGCCGTTTTCGTGGTGTGGCCGTTCCAAATTTTTAACCTGTTCCACAATTAAAACTGCCCCTGTTCCAGTGTTCCTATATATCAAAGTTTATCCGACTAGACACCCTTAAGATATTAACAAATTTTCAGCTTGCTATTAATCACGTTTTTTTTTCATAAGCGGGATCCAGACCTAATATTGTAATACTGTAAAATCACAATGTTGCGTCTTACAGATTTACTAATTGTCAAATTGTTTGTCAAAAATTTCTATGACGCGCAAAACAAAGAGCAACTGTTAAACTCAACAATCTTAACTCAATTTTATCCAAAAAACTTCTTCCTATATAATTTCCATTTTGTTATATTTGTGTACACTAATCAATGGCTACACTTCTATAGTCGATTCGCTAATCTGAGACACAACTGTCTACACTACAATTACAATAAAAATGTACTATACAGAAATAAAAAAACCAAGACACGTTGAATGTTCGAGGAGCGCTCCTAAATCATGATTTTGGGGTGCTCCTCGTGCTTGTTTATTTCTAGTGCATTTTTATTGTGATTGTAGTGTAGACAGTTGTGTCTCAGATTAGCGAATCGACTATACCTGTGTTCAATCAAACGATACTAAACAAAAAAAAATAACCAATATAGAATATAAATGATATATATTACAGTGCGCTGGATGTTTCGATCTTTACGCGAGCCCTCTTCCGGTGACAGGCATAATTTTGATTTTTTAAATGGGAAAGTTCATCATGTGACACCTCATTTAAAAGCTTTTTAAATACAGATTACAAAAATGTATAATACTTTAATCCTATTTGAAAGCGTAGGCGCAAAATTTCGGTAGAATTCTTTTTAAACGCATTTATTTTTTTCGAATCCGGAAAAAACTAATAAGTATTGTTGAAAAATTTAAACGCAGAGTGAAAGATTACAATATTACCGAGGGCAAAAAGTCCCTTAAAATAAACAAAAAGTTTCTATTGAATGATATATTTGAAACTAAAAATCAGACTAATTTTCTCTATTTTTTCACTCCTGTGACTTATTAAAATAAACATTATAGAAGTTCTCAGGAACTTTCGACCATCGACAATACTGTAATATTTTATTTTGTGTTTAAATTTTTCAAAAATACTTATGTATTAGTTTTCTTAGGATTCGAAAAAAATGAATGCATTTAAAAATAATTCGACCGAAAGTTTGCGACTACGCTCTAAAAAAGGATTAAAATAATAAAAAAGTTAAAGTCTGTCACTTGATGAAGGATTGCGTAAAGTTCAAAACATTGATGCTATAATATACTATGATTATTTTAAAAACCAACCTGTCCGATCGTTTTGCTTATGTGCTAAAAATAAATAAGTTAATATAAGGGGGAGGGGGTAACACTTATTCCAGTGCACTGTATATGGATAAATGGAGGAAATACAGTTTCAAACGTTTGGCAAGAAAAACATATTCAAAGCAGTCGTCAAGCTTTCTTTGAAGGATGGTCTACTGGTGTAAAAGTGTCATCGGGAAAAGGTAGAAGACTTATAATTTTTCATATTCGTTCCTATTGTGAGTTCCGACGGTTTTTTAAAATAATTGTTGCTTTCGTTTGAATATAATATAATGGGTGACTATTACGAAGAGATGAACGTAGATACAGTCGGAAAAATGAAAGAATACCCATGAACGATCACATCACTCACTTATTTTATATTTACTGTCTTTTTCTATAAATTAATAACAAACGTTTGTTGAGACCCATGAACGATCACATCACTCACTTATTTTAATATTTGCTGCCTTTTTCTATAAATTAATAACAAACGTTTGTTATAGAAAAAGACAGTAAATATAAAATCAGTAATTGGTGTGATCGTTTACTGGTATTCTTTCATTTTTCAGACTGTATATACCTACATATGAACAATATGGGGAGAAAATGTTGAAATTTATTCCAGAAGCTTCGGTTATCATAATGGACAATTCCCAATACCATTCTTCAGAACAGTTTCCCATAACTACATAGAGCAAAGCAGGTGCCCGGAAATGGTTAACTAAGAAATACAATCTCTTTTTGGGTTATCCTCATCAGAATGGAACTCATACAAAAATTGCAGGCCAATATACACCTGCCTTGAGAAGACTCAGTGTTCAGGTTACCCTATCACTGCGAATTAAACCTGATAGAGGGTAGAGTATTGTATGCCCAAATGAAAAGTTGAAGTGGAACTGAAGAAAAGGTATTCAATATTTAATTAAAGTAAAAATGAATATGTGGAACATGAGTAACTAATTGGACATCTTTGTTAAGGAGTTAAAAATATAAATGTTACTGCTTAAGATACCTTATCAATGAAGAAGAAGAGAATTAAGATGATGTTATGGATGGATTAGAACGTCATATTATTCCATAACAAATGTGATCAACGATGTTCGAATCCGAATAAGTTCTATATTATGTAAAATAATAAATTATTAAAAATGTTAGTGTATTCTCCATTTTAAGAGAAAAATAAACGCCCAATTACACGCGTATGTATATTTTTAAAACTGTTGTCATTGATGGAAAGTTTTTTTTATATCATTTTTTACTGTACCGGCTTTTAAACGGACACATCAACATATACATATAATATTATGTTGTCGAAATACGATATAATAATAAAAGATTACTTACATCAGCGTCAAGTGATTCATTCCGTTCGACTTCTAAAAAGAAAATAATTGTTTATTGTCTGAACTGGGTACTCTTAAATAATTTACAGAAACGATTCAGAAAAGCAAGATTTAAAATTATATTAAATTTACGGACCTCAACGTTATAATTTACAGAAATAAATAATAATAGTATTATATACAAGGACTTCCAATAACGGTAAAATTTACTTACCAACTGCAGCAGCAAGTATTCTTTTAGTTCTCTGCATAACGCCGTTAACCAACTACCTCTGTAGAACGGCAAGTGAGTAATGATGTGTTTTAGCAATATGTATATCTTTTGGGAACGTTGTCAGATTTCAGGTTGTCCGATTCGCGTATTGTGAAAGTTAGTTAAAATGTATTTATGTATATAATAAAATTCAAACAAAGACCGTAGCGCTACGCGCGAGAACCCGGTGAACTACGATATACGGTTTCGTTCACAAACATGTAAATGGACGTCCAAATTAAAATTGGTGCAAATGGGTTTATACGACCACGGGAAGCTACCTACATTAAAATCACAATTTGGTAATCGGACGTCCGATATACGGTAGTCCGATTACAATCGGACGTCCGAATGATAGTATCAGCACAATGTACGGACGTCTGTTGACTGTAGGATGTATATATATATATATATATATATATATATATATATATATAGCGACCGTTTTACAGCATCATAGGCCGTTTATCGCAATTCGAACGCCATTGTTTTCTATTTTGCCATGAATCTATTTCTATATTTCTTCTGTTCATGGCTATATTGATCCTTTTTTCCCAAGACTTTTTTGGTCTTCCTTTTTTCCTTCTTCTTTTTGGGATCCACCTCTAGGTTTAATGTGTCCGTACCAGGATAGTTGTTTTCTCTCTATCGTATCCGTTAATGTTGTTTCCACCTTCATAATTTCTTTTATTCTATCGGTTCTTACATGATCGTGTAATGTTAATCTACAGCATCTTCGTCAAAAATTGTTCTCTACTGCGTTTATTCGGTTCTGCATTTTCTTATTTATTGTCCAGATTTCTGAGCCATATGTAACTGTACTTTCGATAAATGTTTTATATAGTTGCTTTTTTGTACTTTCTCGTGTATTTTTACTCCATAGTAATGAGTTTATCTGACTTGTGATGGCTCTTCCTCTACCTAATTTTTGTTGTATGTCTGTTTCGTCGTTTCCATCTTCCGTCAATGTAACTCCAGGTATCTATATTCTTTAGTGTTTTTTATTATTTTTCCTTCTAAGTCTAGGTCTTCGCCTGTGCAGCCTATTGTCATATATTCTGTTCTGTTTGTGTTTATTTCCAGACCCCATTCTTCATACTCCTCTATCAGTTTTCGAACCATATAAGCAGCGTCCTCTGTATCCTCCGCTAGAACCACCTGATCGTCAGCAAATAACAAAGTAGTCAGATTACCCTCTTCTATTTGTACTCCCATTTTCTTACATTTTCTGAATCATTTCTTCAGAGCCGTGTTTATATAAATTTTGAAGAGGGTAGGGGACAGGCAGCATCCCTGTCTTAGACCCTTGTTAACCTGAAAGTATTAGTGGTTTAAGGTTGGTAGGGGCTCTTGGAGGCAAAGGAGATTGTCGATAATCCTTTTGCAATAAAACTCTGAGAAATGCCCACTGATTCCCGACTTTAGTTGGGGGTTCTTGGAATAGAACTCAGCTCTGCCAACAAATCCTACTCTCACGTCCACGAAGACATTTATGTCGCGTAACCACTGGGTGCATGGCGTACAATGGGTGTACGGTATGTAGCAGACGAGAGAGGGTGATAGGCAAGTTTCTGGCGCCATAAAACTGGAACATATCGGCTAAGGGTAGAAGGCCCCTACAGAAATCTTCCGGGTCCTCCTAGAATGGGGGTTGGAGCGATGGGTTTGCTCCTCATTCTCCGGAAAAATTATAGTTGCAAAAAATTCGAACAAGCCTCGGATATGGACTGAAACAAACTTACAACGAACACGGCAAAGAAAAAGGTACATGAATTTAGGTTGTTGGAACGTACAAGGAATTCGAACAAAGGATACTGAAGTTTTCAAAGAACTATCAACATACAACATGGATATCGTAGTCCTCAGTGAAACAAAGAAGAAAGGAGAAGGTAACGAAATAAAAGGAGATTATGTACATTTCTACAGCGGAGTCAAAAAAGAAAAACGAGCAAAAGCGGGCGTTTCCATAGCAATCAAGAAACAATATTTGAAAAATATTAAGAACTGGTCTGCCATCAACGAAAGAATAATCACAATGGAACTAAAACCTAATAATAATAGGTATATACGCTCCAAACGATGACGCAACTGCTGACGCGAAAGAAAATTTCTTTGAAGAATTAAGTGAATTAATAAGCAGTTTTGGAAATCGGAAAGGTATATTCCTACTAGGGGACTTTAATGGACGAGTTGGAAGGAAAAAACATAGTGCAGTGATAGGAGACTACTAGGAAGATATGCTAAATGACAATGGCACACGTCTTATAGAACTGTGTCAGCAACATTCATTAAAAATACAAAATGGATATTTTAGACATAAAGACATCTACAAATTCACGTGGGAACAAAGAACAAGGGGGTTAAAATCTATCATTGACTACTGTATAACCAGACAACAATCACAAACAAAAATAATTGACGTCATTATGAAACGAGGTGCAGTCTGTGGATCAGACCACCACTTACTCAAAACCGTAACCTTCATAAAATACAAACATTTAACGCAAAAAGAGGAAAAATCAAGACCTGAGTTTCCATCTAGACAACCTATATATAACCTAGATAGTTTTTACAACGACTCCGTCCCTTGATCCGTCCTTATTTGTTTCATTAGCCCGTAGGTGGGTATGAAGTTTTCGAATATACCCCTAGCTATTGTATGCGCCTCCTTGTCCTGCACCGGGATACTTACTGCGTATTTCGTCAGTTCGCAGAGCATTGTTATGCAATACCGATTTCCTTCTCTGCTCCGTGGGAATGGGCCTACCGTGTCAATATACACTATATCCCATGGTTTCTCGGAAGTGTCCGTTACTACGAATTCCTCTGTATGGCCTTTCTTTGGTTTGTTTACTTGACATTTGTGGCAATTCTTGATATACAGTCTTACTTCGTTTTCCATATTTTTCCATTTAAAATTGGCTTTTAGTTTCTTTATTAGTCTATTATTCCCTACATGGCCTCCAAACATCGGGTGGTTATGATAGGTTTCTATTAATTGCTTTTTTTCTTTTTTCTCCGTTATTGTTCTAGATACTTCGCAAATGCATATTTCTATATTTTTTAATACTTTATTTCCTTTCTCTATAAATTCTGTGATTGTGCAGTTTGTGAAAATAACGTCATTCGTATATATTTTTATTCTTTTGATTCCTCTAGCCTCCGCAAGCTTATTAAGCTTTCCCAACGCTTGACCTAAATCAAAGTTGGTAAAATTGGTAGGCAGTCTTTCGCAAACCCGTATCCTGTTTCTGATCCGTATGTTCATCTCGAGAGAAATACGGTTATCTACAAAAGACAGGATTGGTAGCTTATGTGCTTCTAAATTATTTAGTACCTTCCTTACAGCTTTTCCCTGACTGTGAGCGTTAATCTTTGCTTGATTCGGGACGGGCTTTCCGCACTCTACCTTAGACCCTGCATTTCTTTTTGCTTGGGCCCTTGTTATTGCCAAGATATGAGTATTATCAATATATAAGTCTTTCAGCTGATCCACGGATATTCTTGAAATACTATCCGCGTAGTTATTATTTCCTGTGATGTAGTGTATGTCAAAGTTGTATTCCTCCAAATCTAGCCTAATTCTTGTGAGTTTAGATGTAGGTTCTGTCATGGAGAACAGATGGGTCAATGGTTTGTGATCTGTTTTAATAATAAATTTCGGTGCCCCATATAGATAGCATTTAAAATGATTTATGCCCCAATGTATAGCTAGCAGTTCTTTCATAATTATAGGCTTATTGATTTCACTTTTCTTGAAGGCACGTGATGCATATGCTATGGGTAGATCTATACCATCATAGTTTTGACTCAGAATTGCTGAACATGCTGTATTAGATGCATCCGTTGTCAAAATAAATTGTTTGTTGAAGTCCGGATATTGAAGTATAGGAGGGTTTGTTAATGCCAGTTTTAGCTTCTGAAAAGAATTTTCGCACTCTGTCGACCATTCAAATTTCACTTTTTTCTTTGCCAATCTATTTAGCGGTATACAAATTTCTGCAAATTTCCTAATAAATCGTCTGTAATAATTACAAAAAGCTACAAATCTTTTTGCTTCATCAGCGTTTGTAGGGGTAGGATAATTCTCAATTACCGAATATTTTGCTTTATCTGGTCGTACGCCGTCTTGAGATAAATCATGCCCTAAGTAAGTAACCTCTTTTCGGAAGAATTGGCATTTTTCAGGATTTAGCTTTAGGTTGAATTTCCGGCATGTTTCGAATACCTTTCTTAAGTTAGTTAAGTGATGATTTTCTGATATGCCTATTACAACTATATCGTCCATATATAGGAATGCTTTTTCGGGTGTCAATCCTGAGAATGCTATCGACATCATTCTTGAAAAGCTATTTGGGCTTATGTTTAACCCAAACGGTAATCTTGTGTACTGAAATGATCCTTTCTCTGTACTGAAGGAGGTGTATTTTCTTGAGGCTTTTTCTAGTGGGATTTGGTGGAAACCTGACATTAGGTCCAGGACTGAAAACCACCTAGATCTTCCTAATTGATCTAGAATTGCATCTATGCGCGGTAACGGGAATTTATCTGTGACTAACTTCTTATTAAGTTGTCTAAAATCAATGCACAATCTCCACGCCTTGCTTCCGTCTATTGATTTTTTAGGTACTAAAACTACTGGACTGTTGTATTCCGACGTTGAAGGTTCTACGATACCTTGCTTTAGCATTTTGTTTACTTGCGCGTTGACTTCCGATGTTTGAAAATGTGGGGTACGATAATTTTTAATATATACTGGGGTAGTATCCTTCACCCGTAGCTTCTGTTCGTAAAAATTATTATGTGTTAATATGTCGTCTTTTAATGCAAAGATGTCTGCAAAATCTTCACACAAGGCTACTAGTTTCTCTTTCGTATACTCAGGAACTTCTAGATTCAGTGATTCCTGCAATATTTTCTTCCTGTTTTCCATAACATTCTCCACCTTATATATGTTGAATAGGTTCAGCTCCAATGTTTTGATGTCATTTGTATTGATAATCGCACTCTCATAGTTTGTATTCAAAATTTTGATATATGGGTTTCTCCTTGAAATGATCGATCTTGCTATGAAAACTCCTTGTATAATTTCCTGTTGTTCTACGACTATATTATCATTTATACCTTTAAATCCATTGATTAATCTATAAATTTCGCATCTCGGTGGAATTGCTATGTTGTTCTGATTTGTGTTATCAAGAATATTAAAACTAATGTAATAATCGTCGTCAGTTTTTACGTGTAGTTTCAGGTTGGAATAGTCTAACATACATTGATATTTGGTTATGAAGTCTCTCCCGATTATTCCATCTGTGGGTATCGGAAAGTCTTTCCTAACTACCTGGAAGCTATGAAGAAAAGTGTTTCCATTTATGTTTAGTAAAGTGTCTACTCTCCCTAACGTTTGTAATTCTCCTTGCGTAACTCCCTTTATTTTGACTATTGAGTTTCTTTGTATTGCTTGGCGTGGGAAATCATCCTCAATTTTTAATAAGGAAATATCTGCTCCTGTATCCAGTATAAATGTGTGTATTTTATTCGATATTTTTGTGTAAATTTCTACAAAGTTAGAGAGTGTTAAGTCAAAGTTGTAAATATAATGGCTACTTTCTTTTGTGAGACGGTTGGGATTGACCCTAACCCTATTTCCATTCAAAACCCCAACTGCGTTTCCTCATGCGAATTTTCGCTTGTACTCTCGCTTTCGCAAGTTCTAATATTGGCATTATTTGCTCTGTTAAAATTTGATCTACTGTTTCCCCTATTATAATATTCCTGATTTCTCCTATATCTTGGGTCTCCTCTATATCTAGTACCGTTATTTCGCCATTCTCCTTGCTGTCTCTCATAATTGTTTCTATTCCAATTTCTGTCCTGACCTCTACTACTGTTTCCTCTAAAGTTGGTCTTATAGTTCAGCACTCTATTCTGCTGCTCATCTGACGTGTCTATTGACAAAAATTTTGTCAACGCCTCCTGTGGTGTGTCAAACTTCCCTGCTTCCATTATTATCCTTACCCTTTCCGAACTTGCATTTCGCGTCAATGTATTGACTGTTGCTTCCGCCGCGTATTTTCTAACCAGGTCTCCGGGCATTCCTTCCGCTATATACGCTGTTTTCAGTTGTTCTACCAATTCTTCTATTTCTGTAGCGTATGTTGTCGCGTCCCTATGGGCTTGTTTCTTCCTATTCAGCTTGGCTATTACCAATTTAGGACTATCTCCTTTTATATTTTTCTTTAATGTGTCTATAATTTTTTCGATGGAATCCTCTGTCGTGATTAGACTTCTCGCTTTTCCAATAAGCCTTGATTTTACCAGTGTTATTGCTGTATTTTCGTGCCCTTCTTGTATCGATTTTACGAATTCTAATGCATCCACGAATGCTTGCAACTTCCCGATTTCTCCATCGAATTCTCTGGGCAACACCCTACTCGCTGTAGTTAGAAAGTCGTTCATATTTAAGGCCATGTTTTCCTCAGTTTCGCTGTGGTCCTGTGCTTCCACTATATCTTTTCTTATATGTTGTGTAATCGTCTCGGGAACTATTATCCTTGAGTCTAGAGCTTGGAAAGTTCTGATAACCTTATCCCTGATTTTGCAGAAATAATTGCTACAAATAGTACGCTGAGCGTCGTTAAGGATTCCTTCGTTTTTGCTTACCAGTGCAATGAACTCGTTATATGTAGTGATTAGGTTGCTGATTATGTCCAATCGTACTTCTATATTTTTGGGTATTGCTTTTTTCAATGCTCTTTTACTCTGTTTATCACTTTCTTTTAACAGGCTATCTAATTTATTTTCAAAAGTTTCCCAATTAGCCGACATTTAAAGTAAATCTAATCATTGCTCATTATATTAAAAAAATATTATGTTATATTAAGTTAAATCATTAGTAAAATGTCATGTCAATGAATATTAAAGAATATTATATTTTAGAATCCCTATAAAATAATGTCAATACCTTAAACTCGGTCCGTCATGATAATAAAAATTTGAAAATAATAATAAAAGTTCGATAAAGGAAGTATAAAAATAGGATAAATTCTTACCTTGTCTCTTTACACCTGGATTGCTTCTTTGGATTGTCCTCTTAAAGTTTCTCCCCTGTGTCGACTTTGGTTCGTTTCTCTATTGGATTGGTTTTACTTCCCATTTCTAGTTTATAACAACTATTTTCTGCGTACTTTCCTTCGGGTCCAAAAGGCTGGAGCTTAGCATGCTTTTCCAATTAGGCAGATGATCGCCATGACGTGGTACTAGGTCTGGTGGCTGAGCTATTGTGCCCTAAGTGCGGGATGTATAATAATATACCATTTTCACTTTATAAATATATTTGAACTTCACAGCGTTCGTTTACACAATTAAACAACAGTATATATGTAAACAATAACTAAGGTATTATTGCTTCATCGTGACTAATCGATTGATCTGAATGTCTCGTCAATTCTTTGGTTCGTTTATATACAATAAATCATAAGGTCAATACCGGTCAATGCCGAAACATATTTACATTACTATAAACTATACTTATAATATTTTATTCAATGCTAAGGGTTAACGTACTATGTTACAACAGTCTTCTTGTATAGAATAAGACTAGCCGAAAAGATGAAAAACGAACCTACAGGATCGCCTGAAGAAATGTATAACACTCTTAAAACGTATCTACACGAAGCGGCAAATGAGGCTGTAGGAGAAAAATCATTAGTAGAAACACGGAAAAACTACTGGTGGAACGAGGAACTAGAGGATCTTATAAAACAAAAGAAAGAACTTTATAATAAATGGCTAGCCTCACAAGACCTAGAAGACCAACAAATGTACAAAAGGTACTGCTATATGGTCAAGAAGCAAGTAGCAAAAACAAAAAACGAATTCTGGGACAGAAAATGCCATGAGATCGACAGATTATTAGGGAGCTCAAAATCTAGAGAAGCCTGGAAAACTCTAAGAACCCTCAAAACTAATAGAAACGAAAAAGTAACGATAGACCCAATTGGACAAGAAACGTGGAAAAACTATTATGCAGACTTACTAACTGAGAAAAGAGAGAAATTTAAGAATGTTAATTACGACTTCCAAATGACTCAGAATAACTGTGATCCATTTACACTAAAGGAAATAAAACAAGCATTATCGAAAATGAAAAACAATAAAGCTCCTGGGCCCGGAGGTATACCTGTGGAACTCTTTAAATTTTCCCCGGATGTAGTATTGGAAAACTTAACGAAAATATTTAATAAATGCCTGAATGGAGAAAAGATACCATCCGAATGGAAAACTGCAAGCATAGGCTCCATACACAAGAAAGGGAATAAACATGACTGCACAAACTACAGAGGACTCAGTGTTATAGCTTCCGCAGGTAGACTGTATGGCAGAATACTACGAGATAGAATAGAAAGTCAATATGAGGACTGGGAGGAGCAGAGTGGTTTTAGAGCAGGAAGATCGTGTATTGATAACCTGTTTTGTATAAAACAATTAATTGAAAAATCACTAGCATATGGGAGTCAGCTACATCTAGTATTTATAGATTTGAGGAAAGCCTATGACAGTATACCGGTAAATAGACTTTGGGAATCTCTAATAGAGAACAATGTACACCCACAGTACATTAATGCGGTGAAAAGTTTTTACCAAGGAAACAGTAGTTATATAAAAACGAGAGATGGACACTTTTTTTTCTTTTATTCCAAAACATAATGTACTTTCTGGATAGCCTGATAAACAGTTAACACCCTAGATAAACAATTATTAATTAACTGCTTCTCTTTCCGTCTGGTATTAGCCCCACTTTCATAATTCTCTTAAACAAACTTGTTAGCCAACTTATTTCTGCACTGTCTCACCTGAGGCTATCCACACTTTTCAGCGATATCATCTATTCCAACAGATTTACATTTCTTTTTTAAATGTTTAATCTACTCCCTGGTTCTATCTCTATTAGCTCAACTGGTTTTCTGTCAAATTCTTCATTCAATAAACTGTTAAAAAGTACTTTTTCCGTCGCTTTTTAACCTTTGTCGGGCGGTATAATTTTACACCGGTAACAGACGGCATAGGTACAATATTACTTATTACTAGTATAATTGATTAAAAATTGTAGCATAATTGGTTAAAAATTGTTTAATATTGCAAGAAATAAATAATAATATTCGGCAATTTGTTCTTGTATGAATTTACAAACAAAGATTAGAAGCCGCTTTTAAGTGACCCCTGGAATCTATCGTAAATTATTGAAACTACTGCAACAATAAACTTGGAAATAGTGGTCGTAAACAAATTCTAGGAAGAGTAGCATTGTATTGTATTTCAATTGGAGACATAATAGATTTCATCCACATTTAGTTATTTGGTATTTGTCAATACGTGTATACCTAAAAATTATCATGAGTAATAATGATTCTAAATTAGTTTACCGAAATGCCGACAAAAGAGGTATACATAGAATCAACAAAGAAAACTTGTGAGAGATGTGGAATATGGAGTCTCTGCAACTAATACGTGCAGAAATGTCTCGTGATCGTTTCAAGACCATGCTAAGATTTATAAGATTTGACAACGAAAATACCCGCCAATAACGCAAAAAAGCCGATAAGGCTGCACTTATACGAGATACCTGGACAATGCTGAATAAAAATGTGCACCAAGGCTACAAACCATCCCAATACATAACCATAGATGAACAACTGTTTCCGTTTAGAGGCCGCACACAATTTACAGAATATATATCTTCCAAACCCACTAAATATGGTATTTTGTGTTTGTAATGCATCAAATCCCATAGAAATTCACCTTTATATTTGAAAAACAGCATATGGTTCCCGACAAGTTATTGTGGACGAACGAACAGTTTTGTATCTGGTCACGTCTTATAAAGGTTCTGGACGAAATATTACTACAAATAACTTTTTACCAGTTTTGAACTAGCTAAAGTCTAGAGTTCATGTCACATGAGGTTAGTGCGCTCAATTAGAAAAAATATTTCTAATCATCAATATGCGAGCAAGCAAGAAAATAGCTTTTTTTCCACAAATCTTGCAAACAATCATGAATGCTCTTATTTGCTAAAGAAAAACAAAGCAATAGTGATACTCTCGTCCATGCATATAACAGGACAAGTAGCAGGAAATGATTAAGTATTAGAGTAAAAATAAAGGAGTGTTGATACTATGGATAAAATGCTGGGTGAGTATACGGTCAAACGTCAAACGCGTAACATTGCTTTGGCTCTTGGCCTTTTTTTATAATATTATTGACGTCGCTAGCTTAGCATCCTACATTATATCGAGATCGAGAGCACAATCCATTACAAAAAACAAAGGACCAACGCAAGAAGTTTTTGAAGGATAAAAAAATTAAAAATCAATGGGAAAATCCCAATAGTTGGCTGTATACCATAGTTTAAAAAACCAATACAGAAGTAAAAACTTCGAGATGTATTCTGGTATAAAATCGTTTATTTAAAACTATAAAATGTCATGGATTGCAGAACGTTTTCGTTCTAAACAGAACATCTTCAGTGCATCCTGCCGAGTATTTTGAAACTAGCACACTGTAAATAGTGTTAACATCATCATATATGGTTTACATAATGTAATATGTTAAAATGTTATGACTACAAGTCGATGTTAATAGATAAAGTAGAACACATGCTAAAAGGGTGCCATGGTTCCCTGCTCGAAGATGCTAGGTACTTGCCAATTCAATGGGCACAGACCAACTCTGTGCCCATTGAATTGGCAAGTACCTAGCATCTTCGAGCAGGGAACCATGGCACCCTTTTAGCATGTGTTCCACTTTATCTATTAACATCGACTTGTAGTCATAACATTTTAACATATTACATTATGTAAACCATATATGATGATGTTAACACTATTTACAGTGTGTTAGTTTCAAAATACTCGGCAGGATGCACTGAAGATGTTCTGTTTAGAACGAAAACGTTCTGCAATCCATGACATTTTATAGTTTTAAATAAACGATTTTATACCAGAATACATCTCGAAGTTTTTACTTCTGTATTGGTTTTTTGAAGGATATTTCTAAATATCTTTGTCTTGCTGTAGATACACTTCCTCAAGTATCTCACAGCATTCGTGGATCTACTCCAGTAAACGGAAGTTGCCATGTTTGTCAAGACGAACGAAAAAACAACCTAAAACGAGAAAAAGTTGTGTAGTATGTTTTCTACCTATGTGTGAAAAACATTCTTTGTCTAAAACGACATGTATGTGTTGCGAAAATCCACACTAACATTCATTTTTGTATTTTGGTTCAAATAAACTATCATTTAAATACAAAATGTAATTGATATTTTATAACACTCATTTAAAAAAAATACAAGGTACAAATGTACCTATGCCGTCATTTATGTGTCTGAATTTATGGAGTAGGAACAATTTAAGCCCCCTGCTGGGAACTGATTAAACATTTCGCTGTTATATTTGGCTGACAATAATCTACTGTATAAATGTAGAGATGTCACAAAATTTCAAGGTCTCTATCTCTTTAACAAAAAAAGTTATCATAATTTGAAAACTCAAAAGTTACAATTGTACCTATGCCGCCCGACGAAGGTTAACATCCTTTTCGTGAACTATGTAATATTTAGTCCTGTCGCCAGGGGGGGTACAACGGCCTCCTTAATTCAGATGGACTTACCCAAGTTCTTTTATGTATTTTGACCCGTAGAACACGAATTTTTTGGGTAACAGTTGTATCCGGATGTCGATAAGATTGTTATAAACAAAGAACTTGAGGAATTACATAGCAGCGATTTTTCGCAAAACAAAACATTTTTTTGTATTGTTTGGGTGATTCTCAGCAAAAAATGGTCTTACAAGTTTTTTCGTAGAATGCATAGTTTTCGAGATAAACGCGGTTGAACTTTCAAAAAATCGAAAAAGTGCAATTTTTGAACCGGAATAACTTTTGATTAAAAAATAAAATAGCAATTCTGCTTACTGCACTTGAAAGTTTAAGTCAAATTACATCGGTTTTGATTATTTGCATTGCTAAAAATTAAGTTTTTATTTGTCAAACAAAGCTATAAACACATAGTGTTTCCCGTGCCAAATGCATGCGTTTTAATGTACGTAATATACGTAGAAATTCTGTATGCGCGCCTACTCGTTCGATTTCAAATTAGAAATGCATTGAAAACACCATTCAATCACTATGTGTTTATAGCTTTGTTTAACAATAAAAAAATTATTTTTTAGCAATGAAAATAATCAAAGCCGATAGAATTTGACTTGAACTTTCAAATGTAGTAAGCAGAATTGCTATTTTATTTTTCAATCAAAAGTTATTCGGGTTCAAAAATTGCAATTTTTCGATTTTTTAAAAGTTCAACCTCGTTTATGTCGAAAACTATGCATCCTACGGAAAAACTTGTAAAAACATTTTTTGCTTAGAATGACTCAAAATATACAAAAAAAGTTTTGTTTTGCGAAAAATCGCTGTTATGTGATTCCTCAAGTTCTTTGTTTATAACAATCTTATCGACATCCGGATCGACTGTTACCCAAAAAATTAGTATTCTACGGGTCAAAATACATAAAGAAAACTTGGGTAAGTCCATCTAAATTAAGGAGGCCGTTGTACCCCCCCCCCCTGGCGACAGGACTAATTTTACTATTTTCATCTCGGATACATTTTATCTGATTAAAATCTAATTCTTTCTTTGGTCTAGGTTTGGCTATTTTATATACCTTTGCTGCACTCTATCTGGTATCAAGTTTATCGAGTTATAGTTTTTTTTTAATCTGAATCCGACCTATATTTTCTTGCCACTCTTCTCCTTTATTATATTTTGAACTTAGTTTGACCAGGTCTCTTTATTTTCAAACTTCTTTTCTGAGAATTTTATAAGTAGGATTTTAATAGTAGTATCTCTAATAATACTTATTACCATATTACTCAGAATTGTATTAGGACTTCCTTTTATGTTCTAACACATTTTTTCCTTGAATTAACTTTATTTCTGGACTTTTAAAAGCCACTGGTTTTTGTGGTTCTCCTGTGTGGTTTCGTTTGACTTCTTTACTTTGATGTCTAGCAAAAGAGCAACTGTTGTTGGTCTACACGTCTACCGGATTACTATCATTACCTTGCAAACATTTAAGTATAACTTTTTCTGGTAATTAAATAATCTATTTGGGATCAATTTTGTCCACTTGTGTATGTGAAAGAATGTATTAACAATTTCCATATACACAATCCAAGACCCAATAAGTTCCAGCACATCATCTCCATAGTCCTCCATGTATCGCTTCATATCCTCTCTTAGATTGGCCTACATATTTAAGTACCTACAGTAGGTACCTATTTAATTTAGATATTAATTAAATAATATTTTTTTATATTGAAGGTATTTTCTTTAATAATAATAATAATATCATATGGCATTTTTGTCGCGGAGATCTTTTCGGAAAAGTTCCGGTGCCACTGCATGTATCTTTACCGTGCCTGAAGTGGCTATAGTGTCATCGATGCACACTAGCCCAGGGAGAAAACGGCTTAACGTACCCTCCGAAGCACGGTGAACGACTCTTATCATTTTTAAAAATGATAATGTCTTTTTAATGCCGAGATTCGAACTCGTGCGCTGTGGCTTATGAAGCCATTATAGTGCCGCTGAGGTACGGCCCTTCACGGTCTTTTCATTATTATGTCCTGAAAAATTTTTCAGACACTTGATCATGAGTGTCTTTTTTATCAGCATCGATTGACCAGTATCAATATACCACCAATGCATTTAAAGTGCAGTATTAGTTAGTCCACACACGCCATTTTATTATTGTTTTTATTATTTACTTTAACGTAAGATTATTACTTATTCTGGTTTTTTATTTCTAATTTTTTATTTATTTTTACTGAATATTAATTTATGTGATAAATTTATATATTTATTTCATTTAAAATGAATCTAAGAATTTTTTGTAATTGCGCAACAATGCTAACTTAGGATCTCTGACGCTGAGTGGCGTGTATCGGTATTTATACTGTACCAATCATACTTATTTTAATTTCATCTGTCTAAAATCTACTTGTCATTGTCACCTCTGTCAAAACATCGAAATCATCTGTTTTTCATACAAGTGAGTCATTCCCAGATTCTTTACATTGATCATTGATTATCACAAATAATTAAAATCATTGATTACATTTCGTGCAGGTTTTTAACAAAATGTCGTTGTTTCGAACTAGCAAAAACATCGATGTTTTACTTGGTAAGTAACTCACTAGAAACCATAGTATGTAAAGTATGTAATATAACATTTTTTAGATAAAGCAACCAGCCATTTGTTGATGGAACCCGATTGGGTATCTACGTTGCAAATATGTGATTTAATTAGACAAAATGATGTTCAGTAAGTATATGCCTACATTTTACATAAGGCTGCAAACAATAGTAAATCTAGAAATTATTTCCTGGACTCATTTCTGCACTATCCAAAAGTCTGTTTATGTTTGCATTTCTCTTGGATTATTAATTAGTACAAAATTAACAGATGTGGCTGCTTATACACAATGAAATTATAGTTACGTTGTTTTAAACTGTTTCTGGTTTTGCTCAAATGTATGGCCCTAGAAAAACCCCTCTGATTGTTGAGGTTTGTAAAGCCTAGTACTCACATTTAGACCATGTTGTGTGATTCTTTTTAGGTGGTCTAGAGATGCTGTAATTATTATGAGACATAGACATGGTCTATGTCTCATAATTATGTCTTTGGACATAGACGTGGTCTAGACTCTAGAGTAGAGACACTGATCTTTATCTCGTCTAGCTCCCACACTGCGATGTTTATTTATATATGGTTACAACCATTTACAAAAAAAACAATAGGTTAAAATATAAATTACATACAATAAAGACATAAAGAGAACAAAAAATACAAATTATCAATATAAATAAGTTACTAATACAAATTACACAAACAATCATACCTAAGGACATTAATTAGTGTGGTCGGCAGACAAGTCACTTTTGAGTTTATTATTATTATTATTATTTTTACAGAACAATAAGTCTTAGTCAGTGTTTACTAAAACCTGACTCAGGAACTTGCTATAAGTTTGGAAAAGGTCAATTTTAAGGTGCTGGTTTGCTAGTCTGGCAGTTCTAGAGAGGAAGTTGTTTAGACCATAGTTAGAAGGTGGATTGGGTAATGGAAACTAACTGTAGCCCTGGTTGTTCTTAGTGGGACATGAATATTAATTTTTTGAAGAACCTCTGGAGTTACAGTTTTTCCATGTAGGATGTTGTAGAAAGTGATGAGATCCCTTATCTTATGACGAGCAGTGATAGGTGCCATATTTAGGATGTTAAGAATATCTGCATCACTGTAATTGCCCAAGATAACAAGTCTATATGCAATTTGCTTTAAAAATTTATGTTCAACTAACTGAAGAGCATTAGTATGCACTCCATAAAAAGGAGACCATACACAGGAGGCATACTCAAGATGGGGACGGACCAAGGCACAGTAGAGGGTTTTTAAAGCTGTAATATTTGTGAAGTCCTGGGTGCATCTTCTAATAAAACCAAGTATCTAAAAAGCCTTATTAACAACATTCTCCAGATGATGAGAAAGCTGTAAGTTTGTATCAAGGGTGACCCCCAATTCCTTAAAAAGGGAAGTTCTTTCGATACTATAGTGACCAATATTGTAGTCAAAGACAATAGCATTTCTGGAACGGGAAAAAGTCATAGTTTTACATTTAGTTGGATTAAGTTCCATGCCATTTCTTTTACACCACTCTAGCAAGTTATTTAAATCGTACTGTAGTTTTTCACAATCCTGTGGGGATTTAACCTTTAACTACACGCGCTGGCGTATTTTGTACGCCAGATATAAGAATTCTACTGCAAATATATTTAAAAATTTAATTTTTGACCTTGTTCATCTCTAACCTATCACTGGAATGTGCTTTACAATTTGGTTTCAGTTTCGTTATAATCAGCGTTCTGAGAAGATCGTAATTTACAGTTTAGTATTTGTTGTTTCCGGTGGTGGACAATATACGCCACGATTATATTAATATAAGTAGTAATATAAGTTCATATTTCAATTGTTTTTTTAATCATTATGTCACAAAATATATTTTTCTTTATAAACAATACTTTTTCTCCTGTCAAAAATGACATTTCAAAAAAAATTTATTAGTACAGTGGAACCCCGATAAGTCGGCCCCCGATAACCCGGAACTCCGGCTAACCCGGACCGATTTTTATCAGACAAAAATTTCAACAATAAAGATGTATTGCTGTTACAAAATCTCGTGAACCTAATTCATTCATTTGGTGACGTCAATATACGAACGAAACGATTGAATCCGACATTACTGAAAATATCAGGGTGCAGATGGGACCCTGTCGCGCAATTCGCAGCAAATAAAATAGTCGTATGTTTTTGGCTTCATTTTATTTCGGTTATACATACGCATTTTCAAGGTTCACGAGGTTTTGTACCAACTCTATGTAATATAATATTTGAGAGATAATGGGTACTTGTGTAATTTGAACTACATATACCATTACAAAGACCATTAATATTCTTTTTTTAACAATGGTCTTAGTCATCACTGTTATTAAATAACATAACATCAGAGACGGTATTGTGTGTAGTAAAGTCGTATTGTTCGCTTCCAATCGTTCGTAAATCTATTCAGATTTTGTGTGCGTATTTTTGTCTATAAGGGCAACAAAACGTAAAAATGTTGTAGTGACAATGGAAAAGAAACTAGAAGCATTAAGTAGAATTGATAAAGGTGAATCTTGCAGCATTATATGGTGTCGGTACATCTACAGTATCGGATTGGAAGAAAAATAGAACTAAAATCGAAGATTTTTTTTTCAAAATGATAACAAAAGACAGTTTGGAAAATCGGTGCAAAGCTAATAAAGCTAAGAATGAGACTCTTGACGACGCTTTGTATGTGTGGTTTTGTGTGGAATGCGAACGTGGTTTACCAGTGTCTGTGTGACAATTATAACGGAGTTTATCTGTAAGCATACCATATTTTATTAATTTTTACCATTTTCTCCGGCTAACCCGGATAGGCCGCGGTCCCGATTAATCCGAGTTAACGGGGTTCCACTGTAATTTTATTTATCATGGAATCCAGTTATTTCATGATTCCGGTTATAAATCACAATTGGCTTACTGAGAAGGAACTCCAAGTATTCACTGATGCTGAATAAGGTTTATAACAAACAACTAAGTGTATTTTTTCAAAAAAAAATAAACAAACCTCCTGTTTTTAAGTGTATTTTCTTGTGGCGTATAAAGTATGCCATGTGTGTAGTTATGTTATAACTTGATGCGTGGGTAGTTAAAGGTTAATCACACAGCTTAATTTTAGATCATCAGCAAAGAGCAAAAATAAACTGATTGAGATGCATTCATTTATGTCATTTGTGAAAATATTAAACAAGAGTGGCCCAAGGTGAGAGCCTTCAGGCACTCCTGATGGAACTTGGATAATTTTAGAAAGAGAAGTGCCAATTTTAACAATCAGTCTACAATCAGATAAGTAGCTTTGGAACCATGACAATAAAGGCTCATCAATCCCAATCAGTTTCAACTTATGCAACAAAATATTGTGTTAATTGTTTAGTCTCATCTTCGCCAACAACCATAACGGACATTGGTTTGTGCAATATGACTGCCAGTTTAATAATAATTTGTAGTACAAAAAATATTTTAAGTTATGTATTTTTTTTCCTATTTCCTTCACTGAAACAATGAGCTTTGGTGCCCATGAATCCTCTTCATTTCACCAGGTTTTTGTAATCAGGACTCTTTACATCCCACAAACAAGAGGAGGCATAATATCTCTCTCTCTCCCTCTCCTACAGCCCAAGTAGGGCCATGGCCTCCAACATCCACCTCCAAGTATCGCTGCCCCTGTCTGGTTTCCTCCAGTTCACCCCCAATATCTCTTTAGCATCGGTTCTCACTTCGTCTATCCACCTCTTCCTTGGTCTTCCTACTGGCTGATATTACACCATAGTTCCACTAAGAGTTCTACTAGGTGTTCTGTTGTTGTCAATTCTTATAAGGTGACCTGTCCAGTGCAACCTTTAGGTTCGTTCCAAGACAACACATTTGTATGATCCCTTGAACTGTCACGAAATCGAATGGACTGTTTTAATGCACAGAATCGCCCTTGAACGGTTTTCTTTCGATCCCGAACCTATTACCGGTACGTAACCCTTTTGGAACGTATTTGTGGACCATTTCAAGTTCGAGTTGCGCCTGAGCAATTTTCAGTACGAGTAGTACCACTAGTAGTTTGCTAGATGGTTAGAAATTATTATTTCTAACATGTTCATTAAACATCACTTCAACTTCAAAATCTTCCTCAGAATCGATATCTGACATAAAATCGCTATCTTCTATGAAAAGAAAATAATAAATTATCCATATTTTTAAGATTACTTTGAAAAAAAAAGAATTAATAATTATTTAAACGAAAATCAAGATTCACAGGTATAGTCCATTCGCTAAACTCAGACTCAACTTGCTAGTGATTTAAGCTAGTAATTTTGCCAATTTGATAAAATTGCCAAAAAAATCATTACTAAATAGTTAATAATTACTAAATATTTAGTAATTTTGCAAATTTTGTAAAAATTGGCAAAAAACAAAAAAGTTACGTACTAAAATCATTAGCCATTTGTGTCTGAGTCTAGCGAACCGACTATACTAATAGCATGGATTGTGGATTATTCTATTATTGAATCATCAGCTGATCTCATAGCAGTGATCAGTAAAAATGAAAACAGTCCTAACTGAGCAAGTCAGTACAAATAGTTTCTGCTCGAAGGCATGTATCAAAAGGACCATTCAGTTACCGTTTTCGAAACGGTACTTGGATCGCTTGGAACAACACAGTGACTGATAGAATCATCGTTCATGTTCGTTTGGAACGCAATTTTTATAATTGGCATGACCAGGGCAGTATGAAGGACGGTTTTCATGTCAGTTGGAACACGCCTTTTGTATTTTTTCATAATTTGCTATTGGGACCGTGCAAGTTCGGAAAAGCGACACCTGGTTTCTTCGCTCTGCACTTTTATTCGCACTTTTAATTAAATTGGCCAATCATATGGTCCTGGTTACTAGATAATTGTCAAGGCCATAATAGTCCAAAAAAAATAATAAGAAGAAAAAATAAGATTTAGGTTAAGTTATTAAATCGTAAACAGTTGTATGTAGTAAATAAAATTAGTTATTAAAATGCAGTACTGCAAGCAAAATACAATTAATTAAATTTACCTTTATATAATAATTGCATATCATATCAATATTGTGAAGCAATATATAATTTTTCTTCTTAAATGACAATAGGTATGAAATGTACGTCAATTTGGCAATTTCAATTGACAATATGAATTATTTAAGAAAGTTGCAATATTTCTCCGTTATTCGCGCACGATCGTTTCTCGTATACCTTCCAAGTACTTGCACACCGCGAATAGAAGGTTATTTGTAATATTGGTATAACTTGTGGTTGAACCTTATTCTCCATATACCATTGTCGCATGTAGGTCACAAAATTATCTTCTTAATATTTGTCTTTCAAAAGAATTAACAGGAGGCATGATAGCCTTCAATAAATTTTATAACCTTGTAGTTTGACACATTGTAAACAAAAACATCCGAGACCATGCGCATTTGTTTAGATGAGAGTCCAAAAGAGAGAGTGGGGCATGCCTCAGCTGTAAACATGAGGTGTTCACTATCAACTTGTTGTGCAACATGTCTCAATGTTGCATCATTGTATATAGACTGAGATATCGCTGAGACCAAAATCACACAATGCGTCTATTGGTGTGGACTATCCTTAATAGATAACGTGTGATCCACCATTGGTGGCTCTGAATGACAGAGATAGCTATACAGTGCATGCCTATTCTTAATTCAGATGTACTTTCCAGTTAACGTCAACTTTGCAGTGTACGTCAACTTAACAAGAAAAGTTAGGTTATGTAGAGATGTTGGTGGTGGACATATAGCATCTTGTTTGATTTTATTTATTATTGTTACTTATAATTTTGTTGATTCTTTTTATTTTTGATTAAAGTTCTGTGTTAAAGGTTTTGATTGATTTTTTATGTTTTATAATGTTAATCAAAATTAATTGATAAACCAATGATATAAATTCAGATTAAAACAAGACATATGTAATTTTTGCACGGCTAGCTTTGATCCCAATAATTGTGGATCGCTCGTTATAATCAGCTATGAATGTGCTGCAGATAAGAAATAGTAAATTTTGGAAACAAACAAAGCAGGATGTCCATATAATCTGGAAGAACGGCCATCTTAGCTTATAAAATTGAACTTACACATCTAAAGAATAGATATAGATTAAATTTAATCAGTCACAGGAAAATATAACAGAGAAATCAAGAAAAATGGAGTGACAACTAATAGACAAATATAAAATGCATAAATAAAAATAAATAACTATACAAACATAAGAAGAGGAGAAGAATATACTGGAGGAGAAAAAAATGAGATATCATACAAGAAAAAATAAGTTGATTTGTTACAATTAAAAATTGCTTTATAAAAGGTACTTATTAAAAAGAACCCTTTCATGCTATATCACAGAAAATGTTCGGAATGCCAGTTCCATATTCCACTAAAAATATATGGGTGAAAACATATATTACATTGTTGTAAATAATTATTATATAAGGTTTGAACTTTACTTGATTTACTTCATGGTAACACAGAACTCACAACGATTTGGTTGCTGGCCCAGAGAGAACTCCTTTAACCTTCCGATGTTTTGTTACACGAATGACCAAGGGGGGGGGGGGGGGGAAATGACCCCAGGTCAAAAATGTAAAAAATGACAATTAACAAAAAAATTAAGTTTTTTTTTAATTTTAATTTTTTTTTATGGCATGGACTTTATGTCATTCAGCCAGTCACAACATGAGTATTAGTGTCATGTGTAGTGTGTATGTTGAGTAAGTGTCTTGTTACTTTGCAAAGTCGACGTCATTAGCGTAAAACTACTTGGAATTACACATAATACACGGTATTTTACTAAACATCAACTTCAGAATATATTTTTTATTCGTAAAATATAGGGAATTTTTTTTATTTCAAAATATGAGGATATCTAGAATGATATTAAAGTCAAATAAAAAAATAATGAGTTAAAAATTGAAAATACTTTTGAATTTATTAAAGAAAAACATACGCTGGGGTCACAATTTCCCCCGCTTGGTCATCCGAAGGTTAAACAAACTCTGAATAGCAACTGAATGGACTCGAGAGAGCAATTAATTTTGGTGTGTTATGGTATACAGCACAGCCGACTAGAGGAAATTAATTTTCTTGTGGATTTTTACAAATAAGTACTTATTATGATGTTTTGAGGTACTGTTACTCCGAAAAGATATATTCTAGGGTTATTTTTACTATAAACAAATTAAATTATCTATAGTGCATTATCCATTTTAGATTAGTTTTGAGTACATACTTCTCTTTTCTGTCTATGAACAATGCAAAACAAATAGTTACTGTACCTTTATAATGTTTAGTATCTTTGAATAGTACAAAAAAAAATAGTTACTGTATATTATTTAAGGGAGTAGGCGCAAACTTTCGGCAAATGTGTTTTAAATGCATTAATTTTTTTTTCGAATCTTGAGAAAACTAATAAGTATGTTTCAAAAATTCTAAATGCAGAATGAAAGATTGCATTATTACCGAGGGCCAAAAGTCCCTGAATGTTTATACTGTAATGAACTTCTATAATGTTTTGCAACAATGTTCTATGGCGCAAAATTTTGCGCCTACGCCCTTAAACAAATTCAATACTGATATGATAGTCAATGTAGTTTATTTAGAATATAGATATGTTAACAAAGTGTGGCTGCAAGACTAATGTAGAATAATTTTTTTGTAGACCTAAGCAAGTCCTAACCTCATTGAAAAAGAAACTAACTTCCCAAAATCCTCACTCAGCTTTGTATGCTCTCTTAGTTTTGGAAAGTTTGGTCAAAAATTGTGGTAAGTATATTTAATATTTGTTATGTTGTGTATAAACTAATAGTGTATTTGTCGTAGGCAATTGGTGTAACACATCATTCCGTGAAAAGCCTAGTCATTACACGTATTGCCGGCAAACGCTGTATCACAATCATTATTACTTTGTTCGACTGAAATTATGCGCCATTTCAGGGATTACCGTCTACGGTATAGGCAAACGGTGATACCGCCCGAATGATTGAACGTTACAGCATCTGACGGTTGTATGTTTAGTCAATTCAGTCGTCAAATTAAGATTTTCTCACAAATCTCGTTGCAAGTGTTTATTATTACACCCACAAGGATGTATTTTATAAAGTAGTGTATAGGAATGAACGGTTGCTGCGTTTTTTTATATTTAAGGTTTGGTTTAAGTGGTTCTTACCTCATTCATTTCATCATAATTCCGCGGCTTTTTGGCGTCTTTGTTCACTTGATAATATTGGTTTACTTTTTCATAAAATGCACCCTTTTGGATATTCATATTTATACAGGGTAATTCATTTGATTCGCCTCGGTGTCTGTACGGAAAACCACGTGATATTATAAAAAAAATTTCTTCACAGAAATATACAGGGCCATTAATACTACAATCTAAAAATAATGTGAATTATACAGGGGTGCTCCAAAAAAGACTGGCATATCAAAGTTATATTTTTGCTTATGGAATGCCCTATATCTGATGACAGTATTGAATTGACCTTGAAAAATAAGCTATACTTCATAAGGGTTCCCTATACCTAAATACAGGGTATTTTGATTTATTTCGATTTTTATAAAAATGTAAGGTTTTAGAAAATAATAAATATCTACGAATCTAAGAATCAGTAACAAATTCTTTCTTGGATCTTAATAATTGACTATTTACAATACTTAAGCAGATGCTTATTGCAACAAAGTTTCTTACAGGATGGTCAAAATATGAGATTTTTCGATTGACAAATTCAAGCTGTAATAACTTACTTATTTTAAATGGAACACCCTGTATCTTACTAGTCTATCGCGTAGAAAATATACTTAGCTTTCAATTTGTATTAGGGTTTCCTATACCTATCTTTGTTAAAGGGTGGTCAAAATATTAGATTGTTCTATTAACAAATTCAAGCTGTAATAACTTACTTATTTTAAATGGAACACCCTGTATCTTACTAGTCTGTCGCGTAAAAAATTTATTTAGCTTTCAATTCTTATTAGGGTTTCCTATACCTATCTCCCTTCATTTGTTAAATATTTAAAGATTTCCTAATTTGTACACCACTTTTTGTTTGAATCTTTGAATCGCAATTACAAATAATTAAATGCAATGGCTACTATGACGATAACGAGCCTATTGTACAAAAATATGTAAAAATGGGTATTTACAGAATAACATGGAAAAAATATATTTACAGGATAACATCTATGTTGAGAATGTTTACATGGAATTGAAGATATTTTAAATGTCTTCCATTATAAAGAATAGAATATCGAGTATGTCATTTAAAATAAGAACACTCTGTGTGATTAAATGATAAAAATGTGAATTTTATTAACGAAAGTATCTTAACTAAGATATTTAAGTATATTTCCGGTGTTGGTGATGTGTTGTACATAACCACGACATAGGTACTTAATTCTAATTTTTAAAGCTTACAAATTAGGAAATCTTTAAATATTTAAGAAAAGAAGGGAGATAGGTATCAGGCAACCCTAATAAGAATTGAAACCTAAGTAAATTTTCTACGCAATAGATTAGTAAGATACAGGGTGTCCATTTAAAATAAGTAAGTTATTACAGCTTGAATTTGTTAATAAAACAATCGTAATATTTTGACCACCCTGTAAAAGATAGGTATAGGAAACCCTAATATAAATTGAAAGCTACGTAAATTTTCTACGCGACAGACTAGTAAGATACAGGGTGTTCTATTTAAAATAAGTTATTACAGCTTGAATTTGTTAATAGAACAATCTCATATTTTGACCACCCTGTAAGAAATTTTGTTAAAGTAAGCATCTGTTTAAGTATGCTAAATAGTTTGTTATTAAGATCCAAGAAAGAATTTGTTACTGATTCTTAGATTCCGTAGATATTTATTTTTTTCTAAAACCTTACATTTTCATAAAAATCGAAATAAATTAAAAACACCCTGTATTTAGGTATAGGGAACCCTTATGAAAGTATAGCTTATTTTTTAAGGCCAATTCAGTAATGTCATCAGATATAGAGCATTCCATAAGAAAAAATAAAACTTTGATATACCACTCTTTTTTGGAGCACCCTGTATAATTCACATTATTTTTACATTGTAGTATTAAAGGCCCCTGTATATTTCTGTGAAAAATTTTCTTTAAATATCAAGTGGTTTTCCGTACAGAGACCGAGGCGAATAAGATGAACCAAGATGAGAAGATTAACACAATTATACCATCTAGAGAACAAAAAGTCCCAAACATTAATGGAGACTTAATATGTTCACTGATGGATCTAAAACTGCCCATGGTACTGGATCAGGAGTCTTTGGACAAACATGTAACTATAATAAATCTTACAGCCTAGGTCAACATACAACGGTGTTCCAGGCTGAAGTTTTTGCTTTGGTGGCTTGCATTGATGAAATAATTGATGAGGACCCTAAAGCTAAGAGAATCAACATTTACACAGATAGCCAATCGGCTATTCTGGCTGTAAAGAACCCTCTCACCAAATCAAAACTGACGAGAAACTGCAAAGATCTCCTCAATAACCTGGCAAAAGACAACAAAGTGTCTTTAATATGGGTGCCGGGTCATGAAGGGGTGCATGGGAACGAACGAGCAGATATGAAGAAACAAGGCTCGAGAAAAACTTTTGAAGGCCCAGAACCTTTCTGTGGCATCACTAAAGATGCTATGAAAAACGAGGTTCAGAAATGGCTGATAAAGAATCATTCAAAATAAGTGGAGAACCACTCAAGGGCAAATCCAGACTAAAAAAAATAATCAAGAATATTGATAAAAAACTCTCGAACAGTTTGTTGAACCTCAATAAACGAGAGATCAAAACGGTCACTGAAATGGTGACTGGACATTGTCGTTTAAGAAATCACCTATACAAACTAGGTAAGGGTGAATGAACCATGGTGCAGAAAGTGCGAAATGGAAGAAGAAACTGCCATACACATACTATGCTATTGCAGTGTGCTAGGTGATGTAAGGCAGAACTTCACTGGTCAAATGAGGTTTGAACCAGAAAGAAATCTTAAAACTACCAATAAGAAAACTGTTGGCCTTCGTTGAGGCCACAGGACTTAGTAAAGTTTAATGAGAAGAACAGGGTTTGGTACAAAGGTCTTCAAGTGTCTTTCTATCAAGTGCCAGAGACTAACGAGTCTCGCCTGAGTTAAGAAGAAGAAGAAGAGAAGATGAACCACCCTGTATAATAATAAACACTTGCAACGAGATATGTGATAAAATCTTAATTCGGCGACTGAATTGACTAAACATACTACCGTCAGATGCTGTAACATTCAATCATTCGAGCGGTATCAGCGTTTGACTAAACCGTAGACAGTCCTTGAAATGGCGCATAATTTCAGTCAAACAAAGTAATAATGATTGTAACACAGCGTTTGCCGGCAATACGTGTAATAGACCTGGATCCCGCGTAACAAAAAAAGTTTATTAATAGCAAGCTGAAAATTTGTTAATAGCTTAACGGTGCCTAGTCGGACAAACTTTGATGTACGGGAACACTGGAACAGGGGAAGTTTTTAATTGTGGAACAGTTTAAAAAATTTGGAACGTCAAATTACGAAAACGTCCCACTGTATTTTATCGGACAGAACATCCAATTGATTTGTTACCCTTTCATTAAACTCTCATGCAAAAATCAGCCTGCTATTACTAACCAACATGATTCCTATCATTTGACATGATGTTCTTCGTGTTCCACTGATTAAAATGCCCAGTTGGTGATAAACACCAGTCTGATTTTTGCATGAGAGTTTAATGAAATGGTAACAAATCAATTGGAAGTTCTGTCCGACAAAATACATTGTCTGACGTTCCAAATTTGTAACCTGTTCCACAATTAAAACTTCCCCTGTTCCAGTGTTCCCATACATCAAAGTTTGCCCGACTGGACACCGTTAAGCTATTAACAAATTTTCAGCTTGCTATTATTCAACTTTTTTTGGTACGCGGGATCCAGGTCTATAATGACGAGGCTTTTCACAGAATGACGTGTTTCGCCGATTGCCTACGACATATTCATGGCTTGAAAATGACAGCCAAATTTTGTTCTTTAGGGCAGTCAATGAGAGCAAGAACAGGTTATTACCTACGAATTCTATCCTACTGCATGGATTTTAATGAATTTTTAGGAATAGCATGAAAATATCTCCTTATTCAAAGTCTACCCTATGCCGATGTGTGCTTTTTCTTGGTGGCGGTTTCCACCCCTTCTCGGGGGTGGAAAATTTTTTGGTTAAACAACTACGGAAGTTGCTAGAGAACCTAATTCTAAGCACAAACTGTTCTATAATTTTTTTTTTCGAAAACTCAATACTTTTTTGAGTTATTCGTGGTTTGAAAATTGGCCACTTTCATTGAAATATAACACCTTTTCAAACGTTTTTTTTGCGAATACCTTAAAAACAATGCATCTAACTAAAAAAAATTATATAAAACATTTTTGTAGCTCATAAAAAAACAAAGAGATTCGTTCCTACTTCAATCTTCTAGTTATAACACAAAAAGAGTTTGTTTTTTTATGCATGCTCAAATCAGTGTATTCATCTTGAAATAACAGAGAAAACGGTCGATTTTAGGTGTATAATGCTACCAATACCTTTTATTGTGCTTGAAAAGTCCTTTCAAATAAGCAATATTAAATGTCGATTACATTCAAACTAAGCAAGATATGCTGCAAAAAATTGATGACTAACGAATTTTAAGAAAAAAATTGAGAAGTATATTTAACTCCTCATCCACAAGAATTTAAATGCATCGTTTTCCTTCTACAATACATTTTACTACAGTTTTATTTTTATGTTCAAAACGTTGAACGGGTTTAAAATGAATGGTTTTAAAAAAAAAATAAGATCAAATTATAGAGCGCATATTTAAATTTTCTTAAAAATCTTCCTTTTTCTCAATCTCAACTTGAAAATGATAAAAGATACTGTTATAAAAAATAAAATCAAAATGTTTATCTAGAAGAAACCTACATTTTTATATGGCATCTTTTTTTGGCATCTCTTATCATTTTCGAGTTACATGGAGAAATAGGAAGATTTTTAAGAAAATTTAAAAATGCGCTCAATAATTTGATCTTATTTTTTTCAAAAACCATTCATTTTAAACCCGCCCAACTTTTTGAAAATAAAAAGAACACTATAGTAAAATGTATTGTAGAAGGAAAACGATGCATTTAAATTCTTGTGGATGAGGGGTTAAATATACTTCTCATTTTTTTCTTAAAATACGTTAGTCATCAATTTTTTTACAGTTTATCTCGCATAGTTTGAATGTAATCGACATTTAATATTACTTATTTTAAAGGTCTTTTCAAGTACAACAAAAGTTATTGGTAGCATTATACACCTAAAATCGACCGTTTCTCTGTTATTTCAAGTTAAATACACTGATTTGAGCATGCACCAAGAAAACAAGTTTTTTCACTTACCATATCTCTTTTTGTGTTATAACTAGAAAATTCATAAAGGAAAGAATCTCTTTGTTATTTTATAAGCTACAAACATGTTTTATATGGTTTTTTTAGTTAGAGGCATAGTTTTTAAGGTATTCGCAAAAAACCGTTTGAAAAGGTGTTTTGTTTCAATCAAAATGGCCAATTTTCAACCAGGAATAAATCAAAAAGTATTGCGTTTCCGAAAAAAAATTATATAACAGTTTTTGCTTAGTATTAGGTTCTCTAGCAACTTCCATAGTTATTTAAACAAAAAAATTTCCACCCCCGAGAAGGGGTGGGAACCGCCCCCAAGACAAAAGCACACATCGGCATAGGGTAGACTTTGTTTCTTGGGCTATTCCCTACTTACTGTGATTATTTCATTCATAGGAGATTCTGACCAATAGAAAGCTACAGCTTCGTTGCTACGAAAAAATACATTCAACGACATTAATGACAATTAATGTTTTAAACATTATAAAGGTGATGACTTTCAACCGTCAGATTAATATTTATAACAACTGTTTGTTTAATTGTACTAATTTGTACTTACATAAATAAATTACAATAAAATTTTGGTTTTGAACAGTTTTATTCATGAAATAATCGCAACAAATTGCACTCTATCTCTAAAATTAATATAGAATTTTAGAGCTCTTGTGCAATTACTACTGAAAATATCACGTAAATCGATATAGTAGGATGGAATTCGGAGCCACATACCCTCATTGACTGCCCTACTTGTTTAGAAGAGTCATTTTATATATAGTTAAAAAATATCCTTTTTGTGGCACTTAATAACAAAAATTTTGTGTTATTTGGAGAACTTTTACACAATTAAAACATATTTATTTAATCTTGGGGGCTTCTACTTATTACTTGGCATTATGCGAATATTTGATTAAAAGGTATATGAGCCCGAAATTTGTATAAGGGTGATTCGCCAAAATAGACGGCAATTTCGAGGTAGAGAAATTTAATTTAAAACATGGTTTAGAATTAGTTCATTTTTAAATTTTTTATAAAATGAGCTATTCAACTTAGTCATGATACCAGCAGAGATCATTTTTAAATATTTTCCGAAAAACGGAAATGGTGTGACTTCGGAGTTGACAAGTGTCCACGTTGTTGACGTAATTCTCTGTTAATTGAAATTTATGATCGTAACAATTAAATAAAAACTGGTATGTAATAAAACTATACAAAACACTTCCGTTTTGATATAAAGTCCTACAGAAAAACATGAAAAATAGGTAAAATATCAATTGCGTCGGAGTTGGTTTAAACCGGCCTTCGTGTTGACAAAACTTTCCAATATGTAGCCGTGTCTTTCCCGTTAAACTTCAAAAATCTAATCTGCTTTTGAACACAATCTTGGCATTTCCTTTCTACACATTCTTCTGTCTTCTCTCCATTTTCTCAATGTCAACATAATTATTTGTTATCCGCTTCCACACATGAGCTCTATGTTTTCACATAATGTGCCTACATAGACAGCAGATGTCTCTTTTATCAACATTAGAGAAGACTACCCAAAATGGTATATAATTGCAGAAATAAGCATAGCTGCATAAAAAATTACTTTTTTTCATAAAATCTTTATTTAACGATTTTGGGGGCTTTCGCCTTCATTTTTCCGTCGTACTCCAGTGTATAGGAGCCATTTTCTATAAAAAGAAGATAATTACCAAACCGACCGAAACATCTTGGCAGCTTACCCAGTAACCCTTTTCCTATATCAGACTAAATTTAAATTGTATTTTTTAGTTTAAGAATGACCATTCACACACTTTAAACAACTCCGAGGCACGTTCGTCAACTCCGAGGAACGACTGGGCTTCGGAGTTGATTGCTTCGGTGTTGATGATTTCATACATTTTTAATTCTACTTCCTACAAAATATTAAAAATAATTCTGCTTTATTCATCGTGTGTCAAAAAAACTTTATAGCGCATGCTTAGAAGAAAAACATATTAAAAAATTAGCAAAATTAAGCTTTTACGAAGGCTTCGGTGTTGACTGTATAAAAACATACGCTTATCTTAAGAAACCTTGAAAAATTGTCTATCGCTTAACGATATTATGTTTGTCCACTTTCTTCCACAATTTGGGTTAGACTGAAGCGTTCCTCTCTTGTCAAGCTGCCTGCCATACAGTATAGTGCAGTTTGGCCTAAATTTTCATATATTTTCATGAGGCCTCCGTGTTGATGCACAAAGTTGGTTACAGTTTTTAGTAGTAGATTTTTGTATTATACAGGGTGTAACGAAAATACAGGTCATAAATTTAATCGCATATTCTGGGACCAAAAATAATTTGATTGAACCTAACTTACCTTAGTACAAATGTGCATATAAAAAAAGTTACAACCCTTTGAAGTTACAAAATGAAAATAAATTTTTTCCAATATATCGAAAACTATTAAAGCTTTTTTATTGAAAATGGACATATGGCATTCTTATGACAGTAGCATCTTAACAAAAAATTATAGTGAAATTTGGACACCTTATAAGAATTTTATGGGGGTTTAGTTCCTTTAAAACCCCCCAAACTTTTGTGTACGTTCCAATTAAATTATTATTGTAGTACCATTACTTAAACACAATATTTTTAAAACTTTTTTGGCTCTTAGTATTTTTTCGAAAATTCAGTTTTTATCGAGATATTTTGAATATTTGTCAAAACCACCACATATTTGTATATGGTTAAGTACGATTATGGAGACTTGGTAATAATATGAAAATTTATTTATGATTTACATTTTTAGGTATATTTTGAACCGTATTAAAAAAGAAGCCATATCTCGATAAAAGTTGCCTTCTCGAAAAAATACAAAGAGGCAAAAAAGTTTTAAAAACATTTCGTTTAACTAATAGTATCCCAGTAATAGTTTAATTGAAGCGTACACAAACATTTGGGGGGTTTAAAGGAACAAAACCCTCATAAAATTTTTATGTAAACATATTAAAAAAGAAGCCACAACTCGATAAAAAATGCCTTATCGAAAAAATACTAAGAGCCAAAAAAGTTTTAAAAATATTGAGTTTAACTAATGGTACCACAATAATAATTTAATTGGAACGTACAGAAAAGTTTGGGGGGGTTTAAGGGAACAAAACCCCCATAAAATTTTTATGGGAAGCACAAATTTCACTATAATTTTTCTTTAAGATGCTCCTGCCATAAGAATGCCACATATCCATTTTCAATAAAAAATCTCTAATAGTTTTCGATATATTCGAAAAAATCGATTTTCATTTTGTAACTTCAAAGGGCTATAACTTTTTTTATGTGCATATTTGTACTAAGGTAAGTTAGGTTCATTCGAACTATTTTTGGTCCCAGAATATGTGACTTAATTTATGACCTGTATTTTTGTTACACCCTGTATATGTAATTTTAAAAATGAAAATTATCAATTTGACAGTTTTAAATTACATTGGGTTTTTAATTAATTATTGATAAAATAATCTGCACTTTTGTAACTTTTCAGTGTGTAATACTATAAAACAGATCAAAAGCCAAGGTGGGTTACAGCCTCGGAGTTGATATTTTGACATTAAAATTGCATACAATGCTTGTAAAAATACTTTTTTTAAATAATGTTAAGTAGCGTACATTCATCTATTGTATAACTTAACTTTGGCAACACACTTTGAAACACAGTATGTAAAGGACTTAATAAAAAAGCGAGTTACACAATATGCCGCTTATTTTGGCGAACCACCCATAAGTATTTTTTACACAGCTACACTTTCTGTATCAGATAATACAGCTGTCTACTGCCTCAACCTAATATTGTCTCATGGTATTTGTAAATATTTTACTCTGTGTTATCAGTTGTATTATATATCATTATGTATTATCTATAATCCATTCCTAAACAAAATTCTCCAATTTCTATGTGACTAATATGTTTTCACACAAACTCTGTTGAATCAGATGACTATGAATAATTTCACACTTATTTATTTTTCATTTAATCAAAAATATTGTAGGTACTGTAGTTCACGAAGAATTAACTCAGAAGACATACTGTGACTTTTTACATGAACTGGGGAGAACTACACCCCATGAAAAGGTCCGTAGCAAGCTGTTGGACTTGATTCAGACTTGGAATTATGCTTTTAGAAAAAATCCCAAACACGGAGCTCTTAAGGTAATGCTATGTATTACTACATTATATACTGTACAGTGATGAGCGACATGAGCGTGCTAATAACCGACAAAATAGCGCAAAAGATGGAAAACATATTAAATTGTGAGATAAAAAGAAATAAAACTAGTAGAGTTGTTACATTTAGCGATAGTAACACATAAATTTACATTATATTGATTGTTTTACATCTTTAGACGTATCAGAGCAGTATGTCAACTAAAACTGTCACTGTGACAGTGGCATTTCTCAAATTCGTCCGATACGTCTAAAGGTGGGAAACAATCAATATAATGTCAATCTATAAGTTACTATCGCTAAATTTAACACCTCCACTAGGTTCATCTCTTTTTATCTCACAACTTAATATGTTTTCCATCTTTTGCGTTATTTTGCCGCTGTATACAGTGATGAGTGCGCTAAGAACCGGCAAAATGACGCAAAAGATGGAAAACATAATATGTTGTGGAATAAAAAGAGATAAAACTAGAGTACTAGGTGTAAAATTATCGATAGGAACCTATAAATTTACATTACATTACATAGTTTCCCACCTTTAGACATATCGAAGGAGTATGACAGCTGTCACAGACATCTAAAGGTGGGAAACTGTGTAATGTAATGCAAAGGGCATAGCCGGGTAAGTTGATGAAAACTGCCCCCAACTCGATTGGAATTCCATATAGGTCACCATTTAGCATATATAGTGAAACTAACTTTCTGAAATTTTTAGCCCCCTAGGAGGTCATGTGACCCACCTAGAGCCTAATTAGGGTTTTTATGTTTTTATTTTTTATCTCGACCGCATCGAGAGCTAGCGAAAACTTTAAATAAAATAGTTGTAAGCTTTAAAAAGTTCTGTCCGAAAAATATTTTTTTTTTAAATTGTTGGCTGGAAATTTAAATTTTAGAACGATTTTAAAATTTTAAATGAGTATAAAAAAATAACTAAGACATTCGTTTTCACGAAAAAAATATATAACGTGTAGTTTTGCATAATGTTTCACCCTGAATTTTTTCAAATTTTTAAAATTGGTGAAACGCACCTTTAAAAATAAAAAACCGCATAATACGAGTTTATGTAGATGTAGAAACTACTAGAAGTTCGAATACTTTGTAAGGGTTAAGATGTTTTATTTTTTGAACAAAAATGGCGCGTCGTATGAAAAAATAAGAAGATAGATTTTTTGTCACAAGTTGAACGAGGAATTAAAAACGATTGTTAATTTGAAATATGTCAGTGGCGTACTATTTTTTTTTTGAAAAGTTCAGACCATTACCCCTATGCGCGCCAAAGCCTAGACTCACTCGTCCAATTCCACATTATTTGTCATGTGGAAAAATAGGGTAACTGAACGTTTTACTGTTTGACAGTTGTTTTGAATATAATTAAATTATGTAGTTTAAATTTTGTGGAAGAAAATATTAAAATATAACAAAACAGTAAGAAAACAATATATTAGATGAAGATTGGTAGAACTTTTGTTGGTAATCAAATTAAGTATGTAAATCAAAGCATTACATACCTACTAGATAAATAAATCTACGCCAAAAAATCATAATTTAAAAATAAAAATCGGACCTAATTTGGGATTTCTCTCTAAAATCCCCATTCTTGAGGAAATAAATGTACAGTAGAGCGTCAATTATCCGAACGTCGATCAACCGAATGACCGCTTATTCGAACTATCGACTCCCGCGTCCCGCACTCGAATACCGAGCAAGCGTTAGTAATTGACGCTTAAAATATCTTCAATTTTCTTCAATATTGTATCCAAAAATAATTATGTTGTTGCAAAGACTGCACTTTTTTGTTTAGTTGCTAGTTGTCATTATCAAGATATAAATAAATATGTAGGTATATAAATATGGCTTTTATTCACTTGTGGATAAATATGTATGACTATAAATATGTATCAATATATTGTAGTTCTATTATCCGAACAAATCGGTTTTCCGAACACCTATGTCCCCCAATTAGTTCGGATAATCGACGCTCTACTGTATTTCAACCTAATCCAAATGTATAATTACAATATGATTATAATAAAAACTAATTACCAAATTAGAATGAGTTTTCCTTGTCCAAAATAGTCCAAAAGTCCAAAAATATAGGTATATGAAAACTATTTAAAAAGGCAGTATAACTATTAACTAACTTTTGTTTGTTGTTTCTTTTCACACAAATTTTAAAACGCAACAACCATAAATAATCTAACTACAGCTGTGCCACAGCCGCCATATTGAATAATTTTTGACATGTCATTTGAACATCCAATCAGAACAAAGTTATAATGCGCATGCACCGGGATCATAGGTTTTAACATATAAAAATTCACCCTCATATCGCCGGTAAAGAAGTATAACTTCAAAAATAAAAACATAAAATCCCTAATTAGGCTCTAGGTGGGTCACATGACCACCTAGGGGGCTAAAAATTTCAGAAAGTTAGTTTCACTATATATGCTAAACGGTGACCTATATGGAATTCGAATTGAGTTGGGAGCAGTTTTCATCATCTTACCCAGCTAGGCCCTTTATAGGTTCCTGTTGATAATTTTACATCTCTGCTAGTTTCCTCTCGTTTTATTCCACAACATAATATTTTTTTCCATGTTTTGTGTTATTTTGTCGGTTATTAGCACGTTCATCACTGTATACAGGGTGTGTTAAAATAAGCGGAATTTACATCGGATCGAAAAACTGATGAAAAAATAATGTACTAACATGTCGCACCCTCAGTGTAAGACTGCAGTAACTCAAAATTTTATGAAAATGAAGTAATCATGGAATTCGATTGTAAACATGCATATCTATCCCCTGTAAAACTTTAGAAACTTTCAAATGCTTAATGGGCTAAATATTACAACAACAACAGTTTAACTATTTTGCGTTTTTGAACATAAGTTCCGTGCAAAACTGTTGTAACTCTAATGTAACAGAGTTACAACAGTTTTGCACGGAACATTGCAACGGATTCGATAACAAGCAATAAGGGAGCGTTCAAGTATTACGTAACGCGATTTTTGAAGATTTTTAACCCCCCCCCCCCCCTACGTAACGCACTCTTACGGGAGTTTAACTATTGCGTAACGCAATGTTTGAAGATTTTTGACCCCCCCCCCCAACCTGCGTTACGTAATACTTGAACGGTCCCTAACAAGCAATGAAAAAAGTAAGATATTTGTTATTTTAATATCTATATCTGTTGTGTTTAATTTTAATATACAGCGCGTCTACGTAATCCATTAACGGCTGAGACAATAAACAAAGATTTTCGAGACCAATCTATTCATGTAAATTTTATGTCCTTTGTGTGATATTATATTTATTTTCCATAAGATGTGTGCGATGTCGTTTGACCATTTATTTGTTAGATTGGATTAAAACCACATAAATTAAGACTAATTATTTACGAACAAAAAGTATTTTTTTCTCGTGAAAGGAAAAACAGTTAGTTATCTTAAAACTTGTGTATTGACAATACTGAGAGGTCAAAAATATCTATTCTCAAAAAACTTGACAAAGAACAGCCAAAAATTCAAATGGCCAAAAAGAAAGATTTGGTATACTTATGCCATTCGGGTATGATACCAGAAGCCCACCATAGTTTTTATAAAAATATTTTGGCACAAGATGATGTACGAGAAGAGGACAACTACGGTAAAACCTGTCAGCAACGGCCACTAAAAATGAAAGAACTATTGGCCGATATAGAAAGGTGGCCGGTATTGCCAGTTTTTGTAGTCTAGATATACATAACTGGTTTGGGAAATTTTTAAACTGGCCGTTAGTACAGGTGGCCGATGTTGGCAGTTGGCCGGTAACACAGGTTTTACTGTAAAAGTAAATGTATCTACACTTTTTACAATTTTCTCGGTGCAAAACTGTTGTAACTTTGAAATTCTAATATGTACTAAATGTGTAGTGATTAACAATTTTTTCCGTGCAAAAGTGTTGTAACTTTGAAATTCCTAATTTTTTTTTGCATTAATATTATTTTATTTAAATTTCTATTTTTGGTTAATGTAATGTAGGCTGAAAAGCATGCAAAATCATAATTAAATGTTAATTTTTCTTAAAACTTGTGTCTTATTTCACCGATATTAGCACGAAAATAAACAAAATCGTCTTTATCTCGAAACTTACTTATTTTGACTTACTGCAGTCTTGCACTGAGGGTGCGATGTATTCGAAACATTTTCAGAATTGTTGATGGATGGCACCATAATCGGAAAACACGATATATCGTGATACCCTAGAAAAATTATGGAAATGGTCTAATATCTCGAGAAATACACTTCTAAGTAGAAAACCAAAAAACAGGTGTTTATTGTTTTATCAAAAATCTATTAATTGACATCAAACACGACCACAACCCCACTCCTTGGGGTGAGCGAGGGCAACTTTAAAGTCTTAAATAGAAAACTCTATTTTTTATTACAGATTCGGAATCTACATGAAAACAAGATGCTGTAATCGCAGAAAAACAGAACTAATATATATTTAAAAAAAAATACTTACCAGGATGAAGCACAAAAAATAGCCCACTTTTTGTGTATGCATTTATTATGTTTATCATTATATCTATTTATCAAATCTGCAATAAAAATGGGGTCTTCATTAAAGATTTCAAAGTTACCCGTTACCCCCTCCCGAGTTGGTGGGGTAACGGTCCCCAGTCGTGTTTAGTGTCATTCGAGAGATTTTTTCTCGAGATATTAGACCGTTTTCAAAATTTAGAGGGTACCAGAATAAGTCGTATTTTTCCGATTATACCGCCATCCATCAAAAATTCGAAAAAATGTCTCACATAAAAGTTATTACTTTTTCACAAGGAATTGAAATCTGTAATAAAAATGAGAGTCCCTACTTAAGATTTAAAAGCTACCCCCGCCCACCCTCAGGGGAGGATGTGGAGGGTCGTGTTTGGTGTAATTGGATAGATTTTGAAAAAATATTGGACACGCGTTTTTCAGTTTTTTGATCCGATGTAAAGGTCACCGTACACATCTTATGAAAAATTTAATGTCACTCAAATACAATAAAATTTACATGAATAGATTCGTCTCGAAATTACAACAATTTAATATCATTACGCCAACTCTGAATTTTTGTTAACAACTGCGTAAATTGTAATTAAAGTGTAATTAGTCTAAAATATATTATCGCTATTGAAAAGTAAAACTAAAAAAGGATACCAAATGGAAGAAAAACAACTTAAAATAATCTGCTATGCAGATGATGCAATACTAATCTCCCAAAGTGAAGATGATTTACAACGTATGCTGCACCAATTTAACATAACCGCCAGAAAATTTAACGTGTTAATTTTCTCAAAAAAGACATAATGCATGGTTATAACAGCAGATCCAATCAGATGTAAATTGGAGCTGGAAGGTCAGATAATAGAACAAGTGATGGAGTTTAAATACCTAGGCATCACATTATCTAGCTACGGAAGGCTCGAAACATAAGTGGAAGATCAAGTGAATAGAGCAAACAGAGCCGCAGGTTGCCTGAATGACACAATATGGAGAAATAAAACTATCGGAAAAGAAATGAAGGGCAGAATTTACAAAACAGTCATCAGACCAATAATGACATACGCGGCAGAAACACGACCCGACAGAGAGAGGACAAAAAGATTGCTTGAAACAGCGGAGATGAAAACCCTTCGAAAAATCGATGGTAAGACTCTATGGGACAGAGCTAGAAGTACAGATATACGACGGAGATGCAAGGTGGATAACATTAATAACTGGGTAAGAAACAGAAGAATAGACTAGAATGACCACATAAGCCGAATGACAACAAATAGGGTAGTCAGGACAGCGAGAGACGGTTCCCCAATAGGAAGACGATCAGTGGGAAGACCACAAAAACGATGGAACGACAATTTACTAGAGGCACATTGAGAAAACAGACAGAGGCATGTCTATACAAAAAGAAAAAGAAGAAAACTGTTTAAAGGCTGATTTATCTTAGGACGGAATGTGGACTGTGGCTGTCGTGCGGGGCACGTTGAAGAATCGTGTGATATGAAAGACATTGGCTAGTTTATCAACGAAACGGGGCGACAACGGGGACGTGCGCCGTCTATTGTTCCACGGCCCGTGTCGTACACGCCCCGTCCTAACATAAATCCGGCTTAGCCCAGCGTGAGGCTGACCCTTATTTTGCGGTGCGTCACTGGAAGTGCATTGTCATTTATTATCTATAAAATAAGAGACCTTAATACCTGCAGAAAGGTTAATGAACTGCCTTTTTACAAAATCTCTTTTCTCACTCTATGTGATATGAAATGATTCTAATTTCGAGATGAATCTATTTATGTAAATTTTATTTTGAGTTATATTACATTTTCCATAAGATGTGTGCAATGTGCTTTCGCGAAATATTCAAGCGTATATTCGAAATATTTTCTTTCCCTTTTTATACTAATATTTGCTAAAGGTTGATAACACCGATATTTATAACACAACCCTCGTATCGATATACATATATGTATTGATTATCCATAATCTAATTAAAGTAATCCATATTTCAGAACATTATGACCTTGATGAAGGCGGAGGGTTATAAGTTTCCGACATTGCGGGAGTCAGATGCGATGTTTTCGGCCGATACTGCCCCAGAATGGGCCGACGGGGATGTTTGTCATAGGTGCAGAGTTCCGTTCAGCATGATCCAAAGGAAGCACCATTGCAGAGCTTGCGGGCAAGTGTTTTGTGGACAGTGTACATCGAAAACCTCAACTTTGCCGAAGTACGGAATTGAAAAAGAGGTAAAGTGTAATTTTTATGAATCTTAACCCGCCGTTACACGCGTCTTCTATTGTGACGTGGTTGCACGCGTATGAGCGTCGCCCTCACCTACATAAATTCGACTTATTTCGAGAAAGAATGAATGTCAACATGTATAAATATAAAATGGATTGTACTCACATATTATAGAAAGTCTCGTAAACCAATTTTTTTTATTAATTTAACAAAACAAAAGTAAAAATAATATAGATCAAAAGCAAGTTTTCTTAATTTTCAATTTCAGCAAGCCACTGAAGAAATTAACGTTCTTTACGCGAATTCATTTTACTAAAAATACAAATTTAAATTAACAACTGTTCTGAAGCTATTTCTTTGTGGCATTTATGTAATTAACTATTAATATTTTGTATTTTGATAACGACGTCCGAGGTGGAATTCGAAACGTCAATAAAATCAATTTTTCAAGTTAAATTGTGGGTTATTTCCCAATTAGAATATGTAAATTTAAAAATGGGTTCTTAACCAGTGGCGCACCTAGAATTTTCCTCTGGGGGGAGGGGGGTTTGCTTGGGCACCGAAAGTTTTTTGTATTATTTGTGAAAGACAAGTTACATTTTCCTACATTCTTTTATATATATTTCTATATGCTCTGGGTGGGATTTTAACCCCCAAACCCCCCTCGGTGTGCCACTGTTCGTAACCTAATCCAAACAATAATATTTTAATTAAACCTACCTAAATATTAAATAAAAACCTCAAGGTTTCTTTGAGATAACAGAAACGTGATTTCACCGTGACTGCACGCGCAGTGAGGAATTCCCTCACTTGAAGAGGGATGTCTCTTCTTTCAACTATCACACAGCACACTGACCGCCTGAAATATTCTATAACTTTTTCATACCCTCTCATGAACCATGCTAAAGGCATTCCTGGGTGCTTAGGGTTATCGTATTAGTTTACACAATTTCATTGCTTATAAACCAATATGGTGAGGGATTCCCTCATAGCGCGTGTAATGGCGGGTTAAATAAGTTTATAGACATCTGTTTAAATGTTTGTATACAGGGTGTTTCATTATGAATTGTCCATATAGTAACTGGAGAAACCTTAGCAGAAAATACGAAGATTTAACCTAAAACACCTAAATAAAATATTCCTCCTTACGGAGATACAGAGTGTTTTATTACAAATATTTATCCCGTTGTTTTAACACCTTCCAATATTTTTGTTCAAACTTGACAAACAGTTTACACATGTTAGGATACTTTAATTAGTGTTAAAAGATAGTTTTGTATACTTCCGTTTTCCTCTTTTTTCCCCTCACACTCTCGTAATAACTATTTCAGCATGTTTTCTTGATTCTTTCTTACTTTTTACGTAAATATCATCCTTGTGTCTCGATCCGATAGTGTAAGTAGTTTTCAATTTATTTGCATTTAAAGTTAATGGATTCAATAAGATTATGTATTTTAAACAACATTCGATATAGAATAATAAGATTATGCGTTTAAAATACATAATCTTATTGAATCCATTACCTTTAAACGCAAATATCTTGAAAACTACTTCCTCTACCGCATTGAAAAAGATGATATTTACGTAAAAAGTACCGAACAATAAAAAAAACATGCTGTAATGGGTATTACGACAGTGGCGTCGATTGTGAGGGGTAAAGGGGGAAAGAATTATATATCCCTACAGCACGCCTCTACAACGGAACACTATCTTTTAACACTAATTAAAGTATTCTAACATGTGTAAACTGTTTGTCAAGTTTGAACAAACAATATTGGAAAGTGTTAAAACAATGGGCTAAAATCATTTTAGAATATTTGTAATAAAACACTTTGTATCTCGGTGAGTAGGAATATCTTATTTAAGTGTTTTAGCTAAAATTTTCATATTTTGTGCTAAGGTTTCTCCATTTACTATATCGTCGCCTTAGTACCATAACTTGATAACTCCAAAATTGAAGTTTTTGAGAAAACTAGTTCACATGATGTGTTTTATTTACCTCCATATTGTGTAAAAACTTTGATAACTCGCTCCAAACGGGTTAAGTATTAATTTATGATTGACGAAAGTTGATAAAACTCAAATGCCCATAATATTCAGTGCTAAAACTTGACAAGATAAGTTATCAAGTTATTGTTTAATCGAAATAATCGTGAATACGACATACACTGAATGCTTCAACTAGCTAAATCTAGTTATCTAGTTTTAGCACGTGTTTTTCTGAAACCATTGAGCTTACCACGTAATTGCTATCTGTTTATTCGGTTCATGTTAATGCAAAAATTCGAGAATTGTTAGCGCAGATCTGGCAACCCCCATGGCAGAGGGCTAATTTTCACCAAAATAATGCTTAAAATATTATATATATATATATATATATATATATATATATATATTATATATATATATATATATATATATATATATATATATATATATAGTGACTGTACACCCCGATATGGGGCTAAGTCGCGTAAGCTTTCTAGATCCTATTTCTTAGGGAGGATCAGTCCCTTTTGCTTATGTTATCTTCTTAACGATTTCTCTCCATTTTTTCCTATCTCTAGTTTTTCCCCGCCATTCTCTGACTCCTGCGTTTTTTAAGTCTTCTTCAACTTCTTGCAACCACTTTGATCTTGGTCTTCCTCTTTTCTTTCTTCCTCCTGGATTCCATTCTATCATAGCATATGTCACTGCTTCATCTCCTGCCCGCCAGATGTGACCTAACCATCTAACTCTGCATTGCTTTATTTTGGTCACGATATCTTCTTTTAGTACTTTCTTAATCTCTGCATTTGTTCGGCTTCGATATTCATTTTGCTCTGTTCTGATTGGTCCCAGTATGGTTCTCATGATCTTTCTCTCCACTATTCTTAAGTTTTCTTCATCTTTTTTAGTCATCGTCATTGTTTCTGCTGCGTATAATAATATTGGTCTAATTATGGTGTTATACATTCTCATCTTGGTTTTAATAGACAGTATTTTGCTTTTAAGTAGTGTTTTATTTGCAAAATAAGCTTTATTCGCTGCCAATATTTTTTCTTTTATTTCTGGTATTCTTTCACCCGTTTTGCTTATTGTCACTCCTAGGTATTTGAAATGTTCTACATCTTCAAACTCTGAATTTCCTATTTTGGTTTTTCCTTTTATTGCTGGTTTCCCTAGTCTTAATATTTTCGTCTTTTCTTCATTTAATGTGAGTCCCATTGTCTCCCCTTTCTCTTTTATTTCTTCTAGCATTTCTTTCATTATGTTTCTATTTTTTGCAATAATAACAATGTCGTCTGCATATGCAATTATTTGTCCACCTCTTGTTCTTAGGTTTCCTTTGTTTATATTTCGTAGTACATATTCTAAAGCTAGATTAAACAGTGTCGTGGATAAGGCATCCCCTTGTTTCACTCCTTTATTTATAATGAATTCATCTGTCTCGCCTCTTTGCGTCTTTATGGTAATTTTGGTAGTTCTCATTGTCATATTTATTAATTTTCTGAGTTTATGTGGGATTTTTAATTTTTCCAGGGCAATCATTAGTTGTTTTCTCTTAATCGAATCAAATGCCTGTTTGAAATCGATGAATAGCATTTCTAATTGCAGTTTGTATTCATTTGCTTTTTCCATTATTTGTTTTATTGTGTGTATAGCATCTATTGTTGATCTTCCTTCTGTGAATCCACATTGGTACTGTCCCACTCTCTTCTTCGTGATCTTTGACAATCTTTTTCTTATTATCGAAGTCAATATTTTATATGTTGTGCTTAGTAGTGTTATTCCTCTATAATTTTCACAAATTTGTTGGTCTCCCTTTTTATGTATTGTTATTACCTGCCCTATCTCCCAGTCCTCTGGCATCTTCTCTTCCTTCCATATATTTTTCAATAGTGATAGTATTTTTTCCTTCAGTTCCTTTCCTCCATATTTTATAAGTTCCATGTTAATTTCGTCTTTTCCTGGAGCTTTTCCATTTTTGCTCTTCTGTATTATTTCCTCGAGTTCATCTATTGTTGGCTCTTTTGAGACTGCAATGTGTATTTCGTCTGCTTCTTCGTCCACCGTTTCCTCTTCTTCGTACCTTTCTTCTCCAGTGTATTCCTCCGTCAAGAGTTCTCTGTAGTGATCTGCCCATACCTGCCTATATTCATTGTCTTCTACAATGACTATTCCCTCTTTATTTTTTACTCCGTTTGTTTTACCTTTGTATTTTTTGGTTTGTTCTTTAATATTTTTATAGAAATGTTTCGTGTTTCTATTTGTTCTTTCCTGTTCTATTTCTTGCATCTTTTCATCTGCCCATCTTCTTTTATTTTGTCTTATAATTTTCTTAGCGTCCTTTCTTAATTTTTCATAACTTTCTCTGTCTTCCTCTTTATCCGTTCTCAGCCATTTAATTCTTGCTTGCACCTTTTGTGCTGTTAGTTCTTTACATTCGTTGTTATACCATTCGTTTTTTGTTTTCTTCTGGTGTTTGCCTACCTGCTTTTTTGCAGCTTCTTCTATTGACTTTTTGATCATGTCCCATTCTGATTTGATGTCCTCTGCTTTATATTTCTCTCTTATTTGCACTGTTACTTCTTCTTCATATTTTTTTCTAATATCTGCATTCTGCAATTTATTGACATTCCATTTTTTCTGTTGATTTTTCTGTTTAGTTTGGATTTTAACTTTTTGTCTTATGGTGGCTGCGACCATATAGTGGTCTGAATCCGCACACGCACCTCTGAAAGTTCTCACGTCCTTCATTGAAGATTGTTTTCTTTTGTTTATTAGTATGTGATCAATTTGGCTATACGTTTTCTGATCAGGTGACCTCCATGTTACTTTATGCATTTTAGGGTGTTCAAATTTTGTTGAGCTTATTATCATGTTTGTTCTTGTTGCTAGGTTACATAGTCTTAGACCATTATCATTAGTGTTTTTGTGTACGGTGTGTTTTCCTGCAATTTGCTGTAAAAAATCTTCTTTTCCAATCTGGGCATTGAGGTCTCCTAGTATAATTATAACATCTTCTTTGGGTATTTTTTCCATCTCTTCTTCTATCTTATCATAAAAATTGTCTTTATCGTCTGTGTTGCTTGTTTCTGTAGGTGCGTATAGGTTTAATAGTGATATATTAAATGGTTTATTATTTATTCTTACATACGCAATTCTTTCACATATCGGTTTAAAATTTATGACTTTTTCTCTTAGCTGTCCTAGAATCATGAATCCCACTCCTTTTTGTCCTTGCTTCTTTCCTCCTGAGTATAATAGTGTAAAGTCTTGTTTATCAATCTGTCCTTGTCCCTCCCACCGTATCTCTTGCAGTGCTGCAATATCTATTTTATACTTTGCTAGTTCTTTGCTTATTTCTAGCATTTTTCCTGGTGCCAACATCGTTCTTATATTCCATGTGCTTATTTTCAGTTCTTTATGTTTTTTATTTTTTTGTTTTCGTCTTGTATTTTTGTTTCCTTGTCTGCTCTTATTTATTTCTTTTTTGTGATACATCAATTTATCTGCACTCATTTCCTTTTTATTTGCCTCGTCCGTCGCCAAATAAGTATTGTCTTGTATTCTCTCATCAGTTGCTAGTTTTTTGAAACGCTTTGAAAAACCTCATCCAACTGATTCTTGTTCTTATTCCATTTCCTCTCCCGTCCATCTATTATCAATTTGTTGTGCTTAATTTGGACGCGTTTTCCTTTCTTTATTTCATCATTTGCTATTTTGACTATTTCTTTTTGTATTTGTAATTCCTCTTTCGTTAAATCATTGTTTATATATATTCTTTCTTCTTTTACTTCTTTAAGTTTTCTTTTATTTTCCATTACTTTTATTTTTTCTTCTTTGTTTGGCAATCTGACTAAACATGTTTTGTTTCCTAATTTCACAGCTTCTTCTATCTTTATATTAATATCTAGTTCTTTTTTCATAAAGTTCTCCATTGTTTCTTTTAGTAATCTTCTATCTCCCGTATCTATTGTCATTCCCTGTACTATAACATTATTTTCTTTTCTTGCTCTATCGAGTCTTTCAAGGCGCACTTTTACATCTTCCAGTTCCTTTTTCATATGTTCATTTTCTCTTCGCACTTCACCATTCTTTTGTCTTAATTCTTCTAATTCAACTCGGAGTTCCCTCATTTCTTCTCTGTATTGCCTTTGCTCCTCTTTAATTTCTTTTACGTGAATTTTCAGATCTTGTGTCTCTTTCGTTAAGTTTGCCATCATATTTAATATTTGGTCTAGTTTGTCTTCCTCTGTGTTCCTTTTATCTGGGGTTCTTGATACTTTTTTGCTTTTCGAAAAAGACTGCTCTTCATTTTCTCTATATCTTTTCCGATTATCGTCGGATGTGTAATCGTCGGGGTTCATTTTCTTACCGAAATTGCTCGCGATAAAATCACCCTCCCCACCTATCGCGCCGGAGGAAGATGATTTTCTCAAGCAATATGTTTCTCTTTCGAATGTGTTACCCCTAAATTGAATTAAATTAAATTAAATTATTTTACGTTATTTTGGAGCAGTTCGATTCAACAGTTCCCACCTTTAACTTTCAAAATTCCAGTTTCTGGAGCTTGTAATCAACGTTCTAATGATCTACTTTTTTGGCTTGATGTTGAATTAAATTGTATTTGTTGTTTTAAGTTTATGTATTGTATTTAATATTATTGTACTTACAGTCTGTTTCAAAAGTTTATTTCTATAACTTCACTTAACACTAATCGTCTTTGACACACTGTAACTAAAATCACTTTAGAAACTATTTCTTATTCGCCAAAAAATTGAATTTTTAGAGAGCCTGATTTTTCACGTGTTGATCTGCCCACACTAGAGATGGGAATCCCGCTTAAAATATTAGTTTTGTTAAAAAGTTCACTTAGATGCAAGTTGGCACGACATGCGATATTACCAAATGTTAACATTATGGTAGTGCTAAAAGTTGGTAACTTTAATTTTTCATGTTAGTTTCCATATTGGAAAACAAATTTGCACCGTATTCCTAAATAGATCAGTAGCAAAAAGTTAAGGAACAGTGTTTTAGAGCTGCAGAGTGATTTCCGAATTTACCAACATCATGGCAGCAGTACAAATATCTTTAAAATCTTTAAACCCGTCTTATCGTTAAATCTTAAACTACTAATTTTGAGTTATCAAGTTATAGTATTAAGGCGACGATACGGACAATTCTTAATGAAACACCCTGTATAATTATTATTGTTATTAAGTTTGAAGTTATGACATTAGATAACAGCGATTGATAGGTCTAGTGTTTCTGGGCTCTGTTTTAGCTCTTTAGAAATTAGACTGTGGTGGAAGTGTCCGTGTGATATTTTCTCATTGATTTTCACACTAAATAAGTACCAATATACCTTGCTTTTAAACTAGGAGTAATTCAAATTTATCGCGCTGTAATGTTTGTTTGTAATTGGTCCAACCGCAGGTTTACTCCACTGTTATGACATTTATTTCGACACTAAGGGCATTTCATAGGTTAATTAAGTTATATCGGCGATTTCTTGTGTTTTTTCCCTTTAATTCTTAGATTTTTAGCCTACTTTTATATATATATATATATATATATATATATATATATATATATATATATATATATATATATATATATATATATATATATATATATATATAAAAACAGTTATTTTTAGAACTCTTTACCGACGTTTAGTATAATATAATATTTATTGATTACCGTCAAAGGCCGATATGATCAACCAAAACACAATATGAAGATTTTTCTAGTGGCTTTCTTGGGTGTGAATCTGTTTTTTTAGTTTACTCCTCCTGGTTTAAAAATAAAGCATAGGAGGAGTAAACTCAAAAGACAAATTCACACCAAATAATGTCACTATAAAAATCACCAGATTCATCTTATTTTTTGCTTGACCATGTCGGCCTTCGACGGTAGTCCAGTAATCAGTATCGAACAACTTATAAGACTAATAACAATTCGCCAAAGAGTTCTAAAAACGACAGTTTTTTTATATAAATGCAGACTAAAAATTAAAGAAATATCCCAGAAAACACAAAAAATGGCCGATATAATTAATCAACGTAAGAAATTTAAAAGTCAATAGTGTTCAAAATTTCATAAATGTTAATAGTGTCAAAATTTCATAATGTATTGGAGTAAACTTGTCCGCCGTTGGACCAATTAAAAACAAGCATTACAGCGAGGTAAATTTGAATTACTCCTAGTTTATAAACGAGGATACATTTTCCCTTTTTTTGTTCCATTTGGGATCGAAAAGATAAATTGTGATGAATTTTTAGAAACCCAGTTCTTAATACTACATCCATTTTATACATAAATTGGAAAAGTATCGTTAAAAAATTAATTATTGATAATTTGCAACTTCACAATATGTATTTATCATTATGTTTAACTTCAAATTATGGTCGCCAAAAATGGCAGGTGACGACGCTAGGTGTCGCGTCAGTCATACACGGAACGAATGGTAAAGTTCTTCCACTCTATCTTTTTCTATGCGTCACGATTCATTTTCAAACAAGTTAAATCAAAAAATAAAATGAAACGTACGTCGGTGTATAGATCATTGATACGTACTGTCAGAGAGTCAGTGGTAATAATAATTAGGAAATTATACCGTAAACGTATTTTATAAAGTTATTTTATTGGAGTGTTTATTCTTTTTTGCTATTGAGGAGATTGATGGACTCAACATTAAACATAAAGATAAGACCTATAAAGCTAAATATAGAACGGTAATAAATAAATTAAAGAACAGTCACAACAAAAAAGTTAATATTGTTATAAAATGATTTAATATTACCTAAAGCTGAGAAATTCAAAACTATTGAGTGAATTACATAAATAAATTATTAATATTTTTAATATATCGTACCTTTGGGGAAACAGTCAGTGATACAAGTGCATGAGTTATTAGCACTACGATATTACGAATACTCGTTTTTGTCTGGGGACCCATAAGTCAGTCTTGCAACTCTTTCTTTATTTAACTGAAATATTATATTTATTTTTTATAAATATAAACCCAAGTAAACTTTATTGATAAATAAATAAAACTGTATTGATTTATAAAACCAAATAAACAATAAATGCAAATAAACCAATAAACTGTCACTGTCATTTAAAATTATAAACGTCGAAATTCAGAAGCTATCAAAGACATTCTATATTGTTTATCCTTGTTTAACTTATTGTGATTTCTGTGGAAAATCGGCTTAATTTTATATATAGAATAGAATAGAAGTATGCTTTATTGTCACTGAAAATTATACAATTTTAGGGACAAAGCTTAACATAGAGTAAAAAAATAACAATTACAAATACAATTTTCTGAAAGTACCCCGCACAAACCTTATGGAAATTAGGTCCCAGTGGATTTAGTACTCTTTGAAGCATCCTGATGAAAAGTTCTCGTGGGAAGATCTCGATCTGATGGAGGATTTTCAAGATATACAGGGTAGAGTCAGACCAGGTTTCTATCGTAAGCAAATCAGAAGTTATGGTTGCATGAAGAGTTGCAATAATTGAGTTGCTCCAAGTGATACTGGGATCATCAGCAAAAAGAAAATTTTTTCCATCGATTTTTAAAGTAGTGATGTCATCTATAAAGATAAGGAACAGTAGAGGACCCAATAGTGAACCTTGTGGTACTCCACATACAATGTTTTTTCGACTAGTCAGTATCATTTGCTCTAACCAGTTGTTTCCTATTATTCAAGTAAGATTGGAACCAATGCAAAGAAATACCTCGAATTCCATAGAAATTTAGTTTTTTTAATCCAAATGTCGCGATTTACACAATCCAAAGCTTTGGCATAGTCACAGAAAACAGTGGCAGTATGAATATTTTTTTATTTTTTTTTTATTATCATTTTTTTGAATTTTTTTCCAATACTAATTTCTGTGAGTTACAAAGAGACCCAGTATAAAAAGTAATTCGTAAATAAGTTTATGCATGGGAAAAGTTAGAGTGGACGTACTATAGTAGGTACCTAGTTTGTAGTATATAGTTTTATTAAAATTTATAATTTTGTAATATGTACTTTACAAATGTCCTAAAATTGATTAGGACATAAGGTGTAACCTTCAAGTAGCAGTCGCTGAAAACGTTATATTCGTTTACTATTATGTATAAACGGTATAATCGTCTTTTCTATAAGAGTAATATTTAGTAACTTTATATTTTCTTTAGGTAAGAGTTTGTGATTCATGTTACGATGAAGCCACGAAACCATCTGCAGCTTCAAAAGCGGCCTTATCTAAGGCAGAATCAGAGCTTCCAGAGGAATATTTGAAGAGTTCGTTAGCTCAACAGAAGCAGGTAAATAAGAACACATCTTGTGGTTTACTATAAATTAAGTAATTTAACCTCAAAATTAAACAGTGGTTTGGTTTTAATTGTTGATTACATACTAAATTAGTATTAGATTAGCCGACTTGGAGTCGGTGAAAATAGATAAACTATCCGGGGACTGTATATGTGTCTCTATTTTGTATTTCTTTCATCTTATTTGAATGTTTACCTATTCTTTTTTGTTAGGCCTTGGCTTGTTTTGAGCTTTTCTATTTTTTTTTAATTTATATGATTTATACGATGATTTTTTCTTTTGTAATTTTCATGTCGTCATACACAGGCAGAGTTTACGTCTGAACTTATGATTAAAAACGATTTTTTACTAATTTTCATTCATTTTTCCCATCTATTTGAAAACCATTTATCTTAAATACTTTTGATTTTAGGATCCTCCCAAAAAGAGCGAAGAGGAGTTACGAGAAGAAGAGGAATTCCAGTTAGCTTTGGCCTTAAGCCAATCAGAAGCAGAAGCAAAAGAAAAGGAAAAATTTAAGCATACAACAAATATTTATAACGTTAAAGGTTTGAATCACAGATATTTAAAATTTAGTTATTAAAAAAAAAATAATATCACAAGTTAGTGATGTATTTTTCTTGTGCCCTCTTCTAACGAAGGTTGGCGATCACTTCTTTAAAAGCTTCTCTATCTTTTGCCACGTTAAATATCTGTTCAAACTGAGGAGTCCTAGTGATGTACTCGTATTCGCTGTGAGCTTCGCTGGTATCGCCAACTAGCGGATTACTGGTGCAACTTTTGTTGGAAATTTATTTAGTTCTTATCGTGTAATATTTACAATGCAAGAAGTAATTAGATTGTAATCAGACAGAATTTATGATTCAATATGATTTTTTTTATAATGAATCATAAATTCTGTACTTACTGATATTAACCATCGATTACAATCCGATTACAATCTAATATCAGTTTTTGATGATTTTTTTTGCCTTACACCACTATGTGGTAAAAAGGTTTTTTTGAAAATATATACAGGGTGTCCAGAAACTCTCCCGACAAACGAAGACCGGAGATTCTTCAGATAATTTTAAGACAATTTAACCTAATTCACCTAGTCCGAAAATGCTTCCTAAGGGACCTAGAGCTCTTTTTGAAGATGGCGTCTTGGAATTAGTTTTTGTTAAATATCTCCAGAACGCTTCTATTTAGAAAAACGAAAACTGGTACGCTTACTTATCTTTCAGAGATAAATCTATTCCATCAATTACGAATTTCTAGTACCGGTCATAGGCGCCGGTTTTGGGTAGGGCAACGGTTATTTTATCGCATAACTTTTTTATCTTTAACTTCTAAGCATTTTTGATACTGGATTATTAAATTGTTAGGTATTCTTGTACTAAAAGGTACTCTTGCTGTAAGTCGGTAGGATGCACCGTTTTCTAGAAAAATCGATTTGAAAATTGTTCGTCTGCTAAATTTGAAAACAAAATTTTCAAAAAAAAACTTTTTAGAAAATTGAAAACTGGAACATTTATTTATCTTCCAGAGATAAATCGATTTCCTAATTTGCGAAATTCTAGTACCGGTCATATGCGTCCGTTTTGGGTAGGTCAACGGTTATTTTATCACATAACGTTTTTGATTTTGATTTTTAAATATTTTTGACACTTGATGATTAAATTATGAGGTATTCTAGAACTAAAAGTTACTCTTGCTTTAAGTCTGTAAAATACACCGTCTTTATTTGAAATTTTTTTTCAAATTCAATAAACGAAAAATTTTCAAATCGATTTTTCTAGAAAATGGTGCATCCTACTGACCTAAAGCAAGAGTACCTTTTAGTACTAGAATACCTCACAATTTAGTAATGCAGTGTCGGAAATGTTCAGAAGTTAAAGACAAAAAAGTTATCCGATAAAATATCCGTTGTCCTACCCAAAACGGGCGCCTATGACCCGTACTAGAAATTCGTAATTGATGTAATCGATTTATCTCTAGAAGATAAATAAGCATACCAGTTTTGGTTTTTCTAAATAGAAGAGTTCTGGAGATATTTAAGAAAAACTAAGTCCAAGACACCATCTTCAAAGAGCTCTAGCTCCTTTAGGAAGCATTTTCGGACTAGGTGAATTGGGTTAAATTGTCTTAAAATTGTAATAAGAAATCTTGTAATAATCCTGTAATAAGAAAAAGACAACCATAAAAATTGCTACGTGGAATGTGAGGAGCTTATTCTCTTCGGGAAAATTAGATAACGCCGTGTTGGAAATGGATCGTTTGGGTATAGACATATTAGGCATAAGCGATACACAATGGCCAGGAAATGGCAAATGCCCCACAACTAATCATGGTATGTTTTATTATGCCGGAAGGGACACCACAACCCATCGATACGGAGTTGGAGTCATCATCTCAAAAAAATGGAAAGATGCTGTAGCAAATTTTACTCCATTCTCAGAGCGCGTGATGTTAATACAACTGAAAGATAAGAAGAACATAATAAACATCATACAAGTGTACGCTCCTACAGCAGACAAAGACGAAGAGGAAATAGAACAATTCTATAATAACTTAGAAGAGGTGATGAGAACAACAAAGAGACAACACATTAACATAGTAATGGGCGATCTGAACGCCAAGGTAGGTCAGGGTAAAGTTGGAGAAAATGTCGGTAAATACGGCTTAGGTAATAGAAATGAAAGGGGTGATCGTTTAGTTCAGTTTTGTCAAAGCGAAGATTTAATAATAACTAATACATTCTTTAAATTACCCCCAAGGAGACTGTATACGTGGACGTCACCTCAACACACACAAGAAAAAGTAATCAGAAACCAAATAGATTACATAATGGTGACAAAAAGATACCGTAATGCCGTGAAATCTACTAAAACTTACCCTGGAACTCATATCGGTTCGGATCATAATCCAGTAGTATCTGTGTTAGAAGCTAGACCAAAGAAAATGAGAAAAACCATCATCCCAACGTTAGACTTAAGTCAGCTTAAAAGTGAACACCGACGACAAACAGTGCGCGAAGAAATCAACACCGACCTCAGTGTAGCAGAAAACCAAATCCGCAGAACAGACAACATAGATGAAAAACTGAAGTATATAAACACTATAATAAGAACTGCGGAAAAGAAACACCTAACCAAATCTCCAAAGAAACATAAGGTGTGGATGACACCAGACATACTAGAACTAATGGATTAAAGACGCAAATTGAAGAATAATTCAGAAAAATACAGAGAGGTTGATAAGAACATAAAGCAAATAATAAAGAAGGCCAAAGAATCATGGATTACAGAACAATGTGTAGAAATGGAAGACTATGAAAGAAAGTATGACACATTCAATATACATAAAAAAGTAAAAGAACTTACAGGAACCCAAAGAAGATATCAAATAAGTTTGCTTAAGGACAAAGACGGAAATATTGTAGACTTAACAGAAAAAATTAATAGATGGAGTGAATATATAAGAGAATTGTTTGAGGACAACAGAAATAACATTGACAAGGTAAATGGTGAAACGGGACCTGAAATCCTAAAATGTGAAGTAGAAATGGCACTTAGAAATTCCAAAACTGGAAAGGCAAATGGACCCGATGAGGTTCCTACTGAATTACTAAAGCTCTTGAATGATGAATCAATAGGTATAATATTGCACTTATTTAACACAGTATACAATACTGGTATTATACCTCAAGAGTGGCTGCTGTCTACATTCGTTACACTGCCAAAGAAATCCAATGCAAAAGAATGTTCAGAACATCGAACAATATCTTTAATGAGCCATCTACTAAAGATATTTCTAAAAATCATCCACAACCGAGTTTATCAAAAGTTGGAGTCAGATATTAGTAATACACAGATGGGGTTCAGAAAAGGACTAGGTACTCGAGAAGCTCTCTTCGGTTTGAATGTTCTTACACAAAGATGCCTAGACGTTAATCAAGAAGTACATGCATGTTTTATCGATTTTGAAAAAGCGTTTGACAGAGTACGCCACGATAGGCTAAGAGACATTCTTGAAAGAAAAGACATAGATAATAAAGATCTGCGAATAATTCTCAACTTATATTGGAATCAGAAAGCTAACATCAAAATAGAAAACGAGATATCAAAAGCAATAGAAATACGTAGAGGAGTAAGACAGGGATGCATTTTGTCACCACTGCTATTTAATGTATATAGTGAAAGCATCTGTCAGGAAGCCCTTTTGCAAGCAAATGAAGGAATCGTAATCAATGGAGAGGTTGTAAATAATATTCGATCCGCAGACGACACTGTACTAGTTGCAAGAACAGTAGAAGAATTACAACGATTACTTACAAACATAAATATTGCTTGCAACAATTATGGCATAAACATTAATATCAAAAAAACCAAGTATATGGTCTTCAGTAAAATCATGATACAACCAGCACATATTAGTATAAACGGCATTCAAATTGAAAAAGTATCAAGTTATAAATACTTGGGAACTTTAATAAACGAAACTGGAGACCAAAACAATGAAATAAAAAGACGTATCGAAATTGCCAGGGCCACCTTCATAAAGATGAGAAAATTCTTCTGCAACAGAGACATAAGCATCCCTCTACGATTAAGAATGCTAAGTGGCTACGTATTTAACACGCTATTATACGGTGTAGAGGCCTGGACTCTCAAACAGAACAACATAAAAAATATTGAAAGTTTCGAGATGTGGTGCTACCGTCGAATGCTGAAGATAAGTTGGGTTGAAAGAATCACAAATCTTGAAGTAATACGAAGGATAGGAAGAGACCCAGAAATTTTATTAACGATAAAACGAAGAAAACTCGAGTATTTGGGTCACCTGATGAGAGGTCATAAATACGCATTACTTCAAAATATAATGCAAGGAAAAATAGAAGGAAAACGGAATTTAGGCCGTAGAAGAATGTCGTGGATGCGGAATTTGAGAGAGTGGTTTGGCTGCACCACTAATGAACTTTTTAGGTCAGCTGTAAACAAAGTCAGGGTAGCCTTGATGATTTCCAATCTCCTATAGGAGTGGCACAAGAAGAAGAAGAAGAAGTCTTAAAATTATATGAAGAATCTCCTGTCTTTGTTTGTCGGGAGAGTTTCTGGACACCCTGTGTATATGATTTTTTTAAAGATTTTGTTTGTCATTTTGACGTTATATTGACTCCTTCTTTCCTACTTCCAATACTTTCATAATTATTGTGTAAATGGCGCTAAATTAATAGATAAATTATATTATAGAATGTAAAAAAAACAAATTTCAATATTTAATATGTACGTAAGTATATTTAAGGTAAAAATATATGCCACAGCTTTGACCTACTAATATTTTTTCCTATTAATGTTTTGAATTTCAATGTTTTAAATTATTCACTTGACATTTATGTGAAATTTCTAACCGAAGTTCACTGACTGGTCACTACTGGAGCTCACGAACTTTTAAGTATCCTCTCTCTACGAGCTCACAGCGGATAGTCGGTCCGTTTGTTCTCTGGTCATTTAATTTACACGACTTAAATCAATGGTCAAACATATGTCTTCTTTAAAAATGAATAACCATTTTCAATTTCGTTGCAAAACGAAAATACAGCCGCATCATATTCTAGTCCAATCAGAGACTGTAGCAAGCACCTCTACCGGTTTCGAGGCTTATTAATTAGTCTCTCATCAGGAGGCACATATGCTGCTCTCTCTGATCCAACCAAAACAAACCCCGGCGTGCAGTCACGGAATGCAACGAACGAAATGGCATAGATGCCCTAGCGGCAACTGCTAGCAAAAGACTAAGTTTTCGATCTATTGGCATATAAAACAGCATAATTCTACTCTACATCCCACCAGACTGAAAACAATGGGAACCTTCTCTGGTTACACCTCCGAGGCTTCTACAATTTGCAAGTCATAACGGATGCTGAGACTAAGGAAGATGAGGGAATTTGCCTCCTGATGAGAGACTAATAAGTTTCGAAACCGGTAGAGGTGCTTGCTGCACTCTCTGATTGGACTAGAATATGATGCGGCTGTATTTTCGTTTTGCAACGGAATTGAAAATGGTTATTTATTTTTGATTTACTCTGATTGGAGTACGAAGGGAACCATTCTCGTTGGAACTTTACCGCGCTGAGCAGATGGGACGTGAATTATAAATTGTAAAATTCCCCCATCTTCCTTAGTCTTAGCATTCGTTATGGCTTGCAAATTGTAGAAACCTCGGAGGTGTAACCAGAGAAAGTTCCTATTGTTTTCAGTCTGGTGGGATGTAGAGATGCTGTTTTATATGCCATCAGATTGAAAACTTAGTCTTTCGTATGTCTTCTTCTTCTTGACTGACTTTACAACTCGGGGTGAGTCTTCGCCGAATCCACTATAGCCCTCGATCTTCTACGATCTCGCGCTTCCATTTCCCATTGTTGTACCACAATCCTAGATAAATCGGCTTCAACATCATCCTTCCATGTTTTTCTGGGACGGCCTACTGATCTTATACCGTTTGGTCTCTCAAAAAAATAGAGTCTTTAACACTCTGTTTTTCTCCGACCTTACCATATGACCTGCCCATCTTATCCGGTTAGCTTTTATATGTCTGACGATGTTTTCAGTACCAAACAAAGTCACCAATTCACTCTCCGGCGCCTCCTCCACTCTGCTGTCCAAATAAAACAAAATTAAAATAATATAAAATACAATAAATTAAAATGAAACAAAACCAAGCAAAATAAATTAAAATAAAATAAATTTACCCAAAATAAAGTAAAAATCAATTAAACTCAAATAAACTGATGATAAGAAAACTGTTCTTCCCCTCCTCGGTCACTCCCGGATTACTTTATCCGGTTTTTTGTTTTTTGATTTATATTTTTAGTTGATTTCCGGACTAATATACATCATCATCACGTAGCACTACAACCCTGGGTGGGTCTTGCCTGACTGTATAACTTTCTTCCAATTTGTTCGGTCTTCCATCAACCTAGGGTCAAATGGAATGTTCATTTTCCGCAGATCTGCTTGTATCTTATCTGTCCGTCGCATTCTGGGACGTCCGAGTGGTAGTGATGTTGATTATAGTTACTTTCGAGTATTCGCTACAATTCGTTACTTTTGTATAAAGTAATCATTTATAGTATTTGTTACTTTGCTTACTATGATTACTTTTGTATTTGACTACCGGTAATCATATCGAGAATCGTATTTCTCAGTAGGTAGGTATTTTGTATAGGTATTCCAATATAACAACGACCTTCACCCTTAAAACGCTTCATACCGATAACGATATTCGATAACACTCGTAAAATACCGGTCCCGTCCGTTACTCGCTGGGAAACGATTTGTATTTTTTTATAGAAAGTAATCAAGTGTACTGGTTGTAGATACAATAGTCGTTACTCGCTCTGATACAATTGGTACGAAGTAATCAGAGTAATTAAAATAGATACAATAGGGCTTTTCGTTCAGTCATTTGTTTCGAGCTTCTGTCATATGTCGTATAATCCGTGTAGATTAATATTATACATACACAGATTATATGACAGAAGCTCGAAACAAATGACAATCGACGAAAAGCCCTATAGGTCTTTTAATTCACAGTCATTTGGTTCGAGCTTCTGTCATATGTCGTAAAATTCGTGTATATTAATATTATACACAGATTATACAACATATGACAGGAGATCGAAACAAATGACTGTGAAAGAAAAGCCCTATAGTCTATACTTGCTCTGATACGATTGGTACGAAGTAACAAAGTAATCAAAGTAGATACAATAGTCGTTACTCACTCTGATACGAAGTAACAAAGTAATCAGAGTAATCAAAGTAACGATTTGCCTCTCTCTATAGTAATCGTTACTTTCGGTATTCGTAAGTAACGAGTACTTTGTAACGAATAGATGCTTTTTCAACATCTCTACCGAGTGGTCTTTTGCCTGTAGGAGTCTCCTCCCATACCAGTCTTACAAGTCTCTCGTTATGAAGTCTGTGCACGTGGCCTGCCCATCTTAGACGTTGTGATTTAATTTCTTGGACAATATCGGTGTCATTGTAGAGTGCTTTTAATTCGATATTGCTTCTAATCCTATACTGGTTTGTGTTAATGTCGTGGTGAGATCCGAAAATTTTTCTAAGTATTTTTCGTTCGGAACGTCTGAGCTATTCTTTGTTTGCTTTGGTCATGGTCCACGTTTCGCATCCATATGTTAGTACAGGTTTGACGATGGATTTATAGCTTTTAATTTTGGAACCTCTTGTAAGATTTTTTGATTTTATAATATACTACAGGTCCTGTGGACTCCACTATTGTAATAACTAATTTTTGCTGCTATACCACGTTTACCAAGCTTAGTAAATATCTTTAATTGTGGACAAAATAAACTCAAAGAGCTTTAAAACTATCTTTTAATTACAGTGGAACCAACTCCAGTCGTAGAACGACCACAGACTCCGCCACAGCAGGAAGAAACAAATCCAGAGCTAGCCAGATACCTGAACCGATCTTATTGGGAATCTCTACAAACAAACGACCAAAACGAGCATGGCCGTCCAGCAAGCCCATCGGCTCCAGCTACGGCTCCTACCCAAAATATCGACATAATTAAATATAAATCAAAGGAAAACGGTTTAGCTGACAACGATCTAGAGGAATTCATGAAAACTCTCAAGAGTCAAGTCGACATATTTATAAATAGGATGAAAAGTAATTCTAGTAGAGGAAGGTAAGATTATAATTGTATAGGACTAAGCAAACTTTAGTAGTATTACTGTTTGGATTCACATGTTTGGTTGTATAAATATTTCGACGCATGTATTTCGTTCTCTCGACCCATGCTCCCATTATAGATAACTTGTATTTCACGGGACGAACGGGGAGCAATTATTAGATCAACTGCAAAGACGAAAAATTCTTCCCGCATCAAGAACGAGACGCATTTTAGAAGTTAACGCGTGAAGACTCAAATTTTGAAGAAGAAGAAGAACTCGTGAAGACTCAAATTCGTGGGTGCACACACAATATCGGCGATTTTTTGTGTTTTCTGCGTTATTCCTTTAATTTTTAGATGTTTAGTCTGCTTTTGTATAAAAACAGTTGTTTTTAGAACTCTTTAGCGACGTATTAGTATAATATTGTATTTATGGATTACCGTTGAGGGCCGACATGATCAACCAAAAAAGAAGATGTATTTAGTGATTTTGCTAGTGACTTTCTTGGGTGTGAGTCTGTCCTTTTAGTTTACTCCTCCTGGTTTAAAAACAAAGCATAGTACGTTGTCGTTTCATCGTTTTCATGCTCTTCCCACCGATCGTCTTCCTACGGGGGAACCGTCTCTCGCCGTCTTTACTACTCGTATTTGTTGTCATTCGGCTTATGTGGTCATTCCATTCTACTCTTATATTTCTTACCCAGTCGTTTCTGGTATTCTTTTTGTGCTCTTTGTGTCAGTGATGTTTCTTCCGTGTATGTTGTTATTGGCTAATGACAGTCGGTGTTAAACCTGGATAAAATGTGGAGAGTCATTGGCAAGGTTTGCAACCTACCAATACTGCTCAAAGACAGAATATTACAAAATTATCGTCAGATTTCACAAGACAAGCAATTCACAAGTACACCTTATGTTTACGGACGTATGTACAAGTCAAAACATGTTTATGGTGTACAATTTAGTATACGTCAGACATATCTGGCTAAAGAAGCATTCACAGTATGTTTATTTCAGCTATTAGTAATGAGTGCCAGGAGTTTTTATGTTATATGTTTCCGACAATGACTCTATCTGTCAAAATATTCCCAAGTTTGTAACAAAAAACTACTTTTGCAGTAGTTTTTGTATAGGGAAATGAAAGTTGGAAGAATTTAAAAGAAATTTTAACTTTAGTATAACCAAAATACAAAATAAAGAATATAGAATTTTCTCTGAATGAATATTGTAGATATTGGAATGATTAAAAGATACTAAATTCAATTAATAAATTTACTGGAAAGATTTAATTGGAAAGTAAGATTTTATATGTCACAATGAAATGGAATAAAAACATGGCTGCTATAAAGGTTATTAAAAGAAATATATTTACCATGTGACGACAATGATTCCATGCCGAAAACCTAAATAAATTTGTTTCCTTGGTTCCTTTAAAACACTGGATAAAGGGTACCCCCGTTAAGATAGGCAAAATGCCCTCACTCCCAGAATTCAATTTTATTAATTTTTTTACGTTCTATGCAACTAAAAAATGAGATAACGCGGATTTTTAGCTCGCCACCCCCCTTACCCTCCCCCACAGCCAAAAACGTAGATTTTTAGATTTAATTTTTTTTAGTTGGGTTGCAATTGATTTAAAAATTTCAAAAAATTCACACGTGTAGCTGAGGCTTTTACAAAACATGTCCATTTTTATGGACCCATAGGTAGAGTCCATAATCCAATAATAGAGTTTTATGGATCCATAATCTCAAATTTTTTTAACTTTTTTAAAACCTATAACTTTTTTTTTTGAAGGGGGCTGCAGGTCCAATTTTTTTTGCATTTTGTGTGTTTTATCAAAAGCTATCTCTGATTTTTTCAGATTTTTCCGTCAGGTGCGCCATCTTGAAAAATCAAGAAAACTGTTTTTTTAGGGGGTTTTTGGGGATTTTCTCCATTTTATAGACTGCAACATAGATCAACTCAAGGTTTTGTTAATAGATTATGTATAATTTAAAATAACTGAGTATATAAGGATATTCAAAAATTGGGCGAAACACTTTTAAACCCCCCAAAAACCATGTTTTTTTTTTAAGTTTTGTAAGGATGTTTGCGGGTCTAATTATATTTTTTGAGATCGATACAGCCTGGATACTTTTTTTTTATATTTTTACGTTATATGTGATTAAAAAATAAGACTAATCGCATTTTTAGCCCACCACCACCTCCCCCTGCCCCCACAAAAACGTCAATTTTTCTATTTTTTTTTTTTTTTTTTTGTTTAGTTAAGTTGCAATTAATTTAAAAAATTTATGAGGCTTCTACAAAACATATCTATTTTTATAGACCCGTAGGTCGGATACTTTTTTTTTTTATATTTTTACGTTATATGTGATTAAAAAATAAGACTAATCGCATTTTTAGCCCACCACCACCTCCCCCTGCCCCCACAAAAACGTCAATTTTTTTTTTTTGTTTAGTTAAGTTGCAATTAATTTAAAAAATTTATGAGGCTTCTACAAAACATATCTATTTTTATAGACCCGTAGGTCGAGTGTACAACCTCAAAATTCCTTTTTTATTTTTTTAAAACGTATTTTTGACTTCCAATCGATATTTTTTTTTTAAACGTCCAATGAATTGTACATCTCTCTCGCGGACGGCCGGTTCAATACGTGCTTAGCGCTCATTTTTAATTATTAAAAGTAATAGTAATAAAATAAAGACAAAAATTTCTTCAGGCTCTTGGGCTTTAAACTTTGAGTTGGTCACTTTATGACTTTCATAATAATAATTTTTAATCGAGTTATTAAGCCTTGAAAATGGCCATTTTCGCGTTTTTTAAATTTTAAATTGCATATAACTCAACAACAGTCAATTTTATAGAAAAATCACAGGAGACCTTTTTTGCTCAGGTTGATCCAGAGAATCTAAAACAAATTTGTCCTAAGTGAAAAAATTGATTTTGAATTCGTTTAAAAAATTGTTTAACAATTTTTCGACCGCGCTACTGCCTGGCACCATGTGGATTTGTTAACTGCCATAATATAATATTTATCGCATGGAAGATATTTTACAAAAATCATCAAGCCAGCAGAATATCTTACAAAACTTTTTGACAATACAGATGTTATACCTGTAATGGACGAAGACGGCGATAAAGACTTTAGAACTGTAAAGCGTAATACCAACGAATATACTCTCCGAATACTCTACGAGTATATACGGAGCTTGGAGCTATATATTCTTTGGTAATACTTTCCTTATTCTTTTTATGGTGTTTTATGTGGCAGTAAACGTGAAGTAAAATGACATTATAATAGGCAGAGCAGAGATATAGGATATGTAGATGGTACAAGTACATGTTTGAATAATTAGAATATGTATAATGGAAGGTAATATTAGGGTACCTACTAAATACAAACTAATGAACAAAGAACAAAATGTTTTGATTCACAAAACAACAAGAAGTAGGATATATTAAAATAATGTATATTTCTTAAATTGATTATTCTGTTTTATTTTTGTTTTTTTGTATCCTACCCAAAAGATATCACAATGACATCTTTATTGTGAAACGTAATTTTAATTGTGGAACGTGTCATCCTGGCAAGTTTATGATTGTGAAAACTAGCAGGTTGTTTTTAAGTTTATTCAATAGCAAATTATATAAAATATCATTAAAAACTCAGTTATTTCAAATTATACCTACATAACCTATAAAAAACCTTGAGTTAATCTATTTTGAAGTCTGTAACATGGAGAAAATCCCTAAAACCACCGAACAAACCAGTTTTGCGGATTTTTGAACATGGCGCACCTTACGGAAAAATCTGAAAAAAGTCAGAAATATAGTTTTTGATAAAATACACAAAACACAAAAAAAATAGACATACATCCATCACCAAAAAAATATACGTACCTATTAAAGAACAAAAAAGAAAGAGGTTATAATATGTACACTCAACCTTCGGGTCCATAAAAATAGCTGTTCTGTAAAAGCCTCAGCTGTGCGTGTGAATTTTTTGTAATTTATAATTTAATAATTATTAACTATTCTAAATGGAAAATAAGCCACAATTTAACTAAAAAATGACCATTTAGAATAGTTAATTACAAAAATGCCACAAATAAATAGCTTCAGAATAACATTCATAATTTAATTGCAAACGAACTTAAAAAAAAATAAAATCGAAAAATTGACATTTTTGGCCGTGGGGGAGGGGGAATAGGGGAAGTGGGCTAAAATTGCGGTGAGTCCTAATTTTTTAAAATCATATAGAACGTAAAAAAAAAATAAAAATATTCAGGCTGTATCGACCACAAAAAATATAATTAGACCCGCAAAAATCCTTACAGAACTTTAAAAAAACATGGTTTTTGGGGGGTTTAAAAGTGTTTCGCCCAATTTTTGAATATCCTAATATACTCAGTTATTTTAAATTATACATAAAATATTAACAAAACCTTGAGTTGATATATTATGTTGCAGTCTATAAAATGGAGAAAATCCCCAAAACCCCCCTAAAAAAACAGTTTTCTTGATTTTTCAAAATGGCGCACCTGACGGAAAAAAAGCTTTTGATAAAATACACAAAATGCAAAAAAAATTGGACCTGCAGCCCCCTCCAAAAAAAAGTTATAGGTTTTAAAAAAGTTAAAAAAAAAAATTGAGGTTATGTACACTCAATGGACATGTTTTGTAAAAGCCTCCGCTACACATGTGAATTTTTTGAAATTTTTAAATCAATTACAACCCAACTAAAAAAATTAAATCTAAAAATCTACGTTTTTGGCTGTGGGGGTCGGGTAAGGGGGGTGGCGAGCTAAAAATCCCCGTTATCTCATTTTTTAGTTGCATAGAACGTAAAAAAATTAATTAAATTGAATTCTGGGAGTGAGGGCATTTTGCCTATCTTAACGGGGGGTACCCTTTAGACATTTCGAAATTTAAATACTTGAACCTTGAAACTAGGTATTAAAAATTTTCAACTTGACCTGAATCTGTCACATGCCACTCGACTCGATTTCCAAACCAAGAGTGAAGTAAAATTGCACCGTCCGTCACAAGGACGACCTGAGAACACGAAGTAATATTCCCCACCAGAGGGCCGATACCAACCCAACAAAGTTAAAAGAAATATTTTTTAAAATAATAATTATTACTTCGATTTGGCTGTAATTTAATAACGAAACGTTATTAAAATTAAAAGAAAGTTAATTATAAAAATTATTGAGGTTTTATTAGTAGTGAATACATTAGTAACGTGACGGAACGTTACAAGTTCAGTGAATTTACTATAATAAACGGTTTTAAATTGATTGTACCGTGAAATGTGAAAAAGTCGCATTATTGATAAAGATGTCATAAGCAATGAAAATTTTTTTCTATTTTTTTTTTAATAAAATTTTTTGTCCAGAATTATTTAAAATACATACTTTACTTCTAGATCAATTACTAATGACACCGGAGTCCAGACGCTTTTTATGAACATCACAGCCATGCATTCGAAACTCTTACATTACATCCAGGAGCACGACGATAGTCGGATTCACTATGAACGACTCCAAGACAAACTAACACAAGTGAAGGATGCTCGCGCTGCATTGGATGCTCTTCGTGAAGAGCATCATGAAAAATTAAGAAGGGAGGCTGAAGAACAAGATAGAATGCGCCAGATGCAAATGGCTCTTAAACTAGAAGTTATGAGGAAGAAAAAAGAGGTTAGTAGGTATCGTATAAAACAGTATTTGAAATAATAACTTTGGAAACTTTATGTGCAGAGACCATTTCATTAAGTAGTCTGGGCAGATTATCGGAGAATAGGCCATTTTTTGGAAAAGTTATTTACCAGCAATTTTATTGCTGGAATCGAATCTTATGATTCTATATATTAATAATATAGGTATGCAAAGTCCGCAGATAGTGTGTACTTTTTTTATAAACAAAATGGCTCCCGAAAATCGTGTTTTTTTCAATTTTTGCTCTATAACTCCAAAGATTTTAACTTTACACCAAAAACACCCACATAAAAATTCACTGTAATTAAATTCTGCATAGAGACGTGTTTCTCCCGATTTACTTCGACAAAAATTTTCACCGAAAAATGCGGATTTTTCCAGCAAAATCTTTAATTTTCAACTAAAATTTTAGATAAGTAATTGTTTATCAATAATTAAATAACTTGGTAATATAAAATTTCTTTTTGTATAAATTATAATTCCAGAAGCCGATGGAAATTGAATGGACAGTTTAGCAACAATTGAATTGTTAATTTAAAATTTACGGTCGCTGTAATAACCACAATAATTATTATACATAAGAATAACTATGACTTTTATATAAAAAGACACTGTACCTGTCTAATATACTTTACAGAATTGAAATTGGACTATTTAAGCGGCCACAGGAATATTTTACAATTATAAATATTTTTTTGGCTTATAAACAAATAGAATATCTCGGGAAATATTAAATTAAATCATGAAAACGGTATTGAAAAAAGCAGCAGGACGCTTCTTTTAAAAGTAAAAACGTTTAATTGCGATGAGTGGTTCCTGAGATACAACCGGTCGAAGTTGACCGGCATTTACGGCAAAGATATAAACAATAGGATCATAATTTTCTAACCATCACCTTTTTATTTCGGTCCTCTTTCTCCACACCAATTTTCATATCTTTAAAATACTCATAACATATATTATTATAATAAAAACTATCGATATTACGAGTGAAAATTGCCAAAAATAGCAAAATTCCAATCAAAAATTAGGTTGGAGAAAATGTAATCTCAAAGTTCAAAATCGGTATACGTTAAAAAAATGGATTTTCCCGGCTTCCAATGGAGCAATTTTCTTCATTCTTTTTTTGTTCCCAAGTAACTCGAGTAGAGCCATCTAACTAACGCATTATTAAATGTCAAAGTTGCTTTTGGTTTGTTATAATAAATTAATTTATTGACTATAACAAAAATTTTTAATTTGTTTAAATAAAGATTGTTTAAATAAATATACAGCTTTCAAATGAGAATATTTGTGCTTTTAACGTTAAAAGGTACACTTTTAGTAAGTTTATCTAAAAAAAAAGTCTACAACTGGAAAAAATATGTAGGTTTCTTTTCTTATAAATAAATTAATCTATTATAACAAGACCAAAGCACGCTTGACATTTAATAATACATTAGTTAGATGCCTCTACTCGAGTTACTTGGGAACAAAAAAAGAATGAAGAAAATTGCTCAATTGGAAGACGAGAAAATGCATTTTTTTAACGTATCCCGATTTTGAACTTTGAGATTACATTTTCTCCAACCTAATTTTTGATTGGAATTTTGCTATTTTTGGCAATTTTCACTCGTAATATCGATAGTTTTTATCTTAATAATATATGTTATGAGTCTTTTAAAGACATGAAGATTGGTGTTGAGAAAGAGGACAAAAACAAAAAGGTGATGGTTCGAAAATTATGATCCTATTGTTTATATCTTTGCCGTAAATGCCGGTCAACTTTCACCGGTTGTATCTCAGGAACCACTCCTCCCAATTAAATGTTTTTTCTTTTAAAAGAAGCATCCTGCCGCTTTTTTTAAATACCGTTTTTATGATTTAATTTAATTTAATATTTACCGAGATATTTTATTTGTTTATAAGCCAAAAAATTGTTTATAATTTTAAAATATTCCTGTGGCCGCTTAAATAGTCCAATTTCAATTCTATAAAGTACATTAGATAGGTACAGTGTCTTTTTATACAAAAATCATAGTTATTCTTATGTATAATAATTATTGTGGTTATTATAGTGACTGTAAATTTTTAATTAACAATTCAATTATTGCTAAACTGTTCATTCAATTTATATCGGCTTCTGGAATTATAATCTATATGAAAAGAGCTTTTATATTACCAAGTTATTTAATTATTGATAAACAATTAGTTATATAAAATTTTAGTTGAAAATTAAAGATTTTGTTGGAAAAGTCCGCATTTTCCGGGAAAAATTTTTGTCGAAGTAAATCGCGAAAAACACGTCTCTATGCAGAATTTAATTACGGTGAATTTTTATTTGGGTGTTTTTGGTGTAAGTTAAAATCTTTGGAGTTATAGAGCAAACATTGAAAAAACACGATTTTAGGGCGCCATTTTGTTTATAAAAAAAGTAGCACACTATCTACTGACTTTGCATACCTATATTATTAATATATTTATAGAATCATAAGATTCGATTCCAGCAATAAAATTGCTGGTAAATAACTTTTCCTTGGAATTTTCAGAAAATACTCTCTGAAAATTTCAGATTTATTGACTCACCTTGCCTTGACTCATATTGACCTTTGACTCACTTTGCAGCAGGTTCGTGCCAGCGAGCTTGAGCTAAGTGGCACGAACCTGCTGCAAAGTGAGAAACGTTTAACAGCGGTTTCCCTTCTCTTTTGTAAATTACTCCGCAATTAAAAAATATTTCGGTATGCATCACTTTACGGTTTGCCAGACAAAAAGAAATCGAAAATAAAAGTTGTCAAAACTTCAGATGCGTTTTCCTCGAAATTGCTTTTTTCAAAGGCGGTGGACATTGTAACACAAACACTACTTGATCGATCATTTCGTGAGGTAACGCTTTATAGATATTTTTTGTTTTATGTTTATTTTAGTTTAATCATAATAAAAATGTTACTCATAAGTTAATAAAATGTTTTTGAATTTTTTGAGTAAAAATTTGCCACTGTTTTTCAATATGTTGCCCTGAAATTTTTTGTAATATTGTTTTAATGGTACTGAATCCATTTCTTCCTTTTAATGGTATGTTTATTTAATTTAAAAATAAAATAATTCTGCCATAGTTTCAAAAAAGTCACCAAAATGTTGATTTCCATCCCCCTCCCCCAATTAATATTTTTTTAATTAAAACACTTCATAAACATTTCTTAGCTTTTTGTGGGATATATAAAAAAAATCGAAATATGTATAAAATAGTTTTTAAAAATTTATATATAATATATATATATATATATATATATATATATATATATATATATATATATATATATATATATATATATATATATATATATATATATATATATATATATATATAATGTTCTTGAACTCCTAAGTGGAGCATAGAGTTTCAGTGAAAACGCGCCATCGGGTTCTATTTTGCGCTAGGGGCTTCACCTCATTCCGAGACTTTCCTTGACTTCTTATCTCGTCCATGATGGATCTTCTTCAAGTTTGTGCTGGGCGACCCCTTTTTCTTTTTCCTTGGGGATTCCACTCTAGGGCAGTTTTTGCAATACTGGAACTATCTTTTCGGAGTGTGTGACCTATCCACCCTCACTTTCTGGATTTTATTTCATTTTCTACCCTCTTTTGTTGGGTCAGGTGTAGCAGATTTTCGTTTCTGATGGTGTTTGGCCAGAAAATACGGACAATTCTTCGTAGACATTTGTTAACAAAGACCTGCAATTTGTCTGTAAGGGATTTTGTCACTTTCTAGGTTTCACATCCATCGAGTAGAACAGACATAGCATTTGACTGGAATATTCGGATCTTTGTCCTTATAGTATATTCCCCAGACCTCCAAACAGGGTTAAGCATGCTGAATACTTGTTGAGCTTTTCGTATCCTCATACGAATATCGTTTTCTGTACCTCCGCTTTCTGTTATGACACTTCCAAGGTACACTGATACGACTCTTAAAGCGTATTTTGTAGAAAATTGAGCAGTGTATTTTCTTCTTCTTCTTCTTTTTGTTGTTGGTCTCGCTGCAAGGCAATTACCAGCACGATTTATAGGAGATCTTGATGTAGTCTGGCTCTAAGCCATATCAAAATCTCTGACTATGTTCTTGTAAAAAACTTTTGATGAGGTGTGATATAGTGAATATGAGTTTAATTATATTTAATTTATTATATTTTGAAGGATAAACTTATTATTTACATACTGTCACTGTCACTGCCAAATCTTAAAATTTGTCAGAAAACTTCAACCTCAAAAAATGGCTGTTTGTTTGTTTATTTTATTATTTGTCTGTCATAATAAATATAATATAATGTCAGACCAATCATACACTGCTCAAAATGATCAAATTTTACTAAGAGTCATATCAGTTTTTTTAGGAACCAGCTGTACGTGAAGTTTTTCACATTTTTAATCTGCATGTTGTCGATATTAAATAGCGTGTTGTTCCTTGCGTTTATTCTCATGGATTTGGTTTTACTAATATTGATTGTTAAATATATTTTATTGGCCTCAGTGGATAGTGTTTCCAATTGGTCGGCCATATCCTGGAATCTTTGTCCTAACAGGCAGATATCGTCGGCGTATTCTAGATCACTTAGGCGTGTGGTTAACGTCCATTGTATCCCTTTTGTGTCGAAGTCTAGTTTGGAGAGAACATAGTCTAGAGCTATGTTAAACAGAAACGGAGAAAGCACACATCCCTGTCTGACTCCAGTAAGTACGTCAAATTCGTCACTGTTGATCCCATTGTGTTTCACGCTGCACGTCGCCTCAGTGTACAGTGACTTTATAATGGAAATTATTTTATGAGGAATGTTTCTTAGCTCTAAAATTTTCCATATAGCAGCATGAGATAGGCTGTCAAAGGCACGTTCGAAATCAACAAAAACCATGTATAGAGGTGTGTTCCATTCAACCGAGTGTTCCATTATTACCTTCACAGTATTAATGTGATCTATGCAGGAAGATTCTGGTCTAAAACCTGCTTGATTTGCTCGAAATTCAACCTTGCTTGTTAATCTTTTATGTATGATGGTCGTAAAAATTTTATTTATGACGGTAAGCAAGGTTATTCCTCTCCAATTTTTGCACAGTGTCAGGTTGCCGTTTTTTGTAAGCTTAATAATGTTACCTTTTTTCCAGTCCGCTGGAATGCGGTTTGTTTCCCACACCTCTCGGATTATGGGGAGCAAAAGTTCAGCGGTTAGATGCGGGTCAGTTTTAAGTAGTTCGGCAGCAATGTTATCGATTCCCGGGGACCTGTTATTTCTCAGAGATTTGATAGCTGTTATAATCTCCGTTTTGGAAGGGGACTCGCAAGATATATGCAAGTCTATATTCTGCGGGTGTTCAACAATTTCATCTGCGTTATCCCTGGGCGTGCCTAGCATCTCCTGAAAGTGCTCTTTCCATCTCTCTACTTGGTCATCCGTTGTAGTGAGTAATTCACCTGTCTTGGATCTTACAATGTTCGAACAGTTGGGCCCATTTTTTGTTAATCGTCTAGTAATTTGGTACAGCTCTCTAGTCCTGTTGTGTTGTGCAGCTGTTTCTGCTTGTTTTGCCAGTTCTTCAGCCCACCTTCTTTTGTCTCTTCTTGCATTCCTTTTAACTGCTTTATTTAGTGTTTAAAATTCTTGTTGTCGGTCCGTTCTTCCTTCTACAGTTCTTGCTTACAAGATATCTTTTTTTCGTTGTTTTCTTTCCTCGATAAGATTCCAAGTTTCATCTGATATCCATTCCTTTCTATCTTTCTCTTTTTTACCCAGTTTGTCTTCAGCTATTTCTGTCAGAATATTTGCCAAATTTTCTAAGCTATTTACTTCACGTTCTCTTGTTTTTACTTGAAGCTCCTCCCTAAACATATGTTTTCCTGGGAGCGTTTTTAATTTGTTTAGATTATATGTGGGTCTGTTGGTGTTTCTTGTGATTTTGTTTTTTGCCATCTTGATTTTAATGGTATCAATTAACAGATGGTGGTCACTTGCTCTGTCTAATAAAAATTGTCTAAAAGTCTATATCGGTCAAATAGAGAGAATCTTAAAAAAACATTACTGAAGCACTCCACATATGCTCTTCACACCATAGAAAACAACTGTTAAACATACTTTTTTGTGATCGGCAGATATATTAAATAAGCTATATTTTTGCAATTGCAGGAATATCTTCAATATCAAAGGGAGCTGGCTTTACAGCGAATTCAAGAACAGGAGAGAGAAATGCAGATGAGACAAGAACAACAAAAACAACAGTACATGATGCCACAATTTGGATACATGGGATCCCCTGTACATGGACAGCCATTCCCCCCGAACACAGCTCCACCTATGGGTAACTATAACACATATCCATTCCCACAGCAACATATGATACCACCGCAGAGCGCTCCAGGACAGGTACCTAATCAAGGACCACCTCATGGTAAGCTTAAAAAACTGATAAAGATTGTCGCATCTTTAAACGTTTTAAACTAAGTAGAATAATTTTGTAATTACGTTTTAGGTTCTTTGCCTCCTCAACAAGCCCACAATCCAGCACTTGGTCATCCGCCAGGTTTCCCTCAAGTTCCAACACCATCTGCTACGTCCATGCCTAATAACCCCCATTCCCGCTATGTTCCACATGGAGTCCCATCACAACCAATGCTAGGCACTGCAAATCCTCCTGTTGGGATACCTAACATGCCACCTGGACACCATAATCAAGCTGGTATGCCAAGTCAACATCAAAGTGGTATGCCTCCTCAACAAGGTGGAATGTCTCACCAAACCGGAATGCCCCCACAAGGTGGAATGCATCCGCAACAAGGTGGAATTCCGCAAAACCAAGGATTGCCACAGCAAGGACAGGTAGGCTATTGGTTTAATATCAACTTTATGATATAGCGCCATCGAGATCGTAACACAGGTTGTGTATTTTACACTTAAATAACGATTGTTGGCATTTTAGACATTTTGCAAGGCATAAAATATCAGTGTGTGACATTTGTGTCATAGTTGTCAATGTAAACATTGTTTGTGGACAGTTTGTATTTAAATTTTTATTTAAAATAATGATAGACAATCATTGGTCTTTTGGCTTTGCCAGTTAGTCTAGGCGCCAAATAGAGGTCTGATTGGATTTTCAATTCTGATGGACAAACTCAACGGTTTCTTATGGATTTTTGGCTGCTGATTACGAATTTCGAGGGTGGATTTCGATTCGAGTGGTCAAAAAATTGTTACAAACAATTTAATTGTTTATAAGGCTCTGGCTCATAAACTAAAAGAGACAAAAAAAGTGTTTCAAATAAAATTTGTACCTTAATAAAAATCGAAGAAAAAATCGTTTACTAAACTTAAATCTATCAATTAGAACTGAAGATATTGTAAAATTAGTGCAAAATGCCAATTGTAAATTGCAAAATAAGTATTTTTCGAAGCTTTATCGATCGTAACTCGGCTTCTACGCATGCAAATGAGCCTTAGAAGGTCTGATTTTAAAGATTAATAAATAGTACGCTTCCAAACAAAGTTTGTTAAATTACTATATTTTCATTTCTTTTAAAGTTATACCTGTTTGAAGTTATAGTTTTAAGCAAATTTGAGCTATAAACATTTATACTTTAATTAACAATATTTATAGAAGAACTCAAAAAGAACCTTTTGAGTTTACGAAAATGTTTGTAGGTAAGTTTAGTTCTCTCCAAGATATCGGTATTTTAATAGCGCTCTCTGAGGCGCAAGATCGGCTCACAACGTAAAGGTTCTTATATATCTTGGCCAAAAATTAAACTTTCCTAAGCTCAAAATATTCCTTTTGAGTTCTTCTATTATTAATGTATAAATGTTTATTGCTCAAATTTACTAAAAATCCTTATAAACAAATTAATTACAAATGTTTTAATAAAATTATAACTTCAAACGAGTATAACTTTAAAACAAATGAAGATAAAGTAATTTGACAAACTTTGTTTGAAAGTCTATTAATTAAGCTTTAAAATGAGACCTTAAAAATCTCATTTGCATACGTACAAACCGATGCATAGTTACGATCGATAAAGCGTCGAAAAATACTTACTTGACTGTGAGCCGATCTTGCGCCTCATAGCGCGCCAATAAACTATCAATATCTTGGCCAAAAATAAACCTACGAACATTTTCATAACCTCAAATTGTTCCTTTTGAGTTCTCTTATCATTATTGTTAATTAAAGTATAAATATTTATAGCTCAAATTTGCTTGAAACCCTTATAAACAAATGAATGTACAATTTTTTAAAGAAAATTATAACATCAAACGGGTATAACTTTAAAACAAATGATAAAGTAATTTAATAAACTTTGGAAGCCTATTAATTAAGCTTTAAAATGACACCTTTTAAGGCTCATTTCCATGCGTAGAAGCCGAGTTACGATCGATAAAGCTTCGAATAATACTTATTTTGCAATTTGCATTTTGCACTAAGTTTACAATATCTTGAGTCCTAATTGTTGGTTTTAAGTTTAGTAAACGTTTTTTTCTTTGTCTTTTATTACGGAACAAAGGGCCTAGCCGGGTAAGATGGTAAAAAGTGCCCCTAACTCGATTTAAATTCCATATAGGCCACTTTTTAGCACATATAGAGGAACTCACTTTCTGAAATTTTTAGCCCCCTAGGTGGTCACGTGACCCCCATAGAGCCTAATTAGGCTTTTTATGTTTTTATTTTTTCTCTCAGCCGCATTAAGAGCTAGCCAAAAACTTTATTTAAAAAAGTTGTAAGTTTCAAAAAGATCCATATGAATTTTTTTTTATTTTTGGCGGGAAATTCGAATTTTTAGAACAATTTTAAACTTTTAAATAACTCTGAAAAAAAAACTAAGACACTCGTTTTTACGAAAATCAATTATAATGTGTATTTTTGCACAATCTTTCACCCTGAATTTTTTCAGATTTTTAAAATTGGTGAAACGTACCTTTAAAAATAAAAAACTATTTTTCAAAAAAGGTAACACCGTCACTAGAGTAGGTAAAAAAACTGAAAAATAATTGGGGTTTGCTTAATAAAAATTTTTTGTAACGCCATCCATTTTCAAGATACAGGGCGTTGAAGAAAACAAAATTTTACACATTTTTACGGTTTTGCTGAAACTACTGGCAACATTGTAATAAAACTTGGCGGGTTTTAAGAGGTAGTTATTGTGCATGTTTTGACATACAATTAAGGATTTGATATTCATCATTGGCGCGCATAGGGGTAATGGTCTGAACTGTTTAAAGAATAAAGATAGTACGCCACTGACATATTTCAAATTAACATTCGTTTTTGAATTTCTCGTTCAATTTGTGACAAAAAATCTATCTTCTTAGTTTTTCACACGACGTGCCATTTTTATTAAAAAAATAAAAGATCTTAACCCTTACAAAGTATTCGAACTTCTAATAGTAGGTTCTACATCTACATAAACTCGTACATCCATTATAAAAATTAATTCGAATACTTTGGAAGCGTTAAGATATTTTATTTTTTGCAGCAAAACGGCGCTTCGTATGAAAAAATGAGAAGATAGATTTCTTATTGCAAATTGAACGAGGAATTAAAAAATGATTGTTAATTTTAAATATGTCAGTGGCATACTATCTTTTTTTCTTTGAAAAGTTCAGACCATTACCCCTATGCGCGCCAATGATGAATATCAAATCCTTAATTGTATGTCAAAACATACACAATAACTACCTCTTAAAACTTGCCAAGTTTTATTACAATGTTGCCAGTACTTTCGGCAAAATCGTAAAAAATGTGTAAAATTTTGTTTTCTTCAACGACCTGTATCTTGAAAATGGATGGCGTTACAAAAAATTTTTATTAAGCAAACCCCAATTATTTTTTAGTTTTTTACCTATTCTAGTGACGGTGTTACCTTTTTTGAAAAATATGTATAAAATTGTATCAAAAAACGAAAAAAAAAACCGAAAAAATGCGGTTTTTTATTTTTAAAGGTACGTTTCACCAATTTTAAAAATCTGAAAAAATTCAAAGTGAAAGATTGTGCAGAAATACACATTATAGTTGATTTTCGTAAAAACGAGTGTCTTAGTTTTTTTTTCAGAGTTATTTAAAAGTTTAAATATGTTCTAAAAATTCGAATTTCCCGCCAAAAAATAAAAACAAAAATTTTTTATATAGATCTTTTTGAAACTTACAACTTTTTTAAATAAAGTTTTTGGCTAGCTCTTGATGCGGCCGAGATAAAAAATAAAAACATAAAACGTCTAATTAGGCTCTAGGAGGGTCACGTGACCACCTAGGGGGCTAAAAATTTCAGAAAGTGAGTTCCTCTATATGTGCTAAAAAGTGGCCTGTATGGAATTTAAATTGAGTTGGGGGCACTTTTCACCATCTTACCCGGCTAGGACCTTTTATTTGAAACATTTTTTATCTCTTTTAGTTTATGAGCCAGAGCGGTTTAAACAATTAAATTGTTTATAAAAATTTTTGGATGACTCGGATCAAAATCCACCCTCGAAATTCGTAATCAGCGGCCAAAAATCCATAAGAAACCGTTGAGTTTGTCCATCAGAATTGAAAAGGACACGGTGACCCCTCTGGCGCCTAGACTAAGTGCCCTTAACTCAGAAAAAATCATTTAGTTTATAAAAAAGGGTTCAAGGCAGGTTTTGTTTATATTCGCTTCAGAGTTGGACTACCATCTCCATATAGCAACTATTTCAGCATCCTTATGCATCATCAGTGAAGTTTATGCAGTCACAACTCTGAAGGGAATATAAACATTCTGCCTCTTTTAAGGCAAACCATCGCGATGCAATGAACCCACCTTTTGAGACGCAATCTAGCGACATCTCTCGTATTACGAGGAAAACAACGAAAAGCCCCAGATACAAAGTTTACTACTTTTTAAACAATTAGAATAATTGAAATAAAAATATAATAAACAATATTTTAAATCTAAGACTTTTCGTTAATAAACTGCTTTCTGGCTGCATCCCATATCTCCGGATTTTACAATATATAATCACGTAGAGACGACGAAAAGAGGAGAAAGCAAATAGAGGACACTTAGGCCACGCATTTACCTTCTCTTCGTCTAGGAAAAGGACCGAAAGACAGTTTCTAATTCTCATTTAGTTTATGTATATGTCAGTCTGTGCAAGTGGCTAAAATTACAACCTGCGTTATTTTTATTGCACTTCTTCTTTACGTGCCGTCTCCTAATCGGAGGTTTAATATCATCATCACTATCTTTACTCTATCTACGACTGCTCTGAAGAGTTCTATAGAACTTCATTTAAACAAGTCCCTTAAATTCTTCAACCACGACACTCTCCTTCTTCCTATACTCCTTCCGCCTCTTAGTTTATTGCACAGACGACTCTAATGAATGAAATGAATCTCGGTAAAACAAAACGTATGACAATAAATGAAGACAAGAAAAAATAAAGGAATACCAATATAATAGTAAAGGAACAATTATCTACTTTTGAATATTTGGGAAATATACGGTTGTTCCAACCCGTCACATTACCGTTCTTGAATGGTTATGCGCATGCGCAATTACGAATAATTATGCGCAGTAACACATTTTTCGTTACTGCGCATACTCATAACCATTCAAGAACGGTTTTTGTGACGGGTTGGAACAAACCTATAGTAACAGATGATAGGAAAACAGATATGGCAACAATAGTGGGGGACGCAGGTATGCTAAATATGCAGTTATCGAGCGTTATGGGAACCTATTCGGTTGTAAAGAATAGGTCCTAAAACCAAAAAAAGTCAAGTTTTCCATTTTAGTGGAGACTTTCCATTTTTTAATTCAATTTTCCATTTCCAAAAATCGTTTTTTCCGATTATAGAGCAGTCTAAAGAAAGTGGATGCCAAAGAGTGCAGTGACTATCGAATCATAAGCTTAATGTCACATACCTTGAAAATTTTGTTGAAAAATTATCCACGCCAGAATACACTCTAAAGTGGAGCTGGATATTAGTGGCACTCGATATGGGTTCCGCAATGATATGGGTACGAGAGAGGCATTATTCTCCTTCAGCGTGAGGACACAAGAGATGTTTGGATGTTAACCGTCCTCTTTACGTCTGTTTTATAGAAATAAAGCGTTTGATAAAGTAAACATGATCGACTCGTGGAAATTCTAAAAAATAAAAACCTAGATGAAAGAGATTTAAAGCTAATAATGGTAGGGGAGCAAAGTATGCTAAATGTGCAGTCACTCGAGCGTTATGGGGACCTATTGGGTTGTGAAGAGTAGGTCCTAAAACCAAAAAAAGTTAAGTAAAGTTTTCCATTTTAGTAGGCGCTTGCCATGTTTTAATTTAATTTTCCATTTCCAATTATCGTTTTTTCCGATTATAACGCCATCTATCCATAATTCGGAAAAATGTTTCGAATAAAAGTTACTTATTTTTACGTAAGCAATTCAAATCCGCAATAAAAAATGGGGGCTTATATTTAAGATTTTAAAGTAACCCCCCACCCCACCTCCTTGGGGGGTCGTGTTTGGTGCCATTCGATAGATTTTTTAAAAGTATCGAATGAGTGTATTTTACAGGTTTTCGATCTGATGTTCATTTCGCGAAATATCGCGGGATTCGTATTTAAAATATTAAATTTACCACCCACCCCTCTCCGTAGCAAGTCGTGTTTTTTATCATTTGATAGATTTTTAAAATATATTGAGCACATATTTTTTAGTTTTTCGATCTGTCATTCATTTCGCGAAATATTCGCTTTATTCTTGTGAAACTTTGGGACTCACCCATTTCCTTACGCTCGACTCAAATCGTCAGATTTTTGAAATATACACTCTTTTGCATGTACTTAACTTACCTTATCTTAATCTGACAATTTTGAGTATTTTTAAGGATTTTTTTTTTCGGGCCCCCCTTAACGAACTCCCCTGTGTTAACAGCCAATATATGGTAGAGGTACATCTGCAGGGTACCAGGTTTCTCCCATATGCTAATCTGACGCGCTCGAGTAACTGCAAAAATCCCCGCTTAGGCTCCCCTACCATAACACACCTTTATTACAATCAGCGAGCAATAGTAAGAATTGGAAAAGAAACATCTGAAGAAATGGGAATAAAAAATGGAGTCAGGTAAGGTTGCATACTATACCTCTATTATTTAACGCTTATTCTGAAGAGGTAATTCGAGAAACTCTGGAAGATGAAGCAGTCGGTATAAGAATAAATGGAGTCTTAGTTAACAACATCAGAAATGCATATTATACAGTAATAATAGCCGACAGTTTACAAGACCTGGAAAGACTCACGAGTAAAATAGTAAGGTGTAGTAGTAGTGGAGGCACTGAAGGTTTTCACCTCGGATTTCGTTGAACCTTCATCGATTTTTATGAAAATTGGTGAGTAGTTAGAAGATACTTCAAGGAACAAAGGTGACATGATGCCAACTTGCGCTTTTACCCTGGGGGTGGATGCCACCCCTTCTCGGGGGTGAAATTTTTTTATTAAAAATAATACCAGAAATCGATAGACAGGCAACTTCTAAGCAAAATTTGTTATATAAAGGTATTAACATAAATCAATACTTTTTGAGTTATTAAATATCAAAGATTTTATTTTTTCTTTAAAAAATGCATGTTTTAAAGCTGTTTTTCACGTATTACTCAAAAACTATAAGCTTTTGTAAGAAAGCTATTCTTGCCAAAATTAAAGATAATAAAAAATTTAATACACTCCCCACTTAAAGAACTAAACTAATGTTATTTCAAAGTGAGTTATGGATAATTAAATGTATATTTTTTTCGACTAGTACTCAAATCTAAGTATTCAAGCTTACATAACGGGAAAACGATGCATTTTATAGAATATATTTGTTAACCACTTGTCAAAGTACCTATCAAAGTACCTGTCAAAGTATAAATACCTATCAAATGAGCTCCAGTAGAAGTTAATAACATTAAAATTAAGCAAGTTATGATGAAAATGAGAGAACCTTTCGATTATTTTAGGAAAAAGTGAAAAATAAAACATGCGCCATTTCCACAAAAATTAAAATTTGTAGTAATCCTCACCAGAATTTCTTTAGGTTAACATAGTTAATGATTTCAATAATTTTGACCGGTTTAGAATGCATATTTTGAAAAAAAAAAGATATAATTTAAAAAAATCAGAATTTTTAAAATTATTGTACTTTCCATTTTCTTTTGATAATAACTCCAAAATACTCAATATACGTAAAAAATAACATATAACTAAATTTTAGTTTTTTTTGTTCCAAATACTTTACCCATTTTACTATTTCCGTAGAGTAAAAAATAACCGAGATAGAAACGTTTAAAATTTCAATTTTGCTGCAAGAACGATGTAACCGGGGCCATTTAACCTTTAATTTTTAAAAAAGTAAGAAGTTTAAAAGACTAAATTCGATGTTTTTTAATAGCCATTAGAATTAACTTTTAATTAGTTTTTAGGTGAACCTGATATCTTAAAAATTAACGGAGGTATTTACAAAAAAAAACAATAACATTTTTTGGAAAAATTTTTAAAAGATAAATTTTGAAACATTTTTGGTGCATAAATTTTAATGCTCTCAACTTGTTCGAGGGCTTATTTGATAGATATTTCTAAGAACTTTGACAAATGTTTAATAAGTTTATGTTATAAAATGCATGGACCTGGACCTGTAAAATGTGGACCTATAGAAGAATTATGAGGGTTTCCTGGGTAGATAGAGTTACGAACAATGAAGTACTGGGAAGAATAGGTAAAGAGAAGGAAGTTGAACTTACAATTAAATAAAGAAAGCTACAGTATCTCGGACATGTGATGCGGGGCGAGAAGTATGGCATCCTGCGACTCATAATGCAAGGAAAGATAGATGGCAGAAGAAGCATCGGAAAAAGACGAATTTCATGATTGAATAACCTGAGAGAATGGTTTGGATGCAGCTAAAGACAACTATTTAGAGCTACTGCCTCAAAAATTAAAATAGCTATGATAATTGCCAACCTCCGTAGCGTAGATGGCACCTGAAGAAGAAGAATGCTTGTTTGTAATTGGTTCAACCGCAGGCAAGTTTTTTACTCCACTAAATTATAAAATTTTGACACTATTGACGTTTATGAAATTTTAACACTATTCACATTTAAAGTTCAAAGGTTAATAATTAAGTTATATCGGCGATTTTTTGTGTTTTCTACCATAGATAAATAATATATAGTATTACCGGATAGATATTCAACTCACTGTAAAAATTTGGTTCGTTACGCCATTTGCGACCGATGTGTTAACTAATCACCATTTGGCGGGAAATTCAAATGGACAAGCATTAATTTTATCCGTTTAGCGCCTCTTGCGGGCAATTTCGTTACTAATTAAAATATCTTGTTATTTTACAAGAAATAATCTCACCTATATTATTAAAATAAAATACTAAAACTTACTAAGCTTGTTAAAGTATTTTATTTAAATAATATCTAAGTAATACTTATAAATTATTCGGAATTCTCAAGTTGCAAAATATGTTATTTTTGCTGTCAAATTTAGTAAGGAAAAGGGATATAAAAAAAGTTTTTTCTAAATATAGGTACGTGTATTTATTTGTTGTTTCAGATAAAACAGTTATAAACTAATTACTATTTACCTATGCATTTTTCTAACTTTTCTATGATTTGTACACAACAATAATAAACCATGTTTATTTTTTTTATTAACACAACACCAAAGTTCTTTCGCAACTAAAACAAAACTACACTTTATAAACGAAGGATAAGGAACCAACTGAAATTGAAATTACTAAGAATAAATCGTTACAGATAATACACTAAAAACTGTAAACTAATAGAAAATTATTTGTATTTGCACTAACTCTAACTGTCATGACTTTTGACAGAATTGACATTGTCGAGTTAAGCCTCGTTTGATTATTTTATTTGTGACATTCAGGTATGAGTGTGGTGTTTTAACATAAATTATTGGTTAAAGTCTTCGTGAGCGAGAAAGGCTGCCCTTTCTCTTTATTTAGCTGAGCGGTGTGGAAGTGGTGGGGCAAATTCCCCAATTTTTCCATATAAGATTCCGGGGCATGGTTTTCTACGTTATTCCTTTAATTTTTACTTGCTTTAATTTAAACTTGCCTATAAAAGTAGAAGAAGAAAACTTATATATGTAAAAGTTGTCCCTTGTACATCCCTCTGCTCCTGTACGTAATTTTTATTCTTAACCATACATGTTATCCGTGTTATAAAAAGAATTCCAATATTACGTACCTACCTATATGTAGGTCTATAATTTTGTCTCTTTTTACATTTGCCGATTGGGTCGCCATAATTTCCTTTCGTCTTTCATTTTATTTTTGTTTGTCCAGTTTGTCCTCAGTATCTATTCACGAACTCAAGCGAGGGTGCTTCCGCTTATTTGGAACTAGAGGATTTGAGATGAAAATGTAAAAAAATCATTCGTTAACCTATGTATCAACGTCGTTTGAATGCTTGACTGTGTGTAGGTGTGTTTATTTAATGAATGATTTATTTATACTAATTAATTGAGTCAATAACAATATTAATTATATTAAAATACGTTATCCCAATTACATCGACCATTTTCATGCAACTGCACTCAACATTGAGTTCGCGAATAATATATTCCCGAACTATTTGATGTTATTATCAAAACAGGTTTTAAAACATAATGTCAATAATTTTTATACATTGTTTTCTTGTAGGTGGCGCCACAATTTCAGCAACCCGGAGCTCCGCCAGCCAGTCCCCAAGTACAATCAAATGGCGAAGCACAAACGGCCGAGTTAATTAGTTTCGACTAGATAGTTTATTAGCATTTTTGTGATAACTTTCTCCTATACTCCTTAATTACTATTATAACCATGTTATTAGTCAAAAAAAAAAGGATTTTTATTAAAATTTTTATTTGTCCAAAAGATATATACCTAATTCTATAATAAAGACATTCATTTTATTTCGATTGTGTTATTGAATAGAAACTATGAGTATTACCAAATAGTAAGGTAAAATAATATACTGCGAGGCATAAGTTAGGGATATAGAAAATTATGGTCATTTTCATCGTTGATTTTGTCGTGAACAGATTAACGGATTCTCTTATTTTTTTATTATTTTGGATTTTTCTTTAGTATTTAGACAGTTGTGCAAAGGTTTACTCAAACTTCCTTTTTTGTACTTATACTGAAAGAAAAGAAGTGTTTTTCTTATGTTAAGATTGAAACACCCTGTAGGGAGAACGAGGTACAAATGTGAGTATACATCGAAATCATATTGTAGTCTCATGTTTTGTGAACATTTTGGCTTTTGAATATCCCTGAGATCTTTATAAACAATGTGTTTTAACCGAAACAAAAGTTTGAGACATCCTGTAAGAACCGGAAAGGTACAAAGGTGTGTATGCATGGATATTATGTTGTAGTCTCAAATATGTGTTTTAACTGATGGCATGCGATAAGTGAGTTGGCGATGTCTTATCATACCACTGAGATAACATTATTTCCTATATATAGTACGAAAGAAACAGAGTGTTAACAATAATAATTACGTGATTCATAAGTTAATTAAGGTCGAAATATTTACGTGAACCGAGGACGTATCTTTCACGTGAATACTAATATATACATTCCCTAAAAGATACGTTAATAAACACGTATTTGCAACGTGAATTTCCCGAAACATTTTATTGCTATTTAAGGTAAATAACACGTCTATTGAAGACTAGTTATTCACCTAATTTAAAGACGTATTTTCAATGTGAAATTCCAACCAAATCACGCGAAATTCACGAGCAATTTACGTATATTGGTGACAAATGTACCCAAAATTCACGTAATTAGCACGTCGGTCTGTTTGCTGGGGTGCTTATTTTTGAAAAGGCTGTACCTAAAAGGGCGAAAGGACTGAACGAGTCACTAATCATATGTCGCAAATGAAAAGACATCGACTTTCACAATTTATTTAATGGTCTCCAACTAAAAATTCACTAAAATATATGAACTTCGTCAATATACAGGGTGTTTGGTAAAAAATGGGCCATAGCTTAACCTCAGATTTCTGAGGTTAAAATAGGTCTATTTAAGCTAACTTACCTTAATACGAAAGTTGATAATAACCGAAATACAGGGTGTCAAAGTTAAACTTTTATTTTATTTATTCTTAAATATTTCCTAACACGCATGGGATAATAACACGAAATTTGGTAAGCGCGGGTTTTTTGGGACGAGAAATTTAAATTCGTCACCAAACATGATGTATTAACCAGAGGGCGCCACATACGCCTTTCAGGGCTCATTTATTATATTCAATTTTTTTATTAACCACCCTACATACTTATTGAATCAAAATTTCTATTCTCTTAATATTTTTACTTAAAAAAGGTATACTACATTCATTTTGCTAAACTCAACCGTTTTTGAGATAAACGCATTTTAAATCTGCGAGGCACCATAAATTTTTGCATAATACTTATCATTGTAGTTACACCTAAAAAACACCTTAAAAACATAAAAATTTACAAAAATGTATCGCAAATTTCTTCAAATGAAATTTGCGATGCAATGACATAAATATGAGAACTGAAACATTGGAGAGATTTTGCACCTCTTAAATTAACCGCTGATTGTGGCTCCGCTATGGTTAACTTTATTAAGCATAACGATTATGGTAACGTTAAAAAGCAGAGTTTTGCGGCCTGTCAAGTAGGTTTTTCTGTCGTCGCATCGTTATCGTTATTTAAACATAACCTCACTTCGCAACGTTATTTATTGTAATTTTAAGCATATACTTGAATAGTTTTTGATATTTTAATTTATAGGTAATCAAAATTAGAATCTACGTAAATGTAATTTTACTGATTTTTTTACATTCTGGCAACAAAGCAATTTAAACATTACTATAACGATAAGCACTACTTTAAACCTCCGTAAATTACGGAATCCCTTATGTTTAATAACGATAGATAACGAATCATATATTCGCTACTGCGCAGACGTAGTATAACGATAACCATAACGGAATTGCAAAATAAAAGGTGCAAAATCTCTCTAATGATTATGGTTTTAAGTTTATTTTTCGGGTCTAACTACAATGATATGCAAAAAATTAAGTCGTATCGCAGATTTGAAATGCGTTTATCTCGAAAACTGTTAAGTTTAGCGAGATGAATGTAGTATACCTTTTTTAAGTAAAAATATTAAGAGAATATAAATTTTGATTCAAAAAGTATGTAGAGTGGGGGATAAAAAAAATTGAACGTAATTAATGACCGCTGAAAGACGTATATGGCGCCCACTGGGTAATACATCATTTTTGGTAGCGAATTTAGATTTCTCATCCCAAAAAACCCCCGCTTACCAAATTTCGTGTTGTTATCCCATGCCTGTCAGGAAATATTCAAGAATGAATAAAATAAAAGTTTAACTTTGACACCCTGTATTTCGGTTATCATCAACTTTCGTACTAAGGTAAGTTGGCTTAAATCGACCTATTTTAAGTTCAGGAATCTACGGTTAAGCTATGGTCCATTCTTTACCAAACACCCTGTATACACTGCAATATTTCAAAATGATTATTTAAGTGTGCACTTCAAACCATCGGGACTCACAGCCATATAGCAAAATACTCCTCCGCCAGGAATTTGTTTCGTTGATATGTATGCTCGACCGTCAGGTGATCTATGGTGAATTATTGGAGATATCGGTCCGACTCTAGGAAGGTATGGAATCTACAAATCGAAAAAGTTTAATGGTTTTTAAAAGATATTCAAAATATTAAAAATTCTGGTGAAAATCTGTGTTGGTGTTGGTAATTTATTTCTATTACTTCTATTAGGTTTATATTTTATATTACAGGTGAGACCATTACAACCACAGAAAGATATATTGAATTTTAGAATTTAGAAATATGCTTTATTGTCATGAAAAATTGTACAATTTTATTGACAAAGCTTATGAAAAGACACGAAAACAAAACAATAACAATACAATTATTTACTAAAATTACATAAATCGTCAATATAACACAAAAACATAAAAATGAAGTAAACATAAACAATCAATTGCCAAATATAAAAATCTAAATAAATTGCAAATTGCATAGTCCATCCATACTGCAGTGGAACCCGCTTATTAGAATACCGGTTATAGGAATATCCCGCTTTAAGGAATAGAAATTTGAGGTCCCAAAATGTTTCTACTAGCCACAAATGATCGGTTATTAGAATAACCTGGTTATAGGAATACTTTTGCTTAGCACGAAGGCTATTCCAATAAGCGGGTTCGACTGTATCCAGACTATCCATAAAATAGACCATAGTCTACCTAGTAAATAATAAGTTTAAAAGTTAGACTGCTGCATATGACACCCAAATATAGATAAAAATAAATATACTACTCGTACAAAGGGTACTTACAGTAATTTCTTAGTTATTGATTAAGAAATTCTTCTACTGAATAATATGGTCTTTCAGATAGGTAGGCTTTTGTCATTTTACGGAATTTGGGGAAAGATGTTGCAGATTTAAGTTGTAGAGGGAGATGGTTGTACAGTTTTTTTGCGGAATATAATATTGATTTCTTTACTAACTCAGATAGCCCGATCAAAGAACAATCTAACCTCAAAAAAAATAAAGCAAGGATGAAAATTTGGGAACAGGTAGTTGAAATTGTCTATTATTTTATAAAAAAAAGTTTACAATTCTACACCCCCTCCATTTTACAAAAATAGGGAAATAAGGGTTGTTTTTTCATTAAAAGTGCTGTATTTCGGAAAATAAGGCAATAATAAAAAAAATTTTATTTAAAAATCATCAAGGTACTTTAAGCCTAACATTTTGACTAAAAACATTGTTTGCATCTTGATTCGTTTCAAACCTATAGCCCATTTTAAAGTACTTAACAGGGGCGCTTATTTGGATTGCGCGCGCAACAAAAATGTCAAATTTTAAAATTAACTAACTTTTAAATCGATTATTTGGGGCATTTATCAAACATTAAAATGTACGAAAAAAACGCAATGCCTTTAGAAACTATCAATTTTAAAGTGAACATATTTTCATTGTAAATTACGAATTATTTAATTTAGAAAAATGTGTTTAAAAATATACTAATACAAGTTTTGAGAGCAACAAATATTTTTTGTCACAAAAATTTACATAATCATTTAAATTAAAATTCCTTTTAGATTTACGTTTTAAGATGGCTAATTAATATTTAGATTTAAAATTGCACAACGTTACTTTAAAGGATAAAAATTTGTGTGGCGATAAAAAATGGGTATTTTTTTGATTTTTATTTTAAGTCAATTTTCAAGATTTCAATCAATAATATCTTTGTTGAAAATTCATAAAAAACTTTAAAAATATGCTTGTAGGTACTTGAAAATGTACTCTTTCGAAAGCGTTACCTATTTTTCTTATGCATAGAACACTTTTTAAATAAGGCTCACTTATTATAAACAACTACAAAAAAATGTCATGTTTTAATAAAATCGATGCAATTCTTTTCTGAAAGCCTTTTTTTTAATGAAAATATGGGACCATATTAAAAAAGGCTTGAATAACATACTACATATATATACAAGACGTCTATTGCAAAGGTAAAAATATATGGGGCACGTAAACACAGGTGAAAAAGTTGCTTAAAAGAGAAAACGGCGCGCTTCCTAAACACAGTAGACGAACATAACCTAAAAAATTGGAGCAATGTTCACGCTGCGATGTATTGTTATCGTTTTCGGCTATCAAAGTTTTTGAATTTATAACTTATCAATAAAAGTGATCTGTTTGTTATAAAATAATTGTGTAAATTGGTGCGAACAGTGAAACAAAAAATAGTAATTCTTGTTTTATTTGTGAAAAACATTTAGAATGTGATAACAAAAAAATTGTAATTGTCAAACGTGGAATTGAAACATTACAAAGTGTAAGTTTGTAATGCTTAAACGCAGAAAGCGCGAAAAACGTTTTCTAAGATTGCAACTTTAATTTTGAATATTCTGTCGAGATATCTGGTACACATAGGTATTCGCAATATTAATAGTAAAGAATTGTGGTACAGAGCCCAATTTAAGAAACATGTTAGTATGTAGAAATTACTCTAAAATTAAATTAAATATCAAAACCGAGTCTGTGCCGCTTTAAGAAGAACAAAAAAATACAGTTTCTTCGAATAAACTTTTTTATCCCATGTCTAGATTTTGTGTCACAGTGGAATTACTAAAAAACGATTATCTATAACAAGAAATCGAACTTGACTGACATGGCAACATTTAGCGCGCCTATGAGTATAATAATTATTGTTATCACATTACTGTGCCTTTGTTTCTGATAGTATAGTGAATAGTGTATAGTGTCACTGACACTGTAGTACTGCCGACACACTGTTGCCGCACTGTTGAAAGTTCGGAGAACTATCGAAAAAAAAATATTGATGACGCGCTGATGTAGCCTCGTAATAGAGTACATTTATTTTTAATTAAGTTAATTTAATTTTTAAATGAACTTTAGAAAACCTAATAAATATTTAGTAAAAGAAATATTTTGATAAATTGAGAAATTTTGATATATTTTCATTTTATATGTTTATATTGAAATAATTAACTTAAAAATACAAGTATGTACTTTGAAATTGTAGTTTTTCAAATTATTAACTTAATTCAAAAAGAAAATAATATAGGATACGTTCACGCGCATGTTTTAGTTCAGGTAAGTACATACTTACAAGAAAAACCAAAGTTTTCAGTTCTTTTTTCAAAAATTCAAAAAAAAATTTCCGATTTTTCCATTGACCGTAAATTTTTTTTGAAAATTTTTGGAAAATCTTAACCTCAAACCCTTAATAGATCTGTAAAGAGTGTGTTCACCAATTTTCAGATTAATTGATACAAAACTAACCGAATAAGACCGTTTTAAAAATTTTTGGTTTTCAACCCTTGTTAAAAATAGGCTATATCTCATAAAATAATCGAGATCTAAAAAAAATTTTAAGATCAACCTTTAAGGTTAAATCACTCTGATGACTATTTTAATTTTCACTGTCACATTTTTTTTATTATTTCATTATTTTTAAAATACAGCACTTTTAATGAAAAACCAACCCTTATTTCCCTATTTTTGTCAAATGGAGACGGTTTAGAATTGTAAACTTTTTCTTATATAATAATAGACAATTTCAACTACCTATATCCAAATTTTTATCCTTCCTTTAATTTTTTTGAGGTTTTTATAAAGTTTTGTGTTCCTTGATCGGGCTAAGAGGTTGGGGTCGGTAAATAGACGTCAAAGGTAGAACTTCTCATGAAATAGTCATGATTCGGTCTTACTGGAAAGACGTGTAGATGTTTACGAATTAAGCAAACAGTTTCTAAAATATATAAAGGAGGAAGAGTTAAAATCCTGTGATCTCTGAAGTAGCTTCTGCAATGTGTTATTCTTCTGAGGCCAAACATATATCGTATTTTTCTTTTTTGTAATTGAGGGGATTAGATGCTAAGGGGTACAATAGTGACAAAATATTGTAAACTGAGTTAAGTGCACAAAATAATACTAGATAGTATTAAAATTTAGTGGAAAAGAGATACTGATGAAGTTAACCACTGGTGGCAACATATCGCAGGTTCTAGTTTGACTACTTACGAAATATTTAAAAACAGTTTGCGGCAAACAGGTATAACTTCATTTGTGTCCCTTTACCTGTAAGGTGTTGGATATTATTTTTCGTGATTTGTTTAGTATCTTTGCAAATCAAGCCCTTAAAAAAGTATTCAAAATAAGTGAAATAATAACACAAAATGTACCAAGTAAGTTTTCATAAATAAAAATGTTTAATTTTTACGTAATTTTTCTTTTATTTTAAAGAATTTAAGAAATTCGTACGGTACTTAAGTGGCAAAGAGAAACAAGTGCAAAATTTGAAGCATATGGGTACAAATGCGAACGTTTTTTTCCAAATTTCAAATATTTTGAATGAAAATAAATACAAACTTTACAAAAGCTTTTACAATTAGATAAATAAAAGGTATAAAATTAATTCTAAATTAGTTTATAAGTGATTAATTTGCTGTAGAATTTACTATGTAAATTTAACTTTGACTTCGTTTTTCTCAATTGAACCATTTTCACTTGTACCCCTTAGCATCTGGGCCCCTCAATTTAAAAATAACATCGGATTGGGCAGCTGCACCAGAACTCCAATAAGGAAAACCATATCGAAGATGCGACTCGAACAAAGAAAAATATGTCATTTTGGAAGATGCTAAATTGAGTTCCTTCGAAACAGATCTTATAGCATAGCAAGCTGAAGATAATTTCTTCCTTAACAAATCGATATGAAGGGACCATTTAAGGTTGCTGTCTAAAAAAATACCAAGAAATTTTACAGAATCAACGGTAGTGATCTGGATGTTATTAAGAGGTAAGGGTTTAAGAGTTCCTTTATAAGATAATGCTACTGTTTTATCTACGTTAAACGAGAGCAAATTAGAGTCAGACCAGGTTTTTATTGTAGGTAGATCAGAAGTTATAGTAGCATGAAGAGTTGCAATATTTGAGTTGCTCCAAGTGATACTGGTATCATCAGCAAAAAGAAAGATTTTTCCAGCGATTTTTAAACTAGTGATGTCATTAATAAAGATAAGGAAAAGTAGAGGACCCAATACCGAACCTTGATAGGTACCCCACATATATAATGTTTTTGAGACTAGAGTCTGTATCATTTGCTCTAACCAGTTGTTTCCTATCATCCAAGTAAGATTGGAATCAATTCAAAGAAATACCTCCGTATTTCCGTAAAAATTTAGTTTTTTTATCAAAATGTCGTGATCTACACAATCAAAAGCTTTGACGTAGTCACAAAAAACGGTGGCAGTGTGAAGATTATTGTTCAGTGCTTGGTAAACGTCATGCAGTACAGAAAACATGGCATCAGTGGTACATTTATTATTTAAAAAGCCGAACTGATCTTCGGCTATTGTAAACAAGAAGCAAGACTTAGCAATATACAGTACAGGGTAGCGAAAAAGTATGGGAACACGGTAATTTCTCGGAAACCGCTAGAACGATTTTTATAGATTTTGGTGGGTAAGGGTCTTCTAATGCGGCTGATATTATAGTTGAAATTACATTGTTGTCAAATCTTCCGTTTTTCTGGAAATCTAACGAACTTTCTTATTTCAAATGGAACACCCTGAATGTTTTTTGCGTTTTGAAATCCTTAAGAAATACTGATTATTTTTCGTGTTATATTCCCTATACCTAAATGCCATAATTTCGGAGTTATTGCTACGTTTAAAAAAATAGTAAACAAATTATAAAAATTAATTTTTTCGGCCCGGATTGACATTATTTTAAGTTCTTTGAATCATTGGGAACAATAAAGGACTTTTGTAATTTTCTCTTAAGTGAATCGTTTTTGAGTTATAAACAATATAAAGCTGAAAAATATCACAAAATGGCAATTTTAGAGGTTCAAAAACACAATTAAAAAAAATAATTTTTTAAATTACAAAGTTCCTAAATTTAATCTTAAACCTTCTTCTATCAGCTCCCTATAAGAATGTTTGGCACGTTTTATTCTAAAACATTGTTATTTTTTTATTTGTTAATGAAGCGCATATGAGAGGACAGCTGTCCTAGGCGATCGGGCTGCATTAACAACTAAAAGACAGTGTTTTAAAATGAAATACGCTCAAATTACTTATCGGTAACTGATAAAATAAGGTTTGAACTTGAATTTAGCTAGTTCGTAGTTTCAAAAATAATATTTTTTACTTGTGTTGATGAACCTAGAAAATCGTCATATTTCGATTTTTTTCAGTTTTAAATTGTTTATAGATAAGTCGGAAACGATTACCATTATAGAAAAAATTTTTGTTCCCAATGATCCAAAGAACCTAAAATAATGTCTACCCGGGCCGAAAAAATTGAATTTTATAATTTGTTCATTTTTTTAACACATGTAGCAATAACTCTGAAATTATGGCATTTAGGTATTTATAGGAAATAAAACATGAAAAATAATCAGTATTTTTTAAGGCCGTCAAAACGCAAAAAATATACCATTTGAAGACCACACGGAAGAAAGGCAAAATGTCACAAAGATGTTAATTCGAGAAAATTGAATTTTTAACTTTCAAACCCTAACTATCATCATACAATTAAATATTTTGCGTACTTCTTTATTTAAGTAGTCTTAATAGTTATTTTGTAACGTATTATTTAATCAACTGAATTTAAAATAAAAACGCAAAACTTAGAAACATTGCTTTATGTAAACACAAGTCACTACAAACACGGGGAAAAAGCGAAATGTATGACTATTTTTTTCTGTTCTTCATTTGTCTAGCTTTTATTATTTTCTCCTCACTTTGTCTACGTTTTTGTAAAGCAAGCCTCTATAAAACAATCTACTCTAAATTCACAATCAAGATGCAGTAGAAATAAACAAACCAAGATAGGTTAAATATTACTAGGAGCACTCCCAAATCATAATTTACAATGTATGTACATTGTTAATCCCAAATTATGATTTACAAAGTTTATACATTGTAAATTATGATTTGGGAGTGCTCCTTGTAACATTTAACGTGCCCTGGTTTGTTTATTTCTACTGCATCTTGATTCTGAATTTATAGTAGCTCTTTCAGATGTGCAAAACTGACTCAAATGGACCAGATGGTTGAATTTTTCCTTAGAAATTTTCTTTAGCTCTAAAAAACATCTATATGAAAAAAGAGAAAAGGAAGGTAATTTTTAAAACAAACTCACCTGTATATAATTTTACTGGCAAAATAAATTGCCTCTCGGGTAGTTGCACCTCATCGGAATTTGTAAATGGTTTGCGTATAATTGACGTCTCCCATTGTCCATTATAGGAATCTCGGTGTTTCAAAAGGCGTGGATGATCTTTCAATATTTCGAGTTCTCCGATTGGTCTTGATTTATATGTTGGTTTAGTTACGTAAATTTGGTCCAAGAATAGTAACCAGTTTCTTATAAGTGATTGATCGACCTCTACGACATCGAACGGATTTGGTTTTACTCGGCATGATCTAATTTCCGTGTACCAATCCTCAGGAAGTTCAGCCATAATTTTTTGGTTTATCACACTCATATCTCGATCGCACTCCACGTAAGAATGACCTCGTATTGGGAAAGTTACTTTGATTGAGTCCAACCTTTTTGCAGTATTAACTACATAGTGAAGATAACGGAAAACAGTGAAGTTTTTATTTTGGCCGTCACATGAATCACAGAATATGTGGAGGTGACGAACTGACAGATCAAGCTGAACAAAGATAAAATGGTGCAGAAATGACACTACTTCGTTTGAACCTTTGCCTCCTATGGTTTCTGGAAAACAATAAAATGTAGTATTTCCTGTTGACAATGCATGAATGTTAAAGGAGTGAAGCGTCAGTTGTCTCTTATAGTAGACGTCGTTGGTCGGAATATTTGGAGTGGATAATTTTTTTTCAAAATCCATAGCGACTGCTTCACAGTTAACAATCTGCATTGCTGCTTTCCTTACCTTTCTCTTTCTTTCATAAAATGCTTCCGCTTTGGATTTGTGTAGGCTATTTGCCAAAGTTATTCGTTTTATCTCAACTTCTATCTTTTGTTTTTGAGAGGCATCATTTGTTTCATTCAGTTTATTGTGAAGGACCTTAAGGTCAGCCATGAAATGATCGCAAGCACTACACGTATCACTCCGCGGATAGCCGAAACTAATGTTAAATGCTTATTAAAGATTTTTCGATATGTTTCGTAAGACACCAGGAGCGCCCTTATCGGATTTGTACATAGGGTACCCCGTCAAAATAGCCCCGTCAAAAAAGCTCCGACCAAATAGCCCCGACATAATATCCCGCACACAAAATAGCTCCGACAAAATAGCCGCGGAATAATAGCCCGCCGACAAAATAGCCCCGACAAAAAAGCTCCCTTGAGAATTCATCATGAAATAATTCCTTAAAAATACATTTTTTCGGAAATGGTAATTATCCTCTATTCAGATGTTTATCTTAATCACATTAAATAAGAATGGTCTTTTCAGAGAACTCGAGTCCTGTCTTCCCTGCCTCTTGGAAGTTTGAACATTTAAGTTAAGCGAAAATCAATGTTTATTTATGATATAAACATTTTTTTCTGTTTTCGGGCAACAGTAAAATGCATTTTAAATTGAATAAATTAAATACATTCTTCCATTTTGTCAAATAATTTAAATTAAAAAAAAGTTTTTGAACACCTTGTATAAATAATTATGTAATTGTTTATAAGAGGCTGTTTTAGCCGGGGCTATTTTAGCTGGGGCTGTTTTGACTGGGGCTGTTTTGACCGGGGCTCTTTTGTGTGCGATCTATTTTGTCGGGGCTATTTTGTTTGCGGGCTATTTTGTCGAGGCTATTTTGTGTTCGGGCTATTTTGACGGGGCTTTTTTGACGGGGCTGTTTTGACCGGGCTATTTTGACGGGTCACGGTACATAGTGTACATTTTCTTAATATTTAAGTCATCCGGAAGGTACATTTTCTTAGTTTTATTTTTACTATAAATGGCTTTCTCTTCCTTTAAAATGCTTTATGTGTTCAATAATTTCATCTAGCTGTTGTTTTGGTAATGCGTGTTTTTTTGGATTTTTTCCGCATTTCTTGTCAATTGGTGCACTACCAGTAGCTTTTAAACTTTGTTGAATATTTTCAAGCCTCTTCCGACCAATTCCATGATAGACCAGGGCGCATCTGTAAAAATATTAGTACATTTGGACGTTGAGAGGTGACTCAAATTTTTTTGCAGAAATTGCTTGAAAATAACTCAAATAATAATACGAAAATGAAAATGGTTATTCATTTTTGATTTACATTTACTCTGTGTGGAGTATGAAGGGAACCAGTCTCGTTGGAACTTTACCGCGCTGAGCAGATGTGACGTGAATTGTAAATTGTAGAATTCCCTCATCTTCCTTAGTCTCAGCATCCGTATGGCTTGCAAATTGTAGAAGCCTCGGAGGTGTAACCAGAGAAGGTTCCCATTGTTTTCATTCTGGTGGGATATGTTATATGCCATTAGAGTGAAAACTTAGTCTTTTGCTAGCAGTTGCCGCTAGGGCATCTATGCCATTTCGTTCGTTGCAATTCGGGACTGCACGCTGGGGTTTGTTTTGGTTGGATCAGGGAGAGCAGCATATGTGCCTCCTGATGAGAGACTAATAAGTTTCGAAACCGGTAGAGGTGCTTGCGGCACTCTCTGATTGGACTGGAATATGGTTCGGCTGTATTTTCGTTTTGCAACGAAATTGAAAATGGTTATTCATTTTTCAAATAATAATATTTGAGTTATCCTCCCTCTCAAAAAGGTCCGGAACATTGTTTAAATAATCAAAATGTCAAAAAATGAAAGACAATTCGATTTTTTTCTTCGTTTTTTGATTATAACTTTAAAAGTATTCATTTCCGTGAAAAGTTGTACTGACATAAAAGTTGAGTAATTAAATTTCCTATAATATAGAATTGGTTAAAATTTTTAAAAAATAGTCACCATTGTTGCAAAATAGCAATAATTGCGAAAAAAACATACAAAACAAGTATTCGCATTTTACGTTTTTCAACCATTTATGCTACAAATAGAACCTTCATATTTCACCCAGAAAAACTTTATGATACAGTAAAACAATACTGAAAATTTCATTAGGATCGGTTCAACAGATTTTTCAAAATAAATTTTGCAATCCAGCTTTCGCAAAAAAATTCATTTTTTAAAAATGCTACAGGACTGAAAATAAAGCAGATAGCAAGTTGAAATTTTTTTTGCCTATATAAGTGTACTATACCTTTTATTTGCAATTTGCAAAATTAAAATCGGTTAACTACCACGGCGTCAGGAATATTTTTAAATAAACATTAATTATTGGTGCTACGCGCAGGACAGCGGATAGTTTGCTCTGATTGGGCATTCCGATGACCTTTGATAATGATTGATACATTTTAATTTTTATTACATTTCGATATAAATAAATAAATTTGTTTATTGCAAAATGAAAACACATACTCTATCCTTCGAAATAGCACTTTTTATGCAAAAACTTTCTTTGTTCATATATTTTAACTTAGAGAATAAAAGTTTATTATTTTTAAACATATGCAATTGTTTAGAGAAACAAAATATAGAGTAAGAAAATAATATATTAGATAAAGATTGGAAGAAATTTTGGTGGAAATCAACTTGTGTGAATCGAACACCGCTGTCCTGCGCGTAGCACCAAAAATTAATGTTTATTTAAAAAATTTCCTGACGCCGTGGTAATTAATCGATTTTAATTTTGCAAATAGCGAATGAAACGTACAGTACACTTCTATAAGCAAAAAAAATTCAACTTGATACCTGCTTTATTTTCAGTCCTGGAACATTAAAAAAAATGATTTTTTTTGCGAAAGCTGGATTGCAAAATTTATTTTGCAAAATCCATTAAACTGATCTTAATTAAATTTACAGTGTTGTTTTACTATATCATAAAGTTTTTCTGGGTAAAATATGAAGGTCCTAAATGTAGCATAAATGGTTGAAAAAAGTAAAATGCGAATACTTATTTTTGTATGGTTTTTTTTAGCAATTATTGCTATTTTGCAACAAGGGTAACTATTTTTTAAATTTTTAACCAATTTTATGTTGTAGGAAATTTAATTATGCAACTTTCATGTCAGTACAACTTTTCTCAGAAATGAACAGTTTTAAAGTTATAATAAAAAAACCAATAAAAAAATCGAATTTTTCCTTCATATTTTGACATTTTGATTATTTAAACAATGTTCCGGACCATTTTAAGTGGGAGGATAACTCAAATATTATTATATGAGTTATTTTCAAGCAATTTTTGCAAAAAAATTTGAGTCACCTCTCAACGTCCATCTCAAAACAGATGGGCCCTGAACTATGAAGGCTTTGAAACGCTTTAAAACAAACTGGGACGTCAGCAGTTTTATCGTCAGTCGTTATTCTAACTCTAAAAAAATACGTTGCATCATGCAATCTTGATGTAGCTTCATCTCTGGCTCTTCTTTGCTTTACGGGCATTAACGTTATTAGGCCTGCCAAGAAAATATATTGTTCATCACGCACCATACGGCTAAAATTGTTTATAATGTTTGATCGGTTTTGTTGATCTACTGTTTTAAATTAAAACACTTAAGTCTCTTACGCTCGGTTTCATAATCAGTTAAAGTGGACTTTAAATTTTAAGTTGGTACGTTTATCAATGCAATTCATATGGACAAATGTCAACTTTAAAGTGAACTTTAGTTAATGTTCACTTTAAGTCTTTAAGTTGATTAAGGTTTGTTCCAACATAAACTTTTGGACGGTCCAGAAACCGTCACGAAACTACTTGTACCGTTTGTTGCATGTTCGTAATTGTATCGCCCAGTTATCGTCCCATGACGGTAATTTGGAAACCGATGTTGGAACGGTTACCTGATTGATAACTGATTTATCTATCAATATGTATATTGTTGTTGGTATATCCAATGATAAAAGCTAAAGACGTATGCCGTAGATATATTATTATGTCACACATGACAAAAGTTCAAAACAAATGACAATCAATGAAAAATCCTATTTCCCGATTACTGAAATGATCATCACGAAACCGCCACTAAAAGATCACAATTCTTGTTGGAACAGTGGGAAGGACGATCCGATGACGATCATATTTTTGTTAAAACGGATTTTGTTTACTGCGCAGGAGCGTTACCGTTTCGTAACGGTTCTCGGTCGTGTTGTTCGCATTGACAATCGTCACCTGTTTCATGGATCTGTTGTCTTAACCGCTTTATTACTTCATTTATTCGACTTGTATCATCTCTTTCACTATCCGTCATTTTCGAGCACAATAACACGCACTTTATTTAATGAAGACTAATCGAAAACTAAAACTAAACGTTTTTAGTAAACAAAATGCGGCGTGTACCTACTCTGTACTCCCTCGATGTCCCGACAAACACTGACATTCCACCTTTCTCGGATTTACGATTGAACTAACCATCAATTAAAGCGATTAGTTCGTTATGTAAAAAATACTGCTAATTTGGGAATTTCTTTTACAAAAACGGATTATTTTAATCTTGAAGGTTTTTCTGATGCTTCTTGGGGTGATGATACTGAAGATAGAAAATCCTATACTGGTTTTGTGTTTAAATTGGCTTCTGGACCAATTTCTTGGGAAAGCAGAAAGCAAAGAACTGTTGCTCTTTCATCTTCAGAAGCTGAGTATATCGCAGGATCAGATGCGTGTAAAGAAGCCTTATATTTGAATCGTTTACTTCATGAAATTTGTAAAGATTACAAAAAGAATGTCACTTTATTTGTCGATAATCAGAGTGCGATTAAAATTGCAGAGAATCCAATGTTCCTTGGTCGCACCAAGCATATTGATATCAGGTATCATTTCATTAGAGAAGTGGTAGCTTAAGGTACAGTTGAACTATTGTACAAGCCAACTGATGAAATGGCTGCCGATGTATTAACCAAGGGTTTGCCTAGAGTTAATCACGAAAAATGCATTTACGACATTGGCATGCAGGTCATCAGAGACTAAAGAATTTTTTTTGTTAACTTATTTGTTATATAATGGTACATGTATTTAATGTGTATGTAGTTAATTTTTTTGTTTAATTTATTAATGTTCTCACTTTACAGTTTAAGGGAGAGTGTTGAGAAAAGAAGATGCTACTTATATTTAAACTGTAAGGTTTAGTACTGTCTATGTACACTATGTCATTGTATTTGACAGTAGTTAATTAATTATTAATTATTAATTAATATTAATTTGTCATGTAGAAGTTTTTCATTAAAACTTAAAAAGCACCATTTATGATTTTATTCTAGATAGGTATTAAAATAAATTCCTAATAAAAACGAAATACTAGAATTAGATACCTGTTGAGCCATAAGATTTCCGAGGCATTCTGGAAGAGAACTTAGCTTATCGTCAGGTGGGGGTGTGACAAAGGGTCCATGTAGAAATTTATGTCTAACTTGAATTCTTAGCAACTGTGCATACTCGTTCTTTAATTTGCAGCATTCGAGATCTTCTTCTGACAATCCTGATAGTTTTCTACACCATTCTACGCATCTTACCCTGTCAAAGGGGTTATCTAACTGATGTGCGTGCGATGCTATATCTCTTATAGCATTTTTAAATTCTTCGGTGTCTTTGGCATCCATTAATTTTGTGTACAACTAACATGAAATAATAACTTAAATTTGATATTTGCCTTTCAATTTGACATTTGATATAAACTTTAAAATATTAGAACTAATTAAAATATTTGTTTTAAGCCTGTCCTGTACAACAGTGGTGCACTATATAATAGAGGTGGAAGATGGAACACAACAAATCACAGGCATTTCTAGTAAGTAACGTCACTCAACGGTACACACTGCATAGCATTGGCGGCTTTTCTTTATGTGCTGCTGAGCTGCAGAACTACCAAACAACCATAGCAAATCTTAATTATTAAAGAATAATTAATATAGTTTTATTTCAAATCTGCCATATTATCATATTAAACATCAACTGTTAATAATAATTCACCAACAACGATGATTAATATTATTTTTTTTACGTATTTACTCCTCTAGTGAAACCGTATAATTTTTTTACGTATTTGGTGCTCCAGTGAAGCAATCTTTTTACGTATTTGCTGCTCCAGTGAAGCCGCGTCGATAACAACCGAAACACTGGCAGCGGTAAAATGCATTTATTAGGCAAACGGCGATCTTAGCCGATGTGCTTCGGCAATCGGCTGATTAACGGCCTCGGAAATGTGTTTGCGAGCTGCAATTCACGACAGTTATTCGTAACCGTTGCATCTGTGCCGTGTTTAGAAATTCTTAGGTTACAATTTTGTTTAATTTGTTTTGTTCGAGCGTGTTTAAAACAATGGAGTTTCAATTTAAATTAGGTGTAAATAAATTTCAAAAACTTCACTATCAACAACAGTTGATTATAAAAGAACGTGGCCGTCCTATGCCTGATCTTAATATTGAAGTGTCCGGTAAAAGCCGTGGAAAAACATATACGCGTAAATTTAATAAAGACATGTATCTACGAAATCAGTGGATTTGTGGATGTTCCGAAAAAAATGCTTTTTTCTGTTTTCCGTGTGCATTATTCGGCGCAGATAAAGAGGAAAAATTGTGGCGCGAGACAGGAGTGCGGGATCTAGTGCATTTAAGTGAAAAAATAAAGAAGCATGAAAACACGCAAACTCATATGAACAATGAAATGCGATTTGCATTATTTGGGAAACTTAATATACAGGCCCAACTTGACTCTGCTTATTGGATAAATATACAAAAACACAATGAAGAGGTGACGAAAAACAGGTATGTTTTGTCAAAAATAATTGACTGTATAAAATTCTGTGGGGCTTTTGAGCTCGCCTTACGAGGACACGATGAATCTGAAACATCAGATAACCCTGGAATTTTTCGTGGTTTAGTGAATTTTTCTGCTGAACTTGATAAAACACTTAGTGAACACCTTACAAATGCGACAATTTTCAAAGGTACCTCAAAAACAATACAAAATGATATTTTGGATTGCATGCTAGAAGTATACGCTGAGGAGATTTTAAACGAAATCAATGAAGCCCCATTTTTAGCAGTGATAGCTGATGAGACAACGGATGTTTCTATGAAATTTCAAATGGTCATTGTTTTTCGTTATGTAAAAAACGGTGCTCCAGTTGAAAGGTTTTGGACTTTTTTGCTTCCAGAAAAACATGATGCTGAAACCTTAGCTAACACAATTTTGAATGTTTTAGACCCAATATTAAAGAATAACAAAAATAAGCTCATTGCACAAAGTTATGACGGAGCAGCTGTTATGAGTGGGATACATGGCGGAGTGCAAACAATAATTAAGAGAAAATATGAAACTGCTCATTTTGTGCACTGTTACGCCCATCAATTGAATCTAATAATGTCAAGAGCATGTTCTATTAATTCCCAAGTACGCGTATTTTTTGGAGATTTACATGATATACCTGGATTTTTTAGTCATTCACCTCAAAGAATAGCTGTCTTAAATCAAATAGTTGGAAAAAATATTCCTCGTTCAATCCCTACACGCTGGAATTTCAATATTCGTACAGTAAATGTCGTTTACGAATATAGAGACTTTATTATTGAGTGTATGGAGCAACTAGAAGAAGAGTCAAATGCTATTACTTCCAAGGAAGCAAGAGGACTTAGACGTATTCTGGAAGATCAAAATTTTACTTTCTGGCTGACTGTTTTTCATTATATTATGCCACATGTTGACGTTTTGTACAATAATCTTCAAAAAAAGAACATGGACCCAACCGAAGCACAGAAAGCTATACATGTTTTTGAGCAAAGTATTAACAATGTCCGAAATAAAATAGACCCTATCATACATCAAGCTTCAAATTTAAATGCGGCGCCTAGTGTCCAAAAAAGGAAACGCCCAAATAACAGCCAACAGGATCACTGTATTGCCTGTCTAGAAGTTTGTGATGTTATTATAAACAATGCAAAAGAACGGTTTGCATATACAAATCATCTAGTTGCCGCAACACTTTTATCTTCAGAACATTTCGAAAAATATAATAATAAGTTTCCTGAAAATGAATTGGATTTAACTTGTACAGCTTATAACTTCTTTGATAAAAACCGTTTGCGAACAGAACTGTCAGTTTTGTATTCCAATATCGAGTGTAGAACATTAAAAGGTGCAGTGCCTTTACTAAAATTTATAATTTCTAATAATTTAGAGGACACATTAACAGAAACCAAAAAGTTGATACAAATTCTGGTGACTACGCCAATGACCACAGCAGAAGCTGAACGTAGTTTTTCAACTTTAAAACGGATCAAAACATTTTTAAGAAATTCAATGCGCGAAGACAGATTAACAGCCCTTTCCACACTCTCGATAGAAAAAAAGTTCATCGCTTCAATACCGAACTTTAACGATAAAGTAATCGAAAAGTTTGCGACAAAAAAGGACCGGCGTATTAATTTCCAATTTAGAAAAATGCAATAAATGTAAGTTAATCAGATTTTTATAGCATGTCGTTATTAGTTACTATTAATTAGTATTAAAGCTAATTTTATTGTTTTTGTTTTCGTATGTTATTCTATTTCTATTATTTTATATTGGCCGTGGTTCATGCAGCACACCCTATAGCAGATGTCACGAGCCGCCACTGCTGCATAGGGCTTTTCATCGATTGTCATTTGTTTCGAGCTTCTGTCATGTGTCACATAATATTAATATATCTACGTCATACGTCTTTGGTTTGTAGCATTGGCAATACCAATAACGTATGACGTAGATATATTAATATTATGTGACACATGACAGAAGCTCGAAACAAATGACTGAATGAAAAGCCCTATTATGTGATGAGCGCGCGCTAAGTAATAAGTAAAATAACGTAAAGATGGAAAACATAATACTCTGCGAAACAAAAAGAGATAAAACTAGTGGAGGTGGAAATTATCGTTATAAACGATAAATTAACATTACATGGCATCCTCGTAGCCTATGACCTGCTAGACAAAGTTTGCAAGAAATACTCTAAAGTTGACATACACCATTTTTTTGTTCATTTCAGAAACACCTTCTAAAAACGTGTTTTTTTTGTTGAAAAATGAACATATTCACCGGCAAATAACTCCTGAGTGAAAAAACGTTAGAGAACCAAATAAGTTGCTTAGAAACTAGTCATTTTTTCCACTTCTGGACTTTGAACGAAAATTCTTTCACCCCTGGGAAGCAGCCCCCTAGCTTTTCGGGTGCCTTAAATTATATATGGTTATCCAAAGTATACAAAATATAATGTGCAACATCCCCCCCCCCAGCAATTTTTATATGGGCTGAAACTCACCTCAAGGGCAAAAGCACTCATCGGCACACAATTTTTTTTTACATGTTGGCTGTGTGTATTGTGTATGCCAAATTTCACGTCAGTCCAAGCGGTTCTTTAAATATTGGAGCAAAAACCGTAAAGACTATTTTCCCAATCGCGCCTAAGCAGTATTTTTAACGCTGTGTCTAGGTACACGCTAACGTGTACGCAAATAAAAAAGTTAGGTACACGCTTAAACGTCATCAAGTCAGTGACGTCATTATTTAGCGTGTACTATGACTGAGGTTTTTGGTACACGCTAATTTGAGCCGCATGTATGCTGTGGTATTAAGTATCTGAAAGTATCGCGAGTGTCAGAGTGTGGTTAGAATTTGTTTAATCGCGTTATGTTTACAATTTAATACTGATTTGTAAAGAGTTTCCTTATTTTTACTTTGTTTAGTATTTTTTAAAATTAACTATGGAGTGTGGACAATTATTTAGTTCTTTTAATGAGTTTAACAACATTCTAAAACAGTATGAAAAAGATAAGAGACAAAAATTTGTGCTTAAGGATAGCAGAAATAATAAGATAAAACATACGGGGCGATTGATTAGTGTGATAAAGCTCAGTAGATCCGCTATAGTAATAGATAGCAATAAAAGTTAGTAACAAAAATTTTAGCAATTTGAGCTTCATATTACAAAATTACTAAAATTAGTTAGAATATTATAGGGCGTTCTATAATATAGTGGCCGACCAAACTTATGTTTTTTAAATGGAACACTCTATATTTTATTTTATGTTCGAAATCGTCTTAACTTCCATATCACAAAAATAAAAAGGTTTATTATGTTATACAGGGTATTTACAAAGTTATATCCAATTTTCTATGAAAATCCTAACAAGTTCAACTCCCTGTATAAATAAAAATAAACACCACAGCAAAAATAAACACCAATATAAACTGGTACAATTAACTTACGTATAAAAAATATTTTAGCAGTATTTTGTATATATCATGTTAACTAATATTTATTTTGCTAACCTGAATATATACTTTTAAATACATATTGTTTTATTACAATTAAATTTGAAACATCTGAAATATAAAGTCACTGCGCACGCTAAATAATGACGTCACTGGCTTGATGAATTGGCGTGTACCTAACTTTTTTATTTGCGTACACGTTAGCGTGTACCTAGACACAGCGTATTTTTAACTTCAAAAAGTACAAGTACGTCTCTGTTACGTGCATAGACATATTATACATGTCTATGGTTTGGTCACAGGATTTCATGATTTGACATTTCGAATTATTATGCATAACCTCACTTCCTTGAATATGAAATTTTTAAATATGTAAATAGAAGTTATCAATTATCATGTATTTTTTTAAATACGTGTGGCTTCTATTGTAACTACTCAAATGGGAATGAGATGTGAAAATATTATCAGTGAAATCATACATGCATTAAAACTAAATTAAGCCAAGGTCATGATCAACTAATCTTTTTTCCATTATTATTAAAAAGTGCCATCATTCTCACATTTATATTGAATTTTATGCACAAACATGTCCCTAAGTTCAACCTCCCAAATTTTATGTAAAGGTAAGTCCACATTTTTTATTGTAATTTTATATGATCCAGCATTGGAAGACAAAATGTACTGCACTGCTGCCTTTCTAGTCATCTCGCAAGCATTTGATAAAGTCTGGCACACAGACCTTCTATACAAATTAACAAAAATGCTTCCTCTCACTCACTCCCTAATTTTAAAATCCTACCTCCATAACCATTACTTTTTTGTACAACATAGAGATGAGCGCACGTCACTATTTCCAGTTGGATCCGGAGTCCCACAGAGCAGTGGGGGCCAGTGTTATACCTATTGTACACAGCGGACTTACCAACAAACTTTCAAACCACGACAGCTACATATGCAGATGACACAGCAGTGATGTCAGTACATCAGGACCCACGGACAGCTTCTCAACTTCTGTTTTTGACCCCCATCTGTGTTATGTAATACTTGAACGGTCCCTTGGTTACAAGTCACCAGTGTTGCCAATCAGCGGATAATTATCCGATTTGCGTACCTTTTTGAGAGTTGTCGTACCTTCTGCGTACCTTTAAATAAATCGGATATTTGCGGATATTTTTCAGTGTATCTACTATCATCGACTAAAACTTTCTCATCCATATATTCCCAGCACCAACAACACATTAATTTTGTTTGCTTCCACCAAAATTTTTATAAATAGCCTATACTGGATGAATGTTAGTGACATCCGATACTTTTCATCTTTTGACAAAAGGGACATGTGCCGATTCTTTTGTTTAGAATTTAAATGCACAAGTGCATCCACTTAAGGCGTACTAATCCAATTCAAATTTCAAAATCTGTCTGCCCTCGGATGTTATTTATGAGTTTTTCGATTTTAGTCTGTAAACTTATGAAAGCTAATTCACGCACGATTTAGTTTTATTTTCATTGTATGTAGTGCAGTGCTTAAGTAAACGTCTCGTCTGTTGAAATAAGTTTTGGTTTGTGAAAATACTTTTTTATAATGGATAAATGGTTAATAAAAAGTGTTAAGGTGGGTAAAAAAGTTTACTAACGTGTGGATATTGAAATATAATAATGAATTTGTTTTAGACCAAATCAAATAATGAAAAAAATATTGCTGAAAAGCAGCCGTCAACTTCACGTCATGCTTCTGAACAACAGGTAATTAGTAAAATAATTAAGACTTCACTATATAATATACGGATGTTTTATTACTAATTGGACATGTTTTAACTATATTATAATGATGAGCTTATACAGTGCGAAGCACTTATGGAATAAAATTATTTGTGTCCTTGTTTTAAAGAATTATAAAAAGCGCTGGGACCCGTCGATTTTAATATATAAATGTGCACTTTTTAAATATAAATTTAAATCTACAGGGTGATTGACGCAAGCCTGGCAGAGCCCATATGTTTTATTTTTATTGGAACACCCTATATATTTTTATATTTTTAAAAGCTGCTTAACAACCAATTTTAACGAAATATAATTAACAATAATACAGGGTGAAATTTTGAAATTAGAAAGTATGGAAAATACTTATGGAATAAAATTGTTTGTGTACTTATTTTAGAAAATTATTTAAAAATGCTGTGGCCCGTTAACTTTTAAATTCAAATGGGCGCTTTATAAACATAGATTTAAACATACAGGGTGCGTCACGAAAGTCTAGTATAGTCCATGATCTTTAGTTTTAATGAATCATTCAGTATATTTTTGTGTAATTAGAAGCTACATAGTAACATCAACTCAAAAAAGTGTATTATGTAGGTTCTATTTTGAATAATACAAGGTGAATTTTGCAATTTTTTAAAAAGTTCGGCAAGACATTAAATACAAAACCCAATATATATTAGTAGTTTCTAAATAAAGTAGTTTCTAAGAACATCAAATTTCTAAAAAAATACAGGGTGTTTCACTAAAATGGACAAGATAATGGACTATGCTAGACTTGCGTGAATCACCCTGTATATTCAAATTTATATTTAAACAGTGCATATTTAAATTTTAAAGTTGGGGTAGGTATCCTAGGGTATTTATAATTTTTTTAAATAAGGACACAAACTACATTATTTCATAAGTGGTTCCATACATTATAATTTCAAAAATATCACCCTGTATTATTAATAATCATCATACATTATATAATTCATTGAAATCAGGTTGCTAAGCAGTTTTTAAAAATATACAGGATGTTCCATGAAAATAAAGTTTATGGACTATGCTAGGCTTGCGTGAATCACCTTGTACATTTAAATTTGTGTTTAAAAAGCGCACAATTACATCTAAAAATCGACTGGTCTCGGCGATTTTAAAAATTTTTCTAAAAAGGGCAAAAATAATTTTATTCCATAAGTGCCTTCCTCCCTATATATTTAACTCAACTAAATAAAAGTACGACAGTCAATGTAGATCGAAAACTTACGTTGTTTCGGAAAAAATCAAAAAACTTATATTTTTCTAAAATATATGTTAATTTTTGTTAATTTAAGTTAACTAATTGTTTAAAAACGACAAAAGCTGTTTTGTAGAAACGATTTTAACAATATCGGTGAATTAATATTTCTACCTTGATCAAAAATGTTTTTATTTTGTTTTTAATTATGCTGAATCCGATTCTGACGCAACAAATGGAAGATTAAAAAAGCTCAATATAACAAAATATAACAATCAACCATCATAATATATCAAATTGTATCAATGTTATACGAGATATGTTAAAAAATATGAATTTCGCTCAAAAGTAAAGTAGGTACTTTTCTAGTTCACAATATTTCAAGCAGAATGATATAATTATTGTATATTAAAACATAGTTCTTATTTAAGAACAACTAAAAATTATAGCATTATAACAATTTTCGATATTGTGAAATATTAAGGTACTTTATTCTTGAACAAAATTCATATTTTTGACGTACCTTGTAGAAAATTGATAATATTGGAAATCTGATGGTTGCATCTTAGATTTTATACCTTACAGAGTATTGTATGAAGAATAACATTTTTTCATAAAATTGATAACAAAAAAGTTTCCGATAGGTTCCAATCCAAGTTACGCAGACAGAGGTACTGTATCAGAGCTAAAAATTTTTTTTTGACATTTATTATATTTACGCTTGTGATTAAATGTATTTTGGGTAAAAACGTTCTGATGACTTTGTATAACATTTTTTTAACTGATATTTTTCGGTGGTTTCATTACATTTTTTATCTTTCTTAATTTTCTCAAAAAAGAAGTTGTTTATTTTATTTTTAAAGTAAAATAATTTAGTGCATTTTAAAAATTACATTGGATAAGCTTTAAAAAACACCTATAAAATTGTAATATATCCGTTTACACTTAGTAATATCCCAGTGGTATTTATTCTGTAAAACTACAAAGTATTCCAAATTACATTTCTTAAGACGTCGTAATGTTTCATTTAGTACGATGTTTGAAAAGTATGTTGTGCAAATTTAAGAGTTTTATAGGTAAAATCGTAATAGTACCATATATTTCTAAATCAATTTTTAAACAAAACTCTTGTAAGTCCCACTTTCCGCCCACATTGTACTTATGCCAATGTTTGTGAGAGGGATGACTTAGCGTTATAAATAAAAAGTTATAGAAGCTGTAGATTTAATTTTCGAAAAATCTTTATATAAGTTTTTTTTTGTGTAAAATTTTCTAATTTTTCAATGGTCAAGTCAGTTTTTTCCAAAATTTATATTTTCGTAGGTATTTAAAAAACAACTAATTTCGCAGGTAATTTGTTTAATGAAAAATTAAGCACCCACTTTTGAAATAGAACTTTTTAATATGTTGTTTATTATACATTTCTTAATGAATCTATAAAAAGTTCTATCTTGTCTAATTTTTTCCGTAAGTAAAAACTCCTATGACTCCACTAACGGTGGAGTTTATCGGAAAAATAAAGTGGGACACATTTTTTAAGGTAAAATTAGATATTTATGTAGTTTCAGAATTTTTCTATTGTTGACTGGGTCCGGGGTAGTATTAACCATATAAGTGTTGATTAAATTTAATTAAAATTAAATAAATCTGAATAAAATTAAACAAAATTAAATAAAATCAAATAAAAAATATATAATTAAAGAAAATTAAATAAAATCATTAAAATTAAATAAAATTTACATAGAATTATATAAAATGAAGTAAAATTAAATAAATTTCAATAAAATTAAATATTAAAATCAATTTTAAATGTTAAATCTTCATAATGTATTAAGCTAAGGATTATTTAGTTAAAATATGTCCAATTGTCCAATTATTGATCAAACACCCAGTATATCGAGAAATTATTTTAGCCTGAATCTAGTAATCAGCAAAATGTTACTGAAGAGCAGCCATCTACTTCTCATACTCCTAAGGGAGGAGTAATTATTAGTCAAAATGTTGACGTTGGCCGTGTTAGTAAAAAGATTAACACTTCTCAGAGTAATATTATTGTTGACACTAATGATGCCGAGCCCAATGATGCCGAGCCCAATGATGCCGAGTCCGCACCAATTGTTGACAAATTTCTATTGAGTTTGAAAAGGAAAGCTGATTTTGTAGATACACCTTCAAAAAGAATATGCAAGTTTATTCCAGCGTGGCTAACCGATAACGAGTTTCGCGGGTGGCTTAATAAATCAAATAAGCCAGATGATAAACACGGCAATGAATACGCATTTTGTAAAGTTTGTAAATCAAATTTGGTGGCTCATAAGGCTGTGTTACTTAGACATATGAGAACGGAAAAACACAAAGAGAATTTTAGTGCGGTATCCAGTAATATAAAAATAAAGGACATGTGTGTAAAACAAACCTGTGAAAATAATTTAGTTAAAAGAGCAGAACTAAAATTATGTAGTCTTTTGGCTACAAAGGACTTACCGTTCTTATTAATGGACACTGTATGTCCACTACTTAAAGATATTTTTCCAGATTCTAAGATAGCTCAACAATTAACCGTTAAAAGGACTAAAGCAACTCAAATAGTCGTTGAATGTTTGGGTGACAATTTTCTGAAAGAATTATATGAAAAGTTAAGAGTACCTGGAATGTTTTTTTCATTGATTATGGATGAAACTACAGATATATCGGTAAAAAAACAGTGTGCATTTACTGCAATATTTTTTGATGAAAATTCCAACTCATTACAAACAACATTTTTTGACATTTTAGAAAATACTGGGGGCACTGCAGTTGAATTATATTCAACTTTAAAAGACATAATATTTTCCAAAGGTATTCCTATATCTAATTTTGTTGGATTTTCGTCGGACACACCTAATGTAATGGTAGGGCCACACAATTCAGTTTTTTCCCATCTAAAACAAGAATTTCCTGATATAGTTTGTGTTAAATGCTCTTGTCACATGGCACATTTAGCAACTTCAAAGGCATGCTTGAAACTTCCCAAGCACATTGAGGACTTACTAAGAAATATAGGAAGCCATTTCAATAGAAGTGCTTGTCGAAGAGCCAAATTTCGGGAATTTCAGGAATTTTTTAAGGTTGACATTCACAAAATTCTATCACCTGCTAAGACCAGGTGGCTTTCACTAAAAGCAGTTGTGGACAGGGTTCTAGAGCAGTACGAACCATTACGTGCATATTTCAAGGAGAGTGTTTCTGAAGATCCTTCACATGTAACGGAAACTATGTTGGAAACTCTTAATCACCCTCTTACTGAAGTGTATTTAAAGTTTATGTCTTATGTTCTAGAGCTCATGACGGATTTCAATATTTTATTCCAATCCGAAAAACCACTTTTATATAGGGTTAAGCCCGAAACTGAAAATTTATTGAAGATTTTATGTTCCAATTATATGAATATTGTTCATATAAAAAAATGTGCAGAAATCCTGAAAATTGTTCACGACAATCCAGACAATTTTCTTCCATTAGAGCAAATTTATATAGGAATTTCTGCTTTCGACAGTTTGCAACATTTGCGATCGGATAAAGACACAAATTTAGAACAAGCAGACTTTGATAATTTTTTTAAATCAATATTATCCTTTTATATTGAACTAGTTGCTAATATCAAAGATCGGTTTAAATTTGAGGACCGGGTTTTTACTACCTTAGAGCTGTTAGATCCGAAGGTGGCCCAATCATTCCAAACAAAATCTTTAAAAAACATATTAGATAGGTTTCCAGTTCTAAATAACTTTGTCAATGCACAATCTTTGGATAACGAGTGGAGAAAACATGCACTCTTAGATTTTGATAGTTTAGACATTAATTCCAATACCGAGTGTGATATATACTGGTCTCAGATTTTTAAATTAAAAAATGAAGCCAACATATCTTTGTTTCCAAATTTAAAAAAAGTATTTTCATTGTTATTCGTTCTACCATTTTCAAACGCTGCGGTAGAAAGGGTTTTTAGTAATTTATTCAATATAAAAACAGATAAGAGAAATCTTTTAGATACATCTACAATTAGGGCTTTATTGGCGACAAAAGATGGTATCGGTAATACAGGCTGTGTAAAATTTACACCTTCAAAAAAAATGTTAGGATGTAACATATGGCAAAATAGTAAATGAGAATTTTGTACTTTATTAAATTATGTTTTTTGTATGTGTTGGATTACGTACTTACATGTTTAGGTTTTTAATGTTTTAATGTCCCACTGGCATATTATTTGATAAATAATGAAATGATTTAAAAGTCAGTTAAATATGATATATTTCTGTTATTAGTTAGTAACAACCAAAAAAGTTAAGTTTTCCATAAAGTGGGGGACTTTTTATTTTTTACTTTAATTTTCCATTTCCAACAATTGTTTTTTCCGATTATAGTGCTAGCTGACAACTCTGCCATGTAAGGTCATACCTACAAATTTTCCAACCAATATGGTTGATGTCATGTAATGCCAGGGGTTAATCTGGAAATATTTTTAACATCCTTTAAAATCGCATAATATAATGTAACCTTAACTGTTTAAAAACAACTCAAGGGTTTTTACCCGTATATTTTTGTGGCTTAAAGCATGTTAATCTGTGAATACACTGATGATGGAATATTGATTCCGAAAACGTTTTGTTGTGATATACCCCTTTTTAGGGATTTTAAATATACCTCTGATTTTTTAATCAACTTAAATTCCCCAAACCTAAACTAATTACCTACACAGAAATCAGTTAAAAAATTAATGCACTGCCTTAATTGTAGTTATAGTAGTTATATATATATTTTTAAACAATTTTGAATAAAAATTCTAGGAGAGTTGTTCACGGATTTCCACCATACTTCATTCGACGTATCTTGATGAGATTGCTAAATCCTTATTGGTTAATTGATGTTTATTAAGAATAAAATTGTAAAATAAAACAATTAATAATTTAATAAATAATAAATAATTTAATTTCTATTCGATAGATAATTAAGAATAATATCACCTGTCTTACAGGTTATATATGTGTCTACACTTTAACCACAGATGTACACAAAATATATGTATAACGTTACTCAGAATAAGGTAATCATTTGTAGAATACCAAATGTAAAGTTCAAAAGATTTTCCAGATTTCTCGGACATGAGATGTAGTTAAATCGGTTCTTTTTTTGTAAAGTTCTATCAAATCTAATATCTTAAACAAAACCATTTCATCAAAACATGTTATACCTAATTATATTTATGATTTTTTTGAGGAATGTAATGGTATGTACTATGCATAAAAGAACTTTCCGGCACAGAAACGTCACTTTTCTGCACACTACTGTCAGTTATTCTGTGAGAAAATGTTAAGTTTGTTTACATAAAATTGTGCAGAAAAATGCATTTGGAATATTGGTTGTAGAAAAATCTACTTACTTGAAACTAGTAATATCTAGATATCTACTAATTAACTCAAAAATCCTTCAAATTTTTTGCCTATAACAATTATATAGTCGGGCATTAACGTTGAACGCACCACGTGTATTATGGATAATAACTTTGATACCTTAATAACTACAAGACTGTCAAATACATTTCTATTGTTTTAGTTGTAATAAATCTTTAGTTGTTAAAAGAGCGTAAGCGCAAAATTTCGGACCAATAATCTTTAAACGTATTCATTTTTTTAGAATCCTGAGAAAACTAATAAGTATTTTTGAAAAATTTGAACGCAGAATTAAAGATTACATTATTACCGAGGGCTTAGAGTCCCTTAGAATAAACAAAATGTTTCTTTTGAATGAGATATTTGAAATTAAAAATCACACTCAATATTCTCTTTTCCTTTTACCCATGTAACATATTAGAATAAAAATTATAGAAGTCTTCAGGGACTTTAGGCCCTCGGTAATAATGTAATCTTTCATTCTGCGTTTAAATTTTTAAATAATACTTATTAGCTTTCTCAGGACTCGAAAAAAATAATGCATTTTAAAAGCATTGACCAGAAATTTTGCGCCTATGCTATTAATGTAGCTGTAGTTTATTTTGTATTGATTTATTTATTATTTATTTTTCCAGTACCTAGTTTTAGGTAGTTATTACGTTTTAATAAAATAATATTTAAAAGTGTTTTTTTTTAATTAAATAATTATAATAAATTAATATAACGATCCAAATAATGAAATATTTAGATTTATTTATTAATTTAGAATTTAACACTTACGATAATGCAAAGTACGAATAATATAATAATAGTAAGTAAATAATATTTACATACATGAATTAGGTAATAATCAGCTAGGATACGAGATTTTCATCTATAAACGAAAATTTTTAAACGGTGAAATAGAGAATTCAGTAGATTAAAGGGCCGGTTGTTCGAACGCTAATCAGAAATGGAATCAACTGATCATTATCAAATATTTAATTACTGTCAATGTCAACTTTGATTGGGTTGCTGAAAACATAATTGATTACAATTATGAGATTAATTGATTAATCAATCAATTATGTTAATAATTGTTACGTTAATTGATAATTAATAATTAATTAATATATTAATTATGTTAATTATCATAATGATAACTGATTGGCGTACGAACAACGGATTTTGTTATTTGATGGTTGTTAAGGCTACTAAAAGAATAACATTGGCAACATTGATTTTAATAACAGAATAATTTTTGACCTTGTGTACCTTTTCGTGACAAATCGGATGTTTTTCGAGCGATCATCGGATAATCTAGAGAAATGCGATTGGCAACACTGCAAGTCACCCTTTTCAATGAAAAATAAAGTACTTGTCTACAAAGCCATTTTGAAGCCAATATGGTTATGGGATCCAACTTTTGAGTACTGCATCAAACTCCAATATCTAAATCTTGGAGAGGTTCTTCGCATAATCACAAATGCCCCATGGTATGTTGCAAATAATAATATTAGACGTGACCTAGAAATTGCACCAGTAAAAGAAGAAATTACTAACTTCGCACAGAAATACGAAGACAGACTGACACAACATCCAAATGTACTAGCCAGAAACCTGTGAGACAACCAGTCAGATGAAGACTTTAACGAAATACACCTAGTGATTTACCATTGCGATTTTAGTTATATTATGTGCTGTAATTCCCAGAGACAAACAATTTTATAGCTATGTAAAATATTTGTACTTAAAGAAAATGATTATAGAATACCACCCACATTAGTGGTCACAACATTTACTCATTGTAACTTGTTTTACAGATTGTAAATAAATTGGGAGGTTATAAAAAAAATTTATATGGCAGTTTATATTTTTTAATTTTCAGGAACAACTGCCATAATTTCAAGATGTTTTAGTTTACATAAACTTCCAGAAACTCATAAGTTACTTCAAAAGACTTGTAGGGACTTTGCAGAAAAGGAACTTAAGCCCATAGCTGCTCTATTAGATAGAGAGCATAAATTTCCAGAACAGCAAGTAAGACATATTATACACTAAGGTTTGCTTATTAATAAGTTCTTCTTTTTTCTGTCAAATTAAATGAACTTACCGTTAATACTTTCAGGTAGTTTATGCATTACATATCGATAGGGTTATTCGAAAAGGGACCAAGCGCCTATTTAGTAGTTCGGAGAAAATTACGTCAGAAGTTTAGTTTAAAGTATAAATTGTTGTTGTTGGCGCTTGGTGTTCTTGTTAATAGATGTCGTTGGAGTCGTTCTGGGGCTTAGATATTTTTAGAATATTCAATATACAGTAGAACCCCGTAAATCCGAACCCCGCAAATCTGAACCCCGCTAATCTGAATGTTCGGCAAATCCAAACTGACGAAAAGTGAAAAACAATTAAGAAAATCAAGACAAAATCTTAAAAACATGTTTATTATACAGAGTAAGGCCAGAAAATTGAACAATGTAGGATTAATTGGACTTTTAAAATGTCTTAAATAAATATGTACTTTATGCGTAGTGCTTATAAAGGTTAAACATCAACTTACGTCGGTTCTCTAGTAGTCAATTTATGTCCAAAAATATTGCCCACACTCTTAAGAGAACGTCTGAAGCCTAAGGCGCATTCTTAAAGAAGTCGGTCACAGTATTATTTGGACGATGTATATTTTTCAAATTTTCATTCTGTAATGCGATTTGGAATAATTTTCTGGGGGGAAGTAGTAATGCTGAACAGGTTTTCATATTACAAACAAGAGCAATCAGAACTCTACTTAACTTGAAATACAGTGAATGCAATGAATGCTTACTTTTCATTGTTAAAAATAGACATAAATTCTTGAAACACATAAGAAACCATAATACTAATACACGAAACAATCTCATAAACTATAATATACCAATACATAGACTAACAACATCTGAGAAAACCACAGAATATGCTTATTAAATTCTTTAATAAACTGCATTACAGCATCAAAATAGAAACTGACATAAATAAATGTAGAAAGTCTGTTCAACAGTTGCTCATACACGTAGAACCGTACAAAGTGGAAGAATACCTTCAAGCTGACCTGTAGGGAGACTGAGGGCTCTTATCTGAATCTAAATGTCACTGTTATTATTATATTTTAATATTACTTTTATGTTAAGTGTAGGTTGTTTCAGCATCCCTTATAAATCGTAATTGACACGATTCTCTCTATTGACAATTTATATTTGTAACTTGCGAATCCTGAGAATAAAGCTTTTTTCTATTCTATTTCTATTTCTTCTGATGTATGGAGGTGTAGCGATTTGACGCAGCGATGTTAAACCATTTACTAACATTACATCGATCGGTAACGCAGCAGAGTTCTGCTCCACGTAACGTAGAGCCACATCCAGAGCTTTAGTGGCATCTGCGTTTGTCACTCGATCTGGCAGGGAAACTTCTTCCTCGCTTTCTTCATCTTCGTTGCCTTAAAGTTGAACCAAGTCTACAATGTCTTCATCCGTAAATTCTTGGTGCCCATTGTCGTCAGCTTTAATCCATTCCGTAATTGCAATTTCTTCTTCGTTTTCACATCCTGGAAGTTGTTTTACGACTTCTAAGAGGTCCTCTTGTAAAGGAGCTTGGAAAAATGAACCTTCTTTAAATTGCTTATCTGGCCACCACTTATTCCACGATTTTCTAATTAAAGTATCAGGTCAGTTGTCCTGTCAGCCGCCCAATAAATGACATCTTTTACACTGATTTTTTTTCAAGTTGTCAGTAACGAAAGTTTCCTCGCCATCTAATAGTACCAAATTTTTTGTATAGTACAGTTTTATAAACTGCAGAACACCCTGGTCCATGGGTTGCACTAACGGGGTCACATTTTGTGGTAGGAAATAGCTTTAATTTCATAACATATAAGCTCCGTTACTTCAGGGTGTGAAGTAGCATTGTCTAAGAAAAGTAGGGCTCTTTTGGGAAGCCCCCTTTCCTTATTAAATATAGAAACGGATGGTTCAACTTGTTTTTCAAATCATTCCTTAAAAAGTGCAATATTCATCCATGTCATGTCATTCAAAGCTCGTGGTTTTTTAGATTTGCCAATGACCGTTAACAGTGACATCAATCTCAGATGGGTGGAAGAGGGAAATAGTGAGACAGGTGCAGAGACTCAAAATCAATGACTGCGAAAGCTTTGAATTAAAGTTAAATTAACGTAAGTAATTAATTAAAATTAACTTTCGGATAATCTGAACAGGCTGTCCCCCCAATTAGTTCGGATTTGCGGGGTTCTACTGTACTCCAGTAGAAATCGGTTGGTGGTAATTTCTTAATATTCTCGAATTTGTCGCTTGGTTCCTTTTCGAATAACTCTATCCATATATGCTGATTAACACGTTAAGGCCCAGCATGAATTTTTTTTTGTGATTTTTGGACCAGCAATTAATTTTAATACAGCTGTGAGAGACACGGTAAGGTCAAGCGGTACGCCAACATCACAGCACAGTGAGACAGTTGCTGTTTCATGCGGGGCTTAACGTGTTAATAATGTAAGGATTGTACTTTTATTCTAGAATAAGCTGAAGAATGATACCACCCCTATACTTTCCCTAATATCAATACTCAGTCTTACTTTTATCATTTTTTAAGTATTATCATTTCTGCCACATGCATTTGTTAATCTATTTTTTAACTGCCCAACATTCATTTCTATACATCGTAGCTGGTCTTATGGTTGTTTTAGAGAATTTTCTTTTCTGCTTCATTTGAATTCTGTCACACAACACACAAGTTGCTTTCTTTCACTTCATCAACCCAATCCCAATTTTACTTCGTGCATCTCCATATATATCCCCATTACCCTTTAATACCGATCACTTATTATGCTAACCTACTTAAAATTATTACTTTTCACAATAATTTCAACATCTAAATATATCATTTTATTTATAGGAGCTCCATCTTTAAATGCACATTTCAAAAACTCTGCGTTTGCAGTTTTTCTTCTAAATCTCTCCCTATTTCCTAAAACTACATCTTCAGCATCCATTAAGCTCCAGGGAATGTTACCCTGTACTTTCACTGTTATTTGTGATTCATAGCTAATCCTTTAGCTTTTTTGTAAAAACTTTTCGTTTTTGAGTTATTTATGAAAATGCATTTTTTTCATGAAAAATCAAAATGTTTGATTGTTAATAATTTTTAATAATAAAAAAATATTGATTTATTTCAATAATTTTATATGACAAATTTGGCTTAGAATTGGTCACTCTGTAGATTTTTAATAAAATAATTTTCACCCCCGAGAAGGGGTGGCAGCTTAAGTTTCATGTCACTTTTGTTTCTTGAGGTATCCTCTAACTACTCACCAATTTTTATGTAAATCGATGGAGGTTCAACGAAATTGAAGATGAAAACCTTCAGTGACTGTACTAAACATAATAAAAAATAAAGCAACAAAATATATTGCTATAGTTATGTCTACTTCATTATAAATAGTATTCTGAAAGAACTCATTATGCTCCTGGCAGCCAACTTTTGTTGACTGTTTCACACTTAAAAATGTGGCAAAATCCCAGTTGTTAAATTGTTTAATATCTGGCATGTGTGAATATACTAGTGGCAGGATATACAGTTCATGATTCTTTACCCGTGCGTTATCATTTAAAGCATACGAAATAAGTCGGAAATCTATTCCACGCAACAGCAAGTGACAAAAGTGGGTACTGCTCCGATCACGGATTATATTATAAAATTTCACATTATTAAATAAATAGAAGTTAAAATTTTGGTGCAGAATTACAACTACATTTGAAGTAGCTTAATAAATTCTTTTAATATCATTAGTGATAATAAATATTTGTTATATAGTCCTGTCGCCAGGGAGGTGCAACGGCCTCCTTTATTCAGATGGACACCCAAGTTTTTTTATGTATTTTGACCCGTAGAATACGAATTTTTTGGGTAACAGTTGATCCGGATGTCGATAAGATTGTTATAAACAAAGAACTTGAGGAATTACATAACAGCGATTTCTCGGAAAACAAACGGAAAACAAAACATTTTTTTTGTATTTTTTGGGTCATCCTAAGCAAACAATGTTCTGACAAGTTTTTTCGTAGGATGCATAGTTTTCGAGATAAACCCAGTTGAACTTTAAAAAAATCGAAAAATTGCAATTTTTGAACCTGAATAACTTTTAATTAAGAAATAAAATAGCAATTCTGCTTACCGCATTTGAAAGTTCAAGTCAAATTATATCGATTTTGATTATTTGCGTGCTAAAAATTTATTTTTTATTGTTAAACAAAACTATAAACACCTAGTGCTTGAGTGATGTTTTCAATGATCTCTCATTTAAACTCGAACGAGTAGGTAGAGTAGGTACAAGTGCAAGCGAGGCAATTTCTACGTAACATGCATTAAGGCCATCGGTACATAATTCGCAAATATTTTACGGGTATCCCTACTTTTTATGGCTTTACACGGCAAATTACGTGTAGTAAAATTCACACTGGTATGGCTATGTAAACATTACTAGAATGTCATTCTACTTGAAAATGTCATCATTTAATTTAAAGAGATGGCTTTTGAATGTTCTTGGATAACTGTTATTTTTATAATTGCTAATTATTAATTCAGTTAATAAATGTGATAATTTTTTCACTAACTATGTATTCAGTGATTGTAATAATTTATATGTACAACAAAAACTAATACTCAATCAAGAAAAGAGGAAAAGTGTTTAAGTGATTTTTTTAATAATATATTGTTACTATGGAACGCTTACAATTTTAAACATCTTTAACAACAAAATACTTGGATCACAGAATATATTATCCTGATGTATTCTCTGCTTGGATCTTCCACAAATAATACACAATAAATAACTTTTTATTAAGTTCACGTCTTAAATCAATTATTTATCAAATACACTATATATCAATATCATTTAATCAACAACTCAAAATATTCCCGATGCCATGTCAAATATTTAAAATTGTCACTGTCTGACTGACAGTATGCTGACAATATTCTATTCGGCTGAGTGCGTTGTATGACAAAGATAGATTTGGAAATATTACCACGGGCATTATGTTCATTTTTTTCGAATCCTGAAAAAACCAATAAATATTTTTGAAAAATTTAAACGCAGAATGAAAGACTATATTATTACCGAGGGCCGAAAGTCCCTTAGAATAAATAAAAAGATTATTTTGAATTAGATATTTTAACTTAAATATAACACACTAAATTTTCTCTTTGTTTTTCACCCCTGTAATTTATTAAAATAAACATTCTCAGGGACTTTCGGCCCTCACTAATAATGTAATGTTTCATTCTGAGTTTAAATTTTTCAAAAATACTTATTAGTTTTCTCAGGATTCGAAAAAAATGAATCCCCATTTGAATAGCATTGCAGCCGAAAATACGTACACTTCGCGTCAAAAAAAACTGGTACACTTTTTTTTCCCAATGTAAACCTGTGTTCAGACTGGACACAATGGCTCGTGAATCACGGCGTTGTTGCCAGCACAGATAATGGAATTGCACTAAATCTAAATACAAAAAATAACATTCAAAAATCATGGTGGTGAATCGTAAAACGGGCCATAGGTAACTCAATGTAAAATTATAAACTGTTAAATTCCTGCTTCCCTAATCATTTTATAACAAAAGTCATGAGAAGCTATTTGTAGAGGATTAAAGTCTGTATTAAAAACAAAAGCTAAAATTGTTCTAGGATTTAAACACATTCCAGCATTTTGAAAAATACCTACATTTGCCACAGTAGGTATGTGTGTAAAAGTTAGGCCCACGTTATTATTTACCTGATTGTTCGCACACTATTGACTGAATAAAACATCTTTATCATGATTACTTTCTATCTTATCTTATCAATTTTATTATTTTTTAAACAAGAAATGATAAAATAAAAATTTTGACAGTTCAAATTGTCAATATTTATAATAACTTCACTGTGACCGAACGCAACCGATAAACATTATGGTAATGTGTGTGGCCTAACTTTGGCGTATTTCTGTGAAAAATTATTATATTTTTACAAAATTTTGGAATATGTTTAATTCGTAGAACAATTTTAACAGTTGTTTTCAATACAGATTTCAATCCTTTAGAAATAGTTGTTTATGTGTTTTTATATAAAATAATTAGGGAAGCAGGAATTCTACAGTTTAAAATTTTACATTGAATATGGCCCGTTTTCCAATTCACCATTCGGTATAAAAATTTTAGACAGGTATTATTTTTACCATTAACGACAAAAAACCGTATCTAATAAATTTAATATCCAGAGAGACGGTTGAGTTAAATGAGTTGAAATATTGAATGGGTTGCATATGTGAGTCCATATTAAATGTAGTAATGAAACACAGACTTACTTACTTATATTACTTATATACTTATATTATATATAAGTATTATTAAATGATTGTGAGTAAGTCTGTGTTTCATTACTACATTTAAATGAGTTGAGTTTTGAATGAAATATTTGCAATTAAACATCATTAAATGTTCTCTTTATTTTCCCCCTGTAACTTCTTAAAATGAACATAGAAGTTTTCAGGGACTTTCAGCCCTCAGTAATAATGTAATCTTTCATTCTGCGTTTAAATTTTTCAAAAATATTCATTATATTTCTCATGATTCGAAAAAAATGAATACATTTAATAAAACACATTGAACATTTTGACAGGCGACATTTTCACCTATGTCTTTAATATTTCAGCAGTTTCGAATTTTATTGTAATTCATGATATTTAAGTTCCACACATGTTCACTGTTAAAGTTATTCATTTTGTATTAATTTCAAATTTTAATTTTTCCAGTGTGTTTTATTTATTAGTATCCCACAACTATAAAAGAGTTTTGTGCTACACTTTACGAGAAACCATTCACACTTCTCGATTTCAAATTAAACTATGTCTCGATTAAATCATGTCTAGAGTTATTATCTGTCATTAATGTCATATATGTCATAAATTATAATAGAACACGAATTTATTTATGGGTACTTAATGAGATGATGGAACATTACAAAATTAATAAGAGAATTTTTAGGATGCATGTTTACATAAATGTGACTGACTAATCGAGATTGCTCGATGTTGTTTTAATTTTTAGTAAACCTACTAAAAACTTGCGATCTGCCGCACAGCCCTGCTTTTAGCTGGTTTAATATAATATTTTAGTTGGACTGGCAACGTTGCCTAGAAATAAGAATGACATATGTGACAAGACCAATTTACACAAGTAGAAAAACACGATTTTCGGTTATAAGACTTGTACCAGTTTTTTTTGACGCGAAGTGTACCCATCCTCTTAAAACGCATGTATTAGGCACGGGAAACACTATGTGTCTACAGCTTTGTTTAACAATAAAAAAATAAATTTTTAGCAATCCAAATAATCAAAACCGATATAATTTGACTTAAACTTTCAAATGCGGTAAGCAGAATTGCTATTTTATTTCTTAATCAAAATTCGGGTTCAAAAATTGCAATTATTTTATTTTTTGAAAGTTTAACTGCGTTTATCTCGAAAACTATGCATCCTATGAAAAAACTTGTAGGAACATTTTTTTGCTTAGAATGGCCCAAAAAATACAAAAAAATGTTTTGTTTTGCAAAAAATCGCTGTTATGTAATTCCTCAAGTTCTTTGTTTATAACAATCTTATCGACATCCGGATCAACTGTTACCCAAAAAATTCGTGTTCTACGGGTCAAAATACATAAAAAAACTTGGGTAAGTCCATCTGAATAAAGGAGGCCGTTGTACCCCCCTGGCGACATGACTAATAATATAAATATTTGAAAATAAAATATTTTCTTTTTGTTATTTATTTCACTTTTACGGAAACAACATAACCATTCCTTAACTGTGAATGAGGTTAACTTTGTATGTAAATTAATGGCATAATAAAATACACTTATCATAAAATTTCAAACTCCTGTATAAAATTAGTTGTAATCGATTTGTATCCGGAATTGTTGGTTCAGAAGAACTATTATCCTTGTTTAGATTTCGTGTGCATTTAAGAGTTACAAGGAACAATGTTTTGTTTGCCCCTAATAGTCATTGCCACGGCTCATGAGATTGGGTAATTGTTATAATCTAGATGTAAAAGCGATTCTTTAGCGAAATTTCGTAGACAGGTGGACAATCTACTAATTTGACTCTTTTTTGGGTTTTTTCTCTTATTGTTTATGACTCAATATATAGTTGCGACATGGTTTTAAGTAGGTTACATTTGTTTAAGTAGGTTAAATATTTTATTATTTTCTTTTTACTGTTATTTGTGTAATTTTTATTACTTTTGACATTTGTAAATATCAAATATTTCTATATGTTCTAATTTAACTATTTTTGTATGTTCTATTTCAGTATTTTATGTAAGATTGTCAAAAAAAGGTTTTACCGTTTAATAAATAAATAAAATAAATATAAATAACTTATAAATGCAAAAACAGGACAGAAAAACAGCAAAACATCCAACAAACTGACAGTGACAAGTAAACAAACCAGAAACGTCACAAATTATATATACTTAAAATTTGAAAACGTCCCGAAGCGTATTTTTTGTACCTCTCTCTTTTCGATGTACTGAGTGTAGAGCGTTTATTCTCCTTTTCATGAACATTTTTCAGTGCGTCACAAATTATAGAAAAAAAGGTAAGTCCGTGATAATACACATTTATGACATTTATTCTAACGTGACATTTTAGTTAAATCTGACAGTTGTCAAATTTTATTTTCAATTTGGAATAAAACCAAATCAATTGTGTCTATTGCATTTATAAAATGGTATTTTCTTTCATTTGTATAGTCTTATAAATTGTACAGATTATATTGATAATATTATTATTTTATTTAATAAATAATTCTTTTTTGATTATGGCGCCATCTATCGACAACTAGAATAATCACCGAACTAGAATAATTACCGAAGTATTCCCAGACGTGCCTTTTTTTCTGTCACATACAATTTAATGCGTTAGAGAGAAATCGAAAAACTGTGACGCACTGAAAGATGATCATGAGAAAAAGAATATTAAAATAACATGTGTCTTTACTTAATAACAGGCGGTATCTGGTTTGTCTTTAGTTTCATGCGAGGAAGACAATGGTGCTAGATAAAAAGTATGTGTATTATCTCGCCAGGTATTAATGACGCAGGGTAAACCCTGGACTCAACTGTAATTAGTTTTTATATGACATGTATTCACTCCGTGCGTGACCATGGTGGGGATGCACGAAACTATGCCAGTGTCCGTAGTGGTGAAATATGACAATTTTGGCAAATTTTTGTAATGTCAAGGTCATTGTTTGTATAACAAATTTTATCAAAAATTGGTAAATAAGTATTACATATTAACGTCAAATATATCATATGCTTAACGTCAAATTGTGGTCGCCAAAAAGTCAGGCGACTACGCTAGGTGTCGCGTCAGTCTTGCACGGGGCGAATATCAAAAATTAAAATTAAAAATTAGATAGGTGGAGAATGCTGTACTTATTGTTTACTATAAAGTGGATGATAGATGGACAAACTTTAGGTACGCAGTTTTTAAGGTAACTAACTTACTCAGTACGACATGAGTGTCATACAACAAGCTTGCGAGACGAGCTACGAGCAAGATTTCAAACCGGTTGGATCGACGACAAACTTACTCGGCAAACTTAATACTTAAGATGACATACGAGCGAAAAAGGTCATCGAGCCACAAGTCCGCATGCTTACTCGCTTGTTTGTCACCCTCTTGATAATATAGTGCCAATTTCAAACTGAATTCTGAATATGAAATTTATTAATAGAACTCTTTGGAAACACTCTGCTAGGTTTAATGGAATAATATCATTTAATTTCAATGCGAGGCTTTGTGCAAAATAAAATGGAGTTTAAAGACAAAAAGTGTGATGCCCGATATGCTTCTCATGACAGCTAACGTATTAAATAACGGGCTGTTCCTAAGTAGTTAGATTGAAATTGGAAAAATTAGACTATTTATTAGAATAGAAGTCAAAATACACTGTTGCTTAATACTAATCTCATCACAGTCATCCCCTTGTTATTTGCAGGTTTCTATGCAACTGGATTAATCATTTTTAGTGACTCACCTTTTAGTCCAGGAACCAAAGCTTTTCACCTCGCAATTTTTACAGAATGGATTAATTTGTTTGAAAATTTGAGAATAAGTAGTGGATAGTCCATGGATCAAAATCTATATGATGCCGACAGGCGCTTTTACCATGGGGGTGGTTGCCACCCCGCCTGGGGGGTGGAAATTTTTTATTATATTTTAACCGCAAAAGTTAATAAAAACATTCATTCTAAGCAAAAAATGTTCTATACATTTTTTTGATAAAATTAATAGTTTTTGATTTATTCGCTATCGTAAGTGTTAGTTTTATATCTAAAAAATCAATGTTTTTCGATGGTATTGGGACCGTGCAAGTTCGGAAAAGCGACACCTGGTTTCATAGCTGATCAACTTTTTTCGCACTTTTAATTGTATTGGCCAATTGCATTAGTCCTGGTTGCTGGATAATTGTCAAGGACACAGCCCAAAAAAGTTATAAGAAGAAAAATTAAGACTGAGGTTATGCTATTAAAAGGTAAACAATTATTGTATGTAGTAAATAAAATTAATTATTAATGCAGTACTGGAAGCAGAATACCATTAATTAAATTTAATTTTATATAAGAGTTGCATATCATATCAATATTGTAGAGCAACATATAATTCATTTTTCTTCTTCAATGACAGTAGGTATGAAATATACCTACAATTGACAATATGAATTATTTCAGAAAGTTTCAAGATTTCTCCGCTGTTCGCGCACGATCGTTTCTCGTATCCCTTCCAATTACTTGCACACCGCGAATACTCATTTACGATTCACTCAATTTTTGCCGTAGAATAAATTTTATCAAACCAACTTCTTGGGCATTAAATTACCTACAATTTCATATTTAAACATTTTTTCGTATCTCTGATGCTAATCTTTCTATTCTGAAGAAAATGGCATTTTTTACCAAATCGCAAACATTCGTTATTCGTTTTAAACTTCAGTTTTTTTAAAATGAATCATTCTAAGCCAGTCAAACTTTTAGAATCTGTTAATAAAACATAAATAAAGAAGAATTAATAAGGCCAATGACTAAAAACACCGCTAACTTACATTATTATGCTTCCAATTGGATTTCTCATTTTTCTTTTCAAAAAAATATATATTGATTTTTTAACCGTAACTTTTTTATTTTTTATCTTAGAAAGTTCGTTAAAAAAGAATTTTGTAGGTTTTTACAAGAACTATTCCATCATCCAGCCTCAGAAGTCCACTGCTGAACATAGGCCTCCTCCCCTCGTTTCCAACCCCATCTATCCTGCGCCGCCCTCATCCAGTTTTTATTTACCTTTCTTAAGTCGTCAGTCCATCTTGTAGGCGGTCGACCGACGCTTCTCTTGTCTTCTCTTGGCCTCCATTCCAATAACCTCTTCGTCCATCGCCCATCTGTCATTCTGGCTACGTGTCCTGCCCATCTCCACTTCAACCTGGCTATCCTCTCGATGACGTCAGTCACCTTTGTTCTTCTCCTGATTTCTTCGTTTCTGATTTTGTCTCGCAGAGTTATTCCTAACATTGACCGCTCCATTCTTCTCTGCGTGACTCTTAGTTTGGTAGCCGAGGCTTTAGTTAAGGTAAGTGTTTCTGATCCGTACGTCAAGACTGGGAGGACGCACTGATCGAATACCTTTCTCTTTAGACATGTGGGTAACTCACTTTTAAAAGTTTCTCTCAGTTTTCCAAATGCTGCCCACCCAAGACCGATTCTTCTCTTCAGCTCATGAGTCTGGTTATCCCTGCCAATCGTAATTTCATGTCCCAGGTATTTATATCTATCTACGAGTTCTATTTCCTTCCCACCAATACTGATGTTCTGGTTGGGTACCAAATTTATCATTATTTTTGTTTTTGAGATGTTTATATTTAAACCAACATTTTCTGTAGCTACAACGAGTTCTTGTACCATCTCTCTTGCCATACCTAGATCCTCAGCTACTATGACTATATCATCGGCGAAACGTAAGTTGTTTAGGTATTCTCCATCTATTTTTATTCCCTTTGTCATCCAATCCAAACTCTTGAAAGCATGTTCTAAGACCGTATTAAAAAGTTTAGGTGACATTGGGTCTCCTTGTCTAACCCCCCGTTCTATTTTTATGCGATTACTGTTAGTATGTAATTTGACAGTGGCTGTTGCCTGTAAGTATATTTTGTGTAATAATTTTGTATACCTATAATCTAGCTTGCATTCTTTAAGCGCCTGTAATATTTTGCTAAGTTCAACTGTGTCAAAGGCTTTATGAAAATCGATAAAAACTAGAACTAGGGGTTTATTGTATTCCACTACTTTCTCTATCAGGGTTTTTATACTTTGTAGATGGTCATTTGTTCCGTAATTTTTTCGGAATCCTGCCTGTTCTCTTGGTTGATAAGTCTCTAACTTTCTTTCCATTCTCTTAACTATTATTCGCGTAAATAACTTATATAAATGGCTGAGGAGGCTAATCGGTCTGTAATTCTCTAAATTGGCTTTGCCTCCTGCTTTGTGTAATAGAATCATAGTAGCGTTGTTCCAGTCTGTTGGAATATTGGCGTTGTGAAGGCAGATATTGAAAAGTTGTTTAATTTTTTCAAGTAGTATATTTCCTCCAATTTTTATTGCTTCTGATACTGTTCCATCTTCACCTGGGGTTCGATTATTTTTCATTTTCTTCAGAGCCTCTTTGATTTCTGATTTTGTTATATCGGGCATTAAATCCGATCCTTGATTTAATACCCCAGTTTTTACTGTAATTGGAGGTTGCGCATTGTCATCTTTTTTTCTTGATTTGTATAACTCTGTGTAGAACTCTTCGACTATTGTTAATATTTCATCTCTGTTTGTAGTTTCTTTTCCAGTTCTGTTTCTTAGTTTGTTGATTTCTATTTTTCCTTTTTGTACGCTTACGTTCTTCAAAACTTTCATGTTCTTATTTTGCTCTATTGCTTGTTTTGTTTTTTCTACATTGTAGTTTCTTATGTCTTTTCTTATTGACTTTGTGATAGTCTTATTTATTTGATTTAGCGCTTCTTTGCTGGAACTTGTATCTCCTTTCATCTGTCGTCTTAGTTCTATAAGGGTTTTAGTAGGTTGACTTAGTTTTTCATCTTTTTGGTTTGTTGGACAGTATTTAGTTTGAGCCTGTTGTATTGTGGTGATTATTTGCTTGTTCAGTATATTAATGTCTGTTGTTGTTGTATCTTTCAATGTATCATTAATATATTTTTCGAACTCCTGAATATTAGTTGGTTTTACCCATTTCTTTGGGTGTTTCTTATTTATCATTTTGAGTCTTTCCTTTTCGATCGATATCGTTATTTTAGCTCTTACTAACCTGTAATCACTGCTTGTGCTGAACTGGTTTAACACATTTACGTCTTTAAATAATTATTTTTATTTGTTAAGAAATAGTCGATTTCGTTCCTTGTTTTTCCATCTGGACTTTCCCAGGTCCATCTTCTGTGTTTTTTCTTTTTACTATTACTAGAACTATTATAAGACTATTAATACGAAATCTTTTTAAAATCCTCAGTCGCAAAAAGAGGTGGCTTTGAAAGGGTTGGTAAGAGTGGGTTTTGCATGTTATTACAAGTTTTAATTGTCAATAGCTCACTCAATTTTTGCCATAGAAAAAACTTTTGCAAACCAGGTTCTTGGAAATTAAATAAGCTACAATTTCATTTTGAAACATTTTTCCGTATCTCTGATTCTAATCTTTCTATTCTGAAGAAAAGGGCATTTTTTACCAAACTACAAGAACTCGTGATTCGCTTTTAAATCCATTTTTTTAAAACTAATCATTCTAAGCTGATCAAACTTCTAGAACCTATTAACAATATATAAATTAATAAAACCAAATCAGATCAATGACAAATTTTAATTAGGGTGGTGATTAGGGGCTTGTTTACGATCATTTTTTGCTGAAAAAAAATAGGGACTGACATTCTTTTCATTATAAGTCTCTTAATTTTTTTAGCTAGAGATTTTTTTTATTTCTGGAGATTCATATTTTTAAATACTTTAAACTAGTTTCAACAAGTTATCCTCGAAAAATGTATAGTTTTTTCGTCCTTTGACTTTGAAACTACAATATTTAGCATTTGACGAAGAACAGCCAACATATAATAAAGTATAGCTCGATTACTACTGGTCTTAAAGAAAATAAAAAAAAGAATTTTTTCAAAAGGTACATTTTTGTTAGGTATAGTCCGTCCGCTATAACTTTGCCCATGCGTCACGATTCATTTTCAAACAAATTAAGTCAAAACATAAAGTGAAACGAACGTTGATGTGTATAAACATTTTGTATGCTGTATACTATATACTACACACATCGGCGTTCATTTCACTTTATGTTTTGACGTAATTTGTTTGAAAATGAATCATGACGCATGGGAAAAGTTATAGCGGACAAACTATAAAGTTGTTTTGATAAAACGAAAACTGTTTGAGTTATTAGCAGAAAACTGATTAAAAATTAAAAACATTGATTTTTTCGAAATAAAACTAACACTTTCGATAGCGAATAAATCGAAAACTATCAATTTTATCAAAAAAACCTATAAAACGTTTTTTGCTTATAATGAATGTTTTTACCAACTCTTGCGGTCAAAATATAATAAAAATTTCCACCCCGAGATGGGGTGGCAATCACCCCCATAGTAAAAGCGCCTTTTACCATGATATAGATTTTGATCCTTGGACTATCCACTACTTATTCTCAAATGTTCAAGCAAATCGATCCATTCTGTGAAAATTGCGAGGTTTTGTCCTATTTTAAGCTTCATTACTTGGACTATTTGTACAATATGTAGTCTCAGTTCTTCAAATAACTGTTCAGGAGAGCACTATATTAAAAAATGTCCTTGAATTTTATGCTTTTATTTTTTAGATCAACAAATTAGGTGAACTAGGTATCCTGGGTATATGTGTATCTAAAGAATATGGAGGTGCTGGTTATGATGGTCTAGGTATGGCTGTAGCTGTTGAAGAAATATCCAAAGGATGTGCTGGTACAGGGGCAATAGTTTCAATCCATAACTGTTTATATGCCAGTCTGCTGGACAGATTAGGGACTCCACATCAGAAAGAACAATATTTAAGAGCTTTTACTAAAGGGACTTTGGGATGTTTTGCTCTAAGCGAGCCAGGTAATTCTGTCAGATTTTTTGCTTCATTTTATTTTAGTTGTAATATTTAAACAAAGCAGTTTTTATATCGAAGCAATATAGTGCATAACAACTTCATACAATTTTTTGCCATTTTGTTGATATTAAATTGGACTCGAGAAGAGAATATTTCCTACGAGGTATAATAATAATATCGTATGGCATTTTTGCAGGGGAAATCCTTTTGGATTATTTCGGCGCCAATTGAATCTTTAACTCTGTGTCAGGTAACTAGTGTAGATACACACTAGCCCAGGGAGACCAACTGCCTAGCGTGCCTTCCAAAGTACAGCCACGACTCATATCATTTTTAGAAGTGAAAATGCCGTTGTTCATGCTGACATCGAACTCATGCGCTCTGTGTTAAAAGGCCAGTATGTTGGCTATGAGCTACGGCCATCCCTTCCTACGGGGGCATAGTCCTATCAAGATTTTTTTGGCAAATTGGTATATATACTAAGGATTTCCACAGTTTTCACTGTATTCCTTCACTCAACCGTTCTCTCCAGCTCTTTCTTTCTTGCCAGTCCCCTTCCTGTAGATTTCTTCTCTCCATTGCTTCGTCCACTTCATCTCTGAAGGATCTTCGGGATCTGCCTGCCTTTTTCCTATAGGGCTCCATTTTGTTATTCGGTTTATCCAACGATTTTGGTCTGCTCTTCTGACATGTCCGTACCAGGTTAATCTCTTCTGTTCGATGTAGTCTATTAAGTATGTCTGAGTTCACTCCCATTCTTCTCTTAATATGTATGTTATTTATTCTATCTCTCCTTGTTACTCTGCAGGTTCTCCTTAGCAATTCCATCTCTGTTGCTCTTATTTTGTTTTTGGTTTTCTTATTTATTGTCCAAATTTCACACCCATAAGTGAGAATACTTATTGTCATGGTAGTATATATTCTTCTTTTTGTTTTTATGCTGATGTTCTTATCTCACAGTATTGGGTTCAATTTTCGTATGCAGTCTCTTGTTTGTCCTAGTCTATTTTTTATATCTTCCTCAGTTGTTCCTTTGTTTGATATTATAAAACCTAAATACTTGTACTTATCTATTCGTCTGATTTGTTTAGCTTCGTCTATTTCCAGTTGTTTTATTTCTGTATTCTCCGTTGTTAGACATTCAGTTTTCTTTATTTCCATCCCATTCTTTGTATATTCCTGTTCCAGTTTCCTCATCATAAAACTGAGGTCATCTTTGTCTTGTGCGATCACTATTTGGTCGTCAGCAAAACTTAGGGTATATATTTGTTCCTTACTGGTATACCCATTACTTCGCACTTTCTTTTCCATGGTTTCAGGGTCTTTTCCAATAATATTTTGAACAGGGTAGGGGATGTGGAGCAGCCCTGTAGTAGTTCCTTTGTCGTCTTAAATAAACTACATATTCGATTGCCCATTTTGATAGCTACTGTGTTGTTCTTGTAGAGTGCTTTTACTGCTGTTATTAATCTTCGTGGGACTTCGATGTCTTCCATTGCTTCCCATAGCTTGGTTCTAGGTATCGCGTCATACGCCTCTTAAGATCTACAAACGCCAGATGGACGGATCTATTTTTGGCCATTCTTTTTCTGTGCGTTGTTCAACCGTGTAAATGTGATCCAAGCATGCTTTCTCCGCTGTGAATCCTGCCTGGTCCTCTCCGATTTTATCCTGTATGTATATTTCTAATTTTTCCTTTATGGTCTTTTCATACAGTCTGCCTATAGATGATATTATGCTGATTCCTCGATAGTTTTCGCCAGTTTTTTCTATTTCCTTTCTTATATATTCATGTCATATGTGCTTGAGTCCATTCGGCCGGTAAGTCTTCTCCATTCAGTGCTCTCTCAAAAATGTTGTGTATCATGCGGAATAGCTTTTCTGATCCGTTCTTTATTAATTCCTTTGGTAGCCGCCGGGGCCTTCTGCTTTTTTGTTCTTTAGGGTTTTTATCGTTCTTTTTACCTCAGCTAGGCTTAATTCGATTTCGTCATGTGTATAGATTTCTATTCCGTCTCTTTCTGATTCTTTGAATTGGGGGCGATTTTCGGTTAGCAATTTGGTATATTTATTATTTTCAACAAATTTATTGGATGAAATGTAAACATATCGATCATTTAAAGCAAGCTATATTTTTGGTATTATTTTTGTTTATCTCAGAGATTCGTTGAATCCACTGTGGTTCTATCTAACAATGAACCATCTATCGCAGCTACCAAACTCCACTAATTTTTGTTTTAACATTAAAAGTGACTGTAGTGGCGAAACTTAATAGTATGTTTTATATGGATCATTTGAAAAAAATTGCTTCCATCCGAATTCCCTTACATTAAAAACTATAAAAACTTTCTCGAATACCAGTTCAGTTTTCTTTTTTTTTGTGCATTTATGGTACCTACTTTCATGTCTTTTATTTTTATCCCAACTTATATATAGGAGTGTTGGTGTTGGTACTGTAATTGCTTTATATACGTGCAATTTAGTCTCCTAGTTGATTTGCTTTTTTTCCCAATATCGTGCTATTGATCGCATTTTATTGGTTCCCCAGGCTTCTCTCATTATTTCCAGCAGCTATTTCTTTCCATCTTTCCGTATCCATTTTGTTAGTTTGGCATAAATTTCATGTGATACGCTGGCTTCTCCTACTTTTATGCTTCTTCTAGTTCTTATTTCTTCTATTTAGTTTTCATTTGCTTCTATCTGTTCTATGGTTTCCACTGTGTTTCCTTCCGTTTCCTTCACCATATTGTCATAATATTATTACCACACTTCTAGTATTTCTATTATATTTGTCTTTATTTGGTTATGTTTGTCTCTTATCCTCTGATATCTTTTATTTCCTATTAGCCTTTTTACTTTGTTCCAGAAACTTTTGTTGTTGTCTCGATAATTTTGGTTTAGTGATTCACCGAACTTATTCCATCTCTCTTTTTTCGTTTTCTTACTAGATCTTTGACTATGTTTGCAATTATACATCTAGCAAGGTAGGATACCTTAATTAAGTTAGTATCATATTTACAAAGCTAGTCATGCATTTATTTTCTTTCTAAAAAAAGTAGATTCTCTTTAAAAAAAATTCGACCAGCTTACCAACCACATCAGAGTGCTTTATGTGTTGGTGACGTATCAGCATAGAAGAATTTATGCTTTGGTTTGAAAACGTTTCGAAACAATAAGCAACACAGTGATGAATAGGATTGTCACTATTTTCTGTGCCAGACTTCACTATAAAACAATATTGTAAGTAGCTTTCGTAGTATTTCCGATTGGCCTGCGGCACAGTATAAAGAGGGACAGTAAAACCTCTTCTATGTCGGCACTTTGATCTCAAGAAGTAATACCGGCAGTACGCAATTGGTAATTTACCAGTGGTGGATGCGGGTTTTCCCTGTTAAAACCCGTACGTTTCTACACGACTAGGACTAGTAATGCAAGAGTGGACAGAGGCCCAGCGTACTTGCTTGATTCACCCACGTGACGCGTACCACCTGAAGTCCTCCCGCGTACCACCGTCCACCAATGGTATACGCGTACCATCGGTTGGGAACCCCTGATCTAAGACATTAAATATGTGCGAATACTTTATGTTTGTCTATTAATTTGGTATTGTTAAATTCACCTTTAACGAAGGGCCAGCATTATCCTTATTTCCTTATTATTATTATTATTTTTATAGTCAAGTTAATTCATTATAGATGCTGGAAGTGATGTAGGAGCAATGTCATGTACAGCAGATAAGGATGGAGACCATTATATATTGAATGGAAATAAATCATGGGTAACAAGTGGTTTACAAGGAAAGGCTGCTGTTGTATTTGCTACTGTAGATAAAGGACTGAAACATAAAGGTTTGTAAGGGTTTTTAAATGTCTATCTATAGAGCGTCTCACGTTAAGAACGGAACGTTGCAGAATTAGGGCTGTGTATTTATTATGGGTGATAAAAGCGCGCCGATGCCACGCCTTCTCATTAGAATGAATCATATAGCGGCACTCTAGTAGCAACACGTACTTGAGAGTTTTGGCAACACTGGTCTGCATAAGCTGAACGTTCCGTTCTTAATGTAAAATAAAGTAAACTTACGTGCATAGAAATCGGCCCACTTGAAAATTTGGTCATTTTTGATGTCTTATATTTCCTAAACCTGCTGGCCCATTTAAGTGATTTTTTGAACATGTTATGGGTTGATCTTTTAACAATACCACTGTAATAATATTATTGCTAAACAGGAAAACTTTCATTGTATACCGGGTGTACCAATCAAACTGTGTTTTTTTCTCAAAGTTTGCACCACCATGTGGAATATTGTAGCATTTATAAAATACTAAAATTAAAACCCAACTATACCCTCAAGTTTTCTTAACATTTTGTTTTTTGATTCATTCGTTTATGTTGGGTAATAAAAAAGTTAGGTACTTTAACAACTAGACATATGTTCTTCATCAATACACGGTGTTTTTAAATAAGTGCGATAAACTTTAAGGGGTAATTCTGCATGAAAAATTAATGACACTTGGCTTTATAAACGTATGTCCGCAAATGTTTCGTTTCCGATATACGGGATGTTGAATTTTTTCTTACAAACTGACGATTTATTTATTGCTTTAAAACCAGTTTAGATATGCAAATGAAATTTGGTAGGTTTTCACAGATAGTTATTGCGGATTTTTGACATAAAATTAAGAATTTTATATTCACCATTAGCGTGCATACGGGTAATATGGTCGGTCATATTTATGCGCACTAAAGATGAATATTAAATTATTAAACTGTCGAAACCCAAAAGACTCCATCTTTAAACAAATAAATGTTTAAAAACAATAAAATCTTTGGATTTCTTAGTTCGGAAGCAGATTCTCTCTTATACCTATTCCCCATCCTTCTAAAAATTGCAAGGAAAAGGGTGATGAATGTAGAGACATGGGGAGTCTACATAGTTGCACTCCACAACATATAAATTCACCGAGGTAAAGATCAACAAATCTGCTTCCTAGTACTGGATACGTGAGTAAAACCGTGGGTAGATAAAAGGCGTTATATTTAATTTCGATTCAGAGATCATTACCATCTTTCTATGGACCATTTCGAACTCTTTTGTTCTCGTCAGGAAAGCATATGCAATGATGCTCTATGCAATGATGAGCATCATAGCATATGCTTTCCTGACGAGAACAAAAGAGTTCGAAATGGTCCATAGAAAGATGGTAATGATCTCTGAATTGAAATTAAATATAATGCCTTTTATCCATTAAATTATTAATTGTATGTCAAAAACTGTGCAATAACTACGTCTTAAAACCCACCAAATTTCATTGGCATATCTCAATCGGTTTTAAAGCAATAAAATAAATCGTCAGATTGTAAGAAAAAATTCAACATCCCATATCTCGAAAATGAAACATTTGCGGACATACGTTTATAAAGCCGTCATTATTTTTTCATGCAGAATTATCCCTTAAAGTTTGTCGCACTTATTTAGAAACACCGTGTATTGTTGAAGAACATGTCTAGTTGTTAAAGCACCTAACTTTTTTATAATCCAACATAAACGAATTTTAATTAATCGAATACGAGTTTTAATTTTAGTATTTTATAAATGATAGAATATTCCACAGGATGATTATTCTAGGATAGAATATTCCACAGGAAACTTTGAGAAAAAAACACAGTTTGATTGGTACACCCGGTATACAATGAAAATTCACCTGTTTAGCAATAACATTATTAATGTGATATTGTTAAAGAATCAGGCTATAACATTTTCAAAAAATCACTTAAATGGGCCAACAGGTTTACTAAATATGAGACATCAAAAATGACCAAATTTTTAAGTGGGCCGATTTCTATGCACGTAAGTTTACATATAGCATAAATTATATTTTTCTTCTTAACATGTAAATTTGAATTTAGGTCACAACAATACTTTCTCTACCCTGGTTCTTGTTAACATGTCATATAATACTTTTATTTGATATATTTTTGTAGGTATTACGGCATTTATAGTTCCTATTCCAAGCCAAGGACTGACATTAGGCAAAAAAGAAGATAAATTAGGCATTCGAGCATCCTCAACATGTAATTTAATTTTAGAAGATGTTAAAGTACCCAAAGAAAATATTTTAGGTCCTATTGGTAAGCTTTTTTTGAACCATATATTTTTAACACATTCCTTGGCTGACATATTTTCATATATTTGCCTTAACGGGCCACCATATAGGTAGTTTTTGTATATACCATATATATGCACCATATTGCAACGTGGTTATTTCGTCAAAATTAATGTATATTTAAGAAACCGTACTTCATATAAATGTCTTCTAGGCCATGTTGTTCTCTTGGTGTGCATTTAAAAATGCCGTTAATAAATAAATAAAAAAGTGTTGGTCCCATGGGACCAACGTGGCAGGGAACGTGTTGATATTGTTCTGAAGCTATTTTTATTGGGAATAAGAAACAATTTTACTTCAAAATAAGTTTATTTGATGTTTCGATTCCCACCTAGGAAATTGTTCTAAAAATACAAAACATTAATGTTTTGAGAATCTTTGAAATTACTATAAATAATTCTATAATATCATTCCTAAATTTTTATCTATGTAAAAGGGCCGGTTTTTCAGTGCTGGGTTAACCTATTTATTTTTTGGTCACCGAAATATTCATGGTTAATCAGTTTTTTAGTCCTAGGTTAGAGCTTAAACCCGTTTAAGTTAACCAAGATTTTAACCGATCCTCGCTAGATGGTTTAACGTGGTTTAACTCCGAATTTTGTGGTTAACGCTTGCACATGGGTGCAGTGAATGCATCAGGGTCAGGGTCAAATTATGTTTATTTTGACTGACAGAAGAGATTAGTTTGGTTATGTTATTTTTATTTTGTTTATATCGCGGGAAGTATTCTAAAATACCTCCTTATTATTATAAAGAAATTATTATGTCTTTAAAAAGGGGGTAAACCCTGTAGTTGGCTGTATATCTTCAATATAACAACGTGGAATGAAGTAAACACTTCTGTTGTATGCAGGCATATGAATTTATTAAAAAATCCTTAAAATTTGTCCACGAAGGAGTGGAAGTACAAGACTGTCAGTTCGGTCAAACTGACCATCATCAGTGTAAACGTCCAGTGTACAAGTAATTGTAACTAGCCACAGGTATAAAAACCTCTAAAATACATTATTGTTACATTCTATATTAAAAAGTGGTCGACATTAAGTCGATGTCTTAAGATTTAAAGTTCACATGTGAATGTATTTCATCCTTTCTCGAAAATTGCACAAGGTATGTACTTGTGTTCAGGTGGGAGGTTACGAACCAACTTATTATGTATTATTATCGAAAGTATAAATTATTATCGTTAGGAAGGAATTATAAGGGCATATCAAAAATGAATAACCATTTTCAATCTCAAATGTCTCAGCATCCGTATGGCTTGCAAATTGTAGAAGCCTCGGAGGTGTAACCAGAGAAGGTTCCCATTGTTTTCATTCTGGTGGGATATGCTATATGCCATTAGAGTGAAAACTTAGTCTTTTGCTAGCAGTTGCCGCTAGGGCATCTATGCCATTTCGTTCGTTGCAATTCGGGACTGCACGCTGGGGTTTGTTTTGGTTGGATCAGGGAGAGCAGCATATGTGCCTGCTGATGAGAGACTAATAAGTTTCGAAACCGGTAGAGGTGCTTGCGGCACTCTCTGATTGGACTGGAATATGGTTCGGCTGTATTTTCGTTTTGCAACGAAATTGAAAATGGTTATTCATTTTTGATTTACATTTACTCTGTGGAGTATGAAGGGAACCAGTCTCGTTGGAACTTTACCGCGCTGAGCAGATGGGACGTGAATTGTAAATTGTAGAATTCCCTCATCTTCCTTAGTCTCAGCATCCGTATGGCTTGCAAATTGTAGAAGCCTCGGAGGTGTAACCAGAGAAGGTTCCCATTGTTTTCATTCTGGTGGGATATGCTATATGCCATTAGAGTGAAAACTTAGTCTTTTTTTTATAAGGACATATATTTAAATATATTATAACTGTAACAAGTACCTATGTTTACACATACGATAACAGGATTTAATTCATGATTCATAGTAATATTTCAAACAGATAATAATTATATATTTGTCTATACAGCAAAATCATTCTTTAACAGTTTGACTTCATATTTCCTGGTCAATCTGTTCCAATAGTGATATTCTTTTTCTCATGATCATCTTTCAGTGCGTCACAGTTTTTCGATTTCTGTCTAACGCATTAAATCATATGTGACAGAAAAAAGGCACGTCCATGATTACAGAGCACGTCCGTGATTACAGACCATAGAGTTATATATTAGCATAGAGAGAGTGTCATTCAGAGCGAAGTGACGACACCATCTTTTTTATTTGGATTAGTGCTGTTTCGCTCTTACGCGTAGTAAAGCTGCTACAGTTGTCCTCCTCTTCCGTGCCTATATTCACACTGAATGTCATCATAGATTTTCGATACAATGTGTTAGAAAGAGATGCAGCAAACCAGTCCATGAGATCTTGTCGTCCGGAAGCGCGGAAGGTAGGCTCCCTCTATGTTAATATATACCTCTATGTTACAGACATTTACAACATTTATTCTAGTTATTCTAGTTGTCGATAGATGGCGCCATAATAAAAAAAATAATTTTTTTTAATTAGATAATAATATTACAAATATAATCTGTATAATTTATAAGACTATACAAATCAAAGAAAATACCATTTTATAAATGCAAGAAACACATTTGATTTGTTTTTATTCCAAATTAAAAATAAAATGTGACAACTGTCAGATTTAACTAAAATGTCATGATAGAATAAATGTCATAAATGTGTATTATCACGGACTTACCCTTTTTCCTATCATTTGTTACGCACTGAAAAATGCTCATAAAAGGGACAATGACACCGTGGTCTTTGACAAACGAAATCGCCAAAAAAGTCTAAATCGTCCCAGTAATTGTAATGGTATATTCTGTTATGAAACCGAGGTAGACGTTGTGCACTAAATTAAGATTCCGAACTTGATATTGAATTAATCATTTTTATAAATTGGGTTATGAAATTGTTTTTTTATTTATTTTTCTGTCAAATTTATCAATATTTCTCGAATTGCACATGCGCAAGTACAGTTACTGCTGCCAACAGAAGAAAAAAGTGGTTAGTTGACCGAGATTTTCTTAACTTGGTTTAAACCGCTGAAACACTCTAGGGGCCGGTTTTTCAGTGCTGGGTTAACCCAGATTTTTCGGTCACCGAAATTTTTATGGTTAATCAGTTTTTCAGTACTAGGTTATCGCTTAAACCCGTTTAAGTTGACCAAGATTTTAACCGATACTCGCTATCATAGGTGGTTTAACTCCGAATTTTCCGACAGACGTTTATATTTGCTGAAAGAAGAGGTTAGTTAAATAATGACATTTTGTGTTATCGCGGGAAATATTGTATTATGTATTATTATATCCTTGATTATATCTTCATCATCAGATGAAGAATCGGAACTTGAATGCATTAATCATTTTTGTAATGTTATGTTATTTGTTATTTATAAAATAGGTTATGAAATTCTATCTTGTTTATTTTTCTGTCAAAAATCTATAGAATTGCACATCTTGGTTTAAAGCACTGAAAAACGATATAAGGGTTAAAATATTGGTTAAAATTTAAACTAGGTTAGCTAACCAAAATTTTAACCGCTCACTGAAAAACCGGGCCTAGGAGGGTTAAAATATTGGTTAAAATTTAAACTAGGTTAGCTAACCAAAATTTTAACCTGTCACTGAAAAACTGGGCCTAAGTTGTTAATATGCAGATTGACACATTCCAAAGATAAATATAATAGGCACTTCATAAATGTAATTATCATATAATACAATTGTTTACTAAAGATTCATGAAGATCGGAAGTTGATATCAAGATGACAATTTAATTCAAAAATTTCTCAAGTCCTTGCTTTTACCTTGCTGTATCTTTTTGTGTCATGGTTTCTAGTATTTTGTTAACCTTAACCCATTTGTTCCCATGATATTTTTGTTCTAAATAATATTGATTTCAATGTATATTTTTGCTTGTTATATGTCAATATAACCTGTAAATAGATTTTTATGAAATTTAAATAAACAAGATGGTTACTTTGACTTTAAAATATGTTCTCATATTACTCATATCCTCATATGGGTACAATAGCCCAGTAAATGGCCGTTTTGGAGTGTAATTTTCAGGGGCAACTCCGAATTGCATGAAAATTTGGATTTAGGTTCTACTTGCCCTCCATTGCAAAGTTGAATTTGTGCCAATACTTAGGGGGTGACAGTCACCCCTTCTCGGGGCTGAAAAATCGCGTGTTTAAAATAAGCCTGAAAATGGATAAACCAACTAATTCTAAGCATCTTTCGTTCTATAGAGTTTTTTTATGTAAGTCAATAGTTTTTGAGGTATTTGCGATTGAATTTTCGACAAAAAACAACACGTTTTTAGGCGGATTTTCGCAAATAACTCAAAAAGTAAATATCTTATCGAAATAAATATTCTTAGCAAAAATATAGCTTAGAAAAAAAAACGAAAAAAATGGTGTAATAATAAAGTCTATAAACCGAGTAAAAGCAAAGTTATAGCTCATGAAAAATACGTTCTTATTCGTCTAATTCCAAATCGAATATTACAACGTGAAATCACAGAAAAATGAGTCAATTTTCAGAAAAAACTTACAAACATTTTTTAAAGTGTTAAGCTTTATTTTTATTCTTTATAAAAGATTATAGCATCCAAAAAAAAACGAGTTACGATGAAAAAAATTTGACCTCTTTTTTGGTAAAAAAAATCATACTTCTCCAAAATTAAATTTCAATTACATTTGGCTGCTTAAATTAGCAGCCAAAATAAAATTAATCGTTACCGCTTTACCATTTACTTTAAAAGTATGATTATTGTTTATACAATCTGTACGTTTGACCGGTTTGAAGTGCTTATTTTTGAACAAATTTGGTTTTATATTAAAAAAAATGTAATTTTGGAAACATGCCCTTTTTTCAAAATAACTTAAAAAGCGTTAGTGATACGAAAAATCTTAAACAGTAAAAAATGCAGGATTTGCTGTTATAGATATGATAGTTTCATTTTGTTTTTCTGTAAGACAAAAATTGGTTAAGATATGGCTGTTCAAAGTTTACATACACTCGTGATTAGTGACTCGTTCGAGCCTTTCAACTATAACTCTTTCAAAAATAAGCACTTTAAACCGATAAAACTTACAGATCATATCGAAAATAGATAGATAAAGTAAATTGTTTGTAAAGCGGTATTGATTGATTTCATTTGGGGTGCTAAACACGGGGAGATTTTCACGATTTTTTTACCAAAAACAGGTGGCTAACTTTATTTTGAGGGCAACTTGCTAATTTTAATGCTAGAAACTTTTGTAAATAATTAAAATAAAGATTTTTTAAACACTTTAAAAAAGTTGAAATTAGTTTTTCCCGAAAAGTGCTTAATTTTTTGGTAATTTCACATTGAAATATTTGATTTGGAATTTGACGAATAAAAAATATATTTCATGAGCTAAACTTTGCTTTTGCTGGATCTATAGAATTCATGATTACACCACTCTTTTCATTTTTTCTAAGCTACATTTTTGCTAAGAATATTTTTTTAAATAAAATATTTACTTTTTTAAATACTTTTTGAGTTATTTGCGAAAAACCGCCTGAAAACGTGTTTTTTTTTGTCGAAAAATAAACATTTTCAATCGCAAATATAGTCGGTTCGCTAAACTCAGACACAACTGGCTAATGATTTTAGTAAGTAATTTTGCCAATTTTGTTAAAATTAGCCAAAAACAAAAAAAATCACCTACTAAAATCACTAGCCAGTTGTGTCTGAGTTTAGCGAACCGACTATAACTCGAAAAGTATTGACTTACATAAAAAACTCTATAGAACAAAAGATGCTTAGAATTAATCAATTAGTCAAGAAAAAGCAACCAACGGCACAAATTCAACTTTGCAGTGGAGGTTAAGTAGAATCTAAATTCAAATTTTCATGAGATTCGGAGTTACCCCTGAAAATTACACGGTATCGCCGTATTTCCCGTTCATTTACTGGGCTACAACGGGAACATAGTGATCTTGCCACATCTATCGACAGGTCTTTGTGAAATACTCGCCACTGCAAAAAGTTTTTGTTTAGTGTTTGCATTAGAGGTCGTAATTTATATATTTTATCGTTTTCGGGTAATTACGATTCGACTTGGTCATTTTTATCTAATTTGTAAATACAGTCGGAAAAATGAAAGAATACCCATGCATCATCGATGATTTGCATACGAATCAAATCAAAAATTTCTAGTCAAAACAACGTCTAAACTAAGTTAACGGATGTGACTACTACCCCACCGTACGATTTTTCGCTACGTAAATGTGTCAAAAAATTTTTGTGATGTTATTCTTTTTCTGATATTACCTATATATTTATTGGTAATAAAGGTCACTTTTACTACCGTAATTAATTATTTGATATAGATTAATAATACAAAAATAACGAGTAAGCAAATATAGTATTATGAATTTCTCCATGTTAAAGTTGCCGGACCTAAATAGTAACAGGAATTTAAAAAATGTCGTTTATGTCAGCTGCATTAAGTGACTTAAATGAAAGTAAACTTAATGAATTCAGATCATTTTGGTATCCAGATCATTTTCCAGACATTATCTGCAAATAAATGTACATTCGTAAAAATATACTAATCTGTAATTTTATACACTATGATTGAAAAGTCAGAGTAATATGTACACACGTTTGGCAAACTCATAGACAGAAGTTAACCATATTGACAGATGATTACTTACAAATTTTATTGACTTATTTTAATTAAATAAATACTTACCAAACCAAAAATACAATATAATATCAAAATAGCTTTTAAAAGAACTGAGTTTATTTAAGTAAATACGACTGATTATTAAAATTTATAAACTCTACCGAACCTAACCCAGTTTCACTGTCAAAGTGACAGAAATTGAATCTGTCAGATTATAGTTGACCAGCACGATTACTCGAATAGTAGTTTATACACATAGTTTCAAAAGTTATGCATCACCCCTCTAATTCACGATGTTTACACTTTTATAAATCCGTATCTTTATCACATATTTAATGGGTCTTTTTTATAAAAAATATACCTTTTTGGTTTTTTATTTTATTAGAATACCCATTTAATTGACCTGGTTTTGCCAAGGTGTAAACATTTGAAAAATTTATTCTGGTGAAATTTTTGAAAACGTGATTAACAATGAATCTATATACTGATATATGAATACTATACTTTCTGAATTGGACCGTATAAGAATTATCGATTTAGTTGAAGAAGGCCATTCACAGCGGTTCATGGCGGAAAGGGTGGGTGTTTCTCAGAGTGATGTCTCACGGATATGGAATAAGTTCCTGGAAACAAACTCGATACGGAATGGAGCTCCGTCTGGTAGACCTCGAGTTACCACTGATCGACAGAATAGATATATCAGAATTTCCATCCGTAGAAATTCTTCTATGGCTGTACCAGCCCTCCAAAGAGAATTCAGGCATGCTGCAGGAGTCAGAGTATCGTTGGCTACAATAAGAAGAAGAATTTTAGACTCAGGTTTGAGGAGTGGTTGACAAATAAGAGTTCCTCAGCTACAACCTAGACATGTTTTGGACCGCCTTCAGTGGGTTCAAGAACACATACATGTAGGATTGTAAATATTTTATCTTAATTTTTAAGATACCCTGTATATAATATTTCTTTAATTATTCGTATTTACAAACACGAAACGAGCGGTTGTCGGCGAGGCTCTAATGCACAGATGTGTGGGCGTATCTAATCGTTGTGTTTATTTTCGATCGTTAAAGATCAACAAGTAGCGAAGTAGCTAGCTTGACTAATTTTGAATTTTTATGTTATTGGAAGATGTCGGTAGATGCTTTGAACCAATTTTATTTGGGTTGTTTCACAGGACAAAGGAGATTAGCCTAAGAGGGATTGTTTTATCGTAGGGGTAGTATAGTGAGTCGATTTTAAGATCTCAGCGACATTAGACGTGTTATTGATTACAAGACGCACAGGGATAATACTAAGACGGGTATTATATTGATTAGACGCAAATTATCGATAAATACATTTCTTTTTGTAAAAATAAGAACACGTAGAATTTTGGTCGCAAAGTACACTTTTACACTTTTACATTTCGATAATTTAATAGTAACAATAATTTAGTCATCTATTTTATTAATTAAAACTATTAAACATCAAACGGACTTTTATCACGATCGTCTTTTAAAGAAACCTACATACATCTCCCTCAACAGTTTTGGAATTTTGTGCTTTTTTCAGACGAGACCAGAATCTGTTTAAATAGTGATAACCGGCGAATTCGTGTGTGGCTAGTTGTGCAGCTCTTGTTGGCTCTCTCCACACACGAATTCGCTAGTTATCACTATTTAAACAGATTCTGGTCTTGTCTGAAAAAAGCACAAAGTTCCAAAACTGTTGGGGGAGCTGTATGTGTTCTTGAGCCCACTGGAGGCGGTCCAAAACATGTCGTAAGTTATAGCTGAGGAACTCTTATTGGTCGACCAGTCCTCAAACCTGAGTCTAAAATTCTTCTTCTTATTGTAGCCAACGATACTCTGACTCCTGCAGCATTCCTGAATTCTCTTTGGAGGGCTGGTACAGACATAGAAGAATTTCTACGGATGGAAATTCTGATATATCTATTCTGTCGATCATTGGTAACTCGGGGTCTACCAGACCGAGCTCTATTTCGTATCGAGTTTGTCTCCAGGAACCTATTCCATATCCGCTAGACATTACTCTGAGAAACACCCACTTTTTCTGCCACGAACCGCTGTGAATGGCCTTCTTTAACTAAATCGATGTGAGCGGCCGTGGGTAACGGCATAAACGCTGGCCTCATACGCCAGTAGACGTGGGTTCGATCCCTGCCAAAGACAAACCATTTTCATTTCCAATAATGACACGAGCCGTCTCACCGTGCCTCGGAGAGTACGTTAAGCCGTCGGTCCCCCTGGGCTAGTGTACATCGACACTAGTTACTTGAAACAGGGTTAAAGATGTAAATGGCGCTGGAACTATCCGAAAGGATCTCCCCGGCAAAAATGCCATACGATATTATTATTTATTACTAAATCGATAATTCATATACGGTCCAACTCAGAAATTAAAGTACGATTCATTTTTAATCACGTTTTCTAAAATTTCACCAGAATAAATTTTTCAAATGTTTACACCTTGGCAAAACCAGGTTAATTAAATCGGTATTCAAATAAAATAAAAAACCAAAAAATGTATATTTTTTATAAAAAATGCCCATTAAATATGTGATAAAGATACGGATTTATAAAAGCGTAAACATCGTGAATACGAGGGGTGATGCATAACTTTTGAAACTATCTGTACAATCATTGTCTCTACTGATGTTGAATGTTTTTCTAAGAATGACATTAGAAGTACAGAAATAGTCAAGTGTGAGTTTAAATTTACTACTAAATTAATATAACTACGTTGAACAATTGTCTCACTCTGTCAATTATAAATATGTAACTGCGTATGTCTTGGATAACGTTTTTGCTTAGTAGACAACACTTAATAATCTATCTCTCTCGTTTGTTATTTATAGAAAAAGGCAGGAAATCCAAAATATGTACTTGATATGATCGTTCATGGGTATTCTTTCATTTTTCCGACTGTAGTTACAGATTATTGCTGGTTTTATCTATTTTCTTGTCTTCTCTGGGGATCTTTTTTAAAACAGGCTGCTCCACTTTCAGGGAGAATAAATAGGATAAATAGTTGTTTCATATGTTTTAAAATATATTGAATGTCATTGAATTAGAGCATCACTACATATGCTTTCCTGACGAGAACAAAAGAGTTCGAAATGGTCCATAGAAAGATGATAATGATCTCTGAGTCGAAATTAAATATAATGCCTTTTATCTATATTGAATGTGTTTTAGGTGGCGGTTTTAGAATTGCAATGGAACAACTGGACAGAGCTCGAGTTGGAATTGCAGCTCAAGCTGTGGGAATTGGGCAAGCTGCTCTAGATTTGGCTGCACGTTATTCGCTACAGAGGAAAGCTTTCGGAAAGACAATTAGCGAACTGGATGCTGTGAAGGTAAAATCATCTGTTTTATATGTAGAGCAGTCATCAGCGGTAAAAAGCTGTAAGACCATGGAATTTTGAGAATCAACACCGATTTTAATGAAAACTTGGATTTAAGCTCGGTTGACCCTCTTCTTCAAAATGCAGAACTATGTGAAATGTTCTATGCAGAATCCAGCTTTTGTCCTGGGGGTGAATATTTTTTCAATCAAATAATTATGGAAGTCGATAGATTGAACAATTCTTAGTAAATTTTTTTCTATAAAATTTTTTTGTAGAGTTGATACTTTCCAAATTACTAGCGATTGAAACTTAATTTTTCATTGAAAAAACTCATGTTTTATAACCGTTTTTCATGAATACCTTAAAAAAGTTAAATTTTATAGAAAAAATCACAAAGAACAAAATTGTAGCTAATAAAAAAACAAAGAGGCTCGCCTCACAAAGACCTATGTATATGTAAACCACATAACGACTGAGTTATTGCTCTTTAAAAGATGGTTATTTTCGAAGAACCTCGAAATGGAGAACCTTCAATCTTAAATATCTCGAATGTGGTGCAATTTTTTGGGAAAACTCAAAAGACATGTTTTAAAGCTCATGAAAAGCCTTTCAAATGAATGTTTTTTGCATAAGAACTGACTGACTTATGACGAAAATACATTTATCGCTTCCTGCTTTTTTGTTGAAATGTTTTTTTTTAAACCATTTATTCAGCAATCTATCATAAATGACAATAAGCGTATTTGTTGACAAATAGTGATGACATGTACAGGATGCTCCATTAAGCACTCTGTTTTATAATGTAGCTATTGCTACTTTATGGCATTACCTCTACTATTTACAATATTTTACTATTTACCAAAAAATGTATATTAAAAATTACTTAAACCTATGAATTAAGTCTCTTGGTTTGAATTTTTTTAATCTTCTTTCTTCATGTTCACGTAAGTCTTCAAACAACCGTTTGGCTAACTCGTTAGGATGTACAGACACTCTTTCGCGATATGTTGCACTATATTCACTTATGCACTGTTGCACTGTTGGAATTGCTAAGTCTCGTTGGATCACGTAGTTGGGTACGTAGTACGGAGCATCAAGAATCAGCCTTATCGTCTTGTTTTGGAACCTCTGTATTATATTTATGTTGCTATTAGAAGCTGTTCCCCAGAGCTGGATACCGTAGGTCCAAATGGGCCTTATAATGGCTTTGTAGACCAGTAGTTTGTTTTCTAGAGACAACTTAGAGTTTCTGCCGATGATACAGTATAGACGGCTTAGCTTTAGTCCTAACTGTTTGCGTTTAGTGATTATTTCATTCATAGGAGATTCTGACCAATAGAAAGCTACATAAATCTAAATTAAATCGATTATTTTTTAATGATTTTAACTTCCAATCGTATAGTAAGATATTTGATCACGTGTTTAATTCTGTCCAATCAGATTAAAATTATACTGAGAATTATCTACTGTTGAAAATTACCGATAGAATTTTTTAAGTAGATTGTTTATGTTTAATGGCAACCAGTTTCCTATAGTCCAGAAAGCCACTGCGCATCCGCTAGGAAAAATATTCTAATTCGGATTTTTTGCACAATCTTAAGGAGGACTCAAATACTCAAAAAGGACTCCTTTTAACAAATTTCCATGTTGCCAGGACCAAAAGGTGGTCAAAATTTTTTTAAACGTTTTTTTTTTGTTTTTTTCCTAAATTTATTTTTATTGCATGGAAAAAAGTTTTTTTAGGTTTTTTGGATCATTCCAAACAGAAAAGGTCTTTAGTGACTTTTTTCTAAAAATGATAGTTTTTGACATATAAGCGATTAAAAATTGAAAAATTGCGAAATCGGCCATTTTTAACCCTCAAAGACTATGTGAAAAACTGAAAATTTGAATGTTGCCAAGGTAGGTAGATATTCTTTAAACATCGTTTGACGAAATCCCGAAGAGTTTTTTGCAATACAATATTCAAAACTCCTTTGTTTTTTAATTGCGAATCAAGCGTGCGCGACACTATTTTCCACCGACAGTATGGTGCAAATGAAAGGAATAAATTCGTTATTTCGAAAATCGGCGTTTTTAAGGAAAAATCCCGAAACAGGTCGATTTTTATTTTTAAGTTATGATATTGTGGCATATATTGTATACTAGTGACGTCATCCGTCTGGGCGTGATGACGTAATCGAAGATTTTTTTAAATGAGAATAGGGGTCGTGTGGTAGCTCGTTTGAAAGGTTCTTCAATTCTCTATTAAGTAATGTAAACATTTACATAATTTTTTATACAGGGTGTCCTTCTACTTCTTTTTTTGTCAAATAATTTAATTTAATAAAACATTTTTGGACACCCTGTATAAATAATTATGTAAATGTTTACATTACTGAATAGAGAATTGAAGAACCTTTCAAATGAGCTAGCACACGACCCCTATTCTTATTTAAAAAAATCATCGATTACGTCATCACGTCCAGATGGATGACGTCACTAGTATACCATATATGCCACAATATCATAACTTAAAAATAAAAGCGACCTGTTTCGGGATTTTTCCTTAAAGTCGCCGGTTTACGAAATAACGAATTTATTCCTTTCATTTGCACCATACTGTCGGTGGAAAATAGTGTCGTGCACGCTTGATTAGCAATTAAAAAACAAAGGAGTTTTAAATATTGTATTGCAAAAAACTCTTCGGTATTTCATCAATAGATGTTTAAAGAATATCTACCTACTTTGGCAACATTCAAATTTTCAGCTTTTCACATAGTTTTTGAGGGTTAAAAATGGCCGATTTCGCAATTTTTCAATTTTTAATCGCTTATATGTCAAAAACTATCATTTTTAGAGAAAAGTCACTAAAGACCTTTTTTCTTTGGAATGATCCAAAAAACCTAAAAAAAACTTTTTTCCGTGCAAAAAAAAATAATTTTAGGAAACAAACAAAAAAAAAACGTTTAAAAAATTTTTGACCACTTTTTGGTCCTGGCAACATGCAAATTTGTTAAAAGGAGTCCTTTTTGAGTAAGATTGTGCAAAGAATCCGAATTAGAATGTTTTTCCTAGCGGATGCGCAGTGGCTTTCTGGACTACTAGTTTTGACAACTGTCACATTTAAGAAAATATCCATACGTATTAAAAAAATAATCTTACGAATATCACACGACAGTAAGAATAAATAAGAAAATAATGCTTCATTTTTACTCAAATTTGTTGTCATTGGGCAATAGCCACTCGAGCCCTACGGTTTCTCATGTCTATTGCCAGACAACAAATTTTCGAAAAACTGTCGCATTATTTTCAATTTATTCTCACTCTCTTGTGATATTATACCCGATAATTTTTGATAATTTCCCGTCGTCAAGTATATTACGTCAGATGCCCTTCGTTGCTACGAAAAAATACATTCAGTGACATTAATGACAATTGATGTTTTAAAAATTATAAAAGTGATGACTTCTTACCGTCAAATTAATATTTATAACAACTGTGTGTTTAATTGTACTAATTTGTACTTACATAAATAAATTACAATAAAATTTTGGTGTTGAACAGTTTTATTCATGAAATAATCACAACAAATTTCACGCGATCTCTAAAATTAATATAGAATTTTTGCCATTTCGTGACACTTTGACATAATTTCACTCGCCTTCGGCTCGTGAAATTAAAACTGCCAAAGTGTCACTCGGGAAAAATTCAATAATTTTAGAGCTCTTGTGCAATTACTACTGAAAATATGTTTTCGCCATGTTAGTCTTCAGTCTAGGTGGATTCCCAAGTATTTTACATCTTCGGCTTGAGGTAAATTGTTGTTGTTAAGTTGTACTGGTGGGCAAGTTTCTTTACGGAGTGTAAATGTTACATGTGTAAATTTTAGTTCATTTGCTTTCATGCGCCTTTTCGACAGCCATTTTTGTATCTTGTTAAGGCAGATTTGAAGTTGTCTTGATGCCATCTTTGGGTCTTCGTGTGAAGAGAGAGCAGCTGTATCGTCCGCAAATGTGGCTATTGTAACCATCGGTGTAGTCGGAAGATCACTTGTGTACAACAAAAACAGGATAGGTCCGAGTACACTGCCCTGTGGTACTCCTGATTTTATGGCGTTCAGAGAAGAGTATTCTTGGTTTTGTCTGACAAGGAAGTGTCTATTGGTTAGGTATGATTTTAGTAACAGGAAGTGGAGATATGGGAGTAGCTTCTTAATTTTGTAGAAGAGTCCAATATGCCAAACTTTATCACTATGTGAAATGTTCTATGCAGAAACCAGCTTTTGTCCTGGGGGTGAAAACAACTGCATCTAGGGGATGAAAATTTTTTCAATCAAATAATTATAGAAGTCGATAGATTGACCAATTCTGAGTAAATTTTGTTCTATAAAATTTTTTTGCAGAGTTGATACTTTCCAAATTACTAGCGATTGAAACTTCATTTTTCATTGAAAAAACTCATGTTTTATAACCGTTTTTCATGATAGTCCTGTCGCCAGGGGGGGTACAACGGCCTCCTTAATTCAGATGGACTTACCCAAGTTTTTTTTATATATTTTGACCCGCAGAATACGAATTTTTTGGGTAACAGTTGATCCGGATGTCGATAAGATTGTTATAGACAAAGAACTTGAGGAATTACATAACAGCGATTTCTCGCAAAACGAAATATCTTTTTGTATTTTTTGGGTCATTTTAAGCAAAAAATATTCCTACAATTTTTTTCGTAGAATGCATAGTTTTCGAGATAACCGCGGTTGAACTTTCAAAAAATCGAAAAATTGTAATTTTTGAACCCGAATAACTTTTGATTAAAAAATAAAGTAGCAATTCTGCTTACCGCATTTGAAAGTTTAAGTCAAATTATATCGGTTTTGATTATTTGCATTGCTACAAATTTATTATTTTATTGTTAAACAAAGTTATAAACACCTAGTATGTGAGTGATGTTTTCAATGATTTCTCATTTAAAATCGAATGAGTAGGTAGAGTAGCTATAAGTGCAAGCGAGGCAATTTCTACGTAGCATGCGTTAAAACGCATGTATTAGGTACGGGAAACACTATGTATTTATAGATTTGTTTAACAATAAAAAAATTAATTCTTAGCAATTCAAATAATCAAAACCGATATAATTTGACTTAAACTTTCAAATGCGGTAAGCAGAATTGCTACTTTATTTTTTAATCAAAAGTTATTCGGGTTCAAAAATTGCAATTTTTCGATTTTTTTAAAGTTCAACCGCGGTTATCTCGAAAACTATGCATTCTACGAAAAAACTTGTAGGAATATTTTTTGCTTAAAATGACCCAAAAAATACAAAAAGATGTTTTGTTTTGCGAGAAATCGCTGTTATGTAATTCCTCAAGTTCTTTGTCTATAACAATCTTATCGACATCCGGATCAACTGTTACCCAAAAAATTCGTATTCTACGGGTCAAAATATATAAAAAAAAACTTGGGTAAGTCCATCTGAATTAAAGAGGCCGTTGTACCCCCCCTGGCGACAGGACTATGAATACCTTAAACAATTTTAATCTTATAGAAAAAATCATAAAGAACAAAATTGTAGCTAATAAAAAACAAAGAGACTCGCCTTGCAAAGACCTATGTATAATATGTAAACCACATAACGACAGTTATTGCTCTTTAAAAGATGGTTATCTTCAAAGAACCTCGAAATGGAGATCCTTCAATCTTAAATAACTCGAATGTGGTGCAATTTTTTGGGAAAACTTAAAATACATGATTTAAAGCTCATTAAAAGCCTTTCAAATGAAAGTTTTTTGCATAAGAATTGACTGACTTATGACGAAAATAAAGTTATCGCTCCCTGCTTTTTTGTTGAAATGTTTTTTTTTTAACTTTATTCAGCAATCTATCATAAATGACAATAAGCGTATTGGTTGACAAATAGTGATGACATGTACAGGATGCTCCATTAAGCACTCTGTTTTATAATGTAGCTATTGCTGCTTTATGGCATTCCTCTACTGTTTACAATATTTTACTATTTACAAAAAATGTATATTACAAATTACTTAAACCTATTAATTACGTCTCTTGGTTTGAATTTTTTTAATCTTCTTTCTTCATGTTCATGTAAGTCTTCAAACAACCGTTTGGCTAACTCATTAGGATGTACAGACACTCTTTCGCGATATGTTGCACTATATTCACTTATGCACTGTTGCACTGTTGGAATTGCTAAGTCTCGTTGGATCACGTAGTTGGGTACGTAGTACGGAGCATCAAGAATCAGCCTTATCGTCTTGTTTTGGAACCTCTGTTTCATATTTATGTTGCTATTAGAAGCTGTTCCCCAGAGCTGTATACCGTAGGTCCAAATGGGCCTTATAATGGCTTTGTAGACCAGTAGTTTGTTTTTTAGAGACAGCTTAGAGTTTCTGCCGATGATCCAGTATAGACGGCTTAGCTTTAATCCTAACTGTTTGCGTTTAGTGAAAATATGTTTTCGCCATGTTAGTCTTCAGTCTAGGTGGATTCCCAAGTATTTTACATCTTCGGCTTAGGTAAATTGTTGTTGTTAAGTTGTACTGGTGGGCAAGTTTCTTTACGGAGTGTAAATGTTACATGTGTAAATTTTAGTTCATTTGCTTTCATGCGCCTTTTCGACAGCCATTTTTGTATCTTGTTAAGGCAGATTTGAAGTTGTCTTGATGCTATCTTTGGGTCTTCGTGTGAAGAGAGAGCAGCTGTATCGTCCGCAAATGTGGCTATTGTAACCATCGGTGTAGTCGGAAGATCACTTGTGTACAACAAAAACAGGATAGGTCCGAGTACACTGCCCTGTGGTACTCCTGATTTTATGGCGTTCAGAGAAGAGTATTCTTGGTTTTGTCTGACAAGGAAGTGTCTATTGGTTAGGTATGATTTTAGTAACAGGAAGTGGAGATATGGGAGTAGCTTCTTAATTTTGTAGAAGAGTCCAATATGCCAAACTTTATCACTATGTGAAATGTTCTATGCAGAACCCAGCTTTTGTCCTGGGGGTGAAAACAACTGCATCTAGGGGATGAAAATTTTTTCAATCAAATAATTATAGAAGTCGATAGATTGACCAATTCTGAGTAAATTTTGTTCTATAAAATTTTTTTGCAGAGTTGATACTTTCCAAATTACTAGCGATTGAAACTTCATTTTTCATTGAAAAAACTCATGTTTTATAACCGTTTTTCATGAATACCTTAAACAATTTTAATCTTATAGAAAAAATCATAAAGAACAAAATTGTAGCTAATAAAAAACAAAGAGACTCGCCTTGCAAAGACCTATGTATAATATGTAAACCACATAACGACAGTTATTGCTCTTTAAAAGATGGTTATCTTCAAAGAACCTCGAAATGGAGATCCTTCAATCTTAAATAACTCGAATGTGGTGCAATTTTTTGGGAAAACTTAAAAGACATGTTTTAAAGCTCATTAAAAGCCTTTCAAATGAAAGTTTTTTGCATAAGAACTGACTAACTTATGACGAAAATAAAGTTATCGCTCCCTGCTTTTTTGTTGAAATGTTTTTTTTTAACTTTATTCAGCAATCTATCATAAATGACAATAAGCGTATTGGTTGACAAATAGTGATGACATGTACAGGATGCTCCATTAAGCACTCTGTTTTATAATGTAGTTATTGCTACTTTATGGCATTACCTCTACTATTTACAATATTTTACTATTTACAAAAAAATGTATATTAAAAATTACTTAAACCTATGAATTAAGTCTCTTGGTTTGAATTTTTTTTAATCTTCTTTCTTCATGTTCATGTAAGTCTTCAAACAACCGTTTGGCTAACTCGTTAGGATGTACAGACACTCTTTCGCGATATGTTGCACTATATTTACTTATGCACTGTTGCACTGTTGGAATTGCTAAGTCTCGTTGGATCACGTAGTTGGGTACGTAGTACCGAGCATCAAGAATCAGCCTTATCGTCTTGTTTTGGAACCTCTGTATTATATTTATGTTGCTATTAGAAGCTGTTCCGCAGAGCTGGATACCGTAGGTCCAAATGGGCCTTATAATGGATTTGTAGACCAGTAGTTTGTTTTCTAGAGACAACTTAGAGTTTCTGCCGATAATATCCAGTATAGACGGCTTAGCTTTAGTCCCAACTGTTTGCGTTTAGTGAAAATATGTCTTCGCCATGTTAGTCTTCAGTCTAGGTGGATTCCCAAGTATTTTACATCTTCGGCTTGAGGTAAATTGTTGTTGTTAAGTTGTACTGGTGGGCAAGTTTCTTTATGGAGTGTAAATGTTACATGTGTAAATTTTAGTTCATTTGCTTTCATGCGCCATTTCGACAGCCATTTTTGTATCTTGTTAAGCCAGATTTGAAGTTGTCTTGATGCCATCTTTGGGTCTTCGTGTGAAGAGAGAGCAGCTGTATCGTCCGCAAATGTGGCTATTGTAACCATCAGTGTAGTCGGAAGATCACTTGTGTACAACAAATACAGGATAGGTCCGAGTACACTGCCCTGTGGTACCCCTGATTTTATGGCGTTCAGAGAAGAGTACTTGGTTTTGTCTGACAAGGAAGTGTCTATTGGTTAGGTATGATTTTAGTAACAGGAAGTGGAGATATGGGAGTAGCTTCTTAATTTTGTAGAAGAGTCCAATATGCCAAACTTTATCACTATGTGAAATGTTCTATGCAGAACCCAGCTTTTATCCTGGGGGTGAAAACAACTGCATCTAGGGGATGAAAATTTTTTCAATCAAATAATTATGGAAGTCGATAGATTGACCAATTCTGAGTAAATTTTGTTCTATAAAATTTTTTTGCAGAGTTGATACTTTCCAAATTACTAGCGATTGAAACTTCATTTTTATTGAAAAAACTCATGTTTTATAACCGTTTTTCATCAATACCTTAAAAAAATTTAATTTTATAGAAAAAATTATAAAGAACAAAATTGTAGCTAATAAAAAAACAAAGATATTCGCCTCGCAAAGACCTATGTATATGTAAACCACATAACGACTGAGTTATTGCTCTTTTAAAGATGGTATAAGGGGTTGTAGGCCAGGGTAATAAGACAAAAATATACCCTGTTCGTGACACTTCAGCAGCCAGGGTACTGAAGCGTTTTTTCGACAGGTAATACCTATAAGAGCAAATTGTAACTATTTCCTGCGTAGGATCTGGCGGCCATTTTTATTTATAGACAATTAACTGTCAAAAAATGGCATTTTCCCCTTTTTTTTTCAAATCAACGGAAAACAGTGAAACTTATGATTTTTTTAGTACAAACATCTTCGAGATTATGGATAAATTTAATTGCGAAAAAAGGTCGGAATTGCAAAAAAAATATTTTCTCAATAACTGTTGTAAAAATTAGTGTACAGCTTTGAAATTTTTGTCAAATGAGGGTTATTTGGTGCTTAATATGTGATAAAAATTTCAAAGCGATTCATTCAATTGTTTAAATTTTTTTCAAATTGTTTATCCCAGAGAGCATTTTTTTTGCAATAACTTAAGTCAGAAAAAAAATTACCTTAGAACCATTCCACAGGTGTCAAATAAAAGAGCATGAGCTACATTTTCAACATGGTTTAAAAAAGTGAATAAAAAAATGCATTTATTAGTAATAAATAATTATGCAAAAGTATCGTCAATTTTTCTTTATAAACTTTTTGAATAACTTTTTCCAAAAAAATTAACTTTTTTACCCTGATCTAAGTGCACAACTACCAAGTCATGTTATCTATATCATAATTGATAAAAAATTGTAATAAATATGTATAATTTCTTATATAACAAAATAAAAAGTTTATAAGGAAAGATTTACGATACTTTTGCATAATTATTTATTACTAATAAATGCATTTTTTATTCACTTTTTTTAAACCAAGTTGAAAATGCTCTCTGGAATAAACAATTTGAATAAAATTTAAACAATTGAATGAATGGCTTTAAAATTTTTATCACATATTAAGCACAAAAGAACCCTTATTTGACAAAAATTTCAAAGCTGTACACTATTTTATACAACAGTTATTGCGAAAATAATTTTTTTGCAATTCCGACCTTTTTTCGCAATTATATTAACAATAAATGAGTATATCAAACTTTGTAATACGTCATTTTAAAGATTTTTCCATAATCTCGAAGTTATTTGTACTAATAAAACCATAAGTTTCCCTGTTCTCCATTGATTCGAAAAAAAAGTGAAAAATGCCATTTTTTGACACTTAATTGTTTATAAATAAAAATGGCCGCCAGATCCTACGCAGGAAATAGTTACAATTTGCTCTTATAGGTACTACCTGTCGAAAAAACGCTTCAGTACCCTGGCTGTGCAAGTGTCATGGAAAAAACCTTATTACCCTGGACTATTGTAGGGGGTAGGTACACGAAATACACGATAAATACTTGGCATTGTAGATTATATTATGATAAAAAACCATAAAATCCTTTAAAAAAGGTATTTTGTTAAAATCTCTATACAGGGCTACATCACAGAACAGAACTAGTTTTCAATCGGTTGACCGATCATCATCAGTGTTTGCTCGAATCTAACATGCTAACCATCAAAGTAAAAAATATTTGGGTAAAAACCCTTTATAATTAATCCGTCATAGGAACATAGAAAAATGATGTGAATTTAAACATGGATGTTTAAAATATCCAATGTTTCATGCTCGAGGTACCATTGAGCTCAATTTGACTTGTTCACATCATGGCTGTATGGAAGCAAGTGATTATGCAAGTGATACAGCAAGTGATATGGTTACTTGCTTCCATACACCCATGATGTGAATAAGTGAAATTGAGCTCAATGGTACCTCGAGCATGAAACATTGGATATTTTAAACATCCATGTTTAAATTCACATCATTTTTCTATGTTCCTATGACGGATTAATTATAAAGGGTTTTTACCCAAATATTTTTTACTTTGGTGGTTAGCATGTTAGATTCGAGCAAACACTGATGATGATCGGTCAACCGATTGAAAACTAGTTCTGTTCTGTGATGTAGCCCTGTATAGGGATTTTAACAAATATACCTTTTATAAAGGATTTTATGGTTTTTTATAATAAATGGTATACAGCCAACTACAGGAATTTTTTTCATCGTGGATTTTTTTATATTATGATAAAATAACAGCGTGAAATGGATAAAACATTGAGTTGAAAAAAATAAAATAACGCCGAGAAACGTTCGTCACGCTGGTATGACTTCAACTGCCCTGCGCGGGGATCTTCGTGCTGTTTCGGGAACAGTCGTCGGATCGCTTGGCGGTACAGTACAAGAGATTAGTAGCTAATACACAGGTGGCTGTTATAATGGTATTTTCGAAGAACCTGGAAATGGAGAACCTTCAATCTTAAATAACTCGAATGTGGTGCAATTTTTTGGGAAAACCCAAAAGACATGTTTTAAAGCTCATTAAAAGCCTTTCAAATGAAAGTTTTTTTGCATAAGAACTGACTGACTTATGACGAAAATAAAGTTATCGCTCCCTGTTTTTTTGATGAAATGTAGTAATTAAACCGGCGTCATTACAATCCTAATAGAAATGGACAGCTTCCCACTTGAAATTAACTTTATTTACGTATAATTGATACGATCCATGTAATTTTACCGGTTTGGAATGCTTAGTTTAGAAAAAATTAGTTGATTAAATCAAAAATTACATTTTTATAATTTAACAGAGTGCATTTTTCTCTAATAAATCTAAAAGTATTCATAATATGAAAAAATAGTTCAAATATTAATTGTACGATTTTTTACTGAAACTTATTTTTTTTTAATTTCTATCATGCATACTTTTAGGTTTATCTAGGAAAAATACACTTTTTTTAAATTATAAAAATGTAATTTTCGATTTAATCAAATATTTTTTTCTAAACTAAGCATTTCAAACCGATCAAATCACGTGGATCGTATCAATTATACCTAAATAAAGTTAATTTCAAGTGGGAAGCTGTTCATTTCTGTTAGGATTGTAATGACGAGGGTTTAATTGTTACATTTAAAAAAAAGCAGGGAGCGATGACTTTGGTTTTCGCCATAAGTCAGTAAGTTCTTATGCAAAAAAAAGAATGTGTGTGTGTACTTTGTACGCACGTAAGAAGTTATACTTCTATTATATGATTTCAACGAAATAATAGTTATTTATGATATAAGTGTTAAAAGTACACGTTTAAGGCACGCATGTGAAAGTTTGCAGAATGAGCGATAGCGAGTTCTGCAATTCACATGAGTGCCTTAAAAATGTACTTTTTAACACGCATATCATACAATATTTTTTCTACAAACGTAATTACAGGACAATATCTACAAAAACTTTTACTTGAACTTGACTGACATTCCATTTTTATATTTTTTGACATTACATCAAAATTGCCTATACGGTCAATACGAACTGCAGTGCCTTAAAAATATTTTAAAGCACTAGTGCCTTAAAGTAGCATTTTTAACGCTCGTATGGAGTGCTAAAAATTGCATTTTTAACACAGTTGTAGAAAAAGTACTTTAAACAGTTTATTTTTATTTTATTTAAATATTAAACTAATTTTAATGCTTACCACTTTTCAAAAATCCAAAAATTAAAAAAAAGACAACAATTGTCCGCATTTGAACCCGGGACCTCTCGATCTGTAGTCGAATCAATGACCCACGACTCCACGACCTCACTGTTTATACGGTTTCTCGGACATTATGACAAATCACGGTAAAAAATAGACGAAGTGAAGTATAAATGTAAAAATGTTTTAATAATACGTATTATCTTACTTCCAAGGAAGACAAATTCAAAGACACAAAAATTATAATAAATATATTTACTAAAAACACTAATATATTCTTTCCACACCTTTTTTGGACTGATACATACATAACTTAAAAGATTTAGGAACGAACCCCATACTGTCTGTGTGCGTATGTGCGCAAAATAATATAAATTCACTTCCAATCGCGCCTAAATAAGTATAACTTCAAAAAAGAATGTGTGTACTTTGTACGCACGTAAGAAGTTATACTTCTATTATATGATTTCAACGAAATCAGTATATCTACTTTAAACAGTTTTTTGTATTGTATTTAAATATTAAACTAATTTTAGAAAGAACTAAAAGAATACCAAAATTTAAAAAAATATATGAATTGTCCGAATTTGAACGCGGGACCTCTCGATCCTTAGGCGAATACAGACGATCATTTCTCGGACATAATTACAATCACGGTGACAGATAGATCAATTGAATAAACATTTTCAATAATACTTATCTTACTCCCGAGGAAGACAAATCCAAAGACACAAAAATTATAATAAATATATTTACTAAAAATACTAATATATTATTTTCATGCACACCTTATTTGCGCTACATAATTTAAAATATTTAGCGACTAACACCATACTATCGGTGTGCGCATGCGCCTAGAATAATAAAAATTTCAGTCTCAATCGCACCTAAAGAAGTATAACTTCAAAAACTTTTATCGGAGCTCATTTGAAAGGTTTTTAATGAGCTTTAAAATATATGTCTTTTAAGTTTTCCCAAAAAATTGCACCACATTCCCGTTATTTGAGATTGAAGGTTCTACATTTCGAGGTTCTTCGAAAATAACCATACATTAAGGCTGTTTTATCAGTTGAAGCACATTGCAATGTTAAGTGGGCGTATCACTTACTTTCGTAGACTGCTTACGTCAGACACACGTGACTCCCTACTTGAAATTGATTGGAAGTAGGGAGTGCGACCGACAATTCGATCTTTACTCAGTGGCGCCGGCGGACAAGTATTTTAATGACAACAAAATGCATTATTCTCCATTCAAATTAGTTTTGTCGGGAATACCTTGTTAGATTGATTTTATCGTGGATAATATTTTAAAAAGAATTATCACATTTTTGTCACATAGTTTGGCCTAGGTCAAACTAGTTTATCCTGATATAATAAAGATTCACACTTCAGGATAAACTAGTACGGCCTTCTTCTTCTTCTTGTAGTGCCTATCCGTTTCGGATGTTGGCGGCCATCATGGCAATCTCTACTTTTCACACTGCTGCTCTGAAAAGATTTGTAGTGGTTGTGTTGAACCACGTACGTAGATTTTTCAGCCAGGAAATCCTTCGCCTAGTACGGCCTAGCCTACACTAATTTAGCCGAGTCGAAAGTAATTTGACGAACATGTAAGGACTTTTACATGCGGGGAATTCCCAAATTACGTCCTTTACAATCCAAGGATGGTACTAAAAGTGAGAAATTTGACCTAGGCTGTCTGTCCGTCGGTCCGTCCGACCGCGAATATAACTGCTCCGTCACTATACTAGGTAGAATGACAAATAAGGTGTCAAATGAAAGCTTATAATCCAAGAATGGTACCGAAGGTGAGAAATTTGAGCTAGGCTGTCTGTCCGTCGGTCCGTCCGAACGCGAAAATAACTGCTCCGTCACTATACCAGGTAGAATGAAAAATGAGGTGTCAAATAAATGCTTTTAATCCGAAGATGTTATTAAAGGTGAGAAATCTTAGCGAGGCTGTCTGTCCGTCTTTCCGTCCGATCGCGAATGTAATTCTTCCGTCAATATACCAGATATAATGACAAATGAGGTGTCAAATGAAAGCTTAGAATCCAAGGCTGGTACTAAAGGTGAGAAAGGACAACGCAGAAACCTTATGGGAAATGGCTCTCTGTCAAATGCTCTGATACTTTGGATTCTGGTAGTCCTTGATATGTAGAACAAAAGACTTCATGGGCGCGTAGCTCCAAAAAATTATAGTTCTGAGATATAAGCCTCTGAAGTTATAGGTACAGTGAGGACGTTTGAGTTGAAATAAATTCATTTTCTCGAGAATGGGAGACTCTGGAGATAAATTACGAATCAGCTCGATTTTTATTTTTAAATAATAATTTTTTGGCGTATATATCATACTAGTGACGTCATCTATCTGGGCGTGATGACGCAATCGGTGATTTTTTTAAATAGGAATAGGGGTCGTGTGATAGCTCATTTGAAAGGTAATTTAATTCTCTATTCACTAATGTAAACATTAACATAATTATTTATACAGGGTGGCCAAAACTTTTTTTTAATTAAATTAATTGAGACAAAAAGAAGAATGTATATAATTTATTTATTTCGAAATACATTTTATTGCTGTCAGAAAACAGAAAAAAATGTTAATTTGAAAAATAAACATTGCCTTTCGCTTAAATTAAATGTCCAAACTGCTAAGAGGTAGGTGGGTGGCAGCTTTAATATTGAATTTAAGCAAAAAACAATATTTATTTATCAAATAAACATTTTTTTCTGTTTTCTGACAGCATTAAAATGTATTTCGAATTAAATAAATTATATACATTCTTCTTTTTGTCTCAATTAATTTAATTAAAAAAAAATTGGGCACCCTGTATAAATGATTATGTTGATGTTTATATTAGTGAATAGAGAATTAAATAGCCTTTCAAATGAACTATCACACGACCCCTATTCCTATTTAAAAATATCATCGATTGCGTCATCACGCCCAGATGGATGACGTCACTAGTATGATATATATGCCAAAAATTATAATTTAAAAATAAAAATTGACCTGATTCGTAATTTATCTCCAGAGTCGCCCATTCTCGAGAAAATGAATTTATTCCAACTCAAACGTCCTCTCTATACCTATATCTTCAGAGGCTTATATCTTAGAACTATGATTTTTTGGAGCTACGCGTCCATGGAGTCTTTTGTTCTACACATCAAGAATTACCACAATCCTAAGTTTCAGAGCATTTGACAGAGAGCCATTTCCCATAAAGTTTCTGCGGGGTCCTTTGTTCTAGGACTTCCGGTTCTAGACGCTCACTTCAGGCCAAACTAGTTTGGGCTTTAGTAACATTCTTGGATTATAAGCTTTTATTTGACACCTCATTTTTCATTCTACCTGGTATAGTGACAGAGCAGTTATATTCGCGGTCGGACGGACCGACAGACAGACAGCATAGGTCAATTTTGTCACTTTTAGTACCATCCTTGGATTATAAGCTTTCATTTGACACCTCATTTGTCATTCTACCTGGTATAGTGACGGAGCAGTTATATTCGCGGTCGGACAGACCGACAGACAGACAGCCTAGGTCAAATTCCTAACTTTTAGTACCATCCTTGGATTATAAGCTTTCATTTAACACCTTGCTGAAAAATCTACGTACGTGGTTCAACACAACCACTAAAAGTCTTTTCAGAGCAGCAGTGAGAAAAGTAGAGATTGCCATGATGATCGCCAATATCCGAAACGGATAGGCACTAGAAGAAGAATAAGAAGAAGGCCGTACTAGTTTATCCTGAAGTGTGAATCTTTATTATATCAGGATAAACTAGTTTGGCCTAGGTTAAACTAGTTTGGCCTGAAGTGTGTTTATTTATATCAGGATAAACTAGTTTAGCCTACGCGTGATATGATAAACTAGTTTGACCTAGGTCATACTAGTTTATCCTAGGCGGTTAGGACAAAGTAGTTTGGCCTAGGCCAAACTAGTTTGTCCCGAAATCGGGTTTGGCCGGTAACATATACATTATTTTAATATATTTATAGGTTGCAGTTACATAAAAAAAGTATCCAATTGATGAATAAAACACAAATCGTGGATAGTAGTATAATTTTCTGTCTTATTTTAAAACACCCTGGGACTCATTTCTTATCTTGTCAACTTATATCCCTAAACTAATGTAATACTTAAAAATACGCGTAAACTAAAGAACTTGTAACTTATACCACTAAACTAATAATATATTATGTACTTAAAATACCCGTAAACTAAATAAGTTTAATGTTTTCAAAATAACTAAGAATACTGTAAACTGTTAAACACTAAGCAAGTTGATGAAGAAAATACAAGAATGAATAACTGGAAATGGATTCTAATAATTCAAGCGAACTGACCGACTGACCGTACGTTCATGAGATTTGTCGTCACGAAGGCGATAACGATGAAACTAAGCGCCAATGCTGCGTAACTCGTTTCATTATTAGATTTCAATATTTTTAGCAAATTTTCTTCAAAGTTGGAACACGCTTTTCTCGATTATTACTGGACACAGAAAGGTGAAAAAAAATCAACGATTACAGAAAAAAAAACTCTTTCAAGTGATGGGAGTAAAAAGTTTGGTTATAATAGAACGTTAAACATTATAATCTAATTTTTCAACAGAATTTTCAAAAAAATAAAAAAAGTAAAACCATCATTTTAAAGGCAACATAATTTCGAACAACGTGTCCAAATTTCGAGACATTCTGTCGGTAAATAACAGAGAAAACACTGTCCCTAGGTTTTGGTGCACCGATAAAACAGCCTTAAAGAGCAGTAACTCAGTAGCTATTGGGTTTTGATTGGTCTCTCTGACACGAATCTCTTTGTTTTTTTTATTAGCTACAATTTTGTTTGGAATTATTGTTTCCCTAAAATTAAATTTTTTTAAATTATTCATGAACACGGTTATAAAACGTGAGTTTTTTCAATGAAGAATGCATAGATTTAATCCCTAATAACTTGAAACGTATCAACTTCATTTGCTTTATATGCCAAAAAATTTTATAGAACAAAATTTACTCAGAATTGGTCAATCTACCGACTTCCATAGTTATTTTGATTGAAAAAATGTTCATCTCCTAAATGGGGTTGTTTTAACCCCAGGGCAAAAACCCGCTTCGGCGTAGGGTAGATTTTGACAAAGATTATAAACACTACCTAAATCCAAATTTTCAAGGAAATCGACCCTGATTCTCAAAATTCCACGAGAAAATGGCTGTTGATTGGAGTAATGGTTGTGATTTAATATATAAAGGGATTTGTTTTAGTTGCGCCTGGGAGAGATGGCTCTTCGTTTGGAATCAGCAAGACTTCTGGTGTGGAAAGCAGCAGTCCTTTGTGACGATCCTTCCCGAACTACCAAAGAAACATCGATGGCCAAACTAGCTGCTAGCGAAGCTGCCACTTTTATTACTCATGGTGCTATCCAAGTACTCGGTGGGATGGGATATGTGTCGGATATGCCAGCTGAGAGGCATTACAGAGATGCCAGAATTACTGAGATATACGGAGGTGTTAACGATATTCATAGAATGTTGGTGGGGAGTTCAGTGGTTAAAGAATACGAAATTATACAATAATATTTTGGTTATTATATACAAAATATGAAATTTATTAAATATATTTTTGTTATGTATTGATATTTGTTATAGAATATATTTTTAATAATTTTTAGCTTTATAATTTTTTTTGTGAATTCGTCTGATTCATGTTAAAATAGGTATGAGTCAGGTTATTCAGAAAATATTAGACCACAACCTTTTAATTCATATGTTATAGTCTTTATAGATTTTAAAAAAGAATGCGTTAATGTACCATTTTCAATGCTCTGGGTAGCAATGGAAAAACAAGGAATAAACAAAAAATATATAGAAATCTAAAACCAAACAAAGAAACAGAAGAAATTTTGGATTACTCCAGAAATCCTTCACTTAATGGAACGCAGAAGGTTAATTAAAGGAAATAAAGATGAATATAAAAGATGCAAGCATGCATCAGAAGAAAAATAAGAGAAGCTAAAGAAAAAGAAGCTGTAGAGAAATGAACCGAAATAGAAAGACTACAAGTAGGCTATTGATTATATATTATAGAAAGGAACTACAACGTTAACGGAGTTTTATTGTTTAATATAGTCAATGGACCTCTAAATATGAAAAAACCGCGGAGTGCTGCCATTTAAAGGGGTGCGTTTTTGAGAAAGGGGTGAATTAGTCCCTAGGCACAGGGCGAATTAGGGTGAGTTCTATGCACTCTTGGTACAAACGTGTCTACATGAAAATTGTTCCAGATTAAATTTACTATTGAAATATTACATTTCAAAGTGAAAAATTTTTTTTGCAAAAATATATTCAAAAGAAAAACAAGCAATTTTGTTTTTTGCCCCATAATTTTTTCCCATGGGGATATAGGTATAGGCATTGCTTCACAGGAAAAAAGCTTCCATCCTTCCTCTTTAAATTGACGTCTCGTAGAAGTCTCTAGGATTTATAGTTTCCGAAATATGATTTTTCAAACTTCGCTACTCACAGCGATGTTGACCCATTTTACTTGTTACTTTGCAAACATTGTTCTGTAACTTTTTTCTACGCAGTTTTAGGTATATGTAATGCTACATTTTGTACGAAGAAAAGTCAATTACCTTTAAAATGGTCTATTGTAGAAGGCTGTATGACTATTTTTAAGCAAGATATGGTTTTTGAAAATTGTGTATTTTTAATGATTTTTGATATATTTTTCGATTATTTTTAAATTTCTCATTATAACTTTTCATATTGTATATTTAGGTATATACCTTGTACAATAAAAAAGAAAGTCTATTTTCTTTACTTTAAAATGGTCTATAGTCTATAGTAAAAAATTCTAGGACTATTTTTAAACAAGATATGCGTTCTCAAAATGTGACATATACACATGCCACAGATCCCACTAAGCTGGAACCATATGGAAACTTTTTTATTATTAACTTTATGAAAAAAAATTATTCTTTATAAAATGCTCTGCATAATCTAAAATTTTATCATTAGTGTACGAGGTATGTTACAGTTGAGTCCGCGAGTCTTTACCCGTGCGTCATCACTTAAAGCATACGAAATAAGTCGGAAATCTATTTCACGAAACAACAACTGACAGAAAGTGGCTACTGTTCCGATTACGGGTTTTATTATAAAATTTGACGTTATCAAATATATAGAATGTCAAATGTAAGTTTTGCTTCAAAATTTTTGCGCAGAATTACAGCTACATTTGAAGTAGCTTAATAAATTCTTTTATTATTATTGATTAATAAATAAATAAACAATTTATAAAAAAATCCAATAACATATTTTATTTTTATTATTTTATTCACTTTCACGGAAATATAAACACAGTCATTTCTTTACTGTGTTAATGACGTTAGCTTTGTATGTTTTAAATATTAATTGCCTAAATATAATTATTTACCTTAAAATTTCAAAGCCCAATATAAAATTAGTTGTGAAAACAACTGTTTGTGTAATATAAAGAAACTTCAAAACGCAAAAAATCGACAAAAACCGCAAAAAGTTCAACTGACTTACAGCCACAAAATTAAACATATCAGAAACGTCAAACAAATTGTGCTTAAAATATGAAAACATACCGAATCGTCTTTTTTGTACCTATCTCTTTTCAATGCACTGAGTCTAGATGGTTCATAAAAATAACATGTGTTGTTACTTAATAACAAACGGCAGCTGGTTTGTCATGAGTTTCATGCATGGAAGAGAATGATGCTAGATAAAAAGTATGTGTTTTATCTCGCCAGGTATTAATGTCGCACGGGTAAAGACTCGCGGACTCAACTGTAAAAAATATGAATTTCGCTCAAGAGTGAAGTACCTTTATATTTCATATTATCGAAAAGTGTTATTAAGAAAAGTTATTTGGAATTAAAAATTATGTTATAATATGCAACTATATTCTTCTAATTGAAAAAAATAAAAAAATTTAAATTTTTTCTTAAGTATAATAATACCCTTGGATATCCTACGGATATCTTGTTTAAAAATAGTCCTAGAATTTTTTGCAATACACCATTTTAAAGTAAAGAAAATAAGCTTTTTTTATTGCACAATGTATATACCTAAATATACAAGAAAAAAGTCATAATAAGAAACTTAAACAATAATCAAAACATAACAAAAATCATTAAAAGTATAAAATCTTGAAAACGCATAACTTGCTTAAAATAGTCGCACAACCTTATCCAATAGACCATTTTAAAGGTAATTGACTTCTATTTCTACTAAATGTCCCATTACATATACCTAGAGATGCGTAGAAAAAAGTTACAGAACAATGTTTGCGAAATAATGGGGAAAATGGCCCTAAAAATGCTCTTAGCGGCGAACTTTGAAAAATCCTATTTCGGAAAATATAAGTCCTAGTGACTTCTACTAAACGTCATTTTAAAGAGAAGGAACTGAAGTTATTTTTCGGTGAAGCAATACCTATATCCCTGAGGAAAAAAGTTATGGGGCAAAAAACAAAATTGCTTTCTTTGGTGTTTTTTTCTTGCTTTTCTTTTGAATATATTTTTGTAAAAAAAAATATTTTTGACTCTAAAATATGATATTTTGATAGTAAATTTAACCTGGAACAATTTTCCTGTAGAAGTGTTTGTACCAAAAGTGCATACAACTCACCCTAATTCACCCTGAGCCTAGGGACTAATTCGCCCCTTTTTCAAAAACGCACCTATTTAAATGGTAGCACTCCGTGGTTTTTTTAAATATGGAGGTCCGTTGACCATATGGGACAATAAAATCTCATTAACGTTGTAGTTCCTTTTAACTCTCTTATTTTGAACATAATCAATAGCCTAAAGTCAAGCATGACAATTTTAATGTACACAAAAAGGTAAAAGAAGCAACGGGTACTTTTAAAAAGCAAACACCAATGAAGCTCATAGACACTAATGGAAAATTAATCATTGACATCCAAGAGATGAATTACAAATTATGGAGAATATATTTGGAGACACTTTTTCAAGATCAAAGATCGGATTACAGGCATCCATTTTTAGAGAGGATAAAGAGCCCAGACATACTTAAATCCGAGGAAGAGGACGCAATAAAACGGATGAAAAACAGGAAAGCTGTAGGGCCTAATAATATCGAAGCTGAATTTTTAAAACTCTTGGAGGAAGAAGGAATAAAGTAGATCACGGCTGTCTTCAATAAAATATACAATACAAGAATCATCCCTGATAAATGGCTAGAATCAGAATTCATAGCGATACCTAAAAACAGGGGGCAAACAAGTGCGAAGAATATCGAACAATCAGCCTAATGAGCCATATGTTGAAACCGTTTCTTAGAGTCATCCACGAAAGAATTTATAAGAAGTGCGAGGAAAAGATATCGGACGGACAGTTCGGCTTCATTAATGCAGTGGGTACCAGAGAAGCACTTTTCGGAGTACAGGTCCTGATTCAAAGATGCAGGGACGTTAACTGCGACGTATACGCGTGCTTGATCGACCATGAAAAGGCATTTGACAGAGTTCAACACCAAAAAATGATTAACATTTTAAAAGAAGCAGACTTTGATGACAAAGACCTCAGAGTAATTTCAGAACTATTCGCGGTGTGCAAGTACTTGGAGGGAGTACGAGAATAGCGGAGAAATATAGGTCCGGACCCGCGTATGAAAAAAAAGTTGATTAATAGCAAGCTGAAAATTTGTTAATAGCTTAAGGGTGTCTAGTCGGACAAACTTTGATATATAGGAACACTGGAACAGGGGAAGTTTTAATTTTGGAACAGGTTAAAAATTTGGAACGACCACGAAAACGTCACATGTATTTTGTCCGACAGAACTTCCAATTGATTTGTTACACTTTCATTAAACTCTCATGCAAAAATCAGGCTGCTATTTATCACCAAATGGGAATTATAATGAGTGGAACACGTAGAATATGTCAAATGACAGGAATTATGACAGGTTATAATTAACAGTCTGATTTTTGCATGAGAGTTTAATGAAAGGGTAACTTAGAAGTACAAATTTAAAGTCTTCTGTATCTTAAAATAGTTCTAACGACCCGTGACGTCACAGAGTTTAACTATGTGGTTCCGTTTATGGTTATATTTACGTATATTCGTCTTCTTCCTCTTTAGTGTATTAGCCTCCACCTACTTCGGTATTTGGCCAGCTAGTCGTCGGGGAATAAAGGAAAAATATTTATATTCTAATGACATTTATCGTATGTTGTTGTAATAGTATACAGTGATGAGCGCGCTGATAACCGGCAAAATAGCTCAAAAGATGGAAAATGTATTAAGTTGTAAGATAAAAAGAAATGAAACTACTGGAGGTGGGATTTTATCGGTATTAACTTATAATTTACATTACCATTATGGATAGTTTCCACCTTTATAACTTTAAACGTCAGCTAGTTTACCTCGGTCATAATTCTAATTCTACGTATGACGTTTCTTCAAACTCAGATTTATCAGGTTATGTACCTCTTCTTCTTTTTGGTTTATTGGCCTCTACCTGCATGGGTATTTTGGCCAGCTCATTCTCTCAGAATAAAGAAAAAATCCCTTAATAATCTACATCTACATTTATAGTTAATATCGGACAAATACAACAAAGTTAAAAACTTTTCTCGCTCAGGAATAACTACCGACTATTACATAATCTGCTTCTACTTCTTCTTCACCTTCTTTGATTAATTGGCAATTTTAGGTTGTTATGGCACAAATAAAACAGAGGTAAAAACTTTCATCTGACACAAATAGACGTCAAACCGAAATTTAATTTCAAACTAAAACTGTCGATTATTCCAAACTAAAATAATAAAACACACAAGAGAAGCATCAGGTCCTAAAACTAAACATTTCCAAATTCACAAATACCTATAACGAAACCATTTGACTGAGTGCCAATTAACTAAGTATAAAATAAATAATATTAAATTCCATAAACTGCCACATGAAAATGCTGCACTGATAGTCCTGTCGCCAGGGGGGGTACAACGGCCTCGTTAATTCAGATGGACTTACTCAAGTTTTTTTTATGTATTTTGACCCGTAGAACACGAATTTTTTGGGTAACAGTTGATCCGGATGTCGATAAGATTGTTATAGACCAAGAACTTGAGGAATCAAATAACAGCGATTTTTGGCAAAACAAAACAATATTTTGTATTTTTTGAGCCATTTTAAGTAAAAAATATTTCTACAAGTTTTTTCGCAGGATGCACAGTTTTCGAGATAAACGCGGTTGAACTTTAAAAAAATCGAAAAATTGCAATTTTTGAACCCGAATAACTTTTGATTAAAAAATAAAATAGCAAGTCTGCTTACCGCATTTGAAAGTTTAAGTCAAATTATATCGGTTTTGATTATTTGCATTGGTAAAAATTTATTTTTTTATTGTTTAACAAAGCTATAAACACGTAGGGTTTCCCGTGCTTTTACATGCGTTTTAACGCATGTAACGTAGAAATAGTCTTGATTGCACTAGTACCTATTCTACCTACTCGTTCGATTTTAAATGAGAAATCATAGAAACATCACTCACGCACTAGTTGTTTGTAGCTTTGTTTAACAATAACACAATAAATTTTTAGCAATGCAAATAATCAAAACCGACATAATTTGACTTGAACTTTCAAAGGCGCTAAGCAGAATTGCTATTTTATTTTTTAATCAAAAGTTATTCGGGTTTAAAAATTGCAGTTTTTCGATTTTTTGAAAGTTCAACCGCGTTTATCTCGAAAACTGTGCATCCTACTAAAAAACTTGTAGAAATATTTTTTGCTTAAAATGACCCAAAAAATACAAAATATTGTTTTGTTTTGCCAAAAATCGCTGTTATTTGATTCCTCAAGTTCTTGGTCTATAACAATCTTATCGACATCCGGATCAACTGTTACCCAAAAAATTCGTGTTCTACGGGTCAAAATACATAAAAAAAACTTGGGTAAGTCCATCTGAATTAACGAGGCCGTTGTACCCCCCCTGGCGACAGGACTATGATTCTTAGAAGCATTTCCCGAACTTCTAATCTGATTCTCCTCCATACAACTACTGAAGTGGGCTCTAGTGAACGTTAAATTAAACTATAACACTTCGAGTTCGAGAAGTGGTTTTCTACGGTAAACAGAAACTTTTTGCTGAAAAAACAATTCGTGGAAATCATGGTTTTAACGGTAGAAGAAAAAGTGCAAATTGTTGTCTGGCATGCTAATGGATTACCAGAGAACATGATCAGACAACAATTTAGAGATATGTATCCAAATAGGCCAACACCAACACGATCGACAATTCAGTCTATTGTACGTAATTTTTTAAATTATGGATCCGTGTTTACTCCAAGAGGAATTCGTAGACGACGAGAGGTAAACCCAGATTTAGAACTAAGGGACACTTTGATTTGTGCAAGTATTGAACAAAATCCTACTCAATCAACATCTTTTCTCGGAGAACAGTTTGGACTTTCAAGATTTACAGTAGGTAAAATTTTGAAAAAGCATGGATACCGTCCCTACAAGTTACATAAATCCAACGAACAATTCCCTGGAGATCAATATCGACGTTTAGAATTCTGTCAAAATGCAATGGAAATGTCACATCAAGATGAACATTTTTTACAGAATGTTTTGTTTACCGATGAATGTACGTTTTCACTGCATGGACGTCACAATTCAATGAACACTCGGTATTGGTCTCGAAGAAATCCTCGTCAGATTTATGTCGCTCGTACTCAGCGTCCTCGAAAAGTAAATGTTTGGGGAGGCATAATAGGGAATCATGTCATAGGTCCATTTTTTATAGACGGTATGTTGACTGGGCGGAAATACTTGGAACTTCTGCAAAATCAAATTGTCCCGGCCCTTCGTAATTTACCAATACCTTTCGATTCCATATGGTTTCAACAAGATGGTTGCCCTGCACATAATTCGCGCATCGTCAGGGAATATCTCAGTGCTACTTTTCCTAATAGATTGATTAGTGGCCACGGAGATATTTTCTTGCCTGCAAGATCACCTGATCTTTCACCTTGTGATTTTTTTATGTGGGGGTATATCAAGTCCAAACTATATGGAATTGAGGACGATAGGCCTAATACTCTCCAAGAATTACGGGAAAAGATCTCTGATACAATGAGAGGTATTAGTCCAGAAACATTATCTAATGTTAGACGGAATTTTTACAATAGGCTGGGTTATTGTTCCGCTGCTTATGGTGGCTTATTTGAACATTTTTTGTAAACAGATTCATTTAGGACTTTTTTTTTATTTTTGTAGAATTTTTTATTTTCGAAAGTATGACATTGTTTTTTCAGTAAGCGTTTCGTGTTTTACTTTAAACTACTTCAGTGCTGCAGATATACAACGGAGATGTAAGGTGGACAACATTAATAACTGGGTGAAAAACAGAAGAATATAATGGAACGACCACATAAGCCGAATGACAACAAATAGAGTAGTCAGGACAGCGAGGGACGGTTCCCCAATAGGAAGACGATCAGTGGGAAGACCACGAAAAAGATGGAACGACAACTTCGGTAGGCACATTGAAAAACAGACAGAGTCATGTCTACATAAAATGAAGAAGAAGACTTTAAACATTTCTAATAAAGACTAACACAAATGTTAAGTAATTCAAAGCAAACAATATCTGCATAATTTCAAATTTTAATATTTAATTATTGCAATAAATTCATAAATGTGGGATTTGAAACAACCTTCGACAATTCTGAAGTGACAGGAGTGAATGCGAGACGTCTAAAATCATGGTAAATAGAAATTAAGTTAATTTTAGAATAAAAAAATTACTATGAATTAAACTGTTTTTATTTACATTTGCTTTATAGGGCTTTTCATCGATTGTCATTTGTTTCGAGCTTTTGTATAATCTGTGTATAATATTAATATACAGAGATTATACGACATATGACAGCTAGAAACAAATGACTGTGAATGAAAAGCCCTATTGTCTTCAATTGATTTTTGCTTTATGCGAAAAAAAAATGTCGTATTAACGTCAAACGTAGTTATGAGGAAAGCAAAATATTAGAAATGAAATTGATAAAATAATAAATAATTTGAACAATATGTCAAAAATTACGTACGACTAGATAATTCAGTGTTGCTGTATGGGTGGAGGCCTGGACCTTAAAGAAAGACATAAGCGATCGACTTAAAGCATTCGAGATGTGGACCTGGCGAAGAATATTAAAAATAAGTTGGGTAGATAGAATAACAAATGTTGAGGTCATCAGAAAGATGAAAAAGGATAAGGAAACCGAGGCCACATTACGGAATCTTGTAATGATCGGCAGTTGCCCCTGAGCTAGAAAGATTTTTGCCTTTGTTGTATTTGTCCCATTATAATTCAAAATTGCCAATTAACTAAAGAACGAGAAGAAGAAGTAGAGGCAGATTGTGTAATGGTCGACAGTTATCCCTGAACGAGAAAAGTTTTTACCTTTGTTGTATTTGTCCGATACCAACTCTAAATTGTAGGTGAATAAGGGATTTTTTCTTTATGCCAAAACGACGGACTAGCCAAATACTCATGCAGGTAGAGGCCAATAAACCAAAGAAGAAGAAGACGTACATAACCTATTGAAACTAGGTTTGAAAGAACGTCATACTATGTAGAATTATGACCGAAGTTAACTAGCTGACGTTTAAAGGTATAAAGGTGGAAACTATCCATAATGGTAATGTAAATTATAAGTTAATACCGGTAAAATCCCACCTCCAGTAGTTTCATTCCTTTTTATCTTACAACTTAATACATTTTCCATCTTTTGAGCTATTTTGCCGGTTATTAGCGCGCTCATCACTGTATACCAGTTTGTTGAGATTGGACTTTGATACAGTTTTTGAAGGAAAGGAACGAAGGTTTACTATTGATAATTAAACCATTTTGTAAAAGTACAAATTTTCTATGAATAGTTCAAACGATCAAAAACACTTGTAACGTCACATAACTGTATTTTCTACTGACGTTTATAATGTCTAATTTAAAATTGTATATACAATTGGTGTAGAATGTAAACATATAACCCCGTGACGTCACGACGCGTTTTGGGGTGGCTGGTATAAGTTGAATTTTTAGTCGTCTTTAGGGGCCAAACGAAAGACAAACAAAACTTTTTTATCTTTGATACAGGTTCTAAATTATGTTCTGTTGTGATTTATACAATTTTTTTCGAATTTAAAATTTTATGCAAGCTCCCTATTGTTTACGTTTTAATAACATAACCTGAATCTTATTTTTTCTTCTTATTATTTTTTTGGACTATGGCCTTGACAATTATCCAGTAACCAGGATTAATATACTTGGCCAATATAATTAATAGTGCGAATAATGTTGCTGAGCGTAGAAACCAGGTGTCGCTTTCCGAACTTGCACGGTCCCAATATGAAAATTAACGGAGAAGAAACAGATCACATAAAAATACTACGTGGAGTTAAACAGGGATGTATCCTATCGCCGTTGATATTTAATATGTAGGTACTCTGATTTTAATTAATTGGGGAATAATTCTATGGGAATAGGAAACAATTGTCAAACCACAGAATAGGAAACAATTGTTTTTTCTCTTCTCTTCACCTAAAAACTAGTTCAGCCGAAATCCACAAGAGTGGAAAATAGTGACAATAGGAGAATGAAAAAGCCGAAATCCACAAAATAGTGACAACTACCTTATCGATAATAGTCTACGAGAAGTGGAATTACCAAAAAGAATTTATGTGTCTTTATACTCACTTTATAATGGTCAAAAAATTACGGGATCTGGATTTCAATGCATATTTTTTTTATAATTCTCGTATCAAAGTTGCGCGTGAAGTTAATTTAATGACAGTATTGATTTTGGGGCGACCCGAATAGAAGTACAAAAATGCAAGGTGGAGAACATTAATAACTTGGTAAGACACAGAAGAGTAGAATGGAATGACTACATAAGCCGAACGACAACAAATGTAGCAGTAAGGATCAGTGGTGTTATGTCAAAATTAGCAGTATCGGAACGCACTGCTAATTTTTGTTTACAAAACCTAAATTCTCTATTTTTTTTTCTTCTGCCGGAACGGCGTTCCGGCACCATGACACCACTGGTAAGGATTAAGGATGGCGAAAGAATACCATGAAAACGATGGAACGACAACTTACTGGAGGCGCATTGAAAACACAGACGGAGTAATGTCTACTCAAAATAAGAAGAAGAGAAAAATAAGAATCTATAGGTTTGTTCCAACATAAACTTTTGACGGTCCAGAAACCGTCACGATGATCACCGTCCTGCGCAGTACCATGGAACGTATTATTTCGTTCCCATGGAACGTGAATTATCTAGTTATCTCATAACGAAACGGTAATCTGACGGTTCTTGGTTGTGTTGGAACAAATCTTATAGAAATAATATCAATGGATTTGTTCCAACACGACGAAGAACCGTCATGAAACGATCAGGAAACTGCTCAGTAAACAAAATAACCCATGAAACGTATTATTTTGCTATCTGCGCACAGTTTCGTGATCGTTTCATGACGGTTTTCGTTGTGTTGGAACAAAGCTATATGACGTTCGAATATCTGGAACCATTTTCAAAAACAGGTATACTTGTTCCTCCACCCAATTTAAAAATAGAGATTTCGACATAAAATTAATTTAATTTTTTCAATTCATCTCCTTTTCTCGGTGTACATTTTTTGTGTTCCATGGTGAGCCACCAAAATCTGAATCACAGACACCGAGATGTCAAGATTATCATGTCATGTGTCATGGTGTCATCACAGATGTGTCATGTCAAGTCAATGTCATGCCAGTGAAAAAAGTAAATAATTATTTTATTAATTTAAAAATAATGTAGTTGTTTTATATAATAAATTAAATGATTTTTAAACTTTTTCACGATTCCAAAAAATTTGCAGTCATACAACTTTTGTAAGTTTGTAGGTAAGTTGAAATTTTTTTAAAACATGTTGCACCAATTTAAGCAACTGCTCAAAGGGTGACTAACTGGAATATAATAAAACCAGTATATTGGCAAATAGAGACTAATTAATTGGTCCTAATTATAAAAGCGCAGATTATAGTGTAATAGGAAGACCTGTTAAAAAATAATATTTATAATTTCTTAACCTCTTTCTCCTTTGTTTAATTTAGATTTTAATTAGGGTCATCACAATAGTTTTGATATTTACTTAAAATTTTGCATGGCTTTTATGTTTACCCCTTTTTATTTATATTTTGAAAGGACACCCATGCTACAAATACCCTGTGTTCTAGGTTTATATTACAACTTTTCAACCACAGAGTTTCAGCAAGGAATATAATATTCATTGGTTTGAGGCAGTATAAGAAACAATAATAACGTAAAAATGGGCAAATCTAAGTAAGTGTGCATTTTTTTATAATACAGTAGAACCCCGATTATTCGTTCTCCTCGGGACCGGACGTTGGCACGGATAATTGAAATGCACGGATAATCCAAACATGTATTGCTCATATATAATACATATGTACGTATATACTTACATTATGTACCTACCATAAAAAGTTAACAGAAAAAATAAATCTTTCATTGTGAGTCTTCTTCTCGGCGTATAGGGTTTAAGTCGAGTGATTTACGGTGACGTTATTTTGATAAAACCTCAAAAATGCAGTTTGAGTAATAGAAAATCATAGCACGGATAATCTGCAGCCCGGATAATCCGCACACGAATAATCGGGGTTCTACTGTATATGTATCGTTAACATGTTAGTTGCGGGATGAGGTCTATTTGGCCCCGTCAAAGTTCTTTGTATATGGCAGAATCAATTTTTATAGATGATGGCTGCTAGTGAGAATATCTGTTAAATTGTGCTCTGTGTTTTACGAAGATTTTCACGGATAATTTCCGATGTTTTTGGGTAGAAAAAGGTATTGAATTGTTCAGCTTTTTTTCGTCTATCCAACTGTATTTTTACAGCGACAAAATTTTTCTTCCTATGGTGATAGAGTGCATTTAACGCTTTTCATTTTATGTTCTCTTGTCCTTTTTTTTGTCCCTTTAATTTAAAATATTCATTTAAAGCTCATTAAGATAAGATATCTCAGCAATTTAATAATCATTAGTGGCGTAGTTGAAATTTGGGATTATTGCTGCCTAATTTTATTTTGTTTTATTTGATTTATTTGATGTTTTTATAGAGATGTTTGGAAGTGACTACTAGTGCAACAAGCAGGCTTTTATGATTTGAAAATTTTTATAAATAATGAACTGATATTGTTAGAAGGTAGTTGATCGCAGTACACACTAAAAGTATCATTTCCTTTGTTATACCCTGCTCTATCCCTCCGTGGTCCTCTTGTGTGTCTTTTAAGTCGTCCTGAATGACCCCTGGACGTGAAGCGAGTACTCCTTTGTCTATCCCTTATGTTTTTATGTTTGTATAGTGTATTATTTAATTCTATGGTAATTGTAAAGTTTTTACAAATTATATTGACGAGTCAAAAATGTCTACCAAATATAAATTTAAATGTTGCACCACAAAAGAATTTAATAATATTATATGTGTGGTTTGTCTGAATATATTTCATCCAAGCTGCCTGGAAAGAGATTTAAAGCACTTCATAAAAATTGACAGTAACACAATATACTGCTCTACTAAATGCCAGCAGGTTAAAGATGATGAAGAGTTTAGGCAAACGACTTTTGGGGAGGAAATTAAAAAGTTTCAAAAATTGTTGACTGAGAAAGACTCCTATATTATGCGCTTAAAGAAGAGTTCTGAAAGTTTTGAAGAAACAATTCTGGATGCTGAATATAAATATATTGATAAACTTGACAATCAAAATAAACTTATTGATGGGTTAAAAAATGAAGTTAAAAATGTCAAAATGACAAATCAAGAATATTTGCAGAAAATCGTTGAAAGGGATTTGACCATAACAAAATTGAATAGTTCTATTGAAGAACTGAACGAGATGAGCAAGAAAATGATAACCACAATACAAGTGTTAGAATCTGAAAATGAAATGCTTCAATTAAGCAGAAAGGAAAGTCAACTTAATCTTAAACATGAATTCGAGGAGACAATTTCTAATCTAACCAACAAAATTGTAATTTTGGAAAATGAAATTAAGAAAATGGAAGAATTAAATAAATTGTCAGAGGAATTTGGAAGAAACCTGGGTGAAGAACTTTGTCAAGAGAATTTTTATGGCCTCACCAGAGCTGCACAAAAAGAACCACAGAAAACCCAGACCTTGAGAGAAGTACGAAATCCAAAAAAGAAAATAGAAAATATAAAATCATCAACTTTTTTAGAACAGCAACTCAAGCCAAGAAAAATAAAACGAAATATTCTACTTCTTACTGATGAGACCACACGAGGTTTGAGCGGTGAACTTAGGCGTCGTTTTCCAGAAGAAGAAGTGAATATCCAAACAATTATTAAGCCTGGTGCTTCACTTTCTGGGGTCATTGAAAATATTGACTGTTTAACAAAGAACTTTAGTTCTGATGACTATGTAATTATTTCAGCAGGTTATAATGATTTTGTTTCATATAGAAATCCTAGTATAAAACATGTTAATATGAAACTAAGACAATGTACTAACATGAACATAATGTTTCTCTCTGTTCCTACGGGAAATGATCCTAATGCCAAATATATTTCAAAATTTAATAACAAATTAAGTGACTTCTAAGTGTTTTTAATTCATATTATGAGCACTCAATCTCATTCCTAAATGTAAATAATTCATATGGGCATAGACTGAGCAACTATAGAATTTCATACCTGTTGGAGAATCAAATAAAACATTTTAAAAATAATAAAAATTTGATATTTATTCAGTTAAAAAATACAACACCACCCAATGAACATAATTCAGAAAGCATAATTGTTTTAGATGATCTTGGTGAAAATTGTTGCACTTTTACAAGACCAGAAAAAGATTTGGATTTTCAGTTAACGCCAATAATACAACTTCAGACTTAGAAACTGACAAGTCAGAATCTTCTTTTAATTTAACTTTTCTCTTATTTAATACTCAGTCAGCTAGAAATAAAATTGATGATTTATTTTTAATGTTAGAATATAATGACTTTCCCAGTGTTCTGTTATTGACTGAACACTGGCTAGAAGAAAATGAATACTTGTATATTCCCGAGTATTCCATGATTTCACATTTTTGTAGAACAAACTTTATACATGGGGGTACTGCTATTTTAGTACACAACTCTCTATAGGGCTTTTCATTCACAGTCATTTGTTTCGAGCTTCTGTCATATGTCATATAATCCGTGTATATTAATATTATACACAGATTATAAAACTTATGACAGAAGCTCGAAACAAATGACAATCGATGAAAAGCCCTATTGCAAGAACTGGCTTTTGTTGAGATAAATTATGAGGATCTTATTGAAGAAAAACAATTTGAATTTTCAGTTGCACAAATAACAAATTTTGATATCTATATTATTTGCATCTACAGATCTCCAACAACCAGTGTCCAGATTTTTTTGGAAGGGCTGGAGAACTTGTTGTTGAGGATTCCAAAGTTTAGTCAAATAATCCTGACGGGTGATTTTAATATTGACTTTCTGAACTATGATTGCAATGAAGTAAAGAAAATAAAAAACTTACTCACTTGTTTTAATTTAAAAATGCATGTTAATGAAGCAATACGTGTCACTAAATTGTCTCAAACTCTAATAGATTATTTCTGTTCTAACTTTGAGAAGGATTATGTTCAATGTATTGTATTTGACCCCAATCTGTCAGACCATAAGGCAGTTGTTGCTTCTATCAAAATAAGAAATTTAGTAAAGGTAAAGATAGTGTAAATAAATTTAAAATTGGTCGCCTGTATAGTAAATCTAACTTTGGTAAATTTAGATTAAAGTGCGAGAGTCTTGACTGGTATTCTCTCCTATCACAATCGTCTGAGCCATTTAAATCATTTCATTTAAATCTTTTCCTAAACAAAAGATTAAAATTAAAAATAGAAAACCTTGGATTACAAATGGCATTAAAAATTCCTGCAAAACCATGAGATCGCTCCATTATATCAAAAAATATTACCAAGATGAATGGTTTGTTACCTTTTATAATCAATATAAAAAGATATACAGAAATGTTATTAAAACTGCAAAAGAAAACTGCTACAAGCATAGAATAGAAAACTCCTCAAATGTAACTAGGGAAACTTGGTCTATAATAAATGAATTAAGGGGTAAACACAGATCAGGTAATAGTCATCACACTCCACTTCCAAATGACTGTAATGAATTTTACTGTAGCATAGCCGAAACTTTAACAGCACAGTTGAGACATGGTACAGATCCTTTGTCATATCTGAAGAAAACAGAAGTTATGTGTCCCTTCATAATTTATGATACTAATGTTGAGGAATTGAAAGAGATATTTAAATCAATCAGAAACAAAAACTCTTCGGGTTATGATGACATCTCTATAAGAGTTTTCAATAATCTACCAAACTCTGCTTTGGATGTTTTATCTATTTTAATTAATGATAGTTTTAATGCTGGCACATTTCCCGATTTCCTGAAGATAAATGTTGTAATTCCATTGCACAAGGGTGGAGATCACATAAACCCTTCCAATTACAGGCCAATTTCTCTGAGACCTACGTTGGCAAAAATAATAGAGAAAATTGTTAAAGCAAGATTAATACAATTTTTAGAGGTTAACCAACTACTAAGTCCGAAACAGTTTGGTTTCCGTGGTAACACTGGCACGACCGACGCGATTTTCAGTTTTTTAGAGATAGCTTACAATAATATTAATTTAGGCGAGATGGTTGCGGCAGTGTTCTGTGATTTAACGAAGGCTTTTGACTGTGTCAATCATGGTTTGGTGCTGCAGAAGCTTAAACACTACGGAATTAAAGATAAGTCACTGAGTTGGATGGAGTCATATTTGTCGGGTAGGAGTCAGTTTGTTAGAACAGACTGTGACTCTGACTTGATGAATGTAACTTGGGGAGTGCCCCAAGGCTCGGTATTGGGACCAGTTCTGTTTTTGGTATATATAAACGATTTAGCCTACCTTGATGTATCTGCTCATTTCACCCTTTATGCAGATGATACCACTCTTATATGGCATGCTAAAGATTTGAATGTCTTACGCCAATCTGTAGGTAGGGAACTCTTAATGATTGGAAATTGGTGCACGGCGAACTTTTTGACATTAAACACTTCTAAAACCAAGCTTCTGTGTTTTAAACATGTTATGCCTGAATTACATCTGGAACTTGAACCTCAGCTGTCCGTCAGGTTTCTTGGCCTGAATATTGATCCTGACCTTAAATTTAAATCGCATATCGAAGCCTTGAATTCAAAACTTGCATCTGGATGCTATGCAATACGGTCGACTAGAAGGGAGCTTGGTTTTGCCCAAGCAAGAACTGTGTACTTTGCACTAGTAGAGTCACATCTTAGATTCGCAATTCAGTTTTGGGGAGCGTGTAGTCAGGAGCTTTTCAGTAGTGTGTTTTTGCTTCAAAAAAAGGCAGTACGCCTGTTGTGCCAGGTAAATTCTAGAGAAACGTGTAAACCTTTATTTATTAAACACAGTATCCTTACACTTGTATCTCTTTTCATTTTGGAAACGGCAAGCATTATTTTTAAGAATAAACATCTATATGAAAATAATAATCGATCTGGACGATTTGCTAGCAGTTTAGCTTTGATTACACCTAGAAGCACACTAGTCAAAGACTCATTTATTTTTAACGGCATCAAAATTTTTAATAAACTACCTAGTGAAATAAAAAATTTGGAAACTATTAGAAAGTTTAGAAATTCATTAGATAGACTGCTCGCTAAGAGGGCCTATTATGATCTGACAGAATTTTTTGAGGACCATTGGAGCTGATGTATTTGTGATCTTGTGTATATTTACAGCTTGTAGTTTGTTTGTTTTTTATTTTTGACAATACTACATATTTTGTAGTTGTTATATAATGTAAATGTGTTATGTGTTATATTTTATATTTAGTCATATTTTAATTTAATTTATTTATTTAAAACTCTTAAACAGTGTTTGTCAACAAGATTTTTTCTTTGACAATAAACATATATTCTCCCTCTCTCTCTCTCTATAAGACTTCAAATATGGCGGTACTAGGTCTAAAAGACTGTCTAAAACTAAGCACTAGTTCAAGGTATCTAGACATACTTTGACGAGCATGTAGCATACATATCGGGACTAGGGATGGCAACGATGTATCGATAAATTAAATTTATCGATATATTTTAAAATTTTATCGATATTTTTATATCGATTATTCAACTTTCGATTTATCGGAAAATATATCGATATTTGAGATTCAATATATCGCCCACACAAGATTAATATGCCATATTGGCAAGATATAAAATTATAATAAAATCTTATAATATAAATCATATTTTATCTGAATGTCGTATACCCACCCTTGCCCTTAACTTGTTGTCCAAGTTGCAGGTACATAAATAGTACCATATTTTTTAACTTTTAACAATGTTTTTCAAGAGGACAGGCTATGTAAACCCTAATAAAACGATCTCAAATTTACCATTTGTCACGTTCACGTAGTACGTTCTATAAAGTTTTAAAATAATTGTATTGTATTGACAAAAACCCTAAAACTCAAGATGTCAATATTACTGGTGTTGGAAGGAGCAACTGCTACCAAAACAAGGAACCGCTTAGCAGGCAAACGGTTGTCAAAATTAATATTTTTGAATTCACTGCCACAAGAATTAAATTTATTTTGAATATATATATTCATAAATACATACATAAGACATAAATTTATATAAACATACATATAATTATAATTTAAGTAATTTTTAATATAATAGTTTTAAAAATTCTGTGTTGATATTGTATGTACCTACTTCTTTACTGATACTCTGTATGTATTAAAAATATTAAAGGATTTTATACCTAAGTGCATCTTTACTTTTAAATTTTGAAGAAAACCTCATCCTTTTGTTTAATATTTTGTATAATTTACTTTTTTAGTAGTTTATTTTAGTAATTCTTTTATTTTATTTAATTACATTAAGAATATATCGATATATCGCACCTATCAATATTTTTTCTGTGATATATATCGTATATCGATATCTTCATTCGATGTATTATATGATACCATATATTGATGTACAATTTCTTTTTGCCATCCCTAATCGGGACTGCTAAAAAGTGTTTGTTTCGGATTTTGTTTTTCGTAGGTAGATTAATATGGAAGCTAGTAAGGCAGGGCCGTCGGGCTTTAAAAAATACCGCTTCTCAGCATGTCTTCCAGCAAAATGTAGCAGTGAATGGGTTAAATTGTATAGTGCAAACCACAATTGCACAACCTATAAAGTACTAATAACAGAATATTATAACCTACCTATAACCTAATAGAAGCACTAATAAAATGTTGTTCTGAAGCTAATAAAATAAACTAATAAAATGACACTATAATAACCTATAATAGTTATACAATATATTTCAGAATTTATTATGTCCTCAAGTAACAAAAAAGCAACAAAGCAACACCTTGTTCTTGTCCTAAAACATAGTATACATTATTTTCAATTGCAATTTTGTCTTCAGGTGTATTGTAAGTTGGCCATATTTCATAGTCTGTGGAAATTTGGCTTAATTAATTGTCACTTTCAACATAATATGGCTCTAGAAACGTAAGATGCAAGCAACTCAGCAAAACTAGCTATCTCAACCTGAAGAGACTTGCATACCCATACGGACATTCAGGCATACAATTCATTTGTGTGAGAAAGATTGGTCTGAGTAAACCAGGGATGGATCTTTCTAGTTCCAATACTACCCAGGCTCTCCTTCATCCTCCCATCACCTGCTGATGTTTAATGGGAGAATGGGAGGTTACTGTGCTTGGCACAGTTTGGCAACTCCACGCTAAAGAATGTGGGCTCCTCTGATCTGTTTTTATTTGTTTATTGTTAGTAATTTCTTGTTAGTGGCTTGCATCGTTTTGTTGTCTTAAAAATATTATCTTAATTTGTTGCCATTTTTCAGTAAACTGTGCCTGTTGTTAAGTTCGGCTATTATGTCTGTAGTCTTCTTTAAATATTTGTTGGCACTTGTTATTTTGGCCTTTGTGCTTCCATGTATCGAACACATCGTACCTTAATAACTCTTGCAGGATTTGGTTCAAGTGATCTGTTACTCAGCGAATTTTCTTGTGGCTTTTTCTTCCATCCTTACTTACTTAAGTAACTTAAAAACATGCCAGTATATTGCTGTTTATAAAACATAAGGTTACTATTCATTTTTAATTTAAAAACATTTTTCAGAGGCGTGTACGATCCAGCTAAGATCCAAAGGCCTTTGAGCAAAAAAGCTCAAAGGAATCAAAATTTGGACACTAACTGCCTCGAAAATACTCCCATAATAATGCGCATGGAGATAGACCGCATCTTTAAAACTTTTGTAGACGATCCAGAGAGCAGTGAATACATATTTCCATCAGATCTAAATAATTTCCAAAGGAAATACATCCACTTTAAGGCGGCACAGATGAATTTCATTTCCAGATCATATGGTAGAGAACCCAACAGAAATTTACACATCAGGAAGAAAGCTTTCAAGCAGAAAGATACTAAGAACTTTAATATCTCCATTTGTCCTAATTCAACAAGATGTCTGGACAATTTTGCTATTATGGCCAATGAAAATATTAACGATGTTGTTCTGCAAAAGCCAAAGTTTCGTGGACAAAAAAGGATGATTGGGAAACTAAGTTCCAGTAAACCAGGTATATAATTTAAATCTGTATCATTATATAATAATTATAAACATTACATAAGGTGATATTTGACATAATAGTGCAGTGAAGGTTTTCACCTCCGATTTTGTTGAACCTCTATCGATTTTCATGAAAATTATTTAGTGGTATACCTCAAAAAATAAAAGTGACATGGCGCCAACTAGCGCTTTTACCTGGGGATGGATGACACCCCTTCTCTGGGGTGAAAATTATTTTATTAAAAATAACCCCATAAATCTATAGAGAGCCAAGTTTTAAGGATGATTCGTTATATAAAGTTATTAAAATAAATCAATAGTTTTTGAGTTATTCAAGATCAAAAATTTTAATTTTTTTGTGAAAAAAGTGCATGTTTTAAAGTGGCTTTTCATACATAGCTTAAAAACTATAAGTTTTTACAAAGCATCATGAGTTATCATTATCAAAAGAAGATAAGAAGAATTGAAGATAATAATGAATGTATATATTTTTTCGGCAAAAGCTCAAATCCTAAGTATTCTAGCTTAAATAACGGGAAAACGATGCCTGTTACAAAATAAGTATACTCATGTACTAAACACTTGTCAAAGTACTCAGGAATAACTATCAAACTAGCTCCAGAAGAAAATAATAGCATCAAAATTAAGCATTAAGTTATGATGAAAATTAAAGAACCCTTTCTATTTTTTTAGGAAAAAGTGAAAAATAAATTATACGCCATTTCGACAAAAATTAAAATTAATATTAAATTCTATAAGACTTTCTATTATAGATTCTATTAGTTTATAGCATAAGTAATGACCTCAAAAATTTTGACCGGTTTAGAACCCCTAGTTGAAAAATAAACATGATTTAAAAAAATCTGAACTTTTTCAAGTTTTTGAAATTTTTATTTTCTTTTGATAACTCCAAAAATACTAGATATGCGTAAAAAATGATACAGAACAAAATTTTAGTTAGTTTTTTTTACAAATATTTTACTTTTTTAATATCTTTGTAATATACAAAATAAACTGAGAAACATTTAAAGCCTAAATTTTATTGCGAGAACCATGTAACCGGGGCCCTTTAACCTTTAATCTTTAAAAAATAAGAGATTTAAAAGATTAAATTTATTACAGTTTTATAGCCCTTGATACCTTTCAAATGGTTTATAAATGAATATGAGATATCAACAAAAATTAACGGAGCTATTTTAAAGAAAACTTTGGAGAATAAATTTTAATGCTATCAACTTCTTCTGGAGTTCATTTGATAGATATTTCTGTATACTTTGACAAGTGTTTAGTAAGTATAGGTTTTCAAGTAATTTGTTTGATTTTTTATTAGCTTCAATTTTGGTGATGAGTTCGAATCTCACCTGGGTAGGGAATTCTTCATCTATATAAATAAATAATTACACTTTTATAAAAAAGAACTTTTTTTATAATACTTAAAACCTTTTTATTATTTACAGGCAAGAATATAAAATAATTTAACGATAAACGATTTAACTATAACATGCTTAAAATTCCAAAAATTACCCTCTAATAAAAAGTACTTTTTATAATATCACGGTTTTGATATTGTACATATAGGACACAACATGTTTGGAAAGAATAATTAACTTATAAAATATGATTTTTTAGTAGGTGTATTAACTGTTATTTATAATTATGATTCCAAAAATTACACTAGTATAAAATAGTATTTTTTATAATACCACTCACGGTTGTTTAAAATGGTATATATAATTTTAAATATATAAACTTTTAATTATTTATTAAAAAAATTAAAAAAAGATACGCAACAGCCGGGTTCCAACTGGGGACCTCTCGATCTGCAGTCTAATGCCACTGAGGCAATATCAATTTGTAGATATCGATTTATTAACGTACTTTAAAATATCATTGCATTAGTCACATTTTTAAAATAGTTTGAAATAAAAAAAAATCGATTTATCCATACAGTGTGATTGGTCAGTGGGATAAAGCTTTGTAAATCCGTTATAAGTAATAGATAGTAATAAAAGTTAATAACAAAAATTGTAGCCAAATTTGATTACAGATTGATAATCAGCAATCGTAAATTGTAAGTTTTAGACAATTATTCAGTCATGGCTTACTTAAAATTTGGAAAGATTTAGACCCCTAATTATTAATAATTTTGCTCTGAAAAATGATATTATCTCGAAAACTAATAAATTTACGCATAGGGAATGTAATACAAAAATTATAGTATAGTAATGGTACTTTTCGATAATGATATAAAATGCAGGGTGTATATAAAGTACAGAGTAAAAAAAAAATATAAAATACAGGGATATAAAATACAATTTAAAATTACTGAGAAAATAATGTACTTGCGTTTTGACTCATCCTGTATTCAATATAAAGAAAATTAGCAAAACAGCCATTTTCGAAAATTTTGACAATAAATAAAAAATATGACGTCAATAAACCATTGACCTTGTGCTTGCTTTTATTTATACAGGCAGTTAAACTTGTTACGATTTTCATATAAAATTGGTTATAACTTTGTAAATACCCCGTATAACATACCAAACCTTTATATTTTTGTAATCGAAAAGTTACGAAGATGTCGAATATAAAATAAAATACAGGGTGTTCCATTTAAAAAAACATAAGTTTGGTCTGCCACTATGTTATCGAACACCTTGTACATTCTGAACTAATTTTGTAATGTGAAGCTCAAAGTTCGCTACAATTTTTGTTATTAAGTTTTATCGCTATACATTACTATAACGGATCTACGGAACTTCACCCCATTAATTATTAATCACCCTGTATCATAGCAGTAAACTATTGTATTGTTAGCTAGTTCTAAGCTATCCTGAAAATTTCAGGTGTCTAGGTAGCCTAGAACTATTTTTTAAAATGGATTATAAAATTTGCGGAGTCCGTGACACCAACCAAGCCAAGTATATAAAAAGGTTTTAAAATGAATGTTTGTATGTATGTATGTAATGTATGTATGTATGTTCCTTATAGACTCGCAAACTATGCATTTGATCGTATGATGATCTTAATCGAAGTTGTTGTACATGAACCCGGGATGGTTTCTGAGTTGGTACGACCAATCTATGTAAAAAGGGGCTTGCCCCCCCCCCCCATAATTATTTTTTATTTTTTTGGACAAACTGTTATTTGTTAATTTTATATGATGTAGAATCAAAAGATACATACAATCCTAATTTTCACTTTTCTATCACCAACTATGCAAATACTCGCAAACTATGCATTTGATCGTATGAAGACCTTAATCGAAGTTGTTGTACATGAACCCGGGATGGTTTCTGAGTTGGTACGACCAATCTAAGTAAAAAGGGGGCTTGCCCACTCATAATTATTTTTTTTTGGACAAACTGTTCTTTGTTAATTTTATATGATGTAGAACCAAAAGATACATACAATCCTAAATTTTCACTTTTCTATCACGAACCGTTATTTTTTAATAGCCATCTAAATATTACCTCTTCTATATAAATAAAAATTAATGTTTTTATATGTATGTATGTATGTATGTATGTATGTTCCTTATAGACTCGCAAACTATGCATTTGATCGTATGATGATCTTAATCGAAGTTGTTGTACATGAACCCGGGATGGTTTCTGAGTTGGTACGACCAATCTAAGTAAAAAGGGGGCTTACCCCCCCCATAATTATTTTTTATTTTTTTGGACAAACTGTTCTTTGTTAATTTTATATAATGTAGAATCAAAAGATACATACAATCCTAAATTTTCACTTTTGTATCACCAACCGTTATTTTTTAATAGCCATCTAAATATTACCTCTTCTATATAAATAAAAATGAATGTTTTTATATGTATGTATGTATGTATGTATGTATGTATGTATGTATGTATGTATGTATGTATGTATGTATGTATGTATGTATGTATGTTCCTTATAGACTCGCAAACTATGCATTTGATCGTATGATGATCTTAATCAAATTGTTGTACATGAACCCGGGATGGTTTCTGAGTTGGTACGACCAATCTAAGTAAAAAGGGGGCTGGCACCCCAATAATTTTTTTTTATTTTCTTGGACAAACTGTTCTTTGTTAATTTTATATGATGTAGAATCAAAAGATACATACAATCCTAAATTTTCACTTTTCTGTCACCAAACGTTATTTTTTAATAGGCATCTAAATATTACCTTTTGTATATAAATAAAAATGAATGTTTGTATGTATGTTCCTTATAGACTCGCAAACTATGCATTTGATCGTATGATGATCTTAATTAAAGTCATGAACCTAGATGCCAACTCCGCGAGTATCGAGAATCGGCGAAATTAATGAATTCAATGGAGGGTATGATATTGTAAAATTTGTGAGAAGTGAAAGACTGTTATGGCTGGTATATGTCTAGAGACAAGAAGATACAAAAACAATAACAAAAATATTACAATAGATGTCGACATGAAAACGAAATAAATGAAGACCTAGAACCATATGGTTGTTTGACGTTGAAGACGACCTGAAAACTATGAATGTACGACAATGGACAAGGACATAACTATACAGGCAGAGACCAATCCAGGTTTATTGTGTCAAAGGAACAAGAATAATTAAAAAATACATACACCACTGAATTTTTGCCCTTTTATGACCTACTCTTATTTGTTAATAGCCAGATTAGTAACTTACTAATTTCTAACAGAGTTCGATACCTGACCAGTAATAATTATCAGTTGAAAGACCAGTCATCCCACCAGGCGTCTAACGGTGTCACTTCTTACTCAGTGAACAGCAATATAGTTGTTTATGTATCGAAAGTAGTAGTGGCGATTAATTGGTAGTTTACTTTCTCAATGTAACTCTCAAGTAAATTTATTATTAATTTGCTGGGCCACAATCACCAAGGAGAAATACAAAGGAGAGGATGTCTTGTCCCGCGTATTCCGATGATTCCAACAGATTTGCCATTTAAATTCAGATATCTACAATGGGTTTCACCCCTATTCAGCGGTCCCCATAAGCGCGGTCCCCGATTGAGCGGTCTCAATACAGCGGTCCCCGTTTCAGCGGTACCCCAATTCAGCGGTCCCCATAAACGCGGTCCCCAATAGAGCGGTCTCAATAAGAAAATAATAATATGGCAATGATAAGTAATTAGTTTTATTGTAGGATATTATTTTAACCTATTCTTGTTTGAAAATATACAGGTAATATCTAAGTATCTGGTATATACCCCAGTTAATAGGGAAAAAAATCATCGATTTCACGTAAAAATGTTCTACAGGGTTTTCAAAGTTTTAAACGGTAGATAAGGGGTAAATGATGATAATTCCGTGAAGACGTACAGCTGATTTTGCTTTTTTTTTTAACAATTGTAAAGAATGAAAAAAGCAGTTTTTTTACTATAAAACGTTTCTTGTACATTTTAGAGAAAAATGTTTCAAATAAATGTAGATCTTAAAAAGTTTTTTAATTTGGTGGTAAGCATATTGTAATATATAAACAATTGACCGAGATAATTGCAAAAAACCCTCATTTTTGCAGTAAATTATAAATATTAATAACTTTATTTTTTGCACAATGACGTAAAATTTAATGACTTTAAATTACGTCAATTAATGAGTTATTTAAGTGTGCTAAATTTCAACCAGATCGACCAAATATTTTATAAGTTATTCAATTTGTTTATCCCAGAGAGCAATTGTTTATACAACTGTTCTTGCCCTACAGTGACTCTGTGAGATATTTAGCAGATCGCAGTCGATTATTTGAGACTTTAATTTTAAGACGTATTAAAAAAATTTTAACATTTTATTGAAATTGTTATTAAAAAAACTGTTTGAAAAAGACCTGACTTTTTAGCTTATAAACAATTAGAATAACTTAGATATTTTTTATGTTCCGTGCTTGCATGTAGACTCAATGAAAAGCTGATGAAAAAATGCATATAAAAAAAGAAAAAATAATTTTATATGACAAACAGAAATCAAGTTAGCATTTATTTTTTAATAAATCATATTTCCGTTGTTCATACAAACTAAGAGCTGAAAATTGAACAGATTGTATATGAAAATCTACATTTTATGATCCAGTTTATGAACTGCCTATGCAGTGAAATAATAAAAAGTTGTGACCCTTTAAAATTATGGAAAATCATGGAAAAATCAATTGATTACATTTATTTTAATTATTGAATTTTACAATTATTTCGTAAGAATTCTGTAAATTTTATTAAATAAAGTATATTATTAAGATAAATATATAATAAAAAATACACGTTAAAAAAGAAAAAAATAGTTTTATATGACCAGTAGAAATCAAGTTAACATTTGTTTTTTAATAAATCATATTTCAATTGTTTACAAATATTAATAGGTGAAAATTGAACAGATTTTATATAAGAATCTACATTTTATAATCCAATTTATGGATTGTATATGCAGTGAAATAATAAAAAGTAAGGACCCTTTAAAATAATGGAAAATCCCTGAAAAGTAAATTGATTACATTTATTATAAAAGTTATTGAATTTTACAATTATTATTATTTTGTAAGGATTCTGTAAATTTTATTAAATAAAGTATATTAGTTAGATAAATTCTATAATAATTATAAATTAATGCAATACATATTTTTTTTTTAATTTGATACTGCCTTAATAAAGTAATTTTTGTTTTATTATAATTTTATTCGATGAATCTATTAATATTTGTCTAGGTAAGAATCTAATAAGTATAAATTATATTTTTGCATTATTTAATGATGTATGTGTAAGTTCAATAATTAGAATTAAATTTCTGTATTCGTTTTAATAGTAATTTATTTGAATAAATTTATATAATTAAGTACAAAAATTAAAAATAAAAGAATGTTCATGAATTTTAATTTGATTATTCTAGTCAACGTCTACAACTTACAGATTGCTTCTTTGCAAGGTATAGTTCATCTTCTACAAAGTGTATTTATTTCTTTAACTAAATCATCTAACTCAACTTCGTCAAGAATGACTGCAGCGCGATTGAAACATTTTTTTCTCTTCTTCTTGCAGGCTTGTCGTATTTTTCATTTTTTTTTATAGCCTTTTTTTCTATTCGAAATGTCGAATAAAGGCCTCTCCCATTTCTCGCCATTCATCTCTGTTGTGTGTGAGGCGTTTCCACATTGGTCCTGCGACTCTTCTGATGTCATCGCTCCAGCGCATTTGAGGTCTTCCTCTTGGTCTCTTCGCTTCGTACGGTCGCCAGTTTCCAACTTCCTTGCTCCATCTACCATTTTCGAGACGTTCGTTGTGTCCAGCCCATTTCCATTTTAATTTAGCCGCTTGTTCCACGGCATCCCTTACTTTTGTTTTGTTTCGGGTTGCTTCGTTTGTTTGCCGATCTATGAGTGAGATACCAAGCATCTGTCGTTCCATGGCCCTTTGAGTTTTTCTAATCTTGTCCATGTTCATTTTTGTGAATGTCCAGGTTTGAGCTCCGTAGGTGAGAACGGGAAGGATACAAGAATCGAACACTTTGGTTCGAAGGTATTGTGGTATCTTTTTGTCTTTTAGTATATATGAGAGTTTTCCGAATGCAGCCCATCCCATTCTTACTCGTCTGCTTATTTCGGTAGTTTGGTTTTCTTTGTTTACCTTGATATTCTGACCTAGATATATCTATTCTTTTACATGTTCCACTTTTGTTCCTTGGATGGTTATCGTTGGTTGATCATCTTTGTTCGACATTAGCTTAGTTTTGCTCAAGTTCATTTTTAGTCCTTTTTTTAAGGATTCTCTATGAAGCTCATCGATCATCACCTTCAGTTCTTTCCAGCTGTCGGCTATTAGTACCACGTCATCTGCATATCTTAGGTGGTTTAAATACTTTCCATTTATCGAGAGTCCCTTTGTTTCCCAATTTAATGATTTAAAGATGTCTTCAAGTGCGGCAGTAAATAGTTTTGGAGATATGGTATCTCCCTGTCTTACTCCTCGGTTGATTTTGATTGGCCTAGTTTTCATGTCGTTATCCATCGTGACTACCATTTCAGCATGTTTGTATATATTGTGTATTAATATCCTATATCTAGAATCGATTCTGCTATTGACCAGTGCTTCCTCAATAGCCCATAATTCTATGCTGTCAAAAGCTTTTTCGCAATCTATAAATGCTAAGCAGATTGGTAAATTGTATTCGTTAACTTTTTCTATTAGGATCTTTAGTGTGTGAAGATGGTCGCATGTACTGAAGCCTTTTCTAAAACCGGCTTGTTCTGCTGGTTGATATACATCGAACTTTGTTGTCAATCTATTTGTAATTATTTTTGTGAATGTTTTATAAAGTTGTGATAGTAATGATATTGGACGATAATTTTTCAGATCTGTATTGTCACCTTTTTTGTGTATTAAGATTGTGTTAGCAGTATTCCATTCCTTTGGTATGTTTCCTTCAAATAGGCATTTATTAAAAAGTATTTTTAGGTATCTGATAACTTCTTCCCCGCCGTCTTTCAGCATTTCTGCCAGAATTCCATCGTTACCCGGTGCTTTATTTCTTTTCATTTCTTTAAGTGCATTTTCTATTTCTGCTTCGCTTATTTCGGGCATTAATTCAGAGTTTACGTTTGTTATTTGTCTTTTCAGATTTTGCTTTGAACAGTCGGGGGGATCGTTTTTTGAATGGTATAATTCAGTATAGAAGTTTTCAATTATCTTCGATATCTGAGCTTTGCTTGTTTCTAGTTGGCCTTGTTGATTTTTTATAGCTATAATATTTTTCTTGCCTAATTTCGGTTTGGTATATTTCAGACTTCGATTTTTCTCTATCACTTCTTCTATATGGTCTTCTTGCTGTTTTCTAATATCGTCTTTTATCTGTTTTCATATGGCTCGGTTAAGTTCCTTGTATTCTGTGGTATTTCTTTTGTTTCGTGACAAGAGCTCTCTTCGTTGTTTCAGCATATTCTGCGATTCTGCACTTATTTTGGATTTTTTATTTTTATGACGGGTCGCTATTTCAGAGCTGGTATTCAATAGTTCTTTTGTTATAACTGAGTTAATTTTATTTATGCTGAGTTGTTCTAGATTCAGTGCTTGGGCGGTTTTTAATTTACTAGCATATTTTTCTTTATCGGCTTTTAGCTTTTCTGTATCTATTTGTGTCGTGTTCTTAAAGTTAGTTCTACGTTTGCTATACCCAATTATTAGTTTAGCTCTAACCATTCTATGATCGCTTCCCAGAGAGACCGAATTTATTACTGTTACATCTTCTACGATATCTTTCTTGTTACACATGATGTAATCAATTTCGTTCCGTGTTTTTCCGTTTGGTGATAACCACGTCCACTTCCTTTGCGGTTTTTTCTTATAAAATGTGTTCATTGCAAAATATTTGTTGCTATGTAGGAAGTTCACAAGGGTTTCTCCTCTATCATTTCTAACACCATAGCCGAATTCACCAATATAGCTTTCAGTTTCTTCTAGTCGTTGTCCGATCTTAGCGTTGAAATCTCCTATTATTAGTGTATAGGTGCTGTGATAGCACGTGTTGGTTTCTATTATTTTCTCGTAGAACTCATCTATCTCTTCATCGGGATGTGTTGAAGTTGGGGCGTACACTTGAATAATTTTTAGGGTAATTTTCTCGTGTATATTCATCATAATCATTGCAATTCTTTCCGAGATTCCCACATATTGTTCTATTCTACTAGCATATTTCTTAGAAACCAGAAATCCTACGCCGTTTAGACTTTGTTCATCGTGCCCTTTGTAATACAAGATGTTACCTGATTGCAATGCAATCTTCGCCTTTCCTTTTTACCTCTGCGAGACCAATTATGTCCCAGTTCAGGTCCTTTATTTCTTCTTCTAGCTCATAGATTTTCTCATCTTTGTTTAATGACCTTACGTTGAGTGTTGCTATATTCAAATTTGTAGTTTTTAGCGATTTCTTGCTTCCCCCAGATTCCGTGAAGCTGTCCTTTTTTATAAAGGAGTGGGACTTGCCAACACTGTATGACTTACCCACCTGGGGACCTACTCCTATCGTTTTAGAATTCGCCATAGTTTTGGGGAGGTTATTAGCCTTAAAACACCGCGCTGGCCAGACGTGTTGGTGAGTGTTTAATCAGCCGTCCATTCTGGATCAGACGCTGTTCGTAGCCGCCCACTCTGGATCAGACGCTACAATTTGTGATCCTATACTATCCCTAAAATCAAGGGTTGCCAGCTCCGCCATCTTCGCCGTACCGAAAGTATTCTTCTTCGCCTTGGATGCCGTTCTGGACTTCATCCGTGACCCTGGACAAGGGACCCTTAGCAGGTGCTAGCTTCCCGGGTCAAGAAGCTCCTGGAATCTGCGGGGGGCAGGGATTGATTCACTTTCCCTGTTAGGACTATCCAACACTGTTTATTTTTCATACTGGCATCATAAATGACCATCATTAAAAAAAAACAAATTGATTTGATAAACCCGCTCTCCCTCTTTCGATAGGTACCCTCAGAATCATCCTAAGTAAATTGGTTTATGTAGAATAATGTTATAAATATTTAGCCTCTAGGATAAACTTTTACAATTTTACAAAAACTATTGCATGAATTAATCTAAAAAATTTTTTGCAAATTATTTACTATATTACCCTACTTTTTATGCAATTGCAAAGCTATATATAGGGTGATTTTGGGACAATTTATTGTTTATTTTATAAAATTCATTTTTTATTGTTAAAACTACTGTCCCCAAGAGGGTCCTGTTTTTACTCATTTTCCTGAACGATGCCTCTCAAACGGCATGCTGCAGAACCAAACGCCGCTGAAACGGGTCGGTGGAATCGAGAACCGCCGAAACGGGGACTGCTGAAATGGGTACCGCTGAACCGGGGACTGCTGAAAATGGGGTCTTACCCTACAATGTGCCATGCCCTTGGCTTTTATGACGATAAACAAATAGCAATTTTTTGGAAATAAAAAGCATGTGAACTTTAGTAAATTTTATATATTTCTAAGGTGGTACGAAGTTCGCCGGGTCAGCTAGTTTATTATAAATTAATAAATGAAATTAGTTTCTGTCCTTGTGGGATCGGTACTCACCGGAGAAACAGCAGACGTTCGGATACAATTATAGCGTCTTTTTGCAAAGACAATGAGGTCGACTTTGCAAAGTAACAAGATACTTATTCAATAGGGTGGGCCGATTTTTCGAAATTACTAAAATGGTAAAATGCAATTGAAAAAAAGTTGAAGTGTATAAAAACAAAATTTTTGATATTAAATATATTTTTTTTTATTTACATAAAGTACCTCGACAACTATGGCCATCGGTACAATATTAAATATTAATAAAAAAAAAAATCTATTTTGAACTGCCACATAAATGTCAAAAATCTAAATTTTTATATTAAAAATATTAAATTTTGCATTTTACCTCATTGTTAAATAATTAAAACTAAAAGTTTTTTTACAATAAAGTTTTTGTATATTTTTAATATTTCAACTGCCACAAGGACATTATGTTAAAACTAAATTAGGCGATCATTACGTGAAGCGACGCCACTGACTTGGCTGTCCGATGTTTTCGGACCGATCGTAATGTTTTATCGATTTGAGACAAAGGTATTCTTTCATTTGGGAATGAATCAGTTTTCGACTAACAACCACGGAATACAGTCGTATCTCTTGATCTTTTACGTCGTAATATAAGTTTGTTTATATGTTTATGTTTACCGATAAAATGGCGCGTAACACCAGAAGTGAGTTAAAGTGTCCTATATTTGGAGGGTCCAATAATATAAACGAAACAGTTTTACCAACATATGAAGATATGAACACTTACTTCAACTATGTTGAACATGAATTAAAACCGATTGCAACAAATCCACAACAAACCGCAACTGAGACGAGTCAAATTGTAGCAAAGAAAATTCAGGAAATTTGGAGTCGTGCTTCAATTCCAACCGTTCAGCAGTGCAGTATTATAAAGCGAATAACAAGTTATCGTCTTAAAATTAGAAATTTACTAAAACCTTATAAACAACGCAGTGGTGTTGCAAATTTAAAAAACAGTTAAATGATTTCAGAACACAATCCAAAGTACTATTTGATGTGGCTGCTTGTAAATGTCTAGATTTAAATAATTGTTCTTGCGATAAAGTATTTAAAGTGCCAGCAGCCGAACGACCATTTTTAGAAGACCAAAGAACTCAAAGACGAATGGTAATTGGTGCCATAGGTATAACAATGTCCAAAAAGTTACAGAACCGAGAGGAGAGAAATTTATTGCAAATTCAAAAACAATTAAATGATAATGTTGTTCAATTACCGAAAAATCGATCTCGGCAGAAAAGAATAGCGACGGAAACACTTACACATGAATCGATCAGTTCTGCAGAAACTTCTACTGTGCAGCAAAAATCATTAGCTTCCTATAATGTGTTACAATTACCTGTGCTTGCAAGAACACTTGATCGTTTTGGTATTTCTGATCGAGCTGGTGCTGCAGTCGCTTCAGCAGTACTACAAGACGTCGGTATTATAAATATGGAAGATAATAGCAACATTATAGATAAGAACAAAATTCGTCGTGCTAGAACAAAAAAACGTGCCCTTCTTGAAATGGACGATTCTTCAGTTACGTGGCTTTTTTTTCGATGGTCGCAAGGATAATACGTAAAAAATGGAAGATAATCGTCGAAAGTTAATTCGAGAACATATTACAATCTTAAAAATGACTGAGTCGACTTATCTGGCGCATGTTACTCCTGATTCTGGTCCTGCTGTGAACATTAAAAAAAGCATTTTAAAATATTTTGATGACTCTGACGTATCCACAGATGTCTTAAGAGTAATAGGGTGTGATGGGACGAATGTTAATGTTGGAAAGTTTAATGGTGTTACTGTGCAATTAGAAAAACATTTAAATCGCCCGTTGCAGTGGCTTATTTGCCAGCTGCACTGTAATGAATTACCTTTGCGACACCTTATGAATTTCCTTGATGGTAGTACAACTGGACCTCGTCACTTCAACGGACCTATAGGACAAGCACTCATTGGATGTGAAAATCTACCTGTTGTTAAGTTCAGTATAATTGAATCATAATAATATGTACAGGAGAATGTGGATAGGTCTGATTTAAGTACAGATCAACAATATCTTCTTGACATGTGTGTTGCAATCTCAGAGGGAAGTATTGACAACAAACTTTCTAAACGGTGCCCAGGTAAAATAGTGCATTCCCGCTGGTTAACATTGGCTAACCGTATACTACGTTTATATGTTTCCACTGTGGTTCCATCAGATAATTTGATTACCTTAGCAACCTTTATTTTAAAAGTGTATGCTCCAGTATGGTTCCTTATAAAAACCAGACCGTCCTGCCTACATGGAGCCTTTAATTTTTGGAAAATGATTCAGTTATCTAGGTATTTACCACAACCCCTAAAGGATGTAATGGATCCAGTTCTATTGCGAAATAGTTTTTTTGCACATCCAGAAAATATGCTACTTGGAATGTTAGGAGATCCAAGAAAACATATTAGAGAGCTTGCTGTGCGCCGTATTTTTAAAGCTCGAACAAGTAACATAAACCAGCGACTACGAACATTTGAGGTACCACCTGTGCTTAATATGAACGCTATGGATTATATCGATATCATAAATTGGAGTACAATACCCTTAACTGAACCACCATTAACAATTGGAAGTTCGAATGAAACTTTACAGGAAATTGTGGTTAATCCGGGGACATCGGCACTGTTATCGGAGCTTAAGTTATATCCGTCTCACACGCAAGCCGTTGAACGCATGATTAAACTTGTGACAGAAGCTTCAGCAAAAGTTTGTGGTGCTGATAACAGAGATGGTTTGATCAGAACCAAACTGGAATCACACCGAATTATGCCTTCTTTTAGGTCAAGAAAAGATTATAAGTTGTAAGAACAGTTGTTTGTTTGTTTAATTTAAGCATAAAATTTATTTTTAATGATTTAATGATTTTTTTTAAATATTAATGTAAATTACGTTGTGGCAGTTAAAATATTAAAAATAAAAACATGAATAATTAACATTTGTTTCATTCTATGTATTATAACATTTTCGGATATGCAAGTTGTAAAACTAGTAAAATTTTAAATTCAAAATTTTAGTGACCTTGTGGCAGTTCAAAACAGCAAAATATGAAAAAATTTATTTTTACAAAAAAAATTGTTTTCCTGCTCCACATGTTTTTTTGGATTGCAAAATCTGAAATTAAAATATTTTTGAATTCAAAATTTTAGTGACCTTGTGGCAGTTCAAAACAGCAAAATATGAAAAAATTTATTTTTACAAAAAAAATTGTTTTCCTACTCCACATGTTTATTTGGATTGCAAAATCTGAAATTAAAATATTTTTGAATTTCGTATACAAATCGGCCTACCCTATTATTCAACACACACACACACACACACTACACATTACACTAGGTACCTAATTGGAAAAATCCACTGTACCATGCCAATGGCCATTAGTTGTCAAGCCATTAAACTAAATAAAAAAAAATTTTTTGGTGATAATAACTTTTTTGTAAAAACTGATAGTTTTTGAGTTATTTATAAAATACCGCTTTAAAACATGCATTTTTTCCACGAAAAATAGAATCCTTGATCTTTACGAACTCAAAAAGTTTTGAATTATTTTAAGAACTTTATAATAATATAACAAATTTTCCATGGGGTTATTTTTAATAAAATAATTTTCACCCCCGAGAATGGCTTGCCCCACCATGCCACTTGACGTATCTTGAGGTATTGTCTAACTACTCACCAATTTTCATAAAAATCAATTAAGGTTCAATGAAATCGGAAGTGAAAACCTTTAGTCCATTTACTCACGATTTTTGACACAAACTTTATTTTATCAATTTTCATGAAAATCGATGGAGATAAACCGGGAGATATTAACAGAAGTTCAACCACGATTTTCTAAGTCCTGCCCTTTGCAATACTGGAAGGTTAGAGAAGGTACTCACAATTTGTGGAAAAATCCACGGGTTTCCTGTGACATTTTCCTGTGAAAATTAGATTTTCCATGAAAAAAAAATTGGGAGTTGCGATGAATTTTTAAGTCCTGCCATATCCATAGAATAACAGGACACTATCTATTTTATGAAGAAAATTTTTTGGGCAGGACGGTTGCAAAAGGACTAAGGGAGTATACAGATATACAAACATGTAATGAAAATAATGAAATTTTCATAATTTTCTAGGTCCTGCCAACTTAATAAATTAATCATATTTATTTCAAAATGACCAAAAAAAATGTTGGCATGACGTCACCTAATGTTTAACTGCACTTGTTCCTTGGAAAATTCTGTATAAAATTTTAACTCTGGTTCCGTGATTTTCTAAGTCATAAAATAAATTTTGTTATAAAATAAATAATTTCAGTAGACATTATTCAAAATGGCAGGATGTTTAGTTACACCTTTTTTACTATATATAGTTAAAAAATTTGTAAGAAAATTCGTGGAAAATTACACGATTTTCTAAGTCATGCCATTTCGCACATATCTCAAGAAGGTTAATATACATCTATTTTCAAAGAGGCAGGATGGTTGTATAGTTATTTCGTATAAAAAAATTAAATTGTGTGTCTGTAAAATTATTTCAGGGTGTTATACAAACATATTCATATCACCACAATTTTCTGAGTCATACCATGTCGAGTATGCTTAAAAAACACTAATCTAAAACCGTTTACAACTTGGCAGGATAACCGCAAAGATGAATAATACAAAAAATTAATTTGTATATCATTAAAACAATCGTATTCTATTAAATATTATTTTCCTGAATAATGTCTCGGAATTTTTACACACTTTTCAAATCTAATAGCAAACTGTAACATCTTTATTTTAAGTGATTAGATCATATTATTATCTAAGTAAACGCAATAAAAGTAAATAAACAATTTTTACAATTTATTGGTTATAGTAGGGAATTTACCTACCCATTATATTATACAGGGTGTCCAGAAGCTTTCATAACAAACGAAAACCGGAGATTCCTCAGATAATTTTAAGAAAATTTAACTCAATTCACCTAGTTCAAAAATGCTTCCGTGGAAAGCTAAAGCTCTTTAAAGATGGCGTCTTGTAATTTATCATCGTCATAATTCAACCCAGATCTATCCAATGCTGGATATAGGTCTCCCTCAGTCTTCTCCATGCATTTCTGTCCTGTGCTGTCTGCATCAAGTTTCTGTCGATCTGTTTGATGTCATCAGACCATCTGGTTGGCGGACGACCTCTACTTCGATATGCTTCGTCTAGAAGAAGCATATCGAAGTCTTGTAATTAGTTTCTTTAAAATAGCTGCAGAACGCTTTTATTTGGAAAAACGAAAACTGGTACACTTATTTATCTTCCAGAGGTCAATTGTCAAATGCCAATTATCAATTGTCAATTTTTAGTACCGGTCATAGGGGTCCGTTTTGGGTACGGAAACGGATATTTTATCGAATAACTTTTCTGTCTAACTTTTAAGCATTTCTGACACTGGATTATTAAATTCTGGGATAGTTTTGTACTAAAAGGTACTTTTGCTTTAACTAAGAAGAATACGCAGTGTTCTAGAAAAATCGATTTGAAAAATTTTTCGTTTTTTGGTTTTTTGAGTTTAAAAGAATTTAGAAAAATTCTATTTAGGAAAACGAAAACTGCTACGTTTATTTCTCTTCCAGAGATGAATCGATTTTATCAATTGTGAATTTCCTAGTACTGGTCATAAGCATCCGTCTTGGGTAGATCAACGGATATTTTATCTCATAACTTATTGCTCTTTAAATTTTTAGACATTTTTGAGAGTAGAGTATTAAATTATGAGGTATTCTAGTACTAAAAGTTACTCTTGCTTTAAGTCGGCAAATACACCGTTTTTTTTTTTAATTTTTTTAAAATTTTTTTCAAATTGAAATAAAAGGTGTACGATATAAAAATGGGTGGAAATTGCATTTTAGTGCATAACATGCATCCAAAAGTGCATAAACCTGTCAAAATCAGTGTATTAAGGGCAAAATTTTGTTATTTGGGAGGTTTTTGGAGTTACGAATACGCAAGCAGAACCGACCTCCGAATCACCTAGTGCCCAGAGTTGCTGCTAAGGCACGTCATCTGGAGTTTCGTGGGATATCGGCAATAAATTAAAGAAAACAGATTATTCGACGGTTTTTGGGATGCCGAACACGAATATGACATTACAACCGACCCTCGGAGCACCTGGTGCCCAGGGTGACTGATCTCGAATTTAGAGAGTTTTTGGAGGTCGATTCTGATGGCGTATTCATGTTCAGCAACCACAAAACTCCTCGAGTAATCTACTTGCATCTTTTTAGTGTCTGAAAGCCTCGAAATTTAAGAATATGGCGTGTATATTAGTCACCCCGAGCACTAGGTAAAGATCTGTTCTAATGTGACATTCTTGTTCAGAAATGCTTGACAAATAAAAAGGTACCATAAAATATCATTTTATTATAATACTAAAATACAGGGTGTCCCATTTAAGAAAACTCAGAAAATACTCATTCCGAGTTTCAACCAACCCCGTATACTAAAATTAAACATTTTGGTATACTATTAATAACTGACAATAGTAGACTATATTAAAAATCGTTTAAACATAAATTAATAGAAGTTTGGATATCAAATCACTAACAATATGTATAGGTTGTGAATGTTCCTACAAAATTAACAATAAACGTAATTATATTTTAAACTACCTCGTATAATATTTCAAAACACTATATTTTATTAAAGAGAACATCGAGTAGAATCCAAAAATGTAAAAATATACAGGTTATTACATTTAAAAAAAAAAAACATAAATTTGTGTCACCCTGTGAAAACGGTTAGCCCTGTATATTAGAAAATACTGTTAAATCATAGTCCTATCTGTGGCCCATGTTTTACCTAAATAACTTTTTTCGTATATCTTACGACAAACGAGTAATTGGACTTTGTCACACTAATGCCCCACCCTGTATACAAAATAACCATAAAACCATCCTGCCTCTTTGTAAATAGACTTATATTAAGATTCTTGAAACATGTGCAAAATGGCATGACTCAGAAAATCGTTGACTTTTTCACGAATTTTCTTACAATTGATTGTATTTGAGTATTATAACTTTTTAAAGGCAGGAGTAAGAAAATCACGGAATCAGGGTGAAAATTTTCCGCAGAATTTTCCAAGGGACAAGTATACTTAAACATTAGGAGACGTCATGCCAATATTTTTTTTGATCATTTTGAAATAAATATGTTTAGTTTATTTAGTTGGCAGGACCTAGAAAATCATGAAAATTTCATTATTTTCCTTACATGTTTGTATACATATATACTCCGTTACCCCGTTTGCAACCCTCCTGCTCAAAAAATTTTCTTCATAAAATCGATAGTATCCTGTCTATCTACGGATATGGCAGGACTTTGAAATTCATCGCAAAACCCTATTTTTATTTTTTGGGAAAATCTAATTTTTACAGGAAAATATCACAGGAAATTTGTGGATGTTTCCACAGATTATAAGTACATCGTCTACACTTCCAGTATTGCAAAAGGCAGGACTTAGAAAATCGTGGCTGAACTTCTGTATAATATCTCCCAGTCTATCAACGAAATCGGAGGTGAAAACTTTCAATGACTGTACTAAATCATATTTTGTGCCATTCATTGATAACCAATTGGTCTTCGTGTGTTACATTTTTTTGATTTAATTATAAATCTGAAAATACGAGTTTAATATCAAATCATCGTCCTATAACAGTATTGCCTTCTCTTTAAAAAATCTTGGAAAATATTATGTACAATAGACTGTTATGTACTAGACTGTATGTTTTAAAAACCTTAATGGAAGAACAACATGGTTTCATAAACAAAAAATCAACTCAAACAAATCTGCTTAAGTAGCACAATAAAAACATTTTAGTTTTATTTAAGGTTTATAAAGGTTTTATTGTGGTAAATAAGAAGATAATGGTTTTAAAGTTCCTTGTAGATATACTGCCAGAACTTTAAAACTGTGAAGCGTTTGTCACTAGTTTTAAAGTATCTAAGAGTATCAAATAAGACTAATTAATCTTAATAGATAATTTGTCTTATTGTAGTTTTAAAATGGTTCATTCTAAGTTCACTTTAAAACTAATCAGTTTTATGAAGTACTTCCGGACTGTTTGGTTTTATTAGATTCTAGTTTGTTACCTTTTAGTTTTATTGCAGTTTTAAAGATTCTCCTAATATGACTAATAAAACCTATTATTAAAACTACAAGACTATTATGTCAGTAATACATATGCCTTAAAACTATTTTTTTTTAGGTTTCTTTAAAGTTGCTTTCTTAAAAGCAATTAGTAGGCTATATTAAAACCAAACGCTCTTAACTGAATCAATTTGGTTATCGTAAAGACTAAACTATGCTTCTTGTTAGAAACAACAAAACTAAACTCATCCCCTCTTTTTTCATGTCAAAAATGATCGGTCATTTGTTGAGCGAAACAGTGGTGTAGTGTGTTGTGAACAGTGGAAGGACATTTAATATGGAAGAAATAAGTCGCAAGTACTTAAAATGTAAACGAACTGGTCATTTTAAAAGAAAAATACAACACACACAGCACGATGCCTCGATTTTAGGTTAGATTCACATTAAAACCGAGTAGCATTATTGCCAGCAGCATTAACTAAACGGTTTTAATTCCAAGGCAACCTTGCTTTTATGTAGGATATATGCTCTCGGAAAGGTATAAAATAAAACCATTTGGTCTTAACAATTCTCTGTCGATAGATCAAATAGTTTTATTTGGATTTCAGCCATATTGCTTTCTGGAGATGCTGAAAGCCATGATAGATTACAATATAAGGCTTACATAAAAATTATAAATAAGAAACATAAATTCGATTTATTTTAACATTAAAACGTTAAAATTGTAGATAAAGTTATTTTTCTTTCAAATTAATATTTTTTGGATTTAAATTTTCTTATTATTTTTATTTTTTAATCGCCAAAAGTCAGAAATTTTATGTCGGGTGAGTTATTTAGACCTCTTTTTGTTAACATTATCAATAAAGTTTGGCGCCCAAGTGTTTTTCAACCTTTTTTTTTTGGATTGAGGTGGAACGCTCTTAGCAGACTAGGGAAGGTGTCCCTAGTACTGTTGGACTCGGACAGGAGAGGAGAACACGCTAGGGCCCACAGACCAGAGTAGGTTCACGCGTCCCGCGTGCCCCCCATAACCAGCCGCCTACCAACTAAAACCACCCCCTCTTCATTAGTGAACGATACATGGGGATATCCCGCGCAGTCTATGTAAGTAGGGCCAAAGGAGAAGATTGGCATAGGCCCTTCTATACTATTCTCGCCTTTCTAGAAACGGACAGGCGGATAGGGGGGAGGTCTTTGAGGATAAACTCATAAAAAGAAAGGACAGGCTCGCCTACCTAAGATCACCAGACGGACAGGGGAGGTCTGTGGATAGTGAGCTGAATAGTAGTATAGTATTAGCTATGCTATTCTCGCCTGTCTGAAAATGAAACGCGGATAGGGGGAGTTTACGACTGAAGGTGGGTATTACTTAATTGATAATCGGCCCAGTAAGCCTGCCTACAAATGGTAGAAAGAGCATAATTGATTAAGGTGTAGGGAGACTTAAAGATGAATATAAATAGGTAGGCCTTGAAAAAAATTTAGGGTAATGTGCCTGTGAATGTTTATATCTGTTGTGGGAGTTTTTTTCCTATTTTTTGTCTTTTTTCTGTTTTTTTAATTTTTTCTGTTTTTTAATTTTTTTTTACCATTTTTTATTTATTTTTTATCAACTACGTGTAGCCAATCTCACCCATCTGGTTCCACTCGTTCTAGAACCGCTCTGCGCTTTACAATACCCGTAACTACGTCTATAATCAATTCAAAGTTTATATGTTATTGGGGCCTATATCGCCGAATCTGTTCCTGAGCCTGGCCTGCTCGCAAGCGAAGACGCTACACCGGAAAACGCAGTGTTCTGCGTCTTCCCTCACGTGGCAGGTCCGGCACAGGTCATCGTTTGCCTTACCGATTCTGCAAGTGAACGCCCGGAAGGACCCGTGCCCGGTTAAAAATTGGATGAAATAAAAATTAACCCGCTTAAACTTGCAAGCGTACCACGTCCCCATATTCGGTATAAGCTGCTTGGTCCATTGGGCTTTACTTATTTCCGCCTCCCATTCTGCCTGCCAATCCATGAGTAGCCGCTCTCTGGCAGCCGCTCTTACTTCCGGTAAGTGGCCGTTTTCTTGCTCATATAGAGATTTTCTTTCCCTGGCCAGCAGGTAGATAGGAGGGGCGCCCGCTATCACTTGTAGGGCCGTGGTAGACGTAGTCTTGTAGGCACTGACTACGTTCAACAGAGGTTTCCTCTGCGCCTTATTTAACAATTCTCTGTACTTCTTGTGCCGTAGAGCCTCGACCCAGACCGGGGCTCCGTAGAGAAGGGTGGACTGCATAGCGTTGAGGTACAGTCTCCTTTTGGCACTACCTGGCCCTCCGATATTTGGTGTTATTCTTCGGAGAGCTGCGGTTTGTGCCTCGGCTTTCCTTACCACTCTCGTTAGGTGTTTGGAGAACCCAAGTCCACGTTCGCGGTCTATACCCAGGTATTTGGCGCAGAAGGAAGGTTTGACCTCGTTGTTTCCAAAGTGGAACAGCAGGTCTGGCCCGTTTCTAGGTTTCTTTAGAAGCACCACCTCTGTCTTTGCGCTTGCAAGTTCAAGATCATTCTCGATCATCCAAGCGACTCGGACAGTCCGAAATAACCAAGTACTTTTTATTATTTTTATGGTAACAAATACGTATCTAAAGTCCTTTTCATGATCATTTTTCAGTGCGTAACAAATGATAGGAAAAAGGGTAAGTCCGTGATAATACACATTTATGACATTTATTCTAACATATTTTAGTTAAATCTGACAGTTGTCACATTTTATTTTCAATTTGGAATAAAAACAAATCAAATGCGTTTCTTGCATTTATAAAATGGTATTTTTTTTTATTTGTATAGTCTTATAAATTATACAGATTATATTTGTAATATTATTATCTAATTAAAAAAAATTATTTTTTTATTATGGCGCCATCTAACGACAACTAGAATAACTAGAATAAATGTTATAAAAATGTCACCGACGAAATGTAATCACCGACGTGCCTTTTTTTCTGTAACATACAGTTTAATGCGTTAGAAAGAAATCGAAAAACTGTGACGCACTGAAAGATGATCATGAGAAATACTGTACCTATCATAACACATGGGTTATGGGTATGAGTATATGGGTTTAAATAATCATTTAATACGGTAAATTGTCTTTAAAAGTCTCCATTTAAGAAATCTTTTTAAGTTTGCTATAAAACTGCCTGCACTTAAAATGTCTTTTAACATGGTTTTAAAAGCACCTTCACAGCAGCTTTAAAACCAGTTGCTTAAGAAAACAAAGTTTTAAGAAGGTTTTTATTTTTGGTTTTATTGACCTCTTTTAGAGTGGGCCGTTTTATGCTGAAAGCGGTTTTATTGCAACCTTAAGGTTTACTTAAAAACCAAATGGTTTTAATTTTAGTTTTATTCTACACTACAGTTTTAAAGCATCCTTAAAAGACTTAATAAACCCGTTCGGTGCTACTTGGGTGTACATTTTCAGTCACTATATTGCTTCATCCATAAATAATTCTCAAGTTGATGTTATCTTTACTGATTTAGCAAAAGCCTTTGATAGAGTAAATCATTCAGTTCTATTAAAAAAACTGAGGTCATATGCACTTTCTGACAAACTTATAAAATTCTTTGAATCTTACCTTACCAACCGTATTAAAGTAGTCAAATTTGGGAACTGCTACTCAAGTTTTATAACTGGGTCAGGTGTACCGCAAGGCTCCATCCTTGGGCCTTTACTTTTTGTTATGTTCATAAATGACATCACTGATTATATAAAATTTGCCAACTTTCTTCTAGTTGCAGACGATTTAAAATTATTTCTTACGATAAAAAACGAAGATGACTGTATTAATTTACAACAAGATATTCAAGGTATATCCACATTCTGTAAAAATAATGATTTGAACTTAAATGAATCAAAATGTAAACTATTGACTTTCTAGAAAGCGAGAAATAATAAGAACAGATTATTTTATTAATGAAGTAAAACTTGAAAGGTTAAAAAATCAGAGATCTAGGGGTGTTATTCACTAGCACATTCTCCTTTAATGAGCACATTCTCAAACTAACTAATGATTGTTATAGACAGTTAGGCTTTATCCTAAGATCCAGTAAAAAATTTATTGTGACACTACAATTAAGCTTTTTAATGCATATGTGAGGTCAAAACTCGAATATTCTTGTACCATATGAAGTCCCTCCACCATATCACACAGTGATATGATAGAGAGGATTCAGAAGAAATTTGTAAGGTCTTTATATCTAAAGAAATTTCGGATTTATCCTTTTAAGGTTTCCTATAACTTGCAGATAATGCTTTTTGACACTGTGTTATTGAGCGAAAGACGTAGAAATGCCCAAATCATTTTCATATTTAATATAGTTTATCAAATCATAGATTCTCCTACATTTCTTTCATTTATAAATTTTAATGTACCAGACCAAAGACTTAGATGTAGACACACTTTATTTCAAATAACTCCAGAATACGCAAACTCCCCCATGGCAAACTGATTAATGGCAATGAACGATTTTATCATGAGTGAAGACCTTGACCTATATAATATCAAAAAGAGAGTAATATGTTACATAAACTGTGATACCCATATTTATTGTTTTAAAGTGTATTTTTTTTGTTGTATTGTATAAATTGTATGTTCTTATTTCTTTGTATTGACCAGCTGTGTGCTTATAAATGGTATCATTGCTGTAAATGTGCAGTATAAATAAATAAAATAAATATAAAAATAAAGACTACAACGAGATTTATTTTCCAGGTGTTCCCCCTGAGGCAAAGTATAACCCTGAACTAAAACGTTTCCGAAATAGTTTACCAGTCTATGAACACAGAAACGAGATAGTAGAAACGATAAAAGCCAATAAATTTGTCATTTTGTCTTCAGAAACTGGATCGGGGAAAACCACTCAGGTCCCACAATACATCCTTGAAGATGCCTTTGCTAAAAGAACTCCTTGCAAAATTATATGCACTCAACCTCGAAGAATATCAACAGTTGCAGTTGCTGAGCGTGTGGCTGTTGAAAGAAGGGAATCTGTAGGCGATACTATTGGATATCATATTAAACTAGAACAAAAGTACGGAGCCCATTCCAACTTAATATATTGTACGACAGGTGTGTTTCTAAGAAACTTAATGGGATCATCAGATGCCTTGCAGAATATTACACACATTATAATCGACGAAATTCATGAAAGAGACAAATTATCTGATTTCATATTAATTTGTTTAAAGCAACATGTTCATAATTTTCCAAACTTGAGAGTTGTTCTTATGTCAGCTACCATCAACTGTCAGAAGTTTGTGGATTATTTTACCGACGTAAAAGTACTTTCAATCCCTGGCAGGGTGTTTCCCATAGAAACCCACTTTTTAGAAGAAATTTTAGCATCAACAAACTATATGTCACCGAAAATGTTAGAGGCAGACTGCAATGGAAAATCCAAAAAGAAAAAACCAGTAAATACCGCTTATGAAAAGGTAGAAAAAGTGGATGAAGATGTCGATGAAATGAACGAATGTATGGATGAAGAACTGGATAGTTATCTTACGTTTTCTGACAATTATGATTATACAGTAGACCATGAGGAAGCTACGGCCCAGATTTTTATGTATTTTATTTCAGAGGGAGTTTCTGTGAACTATCAACATTCACAGACTGGAAGAACTGCTCTAATGTTGGCTGCGCATCTTGGAGACAAAACTTTTATCAGCAGATTATGCAACATGGGTAAGTTTTTATTATAATACTAACTATATCCAGATTGGGCTCTTAAACGCTAGAATATTCGAGTCCCAAGATTCAGAAGTTATTGTAAAATAGTCATATATATTTACTGAAATAACTTTTACATTAATACTTAGTTGACAAAAGACTGCGTACTCCAATCCAATCCCGAATGTTCTGGAGCCATGCCATCTGGTTCCTTCCAATTTCTCTGCGGCCCTTCATTTTACCTTTCATGATGAGCTGGAGGATTCTGTATACAAGAACATGCCCTAGGTTGTAACATGCCCCAAGAGAGGGTGACATTTGTATAACATGAAAAGGGAATAGAATTTTGACAAGATGTTGTTATGTCCTATTAGGGGATGTTACACAATGAAGGACATGGCCTAGCAGCTCAGAATCGGAAGAGATGTGGGGTGGATTTTTAAGGGGTGTTATTAGTATACTCTTATTAGCTTAGAAAAAAAAAATAATAAAAATCAAAATAAGGATGTCAAAAAAAATATTGGGCGCCACTGGTTACCTTATGGGAACCAAAAATTATACAAAAAATATGAATATTAAAAGAAAAGTTAGCTAAATCAAAATAAAACAAAAAAACATAGTCACACAGAATATACACCATATACAAAATACTTATAACGTAACTTACCTTATCTTACTCTCTATATACTCAGCCAATTCTTTATTGTTCTTACGATACAAGAGAGAAGGAAAAGAGAAATAATAAGATTGTACTTAACAAATTAAACATTATTTATTTAGACAAAAAAAAAATGAATTTAAATTTGTGATCTCTTACGGTCTACAAATAGAGATCGTGATTACCAAAAAAAAATAAAATAGAAAGTTTACAAAATATACCTTGTTTATCAGTCCTGATTTTTCTTGGTGGTTGTTCAGTCCAAAGCGCGATTTCACTTCACTAAAGTCACTAAATTGACACAACAAAAGTACATCAGGTTATCCATAGTTATTTAAAAAAGAACTCCATAGTTCATAAAAAAAACTCCATAGTTCATCAAAAAACTTTTATAGAAAAGTTCAGCATTATCAAAATAAATTAGCACTTCCTCAAACAAAATATTAAAAAAAAAAAGAATTTGTTATATAGTTCGTTAACCGGATTCAATATTATACAAAATTAAAAGCAGCTTCATGCTTTAAAAGAAAACTTCTACTTCTGCTTGCATGTCAAGAAAAATGGTACCAAATCGCGCATGAAAATATCGCGTTCGCTTAGAAACAGCTAAACGCAGTGGCCTGCAGATTGCTTAAGCCATACTCGAACAAACACTAACCAAACACAAGAACTTAATGCAATAAAATTGCACAACTTAAACTGGAACTTCACTACTAATTTTGCCGGCAACCGCATCTGGCGGCCGGAGGCACCGGCCACTTCTCTCTCTGCCAGACAAAACTTAACTTGATGGCGGCCCTAATGGACCTAACTTTGCGATCTCCCCAAACTCTAATCTGTAAAATTCAACGCCCTCTCTAGAAATCATTCAAGCCTCCCAAGAATAATTCTACGGCCAATCAACAGACTTGGCAACCAATCAATCAGAATCTTCACAAATAGAAGAAAAATAAAATCGACCTCTGTCAAACCTCTAATTCTGTGTCAGTCAATAAGAAGCCACTCATTTTCTGTAAGCAGTTTCCTCTAGGTTCCCATCAAAAATGCTTAAGTAAGCTCTAACCATCTAACCACAGTCTCAAAGTCGGTAGCAACAGTAATCTGAGCTTAACAAGTACCATTTATCAACAAAATTTCAGACTTTAGTCTCGAAAAACCATTAAACTTGTTTGAAGCAATGCCGCCTCTGGAGAATATAAACAATCTGAGGCACTTACGATGCCTACGTCAAATTCCTGAGAGAGATAAACAACACAATATCAGACGATCGATCCAATATTATGAAAAACGAAAAATACACAATATTTAGCATTGCGAGAAAACGAATTACGTCGTACCCACACACTCCAGAGCGATAGATTTGCGAGACTCAACAATCTCTGAAAACAAATATGAATTCAACGATTCTCACATACATGGCGTACTATAAATGCGGTCTTAACACAAAAAAAATAAGGGGTGGTCAATGACCTTCGCACCGTTACAAGGTATGGAATTTTTCATATTTTAATACTCTCACCGGCACAAAATTCCGCCACCAAAATGTTTGATTAAGTTTGACTATTTATAACTTTATTATTTGTGCACCGATTTTCAAGATTCTTGAATCAGTTTGTAGGTACGTGTATTGATATCGTTTGTTGATTTTGGTAACAAAAATTTTTTGCTTAGATAGCATTATATGCACAGAAAAAATTCTGTGCAAAAATTGGAGGGCTGATTTTGTTTCATACTTCTTTTGTATTATCTTGGAGGATGTATCCATAAGATTTTGTTTTTTGAATTATCCGAATATCCCTTTTCTTGTAAAAGCTGTAAATAAAAACACTGCTTGAAAGGTTTATTTAATTAAAAATATCAAACGCACTACAATTCATAACACAAAACAAAATTAACAACAAAACAAAATAATGGACCGTGATAGTCGTGACGTCAAATCAATGTTGGCCACTCTGAAAAAGGTTTCCAAACAAACTAAACAGCTGTCAGGCACACGTGGTTTTTGTGGCAAAGTTTTATTTTCGTTTTTGTAACTGGAATATATTGCTTGTACGTTATTTAATTTTCACAAAATGGTAATGTGTTGGGTACCCGATTGTCACTGTTCATGCTCATAGAGGAGAACTTGCTAGTCTTTTAATTTTCCGAAAGAGATTGATGTTCAAAAACAATGATTATCATTTGATATTGTAAATACTAAAATATTATATAAAATAAACAGTTCAAAATTTCATTAATTTTAACTATTATTATTTTAACTATTTTTTGCGATTATTCCAATTAATCGAACGCAGATGATTTTTAATACAAAATAAAATTACAAATGATTACACAAACCACGTGTATAATAAATTGACAGATTTTTGTTTTGTTTGAAAACCTTTTTGGCGTTTTGACGTCACACTATCACGGTCTATTCAATAGCGGGCATGTCCATCTCTCGCAGCAACGACTGCTCGCAATCTGTTTGGCATCGAAGAGAGATGTGTTATCCTTGCATGGGGAATAGCGCGATATTTCTTTACCAGGGCCATAACTCTACCAAATTTTCTGGGGACGAATCTAGGATGACGGCGAATAGCTATTTTTAATTCATCCTCTAAATGCTTAATATGATTGAGATCTGTGCTGCATGCGGGCCATTCTAATCTTATCAATCCAACCTCTATTTAAGATATTTATGAGTAAATCAGTGTTTTTATTCACAAAAAATTATACAGCTCTTACAAGAAAAGAGGTATTCGGATAATTCAAAACACAACATTTTAGTAATTCCTCCGGGATAATACGACGACTATGAGACAAAATCACCTCTTCAATTTTTCCACAGAATTTGTTAAAGTTAGGAGTAAATACAAAACCATCCTACTACTTTAAAAATACAGACATTTCTTAGATAATGTAAACGAAAACTCGCTTTCTTATTTCTCCTCTCGAAGTGAATAGATGCAAATCGCTCTCTTTGGTTTTGATTCTCGAAGAGATCACCCGGTTTCCATGTATCTTCTGTAGAATTTGTTAAGCTCCTTTTTCTCCTCCATGGTGTTAAATTAATGATACGTGATTATGAGTCCAATCATTGTAATACACTAAGCATCAAAATTAACGCACCACCTTAAAAATTGGATATTTTTGATGTCTTGTATTTCCTAAACCTGTTGTCCGATTTTAGTGATTTTTTAATATGTTATAGCTTTATTCTTCAAGAATATCGATGTAATAATATTGTTGCTAAAGAGATAAGTGTCATTGTATACCGGGTGTAACAATGATAGTGTGTTTTTTTCTCAACGTTTGGAACACCCTGTGGAATATTCTGGCGTATATAAAATGTTGAAATTAAAACTCAACTGTAACCTTAGGCTTTCTTAATATTATGCTTTTTGATTTATTCGCTTATGTTGGATAATAAAAAAGTTAGGTACTTTAACAACTAGCAACGTTCTTCATCAATACAGGGTGTTTCGGAATAGGTGCGACAAACTTTAAGGAGTAATTCTGCATGAAAAAATAATGACCGTTTGCTTTATAAACATATGTCCGCAAATGCTTCGTTTCCGAGATACGGGATGTTGAATTTTTTCTTATAGCCACTTTACACCATGCAACTAATTGCGCAATTAATTGCACAATTTCTTGCAGCAATAGAAATTGCATCGTGTCATACGCGAATTGCACAGAAAAGCTGCAACTCCTTGCTGCAAGAATAAGTTGCAGCTAAATAGAACATGTCCTATTTTTCATGCAATTTTTTCTGCAATTTGGTTATATTTTTAGTAACTTTTAAGGCTACAGTGTTTGTTTTTACTTTTCTGCTGTCAACAAATAAAAGATTTTGATGACATTGAACTTCTGTCATCTTAAATTTCAAACCAAACAATTTATTAACAAAACTAGAGGAACTTTTTACCAATTTCACGCTTCACAGATAATATTATTCAGGTGAATAACTTTAATTATGCAACATAGGGATTAAAAAAAACTATTTTATTTCTTACAACTTGTTTCCTTTTGTAAATGAATAATATGTATTACATACTTGGATTAGGTATTAATTGATTTTGTTATACTTAATACATAATATTATAATTTTCTCAAATTATAATCTAACATCTTTAATCTAATATCTGATAATTCTACTCAAAAAATTACATTTAATTTGTAAAAACAAACATAACCTAAAATTTATGCTATTTTGTCAAAGTTTCTCATTCTGTCTATTTCATGTCAGTTTATGCAATTGTTTGCACCGTGTAATCACTTTATTGCAGAAAGTTAGTTGCAACTTATTGCACAAGTTCTTGCGCAAGAAATTGTGCAATTAATTGCGCAATTACTTGCATGGTCTAAAGTGGCTATTACAAACTGACGATTTATTTATTGCTGTAAAACCGGTTGAGATATGCAAATGAAATTTGGTAGGTTTTAAGAGGTAGTTTTTGCGCATTTTTTTGGCATACAATTAAGAATTTTATAATTATCATTGGCGTGTATACGGGTAATATGACCCGTATGCACGCCAATAGTGAATATAAAATTCTTAATTGTATGTCAAAAAATGTGCAATAACTATCTCGTAAACCCTACTAAATTTTATTTGCATATCTCAACCGGTTTTAGAGCTATAAATAAATCGTCAGTTTGTAAGAAATAATTCAACATCCCGTATCTCGGAAACGAAGCATTTGCGGATATATGTTTATAAAGCAAACGGTCATTATTTTTTCATGCAGAAATACTCCTTAAAGTTTGTCGCACATATTTAGAAACACCCTGTATTGATGAATAACATGGCTAGTTGTTAAATTACCTAACTTATTTATTGTCTCACATAAGCGAATGAATCGAAAAGAAAAATGTTAAGAAAGCCTAAGGCTACAGTTGAGTTTTAATTTCAATATTTTATATACGCTATAATATTCCAAAGGGTGTTCCAAACTTTGAGGAAAAAACACACTATCATTGTTACATACAATGACACTTACCTGTTTAGCAATATTTTTATTACATCGATATTCTTGAAGAATAAAGCTATAATATACTAAAAAAATCACTCAAATCGGACAACAGGTTTAGGAAATACGAGACATCAAAAATGTCCAATTTTTAAGGTGGTGCGTTAATTTTGATGCTTAGTGTATAAAGACACTGTATAAACTTGGTAACGATTGTTCTGAAACTTGGATTAACGAGATTCATCTCTCGATTTGTTAACCTAACCTATTTTCCTTGCAACAATTTAAATTTTTTTAAATTCGTTTTTAGGCGCTGATCTTAATCTCCGATGTAAATTAGGACAAACTGCCTTCGATTATGCATGTAACGAAGAAATAATCATGTTGTTGAAATATGTGCAGGACGAAAGAGAAGGTGAACCGGTTGCAGATCCACAAACCGAGGGCCTCCGCTTACTTGATTTGTATGACATAACAACACCAGAAGATGTCATTGACTTCAATCTCATAGTCACTGTGATAAGTAGTATACATAATAGTGGAATCCCTGGATCTATATTAGTTTTTCTTCCTGGTTACGATGATATCATGATGTGCAGTGATAGTATAGAAAGGTCTGATGCTTTAAGAGATAATAACTACAAAATCTTCTACCTCCATGGATCCATGAACATTAAGGAGCAAAATGACGTTTTTAAAGAAATTGGCAGAAGAAAGATTATTTTGTCAACTAACATAGCAGAGACCAGTATTACTATCGTTGATGTTGTGTATGTGATTGATGTAGGAAAAGCAAAAGAAAAAGCATTTGACGCCGTAAGTAATGTTTTAATTTTTCATTGTCAGAAGTAGTTTCATCTTTTGAAGAATTATTAAAGGTAGACCGGTTTAGTCACTGATATATTGGAGTCTTTGACCCCCTATTTCAAAATTTGATCCCGCCCTAGTAACTCAGAACCCAAGAGTTTTTTCAGAATTAAAAAAAAACATATCAATTTGTATTGAGGGGGGACGAATTTTGCATGAAAGCTTTCCTGCCCCGCATCAGCCACCCAGTTTTTTTTTTAAATAGCAAGTTTAGTCGAATGGCACATCATTTGAAAGGTATTTGTTTTCTCTACAGGTCCCTCTAACTTTCTTTTAATTTACGGAATAACCTTAAAGATAATTTTGGATTTAACTAATTTATAATAAATTTGTTAAGTCCAAAATTATCTTCAAACTTACTACGTAAATTAAAAAAATAGAGCGTTGTTTAGAGAAAAAAATTACCTTTCAAATGATGTGTCACTGGACCACACTTGCTATTTAAAAAAAAGTGGGGGTCGATGCGGTGCAGTAGGGGGTTACATTAAGGGCAAGAATTTTGCATGAAAATTCGTCCCCCTTCCATTATAAATTGACGTGTTTTTTTAAATTTTGAAGAAGCTCTTGGTTTCTGAGGGGGTCAAATTTTCGTTGGAACAGACTGTATAGCTACAATTACTTCAGTCATTTTTTTGAACCAATTCAGTTTTGGACAACTCCTAGAATAGATATTATTATTTTCTATAAAAAATTGACGTTCCGAAAAAACAAATTTATTATATTAATAATATCCTAATAGTGTACAAAAAATTCAAATATAAATTGAGTGGCACCAAATTCCATAGACGTGATTTTTCTGAATAACAAATGAAGAAATCCTGAGAAGAATTGGTACAGAACGACAACTGATGTGCACAATTAAACAGAGAAAAACGGCATACCTGGGGCACCTAATTAGAAATGAAAGATACCAGTTTCTGCAAACCTTAATTGAAGGAAAGATCGAAGGAAGAAGAGGAGTGGGCAGGAAGAAAATGTCATGGCTTCGTAATGTCAAACAATGGACAGGACTAAAAAACATAGGAGACCTAATACATACTGCAAGGGATAGAGAAAAATGGTCAAACGTGATCGCGAACATCCATTAGTGGATTGCATAAGAAGAAGAAGAAGATTTTTTGCCACCCAGAATCTTTGTGTTTTTTATGATTTCAATACACACACAAAATAATTTTAATCAGATCCATATTGATAGTCTTTTGTAATCACTCATTAATTTGCATTATTTGGCTTGGAATGTTGTTTAACTCAGTAGCGCCTTTGTTTTCAACTGACTTTATTGTTAATATCTTTTATCTATTGCAATGCATATCTAATGATTTTATAAATACCAGCATAGTTGATGAATCAGCATTTATTCTTTCATAAAAATTTTTATTGGATAGTAGGTTCCACGTCGACATATTATTATTATCAATATGACTAAATGAATGTTATCATTTTTAAATTTATTATTGAGTTCAGTTTAGATATCATTCCTGTGTATAGTCATAATAGTATTTCCAATGAAATTCCTACAGGATGACCTACAAAGGCAGCTCCATACCTTCAATATCACAGAAAACAAACTTAATTAGAGATTATCAGTAGAAAAAGCTAAATGTATAGCGATCAGTAAAAAGCCGCGTAGATGCAAACTAGAAATAGACGGTAGAAACGGAAATTGTAGAACAAGTAATGAAATTCAATTACCTAGGAGTATAGTTCACTAGTGACAGGAATATAAGATCAGAGAGCACAAGGCAAGCAGCAAAAGCAGCAAGAGTAAGTGATTGCCTCTGAGAAACCATATGGAGAAACAAATATCTGACCACGGAAAGGAAAATGAAAGTATACAAGACAACAGTAAGACCAATCGTAACATATATAGCGGATACAAGGACCGATACAGGAAAGACCAAACAACAAATCAACAATGTCGAAATGAAAGTATTAAGATCAATAGTGGGCATATCATTAAGAGACAGACAAAGCAACTGAAGTATACGCAAACAATGCAATATTCAAAATATTAAGGAGTTAGGTAATTAGGAGTTAGGCTTAATTTTTGCTCCTGTGTCAATTACCAAAGACGTCGAGACACGTTCCTTCGAAATAAAAAAAGAATGTGTGTGTAATTTGTACGCGCATAAGAAGTTATACTTCTATTATAATATAATCTAACTTCATATTATGATTTCAACGAAATCAATATACCTATCTACTTTAAACAGTTTTTTTATATTGTATTTAAATATTAAACTAATTTTAGAAAGAATAAGAATTAAAAAAAGGATATGACTTTGTCAGGATTCGAACAGGGGACCTCTCGATCCCTAAGCGAATGCTCTACCGATCAGCTACCACCGCTGTTGTATTCAGTCGATCATTTCTCGGACATAATTACAATCACGGTGACAGATACATTAATTGAAAATAAACATTTTCAATAATACTTATAAGGAGGAAGACAAATCCACAGACATAAAAATTATAATAAATATATATTTACTAAAAACACTAATAATATATTCTTTTCACGCACACCTTATTTGCGCTACATAACTTAAAAGATGTAGCGACTAATACCATACTGTCGGTGTGCGCATGCGCCAGGGAATGTAAAACTTCACCCTCGTGCCTAAAGAAGTATAACTTCAAAAAGTCATCTCCAAAATTTCTCCTCGCTAAATATTATATGTTATGTAGTTAGATAGTAGTTAGTTATAATATGCCATTTAGTTATACAATAAGCACCACGCTACTAGATACATGGGTAGGTATCTAATTTTTATGCTTATGGACTAATCCGGGACCGTTCTCAGATGTGATTTTCATCCTTATCATGTTACTGTCAAGAAAACATAAAAAAAAGAATGTGTGTGTACTTTGTACGCACGTAAGAAGTTATACTTCTATTATATGATTTAAACGAAATTAATATACTTTTTACTTATATTTTATTTAAATATTAAACTAATTTATACTTACTACTTCTCAAACATTTTTATTAAAACAGTGCCAAAAATTAAAATAATAAAAGAATAAAACACACACAAACACATTTAGGGCCGGTTGTTCGAACGCTAATCAACAATGATCACTATCAAATATTTAATTACTGTCACAACTGTCAATGTCAACTTTGGTTGGGTTGCTGAAAACATAATTGATTATAATTATGAGATCAGTTAACCAATTAACATAACAATTATTAACATAATTGATTAACTAATTTCATAATTGTAATCAATAATTATGTTTTCAGCAACCCTTTCAAAGTTTGACATTGACAGTTGTGACAGTAATTAAATATTTGATAATGATCATTTTTGATTAGCGTTCGAACAACCGGCCCTAAAAATGCCACAAATGATTTCTGAACATTAATTGTCGGAAAATTTTTTTGACTAAATACGTATTTTCTGAAAATAAATTATATAATAAATATACTTACAATCATAAAATGTATAAAAAAAAATAAAAAAAGAAAAGTATTTATTGGGATTCGAACCAGCTATCAGCGCGGTTGGTATATTGGGGTTCATTCGCCTTAAACGCTTCGCCACGGAGGCAATGTGTCATTACGTGCGAAGATCGACTATCTAAACGAATTAAGCTTTTGACATTTTTGAATTAAATTAAATTATTTTGATTTTGAATTGAAATGATTTAGAATTGAAAAAATACAACAAAACATAGAGTAAGAAAACAATATATTAGGTGAACATTGATAGAAATTTTGATGGTAATCAAATTATGTAAATAAAAGTATTACATACTATGTATTTTGGTAGGTTCAAATAGGTAGGTACCTATGATAAATTTACAATTATTACGTACCTGTTGCTTTTAAAAACTATTTAAAAGTCACTACAATTATAAACTTTTTTGTTTCTGTCCTCACAACAATAAAACTAATATATTATACATTTGTTTACCTTCATATTGAACAATTATTTATTATTGACAGATCATTTCAACACCCAATCAGAGCCCGTATAACGACTAATACCATACTGTCGGTGTGCGCATGCGCGCAGATCAATATAAATTCACCCTCAATCTCAATCGCGCCTAAAGAAGTATAACTTCAATAATTGTTTTTCCATACAAAAAATAATATCTGGCAAAACGTTTATCTAATGCCATCCCCTCTTTGTGAACACGCACACATACAAAAAATACATTAACGTGGAATGAAGTAAACACTTCTGTTATATACTCGTATTATAGGTATATGAATTTATTAAAAGTGGAAAATGTACAAAACGTTTTCGGTCAAACTGACCAGCATCAGTGTAAACGTCCAGTGTACAAGTAATTGAAACTAGCCACTTCAATAGGTGTAAAAATCTCTAAATTACATTATTGTTACATTAGACATTAAAAAGCAGTCGACATTAAGTGGATGTCTTAAGATTTTTTAAGTTAATATGTGGATGTGCTTCATTGTTGTGCAATTTTCGAGAGCAAGGATGAAGTGCATCCACATATTAACTTAAAAATCTTAAATCATCGACTTAATGTCGACTGCTTTTTGATGTCTAATGTAACAAATATTATAATTTAGAGATTTTTACACCTATTAAAGTGGCTAGTTTCAATTACTTGTACACTGGACGTTTACACTGATGATGGCCAGTTTGACAGAAAACGTTTTGTACATTTTCCACTTCCTCGTGGATAAATTTTAAGAATTTTAATAAATTCATATTAGACCAGTAAGGATCTGTTTTTAGGTGGATGTGAGAGGTGGCATTCAGATTTTTGCGGATAAAGTTAGGTGATAACTTCGTTAATAATAATTGATTTATGCTTCTTCTCAAATATGCCCGGAACATTAATAAAAAAAATAAAATATTTAAAAATTTCAAAAAATTTCGTTTTTTTCTACTTTTTTTGCTTATAACTTAAAAACTATTCATTATAGAACAAAGTCCTATAGGAATAAAACAAAGATAATTCAATTTTCTATCAGATGCGATTGGTTAAAAATGTCTTAATTTGTCACCCTTGCTTCAAAATAGCAATAAATATAAAATAAGGGGGCAAAACAAGCCTGTCCTTATTCAATGATTTTCCATCACTTAGGTTACACTTGGAACCTTCCTAATTCGCTTAGAAAATTTTTGTAATGTGCTAAAACCGTACACCAAATTTAATTAAAATTGACTTACTAGATTTTGCATAATAATTTTGCAATCTAAACTTTTTTTAAAAAATTAAAATTTTTTCTAACAATAAAGCACTGAAAACGTTTGTTTTCTATACTTCCACAAAATTTATTATAACTAAGTGACTACAGCTGTTTCGGCGGAGTGCCTTTCTCAGTTCGGCGGAGTTCCGCCGAAACAGCTGTAGTCACTTAGTTATAATAAATTTTGTGGAAGTATAGAAAACAAACGTTTTCAGTGCTTTATTGTTAGATAAAATGAACTTCCATCAAGTAACGGTCGAATCCATCAATTATTAAAATTTTTGAAGTTATACTTCTTTACGCGCGATGAGGGTGAATTTTTATATGTTAAAACCAGGCGCATACGCATCACCCAGGAGCATACGCGCATTATAACTTTGTTCTGATTGGATGTTCAAATGACATGTCAAAAATTATCCAATATGGCAGCTGTAGGACAGCTGTGGTTTGGAGGAAAAGGTAAAGGTAAACAAATGTATAATATATTAGTTTTATTGTTGTGAGGACAGAAACAAAACAGTTTATAATATTGTAGTGACTTTTAAATAGTTTTTAAAAGCAACAGGTACGTAATAATTGTTAATGTATCATGGGTATAAACCTACCTGTTTGATCTGCCAAAATACAAAGTATGTAATAATGTAATACTTTTATTTATATAATTTGATTACCATCAATATTCACCTAATATATTGTTTTCTTACTATATGTTTTGTTGTATTTTTTTTCAATTTTAAAGTCCACTTTACATCAACAATAATTGAATAAGAAATTGACAACAAGTTATTCAAGGTCAAATTTGGCTTATACAAAACACAATTCTACATCCAATTTTGCCGTGAATAAAAAGAAAATAAAGAAATTTGACAAAATAAAACATATCCAATTGTTCTATTTCATCAAATTCCTTCATTTTCTTTTCCAAACCATACATTTTGTACTCGTCAAATTTGGCCTGAATAACTTTGTCAATTTCTTGTTCAATTTATTGTTGATGTAAAGTGCACTTAAATCATTTCAATTCAAAATTAAAATAATTTGATCAATTTTCAAAATATCACAAGTTTAATGACGTTCTACACCTTCGGCAAAGAATTAAGGATTTGCATGAAATTTTAGTATGTTATAGTTTACTTCAAAAAACTAAGACTTGATTTTTAAAAAAATATTTTACCGTGCCGTTTAATTACTATTAAGGGTCAAAGTTAAGTTTTAACATGGGCTCTTATGGGAATTCTTAAAAAGTTAATAACTTTTGACCCAAATTTACGATTTTTAGTTATTTGTGCTTAAATTAAAGGTATTTTTGTAAGGAATAACATATTAAAGAATGAGGATTGTTTACCGTACCATTATTAAATAAAAGTGAAATTACTGTTTCGAAATTTAACAAAGTTGGTAGTAGTGAGATCAGCTGCACTCATAATTATATCCGAAACGTACGTGTCAATCACATGACCTCGGTGGTCTAGTTGTTGAGCGTTCGGTCAGAGTTCGAAACGTCCCGGGTTCCAATCCTCTACGATTCATTTTTTTTTAGTTGTTTTAATAAAAAATTTTTGAAAGTGGTAGATAAGAAAGTTAGTTTAATATTTAAATAGAATACAATTACTTCGTTAAAATTATATAATAGAAGTATAACTTCTTACGTGCGTACAAAGTACACACACATTCTTTTTTTAAAATCTTGCACAACAAAAACTAGAACATACAAAGATTTTTCAATTTTTTAACATATAAAGAAGTACTCCGTCACGCAAAACGTCAAACTGACAGTGCCCATTAAAATCTGCTCTTAATAAAATTAACTATTTAGCGAGTTAATTAGTAGAAAAAAGGACACTTGGTGTGATTTAAAAACTGATATTGATTGAGTGCGATAAACAGTGCTATAAGCGACCCCCAATGGGGGAAGCTTTTTCCCCAGGGACACCATTAGGTGAAAACTTTTCAGGTGCTAGTGAGAATAGTGAAATGGATATTATTGAATCAAGTTTAATAGAAAATTTGGATGATTCTACTGCGAAAATTACAACTAAAACCAGAGATGTTATTAAAGTGCCGACACAACAAATTCCACCTCCGCAAAAAGTTGTAGAGAAAAAATTGTTCAACGTTGCATCAGATAAGTACAATTTTAATAATGTTTATGTATATATAGAAAAATCAAACAATCAGGATATTGGCCGTTTACATCCACTTACTGTTGCGGACATTTTGCATAAAAAATTGAACATTCCTAATATTATTGAAATAAAAGCCATTGGAAAAAACAGAATTAAAGTTTTGTTAAGGTCAATCGTAGATGCAAATAATTTAGTTAAAAATATAAAATTAAAAGACCAAAACTTAGTAGCATATGTCCCTAACCATTTACTAGAAATAAGAGGCCTAATAAGAGATATTGATACTCAATACGATGAAAAGTATTTGTTAGATAATAGTAAATCTCCCTCCCCCATAATAGCCTTTAAAAGAACTTACAGAAAAGTTGACACCGATGGAAAAACTAACTATGTACCCAAAAGGACAATGATAGTCACCTTCGAAGGAAATATTCTCCCTAGCTACATTTCAATAAATAGTGTATTTTTTCCTGTTGAAACCTACATTGGCAAAGTAACACAGTGTTACAATTGCTTAAGATTTGGACATATTTCCAAGCAGTGTCGCAGTCCACAAGCACATTGCATAAAATGTGGAAAAATCAAAAATGAAGATCATACATGTCAAGATAATGATGTTCAATGCATACATTGTGATAGTAAAGATCATGTTTCCATATCCAAGAAGTGTCCAAAATACGAACATCAAAAGAAGATAAAGAACGTGATGATTGAGCAAAAAATTTCCTTTATCGAGGCAAAAAATTACTGTGAATCGTCCTTCTCGGGATTGTTTATTCAGAATAGATTTTCCACACTAGACAATATCGAAGACAGTTTTCCTCCCCTCCCAACATCTTCAAGAAAATCATCCCCTTCTACTACCACACATAAAAATCAAAACATTTCAAATAATACATCCCAATCCCAACCCTCCTCAAGCCACTATAATATAGCTAAAAAACGAAAAATATCACCAAACCAAACACAAAACAATTCACCCATATTCCCTTTTAATTTTGGGCCCTCCAAACCCCTTCCTGCTAATTTAAAACCCCCAATTTGTCAAAACAAATCAGATCAAAGAGTATTGGAAACACTAATTTCCAATTATATTTTTAATTTGATTACAAATATTCAAACTGTAGATGATATAAAAACTATGAGTCAAGATAGTATTTACCATGGTATAAAAACGATTTTAGAGGATATCACTCATAAATAACATGTTCCCAGAACTTAAATCATTAAAAATTTTGCAATGGAACGGTAGATCCGTTGTTTCGAATAAAAATAGTTTAATTCATTTTTTAATAACTGAAAATATTGATATTGTATTATTAAGTGAAACCTGGTTCAAACCAAATCAAAATTATACATTTAAAGGTTATAATGTAATTCGCCAAGATAGATATGACGGGTATGCAGGTGTTGCAATTTTAATTAAAACAACTATACCATTTCGTGAAATAAATATTAGAAACAATTTTAATGAGGGAATTTTAGTTTGCGGTGCTATCGTTAAATGTAACACAATAGAATTAAGTTTTTTATCTATATATAGACCTCCAAATATTAGTACATCCAAAAACGATTGGATAAATATCTTCTCACAAATCAAATCACCTTTTTTAATTGGCGGAGATATGAATGCTCATCACTCACTATGGGGCTCACTGCGTAATGATCCAGTTGGTAACCAAATTGTTAGCAGTATCGAAGACCTAGATCTTGTAATTTTGAATAATGGAGAACCTACATATCTTCCTAGATATGGTACTCAAAAATCTATTATTGACATTTCACTCTGCACAGCTAATATAGCCAGTAAATTTACTTGGTCAGTTTTATCTGACACCTTAGGCTCGAATCATTTTGCTATATCTATGAATTTTTCAATAACCAACACCTCACAAGAAATAATTTATCCAAAAAGCAAATGGAATATCAAGAAAGCCAATTGGTCCCTGTATACATCCTTAATTGAAAACATGTTTTCCAACTACAATAGCTCTTTCAATACTTATCAAAATTATAGTTTTCTATTAGATTGCATTAATGATGCTGCAATTAGATCTATTCCTCAATACAAAATTTTTAAATCTAAAAATCGATCGCCTCCACCATGGTGGGACCCAGAATGCGATCTGATAATCAATGACAGAAAAGAAGCATTAGCATTGTATAAACGTTCACCAAGCCTTGATAATTATCTAAATTGTCAGAAAGTTACTGCTCATACTAAAAAGCAGTTGAAACAAAAAGCCAAAGCTAGTTGGATTAAATGGTGTTCTAATTTAAGCAAAAATACCTCCTCTAAGGAGATATGGTCACAGGCCAACAAAATGAATCGAAAAGCATCTATTAGTATAAAACCCTTCAATGATAATCTATTAGACGACTTTTTTAATAAAGTATGTCCTCCTTTTGCTCAAAATTCACCTACACGATCTACACAAAGTCATCATTCAAATAATCACTTCCTGTTAAAACCATTTACTGAAACTGAATTAGATTTTGCCCTTAAAAACCGCATAAATACTTCTCCTGGTATCGATCATATAAAATACCCCATGTTAACCAACCTTCCAGATGTTGCTAAAAAACTTCTTTTAAATGTCTTCAATGATATCATCCAAAAAAATATAGTTATCGATTCTTTCAAAGACATCTTAGTTGTTCCTATCCTTAAACCCGGAAAAGACCCAAACATCGTAAGTTCATATAGACCAATATCCTTACTGTCTTGTATTTTTAAAACTTTAGAAAGGCTTATAAAATTTAGATTAGATTGGTGGTTACAAAAAGAGAATTTACTTCCAGTAAACCAGTTTGGTTACAAAAGAGGTTTTGGAACTCTAGACGCTTTAACAACACTTGTTGTAGATGTACAGAATAACTTAACTAAAAATAACTACTTAGCAGCACTATTCTTAGATATTGAAGGAGCATATGACTCAGTTTGTTTATCAACCTTAAAACATAAAATGGTAAATTTTTTTCATATGCCAATTGCTTTCGTTAACACAATAATCGGTTTCTATACAGATAGGGTAATTTACATCAGAGATCATAATAATAAACTAATAGGACCTCGACATAATTATTACGGTATACCACAAGGCTCAGTATTATCACCAATTTTATTTAATCTGTACACCTCTGACATACATAAGATGCAAATAAACAACATCCCATTCAAAATCATACAATATGCAGACGACTTTTGTGTCTATATGGAAAGCAAGAAATATGAAAACGGTATGCAAAACCTAAGTACAGTTTGTAGTTCCCTATTTCCATGGTTCTTAGAGAACGGCTTAAACTTATCAATTAAAAAATCAGCAGTATCTGTCTTTACAAGACACAATCTTCCTATAAACCAAGATGTATTACTTAGTGATCAATCTTTTACATTTAAAAATAATGTCAAATATCTGGGACTCATTCTGGACAAAAAACTAACTTGGAAACCACACATACAATATATGCTGGATAGATGTAGCAAAGGTATTAATTTCCTTAGAATGACAACTAGAGTGTGGTGGGGCTGCGATGTTGAAACATCTTTATTGTTTTATAGAGCTTATATACGATCCATTATAGATTATGGTGCTACTCTCTACGGTTCTGCTTCCAAAAACCTTTTAAGAAAAATTGACGTTTTCCAAAACTCTGCCTTGAGAATCTGTTTAGGTGCTATGAGATCTACTCCTATACAACCAATACATGTTGAAGCTTCTGAGCCTCCTTTAGAGATTAGAAGAAATTTACTAAGCGAAAAATGGGTACTTAAAGCACACACTACAAATTTCGAATTATTTTCCAGTATATGTCATCTTAACGAATCAGATCTTACTCATAAGTATTGGATTAAAAAACCATCTCCGCCTTTATGTACTGCATTACAGAACAATCCTATTTTTTCAAAGGAATTAAACACAGTAGACAAAAACTTAGACTACTTTGCTCTCTTCCATAAAACTGATGTAATAATACCCACATACAACGAAAACAACATAATCAGCAACAATATCCTGAAATCTATTTTGAACTGCTACAGTGATGCAACAGTTATATACACAGATGCATCTAAATCAGGAGAAGGGTCTGGCTGTGCGTATTTTTTACCCTCAGGAGGTTTCGAATTCAAATACAAACTTCCCAATGAGTTTTCAATTTTCTCTGCGGAATCATTGGCCATACTCGAAGCGTTGAAATATATTAAAAACTCTTATACTAAAAAAACGTTAATTCTTTCAGACTGCCTATCAGTTTTACAGAATATCAAAAATACTTTTTTGCCCAAAACATTTAGTAATCCTTACATATTTTTAATAAAGGATATGTTAAAGCAGTTAGAAGACTCTGGCTTCAATATAAAATTTATTTGGGTTAAGGCACATATTGGACTCAAAGATAATGAGTATGTAGACTACTTAGCCAAATCCAGTATAACATCAGGCACTTTATTGTCATATTCTTTATGTGTATCAGATGTTATTACTATTTTTAAAAGAAACCAACTATCGATATGGAAAGATCAATGGAATCTTTACTGCTTAACAAACCCCACAAGATACACCACTTTACAACCAGTGATTCCACAAAATACATGGTTTAAGAGTTTTAAAGCTCCACGTAAATATATAACAACTATAAATCGATTACGTTTTGGGCATGCTTGCTATCCAAGTCATTTATATAAAATAAATGTGATTGAAGACAATAATTGCAAACATTGCGGAAAGCAGGGTGATCTTGATCATATCTTTTTTGAATGTACTAAGTTTCAACAGCATTCAAACTCTCTCTATAAAAATTTAATTCAACTTGATATGCATGCACCATTCAATATACAGTCTTTGCTGGCTACAGGCTCACAACAAATATACAATATCATTATAGATTTCTTGTCAGAGACACGCACAGTCCTATAAGATTTGTACGCGGGCATGAGATTTTTATGATTTAAGTTCAGATTTGCATCTTTTTTTTTGTCATAAATGTTTTATCACTTTATCAGAGTTCCATTATTGTTTTTATTGTATTATTATTGTATTGTATTATTTATTGTGTTTGTATATATTGTTTCTGTTTATTTTGTATTAGGATTAGGATTGTATTTTGTTTATTGCAACTGGCTGAATGACTAATGTCTATGCCATTAAATAAAAAAAAAAAAAAAAAAAAAAAAAAAAGAAGTACTCCACCTATCTAATGCACTTTACAGAATTGAAATCGGATTATTTAAGCAGCCTCAGCAATGTTTTAAAGTTATAAACAATTTTTTTGGCTTATAAACAAATTAGTGCTGTGGCCAGGAGGGGGTGCTACGGGCTCCTTTAAATAGATGGACTTACCCAAGTAAGTTTTTTATGTATTTTGACCCATAGAACACGAATTTTTTAGGTAACAGTTGATCCGGATGTCGATAAGGTTGTTATAAACAAAGAACTTGAGGAATTACATAAAATCGATTTTTCGCAAAATAAAACATTTTTTTGTATTTCTTGGGTAATTCTAAGCAGAAAATGTTCGTACAAGTTTTTTCGTAGGATGCATAGTTTTCGAGATAAACACGGTGGAACTTTCAAAAAATCGAGAAATTACAATTTTTGAACGCGAATAACGTTTGACTAAAAAATAAAATAGCTGCTGACAGCATTTGAAAGTTTAAGTCAAATTATACCGGTTTTAATTATTTGCATTGCTAAAAATTAATTTTTTTATTATTAAACAAAGCTATTTGTTTATAAGCCAAAAAATTGTTTATAAATTTAAAACATTGCTGGGGTCCCTTAAATAATCCGATTTTAATTCTGTAAAGTGTATTAGATAGGTAGAGCACCTCTTTATTTGTAAAAAAATTAGCCAACTTCTAAATGGTCTACTTTTTGTTCAGAAAGATTTTAAAAAATTTGAACTTTTTTAAAAACATTTAGATTGCAAATTTATTATGCAAAATTTATTAGGTCGATTTTAATGAAATTTTGTACACGATTTAAGTATGTTACAAAGAATTTCCTAAGTGAATAACTAAGGTTCTAAGTGCCACCAAAGTGGTTAAAAAATATTGAATAACAACAGACTTATTTTGCCCCTTTATTTTGTATTTATTGCTATATTGCAGAAAAGGTAATACCTTAAGACATTTTTTACCAGTCGTATATCATACAAAATTCAATTATCTTTATTTTATTTCTTTACGACTTTGATCCAAAACGAATCGTTTTAAAGTTATAAGTAAAGAAAGCAGAAAAAAATCGAAATTTTTAAATATTTTAATTTTTTTATTAATGTTCCGGGCATATTTGAGAAGGAGCATAAGTCAATTATTATTACTGAAGGTATCACCTAACTTTATCTGCAAAAATCCGAATGCCACCTTTCACATCCAAAAATAGACATTTTTCGCAGATCCTTACTGGTCTATATACCTATATAGAACAGAAGTGTTCTTCCACGTTGTTTTGTCGAAGGTATACAGCCAACTATAATGTTTACCCTTTTTAAAGTTAAAAAATACATTAATTAATAGTATTATTACTCTGCTTTCTTCTTCTTGCAGTACCGTCTCCTATCGGAGGTTGGCTACCATCACAACAATCTTAACTTTCTTGGCTGCAGCTCTGAACAACTGTATTGAACTGCACCCATACCAATCCCTTAAATTTCGCAACCAGAAAATCCTCCTACGTCCCACATTTCTCTTTCCCGAAATTTTTCATTGGATTATGAGTCTTACCAGAGAGTACTTTTCTCCTCTCATTATGTGGCGTAGATATTCCAGTTTTTTCATTTGTATGGTTTTTATGACTTCGCATTCCTTCCCCATCTTCAGCAAAACATCTTGATTTGTTACTCTCTCTGTCCATGGTATTTTCCACATTCTCCTGTAGCACCACAACTCTGCTTTAAAATAACTTTATTCAAACACCAAAAATATTACAATACTTTAAAACTTTTACAACTTTAACAAAATACAACTATAAACGTCAAATACAGCTGATCTATTATTTGTCAACTTTCTATGTTAATATTCAGTTTCTATACATTTTCTGACGTTCTAAACGTCACTAGACATAAAAATAAACATTGCAACAAGTGAATGGTCCAGAACTGTAGTAGCTCAATGTTCCTATGTATCTATGGAGTAGGGTGGCGGTTACTGTATATGTTAATTATATGTTAATCTGCCACTAACTGTATCATCTTTCATAGATCCAGTAATTGATAAATATAGTATTTTAATATTATTCAATGCAATTTTTCAGTATAATAAGGTATCGTCGCTGCATACAAAGTGGATTTCACAAGCATGTGCCAACCAACGAAAAGGACGGGCAGGTCGTACCAAACCTGGCAGATGCTTTCGGTTGTATTCCAAACAACGCTATGAGAATATGGATGTGGAAAGAGTTCCAGAAATTCTCAGGATTTCATTAGAGGTATTTATTGATGAGTGATTTATTGTTTGAGGATGTAAAATGTTGCTAGTGATGGGTTCCAAATTATTTTAAGGGGCTATCGTAGTGTAAATTTTTTTGGGAATTTCTAAAATAAAAAGTACTTGACGTGACGTGATACTATCCCGACATCGTAAGTATTTGGTCTTACATTTAATTTACTTTCAACGAGGTTTTTTTCCTGGTTTTCCCTCGTGATTTACTATGGAATCTCTAACGCGAGAATTTTACTGTCATCGTTGCATTTGTTTGTCTTTTTAAAGACAGATCACATGCTATGATTTTTTTTGTCACGGATATTCTTGAGTTGGGATTGATTTCATGTAATCGAATGAACTATCTTTTAGTAAAGTCGTCCCAGGAACGCAACTCATAAATATTGGCGATATCATTTTAAAGTCTTTAACTTTAAAATGTATAATATACGTCTGAATTGCCAATATAACTGAGTCAGATTAAATAAATTATTAGAATTTTTTTACTTAGCAACAACATTTTTGTTTATTTTAATAGTATTTTGTATTTTGAGAACGAAACCCGATTTGGGCTTCGAAACGTTAATAAAATTATTTTGTCAATTTAATTGTGGCTTATTTCCCACTAAATAGTTAATCATAAAAATGCCACAAGGAAATAGCTTCGGAACAACATAAAAAGACATAGCTCCACTGCAACAGTGATTAAGACTAATAGAGATCCTGAAACATAAAATTTCAAAGTGATTATTGAAACAAAGTTATTTTCTATACCATCAACTAGGATTTTGGAAAATATTCAAATTTAGAAAAATGACGAAGTGTTGAAAAAAATTTTTAACATTAGCTAAAATATTCCAGTTTCAAAAACCGCCGAATTGACATTTTTTATCCGATCAAAAAACTCCTAGTTAATGGTATAGAAAATAACTTATATTTCAATAATAACTTTGAAATTTTATGTTTCAGGATCTCTATTAGTCCCAATCACTGCAGCAGTGGAGCTGTTTTTTTTTCATGGTGCCAGCAGATGGCGCATAAATCGTTTAATTTTCAATATTCTTTTATGAACATTTTTTTTGCATGTACTTCTTCTTATAGTAAATTCTTATGCAAATTTTCAAAACAATTGGTACAGTACTTTTCATTTTAGACATTCCCAAAAAATTATATGAATTTCGTACTTTTACACTAGGATAGCCCCTTAATAGGTACAACTTATTTTTGAATAATGATCATATTACTTGTTTATCATGTTTTTATGTTCATGTTAGTTGGCCCAACGTAGATTGAAAAGAAAATCTAATTTTAGAGAACAAAAACAAAAGTCCAGCATAAAATTTAAAAGTTTTAATTCATCAAGCAACATTTTTCTTCTGTGTCCGTGTCCTTTCAGAATGTTGGTAACCATCATAGCTATCTTAATCTTATTCACTGCCACCCTTAACAGCATGCTTGTATCAATCCCCTACCAATCTCGAAAGTTCTTCGGCCATGAGGTTCTTCTTTGTCCTGGACTGCGTTTGTCTGCTATTTTCCCTTATATAATATTTTGTAGCAACCTATATTTGGGACCTCTCATTATACAGGGTGTTTCATTGAGAATTGTCCATGTCGTAACTGGAGAAACCTTAGCACAAAATACGAAGATTTAACCCAAAACACTTAAATTAAAATATTCTTCCTTAACGAGATACAGAGTGTTTTATTACAAATATTCTAAAATTATTTTAGCTCATTGCACCTTTTAATATTTTTTGTTCAAACTTGACACAAAGTTTATACATGTCCGGTTACTTTAACTAGTGTTGAAAGATAGTTTTCCGCTATTATCAGGAGCGTGCTGTAGGGATATATACTTCATTTTCGCCCCCTTTCCCCCTTACAATCTACACCACTATCGTAATAATCATTTCAGCATGTTTTTTTGATTCTTCGTTACTTTTTACGTAAACATCATCCTTTTGTCTCAATGCGATAGAGTAAGTAGTTTTCAAGTTATTTGCGTTTTAATGTAATGGATTCAATAAGATTATGTATTTTAAACACATAATCTTATTGAATGTAGTTTAAAATACATAGTCTTATTATATGGAATCCATTATATTTAAACGCAAATAACTTGAAAACTACTTACTCTATCGCAATGAGACAAAAGGATGATATTTATGTAAAAAGTAACAAGGAATCAAAAACATGCTGAAATGATTATTAAGACAGTAGCGTAGATTGTGAGAGGGAAAAAGGGGCGAAAATGAAGTATATATCCCTACAGCACGCCTATGGTAACAGCGGAAAACTATCTTTTAACACTAGTTAGAGTATCCTAACATGTATAAAATGTTTGTCAAGTTTGAACAAAAAATATTGGTAGGTGGTAAACCAATGGGCTAAAATCATTTTAGAATATTATTTGTAATAAAACACTCTGTATTTCGGTAAGGAAGAATATTTTATTTAAGTGTTTTGGGTTAAATCTTCGTATTTTGTGCTTTCTCCAGTTACGATATGGACAATTCTTAATGAAACACCCTGTATATATAGATTCGGGTTAGAACGTCCTGCGACGTTGTCCGATGCCCAATTGCCACCGCGTCCTATCATTACAATTTTCTCTCAGTCCTCGTTCGCTCATTGATCTTCTAACTCTTTCCATCCACGATTTCTTTGGTCTTCCTCGTTTTCTGTGTTACGGTGGTATCCATTTTGCTACTTTCCTTGATAGTCTTTCTTCTGGCATTCTTTGAACATGCCCATACCATGTAAGCTGTTTTCTCTCTATGCAATCGGTTACAGTTTTTTTAGCCCCATTTCTTCCTTTATTCTGTCGTTTCGAACTCTATCAAGTTTCGTTTTTCTAGCTGCTCCTAATGCATCCATTTATGTGGCTTCTATTTTCCTTATCTGATTTTCTTTAAGACGTCACGTTTCAGATCCATACAGCAGTGTGCTTTTTATAATTGTGTCATATATTCTCAATTTTCACATTATTACCTCTCATTACATGTCCGAAATACACCAGCTTTCTCTTCTTGATGCTTTTTATAATCTCGGTAGTCTTGTTGAGCCATTCTAGTTTTGTGAAGTGTCGAAACTTCTCCATCCAATAAAATTTTGAAATTCCTCTATAGCACCACATTTCGAAAGTCTCAAGGCGACTTAGACAGATTTTATTCACAGGACTCGGTACCATAAAGTAAGACTGAGAACACGTAGCAGCGAAGTAGGCGGATCCTCAATGCCAATTTTAGGTCTCTGTCTCTGGACATCCTTCTTAAAGAGACATTTTTGGATTTCCATAATTATAGAAAATATTTTTTAAATTAATGAGAACGAGAGAACGATTTATTAAACAAATAAAAAATGAATTAAAAAAGACATTGAATATGTAATACATTAACAAAAAAATGTGATAGTTTACTACTGAGTTCGATCCCCTTTATTTTTAATTACATCCAACATTCTTTAAGGGGATGGGTACGTATTTTCGGCTGCAATGCTATTCAAATGGGGATAAATTTTTTTCGAATCCTGAAAAAACTAATAAATATTTTTGAAAAATTTAAACGCAGAATTAAATATTACGTTATTGCCGAGGGCCGAAAGTGCCTGAGAACTTCTATGTTTATTTAAATAAGTTACAGGGGTGAAAAACTAAGAGAATATGTAGTGTGATTTTTAATTTCAAATATCTCATTCAAAAGAAACTTTTTATTTATTCTAAGGGACTTTTGGCCCTCGATAATAATTTAGTCTTTCATTCTGCGTTTAAATTTTTTAAAAACATTTATTAGTTTATTCAGGATTCGAAAAAAATGGACTCCATGTCCGTGGTGATATTTTCCAAATCGAACATTTGCTATCTTTGTCATACAACGCACTGAGTCAAATAGTATATGATGACAGTGACAATTTTAAATATTTTAAATATTTGACATGGCACCGGGAATATTTTGAGTTGTTGGTTAAATAATATTGATAATGTATTTGATAAATAATTGATTTAAGACGTGAACTTAACAAAAAGTAATTTATTGTTTGTTATTTATGGAAGATCCAAGCAGAGAATACATCAGGATTATATACTGTGATCCAAGTATTTTGTTGTTAAAGATGTTCAAAATTGTAAGCGTTCCATAGTAACAATATATTATTAAAAAATCACTTTAACACTTTTCCTCTTTTCTCGATTGAGTATTAGTTTTTGTTGTACATATAAATTATTATTACAATCACTGGATACATAGTTAGTGAAAAAATTATCAGTAGTAATTGCACAAGAGCTCTAAAATCGAATTTTTCCCGAGTGGCACTTTGACAGTTTTAATTTCACGACCCGAAGGGGAGTGAAATTATGTTAAAGTGTCACGCGGGCAAAAATTCGATAATAATTTTAGAGATCGAGTACAATTTGCTGCGATTATTTCATGAATAAAACTATTCAAACCAAAATTTTTTTGTAATTTATTTGTATAGTATTTTTACTACAAAAGCGATATTACGTAGGTCAAAATTTTTGACGTAAGAGAACTGTCAAAACATTAGAATGTAACTTTTCATTATTGCCATGTTTATTATAAACATGGCATTCTAAACATGGCAATAATGAAAAGTCACATTCTAATGTTTTGACAGTTCTCTTACGTCAAAAATTTTGACCTACGTAATATCGCTTTTGTAGTAAAAATACTATATGTATGTAAGTACAAATTAGTACAATTAAACACACAGTTGTTATAAATATTTGACGGTTGAAAGTCATCACTTTTATAATTTTTAAAACATTAATTGTCATTAATGTCACTGAATGTATTTTTTTCGTAGCAACGAAGGGCATCTGAAGTAATATACTTGACGACGGGATATTATCAAAAATTATCGGGTATATCACAAGAGAGTGAGAATAAATTGAAAATAATGCGACAGTTTTTCGAAAATTTGTTGTCTGGCAATAGACACGAGAGCCCGCAGGGCTCGAGTGGCTATTGCCCAATTGCAACAAATTTGAGTAAAAATGAAGCATTATTTTCTTATTTATTCTTACTGTCGTGTGATATTCGTAAGATTATTTTTTAATACGTATATTATGGATATTTTCTTAAATGTGACAGTTGTCAAAACTAGGAACTGGTTGTCATTAAACAGAAACAATCTACTTAAAAAAATTCTATCGGAAATTTTCTACAGTAGATAATTCTTAGTATAATTTTAATCTGATTGGACAGAATTAAACACGTGATCAAATATCTTACTATACGATTGGAAGTTAAAATCATTAAAAAATAATCACCTTAATTTTTATTTCTGCAGCTTTCTATTGGTCAGAATCTCCTATGAATGAAATAATCACATTTATTAACTGAATTAATAATTTACAATTATCCAAATAACAGCTTTCCAAGAACATTCAAAAGCCATCTCTTTAAAATTAATGATGACATTGTCAAGTAGAATGACATTCTAGTAATGTTTACATATCCATACCAGTGTGAATTTTACTACACATAATTTGCCGTGTAAAGACAGGAAAAGTAGGGATAGCCGTAAAACATTTGGGAATTATGTACCCATGGCCTTAAGGCAAATCCCAACAATAAAATGCAATTTTTCCACACCTCTAGACATGCTGCCTCAGTCCATGAAAGACGCAGTAAATTTGACTTTTCTCTTGGGGTAGTCGGATTGAAAAGCACAATTCCTGCAAATAACGCGACTCCTATTGTCTCCAACTTCTTCTTTGTGTGCCGTGCTTGTTTTCAAGCGTTGGCTATCGTCGTATTAACAAGCTGATGAAATGTTTCTCGGTCAGTTGCTATATGAAACAATTCCTCGACCGTTCGGCATGTCCATTGTCTAATGTTACGCAGCTAGGACAGTTGTTTTCCAAATCAGCGTTTTCCTTCGATTTTGCCCTGGTCCTCTCAATGTTGATCAATTCTCGCTCTTTGTACATGGTCTCCAGCACACGTTCGATGGATATGTGTGCTGTCCACGGGATTCTGAACAGGCGACGGTAACACCACAACTCGAACGCTTCCATTTTGTTAAGATTCTTCATTTTTGTTGTCCAGGTTTCACATCCATAGAACAAAACTGACCAGAAGTGGCACTTCAATACCCTTAGACATATAGTCAATGACATACTTCTACTGCAGCTAATAAAGCTTTTTCGTGCAAGTTCTATTCTGGTCGAAATTTCCTCATCATTTTCAACCCTGCAGTCAATTCAACTACCCAGATATCTAAAGTGTTTCACCCTTTCCAGGATTTTGTTATCTAATTTTAATACTGACTCTTCGATATTAACTTTTTCGACCAAGATCCATGTTGTTTTCTTTCTGTTGATTGTTAAGACTTTTGCAGTACATTCGTTGTTTACAGCGTTGAACAGGCTTTGAAGGTAATCGCCATATGGTAATGGTAATCGCCGTAAACTGTAAATTTCAAAGGTGGGCTAACTGAAATGGGAAGGGGCTCTTAGATAAACTTAGGGTAACGTAGAATGAAGTAAACACTTCTGTTGTATGTAGGTATATTAATTTATTAAAATTCTTAAAATTTATCCACAAGGGAGTGGAAGTACAAAACGTTTTCGGTCAAACTGACCATCATCAGTGTAAACCTGGAAATAAGTGAACCACTTAGATTGAAATGCAAAAGGGTGAAATTTTGACAGTTAAAAAAGAAAATGTGGTTACTTGCGTCCAGTGTACAAGTAATTGAAACTAGCCACTTCAATAGGTGTAAAAACCTCTAAATAACATTATTGCTACATTATAAGCTGTATAATAATCGACATTAAGAGGATCGGTACGTATTTTTGGCTGCTATGCTATTCAAATGGGGATTCATTTTTTTCGAATCCTGAGAAAACTAATAAGTATTTTTGAAAAATTTAAACGCAGAATGAAAGATTACGTTATTGGCGAGGGCCGAAAGTCCCTGAGAACTTCTGTAATGTTTATTTTAATAAGTTACAGGGGTGAAAAACTAAGAGAAAATTTAGTGTGATTTTTAATATCAAATATCTCATTCAAAATAAACTTTTTATTTATTCTAAGGGACTTTCGGCCCTCGGTAATAATTTAGTCTTTCATTCTGCGTTTAAATTTTTCAAAAATATTTATTGGTTTTTTCAGGATTCGAAAAAAATGAACACAATGCCGTGGTAATATTTTCCAAATCTATCTTTGTCTTACAACGCACCCAGCTGAATATAATATTGTCAGCATATCGTGTCAGTCAGACACTGACAATCAGTGACAATTTTAAATATTTGACATTGCATCGGGAATATTTTGAGTTATTAATTAAATATTATTGATATATAGTGTATTTGATAAATAATTGATTTAAGACGTGAATTTAATAAAAAGTTATTCATTGTGTATTATTTGTGGAAGATCCTTAAGTCGATGTCTTAAGATTATATAAATATCACATGTGGATGTATGTCATCCTTGCTCGGAAATTGCACAAGGTTGTTGTGATCAGGTGAGAGGTTAACAACCAACTGATTAGACAGAATGGTGCCTGGAAATTTATGACAAGATGTCAAGGAAGATAGGTGGATTTTTCAAATGTCACCCGAAAAATTTTTTGACAAAGTGAATTTATATTTAACTTTAATTGTTAGATTGGAAATATGCAACTATTAAAAATGTTAGTTGTGAATTCTAAGTTGTAAATAAAGGTTAATGAGCTGTAATATATTCATTAGTGGACCGAAATCAAAGGCAAAAATCTACTCATATGCTGTGACGTCATAGACTGTTTTACAAATGTAACTGACTGAAAATAATTATATTTAGTTAAGTAGAGTTGTGATGAATGAATATTACTGAAATTATCTGGAAATATTTAGAAAAATTTAAAAAAACATGGTATTTTAATGGAGTAACAGCTGTAGAATTTGAAAGAATTGCAACTAAGGAATGGTTGGTTGCATATGTTTCCGGGGAACTAACGAATATAATAGGAAAATACCAATCTATACAGCTTATAATGTAGCAATAATGTTATTTAGAGGTTTTTACACCTATTGAAGTGGCTAGTTTCAATTACTTGTACACTGGACGTAAGTAACCACATTTTCTTTTTTAACTGTGAAAATTTCACCCTTTTGCATTTCAATCTAAGTGGTTCACTTATTTCCAGGTTTACACTGATGATGGTCAGTTTGACCGAAAACGTTTTGTACTTCCACTCCCTTGTGGATAAATTTTAAGAATTTTAATAAATTAATATACCTACATACAACAGAAGTGTTTACTTCATTCTACGTTGTTTTAACGAAGGTATACAGCCAACTACAGGGTTTACCCTTTTAAAGTTTTAAACTTATGAAATGTTACTTCATTCTACGTTGTTTTAACGAAGGTATACAGCCAACTACAGGGTTTACCCTTTTAAAGTTTTAAACTTAGGGTAATTATTGATTTTAAATTTGTTATTTCAACTTTCTGTTAATATCTAAGTTATTATTGTAATCCCGACACCAATAGGTAGAAGGGAATTTGATTATATATATATATATTTCAACTTTTTAGGAGATCTGTCTACACGCCAAAGTTCGTGCTCCCGACGACATGGACATAGACGGTTTTCTCTCATTAGCATTGGACGCTCCAGCAGCCAATTCTATCAGAGTTGCCGTGGAACACCTTCAATTTCTTGGTGCTCTAGATAAAGACGAAGATCTAACCGTTCTCGGCAGCTATCTCGCTCAATTGACGTTGGAGCCCCATTTAGGGAAAATATTAATCGGTGGTGTTATTACGAAATGTCTGGATCCTATTTTAACTTTAGTAGCAACACTTAGTCACAAGTAAGTGGAATTTTCGTTATAATTATGAGTTGTATACTCGGTCCGGCAAGTCTTCGCAGATTCGCCATTATACGAATGAAGTCAAAACGTGTAAATCGAAAGTATATCGACGTGCAAGTACCTAACCATCTTAGTGGAGTTAAAACGGCAGACAATGTCATAATCGACATTCTCATAATGTAGACATAAAAATTTATAATTTTTGACCGTAGAATTATGCTATTTTGTTGAATTTTTGAATGACCGTTTTTCCCTTATTGTCAATAACAAATAAATTCTCCTTTCACTCATTATTAAAACTTCTATTTTCTGGCTCGTATTTTCTTTTTTTACTTTTGTTCTCGTGTCATATTTTTAAAGGAACTGGAAATAAAGTTTTTTCTTATTAAAGCAATAACAAACCGTGTGACATACTACCTACGAAACAAATTATAGTTAACTTAAAAAATTCCAGATTACAAATTATATCCGTAGCAAGAGTGATACAAAAAAATACAAATCGGTCGATTACTGACTTTTATGGTGCGCCACCGTTTATGTGGTCCGTTTAAATTACCGCCAAGGCGACTGTATACGTGGACGTCACCTCAACACACACAAGAAAAAGTAATCAGAAACCAAATAGATTACATAATGGTGACAAAAAGATACCGTAATGCCGTGAAATGTACTAAAACTTACCCTGGAACTGATATCGGTTCGGATCATAATCCAGTAGTATCTGTGTTAGAAGCTAGACTAAAGAAAATGAGAAAAACCATTATCCCTGCGTTAGACTTAAGCCAGCTTAAAAGTGAACACCGACGACAAACAGTGCGAGAAGAAATCAACACCAGCCTCAGTGTAGCAGAAAACCAAATCCTCAGAACAGACAACATAGATGAAAAACTGAAGTATATAAACACTATAATAAGAACTACGGGAAAGAAACACCTAACCAAATCTACAAAGAAGCATAAGGTGTGGATGACACCAGACATACTAGAACTAATGGATGAAAGGCGCAAATTGAAGAATAATTCAGAAAAATACAGAGAGGTTGATAAGAACATAAAACAAATAATAAAGAAGGCCAAAGAATCATGGATTAAAGAACAATGTGTAAAAATGGAAGACTATGAAAGAAAGTATGACACATTCAATATACATAAAAAAGTAAAAGAACTTACAGGAACCCAAAGAAGACATCAAATAAGTTTGCTTAAGGACAAAGACGGAAATATTATTATAGACTTAACAGAAATTATTAATAGATGGAGTGAATACATAAGAGAATTGTTTGAGGACAACAGAAATAACATTGTCCAGGTAAATGGTGAAACGGGACCTGAAATCCTAAAATGTGAAGTAGAAATGGCACTTAGAAATTCCAAAACTGGAAAGGCAAATGGACCCGATGAGGTTCCTACTGAATTACTAAAGCTCTTGAATGATGAATCAATAGGTATGATATTGCACTTATTTAACACAGTATACAATACTGGTATTATACCTCAAGAGTGGCTGCTGTCTACATTCGTTACACTGCCAAAGAAATCCAATGCAAAAGAATGTTCAGAACATCGAACGATATCTTTAATGGGCCATCTACTAAAGTTATTTCTAAAAATCATCCACAACCGAGTTTATCAAAAGTTGGAGTCAGATATTAGTAATACGCAGATGGGGTTCAGAAAAGGACTAGGTACTCGAGAAGCTCTCTTCGGTTTGAATGTTCTTACACAAAGATGCCTAGACGTTAATCAAGAAGTACATAAATGTTTTACCGATTTTGAAAAAGCGTTTGACAGAGTACGCCACGATAGGCTAAGAGACATTCTTGAAAGAAAAGACATAGATAATAAAGATCTGCGAATAATTCTTAACTTATTTTGGAATCAGAAAGCTAACATCAAAATAGAAAATGAGATATCAAAAGCAATAGAAATACGTAGAGGAGTAAGACAGGGATGCATTTTGTCACCACTGCTATTTAATGTATATAGTGAAAGCATCTGTCAGGAAGCCCTTTTGCAAGCAAATGAAGGAATCGTAATCAATGGAGAGGTTGTAAATAATATTCGATACGCAGACGACACTGTACTAGTTGCAAGAACAGTAGAAGAATTACAACGATTACTTACAAACATAAATATTGCTTGCAACAATTATGGCATAAACATTAATATCAAAAAAACCAAGTATATGGTCTTCAGTAAAATCATGACACAACCAGCACATATTAGTATAAACGGCATTCAAATTGAAAAAGTATCAAGTTACAAATACTTGGGAACTTTAATAAACGAAACTGGAGACCAAAACAATGAAATAAAAAGACGTATCGAAATTGCCAGGGCCACCTTCATAAAGCTGAGAAAATTCTTCTGCAACAGAGATATAAGCATCCCTTTACGATTAAGAATGCTAAGAGGCTACGTATTTAACACGCTATTATACGGTGTAGAGGCCTGTACTCTCAAACAGAACAACATAAAAAATATTGAAAGTTTCGAGATGTGGTGCTACCGTCGAATTCTGAAGATAAGTTGGGTTGAAAGAATCACAAATCTTGAAGTAATACGAAGGATAGGAAGAGACCCAGAAATTTTGTTAACGATAAAACGAAGAAAACTCGAGTATTTGGGTCACCTGATGAGAGGTCATACATACGCATTACTTCAAAATATAATGCAAGGAAAAATAGAAGGAAAACGGAATCCAGGCCGTAGAAGAATGTCATGGTTGCGGAATTTGAGAGAGTGGTTTGGCTGCACCACTAATGAACTTTTTAGGTCAGCTGTAAAAAAAGTCAGGGTAGCCTTGATGATTTCCAATCTCCGATAGGAGTGGCACAAGAAGAAGAAGAAGGCCGTTTATGTTCTTCGCTCAATTTTAGATGTATCACCACGGCCCGTTCTCACTTAGACGGACCGTCTGTTTAAACGAAAGACAGCAGCCGCACGTGTGTGTTCACACTTAAGTTGGACCGTCTGTATCACAGAATAACTAACCATACAGAAGCGAGACTCAGGCCGAAAACGGTAACATAAATTTCATGCGCATGCGTCACGTAACTGGTGCAACCTCACTTTTGCGACTGACAGTGACAGTTGTTTATAGTTAAATTTTATATTTGTATATGTTTTATTTTCTATTTTAGTTATTTTTCTAGTTAAATTTTATGTTCCATATTTAATTAATAACTATTTGTCAAAAATATTACATCATTTGGAATGGTCTATTCCTTAGAACATCAAGTTCTATTCTGTAACTGGTGCACAAGGTCAAATATTTCGGTCCTAACAAAATCAATGGAAACGACAGTTAGATTCGCTTCTGTGTGGTTAGTTATTCTGTGTCTGTATAAACGGAAGACGTCTGTTTCTAGACATTATAGCGATCAGATGGACAAGAGGTCATGGAAGCTGAACCAGAAGGATCAGGACGATATTATCCTAGATGGAATATCTCCCAGAGACCAACATAGCCTCCGAGTAGAGGAAAATCAAGAAATAAAATTATGTAAAGACTACAAATACCTGGGAGTAAAGATCACTCAAGACGGAAAATTAGATGCAGCTATTAAGGAACGAAATATACAGGGAAGGAAAGGCATATCCTTACTGAACAGCGTACTGTGGGATAAAAATATTTCTAAGGAAAATAAAAAAAGAATATATAACACTATAATAAAAAGCATCACAACATATGGATGCGAAGTTTGGCCCCTAAAAGACAGAACAGAGAAAATGCTTAGAGCAACAGAAATGGACTTCTGGCGCCGTTCGGTGGGAATATCTAGACGCGACAGAATAACAAACGAGAGAGTCCGAGAAATCATGGGGGTTACACATAATATTGTTGACATCAGGACGAAACAACTTAGCTGGTACGGACACATAAGGAGAATGCCGGAGAATAGAATACCAAGACAAATCCTCGAATGGCAACCAAGAGGAAGGCGCAGACCAGGAAGGCCTAGAAGAAGTTGGAGAGAAGGAGTTGATAGAGAAATCAGGGACAGAGAACTCGATGACGATCCTTGGAATGACAGAAAGAGAAGGAGATTGGAAATCGGAAGACGTCGAAGAACGTTGTAAACCGATTTTATATATATGGAATAAGGAATGACCGAAAATGGAAAGGTCCAATCGCTTACATTGACGATACGAAGACCACGTTGCTCAGTCGGAAGAGATGTGGGCGTGGTTCTTTAGGTTGGGCTGCTGTTGCAATGAAAGATGTTAAACGAATAGGTAATGATACGTGAATAGGGCTACTCAAAATACAATAAACAAAAGATGGATAGATAACAATTAACTGAAGCTGTGACACTTGGGCTCAAATAAAACGAGAATACTGCAACATCGTACACTCTAATAAAACATTTTTTATTAAAAACTCAATGGAATCTTAATATTTACAATTTATACATAAATGAAGCTTAAAAACGTCAACCACAAAAATAACAATTAAAAAATAATCATTTAAAAATGGTTAACAAATTGTTGTTGACGATTGTGACTCTCACTAGATAGCTATTTGAAAATGGAATTGACTGAAGTTAATAAACATTATCTATAAACTTTAAAAGTATAAAAAAGTTAAATCGTTTATTACCAAAGTTTATCTATAAATAGTTGATAATTAGTCATACTTCGTCCATTTCTAAATATAGTAAAAATGCCTTTTTGTCTCGATAAGACTAAAATACTTAAATTATACTCTAACACCAGAAATGTGGCATTTTTATGGCAGCAACATCTTAAAAAAATTTAAAGTGAAATTTGTGCAACCCATAAAAATTTTATGGGGGTTTTGTTCCCTTAAACCCCCCCAAACTTTTGTGTACGTTCCAATTAAATTATTATTGTGGCACCATTAGTTAAACACAATGTTTTTAAAACTTTTTTGCCTCTTAGTACTTTTTCGACAAGCCAGTGTTTATCAAGATATTTTGCATATTTGTCGAATCCACCATATATTTGTATATGGTTAAGTACGATTATGAGACCTGTTAAGAGGATCGGTACGTTTTTTCGGCTGCAATGCTATTCAAATGGGGATTAATTTTTTTCGAATCCTGAGAAAACTATTAAGTATTTTAAAAAAATTTAAACGCAGATTGAAAGATTACGTTATTAGCGAGGGCCGAAAGTCCCTGAGAACTTCTATAATGTTTATTTTAATAAGTTACAGGGGTGAAAATCTAAGAGAAAATTTAGTCTTCTTTTTAATTTCAAATATCTCATTTAAAATAAACTATTTATTTATTCTAAGGGAATTTCGGCCCTCGGCAATAATGTAGTCTTTCATTATGCGTTTAGATTTTTCAAAAATATTAATTGGTTTTTTCAGGATTCGAAAAAAATAAACACAATGTCCGTGGTAATATTTTCCAAATCTATCTTTGTCATACAACGCACTTACTCGAATAGAATATTGTCAGTCAGACACTGACAATCAGTGACAATTTTAAATAATTATTTGACATGAATCGGAAGTATTTTTAGTTGTTGATTAAATAATATTGATATATAGTGTATTTGATAAATAATTGATTTAAGAGGTGAACTTTATAAAAAGTTATTTATTGTGTATTATTTATATTATTGAAGATAGAAGCAGAGAATACATCATGATATATTCTGTGATCCAACTATTTTGTTCTTAAAGATGTTCAAAATTGTAAGCGTTCCATAGTAACAATGGATCTACGAAAAAAGGTCGCCAACAATTGGTCGAGCGAAAAAATGTTGCGCACATTTGAGCGCGTATCAAAAGGTCGCCGGCGAAAAAACAGCGCCGACGAAATAAGGTCGCGTGCAATTGATCGCGCGAAAAAAGATCGCGTCAGAAAATATGTTTTCATTTGCATACTTTAACTTTCCTTCACACTTAATCCAGGCTTAGGTCAGATTTAGATGATGCAATAGAACTAAAGGATTGCTGTTAAATAATGACCCAAACAGTTAAATATTTTCTTATTAGTCATTTTAACCTATTGGTAAAAAATATTTCGTCAACCCAATATTGACTTCTAAATGACTTTAGTTTTATTTTCCACTTTAAATAATAGGAAAATAATTGGAAGTAAATAATCCTATTTGAAATTGATCATGTAAAATGTTCGACCAATTTAATGGTCGAATTAAGGTAATTTTAACTGTAAATGTTGTAGGGAAAGTACCTAGAGGTATTATTTCACGACTTGGCAGTGTCGCAAAATTTACCCTTGGTTATTTAAGAGTAAGTTTTAATATAAGCTTAATATATTTTACAGGGTATATACTACATATAGATAGGGTAGGTTAAGGGCTACCATCTTTATTAAAATAAAATTTCCCAAATAAAATAATGATATTGTGGTTAAAAATTATATAACAGGCACAATTTCATTAATACATTGTCACTGGTGAGTACTTATTGAAGATATCATAGTTAAAGAATACATTTATATTAATAACAGATTTGCATACTTTAACTTTCCTTCACACTTTATCCAGGCTTAGGACTTGCAGTTAGTAACTGGCGTGTTTAAAAGTTTTTTTAATTTTAATTTTTTTATTTTTTTCTAATTTTTATTATTTTTTTTTATTTTTATTTTTTTGTGTTTTTTTAATTTTTATTTTTTTTTTGTTTTTTTTAAATTTTTTTTTTAATTGTTTTTTAGTTTTTTATACTTGCAGTTGAAAATTTTGGGCAATTCCTCTTAAATATTCTAGATTTGGCCGGTTCCCGTATTGCAAACAAATCGTTTTTATTCGCCGCGCTGTATCTTTATAAATTTTTTTTGAGGTTGTTGGTTTCCAGCTATGTATTGCTCCACTTTTAATCGATTTAAACTCTCTTCTTTCTTTAGCCCCGTAATAAACTTCCATAGATTTGGGTGTGCTGCATTTAATATCGAGGAGAAGCTGTTGTGCCAACCTTCGACAGCATTATTAGTACGCGGTAGATCTTCCTCTATAAATTCGAAGCAATTCCAAAGATTCCTTGGAAACATTGGCGGTCTTCTTTGTTGTCGTCGATCCAATCTGCCTATCCATACATCCTCAAAGTAGTTTATTAAAGGTGTTAGTAAATTTTCATTTTGAGTGTAAAACTCGCTGTCCAGTAGCTCTCCGAATGTTGCAACAACATCTACTTCAGGTACGAAGGCTAGGGCTGCCAATTGTCGCAGATGTAGAGCAAAATTCGCGTCTTCTGTATAAACTTGTTGCAGTCCTGTACCTTGCATGTTTCTCCACAAACATTGTGTGAAATGAAAGAAACATCCACGGATTCTGACTTCAGGAAACTCTTGTTGTAAAGCATTAATTGCTGCTTTTTCATAATCCACCATTATTGTTGTAGGACGTAAACCTGGTCGTAACGTTTTTAATTCATGGAAGAGTCGAGTGTATGTTGCCTGAGTTTTATTAGGAAGTAGAGCAAAAACAGTTGGAATAACGTTGCTATACTGTACGCCATGTATTGTATACAGCTGACCAAACAATAGAGGAGTACATGTGAATGTTCCATCGGCATACCAGTGTTCACAGCTCGCCATCAAAGTTAAATTTCTTTCAGTGGAAAATATTAAAATTCTCTGTTCGTTTGGACCACTGTCAAATAAAAGAAACGGTTCGCCGTTATTGTTTCTGGTGTATTCTTCCGGAATAATAAGCTCTGTTAAGCTTCTTGGATTTGCCGGAATAGCTTCCACTCTTTGGCGTGTGTTCTGAATAGTTCGCTTTAGGGATGAAATAGAAGGTAGCTGCCCAGTTGCACCCACAGACACTTCTTGTGAAACGGTAGCTATGATTCCTTGTGTTGTTAGTTCAACTTGATGAGCCAGTTCTTTCATTCTGTTACAAGCCTTTTTTGCTTCTAATATTGACGCATCGGCAATGTGGTTGTGACTTGTACTTTTCACTACTTCATCTCCCACTGTGTGAACTCTCCCGGTACATTTATGCTTATTGTACTGAGCGCACTTCCAAATTGTCTTTTGATCAATCGTTTTTTCCTTTCTATGGATATATCCATTATACACCAACATATTGGCACCTTTTTGACTCTTTACGTAAGTTAAGACCATCTTGACAAATCGACAAGCTAATGAATAATGAGATATACGATATTTTTCCCATCTTCTTATACATCCAAAATACATTAAAAAGTAATAAAAGTACGTTTCACGAATATGGAATAATAATTACCACATTAGTGAATAACGCACAATTAGACAAAGAACTTTTGTACAATATTTATTTTAGCATTTCCAATAATGTCTTATCGTAATGACTTCATGGAATTCCTAATAAATACCTACACAATAAGGTGCCCTTATCTAAACTACTTATTCTTCACTAATCTGCATAACGACTTTCTACTAAGAACCAATTATGCTAATTACCGGTCTCTGAAAATACCAAAAATAGGTAAACTGGTACCTGGTATTCGTTTGTATGTAATATATACTGTAAATAGAACTATTATTACTGTACATTTTTAACGATATCCGATTAGGAAGAGCAAACACTTTTAAACACGCCAGTTTTTTGCTGACAGTCCTAAGCCTGTAAAAAGTGTGAAGGAAAGTACCTTTCTGAATTTAGATCCATATATTAAAATTATTCACGTAGAACAAAAAAAATACTTTCTTCATGTTAAAAATTGTTCAATTTTCAAGTATATTCACTTGAATAACCTGAAAATACCATATGAAATAATTTCCCATTCTCCTATATTTCCCATCTTCCTACACATCCAAAATACATTAAAAAGTATTTAGATATACGTTATTTTTCCCATCTTCTTATACATCCAAAATACATTAAAAAGTAATTAGATGGAATTCCAAGACTAATCGGCTCATAATGCATAAAGTTAAAGTATGCAAATAGAATTTCTTTAGAACCTTTTTGAAAACCAATTGAATGGTTTTAATAATGTAAAACATGACGCGATCTTTTTTCGCGCGATCAATTGCACGCGACCTTATTTCGTCGGCGCTGTTTTTTCGCCGGCGACCTTTTGATACGCGCTCAAATGTGCGCGACATTTTTTCGCTCGACCAATTGTTGGCGACCTTTTTTCGCGACACCGTAACAATATATTATTAAAAAATCACTTTAACACTTTTCCTCTTTTCTCGATTGAGTATTAGTTTTTGTTGTAGCTACATATAAATTATTACAATCACTGAATACATAGCTAAGTGAAAAAATTATCACATTTATTAACTGAATTAATAATTTGCAATTATACAAAAAATATCAGTTATCCAAGAACATTCAAAAGCCATCTCTTTAAGCTAGTTATGACATTGTCAAGTAGAATGACATTCTAGTAATATGTACATATCCATACCAGTGTGAATTTTACTACACGTAATTTGCCATGTAAAGACAGAAAAGGTAGGGATGGCCGTAAAATATTTGCGAATTATGTACCCATAGCCTTAATAATCTGAAAATTTATTTATAATTTACATTTTTGGGTATATTTTGAAAAAGAAGCTACATCTCGATAAAAGGTGACTTATGAAACAAAGACTAAGCGGCAAAAGTTTTAAAAACACTGCGTTTGACTAATGGTACGACAATATTAATTGGAATGTACACAAACATTTGGGGGGTTTAAAGGAACAAAACCCCTATAGAATTTTTACGTAAATGTATTGAAAAAGAAGCCACATCTCGATAAAAACTGGCTTATCGAAAAAATACTGGGAGACAAAAAAAGTTTTAAAAACGTTGTGTTTAACTAATGGTACCACAATAATGAATTAGTGGGAACGTACACAAAAGTTTGGGGGGGTTTAAGGGAACAAAATCCCCATAAATTTTTTATGGGGTGACAAATTTCACTATAATTTTGTTTTAAAATGTTGCTGCCATAAGAATGATACATATCCATTTTCAATAAAAAATCTCTGATAGTTTTCGATATATTGAAAAAAAAATAGATTTTCATTTTGTAACTTCCAAGGGCTATAACTTTTTTTATGAGCACGTTTGTACTAAGGTGGGTTAGGTTCAATCGAACTATTTTTGACCCCAGAATGTGTGGTATAATTTATGACCAATCTTTTCGGGACACCCTGTATAACAACATACTTCAAATTCAGTGTAAATGTCAAAACATTAAGCGAAAGTGTCTATATATCCTGAATTAAAAGTTTATGCAAAAATAAATGTCTATATTTCTTTTTTTTAATCCAAAACGGCAATGACCTCATATATTAAGTAGGTCTCTGAACTTTATGCAAATAACATATGGTATTAGCTACGTTATCTCAGGGAAACAAAAATAAACCAAATATAATAGTTCACTTCGGCCATTATTAGACTAGCTAACTGGTGGCGCAACTAGTGGGGCAACTGGTGGCGCAACTAGTGGCTCCACCAAATTAAAGCACACAAAATATTATGGGCAACTGGTGGCCGATATGGGCAACTGGTGGCGCAACCAGTTACCGTAGTCTAATAGGTCTCATTTACTTAAATGCCCCGTGACGTAATGAGTCACTGGTGGAGCAACTTGGTGGCGTCACCAGTTGCCTAATATAATACTGGCCTTACTTGCGAACGCAGGTAGAAGAAGCCCATGTTTCAGACAGTGTCGCAGACACTGCCCAGATGGTAGGATGGCCCTTTGTAAGCCGGCAGGCTTTTAAGGTGCGAAAGCTGACCACGAAGAAATTCGACTCTCGACACAGTCGAAAAATTACAGTAACAGTGTTAAATTTGTTGCTTATTTTTACGTAAAGAATCCAAATCTGCAATAAAATTTTGGGGGTCCCATTTAAGATTTTAAAGTAACCCCCCACCCCGCCTCCGTGGGGGGGTCGTGATTGGTACCATTCGATAGATTTTTCAAAATATTAAATATATAAGTCTATTTTTCAGTTTTTTGATCTGATGTTCATTTTGCGAAATATCGCGGGGTTTGTATTTAAAATTTTAAAATTACCCCCACTCCTCCCCGTGGGGGTCATGTTTCGTAACATTCGATAGATTTTTGAAAAATATTGAAGACGTATTTTTTAGTTTTTTAATTTGACGTTCATTTCGCGAAATATTCGCTTTTTTTGTGAAACTTTTTGACTCGCCCATTTCCTTACGCCCCGCTCAAATCGTCAAATTTTTGAAATATACACTCTTTTGCATGTACCTACTTAACTTAGCTTATCTTAATCTGACAATTTTGAGTATTTTTAAGGATAGATTTTTTTTCGGGCCCCTTTAACGAACTTCCCTGTGTTAAGAGCCAATATATGGTAGAGGTACATCTGCACGGTACTATTAATTAACTATTTAGATAGAACTATTTAGATAGAAAATAATTTTATTAACGTTTCGACGCCCAAATCGGGTGTCGTCAAAATACAATACTACTGTATTTTGTATTTTGACAACGACATCCGATTTGGGCATCGAAACGTTAATAAAACTATTGTTTTCAATTTAATTGTGGCTTATTTCCCATATAAATAGTCAATTATAAAAATACCACAAGGAAATAGCTTCAGAACAACAATAGCTACATATTCAATAGATTTCTTTGTGTCACATATTTGAGGGGTGTAAAATCAAAGGCGGCAATCTCCACTTTTTCATGTTTTGAGTTAGGGACGCCATTTGTTGCGTTTTTTTATTATCTGTTAGATAAAACTATTTGTAAAAACCAAAAGCGGTCTTAACTGTTTACAAATCGCAGTGAAAATTCATGTTAGGATCAAAAGCAGCAATATCCATAGCTGAGTGCGTACCAAACACGGCAATCTCCGCTGCGGGCCAATAAGAACCACGTTGCGCTCGCACGTGATCAACTGTTAATGTCATGAACTCTGTCAAAACCTGTGAATATGTACCCGAACTTCCGGATATTTTTTTTACGTGATATGCATTTAAATTGCTTTTACATTATTGTTGAATATCAAAATATATTTTTCTTCACTAAGTAACCGGCACAATGATGTTTGATTAGTTTCAAAACTGGTAATATCCTTATAGATCATTTTCATATCAGTCAATCTGCTAGGGTTGCAAACAAAAGCGGCAATCTCCAAACAAAAATATTTAAAAAAGGAAAATAACTAATTTCTTAAGCGGTCTTAACTGTATACAAATCGCAGTGAAAAATTCATGTTGGGATCTAAAGCGGCAATATCCATAGCTGAGTGCGTACCAAATAGGGCAATCTCCGCTGCAGGCCAATAAGAACCACGTTGCGCTCGCACGTGATCAACTGTGAATGTCGTGAACTTTATTGAAACCTGTGAATATATACCCGAACTTCCGGATATTTTGGCTTACGTGATATGCATTTAAATTGCTTTTACATTATTGTTGAATATCAAAATATATTTTTCTTCGCTAAGTAACCGGCACAATGATGTTTAATTAGTTTCAAAACTGGTAATATCCTTATAGATCATTTTCATATCAGTCAATCTACTAGCGTTGTAAACAAAAGCGGCAATCTCCCAAAGAAAAATATTTTAAAAAATGGAAAATAAATAATTTCTTAAGCTCCTCCTTCTGGACATCCGATCACAAACCAAATATTATATGATTCTTTATCAGTTTTATTGCGTTAATTTAATTGTGCTAGTTTCTACCTTTTTTTCGCGCTCTCCCAAAATTATGGAAATGGGAGATTGTCGACTTTGATTTTACACCCCTCATTTGTCACGTGCAAAAAATATATGATCCAAGTCACATTGTATTGCAATTTTCGCACAAATCCGATTGTATTACATTGCTTTTATATAGATGTGCGGGATAACAAATAGCGTGCGGGCCAAATTTTAGTCGAGAGACAGTAACAATATAGTATCTTGAAAAATCTAAATTTTTATGCCAATAATCTGTCGATATTTTCGGATGTAAAAGAATGTACTTTGTCGGACAATTTATACAGTATTGATTCCATTGAAGTTTCCAGTTTTTCAACTTATGTATGCCTTTTTAGAGATCCGTTCCAGTTACCTCCTCAGGCAAATCTTAAGACAATGGCAGCTGGTAAACGAAAAGAATTAATCAATGGTGTATTGAGTGATCATCTCTTATATCTTGAACTTTTTAGGAAATTTGAGGTCAGTACACGCTACAAAGCGACCATTCGTTTGAATACTAGTCCAGGGCGCATCTGTTTTGAGATGGATGTTGAGAGGTGACTCAAATTTTTTTGCAGAAATTGCTTGAAAATAACTCAATAATATCTGAGTTATCCTCCCACTCAAAATGGTCCGGAATATTGTTTAAATAATCAAAATGTCAAAATATGAAGGAAAAATTCGATTTTTTTATTGGTTTTTTGATTATAACTTTAAAACTATTGATTTCTGAGAAAAGTTGTACTGACATAAAAGTTGCGTAATTGAATTTCTTACAATATAGAATTGGTTAAAAATTTAAAAAATAGTCACCCTTGTGACAAAATAGCAATAATTGCGAAAAAAAAAACATACAAAAACAAGTATTCGCATTTTACGTTGCTCAACCATTTATGCTAAACTTAGGACCTTCATATTTTACCCAGAAAAACTATATTATATAGTAAAACAACACTGTAAATTTCATTAAGATCGGTTTAATAGATTTTGCAAACTAAATTTTGCAATCCAGCTGTCGCAAAAAAAAATCATTTTTTTTAATGTTGCAGGACTGCAAAATAAAGCAGATAGCAAGTTGAATTTTTTTTGCTTATATAAGTGTACTGTACCTTTCATTTGCAATTTGCAAAATTAAAGTCGATTAATTACCACGGCGTCAGGAAATTTTTTAAATAAACATTCATTTTTGGTGCCACGCGCAGGACAGCGATGTTTGATTCACACAAGTTGATTTCCACCAAAATTTCTTCCAATCTTTATCTAATATATTATTTTCTTACTCTATATTTTGTTGTATTTTAATATTTTCATTCCACAAAAATCAAACTAATTTTATTATTGTTTGTGAAATATTGTTTAAACAATTGCATATGTTTAAAAATAATAAACTTTTATTCTCTAAGTTAAAATATATAAACAAAAAAAGTTTTTGCAAAAAAAAGTGTTATTTCAAAGGATGTGTTTTTATTTTGCAATAAACAAATTTATTTATTTATATCAAAATGTAATAAAGGATAAAATGTATCAATCATTATCCAAGGTCATTGTAATGCCCAATCAGAGCAAACTATCCGCTGTCCTGCGCGTAGCACCAATAATTAATGTTTATTTAAAAAAATTCCTGACGCCGTGGTAGTTAATCGATTTTAATTTTGCAAATTTCAAATGAAAGGTACAGTGCACTTCTATACGCAAAAAAATTTCAACTTGCTATCTGCTTTATTTTCAGTCCTGTAACATTTTGAAAAAATGAATTTTTTTTGCGAAAGCTGGATTGCAAAATTTATTTTGCAAAATCTATTTAACCGATCTTAATCAAATTTACAGCATTGTTTTACTGTATCATAAAGTTTTTCTGGGTGAAACATGAAGGTCCTAAGTCTAGCATAAATGGTTGAAAAACGTAAAATGCGAATACTTGTTTTTGTATGGTTTTTTTCGCAATTATTGCTATTTTGCAACAGGACTGACTATTTTTTAAATTTTTAACCAATTCTATATTGTAGGAAATTTAATTACGCAACTTTTATGTCAGTACAACTTTTCTCGAAAATGAACACTTTTAAAGTTATAATCAAAAAACGAAGAGAAAAATCGAATTTTTGACATTTTGATGATTTAAACAATGTTCCGGACCTTTTTGAGAGGGAGGATAACTAAAATATTATGAGCTATTTTCAAGCAATTTCTGCAAAAAAATTTGAGTCACCTCTCAACGTCCAAATGTACTAATATTTTTACAGATGCGCCCTAGTCTATACGTCCATTTTTTTTTTAAATTGAACTATATCATTTCAGGAAGCAACTGCTTCGGGTAATGCGAGCCGTTTTTGTCAAGAATACTTTTTGAGCCAGAACGCCATGAGCTCCATTATAAAAACAAAAAGTCAATTGATGGCTCAACTTAAAATGCTTAATTTCGTCACTTCTAGTTCGGCAGGATCTTACAGAAATACACACTCAGATTGTTGGCCATTGGTGAAAGGGTTGATTTGTACCGGGTTGTATCCAAATGTAGCTTATCCGCACGGAAACAAACTACAAACAAGGTAATTCAGTTCTTTGAAATAACTTTTGTTTATACACTAAGCGTCAAAATTAAAGCACCACCTTAAAAGTAGGACAATTTTGATGTGTCGTATTTCCTAACCTGTTGTCCGATTTGAGTGATTTTTTAATATGTTATAGCTTTATTATTCAAGAATATCGACGCAATATTGTTGCTAAACAGGTAAGCGTCATTGTATACCGGGTGTAACAATGTTATTAGTGTGTTTTTTCCTTAACCCATTTAGCGCCAAAGGTGCGAGAACGCACCATTTTTTGTAAAAATTTTTTTGACAATTCGTTAATTTTTTTAAATCTTTGTATTTTTTAAGCAACCAGAAGATATAAGTGTAACTAAATTTAATTTTGTTTAATTTCCAAACTCATGCTTTTATCACAAATATATTTTCTAAATGTCCGACATTTTCAATCCTTCGACACAACTTTATTTTTACTGTAGTAATTTTATTGACATAACACTTTTGTGGTCAAATAAATTAAAACATTAATTTTTAACCTATTTGTACACCAGTTGTTATGAAAATACAAAAAAAATTATTGCTCTAAAACCGGTTGAGATATGCAAATGAAATTTGGTATGGCGCCAATTCAACATTGGCGTGCATACGGGTAATATGAATCGTATGCACGCCAATGGTAAGTATAAAATTCTTAGTTGTATGTCAAAAAATGCGCAATAACTACCTCTTAAAACCTTCTAAATTACATTTGCACCTCAACCGGTTTTAGAGCAATAAATAGATAATATCAGTTTGTAAGAAAATATTCAACATCCCGTATTTTGAAAACGAAGCATTTGCGGACATATGTTTACAAAGCAAACGGTCATTATTTTTTCATGCAGAATAATTACCCTTTTAAGTTTGTTGCACTTATTTGGAAACACCCTGTATTGATGAAGAACGTTGCTAGTTGTTAAAGTACCTAACTTTTTTATTATCCAACATCAGCGAATGAATCAAAAAGCAAAATGCTAAGAAAGCCTAAGGCTACAGTTCACTTTTAATTTCAATATTTTATATACGCTGGAATATTCCACAGGGCGTTCCGAACTTTGAAGAAAAAACACACTAACATTGTTATACCCGATATACAATGACACTTACCTGTTTAGCAACAATATTATTACAACGATATTCTTGAATAATAAAGCTATACCATATTTAAAAAATCAATCAAATCGGACAACAGGTTTAGGAATTACGAGATATCAAAAATGTCCATTTTGATGCTTATGCCCGATTTCATCAACGATACCTAAACAGTTGCCTTATTAAGTAATTCTTATCGATAGGAACTTCCTAAGTCAATACTTAAAAACAATAGCGTTTCATAACTAAAAGAACTGCTTATCTAGGAAATCCTTTCCTAGCTATTAATTCGGGTACGTTTGAACTATTTTTGATAAATAAAAAGAAGAATAAGATGACATTTCCTTACTTTTTCGATTATTTGTCATTATTATTTGTTTGCCTATTTGGTTTTATTCAGTTTTGTACTGTTATAGTTATTTTATTTAGTAGTTAGTTATTTGTGAATTAAGTTTGTATATAATATAGTCTTACATGTTATTTGTAATATGTACAGTGAAATGGAGGAAAAAAAAAGTTGTAAATTTCACATTGACGAAAAATTAAAGTTAGTTGAATTGTCATTAATGAAATAATTTTAAAATAAATAATATGTTGAAAATTGCTTTTTATTATTAATTTTTAATAACACACTGTTAGTGATATTTATCATGAATGGGTTTTTGAAACACAACACTAGTTTGTTAGGTAGTAGGTAGACTACATAATTTTGTCAATACACCTGTAAAAAACTCCAAATGATTTTCTAAATTTTCCAACACATATTATATTATTAATATAAAAGATAATACAAAATTACAACTAATATTACAGAATAACAGAAAAATTAAAGTAAGAAGCAAATTATTGACAAACGTCACAAGTACATTAGTCAAAATTGTAAAAATATAACCTGACTGTCAACGATAAGTAATACCTAAAGTTTAGGGAGATCTAAAACCGTATCCTAACGTAAGGCAATGCTTAAGCGGTTTAGGCAATTCTTATCTTATGGTGAAATCCGTTTTAGAGTTAGGAAGTACCTAAACCCACTTAGGTAATTCTTAAATATTTAGGTATCGCTGGTGAAATCGGGCACAAGTGTATTAAAATTGTAGGAATTGCCGCCATTTCATTGTGACAGGCGTGAATTGATATATGAAGGGTACATGCAAAGAAGGTGATATGTCAATTTTTGCAGAAAATGAGTTTCTGGGCCCCTCTGTTAGCCAGCGATCTCTACTACCATTCTATAAATCAGTCACTGCTATGAATGTGTTCAGTCAGGAATAACAACATGTTTTAATTTCTTTAGTCAGACTAAGAAGGTGGCAAGTCCGCGAGGTCCCAGCAAAAAAAGTGCTGTCATGTTGTACACATAGATTGATGCCATTCGGTGTAATTGCAGCAAATTTAGTAAATAAACGAGTTTTCGTCAGTGCATAAATAACAAACAAACACCAGAGAATCTTTTACTTTTAAAACCATTTTTCTCAAAACTTGTTATTTTGACATATCACCTTCTTTGCCTGTACCCTTCATATACAATTTTTACTTTAATAACTCATTTTTGATTTTAGGAGAGCGACATGTCCATCAATATCGAATTTTAGCGCTTGCTCACATCAAGAAATAAGGGCGTGGCTTGTTTATGACGAAATGTTAAAGCAAAAAGGTGGTTTTAGTCTTAGAGGAGTTACAGCTGTTACTCCTTTAACAGTAAGTAATTCTTAAATCTTAATTTTTAAGAGCATAGGCGCACAATTTTGGGCCAATGCTTTTTAAATGCATTCATTTTTCGAATTCTAAATAATAATACATATTTTTGAAAAATGTAAACGCAGAGTGCGAGATTACATTATTACCCAGGGCCGAAAGTCCCTTAACTTATTAAAATAAACATTATAGAAGTTTTCAGCGACTTTCGGCCCTCGGTAATAATGTAATCTTTCATTTTATGTTGAAATTTTTCAAAAATACTTATTAATTTTCTCAGAGATATGACTTGCCATATTTACACTTGCTTTGTGAACTACCAAAACGCATTTGATACAGTTTAACATCAAAAAAGATTGATGTTCTAACAAAAACCTAAATGGATGATAAAGACCGGCGTATAATACAAAATTTATACTGGAACCAATTAGCAACACTAAGAAAAAATCTCGGAAGCGATCCAGATTCTGCGAGGCGTTAGACAAGGATGTAACTATACGTTCACCTATGTTATTTAATCTATATTCAGAGGAAATATTTAGTGAAGCCTTGGAAAATTGCGAACATGGAATATGTGCTCCTAAATGGAGAACGCCTAAACAACATCCGCTATGCAGATGTCACCGTTATTTTTGCAGACAATTTGAACAGTTTACAGCAGCTAATAAACAAAGTAAATTTAGGGGTTAGGTGGAAGAGCAGACGTACGTTGACTGCTAAAGCTTCTCTGTAAAAATATATTGTTAAAAGTAACGTACGAACTGAATCTCGCCCCAAATTTATTTTCTGTTATTTTTGTATCTTTTTTTTTGGAAGACATTAATAAAGACATTTATTATTATTATTATTATTAATGAAGTAAGTGAAAGATTTGGACTACAAGTAAACATATCAAAAACTAAATTTATGGTCATCAGCAAAAATAAAATTAGAGACGTCCAACTGCTTATCAAGAATACACCAGTGGACCAAGTAAAACAGTATACCTATCTTGGAACAATAGTAAACGAACAATGGGATCACTCACAAGTAAAATGTAGAATAGATAAGGCTAGGAGTGCATTCAACAACATGGCCAAACTCTTTAATAGCCACAACCTTAATCTGTAGATAAAAGTAAGGCTCCTACGATGTTATATCTTCTCAACTCTACGGAGTTGAATCCTGGACACTCACTGAATTGTTCTTCTCACATTTGATCCTCAATTCTTACTTTGACTTGTTGGTTCCAGTAGACGTTTGAAATTACTCTGACGTCGCGGCTGTCGATGTTTTTCAGTTTTAAGATATTAATTAGTTTATCGTGCAGGTACCTTGTCAAATGCTTTTTAAAAATCAATAAAGCTTGTTATTTTATTTTAGGTCGGTCTATTTTGCGGCATGGACACGATAATAGAATCCCCAACGGAGTTGGAAATTGACGATTGGCTAAACTTTTCCTTTCCCAACGCCAACGTCATCAATCTCCGCAAGGCACTCGATAACATATACCAAAAGGTGATAACAGAACCAAGCTATAGATATTCCAAGTTCGATGACTTAACTTTGAATACTTTGGAAACTGTTTTGAACGAAGAAGAGAAAACAGCAGAGTTAAGGATACCTAGGTATTTCGATCCACTGCAAACACTATCTACGTATGTGCCACCTCACCTTCGTCGTCATGCACCATCAAACCACCATCGTCATGAGCAAAACAGTAGAGGAGGAGCTGTTCCTAGAGGTGGACTGTATCGTAACGACTTCCGTCCAGGTGGATCCCACAGTAGGGGCCATCATCAACAAAGTTACTCAAGACAAAATCACTACAGAGGAACTAATAGCTATCGTAGAGTTAAAACTGGAAATAGTTCACGATCAATAGAGGTTTGTAGCTTTTTTAATGTTTCTTGTTTTTACACTCGCTTTTCTACTATTTTTTACACGAATCTAATAAATAGAGGTTTAAGTTTTTAAAGGTCTGTTCCTCCCTTTATTTTTTTCTCTTGTTACAGTGTGTTTAATCTCAAATATTCATCATTCATATCCGATATTAAACAGTACATATTTATCACCCCGTATATCACATGAACCAATTTGTTATTATATTTAAACATGTGCGGGTTACTAATTTTGTTTAATTGTTGCAAATCATAAACAATATTTTTGTCAATGGACGTTAAATGTGCTGACTAAATAAAAACCTTTGTTTGAAAGTCGTGTGGGCTATGACCCAATTTATCCTGCAGCTAAGAAAGAGCATGCATTAGAATCATTCACTAGAGTCAACTCAACGAGGCAAGATGTGCCTTTAAATATATTCCTTCGATTTACTTCAAGTCAATATGTAAGCTCAGAAGAGTCTCAGTTCAAACTTCATACGAAGCGTATCAGTAATGTAACGTCTCCCGGGAAACCTAGTGTCTGTTTACATAAATAAATTATCTACTTGCAGTTGGCGTTTCACTAAAAGGCGATTGTTCAATCTCAAATTAATCCCTTAATTTGTTAGCTCACATTATTCTTAACTTCTTAAACTTTTATAGTTTCACCGTGTATAATTGAAACATTGGGAAATAAATCGAGTAATATTTTAATTATTAGAGTCCAGTGAACCTTTTGCAACCTAAATAAATTGCCAAATCGTGGTATTTCCAATTGTACTTCCTAGTACATGTTGCAATAATTTCCTCAATAAACTGTAGTTGTAAGCTTTCGAAAGATTACAAAGTTCGTTGCTGTTGTCATGCAACTTATTGATGAACTGTATATTTTGACGAGATTATAAATTAGACAAAGGGACTATTTTGGGTCGCAGTCTATCATAGAAAGTTACCTGAACAACATCTTTAGTGTAATTATACGTAGCTGTCAATAAAACCATATTTTACTCCACACTCAAACATTTATTTACCATCGTCGATCGAGAAGAAACGGACAAAGGGGCATTACAAAACAATTTGATCCTGATATTTACATCGAATTGTCCACGATAGATCTACAGCTGAGCCCGAAGATTATACATGGTCCTTCGAGCCGGATTTTTACCATCTTTATTTATGTGTTCATATTATTATCCACTACATTGCGGTATAAATGGTTGCCAAAAAGGGTATAAAGAATTGGGTTTTTTATTCTTAGCGAAAAATGTCATCCTTGATAAAAAGGTTTGTTTGTTCTAAAACCCCATAAAATGAGTAAAATTTTTTCAGAACGTCGTCGTTACCTAACCAACGATTTAATCAATAACAAAGGTTAAAAAAATTATTTAGAGAAACTTCTTCGTCTAGCCATTCACGTCCACATCTGAACATAAGCCTCTTCACGTCTTCCTTTCCATTGTTTTTTGTTGTACGCTACTTGTAGCCAATTTTTCCCGGCAGTCCGTTTCAGATCATCTGTCCATCTCATAGGAGGTCTGGATCTTTTGTGTTGGTATGGTCTCCAGGTTAGAATTGTTCTGTGCCATTTGTTTGGATCGCGCTCCTAGCTACATGTCCAGCGTATTCCCATTTCAATTTTAATGATGTTGTACCACATCGTTGACTTTGGTTTTCTGTCTTATCCATGTGTTTGTTTTCCTGTCTTTAAGTATTATGCCAAGCATTGCTCTTTCCATCGCATGTTCAGTGACTCTGAGTATGTTCATATTCTTTTTTGTGATTGTCCATGTTTGTGCCCCATATGTTAATATCGGAATAATGCATGCATCAAAAACTTTAGATCTAAGATGTAGTTGAATTTGCTGATTTCTGAGTATATAGTTTAGTTTGCCGAATGCTGCCCATGCTAACTTTCTTCTTCTTTTTATTTCTTCAATTTGAATTTCCCTATTTAGTATTATTTTTTGTCCTAAGTATATATATTCTTCAACTTTTTCTATAACTTTGTCGTTTATTATTGTCGCGGTTTCTTCGGAGTGCATGACTTTTGTTTTGTTTAAATTCATTTTCAAGTCCTATTTTAGAAGATTCGGTGTGTAGTTCTGAAAACATGGTTTGTAGTTCTTGTAGGTCAGCGGCTTATCAGGATTATGTCATCCGCAAATCGTAGATTACTGAGGTAGCGGCCATTGATGTTCATTCCCTTATATTTCCAATTTAGGTTTTTAAAAATGTCCTCTAAAACTAAGGTGAACAGTTTGGGTGATAGATTATCTCCCTGTTTGACTCCCCTCTTTAATGGTACGTGGTTCGTGTTTCATTTTCATTTATGTACTATGTAGCTGTAGCTTGGTTCATAGTTTCTTTTATTAAGAGGCTACAGTAGCGATCAACAGGTACCAACAAACGCGTTCCAAGACTGCGGCTCTAATTTTGAATATTTTGTCGAGATATTTGGCACACATATTCGTAATATAATAAAGAGTGGCGGTACAGAGCCAAATTTCAGAAATATGTTAGTACGTGGAAATTACTCTATAACTAAATAAAATATTGAAAAAAGGAGCCTGTAGTACCGCTATTAAGAAGAAAAAAAAACTTTCTTCAAATAAACTTTTTTATCCCATGCCTAGATTTTGTGTAATCTTGGAACTACTAAAATGTTTTATTTCTAATAAGAAATCGAACATATTATAACTAAATAACTAATTAGGCAACATAGAGAAATTATCACTGTCATTTTGACAAACCTGCGTCAGATTTTCTCTAATCTGTTCTTTCATCTTTATCGATATCTGTTCAGTGCAGTAGTGTGTTAATTTAAGAATTCGTTTTTGTTGTTTCATAGGTTAGTAGTGTTTATTGAATTCCCCCCCGTAACACAGTCCAGAATTAAAGAAAACATTGTTAAAACATAAAAAATATATTAGCTGACATGAAACTTACTACCGACAGATGAATTCAAGCCAATTAACTCAACAGTTAGGAAAATTAAGGGAGCTTATTGCACATGTTATTATATATCTCTTATAGTTTGGGTTTATTTATTTTATGTATTTAGGGGTTGGTGTTTTATTGGAAGTCTCCCCCTCTCCCAAGGCAAATGTTCCGCCACTGCTACTGAAGCGCCTTCAGAAAATTGAGGAACAACCACAATAAGTGCTGCTAGAGCAGAACAAGACATATCACGTTTTTACGCATGCAGAAAAGAGTGTGCCTCTAAAAATCATTAGATATGCCGACGAAGCAGTAGTTTTTGCAAATAGCTTAGATGATTTGCAAAGAATAATCTCCAGCATATCAGATATGAGTAGATTAAATTGACTTGAGCTCAATACGAAAAGAAAAAACAAAGTACATACATGGTAGTAGGTAAACGCGAAATATTAATTACAATCTTCTATGGAAAAATCGAGTTTATGTCATCTTCGACTATCTGTACGTTAAGATTTTGCTGATTTTGGTTAAATGCGTCATACTTTATGCCGTGTTAACTAACGACCTCAGTAGCAATGGCGGAGCATTTGCCTTGGGGGAGGGGGCGACTTCCAATAAAACATCAACCCCAAAATATATAAAATAGATAAACCTAAACTACATAAAAGACATAGGTAATAACATGTACAATAAGTTCCCTATATTTTCCTAACTGTCGAGTTATTGGTTTGAATTTGTCTGTCTTCAGTAAGATGCATGTAAGCTAACATGTTTCAACGTGTAATAATCATGTTTCAACAATTTTTTCTTGAATTCTGCACCGTGTTACTACGGGAATTCCCCTATGACCCCCCTAAATCCGCCACTGTTCAGTAGATTTCTAAAGATAAGGTGTAACTGTAGCTATACTGGTATTGGATAAGTGTTAAGTGTGAAGCATTCATGAAAACATAATACTTGTTATGTCACTCTAGCAGCACATTTTCTATCGCACTTCTTCAGTTTTCTGAGGACTTTTCTGGGGTTTTCTAAAGACTAAAATACGATCCATCTATTTTTGACCACGAATTCGTATGAAACACGCAAATATGCATGAAGAAAATAAGTCTGTCTTCTTTTAATAATAGATATTTTCATTCACTAGACCGTGAAATAGTGCACATAACGTAAACCGAGTACCTGAATTTAAGAACTTCAGAAGGCTGTAGCTCAAGAATAATAGTTTTTCAGACCTAGGTGCCATGGACTTTTTTAATCTACTCACTGAGAACTATCATTGAGCAAAGTTTCGTTAAATTTGACCGGGGCCACTTTTCCATAAGGAGTGTTGCGGGGTCCTTTACTATAACGTTAAATTCTGTAATAAGGATTTTCACCAGCCCAATAACGACAGTTCTGAGATGAAACGGTTTCATTCATAAGTTTGTCGACAATCATTGCATAATTGTCCAACCTTCTGTAATAATCATAATAGGTTTGAATAAATATATCGGTTTGAATGGATGAATTTTATTTTACCTGAATATTTTATTTAAGTGACTCTTGCGAATCGAATCCATTGAACATATTAGAATATTTCTGTTTGTATTAATATACCTCATAACAAATATTCGCTTTTGCTATAACCATGGTAATTTTCTGAAACGAATAAATTAATATTTTATTCAATGCAGGCAGCTACCGAAGACAATAACATCTGTGGTTCAATGGAGACTTTAAACTTGGTACCTCAAAGTCCCGCAGATTTTCTTCTTTCTGCAATCACGAAGAACCGCACTTCCTAGTGACCGTAAGTCGTATCGAAACGGCAAAACGTTAGTTAACAAGGTCAGTAGCTAGATTGTAGATTTGTAGATTTCAAAGGGATCAATTGGTCCCGTAGTCATCGTTTTTGATGACGTGTTTTTTAATTCGAATTTGAAAACTTGTTTCGAAGCCATTATGTATGTGGCTATCTTCATGGGTTGAATTGTTTCACCCTTAGGATCTTCAGGTGCCCAGTCAGTCGCTAGTGAGCCTATATTAGCCACACGGCAGTTTCTAGAGCAATTGTGTTTGTATATGTAAATAATGGGGGAAGGTGTAGCATGACCTTATTTCTTATTTCATCCGTGATCATATGTCAGCGAGTTTTTGCACTTTCTGTAGGTAAATCTATTATTGACTTTTGCTTCATTGTTTTATTCCAACAATACAGCGGAGTGTGTTTTATTCCGACACACTACATTTCTAAGTAGTTATTTGTCTAAGAATCTTATATTTATATGGATAAATAAATCATTTATAAGAGAAAAAAAGAATGTGTGTGTACTTTGTACGCACGTAAGAAGTTATACTTCTATTATATGATTTCAACGAAATTAATATACTTTAAACAGTTTATTTATATTTTATTTAAATATTAAACTAATTTTAATGTTGTTCTGAAGCTATTTTATTAATTTTAATACTTACTACTTTTCAAAAATATTTATTAAAACAGTACCAAAAATTAAAAAAATAAAAGAATAAAATACACACAAACACATTGAAAAATGCCACAAATGATTTCTGAACAATAATTGTTGGAAAATGTTTGAACTAAATACGTATTTTCTGAAAAAAAAAATTATATAATAAATATACTTACAATCATAAAATGTATAAAAAAAATAAAAAATAAAAGTTACTATTGGGGTTCGAACCCGCTTATGTTTGCGCATTAGTATTGGAATTCATTCATCTTACACTTTTACCCACGGAGAGACATGCATTATGTGGGAAGATCGACGAACTAAACGGATTAAACTTTTGACAGTTCTGAATTTAACTAAATTATTTTGATTTTTGTAGAATACTGAATTAAAATACAACAAAACATAGAGTAATAAAACAATATATTAGGTGAATATTGACAGAAATTTTGATGGTAAGAAAATTATGTAAATCCAAGCACTACATACTATTTTGGTATGTTCATTTTAAATTTTCCAAATAGGTAGGTACCTATGTAATTTTTTATTAGGATACTGAAACATTTACAATTATTACGTACCTGTCGCTTTTAAAAACTATTTAAAAAGTCACTGCAATTATAAACTTGCTTTTTGCTCTGCCATCACAACAATAAAAACTAATATACACAACATTTGTTTATCCATAATATCCAACAATTATTGACAGATGATTTTAATACCCAATAAGATCCCGTATAACGTTTGAGCGACTAATAAGATAATGTCGGTGTGCGCATGCGCCAGTGAATGTAAAAATTCACCCTCGTCCCTAAAGAAGTATAACTTCAAAAATCCAAAAGAGGAATTGGACAGGACGACACGTGATCTCCCAAATTCTTTACGGCAGTTCTGGAACATGCTTTCAAAAGAATGGAATAAGATACCCAAGGAATCAGTGTCGACGGCGAAAGGCTCTCTCACCTATGATTCGCGGACAACATAATTTTAATAACAGGCAACTTAGAAGAGATTAGAACTGTACTATATATAAAACTAGAACTATAGAACTAGAACTATACTATCTATAAAATTGTTAAATTTTTCATGACAATAGAGCATATTTCTATTCTATACTTACTGAGGTAGATGCCGCCTGTAAGGAAGTTGGTTTGAACATAAATTTTGGAAAAACACAATACATAACAAACCTGGTACCAAGCGAAAATGCAAAAGTCGACTGCAACGAAATAGCATTGGTTCATAAAAATAAATACTTAGTCACAAAATCCACATTGAAAGGGATAATCAAACTGTCGAACTGCAAAGAAGAATCAAATTAGCATTGGTCGCGTATGGAGCTCTTTAAAATATCTTCAAGAGCAACATGCCAAATTATCTGAAAAAGAAGACTTTTGACAAATATCTTCTGTATCTATTAACCATATAAAATATATAGAAAATACCATATGTTGCACACCAGGGTGTCCAGAAACTCTACCGACAAACGAAGACAGGAGATTCTTTAGATAATTTTAAGATAATTCAACCCAATTCATCTAGTCCGAAAATGCTTCCTAAAGGAGCTAGAGCTATTTGAAGATGGCGTCTGGTAATTAGGTTTTCTTAAATATCTCCAGAGCGCTTCTATTTAGAAAAACGAAAATTACTATACATATTTATCTTCCAGAGATAAATCGACTCCATCCATTGAAAATTTCTAGTACCGGTCATAGGCGTCCGTTTTGGGTAGGGCAACATTTATATTATCGCATAACTTTTTTGTTTTAAATTTTTAAGCATGTTTGAGTCTGGATTATTAAAATGTAAGATATTATAGTACTAAAAGGTACTCCTACTTTAAGTCGATAGGATACACCGTTTTCTAGAAAAATCGATTTGAAAATTTTTCGTTATTTGAATATAAAAAAAAAGATTTAAAAAAAAAACTATTTAGAAAAATGAAAACTGGTACGTTTATTTATATTCCAGAGATGAATAGATTTCATTAATTGCGAATTTCTAGTATCGGTCATATGCGTCCGTTTTGGATAAATCAACGGTTATTTTATCGCATAACTTTTTTGTCTTTAATTTTTAAGACTTTTTGACACTAGATTATTCAATTATGAGGTATTCTAGTACTAAAAGTTACTCTTGCTTTAAGTTGGTAAAATACACCGTTTTTTTGAAAAATATTTTCAATTTTTTTTTCAAATTCAGGAAACGAAAAATTTTTAAATCGATTTTTCTAGTAAACGGTGTGTTCTACCGACTTAATGCAAGAGTACATTTTAGTACTACAATACCTCACAATTTAATAATCCAGTATCAAAAAATGCTTAAAAGTTAAAAAAGTTATGCGATAAAATAACCGTTGCCCCACCCAAAACGGACGCCTATGACTGCTACTAGAAATTCACAATGGATAGAATCAATTTATCTTTGGAAGATAAATATGTGTACCAATTTTCGTTTTTCTAACTAGAAGCGTTCTGGAGGTATTTAAGAAAAACTAATTACAAGACGCCATCTTCAAAGAGCTCTAGCACCCTTAGGAATCATTTTCGGACTATGTGGATTGGTTTAAATTGTCTTAAAATTATCTGAGAAATCTCCTGTTTTCGTTTGTCGGTAGAGTTTCTGGACACCCTGTATAATGAAAGGCAAACAGTTAAATATTCTTTAACTGATTATGATACGTAAAATCGAAGAACGCCGGTATTGTTAGAACGAGAAGAATGTGAAGAATGGACCGGGGTACAGAGGGTCGAACAACTGTTCAGAATCACTTAGGACAGTAAGGGTCTTGTCATGTTAATCGCCAAAGTGAAGAGATGGTCTTGATAAGGCTCGTTAAGAAGAAAAATTCTCCCATACACGCTTTTTTATTTAAATAATTACACTTTTATAAAAAAATAACTTTTTATAATAAAACGTTTTTATAATTCGAACTCGGGACCTCTCGATCTGCACTCTAATGCTTTACCACTGAGCCACCATACATTTTAGTTATCGATTTGTTGAGATACTTTAAAATGGAATCTAAATGTCATTAGACACATTTTTAAAATAGTTTGCATTTTAAAAAATCGATTTATCCATACATATAATAGCTTCTGAGCTATTCTGAAAATTTCATGTGCCTAGGTCGCCTAGAACTATGTGTAAAATGGATTACAAAATTTGCGGACATAGTGACAAATACCAAGCCAAGCATATAAAAACGTTTTAAAATAATACTCTGACTCAATCTCAATTAATTTACCTTATATTATATTTATAAAAAATTTAAAAAAAAATCAATTTTGAAACCGCCTGGTCAGATTGTATACCAGTACTCTGGGCTAATTAGCAAAATACAAGGAAAAGTTATTTACCAGCAATTTTATTGCTGGAATCGAATCTTATTATTGTATGTAATAATAATATAGGTATGCAAAGTCCGCAGATAGTGTGCTACTTTTTTTATAAACAAAATGGCGCCCGAAAATCGTGTTTTTTTCAATTTTTGCTCTATAACTCCAAAGATTTTAACTTTACACCAAAAACACTCAAATAAAAATTGACCGCAATTAAATTCTGCACAGAGACGTGTTTTTCCCAATTCAGTTCGACGAAAACTTTCCCCGGAAAAAGCGGGTTTTTCCAACAAAATCTTTAATTTTCAACTAAAATTTTAGATAAGTAATTGTTAATCAATATTTAAATAACTTGGTAATGCAAAAGCCCTTTTCGTATAGATTATAATTCCAGAAGCCCATGGAAATTGAATAAACAGTTTAGCAACAATTAAATTGTTAATTAAAAATTTACGGTCGCTATAATAACGACAATAATTATGATGCATAAGAATAACTATGATTTTTTCATAAAAAGACACTATACCCATCTAATGTACTTTACAGAATTGAAATTGGACTATTTAAGCGGCCTCAGGAATATTTTAAAATTATAAACAATTTTTTGGCTTATAAACAAATAGAATATCTCGGGAAATATTAAACTAAATTAAATTGTGAAAACGGCATTCGAAAGACAGCGGCAGGACGCTTCTTATAAAAGAAAAAACGTTTAATTATGACGAGTGGTTCCTGAGATACAATCGGTCAAATTTGACCGGAATTTACGGCAAAGGTATAAACAGTAGGATCATAATTTTCAAACCACCACCTTTTTATTTTTGTTCTCTTTCTCCACACCAATTTTCATATTTTTAAAATACTCATAACATATATTATTATAATAAAAACTATCGATAATACGTGTGAAAATTGCCAAAAATAGCAAAATTCCAATCAAAAATTAGGTTGGAGAAAATGTAACCCTCAAAGTTCAAAATCGGTATACGTTAAAAAAATGCATTTTCTCGGCTTCCCATGGAGCAATTTCCTTCATTCTTTTTTTTTCCCTAACAACTCGAGTAGAGCCATCGAACTAATGCCTTATTAAATGTCAAACTTGCTTTTGTTTTGCTATAATAGATTAATTTATTTATAAGAACAGAAAACTACATATTTTTTCCAGTTGTAGGCTTTTTTTTAGATAAACTTACTACAAGTGTACCATTTAAAGTTAAAAACATAAATGTTCTCATTTCAAAGCTGTATAATTATTTAAACAATTTTTATTTAAACAAATTAAAATTTTGTGTTATAATAAATAAATTAATTTATTATAACAAAACAAAAGCAAGTTTGATGCGATTTGACATTTAATAATGCGTTAGTTCGATGGTTCTACTCGAATTACTTGGGAACAAAAAAAGAATGAAGGAAATTGCTCCATGAGAAGCCGAGAAAATGCATTTTTTTAACGTATACCGATTTTAAACTTTGAGGGTTACATTTTCTCCAACCTAATTTTTGATTGGAATTTTGCTATTTTTGGCATTTTTCACACGTATTATCGATAGTTTTTATTATAATAATATATGTTATGAGTACTTTAAGGATATGAAAATTGGTGTGGAGAAAGACGACAAAAATAAAAAGGTAATGGTTTGAAAATTATGATCCTATTGTTTATATCTTTGCCGTAAATTCCGGTCAACTTTGACCGGTTGTATCTCAGGAACTACTCATGATAATTAAACGTTTTTTCTTTTAAAGAAGCATCCTGCCGCAGTTTTTCGAATACCGTTTTTATAATTTAATTTAGTGTATTATTTCCCGAGATATTCTATTTGTTTATAAGCCAAAAAATTCTTAATAATTTTAAAATATTCCTGAGGCCGCTTAAATAGTCCAATTTTAATTCCGTAAAGTACATTAGATAGGTATAGTGTCTTTTTATGAAAAAATCATAGTTATTCTTATGCATCATAATTATTGTCGTTATTATAGCGACCGTAAATTTTTAATTAACAATTTAATTGTTGCTAAACTGTTCGTTCAATTTCCATCGGCTTCTGGAATTATAATCTATACGGATAGGGCTTTTATATTACCATGATATTTAATTATTGATTAACAATTACTTATCTAAAAGTTTAGTTGAAAATTAAAGATTTTGTTGGAAAAACCCGCTTTTTCCGGGGAAAGTTTTCATCGAAGTAAATCGGAAAAAACACGTCTCTATGCAGAATTTAATTGCGGTGAATTTTTATTTGAGTGTTTTTGGTGTAAAGTTAAAATCTTTGGAGTTATAGAGCAAAAATTGAAAAAAACACGATTTTCGGGCGCCATTTTGTTTATAAAAAAAGTAGCACACTATCTGTGGACTTTGCATACCTATATTATTAATAAATACAATCATAATATTCAATTCCAGCAATAAAATTGCTGGTAAATAACTTTTCCCAAAAATGGCCTATTCTCCGATAATCAGCCCAGACTACAGGTAATAAATTTGAAAATTGAATATGATTTTGAAATATGAAAATTTGAAAATTGATGAAACACTTTTTGACAAAAAATTTAAGATGGGTCCAGACATGCTCCGAATGTCGTATCGAATCTCGTGGCACCTCGTGGCGAACATGAAGCGATCAACAGAGGTTCGCGACGGTGCCGTTGTTACACGGGATCTTGAAATAATAGACCTGGATCCCGCGTAAGAAAAAAAAGTTGATTAATAGCTAGCTGCAAATTTGTTAATAGCTTAACGGTGTCTAGTCGGACAAACATTGATGCACGGGAACACTGAAACAGGGGAAGTTTTAACGGTGGAGCACGATAAACGTGTCGTCCTGACAAGTTTATGATGGTGAAAAATAGCAAGTTGTTTTTAAGTTTATTTAATAGCCACCGTTATATAATATATGAAAAAATGTTTGTCCGACAAAAAGGTTGGGCATTTTAACGAGTCCGACACGTAGAACATGTCACATCACAGGAACTATGTTGGTGATGAATAGCAGTCTGATTGTTGCATGAGAGTTTAATGAAAGGTTAAAAAAGCAATTGGAAGTTCTGTCGGACAAAATGAATGGGAAATTTTCCTAGTCGGACATTCTAAACATGTAAGATATAGACAAAAATGTTGGTGATAAATAGCAAGCTAAGTTTGATTTGTTTATGTACAAATTATATTTTGTAACGCAAAAAGTTATATGTCGGACAAAAAGTTTGGGCAAATCGAAGGAAATAAATAAAAAACATTTTTTCAGAATGACTTAGTCACATATTGATAAAGCTATTTTAGTTATATATTATTATTTATATTCACATATTTGCATAATGAAATAATAATGTAATTAATATGTCACATGGCAAGAAATAATTTGCTGCCAAAATAAATCGATTAGTTTAAATTTGAAGTTACGATTGCAATTTATTATGAGTTATTGTCAAAAGTGACAGTTTTTCTTAAATGGAAATGTATTCATAAACATAAGGGTAGACAGGGAATACAGTGCAAAAAGTCGATAGGTGGTCTATCTATCTCTTTTAACCAAGCGATCCCGCGCATGTGGCAGACAAAGATAGCTAGACCACTCAATCCATAATATAATTTGCCTGATCTACTATAAATGTATTACAGTGAGGTATCTAAATGATGTTGACATAAATCGAAAGATATCGATTGTAATTGATTGCAGGTACTTTTGACATAGAATAATCACCCCTTATTGAAATTTCAAAAATTATTTTTTTAAATTGTCCGACTACAAAATCTACCCCTTATTTTTTTCCGACAAGTCATTCTTGGTAAGGAATAATTTACTTAATTAAATTTCGTCTTTGTCGGAAAGCTATTTATCACCAGCATTTTTGTCTATATCTTACCTGTTTAGAATGTCCGACTACGAAAACTTCCCATTAATTTTGTCGGACAGAACTTCCAATTGCTTTTTTAACCTTTCATTAAACTCTCATGCAAAAATCAGACTGCTATTCATCACCAACATAATTCCTATGATGTGACATGTTCTACGTGTCGGACTCGTTAAGATGCCCAACATTTTTGTCGGACAAACATTTTCGCATATATTACATAACGTTGGCTATCGAATAAACTTAAAAACAACTTGCTATTTTTCACAATCATAAACTTGTCAGGACGACACGTTTATCATGCTCCACAGTTAAAACTTCCCCTGTTCCATTGTTCCGTGCATCAAAGTTTGTCCGACTAGACACCGTTAAGCTATTAACAAATTTTCAGCTTGCTATTAATCAACTTTTCTTTCTTACGCGGGATCCAGGTCTATAAGCAACGAACCGAACCTCGTTCCGTAATTCGTAGCGAACATTTTGACGTTCCATCAGTAATTGCCTTATCTAAAAGCCGTATCTGCAAGTTGGACGTTGCTACAGTAGCATATATACTTTGCATTATTCAGTTAATAAAATAAAGAAAAATTCTCGTGAAAGAATATGTTGGTAAACACAAATATATAAAAATAGGTGGCAATCATTTACTTTTGGATTTAAAATTTCAGTCTATGAGTGGATTAATTTCATTTTAATTGACATATGACCATTTTTTCTGTTTTCTGGCTGCAGTAAAATGTATTTTGAATTAAATAAATTAAATACATTCTTCTTTTTGTATCAATTAAGTTTCAATTTTGTATCTGGTGTTCTTTGGATTTCAAAGAAATTGAAAATCTCAGTCAAAACGCAAATTTTCTAGTCAAATTTAATAGCTTATTTTCGCTGATTACAAATCTAACATTACTTTTTTTTTTAAACAAAATGGCGAATCCAATATGGCCGAAAAAAATTCGAAAATTTTATTTTAAACGCATATTTGCTTAAAATATTATATTATAAGGTACTTTTGAAATTGCTGATTACCAATACATTTTCTTTATGAAGTACAATATTCAAAACCTATTACTCATGTACAACCGCCCATACATACTCGACAATCGCCAGAATCATGTAATATGCGTCATTTCCCACTTTTGTATTCAAACATCTGCCAGCAATGCATAGGAAGTTATTGGCAGCTAAACCAAAGTGATTCTATATCTTCTTGCTACACTCACCGGCACGAAAAACGGGCACCCTAAAAAATGGGCCATTTTTGATGTATCGTATCTCCTAAACCTGTGGTCAGATTTAAATAATTGTTTTAATATGTTATAGCCTTATACTTTAACAATATCGTTATAATAATATTGATGTTACACAAGTAAATTGTCATTGTATACCGGGTGTACCAATCAAACTGGTTTTCTCAATTTTCACAACACTCTCTGGAATATTCTAGCCTTTATAAAATATTGAAATTAAAACTTAATTAACTATAGCCCCAGGTTTTCTTAACATTCTGTTTTTTTATTCATTCGTTTATGTTGGATAATAAAAAAGTTAGGGACTTTAACAACTAGCCATGTTCTTTATCAATACAGGGTGTTTCTAAATAAGTGCGACAAACTTTAAGGGGTAATTCTGCATGAAAAATTAATGACCCTTTGCTTGATAAACATATGTCCGCAAATGCTTTGTTTCCGAGATACGGGAGGTTGAATCTTTTCTTACAAACTCACGATTTATTTATTGCTCTAAAACCGGTTGATATATGCAAATTAAATTTGGTGGGTTTTAGGTGGTAGATATTGCGCATTTTTTGACATACAATTAAGAATTTTATATTTACCATTGGCGTGCATACGGGTCATATTACCCTATCATATTACCCGCATGCACGCCAATGGTGAATATAAAATTTTTAATTGTAAGTCAAAAAACGCGCCATAACTACCTCTTAAAACCTACCAAATTTCATTTGCATATCTCAACCGGCATTAGAGCAATAAATAAATCGTCAGTTTGTAAGAAATAAATCAACATCCCGTATCTCGGAAAGGAAGCATTTTCGGACATTGGTTTATCAAGCAAACGGTCATTTTTTTAATGCAGAATTACCCCTTAAAGTTTGTCGCACTTATTTTAGAAACACCCTGTATTGATAAAGAATATGGCTAGTTGTTAAAGTCTCTAACTTTTTTATTATCCAACATAAGCGAATGAATAAAAAAACAGAATGTTAAGAAAATCTGGGGCTATAGTTGGGTTTTAATTTCAATATTTTATAAAGTCTAGAATATTCCACAGGGTGTTGTGAAAATTGAGAAAGAAACCCAGTTTGATTGGTACACCCGGTATACAATGAAAATTTACTTGTCTAGCAACAATATTATTACAGCGATATTGTTAAAGAATAAGGCTATAACATATTAAAAAAATTCTTAAATCGGACAACAGGTTTAGGAGATACGAGACATCCAAAATGACTCATTTTTGGGGTGCCCGTTTTTCGTGCCGGTCAGTGTATATATATTTTAAGATTAATAAACATTAGTCGCAGAATTTTGTACTTTTTGAATGTATCTTTACAAAATTTTGATTATTTCAAGTATATTTTCACTATTTATGCATTAACAAATTTAAGGCATTTATTGTTACTAAATCTTAAGTTAACTTACATCTTACATTACTACATACCTACTTAAAAAGAAGAATCTGCTTTGCAGCGATAAAATTAATAAACTACAAAATGTTTTACATCGTTTTCAATCTACGCGTTCTTTTTCACTTTCTCTGCCGGCCTGAATAACCTCGGACATGGCTCACTTGTTCCTGAGCTATGAACCAGATTACATCCAGTCTCATCCTTATACCTGCGTATTACGACTCTACGATGGTATGAGAAAACAGCTGTATATATGAAAATCCATATAGACTTTTTTTCGCCTCATGACCACGTTTTCAGCATTTGGAACCACTGTGCGTTGCGTCGTATGGAGTCAACTAGCCACGTACAAGAAATAACTTAATAATATTAAGATAAACATATTATGTTTTCCATCTTCTGCGTTATTTTGCCGGTTCTTAGCGCACTAATCACTGTATATGGTAGATATAGTTGTTCCATTTTATCTTTACCCAAACGTCATGAATCATTTTCAAATAATTGAAATCAAAACAATTGAAACGTACGTCGATATGTAATATCGTTGATATGTACTGTCAGTGCAATAATTAGGAAATACAGACGGAAAAATGAAAGAATACCCATGAACGATCACATCAATCTTTTTCTATAAATAACAAATGTTTGTTACTCTGAATCAAATAAAAACAAAAACTGCCTTTTATCTTTTTCATCTTTACTCAGATTTGAGTATATAGAAACTGTTTTTCGGTCCTTTTTCCTTGACGAAGAGAAGGTAAATGCGTGGCCAAAGTGTCCTCTATTTGCTTTCTCCTAATTTCGTCGTCTCTTGTGCTTATATATTGTAAAAGCCGGAGATACAGGATGCAGCCAGAAAGCAGTTTATTAACGAAAAGTCTTGGATTTAAAATATTGTTTATTATACTTTTATTTAAATTATTGTAATTGTTTAAAAAGTAGTAAACTTTGTATCTAAGGCTTTTCGTTGTTTTCCTCGCATTGCGAGAGATGTCGCTGGATTGAGTCTCAAAAGGTGTAATCATTGCATCGTGATGGTTTCCCTTAAATAGGCAGGATTGTTGATATTTCTTTCAGAGTTGTGACTACATAGCTTCACTGAGGATGCATGGGATGCTGAAATAGGCTATATGGAGATGGTTGTTGGATTTTTGCAACACCAAGGAAATAATTTTACACTGGTTTTACACTTCTGAAGCTAGGAATAACTAAAGACACTTTTCACAACTAATATTTTATTACAATAACACAAACTTTTGGTATTAAAGTAATTTTTGTGTGGGATCGGACACACGCCCTACTTTCCCGTTTTTTATTATCTTATTATTCTATATAACAACACCTTGGCAACGAACTTTTTTTTTTGAATATTGCGCCTTTGTGTACACTTTGAATTATAGAACATAAAAACATAGAAACATCTTTGTGAAGTGTACACAAGGCGCAAACCACTAAATAAAATATTGAAACAAAATATAGTTTTACTAAATATTAATGTTGGGAATTTATTTCTCCAACATGCTGGGGGGCCTTGGTTTTGATACCAAAACAATATATTCCACCCCTTTTTTTTACACATTTTTTAAAGAATTTATTGCTTATATAAGTATAAAACTTTTACAAAGTTTTAAATTTAAATAGAAATAGTTATAAAGTTAAATTTTATTTATTATTATAAATTGAAAAAAAAAAAATAATTTAAATTTGTTCATCGTTAATTGGAAAAACAGCAATTTTTGTGACAGAACGTAAGTATGTTCCCTTTTTAGTTTTTACTTCCACCACTCTTACCTTTCCGTCTTTACCAGGAATAACTTTATTAATCCTTGCTATAGGCCACCCAAAAGAAGAAACATTGTCCTCCTTTACAAGCACAAGCATGCCTTCTTGTAAATTTGGCAACGATTTTCTCCATTTAGGTCTGTTTTGAAGTTGTGTTAGATAATCTTGGTACCACCTTTGCCAAAAATGCTGCTGCATTTGAACACACAACCTCCAAAATTTTAATCTATTTTCAGGAATCTCAGTTAAATTAGTTTCAGGGAAAGTTGTCAAAGGAGCACCTATTAGAAAATGACCTGGGGTCAAATATTTTAAGTCAGAGGAATCATTATTAATTGCCATAAGAGGCCTTGAATTTAATATTCCTTCAACTTGAGTAATCAAAGTATTAAACTCCTCATATGTTAAAATATTATTTCCCATCACCCTTTTTATATGATATTTAGCACTCTTCACCCCGGCCTCCCATAGACCCCCAAATACTGGAGAATAACTTGGGATGAAGCAAAATTCAATTTTATCATCAAGGCAAAAGTTGTTTAACTTAATGTTGTCGTTTAGAAGTTTTTGAAGTTGATTATTTGCTCCCTTGAATGTGGCACCATTGTCACAAAAGATCTTGGATGGTTTACCCCTTCTAGAAATGAATCTTTTTAATGAAGCTAAAAAAGTATCTGTTGTTAGATCAGAGAGTAACTCCATATGAATTGCCTTCACAGAAAAGCAAACAAACAATGCTATATATGCCTTTGTCGTTATAGACTTTCTAATCCGTGACTGTTTAATTTGGAAGGGACCACAGAAGTCTATACCAACATTCTGAAAGACCCTCGATGAACGTACCCTTTGTTCAGGAAGAGATCCCATTAACTGTTCACTGCACTTGGCCTTACATTTAAAACAGGTTACGCATTTGTGCAAAATCCTTTTAATTTCTTTAGTGGCACTAATAATCCAAAAATTTTGATTTAATGAACTTAAAACTTGTTTCGGACCTGCATGTAAAAGTCTTAAGTGCTCTCTGTGAATCAAAAGATCAGTGATATGATTGTTTTTGGGAACGATCAAAGGATGTTTTTTATTAAAAGAAATATCTGAGTTCTCCAGTCTACCACCAACTCTTAACAGTCCCTGAGAGTCCAAGAAAGGATATAAAGAATTTAAATTAGACTTAATTGCTGTGTTGTTGGTTAGACATTTTATTTCCTCAGAAAAATGAAAACTTTGTTCATACTTAATAATGGTTTTAAGGCTATTTTCTAGTTCTACAACTGTTAAACTTCCAGTAATCTTTTTATTTTTATTTTTTATATTATTTACAAATCGTAGGCAATAAGCCACTATTTTTTGAAGTTTTGTTAAGCTAGAGAATTTTATGAAGAAAGATTCTGGTTTGACCTTAGCTAAAGTGACAACTTTATATTCAGGCAAATGGTCTGGAGTAGAAAATGGAATTTCAAAGTGCAAGAATTCAATATTTGAAAGAATTTCAGGACCATTAAACCAAAGATTGTTTGAATTAATTTCATGAGGTTCAAGTCCACGAGAAAGACAATCTGCTGGATTTTCCTTAGTGTTTATATACAACCATTTAAATTCGGATGTCATTTCTTGAATTTTAATAATTCTATTGGCAACATAGGGATTCAATTTCAAAGGTTCGGATTTTATCCAAGCTAAGACAATGTTTGAATCTGAATATAAAAATACCTTACTGACTTTATCTTTTAACAGTTCAAAAACCTTGTGAGATAGTTTTGAAAGCAACAAAGCACTGTTCAGTTCAAGTCTTGGCATAGTTAGTTTTTTGTTTATAGGAACAATCCTAGATTTGGAACAAATCAAATTTACATGTACTTCATTTTCAAAAATAGTCCTCGCATAAATAACAGCTCCATATGCAATCAAGGAGGAGTCACAAAAGCCAACTATTTCAATATGAAGAGCACCAGTAAAGTTTAAATTTCTTTGGACAGTCACTGTGGGCATGCTCATTAAGCTTTCAACAAAATTTTTCCAAGTGTCAAGTAACTCACTGGAAATTATAGCATCCCATTTGACCTTACTTAACCAAAGTTTTTGCATAATTACCTTAGCAGCTACTAAAACTGGGCCCACTAATCCCAAAGGATCATAAAATTTGGAAACAAAACTGAGAATCTGTCTTTTAGTTACACATTCATTTATATCAACTTTTGGACAACTAAATTTAAAATTATCTGTTTTTGTATCATAAGTCAATCCCAGAGTCTTTACCGTTAAATCGTTTTTGCTGATGTTAATTTCATCAAAATTTTGTTTATTTTTAGGAATATCATTTAAAATTTGTAAATTATTTGAGCACCATTTGTTCAACTCGAAGGACCTTAATTTGAGCAGCGAGATAAGTTCATTTTTTAGTTTTATCGTTTCTTCGATTGTGTCACACCCACACAAAATATCATCAACGTAGGTGTTATTAAGAAGAGCTTTAGAAGCCAAAGGATAGCGTTTACCTTCAGTTCGGGCTAATTCTACCAAACATCTGGTAGCTAAAAAGGAAGAACTTCTTAAACCATATGTTACAGTTTGAAGTTGAATACATTGTAAACTGCCATTTTTCTCTCGCCACAAAATATTTTGTAACTGGCAATGGTCTGGATGTACCAAAACCATTCTATACATTTGTTTAATATCTGTCAAAAGGACGTAATTATATTTTCTAAAAAGAACAAGAATATCGAAGAGCTCATTTTGAACTACAGCACCATTATAGAGATAATCATTGATGCATTTTTTCTTTTTTGATTTCATGCTGCCATCAAAGACTACTCTTAATTTTGTTGTTTTTTTGTCTTCACGTATCACTGGATGGTGAGCCATGAAGTATAAAGAACCACTATTTAAGTCATATGTACTAAGACTTACTATTTTTGCATGCTTTAGAGCTAAATATTCATCAATAAAACTTTTGTATTGAGAGTACAGCTCAGGATTGACTTTAAATCTTTTTTCTAGATTTTCAAAGCGTTTTAATGCTACAGAAAATGAATCTCCTAAATCCAAATCAGGTAGATTTTGTTTTAATGGTAATTTAACTTGGTATTTATTATTTATTACTTGCAAAGAATTTTCAAAATTAATCTCACAAGCTTCCTGCTCTGTCGAATATTCCGGAAAAATTTCTGGAACCTTCTCGGTTTCCCAAAATTGAGAAACAATATTTTCTAAATTATTTTTCATGCTTAAATGAAAAGCAGAAAAATTACAAATTTGTAGTGATGGAGCAGAACCACTAACTATGAACCCAAATAGAGTATTTTGTAATATAATCTGGTCTACTTGTATTTTATCGGAGAGCAAAATATGAAATGAAATATTTGCCCCAAACAATATATCAATTGTGCCAGATTTATTGAAGTCATCATCAGACAATTTAATATTTTTAGGAATATTTAAATTTGAAACATTGAAATTTGTTTGTGGTATATCACTAGTAATTTTATCAACCACAGAACATTTTATATTTGTGCTATAATCAAACACACATGACTCAATTTTTAAATTTACAGCCTTTTGCACATTGGTAATATTCTCAGAAATACCTAAGATATTGACATTATTATTAAATGTTTTTAAGTTTAATTTACTTACCAATCTACTTGTTACTAATGATATTTGAGATCCTGTATCCAGGAGACCTCTGGCAGTGATATAATCACCCCTTTTTGTTCTAATTTTTACCTTCACTGTTGGTAACAGAACATTATTAATGTTTTCATTTATTGAACCAAATGTAGTCACCCTATCGTCTGCATTACCACTGTTACCCTGTCCAGTGCTGTCTAATGGAGTTTGTCTGTCCACATGCAGAAGAGAATTATGTTCTTTTCGACAAACTGAACACCTGAAACTCATTTTACACCTACCAGGATGATTATTCAAACAAATTCGACAAGCCTTATGACTGTCTATAAAAGACACTCTATCATTTACTGAAACAGATTTGAAACTGGAACAATTATAAATTTTATGGCCTGAGGATGAACAAAAGCTACACCTGGTTTCTAATTTGACTTTACTTGTAGCCAAGTGAGTTTTTTGATACCTTTCTTTGTTAGTGCTACATTTTTTATCTGGAGTGGTTACAGTTTCTAAAGCTGTAGCCCTATTTTCAATATAAGATAAGAAATCTTTTAAATTTGGCAATTTTGAGTTGTCCCTATCAATTTGAAATGATCTATTAGTATAGTGATCTAGTTTTTTAGTTAAAATGCAAATAAGGATCATATCCCAACTTTCTACGGGTTGCTTTAAGTTTTTTAGTGCACCTAACTGCTGTCTCACTTTACTAATGAACTCACGTAAGGCGGTGGAAGTTCCTTTTTGAATGGAGGGAATGTCAAGTAGTGAATAAATGTGAGAATTTATTAATATTGTTTCATTGTTATAACGGTTATCTAACATTCTCAATGCATCATTATAAGAGTCATTTGTTAGAGGTAGATCATTTATTAGGCTTCTTGCCTCTCCTTCCAAATGATTCTTTAAATGAAAAAGTTTTTCAACATTTTGCAGTGACTTATTTCTATCAAAAACAGCTAGAAATAAATCTATAAAAGGTCTATAACTTGTTAAATCTTTGCCGTCATAACAAGGAATTTCTATTCGTGGAATATTTGAAGAATAAAAAGAATTATTTACATCTTGTGGATTAGTACTTACGCTCTGTATTACTGTTTTTGAGAGTTGACTATTAATTTTAGCTAATGTGTCAAAGTATTCCTCTCTAATATTATCAATGGAATCTGCATACCCCTGTTCACAACATAAAATTTCACAATGAAGATCTTGAAGTTTATTAAAATTTTCTATTAGTAAGTCTTTCCTAGTTTGTAATTGATTAATTATTAATTCAGAAATTTCTTTGTCCAAATGTTTTTCAACAAACCTTGTAATAGTTTTAATAGACTGAATTTCTTGAGATTTTTTAGTTTTTAGCATTTCAATATCCTTTTTAGCGGGCATTTTTTTTTTATATGAATCTACCTAAAACTTAAAAGGTAAAAAAAACTATTTTAAATATCAAAATAACAAAAATGTTGACGATTATTTACAAACCAAAACACAAACAGTCAATTTATTTAATTTTGCATTCACTGTCAATGTCAGTTTTCTGTCACTTCATATATGATCGATTTCATAAAACATCGATTATTTCTCTCGATCGCTTGATAACCATTCGACGTCGGTCGTTCGCCCTCTTTTACATAGATGGCGCTATTGTATGAGCTTGACGTTTTACAAAATTAATTTTTTAATGATTTTTCTTTTTTGTAATTTCTTTTCTAATAATTTCTTTTTTGTTCAATAATTTCTTCTTTTTTTTTTTATTAGGTGTGTTTCTTACCTTCTGGAAATTGAGTAATTCCTAGCTTCTTTTTATTTCCGGCTCGACTGGATCAAACTTGATGTTGGATTTTTGCAACACCAAGGAAATAATTTTACACTGGTTTTACACTTCTGAAGCTAGGAATAACTAAAGACACTTTTCACAACTAATATTTTATTACAATAACACAAACTTTTGGTATTAAAGTAATTTTTGTGTGGGATCGGACACACGCCCTACTTTCCCGTTTTTTATTATCTTATTATTCTATATAACAACACCTTGGCAACGAACTTTTTTTTTGAATATTGCGCCTTTGTGTACACTTTGAATTATAGAACATAAAAACATAGAAACATCTTTGTGAAGTGTACACAAGGCGCAAACCACTAAATAAAATATTGAAACAAAATATAGTTTTACTAAATATTAATGTTGGGAATTTATTTCTCCAACAATGGTGGTCCAACTCTGAATCAAATAAAAACAAATACTGCCTTTATCTTTTTACAAAATAAGTTATTGATGTGATCGTTTATGGGTATTCTTTCATTTTTCCGACTGTAGCTTTTATCGGTGGACGTATTTTATAAATTGTACATTTATATTTAATTATGTTAAAATATATTTAACACAATATAACTTTATAAAATAAAAACAATATAAGTTATAAATTCCAATAAATACCACACATGCGCTAATGTCACTGCTACTGAAAATGATAAACGACAAAATTCATAGTAAACAAGGTATCAAAGGCATACCGTAATATTTGTCATTTTTTAACTTATTATGGTTCCTATGGACAAGCGGCTAAATTTTGCGATACTAGTTTCTGTGAGTAAAAAAAGAGACATAGTATAAAAAATAATTCGTGAATAATTTTATGCAAGGGCAAATATAGAGTAGAGGATCTATATTGCAGAGTATTGAACATTTGCGTCCACCATTTATCCCTGTAATATCTATTATTGTGGCACCTTTTCCAAGTTTAAATGATATATACTATTACATAACAGCGTTTTTCTGCTTTATATTGATGTAATTTAATTCCCTTTTTTTATTTTTAGGAACGAAGAGATGACTTTTATGATAGTTATGACAGATGGAAGCATTACTAAAAAGCTGTGTCTTCGATGTGATAGTGGGAATGATAGTGCAAACAAAAAATACCTTTCATAATTTGAAACCATTCTTTATGGGACAAGAGGCTATGTCGTCTTCGTCTTTTACAAAATGGAATTGTATTCGAAAGAAGACTATTACAATTATTTAAGATATTTTTCCTGTAGTTTCTCCATCAATTTGTTAAAATTAAGTTAGGTACTGTTTTTCTTCTCCAGTGTAATTGCGGTGTATTTTGTTTCACAATATACGGAAAATAGCTATTTGTATAACAAGGGAGGAAGAGGCACTTTACTCCCATGTTATACATGATTTTCCCACCTTCCTCAAATAACAAGTCATTTTTTCATCTTTAAATAATTTATTTATGTAATTAAGTAACACAATTTATTAGAAAACTAAAACTATAGTCGGTTCGCTAAACTCAGACACAACTGGCTATTGATTTTAGTAGGTAATTTTATTGTTGTTGGCCAATTTTGCCAAAATTGGCAAAATTACTAACTATGTAGTAATTATTAACTAATTAGTAATTATTTTTTTGTCAATTTTACGAAATTGGCAAAATTACTTATTAAAATAACTAGCCAATTGTGTCTGAGTTTAACAAACCGACTATAACAAGTAAGTACAGCAGAACTGTCAACTGTCAAACAGAAGTCAAATTATTAATGTAAACATTGTTAAATCAAAATAATAATTTACTGTTTTTTCCATTCTGCAAAATACAGGGTGTTCTATAAATAAACGTTAAAATGTATAGATACTTACGTAATAGATAATAGAATATTGTATAGGGCGTCAATAAGTTATTTCATCAATGACATGCCATGACGTCACTTTTACTTTCACTCCCTAGGGAGAAAAGTACGACTTTGCTCCCTACAATCAGGTCAGGAAAAGTATACTTTCGGTAGAGGTAGGTGGAAAACAATTTTTCCACCTACCTCTACCCAAACTATATATTTCCTGACCTGATTGTAGGGAGCAAAGTTGTACTTTTCCTCCCTAAGGAGACAGAAGTCGTACTTTTCCTCCCTAGGGAGACAAAGTACAGTTACTCACTAGGGAGTAAAAGTAAAAGTGATGTCATGATATGTCAATGATGAAATAACTTATTGACGCCCTATATAATATTCTATTTTCTATTACGTAAGTATCTACACATTTTAACGTTTATTTATAGAACACTCTGTATTTTGCAGAATGGTAAAAAACAGTAAATTGTTATTTTGATTTCACAATGTTTACATTAATATTTTGACTTATATTTGACAGTTGACAGTTATGACTGTACCTACTTGTTAGTTTTAGTTCTCGAATAAATTTTATTAGTTAGTTACATAAGTAAATTATTTAAAAATGAAAAAATGACTTGTTATTTGAGGAAGGTGGAAAAATCATATGTATAACATGGGCGTAAAGTGCCTTTTCCTCCCTTGATTGATTACTGCCCTCCGCTACGCGTCGGGCAGTAAACTTCATTCTCGGGAGGAAAAGCAGCACTTTGCTCCCTTGTTATAAAAATAGCTATTTCCTAATTTAAAAAGACATTAATTTATTCTTACCTTTTTACGAAACGACTGGTTAAAAAAACTATTTTAGCTTAGTATATATTATGACTTTTCATGTATATGTAAAGAGTGTTTTGACCAAAATGAGTTAATGGTCTTGTGTGATTTAATGTACATTTTTGTTTAGTTAAGTACTATTAAAGGAATTTATTTTGTGATAAATATTGAAATAGAAAAATTAATACATACCGATGCGTTTTCTTTGTACAGGGTGAGGCAGATAAAAGGCCAATTAGAAATATCTCGAGAACTAAAGGTAACTAACTTTATATTTTGTTGATAACTGCTTGTGAATAATTTTTACTTGTAGTTTACGTAACAAAAAAAATACTAAATTTATAAGACAGTTGAGCCTGGGATCACTAAATTCGAGTTTACTAAATTTACTAGACAGTTTCGGATTCGACTCAGTGAACGAAGTATTACACACCTTATCCTTAGGTAAACTATTAAAGTAAACTTCTTATTGTTGCACACTTCCTTACTGAAAAAAGAAGAATAATCTTAAACAAGAGTGTCTGCTGTTTATTAATTTTTATTGAACACTTTCTATTTGTAAATAACAATCTATATTTGACTAAAACACCCAAAAATAGATATTTCAATCTCTTGATGCAGTTTTATTTTGTTGATAAAAATTACGTGTGAATAATTTTTTACTTTAATTTAAAATTTACATTGTCTTTGAGCACATATTCTTCGTTATACAGTAACTTCCATCCAATTACAGTCGAAATGTGACTAGCAACGTAACAAAAACAATTAATTAGGTACTTAATTTACTAGATACATAACTGAGACCATGAATCAACTATACACAGTATATTTTGTTTACAAAAATGAAAATTAAAATTTTGGTGAGAGCCTTTTTAACAGTGTAAATTTTGGCGAATAGGGCATAGTCATTTGTTTCGAGCTTCTGTCATATCGTCGGTCCCAAGGCAAAACCATGAATGTGCAAAATTGGTAATTTTTACCTATCTACATTTTCAAGCACCTCTAAACCAGTTCTTGATAATGCCAAACCAACGAATCTGCAAGCATCATGGTTTTGGTGGGGGTAGGTGTACTGCCTTTGACGTATCTTAGTTTGTATTCGACTGTCGCAACGCGCGTATCGTGAATGTGACACTTTCGTGGTTTTGGCCTTACATTAAAAGTTCCAAGTCAGTGAATGTGGTACATTTGTTGTTTTGACATTGTAAGTGTATGGTATACTTTGTCACATTCGTGTATAGATTTTGAGTAGTGGAAAATGAATTATGGACAAAAAAAATAAGGTGTGCCGCGAATTTTTCATATCTACACTGAATGTAACAGATCCATTCATAAGAATAACTTTACAAAAACGATCTTATACTGGAACAATAGAAAAAGACTGCCGTGGCAAACATAGTCCTGCTAATAAGTTAACTGAGGATTGTTTGCAAATGGTACGTGATCACATTTTATCATTTCCTGCAGTTGAGTCCCATTACTGTAGGGCTTCAAGTAAAAAAATTATTTGGACCCTACCCTAAACTTGTCCATAATGCACAATATGTACAAATCACAATGCAAAGAAAAAAATATTCGCTCTGTTTCAATCGAAAAATACAGAGTTTTTAAAAAATATAACGTGGGTTTTTTCTAGCCAAAGAAGGATAAGTGCAATATAAATATGTTTGGCACAGAAAATATGACTGGAGAAGAAAAAGAAGCCCAAGAACAAACTTTCCAGTAACACTTGAGAAGAAAGGAATTTGCACGCAAGGCTCGCAGTGCTGATAAACTGGAACTAATAGACAATTCTACTCTATTAGCATTAAATTTTGACCTTGAAGCTGTACTCACAACTCCAAAGGGATCTGCAGGACAGATATTTTACTTGCGCAAGTTAGCTGTTTATAACTTGACAGTTTATAATATTGGAAATCAAGATGGCATTTGCTATCTATGGGATGAAACCCAGGGTAAAAGGGGTTCAAATGAAATCGCTTCTTGTATCCATGAATACGTATTATCTAATACAGAAGTAACAGAAGTTAGAATGATGTCAGATGGCTGTGGTGGCCAACAAAAAAAATTCAAATTTTGCTGCTATGTGTATGCACCACATTTCTGTTCATCATAGCTTGAAAATCATAGATCATAAATTTTTCGAAAGCGGACACACTGAAATGGAATGCGATTCCATACATCCTAAAATTGAGCACAAAGCTAAGCATGTTACTGTATACATTCCTGAAGGTTGGGCGCAAGTAATACTAGATGCTTGTATGAAACCAAGCCCATTTTAAGTGAGGAGTAGAAGCTTTGATGATGTTTATGATTTTAAAGAATTTGCAGCGCAAAAATTTGAGATGAACAAAATACCATGGCGTAAGGTTTGCTGGATTCGTTATCTTAAATCGGACATGACGAAGGTGTTTTACAAAATAGATTTTGAACAAGAATTTCATGAGATAAACTGCATGAAACAATTTCGTGGTCGACCAAAAACAGCGGAGTTAAAAAAATCATACGAATGTGAGTTACCCATTGCGAAGCCAAAATATCAGGATTTACAACAAATGTGTTCTGACTTAACAATCCCAAAAGTTCATCACAGTTTTTACAAGTCGCTAAAATTTAATGACCATATGACAGTGAAAATGCTGACTCAGATGAAAATTATACCATTTCACTTCATACTCAAGCTCATTCAAGCATATGAATTTAGTTCCTTTTTGCATTTTCAGTATTTTCTGAGAAAACCTTTTTCGTTTTTATAGTTTATTTTGCCAATGATTTAGAAGTTTAAATTGTTTTCTTTGCTTAGATTTATAGCTCCTGAGTTTTTCCTAGTTTCCCAATGAAAATACACATGTTTATTGATATTTCAAAATAATAAAAATATTGAAAATCATTGTGTCTTTAGGTTTAAGTAAGTGATTTGAAAGAAAATTTTGCAATGCCAAATCCAAGAATGTGACATTTTGAAAGGTGGGGGCTAATAAACAGAAAAAATAATAAGCAAGTCATAAACTGTCTAAGTAGGTCCTATATCTCCCAAGAAATGAAATTATTCCGACAAAAATCTGAATTTTCACAGAGTATCAAAACCTTCAAATCCAAATATCTCCAAATCACGATTTTTCACATTCATGGTTTTGGCATTTGGCCGACGATATGTCGTATAATCCGTGTATATTAATATCAGATTATACAACATTATGACAGAAGCTCGAAACAAATGACAATAGATGAAAAGCCCTATGCTCTGTTATTTACAAATTCGGGTACAGTTTTTATCAATAAATCATTTTATGTACTTTAAAAACGTAATATTAAACAATTAAATGTAAAAAAATAAACGAATACAAAAGTATAATATAACAACGAAATATACGAATAAAATATAAAGTTTCATAAAAGTTAAAAAAGGAGCTAATTCACGGGACAACAAAATAACCATCAGCTAAATGGTTTGCCCTAGTCTAGTGTCGATTATTGTTTTTACCCATTTTGAAAAAATGTGAAAACGTTCAATTATCCATGTCTGTCTGTCCGTAAACCTTGTAAACACAACTACTCTGTCATTAGACAAGAAATAATGACAAATCAGGTGTCGAATGAAAGCTGAAAGCTAACCCCCGGAAGGTATTAAAGGTGAGAAATGTGACCTTGGACTTCCGGTTTTTGCAATCGGACGTACCTACTCTTTTAAAGCCACCGAAATAGTACAAGCAATATATATTATATATAGGGCGGAGGATGCTCTAAAGCTGTAGAGAAAGCAAATCCTCTAGGAGAAGGAATACTCCAAAATCAAACCCTGGTCCTCCAGGTCGGGGGTTGAGGCATCGGGTTAACTCCCCGTTACTCGGAAAAATTCAAACTGTTAAAAAACCTAGCGAAACGCCTCGGAATCGATTGATTATAAAACGACGACACATGCTACGGAAAAGGATGACGAATATTGGAACTTGGAACGTACAAGGCTTTAAACAAAAAATAAATGAAGTAATACACGAAATAAATAGACTGAACATAGACATCGCAGTGATTACCGAAACAAAACGAAAGGGTCAAGGATCAGAAAATATCGGAGAATATGATTACTTCTACAGCGGGGTACGAAAGGAGAAAAGAGCCCAACAAGGTGTAGGTATACTTATACGCAAGAAACTAAGGAGATTCATAACTGCTTGGGAAGCCATCAGCGAAAGGCTCATAAAAATGAATCTAACTATCAAAGGAAAAAAGATTACGATTATTGGAGTATATGCAGTAAACGATGATGCACTGGTGAATATTAAGGACGACTTTTTTGAAAAGCTACATTCAGAAATTGCAAATATCGGCAGATCACGAGAAATTATAATCTTGGGGGACCTAAACAGTAGAACAGGCAAGAAACAGCACAATAAAGTCATAGGCCAATATGGTGAAGAAGCTATAAATGACAATGGTACTAGGCTAATAGCCTTATGCGAACAAAATGATATGAAAATCACAAACGGATTCTTCCAACACCGAGATATCCATAAATATACATGGACACAAAATACCCGAGGGCTGAAATCAATCATAGACTATACAATCATAAGACAAAAGACTAAATTGATTGTACAGGATGTGCGGGTATATAGAGGAGCCACTTGCGGCAGTGACCACCATCTATTAAAAACAAAGCTCACAATAGGAATAGATAGAGCAAGAGATTTAAAAGAAGCTGCAGCGGAAATAGAAAAATTAACAGAAAAGAAATACAACCTAAACAGCTTAGAACAAGAAAGCGTGAGGGATTTATACAGGAGTAGATTAGATAAAAAGTTAGAAACCATGCAATTTACCAGCAATGAAGAGCATTATCATTATATAAAAACATGTCTTCAGGAAGCAGCAACAGAGGCCCTCGGACTCCAAATAAAAAACCACAGAAAAACTCCGTATTGGTGGGACGAAGAAATAGAACAAGAGATTAAAAATAAAAGAGAGAAGTATAAAAAATTTCTGAACACAAGGACCGACGCCGATAAGGTAGAATACAAGAGGGTCCAAGCTAAAGTGCGAAAAATGATATGCCAAAAGAAGAATGAGGCTTGGGAGCAAAAGTGTAACATGATTAACACACATTTAGGAGGACGGAGAAGTACAGAAAGTTGGAAAGTATTAAAATCGCTACGACAGGAAAAGAAAAGAGATATAATATCAGCAATCACACCGGATCAATGGGACGAATATTTTGAAAAACTCCTAAATGAGGACAGAGCGGAATTTTTAAATAACAGTGATACCAGCAATGTAAATATCTTAGCCTCACCATTACGGGTAACAACAAAAGAAGTAGAAGAAGTATGTAAGTTTTTAAAAAATAACAAAGTACCAGGACCAGGGAACATACCAGCTGAACTAATAAAATATGGCACAACAAAATTATATGAAAACCTGGCTAAACTCTTTCAAAGATGCATCAACGGAGCGGAAATCCCAGAAGAATGGAAGACATCATGGATATCCACCATACATAAAAAAGGCAGACGGGATCAATGTGACAACTACAGAGGCATCGCTGTAACGAACTCGATCAGCCGAATATACGGAAAACTGATTAAAAATAAAATCGAAAACGAATATAAAGATATAGAAGCTGAAGAACAGGCAGGATTCAGGGCAGGGAGATCAACGGTTGACCATCTGTTTTGTATTACACAGATTATTGAGAAGAAACTGGCCGTCAACCAGGAGGTGCATCTGTTATATGTGGACTTAAGAAAAGCGTAGATAGCATCCCACAAAACAAACTATGGGAAGCATTAGAGAAAACCAATATAAGCGCAAATTTAATAACAGCGACGAAACAATTGTATACCAAAACTGCATCAAGGGTGAAAGTTGGAAGCAGGCTATCGAGAGGATTCCAAATTAGCAAAGGCCTAAAACAAGGGTGCTGCCTTTCACCGACATTATTTAAGATCTACCTCGAACAAACTCTAAAACTTTGGAAACGCAAATGCAAAAACATGGGATTACCGATCAGCAACAATACAATATACACTTTGTCATTTGCAGACGACCAACTTGTACTAGCGCAAGACTACGATGATATAGAATATATGACAAGGAAATTAATAGAGGAGTACAAAAAAGGTGGTTTGGAAATAAACATAAAGAAGACCGAATATATGTGTATCGGTGGGACACAGCAGGACCTTACACTGGGGAATGGCGAAATTATTAAACATTGCGACGCATATAAATACCTGGGTATGACCATCACACAAGAAGGAAGCGTAGACCGGACGATAGAAGAAAGAAACAACCAGGGAAGAAAAGCAATTACCCTTCTCAATAGCATCCTGTGGGACCAGTCAATATCAAACAACAACAAACATAGAATATACAATACAATTGTTAAGAGTATAATCACTTACAGCAGTGAAGTATGGCAAATAAAAGAAAGATACAAGAGAAAACTTGAAGCAACAGAAATGGATTTCTGGAGGCGCTCAGCAGGAAAATCAAGATTAGAAAGGGTAACCAACAACAGAATTAGGGAAATAATGAATGTGAAACACACAATAGTAGATGACATTAGTACCAAACAGCTTAGATGGTATGGACACGTACAAAGAATGTCCGAAGAACGACTCCCGAAACAAATCCTAACGTGGACCCCTCATGGTAGACGAAAAAGAGGAAGACCCCGCCTTAGTTGGAGAGAAGGCATAAATCGAGAAATGAGAGAAAGAGAATTGGATGAAGACCTTTGGATGGACCGAAGTGAATGGCGACTAGGCATCGGAAGACGTAGGAGAACGTTTTAAAACCGATATATATATATATATATATATATATATATATATATATATATATAATATATATTATATATTATGCGACGCGCCTTAGCAAGACGAACACAAATACTTCCGGTTTCATGTTTGTCTGTCTGTCCGCGAATATACCTAACTCCTACGTTATTAGAACTAATAGAATGACAAATGAGGCGCGGAATGAGAGGTTATAACACTGGCGAAGCGTCCATGTAACCACTGTTACCATTGGTAACAGTTACCATGACGATGAATAATTCCATTTACCAATAAAAATATATTATTATATTATGTGTTAATAGTATTATACCCACCTAATTCAGTAAATAGCCAACTACTCGTAGACACACGAAAATATTAACGAGTTTATGTGACTCAGTTGCACTTTATTATACTCTGTTACCGGTCTCATTTGTGGTTACAATGGTTATATCCTCGCTGTCGCTCGGGAACCCTCTAGTGTCTGAAAATTTTAAAGGAGCGACGGCGTAACGCGCTGTGTATATCAGTAGCCCTGTTACCAGATTTAAATTTGGTTACAGTACCTATGAAAGTGTGCGTGCAGTTAACCATGGATGAGTGTCGCTGCGTAATCGATCAACTACTTGAAAAGTAATTCTCCTTGTATAATTTTGAAGAAAAAAATGAGATTATTGAAAATGAAAGACCTATTTTAAACAATTTAAAAAAGGAATCAAAAAAAGTAGTTCGATATTTTAAATTTAGTTGGTACAGTGAAAATCCTTGGTTATGTGGTTGCAAGAAAAATAGATTGTATTGTTGGCCATGTCTTCTGGTTTCTACAGAAAAATGGGTGGACCAGGTTAACGATTTAAATAGTTTTAGAGTTTTAAAAAGGAGACATGAAATTTCTCCGTTACCTACATGTAAGATGTATACCCAATTTGATTCAGTTACATATTATTAGAATATTTGAAAAAAATAGATAGGTATATCCTTAGCACACTTATTGGGACCGTGCAAGTTCGGCAAAGCGACCCCTATTTCTACGCTCTATACTAAAATTCGCACTTTTAATTATATTGGCCAATTATATTAGTCCTGGTTACTGGATAATTGTCAAGGCCATAGTCCAAAAAATAATAAGAAGAAAAAATAAGATTCAGGTTATGTTATGAAATCGTCAACAATTGTATGTAGTAAATAAAATTAGTTATTAAAATGCAGTACTGCAGGCAAAATAAAATTAATTAAATTTACCTTTATATAATAATTGCATATCATATCAATATTGTGGAGCAATATATAATTTTTCTGCTTCATTGACAGAAGGTATGAAATATACGTCAATTTGACAATTTAAATTGATAATATGAATTATTTAAGATAGTTGCAATATTTCTCCGCGACTCGCGCAGGGTCGTTTCTCGTTTTCCCTTCCAAGTACTTGCACACCGCGAATAATAGATACCGTATGTTAGCTTTGAAAAATTTGGCCAAACAAGAATTAGCGTTTCGTGGTCATTTTGAGGGCGACGACTCTGACAATCGAGGCAATTACAGGGAATTGTTACATTAATTGCCAAAAAAGATCAAAAATTTTACCAACATCTAGAAACATCAACTGTTTTTTCGAGAGTTTCAAGTGATATACAAAATGATATTATTGAAGCTATACAGGGTGTCCAGAAACTCTACCGACAAACGAAGACAGAAGATTCCTCAGATAAATTTAAGACAATTTAACCCAATTCACCTAGTCCGAAAATGCTTCTTAAGGGAGCTAGAGCTCTTTGAAGATGGCGTCATGAAATTAGTTTTTCTTAAATTCCTCCAGAACGCTTCTATATAGAAAAACGAAAATTGGTATGCATGTTTACTTTTCAGAGATAAATCGATTCCATCCATTGCAAATTTCTAGCACCGGTCATAGGCGTCCGTTTTGGGTAGAGCAACGGGTATTTTATCGCATAACTTTTTTGTCCTTAACTTTTTTGCATTTTTGACACCGGATTATTAAATTGTGAAGTATTCTAGTACTAAAAGGTACTCTTGCTTTAAGTCGGTAGGACACACCGTTTTCTAGAAAAATCGATTTGAAAATTTTTCATTTTTGGAAGTTGAAAAAAAATTGAAAGAACTTTTCAACAAAAAACGAAGTATTTTACAAACATAAAGTAAGAGTAACTTTTAGTACTCGAATACCTCATAATTTATTAATCTAGTGTCAAAAATGCTCAAAAATTCAAGACAAAAAATTTATGCTATAAAATAAATGTTGACCTACCCAGAACAGACGCCTATGACCAGTACTAGAAATTCGCAATTAATGAAATCGATTTATCTCTGGAATATAAATAAATGTACCAGTTTTCGTCTTTCTAAACAGTTTTTTTTTTTGAATTTTTTTTTTAATTCAATAGGCGAAAAATTTTCAAGTCGATTTTTCTAGAAAACGGTGTGTCCTACCGATTTAAAACAAGAGTACCTTTTAGTACTAGAATACTTCACAATTTAATAATCCAGTGTCATAAATGCATAAAAGTTAAAGATAAAAAAGTTATGCGATAAAATATCCGTTACCCTACCCAAAACGGACGCCTATGATCGGTACTAGAAATTTGCAATGGATGGATTATATTTATATCTTGAAGATAAATACGCGTACCAATTTTTGTTTTTCTAAATAGACGCGTTCTGGAGGTATTTAAGAAAAACTAATTACAAGACGCCATCTTCAAAGAGCTCTAGCTCCCTTAGGAAGCATTTTCGGACTAAGTAAATTGGGTTAAATTATCTTAAAATTATCTGAAGAATCTCCTGTCTTCCTTTGTCGGTAGAGTTTCTGGACACCCTGTATATACATTTAGCCATATCTTCATTTTTTTAAATAAGATTTTTTGTATCTGGTTTTGGTAACACTTTAGAAAAAGCCACGCGTTGCCACTGGGTTATAACCCAAAGATGGTACCTATTAGAGATGAGAAATATGATCTCAGACTTCCGGTTTTAGAGTTGCAACTGGAAGTACTCTTTTAAAGTCACCGAACTAGTACAAGAAGCATTTGATGCGATAGAAAGAGCGGCACAAAACAGTTAGTCCAGAAAGCCACTGCGCATCCGCTAGGAAAAATATTCTGATTCCGATTTTTTGCACAATCTTACCCAAAAAGGACTGCTTTTAACAAATTTGCATGTTGCCAGGTCCAAAGGTGGTCAAACATTTTTTAAACGTTTTTTTTTTGTTTTTTTCCTAAAATTATTTTTTTTTGCATGGAAAAAAGTTTTTTTAGGTTTTTTGGATAATTCCAAACAGAAAAGGTCTTTAGTGACTTTTCTCTAAAAATGATAGTTTTTGACATATAAGCGATTAAAAATTGAAAAATTGCGAAATCGGCCATTTTTAACCCTCAAAAACTATATGAAAAACTGAAAATTTGAATGTTGCCAAGGTAGGTAGATACTCTTTAAACATCGATTGATGAAATTCCGAAGAGTTTTTTGTAATACAATATTCAAAACTCCTTTGTTTTTTAATTGCTAATCAAGCATGCGCGACACTATTTTCCACCGACAGTATGGTGCAAATAAAAGGAATAAATTCGTTATTTCGTAAACCGGCGACTTTAAGGAAAAATCCCGAAGCAGGTCGATTTTTATTTTTAAGTTATGATATTGTGGCATATATGGTATACTAGTGACGTCATCCGTCTGGGCGTGATGACGTAATCGATGATTTTTTTAAATGAGAATAGGGGTCGTGTGGTAGCTCATTTGAAAGGTTCTTCAATTCTCTATTCAGTAATGTAAACATTTACATAATTATTTATACAGGGTGTCCTTCTACTTCTTTTTTTGTCAAATAATTTAATTTAATAAAAAAATTTTTAACACCCTGTATAAATAATTATGTAAATGTTTATATTACTGAATAGAGAATTGAAGAACCTTTCAAGTGAGCTAGCACACGACCGCTATTCTCGTTTAAAAAAATCATCGATTACGTCATCACGTCCAGATGGATGACGTCTCTAGTATACCATATATGCCACAATATCATAACTTAAAAATACAAATCGACCTGTTTCGGGATTTTTCCTTAAAGTCGCCGGTTTACGAAATAACGAATTTATTCCTTTTATTTGCACCATACTGTCGGTGGAAAATAGTGTCGCGCATGCTTGATTAGCAATTAAAAAACAAAGGAGTTTTGAATATTGTATTGCAAAAAACTCTTCGGGATTTCATCAATCGATGTTTAAAGAATATCTACCTATCTTGGCAACATTCAAATTTTCAGTTTTTCACATAGTTTTTGAGGGTTAAAAATGGCTGATTTCGCAATTTTTCAATTTTTAATCGCTTATATGTCAAAAACTATCATTTTTAGAGAAAAGTGACTAAAGACCTTTTCTGTTTGGAATGATCCAAAAAACCTAAAAAAAAACTTTTTTCCATGCAAAAAAAAATAATTTTAGGAAAAAAACAAAAAAAAAAACGTTTAAAAAATTTTTGACCACCTTTTGGTCCTGGCAATATGCAAATTTGTTAAAAGGATTCCTTTTTGAGTAAGATTGTGCAAAAAATCCGAATCAGAATATTTTCCCTAGCGGATGCACAGTGACTTTCTGGACTAAGTGGCCTTAATAAAATAAAAACCAAATAATTCAGTAATTTTAACAATTTGGCAAAAAAAAAATAACTAAAATAATTACTAAATAGTTAATAATTACTAAATAATTAGTAATCTTGCCAATTTTGGCAAAATTTACAAAAAACAAAAAATTACCTACTAAAATCACTAGCCAGTTATGCATGAGTTTAGCGAACCGACTATAATAACAATTTTCATTTCATAACAAATGGAACAGTCCATTAAAGGGGAGGCCGTATACTCGTATCAACCTTTTTAAAATTGTTAATAAATTATTGCTTTCAAAATATACCTACTCAAATTGTATTTTTGAACATCGTATTTATTTTATATAATAATTAAATTCACTATCAAATGTCATTGATATTTTATTAATACTTTATGAAAATTTAGTTTGACATTCACACGAAGTGTCAAACTCAAATAATGTAAATAACCTATGCTTTGTTTAACAAATTCAGATTAAAAAACTAGCCTACTTACTAGAAACGATTTCAGCTGACGTTTAGTGTGTCGGAAGAAAATAAAAGGATTGTGACGTCACATTTTAGACTTTGAGGTCGATTATCTCGAAGACGGTTAGAGATATCGAAATGCCGTTTTCAGATTTGGATTCAGAAGGAAAAACTACATAAGAATCCATCGATAAATCTGCTCTAAGTATTGCAGGAGCGGCAACGCAATAACACACAGACTTGGCGAATTTATAAACGAAAAGTTTGCGTTGAATATGTTTTTTGTGTGCTTCAATAACTGTTATCCTTTTACAAAATAATAATATGATAATATCTTTAACGCATTTTCCGCAGTAAAATAAACAAGAATGGTATCCCGTTTTGTCCAACTCTCCCCTATGTCAGAATAGCAAAAGCAGCGGCGGATCCAGAAGTGTTAAGAGGGGGGCCGATCGGCTAAATCTTTAGATAATTTTCTACTACGCCGGCCTTTTTTAGCCTACCGGCCCACCGGAAAAGTCCCGTACTATCTCTGTATCTTTAGAGTACGAAGGGTGAGTCAAGTTCCACAGCACTTAGGCCACAATTGACCCATTGTGCATCCTCCAAGGGGGCTGTTGTCCTTAGCTCATTGTTCATTCTACCATTTCCAGGAAGGTGGACAAATAACCAGGGAACATCTCACCTATGTCGGCACGTGTAGGACAAGGGTCGCCAAACGCATACTCTCGTATTGACGAAAACTCCAGCCATTCATATAGAATATAGAACATGCTCGACAGTTTCGTCATCTCGTTCACACCTCCTGCATAGAGGTGTGTCTCCTAGCCCCAGTGTGTGAAGGTGTTTTCTTACTTGACAATGGCCAGTTAAAAAACTGTCAAGCGTAGATTTTTCCTGGTCATAAGTTCTACCTTCTGGCTGAGACAATGGTCTACCAGATCTTCCATCTCCTTTGTTGGTGGTACGGTGACTGCAACTGAGGGTAGGTAAACCGATGCTAGTATTAACTTTCTATTTTTGCCTTTTGACCATGGCAATTTTACTTTAACCGCAGTTATGTCTGAGATGCAAAACTTCACGAGGGGGAGGCTTTGATTTTTCTGGGAACATATATTGCTGTTCTCGGTTGTTGGTTGTTTTTTAAGCTGAAGATTTGACCATTTAGACTGATAAAACCAGTTATTTTGGTCTTAGTTCTCCAAGGTTCTCGGATTAATGCTATTGCATTCTCCGTTACATCCAGGTGACGGCAGATTGTCGTCGTTGCCACCTTTTTGTGTTGGAGATTGCATTGAATAATAATTACTTTTTTCCCGATATCCTTGGCCATGGCGAAGGTGTCGTACTAATTCTTTTAGGCGTTCATTTCCTCCTGGATTGAGGAGGCGACAACCTTAGTCACTTTGCGCTTCCTCTGCAGGGTTCGTCGACCACCATCTGAGGGTCGTCGTCCTGCTGTGGACCATGGGTGTCTCAGTCTCAGTGACCGTCTCCGGCTGCCGAGTAGGTTCCCTTGGACACGTAGCTCAGCCTCATTGGTCTTTTCTTAACGACAGCCATGTCCTCGTCTCCGATTCCAAAGACGAACAGGTGTCTCGAAACAGGTGGAATATCGAAAATTGTTATTAAGAAAAGTTGTTTGGAATTAAAAAATTGTTTTAGTGTTCAATTACATCCTTTTAATTAAAATATTGTACTTTTTTCCCGATGTCCTTGGCCGTGGTGAAGGTGTCGTACTAATTCTTTTATGCGTTCATTTCCTCCTCGATTGAGGAGGCGGCAACCTTAGTCACTTTTCGCTTCCTCTGCAGGGTTCGTCGACCACCATCTGAGGGTCGTCGTCCTGCTGTGGACCATGGGTGTCTCAGTCTCAGTGACCGTCTCCGGCTGCTGAGTAGGTTCCCTTGGACGCGTAGCTCAGCGTCATTGGGCTTTTCTTAACGACAGCCATGCCCTCGTCTCCGATTCCAAACACGAACAGGTATCCGTTTGGATCAGTCTTTACCTCGTGGTGGAAGGTGCACTGTCTCGTAACTGACATGTCTGGACTTTACGCCGTTAGCCTCTGCAGCACTCTTTCTGGGACATCGGAGGTGGTAGTAACATCCCCCGAGATCCATAGAGAGGCTTTGGTAAGCTTCCGGAGCTTATCCTGACTTACAACAGCTAGTGACGCTTCCTCCCACGGTTTGAAGTCATCTATAACCTTTTCCAGCCACTCAGTCGTCACCACATACTACTCTGATGATCTCACCAGAATAGGTCCACGATTTAAACGTGTGGCTCTTGCTTGACTGTTGGAGTTGGACAAGATTGCTCTGTCCAATTCCTCCATCAGGCTACGTTTGATAAGGTCTTCCCGGTCAGCAGTGACCGAGTGACCTTGCCTTATGGGTTTACCTAATCTATGATAGCGACCTTAAGGTGTGTCACGGCGGCTTCTGCGAAGCTTTGGGAAGGGGCAGTGGCGTTTTCGCTTCTGCGTTCTTTCTTGTGCCTCTGCAGCGTGCCTTCCGTGGAAGTGCTTGGGTGAAGGCGCTTCACATCGGCGCCTGTCGCCTGTCGGTTTCTGTCCACTTTTGGAGGTGGAACTATTGACAGAGACTCTGATGCGCGCACCTTCATCTTTGTTTTGGGAGGGGCTGGAGAGGTATGGGTGGCTCCCGTAGGCTCGTAGGTGTCTTCCTGGCCTTCCTCCTTTTTTTACCTCGGCACCACAGGGTCTGAGGCGTTTTGGTCGATTTCTCTGAGGTGATCCATGTCCAGTCTTTGTTTGGGCCAATGTTTGAGGTGAACATTGCTGTCCATCCTCCACTCCGGCTTGAGACTGAGGTGAACGCTTTGTCGTGTACTAATAAAATTTATATTTATAGGTATATATATTTATATAGATATACAGAGAGAGTCTGTAAAGTGGAATAAATTCAATATCTCAAATACTAATTGTTTTTTTGGAAAATACTAATTGTTTTTTTGGAAAATGCTCAGACCCGTCGATTAGTATTTCAAATTGTCCTTTTTGACATTCAATAATAATGTATACAGGGTGTCCCAATTTAGAGATATGACGTCATCGTCGATTTTCTTAAATGGCAACACTGTCATTTTGATAGCTAATTTGATAGGGTTTGTAAAGTTATACATAACTGCAAAATATCAAATTTTTATTCTCTACCATTTACAAGATAATAGAAAATAACAAAGTTATATCTGTAATTTGGAATATATTCAATAATTAAAATACTAACTGTTTTTTTGAAAAATGCTCAGACCCGTCGATTAGTATATCAAATTGTCCTTTTTGACATATAATAATAATGTAAACAGGGTGTCCCAATTTAGAGATATGACGTCATCGTTGATTTTCTTAAATGGCAACACTGTCATTTTGATAGCTATTTTGATAGGGTGTGTAAATTTATACACAACTGCAAAATTTCAAATTTGTATTCTCTACCATTTAGATGATAATAAAAAATAACAAAGTTATGAAAAAGAAGTAATCAACTAATAATTGAATTTAATTATTTCAATAAAGTAAGCAAAAACTCATAATGTTGCCCTCAATTATTGTCAAATTGTCAATGGGCAACGTTTATGAGCATTTGCTTAATTGAAATAAATAAATTCAATTATTATTTGATTACTTCTTGTTCTTCATAACTTTGTTATTTTTTATTATCTTGTAAATGGTAGGGAATAAAATTTTGAAATTTTTCAGATGTATATAACTTTACACACGCTATCAAAATAGCTATCAAAATGATAGTGTTGCCATTTAAGAAAATCAACGATGACGTCATATCTCTAAATTGGGACACCCTGTATACATTATTATTATATGTCAAAAATGACAATTTGATATACTAATCGACGGGTCTGAGCATTTTTCAAAAAAACAGTTAGTATTTTAATTATTGAATATATTCCAAATTACAGATATAACTTTGTTATTTTCTATTATCTTGTAAATGGTAGAGAATAAAAATTTGATATTTTGCAGTTATGTATAACTTTACAAACCCTATCAAATTAGCTATCAAAATGACAGTGTTGCCATTTAAGAAAATCGACGATGACGTCATATCTCTAAATTGCGAAACCCTGTATACATTTTTATTGAATGTCAAAAAGGTCAATTTGAAATACTAATCGACGGGTCTGAGCATTTTCCAAAAAAACAATTAGTATTTGAGATATTGAATTTATTCCACTTTACAGACTCTCTCTGTATGTATTTAATACATATATCTTAGTCAATATTATAAAATCTATTATAAAAATGTCTAATTATGTGTTTGGAAAAAAAAATTAAATCCCTTGGTTTGAGAGGGGGGCCGATCGCCCCCATCGCCCCCCCTTGGATCCGCCACTGAGCAAAAGCGAATACAAAATTAGGTAGTTTAACACGTTGACGGACAGAACGTCTATAGACGTCTAATTTCCATTGATGTAAGGTGACACAACGTCTATAGACGTTGCGTGTTTCCCTATTTTACTGTGCAAAATACATAATATGTATTGTCACAACACTTGCTTATAAATTTGACGCACTGTCCGTCAACGTGTTAAGAACCCTAATGAACTCAAAATACGTTTATATAGAGTATAAGGGAAACTCGGAATATATAATATATGATACAATAAATAGACCCATAGTAATATATGGCTGCGAGGCATGGACATTAAATAAGAAGGAAGAGGATACTCTGAAAATGTGGGAAGGGAACATATTGAGACGCGTATTCGGAGGATAGAAGCAGTGGCGTGCTGGCCATATAAATGAATCGGTGCAATCACCGAGAGGCCGCGGCCTCTTGAGGCCGGTCAAATAAGTTTTCATTATAAATAATGAATAAAAATTTCTGATGATACAAGGTAACATGAGGATGGGAAGCCGCTTTCATATAAAATCACCGGGCTGCTTGAAAAGTTCCAGCACGCCACTGGATAGAAGACAGAATACGGGTGGGAGAGAAGAACCAACAACGAATTAATGGCTTTGTATAAAGAACCAGCACCAGGTTCGTCAAGGCACAAAGAATCAGACGATTGGGACACGTAGAAAGAGTGGCAGTGAACAGAATGCCTAAAATAAAGAGGAGGAAGACCTTAACACGCGAAGGTGAGGAATTGGAAAATAAAAGTGAATGGAAAAATATTGTTCATCAGGTCCTTCAGAGTAGTGAAGAATTTTGTGTATACTTAAGTTTGAGTTTTGATTAAAATAATTGTAATTAGTTAATCTTAAGATTATTGATTCAGTCAAATTGTACTCTACGAGCTCCCTAGTGGGAAAGTTTTGGGGTTGTTCTGATTTCTTTCACTATATATGGATTTTTGCCTTCTGAATCCGAATATGAGGTTTGCGGACAAAATTTCTTGCCGAAACATTGAAAAAATCGCGATAAAATCGAAAAATTTCTGCTTTTTTCCGCTTTTTTGCTCAAATCTCGAAAACTATTAACTTTTATTAAATGGTCTGTTAACAGAAATTAAAGTACAGTGGAACCTCGATAACTCGGATTAATCGGGACTGCGGCCGGTCCGGGTTATCGAAAATCCGGGTTAGCCGGAGAGCATGGTAAAAATTAATAAAATACGGTATATTTATAGATAAAGTCCGTTATAATTGAAATAACATGAAATATATATGCACAGTACACATCTAACTTGTATAAAGTATAGAGTATAGTATAGACAGTATAGAGTATTGTTAATTTCTAGGTAAAAAAACACAGTCAATTTCGGTTGTGTCAATTTCGTCTGCCATCGGATCGATGTTATGTTATTTAAGAACAGTGGCTCTTTCATTGTTTAAAAGACCATTGTTTAAAACAAAAATTAAATAGTCTTTTTTTAAACAATGCTAAGACAGTTGGAAATAAATAAAGGAATAACAGGTGTCTGTTGTTTCGGATAGCCCGAGATAATGAACGTCGCTCTGCCGCCGCCGTGTGCCGTGAGTCATTTTTACTATCGTATAGTTCAAATTACACAAATACCCATTATCTCTCAAATATTATATTATGGTCGAAGCGAAGATTGGTGGGATATGCGCATTCTATCAATGAAATTCGATTTTTTAAGACATTCCAGAAGCGGCTACAGATAAAATGTTATAATATATTACATACATTTTTATTCCTGAAATGTTTGTCTGATGAAAATCGGTCCGGGTTAGCCGGACTTCCGGGTTATCGGGGGCCGACTTATCGGGGTTCCACTGTACTTAAAATTATCTACAAACATCACTATTTACTTTTTTTTTCAAACGAACCGTTCGGTCTAAAGTGCAAGTTGAAAATTGCCAATTTTTAACGGCCTCGGCAAAACCCACTTTTTATATTCCAAAACTTTAGTTTTTATTAGAATGCTGCCATTTGATAAATTTCTTCTATTTTTCTGTACAAATAATAAATGTTAGTTCATAATATGAATATGGTATGTCTCTTCTCAAAGCTTCCATGAATCCATTCCATCCTAAAATACCGAGAATGTCTCTGCTTTTCACAGATGGAGTCACAGTTTCAGTTGGTCTGAACATTCCCTTCGGATCTTGATTTCTGATAAACCTTGAGGTTTTGTCCTTTCAAAATGTATTAGTTGAACAGCTCTCTGACTTCCATAAACCTCAGGTGCGGGTTTAGTTTTTAGCCGAGGAATGGATTGGTTAGGAGCTATTGCATGTTTTGGTGCAATACAAGAAATGCCACCCATGACGTAAAAAGTGTGGTATCCGTCGATTGTATGTACGTTAACCCTTTCTGTCCCAACGCTGCATATATATGGTTTTGAAAATATATACGTTCAAGGTGTTATGGTCTCAATTTACCAAAGCCGAAAATATGCGTTGCTTATAAAATTTTAGAATCATTGGTGTCCCAATGCCGTAGAAATATGTCCGAAAATGTTAGATTATTGTTCCCAAAGCCTCAAAATGTTGGCACCTAAGACAGGTCATGGGGACCCATTGCCGTATATATTTGTTCACATATTTTAGATATATGCTATATTGTAGCACTGATGGCAACGCTTATAGGTACCTGGTAGAAGGTGAAGCGTTTGTAGCCACAGAAAAGACCAGAAAAAAAAGCGAATCGAGATAGATGTGTGCAAGATGCGGAGTCGGCCTTTGCGTAGTGTCATGTTTTGAGGATTACCACACAAAAGAAAACTTTTAATGTTAATTTACATTACATTATTTTTTTAAGTTAGTTACATTTTTTCAAGTTAGTTTTGCTCTCTGATGAGTACTTTTGAAAAGAAAACGTTTAAGTTGGTTAAAAAAACTCATTAAAAAAGATGTTTTGGTCATTTATTTGTTTATTTATATGCGACGTATATATAAGGCAATGTGACTAAGCATGAAAAAATCTTTGGGATTGAGGGACCAACATGCAAATTAAGACCTGGCATAGAAAGGGTCAAAATCAGCGTTTTCGTACACCTGTTGTGTAAAGCACGGCTGGTCAATTTTCTGCGGATCGCCTGCGGATAAGCAACGCGCTTGGTCAGTCTTGTAGCGGCAGTAAGGCCCAGATAGTTGGTCTCACCATTCCTTGCAGGGTTGGACGTTTTCTCTACAAAAAGTACGGCTCAAGAAAATAGGTTGATGTAGTTTCCTCTTTGGGGTTTTGTTCATCCTATACAGAAGCTGTTCGCCTGGAAGTGTCAGCATTCGCAGGCGATCCGCAGAAAATTGACCTGCCGTGCTTTACACAGCAGGTGTACGATAACGCTGATTTTAACGTACATAAAATCGACGAATACCACACTTTTCACGTTATGTGTTGCATTTCTTGTATTGCACCAAAACATGCAGTAGCTCCTAAGCAATCCAATCTTCGGATAAAAAAGAAACCCGCGCCTGAGATTTATGGAAGTCAGGGAGCTGTTCAACTAATTCATTTTAAAAGGACAAAACCTCAAGGTTTATCAGAAATCAAGATAACAGATCCGAAGGAAATGTTCACACCAACTGAAACTGTGACTCCATCTGTGTCTAATCTTCTGTGGCTCTAAGGGAAAAGCAGAGACATTCCTGGCCTCTTAGGACGGAATGGACTCATGGAAGCTGTCACAAGGGACATACCATACCTATGAACTAACATTTATTATTTTTTCAGAAAACTAGGAGAAACTTATCAAATGACAGCATTCTAATAAAAAATAAAGTTTTGGAATGTAAAAAATGGGTTTTGCCGAGACCGTTAAAAATTGGCAATTTTCAACTTGTACTTTAGACCGAACGGTTCGTCTGAAAAGATCTTTGTAGATAATTTTAAGTACTTTAATTTCTGTTAACAGACCATTTACTAAAAGCTAATAGTTTTCGAGATTTAAGCAAAAAAGCGGAAAGAGCTGAAATTTTTCGGTTTTTTCGCGATTTTTTCAATGTTCCGGCAAGAAATTTTGTCCGCAAACCTGATATTCGGATTCAGCAGCCCAAAATTCATGTATAATGAAAGAAATCAGAACTACCCCAAAACTTTCCTAGTCAAAACACAATTTTATTGAATCTTATGTTTTACAAAAATGCCTAGGTTTTAACGGTCTGTTGTACGTATAAATACGTCACTGAAGTGGACGTTTACTGATTTAGCAAAGAAAACAAAATCCGTATCCTACAGTGATTTCCGAACAATAAACTTAATAAGCTATTATATATTTTAAAATTATTTCTAAAAATTATACATCAAAGGATATGTAGACTGTGCGAAGAAAAAATCAGCCGTTCACAGTTTGGTTTTTGGAATACAGTGGATACGAGAGAGGCTGTCTTTAATATACAAGAAGTGCTATTTCAGCGATGCTTCATTGATTACCATAAAGTGTTCGATACGAGATATTAACCAATAATGAAATAAACACCTATGATTTCATGTCAGCAATCTGTATTGGAAACAAACATCGTCTGTCCGGACAGAGGTACGAGAATCCGACGATATTAAAATCAAACGTGAGGTCCGTCAGGGATGTATACTATCACCACTACTGTTTAACATCTACTCTGAGGAAATCTTTCAAGAAGCAGTATGCTGAAGTCGGAATTCGAATTAACGGAGAATGTATCAGTCAGAGACTGACAACACTAAGAAAACAAAATGTATAATGATCTCTAAGAAGGAACGGCCATTTGGACGAGTCAGTGTGAACGGTCAACACACAGAAAGAGTAAAAACATACACCTACCTTAGTACCAACGTCAGTGAAAATTGGGACCATTCCATAGAAATAAAAAAATGTAGGATAGAGGAAGCAAGATCTGCATTTAAAATATTCAAATGTAATGATTTATTAATACCCATAAAAATCAGGTAACTACGATGATATATCTTTCTTATACTGTTGTACGGAGTTGAATCGTGGACTCTCACAGACGTCAGTTGCAAGAAAATTCGAATACCTCGGTCGCATCCTGCCAAAATCGAATACCTCGGTCACATCATGAGGAACAGCGAAAGATGTCTTCTTCTTCTTTACGTGTTATCTCCGCCACGAAGGTTGGCAATCATCGTTGCTATTCTAACTTTTGACACTACAGCCCGAAAGAGTTCAGTTGAGCTGCATCCAAACCATTATTTGAGGTTTCTCAGCCAGCACATTTTTCTATGCTGCGCCTTCCTTGAATCTTTATTTGCATGATTAATTTTAGGAGTGCATATCTGTCACCACGTGTTAGATGACCCAAATATTGTAGTTTTCTTATTTTGAAGGAATCCAGTATCTCTCTGCTGTTCTCTATTCTTCTTAGTAGTTCTTCATTGGTTATTCAGTCTGTCCAGGAGATTCTCAGCATTCTTCTATTTCCTCAATCTATTGAGGCGTTGTTTATTAAGAGTCTATGTCTCCACACCATACAAAAGAACAGAACATACATAACACTCTAGTACTCGTTTTCTAATATTTAGGCTGAGGTCTCTACTACATAATATGTGTTTCATATTATTGAATGAACTTCTAGCCTTTTCTATTCTAACTTTGATTTCTTTGGTATAATCGTTTGTTTCATTAATGTTTGTCTCTAACTAGTTATAATTCTGAACTCGTTCTATCGTCTTATTTTTTGCGTGTAGATTGATGTTTCTAATATTTTCTTTGATATAAGCATGAATTTTATTTTCTTTATATGTAGTGACAGACCAAATTCTTCACTCGTTGCAACAACTTTATCTAAAATTCTTTGTAGATCTGTAATATTTTCTGCTGTTAGTATTGTGTCATCAGCTATCTAATTTCACATATGGGTAGTCCATTTATTTTTATGCCTGCTACTTCATTTTCTAATGCTTTTTTGAGTATTTCCTTTGATGAGTATGCATTAAACAGTGATGGCGACAAGGCACAGCCGTGTCTAACACCTCTTTTGATTTTTATTTTATTAATGTTGTTCTGAAGCTATTTCCTTGTGGCATTTTTATAATTACGTATTTTTTATGGGAAATAAGCCACAATTTTACTAAAAAATGAATTTATTAACGTTTCGAAGCCCAAATCGGGTTTCGTTGTCAAAATACAAAATACTATTGAATATATATATATTCAATATATATATATTCAATATATATTCAATAGTATTTTGTATTTTGACAACGAAACCCGATTTGGGCTTCGAAACGTTAATAAATTCATTTTTTAGTAAAATTGTGGCTTATTTCCCATAAAAAATACGTAATTTATTTTATTAGTTGGCGAAAGATATGGACTGCGCAACTAATCTTGCAGGGAAAAGTAGAAGGAAAACGCAGACCAGGAAGGCGAAGGATTTCCTAGCTGAAAAATATACGTACGTGGTTCAACACAACAACCGCAAATCTTTTTAGAGCAGCAAAGTTGTACAAAGTACCTGTGCAAAGTACAGATTGTACCTTCTTCTTCAGGTGCCATCTGCGCTACGGAGGTTGGCAATCATCACACCTATTTTAATTTTTGAGGCAGTAGCTCTAAATAGTTGTTTTGAGCTGCATCCAAACCATTCTCGCAGGTTCTTCAGCCGTGAAATTCGTCTTTTTCCGATGCTTCTTCTACCATCTATCTTTCCTTGCATTATGAGTCGCAGGATGCCATACTTCTCGCCCCGTATCACATGTCCGAGATACTGTAGTTTTCTTTGTTTAATTGTAAGTTCAACTTCCTTCTCTTTACCTATTCTTCTTAGTACTTCGTTGTTCGTAACTTTATCTACCCAGGAAACCCTCATAATTCTTCTATAGGTCCACATTTCAAAGGCGTTAAGTCGTCTCATTGTCTCTACATTTAACGTCCATGATTCCACTCCATAGTATAGTACACTGTATACGTAACATTTTGTTAGGCGTACTTTAAAAGCTAATGTTAAATCTTTGCTACATAGGACCTTTTTCATTTTCATAAAATTAGAAAGTGCTTTTTCGATTCTACAGTGTAGTCATTATTTTCTGTTATAAGTGTTTCTAGGTAAGTGTACTTTTTTACTCTTTCGATCTGCTGGCCTTCTACTATCAAGATTTCGTTAGTATTATTGTTGTTTTTACTAATTTTCATAAACTTCGTCTTTTTGATATTGAGAGAGACAGAGAGAGAGAGAGTCCGTACTCCTTACTAAACCTTACTATTTTACTCATGAGCCTTTGCAGGTCTTGTAAACTATCGGCTATTATCACTGTATCATCTGCATATCTGATGTTGTTAACTAAGACTCCATTTACTCTTATGCCGACTGTTCCATCTTCCAGAGTTTCTTGCATTACCTCTTCAGAATAAGCGTTAAATAAAAGAGGTGATAGTATGTAGCCTTGCCGGGCTCCTCTCTTTAATTCCATTTCTTCAGATGTTTCTTTTGCAATTCTTACTATTGCTCGCTGATTGTATAGACCAGTAAGGATCTGTTTTTAGGTGGATGTGAGAGGTGGCATTCAGATTTTTGCGGATAAAGTTAGGTGATAACTTCGTTAATAATAATTGATTTATGCTCCTTCTCAAATATGCCCGGAACATTAATAAAAAAATTCAAATATTTAAAAATTTCGAATAACATCGATTTTTTTCTACTTTTTTTGTTTATAACTTTAAAACGATTCATTTTGGAACAAAGTCGTATAGGAATAAAACAAAGAAAATTAAATTTTCTATCAGATGCGATTGGTTAAAAATGTCTTAATTTATCACCCTTGCTGCAAAATAGCAATAAATATAAAATAAGGGGACAAAACAAGTCATTATTCAATGATTTTCCATCACTTAGGTTACACTTGGAATCTTCCTAATTCGCTTAGAAAATTTTTGTAATGTGCTAAAACCGTACACCAAATTTCATTAAAATTGACTTACTAGATTTTAAATAATAATTTTGCAATCAAACTTTTTTTAATAAATTAAAATTTTTTAAAATCTTGCACAACAAAAACTAGAACATACAAAGATTTGTAAATTTTTTTACATATAAAGAAGCACTCCACCTGTCTAATGCACTTTACAGAATTGAAATCGGATTATTTAAGCAGCCTCAGCAATGTTTTAAAGTTATAAACAATTTTTTGGCTTATAAACAAATTAGTGCTGTGGCCAGGAGGGGATGCTACGCGCTCCTTTATTTAGATGGACTTACCCAAGATTTTTATGTATTTTTTGACCCGTAGAACACGTTTTTTTTTGGGTAACAGTTGATCCGGATGTCGATAAGATTGTTATAAACAAAGAACTTGAGGAATTACATAACATCGATTTTTCGCAAAATAAAACATTTTTTTTTTGTATTTCTTGGGTAATTCTAAGCAAAAAATGTTCTTACAAGTTTTTTCGTAGGATGCATAGTTTTCGAGATAAACGCAGTGGAACTTTCAAAAAATCGAAAAATTTAAATTTTTGAACGCGAATAACTTTTGATTAAAAAATAAAATAGCAATTCTGCTGACAGCATTTGAAAGTTTAAGTCAAATTATACCGGTTTTAATTATTTGCATTGCTAAAAATGATTTTTTTTATTATTAAACAAAGCTATTTGTTTATAAGCCAAAAAATTGTTTATAAGTTTAAAACATTGCTGAGGCCCCTTAAATAATCCGATTTTAATTCTGTAAAGTGTATTAGATCGGTAGAGCACCTCTTTATAATGTAAAAAAATTAGCCAACTTCTAAATGGTCTACTTTTTGTTCAGAAAGATTTTAAAAAATTTGAACTTTTTTAAAAACATTTAGATTGCAAATTTATTATGCAAAATCTATTAGGTCGATTGTAATGAAATTTGGTACACGGTTTAAGTATGTTACAAAGAATTTCCTAAGTGAATTACTAAGGTTCTAAGTGCCACCAAAGTGGTTAAAAACATTGAATAACAACAGGCGTATTTTGCCCCCTTATTTTGTATTTATTGCTACATTGCAGAAAAGGTAATACGTTAAGATATTTTTGACCAGTTGTATATTATACAAAATTTAATTATCTTTATTTTATTTCTCTACGACTTTGTTCCAAAACGAATCGTTTTAAAGTTATAAGCAAAGAAAGCAGAAAAAAAACGACGTTTTTCGAAATTTTTAAATATTTTAATTTTTTTATTAATGTTCCGGGCATATTTGAGAAGGAGCATAAGTCAATTATTATTACTGAAGGTGTCACCTAACTTTATCTGCAAAAATCCGAATGCCACCTCTCACATTCAAAAATAGACGTTTTTTCACAGATCCTTACTGGTCTAGTAATAGAGGTGTGTTATTAGTCTTAAATCTCTTTCATCTAGGTTTTTAGTTTTCAGAATTTCCATGAGTCGATCATGTTTTACTTTATCAAACGCTTTATTGTAGTCTGTAAAACAGACGTAAAGAGGACGGTTAACATCCAAACATATCTGTGTCAGCTTGTTGAAGGAGAATAATGCCTCTCTGGTACCCATACCATTGCGGAACCCATATTGAGTTTCACTAATATCCAGCTCCAGTTTAGAGTGTATTCTGGCGTGGATAATTTTCAGCAGAATTTTCAAGGTATGTGAACCAACATCAGGTTGGTAGGTGCAATCAAGATTGTACCTGCCAACATCCAAAAGTACCTGCCAACATCTGAAACGGAAAGACACTACAACAACAGGAGGAAGTGGGTATAAATAAAAATTAAAGCCGATGTAGATACCCGTAGAATGAAAAAAATTCACATACCACATTAAATATTTAATTGTAATAATCTTTTTATAATGAAAACCATTTTAATCAAAACTAACCAACAAAATACAATTTATCTAGTAATTTATCTAGTAGGTAATTTTATCTGTTGTATAATTTGTATTTATAGCTATTTTTTACCCTACAGAAACTTCCGTTACGCAGAATTTTTACCTAAGTTCCTCAGGAAGAGTGTTTTGCGTAACTTATGGACGATCAGTGGTTACTAGGAGTACGATAAGATTATTTATAAAAATATCTACCTAAAGGGAATTCATTTTTGTTTTATTCATTATTTGGTGGTTGAACAATCAATACAGGTATTGTAAACTTTGAATATTATTATTATTATGAATATGGGCGAATTCTATCTTATAGTAGGTAGAGGATCCTATATAAGCTCGATCTGTACCCAGGGGCGTAACAGAGGCCCCCGCAGCGTGAAGCTTGCGGGGGCCCCAATCGCTCATCTTGGGGGCCTCATCTTGTCATCTGATATTATGTAAAAATCTGTTATTGTTATATTATTTTACGTTGTGTGTTTAAAATTAAAAAATTAAATTTTTAAATAGACGTATTTGCCAAGTGAATCATCTCATAATATCTAGAAACTTAATCCCTTCCGGCCTACCGAAATTTTATGGTAACGACAATAAACTATAATGTTTGTACGTGACTATTGAAAGATTGGAGAATTGCAATTTGCCGAATTTAAAACAATATTTCTAAATCTAGAAATGGGTTTTCTCTAATCTTTACCTATGTTTAGTATTTCGATACAATTATCCAGAGGCGTAACAGAGGCCCCCGCAGCATGAAGCTTACGGGGGGCCCCAATATGTCAAGGGCCCCATCTTGTTGTCTAATATATGTAAAAAGTGTTGTTATATTATTTGCGTACATACGTTTTTTAAGCAGTGCAGTATTGAAAATGAAGTTGTTCATCCGAATTATTTTAAATTGTAGATATTATATTCGCTGATAGTAGATAGTGCACGAAGAAAGTTGTTCATCTCATAGAATAATACTAATGTAATCATTTAGTAATTTTTGTTCTATTTTATTCTATACCAACAAATATGAAAAATGTAAGTCTTCATAAACAATGCATGAATACACCAATAGCTCAGTAAATGACAGTTTTGGAGTGAAATTATCAGCGTCACGACGGATGTATTTGCTTGACAATTTGGATTTAGGTTCTATGCTTTTTCTCATGAGCATTTTTCAGTGCGTCACAGTTTTTCGATTTCTTTCTAACGCATTAAATTGTATATGACAGAAAAAAAGGCACGTCGGTGATTACTTTGGTAATTATTCTAGTTCGGTGTTTATTCTAGTTGTCGATAGATGGCGCTATAATAGAAAACAATTTATTTACTAATTATGTAATATATCTACGAATATAATCCGTACAATTTATAAGACTATACAAATCAAAGAAAATACCATTTTATAAATGCAATAAAGACAATTTATTTGTTTTTATGCCCAATTGCAAATAAAATTTGACAACTGTCAGATTTAACTAAAATGTCATGTTAGAATAAATGTTATAAATGTATATTATCACGGACTAACCTTCTTTTTTATCATTTGTGACGCACTGAAAAATCCTCATGAAACGAACCATAGTTACACTCCACTTCAAAGTTGGATTTATGCCATTGGTTACTTTTACTTCGGGGCGTGACACCCCTCCTTGGGGTGAAAAACATACGTTTAAAATAAGCCCGGAAATGTATAAATTGTCTAATTATAAGCAACTTTTGTTCTTCTATAGAGTTTCTTTATCTATGCTAATACTTTTCAAGTCATTTGCGAGTGAAAATGTTTATTTTTCAAAAACAAAAACAACGTTTTCAGACGGGTTTTTCACAAATAACTCAAAAATAAGTATTTATCGTATTAAATATTAGATATTGAAAAAATATTTGTAGCAAAAATGTAGCCTATAAGATACAGAAAATGGTGTACTTATTCATGAAGTCTATCGACACAGTAAAAGCACAGTTGAAGCTCATGAAAAATTATTCTTATTTGTCAAATTCCAAATCGAATATTCCAACCTGAAATAACCAAAAAATTAAGCAATTTTCGGGAAAAACTTAAATGTGTCAAAAAAAGATTTATTTTTATTTTTTATAAAAGTTTATAGCACCAAAACTATACGAGATACGCTGAAAATAAAGTTGGCTCCTTTTTTGGAAAAAAATATCGTGAAAATCTGCCCACATTTCGCACCTCAAATAAAATTTATCATTAGCGCTTTACCATTTACTTTAAATATTTATTATTTATATGATCTGTAAGATTGACCGGTTCGAAGTTTTTATTTTTGAAAAAATTAAGTTTTTTTATTTTGGAAAAATGCCTTTTTTTAGAAGAAGAGTAAAGAGTAATGTAATGTAGGTAGGTCTTGCTTTTATAAATATTTTGGCTTTATTTTGTTTTTCTGTAAGACAAAAATTGGTTAAGACATGGCTATTTAAAATTTGCGTATACTCGTGATTAGTGACTCGTTCAAGCCCTTCAACTAGAACCCTTTTAAAAATAAGCACTTTGAATCAGTGAAACTTACAGGTCGTAAAAAAAAGTTAGGTAATTTGTAAGGCGATAATGATTAGTTTCATTTGGGGTGCTAAATAGGGGGAGATTTTCACAATTTTTTACCCAAAAATGGGATTAACTGTATTTTGAGCGTAATTGGCTTAGTTTTGATGCTAGAAACTTTTGTAAAAAATTAAGCTTCAATGTTTCATTTTTTGGTTATTTCACGTTGAAATATTCGATTTGGAATTTGACGAATAAGAAAAACTTTTCATGAGCTACGTTTTAAGTTTTCTTTTACTGAGTCGATAGATTCATTTTGGTTTCATTTGCTTTTATAAGCTAGATACATTTTTGCTAACAATATTCTTTTCGATCGAATACTTACGTGATAAAAACGTGGTTTTTTTGTTGAACAATAAACATTTTTTCTCATAAATAACTAGAAAAGTATTGAATTGACCACTTCGGTGGTGACACTGAAAATTACACGGTATCGCCATATTTTACGTTGATTTACTGGGCTGTAAGACATACAGGTATTTGTTACACATGTCGCATTTAGTAATTTTTTAAAGGGGGCCCCATTTCCAATTCTGCAGGGGGGCCCCGACGGAGTTTGTTACGCCACTGTGCACCGATCTGTTTAATGCATAAAAATTATTGGATATATAATTTAGTATGTTAACAATTATAAAAAACAAGGGGTGTCCGATCTAATGTTTTCTGGAGATAATTATTGCAGATATAATATCGGTGCAGATCGATCTAAATACACTTCTCAACAATTGAAGTGGATATTATGAAAATGTGTATTTTATTTTTTGTTTATAAGGTCAAATTGAAAAATGGAGTGACATAAATAAAGATTTATTTTTACTTCGTATTTTTATACGGATGAACCGAAAGAAAGAAATTCTTTAAGAAAAAAAAATAGAAAATAAACAAAAATTGTAAAATTAACAACCTAAAATTTCTATTCCTGCTCAATTTCTAATAACCCGAAAAGAAAAATTAATAGTGTGTGGGTCCACCTCTGTGTCGCCTTAGCGCTCTAACTCTATTAGGAAGACCTCTTATTAATTAAATTATTGATGAACTGCTGCGGTATACGTTCCCAAATCGCGCGTAATTTATTTGCCAACTGATCTAAGGTTTGGGGTGGATGAAGAAGCTTGTTTTGTTGCCTAGAAATTTCGGCCCAAACATGTTCAATGCAATTCATATCAGGTGAACACGGTGGCCACTCCATTCTTGTAATGCCATGAGCTTCTATACACTCGTTGACAATTCTCGCACGGTAAGGGCGAGCATTATCGTCAATCAGAACAAATTGTTCGCCTATTGCACCAAAAAATGGAACAACTATTGGTACTATGACTCTGTCTCGATATCGTGTAGCAGTCATTGTCTCATTAATTAAGACGACTAAGTCCGTGCGACCGTCAAAACATAATATGACTCCCCACACGCAAATGGATCCACCTCCAAAAATACTGGTTGGGACTCTCAGATTTTCATTGTAACGCTGTCCTCTTTCCCTCCACACCAATATTCGGCCATCATTCGCATACAAACGAAATCTGGACTCGTCAGTAAAGAGACAATTCCTCCAGTTTTCGAAATTCCACTGATAGTGTTCCATCGCCCAGCGATATCTGCATGCACGCTGCTTCCTAGTTAGTCGTGGATGGGTAGCGCGCCGTCTAGCCCTTAAATTGGATGCATGTAACCATCTTCTGACAGTTTGACTGGAAATCGCTCGTCCAGTAGCATGCCTGAAGATACTGTTAATTCTGGAAGCCGTGAATGTTGGGTTTCTTCTTGCCGTCAGAAGTACAAAACGGTCTTGCCGACGAGTTGTAGATCGTTCTCTTCCTCCTCCATGCCTGTATGTTGCAGATCCATTTGCTACATACCGATTCTGTGCACGACTTATCACACTTTGCGACACATTTAGCCTCATAGCAACCTCTTGTTGAGTTATGCCTTGTTGGATCCAACGAACTAATTGCTCGAGCTGCACTAGTTCTAAACGTCTTTGCGGCATAATGTTTTTGTGATAGATAGATTTCTTGACTTATTGACAACTAGTAAAGCCAATACAAGCACTTTTTTACGAATGATATATTCATGTGTGTGTGGATCAACACTTCTCTCTTTGTACGAGATAAGGGCCGATAAGAATAGGGAGAAAAAAACCACGTGCAAAAAATATTGGCAATAAATATAGCATATAGAATATAGAGTATATCGTAGTACAGCCAATTATTTTAAAAATAGTTTTATATGTTAATTTTAGGAATTTTAAAATTATCCACTTCAATTGTTGAGTAGTGTATATCAAATCTTGGACTATTAAAGTAAGGCTATGAGGAACGTGAATAAGTTATTTTTATTGTTCTTTAAGTTTGAACTGATTTCCATGGATCTACTCTGTCCCTAAAGGTGTTTTCGTCTGTGATCTGCTTCGTTTATACAGGGTGGGGCATTAGTGTGACTCGAGTGACAATTACTCGATTGTCGGAAGAGATACGAAAAAAAGTTATTTAGGTAAAAGTTGGGGTACAGATAGGACCATAACATAAAAATATTTTCAAATATACAATTTTGTTACACCGCTAAAAATGTGGACAAATTTTCCAGTTAGTGCGATTCTCTTGTATTTTTTCTATGTTTCTATAAGGAAAGATATCGATATTTGTTGTTGTTCTAGTCCTTTATTAACGTCTTTCGTTTTATTTTGACAGCCGTGATCCTTGTCTATATGCTCTCTCTGGGATTTTCTGTATTCCGGGATTCACTGCCATAAAAAAATTTACAAGTATTGGGAGATAGTCCAATTTTTAAATCCGCTACCTGGAGTGCTGGGTACTTTTTCCTAGCCTGTTCTTGTCACTATCTATAGCACTAGACACTAGACAGGGGCCCTTACAGGGTAGGTACTATCAACCGGAGCCAGTTTAACCTGTTTTTTTTTCTGAGATTGTTACTCCTCCCTCTGTTACTAACTTATCTCTTGTGTGATAAGTAGCTAGGCTTTTCCAAAGATTGATCTCAATCTTCGTTCACAATTATTGTTATAAGATCCCGTGTATTCTGGATACACTAAAAGCTACTGCCAAAAATCCTTCAGATGCGTAAACTGTGAAGACTTACACACCACAAAGGAATGCACTCGCAAGCTACCCGACGGAAATATTAAATGTGTTAATTGCGGAGGTGATCATCCGGCAAATTATAGAGGATGTCTATCTAGTACATAAGCAACTACAACAAAAGCTATACCCAGCCCTAAGAGAAAAAAGCAACCCACAAACGAAAGTACTTCTTCTTGGTTATGTGGACCATGTTGACTGCTGCTCTAAATAGATCTAAACTACTGCATTCGAACCACTCCCTGAAGATCTTAAGCCAGGATATTCTTCTTCTTACTACATTTCGTTTTGCCTTACATAAAAAGTTGTAATAATGAGTATTTTTGCCCTCTCATCACATGTCCTAAGTACTCAAGTTTTCGTCTTTTGATAGTCAATATTATTTCCGCTTTATTTCCTATCCTTCTAGTTACTTTTATGACATTCTTTGAATCCATGATATTCGTAGGATTCTTCTGTCACAGCAAAATTCAGAGGCGGCCAACTTATTCAAATGGACTTGTTTCAATGTCCACGCTTCCAAGCCATAAAGAAGAGTAGAGAACACGTAACACCGAAGCATCCTTAGGCGTAGTTCTAACCTTATACCCCGACAACAAAGAAACTTTTTAAGTTTAATGAATGATGCATTTCAATACGTGTCTTAATTTCTTTGGTTTGATCTACATTTGATGTTATCAATGTTCCTAAGTATTTGTTTTTTTTTCTGAGATTGTTAATCCTCCCTCTGTTACTAACTTATCTCTTGTGTGATAAGTAGCTAGGCTTTTCCAAAGATTGATCTCAATCTTCGTTTACAATTATTGTTATAAGATCCGTGTATTCTGGACACACTAAAAGCTACTGCCGAAAATTCTTCAGATGCGTGAAATGTGAAGACTTACACACCACAAAGGAATGCACTCGCAAGCCACGCGACGGAAATGTTAAATGTGTTAATTGCGGAAGTGATCATCCGGCATATTATAGAGGATGTCTAGTACATAAGCAACTACAACAAAAGCTATACCCAGCCCTAAGAGAAAAAATCAACCCACAAACGAAAGTACTTCTTCTTGGAAATCATCATGGCTATGTAGACCATGTTGACTGCTGCTCTAAATAGATCTGCACTACTTCATTCGAACCAATCCTTTAAGATGTTAAGCTAGGATATTCTTCGTCTTCCCACATTTCGCTTTCCTCGAATTTTGCCTTGCATAAAAAGTTGTAATAATGACTATTTTTGCCCTCTCATCACATGTCCTAAGTACTCAAGTTTTCGTCTCTTGATAGTCAATATTATTTCCGCTTTATTTCTTATCCTTCTAGTTACTTCTTTGACATTCTTTAAATCCATGATATTTGTAGGATTCTTCTGTCACACCAAAATTCAGAGGCGGCCAACTTATTCAAATGGACTTGTTTCAATGTCCACGCTTCCAAGCCATGAAGAAGAGTAGAGAACACGTAACACCGAAGCATCCTTAGGCGTAGTTCTAACCTTATATCCCGACAACAAAGAAACTTTTTAAGTTTAATGAATGATGCATTTCAATACGTGTCTTAATTTCTTTGGTTTGGTCTACATTTGATGTTATCAATATTATGTTCCTAAGTATTTGTAGTTATCCACATTCCCAATTATATTCAATAGTCAATTCGATGTTTGCGTGTTGTAATTATAATATAGCTTCTAGTAATTAGAAATAATACATTCAATAAAACAGGTGCTGGTGTCATATGAATATGTGATAGGTGAAAAAAGGGGTTTTAATCAAAATTAATCAATTAAATTGTGTGTTTATGTATATGTACAGTACCTTTATGATGTCTTCTTCTTCTTCTCTTAGTCAACTAAGGCTGGGGGGCGGTTGGCACTGGTTTTGTTTAAACTGTTACAACACTATCTCATTTCATAAGGAATTTCTACACAAATCTGAGTCAACGTGTGTATAATATGCATCGCAAGCCAAGCTATTTCTTAAGTGGCTATTAGCTTGGGAGTGGCGTCTACAGGGCCATATTGGTATGTAGCATACACACACATATTTAAACAAAATAAAAAAATGAATAAAATAAGAACTTAGGATATTAATTAGATACTAATAAATTAGATACTAATTATATATAAAAGAAAAAATTTACAAAATTAATCTGCTTAAAATTAAATTGATTAAATTAATTTACTTAACAAATTTAATCTTTTAACATCGACTTTGAGTCGCTACAAATATTCCATTATTAACATGTAAACCATATTTCTCGTTGTTACCAATTTTATAAGGTTGCTAGTTTCATCTACTAAGCAGAATGCAGTGAAGATCTAGATCTGATCTAGATCTAGAGCGACAACGTTTTTGCGAATAGTTTTGGAAGACTTTTTAATAGTTTTTTAATAAACTTTTTAATACCATTGTGCAAACGAAGTTTTTACTTCTGTATGAACTTTAATATAGGTATTCACTCAAACTTTTAATTTTAGGATGAAATCACTTCTATTTCTTCTGCTTTTCTATTACTGGCAGATTTCCTTCGCCCAAAAGTGCTCGAGCCCGGAAGTATCAAGAAAGCTATCATTTATTTATAAAACAGTACCATTATATCAAATTCAACTGATAGAATGTTTCTATACTGACGGCAATCCGAAAAATGATTATTACGATATTACCAAAAACTGCGTTACTGCTGCCAGGACCCGAATATTCATTGATAAATATGGCTACCATCACCATGTTGACGAGAAAGAATCCAAAGTTTCTCTTAGAACGTACATTGCCGATGCTGATGTATCACAGAACGTAGTTTTTCTTAGGTAAGTGACTATTGTATTAAGTAAGCAAATCAGACTGTTGAAATAATACCCCAGGCTGTTGTGGGTGAAAAAACGTTATAATTCAGGAACTCTTGAAACCTCTCAGGGGTTGTACTTATACCAAAATGTAACCAAAAATTTTGTGAGATTTTTTATTTATGACGTTTTTCATTTGTTAAATTTGCAATTTTTAAGAATTTTTAATGTTGCAGCTAAGGATATTCATTTTAGAGAAAAACTAAAGATATAGCAGCTAAGGATATTCATTTTAAATAGAAAGTTGTAGTAGATTTAAAAAAAACCTACAATTTGAGCTATGGCAAGTTTAATTTCATTAATTTGTCATTGCAAAACAGCCTGCGGAAGGTCCGAAATGACCGTTTTTTTTGCAATTGCTTTTAGTCCGTTCTTTAACGGTAAATATTGCAAAACCTCTACCTCTAAATTTTAAAGAACCGCTTGGATTGACATGAAATTTGGCATACACATAGCTAACAAGTCAAAGAAAAAAAGTGATATTGTGCCAATATGTGCTTTTGCCCTGGGGGTGGTTTTCACCCCCTCTTGGGGGTGAAAAAGATTCGTCCAAAGAAAGTCAGGAAATGGATAAACTGGCTAATTTTAAGTAACTTTTGTTCTATAGAGTTTTTTCACTAAGTCAATACTTTTTGAGTTATTTGGCAGTGAATATGTTCATTTTTTCAACAAAATAACCACGCTTTTAGACGGTTTTTAGCAAATAACTCAAATAGTAAGTATTTTGTCGAAAAAACATTCTTAGTAAAAATATAGCCTGTAAAAAATTTAAAATAATGGTGTATACATCACGTCTCTACACCTAGTAGAAGCAGAGTTATAGCTAATGAAAAATAGGTTCATATTCGTCAAATTCCAAATGGAATACTTTAACGTGAAATAACCAAAAATGAAGCACATTTCGGGGAAAACTCATTTCAACTAATTTAAAGTGTTTAAAAAAAGCTTCATTTTTGTTTTATAAAAAAAAACTCTAGCATCAAAATTAAGCAAGTTACGCTCAAAATAAAGTTAGTCCTTCTTGGTTTTGGTAAAAAAATCGAGAAAATCACCCCCTAATAGTATCTTAAATGAACTTAATCGTTACGACTTCACAAGTTTCTTGACTCGAATATATATTGTTTATATGATCTGTAAGTTTCATCGGTTCAAAGTCCTTATTATTGAAAGGGCTGTAGTTAAAAGAGGTTGAACGAGTCACTGATAACGAATGTATGCAAATTTAGAAACACCAAATCTCAATCAATTTTTGTCTAAAAGAAAACAAAAAAATACGTGATATTCAGAAAAGCAAATCTGACTTTTTTTGTTTTTCGAGATTTTTAATATCTCTAACAATTTTTAAGTTATTTTGAAAAAAAACATATTTTCCAAAATTTAAATTTTTAAAAATTTTATTTGAAACCAAATTTTTTCAAAAATAAGCACTTTAAATCGATGAAACTTACAGATCATATAAACACAACATAAGTAAAATAATTTGTGGAGCGGTAACGATTAATTTCATTTAAGTTGCTAATTAGGGGGTAGTCTTCCCGATTTTTTTGCAAAAACAAAAGGGACCAACTTTATTTTGAGTGTAACTTGCTTAAATTTAATGCTAGAAACTTTTTGTAAGAACAGAAATAAAGCTTTTTTTAAACATTTTAAAAAGTTATAATGGGTTTTTCCCAAAAAAGTGCTTAATTTCTTGGATATTTCACGTCGAAATATTCTATTTGAACTTTGGTGAATATGAATCTATTTTTCATTGGCTATAACTCTGGTTCTACGAGGTCCAGAGACCTAACGTGTACACTGTTTTTTTTTTACTTTTTTATAGGCTACATTTTTGCTAAGGACGTTTTTTTCGACAAAATACTTACTTTTTGAGTTATTTGCGAGAAACCGTCTAAAAATGTGGTTATTTTGTTGAAAAATGAACATATTCACTCGCAAATAACTCGAAAAGTGTTGACTTGGCGAAAAAGCTCTACATAATAAAAGTTACTTAAATAGTCAGTTTACCAAGAGTGGGTGAAAGTCACCCCCAGGGCAAAAGCACACATCGGCACAATATCACTTTTTTTCTTTGACATGTAAGCTATACGTATGCCAAATTTCATGTCAATCAAAGCGGTTCTTTAAAATATAGAGCAAAAACCGTGAAAGAATGGACTATTTATACAGTATGTCCCTGTAAGTTGTATCCATATGGAAAACTTTTTTATTATTAATTTTATGAAAAAAGTTATTCTTTATAAGAAGTTCTGCATGGTCCAAAACCCAAATATTCAACCATCAGATATCAAATTTTATGAATGTTATACAAGGTATGTCAAAAAGTTTAAATTTCACTCAAGAGTAAATTAGCTTTATTTTTCACAATATTGAAAATTGCTATTATGAAAAGTTGTTTGGAATTAAAAACTATATTCTTATATGCAATTACATCCTTCTAATTAAAAAAAAAATTGAAAGAATATGGATAACTAACATTATTTTCAGTTATTTCAATTCTGATAACTGTTTTATTATTAATTTTACGAAAAAAGTGATTCTTAATAAAAAGTTCTGGATGGTCTAAAATCTAAAACCTAAAATACAACCATCGTATATCAAATTTTATCAATTTTATACGAGGTATGTCAAAAAAGATAAATTTAGATCAACAGTAAAGTACCTTTATAGTTCAGAATATTTCAATTAGAAGAATGTAATTATATACTAAAACATAGCTTTTAATTCTAAATAACTTTTGATAATAACAATTTACGATATTGTGAAAAATAAACTTATTTTACTCTTGAGCGAAATTCATATTTTTTGACAGACCTCGTATAAAATTGATAAAATTTGACATAAGATTTTAGGTCTTAGATTTTAGACCATGCATAACTTTTTATTAAGAATCACTTTTTTCGTAAAATTAATAATAAAAGAGTTATATTTGAATTGAAATAACTGAAAATAATGTTAGTTATCCATAATTTTTCAAAAAAATTGGGATGTAATTACGTACTAGAATATAGTTTTTAATTCCAAACAACTTTTCTTTCATAATTATCAATTTTCAATATTGTGAAAAATAAAGCTACTTTACTCTTGAGTGAAATTCAAACTTTTTGACATACCTCGTATAATATTCAAAAAATTTGATATTTGATGGTTAAATCTTAGGTTTTGGACCATGCAGAGCTTTTTATGAAGAATAACTTTTTTTTCATAAAATTAATAATAAAAAAGTTTTCCATATTATGGATACAACTTGCAGGGACATACTGTATATTGTAAAAATAACTACTTTTTTATTCTTTAAGGTGATACAGTAGCGATCAACAGGTAGCAAAAACGCGTTCCAAGATTGCGGCTGTAATTTTGAATATTTTTTCGAGATATTTGGCACACGTATTCGTAATATAATAAAGAATGGCGGTACAGAGCCCAATTTGAAAAATATATTAATATGTGAAAATTACTCTGTAATTAAATACAATATTAAAAAAACGAGCCTGTACCGCCATTAAGAAGAACAAAAAAATACACTTTCTTCAAATATACTTTTTTATCCGATGCCTAGATTTTGTGTCATTTTGGAACTACTAAAATTTTTTATTTCATTAGTAGTTCCAAAATGACACAAACTCTAGGCATCGGATAAAAAAGTATATTTGAAGAAAGTGTATTTTTTTGTTCTTCTTAATGGCGGTACAGGCTCGTTTTTTTAATATTGTATTTAATTACAGAGTAATTTCCACATATTAATATATTTTTCAAATTGGGCTCTATACCGCCATTCTTTATTATATTACGAATACGTGTGCCAAATATCTCGAAAAAATATTCAAACTTACAGCCGCAATCTTGGAACGCGTTTTCGCTACCTGTTGATCGCTACTGTTTCCTCTTAAGGCTTTAAAATGAAGATCTTTCAATTTCAAACATAAAAAAAATTGTAAAGCTTGATTGGTGAACTTGTTGCTTAGATATTATAAATTGTTTATCCCGAGAGGTCAAATGTCTAAGGCAATAACTTTTGGAAAAAAAATCCTAGAGAGTTAGGCCCGGTTTTTCAGTGAGTGGTTAAAATTTTGGTTAGCTAACCTAGTTTAAATTTTAACCAGTATTTTAACCCTCATAGCGTTTTTCAGTGCTTTAAATCAAGTTAAGAAAATCTCGGTTAGCTAACCACTTTTTTTCTTCTGTTGGCAGCAGTAACTGTACGTGCGCATGTGCAATTCGAGAAATAATTATCAATTTGACAGAAAAGTAAATAAAAGACGATTTAATAACCAAATTTAAAAAATGATTAATGCAATGCAATATCAAGTTCGGAATCTTTGTTTACTTCATAACGTCTACCTCGGTAGAATTACTGGGACGATTTAGACTTTTCTTCCGATTTTGTTTGTCAAAGACCACGGTCTTGTCACTATTTGAACAGATTGACCAGGAAATAAGAAGTCAGACTCTTTGGTAAATATTTAAGTATTTTTCTGTGTAGACATATATAAAATCATCTTTTTAAAATATTACTAGGAATCATGCATTAAATCCTGTTACAGTAAGTGTAAACATAGGTACCTGTTACAGTTATATTTAAATATATTTCCTTATAATTCCTTCCTATATAATAACGATAATAATTTATAATTTCAATAATAATAATTTCCTTATAATAATAAGGAGGCATTAGAATACTTCCCGCGATGAAAGAAAATAACATAACCCAACTAATCCCTTCTGTCAGGCAGGTACTCAAAAAAAATAAACATGATTCATTCACTGCACCAATGCGCAAGCGTAACCGCAAAATCGGAGTTAAACCATTTAACGAGGATCGGTTAAAATCGTGGTTAACTTAAACGAGTTTAAGCTCTAACCTAGTACTGAAAAACTGATTAACCATGAATATTTCGGTGACCAAAAAATAAATAGGTTAACCCAGCACTGAAAAACCGGCCCTTAATCCTATATCCACTGTCATTCTAAGTGAAAGGCCACACGGGCGATAATTTACGGCGCCGTAAGAGCAGTAAACCTGACGGGGCATTGGTTAACTAACCAATTGTAAATAGATGAAATGGGAGTTAGTCAACCAACGCCTCGTCAGGTTTACTACTCTTACGGTGCCGTTAATTATCGCCTTTGTGGCACTGAGGTAAAGACTTATATTTTCATATTCTGATGTAAATAAATGCGTAAAACATTACCTAAACCTCTTATTTCGGGTTTGAAAATAAAGGGGCACATTTCGTTATAAACATTTAGAACTGAAGCAGCTCCTATACCTACATTCTATGAGTTTCTAACTTTTTTTCAAAATTAAAAATAATTTTATTTTAAAACCACTTTTTTAAATAAGCCCTTTGAACCGTTAATACTTACAGATCGTATAAATAATACGTAAGTAAAGTAAATTGTGAAGCGGCATCCATTAATTTGATTTAAGATGGTAATTAGGGGGTGACTTTCGAGAGTTTTTTTTTTACCAAAACAAAAAGAGAACAACTTTGTTTACTTTTGATGCTAGAAACTAAAAAAAAACAAAAATAAATATTTTTTAAAACACTTAAAAAAATTATAATGGGTTTTCTCCAAAAAGTTCATCATTTTTTGGTTATTTCACGTTGAAATATTCGCTGTGAAATTTAACGGATATGAACCTGTTTTTCATTAGCTACAACTTTTCTTCTACTGGGTGTAGAGAGTTCATACCAGTGGCGGCCGCTCAGGGTCGGCAGGGTCGGCAGTGCCGACCCACACATTTATATAGATAGATTTTTTTATTATTTGTATCTGTGAAGTAAAAAAAATCTGTCAGATAATACAGACTAAATTTTATTCATGATTTTTAAAAGAATTTGATCAATCCGAGCGTTAAGTGATCCCTGCGCATAACAGACTTCTCAAAAAATGAATGATCCGAGCCATTCATCTGACTTTTCGGCTAGCCGTACCTAACTCATCCATAGCACTCCGTAGATTGACGATTTACGCGTAAGCCTACGGCTCCACGGGTGAGAAATTGACGCTAGCAGTAGCAGCAAAATGGACTTAAGGTTCCGCGGAACGGAATGGGAACAGCCGAACTGAACCGACTACGCACAAGTCCTGTAGTCGGTACAGTTCGGCCATTCCCATTCCGTTCCGCGGAACGTCAAGTTCACTTCACTGCTACTGCCAGCGTTAATTCTCGCCCGTGGAGCCGTTCGCTAAAACTCAACGAAATAACAAGTCGATGAGCAAGCGAACATACATTCTCTCCGTAGACAGGTACGGCATTTTTAAATCTGCCGGTCGGTGTTTCATTTGCATCGCCAGATCGCATCGGCAGAAATTGTCAAAAATAATCACTCCGTTTTACGTCGTTTAATTGATATTGTAATTTTTTTTAAGTTGTCAGGAATTATCATTTAGTGGACATGATGGATCGAAGCATTTGTTAAAAATCAAAGTAATTATAGAGAAAATAATGAAATTGTTTTAGAAATATTTACTTTGTGATTGGAAGTGTATTCGTAATACAGAATGAACTAATACATATACCTAATCAAATAGTTACATTTTGAATAACGTTATTGAATCTGAGATTTAGAAAACCATTTGCTTTTCGCAGTAGATGAAACTTCTGATTATCATGTCATTCACAATTATCAATTGTTGTTGTTCGATACGCGTTACGTGGTAATATTTATGAGAGGTTTTTAGGTTTTAGAGTCGTGAGTAAAAGCAATAAGGCAGAATATATTTTTGGTGTTTTAAAGGAGAGATTAAAATTTTTTGATATCAAAAATAAATTGGTAGGGCAAACTGGGGCAATCTTATGACGGCGTTGCTGTGATGTGTGGTGAATTGAATGGTCTCCAGTCAAAAGTTAAAACTACATATTGCATCACAAGCTTTATTTACTCACTATTATGCGCATATAATGAATTTAGTTTTGCATTATACGTGTAAAAAAATAAAGAATATCGTCTTTTCTTGCCAGTTTAGCTCACCTAAACGGATTACTGCTTTAGAACAAATTTGTTTCGAAAAAAAAGCGAACAGTTTGTCAGACGCGATGAAATTTTAAATCTCGATTAGTTTTATCTAAGCAGATTATCTCTGGTAGTTTTAGTATCTGGAGGGACGCCGGTGTTCAACATTCCTCCATGTAGAGTTTGGAGTAGTTCCAATGTCTCTTTCCAGCGTTTTGTACTTGCAGTAAGTTCAATGTGCCGCTAAGCCTTCGATAGCTAAGTGGAGAACTTTTAATGAACCGTAAGATGCTGTAATTCTGGCCTGTTGAATTGGTTATGTAAATAAAACACTTTCTATTTTGCTATGACTGTAATGAAGTTGAAAAGGGCAAGAAATAGAATTTTATATGTGAACATTTGAGTTAACAACTACCGTGAAAGCGCGCCGCAACACATATTATTTACACTCTATCGGCTTTATGCAAAATTGCCACGTGAAGAATACTCTTCGAACAAGCGTAATGAAAAAGAAAAATGTTTTTGCGTGCGTTCTTAAGGAATGTTGATAGTTGACTGCCGTTTGCCCTTGCATCCCGTTAACAAATTTTTCCGTTGGGGTGCTTGGGTAAAAGGAGGCGGAGATTAACATTCTTGGAAGATTTCTTCAGGCACTGCGTAATAAAATTATTTATGACTTTTTCAGAGGCGTCGTGGTATGAATATTATTTATGAAATAGAATTTATTTGGGTGGAGAATACAGTTCTCCAACAGTATCTGTAGCAGATTTTCGTGAACAGCTTTTGGAAGTTTTTGATTTTATTATCGAAGGCGACGATTTTGAAATTGGCAATACCTCGATCCGTGAAGCAATCGGTTTGAGAACTTTATTTCAAATAAACGGGATTTATCTTGTCTCAAAAGAATCAACACGTATTGTCGAAACACCATGAAACAAGAGAGAATGTCAAGTACGTCAAATAAAAAAACAAAAAATAACAAAATCACCTATGATGATTTAAGCCTTTTAGTTTGATGGTATACCTATATGAGGAGACAAAAAAACCTTGCCGACCCTGTCTCCAAGGCCACGAGCCGCCACTGGTTCATACATGCACCATTTTTATCAATTTTTAATGGGCTATATTTTTGCTTAGAATGTCTTTTTCGATAAAATACTTACTTTTTGAGTTATCTGCAAAGAACCGTCTGATAATGTGTTTTTTTTTGTAGAAAAATGAACATATTTACTCGCAAATAACAATCACACATTAGAACAATGAAAATCACACATCGGCGCAATATCATTTTTTCCTTTGAATGTTAGCTATTTGTATGCCAGATTTCATGTCAATCCAATCGGATCTTTAAAACCCGTAGGTTTTGCAATAGTTTACCCTGAGTGAATGAATTAAAAAGTATTATACCTATGTGACATGTGTCCCACGTTTTTGTTTGCCATCTTATAACATAAAACACAATGACAATTTAGAATCATATTAGTTTGATATTAGCTCAAAATGAAGGTATCAAACTTATAACAATAAAATCAAATCAACATTTTTGTACACCATTTCCTAATCAATGTTTTTGTTTCATTGTAGATCCGGAAAGAAATGCAAGCATGATGCTGGTTTTTGCTATGACTCTTCTGAAGGAAATAACTACGCCGTAGTCTGGGCAGTCAACTCAGTAACAAAAACCATATGCTCCAATCAACTGCAACAAATTTACCACGGTGATATTGATTTTTGGACCTTTACTGAAGAAGACAGAAAATATCTTTTTTACTCTGATCCTCTAAGAGATCAGTCATTTTCGTTAAGCCTATCAAACACAACCGTTTGCTACGGAAAACAAGCTTGGTATGTCGAAGAACAAGGTCTCTTAGTATCATTTACTAGTTTGCTACCTTATGTTAAATCCACATCATGTTTGGACGAAAACCTCTTCCCGCCATTCCAATCTAAAGGAGATATTAGTGCCAGTATTATTAGGGACTGCACTGTGAAATCCTACAACTTAAACTTTGATAGTACGATAGATACCGATTATTTATCAGATTCAAAAAATCTTAAAATCATTCTCAAATTTTATCAACAAAATATTAATAACAACAAAGATGCCATCAACAAACTGGCAAAATATATACAGAATCACATTGTCAAGGAATCATCTTCAAATGTACTTTCAAAATTTGATAAAATAAACTCATCAATACAAACAAATTTAAATAATATTAACAAACTGTTCAAAGATATAAACCAGCTGAAAACTGCAGATAAAGATATTTATTCGACAATAAAAAATTTAACGAATAATGTTAAACAATTAAAGATAGGCACTAGGGACTTTAATAAAAATAATAAAAAATTAAATGGGAGAATCCCATTTCAAAATAATAGAAGAAAATATTTAAACAAATTTAAAAATGATGTTTACAAGAAATTGCACGACTATAATACAGATATCAGAAATGAGTTAGATAAAGTTAAGCAATCATCAGGATCAAATGTTATAAACACACTTAATCCAGCGATACAAAGTCTTAACCATAGCAATACAAACTGCTTAAATAAAGTAACTATACTCAAAAAAGACACAGAACAGTCCTTACAACAGTTACAAAAGGACTTGATGATCACTCAAGACTCACTGGGAAAAAATGTCAAGAAGTTTATATTGGCCAATCTAACAAACATTGAAATGGTTTTTAGTAGAAAATTAAACGGTCTTTTAGCATCTGCAAATAAAAAATGCGACAAATCACTGAATGATGTTACCGCCTTTAAGAATATTCTTGAGGACGATCTAGCAAAGCTGGAAGGGAAGCTTGAGAAATGCTCATTTGTTCAAAAGACAACTTCCGATGAACTGAAAAGGGCAGAACAAGCTTTATCCACTAGAATTTCATCTTCAGCAAACGACATTAAGGAATTAAAAGATTCTCTACACAATTACGTAAATATGTCACTTTCTAGTCCAACAGATAATAATAATAATGAGTTTTCTCAGAAACTTGCTGATTTAAAAAGAAACCTGTCAGTCAGATTATCCAATGACGAATATCGTTTAAGCGAAGTAGAGACACATGTACAAAAGCTTATGAGTGAGAAAAGTAATTCGCTTGACACTGTTATCCAGGACATTAAAAATAATGTATCAGTATTGCAAGTTATTCACGTTGAGCTTGCTCCAATCGTGGAAGCAGGCGTTTTGTCCAAAATTAAACCCTTATTAGACTCTACTCTGATAACAAAAAATGTTAGCCGTGACTTAGATGTCTTAAAAGAAGGGATTGCTGTACAATTCACCGATTCTGGTAAAAAAATAGCAGATCTTGAAAAAGAAGTAGATTCCTGCAAAAGGCTTTCTGGAACCAAGTTGAAAGAAAATGAAAAGAAAATAGGGCAAGTTGAGAATACTTTATCCAGAACACAAATGACTCTAGTTGATTTATCGGAAAAGTTGAATAATGGTGTTCTCAAACAAGTCAATAAAAAAGTAACATCTGCTTTCGACAAAAGCGCCAAATGCGAATCCGAAGTAAAGCATCTACAGAATGAGATTAAAAAGTTAAGGAATGATTTTGAAAAGACCGTGGCTAGTCTCAGAGCAGAAAATAAAGAATTAGCAAAGAACTTGGAACCACAAGACGTAAATTGATATAATAGGTATAAAGTGGAAACTCATTCTATTTTTATTATTTTTTTTATTTAGCAAGGTGGCGGCTCGTGGCCTTGGAGACAGGGTCGGCAAGGTTTTTTTTATCTCCTCATATAGGTATAGCATCAAACTAAAAGGCTTAATTCATCATAGGAGATTTTGTTGTTTTTTGCTTTTTTTTTTTTATTTGATGTACTTGACATTCTCTCTTGTTTCATGGTGTTTCGACAATACGTGTTGATTCTTTTGAGACAAGGTAAATCCCGTTTTTTTTAGGCAGAAATTGGTGGTAATAAGAAAATTGATAAACAGTTTGTTGTAATGAATTGCAGTACTTACTACATAGAATTATACATACATATTGTGCAACTTATCCCACTTTCTGAAAATATTTGGACCAGCATAATTTTTAAGTACCTAACCTGTAATAATAAATATCTTGGAAATTCTTTGGCGAACGTAACTTTTAAATTTTAAATCGTCAAAGAGGTCAAAAATTTGCAAATCTTCAAAATTCGAAAAACGAGTATCTATTTGCATATAATAGTAGGTATCCAAAATTTCAAGATATACTTACTCGTTTTTCGAGATATGTATCATGTCGTTGTCTTTTTTGGGGTGGTTCGGAAATATCAAGCGAATCCAAAACGTCACTGCGTATATATTGGAAACTACTATCATTACGAAAATCTCTGAGATTTTGCACCAGCTTTCGTATTCTATTTTTAGAATAAATAATGTCAGTTGACTGATTTTGAACAACAAGGATTATCTTGGGCAAACTCTGTCTTAAAAATATTTAAAAAATATTGAAAGAGTCATTAGTATTTAATAAAGTTCTCAAACCGATTGCTTCACGGATCGAGGTATCGCCACTTTCAAAATCATCGCCTTCGATAATAAAATCAAAAACTTCCAAAAGCTGTTCACGAAAATCTGCTACAGATACTAAAACTATAAGAGATAATCTGCTTAGATAAAACTAACCGAGATTTAAAATTTCATCGCGTCTGACAAACTGTTCGCTTTTTTTTCGAAACAAATTTGTTCTAAAGCAGTAATCCGTTTAGGTGAGCTAAACTGGCAAGAAAAGACGATATTCTTTATTTTTTTACACGTATCATGTAAAACTAAATTCATTATATGCGCATAATAGTGAGTAAATAAAGCTTGTGATGCAATAGTTTTAACTTTTGCCTGGATACTATTCAATTCACCACTCATCACAGCAACGCCGTCATAAGATTGCCCCAGTTTGCCCTACCAATTTATTTTTGGTATCAAAAAATTTGAATCTGTTCTTTAAAACACCAAAAATATATTCTGCCTTATTGATTTTACTCACATCTCTAAAACCTAAAAACCTCTCATAAATATTACCACGTAACGCGTATCGAAAAAAATAATTGATAATTGTGAATGACATGATAATCAGAAGTTTCATCTACTTTCAGTAAAAAGCAAATGGTTTTCTAAATCTCAGATTCAACAACGTTATTCAAAATTTAACTATTTGATTATATGTATTAGTTCATTCTGTATTACGAATACACTTCGAATCAGAAAGTAAATAGGTATTTCTAAAACACTTTGATTAATTCTCTATAATTACTTTGATTTTTAACAAATGCTTCGATCCATCATGTCCACTAAATGATAATTCCTGACAACTTAAAAAAATTACAATATCAATTAAACGACGTAAAACGGCGTGATTATTTTTGACAATTTCTACCGATGCATGCTTCCAAATGAAACACCGACCGGCAGACCGAAATGTGCCGTACTTGCCGCTTAACCTGCCATGCCGTATCTGCTATTGCCCACAGAGAGAAGTAATGTTCGCTTGCTCATCGACTTGTTATGTCGTTGAGTTTTACGTGTAAATTGTCAAGCTACGGATGTTAGGGACGGCTAGCCGAAAAGTCAGATAAATGGCTCGGATCATTCATTTTTTGAGAAGTCTGTTATGCGCAGGGATCACTTAACGCTCGGATTGATCAAATTATTTTAAAAACCATGAATAAAATTTAGTCTGTATTATCTGATAGATTTTTTTTTATTTCACAGATACAAATATTTAAAAAATCTATATCTATAAATGTGTGGGTCGGCACTGCCGACCCTGCCGACCCTGTCCGGCCGCCACTGGTTCTGAAACTGTTTTCTTGTGGCATATTTAATTTAGTATTATGTTTCTATGTTATCTATTATTTGTCCTTCTCCCGTGTTCTGAGGACACCTTTGTTGATTTTACTGATGATTTAGTCCAGGGCAAGAGTAAATAGCGTTGCTGATAACGAATCTCCTTGTCTAACCCCTTAATTTATGACAAATTCTTCTGTGTCTCCTAAAAACTACTTGAGTTTTTATACTCACTACAGTTCTACTCATTTTTATTCTTCTTCTTCTTCTTTTATATAGGCAGTACTGTCTGTTTTTCTTCAACGGTGCCTTTCATTCTGCCCCTAAGTTGTCATTCCATCTTTTCCTTGGGCGTCCTATACTTCTCCTGCCTAACGGTGACTTGTCCCTGGCTATTCTTACTATCCTTGATTCAGACATCCTGCGTATGTGCTCATTCCACTCTTCTTTTCTGTTCTTTACCCAGGTATTTATATTGTCTACCCCACATATGCGTCTGATTTCCTCACTTCTTATCCTATCTTGTAGTCCTTTTCCAATCCTTCTTAAGACGTTCATTTCGTTGGTTTCCAGATGTCTTAGTATTTTGATTGTAGCTGGTCTTATTTCGGCCGTGTAAGTCATAACTGGCCTAATAACTGACTTATATATTCGGGTCTTTGTTTCCAATCTTAGGTCTTTGTTTTTCCAAATTGTGTCATTTAGGCATCCGGCCGTTCTACTGGCTTTAATTATTTGGTCTTTTACCTCTTCTTCGATATTGTTGTCGGCTGATAGATTAATTCCCAGATATTTGAAAGCCATTACTTGTTCTATAATTTGATTGTCTAAGTCCAATTTGCATCTTATTGGTTTTTTGGCAATTACAAAGTTTTTTGTTTTTTGGGCTGATATTTTCATATTCATTTCTTTTGCGTTAATGTTGAACTCGTGCAATAATCTTTGTAGGTCGTCTTCGCACTCTGCTACTAACACGGTGTCATCAGCGTAACAGAGTGTTTTTATCTCTCCATTGCCATTTTGTACCCTCTTTTTTTCTTCACTTGTTTTATTATTGCATCCAACATTATGTTAAACAGTACAGGGCTTAGTGAATCTCCTTGCCTGATTCCTGTGTTTGTTTCTATGGGTTCTGTTATGATGCCATTGACTTTAATTTCTATTTTATTTCTTACATATATGTTTTCTATCAGTTTTATGATATCGAGTTGTAAATTTTTGTCATATAGTAGGTGTATCGCATCTTTTAATTGGATTCTATCAAACGCTTTCTCTAGGTATGTGAAACAGAAAAAGGCTGGTTTGTTATATTCTAATGATTTCTCCGCTACTTGCCTTATCACAAAAACTGCATCGTTACATGATCTTCCACTTCTAAATCCTTGTTGTTCATCCGATATATTTATGCACGCCAATATTTTCTCCATAAGTCTTTTTGTTGTGAGTTTCAGTATAGTGCTCAGTAAATTTATCCCTCTATAGTTACTGGGGTCTGCCCTACCACCTTTCTTAAAAAAACGCTATCATTTGATTGGTTCTCCATTCTTCTGGAATTCTTCCTGTATTTATTATTTTACTTATAAGGATATTCAGTTCTTTGTGAAGTCTATCTCCTCCGTATTTTAAAAGTTTATTAGATATTCCATCTTTCCCAGGAGCTTTTCGATTTTTCATCTGTTTTAAGGCGTGCTTTATATATTCCTCTTTAATTTCTGTTTGCTCATCCGATTTTAATCCTGGTGTTTCCAGTTCTTCGTGATTAGCTGTTTGATAGAGGTTTTTTAGGTAAGTTGTCCATGTATTTGTTTCAATATGTTTTACTTCTATCAATTCCTTCATCTCTGCTCTTTGACCTCCTATCATTTTCCACATTTCCTTTTGCATCCCATAAAAGTCGTGCTCCATCTCTTTTGAAAATGCTTCCCAATGTTCAGTTTTCTTCCTTCTTACTATTGAGTTTAATTCATTTCGTACTCTTTTATATTCTTCATATGTTTATCTCGTTCTTTTGGACTTATATTATAAGTAGATTTTCTTTTTTTCTTGGCATTTTTATTAATCGTCTTAATTTGTTTTGTATTCCCATTTCTTTAAAAGCTACCATTAATTTTGAACTTTTTATTATATCAAATGCTTGCTGAAACCTGAAAATCTACAAATTGTAGTTCAATTTCTATTTTATATCCATGAGCTTTTTACATAATTTGTTTAACCATATGTATGACATCTATTGTAGACGTTCCCTTAAGAAATCCGCATTGATACTGTCCTATGATATTCGTCATCGCTTCGGTCAGTCTTCGTTGTATTAAGGTCAACATAGTTTTATATGCTGTGTTTAATAGTGACAGTCCTCTGTAGTTACTACACATTTGTTGCTCTTCTTTTTATGATTCGTGATAATTTGTCCTTTGCACCAGTTTTTCTCTTAATTCGTCACCCCCTTATTTTATAAAATAAGAAAATCTACGGTTTCGTTTTGATTTAAATCTGTCTCCTGTCATCCCCCGATAGTACTATTTCTAGGTCTACCTGTTGTCAAGGAGGCTCTGCAGAAGACAAGTTTACACCAACACGTCCGTAGTTTCTCGGTACAAAATAAAACTATTTATACCGTAGTATGGTTAGAATGCCCTCTAACGGGGAATAAGTGAAATTAATGTTGACTCGATTCAAGTTCTCTGTTTGACCCAGGTATGAAATACCAAAAGTCACCGCTAGGAAAATATTCAAGTTTGCGGTTCAGAGAACCTGTATGAAACGAGTATTTGTACTCTAATACAGAGTATGGCATTAGTAAAATAAGAAAATCTACGGTTTAGTTTTGGTTTAAATCTGTCTCCTGCCATCCCCCGATAGTACTCTTTCTAGATCTACCTGTTGTCAAGGAGGCTCTGCAGAAGACAAATTTACACCAACACGTCCGTAGTTTCTCGGTACAAAATAAAACTATCTATAACGCAGTTTGGTTAGAACGCTCTCTAACGGGGAATAAGTGAAATGAATGTCGACTCGATTCAAGTTCTCTGTTTAACCCAGGTATGACAATACCAAAAGGCACCGCCTGAAGAAGTGAAGTTGAGAACTTGAATCGAGGCGACATTCATTTCACTTATTCCCCGTTAGAGGGCGTTCTAACCATACTACGGTATAAATAGTTTTATTTTGTACCGAGAAACTACGGACGTGTTGGTGTAAATTTGTCTTCTGCAGAGCCTACTTGACAACAGGTAGACCTAGAAATAGTACTATCGAGGGATGGCAGGAGACAGATTTAAATCAAAACGAAACCGTAGATTTTCTTATTTTACTAATGCTATACTCTGTCTGTATTAGAGTACAAAGACTCGTTTCATACAGGTTCTCTGAACCGCAAATTGGAATATTTTCCTAGCGGTGCCTTTTGGTATTGTCATACCTGGATTAAACGGAGAACTTGAATCGAGTCGACATTCATTTCCCTTATTTTATAAGCTCCATATTGATACCGTCTGATCCTGAGGGTTTATCATTACGGCTGCTATTTATAAGTTCCTCAAATTCCTCTTTTGCTGGTCTTTCTAGCTGGTTTCCTAACATCATTGTTTTTTCTTCCATGTTTTAATTTAGGTCTTGATCTTCTTGTTCTGTTAATAAATCTTTAAAATAGTTAGGTAGTCCAAATTTCTTTTGGAAACTCTTTATAATTTTCTGATACTTTTCCATTTTTATCTTTTATGCCTTTTATCTTTCTTTTAAAGGTTTTGTTCTACTCGCTAATTGTCTTATAGAATGCTATTGTGGTTTTTTTCTCACTTTCTTTTTCCATTTCTTTTGTCTTATTATCTAACCAGACACGTCTAATTTTCCTTATTTTTTTCTTACATTCATTCCTTATTCCATTGTTTTTTCCCCTATAATCCTGTCTACTTTTTCTTATCCACATTTGTCTCATATTTATTAGTTCATCATAGGCCTGGATCCCGCGTACTAAAAAAAGTTGATTAATAGCAAGCTGAAAATTGTTAATAGCTTAACGGTGTATAGTCTGACAAACTTTGATGTACGGGAACACTGGAACAGGGGAAGTTTTAATTGTGGAACAGGTTAAAAATTTGGAACGTCAGTCTACGAAAACGCCGGACAGAACTTCCAATTGATTTGTTACCCTTACCCTTTCATTAGATGTAAAATGTGATGCAAAAATCAAACTGCTATTTATCACCAACATAATTCCAGTCATTTGACATTAGTCCAAGTAATGAAGCTTAAAATAGGATAAAACCTCGCAATTTTTACAGAATGGATCGATCTGCTTGAAAATTTGAAAATAAGTAGTGGATAGTCCAAGGATCAAAATCTATATGATGCTGAAAGGCGCTTTTATCATGGGGGTGGTTGTCACCCCATCTCGGGGGTGAAATTTTTTTATTATATTTTGACCGCAAAAGTTAGTAAAAACGTTAATTCTAAGCAAAAAACGTTCTATACATTTTTTTGATAAAATTAATAGTTTTCGATTTATTCGCTATCGAAAGTGTTAGTTTTATATCGAAAAAATCAATGTTGTTAATAAGTTTTCGACTAATAACTCCTAAAGTTTTCGTTTTATCACAACAACTTTACTTAACAAAAATGTACCTTTTGAAACAATAAACAAAACCGTTACTTTTAATTTTTTTGAGACCAATAGTAATCGAGCTATACATTATTAAATGTTAGCTCTTCTTCGTCAAATGCTAAATACTGTAGTTTCAAAGTCAAAAGACGGGAAAACTATGCATTTTTCGAGCAAAGCTTATTCAAACTAATTTAAAGCATTTTAAAATATATCTCCAGAAATAAAAACAAAGGCTTTAGCTCAAAAATTAAGTGACGTATATTGAAAAGAATATTATTCCCTATTTTTTTCAGCGAAAAAGTGATCCGAAGCAACCTCCTAATCACCACCCTAAATAAAATTAGTCATTAACCTCATTTGGTCTTCTTTATTTTTATGTTATTAATAGGTTCTAGAAGTTTGACCGACTTAGAATGATTAGTTTTTAAAAAAATGGAGTTAGAAGCGAATAACGAATTTTTGTAGTTTGGAAAAAATGGCCTTTTCTTCAGAACAGAAAGATTAGCGTCAGAGATACGAAAAAATGTTTAAATATGAAATTGTAGCCTATTTAATTTTCAAGAAACTGGTTTGCAAAAATTTTTACTATAGCAAAAATTGAGTGAGCTATTGATAATTAAAACTTGCAGTAACATGCAAAAACCACCTTTACCAACCCTTTCAAAGTCACCTCCTTTTGTGACTGAGGATTTTAAAAAGAATTAATATTAATAAGCTTATAAGCCTTATAAAAACCTACAAAATTCTTTTTTTCCAAATTTTCTAAGATAAAAAATAGAAAAGTTACGGTTAAAAAATCAATATATTTTTTGAAAAAAAAAGGAGAAATCCAATTGGAAGCATTATAATGCAAGTTAGCGGTGTTTTTAGTCATTGGCCTTCATTCTTCTTTATTTATGTATTATTAATATATTCTAGAAGTTTGACTGGCTTAGACAGATTGGTTTTTAAAAAACTGGAGTTAAAAACGAATAACGAATTTTTGTAGTTTTTTAAAAATGTCGATTTCTTCAGAATAGAAACATTAGCATCAGAGATACGAAAAAATGTTTAAATATGAAATTGTAGGTTATTTAATTCCCAAGAAATTGGTTTGAGAAAATTTTTTCTACGGCAAAAATTGAGTGAATCGTAAATTAGTATATTATTGAAAAACACTTATTTTTTCGATATAAAACTAACAATTTCGATTGCGAATAAATCGAAAACTATTCATTTTATCAAAAAAATGTATAGAACATTTTTTGCTTAGAATTAATGTTTTTATCAATTTTTGCGTTCAAAATATAATAAAAAATTTCCACCCTCGGGATGGGGTGGTAACCACCCCCATGGTAAAAGCGCCTTTCGGCATCATATAGATTTTAATCCTTGGACTATCCACTACTTGTTCTCAAATTTTCAAGCAAATCGATCCATTCTGTAAAAATTGCGAGGTGAAAAGCTTCAGTTCCTGGATTACATGCTCTACGTGTCGGACCTATTAAAATGCCCAGTTGGTGATAAATACCAGTCTGATTTTTGCATGAGAGTTTAATGAAAGGGTAACAAATCAATTGAAATTCGTTTTCGTAGAAAACGTTCCAAATTTTTAACCTGTCCCACAATTAAAACTTCCCCTGTTCCAGTGTTCCCATACATCAAAGTTTGTCCGACTAGACTCCGATAAGTCATTAACAAACTTTCAGCTTGCTATTAATCAACTTTTTTTTGGTACGCGGGCTATTAATAAGAAATGTAGATAATTTTCATTACACTAACAATTGTGGCTCAATCACATATAATACTAAAATACAATGTACATTATACGAAGTACTAAATACATTATTTTATTTACTACTTTTATGCTGATACAGTTCTTCCATTGTAACTTTGCACATGCATGAAATTATTGACCAATTATTTTTTATACATATTGTGTTTATTTTATAAAGTATTGTGTTAAAATTATAACCTTGTTAAATATAAATGTACCTACAATATAACTTTATATAATCAGTGGCGGTCTCAAGGGGGGGGGCGACGGGGGCGATCGCCCCCCCCAGAAACCTTAGTTTTCTGAAAAATTGAGAAGTTAATATACATATTAATCCGAAGTGTGAGATCGAACTAATGCATTGCTATTATTAGACAAAATAATCTAACAGTGTGAAAACGTCCGACCTTGATTTGTGCCTTACTGAACAGTACTTTCATTATCACTGTAGTGTGTATGTGCAACATATTTTCACTTACACTGCCTTTTAGCAAGCTACTTCAAAAACCTGATATTGACTTGAAATGTGCATTGAAACATTTTACGGACATGACCAAAGCACTTGCCAATCAACGGAACACAGCGATTGTTTGCTTTAAAGATTTGTTCCAAGAAGCAAAGGACATCGCCGAGAAGACAAATTTTGATATTAGTATTCCAAGAATACCACAAGTGCAGAAGAATCGAGCCAACCACGCAACTAAAGACTCAGAGACATACTTTAGAGTATCAGTGTTCCTTCCCATTCTAGACTCTGCAATAGAAGACACAAAGTCTCGTTTTCCTGAAGAAACATTGGAGTTGTACAATCTTCACGTTTGCATGCCTGAATGCCTGATAACCAACTCTGTTCAGGACATGTCTGAAAAAATTGAGTGTTTAGTAAGGAGGTACAGTGAACTTTTTGATATGTCTCAAGCTGAAATGAAATGCTTATTGAAAGGTGAACTACAGCTTTTGGAAATGCAATGAAAAGACACGGACGAATTTCCAAAAACAGCGCTGGACGCGTTAGACAGTTGTAACAGAGATTTGTTCCCTACAGTCAGCAAGCTACTTCTAGTCTTAGCTACACTTCCCATCAGCAATGCTTCTGCAGAGCGTAGCTTTCAATCTCTAAAGAGAATAAAGTCGTGGCTAAGAACACGGATGCGTCAAGACAGGTTGACTGGACTTGCTCTACTCCATGCCCATCGAGACATCCTTGTAGACCCAACGAAAGTTTTAGAACGATTCGCCAAAAGTGGCCATCGAAGACTTGAATTCGATTTGTAATTACATTCTTTTTAAAACCTTATAACTTGTTATTTTATTACTTATAACCTAATAAAACTATTACAATGTATAATGTGAACCTCCTTTTTTTCCATTCCAATAGACTAATTTGTATTGTATATTTATTGTAAATTTTAACATTTAAAAGGTAAAATGTGTTTTGAGCTCTTTCAATTCAAGCATAAAACTAACATTGTCAGACAAAACCTCTGAAGTTTGACGTTTGTTCGTGATAAAGTAAAACCACCTAAATCGTCAAAGGTTTAGAAAGATGAGACTTGCTTCAGAGGCTTGCCATTGAAAAATACTATCACCTACAAACCTTTTCTATTAGACTTTGAGTTGTTTTCAATAGTTCTAAATTGGTTTTTGATACAATCACAAGAATACAAAATATATTTTGAATATTTTATTTGTAAGTTAGCCGAACAATATTTACAACAAGCTGTAGAGGCTAGCTTTTTTATTTTTTATTAGAGTGTAAAACTGTTTCCACTCATACTAATTGTAATAATAATAAGTAATTTTTCTTTTTCTCCGTTCGTCACAACCACTAAGTGACAGTCAGTCCATATTCGGTCCATCAACTGTTCAAATGAATAAAATGCCTTTAAAACTCTCAAAATCTTGCCATATTTTTAAAAATTTTCCGGACCCCCTTTCCGGCTGGGGGCTGCACCCTCAGACCCCCTGCAACAGACCATCGCCCCTCCCAAAATCTGACTGAGACCGCCACTGTATATAATATATAATATATTATAAAATAAGTCGAACGGAATAATAGCCACTTCCTAATTATTACATTAACGGTACATATCAATAGGGTTTTTCATTGATTGTCATTTGTTTCGAGCTCCTGTCATATGTTGTATATACTGTGTATAATATATAGGTAATATGACAGAAGCTCGAAACAAATGACTATGAATAAAAAGCCCTATGGTATGTCATGTCGACTTAGGTTTCATTTGTGTTTTGATTTCACTTGTTAGTAAATGACTTGTGCAAAAATATAATGTAACAACTATGTATATCTCGTTTCCAATACCTTACTTATTGATCTTTCCTTATATTTTTTTTATAATTTTTTCTAGGTTTATGAAGCTTTATACTTCAAATTATTTATTATCGTATAATTCTGTTATTTTAAATTTGCTATTGATTACACTTCATCGAAAATACAATCCAAGGAAAAGTTGAAATACTTGTACAGCTTCTGGAAACAGTATTTTCTTTGACTGGAAGTATGTACAAATAAAATTACATTAATTTGTATTTTCTTTGCTTGTCTGTTTTTATAAATTTTTAATAAAGCATTATTATTTTAATGAGAGTTTAATTATTTGAATATTTTCTAATTAGAAGAAAATTTTTTGCTTACTTAGAAATCCAATAATTTTTTTTATTTAGCTAATGACTCGACAACTAATGGCCATTGCCATGATAGGTACGGTGAATTTTTGCAGTTAGGTACCTATTGTCATGTATCGTGTGTGTGTTGTAATTTAAGTAAAATTTTCCATTTTAGTGGGGACTTTCCATTTTTTAATTTAATTTTCCATTTTCAACAATCGTTTTTTCCGATTATAGCGCCATCTACCATAATTCGAAAAAATGTCTCGAATAAAAGTTGCTTATTTTTCCGTAAAGAATCCAAATCTGCAATAAAAATTTGGGGGTCCCATTTAAGATTTTATTGTAACTCCCCACCCCACCTCCGTGGGGGTCGTGTTTAGTACCAGTCGATAGATTTAAGTTTTTAGCATCAAAAGTAAACAAGTTAGGATAAAAAATGGTCTCTTTTCTTGGTAAAAAAAATCGTGAAAATCACCCCCTAATTAGCATCCCAAATGAAATTAATCATTACAATTTCACAAATTACTTTACCTATGTATGTATTGTTTATATGATCTGTAAGTTTCATCGATTCATTATTTTTCAATTTTTTTAAATAACTTAAAATTATTAGTATAGGTACCAAAAATTTCAAAAAGTAAAAAAATGTAAGTTTTGCTTTTCTGAATATTTTCTTAAATTTTTGTTTTCTTTTGTAAGATAAAAATTGGTTAACTATGTCTGTTAAAAATTTGCATAGGTACACTCGTGATAAGTGGCTCGTTCAAGCCCCTTGTAACTATAGCCCTTTCAAAAACAAGTACTTTGAAGCGATGAAACTTACAGATCATAAATATACAGTATGGTGCGAATGAAAGGAATAATTTCGTTATTTCGTAAACCGGCGACTTAACGAAAAAATCCCAAAACAGGTCGATTTTTATTTTTAAATTATCATATTTTGGCATATAGATCGCACAAGTGACGTCATCCATCTGGGCGTGATTTGATGACGTAATCGATGATTTTTTAAATGAGAATAGGGGTCGTGTGCTAGCTCATTTAAAAGGTTATTCAATTCTATATTCAGTAATATAAACATTAACATCGTTATTTATACAGGGTGCCCAAAAAAAATTTTTTTATATTAAATTAATTGACAAAAAAAGAATAATGTATGTAATTTATTTAATTCAAAATACATTTACCACTATCAGAAAATAGGAAAAAAATGTTTATTCGAAAAATTAACATTATTTTTCGCTTAAATTAATTGTTCAAACTTCCAAAAAGCAGGTGCCTGGCGGGAGCTGGCTTGAACATTGAATTTAAGCGAATAGCAGTGTTTATTTTTCAAATAAACATGTTTTTCTGTTTTCTGATAACAGTAAAAAGTATTTTGTATTAAATAAATTACATAAATTCTTCTTGTTCTGTCAATTAATTTAATTTAAAAAGTTGTTTTTGGACACCCTGTATAAATAATTATATTAATGTTTACTTTACTGAATAGAGAATTGAACAACCTTTCAAATGAGTTATAACACGACCCCTATTCTCATTTAAAAAAATTATCGGTTACGTCATCACGCCCAGATAGATGAAGTCACGCGTGTGCTATATATATGCTAAAATATCATAATCTAAAAATAAAAATCGACCTCTTTCGGGATTTTTCCTTAATATCGCCGGTTTACGAAATAACGAATTTAGTTCTTTCATTTGCACCATACTGTATAGTATAAAAGTATAAACAATATATAAGTAAAATAACTTGTGAAGCGGTAACGATTAATTTCGTTTGGGATTCTAATTAGTGGGTGATTTTCAGAAATTTTTTTACCAAAAAAAGAAACCAACTTTATTTTGAGCGTAACTTGCTTACTTTTGATGCTAGTAACTTTTAAAAAACAAAAATAAAGCTTTTTTTTAGGTAGGCAATAGTTTTTCCGGAAAAGCGCTTCATTTTTGGTTATTTCTCGTTGGAATATTCAATTTGGAATAAAATACTAACTTTTTGAGTTATTTGTGAAAAACCGCTTAAAACGTTTTTTTTTTTGTTTAAAAATGAACATAATATATTCACTCGCAAATAACTCGAAAAATATTGAGTTAATGAAAAAACTCTATGGAATAAAAGTTGCTTATAATTATTAGTCAGTTTATCCACTTCCGGATTTATTTTGGATGATGGATGATTTTTCAGCTCCGAGAAGGCGTGGTACTCACCCCCAAGGGCAAAAGCACACATCGGCACAATATCACTTTTTTTCTTTGACATATTAGAGAGATATTGCTGAGTCTTTTTTGCACTTGCTGTATTACAGCACGCGTTATTTTGACAGTAGAGCATGCGCAGATGTGATATCTGGCTTACGCTGCGTTATTGGAAATACGGCCTGCCGTTATTAAAGGAGTCGTTACGCTGTGCGGTATTCGTTGCGCTATTTTGTTTTCAGGTTATGTTTGTTGTTTATCTTTCATTTAAACCAAATTTATTTGTAATAATTTGCTAAAATGGGTACCTCAGACAGTAGCAAACGAATTAGATTTACATCTGATGACGATTTGTGTTTATTAAAACAAGTTTTATGTCAAAATCCATTGACTTCTCCAGAAAATTGGACGTTAGTTCAGGAAAACATGAAGAATGCAACAGGAAAATCTTTTATTTATAAGAACATTCAAGGATCATTTGTTTCTCTTGCTCGATATTTGGAAGAAAATACAAACCTTTCTTCCATCTAAATTAAATTCTGGATTTTGAGTACAAATTAGATAAACAACTAATATTAATTGAGCCGTAAAATACCGCAACCAAAATGTTGAGCAATATCTGCATTTATGAAACGTCTGAGAAATGTCAATTCTGTCAAAATAGCGCGGTGTAAATAGTGCAATGTAGGCTGTGTTAAATTTGCAATATCTCTCTATTAGCTCAATTTTATTGTTCTGTATACTTTAAGTCCAGTCTAATAATAGGTCATACCGTCAGTCAGAGATCAGCTTTCTTCTTCGTCTTATAGAAAGAGCAATACATATCTATGTTAAAACCATAGAATAAAATTTACAACAATAGTTATTTTCCTAACTAGTGCGTAAAGTAATACTTTCCCGCACGAGACTGCCGTTGACCCGAACGACGCGATAGCGGAGTTCGGCAAGCTGCCGAGTGCGGGAAACACACTTTCCGCATGAGCTAGGAACAATACTTTTTCTACAGTCGTAGTTTTGGAAAATGCCACAACAAATGGAGTTATCTATTATAATAATAGTTACGTAATACAATAATGTATGCAAATTTAATCATTTGGAAAAACAAGAATGTCTTTACTTATTGCGTGTTAACATTAAATATAAACAAGCAATTCGTGCCATTTTGCAAATGTATCACTGATGCAAGCTGATTCTTGAATTGTTCAATACGTCCTCTGACAAGGCTGTCATAACCAAATTTTCAATAAAATAAAATTGGTTTCCATTGTAGCACCAAACGTAATAAAGAATAGACGAAAAGCCCAGCACGTTGCCGGCGACATTTTGTAACACTAAATATGCCCCAAACACGGTGGCGACAGTTTGTAGCAGTCCCAAGAAAAGGCGCTATCTTTGTGGCATTCATTGATTAGAAAGAAAAAAAGCTCGACACGTTAAATGCCAAATTAAACAAAACATAAAAATATACTTGGTGCTACTTACTTTTTGATATACCTCGGTAGCTGCTAAGTCTTCAGAGACCTAGGGGTGTGGATTCTTAATAGATGTTAAATAAAATTGAAACTCAATTGCTCGGGGGGCGCCATGATTAACAAAAGAAAATATCATATTATATGTTTACTTATAAAAAAAAAAATATTAAACTAAGAATGCCGGTTATTTGAAATATCTGTACTTACCGTAGGCTACTTTCACGCGTGATTACTTTATAAGGACGATAGAGATTGGTAAAGAAAATCTAGTAATTAAACATAATTCTTACTTTATCGAAACAAATAAAAATTCAGCAAGGTTGTTATAAAAAAAAAAGAATGTGTGTGTACTTTGTACGCACGTAAGAAGTTATACTTCTACTACATATTATGTGATTTTTAAGGCAATACCAAAAATTAAAAAAATAAAAGAATAAAACGCACACAAACACATTGAAAAATGCCACAAAGAAAAAATGATTTCTGAACGATAATAATTGTTGGCAAAAATTTTAAATACGCATTTTCTGAAAAAAAAAAAATTATATAACAAATATACTTACAATCATAAAATGCATAAAAAAATAAAAAAATAAAAAAATAAAAACTTGCATCGGGAATCGAACCCGTGAACTTCGGGGCGCTTTGTTTCGTAATCGAAGCCTAGACTCACTCGTCCAATTCCACATTATTTGTCATGTGGAAAAATAGGTTAACTGAACGTTTTACTGTTTGACAGTTGTTTTGAATATAATTAAATTATTTAGTTTAAATTTTGTGGAAGAAAATATTAAAATATAACGAAACAGTAAGAAAACAATATATTAGATGAAGATTGGTAGAACTTTTGTTGGTAATCAAAGCATTACATACCTACTAGATAAATAAATCTACGCCAAAAAATCATAATTTAAAAATAAAAATCGGACCTAATTTGGGATTTCTCTCTAAAATCCCCATTCTTGAGAAAATAAATGTACAGTAGAGCGTCGATTATCCGAACGTCGATCAACCGAACGACCGCTTATTCGAACTATCGACTCCCGCGTCCCGTACTCGAATACCGAGCAAGCGTTAGTAATTGACGCTTAAAATATCTTCAATTTTCTTCAATATTGTATCCAAAGATAATTATGTTGTTGCAAAGACTGCACTTTTTTGTTTAGTTGCTAGTTGTCATTATCAAGATATAAATAAATATGTAGGTATATAAATATGGCTTTTATTCACTTGTGGATAAATATGTATGACTATAAATATGTATCAATATATTGTAGTTCGATTATCCGAACAAATCGGTTTTCCGAACACCTATGTCCCCCAATTAGTTCGGATAATCGACGCTCTACTGTATTTCAACCTAATCCAATTGTATAATTACAATATGATTATAATAAAAACTACTTACTAAATTAGAATGAGTTTTCCTTGTCCAAAATAGTCCAAAAGTCCAAAAATATAGGTATATGAAAACTATTTAAAAAGGCAGTATAACTATTAACTAACTTTTGTTTGTTGTTTCTTTTCACACAAATTTTAAAACGCAACAACCATAAATAATCAAACTACAGCTGTACCACAGCCGCCATATTGAATAATTTTTGACATGTCATTTGAACATCCAATCAGAACAAAGTTATAATGCGCATGCGCCGGGATCATAGGTTTTAACATATAAAAATTCACCCTCATATCGCCGGTAAAGAAGTATAACTTCAAAAATAAAATTTCATCAATTCGCGAGAAAACGTAAGAGTTCAACAATAAAAAAATAGCGCAAGTACCTTGATGTGTTCTTTATCCATAGTCCATCCATTATGCGGCAGTTACGGTGTTAAACATTGTCCTGATGTTACGGCACATTTGTTGTCACGCACATAACGACACTCAATTTTACAGACAAAGTACAGGTATTAATTATATTAGAGATGAAATTCCATTGTTCGTTTATTGTATGCAACACTGGTATACTATGTTATTATTATTGTTATTAATTAAACTTATAAAAAAACGAAGAACTTTTCGACAAAAGAAAACTAATAGATGTGTTTAATCCATCACTAAAAACACAAAATACGGTCGAGACTTTACATTCTCTAGGACCACAGCAGCCACTTAAGCCTACTTCGGCTCTGGAACAAAAACTTAAAAAAGAAACTGAACTAAATACAAACAACTAATTTTCTCCATTGAACTATTGTCAACAATTTTCTCCGTCAGCAAGGCAAGGCCTGCTGACGGAAAGGCACAAACTTCTTATTCTAGCTCTCTACAACTGATCGCTCTTCTCGACTACTTAGAACTGATCTCCGTTCTCGTCTACGTAGAACTGATCTCGAATCTACTTCGAACTCTTGTCTCACCCAAAACCATTTCATCCCCTCACTTTTCTATCTTACTCAACCATGTCCGGTTTTACCAATAAAAAAATTCGCCAATTTCTACTCTTCATTTCAGAACAAATAGAAAATATTTAAGCAAACTTCAAGCACGCCTTCAAATGCAATAACTCATACTTCTGCAAATAGGACTCAATCTACGAAATTCTGATGATTTGTCTCAATTCAAAACTCTCCCATGCTTTTTCGCTGATCCAGCTTCTCGCACAACTAGCCCACTAAGATACCAACGAGTATATTATATAAACAACTCAGAGCCTCTTATCTCACAACGGTATGCACTATGTAAACAAACTAACTCCAAAGCATCATATTTTCGACGCCAAAAATACATTAGCAAAAAGTTTAGATAAAAACAGAGATACAAATACGCATGAGAATCAATAATTAATCAAGTAATACTACAGATTCATGAGAAATGAAAAATAATCACATTTCCACGCGAAAAACAAACACAATTTCTGAAACGGATTTAGTATACAGGATGGAGCAAAAATATAACGACTTTCGGACCGTTATACCATGACGACGATTCAAAACCATTGTTATTGTCTACTTATTTGACAAATATTATGTCAAAATAATTCTATTTCAACGAATTATCTCGTTAACTTTATTAAAATATGAACACAATAAGATAAATTTGAAATAAATTAGTAAATAATACCTAAATATTAAAAATTAATAACCATTTTCAATTTCAGAGAAACCAGAGAAGGTTCCCATTGTTTTCGGTCTGGTGGGATGTAGTGATATTTTTGGTGTTATTTTATGTGCTATTAGATTGAAAACTTAAGCTAAAGAAATATTAGTTTATTGCATGCATTATAATATATTATAATGCCATATTCCAAGGTATTTTACTTTCCCGCACTAGTGCGGGAAATTGCAACTTTCGGAAAGGAAATGCGTGCGAGAAAGTGGCTGTTTTAGCACAGACTTAGAAAAATAAATTATGTTGTCAAAATTATAAAGAGATTGAATATAAAAAATACAAAATATCTTGTAATTTTTTTTATTAGATAGCCTGATGATCGAATAGTTACCAAGAAATCGAAATGAATTATTTAATTTAAAGTATTCATTTTACAAATTTAGTATACTTCCTCGTATGCGGTGCTATTGTTCGAAAGAAAATGACACTCTGACGGATTTTTGTAGTTTCAGTCTCACAGGACAAAGTTTGTAGGCAGCGTGGTGGGGCCCCTTGCAGTTGCAGCAAATCGGACTGTTTTTTGGGCGGTCACAGTGTTCTACTAGGTGCTCCTCCCCACATCGGACACATCTAATGTTTTGCTTGCATGTATTTGCTTTATGCCAGAACCCTTGACATCTAAAAATATATAAAGAATGGGTGTTACCATACTAGTGTTACATTGTGAATGTGAAGGTGGTGGCTAGAAAAAACATTTTTCAAAATCGTTTCTAATTAAGCGGAGAACACCTCACCGAAAATCATGCTAACGAAAAATGGAATCATTTTAAATTGAAGTTTATATAAACTACGGAATTTATTTCTATTTTACAATTTTTAGAACTTTGACATTTAAAAATTCTAACTTCTTTCAAACCATAAAACTGTCAAAACGGTCAAGAACATGAAATTGTTATGTGGGAATAATACATGCAGTACATCTTCCTTTTTTGAAAATGATAACAAAAGTCTTAAAAATGGTTTTAACTGCTTCGTTGGAGCGAGTCTACCACTTTCTGAAAAATTTCAGAGTACAGGTTGGACGCATTTCCGCACGCTTCACGCCTAAACCTGTAGCTCTTGCGCGGTTAGGTTTTGTTATCTCTAAACTATAATTTTTAATTTTAATCAAACGATTATGCGTTAAAATAAAGTAAACTATTTTTCTCGGACAAAAAAGAGCGCGCGATCGAATCCGACATCCACAAGATGTAACTTTGGCGCGGTACAGTTTTGCTATTACAAAACTCTTAATTTTCAATTGAAAGTACTTATAATTAATTACTAAAAATTGTCGATTTTTTCCGACAGAGAAAAAGCAGAGTTGTAAAATAAAAAGATATGAAAATTCTCGAGGTGGAAAATATCACTTTCCTATAGGAAAATAACTATTTTTCAAAATGTTGCAGGACTGAAAATAAAGCAGATAGCAAGTTGATTTTTTACATAATAGAAGAATACTGTACCATTCATTTGCAATTTGCAAAATTAAAATCGGTTAACTACCACGGCGTCAGGATTTTTTTTTAAAATAAACATTAACTTTTGGTGCTACGCGCAGGACAGCGCTGTTCGATTCACACAAGTTGATTTCCACCAAAATTTCTTCTAATCTTTATCTAATATATTATTTTCTTACTCTATATTTTGTTGTATTTTAATATTTTAATTCCACAAAAATTAAACTAATTTGATTATTGTTTGTGAAATATTGTTTAAAAAATTGCATATGTTTAAAAATAATCAACTTTTATTCTCTAAGTTAAAATATATGAACAAAGAAAGTTTTTGCTAAGAAAGTGTTATTTCAAAGTACATACAGAGTATGTGTTTTTATTTTGCAATAAACCAATTTATTTATTTATATCGAAATGTACTAAAAAAATTAAAATTTATCAATCATTATCAAAGGTCATTGGAATGCCCAATCAGAGCAAATGTACCCGCTGTCCTGCGCGTAGCACAAAAATTAATGTTTATTTAAAAAAATCCTGACGTCGTGGTAGTTGCCCGATTTTAATTTTGCCAATTTGAAATAAAAGGTACAGTATTCTTCTATTTGTAAAAAAAATTTAACTTGCTGTCTGCTTTATTTTCAGTCCTGTAACATTTTGAAAAAATGAATTGTTTTTTGCGAAAGCTGGATTGCAAAATTTATTTTGCAAAATCTACTTAACCGATCTTAGTGAAATTTTGAGTATTATTGTTTTATTATATCATAAAGTTTTTCTGGGTAAAATATGAAGATCCTAAGTGTAGAATAAATGGCTGAAAACCGTAAAATGAGAATACTTGTTTTTTATGGTTTCTTCGCAATTATTGCTATTTTGCAACAAGGGTGACAATTTTTAAAATTTTTTACTAATCCTATATTGTAGAAAATTTAATTGCGCAACTTTTATCTTTGTGCAACTTTTCTCGGAAATGAGTACTTTTAAAATTATAACAAAAAAAACATACATATTGATTGACATATTGATTATTTAAACAATGTTCCGGACCTTTTTGTGTGGGAGGATAACTCAAATGTTATTATATGAGTTATTTTCAAGCAATTTCTGCAGAATGTCACCTCTCAACATCCAAATGTACTAAAATTTTTACAGGTGCGCCCCGGTTTAATATGCCAGCGAAATATTAAACCCATAAGATGCGAGAGGCGCGTTGCTGGCAGTCAATAGGCTAGGAGCTAGTTGACTTTAGTCATAAAGTTGGCCAAACATGTTTTATAGGTCTATACCTATAATTGGCCACCTTTAGTTTCATCTCTTTTTATTTCACAACGCATTATGTTGCCAATTTTTTGCGTTATTTGGCCGGTTATTAGCGCGCTCATCACTGTATATCATAGTTCTTTTACGGTCATAGGTATGTCCCTCAATGGATAAAAATTATGTATAATAAAGGAAAAATAATGTGAAGTTTATAGAAATAGAAAAATATTTAAAAGGCATTGTCATAGTACTAGTTCCAAAAATTATAGACCACTTACTTGTAGCATTGTATTATATTGGTGTTGTTGCAGTAAACCTCCTCATTTAGTCCTCCATCTTCAGAAGATCGAAGGACCACAGAATCGTAAAAGTTTATTCCCTCTTCTCTCAGTCTTTGGTAATTTGTAAAATCCGATACTTCAACGTACAACGTAGATTTCTTCCTCGTCAACTTAGAGTACGATACACCTTGTCTTTTCAAACAATTTTCAATTTCTTCGTTTCGGATGCACCAAGGAATTTCTTTAAATCTGACAATTTTTTTGTATTGGCCAGAATATAAAGATACTGCCTGAAAAATAATAAATTATTATTTCCTTATCATCAGAAATAGCTATTTATATAACAAGGGAGGAAAGTGCTACTTTTCCTCCCGAGAATGAAGTTTACTGACCGACGCGTAGCGGAGGGCAGTAATCATTCAAGGGAGGAAAAGGCACTTTACTCCCATGTTACACATATGGTTTTTCCACCTTCCTCAAATAACAAGTCATTTTTTTATTTTTACTTAATTTATTTATGTAACTAACCAACAAAATTTATTAGAACTAAAACTAACAAGTAATTACATTATAACTGTCAACTGTCAAATATAATATAAGTCAAATTATTAATGTAAACATTGTTAAATCAGAAATGTGTTTTTAAATAAACGTTAAAATCTATAGATACTTACGTAATAGAAAATAGATATTGTACAGGGCGTCAATAAGTTATATTTCATATATGAAATACCATGACGTCACTTTTACTTTTCCTCCCTAGGGAGGAAAAGTACAACTTTGCTCCCTAAAATCAGGTCCGGAAAAGTATACTTTCGGTAGAGGTAGGTGGAAAAAATATTTTTCGATGTGCGATATCAGGGAAATAAATGAAAATGTGTAAATTTATAGGCACATTAAATGTCAGAATAAAATATCTAGAAGGTTCAAGTTTTCTTCGTACTTGATTGGGGACACCTTACCCCAAGAATCCAAGCTATACCTAGATAATCAGTTAAAAGAGACAAAAGTATAAAAATAAATTTAATGAAAAATTTCCTTTGTAAAAGGTATATTTATTTAAACATTCTTATAAGGGCTTCAATTATCACAGAACGTTTTCGCTCTCTAAAAAGATCATCATCAGTGCTGTTACAGACTTGATATGCTGAGTCACCAAAAATACATAGGATAAAACCTTTTAAATGTTGACTAAATGTCTTACATTGGAAAAATAGTTAAGAAATCCAAAGGATGGATATAATCCCTAAAGATCCCTGGGGCATTATATGACTTTCACGAGGCACTATTGTTAAGTAAATAATACTATGTCTTCACATCAAGAAGGGTGAGTGACAACCGTTATACGATGTTACGTTTAAAGTTAGGTAAACGGGTAATTCTAGGATTACCCGGTTAAAATACGAAGCACCCGTGAGGTATCGGTATTGTCCGATAGTAAGTCCAAAATATAATTATAATAAATAAAAAAATATATTATTATAAAAATAGTTCAAATTTCGGGCTTTACTCGGTAAAACATATTCTACCTGATGCTTATCAGATAGCACAAGTACGTTTTATGGACATCCGATGGACGTACATCTGTGTACATTGGAACGCCCAATGGACGTCCCGCTAAGGTACAATGGACATCCGATGGACGTCCAACGAACGTTTAGAGTTCACAAAATTGGACGTCCATAGAACGTCCGCAACAAACGTACAGTGTACGTTGTTGGAGCTTTCAGCGTATTGCGCTTTATGTATCTACATTCAATGTACATCTGATGTACATTCAATGTACGTTTTATGGACATTTTTAGCCCACTTTTCACAAAGCAATCTAGTATCTATAATTTTTTGAATAAATAGCAAAAATCCTTTATAGGAAATAGTTCCTTTAATACTAAAACTTATACATTAAAATATTACACAAGAGACGTTTTTTATTTTTCTTTACTATAACAAATTTATTATCATATATAGGTACTTTATTATAGGAACTTCATTAATGCACGACTGAACTTGCACGATAAACAGCAAACACAAGGGTATTAAATATCACAGGATGTATTATATTGTATGTAGTAATTTAATATAAACGAGATTCAGTTAATGGCGGCGTATGCAGCATCATGCACATAGAAATATTGTTTAGTTTAGAACTTTAGAAGCATGAATATGAAGTCATGAAGGTGAAATGCGCCGGCGCCCGGCCAGTTGGTAACCAGCGTTACCAGAGTTGGTACAATCGTACCAATTTGATACAATTAATAACCAAACTTTTGATACTACAGCGTACTAAAGTATCTTAAAGTAAAAACCTCAAATTTTGTGATATAAGAAATTTTATTCAAATAACATTTAACCGACGTTTTTTTAAGTTATTGTACAAAATGTGTTGGTTTAGTACATTTTGTGTCACTATTTCAGTCATTCCAGTGCATTTACAAAAAATTCTCTGGCAACACTGTTGGTAACTGAAAAGACATTCGATTGCGGACAAATATTGCAAGGCGGGAAATTTAACAATTACAAATGCACATTTAGGATTTAAATTGGTAGTGTCTAATTCTTGTAAGGTCTATAATTACTGATGTAGCTCTGTTATACTGAAACAGTTTACGATCATTTTATCATCGTCTAATATTATTATATAGGTTTATTTAAAATAATTTTAGTGGTTCAATGTGTTTTAATTCGTGTGACTGCATTTATTGGAAGCTTTTTATATTCTACTAATAATATTGCTTTGATTAAAACAAGAAGCTAATAATTACTCATAATAATGATCGCGTTTTGTGTAAAATCTCTATGGGCCACAAATGGATGTCCAATATACGTTGCAATCAAACGTCCAATAGACGTCGCGTAATGTACGTACATAGTACGTCCAGTTTTGGTCCATGGACGTTTGGACTTTAAATGTACGTTACATGGACGTCCATTGGACGTTGTGTGCTATATGGATTCGTGGTTAAATGCTTGATTGGGTATACTAGTAACGGCAAGGCCGTAACCGTTTGAAAGACATCTTAATTTAAGAAAAAAAAACGCATTTTGCAAAAGTAAGGAAAGTAAAACTATAAATACTGCAGAAGTAAAAAAATTTAATATTATATTTGTTAAAACAAGACAATCTTTTGTGGCGTTTCAAGTTACAAATATTTCCAGAAGGTTTATATTTGCATTTATTTCAACAAAACCTGGCGGGTACTTCGTATTTTACCCGGCTAATTCTAGGATTAACCGTTTACCTAACTTTACCCGTAACATATTGTAACGAAAGAGAACTCTTGACCGACCCCCGTATAACGGTACACAACTCGAAACGTTTAAGAATGACGCTATCGAATGTTCGAGGCGGCGGCGGAGGGGTAAAGTTTACTCGTAACATATTGTAACGAAAGAGAACTCTTGACCGACCCCCGTATAACGGTACACAACTCGAAACGTGTAAGAATGACGCTATCGAATATTGGAGGCGGCAGCGGAGGGGTAAAGAGTGTTCGAGAACGTACCTCAAGAAGGCGTGACGAGCTGATAAGTAGAGATGGGCAGAATCTTCGCGAAATAACGGCTGGGCTATAAATAGGAACGTATTTTGTAAATAGATTTAGTTTAAGCTAGAGTTTGTAAAATAAAACTTGTATAAATAAATTAATAAAGTCGTATATAAATACAAATCGCTCGTTTGATTGTTACAATATATCCTTTAAATATTGGCTTGATCATTTAGTTTTTGATAAATACCAGACAACGTACCAGTTCTTTTTTTTGTAATTTGTAACATTTAGTTTACTTTTATCGGGACCTGATGATGTAAATATTATGGACAGCGAAACCGGTCGTCCGGAGGAGATAATAAATTAACTGTGAGATCTTCTCTTATTTTATTTCACATTATGGACTCACAAGCAATAGACGGAGAGGCAGCGCTGAAAAATCTCTTTGAATTTACTAAAGCTAGATTTTTCACAGTTCATTACTGTGAGTGTGTAGAGAAACGTACTGCGGTCGGTCAAGCGAAACGTAGAACAGGGGTTACTGAGAGGGTATCAAAGTTGCTTTCCTACGAAGGTAGTTAAATCCATTTACTAAGGCTGAAAATCAGTACAAATATTCTAAATTAAAAATAAATAAAAGTTATTATAGTCGGTCAGCTGTATGACGGGACAGAGCCGGTCGGTCGGTCCCAATAGTCGATTGACGAAATGAAGCATTTTGTCTCGCAATTTACTTGAAATTTTTACAGAAGGTAGGGAATAGTCCAAGGATCATTTTCTATATCATGCCGCTATCATACGCTAAAACCTTGGGGGTGGTTACCACGCCATCTCGGGGGTGAGAATTTTTTATTACATTTTAACCATGTAATTAGATGGAAAAAGTGATTCTAATAAAATAATATTTTTTAGATTTTCTTCGTAAAACTAATATTTTTTGAGTTCTTCGCGCTTGAAAATAACAGTTTTTCGACGAAAAAATCGACTTTTTTAGAGGGTTTTTGAGAATACCTCGAAAATATGCATTTAATCAAAAAAACTGTAGATATCAAAATTGTATCTTTTAGTAACACAAACCAAATTATTTTCCAATAATATCTTTAAGACCAATACAAACCGATATACGGCATGTTAAAAGTTAGCTTTTTTCGTCAAATGCATAATTTGAAATATTCAAAGCCAAATTATGGGAACAATTTGCATTTTTCGAGGAAAACTTAAATAATCTTTTTTCAAGTATACAACTAGACCTTTCAAGAAAAATAATAAAAAGTTTCTAGCATGAAAATTAAGCGACTTATAATCAAAAAAATGTCGGTACCTGCTTTTCTCTACGAAAAAATCAGTGAAAACAACCCCCTAACGACCTTCCTAATTCAAAACTGGTCTTCAACTTTCTGTAGTTCCTTTTATATTTATATTACCAATACACACAAGGAGTTTGACCTATTTAAAATGCCTCCTAATTTTGGAAAAATTGGAGTTTAAAGAAAAATTTATTTTTTGCAATTTGGTATTTTTTACCTTTTACTTCAAAATATCTCCGAAAATACTGAAGATACGAAACAAATTATAAACTACTAAATTGTAGCTTTTTTAATGACTAAAATTACCCTGTGCATATATTTTCATTACAGTGAATAGTTAGCCAGATATAGCTGTTTAAACCTCTATTTACCAGCAAACACCCCCTTATTCGAGCCCTTTAAACCCGCCCCAATTAAAAACTAAGGGATTTCACGGAATTTAATTTACACAGTTTTATAGCTCCTTAAAAATTCTACAAAATCATTTTTGAAGAAACTTTTTATCGCCAAAAATATATAGAATATTTTTCGAGGTATTCTCAAAAAAACCTCTAAAAAAGTTTATTCTTTCGCCGAAAAACTGTTATTTTCAAGCTCGAATAACTCGAAAACTATTAGTTTTACGAAGAAAATGTAAAAAACATGTTTTTCTTAGAATCACATTTTCCATCGAATTACAGGGTTAAAATGTAATAAAAGATTCCCATCCCCGAGATGGGGTGGAAACCACCCTCAGGTTTTAGCGTATGATAGCGGCATGATATAGAAAATGATCCTTGAACTATTCCCTATCTTCTGTCAAAATTTCAAGTAAATCCATGCTGGACGAAAAAATTGCGAGCCAAAATGCTTCATTTTCTCAATCGACTATTGGGCCGACCGACTATAATAACTTTTATTTATATTTAATTTAGAATGTGTGTACTAATTTTCAGCCTTAGTAAATGGATTTAATTACCTTCGTAGGAAAGCAACTTTGATACCCTCTCAGTAACCCCTGTTCTACGTTTCGCTTGACCGACCGCAGTATGTTTCTCTACACACTCACAGTAATGAACTGTGAAAAATCTAGCTTTAGTAAATTCAAAGAGATTTTTCAGCGCTGCCTCTTGGTCTACAACCCATTCAACACTTATTTAAATTATGTAAAAATTAGCTCAGGAATATTTTGACAGATTCATTGTCGAAAATATACAACACAAAAATTACTACCTCTCACTATTAATAGTTGGAATAAATTACTTACTTGCTAATGCAAATTGTTTATCTATTATCATATTTAATCTAAAAAACAATAATCATGAATAATTGGAGTGTATATTCATTAAAAACTTTCCATTTGTTTTAGTTGATGCAGTTTTAGTTTGTTAATAAATTGCACGTCAATAATAAGTGTTAGTTTTAAAGGTACAATTAGTATTGGCTATGAGCACGTGTGCTTGATTGTATCTATAGTACTTTCCAGCCCTATCCATTCGGTCAAAATTTAACCAAGGTAGCAAAAAAAATGATTACCTAATATTATTAGATATTCTGGGCATCATCTAGCTGGGAGTGATAACGTCATGATGATTTTTTTTAAATGAGATAGGGGTCGTGTGCAAGCTCATTTGAAAGGTTATTTAATTCTCTATTAAGTAATATAAACATTAACACAATTATTTGCACGGATTGTCCAAAAAAATAGTTTTTTGAATTAGATTAATTGATAAAAAAGAAGAATCTATGTAATTTATTTAAGGTACTAGTACACTCTAGAAGAACAAAATTAAGCATTTTTTCAAGATTTTTTTTTCTCAGAACCTTTATTAGAAATGAACGTTAAACTTTTTACATATTGATAACAAACTCATAACAAACTCTTTTTACATATTGAAAACATACCAATCAATATTATACAAACCATCGAAAACATCTACTTTCATAATCGAATACAGGCAAAGATAAATGGAAAACTAACGCAGTTTATACCAGTACAAAGTGGAGTCAGACAAGGTGACTCAATAAGCCCACTGCTCTTTAATATAATAATGGACGAAATAATAGAAGCAGTACGTAAAGGTCATGGTTACAGAATGGGGAATAAAGAAATCAAAGTATTGTGTTATGCAGACGACCGCGACGCCGCATTAATCGTCGAGACAGAAGACGATCTCCAAAGATTAACACCCATCTTTAATACAACAGCCAAGAAATACAATATGATAATATCAGCAGAAAAAACCAAATGTATGACAACATCTAAATACCCACTACGATGTAAAATCGAAATTGATGGAAAAATAATAAAGCAGGAAGCAAGGTTTAGATATCTGGGAATAGATATAACCAGTTACGGAGATGTTGAAGAGGAAGTACGACAACAAAGCTTAAAAGCAAGTAAAGCGGAGGGATCTCTTAATGACACAATCTGGAAGAACAAACACTTAAGACAAGACACAAAAGCAAGAATATATAAAGCAGCAATCAGACCTATATTAACATACACGGCGGAGACAAGGCCTGACACATCTAAAACGAGAAGACTACTAGAAACAACAGAGATGAAAATACTCCGACGAATATCAGGGAAAAGTCTGTTGGATAGGGAGAGGAGCGAAAACATAAGAAGATCATGCAATATAGAAGACATAAATGGATGGGTGACAAAACGGAAACAGGAGTGGAACGAACACATTAGTAGAATGGCAGAGGATAGGATAGTACGAATAGCACGACATAAGTCACCAAATGGACGAAGAAGTATTGGCAGACCAAGAAAAAGGTGGTGCGATAACCTAAACAATTTAGGAGGATAATATTGAAGAAGAAACAGGCTTTAAAGCCTACATACAAGAAGGAAGAAGAAGAACAAGAAGATAACAAACTCTTAGAGAATGCAAAAAGTATATCTTTTTTCATTTGTGGAGGTACAATAATATTGTAGAGGGCGCCAAAGTCGAGGCCTCGAAAAAAGTAGTTCTGATGGCGGACAGTCAATCTCAGGATTGGCATCTCTGAAACAAAGAAATCGTACGGCATTTGAAAAAGGAAGGTTTCTTCCGTGACAATTTACCACCGTTAGTGAAAAATTCCGCAAAAAAATATTTTACGGAAATTTTAAATAATTTTGTAAAAAAATCCCCCGTTTTTTTTTTCAGTTTTTCATGCTTAAAAAATATTTATTTTTTATTTTGTGGTCAAATTGTGGTAAATTGTCACGTAAGAAACCTTCCTTTTTCAATTGCAGTACGATTTTTTTGTTTCAGATATCCCAATCCTGAGATTAACTGTCCGGCATCATTTTTCGAGGCCTCGACTTTTGCGCCCTCGACTTTTGCACTGTGTACGTGCATAAATGAAAAAAGATATATGTTTTGTACTCTCTAAGAGTTAGATATTAATATGTAAAAAGTTTTATGTTCATATCTAATAAAGGTTCTGAGACAAAAATTCTTGAAAAAAATGATTATTTTTGGTATTCTAAAGTGTACTAGTACCTTAATTCAAAATACATTTTACTGCTGTCAGAAAACAGAAAAAATGTTTATTTGAGAAATAAACATTGCTTTTCGCTTAAATTCAATGTTCAAGCTGCCATCCACCTGCCTCTTGACAGTTTGAACATTTAATTCAAGCGAAAAGCAAGGTTTATCTTTCAAATGAACATTTTTTTGTCTTTCCTGACAGCAGTAAAATGTATTTCGATTTAAATAAATTACACTTTTTATCGCCCTGTTTCGGGATTTTTTCTTAAAGTTGCCGGCTTACGAAATAACAATTCCTTTCATTTGCACCATACTGTATAGCTTCAACACGATGGTCCTTACAAAATTGGAAAAAAAGAAACTCACCGTAATACCTATTTTAGCTGTGTCAAACAATAACATGAGGAGTGTAATTAAATAACCATAATTACTAAACGGAGAAACACACTAAATCTTGAATACTAAATCCACTTTGTAGTAATTGTATCATCATCATAATCAACATCTATTATATTTATCGTCGTTTGTAACCCTCCCTTTGGTGTGCCCATTCATATCTGTTTGCTGTTTTTTGCATCCATTCGTGGCTGGCCATTCGCTTGATGTCATCAGTCCATCTTGTTTGAGGTCTGCATCTACTTTCTTTTGCTTGCCCTTAGACGTCACTCGAGAATTCGCTTTGTCCAACGGTTGTCTTCCATTCTTCCTATGGGTCCTGTCCAATTCCATTTTAACGTGGCAACCATCTGGATCACATCTGTTACTTTTGATTGTCTTCTTCTTCTTATCTCTTCGTTGGACTTGCGATCACTGAGCTTAATGTTGAGCATTCTCCGTTCCATAACTCTCTGAGTCACTTGAAGTTTGTGGACTACGCTGTTGTTAAAAGCCCGAGGTTCAGTTCCGTACAGTTCCGTATGTCAGAACTGGCAACCCGTATGTGGCAACTGGCAACCCAGTACTGATCGAACGTTTTTGCCTTTAAAGTGATTGGCAAGTTTGATTTAAATACTGTTTGTAATCGACCAATTGCTGACCATGCTGAGGAACATCTTCTACTTAAATTAACCTTTAGGTTAAGCTTTGACAAAGCTTAATGCCTTTGCTGCATTTCTTTCTAGTTTTTGTTTTAAGTATATATTATACGACTAAACCTTTTCTATATTATTGTTGTCTAGAGCTATATTCCCATTTATATCTTAAAGATTCGTTGGTTAGATATTTATTTTTACTCGATTTATTTTTAATCCTATTTCTTTTGATTTGGTATTTAGGTCCAATAGCATTTCCTGCAATTCTTCTTTGTCTTTTGCTATTAGCATAACATCATCGGCAAATCTCAGATGGTTTAGGTTTTCGCCGTCTATCGTCACTCCTTTATTTGCCCATTTCAAAGTTCGAAACATATCTTTTAGAGCAAAGGTAAATAGCTTGGGTGAGATATAATCTCCTTGTTCCTTGTCTAACCCCTCTTTGCAGTTTTATATTTTCTGTTTTCTGTTTTTCCTTCTGTTTTTATTTGCGATGTTGCACTGTCATATTATACTTATACTTAATGATTTTTGAATATCTGTCCTCAGCTCTATTGTTGCTTAAGGCATTAAGGATTGCCCAAATTTCTATTGAGTCAAAGTAATTGCATACCTGAGATTTATTCCATTTGGCAAATTCTACTATATTTCCATTTTACAGGTAAAAAGGATTATACTTTTATTTAGGCACATTACCTGTTTTTCTAAGACGTTATCTCTTACCCTAGTGGAATATTATCAATCTTTCTCCTCCATGGACGACCTAGGTATGCTTCAACTTTCAATTATCGACTTATCCTGGATTATTCCAACTACTCTATTCTATGCCATTCGATTGATATGCCTGTTCCATTCCTTTTTCTTCTTTGCACCCATTCATTAGTATTTATTATGCATAGGTCTTTAAACTCTTTACTTCTTTTTCTATCTAGTAGAGATTTTCCGGTTATGCTTCTAAGGATTCTTATTTTATTTGTCTTCAAATATCTTCCTGTCGGGCTTGTGTTTGGTTTTGTTTCCGTGATATATATATATATATATATATATATATATATATATATATATATATATATAATAAAATATATAATATATAATAAAATATATAATAAAATATTTCCATATATATATATATATATATATATATATATATAAAAAAAGATGAGAAGTTATTGGTTTAACGACCACTCGTACGATATCAATCAAATGAAATAGAGAATGTGGAGAAATCCCCTTACGAATAATTCACACATCCACCATTTTGGGTTGGGAAAATTTTTTTTTAATAGAATTAAAAATCCAAACACTAGTTCTTAGAAATGTGTTTCGCCCTCTTCAACCTCTCTGGGCTCATCGGTAAGGATGAGAGGTTGAATATCCTTAGACACATTCCACTCAAAAACAACATTCGAGACCAAGACATAGCAGAAGCGTAGATCTACGCCAAATCTGAAAATGACAGTCTCAAGTTTTAATTAAGGGGATTTCTCCACATTCTCTATTTCATTTGATTGATATCGTACGAGTGGTCGTTAAACCAATAACTTCTCATCTTTTGTTTTAAACATATGTTTTACTTCAAGTAATTAGGGAATTAAAACTTGAGACTGTCATTTTCAGATTTGGCGTAGATCTACGCTTCTGCTATGTCTTGGTCTCGAATGTTGTTTTTGAGTGGAATGTGTCTAAGGATATTCAACCTCTCATCCTTACCGATGAGCCCAGAGAGGTTGAAGAGGGCGAAACACATTTCTAAGAACTAGTGTTTGGATTTTTAATTCTATTCAAAAAATTTTCCCAACCCAAAATGGTGGATGTGTGAATTATTCGTAAGGGGATTTCTCCACATTCTCTATTTCATTTGATATATATATATATATATATATATATATATATATATATATATATATATATATATATATATAATAAAATTTCGGATTACAGCCTTGTACATTGTATATTCCCACTTTTGATTTCGTTTTCAAGAGCCTGTTTTTCCATATTAGGTCGTTAAGGCATTCCGCCGCTCTACTTTTTTTCCACTTGTTTACTTACACTATCTTTAATGCTGTTAACTCGCTAACGTTGTTTCTTGATAAGTTTATTGCCAGATATTTAAATTTAATTACTTAGTCTATCATCTGCTTTTCTAATCTCAAAGCGGACTCAGGGAAATCTCCTTGTCTGATTCCAGTTGTATATGTCTATCTTCTGCTTCTGTTTTAACTTTTACTTCGGTTCTGTTTCATAGGTATATATTCTCTATTATTTATATGACATCCATTGTATTGTCTGATTTATAGCAGGTGTATCCCCTCCGATAACTTCACTTTCTCAAAGGCCTTTTATAAGTGTACAAAACATAAGTAGGGTGGTTTATTAATTGTATTCTATAGTTTTCTCTGATATATTTGCCTGACTACAAAAACAACATCGTTATATCATCTTTGGCTATGGAAGCCTCGTTGTTCTTCTGATATACTAAGCATTTTCGTTAGCTTATTTGCTATGATTTTCGTTAATAATTTGAAAATTGTGCTTAACAAATTTTATATCTCTGTAGTTATTTGGAATATTTTTTTCACTTTTGAATAGAGGAATCATAGTAGGTACTTAGTCTCTATTACTCAGGTATTCTTAAAGATTTTAATATCTTATTAACCATTATGGCTGATTGTAGTACAAGCTGTGTTCCACCATGTTATTAGCTCATTCACTATTATATCTTTTCTGTGCGCCTTTCTATTTATCAACTTTGTCATGGCTTCCCTTATCCCATTTTCTGTTATTTGCATTAATTCACTTGATGTTATCTTTGGAGTTTCAAGAATAAGTACAGTTTCGGTTGCCCGGTTTATTTGCTTGAAATATGTTGTCCGTCCTTCTTTGCCGATGTGCCTAATTTCTATTAACTCGCTTCTTTTTTGGCCTTTGACCTCCTATGGATTTCCACATCTCTTTCTGTAATCCATAATAATAATGCTGCATTTCTTTCGAGAACTTTGTTCTCTTATGTCGGACTAGTGCATGCATCTCTTATATTATTCATAAGCCGCCTGCCTTCTTTCAGATTTATATTTCAGATAAGCATTCTTTTTTCTTGGCGTTTTACTTTTATCTGTTCTGAAAACTGATTCCGGCCAAAAACCAAACGATGAGAGATATAAAATTAATACCTAAGTGTATTTACTTATCTTACTAATATGATATTACTGCCTTAAACGCCGAATGTGTTACCATCATCATCATCAACCCGTACGCGTCAACTGCTGGACATAGGTCTCCCTCAGCTCTTTCCATCTGTCTCTATTTTGTGCGGCTTGCATCCAGTTACCGATAACACGTTTCATATCGTCGGCCCATCTAGTTGGTGAGCGTACTGTGCTTCGTAGTGCTTCTTCTCGTGGCCTCCACTTCTTCTTAAAGTTCCATCTCCTATTGGAGGTTGGATATCATAATGGCTATGGTCACTTTCTTGGCTGCTGCTCTGAACAGTTGTAATCAACTACAGTTAAACCATTCTCTAAGGTTCCTCAGCCAGGAGATGCGTCTTCTTCCTATGCTTCTTCTTCCTTAAATCCTTCCTTGTATAATAACTCTCAGCAACTCATATTTTTCTCCTCTGGTAATGTGACCCAAATATTCCAGTTTCCTTGTTTTTATACTGTTCATAATTTCTAACTCCTTATTTAAACGTTGTAGCACTTCAACATTGGTAATCCTTTGAACCCACTGAATTTTCAATATTCTTCTGTAACACCACATTTCGAACGTTTCTATTTTTCTTATGTGTTGTCTCTTCAATGTCTAAACTTCCATTCCGTATAGTAATATAGAAAATATGTAGCATCTTAGAGCTCTCAATCTGAGAGGCAACTGAAGGTCTTTGTTTGTAAGCAGTGTCTTCATTTTTATAAATGCTTGCCTTGCAGTTTTAATTCGGACTTTAATTTCTTTTCTTTGGTCATTTTTGTCATCAACCCAGGTTCCCAGATATTTGTATGTCTTCAGTTTTTCTATTTGGGTTTGCTCTAGTATTAACCTTTCATTTCCATGTTGTGTTTTTGAGACAATCATTAATTTAGTTTTGTCCTCCACTCGACAATACGTTTTGTCCATCGGTTGTCTGACAATCTGGCGAAGTGCCCTACCCAATTCCACTTTGGCGACGCAATTTTTTCGACAGCGTCTGTTGTTTTTGTTCTACGACGTATTTGTTCGTTTGGGATTCGGTCCCTCAGGTAGACACCCAACATCCATTCCATAGCCCTCTGAGTTATGCGAATCTTGTTCACTACCTTTTTTTTAGTATTAATGTTTCTGCTCCATAAGTGAGGACAGGCAATACACACTGGTCAAAGATTTTCCTTTTCAAACATATGGGTAAGTCCGAATTAAATACATAGTTCAGCTTACCAAACGCTGCTCAGGCTAATCCTATGCGACGTGGGAGCTCGCACGTCTGGTTATCTCTTCCCAACCAAATTTCATGTTTCAAGTACTTATAGCCTACCTAAAATACATGTCAACTAAAACACAAGAGGCATACGATAATTATAAGACCATAAGAAACGAAACACATTCAGTAGTAAGAAGAATAAAAAAACGATCACTGGGAACGTTTTTCGAAAGAAATGGAACATGATTTTTATCGTCTCCAAAAGGAAATATGGCGCTTTATAAGAGGTCAAAGAATGGAGGTAAAGGAACTAATAGAACCAAAACACATAGAAAAGGATACATGGATTGACTATCTAAAAAAGCTTTATGCAGAGGAAGAACAAATAACGCTAGAACCGGAAACACCAGAAATTACCACAGATGAAGATGTTAATATAAGTGCACAGGAAGTACGAAAAACACTCGAAAAGCTGAAGAACAGAAAAGCTGCAGGTAAGGATGGAATACCAAACGAACTACTGAAATATTGTGGAGCAGCAATGACAGAACAATTAACAACATTAATTAACAAAATCATAAAACACGGTAAAATACCGGAAGAATGGAGAACGAGCGAACTAATCCGACTATTCAAAAAAGGAGATAAAAAGCAGCCAGAGAACTACAGAGGTATCAACTTGTTAAATACTACCCTAAAACTTACAACTAAAATCTTACAAGACGTAATGAATCAGAGGATAAGTTTAGCAGATGAACAACAGGGTTTTCGTACTGGAAGATCGTGTACAGATGCAATATTCGTCATAAAGCAAATTACTGAGAAATCACTAGAGTATAATAGACCAGCATTTCTATGTCTGATTGACTTAAAGAAAGCATTTGACAGAGTAAGACTCAGGGATGTAATCCACCTTCTGTATAATAGAGAAATCCCTCTAGATATCATAAAAACTATTCAGAACATCTACCAAAATAACAAGATGGAAGTCAGAATAGATGGACAACTTACAGAACCTGTAGATATAGGCAGCGGAATAAGACAGGGAGACTCATTGAGTCCTCTGCTTTTCAATTTAATCATGGATGAAATCATCAATAACGTCAACAAAGGAAAAGAATATAGAATGGGAAACAAAGAAGTAAAAATACTCTGCTACGCAGACGACGCAATAGCCCAAGATGAAGATAGTCTGCAAAGATTAGTCCACAGATTTAACATAAGAGCAAAAGAATTCAATATGACAATTTCATCTCAAAAAACTAAAACTTTAGTAATCAGTAAAGAACCAATCAGATGCAAAATAGATATTGATGGTATCAGTATTGAACAAGTAATGGAAGTAAAATACCTTGGAATTACATTGTCAAGTTACGGAGACCTAGACAAAGAAGTGAGAAATCAAGTACAAAAAGCAAATAGATTGGCAGGATGCCTTAATAACACTATATGGCGAAACCGACATATTAACACTGAGATGAAGTCAAGAATTTATAAAGCCAGTGTAAGACCAATAATGACATATGCATCAGAAACAAGACCCGATACAGCCACAACACAAAGACTACTGGAAACGGCAGAGATGAGAGTACTGAGAAGAATTACAGGAAATACACTGAGAGATCGAAAGAGGAACGAAGATATTAGAAGACAATGTAACGTACAGTGTATAAACGAATGGACACTAAATAGAAAAAAAGAATGGAACAACCATATAACCAGAATGGGGGAGACACGTGTGGTCAAAATAGCACGAGATAAATCACCAATCGGCAGAAGAAGTATCGGCCGACCGCGCAAAAGATGGAGCGACAACCTTCCATAGAGGTATCAATCCGCCAATGAACAAGCAGAATTGCTTATAAAGAGGAAGAAGAAGAAGAAGTACTTATAGGATGCAGTATTATTCCATCAACAACAATATTACGATTTAGCACCAGATTAGTCATTATTTGCGTCTTGTTGATGTTAGTCTTTAGTGCGACCTCTAAGGAAACGTGATATAACTTGTCCAATATTATTATTGCATCATCCATACGATCGGCTATAAGGACCATGTCATTTGCGAATCTCAAATAACTGAGCTTCTCTCCATTTATGTTGATACCATATTCGTTCAGATCTGCCTTCTTAAAACTGTGTTCTAAAAGTGTTGTGAACAGCTTTGGTGAGATGGTGTCTCTTTGCCGTAGGTACTTCTCGCTGTATACAGAATTTTATTTGTTTGTTGATCAGATAGTTTTACGCTAACCGTTGCCTTGTGGTAGATATATTTTATCATGTTAAAATTTATTTATTTATTTAATTTATAAAAAATAACAATAAAAAAAATAATAAAAAAACAAATTAACAATATAAAAAAATGCAACAAAAAATACAAAAAAAATAAAAATTTACAAAAAAAAATGAACAACCAAAACAGAGTATTATTTAGATAATAATTGTAGATAATAATGTTAGTTTGTTATGTATTTAGAGTTAGAAATACAGAAAAAATTCCTCTGATTGAAAAATCAAATTTGTTTGTTTTTAAAATAACAAAATGTCTGGCTAATTGGCTCGGCCAAGGCCATCAAATTCACTCAAAAAAAAAAAACATTTTATTATTGTCATATACGCCGACTAAGAGACTGATTGCAATCCAAAAATGATCTGTTCAGTGGTACCTATTTTTTCGTTCTATTAGTTTCTTGTCTTAATAAAATATTCGCATTACTTTTTGCATGCGATTCTGTTGTTAAGTTTTTCGTTAAGAGTAAACAGTAGCGATCAACAGGTAGCAATAAAAATATAACTTCGGGAGATAGTATCATAAACTTTGGCAACAGTGGTAATCTTTGACATTATCCAAGATTAGTATTATTGACAATTTAACTCATAGGCGTGCTAAATGGAAGTAACCGAAACAATTTTTTTATTAGTAAATAAATATTTCTAAAAATAAACCAAAATGGGTGAAAATTTTATGTTAACATGGTATTTGCACGAAATAATAATAATAAATAATAATTTCGTTGTGAAGCGAAACGAGAGCCGTCTTATTTTATTTAGTTCATAGAGCGCCAAAGGCACTCTAGAACGGCCCTTCAACCATTCTTAGGGTCCCATCAGAGGTGCATATTTCATTCTTTTTGAATTACTAAAATTCGGGCTACCGTTATCGATTCACAACGAAATGATGGCATGAATGCCGTGGCGGTATCTGCTAAAGACGAACGAAAGTTTTACTTCTAATATTAACAATATCACAAATAAAATAAAACTTATTAGAACTAGTCTTTTGGTTAAACCAATCGTGGCTTGCGGCTTCTAAAATTTGCAAGCCAACGAATTGCCGGAGCTAAGAAGGCCGAGGGAATTCTACCAGGTTACGTCGTACTTCATGGAATGATTATTTATTATTTTGATTACGAATTTCATTTTCATGGGAAACAACTTTTCACACTTTTTTTATTTATGACAACAGTAGATTACTTCTTATAGGTAGGTACTTACATTATTAAAATTTGTGGTGGCTCCAATTTCGGTGTTCTCATAATTTTGCCACGGCTTTTAATGGACTTTTTCTTGGAATGATTCGCTTTATTTTTCGTTTGATTAACTTTTCTCATTTCGTTAAACTATTGATAATATGTTAAAAATAAAAAATTCTCCTAAAACTCTATACTCGCATTAGAATTCGAAATATTTTTACGTAAAATATACTTACCTACCTACATTGAACTAAAACACAATTAACAACAGTCTATTATTTCAAAGAGGCCAACAACTTATACAACAACAAAAATATAATAAATTAACTATCAATAAATACTATTTTCTTATGAAACAACTATACGCTGTGAGCTCGTATGTAGAGGGGATATTTACAAATTCGCGAGCGCCAGTAGTGGCAAGTCTGTAAACGTTTACCGGAAATTGACATAAATGTCAAAGTGATTAATTTAAAATAAAAAGTAAAAACATTAATTATAAAAAATATCAGTTGGTCAAAGCTGTGGTATATATTTTTACCTAAAATATACTTACGTTTTAAATACTGAATTTACGTTTTTTTAATGTTCGGTAATATCGTTGATTGAAATAAATGGTAATCTTAGCGCCATCTATACGATAATTGTGAAAGTATCCGAAGTAAGAAATTCATATTTTATCAATAGAACGTCAAAATGATTAGCAAAATCTTAAAAAAATCGAGTACAATTTGATTAATTGTTTGCGTTGTAAATATTAAGCGATAACAATTAAATAATAAATTTAAAAATTACCGGTGAAAGTTGAATTAGTAATCCGCCAGGAGCGCCACCAGCGAAGCTCAGAGCCTATTGGCTCTGAGCTTCGCTGGTGTCGCTCCTAGCGGTTACTAATTCAACTTTTACCGGTAATTTTTAAATTTATTATTTAATTGTTATCGCTTAATATTTACAACGCAAAAAAGTAATTAAATTGTAATCGATTTTTAAAGATTTTTCTAATCATTTTGACGTTCTATTGATAAAATATCAATTTCTTACTTTGGATACTTTGACAATAATCGTGTAGATGGCGCTAAGATTATAATAGATTATTTATAATTAGATATTACGGAACATTAAAAAAACTTAAATTCAGTATTTAAAACGTAAGTATATTTAAGATAAAAATATATACCACAGCTTTGACCAACTCATATTGTTTATAATTAATGTTTTTAATTTTAATTTTAAATTAATCACTTTGACATTTATGTCAAATTTCCAGTAAACGTTCACAAACTTGTCACTACTGGCGTTCGCGAATTTGTAAATATCCCCTCTACGTACGAGCTCACAGCGTATAACGAATTCTTAAATTAACACACTACTGCACTGAACAGATATCAATAAAGATGACAGACCAAATTAGAGAAAATCTGACGCAGGTCTGTCAAAATGACAGTGATAATTTCTGTATGTTGCCTAATTAGTTATTTAGTTATAATATGTTCGATTTCTTGTTAGAAATAAAAAATTTTAGTAGTTCCAAGATTACACAAAATCTAGGCATGGGATAAAAGAGTTTATTTGAAGAAAGTTTATTATTTTTTTCTTCTTAATGGCGGTACAGGCTCCTTTTTTCAATATTTTATTTAGTTATAGAGTAATTTCCACATACTAAAATATTTCTAAAATTGGGCTCTGTACCGCCATTCTTTATTATATTACGAATATGTGTGCCAAATATCTCGACAAAATATTCAAAATTAGAGCCGCAATCTTGGAACGCGTTTGATGCCACCTGTTGCTCGCTACTGTAGCCTCTTAATCATGTACCTCAATTGTTGTTCTTGAAAACAGTATGCTAGATTTCAGTAAAAGTGGTGATCACTACCTGTGTTCTCCTACTCAATATAAATCACTCAAACGTCAATTCATTGGTTAAAATACCTAGTTTTTTGTTTATAGCGAATATAACAAAGTAAAATTAGCGTATTTGTTGGTTTCTTTACGGAATAAATTTTAATTAGAAAGAGAAATTAACTATCTTAATATGTCCATTCGAACAATAGAAAAGGAGCAAAGTGATTGTCATGCCGATCGCTTTAATCATTTCTAGTTCAATGTCACTTTCGCCTGAATTCAAAGAAATAAATGAACGATTCGATTTTACGTGCTAGATTAAACTTCTATTTCAAGAATATTTTATATTGAACAATAAGATGTACATTAAGGGCAAACAGTAGCGATCAACAGGTAGCAACAAACGCGTTCCAATACTGCGGCTCTAATTTTGAATATTTTTTCGAGATATTTGGCACACACATTCGTAATATAATAAAGAATGGCGGTACACTAGTCCTGTCGCCAGGGGGGGTACAACGGCCTCGTTAATTCAGATGGACTTACCCAAGTTTTTTTTATGTATTTTGACCCGTAGAAAACGAATTTTTTGGGTAACAGTTGATCCGGATGTCGATAAGATTGTTATAGACCAAGAACTTGAGGAATCAAATAACAGCGATTTTTGGCAAAACAAAACAATATTTTGTATTTTTTGGGTCATTTTAAGCAAAAAATATTTCTACAAGTTTTTTAGTAGGATGCAGAGTTTTCGAGATAAACGCGGTTGAACTTTCAAAAAATCGAAAAACTGCAATTTTTAAACCCGAATAACTTTTGATTAAAAAATAAAATAGCAATTCTGCTAAGCGCCTTTGAAAGTTCAAGTCAAATTATGTCGGTTTTGATTATTTGCATTGCTAAAAATTTATTGTGTTATTGTTAAACAAAGCTACAAACAACTAGTGCGTGAGTGATGTTTCTATGATTTCTCATTTAAAATCGAACGAGTAGGTAGAATAGGTACTAGTGCAATCAAGACTATTTCTACGTTACATGCGTTAAAACGCATGTAAAAGCACGGGAAACCCTACGTGTTTATAGCTTTGTTAAACAATAAAAAAATAAATTTTTACCAATGCAAATAATCAAAACCGATATAATTTGACTTAAACTTTCAAATGCGGTAAGCAGACTTGCTATTTTATTTTTTAATCAAAAGTTATTCGGGTTCAAAAATTGCAGTTTTTCGATTTTTTTAAAGTTCAACCGCGTTTATCTCGAACACTGTGCATCCTACGAAAAAACTTGTAGAAATATTTTTTACTTAAAATGGCCCAAAAAATACAAAATATTGTTTTGTTTTGCCAAAAATCGCTGTTATTTGATTCCTCAAGTTCTTGGTCTATAACAATCTTATCGACATCCGGATCAACTGTTACCCAAAAAATTCGTGTTCTACGGGTCAAAATACATAAAAAAACCTTGAGTAAGTCCATCTGAATTAACGAGGCCGTTGTACCCCCCCTGGCGACAGGACTACACAGCCCAATTTCAGAAATATGTTAGTATGTGGAAATTACTCCATAACTAAATAAAATATTGAAAAAAGGAGCCTGTACCGCCATTAAGAAAGACAAAAAAACACTTTCTTCAAATAAACTTTTTTATCCCGTGCCTAGATTTTGTGTCACATTGGAACTACTAAAAATCGATTTTTTTATATCAAGAAATCGAACGTCACTGACTTGGCAACATTTCGCGCCTATGTGTATAAAAATTATTGTTTTTGATAGTATAAATGTCACTGTCAGTGTCGAATTACCTATGCACTGTTGCCTCACTTTTGAAAGTTCGCAGAACTTTCGAAATCTTGGACCGCGTTTGTTGCTACCTGTTGATCGCTACTGTGTGCTCTTATAAATGCAGCTACAGTTTATCTCAATAGTACGTTTTTTATAAGGTCCCAAAAGTACGTCCCAATAACGGTAAAATATTGCAAAACCTCTAAATTTTAAAGAACCGCTTGGATTGACATGAAATTTGGCATACATATAGCTAACAAGTCAAAGAAAAAAGTGATATTGTGCCGATGTGTGCTTTTGCCCTGGGGGTGAGTTTCACAGTTTCACCCCTTCTCTGGGGTGAAAAAAAATACGTCCAAAATAAGTCCGGAATTCGATAAACTGACTAATTCTAACCAACTTTTGATCTATAGAATTTTTTCACTACTGTTCGAGTTATTTGCGAGTGAATATGTTCATTTTTCAACAAAAATCACGTTTTTAGACGATTTTGTTTAACTCAAAAGTAAGTATTTTGTTGAAAACATATTCTTAGTAAAAATATAGCCTGTAAAAAAATGAAAAAAATGTTGTATGTATTAGATATCTAGACCTAGTAAAAGCAGAGTTATAGCTAATGAAAAATAGGTTCATATACGTCAAACTCCAAATCGAATATTTTAACGTGAAATAACCAAAATATAAAGCATTTTTGAAGAAAACCCATTTTAACTTTTTTAAATTGTTTAAAAAAATCTTTATTTTTGTTGTATAAAAAAACTTTCTAGTATCAAAAGTAAACAAGTTACGCTCAAAATAAAGTTGTTCTCTTTTTTTTTATTTTACAAGTTGCTTTACTGGTGTATGTATTGTTTATAATATGATCTGTAAGTTTCATCGGTTCAAAGTTCTTATTTTTAAAACAGTTCTAGTTGAAAGGGCTTGAAGAGTCACTAATCACGAGTATATGTATGCAAATTTAGAAACACCAAATCTTTGTCTTACAGAAAAACAAAAAATCCATATATTCAGAAAATCAATGCCGACTTTTTTATTGTTTGAGATTTTTGGTACCTCTAATAATTTTTAAATTATTTTGAATAAAAGCATTTTTTTCAAAATTAAAATTGTAAAAATTTTACTTTAAAACCAATTTTTTTTTTCAAAAATAACCACGCTGAATCGATAAAACTTACAGATCATATAAACACAACATAAATAAGGCAAGTTGTGAAGAAGTAACGAATAATTTCATTTAAGTTGCTAATTAGGGGGTGGTTTTCCCATTTTTTTGCCAAAGCAAAAGGGACCAATTGTATTTTGAGCGTAACTTGCTTACATTTAATGCTAGAAACTTTTTTTATAAAAACAGAAATAAAGTTTTTAAATTTTTTTAAAAAAGTTGTAATAAGTTTTCTCCAAAAAGTGCTTGTTTTTTGGTTATTTCACGTTGACATATTCTATTAGTAATTTTCCGAATGTGAACCTATTTTTCTTAAGATATAACTCTGCTTCTGTTAAGTCTAGAGACTTCATGCATACACCATTTTTTTACTTTTTTACAGGCTCTATTTTTGCTGTTTTATTTTTTTGATATAGTACTTTATGAATTATTTGCGAAAAATTGTCTAAAAACGTGTTTTTTTGTTGAAAAACACGTTTCACATTCATACTCACTCACAAATAACTCGAATAGTATTTACTTAACGAAAAAACTATAAAATAAAAGTTGCTTATAAGTAGTCAGTTTATCGAATTCCGGACTTATTTTGAACGTTTGTTTTTCCCCCCCGAGAAGGGGTGAATGCACATATCGTCATAATATCACTTTTTTTCAAAAAAATATTTACTTTTTGAGTTATTTGCGAAAATCGTCTAATATCGTGATTTTTGTTAAAAAATTAACATATTCATATTCGAAAAGTATTAACGTAGTGAAAAAACTCTATAGATCAAAACTTGGTTAGAATTAGTCAGTTTATCGAATTCCGGACTTATTTTGGACGTATATTTTTTCACCCCCGAGAAGGGGCGAAACTCACCCCCAGTATCACTTTTTTTCTTTGACTTGTTAGCTATGCGTATGCCAAATTTCATGTCAACCCAAACGGTTCTTTAAAATTTACAGCAAAAACCGTCAAAGAATGTACCTACTACAAACCCTTTTCTCACCCGTGTTGAGCTGCCCCCAACCCCCACTTGCAAAAATTAAAAAACAAATAGCCCTGATTTACGAGCTATTTATGAGCTCTCATATTCCGCAAATTAAAAATTTTGAGCTTGTTCCACTGAGCAGGAATTTAATATGTTAGTGGGGGGGGGGGGGCTTAAGGCTCCCCCACTACTTAAAAATAGGAATATTGAATCGATTTTTGCTGCAGAATTACGAGCTATTTATGAACTCTTGAATTGATATAGTTTCGATTTTTGAGCTCAGCCCCTTCACCCCCAAACAACCCTTTAATTGATTTAACTTATGAGAAAAATGCTGAGAAAACTTATATATAGCTTATATATTCTAAGAATAAACTATTAAATCACGTGCATTTCGATTATTGAGCTACAACCCCTTCGCAAGAAAACTACCCCATCTTCCCGGCTTAAGAGAGAGTTGTACTTAAAATACATTAAATTAATTATTTGGCGACTACATATCATTTAATAATTTATGAGCTTCCAAATTACGCACATTTAGATCAGTACATTGCGATTTATTTTGTATAGTGCAGTCACTGAAGGTAAAAATCAACGATTACCTTCAATTTCGGTGAACTTTCATCGATTTTCACGAAAATTGGTCAGTGGTTAGAGGATACCTCAAGAAACAAAGGTGACATGGTGCCACCTTTGCGCCTTTACCCTGGGGGTGGATGCCACCCTTTCCCGGGGCGAAAATTATTTTATAAAAAATAACTGCACAAATCAATAAAAGGACAAATTATAAGCAACATTTGTTATATAAAGTTATTAAAATAAGTGTATACTTTTTAAGTTATTAAAGATCAAAGATTTTAATTATTCGTGAAAAAAATACATGTTTTGAAGCGGTTTTTCGTAAATCACTAAAAAACTGTAAGTTTTACAAAAAAGTTAATAGTAGTTTAATTCGTATAGCTTATATTCTAAGAATAAACTCTTAAATCACGCGCATTTCTACTATTGAGCTACAACCCCTTCGCAAGAAAACCATCCCATATTCCCGGCTTAAGAGAGAGTTTTGTCCTTAAAAAAATTTAAACTAATTATTTGGCGACTACATATCGTTTAATAATTTATGAACTCGAAAAATATACGCATCTCAATTATTGAATTGCAATTTTCTTTCTATAGTGCAGTCACTGAAGGTAAAAGTTAACTATGACCTTCGATTTCGGTAAATCTCCATTCATTTTCGCGAAAATTGGTGAACGGATAGAGGATACCTCAAGAAACAAAATTAACAATAACAACTTATGGTTTTAGCCTGGGGTATATGTCAGCCCTTCTCGGGGGTTAAAATTAATTTATTAAAAATAACCCCACAAATCGAGAGAGGGACAAATTCTAAGCAAAATTTGTTATATAATGTTATTAAAATAAATCAATACTTTTTGAGTTATTAAAGATTAAATATTTTAATTTTTGTGAAAGGAAATGCATGCTTTAAAGCGATTTTTCATAAATAACTCAAAAACTGTAAGTTTTTACAAAAAAGTTTTCATCACTAAAATTGAAGCTAATAAAAAATATAATAAATTGTTTACTTAAAAATAATGTTAATTTAAAGTAAGTTATAGGTAACTAAATGTATATTTTTTCTGCGACTATTAGACCAGGGCGCATCTGTAAAAATATTAGTACATTTGGACGTTGAGAGGTGACTCAAATTTTTTTGCAGAAATTGTTTGAAAATAAATCAAATAATAATATTTGAGTTATCCTCCCTCTCAAAAAGGTCCGGAACATTGTTTAAATAATCAAAATGTCAAAAAATTAAGGAAAAATTCGATTTTTTTCTTGGTTTTTTGATTATAACTTTAAAAGTATTCATTTTCGAGAAAAGTTGTACTGACAGAAAAGTTGCGTAATTAAATTTCCTACAATATAGAATTGGTCAAAAATTTAGAAAATAGTCACCCTTGTTGCAAAATAGCAATAATTGTGAAAAAAAAACATACAAAAACAAGTATTCGCATTTTACGCTTTTCAACCATTTATGCTACACTTAGGACCTTCATATTTCACCCTGAAAAACTTTATGATACAGTAAAACAATACTGTAAAGTTCATTAAGATCGGTTTAATACATTCTGCAAAATAAATTTTGCAATCCAGCTTTCGTAAAAAAATTCATTTTTTCAAAATGTTACAGGACTGAAAATAAAGTAGATAGCAAGTTGAAAATTTTTTTGCATATAGAAATATACTGTACCTTTCATCTGAAATTTTACAAAATTTAAATCGATTAACACCACGGCGTCAGGATTTTTTTAAATAAACATTAATTATTGGTGCTACGCGCAGGCCAGCGGATAGTTTGCTCTGATTGGGCATTCCAATGACCTTTGATAATGATTGATACATTTTTATTTTTATTACATTTCGATATAAATAAATAAATTTGTTTATTGCAAAATAAAAACACATACTGTATCCTTTGAAATAACACTTTTATTAGCAAAAACTTTTTTTGTTTATATATTTTAACTTAAATAATAAAAGTTTATTATTTTTAAACATATGCAATTGTTTAAACAATATTTCACAAACAATAATAAAATTAGTTTGATTTTTGTGGAATTAAAATATTAAAATACAACAAAATATAGAGTAATAAAATAATATATTAGATAAAGATTGGAAGACATTTTGGTGGAAATCAACTTGTGTGAATCGAACACCGCTGTCCTGCGCGTAGCACCAAAAATTATTGTTTATTTCAAAAAATTTTTGACGCCGTGGTAATTAATCGATTTTAATTTTGCAAATTGCAAATGAAAGGTACAGTACACTTCTATAAGCAAAAAAAAAAAATTCAACTTGCTATCTACTTTATTTTCAGTCCTGTAACATTTTGAAAAAATGAATTTTTTTTGCGAAAGCTGGATTGCAAAATTTATTTTGCAAAATCTATTGAGCTGATCTTAATGAAATTTACAGTATTGTTTTACTGTATCATAAAGTTTTTCTGGGTGAAATATAAAAGTCCTAAGTGTAGCATAAATGGTTGAAAAACGTAAAATGTGAATACTTGTTTTTGTCTGGTTTTTTCGCAATTTTTGCTATTTTGCAACTAGGGTGACTATTTTTTAAATTTTTAACCAATCCTATATTGTAGGAAATTTAATCATGCAACTTTTATGTCAGTACAACTTTTCTTGGAAATGAACACTTTTAAAGTTATAATCAAAAAACGAAGAAGAAAATCGAATTCTTCCTTCAAGTTTTGACATTTTGATTATTTAAACAATGTTCCGGACCTTTTTGAGAGGGAGGATAACTCAAATATTCTTATTTGATTTATTTTCAAGCAATTTCTGCAAAAAAATTTGAATCACCTCTCAACGTCCATCTCAAAACAGATGCGCCCTGGACTATATTCAAATCTAAGGATTCAAGCTTAAATAACGGGAAAGACATGCATTTTATGTAACACTTACTAAATACTTGTCAAAGTCCTTAGAAATACCTAACTATCAAATGAGCTCCAGAAAAAGTTGATAGCATCAAAATTTATACTCCAAAATTTTTTCCAAAAAAATGATTTTTTTTTAATAACTCAGTTAATATTTATGATATCAGGCACATCCAACTATTTGAAAGGTAATTTCAAGAGCTATGAAACTGTATTATATTTAATCTTTCAAATACTTTATTTTTTTAGGATAATAGTAAAGGGCTCCTGTTACATTGTTCTCGTAGTAAAATTTAGGCTTAGACGTTTCTATCTTCGTTATTTTGATTCATACAGAAATTAAAAGACAAGTAAAATCTTTGCTAATAAAAAACTCAAATTTCGTTATCTATCATTTTTTACGTGTATCGAGTATTGTTGGAGTTATTATCAAAAGCAAATATGTAATTTACGAAAATTTGAAAAATTTTGATTTTTTTAAATCATATTTAAAATAATAACTCCAGCAATACTTTACTTTACTTTAAGTACCCTCTTAAGCCGGGAATATGGGATGGTTTTCTTGTGAAGGGTTATTCTTAGAATATAAGCTATACTAATTAAACTACTATTAACTTTTTTGTAAAAACTTACAGTTTTTCATTGATTTACGAAAAACCGCTTCAAAACATGCATTTTTTTCACTAATAATTAAAATCTTTGATCTTTAATAACTTACAAAGTATTGACTTATTTTAACAACTTTATATAACAAATGTTGCTTATAATTTGTCCTTTTATTGATTTGTGCAGTTATTTTTATAAAATAATTTTCGCCCCGGGAAGGGGTGGCATCCACCCCCAGGGTAAAGGCGCAAAGGTGGCACCATGTCACCTTTGTTTCTTGAGGTATCCTCTAACCACTGACCAATTTACGTGAAAATCGATGAAGGTTCACCGAAATTGAAGGTAATCGTTGATTTTTACCTTCAGTGACTGCACTATACAAAATAAATTGCAATGTACTGATCTAATGAGCGTACTTTGGGAGCTCGTAAATTATTAAATGATATGAAGTCGCCAAATAATTAATTTAATGCATTTTAAGTATAACTCTCTTAAGCCGGGAAGTTTTCTTGCGAAGGGGTGGTAGCTCAATAATCGAAATGCACGTGATTTATTAGTTTATTCTTAGAATATATAAGCTATAGGAATTATATCCGCAATACGATATATTTTAAGTTTTCTCAGCATTTTTCTCATAAGTTAAATCAATTAAAGGGTTGTTTGGGGGTGAAGGGGATGAGCTCAAAAATCGAAACTATATCAATTCAAGAGTTCATAAATAGCTCGTAATTCTGCAGCACAAAACGATTCAATATTCCTATTTTTAAGTAGGGCGCCCCCAATTAAAATATTAAATTCCTGCTCAGGGGAACGAGCTGAAAATTTTTAATTTGCGGAATATGAGAGCTCATAAATAACTCATAAATCAGGGCTATTTGTTTTTTAATTTTTGCAAGTGGGGGGGGGGGCAGCTCAACACGGGTCCTTTTCTCAGTGCTTCATTAATTTTGACGTCATATAAGATTTTAAGAATATTGCTAATCACTGCATGACATTTTAGTTAAATCTGACAGTTATCAGAATATTTATATTTATGTTTATATAATTATCAATATTTAGGTATATAAATATTTGTCAGAATATTAATACGTACTTAAAATATTTCAAGGAAAAAAATAAATATATAAAAATATAGAATACAATTTCACTATACAATGTCCGAATATACCAATGACATAAAATATTTATATTTACGTCGTTAACAAATTTCTAACCTAGAACTACAAGTTGTCATTCTATCCGTTAACATTGTGAAGTTACTGTCACGATAGATTACATTTGTTTCAAATTATCTTTATTCGCATCACGGATTGGTTATTTATTTAGAGTATTGTAATTGTCAACCAATTATGTATACATCTATAAGTATTAGTCGCTTTAATATCGAAATACCGTTTAACGAATACATAATTTTTTAAGTTTTATGTATAATAATCAAGGACGTACGTTTTATGCTGTCACTTCGACAGAATAAAAGCGTTAAGCCTCGGTTTCCTCGAAAGCGGTGCCGACAAACTGCGACGGTAACACTGCGATGAATGACGTTATAAAAACTGTACCACGCAAAATAATAGCGATGGTTTCCAAGGATGCGTTGGAAGCCACCGCTTGCTGAGTTTGCACATTCCATTGCCGCAGTGAAGAACTTTGAATTTTTCACCGTAATCTGACGTAATTCATCGCAGTGTTAAGGTCGCAGTTTGTTGGTGCCGCTTTCGAGGAAACCCAGGCTTTAGGGCGAATTCGACAAACTATGACGCACTGCAAAAAGGGTTTGGGATCAACTGTATGACATATTTTAATGTAAAGAAAACAAGGAGCAAGCAATGATTACGAAAATAGAATCAACAAGTGAAAATTGCAGTAATTAAAAATAAACGGGCTTATCTTCAACTTCTTCATTGCTTCTTCCATACTGGTTGGGTCAGATACTTCCTCGCCTTCATACATATCTTCCTTATGGTTTCCGCCATATTCCCAAATATTTAGTTCAACGTATGTTTTTGTTTAAAGTTTTTATAGTCGTATTTTAGCGCTTGAACTTGTTTTATTATAGGTCTGGATCCCGCGTATGAAAAAAAAGTTGATTAATAGCAAGCTGAAAATTTGTTTATAGCTTAAGGGTGTCTAGTAGGATAAACTTTGATATATGGGAACACCGGAACAGGGGCAGTTTTAATTGTGGAATAGGTTAAAAATTTGGAACGGTCAGACCACGAAAACGGCACATTTATTTTGTCCGGCAGAATAGACTTAAACTCTCCGAACACAGATTAAACTCTCATGCAAAAATCAGACTGCTATTTATCACCTGTCATAATTCCTGTCATTTGACATATTCTACATGTTCCACTCATTAAAACGCCCATTTGGTGATAAATAGCAGTCTGATTTTTGCATGAGAGTTTAATCTCTGTTCGGAAAGTTTAAGTCTGTTCTGTCGGACAAAATACATGTGCCGTTTTCGTGGTCTGACCGTTCCAAATTTTTAACCTGTTCCACAATTAAAACTGCCCCTGTTCCAGTGTTCCCATATATCAAAGTTTATCCGACTAGACACCCTTAAGCTATTAACAAATTTTCAGCTTGCTATTAATCAACTTTTTTTTCATACGCGGGATCCAGACCTATTACGTCTTACTGCTTTAATTTTGTTAAAAAATATTGCAATACTTTCCCTGTAACTCGAGTTTAATTCTCTTCCGATATGTTTTCAACTTTGCTTCTTTGCCTTCCCCATTATTTTTTTAACCTTGCCTCTGAGTTTGTGGTATTTTCTTTTGTTTTCGTTTTTTTGTATTTATAAATTCTGTCCATTCTTCTTTCTTCTTTTGAACTTCTGTTTTCATATCCATCTGTCATCACCATCTTTTTCCTTATGTCCTCTAGTTCCTCTAGTCCTCTAGTTTTAAATGTATAATTATGTATATGTCTGAATTGCTATTATAAATAAGGAGGATAAAATTAACAGTTATTTATGTACCAAGTCAATAAAGTGACTCTTTATCGAACGAGTCTGATATTATGAGCGGCGAGAGCGAAGCGAGTAACAGATGTGTTCGATAAATAGTCTTTACTGACGTGGTGCATACAAAATTTTATCGCTTAAAAGACATTAATAAATAGTCATATTTTGTTTAATATTTTTATCTGACAAATAATTAATTTTATAAATTCAGCCAGAACACTGTACTTACCTGTACAGGACCTCCAAATATTTTTGCTAAATCCATTTGCAATACCTTTTGAAGAAATGTGTCATTTTGTAAATTTATTATTAAGCCGTATTCCGTTTGGACTGTACTAGTCACATTCAATTTCGGAATAACTGTTTTTAATTTGTCAATGCAAAGGTTTGGCGTCTCATTTTCGCACGATGTTATATATAACGTGACAGAACCATCATTTATGATCTATAAAAACAATATGAAATTTATTGATTTTGAAGAAGCACGTATAAAAATTGCCGAAGAAATAGATTACTAAATTGCATACTACTTAATCTTATCTGTCTCCCTTATGAGACCTCATCATCATCATTGGCTCTACAATTGCTGTTCTAGAATCAGCTTCCATTCTTTTCTATTATTCGCCTTGGTTTTCAAATTTCGTATTCTTAACACTCGTAAAGCCACATTTGTGTTATGACGGGACATGTACGATATGGGCCGTGGACAGCGCACCTCCACGTTGTCGCCCCGTCACGTTGTATTATAAACTAGCTAATTTATTTCATATTGTCGTGCCGTCCACGTCCCGTCCTAAGATAAATCAGCTTTAAGTCGTCTTCCACCTGGTCCTTAAATCGTGCTCTGGATCTGCCTCTTTTCCTCACTCCATCCGGTATTTGTGACCTTCATATACTTAGTTTTATTAGTATTAACGTGCAGTTTCATTTTTTGCTAATGTTTCCAATGCCGTGAACGATTGGACCAGGCTCGCCATTTGTACACTCCAATTAATAATGGTTCCTCTTATTGTTATTCCAGATTCTCTAATAGCTTTCTTTTGGGCTAGGGCAATGTTGAATAGAAGGTACGATAGGCTATCTCCCTCTCGAAGTCCTGTTTGTCTCTGTAAAATTCTTGAAACTCCGTTTTGCACTCTTATCTTACACTCGACTGCTGAGAGGGTTGTTTTCACCCATAAATAAGATTATCTCCAATAATAAATGGTGTCAATAGAATTACGATATATATCCTATGGCAGATATCAATACATATAAAAGGTATTGTAGATAAATAAGGAATTCATTGTCAAGAATGAACCGAAAGGAACAGAAAAACTTATAAAACTTATAAAACGGATAACGGATATATAAAAGGAACGGTTAATAACTTATAAAACTTAATAAAGCACTGGCCACACATTCTCCGTTCTCTCTTATTATATCTGAAAGCTGGGTAATGAGGCAAAGGGAAAACTCTAAAATCTAAGCGACGACATGATATTTCTGAAGAGTTAAAGGAATTAGAAGATTTGATAGAGAGAAAAATGACAGTTTGAGTCAACAATTTAGTATCTACTCAATTAATAAGAAAAGTAAAGAACAAAATGAAAAAAAGCATATAATTAGAATGGATGCAAATAGATGATCCAGCTCAGGGCCGTCTTAACCCGGGAGTGCAAGGGGTGCGAGGCACCCGGGCGCCAGGTCCAAGGGGCGCAAGCCAAACACTTGCTAGGCTCAAACTTGCACCTTTTGTCCTTAAAAAAACTACAAATAACAAAAACATACAAGTGAACTTTCAGTATTTTTTACAAAAGCCAAGCTTACTACTTTACTATGCCTACAATATGCAAATGAAATATGAAACCCTTTTAGATTATTCCGACAATAATTTCAAAAAGGTGACCCGTACACTATTTTGATCAATATTGAATGTGACAATGAATCACCATCTTATAAAAATTATCAGTGTATCCGCATAATCTTTTATAAATAGGAAAATATAAATGCTGATTTTCAAAAACCTAATTTTCTTTATTACGTTTACGACAAGAAAGACGTTTATTATGTTTTTTTAGAAAAACACGAGAAAAGTTGTAGTCACTTAATTTTTGTAAAAATATATGTAGATCTAAAAAAAGACTTACTATTAGAAAGTCATACAGTAGTATCTGTCAATCAAGCAGCAGTTAAACGCGAAAGAAAAAAGGTAGAAGACAGTTTTAGAAAGAATTATCGATATAATAACATTTTTAGCACGACAACATTTACCGTTAAGAGGAACTGGTCAAAGGTTGTATGAATCGGATAACGGTAGCTTTTTAAAATCAATAGAGTGTATTTCCAATTTTGATAATACGCTATCAGAATACATTGCACGAATTCAAAGTGTTCAGCATCGTATGCCTCATTATCTTGGACAGAATATTCAAAATGAATTGATAATAGTGTAATTGGTGAAAAAATTAAATGCCCAATTTTTGATCTTTTAAAACAATCTAAATATTATTCTATAATAATTTTATCTTGCACACCTGATATTTCACACAAGGAACAACTTACTATTGCTTTTACGTTCGTTTATCTTAATTCTTCAACAAAGCTTGCCGAAGTTAGAGAGCTATTTCTAGGTTTTTTACCGGTTACTGCTACTACCGGACAAGGATTAGCAAATGATTTGTTAGAATTTTTGAAATTAATGAATATTCATTTAGATAATTTACGAGGCCAAGAGTATGATAATGGGGCAAATATAAGAGGAAAAAATATTGGCCTTCAAAAAAAATTTTAGAGAGGAATCCTCGTGCGTTTTGTTCCTTGTGCGGCTCACAGCCTTAATTTAGTGCTAAATGATGCCGCTAAATGCTCAATGGAAATAACAAATTTTGGGCAGATTGCAATTGCGCGCAGCGGTCAGAAAGGAGGAAGACCTAACCCTTCGGTCCAAACCTAACTTGCGGGTAATAGAGTGAGAGAACCGCAGGAGGTATTTGACCGCTGCGCGCAATCACAACCCACCCCAAATTTTAATTGTTAAATAAATTTATTGTTTTTTTTCACATCAACATTACGGTGGAATGTCATAATTAATGAGATACTCGCCTTTACATTAAAACCGCTTTCAAATACGCGATGTAGAAAAACAACATGTAGGTACAACAATGACACAAGAAACATCGCAAGCTCATTTTGATGACAAAATTAAAGAACTTTAGAAGAAGAAGTTTATCTGCTCTGTTGTGACATGGTACGATATTTTAGCACAAAGGTTTAATATTGCCAGCTAAACTTTGCCAACGAGTGATATTATTATTTCGGAAGCTGTTAAGATGCTTGATCAAGTTAGTAAAGATTTAAGCACCAACCGCACTGCGTGTGAGCAGATAAGTATTAATTGCCTCGGTATCAATTGATAAAGAAACAGATTGCGAAACTAAATTTTCTGAAACTGTTCGTCCACATCCCCGAAAAAGATATTTCAATTACAAGGTTGCAGACGAGCCTTTTTTAGACCCAAAACAAAATTTTACAGTTAACATATATTATTATTTATTGGACATTGCGAGAAATTGGTGCTGGAGAAACTTCGAAGAAAACTTAAAGAACACAATGTTTAAATTTACAAAAAAACCTAGCGCATTTAAATAGATCTCATATAGATGGTAAAGTCCTATTTTATGAATTAGAATAGGGAACTTGCACTTTTTTTTAATACATAATAATGTTCACTTTTGTTTAAAAATGAGATTTACAAAATTTCATCTTTTTTAATATATAAATAAAGAAAGTAAACCTAATTAGTTTTAATTTTAGCGTACCTATAACCTATATAATCTTCTGACAAAAGGGGGCGCAAAGATTAGTCTTGCACCCCGGCGCCGTGTATGGTTAAGACGGCCCTGATCCAGCAATCCAGCTAGAACTAAATTACAAATTGACATCACTTAGACAAGACCAGAACATCTTAAAATGACAGCTCTTATATATTTTTTTATCGGCTCTTTTCTGTACTTACACCGGTATTTTCCGTTGTTCTTTGTTGTCTTGCTGTTTTTATCGAATTTTATGTACTTACACTTGTGTTTTCTGTTGTTCCCTGTTGTCTCGCAGTTTTTATCGTATTTACATTTGTTGTCAGAGGTGTTTTGTCTAATTCACCGTCGAATTCGATCATTATATTCTTTTCTTCTGCAAGTATTTGTTTTAGCAGATTCTAAAATATATAAAATAAGTTATTAACAAGATATTTAGCTTAAGATGTACCTTAAGCTTAAATATAAATGTAAATCCTTACGCAGGTGCCACATTAGTGCCACAAATAATGCGATAATTAACGGTATTAGATGGTAGTGTGGCCCCAGTATTAAAGTATAAGTAGAGCTTAAGATCTGTTGGTACAACCAGACATAATGACTGGTTGCACCAACTTCCCGATGTTTCGCTTTTTATTCTGATTTTAGCCTTTTGTTCTTGGTGGAAGTTTGAAATTATCCTTAAGTCTTTACTTACAAGCTTAGTCTTAGGAAATGCTAACTTGGCTACACCGTAGCCAAGAATTTTTTAACTTGACTACACCGTTCTGAAGATGACCAACTAGTCTGAAATACGTATACAGGGTGTTTCATTAATAATTGTCCATATAGTAACTGGAGAAACCTTAGCACAAAATACGAAGATTTAACCTAAAACACTTAAATAAAATGTGGTTCCTTACTGAGTTACAGGGTGTTTTATCTAAAAATTTAAAAACTATTTTTGCTCAGCATTTTAAAACTATTTAACCTATCGTTTTCATACTTGGCACAAAGTGTTACTACTATACACCCTACTAAATTGTGATAAACAAACGTATCTAGCTACTACCAGAGGCGTACGACAGGGGGTAGTGAATGGTTGACCCTTCTCAAATTCTACGCCACTGGTGGAATTACTATTTTAGTGCCATTTTTAGATTTTTCAATCCTTTCTACGTAAATAATATACTCCTCATTGGTAACGATAAAGTCAGTAGTTTTCGAGATATTTGAAGTTAAATATGAAACGGCACAGTTATTTTGATTAATTTATGATGTGATTCATATGATTAAAATTTAAAAATTATTTGTACCCAGTACTTTTAAACTACTTGGCAGAAATACTTGGCACAAAGTGTAGGTACTGTACACCCTACTAAATTAAGATAAATAAACGGTTCTAGCTACTACCAGAGGCGTACGACAGGGGATAGTGGCTGGTTGACCCTTCCCAAATTCTACGCCACTGACGAAATTGCTATTTTAGTGTAATTTTTGATTTTTCAATACTTTTTATGTAAATAATATACTTTTATTCGTAACGATAAAATGATTAGTTTTCGAGATATTTGAAATTAAAAATGAAGCGACACAATACATTAATCAAAATAGCCGGGTCGTTTCATTTTTAACTTTAAAGATCTCGAAAACTAATGACTTTATCGTTACGAATCAAGAGTATATTATTTTTATAGAAAGTATTTGAGAATCCAAAAATTGAACTAAAATAGCAATTCCGCCACTGGCGTAGAATTTGTAAAGGGTCAACCATTCACTTTCCCCCGTCGTACGCCTCTGGTAATAGACAGAAACGTTAGTTTAACATAATTTAGTAGTTTGTACAGTACCTATACTTCCTCCTAAGTATGAAAAGGATATGTCGAATAGTTTTAAAATGCTGAGCAAAAATAATTTTTAATTTTTTAGATAAAACACCCTGTAACTCAGTAATGAACCACATTTTATTTAAGTGTTTTAGGTTAAGTCTTCGTATTTTATGCTAAGGTTTCTCTAGTTACTATATGGACAATTATTAATGAAACACCCGGACACCTACCTATTCACATTACATTTTTAGGTTTAATTAACATTAGGTTTAATTAACATAATTAATGTAGAAGACATAAATGGATAAGTGACAACACGGAAACAGGAGTGGAACGAACACATTAGTAGAATGGCAGAAGATAGGATAGTACGAATAGCACGATATAAGTCACCAAATGGACGAAGAAGTATTGGTAGACCAAGAAAATGATGGTGCGATAACTTAAACAATTTAGGAGGGTAATATTGAAGAAGAAACAGGCTTTTAAGCCTACATACAAGAAGGAAGAAGAAGAAGAAGGTTTAATTAATACCTTTAGGCACCAGTATGTAAGTAACCCTTATGCCACAAATTTTTGAAATAGAACCAATACTCCTCTATCGATTCAACTCTAAATTCCTTTTTTTTTTGTTTATCTCATATGTCATTTTTATTCCCCAAAAAGGCATAAAGCATAAAATCGTGGTTGAACTTCGTATTGAAATCCAACGCTCTATAAAGCAGTGATTCAGTGGCCACGTCTACGTTTACCCCAACACCGCCTATTATAACAATGTATGCCGCAGTTGCAGATAAAATATCAGGAACAAAAAAAATTCCGAAATACGAAAATAATGTACCTTTACACAATATCTACCGTCAAAGGCTACTACTCTCTTTGGTACGTACTACGTAATAGATAATTTAATACATATAAGTATATCAAGGTCAAGTAACTATACTTTTACCATTAAGATTTTAAATTTAAATAATTTATGCATGAAGAAAATTTTTTTTTTCCAAAAAGTTTTTTTCCGCAATTTACAACTAATTTTAATGTCAAGTTTAATAACTACATAAAAGTAGGTCAAAAAATATGTATTTTATCGTTTTGTCGTCACTCAGGTCCTACAAGTGCTATAAACCAATGGCAGCAGAATGACATTATTTTGTAAAAAAATTTTTGTCGGTAAAGTTTATAATGGATTATGTAACCATAAACAACAAACTAGTAGGACGAGTCAGATACACAAGTGTATTTAGCGGCCAAAGCATTAGTTGAAATTTGTAGTAAAATCAGTAACTGGCAAAGTGGCAACAACTGACTTATCAAAATAGACGAATATACGACGGGATTGATAATATGAGAATACCATAAAGAGGTTACCACTACTATAAAGAAAAGTTTAAACATCTAAAAGCTATCTGTCAATTAAATTCAGAGTAGGTACTGCGTACCAATCACCCCAGAGAAATTACTGTCAAAATAAAACTTCGCAAGGTTGACATACTTCCTGAATTCTTGATACATTGTGGGAAATCTGCAAAAATCTAATTGTCTGTATTCTATACAAAATATACTTATCAGGTTGTAGCCATCCATAAACCAGGAAAATCAGTAGACACGCCAGTGAGTTACCGTCCCATGCATCGGCTTAATTAACTCAGCTTATAAGCTGCTTGATTAAATTATCCTGGACAGAATGAGCCCCAAGCTATTTCAAGAAATACTAATTAAACAAGCAGGATTCAAGCCATAAAAAGGCAACACTGACTAAGTGCACTCTTTAACTACTCACATAAAGGCAGGTTACCAAAGAAAGTTGAAGACCTTTGTGGCATTCATTGACCTATCGGCTGCATATGATACGGTCTGGAATGGTGAGCTAATCTATAAGTTCCTCAAAATAACTTCCTGCAGAATGACCACTCGACTGTTAAATAACATGCTGAGCAGTAGAAACATTCGTGTAACCACGAGAAATACAATAAGGTAGCAGATAACTTTAAACAACGTCTCCACCAGGGCTCCGTACCTGTAAGTATCGCTGCTATTAATAAATCTAAAACAATTGGATATGCAGATGACTGGGAACTTGCAACTCAAGATTTTCGATCCGAAGAAACTCCGAGGATATCCTAACAGATAATATTAAGGCTGGTTAAGTATGTACTTTAAACAATGAAGAGTTAAATCTAATGCCAATAAAACTGAGGTGAGCTGTTTTCACTTAAACAACAAAATGGCCCGCATACAATTAAGGTGTACAGTGAAAACCAATTGCTCACACATAACTGTAACAACGCTGGTGTAACATCAAATATATAAGCGTCACTCTGGATACAACACTCTCTTTTAAAGCCTCGTCCTCACTGGTGTAAATTTGTGACGAACCAGCTGTTCGTTGCAAATATTTGCGTGCTCGCGGTAAATTGTGCTAGTGTGGACGTGTTTTTCGCATAAATCGGACGCAAGAATTTTCGCCGCACACAACGTACACGCTCCATCGGTTGTCGGTTTCTGAGAGAAGATCAAGGGATTTGCGTCGCATACGGTTTGCAGTGTGGACGTTGCGCTAGTTACTCCACACAACCTGAACAGATTCGCACACCGAACGATAATAAAATTTTCGGTGGTCGAGCAGTTAAATCTGCGACGCAAATTCTTACAACGAACCATTAATTCAATACGCACGTAAAAATTTACCTACCAGTGAGGACACGGCTTAAGAAATACCTGGAGAACAAAACAACGTAGCAAAGATAAGAATCAGTGACATTATCAGACAAAAGCTGTAAGAGACAGCATGGGGATCATCAGCAGTTACACTTCGGTGTTAAACCCTTGGACTTATATACTACATAAATGAATACTATTTATTTCTATAGTTAAATAGCACTCACATAAAAATTACAAATACCCAGCTGAATACCTCCATACGTATAATATCTGGAATGGTCAAGTCTATACCAACAGAACGGTTACCACCGTTGAGTAACATATCTCCTCCTAATCTTCGTCTCCGTCATGCTTTGCCCAGAAGGTTCCAGAAAACACTTCATAATCCGTAATTACCAATACACAGAGACATCAGTAGGGCCAACTCACATCGCTTGAGCTAAAAAAAAACACCAACTAGAACTGCAATAAACTTGCGTTCCAACAATATCCAAATGATCATCCAGTCGAAGAAGATGCATAGCGATAGGCCCAACCCAATAATGAGAAACATATGATGCATCGCAGAAGCTTTATCAGGTTTTGAAATCTCCCGAAATTATTGTCAAGTCTCAAAAGAATACGAACGGGACAGACGAGTTTGCGCAGACTTCTTTCACAAGTGGAAGATGAGAACCTCTGCTGAATGCGACTGTGGCACTGAGACACAGCACACCCCCACAATTCTGCTGTGGCACTGAGACTTAGACCATCCAGCACCATGATCCAGCACATAGACATAATAAGTATAGACTAGATAAGGTATAGCCACTCTGTGAATAGAGGTGAAACGCGAATATACAACATTGAGTGGTCTACCTCTGTTTGTTTGACATACGCGCATAATCGCGCTTTAAAGATAGACCACCGATCGAGTGCTCTGCGTTTTGCGTTTAACTATTTTGCTCAGGTTGCCTTGTCTATTCCTATTATGTCTATGATCCAGATGATTGCCGAATTCCCTTTTGAGGAAATATGATGGATACCTGCTGGACTTTGCATACACGACACCAGAGTCGATTAAATATTTAAATGATTTCGATATTATATTGTAATATACTGTGATACCGCTAATAACCGGCAAAATAACAGAAAAGACGGAAAACATAATGCGGTGTGAAATGGAAAGAGATGAAACTAGTAGACGTACGAAATTATCAATAGAAACCTATGAATTTACGTTATACAGGGTGTAACAAAAATACAGGTCATAAATTTAATCACATATTCTGGGACCAAAATTAGTTCGATTGAACCTAACTTACCTTAGTACAAATGTGCACATAAAAAAAGTTACAACCCTTTGAAGTTACAAAATGAAAATCGATTTTTTCCAATATATCGAAAACTATTAGAGATTTTTTATTAAAAATGGACATGTGGTACTCTTATGGCAGTAACATCTTAAAAAAATTATAGTGAAATTTGGACACCCCATAAAAATTTCATGGGGGTTTTGTTCCTATAAAACCCCCCAAACTTTTGTGTAGGTTCCAATTAAATTATTATTGTAGTACCATTAGTTAAACACGTTGTTTTTAAGACTTTTTTGTCTCTTAGTACTTTTTCGAGAAGTCAGTTTTTATCGAGATATTTTGAATATTTGTCAAATCCACCACAATTTGTATATGGTTAAGTACGATTATGTAATGTGAAAATTTATTTTTTGCACGATTGATCATTTTTGACTGTTTACCGTGACAGATTTTACGTCAGTGACATTTACTAGCAACTCGACGGTAAGTAATCCAACTCGACGGTAAGTACTCCAACTCGACGGTAAGTAATTCACTTACCGTCAAGTTAAAAAATCTCTTAATTTTAATTTATTTTTTGAAAGAATAAAGAAAACTAACGAATTATTTATTAATATTGAAACTTATGGTACAATTTGTTAAATTATTTAATGAAATCCCACTTGTTTGGACTGTGGTTTCACTTCTAACAGAAACTCCTGCAGAATCGCATACATTAGTAGTATTACTAGTATTGCACAATATTTTTTCGGCAAAATCTATTTTATTTTGAAGAGAATGTTCTACATAGCTTTCTGCCACTGTCGATGAACGCCAACCTCCATGACGCTTTAATCCGAGGACATCAACACCTTTATTAGCCAAAAGCGTTGCTGATGTCCTCCTGAACGAATGGCCAGTATAGTTCTCGGGATTAGGCAAATTTAAGAATTTGGCAATTTGAGAAGGCCAGCCCCCGATTGTCCCTTTCCCTATTACTTGAGCACAACATTTTCCTTTGGCGTATCTTAAGAACAAATGATTTGATTTTACTTTTAATGGACGAAGTTTTATATACTTTTGCAGAATTTCTAAATATGGAATTTTATCGTCTGGTTTATTAACGACTGTAAAAGTACGCTGGATGTTCGTTTTTGTATTGGGTACTTTTACAATCATTAAACCACCGGTTTGTTGGATGTCATTCATAGTAATATTATATAATTCTTCTCTTCTACAGGCACCAGATATTCCCAATATCATTGCAACCTACAAATTATGAAAAAATCTTCATTAGAGTATTTCTTTTACCTAAACTAGCTTATATTATCTTGTGAATTGGAAATTCTTCATCCGGTGCTTCCATCAGAAATTTTTCAAATTGCTCCCGTGTAAAAATGCTCGCTTTCTTAGGCCTATAGCCAACATTTTTTCTCTTCAAATACGCGATCAAAGTTGAAAACTTGGAAATATCAATGCCATCATAAAGAAAAATGGTGGATTTAATTATTGAATATTCTGCCCAGAGGCTTCCAGGAGCTTTCAACTGCATATGTCTGTGAACGAAATATGCCAATAGAGTTTTTTCTTCGATTCTTAAATTCTTGCCTTCGCACCATTTTTTAAAACTTTGGTAGGTATTTTGATAACGGATTTTGGATTTTTCGGGAATAATTGCGGAACACCCTTCTTCCCAAGCCCGTTCAATTTCTTCAAATTCACTTTCGCTCATATTTTAATTTATAATAATCAAAATTGTACTTAAAATTGTTGACAACTAAATAAAAACTCAATTCTCCATTGTTGTTATGCACCCTAGTTACTACCTAACAACCAAAGTATCTATCTTGATAAAATGAATGAAACTAGTCAATATGACGAAAATGTTTAATTTTATAATTTATAATGGTATCAATCGTGCAAAAAACGTTATAAGCATGTCGAACGTTAAGGGTAACCGATCTCAGACAATAATTGGAGTCGTCGCTCCGCTCCTCCTCCAAACAATTGCCTTCGATCGGTATAAAACCCTTACCGTTCTCCATACTTAATATACTATATGATTTACATTTTTAGGTATATTTTGAACCATCTTTAAAAAGAAGCCACATCTCGATAAAAGGTGTGTTCTCGAAAAAATACAAAGAGGCAAAAAAGTTTTAAAAACCCTGTGTTTAACTAATGGTACCGCAGTAATATTTTAATTGGAACGTACACAATCATTCGGGGTTTAAAAGAACAAAACCCCCATAAATTTTTTATGTAAACATATTCAAAAATAAGCCTCAACTCGATAAAAACTGCCTTATCGAAAAAATACTAAGAGGCAAAAAAGTTTTAAAAATATTGAATTTAACTAATTACACCACAATAATAATTTAATTGAGACGTACAAAAAAGTTTGGGGGGGGGGGGGGTTTAAGGGAACAAAACCCCCATAAAATTTTTATGGGGTGCACAAATTTCACTATAATTTTTCTTTAAGATGTACCTGCCATAAGAATGCCACATGTTCATTTTCAATAAAAAATCTCAAATAGTTTTCGATATATTCGAAAAAATCGATTTTCATTTTGTAACTTCAAAGGGCTGTAACTTTTTTTATGTGCATATTTATACTAAGGTAAGTTAGGTTCATTCGAACTATTTGTGGTCCCAAAATATATGATTTAATTTATGACCTGTATTTTGGTTACACCCTGTATTGTTAGTTGCCCGCTTTTAGACTTTACACGTATTGGAATCAAACTGTGATAGTTGTCAAACTCCTCCGATACATTTAAAGGTGAGAAACTGTCAATATACTGTAAATTTTATAGGTTTCAACTGATAATTTACCACCTGTACTAGTTTTATCGCTTTTTATATCACAACGTATTATGTTTTTCATCTTTTGCTTTATTTTGCCGTATATTAGTGCACTCGTAACTGTATTGTGGTGTGTATTAAATTTATACAGTCGAACCCGCTTATTGGAATAGCCTTCGAGGCAAGCAAAAATATTCTTATAAGCGGGATATTCTAATAACCGATCATTGGTGGCAAACTGAAATAAGTGTACCGAATATACATTATAATAGTACGTACTATGCCAATATGTATATGCATACGGTTTTAGGTCTTTTTATGTCAATAAAAATTTATAATCTATTTACAAAAATAATTACGAAACGATTAGAAAATAAATTGGAATTGGATTTTACAAAAGACTTCCGAACAAACGATCAACTACTGGTAATAAATAATCTTATGGAAAAATGCTGTTTCTAAAAACAGCCAAGTGGATGACAATAAATATGTACCTATAGAAATTTGTAGACAAATGAAATTATTTTATGATCTTGTCGGCGAACGATTGAATTTTCTGTGGGAAAGGAGCGTTTACTCATAACACAGTAATTAACATAAGTGTTTATTAGATACCTGACAAACCGTAATATTAATATACAAAACAGCAGGCTTTCAAACCTCTTACTGGCAAACCATTATACCAGTCAAAATTAAAATTTTTAAGAAATGGTACGTAAAAATGTATTCGTTGACCTGAAAAAATTTTTCTATTAAGCGGTATTATTTTACTAAAGCATATTCCAATAAACGAATAAATTTATTATAGGGTAAATGGAAACGTTTCGGGACCTCGAATTTATATTCCATAAACAGGGATATTCCTATAACCGGTACTCTAATAAGCGGGTTCGACTGTATAGGTACGCTAAATAAATATACCCTATTCCACGAACATACGCCTCTTTTGGATTACTTCGACAACGAATATTTTACTGTGCAAAATAAGAAGAACGAAAGTAAATTGCAAAGTACATTGTTTTTGATTGGAATAATTATTAGCGCCATTTACTTTCGTACTTCTTATATTGCACAGTAAAATATTCGTTGTCGAAGTAATCCAAAACAGGTGTATGTTCGTGGAATGGCCCATAAATGGGTTTTGTCGCCATTAGTACGAAACTAACAATTCTGCATGTCTAACAATAAAACAATGAAAACTTTTGTTTTAACTATTTCCACAAAATTTATTAAAAATTAATGTTACTACAGCTGTTTCGGAAGAGTGCCTTTCTCGAGTGATGGGTTTTAACCATGCGTCTATACTTTAAAGTCTTTAACTGAATAGGTTGCGGAGTGGGGAACTGTTTGTCTAAAGTTGGTTATTCAGAATTATGTCTGTATTTTTTAATTTATTAATTTCCATAGATTCTAATAAGGATAGCTTAAGGCCTGTATTTTGAATATGGATAACTTGAACTTGGTCATTAAAAGAATTATTATGATCTAGAAGGTGAAGTGCATACGTAGAATCTGTTTTTCTACTGTTGAAAGTCCTTTTGTGTTCTGCTAACCGTTTGTCAAAGGTTCTGCCATTTTGACCGATGTAGGTTTTTGGACAGTCACCACATGCCAGTTTGTATACAACACTCGGTAATTGATTTCTCTTTTGGCTCTAATTGTTCTTAATGTTAATTAAAATATGGTTTTGCTTGTTTTTTGATTCAGAGGGATGCACACTCGATGAACAGCTGTTTCCACCGTTTCAGGCTTTTTCAACAGCGCTAGCGTGCACTCATCTGAATCGAAAAACAGCTCAACCATCAATTTAAGGGGAATTTGAAAAATCATTCAAATTCCCTTTGGGACGCAATCCAGCGACATCTCTTAACAAATTGAAGAGGCTCAGATGCAAAATTCACCATTAAAGTGGTAAATAGTTATTTAAATCTGAGACTTTTTATGTTGAAAGTTCTTTCTGGTACATCCTTAATCTGTGACTTTTACAATTTATAAGACCGTAGACGAAGAATATAGAAAACAAAAAGGATTCCTTGCAATCACATTCCGTCTTCATTCGTCTCGGAAAAGGACAGAAGAGGAACTTTCAAGTACTCAAATCTGAGTAAAGATAGAAAACTAAAAGATGGTTTTGCTTGTTTTTGATTCAGAGGGATGCACAATCGCTGGACAGCTGTTTCCACCATTTCAGGCTTTTTTAACTCCTCTGCATCGAAAAACAGCTCAACCATCAATTTAAGGGGAATTTGAAAAATCATTTGAATTCCCTGGTTGAGCTGTTTTTCGATTCAGATGAGTGCACGCTAGCGCTGCTGAGAAAGCCTGAAACGGTGGAAACAGTTGTCCAGCGATTGTGCATCCCTCTGAATCAAAAACAAGCAAAACCATCTTTTAATTTTCTATCTTTACTCAGATTTAAGTACTAGAAAGTTCCTCTTCTGTCCTTTTCCGAGACGAATGAAGACGGAATGTGATTGCAAGGAATCCTTTTTGTTTTCTATATTCTTCGTCTACGGTCTTATAAATTGTAAAAGTCGCAGATTAAGGATATACCAGAAAGAACTTTCAACATGAAAAGTCTCAGATTTAAATAACTATTTACCATTTTAATGGTGAATTCTGCATCTGAGACTCTTCAATTTGTTCTTAGTGTATTTTTAAGCTGTTAGTTCTGAAAACTGGTGTTATTCCTTTCTTTCTTATGTGTTTGGCTATTTTTGTTGACATCTTGCCTGTATATGTGATGGAGCAGAAGGTACTGGGTTCTTTCTGTGGTGATGAAAAGACTAATTTAAGGGTTTTTATGCAGTTTTTTTGTTTAAATCTTATTAATTGTTTGTTCGTTGTACCCATTGTTTACTGTATTTGTAAGAAAGAAAGGAATAACACCAGCTTTCAGAACTAACAACAACTTAGGCAAATATGTTAAGAACAATAAGAGCCAAAACGGAATTCAATTACAGAGTGGTGTATACAAACTGACATGTGATGACTGTCCAAAAACTTACATCGGTAAAACTGGCAGAACCTTTAACAAACGGATAGCAGAACACAAAAGGGGCTTTCAACAATAGAAAAATATATTCTACGTACACACTTCACCTTCTAGATCATAATCATTCTTTTAATGAACAGTATAAAATACTCCTTATTCAAAATAAAGGTCTTAAGCTATCTTTGTTAGAATCTAAGGAAATTAATAAATTAAAAAATACAGACATAATTCCGGATGATCAACTTGAGACAACAGCTCCCCACTCCTCAACCTATTCAGTTAAATACTTTAAAATGTAACCCCATTTGAAACCCATCACTTGAGAAAGGCACTTTGCCGAAACAGCTGTAGTAACATTAATTTTTAAAATAAAATAAAAATGTATACCATTTTTATTCAGTTGCAATGCGAAGGCAAAACAATCTTACTTTTCAATCAGAATACGGAGTGCAATCCAGCTCTCTGAATCGCGATTTTCGATTTTTATTGGAATCTCATCGGAGAGAGCGCAGGCTTGTTCTCCATATCCTAACTGACTAGCACCGAGAGCTTTTTCCACACATTGCAACTGAAACAAATAGGCTAGGTGACTAGCGTCATCTGGCAATTAAAAGATTAAGTTTTTCAATCCTAATAGCAACATTAATAATATTGAAAATATTAAAAATATTCATCTTTTCTATTAATTTTTAATAAATTTTGTGGAAATAGTGAAAACAAAAGTTTTCAGTATATTATTGTTAGATAAAATGAATTTCCATCAAGCAACGGTCGAATCCATCAATTTATTCGCCATAATGTTTAAAGGTGTAAACAGACAGAAATGCATAATATTTTAAATCAAATATAGAGCAATATATGAGAAAAGAGCTTTAGGATAACCTTCAGTAGGTACTGACTGTTCCTGTTAAGTGCCACCATAGTTTTCTGATGAGATGATATTGACTTAGTTAAGACAGACGTACAATTATTAAGAAATAATGTACCTAAACTTCTAGTCTTCTTATTCTAAAATATGCAAATATTCATCTGTTAAACGTCATTACCTTTACCTAATACAAAGTTCGACGAATTGACCAACGATTAATGTAAATTTTAGGTCATGTCGAAGTCAAAATCAATCGAGAAAGTAAATGATGGCCTAGAAACACACCAATCAAACAGAATAGACTACACAAGCGAAACTACAAATTGCATTTACCCTAATAGCACAAGGACGTCCAATGGACGTCCATTGGACGTCCTTCACGGACTTTAGGGACGTCCATTGGACGTCCGTTTTCGTCCGAGGAACGTCCTTTATACGTCCTATTTTGGTCCAAATGTCGCGCTACCGAACGTCCATTGGACGTCCATCTAAGGTCCGAGGGGACGTATATTGGACCTTAATCGGACGTAATTTGGACCTTGATCGGACGTCCTAGGGGACGTAAATTGGACCTTAATCGGACGTAAATTGGACCTTAATCAGACGTAAATTGGACCTTAATAGGACATAAATTGGACCTTAATCGGACGTAAATTGGACCTTAATCGGACGTAAATTGGACCTTAATAGGACGTAAATTGGACCTTAATGGGACGTAAATGGGACCTTATTCGGACGTAAATTGGACCTTAACCGGACGTAAATTGGACCTTAATAGGACGTAAATTGGACCTTAATCGGACGTAAATGGGACCTTAATCGGACGTAAATTGGACCTTAATCGGACGTAAATTGAACCTTAATCGGACGTAAATTGGACCTTAATAGGACGTAAATTGGACCTTAATCGGACGTAAATGGAACCTTAATCGGACGTAAATTGGACCTTAATCGGAAGTAAATTGGACCTTAACCGGACGTCCTAGGGGACGTGAATTGGACATTAACAGGACGTCCAATTTTGGTCCAAATGCCACGTTGCCAAACGTCCAATGGAGGTCCACTTAACATCCGAAGGGACGTTCGGTGGACGTCAATTGGGCCTTCATAGGACGTCCCAGTTTGGTCCAATGTCTTGCTGCCGAACATCCATCTAATGTCGTGGGAAATAAAAAATATATTTTTTAAGGAACTTATATTACATCTTATATTAAATTACAATTATTGGATATTACATTATTTACATTAAATTACAATACACTTCTCCAAGAAATTAACGCACCACCTTAAATATGGGGTATTAAACCTTAAACAAATGGTTCCGTATGTACAGGCTCACTCATTACTATAGAGAGCGATGTGATATAATATATATTACAGTATAGCTCCCCGTGCATGACAAGCATAAGGAGGTACTTAACCTATAGCCTAGGGCCTAGGCTAGAATATTATAAAAAAATCACTTAGATGCAACAACAGGTTTAGGAAATTCGAGACATCAAAAATGCCCAAATTTTAAGGTGGTGCGTAATCGGCTGTATATACAGGGTGTAACAAAAATACAGGTCATAAATTAAATCACATATTCTGGGACCAAAAATAGTTCGAATGAACCTAACTTACCTTAGTACAAATATGCACATAAAAAAAGTTACAGCCCTTTGAAATTACAAAATGAAAATCGATTTTTTCGATTATATCGAAAACTATTAGCGATTTTTTATTGAAAATGGACATGTGGCAGTATTATGGCAGGAATATCTTAAACAAAAATTATGGTGAAATTTGTGCACCCCATAAAAATTTTATGGGGGTTTTGATCCCTTAGATCCTCCCAAACTTTTGTGTACGTTCCAATTCAATTTTATTATTGTGGTAGTTACCATTAGTTAAATTCAATATTTTTGTTTCTTAGTATTTTTCAGATAAGGAAGTTTTTATCGAGTTGCGACTTCTTTTTTAACATGTCTACATAAAAATTTTATGGGGGTTTTGTTCCTTTAAACCCCCCAAATGTTTGTGTATGTTCCAATTAAACTATTACTGAGGTACCATTAGTTAAACATGTTTTTAAAACTTTTTTGCCTCTTTGTATTTTTTCGATAAGGCACATTTTATCGAGATCTGGCTTCTTTTTTAATATGGTTCAAAATATACCTAAAAATGTAAAGCATAAATAAGTCTGCATATTATTACCAAGTCTCCATAATCGTACTTAACCATATACAAATATGTGGTGGATTTGACAAATATTCAAAATATTTCGATAAAAATTGACTTTTCGAAAAAGCAATAAGAGGCAAAAAAGTTTTTAAAACGTTGTGTTTAAATGGTACTACAATAATAATTAAATTGAAACGTGCACAAAAGTTTGGGGGGGTTTAAAGGAACAAAACCCCCATAAAATTTTTATGGGGTGTCCAAATTTTACTATAGTTTTTTCGTAAGATAGTTGCAGCCAAAGGGCTGCAACTTTTCTTGTGTGTACATTTGTACTAAGGTAAGTTAGGTCCAATCAAACTATTTTTGGTCCCAGAATATGTGATTAAATTTATGACCTGTATTTTTGTTACACCCTGTATATATCTACATACTTCGTCTAATTTACTAACTGTTGTGCGTCATCCGCGTCGTTGTCTGTGAGGTCTCATGATACCAACACGACATATTTAGGCGGTAGGTGTGTTCTTTTTTAGAATCACTTTGCTGAGTACACTGGAAATACAGACTCTAGACATATTTTATTATATACGCGTAGAAATAATATTTGAAGATTTCTATTAATGTTAACCTAAAGAAATACACAATAATATGTTTCATTTAATTTGTATAAATGGATTATAAAGCGTTTTTATGAAGCAGATTTGTTCGGATCACACTGTAACTGTAATCGAACGAAGGTGACATTTTAGAATAAATTGGTAACATTTATTTGCCAGTTGTGGTGATGACACTTCATATTTGTTTATATTCTTTACTATAAGTATCTGTTTTATTTATTATATTTACTGTCTTTATTATTTACTTTACTATAAAAAGATCCTCTACTATAAAAATATAAATTTCACCTAATTTTATAACGACTTGGAATAATCATCGAGGTATCTGACAACTTTTTTAGTTGTTATTGTAGACATACTTATACAAAGAAACCTACCGGCTTTTTGCCAAGAGTTCGGAGCCGTTTTTTAATTATTAACAATGTAGTGCAAAAACGCTTGCACTGCAAATCTTAAAAGATTATAACTTAATTCTTGTTCTCTATTTCTTAAGTTTTTACTTATTTACATTGAATATTAATTTGTTTTGTTGTATAATCCACGTTTACAATAATTATGTGATATATTTTATTTAAAATGGGTTCAGGATCTTTTTATACTTTGGCAACTATGTCAACTTAGATCTCTGGCGTAGATAATGACGTGCAACAGTAAGTAAATTAGATGGACTGTAGGTTATATTTGGTTCTTGGGACATCAAAGTATATTTTTTAGACATTCCCTGGATATAGTCACAGATGTGACATACCTCCGATTTGTTTTTTCATGAGTCTTGTAAGAGAGACTAAAAACTTTTTTTATAGTCACCTCCTGTTTTCATATATTTTTTGACATGTTTTGTAGTAAATTCAACTAAGTATCTATTTACTACAAAACATGTCAAAATTTACATGTGAAAGCAGATGATCCTAAAAATGGTTTTTCGTCTCCTACAAAATTCATGAAAAAGCAGATAGGAGAATTATTGTACATTACAATTCTCTGATGTTTGGGAAAAAGGGCTTAAGTCAGAATTGCACATCGATAATGTTTTGATGATTTCTACAGTACTGTAGTAGATTCTACTGTACATACAGTTTACATCTACAACAGTTTTTTCTGGTCCAGAAATCATCAAAACATTATCAATGTGCAATTCTGACTTAAGTCCTTTTTGCCAAACATAAAAAAACAATCTGGTCATAACTGACCAATGAGCAATTTTAATTTAACCTAAATTACTACTGTTTCTTAAAATGAAGAGCTTACCCCATAGCGTCTCTTATCTAATCTAACAAGATCGTGCACTATTCTAACATACACAGGCACAGCACACAAGCACTATGCTCCGTTTTTCACTATCACCTATCACTCAAACTAGTTCAAAAGGCTTTGTCCTCTTCAATCTTCTAGTTTGCCCAGTAGTATCGAGAAGCTGGATTTCCTCGATATTCTTGAACTTATGAAGTTGTTCAATTGCTCGTGTTGCTCGTGACTTCCTGCTATCTTCTTGATATTTGTTGATAAAGTAATAACTTATTATGCATGGACAATGTGGACTTTCTTCCAACTAGCCAATACACTTTTTATATCTCTCTTTTGCCTTTCATAGCCACAAGGCTATACATTTCCTTCTTGGTTTTTTTTGTAGACCACTTTCAGCTGATTCTAAAAAAAATTAAAATGAAGGGTAATTTTTCTATTCTTTACAATTAAAAATCAAAAGAGATAGATACTATTTACAGGTAATAATATGCATGCATAAATGATTCGTTTCATAAAGAATAAAGAAAATTGAAAACGGATTTTATAATACTTACAAAATTGTTTAAACAAGAGATCCAGCCAGAGCCCAGAGCAAAAACTAGTAGACAGTACAGCAAAAAAGCCACTAATTTCTTCCATTTCCCACACCCCCTTATCGATGCATTTTTTTCCAATCAAAATTTTTACTAAATTTTTAGGTTATCGGTTATAACGAAAATGAAATATATGAAATGTGATGACCAATGACCACGCGACGCTACATAGATATTCGCGCGGCAAATTTGAAAATGAACGCAAATTGAACAGTAAATGGCCTCTCTTAAAATCTTGTAATGGAAAATTTTACCCCTCCAGGAAGACATTTATATCTTGTGGTAACTTTCCACCCATAATTTAATCAGATAGATGTTCACGGAATAGAACGGTAGTACCTACATTCCTGGAATGTTTTGTGTTGTTAGGATTAAACTTTTATTTTATTTATTCTTGAATATTTCCTATTGTTAAACATTATATATGTAACCAATAATTTACAAATAAGATTTTCATTACATTACATAAAATCAAAAACATGTTTTGGATATTAAACTATAGTTTATAATTGTAATAATTGTATATACAATTTTGAATTAAGATTTAATCTTTTCGATTTAAACTACAGTAAAACCTGTGTTACCGGCCCCCTGCAAACACCGGCCACCTGTACTAACGGCCAGTTTAAAAATTCCCCAAACCAATTACAGTAAAACTTGTCAGTAATGGCCACTAAAAATGAAAAAGCTATTGGCCGATATAGAAAGGTGACCGGTATTGCCAGTTTTTGTAGTCTAGATATAATTGGTTTGGGGAATTTTTAAACTGGCCGTTAGTACAGGTGGCCAGTAACACAAGTTTTACTGTATATCTAGACTACAAAAACTGGCAATAACGGCCACCTTTCTATATCGGCCAATAGTTCTTTCATTTTAGTGGCCGTTACTGACAGGTTTGACTGTATTTCATTAACGTAAAGTTAACGCCTAAGTTAATATTTTATTGAATTATTTTGCTATTTGATCCCGTAATTGGTATAATGTGTCCAATATAATATATAAGCGTTCATAAAACGTCCGTATTTCGTCCAGTATGGACGTCCAAAGGACGTTCAACGTCGGACGTCCATATTTATTCCGTCCGAAGGACGTCCAACGTCGGACGTCCAAAGGACGTCCATATTTATTCCTTCCGAAGGACGTCCAACATGGGACGTCCAAAGGACGTCCGTTTATAGTCCATGGACGTAAGGACCAAAAATGGACCTATTTTGGACGTCCAAAGGACGTCGTGTGCTATTAGGGTAACTGCACCATTGTGTTAGTTTGGTGAATAAAACAGTTAATGGTTGCACATCGCTTGAAATTCGCGTACTTAAATTGACTTTTTATGCTAATATATTGTGGTACAATACCCGAAGGTCGCTTAGACAACATTATGTAATTGCCAAGTGTAATTATGTTGACAAAGTAAAAAGCAGTCAAATCGAATTTGTTTATTGGAAATATCAATTAGAAAGATCGATAATAGCGAAGTATATACTAGGGCGATCAGATAAGTACTTAGCGTTCAAAAGAAAAACGAAAATTTTGGAAAACTGGTGATTTATTTCTGAACGTAGTCTCCTTTTAGCTCGATACACTTGACCCAACGATGCTCTACCTTCTTTAGCCCGTCTGAAAAATACCTTTTCTCTAGGTCTGCAAAGTAGGCTTCCGTGGCGGTGATGAACTCTTTTAGTCTAAGAGCTGGGAGCGGATTTTGTGCGTGATAAGTAATATGGAAAAACTATACCGCGATATGTTGAATTAGTTGTGTACATGACTTTCACCAACGGCCGGAAACCAGAGTGAGGGCCGAGGGTAGTTATAAGGGGTCAAATTCGCGGTTTTTTTTATTTTTTTTGTGACGCTCATGATCGAGATAGTGCACCAAAATTTGGGAATAAGTAGGTCATGACGTACCTAAGCAAAATCTCTAGGGGCGTAACGCTACGTGGCCGACAAAGGGGTGGGGATAGGGGTGAATATAAAAAATATAAGGGGTTTTTTGAGACGTTCGTGATTGAGAGAGTGCACCAAAATTTGGGAATAAGTAGACCATGACATAAATAAGTAAAATCCCCAGAGCTAGAAACCAGAGTGGGGGAGGAAGGTAGTTATAAGGGGTCAAAGTCCCGTTTTTTATTATTTTTTTTGTGACGCTCATGATCGAGATAGTGCACCAAAATTTGAGAATAAGTAGGTCAGGATGTAACTAAGTAAAATCTCCAGGAGTGGAACTCTGCGTGGCCGACAAAGGGGTGGGGCAGGGGTGAATATAAAAAAATGTAAGGGATTTTTTGCGACGTTCGTGATTGAGATAGTGTACCAAAATTTGGGAATAAGTAGACGATGACATAACTAAGTAATATTTCCAGAGGCGGAAACTAGAGTGACGGTCGAGGGTAGTTATAATGGTAAGAGTCGCGGTATTTATTATTTTTTTTTGTGGCGCTCCTGTTGGAGATAGTGCACCAAAATGTGGGAGCTAGTAGGTCATGAGGTAACTAAGCTAAATCTCCAGGGGCGGTACGCTGCTTGGGGTATAAAGGGGTGGTAGGCCGGGGTGAGTATAAAAATATATGCGGGTTTTATTGCCGTTCATGATCGAGATAGTGCACCAAAATTTGGGAATAAGTAGATCATGACATTATTAAGTAAAATCTGCAGGGGCGGAACGCTGCGTGGGGGACAAATGTTGTGCCGGGCCACAAAGAAAAATACACACCGCGACTTTGACCCCTTAAAACTACCCTCATCCCCAACTCTGGTTTTCGGCTTTGGGGATATTACTTAGCTAAGTCATGGTCTACTTATTCCCAAATTTTGGTGCACTATCTCAATCTAAAACGTCGCAAAAAACCCCTTATATTTTTTATATTCACACCTACCCCCACCCCTTTATCGACCACGCAGCATTCCACCCCTGAAGATTGTACTTAGTTACCTCATGACCTAATTATTCTCAAATTTTGGTGCACTATCTCGATCATGAGCGTCACAAAAAAAATAATAAAAACGGCGAATTTGACCCCTTATAACTAGCCTCGTCCCCCACCTTGGGTTTCCAGCTCTAAGGATTTTACTTAGTTATATCATGGTCTACTTATTCCCAAATTTTGGTGCACTCTCTCAATCACGAACGTCGCAAAAAACCCCTTATATTTTTTGTATTCACCCCTGCCCCACCCCTTTGTTGGCTACGCAGCGTGCCACCCCTGGAGATTTTACTTAGTTACGTCATGACCTACTTGTTCCCAAATTTTGGTGCACTATCTCAATCATGAGCGTTACAAAAAAAAATAATAAAAACGGCGACTTTGACCCTTATAACTACCCTCGTCCCCCACTCTGGTTTCCGGCTCTGGGGATTTTACTTAGTAATGTCATGGTCTACTTATTCCCAAATTTTGGTCCACTATCTCAATCACGAACGTCGCAAAAAACCCCTTATATTTTTTATATTGACCCCTACCCCCACCCCTTTGTCGGCCACGCAGCGTTCCGCCCCTGGAGATTTTACTTAGTTACGTCATGGCCTACTTATTCCCAAATTTTGGTGCACTATCTTGATCATGAGCGTCACAAAAAAAATAATAAAAACCGCGAATTTGACCCCTCATAACTACCCTCGGCCCCACTCTGGTTTCCGGCCGTTGGTGAAAGTCATGTACACAACTAATTCAACATATCCCCGTATAGTTTTTCCATATTACTTATCACGTACAAAATTCGCTTCTATCTCTCCGACTATTTATTCGACTAAAATTTCTGCCCGGTGAGTGACATTTTCGAGTTTGGAAACAAACAGAAGTCGTACAGCCCCAGATCTGGAGAATACGTTGGCTGGAACAGCAGTTTGTAGCCAAATTCGACCAATTTGGTCAGTGGCGTAACAAACTCCGTCGCCCCCCCCGCAGAATTAGAAATGGGGCCCTCTTTAAAAAGTTACTAAATACGACTTATGTAATAAAAACGTATATGTAATAGCCTAGTAAATGACCGCGAAAAACGGAGATTCCGTGTAATTTTCAGTGTCATCACCGAAGTGATCAAGTCAATACTTTTTAAATTATTTGCGAGTGAAAATGTTTATTGTTCAATAAGAAAACCACGTTTTCAAGCCGTTTTTCGTAAATAACTCAAAAAGAATTTGATCTAAAAAATATTTTTAGCAAAAAGGGAAGCTTAAAAAAATGATGTCTATCGACCCAGTAGAAACAAAGTTGTGACTTATGAAAAATTCTTCTTATTCTTCAAATTCCAAATCGAATATTTCAATGTGAAATAACCAAAAAATGAAGCACTTTTCGGGAAAAACTCATTAAAACTTTTTTTTTTAAAATGCTTTATCTTAATTTTTTATAAAAGTTTCTATCATCAAAACTAAGCAAGTTACACTCAAAATAAAGTTAACCCCTTGTTTTGGTAAAAAATCGTGAAAGTCTCCCCCCATTTAGCACTCAGTCGGCCTTTGCTTTGTCTTTGTGAAGACAGAGAAATCAACTCAACCACCCACATGCACGTGGTATAGTCATATGATGGTTTGAGGTATATCTTGTTTAAATTTCACCCATCGCCAGGGTTTAATATATAATATGCCAATGTAAGACTTTTGGTCGGCATTTTAAGGATTTTAACCCATGTATTTTTGGTGGCTTAGCATGTAGAGCTTGCTTAGAACACTGATGATGCTCTCTTTATAGCGAAAACGTTCTGTTTTTTAATGTAGCCCTTTATTGGGGTTTTAAATAAATATACCTTTTACACAGAAGATTTTTTTCTTCAATTTTTGTAATTAATGGTATACAGCCAGCGACAGAAAAATTTTTCCTTATGGATATGTTTTTCATTCCCCCAAGTGGAGGGTAAGTATAACCAAAATCCAAATTGTCAAGCAAATCCTTCGTGACGCTGATAATTACACTCCAAAACTGTCATTTACTGGGCTATCAGTGTATTCATGCACTGTTTATGACAACTTACATTTTCCATATTTATTGGTATAGAATAAAAAGGAACAAAAATAAATAAATGATTACAATATTTCATAGTATTATTGATGAGAGGAACCACTTTCTTCGTGTACTACTATCAGCGAATATATCTACAATTTTATTAATACATATGTATCTGATAGACAACTTTATTTTCAATACTACACTGCTTAAAAATCGTTGCGTATGTACTTATGCCTATAATAATATAAAAATAACACATTTTTACATATCTTAGACGACAATATGAAGCCCCTGACATATTGGGGCCCCCGCAAGTTTCAAGACTCAAAACATGTAATCTATCTTCTGTATAATAGAGAAGTTCCTGTAGAATAGATGGACAACTTACAGAATCTATAGCCATAGGCAACAGAATAAGACAGGGGACTCATTGAGCCCAATTCTAATCAATTTAATCATGAATGAAATCGCCAACAGCATCAACAAAGGAAGAGGATACAGAGTGGGAAACAGAGAAGTAAAAAAATACTCTGTTATGAAGACGAAGCATTGATAGCCCATGCTACGGGGGCCTCTGTTACGCCTCTGGAAACTACTGCCGATAATTGTATCGAAATACTAAATGTAAAGAGAAACCCCATTTCTAGATTTAGAAATATTGTTCTGAAATTCGGTAAATTGCAATTCTAAAATCTTTCAATGGTCACGTACAAAGCAATATAAATTATTGCCGTTACCATAAAAATTCGTGAGACCGGAAAAGATTAAGTTTATAGATATGAGATGATTTACTTGCCGAACACCGATGCCTATTTTAAAATTTACGTTCTTAAATTTAAACACACAAAGTAAAATAATATGCCAATAACAGATTTTTACATAATATCGGGCGACAAGATGGGACCCCAGATCGATTGGGCCCCCCGCAAGTTTCATGCTGCGGAGGCCTCTGTTACGCCCCTGAATTTGGCCATGGAGATGGCGGAGGTGTGAGCCGGTCAGCCGGATCGTCGTCATGGTGGAAGAGTATTCTTTCTTCCCCAATCGGGGCTGTTTTTTTCCGAAATTCGGCGTCGACTCGGGCTAATAATACGTCATAGCAAAGTCCTATGATCGTTTTAACCTTTTCCAGGAAGTAGATATAGAGCACACCTTGTGAATCCCAGACAATTGTGGCCATCTCCATTCCGGCCGATTGAACAGTCTTCGCCCTCCTCGGAGCACGTTCGCGGAATGACGTCCACTGTGTCGACTGATTCTTGGACTCTGGTATATACCAGTCGAACCATGTTTCGTCGATAGTTATGAAACAACGTAGAAACTCATTTGAATTACGCTTAAACAGCATCATCAAACACTGCTCTTAAGTGGTCTCATGGTTGCGTTTATTGTTCGAAGTTAGAAAATGCGGCAACCATCACACCGACAGCTTTTTATGCCCAAAATTTCATGCAAGATATGGCCAACAAGATCTTTTGAGATGCCTACTGTCTCAGCTATCCCACGTACCTTCAGTGGGCGGTCTACCAATACGAGATCGTGGATTTATTTCCCGTTATCCTGAGTGGTAGCCGTTTTCGGGCCACCTGGGAGTGAATTATCAAAAACCGACGTGCCACCACGTTGAAACATGTTAAACCATTTTTGACGATTTCCATAGAAGGAGAAGAGTCACGTTTACAACATTCAAGCGCTTTTTGATTTCGCTGCGGGATTTCTTTTATAAAAGCAAGAGTCAAATCACCAACTGATAATGCTCTTTTTTCATTTTTCTAAAATCCCGAAACACGGCCGCTTACACACGCGGTCAAAACAAAACTACGAGTCCGATTTGGCTGATATTTTGACATAGTCCGTCTACAAAAATGTATTACACGATGGTAAATTTCTTTTGCAACAGTGGCGCCATTGAGTGGAGAGGCTATAAGTACTTATCGGACCACCGTACTCATGGCAAAAAAATACAACACTTCATATACGGTTATTTTTTTGAATCAGAGTAAATCAGTTTGAATCAGATTCTTTTAAGTCTTATCTAAAAAATGTATATGTGATACATTTATTACCTCGCTATCTTTTCTTTAACTGAAGATTTTTTCTCATTTTTTTCGCAAAAACAAAGAAAATAAGAACGTTTCGAAGACTTTGAAAAAGGACGCATTGTATGCATGAAAGAGGCCGGTTTTGGTCTAAAGGAAATTTCACGAAGAGTTGAAGCTAATTTATCGACGGTGTTAAGAGTTTGGAGGAAGATAACTCTCAATAATGATAGTTATCGGCATCGTGGAGGGTCTGGACGTCCTAAAATATCGCAATGCCGTAATTTGAGTCATCTTAGAGTTCTTTCTCGCAGAAAAATAGACGGGACAGTGTACATCAAGTAAGAGATGATTTCGTCGCAGCTACAGGAAGTACAGTTAATCAACTGTAATCAGCTAAAGGAAGTACAGGTAATGAACAGAACAGAACTGTTCTCAAGAAGAACAGAATCAAATATTACTCGAAATGAGACTGAGGGCTTAGCGTCCGCTTTTGGTGTTACCTTTGAAACCACAGCAGAAGGCTCGAAACTTAGAATCGTGCAGAGCTCGGCAAAACTGGAATGGTCAATGGAATTTTGTCTGTTTCACTGATGAATCAAGGTTTTGTTTGGGTGGCTTTGATGAGCGCATCAGAGTAAGATGTTCTTGAAGTGAATGACGAAATATACACTTAGCTGTTAAATGCCGTACAGCAAGACAACCAAGCATTATGGTATGGAGTGCTATATGTTTGGGAAGCACATTACCTCTGGTTCTTATTAACGGTACTCTGACAGCTCGACGATATATTGGTGAAGTACTGCAACTGGTTTTACATCCCTACCTACAAACCATTCCAAATGCGACCTTTCAACAGGATATCACAAGACTTCATATTGCCCGTGAAACCATGGAATTTTATGAAAACCAATACTACATAAAGAACGTCATCATCCAAGGAGAGTAGGAGGGAGAGGAGAATGCTCAAGATCGCAAGGAAGATCCGCAACAAGATAAATCGACCAAATTACAGAACTATGCAAAAGACTAATGCATGAGTTAGTCTTTTGCATAGTTGAGAGAACATATTTATTTTCACAGCTGGATTTAATTATCTATATTTAATTAGAATTTTTTTAATAAGCTCTTTACGTTTCTTCGAATATGTTTTTTCAGTATTTTATATTAATTGACTGTGACCTTGTTAAACTATTAAAAACGTGTTGTACTAAACATATTGACGTATAGTGTAGGTATTACTACTTGAAGCTGCTATGAATGCTAATATTAAAATGAACAAAGGTTTTTACTATTATAATAATAAAATGTATATAGTGTTGTACCTGTTAACACTTCTTTAATTTTGAAATAAATATCTGTGAATTAGAAAGGCAATCTAAAATTGACACCCCTTGTAGTGTAAAATATATAGTTAAGGGTTATTTTTATTAAAACGAAGACAAAATCTGGTAAATATGGTTGGATATTTAAAATTTAAATTCATAATTTAAATGCGTTAAGGCAAAAAATCAACTATTTTATATGTTAGGGTAACGACAAGGTTGTATCCTGCTATCTTAGACATTTAACATGTATTTAGTGATAATATTCCAAGGCGCATCAAATGATCTGTAAGTTCACAGTTTAAATCAGTTTAAGGATATATTAAACAAAAAGAGTTTAAACAAGTTTAAATATTGTTAGATATAGTGACAACACAATGGGTTCACTGACATATTTAACAATATTCAAAATATGTTAATTTAGACTATTAATAAACAAGGAACTTAGTATCAAAAACTCTGAAATGTACCTAGTATATAAAATGTTATGTACATATACAGGGTGTAACAAAAATACAGGTCATAAATTAAACCACATATTCTGGGACCACAAATAGTTCGAACGAACCTAACTTACCTTAGTACAAATATGCATACAAAAGAAGTTACAGCCATTTGAAGTTACAAAATGAAAATCGATTTGTTTTAATATATCGAAAACCATTAGAGATTTTTTGTTGAAAATGGACATGTGGCATTCTTATGGAAAGAACATGTTAAAGGAAAATTTGGACTCCCCATAAAAATTTTATGGGGGTTCTGTCCCTTTAAACCTCCCCAAACTTTTGTGTCCGTTCCAAATAAATTACTATTATGGTGCCATTAGTTAAATTCAATATTTTTAAAACTTTTTTGCCTCTTAGTATTTTTTCGATAAGGCAGTTTTTATCGAGTTGCAGCTTCTTTTTTAATATGTTTACATAAAAATTTTGTGAGGGTTTTGTTCCTTTAAACCCCCTAAATGTTTTTGTACGTTCCAATTAAACTATTACTGCGGTACCATTAGTTAAACACAGTGTTTTTAAAACTTTTTTGCCTCTTTGTATTTTTTTGATAAAGCATCTTTTATCGAGATGTGGCTTCTTTTTTAGTATGGTTCAAAATATACTTAAAAATGTATATCATAAATAAATTTTCATATTATTACCAAGTCTCCATAATCGTATTTTACCATATACAAATATGTGGTGGATTTGACAAATATTCAAATATCTCGATAAAAACTGACTTTTGGAAAAAGTACTAAGAGACAAAAAGTTTTTAAAAACTTGTGTTTAACTAATGGCGCTACAATAATAATTAAATTGGAACGTACACAAAAGTTTGGGGGGTTTAAAGGAACCAAACCCCCATAAAATTTTTATGGGGTGTCCAAATTTCATTATCATTCTTTTTTTAAAATACTACTCCCATAAGAATACCACATGTCCATTTTCAATAAAAAATCTCTAATAGTTTTCGATATATTGAAAAAAATCGATTTTCATTTTGTAACTTCAAAAGGCTGTAACTTTTTTCCGTGCACATTTGTACTAAGGTAAGTTAGGTTCAATCGAACTATTTTTGGTCCCAGAATATGCGATTAAATTTATGACCTGTATTTTTGTTACACCCTGTATATAACAAAAAAAAGATGAGAAATAGAAAATGTTAAAGCAAATCAAAGAATGACTTGGTCAGTAGTAGGAACACTTAGTGATGTGTTGAAAAACAAAAAGATACCAATAAATCTAAAGAAAAGGGTATTTAACAGTTGTTGTATGGGGTCATCCATAAACTACGTCGTTGAGATGAGGGAGGGAGGGGGGCTTGCTTATTTCGACGAAATACGACAGGGGGGTGGGGGTATGAGTGCACATTCGACGTCGTTTAATATATTGGTATATTTAAATTTGTCGCTACTGTCTATAAATATAATTTTTTACTAGCTTTTACCAGCATTAAAGTATCAGATATTCATATAAAAACGTACCTATAGTTTTTGAAATGAAATTGAAAATAAAACAAAACGTTTACGAATAAATACACCTTTGTTAAAATTAAGAAGAATTCTCTTATAGATACTTTTATCGCATACATTTCGTTTTTATCAGTCACAGCCTTAAAATAATATTAGGTAGCACTTTTGTACAGGACAACAAACAATAAGACATTGTTCTTTGGGTTTAAACAAGCGCTTCTATATACAGAAAAATGTTTGTAAGCAAACAATATTCAATTGTTAGTTCATTTATGTGCTGCATACTGTGTGTGAAAAAATAGTTCTGAAAGAATGAATGCAAATAAAATATTGTGTTATATTTAGTTAGTAAGTCGTATTTATACTTAGAGAAGATTTATACGCAAAATCTTGGTTCAATGCTATTTAAATGCATTCATTTTTTTCGAATGCTCAGAAAACTAATAAAAATTTTTGAAAAATTTAAACGCAGATTGAGAGATTACATTATTACCGAGGGCCAAAAGTTTCTGAAAACATCTATAATGTTTATTTTAATAAGTTACAGGGATAAAAAAAATATTTAGTCTGATTTTTAAGTTCAGAAATTTAATTCAAAAGAAATCTTTTGTTTATTCTAAGGGACTTTCAGCCCTCGGTAATAATGTAATCTTTCATTCTGCATTTATATTTTTTAAATATATTTATTAGTTTTCTCAGGATTCGAAAAAAGAATGCATTTAAATAGCGTTGCACCAAGATTTTGTGCCTACCCCCTTAATTGTTCTTGTTATGATACATTCGGAAATAAAGTTTCAAGGTTGATTAAAAAAAAACAGAAATAACCTTGAATTTTTTTAAATCACTGAAATTGGGGTCGTGAACTGCAATGACGACGTCGACATGGGGGGGGGGGTTCGTCTGTAACCGACGAATTACGACGGAAGGGGGGAGGGTATTAAAAAGTCCAAATTTTTTACGACGTAGTTTATGGATGCCCCCTATTCTACCAGTTAGGACTTATGACATGGAGACCGTGACACTTACAGAGTTGTCAGCTAATAGATTAAGAACAACGTAGAGGGCCATTAAACGAGCTATGTTGGAAGTATCTCTGAGAGAAAGGTAGAAGATATAATTGGAAGAATTGCGCAAATGAAATAAAACTGGGTAGGACACGTGGCACGGCAAAACAACGACAGGTGGACGAGAAACATTGTACATTGGAGACAACGCGAACACAGCCGTAGTAGAGGAAGACCACAAACACGATGGCTAGATGACATCAAAGCCAAAGTCGGGAGAAACTGACACCAAATAGCACAAACCAGAGAAGAGTGGAGAGTCCATGGGGAGGCTTTTGCCCAGGAATGGATGCAAACAGGCTGAAGAAGAAAGCACAAAGAAAGGTGAATAGAACAATGTGAAGAAATAAATTAAAAATATGAATAAATATTCCGATGAATAAATCAGTTACTTTCAGAGGATTAACAGATGAACAGAAATTCACAAAGAAATATGCGCACAACTGACAAAGAGATGTAAGAAAATAAGCAGACAGAAGAAAAGGAAAAACAACTGAATGAAACAAAAAAAGACATTTCAGAAACAAGGACACAAGGAAAACATAACAAAATAAGAAATGTATGTCAAAAATAAAAAAGAATGTGTGTGTACTTTGTACGCACGTAAGAAGTTATACTTCTATTATATGATTTCTTAAAAATAAATATACTTTTTTGCACGATTGATCATTTTTGACTGTTTACCGTGACAGATTTTACGTCAGTAGGTGACATTTACTAGCAACTCGACGGTAAGTAATCCAACTCGACGGTAAGTAATTCACTTACCGTCGAGTTAAAAAATCTCTTAATTTTAATTTATTTTTTGAAAGAATAAGAAAACTAACGAATTATTTATTAATATTGAAACTTATGGTACAATTTGTTAAATTATTTAATGAAATCCCACTTGTTTGGGCAAGCTTCTTCCCAAGCCCGTTCAATTTCTTCAAATTCACTTTCGCTCATATTTTAATTTATAGTAATCAAAATTGTACTTAAAATTATTGACAACTAAATAAAAACTCAATTCTCAATTGTTGTTATGCACCCTAGTTACTACCTAACAACCAAAGTATCTATCTTGATAAAATGAATGAAACTAGTCAATATGACGAAAATGTTTAATTTTATAATTTATAATGGTATCAATCGTGCAAAAAAACGTTATAAGCATGTCGAGTAGGGTGGATCGAAAAACGCGTTTTTTCTGTTATACAATTCTAATAGCGCGGAAAACTTGCGCATAGACGTCATTATAAAGGGAAAAACAAAATAAAAAAAACATTTCAAAATTTGAAATCGCGCAGAAGGCTTAAAGTTACAAATAAAATCAAAATATCGGTAATTTTCAAAAACAGGTAAAAATTAGAAAAAAAAAAACTTTTTGCGTTCTAATAGTGAAAAAAGTGTTAATAAGAGTGTCCTTAATGCATACAAAAGATAATTATACCCATTCCCGTTTAACTGAATTCGCGCAAAAAGCATAAAGTTGCAGGTTGTTTCGTAAAATAACGATATTTCATTATTTTCGACGATTTTTAAACATGTGCCAAAACCATACAAGTTGTATTTTTAATTTGTAATATTGTAAAAACTATTCAAAATAGTTTTCCTAATCCATAAAAAATACTTTCGGACCTGTTATTCCTTCACTGTATTCGCGCAATTGGTCTAAAAAGTAGTATACGTAAGTTGTACAGTACCGTAAAAACGCGGTTTTCCATATCTGATGAGTGTTTTTAACACATTAAAGTTTGTAATAAGACTATAACAAGTGATTTACAAACAAATTTATTAGCCAACACATCATATTGCAGCTCTCAGCTCATTTCAACATTTAATCTGTGCTGAAATGACCCAGGACTCACGACGACGACGTGGCTGCAAAGCGAGTCCCACCCCCACCCTACCCAACCAACCAACCAGGGTGAATGTTATTTACAATATTTACAGTAATTATTTACTCTGTACTATGTATGTATTTGTTGTAAGCAAAAGGTTATTTACATAGAAGCCCCTTTAAATTCTGACTTTGAATTAAATGTGGGCATCAGCTGCCTTTATTTTAAAGTAGCTCGAATATAACCATCTCGATTTTCATGCCCGCACAATTTTTCTGCTGCCTCTGTAACCAGTTTTACACACCTCTCAACTGACTGTTAAGGAATACAGTTAAGGAATATCAGGTCTGAAAGTATTTTTTATGGATTAGGAAAACAATTTTGAATGGTTTTCACACTATTACAAATTAAAAATACAAATGGTATGGTTTTGGAATATGTCTAAAAATCGTCAAAAATAATGCAATATCGTTATTTTACGAAACAACCCGCAACTTTAGGCTTTTTGCGCGAATTCAGATAAACGGGAATAGGTCTAATCATTTTTTGTATGCATTAAGGACACTCTTGACAACACTTTTTTCACTATTAGAACGAAAACAGACTTTTTTTTTGTAATTTTACGTGTTTTTGAAAATTACCGGTATTTTGTCTTTTTTTGTAACTTTAGGCCTTCTGCGCGATTTCAAATTTGAAAAAAAAATTTTTTTAATATTTTTCCCTTTATAATGACGTCTATGCGCAAGTTTTCCGTGCTATTAGAATTGTATAACAGAAATAACCCGTTTTTCGATCCACCCTAATGTCGAGCGTTAAGGGTAACCGATCTCAGACAATAATTGTCTTCTTAAACAATTGTCTTCGATCGGTATAAAACCCTTACCGTTCTCCATACTTAATATACTATAAACAGTTTGTTTTAAATTTTTTTTAAACACAATACTAATTTTGTGCTTACCGCTTTCAAAAAAATAAAAAAAAAGAATGTGTGTGTACTTTGTACGCACGTAAGAAGTTATACTTCTATTATATGATTTAAACGAAATTAATATACTTTTTATTTATATTTTGTTTAAATATTAAACTAATTTATACTTACTACTTCTCAAACATTTTTATTAGAACAGTGCCAAAAATTAAAATAATAAAAGAATAAAACACACACACACATTAAACAAGCCACACATGATGTCTGAACATTAATTGTCGAATTTTTTTTTAACTAAATACGTATTTTCTGAAAATACAATTATATAATAAATATACTTACAATCATAAAATGTATTAAAAAAAACAAAAAAGAAAGTTTCTATTGGGACTCGAACCAGCGCTGATAAGAGCGGTTGGTATTGGAATTCATTCGCCTTCTCCGCTTAGCCACGGACACTATGTGTCATTATTTACGAAGATCGACTAACTAAACGGATTAAACTTGTGATATTTTGATATTTTGAAAATTGATCAAATTATTTTAATTTTGAATTGAAATGATTTAGAATTGAAAAAATACAACAAAACATAGAGTAAAAAAACAATATATTAGGTGAATATTGATAGAAATTTTGATGGTAATCAAATTATATAAATAAAAGTATTACATACTATGTATTTTGGCAGATCAAATAGGTAGGTTTATACCCATGATACATTAACAATTATTACGTACCTGTTGCTTTTAAAAACTATTTAAAAGTCACTACAATATTATAAACTTTTTTGTTTCTGTCCTCACAACAATAAAACTAATATATTATACATTTGTTTACCTTTACCTTTACCTCCAAACCACAGCTGCCATATCGGATAATTTTTGACATGTCATTTGAACATCCAATCAGAACAAAGTTATAATGCGCATGCGCCGGGCTGATAGGTTTTAACATATAAAAAAATCACCCTCTATCGCCGGTAAAGAAGTATAACTTCAAAAAAAAGTATAGGATTGCTCCGGATTCGAACTCAAGACCTCTCGATCTCTGGCCGAATGATATATCAAATACGCTACGAGGACTGTGTCTGTATCGGTTCGGACTTACCTAATGACAATTCACGATAACAAACAGACAAGGTGAAGTATAATAAATATACAATAAAATGTTTTAATAATACTAATCTTACTCCTGAGGAAGACAAATCCAAAGATACAAAAATTATAATAAATATATCTACTAAAAACACTAATATACCTAAATATTATTTTCACAACTTTTCTTGCACTGAGATATTTATACATAACTTAAAAGATTTAGCAACTAAACGCCATACTGTCTGTGTGCGCATGCGCGCAGATTTATGAAATTTTACTCTCAATCGCACCTAAAGAAGTATAACTTCAAAAATAAGGTTAAGACAGGGTGAGCTACTGCCATTAGTGCTTTTTAATTTTATGTTAGAAAAAATAATGAGTAAGGCTAAGGTGAATAGAAATAGTATAGTCTATAATAAAAACATCAGTTTGCTGACAATGTTGTCATTTTAAGTATAATAATAATAAACACTGCGTTTATAAATAAACAAAGGATAACAATTTCAAGAAAGGCAATGCAATAAGTCGTGTAACAGCAAGAAGTGGAAAGGTCGACAAATTTTCAAAAAAAAACTTGATTTAGTACATCAATGATTTAGATTTTAATTTCTTTATTCGCACATATTTTGTGTACTTTTGTTGCATTTGTCTTACCATTGGTCTTACTAAGTAAATTATATGATATAAACGGTTCCTTGACATCTCGTAACGCGACAGTTCGTAACCGGACAAATGGTAACGGAAAATTCGTAACAGCGACAGTTCGTAACGGCGACACTTTGTAACGGCGACAGTTCGTAACTATACAAATTCGTAACGGACAATTCGTAACGTCCAAATTGAATTATTCTGTTTATTTTTGTTAACGTGGAAACTAACTTGTTATTACAGTTATAAAAAATGAAATTATGTTTTCCACCTACCTCTACCGAAAGTATACTTTTCCGGACCTGATTGTAGGGAGCAAAGTTGTACTTTTCCTCCCTAGGGAGGAAAAGTAAAAGTGACGTCATGATATTTCATTGATGAAATATAACTTATTGACGCCCTGTAAAATATCTATTTTCTATTACGTAGGTATCTATACATTTTAACGTTTATTTATAAAACACCCTGTATTTTGCAGAATGGTAAAAAACAGTAAATTGTTATTTTGATTTAACAATGTTTACATTAATAATTTGACTTATATTTGACAGTTGACAGTTATATTGTACCTACTTGTTAGTTTTACTTTTAATAAATTTTGTTGGTTAGTTACATAAATAAATTAAGTAAAAATGAAAAATGACTTATTATTAATTTGAGGAAGGTGGAAAAACTATATGTACAACATGGGAGTAAAGTGCCTTTTCCTCCCTTGTTATACAAATAGCTATTATCAATTTAACGAATCAATATCATCAAATCACTATCAGTATCACCAGGTTTATTATAATAACAGGTAATTATAATGTCTCCTTTACAAAATGTTTACTTAGAAAGTTGGGAATGTCTAAAGACGGTTGTCGGCTTAAAGATTTCACGAATTACTTCATTATTCCTTTGTCTAGGTATATGCAGATTTAAGGAACAATAAGAGGGATAAACTTTTAAAAATATTCTTAAAAGTTTGTATATATTTAAATATTTGTTTGTGTTTAAAGACTTTTACTATATCCTGAAACACGAAATATAAAATGTGTTAAACATGTTTATCCCGGTACTGTTCGTTAAATTGATAAACATAATTTCAATGACAACTGTAATATCAGTTAGTTTCCATGTTAACAAAAATAAACAGAATAATTCAATTTTGACGTTACGAATTGTCCGTTACGAATTTGTATAGTTACGAACTGTCGCCGTTACGAAGTGTCGCTGTTACGAACTGTCGTCGTTACGAGTTGTCCGTTACCAATTGTCCGGTTCCGAATTGCCGCGTTACGAGATGTCTGGTCACGGATATAAAAACATAAAGAACTTGAAATTAGAGGATTCTCTTGTGAGTCAGTTGTAAGCATTCATTTGTAGACTTTATTACTATGATTTATTCCATTCTGCAAAGGGGTAACTATTGTTTCGTTGTATTTTATGAACAATAAATATGCCAATATGTGCCAAAATAATCGAAAATATTGAAAAAATGTATCCGCCGTTAATAAAAAATTGACATGTCACTGTATTTATAAAAAATGTTGTACTTCATGATAATATTTCCTGTTTCATTTTCGTCCGGCCACCCTGTATATAAAGAAGAGGAAAAACCGTTGCTACTCAAGAAAACCATAAGGTTACGTAGCTCGAAAAAACGTCGGATAAAACCAGGTACCGAAATACTAAGAATTAATTAAAGGCATAATAACGTTTACATAAATACATTTAAGTAGGAAAACTAAACTAAACAAACAAAAAAATTATAAAATTTATTCTGTTAAATTCAATTCATTATTAATTCCCAGATACGATAAAAAACGCAAAATAAAGAAAGGTATTCTATTTCTGCCATAAAAAAATATAGACACAACCAAACTAATATGGAATCACCATGTATTTCAAACCAATATTTATTTTTTTTGAAAAAACTTTTTGAATGAAAATAAACTAACTTTTGCGTTCAAAAGCGAAAATATTCCTTAAGTAAGGATATCGGACGTGTAAAGCCGAAAGGTTATTGGTCTTGTAGACAAGGAATATCTCAGAGGTACATAGCTGCAGTGGTAGGCGTAGCAGAGGGCATTGTGTCAAAAACCTATGCTAGGTATCAGGAATTAGGAAAGCTTAAAAATAGAGTAAGGTAAAGTCGTCAAAAAGTAACAACGACTAGCTACGATGGTTTCATTGTCCAAGCAGCTAAAAGAGACCCACTCTATGTAAATATTCTCTTTATTCTGTCACTGAATAAAAAAAAATATTTGACTGTTTGGTATCTTTCTTGTCGGATAGTCAAATATTATTGTAATTAGTTATATTTGTAAAATATGTTTAAAGAAATATTAAAAAAAGTTAAAAAAAATAATAAAAAAATGAAAAAAAAAACTAAAAAAAAATGAGTAAATTAAAAAAATCTACTATCTAAAATAATCCAATAACTAAAAAATACAAATATACATATAAAAAAAATAAAAAAAATTTAAAGAAAAAAATCACTAAGAGGAGTTAAACCTCCGAGGTGTTGAACCGGGTTGACATCTTATCGTAGTGACAAAAAAACAAAAAAAAAAAACAAAAAAAAAACAAAACAAAAAAAATACAAAAAAGAATGCAATTATTTTAAATATTAACATTAATATTTTGATTTGTAAAATGTATACACTATTGTGTTCTTGATAAACATTAAGTATAATATATTTATAGTATTTATTAACATAGTATGTACATTAGCTGTAATGAGTAGGTAAAATAAGAAGTAAGAAATTGTAATATTATTATAATAACCATGTTTCACTAATTGGCGATATCTTTAATACATTTACTTTTGATTGAGACTGGCTGAATGACTACAGTCCAAGCAAAAAAAGGGACCTAACCATTTTCTACCTGCTCAAAAGGCAACTTTTGGAAGCTGCTGGTGTAATGCCCGGTTGTCTTAATTAGGTTGCACCATAATTTTCGATTCTTATCATTCTGGAAATCCATTGTAGCAAGCTGAAAATTATTGACCTAAGACTCAATGATACAACGCGTAGGTTTCATAAGCTGAGCCCGTAGGGAGCTCGCAAACCAAAGCAATATAGGTCTGGATCCCGCGTATGAAAAAAAAGTTGATTAATAGCAAGCTGAAAATTTGTTAATAGCTTAAGGGTGTCTAGTCAGACAAACTTTGATATATGGGAACACCGGAACAAGTGAAGTTTTAATTGTGGAACAGGTTAAAAATTTGGAACGGTCAGACCACGAAAACGTCACATGTATTTTGTCCGACAGAACTTCCAATTGATTTTTTACCCTTTTATTAAACTCTCATGCAAAAATCAGACTGCTATTTATCACCTGTCATAATTCCTGTCATTTGACATATTCTACGTGTTTCACTCATTATAATGCCCATTTGGTGATAAATATCAGCCTGATGTTTGCATGAGACTTTAATGAAAGGGTAACAAATCAATTGGAAGTTCTGTCGGACAAAATACATGTGACGTTTTCGTGCTCTGACCGTTCCAAATTTTTAACCTGTTCCACAATTAAAACTTCCCCTGTTCCAGTGTTTCCATATATCACAGTTTGTCCGACTAGACACCCTTAAGGTATTAACAAATTTTCAGCTTGCTATTAATCAACTTTTTTTTCATACGCGGGATCCAGAACTAATATCCTTACATCGCATAACATACATTGCGGAAAGATACGCACTGAGTGTCACATCTGCATAGGGATTACGAACACTCGATACGAATCGTATCCGCCATGTTTTACCATAAGGCGCTATGGTAAAACATGGCGAATACGATTCGTATCGAGTGTTCGTAATCCCACTGCTGTGGTTTTCGGTGAACGAAATTCCACCGAAAGTCACCGAAGCTTCACCGAAAACCAGATGCGTATCTTTTCGCAATGCATGCCACATGCGATGAACGATATGATATTGCTTCGGTATGCTAGCTCGCTAAAGTACGTGTTAAACTTAAGATCTGTTGGTGCAACCAGGCATAAGTGTTTCTGTTAAAACGATAAGAAAAATAGTTCGTGCCCAAGGAGTATATAGTAGAATTCAGTTACGGGTTCCCGAATAATTAAGGTGGTACAAGATTAATCGCCTAAATTGGTGTCTTTGTCTTTAACACCAAAACTGGAACATTGGGAATTAGGAAAGTGTGCTATATTTGTTTAAAATCAGGTGACCGACAAATTCGTGGACTTAAAGCTTAGAGGGCGAGAAAGACAAGCAAGAACGGAAACTGACAAATCTGTTCACAGATATAAAGGATGAACTGTTATATTCTGCGGAGGCATTGTGATCGGTAAAAAACCTCTTTAATTTTCATCTAAGCAACTTTAACAACAAGCGGGTATATTGATTTGGTTTTAGAATCTGCAGTTAAGCTCTGGAGAGGTGAAATGGGAGAAAATTTAATTTTCATGCATATAATACACCTCCACATACCAACAGAGTGACTGCAGACTTCCTTAAAGCAGAAGATATCGCTGTTGTGAAGTGGTCTGATTGCTCACCCGATCTTAGCCCTAAAGAGAATATGTGGGATATGCTTAAAAGAAAAAATTGGAGCTCACCGCCGGGGTAATCCACAAAACACAAGCTGCTTTTGAAGAACGGAACAACCTACAATAACAGAAGGCTGTCCACACAAATTGAAGCTTGCATATATGGTCATAAAGGCTAGGCGTGGTAACATTGACTAGTAAAAAAACATAAAAAGAAACAATTTAAACATTATCCGTTTTACGTTACTATTTTTTATGCTATTGACTTTTTTTTGTTTGACCTTCGGGCTTAAGTGCACCTGTGCTTTTGTTTGACCTTCGGGCACCATTCAGCCAGTAGCAAATGTGTAGCCTATTCTAACTAAACTAACTATACTATCATTCTGGAAATTAAAACAAGAACTATGATGGAGAAAGGAACTAGGGTTACCCTTCGCACCTAGGAGTCTGCTATTGACTTTAAAACAGCTAGTTTCAATTTAATATTTCTAGATTTTATTGTTTTATTTAATTTTTATATATTAATGATTTTTTTTCTTTAACTTAAATGCCTCGACAACTAAGGCCATTGACATGGTACAGTTGATTTGGCCATCAGATTATACTGTAATGTGTAGTATGTGTAGAGTAAATATCTTGTTACTTAGTAAGGTCGACTACGTTATCTTTACAAAAAGACGCTAATTGTATCGGAATATCTGCGGTCTCTCAGGTGAGTACCGATCCTACAAGGATATAAATTATTTTTATTTATTAATTATTAATAAAGAAAATTTTCACAACTCTTGGCAACTCATGGGCAAAAAGCAACAAAGAAAAAGCTGATTTATTTGCTGAACATCTAACTGAAGTCTTCAAGCCACACGACAATGACCAAGTACAAGAAGTAGAGCAGGAACTAGCCTTACCAATTAATCAACGAGAACGACTAACTTTATTTACACCGAAGGAGATCAAATATGAGATTAATCATTTGAATGAAAAGAAGGCACCAGGCACTGATCTCATAACAGCAACGGTACCCCGTCAAAATAGCCCCGTCAAAAAGGCTCCGACAAAATAGCCCCGACATAATATCCCTCACACAAAATAGCTCCGACAAAATAGCCTGCAGCCAAAATAGCCGCGGAATAATAGCCCACCGACAAAATAGCCGCGACAAAACAGCCCCGAAAAAAAAGCACCCTTCAGAATTCATCATGAAATAATTCCTAAAAAAATGTTTTTTCGGAAATGGTAATTATCCTCTATTCAGATGTTTATCTTAACCACATTAAATAAAAATTGTCTTTTCAGATAACTCGAGTCCTGTCTTTCCTGCCTCTTAGAAGTTTGAACATTTTTAAGTTAAGCGAAAATCAATGTTAATTCATGATATAAACATTTTTTTCTGTTTTCGGGCAATAGTAAAATGCATTTTAAATTAAATAAATTAAATATACCCTATTCCACGAACATACGCCTGTTTTGGATTACTTCGACAACGAATATTTTACTGTGCAAAATAAGAAGAATGAAAGTAAATTGCAAATTACATTGTTATTTATTGGAATAATTATTAGCGCCATTTACTTTCGTACTTCTTATGTTGCACAGTAAAATATTGGTTGTCGAAGTAATCTAAAACAGGCGTATGTTCGTGGAATCGCCCATACATTCTTCCTTTTTGTCAAATAATTTAAATTAAAAAAAAGTTTTTGGACACCTTGTATAAATAATTATGTAATTGTTTATAAGAGGCTGTTTTAGCCGGGGCTATTTTAGTCGGGGCTGTTTTGACCGGGGCTATTTTGTGTGCGATCTATTTTGTCGGGGCTATTTTGTTTGCGGGCTATTTTGTCGAGGCTATTTTGTGTTAGGGCTATTTTGACGGGGCTTTTTTGACGGGGCTGTTTTGACCGGGCTATTTTGACGGGTCACGAACTTTCACACTAAGGAAAGACCAGTGCCCAAATATTAGCCTTAAGCAAGTCAACATACCACAACAGAATATTGTCAAATACCTGGGGCTTCATCTTGATTCTAAATTAAACTGGAAACAACACATTTTAAAGAAAAAGAAACAAATTGAGTTAAAAGTAAAAGAAATTAATTGGCTTGAAAATCTCGGCTCTCAATTGAGAACAAACTGCTAATTTATAAAACAGTCATCAAGCCTATATGGACGTACGGTATAAAAACATGGAGTTGTGCCAGCAAATCAAATACACAAATTATCCAAAAAACTCAATCAAAAATTCTACGCACCATCGCAAAGGCCCCATGGTACATTTCGAACCAAACCCTTCATAGAGACCTAAACATCCCGTTAGTCAACACAGCAATTCAAGAAAGAGCCAACAGACATCACGAGAAATTGGAAGGCCACCCCAACCAATTAATATTATCACTACTGCAGCCACTAAACAACAGAAGATTGCGAAGATTATGGCCCATAGATCTTCGCTGACACTGAGTCACTGAGGTGAAACCGCTGGGTGATGTACCCCATAACGTCATATTAGTGTACAATACTATAATAGTTTAAGTAAGTTATTGTACTTGTTATCAAATTAACTCATAGAATATGTACCTAATTCTGATTAATAATAAATGCTTACAAAAAAAACAACCCTTGGATCCAAAGGTAGGCTCCCTTAATACTGAGCCACAGAGAGGACATTGGTGATTAAATTGCTTTAAAATAAATATTGCTTGACTTAAATATCAGATGATTTCAAGTTTGGTTGTGTGTAGACAATATTATATCGACTCTTTCATTGAACACAATTTGCCCCACTAATTGTCTGTTTAGCATGTAAACACTTTAACAACGATAAAACATTTTCTTTTACTGACCTACAAACTCCGGCGAGGTACATGAGTATATGGTGGTACCGGTAATCCGCTCAGTCTACTGCACGCTTCGCAGGAAGGTACGTCAACGGCAGGAGATGTTCTAACAAAAATAATGTAACGAACGAAACTGTCACAAAAAGACTGTCAAAATGACATTGTTGCCAAAACTAAAGAATGTGACGGTAATGTTCGCGACTTTGCTGTTTTTGTGTTTACTCGGGATTGACGGGAAGTCCATGCCGTCGTTTTCCTTGAAGTTTCCCGACTTTTCGAAGATCGGGCGCCCCGCGAATATACTCGTCGTGCCTAAAAATTACACGGGATACAGGGTGTCGCAGGATTCCATTCGAATGGTGTATGTCAACGACTTCACCGTAGCTATTGTGGAACTAGGAGCCAATAAATTGTTGTTAAATTGTGAATTAATTGAAATTTGGTAAGTACCTATACAATTTCTATTGTTGTTCTGAAGTTATTTCCTTGTGGCATTTTTGCAATTAACTATTCTAAATGGGAAATAAGCCACAATTTTACCAAAAAAATGATTTTATTAACGTTTCGACGTCAAAATCGGACTAGTATAAGAGCTGTGAGACATTTTTGAGTAGGTATTTTAGGCAACCTGAAAATTTTTCAGGTGACTCTTCTATGATAGCCTAATACAAAAATGCCGGTCTGGCTGGAGGGTAGCGGTTATTTTCCCCAAAAATCCCCCCCAAAATTAAAAAAGGGTAAAAATTGTTATTACAAAAAATATCATTGATATGACTTGAAAGTAAATTTAAATAATAAAATATAAAGGAAATAAACAGGCCAGACGATTTGAGGGCGATTTTAACTCTGCAAGATATTTGCATAGGCGCCCCAGGATTATTTTCAGGGGGTGCATCTGAACTTCAGAAGATTTCATTTGAATCTGTACATACTATTAACGAGTAAAAAATATACAACTATACATGCATATATATGTACATTCCTTCTGGACAGGGAGGTGCAATTGTTATTTTGACAGGGTATTTTTTAATTGTAAAAATAAATATTCAAAAAAGACAGTTTTTTTTTTCATGAAATTTTCCAATTGCCATTTGATCAAACAAATTACGCTTGCATATAAATGAAAAGCGCTATAGGTAAGCATCAGTGTGAGAAAGAGCGTATACCGATAGCTGTTTGCGTCCTCTGTTGTAGCTGAGCGAGTCCGTTTGCTCGAGAAAATCACGTGACCTGGCCATATCTATGTTGTCGTGCCTCGAAACGTTAGAGTAATTATTATATATATTATAGTTTTTTAAGTAATTTTTCTTAATTAAAGTAAAATAATACGTAATATACAATAGATTTTGCAAATATGAAACAAAAAAAAACATATTTATTATTATAAATATATAGGTAGAAAAGTATAAAATTATAAACTAAATTAATTCTGTGTCCGAATCTTGTACTTCTTCTTCAAACTCCTCATCTGAACTTACTATTGATTCCTCTTCTACACGATCTGTAAATAGTTGTAATATGTATTTAGAATTAGTTAAAAATTAATCAGTGATTAATTAATTGAGTTTCTCTACGTATTCTCTGTCCTTTTATACGGAGTCGAAGCCTGGACAATCACGGGCGCATCTGAAGAAATACTTGCCATTTTTGAAATGTGGTGTTATCGACTAATGTAAAATATAGCATGGACACAACACTTAACAAACACGGAAACATTAAGAAAGATGAAAAAGGGAAAATAAATACTCAACAATATGAAGGAAAGAAAAATGAGCTAAAATAAATATACATTCTCTTCTTCTTCGTCAGACTCCCCTCGAGAATCAGATTCTTCTACCTGATCTGTAAATAGTTGTAATATGTATTTAGAATTAATGAAAAATTAATTAGTGATTAATTGATTAAGTTGCTACCTATTCTTACTTATATAACCAATGCTTAATACTTTTCCTTATATAACCAATCACATTAGGTATTTTATTTCTTAGTACATATATGACCAAAGTAGCTCATGTTTCTTTCGTTCATAGTGTTGAGTATTTCTTTTGCCTTTTTCATCTTCCCTAATGTTTCCGTGTTTGTTACGTGTATCCTTGATATATTTAACATTATTCGATAATTCCACATCTCAACAACAGGCTTCGACTCCATATAAAAGGACGGAGAATCCGTAGCAACTCAACTAATTAATCACTAATTAATTTTTAATTAATTCTAAATACATATTACAACTATTTACAGATCATGTAGAAGAGGAATCTGAGTCTCGAGGGGAGTCTGACGAAGAAGAAGAGAATGAATATTTAAGCTCAGATGAGGAGTTCAGATATTTAAGCTCAGAGCTCAAAGAAAAAGTACAAGATTCGGACACAGAATTAATTTAGTTTATAGTTTTATACTTTTCTACCTATAATATTTAATTAAATAATAAATTTGTTTATAATATTTGCAAAATCTATTGTATTATTTTTCTTTAATTAAGAAAAAGTTACTTAAAAAGCTATAATATACAATAATTACTCTAACGTTTCGAGGAACAACAATATGGATATCGCCAGGTCACGTGATTTTTCTCGAGCGAACGGACTCGCTCAGCTACAACAGAGGACGCAAACAGCTATCGGTATACGCTCTTTCTCACACTGTTGCTTACCTATAGCGCTTTTCATTTATATGCACGCGTAATTTGTTCGATCACCTAGCAATTGGAAAATTTCACCAAAAAGCCTGTCTTTTTTAGAATATTTATTTTTAAAATTAAAAAATACCCTGTCATAATAACAATTGCACCTCCCTGTCCGGAAGGAATGTACATAGCTATGCATGTATAGTTGTATATTTTATACCGGTTAATAGTATGTACAGATTGAGATGAAATCTTCTGAAGTTCAGATGCATCCCCTGAATAATCCTGGGGCGCCCATGCAAATATCTTGCAGAGTTAAAATCGCCTGGCCTGTATATTTTCTTTATATTTGAATATTTAAATTTACTTTAAAGTCACGTCAATGATATTTTTTGTAATAAAAATTTTTACCCTTTTGTTAACTTTGGGGGGGATTTTTGGGGAAAATAACCGCTACCCTCCAGCCAGACCGGCATTTTTGTATTAGACTATCATAGAAGAGTCACATGAAAAAATTTCAGGTTGCCTAAAATACCTACTCAAAAATGTCTCACAGCTCTTGGACCAATATACAATATATTGAGCCAAAATAAATACATATTCTCCTTTAACAAAGTTTTGTTTACTGTTTTTTTTCGGCAAAAACACGCTTCAACTTGAAATGTTATGGGTTTGTAAATACCTAAAGGAGAGGATAGACGATTATTATAACATTCTGCTATAAATTAAAAATTATTTTTAATTTTTTCCGTTTCAAAAATTATGCGATACTTTTTGTGATTAGTGTATTATTTACTAAATGAAGTTATTTGTCTCTACTGCTTAAATAATCCCTTCTTCTTTAAGCGCCGTTTCCCAATCGGGCTTGGGATATTATCACTATCTTTACTTTATTTATCGCTACTTTGCTGTAAAGAGTTCTATTTAACTGTCTTTAAACCAGTCTCTTAAATGTCTTAACTATGCCACTCTCTTTCTTCCTATACTTCTTTCTCCGTTTATGTTTCCCTGTATAATCTTTCCCTGTATTTCATATCGCTGTCTCCTCATTACGTGTTGCAGATATTGTAGCTTTTTTTATTTTTATTGTTTATTATTTCGTATTCTTTGCCCATTTCTCGCAATACATTCTCGTGTTTGTGTTCTTCTGTGTCCATGCTATTTTAAGTATCCTTCTATAATACCACATTTCAAATGACTAGCTTATTTATAAGAATAGTAATAACTAAATGTACTTTTGTGAAGATGAATTCATTTCTTTGCAATCATTCCGGTTTAGCACTAAAACAAAGAATAGATAAGTGGTATGCTTGGTTTGTACTTTTGTATGGGGCAGAAGTGTAGACACTAAAGACATCGATCACGAACAGAATTGAGGTATTGGAAATGTGGATTCATAGATGGATGCTGAAGATAGAATTAAGCGCCGTTTCCCAATCGGGCTTGGGATATCATCATTATCTTTACTCTACTTACTGCTGCTCTGCTCTAAAGAGTTCTATTGTACTGCATTTAAACCAGTCTCTTAAATTTTTTTAACTATGACACTCTCCTTTTTCCTATACTTCTTTCTCCTCTTATCTTTCCCTGTATCGTCTTTCCCTGTGTTGCATATCGCTGTCTCCTCATTACGTTTTTCAGATATTGTAACTTTTTTATTTTTATTGTGTTTATTATTTCGTATTCTTGGCCCATTTCTCGGAATACATCCGTGTTTGTGTTCTTCTGTGTCCATGCTATTCTAACTATCCTTATGTAATGTAATACCACATTTCAAGTACCTAGCTAATTTATAAGAATAGCTCTGACAAAACTACTTTTATGAAAATGAAGTCATTTCTTTGTAATAATCATCTCAGTTTAGAACTAAGACAAAAAATGGTTCAGTGCTATGTTTGAGAAAGTGCCGAAATGTGGACGCTAAAGGTATCGATCATGAGCAGAATTGAGGCATTGGAAATGTGGATTCATAGACGGATCTGAAGATAACTTGGACAGCAATAAAAACTAATGAAGAAGTATTAAGGAAGGCCAACAAAGATAGAAAACCGCTAAAGACTGCTAAACACCGGAAAATGTCTTATCTGGGACATATAGTGAGGGAAAATCGATATAAAAAATTACAACTGGCAAAATAGATGGCTCCTTAAAGGCAAAATAGAGGGCTGTAGAGGTGCAGCAAGAAAACAAGTAGTGTCATGATTAAAAAACATTTTAGTGCGGCAGATTCGTGCAAATACTATAAGAATTGTGCATTTAATGATAGAAGCATACAATTTGGACCACATATTATACTATACATATAAAGGTTCAAAATTAGATATAAACCGGGAGGTATTAACAGAAGTTCAACCACGATTTTCTAAGTCCTGCCCTTTGCAATAAAGGAAGGTTAGAGAAGGTACTTACAATTTGTGGAAAAATCCACTGATTTCCTGTGACATTTTCCTGTGAAAATTAGATTTTCCATGAAAAAAAAAATTGGGAGTTGCGATTAATTTTTAAGTCCTGTCATATCCATAGAATAACAGGATACTATCTATTTTATGAAGAAAAATTTTTGGGCAGGACGGTTGCAAAAGGACTAAGGGAGTATACAGATATACAAACATGTACTTAATGAAAATAATGAAATTTTCATAATTTTCTAAGTCCTGCCAACTTAATAAATTAATCATATTTATTTCAAAATGACCAAAAAAAATGTTGGCATGACGTCACCTAATGTTTAACTTCACTTGTTTCTTGGAAAATTCTGTATAAAATTTTCACTCTGGTTCCGTGATTTTTTAAGTCATAAAATAAATTTTGTTATAAAATAAATAATTTCAGTAGACATTATTCAAAATGACAGGATGCTTAGTTACAGCTTTTTTACTATATATAGTTAAAAAATGTGTAAGAAAATTCGTGGAAAATTACACGATTTTCCAAGTCATGCCATTTCGCACATATCTCAAGAAGGTTAATATAAATCTATTTTCAAAGAGGCAGGATGATTGTATAGTTATTTTGTATAAAAAAAAATTTAATCGTGTGTCTGTAAAATTATTTCAGGGTGTTATACAAACATATTCATATCACCACAATTTTCTGAGTCACGCCATGTCGAGTATGCTTAAAAACACTAATCTAAAACCGTTTAAAACTTGGCAGGATAACCGCAAAGATGAATAATACAAAAAATTAATTTGTATATCATTAAAACAATCGTATCCTATTAAATATTATTTTCCCGAATAATGTCTCTGAATTTTTACACACTTTTCAAATCTAATAGCAAACTGTGACATCTTTATTTTAAGTGATTAGATCATATTTTTATCTAAGTAAACGCAATAAAAGTAAATAAACAATTTTTACAATTTATTGGTTATAGTAGGAAATTTACCTACCCATTATATTATACAGGGTGTCCAGAAACTCTCATAACAAACGAAAACCGGAGATTCCTCAGATAATTTTAAGAAAATTTAACTCAATTCACCTAGTTCAAAAATGCTTCCGTGGAAAGCTAGAGCTCTTTAAAGATGGCGTCTTGTAATTCATCATCGTCATAATTCAACTCGGATCTATCCACTGCTGGATATAGGTCTCCCTCAGTCTTCTCCATGCATTTCTGTCCTTTGCTGTCTGCATCAAGTTTCTGTCGATCCGTTTGATGTCATCAGACCATCTGGTTGGCGGACGACCTCTACTTCGATATGCTTCGTCTAGAAGAAGCATATCGAAGTATTGTAATTAGTTTGTTTAAAATAGCTCCAGAATGCTTTTATTTGGAAAAACGAAAACTGGTACACTTATTGATCTTCCAGAGGTCAATTGTCAAATGTCAATTATCAATTGTCAATTTTAATACCGGTCATAGGGGTCCGTTTTGGGTACGGAAACGGATATTTTATCGAATACTTTTCTGTCTAACTTTTAAGCATTTTTGACACTGTATTATTAAATTCTGGGATAGTTTTGTACTAAAAGGTATTTTTGCTTTAACTCAGAAGAATACGCAGTTTTCTAGAAAAATCGATTTGAAAAATTTTTCGTTTTTTGGTTTTTTGAGTTTAAAAAAATTTAGAAAAATTCTATTTAGGAAAACGAAAACGGCTACGTTTATTTCTCTTCCAGAGATGAATCGATTTTATCAATTGTGAATTTCTAGTACTGGTCATCGGCATCCGTCTTGGGTAGATCAAGGGATATTTTATCTCATAACTTATTGGTCTTTAAATTTTTAGACATTTTTGAGAGTAGAGTATTAAATTATGAGGTATTCTAGTACTAAAAGTTACTCTTGCTTTGAGTCGGCAAATACACCGTTTTATTTAATTTTTTAAAAATTTTTTTCAAATTCAACAAACGAAAAATTTTAAAAAGGATTTTTCCAGAAAACCGTGCATCCTACTGACTTAAAGCAGGAGTACCTTTTAGTACTAGAATACCTCACAATTTAATAATCTAGTGTCAAAAATACCTAAAAGGGAAAGACAAAAAAGATTCCTATGACTGGTACTAGAGATTCGCAATTCATGGAATCGATTTATCTCTGGAAGAAAAAAAGGCGGACCAGTTTTTGTCTTTCAAAATGGAAGCGTTCTGGAGATACAAAAAATTAATTACAATGCGCCATCTGTAAAGAGCTTTAGCTCCCTTAGGCAGGCCGCACATCAAAGAAACATGAAACGTAAATCACGTTTCATGGAAATAAAACACTGCTAAACAAATAGACGTCCGGCCATTTATGCGACTCTCCGAAAATAAAAATGTTTTATGAGCATGAATCACACTCGTTTCATTGGTAAGCGGACATTAAGATTTGTTTAGCCGTGTTTTATTTTCATGAAACGTTGTTTTTTGTTATCAATATATTTTTGTTGCGTAGCAATTTTATCCCGCCTTCTTACTTCCCACAATATACACACGCATGTAACAGGCGCTAAGTTGCCGCACTCAACTGGTTTTCCTGATATTGTAGGATTGTAGATATTGTCCTGATATTGTTTCCTATATCTAATAGCAAAATGTCCCAACACTAACATCACCAGAATAAATCGATTTTTAAATACAGCACCTATCTACTTGCAACTTTTTGCATTGTGTTCAGGATAACATCAGGAAAAGGTGTACAACATAAAAATGGGTGGAAATTGCATTTTAGTGCATAACATGCATCCAAAAGTGCATAAACCTGTCAAAATCAGTGTATTAAGGGCAAAATTTTGTTATTTGGGAGGCTTATGGAGTTACGAATACGCAAGCAGAACCGACCTCCGAATCACCTAGTGCCCAGAGTGGCTGCTAAAGCACGTCATCTGGAGTTTCGTGGGATATCGGCAATAAATTAAAGAAAACAGATTATTTGAGGGTTTTTGGGATGGCCGAACGCGAATATGACATTACAACCGACCCTCGGAGCACCTGGTGCCCAGGGTGACTGATGTCGAATTTAGAGGGTTTTTGGAGGTCGATTCTGATGGCGTATTCATCTTCAGCAACCACAAAACTCCTCGAGTAATCTACTTGCATCACTTTAGTGTCTGAAAGCCTCGCAATTTAAGAATATGGCGTGTATATCAGTCACCCCGAGCACTAGGTAAAGATCTGTTCTAATGTGACATTCTTGTTCAGAAACCCCAAAAACCACCTGAGTAATCTGTCTGTATCAATTTACTGCCGAAATTAGTATACTTATAATAGTGAAATTTGGAGGAAGGAAATGAACGGACGTAGGCTTCTTAACTAGTCATGACAGGTGACGTAAAAGTGACAGATGACTTTACAGCGCCACTGTGACAGATAATTTTAAATGGTACCCTATGGTAAGCGATACCTCGTTTGATAGGTATTGAAAATACCCATTCAGCTATACTAATTTTGTTTGAGTTTAAGCTCATTTGGATGAATAAATGAAATAATAAAAAATTGTAGCTTCGCATTTAATTAATAAAAATTCAAACCTCCGCCTATGGTTACTTGTCAAAACGGTTGACGATGACGTAAAAACTACTAAAGAGCTGAAAAGTGTCAACTTTTTTGACAAAATAACCATGGGCGGACATTTGAATTTTTAATAATTAAATGCAAAATTACAAAGTTATATTTATTTCATTTATTCACCAAAATCAAAATCAACTTAAACCCAAAAAAATTAGTATGACTGAATAGATATTTTCAATACCTTTCAAATGAGGTGTCACTTGCCATAAGGTTCCATATAAAATTATCTGTCACAGTGGCGCTGTAAAGCCATCTGTCACTATTACGTCACCTGTCATGACTAGTTAAAAAGCGTACGTCCGTTTATTTCCTCCCTCCAAATTTCACTATTATATGTATAACCGTTCAAAAGATACGAGGGGGGGTACGGACTTTTGACTAGCACTGTATAAATATGGTATAGAAAATGCTTAACAAATAAAAAGGTACCATAAAATATCATTTTATTATAATACTAAAATACAGGGTGTCCTATTTAAGAAAACCCAGAAAATACTCATTCCGAGTTTCAACCAACCCCGTATACTAAAATTAAACATTTTGGTATACTATTAATAACTGACAATAGTAGACTATATTAAAAATCGTTTAAACATAAATTAATAGAAGTTTGGATATCAATCACGAACAATATGTATAGGGTGTGAATGTTCCTACAAAATTAACAAAAAAACGTAATTATATTTTAAACTACCTCGTATAATATTTCAAAACACTATATTTTATTAAAGAAAACATCGAGTAGAATCCAAAAATGTAAAAATATACAGGGTATTCCATTTAAAAAAACATAAATTTGTGTCACCCTGTCAAAACGGGTAGCCCTGTATATTAGAAAATACTGTTAAATCATAGTCCTATCTGTGGCCCATGTTTTACCTAGATAACTTTTTTCGTATATCTTACGACAAACGAGTAATTGGACTTTGTCACACTAATGCCCCACCCTGTATACAAAATAACCATAAAACCATCCTGCCTCTTTGTAAATAGACTTATATTAAGATTCTTGAGACATGTGCAAAATGGCATGACTCAGAAAATCGTTGACTTTTTCACGAATTTTCTTACAAATCTAGGACTCCTGCCGTCTTACAAGAACCATTTAACCTTCCTGCCGAGTACCAAAAAGGTATTGATTGTATTTAAGTATTATAACTTTTTAAAGGTAGGACTAAGAAAATCACGGAATCAGGGTGAAAATTTTCCGCAGAATTTTCCAAGGGACAAGTATACTTAAACATTAGGAGACGTCATGCCAATTATTTTTTTTGGGCATTTTGAAATAAATATGTTTAGTTTATTTAGTTGGCAGGACCTTGAAAATCATGAAAATTTCATTATTTTCCTTACATGTTTGTATACATATATACTCCGTTACCCCGTTTGCAACCCTCCTGCCCAAAAAATTTTCTTCATAAAATCGATAGTATCCTGTCTATCTACGGATATGGCAGGACTTAGAAATTCATCGCAAAACCCTATTTTTATTTTTTGGGAAAATCTCATTTTTACAGGAAAATGTCACAGGAAATTTGTGGATGTTTCCACAGATTGTAAGTACATCGTCTACCCTTCCAGTATTGCAAAAGGCAGGACTTAGAAAATCGTGGCTGAACTTCTGTATAATATCTCCCATTCTAATAGGAAGCGATATCAGATTTTGCATTTTACAAAAATGGCGGGGATTCAAAATGGCGACTATACATATGTGACTAATAGCACGATAACTTTTGAAAGAGATTTCAGATTTCAACCAAATTTGGTATATAGGCTCTTTTTTATGTGTACGATCGAGGTCTTGAACCGGAAGAATCGGTTTACCAGAAGTTGTGTTTCTCCTTGTTTTTTTTTTGTAAAAATATGTTGTTTTTTTTATTTCACCCTGTATGTATTAATTTTTCAAATAGTTAATACGGCCATTAAAAAGAGCGAAAAAATATTTTTTAGGAAATATTTTTAACTTTTTAGTTATGTTAATTACCATTTATTAAGGGCAAAACGTATCTTCACATGTACCTATAAATGCGGCAGATTCGTGCAAATATTATAAGAATTATTGTGCATTTAACGGTAGAAGCATATAATTTGGACCACATATACTACACATGTAGAGGTTCAAATTTAGATACGAGGCCATCTCAGTTTTTGTTCCTTTTACAAAGTTGGCGGGCATTCAAAATGGCGACTATACATATGTGACTAATAGCACGATAACTTTTGAACGAGATGTCAGATTTCAACCAAATTTGGTATATAGGTTCTTTTTTTGATGAATAATATCGAGGTCTTGAACCGGAAGAATCGGTTTACCAGAATTTGTGATTTTACTGTTTTTTTTATGTAAAAATATGTTGTTTCTTTTTCAATCCTTTCACCCTGTATATATTAATTTTTCAAAAAGGTGATACCAGCGTTGAAAAGAGCGTAAAAATATGTTTTAGGAAATATTTTGAATTCTTTAGTTATATTAATTATCATTTAATACAAGCATAACTTATCTTCACATGTAGGTACCTATGTGCGGCAGATTCGTGCAAATAATAATATAAGAATTATTATGCATTTAATGGTAGTAGCATATAATTTGGACCACACATACTACACATACAAAGATTCAAATTTAGATATGAGGCCATCTCAGATTCAGTCTTTTACAAAAATGGCGGGAATTCAAAATGAATCTGCCGCCCGTAGGTACATGTGAACATACGTTTGCATTTATTAAATGGTAATTAACACAACTGAAAAGTTCAAAGTAATTCCTAAAAAATATATTTACACTCTTTTCAATGGTGTTATTACCTTGTTGAAAACTTTATATATACAGGGTGAAAGAATTGAAAAAGACAACATATTACTACATAAAAAACAGTAAAAACACAAATTCTGGTAAATCGATTCTTCCGGTTCAAGACCTCGATATTATTCATCAAAAAAATACCAAATTTGGTTGAAATCTGACGTTTCGTTCAAAAGTTATCGTGATATTAGTCACATATGTATAGTCGCCATTTTGAATGCTCGCCATTTTTGTAAAAGGAACAAAAACTGAGATGGCCTCGTGTCTAAATTTGAACCTCTATATGTGTAGTATATGTGGTCCAAATTATATGCTTCTACCATTAAATGCACAATAATTCTTATAGTCCAGGGCCCATCTGTTTTGAGATGGACGTTGAGAGGTGACTCAAATTTTTTTGCAGAAATTGCTTGAAAATAACTCAAATAATAATATTTGAGTTATCCTCCCTCTCAAAAAGGTCCGGAACATTGTTTAAATAATTAAAATGTCAAAAAATTAAGGAAAAATTCGATTTTTTTCTTCGTTTTTTGATTATAACTTTAAATGTATTCATTTCCCAGAAAAGATGTACTGACATAAAAGTTTCGTAATTAAATATCCTACAATATAGAATGAGTTAAAAGTTGAAAAAAATAATCACCCTTGTTGCAAAATAGCAATAATTGCGAAAAAAACCATACAAAAACAAATATTGGCATTTTACGTTTTTCAACCGTTTATGCTACACTTATGACCTTCATATTTCACCCGGAAAAACTTTATGATACAGTAAAACAACACTGTAAATTTCATTAGGATTGGTTCAATAGATTTTGCAAAATAAATTTTGCAATCCAGCTTTCGCAAAAACAATTCATTTTTTTCAAAATGTTACAGGACTAAAAATAAAGCAGATAGCAAGTTGAAATTTTTTTTTGCGTATAGAAGTGTACTGTAGCTTTCATTTGCAATTTGCAAAATTAAAATCGATTAACTACCACAGCGTCAGGAATTTTTTAAATAAACATTAATTATTGGTGCTACGCGCAGGACAGCGGTGTTCGATTCACATGAAGTTGATTTCCACCAAAATTTCTTCCAATCTTCATCTAATATATTATTTTCTTACTCTATATTTTGTTGTATTTTAATATTTTTATTCCACAAAAATCAAACTAATTTTATTATTGTTTGTGAAATATAGTTTAAACAATTGCATACGTTTAAAAATAATAAACTTTTATTCTCAAGTTAAAATATATGAACAAAGAAAGTTTTTGCTAAAAAAAGTGTTATTTCAAAGGATAGAGTATGTGTTTTTATTTTGCAATAAACAAATTTATTTATTTATATTGAAATGTACTAAAAATTAACATGTATCAATAATTATCAAAGGTCATTGGAATGCCCAATCAGAGCAAACTATTCGGTGTCCTGCGCGCAACGCCAATAATTAATGTTTATTTAAAAAAATTCCTGACGCCGTGGTGGTTGATGTATTTTAGTTTTGCAAATTGCAAATGAAAGGTAAAGTACATTTCTATAAGCAAAAACGATTTCAACTTGCTATCTGCTTTATTTTCAGTCCTGTAACAGTTTGAAAAAATGAATTTTTTTTGCCAAACCTTTAATTGCAAAATTTATTTTGCAAAATCTATTAAATAGATCTTAATGAAATTTACAGTATTGTTTAACTGTATCATATAGTTTTTCTGGATGAAATTTTTGAAGGTCCTAAGTTTAGCATAAATGGTTGAAAAACGTAAAATGCGAATACTTGTTTTTGTATAGTTGTTTCCCAATTATTGCTATTTTGCAACAAGGGTGACTATTTTTTAAATTTTCAACCAACTCTATATTGTAGGAAATTTAATTACACAACTTTTATGTGAATACAACTTTTCTCGGAAATGAATACTCTTAAGTTATAATCAAAAAACGAAGAAAAAAATCGAAATTTTCCTTTATTTTTTGATATTTTGATTATTTAAACAATGTTCCGGACCTTTTTGAGAGGGAGGATAACTCAAATATTATTATTTGAGTTATTTTCAAGCAATTTCTGCAAAAAAATTTGATTCACCTCTCAACGTCCAAATGTACTAATATTTTTACAGATGCGCCCTGGTCTATTATAATATTTGCACGAATCTGCCGCATATGGTACATGTGAAGATACGTTTTGCATTTATTAAATGGTAATTAACATAACTAAAAAGTTAAAAATATTTCCTAAAAAATATTTTTACGTTCTTTTCAATGGTGGTAATAACTTTTTGAAAAATTAATACATACAGGGTGAAAGAATTGAAAAAAAAACAGCATATTTTTACATAAAAACCAGGAAAAACACAACTTCTGGTAAACCGATTCTTCCGGTTCAAGACCTCGATCTTATACATTAGAAAAAGACCCTATGTACCAAATTTGGTTGAAATCTGAAGTCTCGTTCAAAAGTTATCGTGCTATTAGTCACAATGTATAGTCGCCATTTTGAATCCCCGCCATTTTTGCCAAATTGAAACAGACTGTATGACTTGTACACACTTCTAAATAGGCCAAACCAGCAAACAGGTGTATGTTCTCAAAGAAATTGAAAGTGTGTAAAAAAATTTTTAATAATCAGCTAAGTACTTTCAACGCATAACGTGCCATCATCAGAGCTTCGTCCTATTATAAATCCTTCATAGAAGAGCAATTGTTAAAAATCACATGAAAAATCACGGATACTGGGCAAAAGCCACAGATATCGGGTATAAAACCCTTAAAATTAAAAGTTTTTTACATCTAAATTATCTTTTAGTTTTAAAATTACAACATGGCTGCGTCAAACCATTGTGAGTTCACGTGAACAGCATTGCGCTGTTCGTGAGCTCTAGTGTCCAGCTTTTAAGTCCATATTGTAGTATCGAAAACACGTAACATCGCAGAGCTCCTACTCTCAGTTTTAATAAAAGGTATTTATTGCAGAAAACTGTTTTCATTATTACAAATGCATTTCTTGATATTTCTATCCTGGCCCTTATAGGCTATTGATTATATTCAAAATAAGATAGCTAAAAGGAACTACAACGTTAACGGGGTTTTATTATTTGATATGGTCAATGGACATCTATTTATGAAAAAACCGCGGAGTGCTACCATTTAAAGCGGTGCGTTTTTGAGAAATGGGTGAATTAGTCCCTGGGCACAGGTTACATTAGGGTGAGTTCTATGCACTTTTGGTACAAATACGTCTACATAAAAATTGTTCCTGGTTAAATTTCCTATCTAAATATAACTTTTTAAAGTCAAATATACTTTTTTTTACAAAAATATATTCAAAAGAAAAAGCACAAAGAAACCCAAAAGAAAGAAATTTTGTTTTTTGTCCCATAACTTTTGTCCACGGGGATATAGGTATAGACATTGCTTCACAGAAAAAAAACTTACATATTTTCTCTTTAAAATGATGTTTGGTATGGGTCATTAGGATTTACATTTTTCGAAATATGATTTTTCAAAGTTCGCCACTCACAGCAATTTTGGGCAATTTTCCTCGTTATTTCGCAAATATTGTTCTGTAACTTTTTTCTACGTAACTTTAGGTATATGCAATTGTACACGTAATAGGAATAGAAATCAATTACCTTTAAAATGGTCTACTGTATAACGTTGTACGACTTTTTTTAAAGAGATTGTGGTTTTTCAAGGTTTTCTACTTTTAACGATTTTTTTATAATCTAATATAAAAATAAAACAAAATTATTATATAATATATTATATATTATATAATACCTAATATAAAAAAAATATTATTTTTTACATTTTTTACGATTATTTTTTAAATTTCTCATTATAACTTTTTTTTTCTTGTACATGAATATACTATCTATATATTGCGCAACAAAGAGGCTTACTTTCTGTTCTTTAAAATGGCGTATCATCTATATTTAAATACATAATGGAAACCGAGTGATTATTTGATATTTTTTTACCTGTATTATTTAAAATATTTCTTTTACAAAAATTACAAAAACATTAGTCTTAAAAACATCACTTTAGTTAAAATTATTTAAACGTTGACATTTAAAAAATTTTCAAAATCAAAGTCCATCTCTTCGTTAGCATTAGCTTTAATATCTTCCTCTGACACCTCAGTTATCTTAGAGTTCCCACAATTAGTACCATGCACATGCACCCTTTGCAGAATATTGAAATTCCGATCTTCCTACAACCGCAGTTTTTTGTACATCCTTTGGTACATTTACATGCTATTTTTTCAAGCAAAGCTTGTGGTGCAGGAGCTTTGACAGTAAATATTGGAAATTAATCCATATTTTCAAGTCTGCCCGGCCGAGTCAAGTGGATCAAAAGTATTACCTATAAAAAATAAGATTCAATCATAACACACAATCACATAAAAAAGTTATAATGAGGAATTTAAAAAATAATCCTAAAATCAAAAATCGTTGCAAGTACTTGTTACAATTTGAAAAAGCATATATATATACGGGGTATCATATCGGCTGACGCCGCATCCCCACACCTAACCGCCATCTATTTCTATCCTGGGCGTCTTCCTCTTCCAAATCTCGGTGTTCCATGGCCTTCCTTATCGTGTCATTCCAGGATAGTCTTGGTCTTCCCCTTTTCTTCCTACCTGGGGGTTTCCATTTCAGGAGTTTCTTTGGCCATCGTTGGTCGTCCATTCTAAGTAAGTGACCGAACCATTTTAGGCTTCTCCTCTCGAGCCTGTCTACCGCTGTATCGTGTGCCTGCATCCTTCTTCTTATTTCTTCGTTACGTATTCTGTCCAATCGGGAGATTCCAGCACTTCTACGTATGTAGTCCATTTCCACAGCATTGATCCTTCTTCTGGACTCTGCTGTTAATGTCCAGACTTCGCTTCCATACATGAGTACCGATTCCACAAATGTCTTCCCTATTCTTAATTTTGTATTTCTGGATATATTTTTATCCCACCACACGGAATTCAAGCAACCTACTACCTTCCTACTTTGTTCAACTCGCCTTTGAATTTCTTTGTTGCCTAGGCCTTCTTTGGTTATTACAGCTCCCAGATATTTGAATTCTTCAACCTGTTTAATTGATGTATTCTCTGTTATTAGGATTTCAAATTGGGCGTCAGAATTCACGACTAGATATTCTGTTTTTTCTATATTTATATTTAAGCCCCATTTTTTGTAGGTTGAATACAGGCGAGTTAACATGAATTCCATGTCATACGAATCTTGTGCCAGTACTGCTTGATCGTCAGCAAAGTGGATGTTAAACAGGCAGTCATCTCCGATCATGATCCCCATTAGTCCACAACTTCTTTTCCATTCTTTTAAAGCGACTTCCAAGTATATGTTAAATAGCAACGGTGATAAGCTACACCCTTGCTTCAGTCCTTTTTCTATTTTTATTCCTTCAGATAGTTGTGTGCCAATCTTGACATATCCCACATTATCGCTGTACAATGATTTGATAATATGTATAATAGCCGGACTAACTTTCATTTCAACAAGGGCATGCCACAACTTGTTTCTCGGGACGGAGTCATATGCCTTTTCCAAGTCTATGAAGGCAATGTGGGTTTCTTCATTTACGCTCGTCCTTTTCTCTATAAGTTGTTGGATGACGAAAAGGTTGTCCACACATGATCGTCCCGCAGTAAAACCACTTTGATCTTCACTTATTCTCCCTCTTGTCTCTACGTCTAATCTGTTCTTTATTATTCTGCTAAATAGTCTACTAATAGTACTGTTAACACTAAGGCCTCTGTAATTAGACGGATTACTATGTTTCCCCTTTTTGTAGATGCTCGAAATGTAGGATATTTTCCATTCTCGAGGAAAATAATTAGTTGCAACACATCTATTCATTAACTTAGTTAAGCGTTCTATAAGCATTTTCCCTCCATATTTATATGGAGGGAAACCTTCCATAAACACCACTCCATATATATATGGAGTGGTGAAAAAGCATATCTTATTCAAAAATAACCCTAGAATTTTTTATAATACACCATTTTAAAGTAAACAGAATAAGCTTTCTTTTTTATTATATAATATATACCATATAGAAAAAAAGTTATAATGCGAAATTAAAAAATAATCGTAAACATATAAAAACTCGTTAAAAGTCTTGAAAAAGATAACCTCTTTAAAAGAAGTCGTACAACATTATACAGTAGACCATTTTAAAGGTAATTGATTTCTATTCCTTTTACGTGTACCATTGCATATACCTAAAGTTACGTAGAAAAAAGTTACAGAACAATATTTGCGAAATAACAAGGAAAATTGCCCAAAATTGCTGTGAGTGGCGAATTTTGAAAAATCATATTTCGAAAACTGTAAATTCTAATGACCTCTACCAAACATCATTTTAAAGAGAAAATATGTAAGTTTTTTTTCTGTGAAGCAATGTCTATACCTATATCCCCGTGGACAAAAGTTATGGGACAAAAAACAAAATTTCTTTCTTTTGGGTTTTTTTGTGCTTTTTCTTTTGAATATATTTTTGTAAAAAAAGTATCTTTGACTTTAAAAAGTTATATTTAGATAGGAAATTTAACCAGGAACAATTTTTATTTAGACGTGTTTGTACCAAAAGTGCATAGAACTCACCCTAATGTAACATGTGCCCAGGGACTATCACCCATTTCTCAAAAACGCACCCCTTTAAATGGTAGCACTCCGCGGTTTTTTCATATAAAGAGATTCATTGACCATATGAAATAATAAAGCCCCGTTAACGTTGTAGTTCCTTTCTATAGTATATAATCAATAGCCTATTATTTTTATTGTTTGATCAATATATTCTGAAGTCCAGGTTCCCAGATATTTTATTTATCGCATTTATCGATTCTTTCTATTGATACATCTTCCAAAAGTATATTTGATTTTATTTTATTAATTACCAGTTTTTTCTGTTGATCCATGCATCCTTGTGCTATCACATTAAAAATAAATAAAGCCTCTCTGGCTACGAAACTACGGTTTTTTGTCCGATTCTAGTCAGATTTTTCTCTTTTCTGGAAATATGGTTAATGAATAATGAACTGTATTATTTCAAATAGATCACCCTTTATATTTTTCTTTTTAAAATTATTAAGAAATACTGAATATTTTTCATGAAATATTACCTTTACCTTAATGCCATAATTTTCGGAGTTATAGCTAAATCTGTACTGTATCTGCCAACATTAAAGTAATAACTTTGACCTTTCAATAAACTCTTATTGTTGATGCTTATTGAAAGTCACAATGGATCGTTTATCTGATAACGAACAAATTGAGATTTTAATGATATTAAGATATTATGATGTAATGGTAGAAATCGACAAGATAGGTCTAATATTTTTATTGATATCTTATATCTTAACTGAAATCTTAATATTTCTCAAAAATTTACAATGAGGATTTTTTTTTTTTTTTTTTTTTTTTTTTATTTAATGGCATAGACATTAGTCATTCAGCCAGTTGCAATAAACAAAATACAATCCTAATCCTAATACAAAATAAACAGAAACAATATAGTAACACAATAAATAATACAATACAATAATAATACAATAAAAACAATAATGGAACTCTGATAAAGTGATAAAACATTTATGACAAAAAAAAAAGATGCAAATCTGAACTTAAATCATAAAAAATCTCATGCCCGCGTACAAATCTTATAGGACTGTGCGTGTATCTGACAAGAAATCTATAATGATATTGTATATTTGTTGTGAGCCTGTAGCCAGCAAAGACTGTATATTGAATGGTGCATGCATATCAAGTTGAATTAAATTTTTATAGAGAGAGTTTGAATGCTGTTGAAACTTAGTACATTCAAAAAAGATATGATCAAGATCACCCTGCTTTCCGCAATGTTTGCAATTATTGTCTTCAATCACATTTATTTTATATAAATGACTTGGATAGCAAGCATGCCCAAAACGTAATCGATTTATAGTTGTTATATATTTACGTGGAGCTTTAAAACTCTTAAACCATGTATTTTGTGGAATCACTGGTTGTAAAGTGGTGTATCTTGTGGGGTTTGTTAAGCAGTAAAGATTCCATTGATCTTTCCATATCGATAGTTGGTTTCTTTTAAAAATAGTAATAACATCTGATACACATAAAGAATATGACAATAAAGTGCCTGATGTTATACTGGATTTGGCTAAGTAGTCTACATACTCATTATCTTTGAGTCCAATATGTGCCTTAACCCAAATAAATTTTATATTGAAGCCAGAGTCTTCTAACTGCTTTAACATATCCTTTATTAAAAATATGTAAGGATTACTAAATGGTTTGGGCAAAAAAGTATTTTTGATATTCTGTAAAACTGATAGGCAGTCTGAAAGAATTAACGTTTTTTTAGTATAAGAGTTTTTAATATATTTCAACGCTTCGAGTATGGCCAATGATTCCGCAGAGAAAATTGAAAACTCATTGGGAAGTTTGTATTTGAATTCGAAACCTCCTGAGGGTAAAAAATACGCACAGCCAGACCCTTCTCCTGATTTAGATGCATCTGTGTATATAACTGTTGCATCACTGTAGCAGTTCAAAATAGATTTCAGGATATTGTTGCTGATTATGTTGTTTTCGTTGTATGTGGGTATTATTACATCAGTTTTATGGAAGAGAGCAAAGTAGTCTAAGTTTTTGTCTACTGTGTTTAATTCCTTTGAAAAAATAGGATTGTTCTGTAATGCAGTACATAAAGGCGGAGATGGTTTTTTAATCCAATACTTGTGAGTAAGATCTGATTCGTTAAGATGACATATACTGGAAAATAATTCGAAATTTGTAGTGTGTGCTTTAAGTACCCATTTTTCGCTTAGTAAATTTCTTCTAATCTCTAAAGGAGGCTCAGAAGCTTCAACATGTATTGGTTGTATAGGAGTAGATCTCATAGCACCTAAACAGATTCTCAAGGCAGAGTTTTGGAAAACGTCAATTTTTCTTAAAAGGTTTTTGGAAGCAGAACCGTAGAGAGTAGCACCATAATCTATAATGGATCGTATATAAGCTCTATAAAACAATAAAGATGTTTCAACATCGCAGCCCCACCACACTCTAGTTGTCATTCTAAGGAAATTAATACCTTTGCTACATCTATCCAGCATATATTGTATGTGTGGTTTCCAAGTTAGTTTTTTGTCCAGAATGAGTCCCAGATATTTGACATTATTTTTAAATGTAAAAGATTGATCACTAAGTAATACATCTTGGTTTATAGGAAGATTGTGTCTTGTAAAGACAGATACTGCTGATTTTTTAATTGATAAATTTAAGCCGTTCTCTAAGAACCATGGAAATAGGGAACTACAAACTGTACTTAGGTTTTGCATACCGTTTTCATATTTCTTGCTTTCCATATAGACACAAAAGTCGTCTGCATATTGTATGATTTTGAATGGGATGTTGTTTATTTGCATCTTATGTATGTCAGAGGTGTACAGATTAAATAAAATTGGTGATAATACTGAGCCTTGTGGTATACCGTAATAATTATGTCGAGGTCCTATTAGTTTATTATTATGATCTCTGATGTAAATTACCCTATATGTATAGAAACCGATTATTGTGTTAACGAAAGCAATTGGCATATGAAAAAAATTTACCATTTTATGTTTTAAGGTTGATAAACAAACTGAGTCATATGCTCCTTCAATATCTAAGAATAGTGCTGCTAAGTAGTTATTTTTAGTTAAGTTATTCTGTACATCTACAACAAGTGTTGTTAAAGCGTCTAGAGTTCCAAAACCTCTTTTGTAACCAAACTGGTTTACTGGAAGTAAATTCTCTTTTTGTAACCACCAATCTAATCTAAATTTTATAAGCCTTTCTAAAGTTTTAAAAATACAAGACAGTAAGGATATTGGTCTATATGAACTTACGATGTTTGGGTCTTTTCCGGGTTTAAGGATAGGAACAACTAAGATGTCTTTGAAAGAATCGATAACTATATTTTTTTGGATGATATCATTGAAGACATTTAAAAGAAGTTTTTTAGCAACATCTGGAAGGTTGGTTAACATGGGGTATTTTATATGATCGATACCAGGAGAAGTATTTATGCGGTTTTTAAGGGCAAAATCTAATTCAGTTTCAGTAAATGGTTTTAACAGGAAGTGATTATTTGAATGATGACTTTGTGTAGATCGTGTAGGTGAATTTTGAGCAAAAGGAGGACATACTTTATTAAAAAAGTCGTCTAATAGATTATCATTGAAGGGTTTTATACTAATAGATGCTTTTCGATTCATTTTGTTGGCCTGTGACCATATCTCCTTAGAGGAGGTATTTTTGCTTAAATTAGAACACCATTTAATCCAACTAGCTTTGGCTTTTTGTTTCAACTGCTTTTTAGTATGAGCAGTAACTTTCTGACAATTTAGATAATTATCAAGGCTTGGTGAACGTTTATACAATGCTAATGCTTCTTTTCTGTCATTGATTATCAGATCGCATTCTGGGTCCCACCATGGTGGAGGCGATCGATTTTTAGATTTAAAAATTTTGTATTGAGGAATAGATCTAATTGCAGCATCATTAATGCAATCTAATAGAAAACTATAATTTTGATAAGTATTGAAAGAGCTATTGTAGTTGGAAAACATGTTTTCAATTAAGGATGTATACAGGGACCAATTGGCTTTCTTGATATTCCATTTGCTTTTTGGATAAATTATTTCTTATGAGGTGTTGGTTATTGAAAAATTCATAGATATAGCAAAATGATTCGAGCCTAAGGTGTCAGATAAAACTGACCAAGTAAATTTACTGGCTATATTAGCTGTGCAGAGTGAAATGTCAATAATAGATTTTTGAGTACCATATCTAGGAAGATATGTAGGTTCTCCATTATTCAAAATTACAAGATCTAGGTCTTCGATACTGCTAACAATTTGGTTACCAACTGGATCATTACGCAGTGAGCCCCATAGTGAGTGATGAGCATTCATATCTCCGCCAATTAAAAAAGGTGATTTGATTTGTGAGAAGATATTTATCCAATCGTTTTTGGATGTACTAATATTTGGAGGTCTATATATAGATAAAAAACTTAATTCTATTGTGTTACATTTAACGATAGCACCGCAAACTAAAATTCCCTCATTAAAATTGTTTCTAATATTTATTTCACGAAATGGTATAGTTGTTTTAATTAAAATTGCAACACCTGCATACCCGTCATATCTATCTTGGCGAATTACATTATAACCTTTAAATGTATAATTTTGATTTGGTTTGAACCAGGTTTCACTTAATAATACAATATCAATATTTTCAGTTATTAAAAAATGAATTAAACTATTTTTATTCGAAACAACGGATCTACCGTTCCATTGCAAAATTTTTAATGATTTAAGTTCTGGGAACATGTTATTTATGAGTGATATCCTCTAAAATCGTTTTTATACCATGGTAAATACTATCTTGACTCATAGTTTTTATATCATCTACAGTTTGAATATTTGTAATCAAATTAAAAATATAATTGGAAATTAGTGTTTCCAATACTCTTTGATCTGATTTGTTTTGACAAATTGGGGGTTTTAAATTAGCAGGAAGGGGTTTGGAGGGCCCAAAATTAAAAGGGAACATGGGTGAATTGTTTTGTGTTTGGTTTGGTGATATTTTTCGTTTTTTAGCTATATTATAGTGGCTTGAGGAGGGTTGGGATTGGGATGTATTATTTGAAATGTTTTGATTTTTATGTGTGGTAGTAGAAGGGGATGATTTTTTTGAAGATGTTGGGAGGGGAGGAAAACTGTCTTCGATATTGTCTAGTGTGGAAAATCTATTCTGAATAAACAATCCCGAGAAGGACGATTCACAGTAATTTTTTGCCTCGATAAAGGAAATTTTTTGCTCAATCATCACGTTCTTTATCTTCTTTTGATGTTCGTATTTTGGACACTTCTTGGATATGGAAACATGATCTTTACTATCACAATGTATGCATTGAACATCATTATCTTGACATGTATGATCTTCATTTTTGATTTTTCCACATTTTATGCAATGTGCTTGTGGACTGCGACACTGCTTGGAAATATGTCCAAATCTTAAGCAATTGTAACACTGTGTTACTTTGCCAATGTAGGTTTCAACAGGAAAAAATACACTATTTATTGAAATGTAGCTAGGGAGAATATTTCCTTCGAAGGTGACTATCATTGTCCTTTTGGGTACATAGTTAGTATTTCCATCGGTGTCAACTTTTCTGTAAGTTCTTTTAAAGGCTATTATGGGGGAGGGATATTTACTATTATCTAACAAATACTTTTCATCGTATTGAGTATCAATATCTCTTATTAGGCCTCTTATTTCTAGTAAATGGTTAGGGACATATGCTACTAAGTTTTGGTCTTTTAATTTTATATTTTTAACTAAATTATTTGCATCTACGATTGACCTTAACAAAACTTTAATTCTGTTTTTTCCAATGGCTTTTATTTCAATAATATTAGGAATGTTCAATTTTTTATGCAAAATGTCCGCAACAGTAAGTGGATGTAAACGGCCAATATCCTGATTGTTTGATTTTTCTATATATACATAAACATTATTAAAATTGTACTTATCTGATGCAACGTTGAACAATTTTTTCTCTACAACTTTTTGCGGAGGTGGAATTTGTTGTGTCGGCACTTTAATAACATCTCTGGTTTTAGTTGTAATTTTCGCAGTAGAATCATCCAAATTTTCTATTAAACTTGATTCAATAATATCCATTTCACTATTCTCACTAGCACCTGAAAAGTTTTCACCTAATGGTGTCCCTGGGGAAAAAGCTTCCCCCATTGGGGGTCGCTTATAGCACTGTTTATCGCACTCAATCAATATCAGTTTTTAAATCACACCAAGTGTCCTTTTTTCTACTAATTAACTCGCTAAATAGTTAATTTTATTAAGAGCAGATTTTAATGGGCACTGTCAGTTTGACGTTTTGCGTGACAATGACAATGAGGATTTAACGTGATGATAAATTGCATCCATACAAAATACGGTTGGTTCAAAAGTTGTCAGATGACGATTTTGATGTTGTTCTGAAGCTATTTCCTTGTGGCATTTTTATGATTAATTATTTATATGGGAAATAAGCCACAGATTGTGGCTTATTTCCCATATAAATAATTGACGATTTTGATATACGTGAAGGGTGTGCAGACATAATTATGGGAAAATGTTACTATCCAAATTCTTTAAATAATGTTTTGGACGAGGTTTTGTGAAAAAGCAAAAAGGTTGCAGACGCTAATCAAGTATTCAGTACAAAGAGATAATTAAATTAATGGAAGCAGGCTGGCTAGACTATTGATCAATATATAATATGATTGCTGGCATCTACTGCCATTACATTGCCAAAACACAAATGCAAAGGAGAAGTAAGATAACAGAGCAATCAATTTTAATAAATCATGCTCTCAAAATATTCCTTAAAATCATAAAGTAAAGGAAATATGCAAAACACTTATGTGTTTATGTGAATTATATTAAGGTGATACAGTAGAGATCAACAGGTAGCCAAAACGCGTTCCAAGATTGCGGCTGTAATTTTGAATATTTTTTCGAGATATTTGGCACACGTATTCGTAATATAATAAAGAATGGCGGTACAGAGCCCAATTTGAAAAATATATTAATATGTGGAAATTACTCTGTAATTAAATACAATATTAAAAAAACGAGCCTGTACCGCCATTAAGAAGAACAAAAAAATACACTTTCTTCAAATAAACTTTTTTATCCGATGTCTAGATTTTGTGTCATTTTGGAACTACTAAAATTTTTTATTTCATTAGTAGTTCCAAAATGACACAAAATCTAGGCATCGGATAAAAAAGTTTATTTGAAGAAAGTGTATTTTTTTGTTCTTCTTAATGGCGGTAGAGGCTAGTTTTTTTAATATTGTATTTAATTACAGAGTAATTTCCACATATTAATATATTTTTCAAATTGGGCTCTGTACCGCCATTCTTTATTATATTACCAATACGTTTGTTAAATATCTCGAAAAAATATTCAAAATTACAGCCGTAATCTTGGAATGCGTTTTCGCTACCAGTTGATCGCTACTGTTTCCTCTTAAAACACGATTTAGGTTCAGGAATGCAATGGGAACAAGTGAAACTTATTCTCCATTAAATGAATTTATTCAAAAACGTATGGAAGAAAATAAAAAATATAGTCAGTCTTAACTGCTTTAATATATCAATAATTCGAACAGAAAAGATATAGGTCTGGATGCCGCGTACCAAAAAAAAATGATTAATAGCAAGCTGAAAATTTGTTAATAGCTTAACGATGTCTCGTCGGACAAACTTTGATGTATGGGAACACTGGAACAGTGGAAGTTTTAATTGTGGAACAGGTTAAAAATTTGGAACGCTACGAAAACGTCCCATGTATTTGTCGGACTGCTATTTATCACCAACTGGGCATTTTAATAAGTCTGACACGTTAGAACATGTCAAATGAGAGGAATTACCACAGGTGATAAATAGCAGCGTCTGATTTTTGCATGAGAGTTTAATGAAAGGGTAACAAATCAATTGGAAGTTCTGTCCGACAAAATATATTGGACGGTTTCGTAGTCTGACGGAAATTTTTAACCTGTTCCACAAATAAAACTTCCCCTGTTCCAGTATTCCCATACATCAAAGTTTGTCCGACTAGACACAGTTAAACTATTAACCAAGTTCAACTTGCTATTAATACACTTTTTTGGTACGCGGGATCCGGTCCTAATATGAGAGATATCCAAATCAGCAGTTATCTTTATAATCATCAGAAAGTTGTACTAAAAATAAAACGAATTTCCAAAAGAAATAGAGATTGAATTTAGTTTCAAGCAAGCTACTGTTCTGTGTTCTATGCTGTTTAATTTGTATTTTCCTTAAATAATTCAGGAATCATATATAATAAAGAATGTGGTTGTATTAAGCCCTGTACGGATAAATAAATTGAAGGACTTTGATTAATGGATCAAGCTGAAAATCCTCAAGATTTCATGGATATCGCATAGGTACCTTAACGAAGAAATACTACATAGAATAGACAAGGAACTTTTTAACATAGTGAAAATTAGAAAATAATATATTGTACAACAAGTGAGAAAAAGACATATTTCTCACGAGCGCAGAAGTTTGTTTGCAAATCAAGCGAGGGAGAAATATGTCATTTTCTCACTTGTTGTACACTGTACTTTTACTATGGATGCGGTTTTTTCAAGAGTTCAAACTTAAAAAGAGTTCAAAATTAAATAATTTAGGAGCTTTTAGGTATATTATACGCATAAATTGAAATAAAATACATAAATATACATGTAGGTATTTAATATTCTTAAAATATACGTGATTTATTTAAAATTCTAATTAACAGTTATTTTTGAACAGTTTTGAAAAACAGTCCTTGAACAGTTTTTTGAGATGGCCGACTTTTCTCACTGCGTGAGAAATTGTTCGTTTTGAATGCATGTAAGTAGTGAGAGAAGTTGAACATTGTATAGCATCCATAGAAAAAGGTCATACCTAGACCACATGCTTTTACACTTTTTAACATTTAACAATTAGAAACTATCCAAAGTATTAGTGTAACTTCATCATTTTCTGACTTATAGCGTTGCAAAAAAAATTAATTTGGGATAAACAAATTAAATACCTTTTAAACTATTTGACCAATTGCTTTGAAATTTAGGGTATAATTTAAGCACCAGAAGGCTCAGCATTCCTTGTAATAAGAACGTTCTAATTTAATTTTTACATAAGTTATGAATATTTATAAAATCTCAAAATTTATGATTTATTTTGCAATTTTCTAAGCAACCAGTAAGGATAGACATATTCAGCGAACGCCATATTGAAGATTTTTATATAATTTATCAGTTTCCTACTCTCAAATTTGTTTAAAATACTTAACTTTTTGGTTATAGACGAAAAAAGCGAAAATTTACCGTTTTTTGATCTTTATTTGTTTATAACTATGTATATAATCAAAATCGGCTGCAGGAAACATATCGTCGGCTTACTGCCAAAACCCACTAACTCCATTTTTAAAATTTTGAGAGATCTACTTTTTAAACTTTAATTTGAAATTGAAGATCGACTGAATTTAAAAAAATTATTTAAGAACTGAAAAATATGACAAAAATATTTTTCAGTTCTTAAATAATTTTTTTAAATTCAGTCGATCTTCAATTTCAAATTAAAGTTTAAAAAGTAGATCTCTCAAAATTTTAAAAATGGAGTTAGTGGGTTTTGGCAGTAAGCCGACGATATAGGTTATTAATATAGATGTCGATACCACTCAAAAAATTTGGTTTCAGCCTAGAGGGGGTTGTGTCCCCAACAGGATATTTTTTTCCTTATTTCTCTGAACTAGATAGGTACTTACATTAACAGCAGCAAAAATAATTTTTCATATTTTTCGACTAAACTTATTTTCCGGTTTTCCTATCTGATAGGAACTCTAACTATCAAACGATCAAAGTTTCCAAACAGCTTCCTCGCTCTTTGTCTGAATATTATAATATTTGCACCTAAGCAATTCTTCGTATTGGATAATTATCATTCAACTTTGAAAATGCCATACCAACCTATATCTAGGGTTTCTGATTTTGACATCAGTTGGTGCCACCCCAGCTTCCTCTAAATATTCATACTAAATTCTATTCTTTTTTTGTCACTACTTATCCACCAAAGCATAATCATTTCCATCACGTGCATTCGTTGTTCTTCTTTCTTTTATAATAATAGTCTCCAGTTTTATACCGCTAACTCGACTTTGGGATTATAGCAGGGTAGTTTGCTATATTTAGGGCCTACGGTATATGTACAAGGAATATTACCCCTGGTTTAACCCAAGGTTTTCATTTTATTCAGGCTGGGTAGACCTGGGGCCTATAGACATTTTAAAAATGTCTAGATGTTCTCTACGGTGCTGGGTTTCGAGCGCCGGCCAACCTGCGTAGAAGTAAGACATATTACCCCCTCAGCTATCCGGGCCTCTTCTTTCTTTTAACTGCCTAATATCATTATTTGTGAGTGAACCCATTTTTTCTTTTAGTTACACTAAAATCTTTCTATGGTCCTGAAGCTATTTTCTTATGAAATTCTTATGTCACTTTCTATCATTAACAGGAATTAACAAAGCATTGAGTCCTAGTAGTCTGATCCTACTTTCACATGAACTTTGTCAGTCCCTTCCACACCAGACCTAACATTAGTTGTTGACCATTAGTTGAACATTAGTTGACCTAATATACAGTGAGGACGTTTGAGTTGGAATAAATTAATTATCTCGAGAATGGCTGAATTTGGAAATAAATCCTGAGACAGGTCGATTTTTATTTTTAAATTAGGACTTTTTGGCATATATATCATACAAGTGACGTCATCCATCTGGGCGTGATGACGTAATCGATGATTTTTTTAAATCAGGGTAGGGGTTGTGTGATAGCTCATTTGAAAGGCTGTTCAATTCCGTGTTCACTAATATAAACAATAAATAACCTAATTATTTATACGGGGGGGGGGGGGCAAACAATATTTTTTGATTAAATTACAAAAAAAGCAGAATGAAAGCAATTTATTTAATTCAAAATACATTTTACTGCTGTAAGAAAACAGGTAAAAATATTTATTTCACAAATAAGCATTGCCTTTTGCTTAAATTCAATGCTCAAACTGATAAGAGACAGGTGGGTGGCAGCTTTAACATTGAATTTAAGCGAAAAGCAATGTTTATTTGTGAAATCAATATTTCTTACTCCCTAATATACAGTGAGGACGTTTGAGTTGGAATAAATTCATTATCTCGAGAATGGCTGAATTTGGAAATAAATCCTGAGACAGGTCGATTTTTATTTTTAAATTAGGACTTTTTGGCATATATATCATACAAGTGACGTCATCCATCTGGGCGTGATGATGTAATCGATGATTTTTTTAAATCAGAGCAGGGGTTGTGTGATAGCTCATTTGAAAGGCTGTTCAATTCCCTGTTCACTAATATAAAGAATAACCTAATTATTTATACGGGGGAAGGCAAAAAATATTTTTTTATTAAATTATTTGACACAAAAAGCAGAATGAAAGCAATTTATTTAATTCAAAATACATTTTACTGCTGTAAGAAAACGGGTAAAAATATTTATTTCACAAATAAACATTGCTTTTCGCTAAAATTCAATGCTCAAACTGATAAGAGACAGGTGGGTGGCAGCTTTAACATTGAATTTAAGAGGATCGGAACGTATTTTCGGCTGCAATGCTATTCAAATGGGGATTCATTTTTTTCAAATCCTGAGAAAACTAATAAGTATTTTGGAAAAATTTAAACGCAGAATGAAAGATTACGTTATTAGCGAGGGCCGAAAGTCCCTGAGAACTTCTACAATGTTTATTATAATAAGTTACAGGGCTGAAAAAACTAAGAGAAAATTTAGTGTGATTTTTAAATTCAAATATCTCATTCAAAATAAACTTTTTATTTATTCTAAGGGACTTTCGGCCCTCGGTAATAATTTAGTCTTTCATTCTGCGTTTAAATTTTTCAAGAATATTTATTGGTTTTTTCAGGATTTGAAAAAAATGAACACAATGCCGTGGTAATATTTTCCAAATCTGTCTTTGTCTTACAACGCACTCAACCGAATATAATATTGTCAGCATATATTGTCAGTCAGACACTGACAATCAGTGACAATTTTAAATATTTGACATTGCATCGGGAATATTTTGAGAAATTGATTAAATATTATTGATATATAGTGTATTTGATAAATAATTGATTTAAGACGTGAACTTAATAAAAAGTTATTTATTGTGTATTATTTGTGAAAGATCCAAGCAGAGAATACATCAGATATATCCTGTGATCCAAGTAATTTGTTGTTAGAGATGTTCAAAATTGTAAGCGTTCCAAAATAACAACATATTATTAAAAAATCACTTTAACACTTTTCCTCTTTTCTCGATTGATTATTAGTTTTTGTTGTACAAATAAATTATTACAATCACTGAAAACATAGTTAGTGAAAAAATTATCACATTTATTAACTGAATTAATAATTTGCAATTATAAAAATAACAGTTATCCAAGAACATTCAAAAGCCATCTCTTTAAATTAATTATGACATTTTCAAGTAGAATGACATTCTAGTAATGTTTACATATCCACACCAGTGTGAATTTTACTACACGTAATTTGCCGTGTAAAGACAGAAAAAGTAGGGATACACGTAAAATATTTGCGAATTATGTACCCATAGCCTTAAGCGAAAAGCAATGTTTATTTGTGAAATCAAAATTTCTTTCTGTTTTCTGACTACAGTAAAATGTATTTTATATTAAATGAATTACATACCTTCTTCTTTTTGTCTCAATTAATTTAATTCAAAATTTATTTTTCCTGACACCCTGTATAAAGAATTATGTTAACGTTTATATTAGTGAATAGAGAATTAAATAACCTTTAAAATGAGCTTTCACACAACCCCTACTCTCGTTTAAAAAAATCATCGATTACGTCATCACGCCCAGATGGATGACGTCACTATTATGAGATATATGCCAAAAAGTCATAATTTAAAAATAAAAATCGAACTGTCAGAATTTCTCTCTAGATTCGCCCATTCTCGAGATAATGAATTTATTCCAACTCAAACTCCTCACTGTATATCCCAGATATATTCATAAAGTTATTATTAGGGACACCTTTGTTATTGAGCTCCCATCTCAGAACCTATTAATGAACTCAATCATATGCTTTATTAAGATCAATGGATATTATATCTTAAGAACCAAACGCTTAATAGCGTATGATTGCTAATGTGTTTTTTGACGCAAGTTAGTTCTAAGAACTAATTGGTAGGGCCATTTGCTTATAATAGGGACTAATTATATTGTTTTTATTGTAAAACTTTAAATTAGACTTAATGAAAGGAAAAATAATTTAAAAAAGTTAAAAAGTAAACTATGTAATTCATTAACGACGTAGAAAGTTAATTTGTTAAAAACAGCACTAACAATTTATTTTTATCAAAGAATTTCTTCCGTTCCTTATGAAACGTGGTTCTCGTTTAAAATGAGGGTGATTTTATATTTGAGGCCCTCAGAGCAACAGTGGCCGAGTGGCCTAAGCCACAAATTGAGCATTTTTAGAATAATTTATCAATAAGGGCAGCAACATTAAGAGTAAACAGTAGCGATCAACAGGTAGCAATAAAAATATAACTTCGGGAGATAGTATCATAAACTTTGGCAACAGTGGTAATCTTTGACATTATCCAAGATTAGTATTATTGACAATTTAACTCATAGGCGTGCTAAATGGAAGTAACCGAAACAATTTTTTTATTAGTAAATAAATATTTCTAAAAATAAACCAAAATGGGTGAAAATTTTATGTTAACATGGTATTTGCACGAAATAATAATAATAAATAATAATTTCGTTGTGAAGCGAAACGAGAGCCGTCTTATTTTATTTAGTTCATAGAGCGCCAAAGGCACTCTAGAACGGCCCTTCAACCATTCTTAGGGTCCCATCAGAGGTGCATATTTCATTCTTTTTGAATTACTAAAATTCGGGCTACCGTTATCGATTCACAACGAAATGATGGCATGAATGCCGTGGCGGTATCTGCTAAAGACGAACGAAAGTTTTACTTCTAATATTAACAATATCACAAATAAAATAAAACTTATTAGAACTAGTCTTTTGGTTAAACCAATCGTGGCTTGCGGCTTCTAAAATTTGCAAGCCAACGAATTGCCGGAGCTAAGAAGGCCGAGGGAATTCTACCAGGTTACGTCGTACTTCATGGAATGATTATTTATTATTTTGATTACGAATTTCATTTTCATGGGAAACAACTTTTCACACTTTTTTTATTTATGACAACAGTAGATTACTTCTTATAGGTAGGTACTTACATTATTAAAATTTGTGGTGGCTCCAATTTCGGTGTTCTCATAATTTTGCCACGGCTTTTAATGGACTTTTTCTTGGAATGATTCGCTTTATTTTTCGTTTGATTAACTTTTCTCATTTCGTTAAACTATTGATAATATGTTAAAAATAAAAAATTCTCCTAAAACTCTATACTCGCATTAGAATTCGAAATATTTTTACGTAAAATATACTTACCTACCTACATTGAACTAAAACACAATTAACAACAGTCTATTATTTCAAAGAGGCCAACAACTTATACAACAACAAAAATATAATAAATTAACTATCAATAAATACTATTTTCTTATGAAACAACTATACGCTGTGAGCTCGTATGTAGAGGGGATATTTACAAATTCGCGAGCGCCAGTAGTGGCAAGTCTGTAAACGTTTACCGGAAATTGACATAAATGTCAAAGTGATTAATTTAAAATAAAAAGTAAAAACATTAATTATAAAAAATATCAGTTGGTCAAAGCTGTGGTATATATTTTTACCTAAAATATACTTACGTTTTAAATACTGAATTTACGTTTTTTTAATGTTCGGTAATATCGTTGATTGAAATAAATGGTAATCTTAGCGCCATCTATACGATAATTGTGAAAGTATCCGAAGTAAGAAATTCATATTTTATCAATAGAACGTCAAAATGATTAGCAAAATCTTAAAAAAATCGAGTACAATTTGATTAATTGTTTGCGTTGTAAATATTAAGCGATAACAATTAAATAATAAATTTAAAAATTACCGGTGAAAGTTGAATTAGTAATCCGCCAGGAGCGCCACCAGCGAAGCTCAGAGCCTATTGGCTCTGAGCTTCGCTGGTGTCGCTCCTAGCGGTTACTAATTCAACTTTTACCGGTAATTTTTAAATTTATTATTTAATTGTTATCGCTTAATATTTACAACGCAAAAAAGTAATTAAATTGTAATCGATTTTTAAAGATTTTTCTAATCATTTTGACGTTCTATTGATAAAATATCAATTTCTTACTTTGGATACTTTGACAATAATCGTGTAGATGGCGCTAAGATTATAATAGATTATTTATAATTAGATATTACGGAACATTAAAAAAACTTAAATTCAGTATTTAAAACGTAAGTATATTTAAGATAAAAATATATACCACAGCTTTGACCAACTCATATTGTTTATAATTAATGTTTTTAATTTTAATTTTAAATTAATCACTTTGACATTTATGTCAAATTTCCAGTAAACGTTCACAAACTTGTCACTACTGGCGTTCGCGAATTTGTAAATATCCCCTCTACGTACGAGCTCACAGCGTATAACGAATTCTTAAATTAACACACTACTGCACTGAACAGATATCAATAAAGATGACAGACCAAATTAGAGAAAATCTGACGCAGGTCTGTCAAAATGACAGTGATAATTTCTGTATGTTGCCTAATTAGTTATTTAGTTATAATATGTTCGATTTCTTGTTAGAAATAAAAAATTTTAGTAGTTCCAAGATTACACAAAATCTAGGCATGGGATAAAAGAGTTTATTTGAAGAAAGTTTATTATTTTTTTCTTCTTAATGGCGGTACAGGCTCCTTTTTTCAATATTTTATTTAGTTATAGAGTAATTTCCACATACTAAAATATTTCTAAAATTGGGCTCTGTACCGCCATTCTTTATTATATTACGAATATGTGTGCCAAATATCTCGACAAAATATTCAAAATTAGAGCCGCAATCTTGGAACGCGTTTGATGCCACCTGTTGCTCGCTACTGTAGCCTCTTAAATCTTCGGATTAACAGGGGCTTACACAACCTACCTCTATATTTGGCCAGATGGCGCTACTTAATTTGTAGCGCTATCCATAAATATACTAGAAATAAGAATGCAAAGATTGCATCTATCTCAAAACTTTGTTTTGAGCTTAGGTTACTGTTGCTCTGATAGCCTCATTTGTGGGTTTTGTTTTGGGTGATGAGTACAAAGATCAAAATTGGTAGTTTTCCAAATATTAGAATAGTACTATTTTGGTAGGGGAGCCCAAGCGGGGATTTTTGCAGTTACTCGAGCGCGTCAGATTATTACATGGGGAGAAACCTTGTACCCTGAAAATGTACCTCTACCACATATTGGCTCTTAATGCAGGGGAGTTCGTTAAGGGGGGGCGGCAAAAAAATATATCCTTAGAAAAACTCGAAATCGTCAGATTAAGGTAATTTAAGTTAAGTACATGCAAAACAGTGTATATTTCAAAAATCTGACGATTTGAACGAGGCGTAAGGAAATGGGCGAGTCCTAAAGTTTCACAAGAAAAAAGCGAATATTTCGCGAAATGAATGACAGATCGAAAAACTAAAAAATACGTACTCAATATTTTTCAAAAATCTATCGAATGATACCAAACACGACTTCCCAATGAGAGGGGTGGGGTGTAAATTTAATATTTTAAATACGAATCCCGCGATATTTCTTGAAATGAATATTAGATCGAAAAACTGAAAAATGCAACTTATTAAATATTTTGGAAAATCTATTGAATGGCGCCAAAACGACCCCCCACCGAGGTGGGGTGGTAAGTTACTTTAAAATCTTAAATGGGATCCCCCATTTTTATTGCAGATTTGGATTCCTTACGTAAAAATAAGTAACTTTTATTCGGGACATTGTTTCGAATTATGGATAGATGGCGCTATAATCTAAAAAAAACGAGTGTTGGAAATGGAAAATTAAATTAAAAATGGACAAGTCCCCACTAAAATGGAAAACTTTACTTAACTTTTTTTGGTTTTAGTACCTACTCTTCACAACCCACTAGGTCCCCAAAGCGCTCGAGTGACTGCACATTTAGCATACTTTACTCCCATACCATTTGGAATTATGATGAATGTGCCTATATTCCTTTTGGATCAATGCGTCTTTTTTAAATGCTTTTCTTTAGTTCAATAGTTTGCGCCAAATCTTTAGACGTTAATGTGACTGCTTTTTCTTCAATGCAAATGAATGAAAATTTGCAGACATATGAATTTGCGGGAACAATACACGAACAGTCAATAAAAATGTTTTTATGTTTATTAATTGTTTAAATAAAAAAAAAACGATTTTAATAGAAAATGCTTAAATTCTCTTGTTTTTTACAATGTAGAAACTTGAAACTCTTACGGATTGTAGCTAATGATATGAACTAAACATAATTTCACTTTTTACGTTAATTATTTACGTTATGCTACATAAATAAACAATACAGTTCCAAATTTTGAACGCTCATATACAGGGTGTTTCATTAATAATTGTCCATATAGTAACTGGAGAAACCTTAGCACAAAATACGAAGATTTAACCTAAAACACTTTAATAAAATGTTGTTCCTTACTGAGTTACAGGATGTTTTTTCTAAAAATTTAAAAATTATTTTTGCTCAGCACTTTAAAACTATTCGACGTATCCCTTTCATACTTGGCAGGAAGTAAAGGTACTGTACAAACGACTAAATTGTGTTAAACAAACGTTTGTGGCTATTACCAGAGGCGTACGACGGGGGAAAGTGAATGGTTGACCCTTTCCAAATTCTACGCCACTGGCGAAATTGCTATTTTAGTTAAATTTTTGGATTCTCCAGTACTTTTTCTAAAAATAATATACCCTTCATTCGTAACGATAAAGTCATTAGTTTTCGAGATCTTTGAAGTTAAAAATGAAACGACACGGTTATTTTGATTAATGTATTGTGTCGCTTAATTTTTAATTTCAAATATCTCGAAAACTAATCATTTTATCGTTACGAATGAAGAGTATATTATTTACATAAAAAGTATTGCAAAATAAAAAATTACACGAAAATAACAATTTCGTCAGTGGCGTAGAATTTGGGAAGGGTCAACCAGTACTTACACTTTCTGCCAAGTATGATAAGGATACGCCATATAGTTTTAAAGTACTGGGTACAAATAATTTTTAAATTTTAATCATATGAATCATATTATAAATTAATCAAAATAATTGTGCCATTTCATATTTAACTTCAAATATCTCGCGCACTAAAATATCACTAAAATAGTATCAAAAATCGCACTAAAATAGTAATTCCTCCAGTGGCGTAGAATTTAAGAAGGGTCAACCATTCACCATCCCCTGTCGTACGCCTCTGATAGTAGCTGGAAACGCTTGTTTATCATAATTTAGTAGGGTGTCTAGTACTCGCACTTTCTGCCAAGTATGAAACGGATACCTCGAATAGTTTTAAAATGCTGAGCAAAAATACTTTTTAATATTTTAGATAAAACACCCTGTAACTCAGTAAGGAGCCACATTTTATTTAAGTGTTTTAGGTTAAATCTTCGTATTTTTTGCTAAGGTTTCTCCAGTTACTATATGGACAATTATTAATGAAACACCCTGTATATGGTTATATAAAAATCGGCGCTTTTTCGTGTCAAATTTCAATACGATACGAAACAAAACTTCAACCAAAACTCGAATTCAAAAAATTCGTGTTTTTATCATAGTCATAGAAAAACCATCGATAGAGACGTTTTGTGCTACAATTAGCATTAGAATTCATTTTGGCGTATTAATTAATTAAACGCTTTTCTCTAGTTCAATCGTTTGGGTCAAATCTTTGGACGTTAATTTGATTGCGTTTTCTTCAATGCAAATGATTAAAAATTTGCAGACATATGCATTCGCGGGATCAATACACAAATAGTTAATAAAACATTTTTTTTATGTTTATTAATTGTTTTAATAAAAAAACGATTTTAACGGAAAATGCTTAAATTCTCTTGTTTTTTACAATGAAGAAACTTGAAACTTTTACAGATTGTAGCTAATTATATGAACTATATATAATTTCACTTTTTACGTTAATTGTTTACGTTATGCTTTCAAATTTTTAAAATTTCAAATTTATTGCCGATTCCTACTACTTTTCATATTTGTATATCATATGTTTTATACATATTTTAATAAACATGACGATATAAATATTTTAATGTTTGAAAAGTGCAAGACTAAAAAGTAAAAAATAAAAATATTATAAAAAAAATCAAATAAAAAGCAAAAAATAAAAAAAATTGAAAAAATCTAACACATTCGTTAAAGTGTTTTTCGGTAAAGACGTGCCACGCTTTTCTTTAAGGAATGTGTTAGATTTTTTCAATTTTTTTTTTATTTTTTGCTTTTTATTTGATTTCTTTTATAATATTTTTAATTTTAGTCACTCGTAACTAAAAAGAAGCGTTTCTTAAAAAATTTTTTTCATATTTTTTTATTTAATAGATATATTTATATAAGTTTTTTACTTTCATTTGGCACCCGCATAATTGCCCTATTTTCATATTATTTTCTGTCTTACCTTATTGCAAAAAAGGTCTCTGGGATAAACCAATAGAATAACTTTTAAACTAATAGACGTCTCAAAGTTTGAGGATTTGTTAAGTAACCCAATGTTAATTTTAATAATAGTTATTAACAAAAACCGATTTTGTCTTATTTTGTAGTTTGCGAAGCAACAAATTGACTTTTTAACTTTTAAAAATCGCCATTTTGAAACTTTTTCAATGTTCTAAAAAATCAAGTTTTGTAATAATTGTATGTCAACTATGTTTATTTAATGGATGCAAAAATCGAAAAAATCTCGTTTTTTCCTTTTCTTCTTAAGTATTTAGTGCGTTGGCGAATTATTTTAAAATTGTAACATAACATTGTGTAATACATGTATTTAGAAATTAATATTTTGAATCAGACGGCTGTCTTTTGCGGCATGCAAAAGTTCGCCAGTGTGTTATGCCTATCCAGTTGTTTATATTTCGCAGCCACGACATTTGTTTATTTGTTTACGACCTACTTCTCTGTTGCCTCAATCTTTCTTTGGATGATTAGTTGAGGGATAGCGTATTTTTCTCCTCTCAAGATATAGCCCAGATGCCCAATTTTCGTGTCTTGATCAAGTGGAACAATTCTCTCTCAGTATTAATTTGCTCTTCTTAATTTTCCACTAAATTGTTAATAATTAAAAAACGGCTCCGAACTCTCGGCAGTAAACAGGTAGGTTTTCTTTCTATAGGTCTGCAATATCTAAAAAAAGTTTTCAGATACCGGGATTTTTCAAAGTCCTGAAAAAAACCTTTCTTCCCTTGACTAATTTGCTTGTTGCTGAAAGCACAATGTCTTTCTATTTTTTTATATCTTTTTTTGACTAGACTGTTTTTATCTTGCAAGTTTTATATGGGTAGAATGTTTTTTTTTTGTAATGTAATCAATGATTTATAGATGATTCTTTCTGTAATTTGCGTAACTTCATATTTATTTATTTGTTTGTTTTTTGCTTACGATTATAAATATGCATTGTAGATATTATTGCCAAAACAGGTTTTATTTATGTTTTAATTTTATAAATATATAGGTCAGGTAGAAAACGAATTGTAAACAAATATGAAAGCGCATGCAAAAAAGCAGAAGAGGTAAAACATAAACGTCTGCTGAATTGAATATTCAACAGATAAAATGTTTCAGAATATACGTATGCACAATATTGTTTGAGTTATCATTGGTTATCATCAACATCAGTGGCATCACAGTTCGTTATGAGGCAAAGCCTTCTTCGGAACAATCCTCCATTCACCCCTGGCTCTGACAACTCTGCACCGTGCTCTAATAGACGAAGCAACGAAGCACTAAAAAGCCCAAAACCTAGGAATTTTGTACAGTAAGATGAATCGTCATGCTACATTTTGCATTCGATTCCTAGAGAGCGTCAGACAATTTTGTGAACTAAATTGATCTCCGGCAAAAAATTTTGTGCATAAGAAAATATATTTTCAAAGTGCATCTCGAAGAGATGGAAATTGAAAAATTTAGAACTCAGATATATTGACGGAAATGAGTTCAATTTTTATACTTAAGGGTTTTGGAGGTCACTGAACACGACTTTTATGACGGAAATGGTCTCCGACGTACCTGGTGCCCAGAGTAGAACTCGTCGCCTGGGATGATCGAATAATTCGCCAGACGAACGAATACTTCGTTAAATGAAGATTAGATCGAAAAACTGAAAAATACGTGTTCAATATTTGTCAAAAATCTATCGAATGACAGTAAACACGTCCCCCACTCCACCCCTATAGGTGGGGTGGGGGTAACTTTAAAATTTGAAATAGAAACCCTCATTTGTTATTGCAGATTTGGATTGCTTACATAAAAATAAGCAACTTTTATTCGAGACTTTTTTTTGAATTGTGGATAGATGGCGCTATAATCGGAAAAAACATTTATCGTGATACCATAGGTAAAATATAGAAACTGTCTAATATCTCAAGAAATACACTTCCAAATAAAAAACCAAAAAATACATGTTTAATATCTTTCAAGAACCTATCGAATAACATCAACAATACTCTCCACCCCATTTCCTGGAAGTGGGGTGGGGGGTGACTTTAAAATCTTAAATAGAAGCCTCCATTTTTATTGCAGATTTGGATTCCTTACGTAAAAATAAGTAACTTCTATTCGAGACATTTTTTGAATTATGGATATGTGGCGCTATAATCGGAAAAATATTTTTTATTAGCGCCATCTATCAACAATTCTAAAAAATGTTTCGAATAAATGTTACTTATTTTTTAATGAGGAATCCAAATACGCAATAAAACATGGGGATTAATATTTGATTTTAAAGTTACCACTCACCCCATCTCCAGGGGATGGAGTGGAGGGTCGTGTTTGATGTTATTCGATAGGTTCTTGAAAAATATTAAGCACGTATTTTTTGTTTTTTTATTTGGAAGTGCATTTCTCGAGATATTAGACCGTTTCTATAATTTACCTACAATATGCTATCACAATAAATCGTTTTTTCTGATTATAGCGCCATCTATAAACAATTCGAAAAAATATCTTCAATAAAAGTTGCTTATTTTTACGTAAGCAATCCAAATTTGCAATAACAAATAGGGGTTTCCATTTAAGATTTTAAAGTTACCCCCACCTCACCTCCAGGGGGTGGAGTAGGGGGTCGTGTTTTAGTGTCATTCGATAGATTTTTGAAAAATATTGAAACGTATTTTTCAGTTTTTTGATCCAATCTTTATTTCGAGAATTATTCGATCGTCCCCCGAATTATTCGATCATCCCCAGCGACGAGTTCCACCCTGGGAACCAGGTACCTCGGAGACCACAAACCATACATACTCATAGACGTTTCACGACCATGTTAATCTTTCGGATCGAATTAACGCCATCTCTTGATTGGAATGGGAACTAATTGACAAATTTTAGTTACGTGCACAAACCATACATACTCATAGACGTTTCACGTAAATTGTCAAGGTCAAGACAGCAAATTAGTTACCATTCCAATCCAGAGATGTCGCTGTCAGTCAATTCTCTTGTCATATTTAACAACTGACAGTTGACAATTAAATTAATTTGTTTTGTTATTTACTTTTTATTTTACAGTTTGTGGCTTAGTTATTTTATAATAGTGGTGTTACGTTTTCAATTAGATTTAATCACAATTTTAAACAATTGTATGAACCTCCTCTCCGTTTTTATAAGTAGAATTTTTAGTTTACATTGATTGATCATCCCGTGTTGTGTTTCTCCAGATTTAAAAAAAGCATAGATCCTGAAACAGTTTATTCCAATAGACAAGTGTGTCATCAACATTTCGGGCCTATATATTTTTGGAAGTTTGTAAAAGATTATAAGGTATTTATCTAAACAATCATCCTACAAGATTCTTTCAAAAATTTTCATTCAACTCAATATTACATCAGTGCTTTCACGTGACACATGGCAGTAGTGTTTAGCATTTTCAAAACAAATTGAAATATTTGAAGTTTTCAGTAAAACATTGAATTGTCTTTCTGTTGTTTTAATTTCCTGCGAAATTTCATCAAAAATCCCGCAAAATTTATAATTTGAAATTCCCACGTAACTAAAATTTGTCAATTTAGTTCCCATTCCAATCAAGAGATGGCGTTAATTCGATCCAAAAGATTAACATGGTCGTGAAACGTCTATAAGTATGTATGGTTTGTGGTTACGTGGGAATTTCAAATTATAAATTTTGCGGGATTTTTGATGAAATTTCGCAGGAAATTAAAACAACAGAAAGACAATTCAATGTTTTATTAAATATTTTACTGAAAACTTCAAATATTCCAATTTGTTTTCAAAATGCTAAACACTACTGCCATGTGTCACGTGAAAGCGAAAGCACTGATGTGTAATATTGAGTTGAATGAAAATTTTTGAAAGAATCTTATAGGATGATTGTTTAGATAAATATTACCTTATATATTCTTTTACAAACTTCCAAAAATATATAGGCCCGAAATGTTGATGACACACTTGTCTATTAAAATAAACTGTTTCAGGATCTATATATTGTTTTTTTAAACGTGGAGAAACACAACACGGGATGATCACTGTAAACTAAAAATTCTACTCAGAGAAGGTTAATACAATTGATTAAAATTGTGATTAATCTAATTAAAAACGTAACACCACTATAATAAAATAATTAAGCCACAAACTGTAAAATTAAAAGTAAATAACAAATTAATTTAATTGTCAACTGTCAGTTGTTAAATATGACAAGAGAATTGACTGACGGCGACATCTCTGGATTGGAATGGTAACTAATTTGCTGTCTTGACCTTGACAATTTACGTGAAACGTCTATGAGTATATATGGTTTGTGTCGGAGACCATCGCCGTCATGAAATTCGTATTCAGTGACCTCCAAAACCCCCAAGTATAAAAATTGAACTCATTTCCGTCAATATTTACTGATTAACTATTTAGATGGGAAATAAGCCACAATTAAATTGAAAAAATAATTTTATTAACGTTTCGACGCCCAAATCGGGTGCCGTTGTCAAATTACAAAATACTACTAATTAAACAAAAATGTTGTTGCTAAGTAAAAAAATTCTTCTAAAAATTTATTTAATCTGACTAATTTATATTGGCAATTCAGACGTATATTATACATTTTAAAGTAGAAGACTTTAAAATGATATCGCCAATATTTATGAGTCGCGTTCCTGGGACGACTTTACTAAAAGATAGTTCATTCGATTACATGAAATCAATCCCAACTCAAGAATATCCGTCACAAAAAAATCATAGCATGTGATCTGTCTTTAAAAGACAACCAAATGCAACGATGACAGTAAAATTCTCGCGTTAGAGATTCCATAGTAAATCATAACATTTTTGTTTAATTAGTAGTATTTTGTATTTTGACAACGGCACCCGATTTGGGCGTCGAAACGTTAATAAAATTATTTTTTCAATTTAATTGTGGCTTATTTCCCATCTAAATAGTTAATCATAAAAATGCCACAAGGAAATAGCTTCAGAACAACAATATTTCCTAGGTTCTTAATTTTTTTGATTTTCCATCTCTTCGAGATGCACTTTAAAAATGCATTTTCTCATGCACAAAAATTACAGCAGTGGCGTGCTGAGATAAGGGCAAATAAATCAGGATGAACATGACTAATGAAGAAATTATGCAATTTAAGGAAATTGTCAAGGAATTAATAAACGAGACTACAGCTGAAATTATGAAAGATACGAAGGAACTGATTAACGAGGTAAGAGAAATGAATAAAATATACAGAGAAGAAATAAAACAGCTAAAAGAGGAAAATTTGAAGATAAAACAGGAAATGAAAGAATTGCGAGTTAAAATGATTAAAATTGAAGAAATAGAAGAAAGGCTAGAAGTAGCTGATAGGAAAGACAGAAAGAACAATATTATTATAAGCGGTCTGGAAATTCCAAATGCTACAGAAAAGGAAATGGAAGATAATGTAAAACATTTTTTCGAAGACCAGTTAAAGATAAAAATTTCTGTCCCAAAAATAAAGGAAATAAAGGAGAAGACATACCTGATTAAAGTAGAGAATTTTGCACAAAAATTGGAGATAATGAAAAACAAATCTAAATTAACTAGGGGGAAATATAATCAAGTATATATAAATAACGACTTGACCCAAAACGAAAGAAAAATTCAACAAAAACTGAAGGAAATTGCAAAACAAAAAATAGAAGAAAGGAAAACAGTAAAAATTGGATACCAAAAACTTGTAATCAATGGGCAGAAATGGACTTGGAATACAAAAAGCAGCGAATTGGAAAGGGATAATGCCAATACAAAAAACTGGACAAATTAACTGCAAGGAAAAGCAAGTGCAAGGACAATGAGGAAACGACAAGGCAAGAAATAGGTAATGACAATGGCAAACAGGATAAGAAAAATATTTGGAGACTAGCAACGTGGAATATCAGAGGACTAAATGGTAAAGAAACAGAATTGAGCTACGAGTTCGATAAAAACAAAATAGAAATATTAGGTATTACAGAAACAAAAAAGAAAGGAATTGGTGAAATATACCTAGAAGGCGGTCATTTGCTTATATATAGCGGGGTTCCACCGGAAAAGAGAGCAGCTGCAGGAGTAGGTACTATAATTAAAAAAGAAAAAGTAATAAATATACAGGACTGGAAAGGCTGGTCAGAAAGAATAGTCGCTCTTGAGATGAAAGATGAACAGGGAGAGCCACAGACAATAATTACGGCATATGGACCCGATGAAAATGAGAAAAAAGAAATCAAAGAAAAATTCTGGACAGACCTAAATATAGCAATAGAAAACAGTAAAGGGCGGATTTACGTCATTGGAGACTTCAACGGAAGAGTAGGAATCAAAGATGAGACAGTAACGGATGTAATTGGAAGGTACGGTGAAGAAGTGAGAAATGATAATGGAAAAAGGTTAATAGAATTCTGCATACTAAATAATTTAATAGTAACAAACACACACTACCAACACAAAGACATACATAAATTTACTAGGCAAGGACCAAGAGAATCAGAAAAGTCAATAATTGATTACATACTAGTAGAACGCGACAATCGAAAGGTAATCCAAGACGTTAGAGTCAGAAGAGGACCAGAAATAAGTAGTGACCATTATTTGTTGGAAGCTAGAATAAAGAATAAAAACAAAAAACCCCAGGAACATACAAAAGAAAACAAAAGGAAAATTGAATACGAATCAATCAGAACTTACAAGCTCAGAAACAAAGAGATTGCCCTAAGATACAAAGAAATGGTTGATTTAGAAATAGCAGCTCTGGAAAATGCAAATGATAGTAACAACCTAGAACAAAAATGGCAATCATTTAAAAATATATTACTGGAAGCGGCGAAAAAAGTATTTGGCATTAGTAAAAGGAATAACAAGGTGAAACAAACAAACTGGTGGAATGCCGAAATAAAACAACAAGTGAAAACTAAGAAAAAACTTTGGAATAATTATTTAGGAAACAAAACAGTAAACAATTACAACAAATACAAAGAGGCAAGAACTGCAGTAAGAGATATGATAAAAACAGAAAAGGAAAAGAGTTGGCATCAATTTGGACAACAGCTGGAACACAATAGCAAAGAAAATCAAAAACTGTTTTATAGAACATTAAAATCTCTGAGAACAGACAAACCTAGTAAGGATATGAGAATTAAAAACAAAGAAGGAAAAATAATCACAGAAGAAAACGAAATTATTGAAAGATGGCGACAACACTTCCAAGAATTATTAACTATCACAAAAGAGGATAGGAATAAAGAAAACAGTAACGCGACAGGTAGTGAAGAACAGAGAACAAGCATCGAGATAACAATCGAAGATACAATAGAAGCAATAGGCAAACTTAAAAACGGAAAGGCACCTGGACACGACCATATACCACCGGAAATGCTGAAGTACATGGGAATGAAAGGCGTAAAACAATTAGCTGAAATATTCAAAGAAGCAAGCAAAAAAGAAACAATACCGAAGGACTGGGAGATAGGAGTAATAGTGCCGATATATAAGAAAGGAGACCACAAAGATTGTAACAACTATCGAGGAATTACACTGTTATGTTCTTCTCTCAAAGTCTATGAAACAGTACTAGAAAAAAAGCTGAGAAACATTACAGAAACTACTTTAAACGAAGCACAGAGTGGCTTTAGAAAGGGACGAGGAGTGCAAGACCATATTTTCACGGTAAAACAAATAATTGAAAAAACGTTACTGTCTAAAAAGAAAGCATATATGGCATTCATAGACCTGGAAAAGGCATTTGACAGGGTGAAACGACAAACTGTGTGGGACAGCTTGATAAGAAGAGGGGTTGACGATAAACTAGTTGAAATCATCAAAAGTCTTTATAAGAGAAATAGGAACTACATAATACATAAAAACATGAAATCAACAGAATTCGAAACAACTGAAGGACTAAGGCAAGGAGGTGTCATGAGCCCAACCCTCTTCAACATCTTTATGGACGAAATCATGATAGAGTGTACACCACAACTAAAGAAATTGCATGTAGGGTACAGGAATCTCCATAGCGTAACCATTTCGGAATGTGCATTCGCAGATGATGTAGTAGTTATCTCAGAAAAAGAAGAAGACCTGCAAAATAACCTACAAGCATGGAATCACGCATTATGTAAACAGGGTATGAAGATAAATACACATAAGACGAAGACCATGGTAATATCGCAAGAACCAGTCGTAATAAATATGCAAATTAATGAGGAGGCAATAGAACAAGTAAACCATTTCCAATACTTGGGCGTTACAATCGAAAATAATGGAAGGCAGGACAAAGATGTTGAAGAGAGGATAAGTAAAACATCAAAACTATTTCATGCAATAAAAAATAGCTTCTTAAACAAAAAGGAAATCACAAGAAAAACCAAACTAACTGTATTCAACACCATATATAGACCAGTGCTCACATACGGCTGTGAATCATGGATACTAACTAGAAAACTAAAAAGCAAGATACAAGCCCTAGAAATGAAGTATTTACGAAGAGTTAGAGGAGTGACAATGAGAGACAGAATAAGAAGCACAGATATACGCACAGATCTTAAGACGAAATCTGTACTTGAGTATATTGAAGAAAAACAACTAAGTTGGTGGGGACACATGAAAAGAATGAAAGACAACATACCGGTGATGAAAATATGGGAAGCCAGGATACAAAAGAAAAGAAGTAGAGGAAGACCTAGAGAAGATTGGGATACAGTAGTCGCTAAAATCATCCAAAGGAAGGGGAAAACAATAGCAGAAGCAAGCCGATTAGCATACAATAAGAAACAATGGTCAACATTTGTACACACGTGAAAGGATGTGCCAGTCCCGACACTGAAAAGTAAAAGGGACTCAAAAGGCTATATATATAATATATATATATATATATATACAAAAATTTTTGCCGGAGATCAATTTAGTTCACAAAATTGCCTGACACTCTCTCAAATCGAATGCAAAAAATTGCATGACGATTCATCTTACTGCACAAAATTCCTAGGTTTAATACTTCGTTGCGTCGCCTATAACGCCCAATTTCATAATAAAGTTAAAGGAGACTTTAAATTAAAGGAGACTTTAACTAATTGATTATGTATTGATTAAAGCATCATTTAACTTTATTATGAAATCGGGCGTAATTCCAATGTATTTTAAATCGTCCTTTAAATTTTCTTCATACCTAAACCCAAGTCTCGTTCATCCTCTGGCTCATTATCATTGTGCCATCCATCGGCCCTCTTCGGTCAAAAACTCTTCCAACTGTTTCACCTTCCTCTCGCCTGATTACATGTTCTACCCATTTAAAGAGTGCTACTTTAATGAATTTTACAGCGACAGGTGCCCCATTTAGAATTGCAACACCTGCGCCACAATTCTTTGTCTTTTATTCTTCCAAATAATAATATTATTATTCTTCTTAGTATTTTTCGCTCGAAACTTTTAAGCAGTTCTTGGCCTTTCTTCGTGAGTTGCCACGTTTCTGCTCCATATGTTAGTTGTTAGTACATACCTACTGATCTTAGTATTTTATAGACGATCAATTTCATTTTTCTTTTAATTTTTTTCGCATTGCTTTCACATTGCTATGTTTAGTCAACAGTAGGTAGGTATATGAAGGTGTCCACACCTATAGACCAGGCCGCATCTGTAAAAATATTAGTACATTTGGACGTTGAGGGGTGACTCAAATTTTTTTGCAGAAATAGCTTGAAAATAACTCAAATAATAATATTTAAGTTATCCTCCCTCTCAAAAAGGTCCGGAACATTGTTTAAATAATCAAAATGTCAAAAAATGAAGGAAAAATTCGATCTTTTTCTTCGTTTTTTGATTATAACTTTAAAAGTATTCATTTCCGAGAAAAGTTGTACTAACATAAAAGTTGCATAATTAAATTTCCTACAATATAGAATTGGTAAAAAATTTAAAAAATAGTCACCCTTGTTGTAAAATAGCAATAATTTCTAAAAAAATATACAAAAACAAGTATTCCCATTTTACGTTTTTCAACCATTTGTGCTACGCTTAGAACCTTCATATTTCACCCAGAAAAACTATATGATACATTAAAACAATACTGTAACTTTCATTAAGATCGGTTTAATAGATTTTGCAAAATAAATTTCGCAATCCAGCTTTCGCAAAAAAATTCATTTTTTCAAAATGTTACAGGACTGAAAATAAAGCAGATAGCAAGTTGAATTTTTTTTGCTTATAGAAGTTTACTGTATGTTTCATTTTCAATTTGAAAAACTAAAATCGATTAACGACCACGGCGTCAGGAATTTTTTTAAATAAACATTAATTATTGGTGCTACGCGAAGGACAGATTATGGTTTGCTTTGATTGGGCATTCGAATGACCTTTGATAATGATTGATACATTTTAATTTTTATTACATTTCGATATAAATAAATAAATTTGTTTATTGCAAAATAAAAACACATACTCTATCCTTTGAAATAACACTTTTTTTAGCAAAAACTTTCTTTTTTCATATATTTTAACTTAGAGAATAAAAGTTTATTATTTTTAAACATATGCTTAAACAATATTTCACAAACAATAATAAAATTAGTTTGATTTTTGTGGAATTAAAATATTAAAATACAACAAAATATAGAGTAAGAAAATAATATTTTAGATAAAGATTCGAAGAAATTTTGGTGGAAATCAACTTGTGGGAATCAAACACCGCTGTTCTGCGCGTAGCACCAAAAATTAATGTTTATTTAAAAAATTTCCTGACGTCGCCGTGGTAATTAATCGATTTTAATTTTGCAAATTACAAATGAATGGTACAGTACACTTTTATAAGCAAAAAAAATCAACTTGCTATCTGCTTTATTTTCAGTCCTGCAACATTTAAAAAAAATGAATTTTTTTTGCGAAAGCTGGATTGCAAAATTTATTTTGCAAAATCTACTAAACCGATCTTAATGAAATTTACAGTGTTGTTCTAATATATCATAAAGTTTTTCTGGGTAAAATTTGAAGGTTCTAAGTGTAGCATAAATAGTTGAAAATCGTAAAATGCGAATACTTGTTTTTGTATGTTTTTTTTCGCAATTATTGCTATTTTGCAACAAGGGTGACTATTTTTTTAATTTTCAACCAATTCTATATTGTACGAAATTCTATTACGCAATAGATAGTTTTAAAGTTATAATCAAAAAACCAATAAAAATATTAAATTTTTCCTTCATATTTTGACATTTTGATTATTTAAACAATGTTCCGGACCATTTTGAGTGGGAGGATAACTCAAATATTATTATTTGAGTTATTTTCAAGCAATTTCTGCAAAAAAATTTGAGTCACCTCTCAACGTCCATCTCAAAACAGATCCGCCCTGGACTACTAGCCGTTCTAAGTCTTCTTTTGAATGAAGTTGGTTGAAATGAGATATTTTGTTCAATAAAATTATTTTGAATGAAGTTTAATCTTTAGGGCCCTCATGCATATAATGGAAGATGATGGTTTCTGTTTTGTTGGGGTTGACAGTGGCCACCTATATCCCGTACCACTACTAATATTACTTAAGTTGATTTTGTGAACTCTGTGAGAGGAATTATTATTGATGAAATAAAAATTGTAATAGGAATAAAATATCGTATCTTACACCAGGCTGTATCGTCGCCCCCGTTAGGTAAATTATTCCAATTCGTTTCTTTTGCACAAACTTACTCAAAAAGAGGTCCTTATAACTTATAACAAATCCACAGGGTGCCGGGAGGTGCCGCGGTCGGAAAATTGTTTAAATTTTTTTTAAACAAATTCAATAAATCAATTTTTTCACTTCGTACATTTTTTTAAAATTCTTTGGGTCATTATGAGCAAAAAAGGTCTTCTGTGATTTTTCTCTAAAATTGATTGTTGTCGAGTTATACGCGATTTAATATTTGAAAAACGCGAAAGTAACCATTTTCAAGGCTTAATAACTCGGTTAAAAATTATTATTATGAAAGTCAGAAAATTACTAAATAAAAGTTTTAAGGTCCCTACATGATCTTGAAGAGAATTGTGTCATTAATTTATTACTAACCTGTTATTTTTAATAATTACCATCAATGAGCGCTAACAGCGTATAGTGCAGTCACTGAAGGTTTTCACCTCCGATTTCGTTGAACCTCCATCGATTTTCATGAAAATTGATGAGTAATTAGAGGATACCTCAAGGAACAAAGGTGACATGATGCCAACTTGCGCTTTTACCCTGGGGGTGGATGCCACTCCTTCTCGGGGGTGAAAATTATTTTATTAAAAATAATACCATAAGTCGATAGAGGGACAAATTATATGCAAAATTTGTTATATAAAGTTATTACAATAAATCAACACTTTTTGAGTTAATAAAGACCAAAGATTTTTATTTTTTCGTAAAAAATGCATGTTTTAAATCGGATTTTCACGTATAAATCAAAAACTATAAGCTTTTACAAAAAAGTTATTATTACTGAAATTGAAGATAATAAAAAATTTAATACAATACTCATACAAAGAACAACACTAATGTTAGTTCAAAGTGAGTTATTGGCAATTGAATGTGTATTTTTTTCGACGAGTACTCAAATCTAAGTATTCAAGCTTAAATAACGGGAAAACGATGCAATGTATAAAATATTCCTGCTAGACACTTGCCAAAGTACTTCAGAATACCTATCAAATAAGCTTCAGAACAAGGTAATAGCGTCAAAATTAAGCAAGTTATAATGAAAATAAAAGAACCGTTTCGAATTTTTTAGGAAAAAGTGAAAAATAAAACATACGCCATTCCCACAAAAATTAAAATTTATAGTAATCCTTACAAGAACTTCTTTATATTAGCATAAGTAATGTGTTCGATAATTTTGACTGGTTTATAATGCATATTTTTGAAAAAAATATATAATTTAAAAAAATCATAATTTTTAAAATTATTGTAATTCTCATATTCTTTTGATAATAACTCCAAAAATACTCAATATACGTAAAAAATTATATATAACCAAATTTTAGTTTTTTCTGTGCCAAATATTTTCCGGTTTTCCTATTTCTATAGGGTAAAACATAACCGAGTAGAAACGTTTGAATCTTAAATTTTGCTGTGGGAACCATGCAACCGGGGTCATTTAACCTTATATTTTTTAAAAAAGTAAGGGGTTTAGAAGATTAGCTTTAACGTGTTTAAATAGCACATGAAAATAAATTTCAAACAGTTTTTAGATGAACCTGATATCATAAACACGAACGGAGTTATTAAAAAAAAAAACAATAACATTTTTTGGAAAAAATTTTTAAAAGATAAATTTTGAAAAAATTTTGGAGCATAAATTTTAACGCTATCAACATGTTCGGGGGCTCATTTAATAGATATTTTTAAGTACTTTGACAAATGTTTTATAAGTTTATGTTACAAAATGCATAAATTTCCCGTTATTTCAGCTTGAATAATTACGGGTTTTTTACTCGCCGAAAAACATATATATTCAATTACCTATAACTCACTTTTAGTTAACATTAAAAGGTTTTTGTAGTAAGGGGTTTATTTAGTTTTTTATTAGCTTCAATTTTGATGATAATAACTTTTTTGTAGATACTTACACTTTTTGAGTTATTGATGAAAAATTTGTTAAAAACATGCATTTTTCTCAAGAAAAATTAAAATCTTTGATCTTCAATATCTCAAAAAGTTTTGATTTATTTTAATAACTTTATATAACAAATATTGCTTGAAATTTGCCCCTCTATCGAATTATGGGGTTATTTTTAATAAAATAATTTTCACCCACGAGAAGGGGTGGCATCCACCCCCAGGGTAAAAGCGCAAGTTGGCACCATGTCACCTTTGTTCCTTGAGATATCCTCTAACCACTCACCAATTTTCATGCAAATCGATGGAGGTTCAACGAAATCGGAGGTAATAGCTCATATCCACCTTCAGTGACTCCACTAGTATTGAGGCGGCTGTCAATGTGAGTGCGAGTTAAAGATGCACTATTAATTGGACTGACGATGACGGAATGGTGCGTCTCTTTCGCATTTAAGGACGATTCATATTTATCCGTTCGGGCACGTAGCGTTTCGTTTCCGAAAAATATTGTTTTTATGGTTTTAAATATGAACAATTCATACTATACGGAGCGTATAGTATCAGACAACTCTTTGTTAAATCAGGTTTTTATATGTTTCGGAAACGAAACGAAACGCTACGTGCCCGAACGCATAATATGATTCGACCTTTTACATTGACGGAGACCTCAATATTATGCTGTTAGCGCTCATTGTTATTAATTAAAATTAACGAACTTAGTAATAAATTAATGACACAAATTTCTTCATGATCATGTAGGGGGACTTTAAACTTTGATTTGAGATGCACCATTCCGGCAGTCCAATTATGCATCTTACTCGCACTCACATTGACGGCCGCCTCAATACGCTCTTAGAGCTCATTGTTAATAATTATAAATAACAGCTTAATAGTAAAATTAATGACACAAATTTCTTCAGAATCATGTAGGTTCTGATTTTCATAATAATACTTTTTATGGCCATTTTCGCGCTTTTCAAGTTTTAAATCGCGTAGAACTCGACAACAATTAATTTTAGAGAAAAATCACAAGACACCTTTTTTGCTCATAATGAACCAAATAATGTAAAAAATTGTACTAAGTGAAAAAATTGATTTTTTGAATTTGCTTAAAAAAATTGTTTAAACAATTTTCAGACCGCGGCACCTCCCGGGACCCTGTGGATTTGTTATAAGTTATAAGGACCTCTTTTTGAGTAAGTTTGTGCAAAAAACGAATCGGAATAATTTACCTAACGGAGGCGACGATACAGCTTGATCTATCTCTAGTTGTATCTGGATTTCGAGAATTCGTCTCAAGACAATTTTTACGTTTACATGAGATTATCTCTGAATGGGACGTTTCGATGCCGCCGGTTCATCGCCGGCCGTTTCGATGCCGCCGGTTCATCGCCAGTCCATTTCATCGCCGTCATATCTCGCATTTCCTAGAATTCCCAATTAATACTAAAAATAACTAATAATTATAACTGTCGAAAATTCGGAAATATATCAGATAGCGATTAATTGACTGGCGATGAATCGGCCGGCATCGGCATCGAACTGGCGGCATCGAAACGGCGGCGATGAAACGTCCTAGACCCGATTATCTTTTAGTTGTAAAATAACTGTATTCGCGGTGTGCTTTGAAGGGAATTGAGAAACGATCGTACGCGAATAGCGGAGAAATATTGCAACTTTCTTAAATAATTCATATTGTCAATTGAAATTGTCAAATTGACGTACATTTCATATCTAATGTCATTGAAGAAAAAAAATTATATGTTGCTCCACAATATTGATATGATATGCAATTATGATGTAAATTTAATTAATTGTATTTTGCTTGCAGTACTGCATTTTAATAACTAATTTTATTTACTACATACAATTGTTTACGTTTTAATAACATAACCTGAATCTTATTTTTTCTTCTTATTATTTTTTTGGACTAGGGCCTTGACAATTATCCAGTAACCAGAACTAATAGAAGAAAGTCGCCTATGATGGCATACTTAATTTTAACTCAATTTTTTAAGTGTGTTTAAAATTTTCTAAGCATTTTTGTGGTGCCAAGTGATTCGAACTTGAGCTAAATTTTAAGTTGTGTACAATATAATATTTATTTTGAACGTTTTTTGCACGCTTTAATTTTTTTTTAATTAGCAAGTATGCCATCATAGGTGACACACGTTTCCTATGACGGCACACCATTTATTTTAAAACAAAAGAACTTAATTTTTTATATTCTATTACGAAAAATAACAATAAAAATTAAAAAATAAATTCGTAATATCCTACTAACTTAACTGAAAGGTTATTAAGCAAATAATATTATTTATAAACACAATTTCCATAATATAAACTGTTTTACTTTTTTTTCACATCCGCACATTTTGCATGGCACCATGAATGGCATATCTGACATCGAATCCATATTTCTTTTGATTTAGATAGGGACTGCAGTTCATTACAATACAAACAATCGACATCAGGGTTGTCGTCTTTAAAATCATTCCAGAATTCCGCTTGTTCTTCTTCTTCTTAACTGCTATTTTTTCCACGAAAATTTTCTTCGTGACCCTTCTTGGCAGTTTTTTTCTTTATTAAATTGCTTTTTCTCTTTACTTCTGTCTAAGCTCAAATCAGGTCTGAAGTAGAATTGAGCATACCGTTCTTCCCACGTTTTCACCTTTTTCATTTTCTGGTTTACATTTTTTGTATCTACAAATGAAGGTCCACGCATTTGGCATTTTAATTTCAGATTTCGAAGATATTTCATCATAGTATTTTTGGAGTGAATAATGGATGCTTATAAACGCTTTTCTTCTGGACCTTCTATGATTGCTTACCTATGCCATCATTGGATACCCTGAAGTGTGCCACCATAGGCAAAAATCGGCATTTTATTAAAAGAAGACAAAAAATCTTAAATCGAAAGGTAACTTCAAAATAACGCACACAACAAACATAATATGTCTAACAAATATATTCAAGGCCCTGTTTAAGCTTTTCTTCTATTTACTCTACTGGATTCTTAATTTTAATCTTGTGTAATGTTACTACGGGACTTGCCGAAAAATGTATAATTTTCCTACTCTCATAAAAAGCACCAGAGTACTATAAACTTTATATGAAACTACAAACCGACTATCTACCATACACTAATACATCAGTTTTCAGAATAAGTGGACTGCGTTACAAAATACACTCACTATGCCATCATAGGCACTATGCCATCATAAGCGACTTTCCCCTATAATTGGCCAATATAATTAAAAGTGCGAATAAAGTTGCAGAGCGTAGAAATAGGTGTCGCTTTGCCGAACTTGCACGGTCCCAATAGACAATTTTTATTTCACTCCTTTTTATATGCTATTTTTATCTTGTTAAAATAATTAATTGTACCGGAAATAATAACACAAAAATACTGTGTATGAAAAAAGTTAACTAGTATCCAATATATTCACGTGTATTTATTTAACTACTCTATACAAACAACAATATATTTATCAAATTAATTGCATGTCTTACATTGTTCTATTTTTTGAACTACACTTTAGGTACTAGTACACTTTAGAAGACCAAAAATAAGCATTTTGTCAAGAATTCTCAGAATCTTTATTAAAAATGAACTTAAAACTTTTTACATAGTAACATCTAACTCTTAGAGAGTACAAAATAGTTATTTTCCTAATAAGTGCAGAAAGTCATTCTTTTCCGCACGCGACTGCAGTTTGCCGAACGACGCGAAGCAGGAGTTCGGCAAGCAGTCGAGTGCAGAAAAGAGACTTTCTGCAAGAGTTAGGAACAATATTTTTTCTAAGAGTCTTTAAAAAATTACCAAATATTAATCAATTAATTTAATTAATATGAAAATACATACACAAATTAATTATTTGACAAGGTTGTCAAAACCAAACTTTTAATATAATTAGTTAGCATGATGACGATCTTGGTTTCCATGACGATGATTCAAAACGACTGTTATTGTCTACGGATTTGACTTTCAAATATTATGTCAAAATAATTTTATTTCATCGAATTGTCGCGTTAATTTCATTAAAACAGGAACACAATAAGATATATTTGAAATAAATTAGTAAATAATATCTAAATATTAGTTTATTGCATATATTATAATTACTTTAAGGCCATATTAACATCTCTAAATTAACACGCGTGCGGAAAAGTAAAAACCGCGTGTGGAAAACTAACACGCGTGCGGAAAAGTAACACGCGTGCGGAAAAGTAAAACTTTCTAAACTAAAATGCGTGCGCGAAAGTAGACATTTTTGCACGCTCGTAGAAAAAATATATATTTTTTCATTTATGCACGTACACTAATATTGTAGAGGGTGCCAAAGTCGAGGCCTCGAGAAAAAGTAATTCCGATGGCGGACAGTTAATCTCAGGATTGAGATCTCTGAAACACAAAAATCGTACGGCATTTGAAAAAGAAAGGTTTCTTACGTGACAATTTACCACCGTTAGTGAAAAATTCCGCAAAAAAAATTTTACGGAAATTTGAAAAATATTTGTGAAAAAATCGCCCTATTTCTTCAGTTTTTCATGGTTAAAAAATATTTATTTTTTTATTTTTTGGCCAAATTGTGGTAAATTGTCACGTAAGAAACCTTCCTTTTTTCAAATGCTGTACAATCTGTTTGTTTCAGATATCCCAATCCTGGGATTAACGGCCCGCCATATTTTTTTGAGGCCTCGAATTTGGCGCCCTCTACAATATTAGTGTACGTGCATAAAAAAAAGATAATATTTTTTGTACTCTGTAAGAGTTAGATATTAATATGTAAAAAGTTTTATGTTCATTTTCAATAAAGGTTCTGAGAAAAAAATTCTTGAAAAAAATGCTTATTTTTGGTCTTTTAAAGTGTACTAGTACCTTTAGGTATATAGAAATCGGCCCACTTCACAATTTTAAATTTTATTGTTTTTATGTTAGAAATTTTACGTCACGTAAAAATAATAAGTGTAAATAATAGATAATTTAATTTGTTTAAGATGATAAAAGAAAACAGTTAATCATTTGCTTAAAAAAAGATAAATAAAAAAATATGAAAAAAAAATGTTTGAGAAACGATTTTCTTTAGATACGAGTGACTAAAATTAAAAATATTATAAAAAAAACCAACTAAAAAGCAAAAAATAAAAAAAAATTGCAAAAATCTAACACATTTGTCAAAGAAAAGCGTGGCGCGTCTTCATTGAATAAACGGTTTTCGTCCCACGCTTTCCTTTAACGAATGTGTAAGATTTTTCAATTTTTTTTTTATTTTTTGCTTTTTAGTTGATTTTTTATAACATTTTTAATTTCAGTCAATCGTAACTAAATAAAAGCTTTTCTTAAAAATTTTTTTCATATTTTTTTATTTTTTACTTTTTAGTCTTACATTTTTCAAACGTTAAAATGTATCGTCATGTTTATTAAAATATGTATAAAACATATGATGTACTAACATGAAAAATAGTCGGAATCGGCAAAAGATTTGGAACTTTATTGTTTATTTATGAAGCATAACGTAAACAATTAACGTAAAAAGTGCAATTATGTACAGTTCATATCATTAGCTACAATCCGCATTTTCCGAGGAAAATTTTCGTCGGAGCAGATCGGGAAAAACAAGTCTCTATGCAGAATTTAATCACGGTGAATTTTTATTTGAGTGTTTTTGTTGTAAAGTTAAAATCTTCGGAGTTCTAGAGCAATAATTGAAAAAAACACGATTTTCGGGCGCCATTTTGTTTATAAAAAAAGTAGCACACTATCTGAGGACTTTGCATACCTATATTATTAATATATAGGATCTTATAATTCAATTCCAGCAATAAAATTGCTGGTAAATAACTTTTCCCAAAAATGGCCTATTCTCCGATAATCAGCCCAGACTAACATATAAATGGGCTCTTTACCTATCTAATACACTTTACAGAATTAAAATAGGATTATTTAAGCGGCCTAAGCACTGTTTTAAATTTACAAACAATTTTTTTTGGCTTATAAAGAAATACAGTGACGACGTTTGAGTTGGAATAAATTCATTTTCTCTAGAGTGGGCATCTCTGGAGTAAATTCTGAAACAGGTCGATTTTTATTTTTAAATTCTAATTTTTTGGCATATACCATTCGAAAGGCTATTCAATTTTTTATTCACTAATATAAACATTAACATAATTATTTATGCTGGGTGACCAAAAACATTTCTTTGAATTAAATTAATTGAGACAAAAAGAAGAATGTCGGTAATTTCTTTAATAAAAAATACATTTTACTGCAGTCATAAAACAAAAAAAAACGTTAATTTGAAAAATAAACATTACTTTTCGCTTAAATTAAATGTTCAAACTGCTAAGAGGCAGGTGGGTGGCAGCTTTAATATTGAATTTAAGCGAAAAACAATAGTAACTTATAGTCCTGTCGCCAGGGGGGGTACAACGGCCTCGTTAATTCAGATGGACTTACCCAAATTTTTTTTATGTATTTTGACCCGTAGAACACGAATTTTTTGGGTAACAGTTGATCCGGATGTCGATAAGATTGTTATAGACCAAGAACTTGAGGAATCAAATAACAGCGATTTTTGGCAAAACAAAACAATATTTTGTATTTTTTGGGTCATTTTAAGCAAAAAATATTTCTACAAGTTTTTTAGTAGGATGCACAGTTTTCGAGATAAACGCGGTTGAACTTTCAAAAAATCGAAAAACTGCAATTTTTAAACCCGAATAACTTTTGATTAAAAAATAAAATAGCAATTCTGCTTAGCGCCTTTGAAAGTTCAAGTCAAATTATGTCGGTTTTGATTATTTGCATTGCTAAAAATTTATTGTGTTATTGCTAAACAAAGCTACAAACAACTAGTGCGTGAGTGATGTTTCTATGATTTCTCATTTAAAATCGAACGAGTAGGTAGAATAGGTACTAGTGCAATCAAGACTATTTCTACGTTACATGCGTTAAAACGCATGTAAAAGCACGGGAAACCCTACGTGTTTATAGCTTTGTTAAACAATAAAAAAATAAATTTTTACCAATGCAAATAATCAAAACCGATATAATTTGACTTAAACTTTCAAATGCGGTAAGCAGACTTGCTATTTTATTTTTTAATCAAAAGTTATTCGGGTTCAAAAATTGCAATTTTTCGATTTTTTTAAAGTTCAACCGCGTTTATCTCGAAAACTGTGCATCCTACGAAAAAACTTGTAGAAATATTTTTTACTTAAAATGGCCCAAAAAATACAAAATATTGTTTTGTTTTGCCAAAAATCGCTGTTATTTGATTCCTCAAGTTCTTGGTCTATAACAATCTTATCGACATCCGGATCAACTGTTACCCAAAAAATTCGTGTTCTACGGGTCAAAATACATAAAAAAAACTTGAGTAAGTCCATCTGAATTAACGAGGCCGTTGTACCCCCCCTGGCGACAGGACTATTATCAAATAAACATTTTTGCCTGATTTAGGACAACACAATAAAATTTATTTCGAATTAAATAAATTAGGTATATACATTCTTCGTTTTGTCTCAATTAATTTAATTAAAAAAATTTTTTGGGCACCCTGAATAAATAATTATGTTAATGTTTATATTAAAGAATGAAGAATTGAATAACCTTTCGAATGAGCTATCACACGATGCCTATTCTTATTTAAAAAAATCATCGGTTATGTCATCACACCCAGATGAATAACGTTACTAGTATGATATATGTATGCCAAAAAATTATAAATTAAAAATAAAAATCGACTTGTTTCCGGATTTATCTCCATAGTTGACCATTCTCGAGCAAATGAATTTATTCCAACTCCAACGTCTACACTGTATTTGTTTATAAGCCAAAACATTGTTTATAACTTTAAAACAGTGCTGAGGCTGCTTAAATAATCCGATTTAATTCTGTAAAGTGTATTAAATAGGTAGGGAGCCTCTTTATACAGAGAGGGGCTAAATTATGGAATAAATTTATTTTCTCTAAAATGGACGACTTAGGAGAAAAATCCCGAAATAGGTCGATTTTTATTTTTAAATTAAAATTTTTTGGCATACATTTCATACTAGTGACATCATCCATCTGAGCGTGATGACTTAATCTATGATTTTTTTAAATGGGAATAGGGGTCCTGTGGCACTTCATTTGAAAGGGTGTTCAATTATCTATTCAGTAATATAAACATTAATATCGTTATTTATACAAGGTGGCCAAAAAAATAATTATTTAATTAAATTAATTGACGAAAAAAGAAGAATGTAGGCAATTTATTTAACTCAAAATACTTTCTATAGCTGTCAGAAAATAGAAAACAATGTTTATTTGGGAAATAAACATTGCTTTTCGCTTAAATTAAATGTTCAAACTGCAAAGGGGTAGGTGGGGGGCTGTTTGTGATTTAACTTGAATGAAAAGAAATGTTTATTTGTGAAATAAACATTTTTTTTTTCTTTACTGACAGCAGTACAACGTATTTTGAGTTAAATAAATTACATACATTCTTCTTTTTGCGTCAATTAATTTAATTCAAAAGTTATTTTTTTGGTCACCTGTATAAATAATGATATTATTGGTTATATTACTGAATAGAGAATTGAACACCCTTTCTAATGAGGTGCCACATGACCCCTATTCCCATTTAAAAAAATCATCGATTACGTCATCAAGCTCAGATGGATAAAGTCACTAATATGTAATATATGCCAAAACATTGTAATTTAAAAATAAAAATCGACCTGTTTCGGGATTTTTCTCCAAAGTCGTCCATTTTAGAGAAAATGAATTTATTCCATAATTTAGCCCCTCTCTGTATGTAGAAAAATTAGCAAACTTCTAAATGGTCTACTTTTTGTTCAGAAATTTTTTTAAAAATTTGAACTTTTTAAAAAAAATTTAGATCGCAAAATTATTATCCTAAATCTATTAAGTCGATTTTAATGAAATTTGGTGGACGGTTTAAGTATGTTGTAAGAATTTTTTAAGCGAATTACGGATGTTCTAAGTGTAACCAAAGTGGTTGAAAAACGTTGAATAAAAACAGACCTTTTTTTGCCCACTTATTTTGTATTTATTGCCATTTTGCAGAAAGGGTAATAACTTACGACATTTTAAACTTGTCGTATATCATACAAAATTCAATTATCTTTATTTTATGTTCTTACAACTTTGTTCCACCTGTTTTACAACGAAGGTTTAGATGGGACTGGATCTGAAATCTCCAAGACGTATTCGTAATGCGGCATTCTTAATAATGTTAAGAGTTCTTAAATAAGACTTTTATGCTGACATGTATACAGTATCCATAATATAACGGAGAGCTAATGAGAGATAGTCTAGAGAAATAAAATTTTTCTCGTGACACATCCCCCTCCAGGCCGAAACCAAATTTTTTGAGTAGTATGGACATCTATAATAATTACTTATATGTTTCCTGCAGCCGATTTTGATGATATACATAGTCATAAACAAATGAAAATCAAAAAACGGTAAATTTTCCCTTTTTTCGTCTATTACTAAAAATTGAAGCATTCTAAACAAATTTGAGAATAAGAAACACATAAAACTTATAAAAAACCTCAATATGGCGTTTGCTGAAAATGTCTATCCTTATTTGTTGCTTAGAAAATTGCAAAATAAGTCATAAATTTTGAGTTTTTTTAAATGTTCATAACTTATGTAAAAATTAACTTTGAACCTTCTTATTACACGGAATGCTGAGACCTCTTGTGCTTAAATTATATTTTAAATTTCAAATCAATTTGTCAAATAGTATAAATGTTATTTAATTTGTTTATCCCATTTTTTTTGCAACACTATAAGTAAGAAAATTATGAGGTTACAGTAATACTTCGGACAGTTTATGAAAGAAGAAGATTTTATACTATTAACTTAATTTACAAAAAATGACAAAAAATTATTTGAAACAGTGTAAAATTATTTTGCAAAAACATGTCGATTTTTTGCTTACTTATAAACAATTAGAAAAACTTTTTAACCGTTATAGGTCTGGATCCCACTTATGAAAAAAAAGTTGATTAATAGCAAGCTGAAAATTTGTTAATAGCTTAAGGGTGTCTAGCCGGATAAACTTTGATATATGGGAACACTGGAACAGGGGCAGTTTTAATTGTGGAACAGGTTAAAAATTTGGAACGGTCACACCACGAAAACGGCACATTTATTTTGTCCGACAGAACAGACTTAAACTCCCCGAACAGAGATTAAACTCTCATGCAAAAATCAGACTGCTATTTATCACCTGTCATAATTCCTGTCGTTTGATATATTCTACATGTTCCACTCATTAAAACGCCCATTTGGTGATAAATAGCGGTGTGATTTTTGCATGAGAGTGTAATCTCTGTTCGAAGAGTTTAAGTCTGTTCTGTCGGACAAAATAAATGTGCCGTTTTCCTGGTGTGACCGTTCCAAATTTTTAACCTGTTCCACAATTAAAACTGCCCCTGTTTCAGTGTTCCCATATCTCAAAGTTTATCCGACTAGACACCCTTAAGCTATTAACAAATTTTCAGCTTGCTATTAATCAACTTTTTTTTCATACGCGGGATCCAGACCTATTACCCGTACAAAATTTATTTTTTCATATTTAGAAAGAATTAATCTTTATACACACTTAGAAAAAAAACCAATTGTCCTAGGACAATTAGGGACGAAGTTAGCTCCCCCCTTTTAATTCACATATTCTTGCAAAATACTTTTGCAATATTTAGAATTATGTTTTGTCATTTTTTTTTAATTAAATTAATAGTGTAAATCTTCTTATTTCATAAACTTTCCAAAATATTACTGTAACTTCATCATTTTCTAACTTAAAGTGTGGCAAAAAAAATTAATTTGGGATAAACAAATTGAATAACTTTTAAACTATTTGACCAATTCCTTTGAAATTTAGGGTATGAATGAAGCACTCAGCATTCCGTGTAATAAGAAGGTTTCAAGATAAGTTTTACATAAATTATGAATATTTATAAAAACTCAAAGTTTATGATATATTTTGCAATTTTCTAAGCAATCAATAAGGATAGACATATTCAGCGAAAGCCATATTGAAGTTTTTTTTACGATTTATGAGTTTCTTACTCTCACATTTGTTTAAAATGCGTAACTTTTTGGTAGTAGACGAAAAAAGCGAAAATTTTCCGTTTTTTGCTCTTTATCTGTTTATAATTTATAACTATGTATATCATCAAAATCGGCTGCAGGAAACATATAGGTTATTATTATAGATGTCCATACTACTCAAAAAATTTGGTTTCGGCCTGAAGGGGGTTGTGTCACCAACAGAATATTTTTTTTTGCTTATTTATCTGAACTAAGATCTGTACACCTAGGACAACTTAATCAGCTCACCAGTGATGGTTTGCTAGAGATTTTAATAAATTTCATCTAGTTGAGCAATTAACTTTGACGACATTTTTGTAATCTGTGATTTCCATGTTAGTCTGTTATCAAAAGGTAAACCTAATATTTTGTGTTCATTAGATACTGTGAATAGAAATAGTATATTAAGTATGGAGAACGGTAAGGGTTTTATACCGATCGAAGACAATTGTTTGGAGGAGGAGCGGAGTGACGACTCCAATTATTGTCTGAGATCGGTTACCCTTAACGCTCGACATGCTTATAACGTTTTTTGCACGATTGATATCATTATAAATGATAAAATTAAACATTTTCGTCATATTGACTAGTTTCATTCATTTTATCAAGATAGATACTTTGGTTGTTAGGTAGTAACTAGGGTGCATAACAACAATGGAGAATTGAGTTTTTATTTAGTTGTCAATAATTTTAAGTACAATTTTGATTATTATAAATTAAAATATGAGCGAAAGTGAATTTGAAGAAATTGAACGGGCTTGGGAAGAAGGGTGTTCCGCAATTATTCCCGAAAAATCCAAAATCCGTTATCAAAATACCTACCAAAGTTTTAAAAAATGGTGCGAAGGCAAGAATTTAAGAATCGAAGAAAAGACTCTATTGGCATATTTCGTTCAAAGACATATGCAGTTGAAAGCTCCTGGAAGCCTCTGAGCAGAATATTCAATGATTAAATCCACCGTTTTTCTTTATGATGGCATTGATATTTCCAAGTTTTCAACTTTGATCGCGTATTTGAAGAGAAAAAATGTTGTATACTACTAATATATGCGATTCTGCAGGAGTTTCTGTTAGAAGTGAAACCACAGCCCAAACAAGTGGGATTTCATTAAATAATTTAACAAATTGTACCATAAGTTTCAATATTAATAAATAATTCGTTAGTTTTCTTTATTCTTTCAAAAAATAAATTAAAATTAAGAGATTTTTTAACTCGACGGTAAGTGAATTACTTACCGTCGAGTTGGAGTACTTACCGTCGAGTTGGATTACTTACCGTCGAGTTGCTAGTAAATGTCACCTACTGACGTAAAATCTGTCACGGTAAACAGTCAAAAATGATCATTCGTGCAAAAACCGTTTTTAATGTAATTTGAGGTGATGTGTACATATAATAATGATATGTGTTCTTCGACTAAATTTGAGTACTTTTGATTTTTCAGCAGAGAAATTAATAAGTAAAAAACATTTGAATACAGTAAGTTTTACATAATGTACATTATTTTAAAAATACCAATTCAATTTAAAATCGTGAAGTGGGCCGATTTCGATGTACGAAAGTGTACTTAAAAAACTTTTTAATATTAACAACGAGAAAATATTCACAATAGTAATTTCCAGTTCACGCTATGTTAAGTAGATGTATCTATCAAATGCATAAAGTGTAACAGAACATTGTTTTACATATCAGAGTTCTTTTTTAGTATAATTGAAATAATTATTACGGGTAAATAAATGTACGGTATATTTTAAATAAAATAAGTCATCACGAGTAGGTTAATTGATATTAAAAATAACAAAATCGCGAACAGTATCAACATTAGACGAGGACGGATCTGTTTTGATGTGGATGTGAGAGGTGGCATTCGGATTTTTGCAGATAAAGTTAGGTGACAACTTCAATAATTATAATTTACTTATATTATGCTCCTTATCAAATATGTCCGGAACATTAATAAAAAAAAATTAAAATATTTAAAAATTTGGAAAAACATTGATCTTTTTCTAATTTTATTGCTTATAACTTTAAAACGATTCATTTTGGAACAAAGTTGCACCAACATAAAATAAAGATAATTGAATTTTGTATGATATACGACAAGTTTAATATGTCGTAAGTTATTACTCTTTCTGCAAAATGGCAATAAATACAAAATAAGTGGGCAAAAAAAGGCCTGTTTTTATTCAACGTTTTTCAACCACTTTGGTTACACTTAGAACATCCGTAATTCGCTTAAAAAATTCTTACAACATACTTAAACCGTCCACCAAATTTCATTAAAATCGACTTAATAGATTTAGGATAATAATTTTGCGATCTAAATTTTTTTTAAAAAGTTCAAATTTTTAAAAAAATTTCTGAACAAAAAGTAGACCATTTAGAAGTTTGCTAATTTTTCTACATACAGAGAGGGGCTAAATTATGGAATAAATTAATTTTCTCTAAAATGGACGACTTTGGAGAAAAATCCCGAAACAGGTCGATTTTTATTTTTAAATTACAATGTTTTGGCATATATTACATATTAGTGACTTTATCCATCTGAGCTTGATGACGTAATCGATGATTTTTTTAAATGGGACTAGGGGTCATGTGGCACCTCATTAGAAAGGGTGTTCAATTCTCTATTCAGTAATATAACCAATAATATCATTATTTATACAGGTGACCAAAAAAATAACTTTTGAATTAAATTAATTGACGCAAAAAGAAGAATGTATGTAATTTATTTAACTCAAAATACGTTGTACTGCTGTCAGTAAAGAAAAAAAAATGTTTATTTCACAAATAAACATTTCTTTTCATTCAAGTTAAATCACAAACAGCCCCCCACCTACCCCTTTGCAGTTTGAACATTTAATTTAAGCGAAAAGCAATGTTTATTTCCCAAATAAACATTGTTTTCTATTTTCTGACAGCTATAGAAAGTATTTTGAGTTAAATAAATTGCCTACATTCTTCTTTTTTCGTCAATTAATTTAATTAAATAATTATTTTTTTGGCCACCCTGTATAAATAACGATATTAATGTTTATATTACTGAATAGATAATTGAACACCCTTTCAAATGAAGTGCCACAGGACCCCTATTCCCATTTAAAAAAATCATAGATTAAGTCATCACGCTCAGATGGATGATGTCACTAGTATGAAATGTATGCCAAAAAATTTTAATTTAAAAATAAAAATCGACCTATTTCGGGATTTTTCTCCTAAGTCGTCCATTTTAGAGAAAATAAATTTATTCCATAATTTAGCCCCTCTCTGTACAAAGAGGCTCCCTACCTATTTAATACACTTTACAGAATTAAATCGGATTATTTAAGCAGCCTCAGCACTGTTTTAAAGTTATAAACAATGTTGTGGCTTATAAACAAATACAGTGTAGACGTTGGAGTTGGAATAAATTCATTTGCTCGAGAATGGGCAACTATGGAGATAAATCCGGAAACAAGTCGATTTTTATTTTTAATTTATAATTTTTTGGCATACATATATCATACTAGTAACGTTATTCATCTGGGTGTGATGACATAATCGATGATTTTTTTAAATAAGAATAGGCATCGTGTGATATCTCATTCGAAAGGTTATTCAATTCTTCATTCTTTAATATAAACATTAACATAATTATTTATTCAGGGTGCCCAAAAAATTTTTTTAATTAAATTAATTGAGACAAAACGAAGAATGTATATACCTAATTTATTTAATTCGAAATAAATTTTATTGTGTTGTCCTAAATCAGGCAAAAATGTTTATTTGATAAGTTACTATTGTTTTTCGCTTAAATTCAATATTAAAGCTGCCACCCACCTGCCTCTTAGCAGTTTGAACATTTAATTTAAGCGAAAAGTAATGTTTATTTTTCAAATTAACGTTTTTTTCTGTTTTATGACTGCAGTAAAATGTATTTTTTATTAAAGAAATTACCGACATTCTTCTTTTTGTCTCAATTAATTTAATTCAAAGAAATGTTTTTGGTCACCCAGCATAAATAATTATGTTAATGTTTATATTAGTGAATAAAAAATTTAATAGCCTTTCGAATGGTATATGCCAAAAAATTAGAATTTAAAAATAAAAATCGACCTGTTTCAGAATTTACTCCAGAGATGCCCACTCTAGAGAAAATGAATTTATTCCAACTCAAACGTCGTCACTGTATTTCTTTATAAGCCAAAAAAATTGTTTGTAAATTTAAAACAGTGCTTAGGCCGCTTAAATAATCCTATTTTAATTCTGTAAAGTGTATTAGATAGGTAAAGAGCCCATTTATATGTTAGTCTGGGCTGATTATCGGAGAATAGGCCATTTTTGGGAAAAGTTATTTACCAGCAATTTTATTGCTGGAATTGAATTATAAGATCCTATATATTAATAATATAGGTATGCAAAGTCCTCAGATAGTGTGCTACTTTTTTTATAAACAAAATGGCGCCCGAAAATCGTGTTTTTTTCAATTATTGCTCTAGAACTCCAAAGATTTTAACTTTACAACAAAAACACTCAAATAAAAATTCACCGTGATTAAATTCTGCATAGAGGCTTGTTTTTCCCGATCTGCTCCGACAAAAATTTTCCTCGGAAAATGCGGGTTTTCCCAGCAAAATCTTTAATTTTCAAATAAAGTTTTAGATAAGTAATTATTTACCAATAATTAAATAATTTGGTGACTTAAAAGCCTTCTTGGTTTAGATTATAGTTCCAGAAGCTGGTCAAAATTAAATGAATATTTTAGCAACAATTCAATTGTTAATTAATAATTTACGGTCGCAATAATAACCAAAATAATTATGATGCACTGATCAAACTTTGAAATCTTATAAAGATGAGATGCCTATTTAACATTTTGTCGAGAAAATATAAATTTTTTATTTTTTTGCATAATCTTTAAATGTTTAAAAAAATAGTTATGAACAAATTAACGTTTCTCAGAAAGTTTTTATTATATTATAATTTTAAAAATAGCTAAAAGGCGCATTTCAAATATCTTGAAAATGGATGCTTTAAAACTTTTTTGCAACCATTTGCAAAAAAGTTATGAAACAGCAAAATAAACATACTATTACTACGGTGTTAATATTTTTTTTTAATTCTTTCAAAGCGTAGAAGTGAGTTTAAAGTACAAGCTAATTATTTATAAAACAATATCGATTATCAGCTTAATGGTTATATTTTAATTAAAGATTATAAATATATTTTTTTGTAATTTACAGGCGCGAAAGTAGAATAATACAGTACCGTAGCTACCCGCCCACATACACAACTCGCGCGAGTTTAAGCGTGTCAGTCGCTTCGAGTGAACATTTTATCTCCGGCTCTGTATCAAGCCTACTTTCGCGCTAAAAATTACAAAAAAAAGTATTTTTAATCTTTGATTAAAATATAACCATTGCACTAATTTTTGACATTCTTTGTGAGTAATTAGATTGTACCATAGACTCACTTTTAAGCTTTGAAACAATTAAAACAAATTATAAACAATGGAGATATCGTATATTTATTTTGCTGTTTCCTAACTTTTTTACAAATGGTTGGAAAATTTTTTTAAAGCATTCATTTTCAAGACCTATGAAATACGCATTTTAAGTATTTTTAAAAAAAGAATATAATAAACAATTTCTAAGAAATGTTAATTTGTTTATAACAATTTTTTTTAAACATTTAAAGATTACGCAAAAAAATGAAAAATTTATATTTTGTCGACAAAATATTAAATAGGCATCACACCTCTATAATCTTTCTATGTTTGATCAATGTCTCATGATTATTTTGGTTGTTATTGCGACTGTAAATTGTTAATTAACAATTGAATTGTTGCTAAAATGTTCGTTTCATTTTAACCGGCTTATGAATTTATAATCTATACCAAGAAAGCTTTTATTTCACCAAGCTATATAATTATTGATAAATAATTACTGGCCCAAAAAATTTATTTGAAAATTCGAGATTTTGTTGGGAAAACCCACATTTTCCGAGGAAAATTTTCGTCGGAGCAAATCGGGAAAAACATGCCTCTATGTAGAATTAAATTGGGGTGAATTTTTATTTGAGTATTTTTGGTGTAAAGTTAAAATCTTCGGAGTTATAATTGAAAAACATACGATTTGTCGGCGCCATTTTGTTTATAAAAAAAGTAGCACACTACCTGTGGACTTTGCATACCTATATTAATAATATATAAGATCTTATAATTCGATTAACTGGTAAATAACCTTTCTTTGTACTTTACTAATTAGACCAACGTATTATAACTATTTTTTTTTTCAAAATTTAAAGATTATGCCAAAAAAAGAAAAATTTATATTTTGTCGATAAAATATTAAACAAGCATCTCATCTTTATAATCTTTATAAGTTTGATCAATGTATCATGATTATTTTGGTTATTATTGCGATCGTAAATTGTTAATTAACAATTGAATTGTTGCTAAAATATTCGTTTAATTTTCACCGGCTTCTGGAATTAAAATCTATACCAAGAAATCTCTGATGTCACTAAGTTATTTAATTATTGATTAATAATTACTTACCTAAAACTTTATTTGAAAATTATAGTTTTCCGAGGAAAATTTTCGTCCGAGCAAATCGAGAAAAACATATCTCTATGCAGAATTTAATTACGGTGAATTTTTATTTGGGTGTTTTTGTTGCAAATTTAAAATCTTCGGAGTTATAGAGCAATAATTGAAAAAAATACGATTTGTCGGCGCCATTTTGTTTATAAAAAAAGTAGCACACTATCTGCGGACTTTGCATACCTATATTATTAATATATAGGATCTTATAATTCGATTCCAGCAACAAAATTGCTGGTAAATAACTTTTCCATGAATTTTGCTAATTAGCCCAGAGTATGTACAAAAATTAGCAAACTTCTAAATGGTCTACTTTTTGTTCAAAAAGATTTTAAAAAATTTGAACTTTTTTAAAAAATTTAGATTGCAAAATGATTACGCAAATTCAATTAGATCGATTTTAATGAAATTTGGTGGACAATTTAAGTATGTTGTAAGAATCTTCTAAGCGAATTACGAAGGTTCTAAGTGCAACTAAAGTGGTTGAAAAACATTAAATAAAAACAGGCTTATTTTCTCCCCTTATTTTGTATTTATTGGTATTTTGCAGAAAGGGTAATAATTTAAGACATTTTTAACCTGTCGTATATCATACAAAATTCAATTATCTTTATTTTATTTCCCTACGACTTTGTCCCAAAACGAATCGTTTTAAAGTTATAAGCAAAGAAAATAGAAAAAAATCGATGTTTTTCGAAATTTTTAAATATTTTAATTTGTTTATTAATGTTCCGGGCATATTTGAGGAGCTGCATAAGGCAATTAATATTATTGAAGTTGTCACCTACCTTTATCTGCAAAAATCCGAATGCCACCTCTCACATCCAAAGATAGAGGTTTTTTTCACAGATCCGCCCTGGTCTACATTGAATTTCTTCTTCTATGTATTTGATCGTTATCGATCTTTGGATATATCAAAAGTTGGCTACCATATTCGCTATCGTGACAATGGTGATGATGTAGGCGATGTTCCGTACCATTTCTTAGATTCTTCATCCAATGTTCTTCTTCTACCAGGACCACGTTTACCTTGTATCTTTCCCACGAATGATCATATACAAAAGTTCATATTTAGTATTAAACACCCTAAAGTTAAGTTAAATATTGTATTTATTTAACCTGCATTTGTTCATTAATTGGCACTTACCTTCAGTCAATTTGACAGGTGACTTACTTGACTATGATATTGTAGGCAAATAGCTTTGTTTTTAGAATTAAATTCTGAGGGTGATGCTGTACCCTCAGATTGATATAAAATTTTGATTTTTGTGTGTTTATGTAGTTAGTAGATTATATATCTTTGAACTTCTATGAATCCATTAATATTGATGTTCTGAAGATATTTATTTGTGGTATAAGGGAAGCCACAATATGGTGTTGTGAAAACAACGTTTAAATTGGTTTTGATTAGTTCGCCTTTTTGTAAATCTCGCTTTTAAATCTGTTGTCACAATCTGTACCATTTGCTAATAAGATTTAAGAATTTTGGAATGTTGTGTAAAACGGGCTCCACACTCTCGGCGAAGTTACTTCGCCAAAGTTGACCGAAGTCCGAAGTGCCTCTCTACACACTCGCATATCGCCCAATTGGTATAATCTTGTTGACTTTTTCTCTTCGTCTTGGCACCCAGAGTCTACTACATTCTGTTGATGGGTTTGCTATATATTTCGTCAGTGATTTGCACAAAGGGGCCAAGTAACATTTTTATATTTTTGCTAAGTGGAACTTAGCCTCCTTTTTACACAACCAGTTTAAAAAAATGTTACTTGGCACCAAAAAATTATGAGACTATCTCAACAACAATGAGTAATACACTTGACCCCTTTTTATAGAATAGGTAGAACCTTCGTACCTATCATTTTTGCACATAACACCTCTTTTGAATAAAATGTCACTTAGCATCTTTTTGCAAATTAACGACGATTTGTTTCATTAAATGAGGAGAAAGCTGGTAAATTTCACACATTTTACTATTAATACTGCCTTTCCACGCTCACTCAAATAGTCGAGGAAATGAAGCATTTTAGCTCGCAATTTTTTCGTCCAGCATGGATTTACTTGAAATTTTCCCAGAAGGTAGGGAATAGTCCAAGGATCATTTTCTATATCATGCTGCTGTACGCTAAAACCTTGGGGGCAGTTGCCACCCCATCTCGGAGTGGGAACTTTTTATTACATTTTAACCATGCAAATCGATGTAAAAGTTAATTTTAAGAAAAAAATGTTTTTTAAATTTTCTTCGAAAAACTAATATTTTTCGAGTTATTCGTGGTTGAAAGTAACAGTTTTTCGACGGAAAAATTGACTTTTTTGGATGGTTTTTTGAGAATAACTCGAAAAATATGCATTTAATAAAAAAACTGTAAATATCAAAATTGTGTCTTTTAGTAACACAAATGAAACTGTTTTTCTGCAATATTTTTACGACTAATACAAACCGAGATACGGCATGTTAAAGGTTATCTTTTTTCGTCAAATGCAAAATTTGAAATAATCAAAGCCAAATAACGGGAAAACTTTGCATTTTTTCCAGGAAAACTTACCTACATGATGTTTTTTCAAGCATACAATAAGATCTTCCAAAAGAAATAATAAAAAGTTTATAGCATAAAAATTGAGCAACTTATGATCAAAAAAATAGTCGGTACCTATTTTTCTCTACGAAAAAAACAGTGAAAACAACCCCCTAACTACCCTTGTAACTAAAAATTGGTCTTCGCCTTTCTGTAATTCCTTTTATATTTATATTATCAATACACCCAAGAAGTTTGACCTATTTAAAAGGACTAATTTTAGAAATATTGGAGTTTAAAGAAAAATTGATTTTTTGCAATTTTGTATTTTTTATCATTTTCTTCAAAATATCTCCGAAAATACTGGAGATACAAAAAAAATAATAGACTACTAAATTGTAGCTTTTTTAATAGCTAAAATTTTTTTATGCATACATTTTCATTAAAGTGAGCAGTTAGCGAGATATAGCTGTTTAAAACATCTATTTACAAGCAAACATCCCCTTATTCGAGCCCTTTAAACCCACCTCAATTAAAAATTAAGGGTTCTTACGGAATTTAATTTACACAGTCTTATTACTCTTCAAAAATGATGACTAAAAAACTATTTGTATGTGTTTTTTGTATATATTTGTAAATTTGTATTTTTGTGTAAATAAATGTTTTTGTAATTATTTAATTCTACTTTTTTTCTGTATAGATCTATTAAATTGTCTACTTATAAAAATTGCAATGTTATTAAGGGTGGTTTTTAAGGGTTGAAATATTATGATATTATATCCTAAAGCATAAAACAATCATTATTTAACCAGTCAAAACCAAATTTTTCCTATATTAAAGTTTACAATGTTTTTATATAGATTTTGACAATGAGGGTAGTTTACACCAATAAAAATAATCAACGCCCTTGAGCATGAAATAGAATATGAAGTACAGGGTAAGATGATCCTAACCCCAAATTTTTATGTAAATTGATGCAAGCCGAAATTATTCTTTTAGGATAAGTAAAATTTTCATATATAGCTCCAACGAGGGTGGTTTTAAGGGTTGAAATATTGTGATAGTATAGCTTAAAGCATAAAATAATCATTATGTAACTAATAAGAAGCAAATGTTGACAATATTAAAGTTTAAAATATTATTTTATAATTTTTTACAATTAGAGGTGGTTTTCACCCTTAAAAAACCAAAAGCGTACAACGGCTTAATATAGAAAATGAACTAGAGGGTGAAATGAGCCTAATCCCAAATTTTTGTACAAATCGATGCTGGACGAAAAAATTGCGAGGTTTTGCCATTTTTCCAGCTTCAATTCCTCGACTAAAACTATTTTTCTATGTTTTTGTTTCATAAAATGAACAGTTACTGTATTAAATTATAATTTCCGAACATTTTGTCACAATAATAATTAAAAGCAGCTAATAAGATTTTTATTTTTTAGGAATCCGGAACAAGTTATGCAGGTGTTGGGTGAATTAACGGACACTGCCAGACCGATGATGATCTCTTTTGAGGAAATGGTGACTCTGATGAAGCAATGTAAACAATTGGAAGAAATGAGGATAATGAGGAGGCATAAGGAAGTTGGAAAGAATAGTGCTGAAGTTGCTATTGAAAGGTCGACAGCTTCAAAAAGCCCATTCACGTTATTGAATGGTATTGTACCTGGTAAGTTTTTCTAGATGTATAGTTTTAATACCGTTGCAAAATATCGTCTTCTTCTTTCTAATAATCCTTAGTGCCCTTCAGGGCGTCGAATGTCGGGTTCCACTTTTTACCGTTTCAAAATATAAGATAGGAAATTTCTATAGGTCTGTTCTAACAAACAGTCAAACTAGTCACAAACCGTCAGCAAACAGTTGGTGTGTGTCGCTGTTGGATTGTGGTTGCTTTGTTAATTTTTATTTTTTAGGTCTGGGTTTGTCCTGTTTTAGGTTTAGGTTAGATTTAACACCTCTTCAGAACCACCTTAACACCTCTTCTTTAGGTGATTTAACACCTCTTTAACACCTTTAAACAGTTGATCAGAGAGAGAACATAATATTATACATAGTCACCAGTGCTATCCCCTCTACTCTCGCTGGTCGACTATTCGCTGATAGTTTCTGACTGGTTTGGCCGCTTGTTAGAACAAACCTAATATCAACATTTAGCTTCAGCAAAACAGCTACGCATATAGTCGTTTACAAATACGGAAATACGCTATTTTTGTAGTTCACTATGTGATAAAAAAAATGAATATATGTGGCATATTCAAAGTTTGAAATTCTAAAGGTATTTGAAAATAATGTATTAGCAATTCGATAAATGTGTACTTAAAATTAATTTCAAACTTTCGAAAATATACTGTAGCGTGATTAGTGTAATTACTTCTAATTACAATAAAACCAGCGGTTCGTAATTTATATACGACTTTATTTTTATTTATACAAGTTTACTTTACAAACTTTAGCTTAAGACTAACTCTATTTACAAATATGTCCTATTTATATATGCGATACAGATATTCCAGAAATATCTATATATCTCCAGCTATGTCCATGTGACCGCTTGCACGTCATCGGCGCTGCATCGGCGTATCTCGAAACATCGATAGTGTTCTGTCTGTGCGGAGACGGGAGCTGGTATACGAGGGTAGGTCAATAATTATTTTGTTACACTGCTCCCCTCTTAAGATCTGAGCGTCCCGATCAGCAACTCTAGATGGCCCAGGATGGCGGAATCTACAGGATTCTCCAGCTCTGCATACACCCCTAGAAAAGAAGTAACAGTCTACTGTCTTTGAAGGGTATGACATCTTCGGGTTCATGCAACACACAGTAATCCGTACGCCAGTTTCTCTGAAGATCACTTCCAGCATGCTTCTCACAATCTTCCAATCCAGATTTTCTACTGCATGGCCAATTTTTGGTAAAGCCAAATCTTTGATGTCATAATTACAGACCATTTTCTTCAAATTAGTTAGAGCACGCCATATGTTCTCGTAGCTTGGCGTGTCCGTATAAGACTTCCTGGTCACTATATACAGCAAAGATCGAGGACCATCTTCCAATCGCAATACTCTTCCAATTTTAGGTTGTTGATTCCTTAACTCGTCCAGGCGGCCGAACTTTCTATTGAATACGGACGAGATTCCTTTAGTCATCTCGAGGTCTTGTGCAACACAGTGGGCTAGAGAGACGTTTTCTGGAACACCAAACAGATCTTGCTGAACTTCTGTGGTCACGCCGAATCTAGCACTCTTTCTTTCTGCGTAATTTGACATAAATTCCTTAAAACTTGGCTGTGGTGCATCTTTCATCTCCTGTTGGAGGACTCGGGCTTCCTCTGTTTCATTTGAGCCAGCATATGGTGCAAGACGATTTATGTGAATAACTTTTGGTTTACCGTTTGGTAACTTCTTAATTCTGTATATTACGTCATTTATTTTCTTCTTAACTTCATACGGACCTTCCCATTGTCTTTGCAGTTTAGGACACAGGCCTCGACGACGTTGTGGATTATAAAGCCAGACAAGATCACCTACTTCGAAGCTTTCATTCTTGCAGCGAGAATCATATTGATCTTTCATTCTGTCACTGGCTATCTGGATGTGTTGTCGGGCAAGTTCATGAATGTTGTTCATTCGTAACTTCAGGCGGTCTACGTATTCTTCGCCTGCAACATATTCCTCGGAAGGTCTGCAGCCAAACTCTAGGTCGCAGGGCAAACGAACTTCACGACCCAACATCAGGCAGGTTGGTGTTTGACCTGTAGTTTCATTCACGGCCGAGCGGTAGGCCATCAGGAATAAATGAATGTGTTGGTCCCAATCTCGCTGATGTTCAGATACAACTTTGGACAAGTGTTTACCCATCGTTCGGTTCATCCTCTCGACCATTCCATCTGATTGAGGATGCAGGGGTGTTGTTCTGGTCTTATTGGCACCAATCAATTTACAAACGTTTTGGAAAAGAGCTGACTCAAAGTTTCGCCCTTGGTCGGAGTGGATCTCCAAGGGAACACCAAATCGGCTGAAGAATTCTTTAACAAGTACCTCTGCAACGGTAGCAGCTTCTTGATTCGGTAATGCATAGGCCTCGGTCCATTTCGTAAAATAGTCCATGGCTACCAGAATGTATTTATTTCCAGCATCGGTTTCTGGAAATGGACCTGCAATGTCGATTGCTACTCTTTCCATAGAACTTCCAACATTGTACTGTCTCATGGGTGCTCTCTTTTTACCAACTGGACCATTACCGGATGCACACAGTTCACATTTCCGGCACCATCTTCTTACATCATCTTTACAGTTCACCCAATAGAACCGTTCTCGAACCTTTTGCAGAGTCTTCGTAATACCAAAGTGTCCACCTGATGTACCGTCATGCAACTGACGCAATACTTCTGACACTTTACTTTTAGGTACAATCAACTGAAGCTTAGATTCTGTACCATCATCGTTCTCAAAGGTTCTGTACAGAAGATCATCTTTTAGTATCAGGCAATTCCATTGGCTCCAGTAGGCCTTGACTTCCGGACTACATGCACTAATGTTTTGCCAACTAGGTCTCTCACCTCGACGCATCCAATCCAATACTCTTTTTATACATGGATCGTCTTCTTGGGCTTCTTGTAACTGTTGTGGCTGCCATTGCTCATTAACGACGGTGGTTCGTCTCACGGGGCAAAATCGTTCCTCTAATTTGGCACAGTGATTACAATTTGCACTGCATGGTCGTCTCGAAAGGGCATCAGCATTTGAATGAACTCTTCCGGCCCTGTGTTCTATCTCATAATCATATTCTTGAAGTCGTTCTAACCATCTTGCCATCTGGCCCTCTGGATTACGGAATTGTATGAGCCATTTTAGAGCAGCGTGATCTGTTCGAAGAAGGAACTTTCTGCCGTACAAGTATTTATGGAAATGTTCGCAAGCCTTCACTACACCCAGCAGTTCTCTTCTGGTAACGCAATAGTTTCTTTCTGGTTTCGACAGGACTTTGCTGAAATAAGCGATGACTTTTTCCTGTCCATCCTGGATTTGTGAGAGAACAGCTCCTATGGCACTGTTGCTAGCATCGGTATCCAAAACAAATTTTCCTGCCTGTCCCGGGTAGCTTAATATCGGTGCACTGATCAGAGCCCTTTGTAGTTGTTCGAAAGCTTTTTGACACTCCTCACTCCATGTATATTCTTTGCCCTCCTCCGTCAACTTTGTTAGGGGCTTGGAGATATTGGCAAATCCTTTGACAAATCGTCGGTAATATGTACATAGGCCAAGGAAACTTCTAATTTCATGTTTATCTTTTGGTACTGGCCAATCTTTAATTGCATCAATCTTTTCAGGATCAGCTGTTACACCATTACTCGATACAATATGTCCTAAGTACTTAACTTCTCGTCGAAACATGTGACATTTCTTCGGACTTAACTTCAAGTTCGCTGCCCTCAATCGTTGAAAGACGTCTATTAGATTCTTGGCATGTTCATCAAAGGACCTTCCAACCACAATTACATCATCCAAGTAAACCAGGCATGTTTTCCATGTTAGACCTCTTAAAACTGCCTCCATTAATCTTTCAAATGTGGCAGGGGCATTACATAAACCAAACGGCATAGCCGTAAACTGCCAAAGCCCTGATCCTATCGAAAATGCGGTTTTCTCCCGATCGGCTGGCTCCATGTCTACTTGCCAATATCCACTTTTTAAATCGAGTGTGGAAAACCAACGAGAACCGGAGAGAGTATCCAATGTATCGTCTATTCTGGGCAAAGGATAACTATCTTTTTTTGTTACCGCATTGAGCTGGCGGTAGTCGATACAAAAACGCGTTGAACCATCTTTCTTCTTTACCAGAACTACTGGTGATGTCCATGGACTGTTCGATGGTTCAATTACCCCTTGTTTGTCCATATCCTTGATAATCTCTTCGGCTTCATCTCTTTTCGCAAATGGAAGTCGTCTAGGCCGTTGTCTGATTGGCTGAGCGTCTCCGGTATTTATTTTATGCGTTACTATGCTTGTTTTTCCCTTATCCTTCGTGTCAATAGCAAAAACATCTTGATACTTTATCAGCATAGATGTCACTTTTTCCGTTCGTTCATGACCAAGATCTTGGCATCTTTCAATGATCATCTCAACAAGCTCCTTTGGATACTTCGCCTTCGATGATTTCTCATTGGTATTCACAGAGCAAATTGAAGCCACGGGAACACACTGCCCGATCAAAGCTCCTCTACTTAACTTGATAGCAGTTTCCCTTAAATTCATAACTCTTACAGGGATCACATCTCGAACTTTTACCAAAGTTTTCGCCGTTAGGAACTCGACATTATCCACATCTTCGACCATCCTTAAACTTCCCTCTCGGCAGTGTCCATCAAGCATGGTCATCAGAATTTTCTCACTATTACCGGGTATGGTTACGTCGCATGTAGTAAGTAAGCGGATGACATCTTCTTTGTCGTCGTGAAAGGGCAACTCTTCACCATTGATCTTGAGAACTCCATTTTGAACATCCAATATTGCCCCCACTTTCCTTAGTACGTCCATCCCCAATATGAATTCGTCGGAGATCTCGGCAATTAATACTTGATGTTCAACTGTGGTCTGGCCAATGGATACTGACATATTAGCCTCGCCATATGTATTAATTAGCTCACCAGTCGCTGTTCTAAGCTTTACTGTTGCAGGTGATAATTTATTATGGTCTCGTACTACATCTGGACGTGCGATAGTTCTCGTTGCACCTGTATCCACCAAAAATGATCTACATCTATTACTGATACGACCTTCGATGTATAAGTTGTGGATTCCACCGGAGGACGTAAGGTTGACAGTTACTATGGGGGCTCTAGTTCTCGAGGTCGGCAGTTGCCCCTTGGTGTCGACCCGCTCTAGTTTTCCGACGGCTGTACGATCTTCTTACAATTACGACGAATGTGGCCTACGTCTCCACAATTCCAACATCTAGGCTCGCGTCTCTTTGGCATCTGATTACTTAATACTCTCCGTATCATTTCCTCCAGACGTTCATCGTTGTGTTCGTCACTTTCTTCAATGGTTCTTACTCTATGGCCTCGTGAAGTTTGACTAGCCGTTTCGTGTTCCAATGCAATAGCAAGTGCTTCATCTAAAACTTTCGGTCTTGCTAGTCGTAAAGCTTTCTGTAGTTCATTATCTTTCAGCCCATTGACGAAGGTATCTACTGCAATTTCTTCTAAAACGCTGTCTGGCACCTCTGGATAAGCCAACCGCACCACACGAGCCACATCTGCTTCAAATTCTTGCAGATTCTCACTTGCTCGTTGACTTCTACTTCGCAGTTGTGCTTTGTATACTTGTAGATGGGCATCTCCATAGCGTTTTTCTAGACGAGTGAACAAGGTCTGGTAACAATTTTCTTGACCCTTGGGAATTGACCTTAATATATCTGCAGCATCACCTCGTAAAGCAGCAGTCAAGGAAACAGCCTTTTCTTGTTCGGTCCAATGATTGGCGGTCGCAATAGCTTCAAACTGTCTAAGATATATGGACCAAGAGGACTTTCCATCAAATGGTGGTAATTTGAATCTCATATTATGCGACGTTTCGTCTCTCGGTAGTTCATCTTTCACTAAAGGATCTAACGTTGCTGCATTAACTGATGGTTGTACTTTTGTATCGGTTATCCTGCTCTCTAGCTGTTTGATCTTTTCTTCTACGGTCTATACACTTTTCTGCATCTTATCGAATGTTCTAGAAACTTCTTCAAATTTCTCATTGTTCTGTTTACAAACTTCTTCTAGTTTTTCGTTGTTTTGCCTACAGACCTCTTTAATTATTTGAGAAGTCTCATTGAATCTTTTAGCAACATTTTCGAATTTCTCGTCGCTTTTTCTACTAACTTCTTCAAGTTTCTCGTCGCTTTTTCTAGAAGTTTCATCGATCTTTTGAGAAACACTTTCAAATTTCTCGTTGTTCTGTCTAGAAGTTTCATCGATCTTTTGAGAAACACTTTCAAATTTCTCGTTGCTTATCTTAGAAGTATCATCAATCGTTTCAGAAACAGTTTTTAATTTCGATAAGATTGCTTGTTCTGCTGACTGGAAGTGGAACGTCTCTGGATCATCTCCGTTCTTCGTTAGGACTTCCTCGAGTCGTGCTTGTAGAACTATCTTGAGCCCACTGCTGTCCAGATCCCGTTCCTCGAGCTGTTCACGGAGCTGTTTTACTGTAAGTTCTCGTAGCAACATCTTTGGTCGGCACACACGTACTTTCCAAAATGTCTTTTAAAAGTCTTTCCGAATACCGAACAATCAACGCACTTTAACTATTCCCGACGAATAAAGTCCAAAAGTCTTTTAAAGTCTTTCCGAATACCGAACAATTAACGCACTCCGGTTATTCCCGACGAATAAAGTTCAAAAGTCTTTTAAAGTCTCTCTGTAATTCACTTATTTATATCGCACTAAGTTAACCCCACACCTGACACCAACTGTAGCGTGATTAGTGTAATTACTTCTAATTACAATAAAACCAGCGGTTCGTAATTTATATACGACTTTATTTTTATTTATACAAGTTTACTTTACAAACTTTAGCTTAAGACTAACTCTATTTACAAATATGTCCTATTTATATATGCGATACAGATATTCCAGAAATATCTATATATCTCCAGCTATGTCCATGTGACCGCTTGCACGTCATCGGCGCTGCATCGGCGTATCTCGAAACATCGATAGTGTTCTGTCTGTGCGGAGACGGGAGCTGGTATACGAGGGTATACCAAAGGTATACCCTCGTATATATGGATATATACTATATATCGTAAAGTATATATGGACTATTATCCATATTGACCAAAGCTACAATATTTGTCTCTTTATGAAATGAGAATGCTTAGATGGATGAGTGGAGTGACAAAAAAGGATAAAATTAGAAATGTGTATATTAGGGGAAGTCTAGGTGTGGCACCAATTTGATGTCAAAATGAGAGAGTATACGTTAAGATGGTTTGGTAATGTTCAACGTCGAGACGTTAATCACCCAATATGAAGAATTGCTGAAGTGCAGATTCCTGGAAAGAGTAGGAGAGCAAAACCAAAGAAGATCTGGGGAGAGACGATTAGGCAGGACATGTTGGTAAAGGGGATTAATATTGATATGGCCCAAGATAGAATTATGTGAAGAGATGCAATTAGGGAAGCCAATCCCTCATAGGGATATGGCAAAGAGAATGGTGATAATTCAATATTTGTCTCTGTAGTTTGAAACTTATATTTAGGTATGATATGCAGTCCTAATAAAATCTAAATGCATTCTAATACACTCAAAGCTTAGGTCATTCCTCCACCATTTTCGGGGAAGAAGAAAACCTGAGTAACGCAATGGTTAGATCATTACCTACTTAGATTATAAAACAAATTAAAAATATCATATAAATGATTCCTTCTCACTGTGTGATAACCAAATATAGGCACAAAAGTCCTTTCAAAGTGGACAGCTGCCCTCAAGAGGGATAATGCAGAGGGACCACAACCCAGGCTACAGAGTTATACTTGACAGATCTGAGTCTGGATAATAGTGATCTTCTTCTTCTTAAGGTGCCGAGACCGCTTGTCGATCGTTTGCTCTCATGTTGCCCAGCATATAAACAATCACTGTCTTATTTACAGCCGCACGAAATAGTTCAGTGCTAGTTTTCCCAAACCATTGGCGTAGGTTTTTAAGCCAAGAAGTTGTACGGCGTCCCACACTTCTTTTCCCATTATTTTACCTTGCATGAAAAGGTGAAGTATGTCATATTTTTCTGGGTAACGCATTATATGACCAAAGTATTCCAATTTGCGCCTTTTAACCGTGTTCACTACTTCGCAACTTTTATTCAAACGTTGCAAAATCCTTTTTTTTTGTGACTCTTTCTACCCAACTGATCTTCAGAATACGGCGGTAGACCCACATCTCAAATGCTTCTAGGTTTTTTAAAAGCGATTCTGTCAGGGTCCATGCTTCAACCCCGTAAAGTAGTACTTGGAATATATAACATCGAACCATTCTTATGCGAAGTTCCAAATTTAGGTCATGACTACACAGGATTTTCTTAAATTTCATAAAACTTGTTCTTGCTTGTTCTACTTTTTATTTCTGTACTAGGGTTCCAGCTTTCATTAATACATATGAGTACCCAGATATACAAGATTACTTACTCGTTCAATTGAGTCATTACCGATTGTTACGTTATGGTTATTATTATTTACGGCTGCTTGTTTACTAATAACCATAAACTTTGTTTTTCTTGCTTTGAGTTTGAGTCCATATATCGCGCAGAACGCCACCATTCGGTTCAATAACGCTTGAAGATGTTCAATTAATCCTGTCACTAACAAGGTGTCATCTGCGTATCTGATATTGTTCATAAGCATACCATTAATGAGTATGCCCTCTTTTGCGTTTTCCAACACTTCATTTAAGATTGTTTCAGCGTAAAGATTAAACAACATTGGTGACAATATACAGCCTTGTCGAACTCCACGCTTGATTTTTACTTCTTCAGAGCACTAATTCCCAGTGCTCTGATGAACAGTGATATAGATAATTGTGATGGAAATACGCATTTAAAAGACCAAAGAACCTCCTTCGATAAATAGAATTTTATTTAGTAAAGATTAGCTAATAGAAAAAGCTGGAATATTTCGGACATAACAAGAACGCCAGAAAAATGTAATGATTTTCACCTTTATTTACAGGTAAGAGCGCCAGACAGAATTTTCTCTTAGTACTTATAGATTTTGAGAAGGTGTACGACACTGAAACAGAAAAACGAGTTATCTAGGACATATTTACAGAGGAGAAAGATACAACCTTTTACGACTCATAATGGAAGGGAAAGTGGAAGAAATAATAGGTCCAGAAAAAAGAAAATGCTCCTGGATGAAGAGTACTGGATACTGGACAGACATGGACACACATTCGATACTGAACCGCCCAAGATAGAGAGCAATTTGCTGTAATTATTTCCAACCTTTAGTAATGGAAAAAACACCTTAAGAAGAAAGTACGACACTGAGGAGGAAGCGTACACCAAAGTAAAGACTTTTGTCGGATAACTTAAACACGGGAAACACGACCTGACTCAGAGACGACAAAAAGGTTGCTCGAAACAGCGGAGATGAAAACTTTTCGAAAAATCGATGGTAAGCTCAATGACACTATGAGACAGAGCTAGAAGTATCGATATACAACGGAGATGCAAGGGATATTAAAACGCAAAGTTTATAAATAATATCTATTCTAAAATCACAATAAAGATGCACTAGAAATAAACAAACCATGATACATTTAATGTTACGAGGAGCACTCCCGAATCATGATTTACAATGTCTAAACTTGTAAATCATAATGTTGTTCTGAAGCTATTTCCTTGTAGCATTTTTATGATTATTTTTATGACACCCGATTTGGGCGTCCAAACGTTAATAAAGTTATTTTTTCAATTTAATTGTGGCTTATTTCCCATATAAATACACACACCGGCAAAATTAGCCGAACACCTTAAAAATGGGACATGTTTGATGTCTCGAATTTCCTAAACCACTGGTCCGATTTGAATGATTATTTTAGTATGTTATAGCCTTATTATTTAAGAATATCGTAATCATAATGTTGTTGCTAGACAGGTAAATACCATTTTATACCGGGTGTACCAATCATACTGTGTTTTTTTTCTTAAAGTTTGGAACACCCTGTGGAATATTCTAGCATATGTAGAATATCAAAATTAATAGTCGGTTGTAGACTGAGGCTTTCTTAACATTTTTCTTTTTGATTGATTTACTTATGTGAGAGAATTAAAAAGTTATGTGCGTTAACAACTATCCATGTTTTTCATCAATAAATCGTCATAGTAGGGGAGGAAAGCAGTGGTGTCATGGCAAAATTAGCAGTGTGGGAACGCAGTGCCGGATCGCACTGCTAATTTTTGTTTACAAAACCTAAATTCTCTATTATTTTTTTTTCTTTTCTTAACCAGTGCGGGAACGGCGTTCCCACGCGTTCCCACACCATGACACCACTGGAGGAAAGTATACTAAATTTGCAGTTACTCGAGCGTTATGGGAACCTATTGGATTGTGAAGAGTATGTGCTAAAATCAGAAAAAAGTTAAGTGAAGATTTTCATAAAGTGGGGGACTTTTCATTTTTTAATTTACTTTGAAACAATCATTTTTCTCCGACTATAGCGCTATCTATCCATAATTCGAAAAAATGTGTCGAATAAAAGTTGCTTATTTTTACGTAAAGAATCCAAATCTGCAATACAAGTTGGGGGCTCATATTTAAGGTTTTAAATTAAATCCCCCATTCCACCTCCGTGGGGGCTCGTGACACCCCACGGAGAGGGGTGGGGGGTAAATTAAAAATTTTAAATACGAACCCTGCGATATTTCGCGAAATGAACATCAGATCGTAAAACTGCAAAATACACCTATTCAATAGTTTTCAAAAATCTACCGAATGGCACCACACAAGACCCCAAAGAGGTAGGGTTAAAATTTTAAATAGGAGCCCCCAATTTTTATTGCAGATTTGGATCCTTGACGTAAAAATAAGCAACTTTTATTCGCAACATTTTTTCCAATTATGGATAGATGTCGCTATAATCGGAAAAAACGATTGGTGGAAATGGAAAATTAAATTAAAAAATGGAGAGTCCCACACTTTATGGAAAACTTAAATTAACTTTTTTTGGTATTAGGACCTACTCTTACACAATCCAATAGGTCCCCATAACGCTCGAGTAACTGCAAATTTAGCATACTTTCCTCCCCTACTACGAGGATTTATTGATAAAAAAACATGGCTAGTTGTTAAAGCACATAACTTTTTTATTTTCCAACATAAGCAAATGAATCAAGAAAGAAAATGTTAAGAAAGCCTAAGTCTACAATCGAGTATTAATTTTAATATTTTACATATGCTAGAATATTCCACAGGGTGTTCCGAACTTTAAGAAAAAAACACAGTATGATTGTATCACCCGGTATAAAATGACATTTACCTGTCTAGCAACAATATTATTTTTTTTTTGAAACGTTTATTCAGCAATCTGTTAGTTATAAAAATTCTAACAATAAGCGTCTTTGGGGTTTGAAATAAAAAAGAATTGACGTTAGAGAGGTCAGTCCAATGACTGGACCTCTAGTATGGAACAAACATGACATTCCGATAATATGCTACATACAAACATACATTTTACATTTACAAACAATACATATATCTAAAATATAAACACAATTACGGTGAGGTATAAAACTTATTTATAAATAAGGTCCAGTGGATTTTTACGTTTTAGTATGTGAGTTTGTTGACTATTATCAAGCAAGTTTATTGCCAGGGCATTTGGATGGCTTTCTAGGCGTTTTATGTACCGAACACTGCACTGAACTATCACTTCACTGATCGTAGGTACTTCTAGATCACAATAAATGTCTTTGATTGGCACGAACCATGGGGCGTCTGTTATAGAGCGTAACACTTTGGATTGCAATCTTTCCATTATGGATATGTTGGATTTTGCTGCTGTACCCCATAGCTGGATCCCATAGGTCCAGACCGGTTTGAGTATTGTATTGTATACCAACAGTTTGTTACGTATAGACAACTTCGATGTTCTGCCCAGTATCCAATAATGTTTACGAAATTTTAAATTTAACTGTTGGCGCTTTTTCCATATATGTGTTCTCCATGTCAAAGTTTTGTCCAGGTGCATACCAAGGTATTTAACGCTTTCGGCTTGTGGAATTGCTTTGTTATTTATTTCTATATTAGGCGATATTTTACGACATTTTGTAAATATGATATGTTGTGATTTTGATTCATTTATCTTTATTCGCCATTTCTTTGTCCACTTTTCAATGTTCCTAATATGCCTTTGAAGAGATTCGGTAGTTGTTGCGGGATTTTCATCTGTGACTAACATAGCTGTGTCATCTGCAAATGTTGTAGTCGTTACATTTTCGTTTGTTGGTATGTCGTGTGTAAATATTAAATATAATATAGGACCCAGAACACTACCTTGAGGGACTCCAGATCGTATAGGGTAGATTTTCGATGTATCTGCTTCATGCTTGACACGGTAGTACCTTTCTTCTAAATATGATTTTAGTATAGTAAACATTGAATCAGGAACGTTCATTTTTATTTTGAAGATAGCATACTTTCCTCCCCTACTACGAGGATTTATTGATAAAAAAACATGGCTAGTTGTTAAAGCACATAACTTTTTTATTTTCCAACATAAGCAAATGAATCAAGAAAGAAAATGTTAAGAAAGCCTAAGTCTACAATCGAGTATTAATTTTAATATTTTACATATGCTAGAATATTCCACAGGGTGTTCCGAACTTTAAGAAAAAAACACAGTATGATTGTAACACCCGGTATAAAATGACATTTACCTGTCTAGCAAACAATATTATTACACCGATATTCTTAACTAATAAGGCTATAACATACTAAAAGAATCACTCAAATCGGACACCAGGTTTAGGAAATTCGAGACACCAAACATGTCCCATTTTTAAGGTGTTCGGCTAATTTTGCCGGTGTGTGTAGTTAATTGTAAATCATAATTTGGGATTTACAGTGTAGGATATATTGAAAATCATGATTTGGGAGTGCTCCTTGTAACATTCAACGTGCCTTGGTTTGTTTATTTCTAAGGCATGTTTATTTTCATTTTAGTATAGTACTGCTGTTTTTTCTACTAGTATGAAAATAAATTCCCATATTAAACATATAAATAATGACAACTAAAAAGAAATATAGCAAAAAGTATGGTTTTTATAAAACAAGTTGACTTGGGTAAAATTTAAATCAGTTTTTATGGCATAAAATAAATAAGGTAGGTTCGCCAAATATTGCCACTGTTCCTAATACTGCCACTCCCTATATCACGGATATAACCCGTTTTTTATTCGGCGGTTTTAGTCTATAGTAATCGTCGGATGAAGGAGTACGCTATTTGTTTTTGGTGTCTGCGGTATAAATAAACCTCTTTTTTTCGTTGACCCTACGCGAGACATATTAAAGTTGCCTGGATTTTTTTAATTACATTTAGGTAAGTACACTCCAGTGGTTCTTATTATGAATTCCATTAATTATTTCAAATGTAATTTTAAGTTACGGATGTTTTTGTCTGCATGCCATTTGTTCCTAATATTGCCATCGCTAATATTTCCTATTATTGCCAGTGGCAATATTAGGGACTAATGGCAATATTAGGGACTAAATATTAAACTTTTTTGCAGAATGCCAAGAAAACGAGCTCAATGGTCAGAAGAAGATCTACGCTCGGCGCTTCAAGCCATAGCGGACGGAATGTCCATCAAAGGTGCTGCCAAGAGTTACAACATTCCTCGCTCAACGCTAGGTCTTCATCACAGAACGCAAAATCCAGTAAAAAAGCTTGGAAGATCACCGGTGTTATCTGCAGCACAAGAAAATGATCTTGTGGAAAGGATTCACAGATTAGCTGAGGTAGGAATGCCTATTACTAGCAAGGTTTTAATGAAAAGTGTGTTTTCTTTCGCTATAACAAATCGCATTTCAAATCCATTTTCTAAAGAGTCAAATAAAGCTGGTAGAAAGTGGCTTAAGTTATTCTTGTGCAGGCATCCAGACGTAGCTAGGCGAAAAGCTCAACAAATGAATATGGCTCGAGCCCAAAAAATGAATAAAACAATCGTCGATGACTACTTTCATAAATTGAGAGATACCATAGAAAAGCTAAATCTATTTGACAAACCTGGTAGCATATATAATATTGACGAAAAAGGGTGCAGATTGACAATCCATAAGCAACAAATTGTTTTTGCTAGAAAGGGAGCAAAACGGGTACATTTAACCGCACCCGAACACGGAGAAAACGTGTCAATTGTAGGTTGCGGAAATGCACTTGGTCAAGCGATACCACCTTTTGTGCTATTTAAAGGGCAAAGGTTTAAACCTGAATGGTCTGATCACTTGCCCCCTGGCTCAAAAGCTATTGTCACAAATAAAGGTAGTATGACATGTGAAGCATTTATTTCGTGGCTTGACCATTTCTCTTCATTCAAAAACCCTGGTCCTACCCTACTAATATTTGATGGAGCTAAAAGTCACCTAGATATTTCCATAGTTGAAGCAGCTAATCGCATGGACATAACTTTGTTTTGTCTTCCTAGCAACACATCACACGAGCTGCAACCTATGGATAAATCAGTGTTTAAAAGCTTTGAGACATTTTGGGACCAAGAAGTCCTACAGTTTTTAACAACAAACCCTGGCATGGCGATCACCAAAATGAAGTTTGGACACATTTTTACTCCAGTTTGGCTAAAAGCAATGACACCATCAAACATTATCTCCGGTTTTGCAGCCACCGGTATTTATCTGTTTAGACCAGACGCTATACCTGAAGCTGCCTTTGCACCAAGTTTGATCACCCACAGAGAAGAAGACATAGTAAACCACAGTACTTCCCAAGATTTAGCAGATTCCGTTAGAAGTTCTAGGAAGTCAATTGAACCCGCAGATAAAAACGAGGCGAGTACAAGCGGATATAAAGTGCTAGAAAAAACTAATAACAAAAAAAGAAGCGCTTAATTTCTGTCTCAAGTAGTGAATCATTATCAGATTTTAGTCTTCACGATGACTCACTTGATGATGTCTCTAGTGAAGATGAACCTATGAAAAGATCTAAAAGGAGCAGCAGCTCTGAAGATGGCAGTCCACTAAGAGAATTAAAATATAAACAGACAGGCAATACGGTTACAAAAGAAACAAAAAAATGTATTCCGGGGTCTAACCAATCTGACTCCAAATGCTTAAACAGTTCCTTTAAAGATACAGGATTGCTGATAACACCGGAAATTAAATTTCTCACCGTGAAGAGGAAGCCCGCTTTAAACAGCAAAGCAAGTTACCAAAGATTTGTTCGCACCAAAATCAAAATTGGTTAATCCAGTTAAAGTTGTCAAAAAGACAACAAGTAGTGTGCCAAAAATATCAAGAAAAGAAGAATCGTGGTTTTGTTTCCTTTGTAAAGTCTGCAGTAAAGAAGATATGCGCTTGTGCATCATAGTGTGCTGTCGATATGTTCACGAGGCCTGTGTAGGACTAACTAAAGAGGACAAAGAAAACTTTATTTGCCCTCAATGTTCTTAAGTTATATTTAACAGACATGTTTGTTAAGTTTATATTACTTAATTGTTTTTTTTTTTCAGAAAAATGTGTTACTTTTAACGGCAGTTCTGCAGTGCGTAATATTGACATGGGTGGCAATAATAGGAGAGCTGTAGTCCTAATATTGCCATTCGTAACCTCAATAAAAAAGTATTCTTTATTTAGTTTCTGTTTAGTTTTTTGATATAATTAAACTATATTGTTAAAGACAATACATTTCTTTACTACTACCCAAATTTGTTTTCATTTATTAATAAAAATGTATGTTTTATTTACGACCAAACGTTAAGGTGGCAATATTTGGCTCACTTACCTTAAATATTGGTCCTATAACGGAAACATAAAGAATATAAGTATTAATAATAATTATTGTTTATGTATAGACATAAAGCATTCTATACGATAGAAATTAGCAGTGTAATGAGTAGTCCTGTCGCCAAGGGGGGTACAAGGGCCTCCTGTATTCAGATGGACTTACCCAAGTTTTTTTTATGTATTTTGGCCTGTAGAACAGGAATTTTTTGGGTAACAGTTGATCCGGATGTCGATAAGATTGTTATAAACCAAGAAGTTGAGGAATCACATAACAGCGATTTCTCGCAAAACAAAACATTTTTTTTGTATTTTTTGGGCCATTCTAACCAAAAAATGTTCCTACAAATTTTTTCTTAGGATGCATAGTTTTCGAGATAAACGCGGTTGAACTTTCAAAAAATCGAAAAATTGCAATTTTTGACCCCGAATAACTTTTGATTAAAAAATAAAATAGCAATTCTGCTTACCGCCTTTAAAAGTTTAAGTAAAATTTTATCTGTTTTGAATATTTGCATTGCTAAAAATTTATTTTTTGATTGTTAAAAAAAGCTATAAACACATAGTGTTTCCCGTGCCTAATACATGCGTTTTAATACATGCTACGTAGAAATAGCGCCGCTTGCACTTTTACCTCCTCTACCTACTCATTCGATTTTAAATGAGAAATCATTGAAAACATCACTCCAGCACTAGGTGTTTATAGCTTTGTTTTAACAATAAAATAATAAATTTTTAGCAATACAAATAATTAAAACCGATATAATTTGACTTGAACTTTCAAATGCGGTAAGCAGAATTGCTATTTTATTTTTTAATCAAAAGTTATTCGGGTTCAAAAATTGCAATTTTTCGATTTTTTGAAAGTTCAACCGCGTTTATCTCGAAAACTATGCATCCTACGAAAAAATTTGTAGGAACATTTTTTGGTTAGAAAGGCCCAAAAAATACAAAAAAATGTGTTCTTTTGCAAGAAATCGCTGTTATGTGATTCCTCAACTTCTTGGTTTATAACAAACTTATCGACATCCGGATCAACTGTTACCCAAAAAATTCGTGTTCTACAGGTCAAAATACATAAAAAATCTTGGGTAAGTCCATCTGAATACAGGAGGCCGTTGTACCCCCCCTGGCGACAGGACTAGAGAGCGTTGGAGGAAAGTCGTATAGATTTAGTACAGTCATTGAAGCTTTTTCAATCAGAAATTTTTTACTATGAATCGATTTACATGAAATTTTGGAATTAGGCTTATCCTACCCTTAACTTCAGAAGTGATATTGACCCGAACTCCGTTTTCACCCTGGGGGTGGTTGCCACCCCTTTTCAGCGGTGGAAAATTTTATTTTCAAAATAACCTTAGATATCGATAGAAGACCTAATTTTAAGCAAAAAATGTTGTATAAAGTTTCTTCAAAAACCCAATACTTTTCAAGTTATTGGCAATTGAAAATTCGGAATTTCCTTACGATTTTCAACAGTTTTTTGCAAATATCTCCAAAAATATGCATTTTATCGATAATATTATAATGAACAAAATTGTAGCAGGTAGAAAAATGAACACATTGGTTTTTTTTAAGAGTGTTTTAAGTGCAATATTAAGCGAGATATTGAAAATTAAAATCGTTGTTTATTTTGTGTGAAATTTAATCGATGTATTCAACGCCATCTAGCGGAGTGAGCAAGTGAGCTGTAATGAAAAAAAGAGGAACATCTAATGGTTTTTTTTAAATCAATGGATTTCATAAGTGCCATTTCCATCAAAATTAAAATTAATCGTATTCCGTCTAGAATCAACTTTAATATAAAGAGTTTGATGGCTTCTAGCAGTTTCGCTGCTTCAAAACACATATTTTTTTAAAATAATCAGGATTTTAAGAAAAAAAAATTTCCAATTTTTAAAAATACCACCTTTTCTAGACCATGGCGCATCTGTAAAAATATTAGTACATTTGGACGTTGAGAGGTGACTCAATTTTTTTTGCAGAAATTGCTTGAAAATAACTCAAATAATAATATTTGAGTTATCCTCCCTCTCAAAAAAGTCCGGAACATTGTTTAAATAATCAAAATGTCAAAAAATGAAGGAAAAATTCGATTTTTTCTTCGTTTTTTGATTATAACTTTAAAAGTGTTCATTTCCGAGAAAAGTTGTACTAACATAAAAGTTGCGTAATTAAATTTCCAACAATATAAAATTCGTTAAAGATTTAAAAAATAGTCACCCTTGTTGCAAAATAGTAATAATTGCGAAAAAACCATACAAAAACAAGTATTCGCATTTTACATTTTTCAACCATTTATGCTACACTTAGGACCTTCATATTTCACCCAGAAAAACTTTTGAGATACAATAAAATAATATTGTAAATTTCATTAAGATCGGTTCAATATATTTTGCAAAATAAATTTTGCAATCCAGCTTTTGCAAAAAAAACTCATTTTTTCAAAATGTTATAGGACTGAAAATAAAGCAGATAGCAAGTTGAAATGTTTTTTGCTTATAGAAGTGTACAATACCTTTTATTTGCAATTTGCAAAACTAAAATCTATTAACTACCACGGAGTCAGGAATTTTTTAAATAAACATTAATTATTGGTGCTACGCGCAGGACAGCGGATAGTTTGCTCTGATTGGGCATTCCAATGACCTTTGATAATGATTGATACATTTTAATTTTTATTACATTTCGATATAAATAAATAAATTTGTTTATTGCAAAATAAAAACAGATACTCTATCCTTTGAAATAACACTTTTTTAAGCAAAAACTTTCTTTGTTCGTATATTTTAACTTATATTTCACATAACAATATTTCACAAAAAATAATAAAATTAGTTTGATTTTTGTGGAATTAAAATATTAAAATACAATAAAATATAGAGTAAGAAAATAATATATTAGATAAAGATTGGAAGAAATTTTGGTGGAAATCAACTTGTGTGAATCGAACACCGCTGTCCTGCGGGTAGCACCAAAAATTAATGTTTATTTAAAAAATTTTCTGACGCCGTAGTAATTAATCGATTTTAATTTTGCAAATTGCAAATGAAAGGCACAGTACACTTCTATAAGCAAAAAAAATTCAACTTGCTATCTGCTTTATTTTTAGTCTCGCAACATTTTAAAAAAATAAATGTTTTTTGCGAAAGCTGGATTTTAAAATTTATTTTGCAAAATCTATTAAACCGTTCTTAATGAAATTTACAGTGTTGTTTTACTATATCATTAAGTTTTTCTGGGTAAAATATGAAGGTCCTAATAGACCTGGATCCCGCGTAAGAAAAAAAAGTTGATTAATAGCAAGCTGAAAATTTGTTAATAGCTTAACGGTGTCTAGTCGGACAAACATTGATGCACGGGAACACTGAAACAGGGGAAGTTTTAACGGTGGAGCATGATAAACGTGTCGTCCTGACAAGTTTATGATGGTGAAAAATAGCAAGTTGTTTTTAAGTTTATTCAATAGCCAACGTTATATAATATATGAAAAAATGTTTGTCCGACAAAAATGTTGGGCATTTTAACGAGTCCGACACATAGAACATGTCACATCACAGGAACTATGTTGGTGATGAATAGCAGCCTGATTTTTGCGTGGGAGTTTAATGAAAGGTTAAAAAAGCAATTGGAAGTTCTGTCGGACAAAATGAATGGGAAATTTTACTAGTCGGACATTCTAAACATGTAAGATATAGACAAAAATGTTGGTGATAAATAGCAAGCTAATTTTGATTTGTTTATGTACAAATTATATTTTGTAACGCAAAAAGTTATATGTCGGAAAAAAAGTTTGGGCAAATCGAAGGAAATAAATAAAAAACATTTTTTCAGAATGACTTAGTCACATATTGATAAAGCTATTTTAGTTGTATATTATTATTTATATTCACATATTTGCATGTGCATATATATACATGCACACTCCAAAAACAGTGAGGTAAGTATCAATGCATTTATATATTGCAAAACAATTATTTTTTTGGGGGAGTTTGTTCTAGATATTCTCAAAATGACAATAAAAAATGTCAAAGAACATGTGAAAGCAATCTCTTAGGGTTTTCTAATTATGCGCATCAGAAAGTACGGAAAATGTCCTACAAAAAACGTTGTATACATTTTTTTCCATACTCAAATCTTAACCCTGTAAACGACATTGGAAAATGTGAAGAGTCTAAAACTTCGGTGCTTATAAGAATAGACGTAAATATGACACATTATGCTTAGAAGTATGTATTGGAAGGCTGCATTTGTCAGTGTGACACTTTGTGCTATACAAAGTAGTATTTGAAAGTACATGGTCTCTGAGTTTCTGTTTGCCACTTGTGTTGGAAATTAAAATTTATATTAACTATGGAGTGTATTTGTGTCTATTTTTGAGTGTCAACAGTTTAAATTTTAAGTCGCCAAATCAAAAGTGAAACCATTCAACGGAACATTTTTGAGTAATTTTCGAACATTTTACAAAGTTAGTAAAATACTTAAATTCATCATGTCATCAATTCAATGAGGTTCAGTTGCCAGATAATTGTGAAAGTTCTATTGAATATCATTCTTCGTGCTATAATGCTTTGCTTGATTGAAAAAGGGTACCTAAATAAATTATTACTAAAATTGTATAACGTAATTTTTCTCAACTTTCTACAAATGAAATAATAATGTAATTAATATGTCACATGGCAAGAAATAATTTGCTGCCAAAATAAATCGATTAGTTTAAATTTGAAGTTACGATTGCAATTTATTATGAATTATTGTCAAAAGTGATAGTTTTTCTTAAGGCTATGGGTACATAATTCGCAAATATTTTACGTGTATCCCTACTTTTTCTGTCTTTACACGGCAAATTACGTGTAGTAAAATTCACACTGGTATGGATATGTAAAAATTACTAGAATGTCATCCTACTTGAAAATTTCATCATTAATTTAAAGATATGGGTTTTGAATGTTCTTGGATAACTGTTATTTTTATAATTGCAAAGTATTAATTCAGTTAATAAATGTGATAATTTTTTCACTAACTATGTATTCAGTGATTGATATAATTTATTTGTACAACAAATACTAATACTAATCGAAAAAAGAGAAAAAGTGTTAAAGTGATTTTTTTAATAATATATTGTTATGGAACGCTTACAATTTTGAACATCTTTAACAACAAAATACTTGGATCACAGAATATATTATCCTGATGGATTCTTTGCTTGGATCTTCCACAAATAATACACAATAAATAACTTTTTATTAAGTTCACGTCTTAAATCAATTATTTATCAAATACATTATATATCAATAATATTTAATCAATAACTCAACGTATTCCCGATGCAATGTCAAATATTTAAAATTGTCACTGATTGTCAGTGTCTGACTGACAATATATGCTGACAATATTATATTCGGCTGAGTGCGTTGTAAGACAAAGATAAATTTGGAAAATATTACCACGGCATTGTGTTTATTTTTTTCGAATCCTGAAAAAACCAATAAATATTTTTGAAAAATTTAAACGCAGCATGAAAGACTAAATTATTACCGAGGGCCGAAAGTCCCTTAGAATAAATAAAAAGTTTATTTTGAATGATGTATTTGAAATTAAAAATCACACTAAATTTTCTCTTAGTTTTTCACCCCTGTAACTTATTAAAATAAACATTATAGAAGTTCTCAGGGACTTTCGGCCCTCGCTAATAACGTGATCTTTCATTCTGCGTTTACATTTTTCAAAAATACTTATTAGTTTTCTCAGGATTCGAAAAAAATGAATCCCCATTTGAATAGCATTGCAGCCGAAAATACGTACCGATCCTCTTAAATGGAAATGTATTCATAGACATAAGGATAGACAGGGAATACAGTGCAAAAAGTCGATGTCTATCTATCTCTTTTAACCAAGCGATCCCGCGCATGTGGCAGACAAAGATAGCTAGACAACTTAATCCATAATATAATTTGCCTGATCTACTATAAATGTATTACAGTGAGGTATCTAAATGATGTTGACATAAATCGAAAGATATCGATTGTAATTGATTGCAGGTACTTTTGACATAGAATAATCACCCCTTATTGAAATTTCAAAAATTATTTTTTTAAATTGTCCGACTACAAAATCTACCCCTTATTTTTTTCCGACAACAGTCATTCTTGGTAAGGAATAATTTACTTAATTAAATTTCGTCTTTGTCGGAAAGCTATTTATCACCAGCATTTTTGTCTATGTCTTACCTGTTTAGAATGTCCGACTACGAAAACTTCCCATTAATTTTATCGGACAGAACTTCCAATTGCTTTTTTAACCTTTCATTAAACTCTCATGCAAAAATCAGACTGCTATTCATCACCAACATAATTCCTGTGATGTGACATGTTCTACGTGTCGGACTCGTTAAAATGCCCAACATTTTTGTCAGACAAACATTTTCGCATATATTACATAACGTTGGCTATTGAATAAACTTAAAAACAACTTGCTATTTTTCACAATCATAAACTTGTCAGGACGACACGTTTATCATGCTCCACAGTTAAAACTTCCCCTGTTCCAGTGTTCCCGTGCATCAAAGTTTGTCCGACTAGACACCGTTAAGCTATTAACAAATTTTCAGCTTGCTATTAATCAACTTTTCTTTCTTACGTGGGATCCAGGTCTATAAGTGTAGCATAAATGATTGAAAAACGTAACAGGCCAATACTTGTTTTTGTATTGTTTTTTTCGCAATTATTGCTATTTTGCAGCAAGGGTGCCTATTTTTTAAATTATTAACCAATTCTATATTATAGGAAATTTCATTACGCAACTTTTATATTAGTACAACTTTCCTCAGAAATGAACAGTTTTAAAGTTATAATCAAAAAAACCAATAAAAAAATCGAATTTTTCCTTCATATTTTGACATTTTGATTATTTAAACAATGTTCCGGACCATTTTGAGTGGGAGGATAACTCAAATATTATTATTTGAGTTGTTTTCAAGCAATTCCTGCAAAAAAATTTGAGTCACGTCTCAACGTCCATCTCAAAACAGATGCGCCCTGGACTATTCATAATATCTCAAAAATAATGAAAGATACGTAAAAAACTGTAATAATAAAAAAATAGTAGGTTTTTTTTGACAAAAATTTTGGTTTGTATGTTTTTTCTATCACACAAAAATTGACGAAGATATGATTGATTAAAGAGCGCGCGGTAGCGCAACCACAGACTCTCTCGAGCCCTTTGGCCCTTCTTCTTCTTCTTCTTATGCAATCCACTAATGGATGTTCGCGATCGCGTTTGACCATTTTTCTCTATCCCTTGCAGTATGTATTAGGTCTCCTATGTTTTTTAGTCCTGTCCATTGTTTGACATTACGGAGCCATGACATTTTCTTCCTGCTCACTCCCCTTCTTCCTTCGATCTTTCCTTCAATTAAGGTTTGCAGAAACTGATATCTTTCATTTCTAATTATGTGTCCCAGGTATGCCGTTTTTCTCTGTTTAATTGTGCACATCAGTTGTCGTTCTGTACCAATTCTTCTCAGGATTTCTTCATTTGTTATTCTTGCGGTCCAGGGAACTTTAAGGATTCGTCGATAGATCCACATCTTAAATGCCTCTAGCTTATTCATTGTGTTTATTTTTAAAGTCCATCCTTCCATGCCATATAGGAGCACCGACCATATATAGCATTTTGTGAATCTTAATCTTAGGTTTAGGTCAAAGTCAGAGTTCGTAAAGACGTTTCTGAATTTCATGAATGCACTTCTGGCTGTTTCTATCCGACATTTAATTTCCATATCCGACATCCAGTCTTCACATAGCCAGGTTCCCAGGTACTTAAACTTTCTTACGCGCTCTACATCTTGGTTGTTATATGCTAGTCTTGCATTTTGATGTTGACATAATTGACGGCTGATTATAAGGAACTTTGTCTTTTTTATGTTGATGCTAAGTCCCATGTTCTCGCTATGCTCTCCAATTTTATTAAGAAGGTTTTGGAGGTCTTCTATATTGTCTGCTATTAAGACCGAATCATCCGCATATCGTATATTATTGACCCAGGTACCATTCACTTTGATGCCGCTTTCGCATTCCTCAAGAGCTTCCTGGAAGATACTTTCTGAATATAGATTGAACAGTAGTGGGGAGAGAATGCATCCCTGTCTTACACCTCTGAGAATTTTTTGAGCTTGCGTTGTTTCATTGTCCACCTTGACGACAGCTGTTTGATTCCAGTAAAGAGCCTCTATGCAACGAATGTCTTTTTGATCTATGTCGAGTTGTTTCAGTATATGTACGAGTTTATGATGTTGTACTCGATCGAAGGCTTTTTCATAATCTATAAAGCACATCATTACATCTTTCCTTTGATCGTAGCAGTTCTGAGCTAGCACTTGGGTTGCAACTAGTGCTTCCCTGGTACCCAGGCCTTTTCGAAATCCAAATTGTGAGCAACCAATAACCTTATCGCATTTTGTGGAGATTCTGTAGTGAAGAACTTTGAGGAATATTTTTAAAGAATGGCTCATCAGACTTATCAGTCGGTGCTCTTGACACTTTGTTGCGTTGTTCTTTTTTGGCAAAGGGATAAAGGTAGATACAAGCCATTGGACAGGGAATTTTCCTTTTTTATAGATTTGGTTGAAAAATCTTTGGAGTATCGTAATTCCCTCTTCATCTAACAATCTGGCCCTTCACCGTTTCAAAATAAAAGGTTTTTCATTACATATTATAATGAAAAAAGTTGTAGCTCTTTCAATTATCTTCAAAATGGTTTTTTATAAGTTGTAATAGCTTCAAAATTGAAGTAGTTATGGCCCAAAAACTAATCGTATTTTTTTCTACTTAGATTTAAACATTTTTAAATGTATAATCATACATATTCAATGTTTTAATTTAGGAGTAGTTTTAAGGGTTAAAGAACTTGAGCATATGATTTTCCAGCATAGCTTTTTCGAGAACATGGAACGATATTTAAATCCTTTTTAGTTTATCAAAAGAAATTTTTTATACAATTTTTAATCGAGGGGTTGATTTTAAGGGTTGTAAGGGGTTGACAATTAAATAATTAAGATAGAGAACGTAAAATATTATTTACTCTATATTTAAGTCTTCTTGTCAAACCAAATTAATTTTTTGTAAATTTTTTCTATTTAGGGGTTGTTTTTAAGGGTTTAAAGGGGGTTAACAATATGATAATTAAGATAGAGAACGTAAAATATCATTTACTCTATATTTAAACCTTTTTATGTCATACCAAATTAATTTTTTGTAATTTTTTTCGATTTAGGGGTTGTTTTGCAAGGGTTGTACGGTTTTCAAGGAGATACAAATGAGTTTAACATGAGTGTCAGAAAACACTTCACAATGTCACTTTTTATTATTAAACACGTTTTCTGGCAATATAATGGCTCAATGTCAATTTTTCCATTAAGGGGTTGTTTTCACCCCTTAAAAATAAAAAGCGAAGTTCGGGTTAATATCACTTTTGAAGTTACGGGTAAGATAAGCCTAATTCCAATATCTCATGTCAATCGGTTCATAGTAAAAAATTTCGGAGGTAAAAACCTATTTTACGCTTCAATGACTGCACTAATTTCTCGGTATTTCAAACTGATCACGAACATAATATACAATAATGCAACCATGACCGTAAAGGCACGTATCCATTATGTTGGTGTTCCGTGCTCCGTGTATAACTGCTCCACATAGTGGATACGATGGTGCTCCCGGAGCGGCGCTCACCTCGACGATCCAATCGGTGGCGATTTTAGTCTAAGAGCTGGGAGCGGATTTTGTGCGTGATAAGTAATATGGAAAAACTATACGGGGATATGTTGAATTACTTGTGTACATGACTTTCACCAACGGCCGGAAACCAGAGTTGGGGCCGAGGGTAGTTATAAGGGGTCAAAGTCGCGGATTTTATTATTTTTTTATGACGCTCATGATCGAGATAGTGCACCAAAATTTGGGAATAAGTAGGTCATGACGTACCTAAGTAAAATCTCTAGGGGCTCAACGCTGCGTGGCCGACAAAGGGGTGGGGGTAGGGGTGAATATAAAAAATATAAGGGTTTTTTTTGCGACGTTCGTGATTGAGATAATGCACTAAAATTTGGGTATAAGTAGACCATGACATAAATAATTAAAATCCCCGGAGCCGGAAACCAGAGTGGCGAAGGAAGGTAGTTATAAAGGGTCAAAGTTCCGTTTTTTATTATTTTTTTTGTGACGCTCATGATCGAGATAGCGCGCCAAAATTTGGGAATAAGTAGGTCATGACGTAACTAAGTAAAATCTCCAGGAGTGGAACGCTGCGTGGCCGACAAAGGGGTGGGGCAGGGGTGAATATAAAAAAATGTAAGGGGTTTTTTGTGGCGTGCTAGATTGTGATAGTGCACCAAAATTTGGAAATAAGTAGACCATGACCTAAGTAAGTAATATCCTTGAGGCGGAAACCAGAGTGGCGGACGAGGGTAGTTATAAGGGGTAAATTCGCGGTTTTTATTATTTTTTTTGTGACGCTCATGATGGAGATAGTGCACCAAAATTTGGGAGTAAGTAGGTTATAACGTAACTGAATAAAATCTTCAGGGGCGGAACGCTGCTTGGGGTACAAAGGGGTGGTAGGCAGGGGTGAGTATAAAAATATATGGGGTTTTTTTGCCGTTCGTGACCGAGATAGTGCACCAAAATTTGGGAATATGTAGATCATGACATTACTAAGTAAAATCTTCAGGGGCGGAACGCTGCGTAAGGGACAAATGTTGTGCCAGGTCACAAAAAAAATAATACACACTGCGACTTTGACCCCTTAAAACTGCCCTCATCCCCAACTCTGGTTTCCGGCTCTGGAGATTTTACTTATCTAAGTCATGGTCTACTTATTCCCAAATTTTGGTGCACTATCACAATCTAGCACGTCGCAAAAAACCCCTTATATTTTTTGTATTCACACCTACCCCCACCCCTTTATCGGCCACGCAGCGTTCCACCCCTGGAGACTGTATTTAGTTACCTCATGACCTACTTATTCCCAAATTTTGGTGCACTATCTCGATCATGAGCGTCACAAAAAAAAATAATAAAAACGGAGATTTTGACCCCTTATAACTACCCTCATGCCCAACTCTGGTTTCCGGCTCTGAGGATTTTACTTAGTTATGTCATGGTCTACTTATTCCCAAATTTTGGTACACTCTCTCAATCACGAACGTCGCAAAAAACCCCTTATATTTTTTGTATTCACCCCTGCCCCACCCCTTTGTCGGCCACGCAGCGTGCCACCCCTGGAGATTTTACTTAGTTACGTCATGACCTACTTATTCCCAAATTTTGGTGCACTCTCTCGATCATGAGCGTCACAAAAAAAAATTATAAAAAACGGAATTTTGACCCCTTATAACTACCTTCCTTCGCCACTCTGGTTTCCGGCTCTGGGGATTTTAATTATTTATGTCATGGTCTACTTATACCCAAATTTTGGTGCACTATCTCAATCACGAACGTCGCAAAAAACCCTTTATATTTTTTATATTCACCCCTACCCCCACCCCTTTGTCGACCACGCAGCGTTCCGCCCCTAGAGATTTTACTTACCTAAGTCATGACCTACTTATTCCCAAATTTTGGTGCACTATCTCGATCCTAAGCGTCATAAAAAAAATAATAAAATCCACGATTTTGACCCCTTATAACTACCCTCGGCCCCAACTCTGGTTTCCGGTCGTTTTGGTGAAAGTCATTTACACAACTAATTCAATATATCCCCGTATAGTTTTTCCATATTACTTATCACGCACAAAATCCGCTTCTATCTCTCCGATTATTTATACAGGGTGTCCAGAAACTCTACCGACAAACGAACACAGGAGATTTTTCAGATAAATTTAAGACATTTTAACCCAATTCTTCTAGTCCGAAAATGCTTTCCAAGGGAGGTAGAGCTATTTGAAGATGGCGTCTTGTAATTAGTTTTTCTTAAATAACTCCAGAACGTGATTATTTAGAAAAATGAAAATTGGGACGCATATTTATCTTCTAGAGATAAATCGATTACATTTATTGTGAATTTCTAGTACCGGTCATAGGCGTCCGTTTTGGGTAGGGCAACGGTTATTTTATCGCATAACTTTTATGTCTTTAACTTTTAAGCATTTTTGACACTGGATAATTAAATTATGAGGTATGCTAGTACTGAAAGATACTCTTGCTTTAAGTCGGTAGAACACACCGTTTTCTAGAAAAATCAATTTGAAAATTTTTCGTTTTTTGAATTTCCAAAAAAACATTAAAAAAAAAACATTTAGGAAAAAGAAAACTGGTACGTTTATTTATATTCCAGAGGCGAATCGATTTCATTAATTGCGAATATCTAGTACCGGTCATATGCGTCCGTTTTGGGTAGGTGAAGAGTTATTTTATCGCATAACTTTTTTGTCTTTAATTTTTAAGAATTTTTGACTTCATATTATTAAACTGTGAGGTATTTTAGTACTAAAAGTTCCTCTTGCTATAATTCGGTAAAATACACCGCGTTTTTTGAAAATTTCTTTCAATTTTTTTTCAAATTCAAAAAACGAAAAATTTTCAAATCGATTTTTCTAGAAAACGGTGTGTCCTACCGACTTAAATCAAGAGTACCTTTTAGTACTATAATATCTCACAATATAATAATCCAGTACCAAAAATGCTTAAAAGTTAAAGGCAAAAAAGTTATGCGATAAAATATCCGTTGCTCTACCCAAAACGGACGCCTATGACCGGTACTAGAAATTCGCGATGGATGAAATCGATTTACCTCTGGAAGATAAATATGTGTACCAATTTTTGTTTTTCTAAATATAAACGCCATCTTCAAAGAGCTCTAGCTCCCTTAGGAAGCATTTTCGGACTAGATGAATTGGGTTAAAATGTCTTAAAATTATATGGGGAATCTCCTGTCTTCGTTTGTCGGTAGAGTTTCTGGACACTCTGTATGTAGAGGAGCGCATGCCGTATCCATTGGAGCACTTACACGGAGCACCAACGTAATGGATACGTGCCTTAAGACTAACAAGATACAAACTGTATAAAAATCAAAAGAAACAAGACGGCACGGTATTTTCCAAACTCTACGGCAATAACTCTTCTTTTTTACGAAATACTCTTTTACCTACGATTCGTAGACGACATATTTTTCTGATAACAGATTACTTAAAATATATTTGAACTATAATTACTGAGTTAAATGCTGCCTGTAAGGAAATTGGTTTAAGTTTAAGTTTTAAAAAGACACAGTACCTACATGACAAATCTGGCGAAAATCAAAAAGTCGACACAGTGGCGTAGCGTGAGTGTCGGCTGCCCGGGGCGGAAGACAAGTTTGCCGCCCTCTTATTTAGCTATTTTAATTTAATGTATACTATACATTACATACAAGTTATACTGCAGGAACATCAGTGTATATACAAGGTTAGAGGACGTTGGCCAGGAAGCGTATACTGTTTCAGCATTTTCAGCATTATTGTAATTCATAGTTTATTACCATGTTAGTTGTAATTGTTTCATTTTTAATTCAGTATTCAGTTTAGAATCTGTTCTCTGATAATAAAGACGTACTTTGTAAATTATTTTAAATAAATCTTTTTTAAAAACCTATACACAACGTGCTCGAAGGTAATTTACATTAATTATAGAGAACTTTTCGACGATAATAGTCATCATTATTTTGCATTATACAGGTTAGATTTTAAGTAAAAAGTTTATCTAAGTTTTACGATCACGTTTATTGTGATCTTAATCACATTGATATCACTTAAGACTAGGTACACCTTGACGATCGACAAGATTAAATAAAATCAATTTTTAATTAGAACTAGAAGGATACTTAGATGTTATATTTTTATTTTTATTGAAAAGTAATATGAGTATTTGTTAGAGTTAAAAACAAAACTTCCGTCTTCAATTAAAAATGTATACGTCTACTATATTTAAGAGCAAAGTCTTTTATTGCACTGTCAATGTCTATCTCATCACACACATCTTTCTCAATAGAAAAAATAGCCAAATTAGTTAGTCTTAAAGTACTCTTTGTCGATCTTAAATAATTTTTAATCAATTTCAATTTTGAAAAACTTCTCTCACAGCTGGCATTGCTTATAACAACTGCGAAAAATATTCGGAACATTATTATAATATTAGGCAGAGTATCTTCCAGCTTGGATTTAACAATAAATTTAAATAATTCAAGTGAGTCTGCATTAATCAATTTATTTTCGTTGCATGTGGCAGCAACGAATGTCCGCAGTCAGAATCTTTCCAGCTTGAAATCCTGCTCGTCAATTTCGTCAGATGCGTAGTCTATATTACATTCACATTCAGTGTTGTCTGGATCTAATATAGCCGGCGTTAGATAAGCAAACTTATCCGTTAAATTCTGTAGCTGTTGAAAACGCTTACGAATTTCTACAATAACTCTCTCTAACGAAGAAAACAGCTTTCGTGTCTTCTCATTTTCACAAGACAAGCTAGCATCTCTAGTTCCGTCATCAAAAATAAGCTTTCTTGTTATGCGCCTCTGAGGTTTTATGGAAATTTCAGGTTATTCACACATATTTTTTTCATAACCTAATGCACCATTTGTCCATTTCTCTCTTTTCCAACTATTTTTGTGCATCATTCACTTCATGTAGCACCGGTTGCCACAGGCCCAAAAAACAAGGAAAGGAACATGACTGCATCGAACTAGTAAAGACCAATTAAATGTTCGAACAAACCACCCTCTTGCGATGAAACCCTAATCGATCATACAATGCAAGTCTCATTGCATTCAGCTGATCTGGCTGTACCTGACTGCAGAGTTGAACAATTTTTTCTTGCAATTCGTATTCAAACAATTAAGTGTTTTCTTTGTCACACACACTGAATAACGTATAGTGTAGTAAAATAATTGCCGATGTATGTAATAGAAGTCATTCTCGCCGATTGTTAGTCCATAAACGGGGAATTCCTACAAGTCAGTATAGACGTTGTTGACAGTCGCTACAAAACATCATTCAAAGAAAAGGAATTCCCCGAATTCGTCACAAAATAAGTAATGAAAAATTCCGTGCTCCTTTCAATCGGTCTGAATTTGTAGTTGCAATAAAAATATAAAATGGTTCAAATATTTACAAAATATTTTTATTATTTATTGTTAAATTTTATCGCCCTCTTAAAAGTTCCGCCCGGGGCGAGCCGCCCCTCCCGTCCCCACTACGCTACGCCACTGAGTCGACTGCAAATAGATAAACACTTAGGTAGGTCGTGAAATCCAAATTGCCAGGAACAATTAAACTTCTGAACCGCAAAGAAGAATCACTTTCGCATGGATTGAATATAGAGCTTTATCAGACATTTTCAATAGCAAGAGGCAAAATTACTTAAAAAGAAGAAGTTTGACCAATGTGTGCTTCCAGCCATGACTTACGGTGCCAAAGCACTTTTAAACCTGGCCCCAGCAACCAAACTCAGAGTGGTCCAAAGAAGAATGGAACGATCGTTACTTGGACTGACTCTTAAAAACGGTTAGAATCGACGAAATAAGAAGGACAGGCGTCACAGATATCATAGACCGCATAACTAGGCTAAAGAGGAACTGGGCGGGCCATGTGGCCAGAATGAATGACGAACGATGGGCCCAAAAGTTACAGTGTGGAGACCACGAGTAGACAGAAGACGCAGAGATAGTCCATCTACACAATGGACAAATGACGTCAAAAGAATAGCTGGTAATTGGATGTAAGAAGCTCAAGGCCGACAGAACTGGAAGAAATTAGGAGAGGCCTATGTTCAAGTTAAACCTAGAAGGCTGGATCATGATAAATAAGACATACGGAAATACTGTTTATTTATAATTCCCGGTTCTTCCATGAAGTACAAGGAAAAATAAAAGAGAAGGGAAAATTATATAAAAAGTGGCAAGAAACCAGATCGGACATAGATCTTCAAAACTATATGGTCGCCAAAAAGGAAGCGAAAGTAGCAGTAGCAAAAGCTAAAGCAGAAGCGTATTCAAACCTATACGATCAACTTGATACCAGGGAAGGCGAAGCAAAGATATATAAAATAGCCAAACAGAGAGCAAGGAAAGCAAGAGATTTTAATCAGATTAGATGTATCCGAGATGAAAATAATAAAATACTTATTCACGAAAAGGATGTCAAAAAGAGATCGAGAAATTTTTTTGACAGTTTATTAAATGAAGAATTTGACAGACAGTAACAGCAATGGTTACCGGATTAACAAACGAGGAAGTGGCTCAAGCGCTTCAAAAAATTAAGAAAGGAAAAGCAGTCGGACCAGATGAAATTCCTGGGGAAGTATGGAGAGAATTGGGAGAGACAGGAATAAGTTGTCTAGCAGGTCTATTTAATAGAATTATAGAAGTTGGACAAATGCCAGACGTGAGAGAGAGTAATTGATATACGGGTACGTGAAGAAACCGAAATATCCGATAATCAATTTGGCTTTATGCAGGGCAGATCAACAACAGATGCAATTTTCATTGTAAGGCAACTGATGGAGAAATACAGAAATAATAAGAGACCAACGCTCATATGGTATTCATTGATCTTGAGAAAGCATATGATAGAGTTCCTCGAGAGAATCTGTGGTGGGCACTCAATAAGAAAGGAGTCCCTGGCGAATATGTAAAGATTGTGAGAGATATGTATGAGGGAATAACGACTAGTGTTAGGACAGGTGTGGGAGAGACTGATAAATTTCAGGTGAAAGTAGGATTGCACCAAGGCTCGGTGCTTAGTCCTTATTTATTCTCATTAGTTTTGGACCAGATAACAGCGAAACTACAGGGTAGCATTCCATGGTGGCTAATATATGCTGATGATGTAGTGGTAATAGGAAATAGTGAAAGAGACTTAGAACAAAAACTGGAACAGTGGAGACAAGCTCTGGAGGAAAAAGTTTAAAACTTAGTAGGACAAAAACAGAGTATTTGGAATGTTCATTTAAAGATGGAGTTACTACAAATAAAATGGTATATTTGGATGGTGAAATGATTGTGAAAAGCAATAGTTTTAAGTACCTAGGACCGGTATTACAGAGTAATGGAGAAATAGATGGAGATGCTTGCAGTAGAATTAATGCTGGATGGATGAAGTGGAAATAAGCGAGTGGTGTGTTGTGCGACAGAAAAATTCCAATGAAGCTGAAGGGAAAATTCTATAAAACAGCCATAAGACCGGCTATGATGTACGGAACTGAATGTTGGGCAGTGAAAAAGAAAGAGGAACAACGAATGCATGTGGCGGAAATGAGAATGCTTAGATAGATGAGTGGAGTGACAAAGAAAGATAAAATTAGAATTGAGTATATTAGGGGATGTCTAGGTGTGGCACCAATTGATGCCAAAATGAGAGAGCATAGGTTAAGATGGTTTGGTCATGTTCAACGTCGAGACGTTAATCACCCAATACGAAGAATAGCTGAAGTGCAGATTCCTGGAAGGAGTAGGAGAGGAAGACCAAAGAAGACCTGGGGGGAGACGATAACGCAGGACATGTTGGTAAAGGGGATTAACATTGATATATCCCAAGATATAATTGTGTGGAGAAATGCAATTAGGGAAGCCGACCCCGCATAGGGATAAGACAAAGACAATGATGATTATAATTCCCGGTTATTTATAGCGGCCTTCGCCTTCCGTTTCCCAGTTTCCAGCTTCGTCTGTCGTTCCATTCGCCAGAGTGAATATTCCTTTCCGATATTGCCTTCTAAATGCCGCCTAGCCAGGACTTTTTCGACCTTCCTCTCTTCCTTCTCTCCCTTCGTGTCTTCCTTCTTTCCCTTAGGGATTTAGTAAGTTGCCATGTTTCGCATCCATAGAACACTACACTTTTAAAAATGGAATTAAAGATGAGATGTTTTCTCCAATCCCTTCACCCTTGATCCTTTGCTCTATCTCTTTTTCAGTGCGCCCACTCTTGCTGATTGTTGTCCCCAAATATATACAGTGACGAGCGCGCTAATAACCGACAAAATAATGCAAAAGATGAAAAATATAATACATTGTGAAATAAAAAGAGATGAAACTATTAAGGGTGGGAATTATCGACATAAACGTATAAATGAACATTACATTACATAGTTTCCCACCTTTGAACATCTGTGACAGGAGTATTTTATAAAATTCTCCTGTCACAGTGACAGTTGTCAAACTCCTCCGATACGTCTAAAGGTGGAAAACTATGTAATGTCATGTTAATTTATACGTTTATATCGATAATTTCCACCTCTACTAGTTTTATCTTTTTTACCTCACAATGTATTATGTTTTCCATCTTTTGCTTTATTTGCCGTTAGTCGAAAATACTGTGAATCCGGTATTTACATTATCACACAGATTATATTAAAATTTCCAGTTTAAGAAAACCAAGTTAAAATAGACAATTTTTGCACATATTTATTTTTTTATTATCATTTTCAACAGGTCATTATACTAACTACCTATACAGTAAAGATTATTTGTTACTTTTTTTACTATTTTGACGTCAAAATAATTAATCCTGGTAGCACTTATCTATATTTCAAGCAACAAACACCTTAATTATAGTTTAAACGATGTGCACAATAATTCCATTTTGAAAAATACAGTATGTCCCTGTAAGTTGTATCCATATGGAAAACTTTTTTATTATTAATTTTACGAAAAAAAGTTATTCTTCATAAAAAGCTCTGCATGGTCCAAAAACTAAGATTCAACCATCAAATATCAAATTTTATGAATACTGTACGAGGTATGTCAAAAAGTTTGAATTTCACTCAAGAGTAAAGTAGCTTTATTTTTCAAAATAGTGAAAATCTCTATTATGAAAAGTTGTTTGGAATTAAAAACTATATTCTAATATGCAATTACATCCTTCTAATTATTTTTTTTTAAATTTGGATATTTAACATTATTTTCAATTATTTCAATTCTGATAACTCTTTCATTTTTAATTTTACGATAAAAAGTAATTCTTAACAAAAAGTTCTGCATGGTCTAAAACATAAAATACATCTTATGTCAAAGGACATCGCACACACCTTATGGAAAATATAATGTCACTCAAATTCAATAAAATTTATATGAATATATTCGTTTCAATTTAACGATCAATTCTTATCATTGCGCCAACTCTTAATTTTCAATAATAAGAGCAGAAATTGATATAAATCGATCTGAAATCAAATGGGTAGGTACATAAGTTAGAGAGAAAAAAATATTTTAAAATACCCAAATTATAGTTAGTTCATAAATCTTCTCGAGCTCTTAAGCATCTTATTATAATAGTTTCACTAATCCGCTTAGGCCCAGCGGGGTTTAAGCTGTTTTGAATAGCACCCAGAGCAATAGTGATTATAACTGACACGTTTATAGACTCCAAAAATGTGATTTCGATAAACTTTAATTGCAATTTGCGCCGTAATTAATCATAATTAAGAGTTGGCGCAATGATAAGAATTGACAGTTAATTTAAAACGAATCTATTCGTATAAATTTTATTGAATTTGAGTGACATTATATTTTCCATAAGATGTGTGCGATGTCCTTTTATCAATTTTATACGAGGTATGTCAAAAAATATGAATTTCGCTTAAGAGTAAAATACCTTTATTTTTCAGAATATCGAAAATTGTTATTATGAAAAGTTATTTAGAATTAAAAACTATGTTTCAGTATGTAATTACATTCTTCTAATTGAAATATTCTGGACTATAAAGGTACTTTACTTTTGATCTCAATTTATCTTTTTTGACATACCTCCTATAAAATTGATAAAATTTGATATAAGATGGTTGTATTTTAGGTTTTAGACCATGCAGAACTTTTTAATAAGAATCAGTTTTTTTGGTAAAATTAATAATAAAAGAGTTATCAGAATTGAATTAACAGAAATTAATGTTATGTTATCCATAATTTTACAAAAAAAAACTTTTTTCAATTACAAGGATGTAATTGCACATTAGAATATAGTTTTTAGTTCCAAACAACTTTTCATAATAGCAATGTTCAATATTGTGAAAAATAAAGCTACTTTACTCTTGAGTGAAATTCAAACTTTTTTACATATCTCGTATAATATTCATAAAATTTAATATCTGATGAATGAATCTTAGGTTTTGGACCATGCAGAGCTTTTTATGAAGAATAACTTTTTTTCGTAAAATTTATAATAAAAAAGTTTTCCATATGGATACAACTTACAGGGACATACTGTATATGGAAATTTCTGAAAAGTACAATTATCTATTCCTACTTTTTATATCTACTTAACACATTTCGTTATAGGCCTGGATCCAGCGTACCAAAAAAAAAGTTGATTAATAGCAAGCTGAAAATTTGTTAATAGCTTAACGGTGTTTAGTCGGATAAACCTTGATGTACGGGAACACTGGAACATGGAAGATTTAATTGTAGAGCGTGATTTTAATTGTAGAACGTGTCATCCTGATAAGTTTATAATTGTGAAAACTAGCGGGTTGTTTTTAACGGGGGGGGGGGTATGGTTTGAAATCAACATAATCAATATATCAAGCACATTTTTGTGAATTTTGTTCGAAGCAATGGTACAATTATTTTATTCCTAAATTAAATAAACATATTAAGTACAATTCAAATAATATTTAGAAAAAATTCAGTCCAAAATATTGAAAAATAAGCCATTGGTGACAAATTTTGATAGGCAGCTCACAAAAAAATGGATTTTGCGGTGGACATCAGATCTCGTCACTAGATCATACGAAACAAAAAATTCAAAAAGATTTAATTAGCTTATGAGTTTCACGAGGTCACAACGTCGAGTTTTTTATTTTTAATGACTTTTGAATTTTTGGTATCACTCAGAAATCAAAAAAATGAAATTTTTGGTAAAAATTTTGTGAAAATCAACAGATTTATTATTGTTGAATAAAAAATAAGCAATGTTCCTAAGTGTCTAGTAGGTTGGCGGTTACTGTATACATACGAAACGTGTCAATTTTCGCATGTCATTTTATCTCCTTTTTTTTTTTAAATTTGGCATATAATCCCGGTTGAACAGGCGCTAGGGATCTTTTCATGATTCGAAATATTGTTTAAACATTGGTTCTGCCAGGTGTTCGCCACTCTAACTTGATTAAATATTCGCCAACTCTATATTGATTAGATTTTAAAAAATGTCTACTACAAACTGGTTAAAAAATGATTGTTTTTGTTTCTTTTCTAGGAACCAAATGGTGTGGCACCGGAGACATAGCTAAAAACTACTTCGACTTGGGAGTAGATTCAACAGTAGATTCTTGCTGCCGAACTCACGATCTCTGTCCCGTAAAGATCATGGCTAATTCCAAAAAGTATGACCTCGAGAACAATTCCTTTTTCACCAAATCCCATTGTAAATGCGACGACTGGTTGTATCAATGTTTAAAGAAGGCTCTACCATCTCCGTCAGCCAACTTGATGGGGCAGATTTATTTTAATATTGTCCAAGTGCCTTGTCTTTCAGATACGGATAAAGGATTGCAGTTACGGAGTGCTAGAAAAAACTTCTAGGATAAATAATAAATTAGGGAAATAAACGAATTTAAAGGTGGGGTTGTATAAAATGTAAATATAATAATAGTTAATAAATACGTATGTAGTTGCCTAGCTTTTGATAATTTTTGTTAAGTAAATATTAATTTTAAGGTGCCAAATTAGTCCTGTCGCTAGGGGGGTACAACGGCCTCATTTATTTAGATAAATTACCCAAGTTTTTTTATGTATTTTGACCCGCAGATCACGAATTTTTTGGGTAACAGTTGATCCGGATATCGATAAGATTGTTAGGTATAAACAAAGAACTTGAGGAATTATATAACAGCGATTTTTCGCAAAACAAAACATTTTTTTGTATTTTTTGGGCCATTCTAAGCAAAAAATATTCTTACAAGTTTTTTCGTATGATGTATAGTTTTCTAGGTAAACGCTGTTGAACTTTCAAAAAATCGAAAAATTGCATTTTTTGCACCCGAATAACTTTTGATTCAAAAATAAAATAGCAATTCTGCTTACCGCATTTGAAAATTCAAGTCAAATTATATCGGTTTTAATTATTTGCATTGCTAAAAATTTATTTTTTTATTGTTAAACAAAGCTAGTGTTTCCCGTGGACAATACATGCGTTTTAATGCATGCACTACGTAGAAATTACCTCGCTTGTAAACTTGTTTACTTGTACCTACTCTACCTATTCGTTCGATTTTAAATGAGAGATCATTGAATGAAAACATCACTCAAAAACTATGTGTTTATGGTTTATAGCTAACTAACAATAAAAAGATAAATTTTTAGCAATGCAAATAATTAAAACCGATATAATTTGACTTGAACTTTCAAATGCGGTAAGCAGAATTGCTATTTTCTTTTTTTAATCAAAAGTTATTCGGGTTCAAAAATGTCAATTTTTCGATTTTTTTAAAGTTTAACCGCGTTTATCTCGAAAAATATACATCCTACGAAAAAACTTGTCAGAACATTTTTTGCTTAGATTGGCGCAAAAAATACAAAAAAATGTTTTGTTTTGCGAGAAATCGCTGTTATGTAATTCCTCAAGTTCTTTGCTTATATGTAACAATCTTATCGACATCCGGATCAACTGTTACCCAAAAAATTCGTGTTCTACGGGTCAAAATACATAAAAAAACTTGGGTAAGTCCATCTGAATAAAAGAGGCCGTTGTACCCCCCATGGCGACAGGCCTAAGTGTTCCCATGGCAAAAATTCTCTAGTTAAATTATTTTTTTACTAAAAAACATTGAAGTAAAACCTCCTGTTCGTAATTGGTAATTAAATTTAAAATCCAAATGGATTACATTAATGTTCAAAACGTTTTCGGACTTATATCAGTCCATCATTAGTGAACTTGGAGGTACTTGCTAAATAGCCACAGAACCAAACAGTATGGTTGCATTTAAAGGATTAGTAACAATATAAAAATTTCGATTTTAAGAGACTCGATTTGAATCAAAACGAAACCATTTATTTTGTTTTTACACTTTACTCAGAATACGAGTAGAAAAATGATGACGATTCGGATAGGCAAGCTGAGATGCATCGATGGAATGTTTTTCCTATGTGTCTTGATATTTATACAGGGTATTAGTTAATAAGTATGAAAAATTTTAAGGGTTAATTCTACATAAAAAATAATGCCGGTTTGTTCTATAAACATATATCCACAAATGCTTCGTTTGCGAGATATGGGGTGTTGAAATTTTTATTTCAAACTGCCAATTTATTTATTGCTCTAAGACCAGTTGAGCTATGAAAATAAATTTTTGGTGAGTTTTAGGAGGTAGTTATTGCGCATTTTTTTTGACATACAATTAAGAATTTTGTATTCATCATTGGCGCGCATACGGTGAATTTTTTAAAGAATAAGATAGTACGCCACTGAGATATTTCAAATTAAAAATTCTTTTTAAATTCCATGTTTAATTTTTGATAAAAAACTTTTCTAGCCTTTTTTCATATGATGCACCGTTTTTATGCAGAAAAATAAAACATCTTGGCGCGTATTTTTCATTTGTTAATACATCATCAAGAACTATCAAATATAATAATACTAAATATATAATAATACTAAAATGTTTAAAATGATCTCCTTTATAGGTAACAGAAGAATTTTATATTCATCATTGGCGCGCGTACGGGTAATGGTCTGAATTTTTTTAAGGAAAAAATAGTACGTAAACGATATACGTAGTAAAATGATTTTTAATTTGACATATCTCAGTGGCGTACTATTTTTCTCTTAAAAAATTCAGATCATTACCCGTACGCGCGCCAATAATGAATATAAAATTCTTATATAACCTCTAAAGGAGGTCATTTTTAACATTTATTGTAGCTCTGCGCCTAGTTAAAACCTTATTAGTACTATTTTCTGTTATTGTTCCAGTTTGGTATTATTATATTTAATATTTCTTGATAATGTGTTAATAAAATGAAAAATACGCGTCAAGATGTTTTATTTTTCTGCATAAAAACGGTGCACCATATGAAAAAAAGGCAAGAAAGGATTTTTATCATAAATTAGACGTGGAATTTGAAAATAATTTTTAATTCGAAATATCTCAGTGGCATGCTATTTTTTCTTTAAAAAATTCAGACCATTACCCGTAGGCGCGCCAATGATGAATGCAAAATTCTTAATTGTATGTCAAAAAATGCGTAATAACTACCTCCTAAAACTCACCAAATTTCATTTTCATAACTCAACTGGTCTTAGAGCCATAAATAAATTGGCAGTTTGAAATAAAAATGTCAACACCCCCATATCTCGGAAACTAAGCATTTGCGGACATATGTTGATAGAGCAAACCGGCATTAATTTTTCATGTAGAATTAGCCCTTAAAATTTTTTATACTTATTTACTAACACCCTGTATATCTGGGTGTTAGTAAAGGGTATATCTGTATATCTGGGTGTTCTAGCTGTATATCTGAGTGTTCTAGCTTGCTTGAATCGTTGTCGACATTAATTTCATCGTTCCCCGTTAGAGGTCAATCTAACCATAGTCCAGTGTAAATATTTGAATATTTACACCAACCTCTCGGTGAGTTTTGACTCAAATCAGTCTTCTTGCGAAGCCTCTTTGATAACGGGTAGACCGAGAAACCCGGTGTCAGAGGATGGCAAGAGACTCGATTTGAACCAAAACGAAACCGTTTATTTTGAAGATAAAAATTGTAAAATTAGCCCAATAAAAGCCGATGCAAACGGATAATTTTCCGAAAATATAAGATACCTGCTCAAAAATGGAGGATACATATGTACATCTTGGTCTGAATGAGTCTGCCAACTCGTGGTTCAGGGGCTATTTAGCAAGTACCTCAAAGTTCACTGAAGATGGACTGATAAGTCCGAAAACGTTCTGTAGAATTAATGTAATTCATTTTGCTGTTCAAATTTTAATTTTAATTAAAATATACCAATTACAACAGAAATATTTACTTCGATTTTAAAGTTTTCTTAAAACTATAGCCAACTTCCGGGCAGTATCCCGTTTTAATTTATTTGTTTATTATTATTTTGCTGTATTTGGTAATATTATATTCTTACTATAATAATTTATTTCAGTCAATACATAATTTCAGCTTGATATACAAATTTATGAAATTTGTTACGAAAAAATGTACCAAAAATTAAACAATGTGTTTTTCTAAAATATTTTAAGAATAATTTGTTGGTGTTGTAAAATACATTTATTTGTAGGTAATAACTTTGCTTTTATTTCAATACAACACCTGAATCTAGAATAGAGAGAAGATGATCATGGGCGCCCATATAAAAATATTTAGGGGGGGGGGCAGACGTGAAGATGTTGCACATTACGTTTTGTATACTTTGGATGAAAATATATAGTTTAAAGCATCCGAAAAGCTAGGGGGGTCACGACGCCCCTCCTTCCCATGGGCATGGGCGCCTATGAAGATGATAATACCAAGGGATTTTCACGTTCGAATAGGCAAACCAGTAATACCTGGAAAAAAGAAAATATAACGAGATTGTTAAAGAAGAAAATGGAAAACGATGATAAAATTCTGCAAGAATAAGGAACGAATAAACATCACATTTTTTAACCACAAAGACCGACACAAATATACATTCAATAATACCCGTGGACTGTGGACAAAGACAGTTTTATGTTATAACCAACAGTGACGTACATCCATCAAAAATAGTCGACTTACGGTGCCTTAACTCAACAAATGTATGTAGCGAGCATAACCTCCCACATAACAATTTCATGTTCTTAGTAGATTCATAGAACATACTTTTCAGAAAAAGTATATACTGATAATATGCGTAATTACGATTGCGAATGTGCAGAGCAGACTGAGTATATAATACATTACAGTACTTAAACGTTCTATGTATATACTTAGAATGTACTACCGCACTTCTTTTCAGTATATACCAAGAACATACTTTTTAGAACATTCCAAGGACGTGCTATAAATTTCTATTTATATACTTAGGACGTACTACCGCACATCCTTTTAGTTTATACCAAGAACGTACTTTTTAGAATATTCCAAGAAAGTGCTATAAACCTTCTCTTTATATACTTAGAACGTACTACCTACCACACATCTTTGTATGGGAAGAATATATATTTTTAAGAATATTCTAAGAAAGTGCTATCACGTGCTATATTGATCAGAAGTATATGTTCAGCATCACCTAATCTTATCTTAGGTTTTACTGGTTCTACCAAATACCTATTATATTTACATATTTTAATTGCAAATGAGAATGTAGTACCTACATTCTACAATATTACTTAAAAAGTAAGTACATATTTATAAATTTTAGTTATTTATATAAATTATTATATAATAGTTAGCTAAACTAAACTATGTATAAGTAACTAAAATTTATATACTTATATGTACTTACCTAGATACCTACTATTTAAGTAATATTGAGTTACCAAAATAAAATGATCTTCCTGAACGTAATCTTCAAGAAGATGAAAGAAATGAATTCGAAACCAGGATATTTTGAAGCATCGCAAACAAAATAAAGATATTATATATGTTCTTTAGTCCTAGTACTTTATCATTCGTCTTCATCCTTAACACTGCATAGATACAAATAATGCCTGTTTTCGTTTTCATATTTTACCGTTGTTTCCTATCCCTGATCCATTTAGGTAAGAAATTGTCAGAATAAGACGGGGATATGTATTGTGGAATAACAACATCGGTGGTTAGTGTTGCCAAACGGAGGGAAATTTCCCTTTTTGCGGGAATTTTCAACATAAAAGGTGATAAAGGGAAAAAGTTAACTCAAAAGGAAATTTTTGTTCCAGTCCAAATAGTAAAATATGAAAAAAAATCAAAATATTTGAAAATAATTAGACATATCTTCTCAGATTTTGTAAAAAGGAGGGAATTTTTTTATAAAAGTGGGAATTTTTAAGGTAAGTTGACGGAAAAAGCTTACTCGACGTTGGCAACACCAAACCCTTTGGTTGTGGGTTTTGGCACGTTTGGGTTCTGGAATGGCCCATATTGAATGGAATGTACCTAAATTCATATTCCAGCGATGTAAAAATACTCATGATAAACTCGAAATGGTGAAGTCATTTCCATTATGAAAACGAATTTTTAACCATAAAGGTTAATACAATAATTAACATTTAAACTTTTTTTACCATACAACAATTTTGAAATGAAATTCGTCCAATACTACCTACATACATAATTTTATTAATTATTCTAAAAAATAACCAAGTTGATAATCTATAAGGCTAATATTATACTTCTTATATACATACATATTATTTTTAAGATATTTTAAAAGTATCTACTTATAACATAAGTATGTGTTAAGAATATACTTATAAGTATGTGTTAAGAATATTCGATAAAGGTATATTCTAAGAATAAACTTTTACGAATATTCCGAGATACTACGTACACCAATGTACTCAATATATTCGGTACGAGAATTTATAATGTTTTTTAAGGTACATGCTATGCTTGTACTACGCATATACTAAAAAGAATATACTCCGACGAATGTTGGTAGTATATGATTTGAACATGATGCGAACATCATTGTTATGTGGGCTAGTGTTATGGAAAATCATCATCATGAAATCCATTCACAACCAAAACAACGGCACAAACAAAAACAAAAATCAGAGCCTAAGGACTAAATACGGAATCCACTTAAACAAAAAAACAGTTAAGATTGCTGAGAATAAAATGAACATCGAGAAAAGCTGGGAAAAACTCAAACATAACAAAATTGACGCAGCAACAGAATCACTTGAAGAGAGGAAAGTAACGAACACTAATATATCAAAAAAGAAGAGCTAATGGTTGAGAGAAGAAGTAAAGAAAAAAAAAGGCCTTTTACAATACAACAAACACATAAAAACGGATCACTGGCAGAGCTTCTCCAAATAGGGCTTTTCATTCACAGTCATTTGTTTCGAGCTCCTGTCATATGTCGTATAATTCGTGTATATTAATATTATACGCAGATTATACAACATATGACAGAAGCTCGAAACAAATGACAATCGATGAAAAGCCCTAGATGGAACACGACTTCTACTGAACACAAAAAGAAATATGGATGACGAGCATAGAACAAAGAAAAGAGGTAAAAGAACTAATAAAAACGAAACACATTCAGAAGGAAACTACTGACAGAAACTGAAACTACGATAATGAACTACCAACACCAGAAGTGACGACAAACGAAGAAATAAACATTGAAGAGGGAGAGGTAAAGGAAGCTTTAAGGAGATTACAAAATAGAAAATCACCATAAGAGGACATAATACCATTATTAAAAATAATCCAAAAAATAATAGAACAAAACAGAATACCACAAGAATGGAGATCAAGCATCCTAATTAATACCTATCTTCAAAAAGGGAGATAAATCGGACCAGGAAAATTACAGAGAAATTAACTTATTAAACATAACACTAAAATTAACAACCAAAGTGTTAGCAAACAAACTGAATAAAATTATAACACTGACAGAAGAACAACAAGGTTTTAGGTCGGACAAGAAAGATCATACACCGACTTTTTTTTTAAACAAGTACAAGAGAAATCACGAGAATACAACAAACCGGAGTGTTTATGTTTCGTGGATCTTAAGAAAGCATTTGACAGAGTAAATTAAAGAACGTTATACACTTACTGTACGTAAGAGAATAGAACTCGAGTAATAATCAAAACGATCGAAAATATCTACCAGAACTTAACAATAGGTAAGAGTAGAAGAAGAACTATGACCCAATTGATGCTGCTAATGGGATAAAACAGGCGGATTTCCTGATTCGTCTATTGCTCAACCTGATCATGGACGAAATAATACAAAAAAGTAAGAAATAAATTATTTTATTAATTATCATTAATATTTTGTATTTTGACAACGACATCCGATGTGAACGTGCAAACGTTAATAAAATCATTTTTTTAGTTAAATTGTGGCTTATTTCCCATTTAGAATATGTAGTTGATTAATAAAGAAATTGTTATGCACATGACGCAATACAGGGGGGGGGGTACCACGGCCTCCTTTATTCAGATGGACTTACCCAAATGTATTTTGATCCGTAGAAAACGAATTGTTTGGGTAACAGTTGATCCGGATGTTGATAAGATTATTATAAACAAAGAACTTAAGGAATTACACAACAGCGATTTTTTGCAAAACAAAACATTTTTTTTGTACTTTTTGGGTCATTCTAAGCAAAAAATATGTAGGATGCATCTAAGTAGGATGCATAGTTCTCGAGATAAACGCGGTTGAACTTTCAAAAAATCGAAAAATTGCAATTTTTGAACCCGAATAACTTTTGATTAAAACATATAATAGCAATTTTGCTTACCGCATTTGAAAGTTCAAGTCAAATTCTATCGGTTTTGATTATTTGCATTGCTAAAAATTTATGTTTTTATTGTTAAACAAAGCTATAAACACATAGTGCTTGAGTGATGTTTTCAATCCCTCATTTAAAAACAAACGAGTAGATGAGCCTACAAACAGGCAATTTCTATGTAGCCTGCATTAAAACGCATGCATTTGGCACGGGAAACACTATTTGTTTATAGCTTTGTTCGACAATAAAAAAAATAATTTTTAGCCATGCAAATAATCAAAACCGGTATAATTTGACTTGAACCTTCAAATGCGGTAAGCAGAATTGCCATTTCATTTTTTGACAAAAAGTAAGTCGGGTTCAAAAATTGCAATTTTTAGATTTTTTGAAAGTTCAACCAGGTTTATCTCAAAAACTGTGCATCCTACGAAGAAACTTATAAGAACATTTTTTGCTTAGAATGACCCAAAAAATACAAAAAATGTTTCGTTTTGCGAAAAATCGCTGTTATGTAATTCCTCAAGTTCTTTGTTTATAACAATCTTATCGACATCCGGATCAAGTTACCCAAAAAATTCGTGTTCTACTGGTCAAAATACATAAAAAAACTTGGGTACGTCCATCTGAATAAAGGAGGCGGTTGTATACCCCCCTGGCAACAGGACTAATCTGTGCTAATACTACTATCCGCGTTGAATAATTTTGGTTTTGAGAAAAACCATTATTTTGACGACGTTTCGGCAAGATCTCACTTGCCATTGTCAAGTCAGGTAGTTCCGCTTCTCGCTGTTGCTTGAAGTAAACTGAATTCTTACCCCCACCCACTCTTCTATGATTCTTACTCACGATACGGTCACTTATGTAGTTGATCCTGATAAGGTTGCTTGTCCTGCGCGAACGAAGGCTCTTGTTATTGGTGGTCCAGTGTAGGTTGCAGTCGCCGGAGGGATGTCACGCGTATTATTATTTACATATACACGTATATATTATTACACTTGAAGTTTCCGCGGGAGCTATATGTACTTTCTGTTGTTTTCCGGGTTTGACTCCGCGTTGAATAATTTTGGTTTTGAGAAAAACCATTATTTTGACGACGTTTTGGCAAGATCTCACTTGCCATTGTCAAGTCAGGTAGTTCCGCTTCTCGCTGCTGCTTGAAGTAGACTGAATTTTTATTCACGATACCGTAACTTATATAGTTGATCCTGATGTATTTGCTTGACCTGTGCGTCTCTTGGATCTTGTGATTGGTCCAGTATATGTTGGGGGCTCTGGAAGGGTGACACGCGTAGATGTCGCTGCTTGATTTATTTTGGTCTTTTTCTTTAGTACCGTTTTCCATGTTGTAGGAAGCCGTTGCGCATCATCTCTTTGGTTTAGACCGTTGGGATTTCTTTCGATTTCTATCGATTCTCTGATTTCACGTTTTCTTTTTATTTCTATGTTAGCTAACATCGTTGTTTGGTTCAGGTTTATTGTATGTCCTGTATTTGCGACATGTTGAGTCAGGGATGACGTGGTTTCTCCCCTTTCGATGGCATTTCGGTGTTCTTCTCGTCTTACATGGATTCTTCGGTTGGTCTGTCCAATGTACGACTTTCCACAATCCCCACACGGAATCTCGTATACTCCTTGACTTTCTAACGATATTTTGGTTTTTGGTGTTGGTAGAATAGTTGAGATCTTTCTGTCGGTGTTAAATATCGTTTCTATGTTGTTTTCTCAGCACTCTCCCTATTTTCTCTGTTGTACCCTTCACATATGGCAGAATGGTTTTGCCGATCGGTTTTTCGTCTTCTGTTGGGTCCTTCATTCTTCTTCGAGCATTTTGAGCTTTTTCGATGGTGTATGTTGAGAAGCCGTTTTCTCTTAACGCTGTTTTCACATTATGCATTTCTTCATTTTGATGTTCTTGGTCTGTCAGTCTTTCGGATCTTGTAATCAAGGTCTTGATGACTGAATGTAATTGTGCAGGATGGTGGTGTGAAGCAGCATTTAGATATCTATCGGTATGTGTCGGTTTCCGATACACTGTATGGCCTATGTGTCCGTCTTGTTTCTTTATTATTAACACATCTAAGAATGGTATTTGATCGTTTTCTTCCAGTTCCATAGTAAACTGAATTTTATATGTACTTAAATACTCGAAATCTTCTCGAAACCTTCTTAAGTATTACGGATTACTGCAAATATTTTTCAATGTTTTCGATTTAGTGTGGTGTGTGGTAATATCGAAGCAAACTTAAAGAGGAAGGATGGAAGTTTTTTTCTGTGAAGCAATGCCTATACCTATATACCTGTGCCTAGAGACTAATTCACCCCTTTTTCAAAAAACGCATTCCTTTAAATGATAGAACTCCGCGGTTTTTTCATATTTAGAGGTTTATTGACCATATGAAACAATAAAACCCACGTTAACGTTGTAGTTCTTTTCTATATATATATATATATATATATATATATATATATATATATATATATATATATATATATATATATATATATATATATATATATATATAATAAGCGAGTCTTCTACAGCTGTCGCCGCTTCTCGCATCCTAATTTCCAGCGATTTCTGTCGAAGCAATCTTCAGTTTTTAAGTCTCTGGCGGTCATTGCATCTTCGACATCTTCTCTCCAGGATCGTCTTGGTCTACCTCGTTTTCTTCTTGTGGGTGGAGTCCATTTTTCTATTTTTTTCGGCCATCTATTTTCAGGCATTCTCTGAAGGTGTCCATACCGTTAAGTCTTTTGGCTTCGATTGTGTCTATTATATCTAGATCGATTTCCATTTGTCTCCTAATATCTTCGTTTCTCACCCTATCAAGTCTAGTGAGTCGGCAACATCGTCTCCAATAGTTCATTTCCATCGCCTTGATTTTTGACTTGTTTCTTTGGTTGATTTCCCAGAGTTCAGCGCCGTACAACCCAATACTTTCTATTATTATTTTATACATTCTTCTTTTATTTTCTTTTGTTATTTTATTACTCCACAATAGTCCGTGTAGCTGTCTGGTGGCTGATCTTGCTTGGCCAATCCTGGAATGTATTTCGTCGTTACTCCCTGCTTTTGAAGATATTTGGACTCCTAAGTATTTGAAGACTTCTGTTGGATTTATAGTTCCCATTTCAATTTGTAGACGTTCTGGTGTTTCTCCTACAACTAAGTACTCGGTTTTTTGTATATTAATTGTAAGGCCCCACTTAGTGTACTCCTCTTCCAGTTTTCTGAGCATATAGTCTATATCACTCTCGTCTTCAGCTAGAATGGCTTGGTCGTCAGCGAAGTGTATTGTGTACAATCTATCGTCATCGATTGGGATGCCTATATTGCAGCACTTTCTTCTCCACAGTGAGAGTGCCTCATTTAAATATATTTTAAAGAGTGTAGGTGCTATGCAGCAGCCTTGCTTTAGGCCCTTACTAATAGGAATTTCTCTCGTTAATTTGTTTCCAGTTTTAATGTTTACCGTCATATTTTTGTAAAGCTGTTGTACTGCTTGTATATTTTTTTTGCTTATTCCTTGTTTTTCCATTGCTATCCAGAGCATTGAAAGTGGTACACTATCGTATGCCTTTGTCAGATCAATAAAAACTATATGGGTGGAAAGGTTGTGGGCTAATCTTTTCTCAATAACTTGCTTTATAGAAAATATGCTGTCCATACAGGATCTGCCTGCACGAAAGCCATTTTGTTCTTCTACATCTGTCATCTCTTTTTCAATTTTATTTTTTATTATTTTTCCATAGAGTCTTTGAGAGTGAGTTTATGACACTAAGCCCCCTGTAGTTTGAACAATTTTTTCTATCTCCTTTTTTGTATATATTGTTAATATGTGCTTTTGTCCACTCATATGGTAAATCATGACCTTTATAGAATAAGGTGAAAACATACGCAAGTAATTCTCGTAATACTTGTGGGCTGTGTTTTAGTAATTCGTTCGGTATTCCTTGTGGTCCGCATGACTTTCGATTTTTTAGAGTTCGTATTGCATTCTCGACTTCCTGTACTGTTATTTCATCGTCTTCATCGTATTCTACTTCATATGTTGTTGTACTGATGTTCGTGAATTGCGGTCTTGTTTCAGTCAAAAGTTGCGAGTAATGTTCGATCCAAGATCTTTCTTCTATTAAATCTATTCTACTAGTCTCTTTTCTGTTTGTTCTCAGATTTTTTATCGTTTTCCATGCTTCTCTTGATCTTGTTGACCCTATATATTTGTTGAGCTCTTCGCATTTACTTTCCCAGGAATTATTTTTTGCTTTCGTTACTAGATTTTTTACTTCTCTGTTTGATCTTGCATACGTTCGTCTATCATCTGGGTCATTTGTTTGCAGCCATTTTTGATACGCTTGTTTCTTGTTATGTACTGCATTAGCAATGTCATCTGTCCACCACAATGGAGTATTCTTTTTGTTCCTTTCCACTGTGCCGAGCGCTTCATAAGCTGCTTCATTGATTTTATTTAATATCTCGTTATAGGTATTCTGGGCTGAGGATTAAGTCAGGTTCGACAATTTTTGGCTAAGCCGCAGCTTATATAAAAATGATGTTGAGTCGTTTTGCAGTGCATCAATATTGTATTTACGTAGATCCGTCTCGAGTGATTTTGATTGAGCTGGTTGGTTGTCATTTTGATGTAGTAGTCGCGGTCGATATTGTAGAAAACATTTTGATCTTACCATATAGTGGTCAGTTCCACACTCCGGTCCTCTTAATACTCTTACGTCTTCAACTTGTATGTGTGTTTCTTGTTTGGTGATAACATAATCTATAATTGACTTGGTATTTCTCGTTGGTTGGACCCAGGTATACTTATGTATGTTTTTATGTTGGTAGAATCCGTTTAGAATTTTCAGAGAGTGCTGTTCGCAGAATTCGATTAAATGTTCCCCATTTTCATTTGTTTTAGCATCACCATATTTTCCCACAACTTTGTCATTTATTTTTTTTTCCTGTCCAAGTCAGGAACAGGAATTTTCCTGTTTGTCACCTTCTTAGCCTGACTAGAGAAATTAAAATATGTTGTTATTACTGACTGAACACGTTCTGCAAAAATTGACATAGCACCTTCTTTGCCTGTACCAAAGCCTGTAGACCCTTACCCTTCACTTGTTTCGTCCAAATTGCTGTTTCTTCTTATTATAGGTACATTTTATTTTCTTACGCTCGGTTTCATAATCAGTTAAAGTGGACTTTAAATCTTAAGTTGGTACCTTTATCAATGCAATTCATATGGGTAAATGTCAACTTTAGAGCAACGGCGTAACCAGGATGATCCTAAGTGGGGGGATTACAACTTCAAACGGGTTTGATTTGTCAGCATCACATAATGGTGTGAAGCGTATACGCTGTGAGCTCGTACGTAGAGGGGATATTTATAAATTCTCGAGCGACAGTAGTGACAAGTCTGTAAACGTTTACCGGAAATTTGACATAAATGTCAAAGTGATTAATTTAAAATTCAAATTAAAAACATTAATTATAAAAAATATTAGTTGGTCAAAGCTGTGGTATATATTTTTACCTTAAATATACTATATACCATATATAGTACCTAAATATACTATATACTATTACCATATAAATATACTTACGTTTTAAATACTGAATTTACGTTTTTTTAATGTTCCGTAATATGTAATTATAAATTCTTAGCGCCATCTACACGATAATTGTGAAAGTATCCGAAGTAAGAAATTAATATTTCATCAATAGAACGTCAAATTGATTAGCAAAATCTTAAAAAAAATCTATTACAATTTAATTACTTTTAGCGTTGTAAATATTAAGCGATAACAATTAAATAATAAATTTAAAAATTACCGGTGAAAGTTGAATTAGTAATCCGCCAGGAGCGACACCAGCGAAGCTCACAGCGGCTCGTACGTAGAGGGGATATTTTTAAATTCGCGAGCGCCAGTAGTGACAAGTCTGTAAACGTTTACCGGAAATTTGACATAAATGTCAAAGTGATTAATTTAAAATTAAAATTAAAAACATTAATTATAAAAAATATTAGTTGGTCAAAGCTGTGGTATATATTTTTACCTTAAATATAGTTACGTTTTAAATACTGAATTTAACTTTTTTTATGTTCCGTAATATGTAATTATAAATTAATCTATTAATCTTAGCGCCATCTACTCGATAATTGTGAAAGTAAAGTAAATTTTTACCTTAAATATACTTACGTTTTAAATACTGAATTTACGTTTTTTAATGTTCCGTAATATGTAATTATAAATTAATAGCGCCATCTACACGATAATTGTGAAAGTATCCGAAGTAAGAAATTAATATTTCATCAATAGAACGTCAAAATGATTAGCAAAATCTTAAAAAAATTTATTACAATTTAATTACTTTTTAGCGTTGTAAATATTAAGCGAAAACAATTAAATAATAAATTTAAAAATTACCGGTAAAAGTTGATTAGTAGTCCGCTAGGAGCGACACCGGCGAAGCTCAGAGCGTATACGCTCTGAGCTTCGCTGGTGTCGCTCCTAGCGGTTACTAATTCAACTTTTACCGGTAATTTTTAAATTTATTATTTAATTGTTATCGCTTAATATTTACAACGCAAAAAAGTAATTAAATTGTAATCGATTTTTTTAAGATTTTTCTAATCATTTTGACGTTCTATTGATAAAATATCAATTTCTTACTTCGGATACTTTGACAATAATCGTGTAGATGGCGCTAAGAGTATAATAGATTATTTATAATTAGATATTACGGAACATTAAAAACACTTAAATTCAGTATTTAAAACGTAAGTATATTTAAGGTAAAAATATATACCACAGCTTTGACCAACTAATATTGTTTATAATTAATGTTTTTAATTTTAATTTTAAATTAATCACTTTGACATTTATGTCAAATTTCCGGTAAACGTTTACAAACTTGTCACTGCTGGCGTTCGCGAATTTGTAAATATCCCCTCTACGTACGATCTCGACACCGAATAGAGCTCAAAGTACATACCAATGGGGGGGTTATAACCCCCAAAACCACCCCCTGGTTACGCCTATGCTTTAAAGTGAACTTTAGTTAATGTTGACTTATTTAAGTTGATTATGAAACCGGGAGTAAGAAGATAAAATGTTTAGTGAAAGTTGCTCTAAAAGTATGCAACCAAACAAACATTCATATGCTTGGAAAGCATTTATATTTGCATTCTATGTTCCTTGTTCCATGTCACTGTCACTTCGTCTTTATCCGAGTAAGCGCATTAGCAGAATTCAAAAGTAAGGGATAATCAAAACATGGAGGCTGCTGGTGCGTACGGTGGTGGAAAAGCCGGGGGAACCTTTGATCCGATTTCGTTTGTGCAAAGACCGCAAGTTATACTTCGAGCAGTATGTTGGGTAAGTGATTTTCCTAATGAATTTTCCTCTATTTCCCATTATTCGATATAATGTAAAGACAAATGCACTTCAATCAATATAATATGGGGTGAATCTTGGTGGGGGGTGTGTCAGATGTTATTGATTACTTAAATTTGAAATGGGTCACCCCCAAAAAGTATAAAAATATTGTATTTTTGCACACGGGGACACCTGAGATTTATTGGTAGATAGCTGAAATCGATGCAAACCAAAATATTCTGCTATTTAGTTCTTAAATACATTGCAAAAACCATTTGCACCCTTGGTCATTCTTATTTTAGTCTTACTGTTTTCTCGCATTTATTTTAAAAATAAATACACAAAAAACTAGAAAGGAATATTTAGAGATATATTTATCTTCTGCAAATATTTGTTTATTTCCAGTTTCATATCTTTTCAACAGGATGGAATGTAAATACCAATCTAATACAAAGAAATTCAATATTTTTAAATACATAAAACATACATGTTACTCCAGATCATATCGTGTATTATTTTTAAGCCTATTGTATTTTTACATTACATATTAAATAAATATTAGATTAAATTAATTAAATATTTAATGGTGAAGAATGTATTATCCCAGGTTATCCTAATTGTCTGCTGGCTGGATTTATGGCTGCAGTTTGCAGTTATTGGCTACAAACAAAATCTATCTATTCTTCATCTTTTGATTATATATTGTATTTTAAAATGGTTCTATTTCTATCATATATCCCTCCCAAGTTGTTAAGTCAATGTTTTATTCTGATCTTTGTGGTTTGACATGGTAATTGAGTCTTCTTCTTTTTGTATAGAAATGACTATGCTGTTTTTTCAATGTGCCTCTAGTAAGTTGTTGTTTTATCGTTCTTGTGGTCTTCCCACTGATCATCTTCCTATTGGGGAACCGTCTCTTGCTGTCCTTACTACTCTATTTGTTGTCATTCGGCTTATGTGGTCATTCCATTCTATTCTTCTGTTTCTTACCCAGTTATTAATGTTATCCACCTTGCATCTCCATTGTATCTCTAGCTATGTCCCATAGAGCCTTACCATCAATTTTTTAAGGGTTTTCAGCTCTGCTGTTTCGAGCAATCTTTTTGTCCTCTCTGTGTCAGCTCGTGTTTCTGCCGCGTATGTCATTATTGGTCTGATAACTGTTTTGTAAATTCTGCCTTTCATTTCTTTTTCAATATTTTTATTTCTCCATATTGTGCCATTCAGGCAACCTGCGGCTGTTTGCTTTATTCACTTGACCTTCCACTTTAGTCAAGGAAATGAAACTGAAAAAATGGCAAAACCTCGCAATTTTTTCGTCCAGCATCGATTTGTACAAAAATTTGGGATTAGGCTCATTACACCCTCTAGTTCATTTTCTATATTGAGCCGTTGTATGCTTTTGGTTTTTTAAGGCTGAAAACTACCTCTAATTGTAAAAAATTATAAAATAACATTTCGAACTTTAATATTGTCAACATTTGGTTCTTATTAGTTACATAATGATTGTTTTATGTTTTAAGATATACTATCATAATATTTCAACCCTTAAAACCACCTTTGTTGGAGCTATATATAAAAAATTTACTTATCCTAAAAGAATAATTTCGGCTTGCATCGATTTACATAAAAATTTGGGATTAGGATCATGTCACCCTGTACTTCATATTCTATATCATGCTTAAGGGTGATCAACGCCCCCTGTGTAACCCCTTTTTGTCAAAAATTATACAAAAACATTGTAAACTTTAATATGGGTAAAATTTGGTTTTGATTGGTTAAATAATGATTGTTTTATACTTTAGGATATAATATCATAATATTTCAACCCTTAAAAACCACCCTTAATAACATTACAATTTTTATAAGCAGATACTTTAATAGATCTATACAGAAAAAAAAGTAGAATTAAAGAATTACAAAAACATTTATTTACACAAAAATACGAATTTACAAATATGTACAAACACAAATAGTTTTTTAGTCATCTTCCAGTATACGAACCGGTTCTGTGGTATTATACATACATTGAAAATTATCCATAAGGGAGCGTTCAATTATTACATAACGCGATTTTTGACCCTACCGTACGTAACGCACTGTAATGGGCGTTTCGTTACGTAATACTTGTCGGTCCCTAAGCGGACTATTCGAATTTTTCGAAAAAAAAAATTATTTTATAAACATAGCTCCTTTATTTTTGGCCATAAAAATTTAAAAAAAAAATATTTTGTAGGATTTTTGAAGCGTTATAATACCGTGTAAAATAAATTCCGTAAGATCCCTTAGTTTTTAATTGGGGTGGGTTTAAAAGGCTCGAATAAGGGGGTGTTTGCTCGTAAATAGAGGTCTTAAACAACTATATCTCGCTAACTGTTCACTGAAATGAAAATCTATGTACAAGGAAATTTTAATTATTAAAAAAGCTATAATTTAGTAGTCCATTATTTTTAGGTGAAGACGAATTTTTAATTAGGAGGGTAGTTAGGGGGTTGTTTTCACTGATTTTTTCATAGAGAAAAGTAGGTACCGACCTTTTTTTGATCATGTCGCTTAGTTTTCAGGCTAGAAACTTTTTATTATTTTTTGAAAGGTCTAACTGTATACTTAAAAAAAGATTATTTAAGTTTTCCTCGAAAAATGCAAAGTTTTTCCATTATTTGGTTTTGAATATTTCAAATTATGCATTTGACGAAAAACATGACGCTTACTTTTAACATGCCGTATCTCGGTTTATATTGGTCTTAAAGATATTACAGAAAAAAATTTGGTTTGTGTTACTAAAAGATACAATTTTGATATCTACAGTTTTTTTGATTAAATGCATGTTTTTCGAGGTATTCTCAAAAACCCTCTAAAAAAGTGGATTTTTTCGTCGAAAAACTGATACTTTCAAGCGCGAATAACTCGAAAAATATTAGTTTGACCGTTGATTGAGGTATTGTAATACATCAATCAACGGTTTTACGAAGAGAATGTAAAAAACATTTTTTTCTTAGAATTACTTTTTACATCGATTTACATGGTTAAAATGTAATAAAAAATTTCCACCTTCGAGATGGGGTGGCAACCACCCCCAAGGTTTTAGCGTACAGCGGCATGATATAGAAAATGATCCTTGGACTATTCCCTACCTTCTGTGAAAATTTCAAGTAAATCCATGCTGGACGAAAAAATTCCGAGCCAAAAAAATGCGCCAAAATGCTTCATTTCCTCGACTACTTCTGTTTTCGAGCCTTCCTTAGCTAGATAGTGTGATGCGTAGATATTTAAACTCCATCACTTGTTCTATTATCTGACCTTCCAGCTCCAATTTACATCTTATTGGATTTGCTGTTAGTACCATGCATTTTGTCTTTTTTGGGGAAATTAACATGTTAAATTTTCTGGTGGATATGTTAAATTGGTGCAGCATACATTGTAAATCATCTTCACTTTGAGAGATTAGTATTGCATCGTCTGCATAGCATATTATTTTAAGTTGTTTTTCTCCCATTTGGTAGGCTTTTTTAGTTCTCACTTTTTTTATTATTTCGTCCATGATCAAAACATTAAAGGAGTCAAGGAATCCCCTTGTGTTATCCTATTGCCAGCTTCATTTGGGTCAGTTAGATCATCTTCCACTTTTACTTTTATTGTGTTGTTCTGGTAGATGTCCTAGAGGTACCTCTCTTAAGTAGGTATAACAAATGGGTAACATCCTTTAATTTGACCCTGTCAAATGCTTTCTTAAGGTTCACGAAACATAAATATGCCGGTTTGTTGTATTAGTCCTGGATCACGCGTACCAAAAAAAACTTGATTAATAGCAAGCTGAAAATTTGTTAACCCGGGAGTAGTCGTGTTCACTTCTGTAACGTGAATAGTCGCGTGTTAGATTTCATCTCACAATACGAATCTAAATACGAATTTACAACAAATTTTTATTTTATAGTATTTTTATTTACTTGCTATGTTGGAAATATTATTTCTAACAATTATTAAAGCTAATTGGCTCTCCCCAAAGCCATAATTCCACAAAAAGAAGAAGAAAAAAAAATACCTAAGCATTACTACACCCTTCTTCAAGGCACCTACGAAATTTTTTCAAAATTGCAAAATTTTTCATCAAGTTATCGCGAAAAAGGATAAAATGTGAGATTCTATCTAACGGCGCGACTACTCTCGTGTTAATAACTTAACGGTGTCTAGTCAGACAAACTTTAATCGTAATCTGACGTTCCAAATTTTTAACCTGTTCCACAATTAAAACTTCCCCTGTTCCAGTATAACGTTTACGTTTTCCCAGTGTAGATTTTGGTCTAGTCCCTTTCATTTCACGCTTTTATCTTAACTGATTAGATCCTAGAGTCCCTATCGGCGTTGTTTTTCTTAGAAACACATATGTGCTATCGATAGAGTCGAACATTAGACTTTAATAGCTTTCTGGTGAATGATATGGGCCTTGCATCCCATAACTCGTCTTAAGTATTAGGAAGCTCTCAGACCAAATGCAACACATACAATAAAATTCATACGTAAAATGTTGCACAGTTCATAATAGCGTACATCTGTTTATACTCAACAGAGATAACGTCCCATAACACATTTTATCATTATGTAGAATACAGGAGCGTGCCAATTTTTGAACTTCCGAATATCAATCAGTATTTGAAAAATGTCTTCAAGCGAAAAAGATGTTATTGTAGCTTGGCAATTTTTAAGAAGATATCAGAGAAAAGAAAGAAAAATGCGTCGATGACGCACCCACTGAATGCATTTAACATTATTCATAGTCCAGCAATTGTTTTACATGAACAGACATGAACATTTTTGCTAGGAGTGTTCTTTTTTTTTGATAAAATTACTTACTTTTTGAGTTATTTGCAAGAAACCGTATAAAAATGTGTTTTTTTTTTTTAATGAACATATTTACTCTCAAAAACTCGAAAAGTTTTAACTTAGTGAAAAAATGCTATAGAACAAAAATTGCTTAAAATTACGTAGTTTATCCATTTCCGGCCTTATTTTGAACGTATAATTTTCACCCTCGGGAAGGGATGAAACTCGCCCCACATGCTACCTACTTACATATGTCTATGCCAGATTTTCATGTTATTTTAAAGGGTTCTTTACAAATTTATAGGTTTTGCAATATTTTACCGTCAGCATTAACTTTAAAAATATCACAAATTTTTATTTATATAAAAATTGTTTTTTTTTTATATTATTAAAGAAAGAAATATGAACATAAACATGGAGAAAACAAAGATAATGGTCATGGGAAATGAGGATAAACAAGTAAATATAGAGATAAATAACCAGAAATTAGAACAAGTAACAACATATAAATACCTGGGTGTGAAAATATAAAATGGAGGAAGATCAGAAGAAGAAGAAGTCAACGAAAGGATAACCATGCCGTTCAGAATCTACTACAGCTTAAACAGAGCATTCATTGGAAAAAAGGAGTAAGCAGCAGGATGAGGCAAGGATGAGGCAAGATGAGGACAATGATAGAGGTATATAAAACGATATTCAGGCCAATCCTTACCTATGGTAATGACAGCTGGATGCTAACACAATCATCGAAAAGTAGAATAAACTCAATGGACATGAAGTACCCAAGAAAAGTAAAAGGAATTACAAGACGCGATAGAATAAGAAACAGCATTGTAAGAGAAGAACACAACTGGGACTGAAGCGAAGCGAAGGGCTAAGAATAAACAAGAGTGGAGACGATTTGTATGTGATATAGATACATGAAATGTATTTTTTAAACACCTTGCACCGTTAAGTAGAAAGATTTAGATTATGTTATTATGAACATATAAAATTATTTACTACTTGGACTAAAGAAAAACGGGATCTGTGTAACAATTTAATAAATTTAAATTATACTAAAAAATAACATGTTTTTTTTCTCTGATTCTGGCCTTGATTTAGAACTAGAACCTTTAGCCACGTAATTGGATAACTTATCACTAACTCAGATGTAATGTGTAGTGTGTGTGTTGAGTAAGTGTCTTGTTACTTTGCTAAGTCGATGTCATTGTCTTTGCAAAGAGACGCTAATTGTATCCGAACGTCTGCGGTCGAACATAGTTAGAATCTCTAAAAAAATGATTTGTCAAAAAACTGTAAATAGGTATTAATCTGTAAACATTAGATAGATAAGTCAACAAGCACGTTTATCCTTTTAAGACTTTTTTACGTTTATTTTGTAAGTAAACAAATCATTGTAAAAAATTGAATTAAATAAACGTATTATTATCTCAAAACTTAAATAAATTTATCCTATTATCCCTAATTATATTCTACGCCCTAATTCCAAACACACACATTTGCACATCTGGGCACTCTTTACTGCCCTTTTCTTGAGAATCCGATCGCCGTTGCATCGGAATTCTAGGAATTTTAGTTTAAGTGCATTCAAGGGATGCCTGTTAACCGTTGAAACATATTAGACCAGACTGTGTCATCGTCCCCGTGAGGTAAATTATTCCGATTCGTTTTTTTGTACAAATCTACTCAAAAACAAGTCCTTATAACAAATCCACAGGGTGGCGGGAAGTGGCGCGGTCGGAAAATTGTTTAAATAATTTTTTAAAACAAATTCAAAAAATCAATTTTTTCACTTCGTAGGTATAATTTTTTTAGACTCTTTGGTTCATTATAAGCAAAAAAGGTCGGTTGTATTTTTCTCTAAGATTGATTGTTGTCGAGTTATACGCGATTTAAAAGTTAAAAAACGAGAGAAAATGGCCATTTTTAAGGCTTAATAACTCGGTTAATAGTACATTGTGTACCTAGTAGGAAAAGCTTAACATTCCCGGACGATGTAAAGATTGCTGTCGAGGCGCAAGCCGAGACAAGGGAATACAGAGTCCGGGAATGTTGCTTTTCCTGCAAGGTATACATACTATTTGTTCGAAAATCTAACATTTAAATTATATTAAAATAAATATGTTAAAATTTTCAAATAGACATATTCTGACTCAAATATTCGTGATGCCACCAAGTACATGTTTTGTAACTATAGAAACAAAAATATTGAATTGTCAAATTTGACGTATTTGCTTATTTTTGACAGTACTTATAATAAATTTGTTCTGAATCTGCTCTAAGGAAAAAATATTTTTCTATGGATGTTATACAATGTGCAACTTCTCTCACTACTTACATACATTCAAAACGAACAATTTCTCATGCAGTGAGAAAAGTCGGCCATTGCAGTGGGAAATATTTTTTCTCACGGGTTCTCGTACGGTTTTCCATATCGTCGTCTTAATACTATAACTTGATAACACGAAATTAGTAGTTTTGAGATAAATGAGTTTAAAGATTTTAAAGATATTTGTGCTGCTACCATGATGTTGGTAAATACGGAATTCCCTCTGCGGCTCTCAAATACTGTTCCTTAACTTTTTGGCAACTGATCTATTTAGGAATACGGTGCAAATTTGTTTTCCAATATGGAAAAAACCATGAAAAATTAAAGTTATCAACTTTTAGCACTACCATAATGTTAACATTTGGTAATGTCGCATGTTGTGTCAAGTTGCATATAAGTGAACTTTTTAACACAACTAATATTTTATACATTATTTTGTTGAAAATTAGCCCCCTGCCATGGGGGTTACCAGATCTGCTAACAATTCTTGCATTAAAATGAACCGAATAAACAGATAGCATTTTGTGGATGCTATGATTATGTGGTAAGCTCAATGGTTTCAGAAAAAACATGTGCTACAACTAGATAACTCGAGTTATCTAGTTATAGCATTCAGTGTATGTCGTATTCACGATTATTTCGATTAAATAATAGCTTGATAACTTATCTTTGTCAACTTTTAGCACTGAATGTTAGGGGCATTTGAGTTTTATCAACTTTCGTCAATCATAAATAAATACTTAACCCGTTTGGAGCGAGCTATCAAGTTTTTACACAATATGGAGGCAAATAAAATACATCTTGTGAACTAGTTATCTCAAAAACATCAATTTTGGAGTTATTAAGTTATAGTACTAAGGCGACGATATATGATCGCCGTTTCCATGGTAACATGCACAATACAAGCACAATTTAATATTGTCAAATAAAGTGTGTTGGAGCAAAACTTACCAGGAATTACCTTTCAAAACTGTTCGAAAATAACTGTTAATTAAAATTTTAAATAAATAAGGTAAGTATATAAATTTTAAGAATATTAAATAACTACATGTATATGTATTTTATTTCAATTTATGTATATAATATACGTAAAAGCACCTAAATTATTCAATTTTGAAGTTTAAACTCATGACGTCATGACACAACCGCATCCATAGAAAAAGTACAGTATACAACACATGAGAAAATGACATATTTCTCCCTGTTGTACAATATACTATTCCCTATGTATAGTAAGGAATAGCTATTTGTATAACAAGGGAGGAAAGTGCTACTTTTCCTCCCGAGAATGAAGTTTACTGCCCGACGCGTAGCGGAGGGCAATAATCATTCAAGGGAAGAAAAGGCACTTTACTCCCATGTTATACATATGGTTTTTTCACCTTCCTCAATGTACAAGTCATTTTTTCATTTTTACTTAATTTATTTATGGAACTAACCAACAAAATTTATTAAAACTAAAACTAACAAGTAGGTACAATATAACTGTCAACTGTCAAATATAAGTCAAATTATTAATGTAAACATTGTTAAATCAAAATAACAATTTACTGTTTTTTACCATTCTGTAAACTACTGGGTGTTTTATAAATAAACGTTAAAATGTATAGATACTTAAGTAATAAAAAAAGATATTGCACAGGGCGTCAATAAGTTATATTTCATGAATGAAATACTATGACGTCACTTTTACTTTTCCTCCCTAGGGAGGAAAAGTACAACTTTGCTCCCTACAATCAGGTCCGGAAAAGTATACTTTCGGTAGAGGTGGGTGGAAAATAACATTTCCGTACAGTTATTTTTCATTTCCAGGCAATGGCTAAGTATAAGGAAATATCGAACGTTTCTTTCAAAAATATCTAAATTTCTGACCGATTTTCGGAAAAAATTATTACTATGAAAGTTAGAAAGTGAAAAAATAAAAGTTTAAAGTCCCCCTACATGATCCTGAAAAAATTTGTGTCATTAATTTATTACTAAGTTGTTATTTTTAATTATTAACAATGAGCGCTGAAAGCGTATTTAGGCGGCTGTCAATGTGAGTGCAAAAGAGATGCACCATTCCGGCAGTCCAATGGTGAATCTTACTCGCACCCACATTGATGGCCGCCTCAATACGCTGTTAGCGCTCATTGTTAATAATTAAAAATAACAGCTTTTTAATACATTAATGTCACAAATTTCTTCAGGATCATGTAAGGGGGCTTTAAACTTTGATTTAGTCACTTTCTGACTTTCATAATAATAATTTTTAACAGAGTTAAAGCCTTGAAAATAACTATTTTCGCGTTTTTCAAATTTTAAATCGCGTATAACTCGACAAAAATTAATTCTAGAGAAAAATCATAAGAGATTTTTTTGCTCATAATGTCCCAAAGAATCTAAAAAAATTGGTACGAAGTGAAAAAATTGATTTTTTAAATTTGTTTAAAAAAATTGTTTAAACAATTATCCGACCGCGGCACCTCCCGGCACCGTGTATTTGTTATAAGGACCTTTATTTAAGTAAAAACGTTTGTGCAAAAAAAGACGGATCGAAATAATTTACCTAACGGGGGCGACGATATAGTCTGGACTATATGGGATGTTGCGTGTTACATATATCGATCGGATATCGCTTTTGGTATGCGAGCTTCCTTAGGTTCGCTAAGCCCTTTTACGAGTGGTAAGGAAATCTGTTCTTGAATATCTTTCACAGTTTCCCATAATTTTGATTGGTTAAAACCCCACCACAAACAAAGGACGCCAAAGGTTCATAAAAACCACAAATTCTCAAAATTCTGCATCATTTGTGAGTTGAGTTAATATAGTCATTATGTGAGATCAAGTTTGTTCGTGTATTGTGGGCCCCGCCGATTAGGCAGGTAAGAGTATTAATGATTGTTTATTGGTATGTACAATAATTGTACAATTGCGTTTTCTATTTTTTTAAAGGGTCCACCTTTCACCTTCCACCTATGCATTATGTTGTCCAGCTGCTATTTTATGAACACTGTTAAATACTATTATTCTTTCGACTGTGTCGTAAAGTTGAATTTCTTCATGACCATCTTCCACACCTTGAGAGCCTGCCGGCTTACAAAGGGCCATCCTACCCTCTAACAGATGTTTTAAGTAAGTCACTCATCTTTTACTTATTGAAGAAATTAGTAGAGACGCCTTTGTTATGTCCAGGGCAAGGACAATTTTGTGTTCTTTCGTGAAATAAGTTCAATGACCTAAAGTTTTCGCCTAGTTTGTGATAGTGACATTCTGAAAAGTAGGTCATACTTTTAGCTTAGTATGAAGTTGATGATTATCTTTTTATTTTTAAATGGGTGATCATTTAAACTATAAACATTTACATTATGTAGATATTTTTCTGAGTATTATTAGAGTGTTATTAAGTATTGTTAGATAGGTATAAATATAAACAAAGAGCTCTTTCTTTTTTTGTTGTAAGTGAACGGTAAAATTTCTAGTTTTTATTTAGAGTATGGATTTTTTATTTTTTCGAGTAACTACAGTTCATTTTTTTTTGAGTTAATAATTAATAGTTATATTCGTTCACTTACATTCCATTTTTTTAGTATTACTGTGTTGGTGAATACACCAATTTATATGCAGTGATTGTTATTATGTCGCCAACTTTTGTCTTATAGATTAACGGTTTAGGTATTTTTTGGTTTCTTAATTTTGTTGTTGGCGATCTTATACTGCGTATACACTGTACGTATTGTGTAAATATTGAGATTTCGTAGAGTATTTTAATAAATGTTACATTGAAACTTACGATGTCGTATTTTATTTAATTTTTTTTACAGCTCAAGATTAGTACATTGATGTCTTGTCGTAGCATTCTTGCTAATTTGTTATTGTTGTGTTATGTTTCGTTAATTATTGTTCCTTTGAGTATTTTTTGGTCAAAATACCTGGCGCCCTATATTTTCGTTTGAGTATTAAGTATTTCCGTTTCCTTAGAGTCCAAGTGTCAAACCAGCAGTTAATGTTATCTATTTACCTTTTGTCTATCTTCGTTTCATTAGCTCTATTCGCATACCATTGTTTATTCATTTAACACCTTTCATTGTAACAGAAGCCCAACACAAAGAACCATGCCCACATCTCTTCCGACTGAGCAACGTGGCCTTTGTTTCGTCAATGTAAACGATTGGACCTTTCCATCTTCGGTCATTCCTTATTCCATCCAAGGATAATATCGTCCTGATCCTTCTTCAGCCTTCATGACCTCGTGTCCATCTGATCGTTATACCAGTGTTCCCATATATCAAAGTTTGTCCGACTAGACACCCTTAAGTTATTAACAAATGTTCAGGTTGCTATTAATCAACTTTTTTTTGGTACATATGTGATCCAGGCCTATATTCCAATGATTTCTCTTGAACTTGCCTGATTATAAATATAGCGTCAGCACGTCAGTGCATGTCCTTCCAGATCTAAAACCTTGTTGTTCTTCAGCTAATGTTATAATTTCATTCAATTTGTTTATTATCACTTTGGTTGTTAATTTTAATTTGTCTGTTGTTTTAACATGTCTATGTAGACAAGGCGGAAACGGCGGGTTCGTTGGGAAAAATATTCCCATGAGATATTTTTGCATAATCACATTCGTGAGACATCCCAAAATAAGGTTCAAGAAGTCGCCCACGTGAAAAGTGGGCCAATTTTTTTTTAACAATTTTTTTTTAATCAAATTGCAAAAATCAATATTTTTGACCCGGACTAATTTTTTTTTGGGTTTTTTGGACCATTATGGATAAAAAAGGTCTCTTATAATTTTTCTCTAAAGTTGATCTTTTCCGAGTTATAAGCAATTTAAAATTTGAAAAACGCGAAAATGGCTATTTTTAAGAGTTAATAACTCGGTTAAAAATTATTATTATGAAAGTCAGAAAGTGACTAAATCAAAATTTAAAGTCTCCGCTACATGTTCCTGAAGAAATCTGTGACATTAATTTACTACTAAGCTGTTATTTTTAATTAATAACAATGAGCGGTTAGATCTTATTGACGCGGTTGTAAATGTGAGTGCGAGTAAGATGCACAATTGGACTGCTGGAATGGCTTCTCTCTCGCACTCAGCATTTACAGATGCCGCACACGTGCATGGCGCTTATTATTATTACTTAAAAATAACAGCTTAGTAATAAAATAATGACAAAATTTTTTTCAGGATCTTGTAGGGGGGGGCTTTAAGCTTTGATTTAGTCATATATTGACTTTCATAATAATAACTTTTAACCGAGTTATTAAGCCTTGAAAATCGCCATTTTTCGTTTTTTTCAATTTTAAATTGCTTATAAGTCGAAAACGATCAACTTTACAGAAAAATGATAAGAGATCTTTTTTGTCCAGAATGGTCCAAAAAATTAAAGAAAAAATTGTTCGGGCCAAAAATATTGATTTTTGCAATTTGATTAAAAAAAATTGTTAAAAAAAATTGGCAAACTTTTCGCGTGGGCGACTTCTTGAACCTTATTCTGGGATGTCTCACGAATGTGATTATGCAAAAAAATCTCATGGGAATATTTTTCCCTTCGAACCCGCCGTTTTCGCCTTGTCTAATGTGCAAAATTGTTGTATTGTTGTAAGTTGTGGTTAAATTGTTAATTTAAAATAATATTGTCTGGAATTATGTAATATCCTCTAAGTAAATAATTGATGTTTCAAATATTAAATACATTATGTCAAGGACTTAATGATAATGTATTTTGCTCATTCTTCTTCTGGCAACATAACCCTGGATGGGTCTTTGCCTGTCAGGCTACAATCTTCCATTCAGACCTCTCATGTATCCTTCACCTCCATTGTCTTACATTCATAGTTTTCAGGGCATCTTCCTCTTCGTCCAACCTTCTCGTTCTGGGCCTTTCTTTTTTCGTCTTCCTATCAGCTTCCATTGTGATATTTTCTTTGCTGTTTTTGTATCTTCTTATCTCTGGACATATCCCAGTCATGACAGTCTTAATTTTCACAAATCTTACAATACCGTACCCTTCATTCATTAATTTCGCCTTTTCTCCTGATTCTCCATGTACCGTCCTCCTCTTGCCTGCAGAGTTTAATACAATACGCCGAAATAACACGTTTCTTCTTTTCGTCAAGACAGGAATTTTATGCAATATTGTTTTTCTTTAGAATTTTTTCTGTCATCAAATTAGCGGGTGAAGTCGAGTTCGCTCCGCTTCGTTCAGGTATATTTTAGAAGGGTACGAATTGGCTCTCGCATGAATGCGGGTAGGCTCTCATATAATCGCGGAAACATTAGACATTGTTGCCAAATCGTGTAATATTTATACTGCTTAGGAAATTTACATAGTGATATAGACTTTTTATAGGAAAATTATACTTTTAGACAAATACTGTTAGAGTTTGTTTTAGTTCAACATTGGCATATGTGGCAATTTTAACACAAATTATCGGTGTCGGCCGGTATGCGCTCGACCGTTTTGCGCTCTTACCTGAAATCGGCCGGTTTGCGCTCTACACTCTAATACCCGAAAGTTAAGTTAGGACCGAAGGGTTAGGTCTTCCTCCTTTCCCATAGATATTTCTAGGAAGGTACCTGTTTCTAACAAAAAGAGAAAATTTGAAAGAAGTGACAACGCTGGGTGATATTTTCGACATGTTTAGGTACAATAAATTTTGTCTATGGGAGCCAATTCGGACTCTACCTTTTTTAGTTCAGGTAAAATTCTTACCATTGGGAGCGAACTCGACCCCGTCTAAATTAGCATATGTGGCTTTCGCACAGTTCAGAGTATTAGGAGGTGTTAATTTCCAATATTTGACCACTTTCCATTATAATTGAACTTTTAAAAAGCACTTCTGAAACAGTTTGAGGTTTCTTGTAATTATTGTTAAATGAATAGACACTACAGATTCGCACTTACCTTAACATAATTTGGTTCTTGCACAATTAGTGTATTATGTAGGAATTCTAACTTAGAATTTCTAAGGCAACTAGTGATGAGTAACAAATCCGTATATAGCTAATAGTACGTTCTTTAACGGTAAAATATTGCAAAACCTCTAAATTTTAAAGAACCGCTTGGATTGACATGAAATTTGGTATACACATAACTAACAAGTCAAAGAAAAAAAGTGATATTGTGCCGATATGTGCTTTTGCCCCGGGGGTGGTGTTCACCCCATGCTGGGGGTGAAAAAATATTCGTCCAAAGTAAGTCCGGAAATGGATAAACTGACTAATTTTAAGTAACTTTTGTTCTATAGAGTTTTTTCATTAAGTCAATACTTTTCGAGTTATTTGCCAGTGAATATGTTCATTTTTTCAACAAAATAACCACGCTTTTAGACGGTTTCTCGCAAATAACTCAAATAATAAGTATTTTGTCGAAAAAACATTGTTAGCAAAAATATAGCATGTAAAAATTAAAAAAAAAATGGTGTATATATCACGTCTATATACCTAGTAGAAGCAGAGTTATAGCTAATTAAAAATAGGTTCATATTCGTCAAATTCCAAATGGAATACTTTAACGTGAAATAACCAAAAATGACTAAAGGTGATTCATGGAAGATTATACAGAAAGCTAGAAAATGATATGGATGATACCCAATTTGGGTTCCGCAAAGGACTTGGAACAAGAGAGGCATTGTTTGCATTTAATGTCCTCTCTCAAAGATGCTTAGATATGAACCTGGATATTTATTCCTGTTTCATCGACTTCGAAAAAGCGTTCGACAGAGTCCGACATGAAAAACTAATAGGATTATTGAAAAACAGAGATATAGACAGACGAGACTTACGAATTATCATCAATCTGTATTGGATTCAAAAGGTCAATATAAAGATAGACGAACAAGAGTCCGAGAATATTGATATAAAGAGAGGGGTAAGACAGGGTTGTGTACTGTCGCCGCTACTGTTTAACGTGTACAGTGAAGCCATATTTCAGGAAGCGATAGCGGAACTAAGTGATGGAATCTCTATAAACGGAAGAACAGTAAATAACATAAGATTCGCTGATGACACCGTTATAATGGCACACACCCTTGAGTCGCTACAAGAATTGTTAAATAGAATTAACGATTATTGCATTCGATATGGACTCAAAATAAACAATTATTTTTTTCAAACAAGTATTTTTCATTGGCTATAACTCTGGTTCTATGAGGTCCAGGAACCTAACGCCTACACCATTTTTTTTTTACTTTTTTACAGGCTATATTTTTGCTAAGAACGTTTTTTTCGACAAAATTCTTGAGTTATTTGAGAAAAACTGTCTAAAAATGTAGTTATTTTATTGAAAAATGAGCATATTCACTCGCAAATAACTCGAATAGTGTTGTCCTGGCGAAAAAGCTCTATAGAACAAAAGTTACTTAAAATTAGTCAGTTTATCTATTTCTAGACTTATTTTGGACATATATTTTTTCACCCCCAATAGGGGATGAAAGTCACCCCCAGGACAAAAGCACACATCGGCACAATATCACTTTTTTTCTTTGACATGTAAGCTATGCGTATGCCAAATTTCATATCAATCCAAGCGGTTCTTTAAAATTTAGAGCAAAAACCGTGAAAGAATGTACTATAATGGATTTTGACAAGAGCTATGAGCTTGAAAATTTCACGTAAACTTGTGTACTAAATCGGCATGACTCATAGCTCTTGTCAAAATTCAATACCTATACCTAATATTACTTTGTACTAAGCTTTGTTTTTAAACCAAGAGGAGTAAACTAAAAAGACAAATTCACACCCAAGAAAGTCACCAGAAATATCACCAAATACATCTTCTTTTTTGGTTAATCATGTCGGCCTTCGACGGTAATCCATAAATATTATATTATACTAATACGTTGCTAAAGAGTTCTAAAAATAACTGTATTTTATATAATAGCAGACTAAAAAATCTACAAGTTAAAGGAATAACGCTGAAAATACAAAAAATCGCTGGTATAATTTAATTAACTAATGAAATGCCAATAGTGTCAACATTTTATAAATGTCATTAGTGTCAAAATTTGATAATGGTGGAGTAAACTTGCCTGAGGTTGGACCAATTAAAAACAAGCTTTACGGTGCGGGAAATTTGAATTACTCCTCTTGGTTTAAAAATAGACTAAAGGTTGTTCAAATGAAAAGATACTAAACGTCGTAACAACGTAACCGCAAACATATTTGCCTATGCCGCTATGGGATAACGTAGTGAGACATCCAGGGATGCAAATGTAGCCTTCGGCTTCGATTGGGACATGGCCGGGTACCCGCTTGCACATGAGAGAGAGAGAGAGAGAGAGAGAGAGAGAGAGAGAGATATGAGCGCCGTCCAATTGACGCGGCAGTTCTTGTGAGGTCATCATGGCGTTCACAATAGGTTTGTTCTAGCGTGTAGTTTTGTATGGTTTGACACCAGATTATTGTACTGCTTTACTGCGCATGTTCAATTCACAAACTGGTAACAAACTGTTTCTTGCTAGAACGCTTTTTTATCGGAGTAAATACCAACGTCAAATTGTTTGTTTTTATTTATAATTTTGAGGTTAGATTTGAAATACACTTTTCTTATAAGTATCCAAATTTTCCAGATTTATTCTAACTATTGGTTTAATGTTATAAACATAAATAATGGTAAGTAATATAAGGTTTGTTCTAGCATCAGTTTCAAACGGTTTGAAACCATCAGCGAATAGTCGACCAGCGCGAGTAGAGGGGATAGCACTGGTGACTGTATTATGTTCTCTCACTGACCAACTGTTTGCTGACGGTTTCTGACTAGTTTGACTGTTTGCTAGAACAAACCTAGTACTTTCATTTAAAATTTATAAACCTCAAACAAATAATTCCACTGCGCAAGTCACATACTGAAAATCCGCAAACTCTTTTGACCGTTTGAAGCTAATTTCCAAACCAAAATTTTCTTTGGTTAGAACGCTCGACTAGTAGTTTCAAACTCAAACTAGTAATTTGTGTGCTTGAACGCCATCAAACAAATGCGCATGCTTCTGATAGTTTCAAACCGTTTGAAACTGATGCTAGAACAAACCTATTGCAAAATTCTAGGATTGAGGAGAAGCTAGGTGGTATCAGGTTTATGACGGCGGAAGGTGTTAAACCGGCCGCTATTCTTCGCCGGATCGTGATCGTATATGGGGAAGACTGTGTGTCCGACATGTCAGTGAGAAAATGGTCTGCCTGTTTTCGTGCAGGCAGTGAGAGCTTGGTTGATGAACCGAGACCTGATTAGGCAAACACGGCTATCACGACTGATCTCATCGACAAAATGGATGTTGTGCGAAGTGATCAGCGTGTCACAATGCGAATGTTGGCGGTGAAGGTGGATGTCAGCGTTGGAACAGTATGGACAATTGTGCACGACAGGTTGCGTTACCGAAAGGTGGGTTCCGAAGCAGTTTGTCGACCAGCAAAGGAACGTCGAATGGAGCTACCACTCCTAGCTGCGAATGGAACATTTATATCGGTATCATGAAGACACCACTTTTCTGGAACCGGATCGTCACAATTGAAATGAGAAAAAACATTGCAAAGGGAAGCGCTTCAACTCGGAAGACGAACTGAAGGATGCTGCGAGGGACTTGGTCTCATCACGGCCACTTGAATTCTGGGGACAAGGAATCCTTCGGCTCGTTAATCAATGGTATATACAATACCAATGCCAATGGAGAATACTTTGAATAAATACTTTATTTAGAATTAGAATTAGAAATATGCTTTATTGTCATGAAAAATTGTACAATTTTATCGACAAAGCTTATAAAACGACAAGATAACAAAACAATAACAATACAATTATTTACTAAAATTACATAAATCGTCAATTAAATAAAAAAATATAATAATAATGAAGTAAACAGAAACAATCAATTGCAAAATTTAAAAATTTAAATAAATTAATAAGTTAAATTAATAAGTTAAAAAGTTAGGCTGTTGCATATGACACCCAAATATAGATAAAAAAACTACTTGTACAAAGGGTACTGTAATTTCTTAGTTATTGATTAAGAAATTCTTCTACTGAATAATATGGTCTTTCAGATAGAAAGGCTTTTGCCATTTTACGGAATTTAGAGAAAGATGTTGCAGATTTAAGTTCTAGAGGGAAATGGTTGTACAGTTTTTTTTGCGGAATATAATATAGATTTCTTTACTAACTCACTGGACGGGGTCGGTAAATAGACGTCAAAGGTAGAATTTCTCGTAAAATAGTCATGATTCGGTCTTGCTGGAAAGACATAATGTAGATGTTTACGAATTAAGCACACTTTATAAAATATATAAAGAAGGAAGAGTTAAAATCCTGTGATCTTTGAAGTAGCTTCTGCAATGTGTTATTCCTCTGAGGCCAAACAGATATCGTTTTGTTTTTTTTTGTAATTTGAAAATAACATCGGATTGGGCAACTGTACCATCCCAAACAGAAGACCATATCGAAGATGCGACTCGAACAACGAAAAATATGTTATTTTGGAAGATGCTAAATTGAGTTCCTTCGAAACAGATCTTATAGCATAGCAAGCTGAAGACAATTTCTTCCTTAACACTTCGATATGAAGAGACAATTTAAGGTTGCTGTCTAAAAAAATACCCATAAATTTTAACTAATCAACAGTACTGATCTGGCTGTTATTAAGAAGTAAGGGTTGAAGAGCTCCTTTATAAGATAATGCTACTGTTTTATTTACGTTAATCGAGAGTAGATCAGAAGTTATAGTAACATGAATAGTTGCAATATTTGAGTTGCTCCAAGTGATACTGGTATCATCATCAAAAAGAAAGATTTTTCCATCGATTTTTAAACTAGTGATGTCATTAATAAAGATAAGGAAAAGTAGAGGACCCAATACTGAACCTTGGGGTACTCTTCTTCTTCTTTCTCATAATCCTTAGTGCCCTTCAGGGCGTCGGATAAGTGGGGTACTCAACATACAATATTTTTGAGACTAGACACTGTATCATTTGCTCGAACCAGTTGTTTCCTAAGTATTTATACCCACAGTGGGACCTGTTCATTCGAACAACCTAGGTATAAACACGAATTAGTCAATTATTTCAGCAATGTAACACTGGAAATAAAAGAATCTTTAGTCTTTTTAAAGTTTAAGTGTTTTAAAGTGTTTTATATTTTTTATGGTGTAAAATCAAAAACAAGAGCTTCAGATATAATGTGATTCGAAAGTGAAATAGGAGCAGACCTAAATGGGGCCACCAAAATATTTGACTTCATTCCTGGACAAGCATATTTTATCAATATCTCAGCATTAATGACATATTATATCATACCATTATTTTGTCTATTTAAATTTTAAATGTTTCTAAACATATAAAATATACGGAAATCGCAATACTAGTAGCCATTTGGCAGAATTTCAACTTCACTGTGACACTTAAATATAACAAGAGACAGAAAAATAAAATGGGAAGATCTGAAAGTGTAACTTCTAAATATTTGCTTTTTATTCTTATTCTCATTCTAATCTGTAATTAGAATAGAATGGAACAATGCTCAGACTCTAATGTAAATAGTGGTACATTTTCATTACCTTTGTCTGTTACATCAAATTTAAGAAATCAGAGGCGGAGAAAATGGGATCAATATATAATATGTATTTGGGGTCTTAAAAATTCCAATTATTTTTATTGCTTAATGGATTATGGATTCTCAAAAATGTGAAATTTTAAAATCTATAGTAAATTCGTATTCTTAGCTTTATGAATAAGCGAGTATGATCTTTTTTGAGTTTTGAGTTATTGAGTTGAATGTTATTGATTAGAAGTAAGCATGACAGTATTGTTCCTGGTCGCTTGTAGGTTACCTTAAACCTAGTAACTGACTGGCCCGAAAAAAATATTTTCAGGAAATCGTAATAAAATTATATTAAAAACAAAAATATTTCAAAAACTTTTTTAACTTTACAAAGAAACCATATAATTCAGCTCAACCAGGTAACTTTTTCAAAGATCTTTTAAAATTAATTTTCAATCTACTCAACTATTTATTAAATTCAACAGATATTAACATAAATGAAAGATTTTTTCATCTATTATTATTTTTTCATATTTGCCTTTTTCCAATTTTTTTAGTAATATCTATCTCATAAAGTCTCATTGCTGTACAAATAATCATAACTTTATATTACTATAAATTTAATTTCATGTACAGTTACCTTTACATTTGACTTTAATTCTGAATTATTTAGGTATTAATGATTTTATTGTTTGACAATTTTAATATTAAAAATTTTAGCACATTTTACCTAATTACTATTGTTCAATTTAATTTCATTATCTCCAACAAATCAAATTAAAACATTTTCACAATCACACCACAACTAATACACAACTGACCAATTCTGGTTTAGGAAAATTGCACAACCAATCTTACATTTACAAGTTCTTGAACATCCAGAACAACATCTAATAATCCCAACTAAATTAAAATATACACTATTAATTAAAAATATAAAAATAACATCACTTTATATATAACTAACAATTTTTTGGTTTCACGGTTTAATGTCGTGTTTCCTTACTAATCCCCTCAAGATCCTGCCAATTGTTTTGTTTTGTTAATGTATTACATTCAAATGAAGTACCCGAATATTCACTATTCAACCCGAATATTCAACCCGAATATTCGGGATACTCATTCGGGTATCCCGAATGAAGTACGTGCCTCCTAGTGGCGGGATACGGGCAACAATACATTGGCTTATAGGGCAGTCCTTACAGTAGGGATCCTGGCCTATACAGAAAAATGCAGGCGGGTGTGGGGTAATACTGCACTTTGGTTGCATTGGTGGTGTATTGGCTAAACGTGCAGGACAGGGCAGGGTATGGTGCTGATAGAAAAGGCATTCAGGCATCAAATATCCAAAAATCTTTTCAGGCCATAATAATGAAAAGACCTTCTCCAAACGAAATAAAAACTTATACTGAAATGATGGCATCTCCTGAGGTAAAATGTTCCGGAAGTAAAATGAGCCTCCATTCGGATCTCAGGGTGAGGACTATCTCAGGGGGAACACCATTGCAGGTTAGAAAAATCAGGATAGGGTCTTGGAATCTTGGTAGTCTTACAGGTAAGAGTCTGGAGTTAGTGGATGCGCTCAAACGAAGAGGAGTTCAAATTGCTTGTATTCAAGAAACTAGGTGGAAAGGACAAAGGGCGAAAGAACTAGGTGATGGATATAAATTGTGGTATGTAGGGAGTAGTAACACTAGAAATGGAGTTGGTATAATTGCTGATAGTGAAATGAAAGATAACGTAGTAGATGTTGTAAGAACGAGTGATAGAATGATGTCAGTGAAATTTGTAATTGATAAAGAAGTATTGAATGTTATGTGTGTGTATGCTCCTCAAACAGGTCTGGGTGAGAATGAAAGAAGAGCTTTCTATGATCAATTGGGAGACATACTGAGTGATATTCCAGCGGAGGAGAAAGTTATAATAGGAGGTGATTTCAATGCACATGTGGGCCAAGCCAAGACAGGATATGAAACAATACATGGGGGATTAGGCTTTGGAACTAGAAATGAAGCTGGAGATGACATGCTAGAATTAGCAACAGCATTGGATATGGCGATTGTTAACACATTCTTTAAAAAGAGAGAAACTCAACTTATTACCTACAAAAGTGGACAACATCAATCCCAAATAGACTACTTCATGATAAGGAAAGAAGACATACGTGAATGCAAGGACTGCAAGGTAATAGTTAGTGAGACAGTAAGCCAACAACATAAGCTGCTTGTTCTGGACATCGAAGTAAAAAGCGAAACTAAACAAAAATATCGGAGAGGACCACAAAAAATCAAGTGGTGGATGCTAAAAGATGAGAAGGAAGGTCTATTCAGGGAAAGAATAGTAGAAAAAATATATTGGAACATGAAAGGAAGCCCTAACATAATTTGGAGAAAAATGGCCAATATTATTAGAGAGACGGCTATTGAAATACTTGGGAAAACGTCAGGAAAGAAGTTTGAAGATAAAGAGACTTGGTGGTGGTCAAATGAAGTACAAGGAAACATAAAAGAGAAGAGAAAATTATATAAAAAGTGGCAAGAAACCAGATCGGACATAGATCTTCAAAACTATATGGTCGCCAAAAAGGAAGCGAAAGTAGCAGTAGCAAAAGCTAAAGCAGAAGCGTATTCAAACCTATACGATCAACTTGATACCAGGGAAGGCGAAACGAAGATATATAAAATAGCCAAACAGAGAGCAAAGAAAGCAAAAGATTTTAATCAGATTAGATGTATCCGAGATGAAAATAATAAAATACTAGTTCACGAAAGGGATGTCAAAAAGAGATGGAGAAAGTACTTTGACAGCTTATTAAATGAAGAATTTGACAGACAGCCTGTAGAGTCGACGGAGACAGTAGCAGCAATGGTCACCAAAATAACCAACGAGGAAGTGGCTCAAGCGCTTCAAAAAATAAAGAAAGGAAAAGCGGTAGAACCAGATGATATTCCTGGGGAAGTATGGAGAGCATTGGGAGAGACAGGAACAAGGTGGCTAGCAGGTCTATTTAATAGAATTATGGAAGTTGGACAAATGCCAGACGAATGGAGAAGCAGTATACTGGTACCTGTTTACAAAAACAAGGGAGATATACAACAATGTACAAACTACAGGGCTATAAAACTGCTTAGCCACACCATGAAAATATGGGAAAGAGTAATTGATAGACGGATACGTGAAGAAACCGAAATATCCGAGAATCAATTTGGCTTTATGCAGGGTAGATCAACAACAGATGCAATTTTCATTATAAGGCAGTTGATGGAAAAATACAGGAGTAAAGAAACAAATGCTCATATGGTATTCATTGATCTTGAGAAAGCATATGATAGAGTTCCTCGAGAGATTCTGTGGTGGGCACTCAATAAGAAAGGAGTCCCTGGTGAATATGTAAAGATTGTGAGGGATATGTATGAGGGAGTAACGACTAGTGTTAGGACAGGTGTGGGAGAGACTGATAAATTTCATGTGAAAGTAGGATTGCATCAAGGTTCTGTGCTTAGTCCGTATTTATTCTCATTAGTTTTGGACCAGATAACAGCGAAAATACAGGGTAACATTCCATGGTGCTTAATGTATGCTGATGATGTCGTGTTAGTAGGAAATAGTGAAAGAGACTTAGAACAAAAACTGGAACAGTGGAGACAAGCTCTGGAGGAAAAAGGTTTAAAACTTAGTAGGACAAAAACAGAGTATTTGGAATGTTCATTTAAAGATGGAGCTACTACAAATAAAATGGTATCTTTGGATGGTGAAATGATTGTAAAAAGCAATAGTTTTAAGTACCTAGGATCGGTATTACAGAGTAATGGAGAAATAGATGGAGATGCATGCAGTAGAATTAGGGCTGGATGGATGAAGTGGAAAGAAGCGAGTGGTGTGTTGTGTGACAGAAAAATTCCAATGAAGCTGAAGGGAAAATTCTATAAAACAGCCATAAGACCAGCTATGATGTACGGAACTGAATGTTGGGCAGTGAAAAAGAAAGAGGAACAGCGAATGCATGTGGCGGAAATGAGAATGCTTAGATGGATGAGTGGAGTGACAAAGAAGGATAAAATTAGAAATGAGTATATTAGGGGAAGTCTAGGTGTGGCACCAATTGATGCCAAAATGAGAGAGCATAGGTTAAGATGGTTTGGTCATGTTCAACGTCGAGACGTTAACCACCCAATACGAAGAATAGCTGAAGTGCAGATTCCTGGAAGGAGTAGGAGAGGAAGACCAAAGAAGAGCTGGGGGGAGACGATAAGGCAGGACATGTTGGTAAAGGGGATTAACATTGATATGGCCCAAGATAGAATTGTGTGGAGAAATGCAATTAGGGAAGCCGACCCCGCATAGGGATAAGGCAAAGAGAGAATGAATGAAAATGTATTACATTCAAATCTGTCCCTCCACCAACTCTCCCTTTAGCATAGTATAGAGAAAAATTATGATATTGAATACTACTATATTCTTCCCTTATACCGGAAAGTAAGTGTATATTTTATACTTATACTTGACATACTTTTGTTGCCACTGCATTTGAATGCGTGCATGTATGTGAGTGTGAGGGTTATACACCATATTTACGTACATGTGAGTATTTATATGTATGCATAAATATATATACTTTAATATTGGCTTGATCATTACCCTTTGATTTCAACCAGACCACTTAACTAACTCTGGTGTTTGTTATTTGTAGCATTTAATTTTACTTTTACCGTGACCTGAAGATGCTGTGAATATTGTAGACAGCGAAACCGGTCGTCAGTTGTAAAATAAATTGTTTGTGAGAACGTCTCTCCTTTCTTTACTACAATAGTATGGACTCACACATGCAACCCATTCATTATTTAAAATTATATTTGTTTCATTCTAGTAAGGGAGACAAGGATGCTAAATTTGCACAACCTATTGGGTTGTGAAGATTAGGTCCTAAAACCAAAAAAAAGTAAAGTTTTCCATTTTAGTGGGGACTTTCCATTTTTTTATTTTAATTTTCCCTTTAAAACAATAATTTTTTAGATTATAGCGCCGTCTATCTACAATGCGGTGCAGAAAAATCGATCCACTAAAAATTTGGTCATTTTTGAAGTTTCGAATTTCCTAAACCTGTTATTCAATTTAAGTGATTTTTTTACCACGTTATAGCCTTATTAATTGACAATATCGCTGTAATAATATTATTGCTAGACAGTCAAACTGTCATTGTATACCGGGTGTACGAATAAAACTGTGCCTTTTTCTCAAAGTTCGCATCACCCTGTGGACTATTCTAGCATTTATAAAATACTGAAATTAAAACCTAACTATAGCCCCAGGTTTTCTTAACTTTTTTTCTTTCGATTCATTCGCTTATATTGGATAATGAAAAAGTTAGGTACTTTAACAACTGGCCGTGTTCGTCATCAGTACAGGGTTTTTTTGAAATAAGTGCGGCAAACTTTAAGGGGTAATTTTACAAATAAAAATAATGACATTTTGCTTAATCATATGTCCGCAAACGCTTCGTTTCCGAGATACGGGATGTTCAATATTTTTTTACAAACTGACGATTTATTTATTGCTTTAAAACCAGTTGAGATATGCAAACCAAATTTGGTGGGTTTTTAGACATACTATTGCACATTTTTTGACATACAATTAAGAATTTTATATTCACCATTGGCGTGCGTACGGGTAATATTATCGGTCATAATACCCGTTTGCGCGCCAATGGTGAATATAAAAATTTTAATTGTATGTCAAAAAATGTGCAATAACTACGTCTTAAAACCCACCGAATTTGATTTGCATATCTCAACTGGTTTTTAAGCAATAAATAAATCGTCAGTTTGTAAAAAAAAATTGAACGTCCCGTATCTCGGAAACGAAGCGTTTGCGGACATATGATTATAAAGCAAATTGTCATTATTTTCTCATGTAAAATTACCCCTTAAAGTTTGTCACACTTATTTAGAAACACCCTGTACTGATGACGCACATGGCCAGTTGTTAAAGTAACTTTTTTATTATCCAATATAAGCGAATGAATCGAACGACAAAATGTTAAGGAAACCTGGGGCTATAGTTAGGTTTTACTTTCAGCATTTTATAAATGCTAGAATGGTCCACAGGGTGATGCGAACTTTGAGAAAAAGATACAGTTTGATTCGTACACCCGGTATACAATGACAGTTTACCTGTCTAGCAACAATATTATTACAGCGATATTGTCAATGAATAAGGCAATAACGTGGTAAAAAAAATCACTTAAATCGAACAACAGGTTTAGGAAATTCGAAACTTCAAAAATGACCAAATTTTTAGTGGATCCATTTTTTTGCATCGCAGTGTATAATTCGAAAAAATGTCTCAAATAATATATACTTATTTTTACGTAAGGAATCCAAATCTGCAATAAAATATTGGGGCTCCTATTTAAGATTTTAAAGTAACCCCCCACCCCACGTGGGGGTCCTGTTTGGTGTCATGCGATAGATTTTTCAAAAATATTGATTACATGTATTTTTTAGTTTTTCGATCTGATGTTCATTTCGCAAAATATTACGGTTAAAATTTTAAATTTACTCCCCATTCCTCTCCGTGAGGGTTAGGATTGGTACCATTCGATAGATTTTTGAAAAATATTTTACACGCATTTTTTAGTTTTTTCGATCTGACGTTCATTTCGCGAAATATTCACTTTTTTGTGTGAAACTTTAAACTTTGTTACTCGCCAAGCTCAAATTGTCAGATTTTTTAAATATACACTTTTGTGCATGTACTTAACTTACCTTATCTTAATCTGACAATTTCGCGTTTTTCTAAGGATAGATTTTTTTCGGGCCCTCCTTAACGAACTCCCCTGTATTAAGAGCCAATATGGTAGGGGTACATTTACAAGGTACCTACAAGATTTCTCCCCATGTGATTTTCAGACATGCTCGAGTATCTGCAAAAATCCCTGCTTGAGTTCCCCTACCATTCATTAATAGGAGAGAATTAACAATTTGACCATAATAGTATGATGTAATTGATCCAAAAGATGGCATAACCCAGACATCCAAAGTGAAAGTTATCCTCCAACACCAAATTGTTCTATATGGTCCACATAATGTTCAGAAAAAAGTCACACCATTTTGAGCGTCGGGTTTGCTGGTGAGAGGGGGGAGAAATCGGTAAATTCGTAGTTTTTTTACGTTTTTCGTCAATATTTCTAAAACTATGCGGTTTAGCATGAACAACTTTCTATACAAAAATGTTCTACATTAAATTTTAAATAAAAAAGACCCATGCATAATCCTTTTAACCTTTAACTACACGCGCTGGCGTATTTTGTACGCCAGATATAAGAATTCTACTGCAAATATATTTAAAAATTTAATTTTTGGCCTTGTTTATCTCTCTAACCTATCACTGGAATGTGCTTTACAATTTGGTTTTAGCTTCGTTATAATCGATGTTCTGGGAAGAGTGTAATTTACAGTTTATTATTTGTTGTTTCCGGTGTTGGACAATATATGCCACGATTATATTAATATAAGTAGTAATATAAGTACATATTTCAATTGTATTTTAGTCATCATGGCACAAAATATATTTTTCTTTATAAACAATACTTTTTCTCCTGTAAAAAATCACATTTCAAAAAATTTGTTGTGAATCCAGTTATTCCATGATTCCAGTAAATAAATCCCAATTCGCTTACTGAGAAGGAACTCCAAGTATTCACTGATGCCGAATAAGGTTTATAACAAACAACTAAGTGTATTTTTTTCAAAAAAAAATAAACAAATCCTCTGTTTTTAAGTGTATTTTCTTGTGGCGTATAAAGTACGCCACGCGTGTAGTTATGTTATAACTTGATACGCGGGTAGTTAAAGGTTAAAATGAACGGTTTCAAAGTTACGGAGGAGTATAGTATAATTGGTCCAAAAAAGGCCTAACCCAGACATCCAAAGTAAAAGTTTTCCTCCAACACCAAATTGTTCTATATGGTCCACATATTGTTCAGTAAAAAGTTACACCATTTTGAGTGTCCGGTTTAGGGTGGTGATTGGGGAGAAGTCGGTAAATTAGTAGTTTTTTTACGTTTTTCGTCAATATTTCTAAAACTATGCTTTATCGTAAACAATGTTCTAAACAAAAATGTTCTACATAAAATTTAAAACAAAAAAGATCCAATACATAATTGTTTTAAAATCAACGGTTCCAGAGTTATGGAGGGTGAAAAGTGGAGGTTTTCGATACTTTTTATATTTTTTGGGCAATTGATGATTTTTACTGGTGACGTTGACGTTTCTTCAAGGGCTTATCATTAACATACCATCGGCCACTGAAATAGCAAAATTTATTTACAAAACACAATACACAATCCTGTTAAAAAAATTTCTTTTATCAGTAATAATATTATAAATTGCCCAAAAAATATAAAAAGTATCGAAAACCTTCACTTTTCACCCTCCGTAACTCTGAAACCGTGGATTTTTTAACAATTATGTATAGGACTTTTTTTGTTTTAAATTTTATGTAGAACATTTTTGTATAGAACATTGTTTACGCTAAAGCATAGTTTTAGAAATATTGACGGAAATCGTAAAAAAAACTACTAATTTACCGATTTCTCCCATATTCCCCCCCCCCCCCGCCAAACCGGACGCTCAAAAAAATGGTGTAACTTTTTACTGAACAATATGTGCCCATATAGAACAATTTGGTGTTGGAAGAAAACTTTTACTTTTGGTTTTTGGGTTAAATCTTGAACCAATTATACTATACTACCTCCGTAACTTTGGAACCGTTTATTTTAGGATTATGCATAGAGCGTTTTTTATTTCAAATTTAATGTAGAACATTTTTGTATAGAAGGTTGTTCATGCTAACCTGCAAAGTTTTATAAATATTGACGAAAAACGTAAAAAACTACGAATTTACCGAATTCTCCCCCCTCTCTCCCCCAATCCCGACGCTCAAAATGGTGTGACTTTTTTTTTGAACATTATGTGGACCATATAGAACAATTTGGTGTTGGAGGATAACTTTCACTTTGGATGTCTGGGTTTGGGACTAGTTATACCATATAGTCTGGGCTGATTATCGGAGAATAGGCCATTTTTGGGAAAAGTTATTTACCAGCAATTTTATTGCTGGAATCGAATTATAAGATAATATATATTAATAATATAGGTATGCAAAGTCCTCAGATAGTGTGCTACTTTTTTTATAAACAAAATGGCGCCCGAAAATCGTGTTTTTTTTAATTATTACTCTATAACTCCGAAGATTTTAACTTTACAACAAAAACACCCAAATAAAAATTAACCGTGATTAAAATCTGCATAGAGACGTGTTTTTCCCGATCTGCTCCGACGAAAATTTTCCTCGGAAAATGCGGGTTTTCCCAACAAAATCTTTAATTTTCAAATAAAGTTTTAGATAAGTAATTATCTACCAATTATTAAATAATTTGGTGACTTAAAACCCTTCTTGGTTTATATTATAGTTCCAGAAGCTGGTGAAAATTAAACGAATATTTTAGCAACAATTCAATTGTTAATTAATAATTTACGGTCGCAATAATAACCAAAATAATTATGATACACTGATCAAACTTTGAAATCTTATAAAGATGAGATGCCCATTTAACATTTTGTCGACAAAATATTATTTTTTTATTTTTTTGCATAATCTTTAAATGTTTAAAAAAATAGTTATAAACAAATTAACGTTTCTCAGAAATTTTTTATTATATTATAATTTTAAAAAATAGCTAAAATGCGCATTTCAAATATCTTGAAAATGAATGCTTTAAAACTTTTTTGTAACCATTTGCAAAAAAGTTATGAAACAGCAAAGTAAACATACGATTACTACGGTATTTATAATTTTTTTTTAATTCTTTCAAAGCGTAGAAGTGAGTTTAAAGTACAAGCTAATTATTTACAAAAAATATAGATTATCAGTTTAATGGTTATATTTTAATTAAAGATTATAAATATATTTTTTGTAATTTACACGCGAGAAAGTAAACTAATACAGTACTGTAGCTAAAATTTTCACTCGGAGCGAAGATCGGCCGCGCGACGTACACTTTTAATAAATAATGTATGCTGCGTGTCAGTCGCTTCGAGTGAACATTTTAGCTCCGACTCTGTATCAGGCCTACTTTTGCGCTAAAAATTACAAAAAAAGTATTTTTAATCTTTGATTAAAATATAACCATTGCACTAATGTTTGATATTCTTTGTGAGTAATTAAATTGTACCATAGACTCACTTTTAAGCTTCGAAACAATTAAAACAAATTATAAACAACGAAGCAATCGTATATTTACTTTGCTGTTTTATAACTTTTTTGCAAATGGTTGGAAATTTTTTTAAAGCATTCATTTTCAAGACCTATGAAATACGCATTTTAAGTATTTTTTAAAATTAGAATATAATAAACAATTTCTGAGAAATGTTAATTTGTTTATAAAAATTTTTTTTAAACATTTAAAGATTATTGTTGTTCTGAAGCTATAAACGCAACTCATCAATATTGGCAATATCATTTTAAAGTCGTCTACTTTAAAATGTATAATACGTGTCTGAATTGCCGATATAAATGAGTCAGATTAAATAAATTATTAGAAGAATTTTTTACTAAGCAACAACATTTTTGTTTATTTAGTATTATTTTGTATTTTGACAACGACACCCGACTTGGGCGTCGAAACGTTAATAAAATCATTTTTAGGTAAAATTGTGGCTTATTTCCCATTTGAATATACTTGATTTAAAGATTATGCAAAAAAATGAAAAAATTATATTTTGTCGACAAAATATTAAATAGGCATCACACCTTTATAATCTTTCTAAGTTTGATCAATGTCTCATGATTATTTTGGTTGTTATTGCGACTGTAAATTGTTAATTAACAATTGAATTGTTGCTAAAATATTCGTTTCATTTTAAGCGGCTTCTGAATTTATAATCTATACCAAGAAAGCTTTTATTTCACCAAGCTATATAAATATTCATAAATAATTACTGCCCCAAAAAATTTATTTGAAAATTCGAGATTTTGTTGGGAAAACCCACATTTTTCGAGGAAAATTTTCGTCGGAGCAAATCGGGAAAAACATGCCTCTATGTAGAATTAAATTGGGGTGAATTTTTATTTGAGTGTTTTTGGCGTAAAGTTAAAATCTTCGGAGTTATCGAGCAATAATTGAAAAAAATACGATTTGTCGGCGCCATTTTGTTTATAAAAAAAGTAGCACACTATCTGCGGACTTTGCATACCTATATTAATAATATATAGGATCTTATAATTCGATTCCAGCAATAAAATTGCTGGTAAATAACCTTTCTTTGTACTTTACTAATTAGACCAGCGTATTATAACTTTTTTTTTTCAAAATTTAAAGATTATGCAAAAAAAGAAAAATTTATATTTTGTCGATAAAATATTACATAAGCATCTCATCTTTATAATCTTTATAAGTTTGATCAATGTATCATGATTATTTTGGTTATTATTGCGATCGTAAATTGTTAATTAACAATTGAATTGTTGCTAAAATATTTGTTTAATTTTCACCGGCTTCTGGAATTACAATCTATACCAAGAAAGCTTTGATCTCACTAAGTTATTTAATTATTGATTAATAATTACTTACCTAAAACTTTATTTGAAAATTAGAGTTTTTGTTAGGAAAACCCGCATTTTCCGAGGAAAATTTTCGTCGGATCAAATCGTGAAAAACATATCTCTATGCAGAATTTAATTGCGGTGAATTTTTATTTGAGTGTTTTTGTTGTAAAGTTAAAATCTTCGGAGTTATAGAGCAATAATTGAAAAAAATACGATTTGTCGGCGCCATTTTGTTTATAAAAAAAGTAGCACACTATCTGCGGACTTTGCATACCTATATTATTAATATATAGGATCTTATAATTCGATTCCAGCAATAAAATTGCTGGTAAATAACTTTTCCATGAATTTTGCTAATTAGCCCAGAGTAATACTAATAAATGGAACAACAGTTGTGGGGAAAGCTCGATCTTATTTGCTCCTTGATTTGACAGGTAGGAGTTTCTTGATCTCTTCTTTTTGGCTGGTCGTATCCAATCTTGGGATCCGTGCTTTCTGCCTTTCCTTTGATAGTAGATATTTATTGTTGTGTTAGTTCTATCCTAGCGTGCATCCTAAAAATATTAAATAAATAATAATAAAAACCAAATACTTAATATACATGAAGATATTACTATTTCGGCTTTGTGAAATAAGAAGGAATATTAAATTTTAGAAATTTACGCATCACCTTAAAAATGGGTCATTTTTTATGTCTTGGATTTCCTAAACCTATTGTCCGATTTAAGTGCTTTTTTAATATGTTAAAACCTTATTCTTTAACAATAGCGCTGTAATAATATTGTTGCTAGACAGGTAAATTGTCATTGTATACCGGGTGTACCAATCAAACTATGATTTTCTGCTCAAAGTTCGCGTGACCCTGTGGAACACTCTTGCATTTATAAAATACTGAAATTAAAACCCAACTGTAGCCTCATGTTTTCTTAACATTCTGTTTTTTGATTAATTCGCTTATGTTGTTTATAAAAAAGTTAGGTACTTCAACAACTAGCCTTATTTTTCGTCAATACAGGGTGTTTTTAAATAAGTATGGCAAACTTTAATGGGCAATTCTGCATGAAAAAATAATGACAATTTGCTTTATAAATCTATGTCCGCAAAGGCGCAAATGCTTCGTTTCCGAGGTAGGGGGTGCTGAAATTTTTCCTACAAACTCGATTTACACTCGATTTACAATTTCCTATAAACGATCTATTTATTACTCTAAAATCGGTTTAAGACATGCAAATAAAATTGGTGGGTTTTAAGAGGTAGTTATTGCGCATATTTTTTTTATATATAATTAGAAATTTATTCACCATTGGCGCGCATACGGGTAATATGACCCTTATGCACGCCAATGGTGAACATAAAATTCTTAATTGTATGTCAAAAATGCACAATAACTACCTAATAAAACCCACCAAATTTATTTGCATATTTCAACCGGTTTTAGAGCAATAATAAACTTCGTAAGAAAAATGTTAACACCCCTTATCTCGGAAACAAAGCATTTACGCCTTGCGGACATAGATTTATAAAGCAAACTGTCATTATTTTTTCATGCAGAATTGCCCCTTAAAGTTTGACATACTTATTTAAAAATACTCTGTATTGATGAAAAACAAGACTAGTTGTTAAAGTTTCTAATTTTTTTGTTATCCAACATAAGCGAATGAAACAAAAAACAGAATGTTAAGAAAACATGAGGCTATAGGTAGTTGGGTTTTAATGTTAGTATTTTATAAATGTTAGAATATTCCACTTGGTAACGTGAACTTAAAAAAAATCGCAGTTTGATTGGTACACCCGGTATATAATGACAAATTTACCTGTCTCGCAACAATATTATTACGGCGACATTGTTAAAGAATAAGGCTATAACAAGTTAAACAAATCACTTAAATTCGACAAGTTAAGGAAATTCGAGACATTAAAAATGGCCAATTTTTAAGGTGGTGCGTTAGTTTCTTCCCTCCGTTACTCGCGCCAATTTTTTGTGATCGCATACTCGCGCACGGTCCAGAAGACCGGGTCCAGAAATATGGGTCAGCAATATTTAAAAATTTTTTTTTTGCAAAATTGTGTACAATTATATTATTTAATGAATATATGATCATATAATTTTGTAGTTATCCGTTTGTGTCAACATTATATTACTTTAATAAAAAGTAACTTTGTCCATCATCATCTTCATACGTTTCCTCGGCAGTTGATACTTCCTCAAATAATTTTAATAATCTTTGCTTCTCCTTCTCTTAATTCATATCTCAATATAAATAAACAAATATATAAACATTGAAAATAAGAAAAAGATCTTAAATTACCTTACTATAAAACTATCGACGTCTGATTTAAACAAAAAATTGTGCACAAAAAAGTACAATACTCTTTTTTACACCGCACGTGGACTTCACCCACAGTTGACTGATTACTGAAGAGGTATATGCAGCAGCAATTCAAAATCTCCACTACAATCAGAGTTACAGGAAGTTATTTAGAGGGCCGGTCTCATACACCGTATGCGAGTAACGGAGGGTTAAGCACTTTTTTTAAATTTCGGTACTAATAAGTACGCAGTGTTTATGGGCTTTGCCGGCAATAAGACGATTCATACACAAGGTTAAAATACTGTATTTGGCCCTTTATAGAGGGTGACCCGAAAAGATTGGTCATAAATTATACCACACATTCTGGGATCAAAAATAGTTCGATTAAACCTAACTTATCATAGTACAAATGTGCTCATAAAAAAAGTTACAGCCCTTTGAAGTTACAAAATGAAAAACGATTTTGTTCAATATATCGAAAACTATTAGAAATTTTTTATTGAAAATGGACATGTATCATTCTTATGGCAGGAACATCTTAAAATAAAATTATAGTGAAATTTATCCACCCCATAAAAATTTTATGAGGGTTTCGTTCCTTTAAACCCCCCAAAACTTTTGTGTACGTTCTCATTAATTAATTATTGTGGTACCATTAGTTAAACCCAACGTTTTTAAAACTTTTTTGTCTCTTAGTATTTTTCAATAAGTATTTTTCAATATTTTTTTAATATATTTACATACAAATTTTATGGGGGTTTTGTTCCTTTAAACCCCCTAAATGTTTGTGTACGTTCCAATTAAACTATTATTGTGGTACCATTAGTTAAACACAGTGTTTTTAAAACTTTTTTGCCTCTTAGTCTTTTTTTGATAAGTCACCGTTTTATCGAGATATGGCTTCTTTTTCAAAATATACCTAAAAATGTAAATTATAAATAAATTTTCAGATTATTAACAAGTCTCTATAATCATACTTAACCATATGTATACAAATATGTGGTAGATTCGACAAATATTCAAAATATCTCGATAAACACTGGCTCATCGAAAAAGTTCTAAGAGGCAAAAAAGTTTTAAAAACATTGTTTTTAACTAACGGTGTCACAATAATAATTTAATTGGAACGTACACAAAAGTTTGGGGGGTTTAAGGGAACAAAACCCCCATAAAATTTTTATGGGATGCACAAATTTCACTTTAATTTTCTTTTAAGATGGTACTGCCATAAGAATGCCACATGTCTATTTTCAATAAAAAATCTATAAGAGTTTTCGATATGTGAAAAAAAATCGATTTTAATTTTGTAAATTCAAAGGGCTGTAACTTTTTTTGAATGCACTATTGTATATAGGTAAGTGAGGTTCAATCAACCTATTTTTGACTCCAGAATGTGTGGTATAATTTATGACCAATCTTTTCGGGACACCCTGTATAATGCCGCCAGCAGTACACGGCGGTTGGCCCTTTGGCCGGAAACCAGGCCCACTCTCACTGAAGTTTAAATGCGTTCTTTTTATCTTTGGGAAAAATTAAAATTTATACAAACGTGCAGAGTTTAGAAAGTTACGCTCTTTAGAGAGTTAGCCTAAACAAAATTACTCTGGTGAAGAGCCCTTAAGAAAGTAAGCGACAACAAAACGATTTTTGTGTCGATATATTCCATGGGCGTGGAGCTAGATGAAGGGGGACAATTTGTCTTATATATGAGGTGTTGGAGCATTAAAAAACTACCATTCCCAGGAGGAGTTAAATATCTCAGAGCGTTCCTAAATAGGAACCGTATGTACAATACACACTTCGCAAATATTACCAATAAAGCAACAAGGACTCTATAGTAGGGCATGCAAGCATGCTAAATTTGCAGTTACTCGAGCGTTTTGGGGACTTTTGGGTTGTGAAGATTAGGTCCTAAAACCAAAAAATGTTAAGTTTTCCATTTTAGTGGGGACTTTCCATTTTTTAATTTAATTTTCCATTTCCAACAATCGTTTTTACGATTATAGCGTCATCTATCCATAACTCGAAAAAATGTCTCAAATAAAAAATAATTATTTTTACATAAAGAATCCAAATATACATTAAATATCCTATTTAAGATTTTAAAGTAACCACCCACCCACCTCCACCTCCGTGGGGGGGGGGGGGGGGCGTGTTTGGTGTCATTCGATAGATTTTTCAAAAATATTGAATACGTGTATTTTTCAGTTTTTCGATCTGATGTTCATTTCGCGAAATATCATGGGGTTCGTATTTAAAATTTTAAATTTACCCCCCACCCCTCGCCGTGGGGTTTGGTGTTTTCCAAACGTCCATTTCGCAAAATATTCGTTTTTTTCTGTGAAACTTTGTGGCTCACCCATTTCCTTACGCCTCACTCAAATCGTCCAAATTTTGAAATTTACACTGTTCTGTATGTACGATAGAAAACAGTGGATGGTTTACCTTTCCCAAAGTCTACGGTACTGACGGAATTGCTATTTTAGCGCAATATTTCGATTCTCCAAAACTTTCTCTGTAAATAATATACTCTTCATTCATAATGATAAAATCATTAGTTTTCGAGATATTTGAAGTTAAAAATGAAAGAGCATACAATCAAAATAGCTGTCTTTTTATTTTCAACTTCAAATATCTCGAAAACTAATGACTTTATTGTTACGAATAAAGAGTATATTATTTACATAGAAAGTATTGGAGAATCGAAATATGTATTGTGCTAAAATAGCAATTCCGCCAGTGGCGTAGAATTTGATCCATTCACTATTCCTCTGGTAGTACTCTGGTAGTGAGGTTCACTATGCCTCTGGTAGTAGTCAGAAACGTTTGTTTATCATAATATAGTAGGCTGTACACTTTCTGCCAAGTATGACAAGGATATCTCAAATAGTTTTAAAGTAACGGGCAAGAATAATTATTAAATTTTTAAATAAAACACCCTGTAACTCAGTAACGAGCCACATTTTATTTAAGAGGATGGGTACGTATTTTCGGCTGCAATGCTATTCAAATGGGGATTCATTTTTTTTCGAATCATGAGAAAACTAATAAGTATTTTTGAAAAATTTAAACGCAGAATGAAAGATTACGTTATTAGCGAGGGCCGAAAATCCCTGAGAACTTCTATAATGTTTATTTTATTAAGTTACAGGGGTGAAAAACTAAGAGAACATTTAGTGTGATTTTTAATTTCAAATATTTCGATTCTCCAAAACTTTCTCTGTAAATAATATTCTCTTCATTCATAATGATAAAATCATTAGTTTTCGAGATATTTGAAGTTAAAAATGAAAGAGCATACAATCAAAATAGCTGTCTTTTTATTTTCAACTTCAAATATCTCGAAAACTAATGACTTTATTGTTACGAATAAAGAGTATATTATTTACATAGAAAGTATTGGAGAATCGAAATATGTATTGTGCTAAAATAGCAATTCCGCCAGTGGCGTAGAATTTGATCCATTCACTATTCCTCTGGTAATACTCTGGTAGTGAGGTTCACTGTGCCTCTGGTAGTAGTCAGAAACGTTTGTTTATCATAATATAGTAGGCTGTACACTTTCTGCCAAGTATGACAAGGGTATCTCAAATAGTTTTAAAGTAACGGGTAAGAATCATTATTAATTTTTTAAATAAAACACCCTGTAACTCAGTAACGAGCCACATTTTATTTAAGAGGATGGGTACGTATTTTCGGCTGCAATGCTATTCAAATGGGGATTCATTTTTTTCGAATCGTGAGAAAACTAATAAGTATTTTTGAAAAATTTAAACGCAGAATGAAAGATTACGTTATTAGCGAGGGCCGAAAATCCCTGAGAACTTCTATAATGTTTATTTTATTAAGTTACAGGGGTGAAAAACTAAGAGAACATTTAGTGTGATTTTTAATTTCAAATATCTCATTCAAAATAAACTTTTTATTTATTCTAAGGGACTTTAGGCCCTCGGTAATAATTTAGTATTTCATTCTGCGTTTAAATTTTTCAAAAATATTTATTGGTTTTTTCAGGATTCGAAAAAAATTAACACAATGTCCGTGGTAATATTTTCCAAATCTGTCTTTGTCTTACAACGCACTCAGTCGAATAGAATATTGTCAGCATATAGGGCTTTTCATTCACAGTCATTTGTTTCGAGCTTCTGTCATGTGTCACATAATATTAATATATCTACGTCGTGCGTTATTGGTCTACGCTCTGAGCTTCGCTGGTGTCGCTCCTAGCGGATTACTACTGCAACCTTCACCGGTAATTTTTAAATTTATTATTTAATTGTTATCGCTTAATATTTACAACGCAAAAAAGTAATTAAATTGTAGTCGATTTTTTAAAGATTTTGCTAATCATTTTAACGTTCTATTAATGAAATATTAATTTCTTACTTCGGATACTTTCACAATTATCGTGTAGATGGCGCTTAGATTAATTTATAATTACATATTACGCAATATTAAAAAAACTTAAATTTCACCAATAAAATATACACCAGAGCTTTGACCAACTAATATTATTTCCTATTAATGTTTTTAATTTCAATGTTTTAAATTATTCACTTTGACATTTATGTCAAATTTCCGGTAAAGGTTTACAGACTTGTCACTACTGGCGCTCGCGAATTTAAAAATATCCCTACTGTACCTACTTGCCCTCTACCTACGAGCTCACAACGTATATACCAATGATACAAACCAAAAACGTATGACGTAGATATATTAATATTATGTGACACATGACAGAAGCTCGAAACAAATGACAATCGATGAAAAGCCCTATTGTCAGTCAGACATTGACAATCAGTGACAATTTTAAATATTTGACATGGCATCGGGAATATTTTGAGTGTGGAAGATCCAAGCAGAGAATACACCAGGATAATATATTCTGTGTAATATAATAGGCATAATTTGTTAATGTGGTTTGAAAAAATTAAAAAAAAATAATATATAAAAAAACACATAATAAAATAATAACAAAAAAATAATAAATAAAAAAAAGAAAAAAAAAAATAGAAACAAAAATAAAAAAGAAAAAAAAAGAAGTGTTTCGCACAAATTAAAATATATATTAAAAAGACAGTAAAATAATTAAAAAAAAAACAAAATAAAAAAAAGCTACACAATGTACCAATGTATCTATAAAAATAATATTGTAGAATGTACTTACGTTTATAAGAAATTTATGACTATGAATCTGGAATCAATCACAAACAATTCTGGCTAATTGGCTCTGCCAAAGCCATTTTTCAAAAAAAAAAGAATATATATTCTGTGATCCAAGTATTTTGTTGTTAAAGATGATCAAGATTGTAAGCGTTCCATAGTAACAATATATTATTAAAAAATCACTTTAACACTTTTCCTCTTTTCGCGATTGAGTATTAGTTTTTGTTGTACATAGTAAATTATTACAATTACTAAATACATAGGTAGTTAGTGAAAAAATTATCAGTAGTAATTGCACAAGAGCTCTAAAATTCTATATTAATTTTAGAGATCGAGTGCAATTTGTTGCGATTATTTCATGAATAAAACTGTTCAAAACCAAAATTTTTTTGTAATTTATTTATGTAAGTACAAATTAGTACAATTAAACACACAGTTGTTATAAATATTTTACGGTTAAAAGTCATCACTTTTATAATTTTTAAAACGTTAATTGTCATTAATGTCTCTGAATGTATTTTTTCGTAGCAACGAAGGGCATCTGACGTAATATACTTGACGACGGGCAATTATCAAAAATTATCAATTTAACTTAGATTTCTGTAGCTTTCTATTGGTCAGAATCTCCTATGAATGAAATAATCACATTTATTAACTGAATTAATAATTTGCAATTATAAAAATATCAGTTATCCAAGAACATTCAAAAGCCATCTCTTTAAGTTAATGATGACATTTTCAAGTAGAATGACACTCTAGTAATGTTTACATATCCATGCCAGTGTGAATTTTACTACACGTAATTTGCCATATAAAGACAGAAAAAGTAGGAATAGCCGTAAAATATTTGCGAATTATGTACCGATGGCCTTAAGTGACATGGGTTAAATCTTAATATTTTGAGGTCTAGAAACTACAACTGAGAGATTGGACATTGTTAATGTTATTCTTGAACAATGTCGCTGTAATAATATTGTTGCTGGACAGGTACATTGTCATTGTGTACCGGGTGTACCAATCAAACTGTTTTTTTTTTTGTCAAAGTTCACCACACCATGTGGAATATTCTAGCATTTATAAAATACTTAAATTAAAACCCAACTATAGCCTCAGATTTTCTTAACAGTTTGTTTTTTGATTCATTTACATATGTTATACAGGGTTTCCAGAAACTCTACCGACAAACGAAGACAGGAGATTTCTCAGATAATTTTAAGATAATTTAACCCATTTCACTTAGTCCGAAAATGCTTCCGAAGGGAGTTGGAGCTCTTTGAAGATGGCGTCTTGTAATTAGTTTTTCTTAAATACCTCCAGAATGCTTCGATTTAGAAAAACAAAAATTGGTACGCGTATTTATCTTCTAGATATAAATCTAATCCATCTATTGCAAATTTCTAGTACCGATCCTAGGCGTCCGTTTTAGGTAGGGCAACGGTTATTTTATCACATAACTTTTTTATCTTTACCTTTTATGCATTTCTGACAATGGATTATTAAATTGTGAAGTATTCTAGTACTAAACGGTACTCTTGTTTTAAATCGGTAGGACACACCGTTTTCTAGAAAAATCGATTTGAAAATTTTTCGCTTTATGAATTAAAAAAAAATTAAAAAACTGTTTAGAAAGACGAAAACTGGTTCATTTATTTATATTCCAGAGATAAATCGATTTCATTAATTGCGAATTTCTAGTACTGGTCATAGGCGTCCGTTTTGGGTAGGTCAACTGTTATTTTATAGCATACCTTTCTTGTCTTGAATTTTTGAGCATTTTTGACACTAGATTATTAAATTATGAGGTATTCGAGTACTAAAAGTTACTCTTACTTTATGTTGGTAAAATACTTCGTTTTTTGTTGAAAAGTTCTTTCAATTTTTTTTCAAATTTCAAAAACGAAAAACTTTCAAATCGATTTTTCTAGAAAACGGTGTGTCCTACCGACTTAAAACAAGAGTACCTTTTAGTACTAGAATACCTCACAATTTAATAATCCGGTGTCAGAAATACATAAAAGTTAAGGACAAAAAAGTTATGTGATAAAATACCCGTTGCTCTACCCAAAACGGACGCCTATGACCGGTACTAAAAATTTTAAATGGATGGAATCGATTCATCTCTGAAAACTAAATATGCATACCAATTTTTGTTTTTCTAAATAGAAGCGTTCTAGAGATATTTAAGAAAAACTAATTTAATGACGCCATCTTCAAAGCGCTCTAGCTCCCTTAAGAAGAATTTTTGGACTAGGTGAATTGGGCTGAATTATCTTAAAATTATCTAAGGAATCTCCTGTCTTCGTTTGTCGGTAGAGTTTCTGGACACCCTGTATAATAAAAAAGTTAGGTACTTTAACAACAACTAGTCATGCTCTTCATAAATACAGGGTGTTTCTAAATAAGTGCGACAAATATTAAGGAGTAATTCTGCATTACAAAATAATGACAGTTTGTTTTATAAACATATGTCCACAAATGCTTCGATTCCTAGATACGGGATGTTGAAATTTTTCTTACAAACTGATGATTTATTTATTGCTCTAAAACCGGTTGAGATATGCAAATGAAATTTGTTATGTTTTAAGAGGTAGTTATTGCGTATTTTTGACATACAATTAAGAATTTTATTTTGTCCATTGGCGCGCATACGGGTCATATTAGCCGTATGAACGCCAATGGTGAATGTAAAATTCTAATTGTATGTCAAAAAATACGCAATGACTACCTCTTAAAACCTACCAAATTTGATTTGCATATCTCAACCGGTTTTCAAGCAATAAATAAATCGCAAATTTGAAAGAAAATTCAACACCCCGTATCTCGGAAACGAAGCATTTGCGGACAACGTTTATAAAGCAAACTGTCATTTCTTTTTCATGCAGAAAATTGCCCCTTAAAGTTTGTCACACACCCTGTATTGATGAAAAATAGGGCTAGTTGTTAGAGTACCTAACATTTTATTGTCCAACAGAAGCGATTGAATCAAAAACAGAATGTTAAGAAAATCTGAGGCTATAGTTGGATTTTAATTTCAGTATTTTATAAATGCTAGAATATTCTACAGGGTGTGGTGAACTTTGAGAAAAAGATACAATTTGATTGGTAGGTACACCCGGTATGGGACACAATGCGAATTTTTAGTCTTGCAATCATATTATTACAGCGATATTGTTAAATAAAAGGCTATAACATATTAAAAAAATCACTTAAGTCGGACAACAGGTTTAGGAAATTCGAGACATAAAAAATGACCCATTTTTAAGGTGGTGCGTTAATTTCTTGGAGTAGTGTATTATTAGTCTAAAAGTTGCATGAAAATTGCCTAAACATGAAAGTTTGTTTTATTTAATAATGTAATGTTTTTTTTCTGTCATAGTGGTTATAATGTAATATATTACGTTTGTATTTCCCAATGGTTTACGTCAGTGACTGACCATAAGCATCCGCCGTTCACGTTTTCCTGTTTAGGTGAGATACAGTCGTTTTAACTGTAGTTATGGTCATTGCTATCTAACAATTATTGACCTTGCCATAATTACTGTATTTCGTTTACCTGTTATCGTATAATTACTCCATTTTTATTTATAGATCGAATATACAGTAGCTGACAGTAGTTGGTTTTTTGTTATATCACAAAGCCTCTTGAACATTCGTGGACTATTTTATTTTAATGTTCAGCAAGTGGCCAGTAACTTTTTTTCTTCGCCGAGTTTTATTTCTGTTCATTGCTTGCAATTTTGATATCGATATTATACTAAGTACAGGGCCCCCGCAAGGCTGAGCGGCGCCCGCGTGCGGCATATATTTTAGCGCCCTTAAATCTACTATATCCACTTATGAAATAAATTTAATTTTTTTTTTATTTTTTACTCGTAATAAAACAACAGAAATTGCAAGAACTCAAATTTTATTTTTCTTGTAAATGATTTGCTGATGATGGCAAAAAAAAACAAATAAAACATTAATATATTAGTTAAGAGGGTAGGCGCAAATTCGGGGCCAATGCTTTTTAAATGCATTCATTTTTTTCGAATCCTGAGAAAACTAATATGTACTTAAGTATTTTTGAAAAATTTAAACGCAGAATGAAAGATTGCATTATTATCGAGGGTCGAAAGTCCCTGAAAACTACTATAATGTTTATTTTAAAAAGTTACAGGGGTGAAAAAAGAGAAAATTTAGTATGATTTTTAAGGGCATAGGCGTAAAATGTCGCCTGTCAAAATGTTCAATGTGTTTTATATGTACATATTCATTTTTTTCGAATCCTGAGAAAGCTAATAAGTATTTGTGAAAAAGTGAAACGCAGAATGAACGATTGCATTATTTCCGAGGGCCGAAACTCCCTTAGAATAACCAAAAAGTTTTTTTTTAATGAGATATTTGAAATTAAACGTCACACTAAATTTTCTCTTTTTTTCGCCCATGTAACTTATTAAAATAAACATTCTAGACGTTTTCAGGGACTTTCGGCCCTCAGTAATAACGTGATCTTTCATTCTGCGTTTAAATTTTTCTAAAATACTTATTAGTTTTTTCAGGATTCGAAAAAAAATGAATACATTCAAAACACATTGAACATTTTGACAGGCAAGATTTTGCGCCAATACCCTTAATTTTAGGTATCTCATTCAAAAAAACTTTTTGTTTATTCTAATGGACTTTTGGCCCTTGGTAATAATGTAATCATTCATTCTGCGTTTAAATTTTTCAAAAATATTTATTAGTTTTCTCAGGATTCGAAAAAATGAGTATGTACAGTTACGGTCACTGAATAGTTTACACTTTAATTTTTATATTGTAATACTGTAAAATTGCAGTGTCGTACGAATTTGATAAATGTCAAAGTCAAAAAATCTCAAAAAGTCAATGATTGTCAAAAATTTCGTGAGTGTTGAAAAATAAAATAAGAAACTAAACCATTATCCATTTTATTCAAAAAAAACTTCTTTCTATATTTACCATTTTGATAAATTTTGTAAAATTTATTTTTATTATTTTGATTTTTTAATTTTAATCAACCTATTGTAGGTACACCACTGGCAACGTCACTTTGACGCAAGAGGTGCGTTTAAACGAGGTAAAAATTTTAAAAATCGGCTCCTAGATAAGTCAGCCTGTAAACTATTCACTGGCCGTAACTGTACATTTAAAAAACATTGGTCCGAAATTATGCGCCTACGCTCTTAAATCTAGAAACCGATACCTTAAATTCGGACATTATATTGTTTTTCAGAATACAATAATACCTAGTAGTAATTATTTGTTAACACCAAACATAAAATAAGATTTTAATTATTTTTTCAGTAATAACACAATATTTGATTTTTGACATTTCTCTAGGAGTCCATGACAAAAATTAAAATTTTATAAAAAATGATCTCGATTAAAATAAATAATTCTTATTTACCAAACCTTCGGTTTGACACCCTTTCGGGGTTGCGCCCGCGTGCGTCGCACGCGTTGCACGCCCTGTTACGGGGGCCCTGACTAAGTAACAGATAGAATTGCACAAGTTTGACTTGAATGTTTGAACTTGACTTGAGTTTGACTTAATTTCAAGTCAAACTCAATTCAATCCTTCTGATAAATAATTCAAGTCAAGTCAAACTGGTCAATCGTACAGGTTTGAAAATTCAAACTGTTGTCAAACTAGTTTGAAAGAGTTTGAAAAATAATTTATTTAGTAGATATACTTTTTTGTCGAGATTGACATGTTAGTTGCTAATTAAGATAAGAAAATTAATATTACAGTGAGTGCCACTTGAACGTATCTTGATACAGGAAGCGATTATAAGGTTTGTTCGTAGTACGATCTAATCGATCAGCAACCGTTGCCAACCATCAGACGCATGCGCAGTTAACAGTTAGCGCTGCGCAGTTAACAGTTCGAGTTCGTAGACTACGAACTCGCTTGCGTCTGACGGTTGGCAACGGTTGCTGATCGTTCTACGAACAAACCTATAATCAAATAGGGCAAAATTTTTGAAAATGATTCATGTATGTATGCTTAGAATTGCTTGCTGGTAAGTTTCGTTTTATCAATATAACTTTTTTATATTAGAGTGTCACTAGATTAAAACAAAGAATTCGTTGGATAGTTTTTTTATCATACCAAGTGTAATTTAATATACTTTGGAAGCTTTAAAGTATTACGTAACGCAAGTTGGGGGAGGGTAACGCAAGTTAGTAAATGGACTAATTAAACATTTAAGATCTAACAACATGACGAGAAAAGCCAAATGCAAAATATACAAAACCTTGATAAAACCGGTCCTTATATATGGATCAGAGACATGGACACTGTCGAAAAGCGATAAGGGGGCGAAAGAAAATGACCTATGGCGCAGAAGATATAATTTTGAACTATACGCAACATACAACGAACCCGAGGTCATAACATCCTTAAAGATCGGACGTCTGCGCTGTATGGGCCATGTTAAACGGATGTTAGAGACCGAAACACCAAAACACCAGTAGGGCAAACACCAGTAGGGAGAAAGTCAAAGGGGAGAACCAAACTTAGATGCATGGAACAAGACCTGAAAACACTTGAGATTACCAATTGGAAGAACAAAGCAAGTAACAGAACAGAATGGCGGAAAATCCTAGAACAAGCCAGGACCCAAAAAGGGTTGTCGAGCTGCGAACAGCGCGTTACATAACATTGTTTTTAACTTAAATAAAAAAAACTACGGAATCACAATTGCCCAACTTTTCAACTTTCGTTTATACTTTACATAAAACCCCTGGATTGTATTATATTGCCCCCTCACGCTCCGCTCATGTTACAATAGGACAATAGTATTCAAGTGAAAAAATCTTAAAATTTGTCTAAAAGATCAAGCACAGTAACACATGTTGGCAATAAATAGCTGGACCGTTCTTCACAACAATAGATGAAAAGGTACAGATGGGATAAAGAGGTTGTAAAATTGTGTTACTACGATACTTGAACGGCCCCTTTTTTAACAAAAATGTATGAAGGAACAACAAAATATTATATTCTTAATAGACTAGGTTTAATGATTTTTTTGCGACTTTGCAATGTCGTCTTAAAGAATTAGTTCACTTATTGTCATTTTATAACACTGTTCTTTATTTTTACATAATACAAGTATCTACTTTTCAATTTTCATTGTTTTGAAATCACCTGCCGCAATATCAAATAAACCAGTATATTTATTTTTCTTAATTAATTCTACTTCAACTACAGATTTTTTTCTCTTAATTTTTGCAGTGGAAGATAAGGGATGCCTTCAAAATCAGACTCAATTTGATCTGGTACTTGTTCTGAGCCGAAAAATATTCAGGTTCAGATATTATTAAAAGTAAGAACAAAAAAAGGATACCAAATGGGAAAAAACAACGTAAAATAATCTGCTATGTAGACGACGCAATACTAATCTATCAAAGTGAAGATGATTTACAACGTATGCTGCACGAATTTAATATAACCGCTAGAAAATTTAACATGTTAATTTCCCCAAAAAAGACTAAATGCATGGTTGTAACAGCAGATCTAATAAGGTGTAAATTAGAGCTGGAGGGTCAAATAATAGAACAAGTCATCGAGTTTAAATATCTAGGCATCACACTATGCAGCTACGGAAAGCTCGAAACAGAAGTGGAAGATCAGGTGAATAAAGCACAGCCGCAGGTTGCCTGAATGAAACAATATGGAGAAATAAAAACATCGGAAAAGATGTGAAAGGCAGAATTTACCAAACAGTAATCAGACCAATCATGACATACGCGGCAGAAACACGACCTGATACAGAAAGGACAAAAAGAATGCTAGAAACAGCAGAGATGAAAACATTGCGAAAAATCGATGGTAAGACGCTGTGGGATAGAGCTAGAAGTGCAGATATACGAAGGAGATGCAAGGTGGACAACATTAATAACTGAGCGAAAAGTATAAGAGTAGAATGGAACGACCACATAAGCCGAATGACAACAAATAGAGTAGTAAGGACGGCGAGAGACGGTTCCCCAATAGGAAGACGATCAGTGGGAAGACGACGAAAAAGATGGAATGACAACTTACTGGAGGCACATTGAAAAACAGACAGAGTAATATCTATATAAAAAGAAGAAGAAGAGAAGATATTATTTCACAAAGCACACACTTCAAAACGAACGTAATAAACAAGCCAAGCACATTCTTCTTAATTATGAACTACAAACTAATTTGAGGAGTAGCAGAGTACAGATTCAGACCTATCCAAATAAGTCAAAACAAAAGTCAGTAGGTACCCTCTCAATTAGAAATGGAAATAAACACGTTGCGCAATATGATATTCAAACTTCAAACTGTTTGAAGAAATTTGATTTCAAGTCAAACCTAAAGATATCGAAGTCAAGTCAAACTTTTTTACAAAAAAAGTTTGGTTTTCAAGTCAAGTCAAGTTTGTTGAATAAAATCAAACTAGTTTGACTTGATACATCTCTAGTAACAGACAAAAGAACACCCAGTAATACAGAGTTTATTACAACTAATTACTAGGAATAGGTTTTTTTTAATTAGGACAAACAACAAGTTTTTCAATCATATCGATAAATATGGTTGTGGTTGTTACTTGCTGTAAATTTTGTATGGTGGTTAAACCTTGCCAAAAGCTTCATGGAAATCAATAAATAAAGACTACGAAAAATGCTGTTGTATTCCACCGTTTTCTGTATCAGTATTTCATATTTTGAAGATGGTCGTTGGCTACGTAACCTTTTCGGAATTCTATGTTTTCTAGATTGATGGGGTCATCAGTTTTGTGTCCATTCTTCTATTATTCTAGTAAATAACTAGTAGATGTCGCTTAAAATACTAATCGGTGGATAATTTTCTAAATTTGTCCTTTTTGTAAAGAAAAATCATTCTGGCCTTCGTTCCATTATATTGGGATTTAATAACAATTAAAAACTTAACACTTAAAACAATATTTTAAAATAAAATAAGCCGAAAATACTCATAGGGAGCTGGTAGAACAGGATTTTAACTTGAATTTAGGTTCTTGATAATTTCAAAAGTACTGTTTTAGCCTTGAAAGTCTTCATTTGTGTGTTTTGAGCCTTGAAAGTCCTCATTTGTGTTTTTTGAGCCTTGAAAGTCTCCATTTTTCGTTTTTTTTTCAGTTTTAAATTATTGTTTATAACTCGAAAAGGATTAAATTATGGAAAAAATTGCAAGAGCCATTTTTTATCAGAAGGGTCAAAAGAACTTCGTCTGAGCCAAAAAGTTAATTTCAAGAATTTGTTCTAAAAAAAGTGTTTATTGTGACCACTTTTAGCTTGGGCGACTTTAACTTTGTATTGAGGGAGCCTCACCAATGTGATTATGCAAAAATATTTCTCCGAACTTTAGCCTAACATGTATGTATTATCTATTTTTGTTTTCATTGAATACTAAATTCTTATTAAATAGTACCTACTGGTACATAATATCTGAAGTTTTTGATTTATTAGATCATTCATTTTACACATTCAGAGCGGTTTTATTTTGTTTAAATAACCCTGTTATGTTTACATCAACATATTGCTTAGATAAACATACATAACTGATGTTTGGGTAGTAACTTTTTCTATAATAATGTTTATAATAGTTACGCAAAATGAAAATACTGAAGCTTATTATTTTATTATTTTTTAATTAAGTTTATTTACTGCTGTAATAGCTGTCTGAGGTTATCTAGTAATTACTATTGAATATGTTTCAGTTGGAATCTCTATACAATGCCTAAATATGTCATGACATATGGTTTGTAGTAAATTTTTATTAGTCCAAGTAATGCAGCTTAAAATAGGACAAAACATCGCAATTTTTACAGAATGGATCGATTTACTAAAAAATTTGAGAATAAGTAGTGGATAGTCCAAGGATCAAAATCTATATCATGTCGAAAGGCGCTTTTACCATGGGGGTGGTTGCCACCCCATCTCGGGGGTGGAAAGTTTTATTTTATTTTGACCGCAAAAGTTGGTAAAAACATTCATTCTAAGCAAAAAACGTTCTATACATTTTTTTGATAAAATTAATAGTTTTCGATTTATTCACTATCGAAATTGTTAGTTTTATATCGAAAAAATCAATGTTTTGAATCAGTTTTCTGCTAATAACTCAAAAAGTTTTCGTTTCATCAAAACAACTTTGCTTATCAAAAATGTACCTTTTGAAAAAATAAACAAAACCGTTTTTTTTTTATTTTTTTTAAGACCAATAGTAATCGAGCTATACTTTATTATTATGTTAGCTCTTCTTCGTCAAATGCTAAATATTGTAGTTTCAAAGTCAAAATACGGGAAAACTATGTAGACAAGGCAAAAACGGCGGGTTCGAAGGGAAAAATATTCCCATGAGATTTTTTTGCATAATCACATTCGTGAGACATCCCAGAATAAGATTCAAGAAGTCGCCCATGTGAAAAGTGGGCCAATTTTTTTTAATCAAATTGCAAGAATCAATATTTTTGGCCTGACCAATTTTTTCTTTAATTTTTTGGACCATTCTGGACAAAAAAGGTGTCTTATAATTTTTCTCTAAAGTTGATCGTTTTCGACTTATAAGCAATTTAAAATTAAAAAAACGAAAAATGGCGATTTTCAAGGCTTAATAACTTGGTTAAAAGTTATTATTATGAAAGTCAATATATGACTAAATCAAAGTTTAAAGTCCTCCCTACAAGGTCCTCCCCCCTACAAGATCATGAAGAAATTTTTGTCATTATTTTATTACTAAGCTGTTATTTTTAAGTAATAATAATAAGCGCCATGCACGTGTGCGGGGCTGTAAATGCTGAGTGCGAGAGAGAAGCCATTCCAGCAGTCCAATTGTGAATCTTCTCGCACTCGCACTCACATTTACAGCAGCGTCAATACGATCTAACCACTCATTGTTATTAATTAAAAATAACAGCTTAGTAGTAAATTAATGACACAGATTTCTTCAGGATCATGTAGCGGCGACTTTAAACTTTGATTTAGTCACTTTCTGACTTTTAAAATAATAATTTTTGACCGAGGTATTAAGTCTTAAAAATGGCCATTTTCGCGTTTTTCAAATTTTAACTTGCTTATAACTCGAAAAAGATCAACTTTAGAGAAAAATTATAAGAGACCTTTTTTGTCCAGAATGGTCCAAAAAACCTAAAAAAATTAGTCCTGGCCAAAAATATTGATTTTTGCAATTTGATTAAAAAAATTGTTAAAAAAAATTGGCCCACTTTTCTCGTGGGCGACTTCTTGAACCTTATTCTGGGATGTCTCACGAATGTGATTATGCAAAAATATCTCATGGGAATATTTTTCCCAACGAACCCGCCATTTCCGCCTTGTCTAATGTATTTTTCGAGGATAACTTGTTTAAATTAATTTAAAGTATTTAAAAATATCTATCTCCAGAAATAAAAAAAATGTTTCTAGCTCAAAAATTAAGTGACATAATGAGAATAATGTCAGTCCCTATTTTTTTCAGCGAAAAAGTGATTGGAATCTTCCCCTACTTACCACCCTAATTAAAATTAGTCATTGACCTTATTTGGTCTTCTTTTTTTATGCATTATTAATAAGTTCTAGAGGTTTGACCGTCTTAGAATGATCAATTTAAAAAAAAATGGAGTTAAAAGCGAATAACGAATTTTTGCAGTTTGGTAAAAAATGCCCTCTTCTTCAGAATCGAAAGATTAGCAATCAGAGATACGAAAAAATATTTAAATATAAAATTGTAGCTTGTTTAATTTCCAAGAACTTGGTTTTCAAAATTTTTTTCTACAGCAAAAATTTAGTGAGCTATTGAAAATTAAAACTTATAATAACATAATATACTGGCGTCAAACAGCGACAGCTTGCATAAATGGAAAATCAACAGAAATATGCAAAATACAAAGAGGCGTCAGACAGGGTTGTATACTGTCCCCACTGTTGTTCAATTTGTATTCAGATAGAATATTTAAGGAAGCGCTGCATAATTTGGAATGGGGTGTGAAGGTTAATGGAATTCTGATAAATACAATCAGATATGCAGACGATACAGTTATTTTAAGTGATGATATGAATGGATTACAACACCTTTTAAATGCCATTGACAGAGTGGGAAGAGAGTTTGGCCTAAATATAAACTGTTCAAAAACAAAGTACATGGTATTTAGCCGTTTGGCCCATCAAGATTCACGGTTATATGTTGATGGTCATATGATACAAAGAGTACCCAGTTTTAAATATCTTGGTTGCCATATTACTAAACAACTAGATCCAGATAAAGAGATAAAATGTAGAATCGAGATAGCCCGCACGACATTTTTAAAAATGAGGTCATTCTTCTGTAATGATACCTTGCAACTTCAACTTCGAAAGCGCATGATTAAATGCTACATTTGGTCAGTCCTCTTGTATGGTGTCGAAGCATGGACATTAAAAATATCCACCATTAACCGTTTGGAGGCCTTTGAAATGTGGCTGCACAGACGTATTCTAAAAATACCATGGACGGCTATGCTGACAAATGTGGCAATCCTTACGAGAGCAAATGCTACCCGTGAGCTGCTTGATAACATCAAATATAGAAAGATGGCCTATTTTGGACACGTAGTAAGGGGAGACCGGTATAATATTCTTCAACTTATTATGATGGGTAAAGTCGAAGGACGCAGAGGAATTGGTAGAAAGCAGGCCTCTTGGTTGAAGAATATCCGGGAGTGGACAGGAATAAAGAAAGCAGAACACCTATTTAGAATAGCTCGAGACAGAGACAGTTTCGCCATGTTAATCGCCAACGTCAAGGGGACTTGATAGGGCACGTTAAGAAGAAGAATAACATGCAAAAACCACCTTTACCAACCCTTTCAAAGTCACCTCTTTTTGCGACTGATGATTTTAAAAGGATTTAATATTAATAGCCTTATAGATCTTGTAAAATCCTAAAAAATTCTTTTTTACCGGACTTTCTAGGATAAAAAATAAAAAGTTACGGTTCAAAAATCAGTATATTTTTTGAAAAAAAAAAGGAGTAATTCAATTGGCAGCATAATAATGTAAGTTAGCGGTGGTTTTACTCATTGACCTTATTGATACTTCTTTATTTATGTATTATTAATAGATTCCAGAAGTTTTACTGGCTTAGAATGATTAGTTTTTAAAAAACTAGAGTTAAAAACAAATAACGAATTTTTGTAGTTTGGTAAAAGGTGCCATTTTCTTCAGAATAGAAAGATTAGCATCAGAGATACGAAAAAATGTTTAAATATGAAATTGTAGGTCATTTAATTCCCAAGAACTTGGTTTGAAACAATTTTTTCTACGGCAAAAATTGAGTGAATCGTAAATGAGTATGATATCGAAAAACATTGATTTTTTCGATATAAAACTAACACGTTCGATAGCGAATAAATAGAAAACTGTTAATTTTATCAAAAAAATGTATAGACTATTTTTTGCTTAAAATTACGGTTTTTATCAAGTTTTGCGGTCAAAATATAATAAAAAAATTCCACCCCCGAGATGGGGTGGTAACCACCCCCATGGTAAAGGCGCCTTTCGGCATGATATAGATTTTGATCCTTGGACTATCCACTACTTATTCTCAAATTTTCAAGCAAATGGATCTATTCTGTAAAAATTGCGAGGTGAAAAGCTTCGGTTCCTGGACTATATGTTATAGCATCGGTATTATTACAATATATGCATTTTTATAATCTAGCCCAACCTAATCAAATATACAGATATATAGTTCAGGATACCATTTCTTGTCCAGAAAATTCTAGTCCAGTAGGTAATAGAATTTACCAGACTTTGAAGAGTATCAAAAAAGAGAAAAAAAAACTCCATCGTCTATGCTACATCACTCTTAAATCCTTATTTACTTACGTCCTGCAGCACACGCTTTCTTGGTTTACGTCTTCTCCTTGGTCTCTCCATTCTCTTGTACAAAATTTTCTTTTAAAGTCACTTTTCTATCTGTCCAAGTCACGCCAGACTTCTCGAATGTATAATTCTAACTGTAACTGGTACTGCATGCACTATTGTTATTAGAGAGTCATTACAAAGATTTGATTGATTGCACCTCTACATTGACGAATATTAAGAATGTTCTCTTGTGACCTTATCTGGGACGAATCCGCGGTGTTGCGGAATCTGACCTGATCATCTGCGGTGAGTATTGATTTTAATCTTTCATTGATGCGATTTTAATCTTTCATTGATGGTGAGGAGTTTTTTGCTCGAATGGGATATTAATGGTACTGTACGGTAATTGTTGCAATCTGTCGGTAAACCTTTTTTACATATGAGAGTAAAAGTGAGCTTTTCACTTACTTCAATTAGGTACTTAAATTCCTAAAGTAAAAGCCAGAGTTAGAATGCAGGGTTAGTCTTACGGCGCGCATGGATGCCGCTCATGTCGGCACAGTGGTATAGAACCGTAGGCAATTGTTGTGTGCGCGTATATTCCAGTGCTGTGAGTCTTAAATCCGGTCCTAATGCACCGCTCGGGGCAATCCGGCAACGTGGTCGGCCGTTCTCCGGTAAGAAATTCATTGCCCTATAGTACTGCATACTAACAGTGTCTTTTAGTATAGCTATCACATTTTTTATACCTCCTTCATATGTCCAGAACACCTTCTTAGAGACTAGACTGTAAGACCAAAATGTAGTAGACTAGAGAAGACTTTATATATCGCATTGAGTAATATGTACCGGGTGTCCCAATAAGAACGGCTCTCGGCCTTATCTCAGGAACGGTTTATAGTAGAGCTTTGAAATAAAAAATGTATAACAAAAGTTGCCTCAGGAAAAGCCTGGAAATTATTTTCATAATTGTGGGTCCACCGCTAGAGGGCGTAATTGAATATCAAAAATAAAAAAATCTAAATGTTACAATATTTTCCTAATTAAGGGGCACTGGAAATCCGATTATTGTATTCTTCATCAAATTCTGCGCATATTTGATTTAACAAGTTTAACTCTACCTTTGCAAATAAGAAGTGGGGGTGAGTGGGAACCTTGTTATGAAAAAATGGCTGTAAGTCCGGTTCTGCTAAATCAAATTTTGAAAACTGGGTCTTGTTGAAGACAGATCTTTTTCTTCAATGTAAGCGTGATAATTTTGAACCATCCTAATACGTAGTAAGCCAGCTGGGAGGCGTTATTTAATTTTTTTCTTAAATCTAGTTTTCTTTGGAAAATATTAAATACAAGTATGCATTTTTAATCATACTTTATAAAATTAGATTAAATTATCAATAGAATAGCGAAAACCGCATGTCGATACCTTTTGTGTATCTCAAGATATCTCGAGAAACGTGTAAATTTTATACATAACTGTTACTATCACCGGTAAGCTAAGTTAATGAAAAGTAGTGTGCTGTGGAAAAAAAAACAAAATAACATTTTCCAGATGTCAACGTATAAAAATATAATTAATTAAAACAACAATATAAAGAGAAACAATACTATTAAAATTAAATATAACACAACAAAAAGAACTACTTAGTGACGACCTAAATATTCAAATTGTTGCCCATCATACACTACTCTAGAATACATTATCCAGAGAATACTAAACGCCATTCAAAGCATATCGAGAGCAGAAATTGAGACTGCTGTTCAATCTACTCTTGAAAGAGTAAATGTTTGCAACGAAAATGATGGGCAAAAATTTGAACGTTTATGTCATCACTAAATAGTTGTTTATATTTCTTTGTATTAGGGTTTTTCAACGCTTCTCATTTGTTTCGAGCCTCTGCCATATGCCGTATAATCCGTTTATAATATTAATATACGAGATATGAACGAGGCTCGAAACAAATGAGAAGCGTTGAAAAGACCTAATATACGTTGACAGCTGGAAAATGTTTCTTTGTTGTTTCCATAGCACACTACTTTTAATGAATTATTTCGTTTACCGGTGACAGTAACAGTTATGTTTTTAAATTTACACGTTTTGTAAGATATCTCGAGATAGAAAAAAGGTATTAACATGCGGTTTTCGCTATTCTGTTGCAAATTTTGTCTAATTTTGTAATATGGTATTAAAAATGCATGTTTGTATTTAATATTTTCCAAGGAACACTAGATTTCTGAAAAAAATTAAATAACGCCTTCTAGCTGGTATATTATTCAGTAAGATGGTTCGAAATCATAACTTTTACATTGACGAAAAAGATCTGTCTTCAACAAGATCAAGTTTGCAAAATTTGATTAAGCAGAACCGGACTCACAGCCAGTTATTCATAACGAGGTTCCCACTCACCCCCACCTATTATTTCCAAAGGTACACCTAAACTTGTCAAATCAAATATGCGTAGAATTTTATGAAGAATACGACGGTCGAATTTCCAGTGCCCCTTCATTAGGAAAATTTTGTAAAATTTAGATTTTTTAATTTTTGATATTCAATTACGCCCTCTAGCGGTGGTCCCACAATTATAAAAATAATTTCCAGGCTTTTCCTGAGGCAACTTTTGTTATAAAATTTTTTATTTCAAAGCTCTACTATAAACGGTTCCTGAGATATAGCCGAGAGGCATTCTTATTGGGACACCCGGTACATATACTTATAGTCGGTTCGCTAAACTCAGACACCTGGCTAGTGATTTTAGTAAGTATTTTTGCCAATTTGCTAAAATTGGCAAAAAACAAAAAAAAACCAGACTAAAATCACTAGCCAGTTGTGTCTGAGTTTAGCGAACCGACTATATCATATTTTTTATGTATTGAGAAAATGAAACACTCTCTCAGCAAGCGTGGCTGCTGAACCTGTTATTCTACTGTTAAAATTTTCGACCTCTGTCGCAGCTAGCCTACGACGTTCATCAAGTTTTATTAGTTCCTCGTTAGAGCCCATCTCACAGTGGTTCCAAATGCTGAAAACGTGGTCATGAGGCGAAAAAAAGCCCGTATCTAGAGAGTTTCATGTTTACAGGTGTAAGGATCAGACTGGATGTATTCTGGTTCATAGCTCAGGAACAAGTGAATCACGTCGTAATCCCTATGTAGATAACAGAACAAAAATTTGACACAGGTTTGTCAAAATGACAGTGACACTTTCTCTATGTTGACTAATCAGTTATTTAGTTTGTTCGATTTGTTCGATTTCTTGTTGGAGATAAAAATTTTTACTAGGACCAATATGACACAAAATCTAGGCATGGGATAAAAAAGTTTATTTGAAGAAAGTTTATTTTTTTGTTCTTCTTAATGGCGGTACAGGCTCGTTTTTCTAATATTGCGTTTAAATATAGAGTAATTTGCACATTCTAACATATTTCTCAAATTGGGCTCTGTACCTCCATTCTTTATTATATTACGAATATGTGTGCCAAATATCTCGACAAAATATTTTAAAGTTACAGCCGCAATCTTGGACCGCGTTTGTTGCTACCTGTTGATCGCTACTGTTGCCTCTTGAGAGTCGTATCAGTTTTTTTTTAGGAACCAGCTGTACATATATTCCTGAAAATATTTCTATCTCATTCACGTATCTTATTTATACATCTGTAACGGTCCCCGTTTTCGATTCAAAGTGCTATTATTTATTTCTTAATTTTTTTCAGTAGTGAGTGAATTTTAAGCTCTTTATTTTATAATCATTATAGTTCAAAATCAAAAACAGGGAGCGCATTTTTAGATACGTCTACATTAAATATACGGTGATAAGCGCACTAATAACCGGCAAAATAACACAAAAGATGGAACACATATTAAGTTGTGAGATAAAAAGAGATGAACCTACTAGAGATGTTAAAGGACCCCGCAGAAACCTTATGGGAAATGGCTCTTTGTAAATGCTTTAAACTTAGGGTTCTGGTAGTCCTTGATGTGTAGAAAGACTCAATGGGTGCGTAGCTCCAAGAAATCATAGTTTTAAGATCATAAGCCTCTGAAGTTATAGGTACAGTGAGGACCTTTGAGTTGGAATAAATTCATTTTCTCGAGAATGGGCGACTCTAAAGATAAATTACGAATCATGTCGATTTTTATTTTTAAATTATAATTTTTTGGCATATATATATCATATTAGTGACGTCATCCATCTGGGCGTGGTGACGCAATCGATGATTTTTTTTAATAAGAATAGGGGTCGTGTGATAGCTCGTTTGAAAGGTTATTCAATTCTCTATTCAATAATATAAATATTAACATAATTATTTATACAGGGTGCAAAAAACTTTTTTGAATTAAATTAATTGAGACAAAAAGAAGAATGTATATAATTTATTTAATTCGAAATACATTTTACTATTGTCCGAAAACAGGAAAAAAATGTTTATTTGATAAACCAATATTATTTTTCGCTTAAATTCAATAGTAAAGCTGCCACCCACTTGCGTCTTAGCAGTTTGACCATTTAATTTAAGCAAAAAGCAATGTTTATTTTTCAAATTAACATTTTTGTCTGTTTTCTGACTTTTTGTCTCAATTTAATTCAAAAAAAATTTAGGCACCCTGTATAAATAATTATGTTAATGTTTATACATATTATTAAATAGAGAATTGAATAACCTTTCAGATGAGCTATCACACAACCCCTATTCTTATTTAAAAAAAATCATCGATTGCGTCATCACGCCCAGAGGGATGACGTCACTAGTATGATATATATGCCAAAAAATTATAATTTAAAAATAAAAATTAAACTGATTCGTTCCAGTGTCGCCCATTTTCGAGAAAATGAATTTATTCCAATTCAAACGTCCTCATTGTACCTATAACTTCAGAGGCTAATATCTTAATTAAAACCATGATTTTTGGAGCTACGCGCCCATTGAGTCTTTTGTTCTACACATCCAGGGCTACCACAACCCACAGTTTCACAGCATTTCACAGAGATCCATTTCCCATAAGGTTTCTGCGGGGTCCTTTAGCGATAGTAACTTAAAATTTGACATTATATTAATTGTGTCCCACCTTTAAACGTATCGGACGAGTTTGAGAAATGCCACTGTCACATTGACAGTTTTAGTTGACATACTTCTGTGATACGTCTAAAGGTGGGAAACAATCAATATAATGTCAATTTATATGTTACTGTTACTATCGCTAAATTTATCACCTCTAATAGTTTTATTTCTTTTTATCTCACAATTTAATGTTTTTTCCATCTTTTGCGCTATTTTGCTGGTTATTAGCGCGCTTATCACTGTATACAATACCACACCAAAGCTAACAATTAAAACTACCTTGAGCGAGTAACGAGTTAATATGCTTGATAAAGGTACGAAAATATATACAGGGTGTCCAGAAACTCTACCGACAAACGAAGACAGGATATTCTTTAGATAATTTTAAGATAATTTAACCCAATTCACCTAGTCCGAAAATGCTTCCTAAGGGAGCTAGAGCTCTTTGAAGATGGCGTCATGTAATTAGTTTTTCTTAAATACCTCCAAAACGCTTCTATTTAGAAAAACAAAAATTGGTATGCATATTTACTTTCCAGAAATGAATCGATTCCATCCATTGCAAATTTCTAGTACCGGTCATAGGCGTCCGTTTTGGGTAGGGCAACGGTTATTTTATCGCATAACTTTTTTACCTTTAAATTTTATGCATTTCTGATACTGGATTATTAAATTGGGAAGTATTTTAGTACTAAAAGGTACTCTTGTTTTAAATCGGTAGGACACACCGTTTTCTAGAAAAACCGATTTGAAAACTTTTCGCTTTTTGAATTAAAAAATAAAATTTAAAAAAAAAACTGTTTAGAAAGGCGAAAACTGGTACATTTATTTATATTCCAGAGATAAATTGATTTCATTAATTGCGAATTTCTAGTACTGGTCATAGGCGTCCGTTTTGGGTAGGTCAACAGTTATTTTATAGCATAACTTTTTTGTCTGGAATTTTTGAGCATTTTTGACACTAGATTAATTAATTATGAGGTATTCGAGTACTAAAAGTTACTCTTACTTTATGTTGGTAAAATACTTCGTTTTTTGTTGAAAAGTTCTTTCAATTTTTTTTTTCAAATTCCAAAAACGAAAAACTTTCAAATCGATTTTTCTAGAAAACGGTGTGTCCTACCGACTTAAATCAAAAGTACCTTTTAGTACTAGAATATCTCACAATTTAATAATCCGGTTTGAAAAATGCATAAAAGTTAAGGACAAAAAAGTTATGCGATAAAATACCCGTTGCTCTTCCCAAAACGCACGCCTATGACCGGTACTAGAAATTTGCAATGGATGAAAACTATTCATCTCTGAAAAGTAAATATGCATACCAATTTTCGTTTTTCTAAATAGAGGGGTTCTGGAGGTATTAAAGAAAAACTAATTTCATGACGCCATCTTCAAAGAGCTCTAGCTCCCTTAAGAAGCATTTTCGGACTAGGTGAATTGGGTTAAATTATCTTAAAATTATCTGAGGAATCTTCTGTCTTCGTTTGTCGGTAGAGTTTCTGGACACCCTGTATAATACATAATTGGCAGGAACGCTAACACCAAACTTACAAAAATAATATAGAAGGATTCGGGTATAATGAATACTACATCAAACTGAAACTGAATAGTTGTCACATTCCGAATAGTCACACATTGTTACGTTGGTAAAGTAAAACTTAGTAGAATAAAAATTATTGAGTAATAGCCTAGACTAGCTATATCAAAGTGTGAGGACCTTTACATGCTCAAATCAATAATTTTAATTTGTTTGTACTGCTTTTGTTAAGTTTTATGTTAGTTTAAGGGGTTACATAGGTCTTGCGGGTAAAAAAGCGACTTTTAAAAAAAATTATATCTCGAAAACTAAAAATTATATTTATTTATAATTGGAACATGTAAAAGTATTGTACTTAAGGCACTCTCAAAAAAATTTTCACCCAAAAATATTCATTTTTGTAGAGTTAACTGCAATTTTTCGACAACAGCCCTTTTTTTTGCGGTGGGCAGCATAACTAAGTCCAGTCTCATCTGAAATCAAAAAATAAAAAAGTTTCTTGTAGTTTATACCTCTGGCTAGTGAATGAACGAAGGAATTAAAAAAAAATGAAAATTTGAAGATTTTATATAAGTTTAAACACATTTTCGACCCCAATTTTTTCTCATTCTTTCAAAAATGACCATTTTTAAAGTAGTTTTTTTTTATAAAACAAAAACGACTTCACCTAATAAAAATTCCTTCGTTCATTCACTAGCCAGCGGTATAAACTACAAGAAACTTTTTGATTTTTTGATTTCAACTTTTTTGATTTTGGACTTGAGTTATGCTGCCCACCGGCTGCAAAAGGGCTGTTGTCGAAAAATTGCAGTCAACTCTACAAAAATGAATATTTTTGGCTGAAAATTTTTTGAGAGTACCTTAAGTACTATACTTTTACATGTTCCAATTATAAATAAAAATAATTTTTACTTTTCGAGATATAATTTTTTTTAAAGTCACTTTTTTTACCCGCAAGACCTATGTAACCCCTTAAAAACTTGTGATCTCTATCCTTCAATTTCGGACCCCTTTCGTCCCTTTCGTCTAATTTTTAAATGTTCTAATTAGAAGTTATAATGTAAGGACTCAGTTACTTCATATTATTATATGTATTGTTGTGATCTTACTTTTGAAATCTAATGATGTTCTCAGATGTAATTTATCTTAATTAATTAATCAATAATTATCTCATTAATCAAACAGATCAAATACCAATATAGTGTCAATCTCAGGGCTAAATTATAATATCAATTACTTACTTTCGTGGCTTCAAAGTATTTCTCAGTGGATTCCTAATCGGGATAGATAAAAGAGAGTAAAATAATACACACATACGGATTTCAATTAGAAATTATAAAAATCATTTATTTTATCTAAATGGCAATAACTGCTTAATATTTCTTATATCTTATCTTTCTATCTTTATTTAATACAACAGTTACAAAAATGGGAATCTTATTTCTTTTTGTCTCCAAATTTATTTTATTTATAATGAACTATTATGATTTATCAGTAACAAATTGATTTAGGTTTGATGAAATTTTTTTAATAGTGAGTGTGTGGCTCAATTTTCAATGTGGTATTTAATACACAAACCATACATTCATGTCATAACAAATTAGACTGACCTTTACTGATGATTTGACAATGTCTTCACACAAAACACGTTTCCTATTGGCTTGGGTTGCGATCCAACGACTCGTATAAGTCTTCCAGTAATGCCTCTGTTCCTTTGAAAACTACGCCTCGTACAGCACTCGTTCCTGCCTTCTCCTGATGCCGTGTTGCACCTTTTTTAAACACTTCAACAAACCGGGATACTCTAGACTCAAGGAGTTATATACTATCTCGACTCAGCCTATCACTCGTTCCACGATATCTTACTTTCTAATTTTCAAAAAACAAACTAACTAACCCGGCGTTTCACTTTTTTGTCTACTCTTCTCGAAAACTGGACTTCGCCTCTCTATCGCTCAAAACACCCTGACTCTCATTGCTCATTCATTCTCCTCCTTCCAAAATACCCCTTCCAGCATTCAAAAATCAACCAATCCAAAGCAACTTTCAATTATCCGTATTTACCAACACAAACTTTCCTTTTTCTAAATATCTTAATGGATTTCAAGAAAAAATAATATTCCCCATTTCAATTTTACTTTCCACATTAATCCTCTTTATAAATTTAATAACCTATTATCTTATTTACTAGAATATGAGTTATCGGTGGTTATTGACAAAACCTTCCACGAACACTTTCTTTTTAAACATCACTCTAATTGTTTACTTGAGTCGTATTGTTCCTGGGGTTCGTAAACACTTCTCCGAAACACTTTCTTAAAAACTACCTATACAAAATTTGTTTTTTACAGGGTGTTCCAAATTTACATGCCCGCGGTCGAGAAAAACGAAAACCTTTATTTTTATTTGAATTTTAAATATAACTATAGACTTTTATTTCTTGTGTCAAATAGGAATATAACAGTATATAACCTATAAAAAAACCTTGAGTTTATCTATTTTGAAGTCTATATTTACCACGGAGACTATCCCCAAAACCCCTAAAAACCCAGGTTTCGGGTTTTTGAAGCTGGCGCACATTACGGAAAAATCTGAAAAACATTAGAAATATAGTTCCTGATAAAATACATAAAATAAAAAAAGATGCATTTTGAGGTTATGTACATTTAACATATGGGTCCCTAAAAATAGGTATTTCTTGTAAAAGTCACAACTGTGCGTGTGAATTTTTTGAAAGGAAACATGTTACGAGTGGAATTACCCCCATCCCCCCTAGATCCGCCACTGTTCAGTAGTTTTCTAAAGATAAGGCGGAACTGTAGTTTTGCTGGTATTCCATAACTGAGAAGCACTCATGAAAACATGATAATGTTTATATCGATCTAGCAGCACCTTTTATACCGTACTTCTTTAGTTTTCTGAAGACTTTTCGGAGGTTTTCTGAAGACTAAAATACGATCCAACTATTTTTGACCACGAATTCATATACAACACGCAAGTATGTATGAAGAACATGAGTTTCTCTTCTTCTAATAATAAATATTTTCGTTCACTTGACCGTAAATTAGTGCACTTTACGTAAACCGAGCACTCGAATCCAATAACTTCAGAAGGCTGTAACTCGAGAATAGTAGTTATTCAGACCCAGGTGCCATGGACTTTTTTAATCTACACATCAAGAAGAATCATTGACCAAACTTTCATCAAATTTGACCGGGACCACTTTTCCATAAGGAGTGTTGCCTGGTCCTTTTTAAATTGAGTGGATCCTACCTAACATAACGAAAAAATGACGTTTTATGTGGTAGAGGGAGGGAGTTGGCGGAATCATTGTGAATTTTAAAACTTTTTTTATGTACTTGGCTTCGTCTTTGTCACTATCTCCGCAAATTTTGTAATCCATTTTAAACAGAGTTCTAGGCTACCTCTAGGCACCTGAAATCTTCAGAATAGCTCAGAACTTGCTAACAATGCAATGTTTAACTGCTATTATATGGATAAATCTTCTTTTTCTTCTTTGTGCGACTAGGATTACTCCTGTTTGTCTGCCTCTTATTCTGTTTCAGTTGTTGACTGTACATTATCTTTCGACCTTTTCGGCGGCCTTTCAACGGGTCTTCTGCTATACGGCTTGTTGTTTTTACAGATGTTCGCTAATCTATCTGGTCACATTAGGTTTACATGTTCGTTTCAGTTTTTCATTATGGATAAATTGATTTTTTTAATATCAAACTATTTTAAAAATGTGACTAATGCAATGACATTTAGATTCCATTTTAAAGTACGTCAATAAATCGATAATTACAAATTGATGGTGGCTCAGTGGTAGAGCATTAGACTACAGATCGAGAGGTCCCGAGCTCGAAACCCGGCTGTTGCGTATCTTTTTTTAATTTTTTAAATAAATAATTAAAAGTTCATATTTTATAAGTTAATTATTATATGTATATAAATATTAAATATACCATTTTAAATATTTTCTTTGGTTTATATGAGTTTAAATCCGCTAGAGAAAATATGCCTCTAAGATAGTCGATTACAAAATTCTTTTATGACAGAAATTGAAACAACTTGATTGAACAATTGAATTTTATATTGGGTCCTATAAATAATGAAAACGTTTTATTATAAAAAGTTCTTTTTTATAAAAGTGTAATTATTTAATCAAATAAAATACCTAAAAAAATTTAAAAAATTATTCAGATTGTATCGATCTCAAAAAATAAGCTTAACCCCGCATAAACTCACAAAAACCCTTAAGAATCTTAAAATCACGGTTTTTGAAGGGGTTTGGACGTGTTTCTTCCATTTTTGAATGTCTAAAGAACGCAGTTATTTCAAATTATATAATATAACCTATATAAAATCTTGATTTGATCTATTTTGAAGTCTATTAAATAGGGAAATCCCCCTAAAACACCAGTTTTTCGGGAGGTATCCGAAGTGCGTCCAAAATTTTGAGGGATTTTCAGGTAATATCGCTAATGTGTTTTGTATGGTCAATTGCGTTCCGTTTCTAACAATAAAATTTAATCCTACACAGTATTAGGCCGATGCCACATTATGCGTTTTGACCGGATGCGGTGAAAACGCATCCGTTTCCAACGCAACCGGACCGACCTGTCACACTATGCGTTTAGCCTGGTGCAGTTTGTAAGCGCGTACTGATGACTCAAAACGCATCCGTTTCCAACGCAACCGGACCGATCTGTCACACTATGCGTTTTAACCGGATGCGGCGGAAACGCACCGGTTAAAACGCATAATGTGACATCGGCCTTACCTGGGTTTACCTAATTAGTTTCTTAGTAAAAATAAGAGAAAGTGGAGGTTAACTTGATAGGGTGGAATTTTTAAAATTGCAGTTTATTTCCAAACTGTAAAGAGTGAACTTAGACAATCGCACCGCGCAATGGATTTTGAAATGATGTTAAGGGAACGGGGAAAACCACTTACAGTTTTTCAAAAATTCAAATTTAGAAAGTTTCGTGAATTAAAAAAGTTTGGTGAAGCTGTGTGGTATTGTACAAATAAAAAGTGTAAAGCAAAACTATATACACACACCGGCAAAATTAGCCGAACACCTTAAAAATGGGACTTGTTTGATGTCTTGAATTTCCAAAACCACTGGTCCGATTTGAGTGATTCTTTTAGTATGTTATAGCCTTATTATTTAAGAATATCGCTGTAATAATATTGTTGCTATACAGGTAAATATCATTTTATACCGGGTGTACGAATCATACTGTTTTTTTCTTAAAGTTTGGAACACCTTGTGGAATATTCTAGCATATGTAAAATATTAAAATTAATACTCGATTGTAGACTTAATCTTTCTTAACTTTTTACCTAATCTTTTTACTTTTTGATTCATTTACTTATGTAAGATAATAAAAAAGTTATGTGCGTTAACAACTATCCATGTTTTTCATCAATAAATCCTCATAGTAGGGGAGGAAAGTATACTAAATTTGAAGTTACTCGAGCTTTATGGGGACCTATTGGATTGTGAAGGGTATGTGCTAAAATCAGAAAAAGGTTAAGTTAAGTTTTCCATAAAGTGGGGGACTTTTCATTTTTTAATTTAATTTTCCATTTGAAACAATCATTTTTCTCCGATTATAGCGCTATCTATCCATAATTCGAAATAATGTGTCGAATAAAAGTTTCTTATTTTTACGTAAAAAATCCAAATCTGAAATAAAAATTGGGGGCACCTATTTAAGATTTTAAATTATATCCCCCACCCCACCTCTGTGGGGGCTCGTGACACCCCACGGAGAGGGGTGGGGGTAAATTAAAAATTTTAAATACGAATCCTGCCATATTTCGCGAAATGAACATCAGATGGTAAAACTGCAAAATACACCTATTCAATATTTTTCAAAAATCCACCGAATGGTACCAAACACGACCCCCCACAGAGGTGGGGTGGGGGGTTACTTTAAAATCTTAAATAGGAGCCCCCAATTTTTATTGTAGATTTGGATCCTTGACGTAAAAATAAGCAACTTTTATTGGCAACATTGTTTCCAATTATGGATAGATATACCCTATACCTAATCGGAAAAAATGATTGGTGGAAATGGAAAATTAAATTAAAAAATGGAGAGTCCCATACTTTATGGAAAACTTAACTTCACTTTTTTTGGTTTTAGCACTCACTCTTCACAATGAAATAGGTCCCCATAACGCTCGAGTAACTGCAAATTTAGCATATTTTCCTCCCCTTCTATGAGGATTTATTGATAAAAAGCATGGCTAGTTGTTAAAGCACATAACTTTTTTATTTTACAACATAAGCAAATGAATCAAAAAGTAAAATGTTAAGAAAGCCTAAGTCTACAATCGAGTTTTAATTTTAATATTTTATATGTGCTAGAATATTCCACAGGGTGTTCCGAACTTTAAGAAACAAACACAGTATGATTGTAACACCCGGTATAAAATGACATTTATCTGTCTAGCAACAATATTATTACACCGATATTCTTAACTAATAAGGCTATAAGTTACTAAAAGGATCACTCAAATCGGATAACAGGATTAGGAGATTCGAGACATCAAACATGTCCCATTTTTAAGGTGTTCGGCTAATTTTGCCGGTGTGTGTACATTAAATAATGTGTTTTTAAAAGTTAGTGGTGAACACAATCATGAGCTTGCTGAAGAAGTATAAATTCGCCAGAAAGTTAACAATTCTCTTAAAAGAAAAGCAACAGAAGATATTGCGGAACGACCTGGGCCTCGATTTTTGACCCTTCGCTTCGTTATCTAACGTGTTCGCTTCGTATACTAAACAGATACGAAACGAATACGTTCGATAACGAACCGAAGGGTCAAAAATCGAGGCCCTGCAAAGTTGTTACACAAGGAAATCGAAAAGCAAAGCGAAGTACTTAGTCTCTGTCAACAAAAGATGTCCAATACATAAAAAAGAACATTAATCGCACGCGATTGAAAACGTTCCAAAATTGCCAAAATCAGCAAAGGATGTTCAAGAATTTTTGAAACAAATTGAAATATTTACTATCAAAAATGAACAGTTTTTGTTGATAGTCTAAGAGCTAGTGAACCTTTTGACTAACGGTCGTCCTGTAAGGCTAAAAATTTGTAGAGTGATAATTCATAGCACACCAAAGCTAAAAACCATGACCTGGCAGGCCTCAGCGGTGCACGTGTATCTACCAGGTGAATCGAAAAGTGCAAATTTAGGGGGTAAAATAAACTTTCTCCTGTAAGGTTTAAATTTAAGTATGTGTTTGAGTAAGTCATTTAGAAGAAATGTGTACAATGACAGGCGATTCTGAAGAGCATAAGACCTTGCCAGGCGAGGGGAAAGATTAGGGGTTTTTATTAAAATTATTCTTTTTGCATCGAACAAATTTTTTTTAGGCTTTTTGAATTATTCCAAACAGAAAAGGTCCTTAGTTATTTTTCTCTTAAGTTAATAGTTTTTGTTATATAAGCGATTGAAAATTTTGAAAATTGCGAAATCGGCCATTTTTAACCCAAATCGGACATTTATCTAAAAATTTCAATATTGGCAAGGTACGCAGATATTCCTTAAACATTGATTGATGAAATCCCGAAGAGTTTTTTGCAATAAAATAACGAAAACCGCTTTGTTTTTTTAATTGCTAATCAAGCGGGCGCTACACTGTAGTATAATTGAGGACGTTTGAGCTTGCATAAATTCATTATCTCGAGAATGGGCAAATTTGAAGAGAAATCCTCAGACAGGTCGATTTTTATTTTTGAATTAGGACTTTTTGGTATATATATAATACTAGTGACGTCATCCATCTGGGCGTGATGACGTAATCGATTATTTTTTTAAATAAGAGTAGGTGTTGTGTGATAGCTCATTTGAAAGGTTATTTAATTCTCTATTCAGTAATATAAACATTAACATAATTATTTATACAGGGTGTACAAAAAAAATTTTTTCTTCTATTTGTCAAATTTAATCAAAGTTAATTTAATAAAAAAAATTTTTTTGTACACCCTGTATAAATAATTATGTTATTGTTTATATTAGTGAATAGAGAATTAAATAACCTTTCAAATGAGCTATCACACAACCCCTACTCTCATTTAAAAAATCATCGATTACGTCATCACGCTCAGATGGATGACGTCACTAGTATTATATATATGCCAAAAAGTCCTAATTTAAAAATAAAAATCGACCTGTCTGAAGATTGCTCTTGAAATTTGCCAATTCTCGAGATAATGAATTTATGCCAACTCAAACGTCCTCACTTATACTACAGTGAAGCGTCCGCTTGATTAGCAATTAAAAAACAAAGGGGTTTCCGATATTGTATTGCAAAAAACTCTTTGGGATTTCATCAATCAATGTTTAAAGAATATCTACCTACCTTGGCAACTTTGAGATTTTTAGATAAATATCCGATTTGGGGTTAAAAATGGTCGATTTCGCAATTTTCAAAATTTTCAATCGCTTATATAACAAAAACTATTAACTTAAGAGAAAAATCACCAAAGACCTTTTCTGTTTGGAATGATTCAAAAAACTTAAAAAAAATTTGTTCGATGCAAAAAAATAAATTTAGGAAAAACTCCTAATCTTTCCCCTCGCCTGGCAAGGTCTTATGCTCTTCAGAATCGCCTGTCATTTTACACATTTCTTTTAAATGACTTACTCAAACATATACTTAAATTTAAACCTTACAGGAGAAAGTTTATTTTACCCCCTAAATTTGCACTTTTCGATTCACCTGGTAGATACACGTGCACCGCTGAGGCCTGCCAGGTCATGGTTTTTAGCTTTGGTGTGCTATGAATTATCACTCTACAAATTTCTAGCCTTACAGGACGACCGTTAGTCAAAAGGTTCACTAGCTCTTAGACTATGATTAATGATGAACAGTTTGATATTGTTGTTTTTTCATGTCTGTCTAATCTTTCATTTATGTGTAACAATTCCACTTTATTTATGGATGGAACATTCGATTAGTGCATAATTTTTTTTTTCAAATGTTTACATTACGTACATTGATTAATGACACTTATGTTCCGGTTGCATTTTGTTTGTTACCTAATAAGCAAAAATTCACTTACAAATCATTATTCGAATCATTAAAGAAAATATGTCAAGATTTGGGATGCAATTTACATCCAACGAAAATAGTGATTGATTACGAATTAGGTATCCACTCCAGCGTGCGAGAAGTTTTTCCGGAAGCAAATGTTGTTGGTTGTCGATTTCATCTTGCTCAAGCTTGGTAAGTAATACGTTTAGCAATGTAACTGGCAAATAGTAGATTGTTAAGAAAAACTTGAGTTATGACGTCATCATATTTTTTTGCTGTAAAACTAAACATTTCAATATGTTTATTTCAAACTTCACTGTAATTTCTTTTTTCAAATATTTATTTTTTCAATTTTTTTTTACAAAAAACAGCATTTGATATAAGTTAAAACAAGAATTGTAGGTAAAATATCTTAAAAAAAATTTATTTTTTGACATAAAAAAAAGATGTCGTCATAACCTCTGTCAAATTGGCTCCTAAATATTCTCATTATTTTTTAAAGATGTATTTTTTTATAAAATTTGACCGGTTTCAATTTTTATTGAATGCAAGTACTTTCTGAAATACAGAATTTATTCTATTATCTTGTTACAGGTGGCGTAAAGTACAAAATGTGGGGTTGAGTTCTGAGTATAAGAACGAGAACTCAGAAATAGGTAAATGGCTGAAGCATATTTTTGGCCTAATGTATCTTCCTCCGAGCCAAGTTGGAGATTGTTTTGTGGAAGATTTTATGCCTGAAAAACCAGATGATCATCGAGTTGACGCATTTGCAAACTATCTAGTTGAAACGTATATCGAAGAGGACTCCACATTTCCTCCACAAATTTGGGCAAAGAATAGCGCATCTATATATAGAACAACTAATTCTTGTGAGGGATTTCATTCACAATTTAAAAATTATTGTTTGTCTCCACATCCTAATATTTTTTTGTTTGTTGAAACATTAAAGCGCATTCAAACCGATTCTTATATAAAAATAAATTCTGTTAAACAAAATATTTCTAGAAATGTAGATAAAGCTATCTCCAGCAAATATATTTTTCTCGAACAGAAAATTAACCAGTATAACAGGGGTGAAATTTCAAGATACAATTTCGTTAAATGTGTTAGTTATAAATTCGGTGCTTTTTAATATAATATATTAAGTATATAAAAATAAACTGTTAGTTGATGTTACGTTTACATATTATATTTCCCTGCTTACCTAATATTTATTAAGCTATCCTCTGACCGCAATTGGGTTGGCTAATTAAGAAATGAAACGCAATTCGGACTAGACGTTATCGGTGGCCAGGTAAGCAAAATATTTGGGACGCAATTCGACAAGGCCCAAGAAACGAATGCAATACGCTTTTTCGGGTTTTTGAGGGTGGCGCACCTTACGGAAACACCCTTCAAAAATTAGAAATATAGTTTTTGATAAAATACACAAAATAAAAAATTAGACCTGCAACCCTGTCCTACACATAATTATTATGTCCTGGATAATTATCATATTAGTCCTGGATCCCGCGTACCAAAAAAAGTTGATTAATAGCAAGCTGAAAATTTGTTAATAGCTTAACGGTGTCTAGTCGGACAAACTTTGATGTAGGGGAACACTGGAACAGGTTAACAATTTAGAACGTCAGACTACGAAAACGTTCCATGTATTTTGTCGAACAGAACTTCCAATTGATTTATTGCCATTTCATGCAAAAATCTCTCATGCAAAAATCAGACTGGTGTTTATCACCAACTGAGCATTTTAATGAGTGGAACACGAACATGTCAAATGACAGGAATCATGTTGGTTAGTAGTAGCAGTCTGATTTTTGCATGAGAGTTTAATGAAAGGGTAACAAATCAATTGGATGTTTTGTCCGACAAAATACGTGGGACGTTTTCGTAATCTGACGTTCCAAATTTTTAAACTGTTCCACAATTAAAACTTACCCTGTTCCAGTGTTCCCGTATATCAAAGTTTGTCCCACTAGACACCGTTAAGAGGAAACAGTAGCGATCAACAGGTAGCAGAAACGCGTTCCAAGATTGCGGCTGTAATTTTGAATTTTTGGCACACGTATTCGTAATATAATAAAGAATGGCGGTACAGAGCCCAATTTGAAAAATATATTAATATGTGGAAATTACTCTGTAATTAAATACAATATTAAAAAAACGAGCCTGTACCGCCATTAAGAAGAACAAAAAAATACACTTTCTTCAAATAAACTTTTTATAATAACTACTAAAATAAACTACTAAAATTTTTTATTTCATTAGTAGTTCCAAAATGACACAAAATCTAGGCATCGGATAAAAAAGTTTATTTGAAGAAAATATATTTTTTTGTTCTTAATGGCGGTACAGGCTCGTTTTTTTAATGTTGTATTTAATTACAGAGTAATTTCCACATATTAATATATTTTTCAAATTGGGCTCTGTACCGCCATTCTTTATTATATTACGAATACGTGTGCCAAATATCTCGAAAAAATATTCAAAATTACAGCCGCAATCTTTGAACGCGTTTTCGCTACCTGTTGATCGCTACTCTTTCCTCTTAATCTATTAACAAATTTTCAGCTTTCAGGTCTATAAGGTCAAACTAGTGGTCTTCAAAAATAGACATGTTTTGTAAATGCCCCAACAATTCACGTGGATTTTTTGAAATTTTTTAATTGATTGTATCTCACCTATAAAAAATAAAAACGGAAAAATGTCGTTTTTCGTGGTGAGAGTAAGGGGTGTGGAGGCTTAAAATTGCGCTTAGTCTTGTTTTTTAATCACATAGGACGTAAAAAAATGAAAAAAAAAAACAATGAATTTTGGGAGTGAGAACATTTTGCCTAACGGGAGGTACCCTTTATTCAAAGGAAAAATTAAGGCGAGCAAATAGATATTCTCGTAGGCATCTTTCAGTGCGTCACAGTTTTTCGATTTCTTTTTAACCCATTAAGTTGGAATTGACAGAAAAAAAGGCACGCTTGTGATTAAAATCATTTATAACATTTATTCTAGTTGTTGATAGATGGCGCTATAAGCGAACAAAAAATTATTTATGTATTATCTATACTCTCTACGACTATAATCTGTACAATTTATAAAACTAAACAAATCAAAGAACATACCTTTTTTTAAATGTAATAAACACAATTATTGGTTTGTTTTTATAACAAACTACGATTACGATTCTGACAACTGCAGTTTTAATAGGGCGTTTTATCGATTGTCATTTGTTTCGAGCTTCGTAGAGTCGCTTCTAGAGCTTCTTCGTAGAGCTTCTTCGTATAGTCGTAGAGATATGTAATAGGTAAATAATCAGTAAATCGATAAACCTAAATCTTTTTTTTTTTCGATTATAGCGCCATCTATCAACAACTGGAATAACTGTTATACATGTGTATGTATCACGGACGTGCCTTTTTTGTCACTTGCGTCACACTGAAAGAAGCCACTGAGAAGAACCATACATAATTTATTCAAGATTTCTGTTTTTCAAACTTATTTTACATATACATCTACTTTTCAATATCCTGAACTTAATCATCTGCGGCTTCTTGGAATAAATGTTGACATAAATGTTTGTTTCAGCTCTTCTCTGTCATCATATTTGGATGTATATCATCTCAGGGTTGGAAATTTGACCTTGCAAAGAAAAGGCATCTTTGTCTCTACAACGATGACGCTAATGCATGTAATTACGGCGTTGGAATAAGTGTTATAGCATTTTTGGCCAGTATGGGACTGCTTGTTGGGGAATATCTTTTTGAACAGATGTCATCAGTCAAGACAAGGAAGCACTTCGTGCTGGGTGATTTGGGATTCTCTGGTAAGAAATATTATACTTATCTTATGCATTTCTTTTTTGCTTTGGTGACTTAAATTTAGAGAGTTGGGGGAAATCACCGGAGAACTATTTACAGTATTCATTACTACTTGAACTTTTTTTCATTACTCTTTGAAGACACAAAATTTGAAGGAATTTTAAGTGTCCTATGTTATGTTGGTTAAAAAACATGATTGCAGATTTAAATGTAACATTTATTTAGCAAGAGGAGGTCATGTAGGTATCCTCTCTGAGCTCGTAGGTAGAGGGGATAATTAAAAATTCGCGAGCGCCAGTAGTGACAAGTCAGTGAACTTTTACTGGACATTTGACGTTCTGCATTAAGAGTTGCATATTTGGTTGCATATAATTTTTACTAAATGTCTCATTTAAAATACCGAAAGTTCCTTAGAATAAACAAAAAGTTTCTTTTGAACGCGATATTTAAAATTAAAAATCAGACTAAATTTTCTCTTTTTTTCACCCCTGTAACTGATTAAAATAAATAGAAATTTTCAGGGACTTTTTACCCTCGATAATAATGTAGTCTTTCATTTTGCGTTTAAATTTTTCAAATATACTTATTGGTTCTCTCAGGATTCGAAAAAAAGTAATATACATTTAAAAAGAGTTGGCCCGAAATTTTACGTTTTAGTTAATTATTTAAGTGCAATAAATGCACAATTTAATATTTAAGAAGTATTATACTATAATTATATTAATTATTATACTTTTTTGCAGAATAAATTTTTTCTAATATTATCTGTCCACATAAACTTCAAAACGATAAGCAAAATCTTAAAATAATCATAATGAATAATAAATTCTGTACTTAATGATATTCATTGTCGAGTACAATCCAATTACTTCTTTACCATTGTTTGTTTATGTTTGTAATGTTTGTTTATACCATTTATATCGGCCATTTTCTTGCATTCGACCTGCCCTCTATATTCCGTTTCAATCGCGAATAGACGCTATTTTACTAAACATCAACTTCAGAATATATTTTTTATTCGTAAAATATAGGGATTTTTTTTATTTCAAAATATGAGGTTATCTAGAATGATATTAAAGTCAAATAAAAAAATAATGAGTTAAAAATTAAAAATACTTTTGAATTTATTAAAGAAAAACCTACGCTGGGGTCACAATTTCCCCCGCTTGGTCATCCGAAGGTTAAACGCGTCTTCCTCAAAACGCTTTGTTTAAATGCTTTAGACATTTTAACTCAAAAACTACTTGACCGACTCACCTTGAATTTTTTATAAATTTTCTTTAGACATTCCTTGAGGTAACTCTGTCGAGATATTTCTTGTTTTATGCTTATTTTTTGTTTAACAGTAATAAATACATATGTTGATTTTCACCATTTTGCAAAAAAAAAATCGTTGTTTTGAGTTCTGAGTGATACGAAAAAGTCAAAAGTGGATAAAACTAAAAAACCCGACTGCGTTACCTCGAGAAACTCATAAGCAAATAAAATCTTTTTGAATTTTTTGTTTACCATGATCCAATGATGAGTTCTGATGTCCACCGCAAAATTCATTGTTTTTTGAGGTGTCTTCAAAAATTTGCTACCGTTGGCTTATTTTTCAATATTTTGTTTGAATTTTTTTTAATAATTAACTATTTTTAATGGGAAGTAAGCCACAGTTTTACTAAAAAAATGATTTTATTAACGTTTCGACGTCCAAATCGGATGCCGTTGTCAAAATCCGATTTGGACGTCGAAACATTAATAAAATCGTTTTTTTTTTAGTTAAAAATTGTGGCTTTTTTCCCATTAAAAATAGTTAACTGCAAAAATGCCACAAAAAAATAGCTTCAGAACAACATTTTTTTTAATAATCTATGAATTGTTGTACTCAATATGCTTATTTAATTTAAAAGTAAAATAGTTCTACCATACTTAAAAAAAAAAAAAGAATGTGTGTATACTTTGTACGCACGTAAGAAGTTATACTATATTATATTTATAATTTCAACAAAATCAATATATTATCTACATTAAACAGTTTTTTGTATTGCATTAAAATATTAAATTAATTTTAGAAAGAACTAAAAGAATACCAAAAAAAAATATGCATTGTCCGGGATTCGAAGGTGGGACCTTCCGATCTCTAGGCGAATGCTCTATCGACGAGCTACCGAGGTTACCCTTACGTACGATTATTTCTCGGTCATAATAATGACAATCGCGGTGACACATAGATAATTGAATAAACATTTTCAATAATATTTATTACCGTACTCCCAAATACACAAAAATTATAATAAATATATTTACTAAAAACACTAAACTAATATATTCTTTTCACGCACACATTAGTTGCGCTATATACTTAATTTAAAAAATTTAGCGACTAACACCATACTGTCGTTGTGCGCATGCGCCGGGAATGTTAAAATTTCACCCTCAATCGCGCCTAAAGAAGTATAACTTCAAAAAAATTCCTAAAATGTGCTTGAAATGTTGATTTCAAACCCTACGCCCCCCTTACCCCCTTAAGGATAACTATGACAAGATTTTGATAGGCAACCCATGCAAATAATATTTGTCTGTATATACATGCAAATGTATGAAACTGAATAAAAAAAATGTTTCATCCGGAAAGCCGATGAGTGCAGGTCGACCTAGATTCGGATCCCGTACTATCGGTAGTTGCTTGTAGTCCATGTGGTGAGACCGCTTCCGTCTGAAAAAATTTCTGATTCGGTTTCCTTGTGGATTCCTATTAAAAAATGTCCCCTTTAACGACGTTCTACACCTTCGGCAAAGAATTAAGGATTTGCATGAAATTTTAGTATGTTATAGTTTACTTCAAAAAACTAAGACTTGATTTTTAAAAACTTGTTTTACCGTGCCGTTTAATTACTATTAAGGGTCAAAGTTAAGTTTTAACATTGGCTCTTATGGGAATTCGTAAAAAGTTAATAACTTTTGACCCAAATTTACGATTTTAAATTATTTGTGCTTAAATTAAAGGTTTTTTTGTAAGGAATAACATATTAAAAAATGAGGATTGTTTACCGTACCATTTATTTTTAATTTATTAATTATAATTATTTCCTTAATTTATTCCGTAATTTATTATAATTTATTTTTATAAAGTATTCAATACTAAAACATATGATTTGAGTATTCTGCTATAAATGCATTGTTACCAACTTTCGCTTGCACATAAGTTTCCCCTCCTTTCCTCTGAGAGGTATACCCCGCAACGAAGGTGTAGAACGTTTCGAGTTATAAAAATGATTTTTAATCTTTATTAGAAAAATGCCAAAATACGCATAGGCTTAAAACTGATATTTAAATTAGTATTTTTGAGGTTGCCAGATACGTAAATTGAAGATTGAACAGTCAGCTTCAAGATTCTGAAGAGTAATCGCGTCTAACCTTAAATTTATACCGATTTTTTTTTTAATTGTTAAATATGCTTGTTTATCCGATTTTTTTGCCGGTGCGGCGTGCTCTATTTCAAAAATCTCCTATTTTCTTCCGAAATAGCTATTTGTATAACAAGGGAGGAAAGTGCTACTTTTCCTCCCGAGAATGAAGTTTACTGCCCGACGCGTAGCGGAGGGCAGTAATCATTCAAGGGAGGAAAAGGCACTTTACTCCCATGTTATACATATGGTTTTTCCACCTTCCTCAAATAACAAGTCATTTTTTCATTTTTACTTAATTTATTTATGTAACTAACCAACAAAATTTATTAGAACTAAAACTAACAAGTACGTACAATATAACTGTCAACTGTCAAATATAAGTCAAATTAATAATGTAAACATTGTTAAATCAAAATAACAATTTACTGTTTTTTACCATTCTGCAAAATACAGAGTGTTTTATAAAGAAACGTTAAAATGTATAGAAACTTACGTAATAGAAAATAGATATTGTACAGGGCGTCAATAAGTTACATTTCATGAATGAAATACCATGACGTCACTTTTACTTTTCCTCCCTAGGGAGGAAAAATATTTTCCTCCCTAGGGAGGAAAAGTACAACTTTGCTCCCTACAATCAGGTCCGGAAAAGTATACTTTCGGTAGAGGTAGGTGGAAAAATATTTTTTCTAGATTCTTTGGGATATTCTAAATAAAATAAGTTTCTTGACATTTTTCTCAAAAGTTAACAGTTTTAAAGTTATAAGCGATTTAAAATCCGCAAAATGACAAAATACCGCATTTTTGGATTTATATCGCTTATAACTTTAAAACTGGTATCTTTTGAGAAAAAATGTCAAGAAACTTATTTTATTTAGAATGTTCGAAAAAATCTAAAAAAATATTTTTTGGAGGAAAATTGGAGATTTTTTAAACAGAGCACGCCGCACCGGCAAAAAAATCGGATGGACATGCATGTTTAACAATTAAAACACAAGGATTTAAATTAAGGTTAGACGCAATCACTCTTCAGAATCTAGCTGAATGTTTGATCTTCAATTTAAGTATCTGGCAACCTCAAAAATACTAATTTAAATATGAGTTTTTAGGCTCGAAAATGCGTATTTTCGCATTTTTCAGATTTTAAATCGCCTATAACTCGAAAACTATCAATTTTTGAGAAAATTTACGAGATACCTTTCTTGTTTAGAATGATCCACAAAACTAAAAAAATTATGTTCCGGGGCAAAAAAACGTGATCTTTTGTATTTGTTTAAAAAAATTGTTTAAACAATTTCTGCCCAAAAATTCCGCCCGGCTCCCTTCAGATTTGTTTAAAGGGGACATTTTCGAATAGGAATCCACAAAGAAACCGAATCAGAAGTTTTTCCAGACGGGAGCGGTCTCACCACATGACTATTGGTCTATTGAGGGATGGTGACGGAGTTGAGATATATTTTGCAGAGCTGTTATAGATGGCGATCAAATTATGTTTAAAGGAACTGTCATTTCAGAGGGATTAATTTTAGTAAACACGTGGATAGTACTTGTCGCTATTTCAACACTACTACATAAATTGAACGTGGAAGGTATAATCAGAATTTATTTTCCTATTTATGTGGCATTACGCCTTCATTCAAAAATGTTATACTAACGAAACAAAATATTTTTAGCTTTCTGGGCATTCCTCTATTTTGTTGGATTTTGGTACCTTGCTAGCCAGTGGGGAAAATCCGAACCACCTCCAAACGGTGTTGGTGTAAACAACGTTCAGGCTGCCATAGCTTTTTCATTTTTTTCCATATTTGCATGGGTAAGTACAAATCGAAAAAACACATTCTTAGGGCCGGTTGTTCGAACGCTTATCAACAATGATCATTATCAAATATTTAATTACTGTCACCAACTGTCAATGTCAACTTTGTTTGGGTTGCTGAAAACATAATATGAAATTACTTAATCAATTATGTTAATAATTGTTATGCTAATTGATTAACTAATCTCATAATTTTAATCAATTATTGTTTTCAGCAACCCAATAAAAGTTGACATTGACAGTTTTGGTGACAGTAATTAAATATTTGATAGTGATCATTGTTGATTAGCGTTCGAACAACCGGCCCTTATTTATTTTTATTCTAAAATATTATATTGAAAATAATCCTATTTTACTACTGGATAAGGAAATGAGTCAATACTCGCAATCTTATAGTTTGTATGTTATTTATTAGTTGTTATACAATCATGGGGCAACCGGTTTCGAAGTACATTTTATGCTTCATCTTCAGGCCCAGTACATAGAGTCTTCACATATATGGCATCCTAAGAAACCTTTTTTAAAAATTTTGGCATGTAAATTTGTGAATGATGTCCCAGTTTTAAATTTAAATGTTTTTACACCTTTACAAACATTAAACACAAAATAAAAACAACTGCATTAAAAAAGTTTGAGACAAAAAACGACTGTAGCTATAAAAGATCCATCATCCTACAACACAATATTTAAAATTAAACTAGTCTGCCTTTTGATGGGGCTGGTGACTTCCGGGAATATCTTTGGCTGTAGAACAGTTCCAAATACTGATATCTGGTAGTTTGTATATGTGAAGACTCTATATATTGGGCCTGAAGATGAAGCATAAAATGTAAGCTTCGAAACCGGTTGCCCCATGATTGTAACGACTAATAAATAACATACAAACTATAAGATTGCGAGTTTGACTCATTTCCTTATCCAGTAGTATAATGGACTCTCATGGGCAACCCTTTCATCATTTGAATCCTATTTTAATTTAACCCAAATCTCGATAAGTATGTACAGTTACGATCACTGAGTAGTTTTCACCTTAATTTTTTATGTTGTAATACCATTGTTTAAAAAAGAGTAGTTGGTCAACGCAATGAATAAATTTATTTGATTCTAATTGAGATAGTCACCAGATGTCACCACCTTGTCTCTCAGGGTCGCAACGTCACGCGTAACTACGATAAATCGAAAATGCATACAGTCCCTGCTCAATTTATTAGACTCACCCTAAAAATATCAGTTTTTTTTCTTTGAAACCCCTTAAAAGTATGTTCGAACTCATACGGTACTGCTGAATGGGTTAAATATCAATTACCTGATAATCGTGCTACATAATTAAGTTAAAGATGGTGAGACTTTTTGATTGAATTGTGAAAACTTGGTAGATGGCAATAGAATGGGCTAAAAGGGTACAATGACTCGACTTTTTTAACTTTAGTTTTTTAATTAAATTAGTGGTTGTAATTCAAATTTTCGTAAAATTTGCAGGTAAGTGTTAATATTAGTCTTTAGTAATGTTAGTTTTTAATTTGTTTAATTTATTTTAACATATTAATAAAAATATGTTAATTTCTAAAAGACGAATGTCTTCGTTTGGAATTTTTTCATATGGGTGATTGTAAAGATCTTTTTGTTGAGCAAATCTTTTCTGCTCTCTTCTGTTACTGCTCTATTAGAAAATACCACATGTACGAAAGAGAAATAGCAAAACAATATGGCTTATCTTTATCGTCAGTTCGAAGGTTGAGTCGAAAACTTAAAGAGAAACATCCTGTTACATCGGTTTGAAGGGGTCGGTACGGTAGAAAGATTTCAGTCACCCCCCAGAGGGCGAATAATTTTAAAGAATTTGGCTGTAAAACACAGAAGAGTCACCCATTGCGATATACGGAATAAATTTGAAGAATCAGAGTGTTCAGTATCGGAGTCCACTGTACGCCGAAATTTGTACAGTATGGGATTCAAATCTCATAGCCCAGTTGAGGAACCAAGAAAATAACCAACTATCACCACAAATGCTCAAAAAACGCTTAGCTTGGGCCTATTTGCATAAAGATGCTATTGCCATATAATTTTTGTGCAAATTGGCCGAAACTAAGCTTTTCTTTGACATTTGTGGTGATGGTTTTGGTTCCGTAACTGGCCTATGACATTTGAATCCCATACTGTACAAATTTCGGCGTACAGTGGACTCCGATACTGAACACTCTGATTCTTCCAATTTATTGGTTATATTGCTAGGGGTGACTCTTCTGTGTTTTACAGACAAATTCTTTAAAATTCGTTGCCCTCTGTTGTAACATGCCCAATTCGTTGGATGTAACAGGATGTGTCTCTTTAATTTCTTAGCCCAACCTTCGAACTGACGATAAAGATATGCCATATTTTTTTTGCTATTTATCTTTGATACATGTGGTATTTTCTAATAGAGCAGTAAAAGAAGAGATTTGCTTAACAGATAGATTTTTACAATTACTCATATGAAAAAATTTCAATCCGAGATATTTGTCTTTTAAAAATTAACATATTTGTATTAATATCTTAAAATAAATTAAACAAATTAAAATAAACATTAATATAGAACAATATTAATCACTGCATCACTGCAAATTTTATGAAAACTGAACACCAATCACTAATTTAACAAAAAAACCAAAGTTGAAAAAAAGTCGAGTCCTTGTGCATTTTATTCTATTGCATTATTCTATTATTGAGCACATTCTATTACCATCTGTCAAGTTTTCACAATTCAAAATTTTTTTTACCATTTTTAACTTTAATTATGTATCAAAATTATTAAGTGATTATTATTTAACCCAATTAGCAGTTCCGTATCACTTTGAAGATACATTTAAGGTGCTTGAAATTTAACAACCTGCTTTTTCTAAAGTGAATCTAATAAATTGAGCAGGGTCTGTAGACACCAAGTTGGATACGATCCTAGTCATAACACACCAACTCGCATACATATTAAGAAAAATAAATATATGGAAGAATATATTAGAAATTGAATTAATGATGTCATGCTATTATATGTATAAAGTATAGTAAATCCCTACGCCCTACATGATATACCTGTAAAATTTCATAAAAATCGGTCAAGCCTTTTCGGAGGAGTATGATAACCAACACTGTTACAGGAGAATTTTATATTTGTAGAAGTAGCCGTGAATTAAATAAAAAAAAAGTGGCTAAATTTGACCGTAATTAACCAAGGCGAATTTTTTTTTTCAAAAATTCTTGTAAAAATACTAGCTTTTCACATCTCATAGTAGACTTAGTCTACAGTCAATATTAACAAAGTTATTCAAGTAAAATGTTTTTGGAAAGGTAAACATGACTTTTTATCGATTTTTTAAAATGTATGCCTTGAAAATATAAGTATTCTTCTTTGATGTGGCTTCCACAGAATTGCTGTATCATTATTATTTTCTGAGCAATAACAGTGCAAAAAAGCTCTGTAGGATAAACAAATTAAATAAAATTTAAACTAATTGACGAATCGTCTTGAAATTTTTTGTGTATTTTACGGACTCTTCGACTCTACTTTTCATGCAATGTCAAAGTCTTAAGTTCATTTTTGCAAAAGTTATAGCAAATTTTTTATTTTCGAAACTTTAGTCTTATTTTGCAATTACCGAAGCTATAAATGATCGTACCAACATTCAAAAACTGCCACTTTAAACCTTTGCTCATCTACTAAAAGATGAATACTCTAAATAAGATATTTAATTACTCTATTTTTACACCTGTACCGATTTAAACGAAAAAACTGCGATTTATGACCCGTATTTGTTAATAACTAAAATTCTCGTCCGAACTGTGACGGGCATTTTTGTATTTATAATGTATTAGGTATATAGTACCCAAAAAACCCATTTGCAACCTGGTTGGTCAAATGTCCCGACAAAAACCTTATTTCCCTGGACTATAAAGTTAAACCGGTTAAACGTAAACAGTAACGAAATAAACATTCAAAGAGGTGACAGACAGGGAGACACTTTTAAGGGGAAAGGCGCAAAATGTCGCCTGTCAAAATTTTCAATGTATTCATTTTTTCGAATCCTGAGAAAACTAATAAGTATTTTTGAAAAATTTAAACGCAGAATGAAAGATTACGTTATTGCCGAGGGACGCAAGTTCCTGAAAACTTCTAATGTTTATTTTAATACGTTACAGGGATGAAAATAAAAGAGAAAATATAGTGTGATTTTTAGTAATTGCAAATATTTCATTTAAAAGCAACTTTTTATTTATTCTAAAGGACTTTCCGTCCTCGGTAATAACGTAATCTTTCATTCTGCGTTTACATTTTTCAAAAATACGTTCTTACTAGTTTTCTCAGGATTCGAAAAACAAAATGAAAAATGAAAATTTTGACAGGCAACATTTTGCGCCTTTCCCCTTAAGTGGTAATTTACTTAATTATACTTAGACGGGACAATTCTAAAATTCCTAAAAATATTAAAAAAATAGACTACAAAAGTAAACTATAGATATGTCTTACAACAACCAACATAATAAATATTAATTAAAAAAAACCTGAACAATGTTTAAAATTCATTCCAATAATTCTCAGAGCACATTAACTCAATATTTGTGAGATAAATTGTAAAATTGAATATATATGAAGCATGCAACATTCTGGAAAATGTGAACGACAGATGTGGATCTTTATTCGATATCAATAAAATAAAAACGAATAAAAATATGCCATCTACATCTAAGGCCTTTTATTACCAATGCTTAACCCAGTTAAATGGGTTAAAGGTTAAACTTTTAAAGAGTCTATTAAATGAGCGTGTACACTGTGCGGCAATAAACACAGAAAATAAAATTTAATCCTATTTATATTACACACGTACAGAGTGGTTTGTTGCTGTAAATATATTGATCCTTAAAAATCTGATTAAGAATGATCTCTCTTTTTGTCAATGTCTTCTTTTCAGATGTTTGTGAGGCACGAAGTTGTATTTCCTCTTATCCCTATTAGGGCAGTAAATGAGGGTATTTGGCTCCGAATTCCATCCTACTACATCGATTTACTTGATATTTTCACAGTAAGTAGGGAATAGCTCAAGAAACAAAGTCTACCCTATGCAGATGTGCGCTTTTATCTTGGAGGTGGTTCCCACCCCTTCTCGCGGGTGTTTTGGTTAAAATAGCCACGGAAAAGGCTAGAGAACCTAATTTTAAGCAAAAACTGTTCTATGATTATTTTTTGAAAACTCAATACTTTTTGAGTTATTCGTGGTTGAAAATTGGCCATTTTCATTGAAAAAGGATACCTTTTCGGACGGATTTTTGCGAATACCTTAAAAACTATGCATCTAACAAAAAAACTATATAAAATATTTCTGTAGGTTATAAAAAAAATCTTCTAGTTAAAATACAAAGAGGGATATGGTAGGTAAAAAGAGTTTGTTTTTCTGCTGCATGCTCAAATCGGTGTATTCAACTTGAAATAACAGAGCAACTGTCGATTTTGGGTGTATAATGATACTTATAATTTTTGTATTTCTTGAAAAGACCTTTAAAACGAGCAATACTAATTGTCGATTACATGCAAACTAAGCGAGATATTCTGCAAAAAAGTTAATGACTAATGTATTTTAAGAAGAAATGAGAAGTTTATTTAACCCCTCATCCATCAGAATTTAAATACATCGTTTTCCTTCTACAATACTTTTTATTATAGTGTTATTTCTATGTTCAAACAATTGGATTTAAATGAATGGTTTTTGAAAAAAAAATAAGATCAAATTATACAGCACATTTTTAAATTTTCTTAAAAATCTTCCTTTTTCTCCGTGTGACTGGAAAAAGATAAGAGATACGAAAAAGAGATACCACACAAAAATGTAGGGCTTTTTCAGATAAAAATTTCCTTTTTATTTTTCATTACTGTATCTATCATTTTCAAGTTACATGGAGAAAAATAAGATTTTTAAGAAAATTTAAAAATGCGCTCTATAATTTGAGATTTTTTTCAAAAACCATCCATTTTAAACCCGTCCAACTTTTTGAACATAGAAATAACACTATAATAAAAAAATCCACAAGGAAAAAGTTTTCCTGTATACCATGTAATACAAAAAATAGTAAAATCCTTTATAAAAGGTATTAGACCTGGATCCCGCGTAAGAAAAAAAAGTTGATTAATAGCAAGCTGAAAATTTGTTAATAGCTTAACGGTGTCTAGTCGGACAAACAATGATGCACGGGAACAGTGAAACAGGGGAAGTTTTAACGGTGGAGCATGATGAACGTGTCGTCCTGACAAGTTTATGCTGGTGAAAAATAGCAAGTTGTTTTTAAGTTTATTCAATAGCCAACGTTATATAATATATGAAAAAATGTTTGTCCGACAAAAAGGTTGAGCATTTTAACAAGTCCGACACGTAGAACATGTCACATCACAGGAACTATGTTGGTGATGAATAGCAGTCTGATTTTTGCATGAGAGTTTAATGAAAGGTTAAAAAAGCAATTGGAAGTTCTGTCGGACAAAATGAATGGGAAATTTTCCTAGTCGGACATTCTAAACATGTAAGATATAGACAAAAATGTTGGTGATAAATAGCAAGCTAATTTTGATTTATTTATGTACAAATTATATTTTGTAACGCAAAAACTTATATGTCGGACAAAAAGTTTGGGCAAATCAAAGGAAATAAATAAAAAACATTTTTTCAGAATGACTTAGTCACATATTGATAAAGCTATTTTAGTTGTATATTATTATTTATATTCACATATTTGCATGTGCACATATATATACATGCACACTCCAAAAACCGTGAGGTAAGTATCAATGCATGTATATATTGCAAAACAATTATTTTTTTGGGTGGAGTTTGTTCTAGATATTCTCAAGATGACAATAAAAAATGTCAAAGAACATGTGAAAGCCATCTCTTAGGGTTTTCTAATTAGGCGCATCAGAAAGTACAAAAAATATCCTACAAAAAACGTTGTATACATTTTTTTCCATACTCAAATCTTAACCTTGTAAACAACATTGAAAAATTAGAAGAGTCTAAAACTTCGGTGCTTATAAGAATAGACGTAAATATGACACATTATGCTTAGAAGTATGTATTAGAAGGCTGCATTTGTCAGTGTGACACTTTGTGCTAAACAAAGTAGTATTTGAAAGTACATGGTCTCTGAGTTTCTGTTTGCCACGTGTGTTGGAAATTAAAATTTATATTAACTATGGAGTGTTTTTGTGTATATTTTTGAGTGTCAACAGTTTAAATTTTAAGTCGCCAAATCAAAAGTGAAACCATTCAACGGAACATTTTTGAGTAATTTTCGAACATTTTACAAAGTTAGTAGAATAATTGGTCATCAATTCAATGAGGTTCAGTTGCCAGATAATTGTGAAAGTTCTATTGAATATCATTCTTCGTGCTATAATGCGTTGCTTGATTGAAAAAGGGTACCTAAATAAATTATTACTAAAATTGTATAACGTAATTTTTCTCAACTTTCTACAAATGAAATAATAATGTAATTAATATTTCACATGGCAAGAAATAATTTGCTGCCAAAATAAATCGATTAGTTTAAATTTGAAGTTACGATTGCAATTTATTATGAATTATTGTCAAAAGTGACAGATTTTCTTAAATGGAAATGTATTCATAGACATAAGGGTAGACAGGGAATACAGTGCAAAAAGTGGATAGGTGGTCTATCTATCTCTTTTAACCAAGCGATCCCGCGCATGTGGCAGACAAAGATAGCTAGACCACTTAATCCATAATATAATTTGCCTGATCTACTATAAATGTATTACAGTGAGGTATCTAAATGATGTTGACATAAATCGAAAGATATCGATTGTAATTGATTGCAGGTACTTTTGACATAGAATAATCACCCCTTATTGAAATTTCAAAAATTATTTTTTTAAATTGTCCGACTACAAAATCTACCCCTTATTTTTTTCCGACAACAGTCATTCTTGGTAAGGAATAATTTACTTAATTAAATTTCGTCTTTGTCGGAAAGCTATTTATCACCGGCATTTTTGTCAATATCTTACTTGCTTAGAATGTCCGACTACGAAAACTTCCCATTAATTTTGTCGGACAGAACTTCCAATTGCTTTTTTAACCTTTCATTAAACTCTCATGCAAAAATCAGACTGCTATTCATCACCAACATAATTCCTGTGATGTGACATGTTCTACGTGTCGGACTCGTTAAAATGCCCAACATTTTTGTCGGACAAACATTTTCGCATATATTACATAACGTTGGCTATCGAATAAACTTAAAAACAACTCGCTATTTTTCACAATCATAAACTTGTCAGGACGACACGTTTATCATGCTCCACAGTTAAAACTTCCCCTGTTCCAGTGTTCCCATGCATCAAAGTTTGTCCGACTAGACACCGTTAAGCTATTAACAAATTTTCAGCTTGCTATTAATCAACTTTTCTTTCTTACGCGGGATCCAGGTCTGTATATTTAAAATCCCTAAAAAGGGCTACATCACAATCACATAACTAGTTTTCGAGTGGTTTACCAGTCATCATCAGTGCTTACGTGAAGTTTACATGCTAACCACCAATATATAATTTACAAAAATATTAGGGTCAAATTGTCACTTGCTGCTACACTTCCACCATGTGAACAAGCCAAATCACAGCTCAGATGTTACCTGGGGCATATTAGCAAATATTTCAAACATCCACGCTTAAGTCAGTATTTTCAACCGATGTTTCCTTGACGAATTACTCGTACAGGGCTTTGACCCTAATATTTTTGTAAATTATATCTCGGTGGTTAGCATGTAAACTTCACGTAAGCACTGATGATGACTGGTAAACCAGTCGAAAACTAGTTATGTGATTTTGATGTAGCCCTTTTTAGGGATTTTAAATATACCTTTTATAAAGGATTTTACTATTTTTTTTTACTATAATAAACGTATTGTAGTAGGAAAACGATGCATTTACATTTTTGATGGATGGGGGTTAAAATTACTTCTCATTTTTTCTTAAAATACATTGGTTATCAATTTTGTTTGCAGCTTATCTCGCTTAGTTTTAATGTAATGGACCTTTAATGTAGCTCATTTTAAAGGTCTTTTCAAGCACTACAAAAAGTATTGGTTGCATTATACACCTAAAATCGACCGTTTCTCTGTTATTTTAAGTTGAATACACCAATTTGAAAATGTACCAAAAAACAAACTATTTTCACCTACCATATCTCGTTTTGTATTATAACTAGAAGATTTATGAAGGAAAGTGTCTCTTTGATTTTTATAACCTACAATAATGTTTTATATAGTTTTTTTAGTTAGATGCATAGTAGACCAGTGCAGACAGCTCTAAAATGGACCAAAAAAATAAAAAATTAATAGCAGGATGAGACCAATTCCAAATGAAAGTACACATATTAGATAACATGTGGAACATTTTTCACCAAATCTGGATGAGGGGAACATGGGTTGGGGGAGCGTTTTTAGGGGTGAAAACGGTTAATTACGATTTGCGGCAAAACGGCACATCCTATCGAAAAAAGTTAAATCGTAAAGTTGTAGGCAATAAAAGGATCTACAACTTTTGTAAATAAACATTTTTCACATAACCTCAAAATATCCGAGAAAATCGGAAAATTCGATGTTTTTGATTTTATTTTTTTTTCTCACTGAAAAGAAAATTTTTTTTTACCAAATAAGGTGGAAACTTACCTCTTTCTGTCCCAAAATTTCTGTATAAAAATATTTTTTAAAACTCTTGTTTTTTATATTTAAGGGAAAATGTAAGCATTTTTTCAATTGAAAAATCTCCCGAAATTTTTTTAGCTTTTTTAAAGAAGTTGGCATTTTTTTGTTTATTGAAACCTCTATTTTCTGATGGTGTAAAAACATATACGTTACTGTGGAAAATTTTGTCACAAAAGGCAAAAATCGGAAATTTATTTTCAACCTCTCACCATTTTCAGATTCTCAGACGCAATATAAGTTGCATAGCGAGCAGGAACCAACGAACCTCTGTTAAAAATTTACTACACTAATGCCGTTGTCTGTGATTTTAAATTTTGTGAATAAATTATAGTTAAAAAAATAAAAAACACGCTTTTAAAGCACTAAAAATTTAAAAATAAAATATTACTAGCTTTAATTTTAAAAAATATTTTTAAATTTTTAGTGCTTTAAAAGCGTGTTTTTATTTATTTTTTTTTAAGTCGGCCTACTTACCTATAAACTACATTTTTTTAAACTTTTTTCTCATGAACCAAATTAAAAGTCGCAACAACTTTTTTAACGAAAAACTTTATTTAATACAAAAGAAAGTAATTATTATAATTTTAATGGCCAATTTTTCATCAATTAATTAAGTTTTTGCTTCTTTGATGGCATTTCTTCATCACATTCGGTAATGCTTACAGATTCTGCAGTTTCCTCTAAATCTTCTAGACCATCACGGTCTTCGTCTACATTTTCTTCATTTGGCGTTGGTTTCTCATCCATAATGTCATCATATTCATTAATATAAAAAAAAATGATTTTTCGACATTGGAGCATTTATCAGAAGTACAATTTAAACATAAATTGGTACATTTCAAACCATGCTTTCGGCACCCACATTTTTTGTCAACGTCAATCACATTTTTTTGTTCTTTAATATGTTTTAATAAATTTTCTGTTGTCTCCTTATTTTGAACATATCTCACTTTTTCTTTTTGAACCTTACGGATAGCACAAAAAGCATTTAGATTTATAATCAAAAGTAAGAGCGTCTTTATTAACTTGTTTTCCTTCCATTGCTTTTATTTGCCATGAATCAAGGTATTTAGTTATTAGAGCATCATCATTGTAATTTTTCTGACAACTTTTATGAATAAAAGCTGATGTCATATTTGCAAATTTTTTGTGTCTACGTCAAATCTTTTTTTACCAGACTCCACTAAACGTTTCAAAGCATTTTCTTTTATTTTATACAACTGCTTATTATCTGCCTCATTGCAGATTATACAAACAGATTCTTCCATATCCATAGTGATAATCTACAAATACAAAATCATGATTTTACAATTTTCTCTTTGAGTAAAACTAAATTTGCTTGTGCAAAAGAAAGAAATTATTGTTTGTTAATATTGTACTGACTGTACCTATTTCTAATTTATTTTGAAATATATTGTATTAAATTACTATTAAAAATTTGTTAATTAAAAAAATAAAAAAAATTCAGGTTATTTTAGTCATACTATTTATGAAAGAAAATGATATTATTTCATTGATTAATTGAGAATAAGACACAGGTAGTATTTACCTTTTTATGTAGATTCTACAATTTCCTTTAAAATAAATAAATTTGTCACTAAATTCTTTTCACAAAATTATGTTTAACACGTACGTTTGATTCACTATATGTGTCATCATGGTACACATAATGGCCGCGGTGCGGCGTCTGGCTGGGCCTTAGAATATAAAAGATTTATTTTATATTCTAAGGGCTGGGCTGCACCTACTCGCTATGCAACTTAAATTACGTCTGAGAATCTGAAAATGGTGAGGGGTTGAAAATAAATTTCCGATTTTTGCCTTTTGTGACAAAATTTTCCACAGTAATGTATATATTTTTTTACACCATCAGAAAATAGAGGTTTCAATAAACAAAAAAATGCCAACTTCTTTAAAAAAGCTAAAAAAATTTCGGGAAATTTTTCAATTGAAGAAATGCTTACATTTTCCCTTAAACATAAAAAACAAGAGATTTAAAAAATATTTTTAAACAAAAAAATTACAGCGTGTTTGGGACATAAAGAGGTAAGTTTCCACCATATTTGGTAAAAAAAAAAATTTTTTTCGGTGAGAAAAAAAAATAAAATCAAAAACATCGAATTTTCCAATTTTCTCGGATATTTTGAGGTTATGTGAAAAATGCTTATTTACAAAAGTTGTAGATCTTCTTATAGCCTACAACTTTGCGATTTAACTTTTTTCGATAGGATGTGCCGTTTTGCCGCAAATCGTAATTAACCGTTTTCACCCCTAAAAGCGCTCCCCAACCCATGTTCCACTCATCCAGATTTGGTGAAAAATGTTCTACATGTTATCTAATATGTGTACTTTCATTTGGAATTGGTCTCATCCTGCTATTAATTTTTTATTGTTTTTTTGCTATTTGCACTGGTCTATAGTTTTTAAGGTATTCGCAAAAAACCGTTCGAAAAGGTATTATGTTTCAATGAAAATGGCCAATTTTCAACCACGAATATCTCAAAAAGTATTGAGTTTTCAAAAAAAAATATAGAACAGTTTTTGCTTAGAATTAGGTTCTCTAGCGAATTCCGTGGTAATTTTAACCAAACAATTTTCCACCCCGAAGAAGGGATGGGAACCACCCCCAAAATAAGAGCACACATTGGCATAGGGTAGACTTTAAATTAGGAGATAACTAGAGGCTAGGCCCAAAATTTCATTAAAATCCATGCAGTAGGATAGAATTCGGAGATAATATCCCATTCTTGCTCCCATTGACTGGCGTATATGCGGGATAGGCGTTAGGAGAATTAAAGGACATCGCACACATCTTATGGAAAATATAATGTCACTCAAATTCAATAAAATTTATATGAATATATTCGTTTCAAATTAACGGTCAATTCTTATCATTGCACCAACTCTTAATTTTCAATAATAAGAGCAGAAATTTATATAAATCAATCTGAAATCAAATGGGTAGGTACATAAGTTAGAGAGAGAAAAAATATTTTAAAAAATACCCAGATTATCGGTAACTTCATAAATCTTCTAGGGCTATTAAGCATCTTATTATAATAGTTTCACTAATCCGCTTAGGCCCAGCGGGGTTTAGGCTGTTTTGAATAGCACCCAGAGCAATAGTGATTATAACTGACACGTTTATGAACTCCAAAAATGTGATTTCGATAAACTTTAATTGCAATTTGCGCCGTAATTAATCATAATTAAGAGTTGGCGCAATGATAAGAATTGACCGTTAATTTAAAACGAATCTATTCGTATAAATTTTATTGAATTTGAGTGACATTATAATTTCCATAACATGTGTGCGATGTCCTTTGCTAATTTGTTTTTTTTTAATGTATTCGTTCTTTTTTTTTTAACTTCTTCAACGTGTGTCGTTCAAATATCATGATCGTATGCGATTTTGATGAAATTTTCGTTTCAGTTTCATTGAAATATTTCTGTCATTCCTGACAACATACCATTCGTTTCGTTTCAGTTCTTCAAACCTGGTCTAACTCTACCATAAATAAGATTATTTACAATAATAAATGATGTCAACAAAATAACTACATTATACTAGTGCAGATATCGGTTCAGACCACAATCCTATAATAGCTGACATCAGAGTCAAGCTCAAAAAAGTTTCAATAAGTTCCAAAACACAAAAAAAAACAAATCGAAGATCTAAATCACCAGCTTAGTAAAAAAAAATAAATATGGTGTAGTAAAATGGTGTAGAAAGATGGAAAATATTTAAAGATAATATTTCACAAATAATAGAAAGGCCCATTAAAAAGAATCAAAGACAAAAAAACAACAATGGATGACTAACGAAATTCTTTAATTGACGAAGCAGTGCCGACAACGGAGAGAAATATAAGAAAACTATAAGAAATAGCTAGTTTACAAACATGACACATTCAATATTTTCACAAAAAGCAATGAAATAACTGGCCTGTATAATATTCATCATTATTTTCCCTCAAAACAGGGGAAATGATAATAATAGATAAAAAATTCTGACATCTTGGTATACACACATAGATAAACTATTGGCATCAGAGCAAAAGAACAACGGACATTAAGTGAAGACGAAGGACCAGCAATACTAAAGGTAGAAGTACCGCATGCTGTAAAGTTGGCAAATAAGAGGAAATCTTCTTAGCCCTGGTCACATCCCGGCAGATATGTTAAAACTAATTAACGAAGAAAACATTAAAATATTGGTTAACCTTCCAATCATGTGTACTCAACTTAAATAGCTACTCTGAAAAATTCCTCTTCTTTATATTTATACTTATAAGAGGTGCAGAATTAAGCAGGAGGCATAATATTTAAGAAATCAACAATTCGCTTATCTTGAAAGCATGGTAGATTAATACCATAATATCGGAAGTGATTTATGTACCGAAAAATAAAACATCTATCATGATATACAGAATACAGAACCGTAATACTTCCAGTTCTATTGTAAGGGTGTGCGACATGGATGCTTTGTGACTCCACTATGGAATATTAATTATTATTTGAGAGAAAAGTCCTCAGAAAAATACTAGGTCTCTTGGATTTTCTCTAACACGTATGTGATGCAGCTGATAGATAAGATGATTAAGTACGTATTCTTAATCAGTAGTTTTCATCGTTAATCAGATATTCATTAACGATAGCTTTAAAATATAAACATTAATGTCAGAGGAGTTGTAAGACGTATTTTTAAGGCAGTTATTTCAAAGACATATATCAGAGTACCTATTAAAATAAATATTTATGATACATTTAAATTGTCAGTTGTTCCATTATATAAACTGTTTTTAATGGGAAATAAGCCACAATTTTACCAAAAAAATGATTTTATTAACGTTTCGAAGCCCGAATCGGGTTTCGTTGTCAAAATACAAAATACTACTAAAATAAACAAAAATGTTGTTGCTAAGTAAAAAAAAAAATCTTCTAATAATTTATTTAATCTGACTCATTTATATTGGCAATTCAGACGTATATTATACATTTTAAAGTAGAAGACTTTAAAATGATATCGCCAATATTTATGAGTTGCGTTCCTGGGACGACTTTACTAAAAGATAGTTCATTCGATAACATGAAATCAATCCCAACTCAAGAATATCCGTCACAAAAAATCATAGTATGTGATCTGTCTTTAAAAAGACAACCAAATGCAACGATGACAGTAAAATTCTCGCGTTATAGATTCCATAGTAAATCACGAGGGAAAAACAAGAAAAAACTTCGTGATAATATCCCGACATCGTAAGTATTTGGTCTTACATTTAATTTACTCTCAAAAAACTAATACCAAATTCTGACTTTAATATTAAATTATAAATAATATTAATAATATATGTTTTTCCCTCGTGATTTACTATGGAATCTCTAACGCAAGAATTTTACTGTCATCGTTGCATTTGGTTTTCTTTTTAAAGACAGATCACATGCTATGATTTTTTTTGCGACGGATATTCTTGAGTTCGGATTGATTTCATGTAATCGAATGAACTATCTTTTAGTAAAGTCGTCCCAGGAACGCAACTCATAAATATTGGCGATATCATTTTAAAGTCTTCTACTTTAAAATGTATAATATACGTCTGAATTGCCAATATAAATGAGTCAGATTAAATAAATTATTAGAAGTATTTTTTTTACTTAGCAACAACATTTTTGTTTATTTTAGTAGTATTTTGTATTTTGACAACGAAACCCGATTTGGGCTTCGAAACGTTAATAAAATCATTTTTTTTTTGTAAAATTGTGGCTTATTTCCCATTAAAAACAGGTTATTATAAAAATGCCGCAAGGAAATAGCTTCAGAACTACATTCCATTATATATTTGCACTAACGCCATGATTCATTTGTAAACACGTTAAATCAAAACATTAAGTAAAATGTACGTCGATATGTACTGTCAATGTAACAAAGGAAATGGCTTTTATTGGTGGATGTATATTGTACATTTATATTTAACTATTTTATAAGTTATCATATATTTAACACTAACACAATATAACTTTATAAAATAAACACAATATAAGTTATAAATTCCAATAAACACAGCAAATAGCACTGTCACTAAAAATGATAAACGTCAAAATTCATAGTAAACAAGGTATCAAAGACATGCCGTATTGTTTATCCTTGTTTTAGCTTATTGTGCTTTCTATTCGCGATGTGCAAGTACTTGGAGGGGATACGAGAAACGATCATGCGCGAATACCGGAAAAATCTTGCAACTTTCTGAAATAATTCATATTGTCAATTGAAATTGTCAAATTGACGTATATTGCATACCTACTGTCATTGAACAAGAAAAATTATATGCTGCTCACAATATTGATATGATATCTTATTATATAAAAGTAGTATTTAATTAATTGTATTTTGCTTGCAGTACTGCATTATAATAATTAATTTTATTTACTACATACAATTGTTTACCTTTTAATAACATAACCTAAATCTTACTTTTTCTTCTTATAATTTTTTTGGGCTATGGTCTTGACAATAATTTTCCAGCAACCAGGACTAATATAATTGGCCAATATAATTAAAAGTGCGAAAAATGTTGCCGAGCTATGAAACCAGGTGTCGCTTTTCCGAACTTGCACGGTCCCAATAGACAACCGCTTTAATTTTACGATCCTAGTGTCTGTGCGTAAAAAAGGGACGTAGTATAAAAAGTAATTCGTGAATAATTTCATGCATGTGCTAAGATATAATGGAAATCCTATATTTGATAACTGATTGATGGTTTTTTAGGCTGGTTCTGCATTTTTCGCGTATCAACGTTTCCGTCAGGGTGCTGGAGCAGCTTTTGCTACCAATTACGAGAACGAAGCGGGAATGCCCGCGTCGTATCCCTCTTACCCTGGAGGACCCGAAACGGATACACCCTATCAAGAACCACCTTTCTCGGCTGGGCCTAACCAAAGAGGTAAGTATAAAGGGATATTGGTACAATTAAGTTGAATGAGAAATTGAAAATAGTAAGTAGACTTCCTTTCTACTCAATTTCCTCCCACTATCACTCTTAGTAATTTTTTACTAACGGCTTGTATTTTTTACCATTACCATTTCACCTAATGCCTCGTATTTTTTTTCGTTTATTCTGCCAAAAGTAAAAAATGATCTGCTGCTTCCTCTTCTGCATCCACATATTGGTATTGATACTCTCATTGACATTGATATTCTCATATGTCAATATTTATTTTTTATATCTTACATGCACTGCAAGTATTTTATATACTTACGGACAAAAATATTGCATATGCGTGTGGAATGAAATTTTTTGTGCTGTTATCCTTAGCCCCCCTGTATGATAGGAATATGATTTCTTTTCCGAATGCGATGTTTTAAAGTATCATATAAATGCTATAATCGGATTTGAATCTGATCTGGGTTTTATGCTGACCAGTATAATTTTTAAATTCAATCTCATCAAGGTAAGTCTTCGCTATGCTAGCGACATGAAATAATAATTTTTTTCAAGAATTTTTTTCGCAGAACCTTTATTAAAAATGAAGATAAAACTTTTTACATATTAATATCTAACTCTTAGAGAGTACAAAAAATATATATTTTTTTCATTTATGCACGTACACTAATATTGTAGAGGATATCTGAAACAAAAAAGGGATATCCCCAGGATTGGGATATCTGAAACAAAAAAATCGTACTGCATTTGAAAAAGGAAGGTTTCTTACGTGACAATTTACCACAATTTGACCAAAAAATAAAAAATAAATATTTTTTAACCATGAAAAACTGAAGAAAAACGGGCGATTTTTCAAATTTTTTTTTTTTTCAAATTTCCTTAAAATCTTCTTGCGGAATTTTTCACTAACGGCGGTAAATTGTCACGTAAGAAACCTTCCTTTTTCAAATGCCGTACGATTTTTTTGTTTTAGAGATCCCAATCCTGAGATTAACTGTCCGCCATCGGAACTACTTTTTTTCGAGGCGTCGAGTTTGGCGCTCTCTACAATATTAGTATAGATGTATAAGTGAAAAAAGATATATTTTTTGTATTCTCTAAGCCAAGCCGCACACCAAAGAAACATGAAACGAAAAACATGTTTCATGAAACTAAAACACTGCTAAACAAATCTCAAAGTCCGCCTACCAATGAAACGAGTGTGATTCATGCTCATGACACATTTTTATTTTCGGAGAGTTTCATAAATGGCCGGATGTATATTTGTTTAGCAGTGGTTTATTTCCATGAAACGTAATTTACGTTTCATGTTTCTTTGATGTGCGGCCTGCCTAAGAGTTAGATATCAATATGTAAGAAGTTTTATGTTCATTTTTAATAAAAGTTCTGAGAAAAAAAGCTTGAAAGAATGCTTATTTTTAGTCTTCTAAAGTGTACTAGTACCTTAATATGTCATATCCAATAGGGCTTTCAAATGGCAAAACATGCTCTTCTTAAATGTTTTCAATGTACATATCAGTTATCATTCGCCTAATAGACAAGGCGAAAACGGCGGGTTCTTTGGAGAAAATACTCCCATGAGATTTTTTTGCATAATCACATTCGTGAGATATTCCAGAATAAGATTCAAGAAGTCGCCCACGCGAAAAATGGTCCAAATTTTTTTAACAATTTTTTTTAATTAAATTGCAAAAATCAATATTTTTGGCCCGAATTTTTTTTTAGGTTTTTTGGACTATTCTGGATAAAAAAGGTCTCTTATAGTTTTTCTCTAAAGTTGACAGTTTTCGAGGTAAACGCATTTTAAAATTTGAAAAAAACGAAAAATGGCGATTTTCAAGGCTTAATAACTCGGGTAAAAGTTATTACTATGAAAGTCAGAAAGTGACTAACTCAAAGTTTAAAGCCTCCCCCCCCTACAAGATCCTGAAGAAATTTTTAACATTATTTGATTACTAAGCTGTTATTTTTAAGTAAAAATAATGAGCGCCATGCACGTATTAGGCGGCCGTACATGATGAGTGCGAAAGAGATGCCATTCAGGCAGTCCAATGGCGCGTCTCACTCGCACTCACATTTACAGCCGCGTCAATACGATCTTACCGCTCATTATTAATAAATAATAAAAATAACAGCTTAGTAATAAATTAAGGCTATGGGTACATAATTCGCAAATATTTTACGGCTATCCCTACCTTTTCTGTCTTTACATGGCAAATTACGTGTAGTAAAATTCACACTGGTATGGATATGTAAATATTATTAGAATGTCATTCTACTTGACAATGTCATAACTAACTTAAAGAGATAGCTTTTGAATGTTCTTGGATAACTGTTATTTTTTGTATAATTGCAAATTATTAATTCAATTAATAAATGTGATAATTTTTTCACTAACTATGTATTCAGTGATTGTAATAATTTATATGTACCTACAACAAAAACTAATACTCAATCGAGAATCTTGATGTATTTTCTGCTTCTATCTTTCATAAATAATAAACTTTTTATAAAGTTCACGTCTTAAATCAATTATTTATCAAATACACTATATATATCAATATTATTTAATCAACAACTGAAAATATTCCCGATTCATGTCAAATATTTAAAATTGTCACTGATTGTCAGTGTCTGACTGACATTATCCTGACAATATCTATTCGACTGAGTGCGTTGTATGACAAAGATAGATTTGGAAAATATTACCACGGACATTGTGTTCATTTTTTTCGAATCCTGAAAAACCCAATAAATATTTTTGAAAAATCTAAACGCAGAATGAAAGACTAAGTTATTACCGAGGGCCGAAAGTCCCTCAGAATAAATAAAAAGTTTATTTTGAATTAGATATTTGAAATTAAAAATAACACTAAATTTTCTCTTAGTTTTTCACCATTGTAACTTATTAAAGTAAACATAGAAGTTCTCTGGGACTTTCGGCCCTCTCTAATAACGTAGTCTTTCATTCTGCGTTTAAATTTTTCAAAAATACTTATTAGTTTTCTCAGGATTCGAAAAAAATGAATCCCCATTTGAATAGCATTGCAGCCGAAAATACGTACCCATCCTCTTAATGACACAAGTTTCTTCACAATCATGAAGGGGGAGCTTCAAATTTGATTCAGTCTCTTTCTGACTTTCATAATAATAATCTTTAACCGAGTTATTAAGTCTTAAAAATGGCCATTTTCGCGTTTTTCAATTTTAAATTGCTTATAACTCGAACACGATCAACTTTAGAGAAAAATTACAAGAGACCTTTTCTGTCTAGAATGGTCCAAAGAATCTAAAAAAAAATTGTTCTGGCCAAAAATATTGATTTTTGCAATTTGATTAAAAAAATGTTAAAAAAAATTGGACCACTTTTTGGCGTGGGCGACTTCTTGAACCTTATTCTGGGGTGTCTCACGAATGTGAATATGCAAAAAAATCTCATGGAAATATTTCTTCCAACGAACTCGCCGTTTTCGCCTTGTCTATAATCATATCCACGTGTTCGGTATGTCCTTTCAAAGCAATACCGCTCCTTAGCACTATGCCGCCAGCACCAATACTAACGCTCAGTAACCTCATACAGATTGCTAATTTTGGTGGTGGCGGCATAGCGCTGTGGAAGTGGTATTTCTTGGAAAGGAGATTCCGAACTTGAGGTGATTGGTTAAATGGCAGCTGATATGTACATTAAAAACATTTTAGAAGATCATGTTTTGCCATTTGCCAGCCATATTGGATAACAAATTCGTGTTAATGCACCATGACGCAGGTCTTCATCTCGGTAGAATAGTGAATACTTACCTTGATGAGATTCAATTTAAAAATTATATTGGCCACCATATTATAGCCCATATCATTATATCGTATTTAAATCCAGTTATCCAAATTATATTCCTATGACACTGGGTGCAGCACAAAAAATTTTATTTCACACATTAATTCCAAAATATGCAATATTTTTGACTGTGAGTATATTATGCCTCATTTAAATTTAATAGTGCTATTCTCCTGTAGTTATGGCATACACTTTTGTCGCCTTTTTTGTCAATTGGACACAGTGTGGCTTCAGTCCATTCTTTTGGTATGTGCTTCTGTTTACATATTTCTTTCAGTAACTTTTCTTAATGATTAATAATTAGTATTGGTCATCCATGTTTAAACATTTCAGCTGTTCACCTTTCGTACTCTCCTGGGCTCTTATTGTTCTTTAGCTTCTCTATTATTTCTTTTATTTCCTTTTCTTTGGGTAATATTTCTTCTGTTCGTTTTTGATCGGCATTTTCATTCAGTTCTTCTTCTTCGTATTCTGTTTTTAGTATTTCATTTAGAAGCTCTTCGAATTGTTCTTTCCATCTGTTCAGTATTTCCTCGTCACTTACTAAATTCCGTTTCTATCTCTGGTATTTTTTCATGCATCATTTTGAATCTTAATTCATTCTGCTCATCTATTTCTAGTTTACATTCCTCATCTAAGCATTCTTTGTGTATTCATCTTTTGTATTTATATTTCTGGCGTACTGGTCGTACATACTTTGAATGGCATCCATACTTGTTCAATATTGCCATTTTCGTCAATATTGTCTACCTCTTTAGTGTTTATTTTTTCATCTTCTGAGAGTATTAGCATTGTTTATATAGTACTCTTTTTCTCATGATCATCTTTCAGTGCGTCACACTTTTTCGATTTCTTTCTAACGCATTAAATTGTATATGACAGAAAAAAAGGCACGTCGGTGATTACTTTGGTAATTATTCTAGTTCGGTGATTATTCTAGTTGTCGATAGATGGCGCCATAATAAAAAAAATAATTTTTTTTAACTAGATAATAATATTACAAATATAATGTGTATAATTCATAAGACTATACAAATCAAAGAAAATAGCATTTTATAAATGCAAGAAACACTTTTGATTTGTTTTTATTCCCAATTGAAAATAAAATGTGACAACTGTCAGATTTAACTAAAATGTCATGTTAGAATAAATGTCATAAATGTGTATTATCACGGACTTACCCTTTTTCCTATCATTTGTTACGCACTGAAAAATGCTCATGAAAAGGACAATAATAGTTAGTCAACATAACGAGTAAATTTGTTTGATTCTAATTAAGACAGTCATCAGATGTCACCACCATTTCTGTCAGGGTTGCAATGTTAGACGTAACTACGATAAATCCAAAATGCATAGACACCAAGTTGGATACGACCCTATTCATAACACACCAACTCGCATACATATTAAGAAAAAAATGTATGTAAGAATATATTTAGAAATTGAATTAATAATGTCATGCTACTATAAATTAAACACATAATAGCATGACATCATTAATTCAATTTCTAAATTATATATTCTTCCATATATTTATTTTTCTTAATATGTATGCGAGTTGGTGTGTCATGAATAGGGTCGTATCCAACTTGGTGTCTATGCATTTTGGATTTATTGTAGTTACGCCTGATATTGCAACCCTTACAGAAATGGTGGCGACATCTGGTTACTGTCTCAATTAGAATCAAACAAATTTACTCGTTAGGTTGACCAACTATGGCAACTATTACTATATAAACAATGGTATTGAGTTTATTAAACGTGACGATTTTTTGCATCTAATTATAACGTATATTTGCGATACTAATAATGATTTAAACACGATTTTTGTAGGTCAAACAGATTTCCAAGCTCCAACTTACTAAGAAAGAGTCGGCGGACATTTTATTTTTCCAAAGAGTCGACGACTACCTTAGTGGAGAAAACCAGGTTTCGATGATTTTACCTATAAACGGTTACAGTCATTATTGTACTTAGGAATATTCAAACAAACAAGTATTATTACACCTCAAATATTATGGTTTCTTGTACAAAATAATTGACGATCGTGTAAAATTGACTTAGGAGTTAGCAATTGAAGGGACTGTTGTACTAAATTTCTGGTTCCAAAAAGTAATTCAATGAAGTGAAAAAATAGTATGTCAGAGTGTAACATTTTACATTCATTCAAGCGTGTACAAAATTTATCAGTCTTTCAACCAAAAAGTAGTTGTCTTCAGTAATTCGATATTAAACATTAACGAGAAACCATATAAAACAATTGAGGCCCTCAGCAACGGTGGCCTAAGCCACAAATTGATGATTTTTAGATTAATATATCAATAAAAGCAGCAACATTAAATCTTCGGATTAGCAGGGGCCTACACAACCTACCTCTATATTTGGCTAGATGGCGCTACATAATTTGTAGCGCCATCCCATAAACATAATGAAAATACGAATGCAAAGGTTGAATTTATCTCGAAACTTCGTTTTTGTGTTTAGGCCACTGTTGCTCTGATAGTCTTAATTCTGCTTTATAGTTATCTGTTGAAGCTCATCCGGTTGTAAATGTCAACAGCGTTGCCAAGATTTGATTTTTTACCAATTATTACATAAAACATTTGATAATCAAACCTCAATGCCAATACAATATCACCTATTACATCTGTTCTAACCTGATGCATTTGTTTTTTTTGATAGACATCTAGCCTTAGTTGAAAAAGTAAGATTTTAATTAAAACTTTTTGATTATCTTGATTCTGAATATGTTTATTTTAAAAATAATTGCATTCATATATATAATAAACTGAAGTACATATTATATACCTAAAAACGAAATTTTTGCTAGTGATGATCTGTTTTGATATTTTTGGAACTTGTGAATTTTACTCCAGCCCCTTCAAAAATTCACAGTATCGATTACATTTGATAGTTTATAACACTATTAAAAGAGACGTAATAACTTTAACAATTATTAATACATATTGGTTTTGTATGTATCAGTTCTTAAGGACTCAGTTGTTTATTCGTAGTCCTATTGTTTTCTGTCTTAGTCAGGTGATTACCAAAATTCTTATCATAAAAATTGTCACACGATATGTTGTTAGTTCCGCCAAAAATTACGTAACGTTTGAACTACTGAAAAATTACGTAACGTTTGGTGGATACCGGCAGTAAGTTTAGTGAAGTTCCAAACCGTGCTGTAACGTTGATGTGCACTATTTTTTTTTATTTTTGATTTAACCCATTCGCTTCCCGCGTTAGCGAGTGATATGGTTACTTCAGTCAGGTGCCGTTCAAGCGCCAGCGAGTTCTATTGTTACTTCAATTAGGTGCCGTTCAATAAAATGGCTCCTAGCCTAGTTGTATCCTCTTCTATAGGCAGCGAATGGGTTAAGGGAGAGATCCAGAGTAAATTTCTCTTTTCGAAAAGTTATTTCGAAAATCGAAACGATTCATTACCAAAACATAAAAGCCTATAAATGCGAATTTACTTTTTAAAAATAATGGTGTCTATATGGCGACCGTTTATTCATAGCATTCTTACAAACATCCGCGTAAGTGTGCGAACACATCACGTTGATAAAACGCAATTGGAATGTTGTTTTTGCTATCGCAAATCCATTCTTTTAGTTAAGCAATGGAAGCAGGGGAATCAACGCAGACTCGGCTTTTCAAGTATGTCCATACAAAGAAATCTGGAGACGTGAGGTCCGGCGATCGTGGAGGCCGTATAAGGTGAATAATTTTCTAGGGATCAAGAGCAAATCCTGCTTTGAAATGCGTTGCACGTTGGAAGGCTAATAAGTATAATTTTCATGTTTTTATTATTGTTTATTATCGCTATTACCAATAGGACAGAAAATAATGGGGTTAGTGCTAGTTATGATAAGTGATTTTTTTTTTTTTTCGTTTGAGTCCTTTCAGCGTGCCATATAATAACTGGAATATTGTCTGTGCAGTTTTTAGTTTCTTTTTAACTTTAAAGATTAATCAAGAATTACTAAAATATTTCACGATTATGGGTAGTTATTTCGGGAGTTTTCATGCAGTGAACTAAGTCAGTTATTCACGTTATTCTTTCCCTGCCATTGTGATTTCTTAATGAGGCTAGTTTGTTGAGCAGAGCAAACTATGAAGTGAAGATTAGTAAAGATATTCAAGAAATGAAACTAAGAACTTTTATTACAAATAATGAAATATATGAAATAATTATAAAAAATAAAATAATTGTGATATATTCTTTATTTACCTCAGGCTTGTTATCGTTTTGAGTGTTCTTTGCAGGATATCCACTTTTACTTCTGATCTTTGGAGGATTCACAGGTTTCTTGTATTGGTTAGTTCTTGAGAAATCCACTGTAGAGTCAAGACAGGCTCGTGATTGACAGTACATAGACCTATATATTCACAGTTGGTCTAATTGAACAAGACAATCATAAGTCAAAACTTGAGTCATCAAAACGACTTGATGTCGTTCGACCACCCTGTTGGAGGAGGTCCTCGATTACGATAAGCACCGTGTCTATGTCTACTCGTGTCTAAAATGTTCTTGGTAGATCTTCCATCTTTCTATCCGGCAACATTCCATTTCAGCGTTGTAATTCTTTTAACTTTGGCCGTAACGCCAGTTTTCTCATTTTATTTGAAATGCTTTCTCTAAAGGATATATTCAACATTGGCCTCTCCATTGCTGTCTGTATCATGAAACCTCTATACTCTGGGTATTGAGATTTTTGAAGAGGAAGAACTGATGTAAGTAGGGAAAAATAGAAGAGAAGAGATTTAAGACTCTAATGAAGAGGGGCTTAGCTCAGACGAACAAATCAAATGGGCAGAGAGACACTAAATCTCAAGTGAGTATTCGGGCTAGCTTCAGTACATTGAATATTGCCTTTAGAGATATAAAACAGATAGACGGGATAATGAACTGATGGAAACAAGGAAGAAAATGAGACCTGTTAATACAAAACTTAATACGACTAGATAAGACCACTGGAGATAGATCGATATAAAAAGGATGATAAAGAGAGAAGAAAAGGGCGCCAACTCAACAATGGTTGAGATTTTTGAAGTAACGAATGACAGGAAATAATTGACACTGCATACAATCACCTGAAATACAAATATACTCAATACTTACCTTTTCTTGCTATATTATATACTGGTGATACAGACTGAAATAAAACATCAACCTTACTTCTTACAAATATATTAATAATAAATATGTTATATATATTAACAATTTAACATATAACTCAAAAACAGAATAACAGTGGTAGTGGGTGGTGTAAAGGTCAAACAGGACCTAAGAGCCGCTAGCAAGCAAATAACCACTACACACTGTGCCAAGCAAAGGTATTAATATCACAATCAAATCAAAGTCCGTTAGAATAGCACAAAGTCCTTACAACTAAAAAGTTAGTAATATTACCTTAATGAGCTCAACTATAGTGAGATACACGAGTAGAACATACACGAGTAGAATGAGAATTCGAAGTCTATAGGAATGTCCTCTTGGCACGGCAAAACTACTTGGCTGCTGTGGTGATAACGTCCTGGGTAAAAATGCTGGTTGTAGTAAAATCAGGTATGGTGTATTATCCAACAAAAACAGCCAACTCTATGGATAAACCATAACAGAGTGGCTAGCAATCTAACTGGTATAATTAGATAAACGAGTGAGGTAAAGTTTTCAAGTGACTGAATCTAAAATGTAAATTTTATCAAATTTCAGTCATTATGTATTTCAATAAATGTAGCAGTACAGATTGAACAGGCCCAAACAAAACATTAGGTTAGGTATAGATATGTCATGTCAAAATTTCTGGAGCTAATTTCAATGCAGGCATGACATGGTCATGCGCATGACAGAAGGCTATATGATATTCGTTAAAACCTTTTTATATATTACCTTAATAAAAAAAAATGAAAGAAAAAGCCTAATGATAGGACATGAAATACATTGGAATTTAAGTTTGACAATAGGAAAAAACTTGACCTTATGTTCTTTGCAAATATTTAAAGGATATGAGCTATACTTTGAAATTTAAATTATTTCTTAATCAAAATTAACAACTACAAATAACGGACGGAATATGTACAATGATGTATTGGATTTTATGACGAAGAAATGAGAGATATATAAATTTATTACTTACTGAAACAAGCAGACACGTCCCGCTAATATACTTCTGTTATGTGGAGAAGTCCAGAGATATTTAATTTTGGTTTGGTAGATTTTTCAAATGGTATCGACTGATGTTGGCTTTCCTTTTAATTATATATACTCCATTACCATTGAAAATTTTGCTTTAAATTCCGTCACTTAACAATGAGAAAAATTCTCAATAGCGGCGTGTCCACCTTAGTTAAAGAGTTTGACCCAACTACCGTTCGAATCGAGAAATCAATTCGGCTTGAGGTTTTCGCGCGTGAGCAGAGAAATGTCGTTTTAAAATCGATCGCGGGCGTATCACAAGGCATTTCTTGAGGGGTATTATTAATGGAATTTTAATGGAATTAATTTAATTAAGAGCGTAACCGCTACAGTCACTTGTATTTTATTGATTACTTTTCTGGTAAGGGTCAAATTTTCTGTTCCATAGAACTGGGAGTACACATTCATCTCGAATGCTTTGATAATTGTGTTAACAACACGATGCACTCGTTCTACTGTCGAGTGTTTCTGATGAGACCCAAATTGATAGTCTGAGATTAAGTTTTTTGCTGCGACACTTTCCATCAGTCTCTTGATCAGTAACTTTTCCATTATTTTTGACAAGACTGATTGGTCAATAGGGCTAGGTTCATTTGGCTGTTTTCTCTGTTTACGAATTAATATGATTTCTGCTTCCTTCCTTTGTGCAGTTAAGTATTTGAGTCTTAGAACTGCGTTGAAGAGTTGCGTCAGCATAACGACCGCTTTTCTCGGAAGTTCTTTTAATATCTGGCCGGTAATCAGGCCATATTCAGGAGCCTTCTTGGGGTCTAAGTGATATTTTATAACGTCGTAAGTTTCTTGTATTGTAAAGTTTTTAATGGGCTTTATTTGTTGCTCATTTTCGTCAAGAAATGCATATATTTAGTCGTCATTAATTCCGTTTGCAGGTGGTAACAGGTGAAATACTTCCTCAAATATCTACCGAAAACTTCTACCTTTTGTCCATCAGGTACCATCAGATTTTCTAAGTGGTGACCTGTCAGGTAAAATAAACAAACTTTATTGATTTGTTACCATTTCATACTTTGCCTCTGCTATAATTTACGTTTTTATCTTTTTGTAAAATAATATACAAAGCCATTAAAAAGTATGTTATATATAAATATATAAATAAATGTTAAAATACTTATTTTAGTAAGAAGTTCAGTGTACAGTTGATATTAAATGTATATGTGTGTCGGATATAAAGCTTTTGTAGTAACATTTTTATAATTTATCGTAACAAGTCCATTGAAGTAAAATGGATGTACGTAGTTGCTAGACAATGTTTGTGTTTTTGTATTGCCAAACACCTAGCAAGAATTTTAAACGTAGAGACAAAAATAGTCAGGTCACGTTATGGAACTAAGGTTATTTCACTACTGAGACATATATATTTCATTAGTTTAATAATGAAAGCTGAATTTATAAACAATTTTGTGTTTTTACCATAAAATATATATTGGTCAAACACGTAGACGGTTAAAAAACTTGTAAACAGCATAAACATTTTGCAACAACATAAGAGAATAAAGTTTATGAGTGGAATAACCTCTTTGTTTTTTGATAGTTTTTGTTTACGTAGCATTACGTTTGGGGAGTGAATATTTGTAAAATGCATAAAAATAGAGGATAACGAAGTTTGTTGAAAGAGGGTATTGCAAAAGAATTAACGCTAAAAATTGTAGGTAGTAATTATATTCTTTTAAACCTTTACACAATTATTACACAAAAATGTTAATCAGAAAAAATAACAAATGTATATTTCTGAAAAATTATCGAATATTATCTGATATCTTATATTGAAGATATCATCGTTGGTGAAAGACAAATTTTCTTTTAACTTGTATCTAGATAGAGCTAGGCTAGAGCACTGGCTTGTTTTCATACCTGAGCCAGTGCCAGTCTCAATCATCACAAAGAGAAAAATCAAATAAGCATCCCCATCTTACGTAATAAAGAAAAATGTATAGGAATCTCTTCGCCAATACTAAAAGAAATCAGCAACAAGAACATATCAACATTAATTAATAAATAGAAGTTCAGAGAGACATCATCTACAATTATACATAAACACCAAAACAAAAACCAGAATTTGATATCAACCCGGGGGTGAAATTACCGCCCCTAGAATTTTTAACTCAAAACAGGGCTTTTTTGTCTACAAGATCGAGGCCAAGTAAGACACCTGTCAAATTGGTTTAACAAATGGTTTCAGAACCTCTTTATAAATTATGTTTTATTGTTCAGAAAATAAAGTAGTGAAAGAGTTTGTCTTTTATCAATCACAGAATTATATTATCATTGATCTTCTTTATCAGACATGTTAAAGGATAAAGTAGTATATTTTCTATATTCAGTATTAAAAGTAAAATAACCCCAAAGAATCTCTCGAATTAAACCCACATATTTATTTATTAAACCCTTTAGTATAAAAATGACAATAAAAAATAAATCACGAAAAGATATTATTAAAAACTATCTATTTTAACACATATCCCTAAAAAACCAAAAAATTAAAATTCTTATTTCCTGCATGGAAAGATGCACAAAAGGAAGAAGACCTTTCATTTCTGCTGCTTGATGATGTATAGAATGTTGCATAGATACATTGTTCCTCGTGAAGGTGATAGTGTAGAAGCTTTAGCAATAAATATCTTACAGATATTTTTTCGATAAGTAGCATTTTTCATACCTCTACACTAACTACTTAGAACTGCGTCCAATACCAGGAGAGTTTTTTTATATTTTTAAATATAAGTGTAAGAACACACGAGCCACTCTGCAGCGCCACAAAGTGGCTTAGGCAGGTGATTTTGTAGCGAAGTGTTCGTGTGGAAGGGTTTTGCGTTTAATGTAATCAGTGAGAAAAATCAGTCAGTTCAACGATGGATTCAGACGAGGAAAGTCTTCTTCTATACTAAAAGCCACAGTTAGTATGCAGTGCGGGTAGCATGGTAATGTATTTCTTACCGGAGAACGGCCGACCACGTTGCCGATTTACCCCGAGCGGTGCATTAGGACCGGATTTAAGAATTATAGCACTGGAATATACGCGCACACAACAATCGCCTACGGTTCTGTACCACTGTGCCGACATGAGCGGCATCCATGCGCGCCGTAAGACTAACATTGCATTCTAACTCTGGCTTTTACTTTAGTGCTTGTATTACGGCGTCGAAGTAAACGTAATCAATGATCACTATGGATGCTTCCGATTACATCGGACATATTATTAACCAGACAATACTGTACATTAATAATGAATTAAAGGCAGACGCTGAAAAGTACTTCAATTACTGTAGAATGTCCAAAGGTACTTCGACGAGTTTTATAGTTATCTAAAGAACATTTGAAAGAATCGATATAAATACGAGCTGTAGTCCGGGGTTATTGTATGTCATATAGCCGGTATATTTGGAATTTCGATCAAAAACCTTTCGAAATCGGAAAGACGTTTTACTTGCTCATCGTGTGAACTCTCGTAAAGAACTGTGCCAGCTAGAAAAGTGGCCCGTCTGAAAAGGTTCCTGCGACTTGTGGATGCCACTAGTAGCGGGGACCGGCGACTGATAGCAAACGTGGCGGGCCACTGTCGCTCGTCTGGAATTGCACTTTTGTAATCATCTGGAAGCTACTCTGTGGCGCTCAAAGTGGCCCGTGTGTTTGTACACTAAAGGATAACTTATTAATTTGAAGTGAAATTGTGGATGTTATTCATATACATTTTGTTTTCTGTTTTTTAGGTATATCAGTAACATATTTTTCACTTCGTTTTGATTGTTAATATTAAAATGGTTTACTATGATTTCTGTATGGAATAAATAGTACACTTGTTCAAATTATCTGAGGTGTTCTAAGAGTTAGTTGGAATGGGTGAATTATTATTTTGGTTTATGTTAATATAAGTTGCATCTCATTTTATTATTAAGAACGTGATTTTATTTTTTTCCTGTTTGAATGTATAAAACCTTTCGTATGTGTAATATTTATGTTATTAATAAATGTTAATATTAAAACATATGGTTTACTTTCCCGATCCAATTATACTTAACCTTTAATATCTAAATAAAAGAAAAATAATTTTGATTTTACTATCTTCATTATGCTAATGCTAATTCATAAGAAGAGAAGTAAATAGAACTTTGATAATTATAGAGAAATCGCAGCCCTCGCAATAGTTTCAAGAGTATATGGAAAATTTCTAAATAAGCGTGTGAATGCGAAGTTTCTTAGGAAGGAAGCAGAGGGAAAAAACAGATTTAGAGCGGAACGATCCACAATAGATCATTTATTCTCAATATCCCAAATAATAGATAAAAGGTTGGGAAGAAGCCAAAGAAACTCACCTTGTATATGTGAATTTCGGAAATGCATATGATAGCATTCCTTAACAAAAATTCACCCTTAAAGGCTATCCACCACCAGAATAACATCAAAAGAGGCGCTTTCAAAAGGTTTCAAGATCAAAAAAGGACTAAAGGATGTTGCTTGTTTTGTTAGTGACGCTCTTTAAGGTACTAGTACGCTTTAGAAGACCAAAAATAAGCATTTTTAAGATTTTTTTTTCTTAGAACGTTTATTAAAAATGAACATAAAACATCTTACATATTAATACCTAACTCTTAGAGAATACAAAAAATGTATCTTTTTTCATTTATGCACGTACACTAATATTGTAGAGGGCGCCAAAATCGAGGCCTCGAAAAAAAGTAGTTCCAATGGCGGACAGTTAATCTCAGGATTTGGGATCTCTGAACCAAAAAAATCATACGGCATTTGAAAAAGGAAGGTTTCTTACGTAACAATTTACCACCGTTAGTGGAAAATTCCGCAAAAAAAATATTTTAAGGATATTTGAAAAATTTTTGTGAAAAAATCGCCCGTTTTTCTTCAGTTTTTCATGGTTAAAAAATATGTATTTTTTATTTTTTGGTCAAATTGTGGTAAATTGTCACGTAAGAAACCTTCCTTTTTCAAATGCAGTACGATTTTTTTGTTTCAGATATCCCAATCCTGAGATTAACTGTCCGCCATCATTTTTCGGGGCCTAGACTTTTGCGCCCTCTGCAATATTAGTGTACGTGCATAAGTGAAAAAGGATATATTTTTTGTACTCTCTAAGCCAAGCCGCACACCAAAGAAACATGAAACGAAAAACATGTTTCATGAAAAGAAAACACTGCTAAAAACATCTCAAAGTCCGCCTACTAATGAAACGAGTGTGATTCATGCTCATGACACATTTTTATTTTCGGAGAGTCTCATAAATGGCCGGATATATATTTGTTTAGCAGTGGTTTATTTCCATGAAACGTAATTTACGTTTCATGTTTCTTTGATGTGCGGCCGGGCTAAGAGTTAGATATTAATATGTAAAAAGTTTTATTTTCATTTTTAATAAAGGTTCTGAGAAAAAAATTCTTGAAAATAATTATTATTTTTGTTCTTCTAAAGTGTACTAGTACTTTAAAATATATCTAGCTTTAAAAATTTGGGTTTAGCTTAGCTTTAGAAATTTTAGTTATATCTCTCAATAATCATATCTGCAACTTAGGTTTTGGATATTTACAGAGGATTAAAGAGGATACTGATAATATGATACGAAACTTATAGAGCACAAAAAGTAAGGCTTAGATGTAAACATCGACAAAACGGAATACATGTGTATCGACGGAGGACAACTAAGTGCATAAAGACATCTAATGATAGTTACACCATTTAGAGGCTACATCAGCGAGTCATCAATAATAACTCGAGAGATAGGGAAGTTCTGCGAACCTTTGGCAACAGTGCGTGGGCAGTACGTGGCACTAACAAGAACGAAGGCATAATATTGTGATAATAATAAACTCATAGGCGCGCTAAATGTTGCCAAATCAGTCAGTTAAGTTAGATTTCTTGTTATATAGATAACCGATTTCAGTAGTTCCGATGCGACACAAAATCTAGGCATGGGATAAAAAAGTTTATTTAAAGAAAGTGTATTTTTTTCTTTTTTTTTTTTTAATGGCGGTACAGAATCGTTTTTGTAATATATTATTTAATTATTTCCAGTAATTTCCACATCCTAACATATTTCTCAAATGGGGCCCTGTACCACCATTCTTTACTATATTACGTATGTGATGTGTGTGCCAAATAAGTCGACAACATATTCAAAATTACAGCTGCAATCTTGGATCGCGTTTTCCGTAAAACCTATTATGTTAAAGCAGAAGGCACAATCAACAAATAATTATTGATATGTATTTTAACACGCAAAGATGACTACAGTAGAACCCTGAAAATCCGAACTAATTGGATTGGAATCGGAACAATCGGATTATCCAAAAGTTAGCCTAATTCAAAGCTTTCATTGTCGTTGATTTTGAGTAGCAAAACGTTCTCGCAATAGTGTGGGCAATATGTTTGGACTCAAGTTGACTACGAGAGGACCGAAGTAAGTTTATGTTTAACCTTTATAAGCACTACAGGTATTAAAGTACCTACGTATTTATTTTTAAGAAATTATAAATGTCAAAATCCTATTAATCCTACATATTCCAATTTTCTGGTTTTACTCTGTATAATAAACATGTTTTTAAGTTTTTGTCATGAGTTTTTTAATTTTTTTCACTTTCCGTTGGTTCGGATTTGCGGGGTCCTACTGTAAAGTTTGTTTTTCGGTAAATATAAGTTGACTTCAATTAGTACCGACTAAACATCCTGGGTTATCACCTATAATAGTATAAAAGGCCCGGTTTCAGGTAAAATTTAAAGATGTTTCCTGGTAAAATTTGTCAATCTGCATTTCTTAATGTTGATTTAATTTATTCTAAAACCCATTTAAAAACATTAATTTCGGGTGTATATAAGGCAAAGCAATATATTTTAGATCCGTTTTTTTTTGTTTTTGTCGTCTTAATTATTGTAAACTTTTGTAGATCCTTTGCTTTATTTAGGAGTATCGTCTAGTCAGTGTTAATTGTCAAAAGACCAACTCTGTCTACCTCGTTTGCTTATCGCTCCGGACCGGTCTCAACAATGGGCCAAATCAGATAAATTTAATAATATTTACGACCGCACTAATTTACTGAAGCCAACCATTTACTGCTAAACAAACTTTATATGAAAATCCATTCGACCGGCGATCCTTTTTTCTTTATTTCTGTTAGCTTTACAGAAATATGTATTTTGTAAATACATTTTTTTGCAAACTGTTTTTTTTTAAGATTCAAAATATAGAATTACACTCTCATTCAAAATGTAGAATCTCACTCTGCCCCAGCACACATAGTTTGCATACCTCGTCTTAACCACCCACATAACAATTTCATGTTCTTAGTAGATTCGTAGAACATACTTTTCAGAAAAAGTATATACTAAGAATATGCGTAATTACCATTGCGAATGTGCAGAGCACATACTGAGTATATACTACATTACAGTACTTAAACGTTCTATGTATATACTTAGAATGTACTACCGCACTTCTTTTCAGTATATACTAAGAATATACTTTTTAGAACATTCCAAGGACGTGCTATAAACCTTCTATTTATATACTTAGAACGTACTACCGCATATCTTTTTAGTTTATACTAAGAACGTACTTTTTAGAATATTCCAAGGAAGTGCTATAAACCTATTTATATACTTAGAACGTACTACTGCACATCTTTGTATTAGAAGAATATATTTTTAAGGATATTCTAAGAAAGTGCTATCAAGTGCTATATTGCTCAGAAGTATGCTTTCAGCATCACCTAATCTCATCTTAGGTTCTACTGGTTCTACCAAATACCTATTATATTTACATATTTTAATGGCAAATGAGAATGTAGTTAGTACCTACATTCTGCAGTATTACTTAAAAAGTAAGTACATATTTATAAATTTTAGTTATCTATATAAACTATTACATTATAATATTTAGCTAAACTAAACTATGTATGAGTAACTAAAATTTATATACTTATATGTACCTACTTACTTGTATGTATTTATTAAATAATATTGAGTTTCCAAAATAGATTATACCTATTTTGAAGCACCGCAAACAAAATAAAGGAGATTATGTATGTTCTTTAGTCCTATAGTACTTTATCATTAGTCTTCATCCTTAACACTGCACTGCATACTGCATAGATACAAATAAATAATGTCACCTCACCCCCTCATCTATGAATAATAGTATCGTTCGCGGTACCTGTTCCGTACTTGTCCAGGATTACTTCGCATGCGCACTTTAAAAATCGCATGCGCACTTTAATAAAAAGAACGCTCTTTTTTAAAGTGCGCATGCGAAGTAATCCTGGACAAATACGGAACAGGTACCGCGAACGATACTAATGTCTATTGTTTAGATTTCATATTTTACCGTTGTACAGGTAAGAAATGGTCACCAGAAGACAATTACGGGGATAGTGGGATGGGCGATATGTATTGTGGAATAACACCATCGGTGCACCGGTCGTTATAGTGTTGCCAAACGGAGAGAAATTTCACTTTTTGAGGGAATTTTCAACATAAAAGGTGATACATAAAGGGAAAAGTTAACTCAAAAGGGAATTTTTGTTCCAGTCCAAATTGTAAAATATTAAAAAAAATCAAAATATTTGAAAATAATTAAACATATCTTCTCAGATTTTGTAAACAGGAGGGAATTTTTTTATAAAAGTGGGAATTTTTAAGGTTGACGGAAAAAGCTTACTCGACGGTTGGCAACACCAAAGCCGTGGGTTTTGGCCTTAGAGGATGGAAAATTTTTTACGTGGGTAAAAAATTTTCCATCCTCTAAGGTTTTGGCCATAGATAAGGGGGTGGTTTGAAATTCTTTGTTTCTGGAATGGCCCGTATTGAATTGAATGTACCTAAATTCAAATTCCAACGATGTAAAAATAGGTACTCATGATAAACTCGAAATGGTAAAGTTATTTCAATTATGAAAACGAATTTTTAATAATAAACATTAATACAATTAATGTTTAAACTTTTTTACCATACAACAATTTTGAAATGAAATTCGTCCAATTCTACCTACATACATAAATTTTATTAATTATTCTAAAATATAACGAAGTTGATAATCTATAAGGCTAATATTATTCATACTTCCTATACATACATTTTTTTTTTGGCTTTAAGGTAAAACCCACACAGCCAGATACAAATTTTGTAAAAGAGAGGGCAAGGATTTGACACAAGGATTACACTCTTCTCGCCCAGGGGCAGGGGGATTACACTCTTCTCGCTATACATACATATTATTTTTAAGATATTTTAAAAGTATCTACTTATAAGTATGTGTTAAGAATATTCGATAAAGGTATATTCTGAGAATAGTATCTACTTATAAGTATGTGTTAAGAATGTACTTATAAGTATGTGCTAAGAATATTCGATAAAGGTATATTCTAAGAATAAACTTTTACGAATATTCCGAGTTACTACGTACACGAATGTACTCAGTATATTCGGTACGAGAATATACTTTGAAGTATATGCAAAGAACATGAAATGTAGAATGTTTTTTAAGGTACATGCTATGCTTGTACTACGCATATACTAAAAAGAATATACTCCGACGAATGTTGGTAGTATATGCTTAGAACATGATACGAACATCATTGTTATGTGGGCATAAAGCCCGGCGCGGCGTCGTTTAATTTTGTCGAATTGGACTATAGTAAATTCACAATCAAGATGCAGTAGAAATAAACAAACCAAGACAGTTCAATGTTACGAGGAGCACTCCCAAATCATTGTCGTAAGGAGCACTCGTAACATTGAAGTGTCTTGGTTTGTTTATTTCCACTACATCGATGCATACTGCAGCAGACAGACCAGTCTCTCGGTGGTCAAATTGTACGATTTTGTTGGTCACACACGATCAAATTATACTAAATATAACCAGTGGCGACGCGTGACTTTTTCTAAAGTGTTACCAAAACCAGATGAAAAAAATCTTATTTAAAAAAATTAAGATATGGCTAAATGTATTGTTATGATCTGCTTTCTCTTACTTTTATAATAATTATTATTTATTTAATCAATTATTCAATTGTCGCAGATCATACATAAAAATTAAGAAACATCTCAGGGTGCCTTTTTATCATACCAAAAAAAATAACTAAATTATCTTAGGTTATACTTATCCTTTCTCGTGGCTTCAGTATCTCTTAGTTGATCCTTATCGGGATAAAATAGGAAAAGGAAATAAATAGAAATACCATAAATAATCACATACAAATATCTTTTATTGCCAAAAGCAATATTCTGAAAATTTATCAATTAAATCCTGTTGGCATAACAGTCCCAATGAAACTCTTACCACATAAATTAATTTTAATTCAACAAATATTTATCGGTTTGTTATTGATAACATTGATAAAACAAACTAAACAAACAAATTTAGGTATTCGCAAAACTACTTATACTTCCTATTAAATTTTTGAAATATTGGAATCTTAGTTCATATGCTTTTGCTCAACAAAATTAACTTCTGAACATAAAGAAAATCTATCATATAAATTATTGACTGACCTTTTGATTCACACACAATGATGTCTCTCTTGACCCAAACAGCTCTTCCTTGTTGATTATGTTAGGCTACCCATCAAAGCCCTCTCCGTTCTCAGCATCAATCCAGCAGCATACCAGCAACTAATTCTCCAAAACACGAGCCAGGCCTCTTTTGACCAATACTCGTTAAAAAAAAACTCCAAAATTCTGTCCTCTCTTTCTCACAATAATATTCTCCCTCTTGGACTTTACAGAATCAAAGAGGTATTTCTTCTCAATTTGATCTGTCTCTCGTTCCACTTTTCAGCTACACCCTTCACTATCAAACAACCACTGGTACTTGCTTCTGAACTATCCACGAAAACTTTGACTGCTCTTCCGCGATGCCGGTCACATAATAATCTCCTTTTCCAAACTATCTGAACATTCAACCTTCTCTCATCCCCATTCCACTTTTTTCATTCGAAAAACCCATGCAGCCTTCCAAACAAATACTTCTACTCATGATAATTACTTTTCGGGAATTCTACAAATTTACTTGGGGGCTTAAACAAAGAGACATAAAATTCCAACTTTCTCCACATTATTTTTCTAAATATAATAATTACCTGTGGCTTTTTGGCCTCGCCCGTAACAAAGCAACCGTTTTAAAATTATAATCCCGAAATGAATTGTCTATTCACATCACTTTATTTACTAATGTCTTTAATTCTTCAGGGAAAAACTCATTAAGGATAAACCCACTGCTTAAAAGCTAACTTCTAATAAATAGTTACAAATCAATATACAGGGTGTATCAAATTTATGTGCCCGCGGTATATTAAAAAAAAAATAAAATGTTTATTCTATCTTTGATTGACAAAATGATACACAATAGTATATATAGCTTCAATAATATCATTTGGTATATCACTTGAAATTCTCGAAAAAACAGTTGATGTTTCTAGATGTTGGCAAAATTTTTGATCTTTTTTTAGCAATTAATGTTAACAATTCCCTGTAATTGCCTCGATTGTCAGAGTCGTCGCCCTCAAAATGACCACGAAACGGTAAGTCTTGTTTGGCCAAAAAACATACGGTATCTATTATAAGTGTGCTAAGGATATACCTATCTATTTTTTAACAAACTCATTATGTTTAGCAATATTTGCTTTAAAAGCTTGGTTAAGAGAACTTTCGATTCTTGTTTTGCCAAACTGAATCAAATACTGGGTATACATCTTACACGTAGGTAACGGAGAAATTCCATGTCTCTTTTTTAAAACTCTATTTACACTATTTAAATCGTGAACCTGGTCCAACCAATTTTTCTGTAGAAACCAGAAGACATTGCCAACAATACAGTCTATTTTTCTTGCAACCACATAACCAAGGATTTTCACTGTACCAACTAAAATTTAAAATATCGAACTACTTCTTTTTTATTCCTTTTTTAAATTGTTTAAAATAGGTCTTTCATTTTCAATAATCTCATTTTTTTTCAATCAGAATTACTTTTCAAGTAGTTGATCGATTACGCAGCGACACTCATCCATTGTGAACTGCACGAACATTTTTTATAAGTACTGTAACCAAATTTAAATCTGGTATCAGCCCTACTGGGGTCTAGGACATTTCGGCGTCGCCGTTTCGGCGTGGCCATTTCGGCGTGGCCGTTTGGGCGTAGAGCCGTTTCGGCGTAGGCCGTTTCGGCGTCGGCCATTTCGGCGTCAGAGATTTTATTTTAGTTGACTAAATACCTACATTGGAGTCTATTAGTAAGACATTAGATTATACCTACGTTACTTTTTTAGAAATTTAAGAGGCTCTTGATTTATATCTATACCACACTAAAAAAATATATTAAATGTTATTTTTTCCAACTTTTGTAAATGTAAGCTATTTAATTGCACATAATTAATTAAAAAATTAATATATTATATATATTATATATTATACAGTACAATTTTCAAAGGAGGAAGACCTAACCCTTCGGTCCAAACCTAACTTTCGGGTATTATTTTACATCTTCTAAAATTAAAATGTCGAAAATTGTTCTCCTGACTCTACATTTTTTGTTAAAGAAAATTTCAGACTATCATACATTAACAACTATTTTTTTTCTCTCTCACTTTGCCAAAGTATCTGTCGCCGAATCAGCCGGCGCCGAATCGGCGGGCGCCGAATCGGCGGGCGCCGAACCGGCAGGCGCCGAAACGCCGACGCCGAATCGCTGGCGCCGAATCGCCGGCGCCGAAACGGGCCATCCCCATGTAGGGTTATAAAAATATACATTCTGCAAATATTTTTGCTTAAAAAAGATATTTTAACAATATTAAAATTCTCCGTCTATATACCATATAATGTATGTCTAATTAAAGTTGAAAAATGTCAGTTATCATCTAATTAGCTCTGGGACAATTAAGAGAACAGCAATTATTATTAATATGCATTAATAAAAAATCCAATATAGGTATTTGCAGAATAAAATATAACAAAATGTTTATAAAAGAAATATATTTAGTTTATTTTTCTACTTGACCATTAATGTTAAAATTGTGTGACCAATGAACTCCAATGTATTTAAATAACTATATTAAAAGATTTTTTTCCAAAAAATTGCCTGACCAATAAACCTCAATGTAGGTATTTAGTCAACTAAAATAAAATTTCTGACGCCGAAATGGCCGACGCCGAAACGGCCTACGCCGAAACGGCCTACGCCGAAACGGCTCTACGCCCAAACGGCCACGCCGAAATGGCCACGCCGAAACGGCGACGCCGAAACGTCCCATTCCGGCCCTACTGATATACACAGCGCGCTTACGCCCGTCGCTCCTTCAAAATTTTCAGACACTAGCCGGTCCCGAGCAGCCCAAGCGACAGCTAGATAACCATTCATTGTAACCACAAATGAGACAGAACCACAAATGGTAACAGAATATAAAAAGTGCAACTGAGTCACATAAACTCGCCAATATTTTCGTGTGTCTACGAGTAGTTGGCTATTTACTGAATTAAATGCTATACACATAATATAATAATATATTTCTATTGGTAAAAATATAGGTAAATGGAATTATTCATCGTCATAAAATATTTATTTGTAAGATTTTTAACTGTTACCAATGGTAACAGTGGTTACATGGACGCTTCGCCAGTGAATAACATAGTCAATTATACTAAATTCACAATCAAGATCTTGATTGTGAATTTAGTATAATTGACTATGTTAATTTGATCGTGTGTGACCAACAAAATCGTACAATTTGACCACCGAGAGACTGGTCTGTCTGCTGCAGTAGTGCAAAATTTATCTCATCGACGATCTTGTCGAACCGCAGTACCGCGAGTGACTGGCTTTAGACAATGATTAAATTTCAACAGTAATGGATTAAAACAAAAATATGTTTTCTAAAATTTATTAAATTAAGTTAAGAATTTTTTTCCAAGATGTTTGTAAATTTTGTGTTGACGATTGTTGTATCTGTACTGGTATCAAAAATGTTTATATAAAATCTCATCATAGCCTTGCGTAGTAGTTTTCATGAACCACTCGATCTCGATTTATATCGGTTAGTTTTGAACATCCTAAAACAAAAAAAAATAAAGTAATCAATTTATTACAAAATATATTTAATAAAATTATTAAAAAAAGAAAAGGTTACATATGTAGCATACACACTATAATATTGACTCTCTTTTAAGCCGATGCCGCACTGCAGAATGCTAGATATATGGTCGCTTGAAGGGTGGATTTTAAAGGTGAATGGTGGAGGAGCGCTACATCCTGGACGCAGTGAAAGAGTGAAAAGAAGTCAGTATCCTGCTGAGGAATCGTTTTTTTCATTTGTTACGTTACACGTGGTTTGTTTTTTAGCATATCGTCCTATTATAGGTAAAACTCACTAACCACACTTTTCAGAAAGTAGAGAAAAATCGACTTAAAGTTACAAATTGTTATTTAAATTCACCTGACTTGAATATTGGATTTTGTTTTAATACACCTGCAAAGAATAAATAAAACGGATATTTGAAGCCATGTTTCGTCAAATAGTGGTTCTGCTGGGTCCCAAATTGCCCTTCTTTTATACACAGAACTTATTACGCTTTCCTCCATAACCAGGATACCCGGATGTGCCCGGATGGAATATCAAACACTACTGATTTTGGTGGATAGACGCCTGGCGAACCACCGGATGGTTAGATGGCAGTGGGAGGCCACTGTGGCTACCGTCGTTTTGTTATTCGTGATATAAATAGCTGGATGGTCGCCAGGCAGGTATCTACCATCTACCATCCTACCAAACTTCTTGCAGTGCGGCATCGGCTTTTAGGTATCAAACTGGGATTTCGTAATAGAGATATTTTGCACCTCTTGTTTTGCAATTCCGTTATGGTTATCGTTATACTACGTCTGCGCAGTAGCGAATATATGATCCGTTATCGTTATTAAACATACGGAATTCCGTAATTTACGGAGGTTTAAAGTAGTGCTTATCGTTATCGTTATAGTAATGGTTGAATTGCTTTGTTGCCAGAATGTAATAAAATCAGTAAAATTACATATACATATATTCTAATTTTGATGACCTATAAATTAAAATATCAAAGACTGTTCAAGTATATGCTTAAAATTACAATAACCTTGTGAAGTGAGGTTATGTTTAAATAACGATAACGATTACACGAAAAACCTACTTGACAGGCTGCAAAAACTCTGCTTTTTAACGTTGCCGTAATCGTTATGCTTAACAAAGTTAACCATAGCGGAGCCAAAATCAGCGGTTATTTTAAGAGGTGCAAAATCTCTCTAAAATACGCTTATTCAGTTGTAACAAGGACAGTAGAACACGTATCGCGTCTTCCAGATGCCCCAAGATTCAGGTGTAAAGACAGCTAGAAGGCGTGGTCTACCTACAGATATGTGTGTGCTAAGTAGTTTTGTTTTTTCTGATCACAACCCCCTTATCCTCAGATGCTGAGTTTAGTTATAAACGATACAAATAAACCACATCACAATAATGATAAATTAAATAAGTCGAGAAAAGAATGGTAAAGCAACTGAAACAAGAAGTTAATGACAATCTTTAGTAATAGGTATGTCAAAGTATAAAATGAAAGTATGAACGAAAGTAAAAGGAAACAGTTAAAAAATATACTAAGAAAAATAAGAGAGGCAAAAGACGCGTAGTAGTATTCAGAAAAATTGAAGAAAATAGACGACATCAAAAACAAATACACATGACAGCTTCAACTTGCATAAAAAACTATAGAGTAAGAAAATGCATACCCCAGACAGAGATTGAAATATTATAGGCCTGGATCCCGCGTACCAAAAAGCTTTAATAGCAAACTGAAAATTTGTTAATAGCTTAAAGGTGTCTAGTCGGACAAACTTTTATATATGGGAACACTGGAACAGGGGAAGTTTTAATTGTGGAACAGGTTAAAAATTTGGAACGTCATACTACGAAAACGTCCCATGTATTTTGTCGGATAGAACTTCCAATTGATTTGTTACCCTTTCATTAAACTCTCATGCAAAAATCAGACTGGTATTTAAAAAAATTATTAAATATTCTATTATTGGTAGAAAATAAAATGTTTATTACAGTCAAACCTGCCATATCCGGATCAATGTGGCGACAGACCGATCCGGATATGAAAAAATCCGGATATCAAGACCACTACTTCTTTTACAGTCTCTGAAACGTTTTCTCGTCAATACCGTCAATAACTTTCGTCGATAGACACGTTTTATAGATTCTATAATACATTATTTCGCCATCTTTTAGTTCTTCTTTTAGTGCGTTGTCCAACAGCACAGGACTGCCTTTCTCGGTAGATTTCGGTAGACCCGGACGGCGCAGAACCGTCCGGATATGGGGAGGTCCGGATATGACAGGTCCGGATATGGCAGGTTGTACTGTATATCTATTCTTAACAAAAAGGTTCGTCAGACTTAGATAACCTTACTTAGATTACTAATTAGATAGTTTAGATAAGAAATATTCAGCCGTGTGATGGATGACCGAAGTTATCGTTAACGTAAAGTTATCCTGTAGTTAAGTTATAATCCTCGAATTGGTGTGATGTATCATATTTAACTTAACTATTTGCGTTATTTCTTGACAGTTCTTGAGTTATCTGATATATCAACAGGGCCTCGATTTTTGACCCTTCGCTTCGTTATTGAACGTATTCGCTACGTATACTAAACAGATACGAAGCAAAGGGTCAAAAATCGAGGCCCTGTCACTTTATAACGCGACGTTAAACTTCAAGTTATGGGATAACTCTGTAGTTATGTTAAGGACTGTAAGGTTAGGTTTATGTTTTGATTCGTTTTTAGATAGAAATCAAGTAAATATTTAACGTAGAACGCTGCTTAATACAATTAATGTTTAAACTTTTTTACCATACAAAATGAAATTCGTCCAATACTACCTACATACATAAATTTTATTAATTATTCTAAAATATAACGAAGTTGATAATCTATAAGGCTAATATTATACTTCCTATACATAGGATGTATGTATGAAAGTATGTGTTAAGAATGTACTTATAAGTATGTGATAAGAATATTCGATAAAGGTATATTCTAAGAATAAACTTTTACGAATATTCCGAGTTACTACGTACACGAATGTACTCAGTATATTCGGTACGAGAATATACTTTAAAGTATATGCAAAGAACATGAAATTTAGAATGTTTTTTAAGGTACATGCTATGCTTGTACTAAAAAGAATATACTCCGACGAATGTTGGTAGTATATGCTTAGAACATGATACGAACATCATTGTTATATGGGTTCAGGTTGTCCCAGGACCTTGTGCTAGAAATAAACAAACCAAGACATGTTAAATGCTACTAGGAGCACTCCCGAATTTTAATTTACGGGAGTGCTCCTAGTAGCATTTAACGTGTCTTGGTTTGTTTATTTCTACTGCATCTTGAATGTAAATTTAGTATAAGTACTTCTTTCTATCTACTTTTACGATTCACCACCGAACCATACCGATCAGCGAACAGCTGTTCTGTCATCGGCAGCCGGTATGTAGGCATACCAACTTCTCGTGATTCTCTTTCTCGCTCCAACTTGTACTGATTCTATATAAGGTTCTCTTTTTAGACAACTTAATATTTTCTTCCGTCCTATAACGTCTAAGAAATTAACTCATCTATAACGGTGGATGATCCATCAGTTCATCACACCGAATTTACGTTTTATAGTTATGGAGATAGTTATATGTTATAGTTATGTTAACTTTACATACATAAATTTTATTAATTATTCTAAAATATAACGAAGTTGATAATCTATAAGGCTAATATTATACTTCCTATACATAGGATGTATGTATGAAAGTATGTGTTAAGAATGTACTTATAAGTATGTGATAAGAATATTCGATAAAGGTATATTCTAAGAATAAACTTTTACGAATATTCCGAGTTACTACGTACACGAATGTACTCAGTATATTCGGTACGAGAATATACTTTAAAGTATATGCAAAGAACATGAAATTTAGAATGTTTTTTAAGGTACATGCTATGCTTGTACTAAAAAGAATATACTCCGACGAATGTTGGTAGTATATGCTTAGAACATGATACGAACATCATTGTTATATGGGTTCAGGTTGTCCCAGGACCTTGTGCTAGAAATAAACAAACCAAGACATGTTAAATGCTACTAGGAGCACTCCCGAATTTTAATTTACGGGAGTGCTCCTAGTAGCATTTAACGTGTCTTGGTTTGTTTATTTCTACTGCATCTTGAATGTAAATTTAGTATAAGTACTTCTTTCTATCTACTTTTACGATTCACCACCGAACCATACCGATCAGCGAACAGCTGTTCTGTCATCGGCAGCCGGTATGTAGGCATACCAACTTCTCGTGATTCTCTTTCTCGCTCCAACTTGTACTGATTCTATATAAGGTTCTCTTTTTAGACAACTTAATATTTTCTTCCGTCCTATAACGTCTAAGAAATTAACTCATCTATAACGGTGGATGATCCATCAGTTCATCACACCGAATTTACGTTTTATAGTTATGGAGATAGTTATATGTTATAGTTATGTTAACTTTAACGCAAACGTTAAAAATAACTTCGGTAATTCATCACACGGCTGATTATGTATGTACTATTTACTTTGTTTCTGGCCGCATGGTCTAATCCTAAAGCCAATAAAAAAAAGACTGGTATTTATCACCAACTGGGCATTTTAATAAGTCTGACACGTGGAACTTGTCAAATGACAGGAATTATGTTGGTGATAAATAGCAGTCTGATTTTTGCATGCGAGTTTAATGAAAGGGTAACAAATCAAATGGAAGTTCTGACCGACAAAATACATGGGACGTTTTCGTAGTCTGACGTTCCAAATTTTTAACCTGTTCCACAATTGAAACTACCCTGTTCCAATGTTCCCATACATCAAAGTTTGTTCGACTAGACACCATTAAACTGTAATAAATTTTCAGCTTGCTATTAATCAACTTAATTTTTGGTACTTAAAGGGCCGGCTTAGCCGAGTGGTAGTGTGCTAGGCTAGCGTGCCGGTGGTCCGGAGTTCAAATCCTACCGCCGCCGGCAAGAACAACTAGACATTTTTAAAATGTTTATAGGCCCCAGGTCGACTCAGCCTGAATAAAATGAGTACCTTGGGTAAAACCGGGGGTATTAATAGGCGGTTGAAGCGTAGCACTGGCCCTGTTACCTTCCTTGTATACCGTAGGCCCTAGATATAGCAGACTACCCTGCTATACTCCCAAAGCCACGTGAGCGGTATAAAACGGGAGACTATTATTATTATTTTTTGGTACTCGGGATCTAGGCCTATTATGATATTACGAAAGGAGAATAAAAATTACTTCAATGCCAAAGGAAATTCCTCGATAAACAGTCTAATCGGAGGCGTAGAACCTGAAATTATCAAACCAAAGGTAACCTGCTTTTAGTTATTCAATGAAAAAATCTGGACATTGCGATGGCACAATTCAATAAAATGTACCTAACAATAATTCTCCAAGCAATGCTAAAATTGTTACGACTACCAAAGAAGGCGAGTTCAATATAGAATGGAAATACTGCCAAACAATAGTTGCATACTGTAAAAACTTTCTTAAAAATCATATACCTACATCAAATTTTAACTAGAGTCAACCATGGACATCCAAAATTCATGACTGAAGAAAAAGTAAATAACAAAGGGATAAAATAGGTCTGTTTAATGAATCTCACTGAAGCCAAAACCGATAAAGACATGTACAAAGATCAAAGCAAGGATATGGGAGAGTTGGACAAAACGGGATACCATTCTTGTTTATTTCTACTACTGAAAATATGTTAAAGAAATCATCACATTATTTATTTTTGTAGCCATAAAATTTATTAAGCCATATAAAAACATTTTTAATGACTGGAAGATAGTAAAAAAAATATTTAATAAAGTCCTACACATCCCGTTTTAGCATACCAGGGTTGGATAACACGGGATAGGTTTACAATATTTAATTTTTTGTATAAAATTAACTAAAAAATATAGTAGGCATGAAACAGCAAAGCAAAATTTACACTTTAAAGAAGAATATCTTCAGTAGTCAGAGACGTAAAAATAGGCGTTTTTTATGTTTTATTGCAAAATGGAAATTAAAACCTTTTATTTAGGACTAGGTACGTATATCAGAACAAACGTCACATAAAAATATGTTATGTCGTCCTATTCTGCGACATAGGAACACGCTTCGTATCGCTATTTAAGAAAAATTATTAGGCCAAAAATATAGGGTGAGGCAGATAAAGGGCCTATTAGAAATATCTCGAGAACTAAAGACAACTGAATTATGAAAATTCGAATAAGGGGGTTTTGAAGACTGATCTATTTAATGAAAATATTTTCATCTATTTGGTACTTCCGGTTATACCGGAAGTTGCTTATAACTTCGTTTTTTTAAATGGGACACCCTGTATATTTTTACATTTTTGGATTCTCCTCGATTTCTTCTTTCTTAAAATATAGATTTTGTAACATTATACAGGGTCGGTTAAAAGATAATTACGTTTTCTTATTAATTTCGTAGCGATATTCACACCCTGTAGGATTGTAGTAGGTTGACATAATAAACTCTATTTATGTTCAAATGATTTTTAATATGGTCTACTATTGTAAACAATTATTAGTGTAGCTAAATTTTTAATTTTAGTATACAGGGTGGGTCGAAACTCGGAATGAGTATTTTCTGAGTTTTCTTAAACGGAACACCCTATATTTTACTATTGTAATCAAATGATATTTCATGGTACTTTTTACTTCTTAAGCATTCTCTATACCTAACTGCTTTAGTTTGTGCTTAATTGTTAATCGCACCAACAATCTTAACTTCGATGGTATTTTGATACCTCAACCACTATTGGTAATTTTAAGTATCAGTATAGATTAATATGTACTTATTTCTAAAAAATTATTTGTGACTGAATATTTTCACGGCCAACCTAATACAATTTCACCTATTTTGTGTTGCAATTAATGTTTGGCTTTAATCATCAATAACTCACAAATTAAAGCAGTTAGGTATAGGGAATGCTTAAGAAATTAAAAAGTGCCATAAAATTACATTTCATTACAGCACTAAAATACAGGGTATTCTATTTAAGTAAACCCAGAAAATACTCATTCCGAGTTTCGACCAATCCTGTACACTAAAATGAAAAATTTAACTATACCAATAACTCTTAACAATAGAAGATTATATTAAAAATCATTTGAACATTAATAGAGTTTATTATGTCAAACAACTACAATGCTACAGGGTGTGAATTTTGCTACGAAATTAATAAGAAAACGTAATTATCTTTTAACCTACCCTGTATAATATCACAAAACTTTATATTTTAAGAAAGAAGAAATCGAGGAGGATCCAAAAATGTAAAAATATACAGGGTGTCCCATTTAAAAAAACGAAGTTACTATCAACTTCCGGTATAACCGGAAGTAGCAAAGAGAAGAAAATATTTTCATTAAATAGTTCATACCTCAAAACCCTTGTGTTCCAATTTTCATGATTCTCTTAGCTTTAGTTCTCAAGATATTTCTAATAGGCCCTTTATCTGCCTCACCCTGTATAGGTGGATAAAACGGGACATAAAGGAACTACATCCCGTTTTGTCCAACTCAGATTCTTTTCCAAACAAATATGGCTGCGGCCCAAACTTGAAAGTAAAATTAGATAGACTGAACATATTCGTTAATAAATGCTTAATTAGGAAAGTTTATCTGACAGATTTACATGTACCTAGTCTGCCAGATAAACTTCCCGATAACTAGTTATTCGGAGGTGAACAGACCACTCCTAAATGTAATAGTCGCCGGAATTATATTTTTATATATGTGGGCAGTATAATGTAGAAAACAACGCACTCAAACGTCCAAAGTACCAAAAAAATAGAGTTAAATGGTTCTAGCCAAAACAACTTTTTCAAATAGTGGCCTTGGAGGTAAAACGAATTGAGAATGATGTAATGACGACTGGTAACGATTGGTAACGACCGAAACGAAGTTTCCGTCGTTGTTCGATTGAAAGCAGCACTAGTTGGGTCTCTAGGCTAGGTATCCCGTTTTATCCGACTATCCCGTTTTATCCAACTCTCCCATATATTACTTATTACAATCCAAATTCGAGACATACGGGTGAATTGAGTTGTGAATATCCAAAATGAACTAAATGAAAAAAACAAGGATTGTTAAAATAGTATTAAAAAAAATCTAATCGGCAGAGATAAAGAGCAAAAATAAAAAAAAACAAAGAATGGAAAGGCCTATATACAGTGCAGAAATATAAGTGAATATAATGGCTAGGTCACACGGATTACGATTGAGTAACAAAAATTGTAGTACCTAAGTAGGCAGATTAATAAATAAGAGAAAAATATTACTAGGCCAAAAAGCGTCTTATTTTATAAATAACTTATTATTAAGGTCGGCTAGAACTGGATAAATAAATTAAGATAGAGACAGATAATCTTAGGAATTAATGAACGGAAGTCAGTAGACTTCAGAATACGGGGCAGACTAAGAAAGAGATGAATGAAATAAAAATATGTTGTGTAAAATATCTTTTACTCACTAGCAAGCAAAATCTTTTAAATTTCATGGAAAAGAAAAAGAAGACGAAAAAAAGCTTCCCAAAAAGGTAAATTAACAAATGGCCATAATGGGCAAATATAACAAAACTATTTTAAATAAAGTACGCGGTACCTGTGATTCCCATTGCATTATCAAGTTCCCTTTTTAGGATCGCTAAAATTTTCTTGACTCCATTTTCTCCATCGTGAGTTAAACCCCATAATGCAGGTCTACCAACAAATACCATTCTAGCTCCTAACCCTATAGCTTTATATACATCAGTGCCATCTCTGATTCCTCCATCCATGTACACTTCAATTCTATGCCCAACTGCTCTTGCAACCTCTGGTAATGCTTCTATCTGGAATATATTATATTAAAGCTACGATTTTGCTGCTATTAGTATTATGACATACCGTTGAGGGAAGACTGTCTAATTGTCTTGCACCGTGGTTCGATACAATAATAGCGGAAGCTCCTGCATCTGCTGCTGCAATAGCGTCTTCAGCTGTTAGTACACCTTTTACTACGATTGGTAATTTAGTTATAGTTTTTAACCAAGTAATGTAGCTCCAGTCAGCATCTGGATCAGAAAAATCAACGAAGTTTGTTATAGTCTTGTTCTCTTTATACTTGTCAAGAAGTATCGACCTAAAAGGGTAATAAATCATATTTCATAAACAAAGAATCTAATAAATGACATAGTATCTACTATCACGTAAGGTGTAAGGGTAGGTGGGGGCAAAGACCCGCAATATCTACTATTATCGATGTAGTGAGATGTCGGATAATAGTCCATTCTTTAACGGTAAAATATTGCAAAACCTCTCAATTTTAAAGAACAGCTTGGATTAACATGAAATTTGGCATACACACAGCTAACAAGTCAAAGAAAAAAAGTGATATTGTGCTGACATGTGCTTTTGCCCTGGGGGTGGTTTTCACCCCCTCTTGGGGGTTAAGAAATATTCGTCCAAACAAAGTCAGGAAATGGGTAAACTGGCTAATTTTAAGTAACTTTTGTTCTATAGAGTTTTTTCACTAAGTCAATAATTTTCGAGTTATTTGGCAGTGAATATGTTCATTTTTTCAACAAAATAACCACGCTTTTAGACGGTTTTTCGCAAATAACTCCAATAATAAGTATTTTGTCGAAAAAGCATTCTTAGCAAAAATATAGCCTATATAAAATTTAAAAAAATAGTTTATATATCACGTCTTTTTATTTAGTAGAAGCATAGTTATAGCTAATGAAAAATAGGTTCATATTCGTCAAATTCCAAATGGAATAATTTAACGTGAAATAACCAAAAATGAAGCACATTTCGGGGAAAACTCATTACAACTTATTTAAAGTGTTTAAAAAAAGCTTCATTTTTGTTTTGTAAAAAAAATTTCTGGCATCAAAATTAAACAAGTTACGCTCAAAATAAAGTTAGTCCCTTTTGGTTTTGGTAAAAAAATCGAGAAAATCACCCCCTAATTAGTATCTTAAATGAACTTAATCGTAACGACTTCACAAGTTTCTTGACTCGTGTATATATTGTTTATATGATCTGTAAGTTTCATCGGTTCAAAGTCCTTATTATTGAAAGTGCTGTAGTTAAAACGGGTTGAACGAATCACTGATCACGAATGTATGCAAATTTAGAAACACCAAATCTTGATCAATTTTTGTCTAACAGAAAAACAAAAAAATACATGATATTCAGAAAAGCAAATCTGACTTTTTTTGTTTTTCGAGATTTTTGGTATCTCTAACAATTTTTAAGTTATTTTGAAAAAAAGCAAATTTTTCAAAATTTAAATTTTTAAAATTTTTACTTTGAAACCAAATTTTTTCAAAAATAAGCACTTTGAATCGATGAAAGTTACAGATCATATAAACACAATATAAGTAAAATAATTTGTGGAGCGGCAACGATTAATTTCATTTAAGTTGCTAATTAGGGGGTGGTCTTCCCGATTTTTTTTTTGCAAAAACAAAAGGGACCAACTTTATCTTGAGCGTAACTTGCTTAAATTTAATGCTAGAAACTTTTCGTAAAAACAGAAATAAAGCTTTTTTTAAATACTTTAAAAAAGTTATATTGGGTTTTCCCCAAAAAGTGCTTAATTTTTTGGATATTTCACGTCGAAATATTCTATTTGAAATTTGGTGAATATGAATCTATTTTTCATTGGCTATAACTCTGGTTCTACGAGATCCAGAGACCTAACGCGGACACCATTTTTTTTTTACTTTATAGGCTATATTTTTGCTAAGAACGTTTTTTTCGACAAAATACTTACTTTTTGAGTTATTTGCGAAAAACCGTCTAAAAATGTGGTTATTTTGTTGAAAAATGAACATATTCACTCGCAAATAACTCGAAAAGTGTTGACTTGGCGAAAAAGCTCTATAGAACAAAAGTTACTTAAAATTAGTCAATTTACCCATTTCCGGACTTGTCTTGGACATATATTTTTTCACCCCCAAGAGGGGGTGAAAGTCACCCCCAGGGCAAAAGCACACATCGGCACAATATCACTTTTTTTCTTTGACATGTAAGCTATGCGTATGTTAAATTTCATGTTAATCCAAGCGGTTCTTTAAAATTTAGAGCCAAAACCGTGAAAGAATGGACTATAAGTATTTTTTAAAAATTAATATGAAAATATTTGGCTAATTTCTTATTTAAGATAGTTTCTAAGTATGGGCTCTATCTGACTATTAGTTAACCATAAAAATATACATTTATTCAAAAATGTATTTGCGGGGATTTGCCTCATAAAATGGGACAAATCCCCGCGGTGCGGGGCTTTTCCCCTTATCGTGATAAAAGTTCATAGATGCATAAATAATTAAATGAAAACGCTTTTATTAATCTATAATTACATTCTTGGCTTACAAAAATAAAAAATAATTTCTTATAAAGTACATAGCAACTATTTTAGTATAATATTATAACAAGTCAGATCTTCCGAGAAAACAATAACATTATGAAACCTTGAAGAATTCATCTCAGTAGGCTTCGATAATCTTAAAACTATATCCGCCTCAGCAATAAAAGACTCTTCATTGGTTTCTGTGAACTATAAGTATTTGTTAAACACCTGTAAAATACTGCATCACAGCCTCCTTGATAGACAGAAATAATCTTCACTACGTAATGACGGAAATAATTTTTTGTTTTTACTTGAACTTTAACTACTGCATAGTCATTTGGCATCATTGTTGATTAATTGCCCTGCAGTGAGTTACCAATCTCTTCTTCTTGGGCATTAGCCTCCTCCTCGGATAGAAAATCATACTCAGAACTGCTATCGTGAATGGAATAGTCAGCATCGGATTCCGAAGATGATTGTTCTTTGGACTCCTTCTTTTTCTTTTTCGCAACCATAGTGGGAAAAAGTTGTTTTGTTACTTTTTGTTTTAGGCGCTTTTGTCTTTCCAAAACTCGTGCTGCCTTTTCAGCAAGTTGTTTTTCCTTCTCAGCTTCTTCCTTTTCTAAACGCTCTTTAGTAGGTTTTGAAGTCAGCAATTGTGATTTCAATCCTTTTCTGACTCTTTTTCTTTTAATTTTCATTTTAGGTAGAGGAATTATATCTCTGGGAGTTGTTATTTTAGTTTGAGAATCGTCTTCCTTCATAGAGGGTGTAATTTCAGTTTGGGACTCCTGTAATACATCGTGGTCTGCTCCAGGGGCAATTAAACCTGAAGTAGACGGTTGACCATGAAGAATATTTTCTGAATCCGAAACAGGACGCAAATCTTCTAACTGATTTTCGTCACTATTAAATATTAACAGTCGATCATCATTACTTGGCTCTTCATCCGGTGGTTGATCTGTGACCTCTGATGAAAGGTAGAAAATCAACTTCCGAAAAAGTATTTTTGTTGAAGGGATAGATCCCAGTAGTTCGAAAGGCTTCAGCTGCATTTTTAAGAGTACTCGCTTTTTCAAATGCTATTTTAAATGTTTCTGCAAAATTATAAACGCTAAATGTTTCTCCTGGATGAGAGACATTCCAGGAGACCACAGCTGCATCAAAATAAGTCTTTAGGGGTCGGAAAAAACATCGATCTAGCGGTTGGATTTTGTGACTGCTGTGAGGCGGCAAGGTACGCAACTCAATATTGTTTGATTTTGCAAAATTTACCACCTGTAGATTCGTGTGTGATACATGAATATCTAAAATTAACAAAATTGGGTTCTCATTCCATTTGTGTATTTTTGAAAATGTTTTAGCCACTTCATAAATGTCGGAGTATTTATAAGTATATCCCTTGTCGGTTACAGCCATGTCACATTCTAATGGGCCGCCCTTAATTAAAAGCCTGTTCTCTCTTTTTCGTGAGTAGATGAAAAAAGGAGGTACAAAACTTCCCAAAGCATTGACTTCACACACAACACTTACCGTTTGACCTCGCTCTACTGCCACTGCCTTGGCGACTTCTCTTTTTCCCGTTGGAGCTAGATGTTTTGGAAGGATATTTGGAATCGTTTGAACTCCCGTCTCGTCCATATTAAAAATATGATTTGGACCAAAGCCAAATTTCTTCATAACAGCCTCTAAATTATCAAAATATTGAGATAATCGATCCTTGTTAAACCTCATTGTTCTGGCAACATTTGTCTTTCGGGGGACTCGCAGGGATAGCCTATTTCTTTTCATAAAACTACGAGTAAAATCTCTTCCTGCTAGCTCTGTCTCAGAGGAAAACCTATGAGGAATATTGTTTTCCTCAGCATATTTGTATAAAAGAAATCTTAGAGATTTCAAAGTAAGGCCAAAAAATCGTTTGTCAAGATTAATGCAATGGCGTACTATTTCTGCTTCATGATATGAGGAGAATGTGGCTCGAAATCGCCCAAGTTTGTCCCCGCCTCCTTTTTTCAGTCGGTCTCTCAGAGTCGATTCGTGAAAACCTATTTCTTTAGCGGCCTGTCTAATGGATACACCTCTTGCAACTAACGCACGAGCCTCAACTAGTTTGTGTTCCGTTAATGCTGCATACTGGGTTTTTCTTTTATAGTTTCTGAAATAGAAACAAAAAAATGATTAGATACAAAACATAAGATGTAACTAAATTTAAATTGCAATATGGGGCAAAGCCCTGCATGCGGGGCTTTGCCTCTATTTAACTGCGGGACTTTGCCCCATAGTGAACTATTTCAATAAATTGCTTCTACAACAAGTATACAGCATATAAAATACAATTCAATGATATGAAAATAAATCTAAATAGTCACAATAACGACTGACAAATCGCTCTTTTAGTAAATCTTATCGCTATATGAACAACATTTACCCTAAATAAATACAATTATTAGATCAAAATTACGAAAAATCTACTAACCTCATTTTGTCACGTAATACACTTCCTGTCTGCACGAAATTTTATAACACACTGAATCACTGAACCGTATCATTAATCATTACCGATCGCCCACCTAACGGCCGGCTCTAGAATATTGTCTGGTAAATTCAAAAAGCTAATGCGTGGCTTTACCCCGTGCGGGTCTTTACCCCCGCCTACCCTAAATCATATTTCATAAACAAATAATCTAATAAATGACACAGTATCTACTATCACGTAAAATTACTTCTAGAAATAAGGAGTAGGTTTTACACGTGCCAATAGTCGATTGATTCTACAAAGTACCATTAACACGTAGAAGTATTTTGCACAAATGTTTAAGTAGATATTTAAATATTTTGAGAATTATAATTTGTAGTTAATTGTGATTGCTAAAAAGTTTTGCAACAAGCTATATTTTTTGGAATAAATTAATTTATTATTTTTTATAATTTTCTATCGTTGATCAAGGGGATGTTTATAATATGTGGTTGTGGTTTTTAATTTTATTATCAAATAAAAGCTAATTATGAATCTCAAACCGGTTCAACGACACTCAGTATTCATTAGTTCTGTCTTGGCATACGGGATTCCTCCATTACCTTGCTTGCCATATGATAATAGACCTGAATCCCGCGTACCAAAAAAAGTTGATTAATAGCAAGCTGAAATTTTGTTAATAGCTTAACGGTGTCTAGTCGGACAAACTTTGATGCACGGGAACACTGAAACAGGGGAAGTTTTAATTGTGGAACAGTATAAAAATTTGGAACGTCAGATTACGAAAACGTCCCATGTATTTTGTCAGACAGAACATCCAATTGATTTGTTACCCTTTCATTAAACTCTCATGCAAAAATCAGACTGCTATTACTAACGAACATTATTCCTGTCATTTGACATGTTCTTCGTGTTCCACTCATTAAAATGACCAGTTGGTGATAAACACCAGTCTGATTTTTGCATGAGAGTTTAATGAAATGGTATCCAGGTCTATAAGAATGGACGATAATTTTAGTGCGTTCGGTTTCTTGTACTTTATTTTGTCGTCAAATACTAGAGCGCTTATGCGGGTATCTTCACATTCTCGCCTATGGTGCACCAGCTCAAGTGGGGCCCTGGCTTCCACCAGTAGGGGAAGGGGGGGTATGATGGGGTAGCTAAGGAAAATAACAAAAATACAACATAATTACTACGTTTATTACTATTATTAATTGATGGCACGTTACGTCATTAATCTAACTATTATTTGGTACAATCTTTGGAAAATCAACCTATCACATTTTTCAACAATTAGCCATTAATAAGAACATTATGAAAAACCATCTTGCCCCCTACTATGGGGTATGATGGGGTAATGGAATTGGGGCATGATGGTGATGCTAATTAATTCTCACAAAACAAACAAAAATGTGTATTTGCTCCAGATCTTCATTGTCCACCCTAGCACAAGCATTGTGAGCTCAACATCCACAGATCTGGCAGCCTACCCAGGGTTCTGACGATGTCACTTTATCTATGGCTGTTTTCATAGCATCTCTCGACCACTCTCCTCTTTTTGTTTTTTTCTTGTAAGTACGTACCATGGTATTATCTAAAATAATAATCCAATGTTATTTATTAAGAAATTTAAATTAACCCAGACTTACCACCAATGTCCCATCATACCCCGCACCCAATACCCCATCTTGCCTCAAAAGGTAACTTTGAACAAAAAAAAATTCACTAATTAAATGTTTAACGTATTCACACAAACAATATGCCATTATCAAAATAAGAATACTAGTAAACAACGATAAAAAAGACATTAATGAGGTGATCATAATTACCTTAAAATAACGATGGTTGTCCTTGCACAAAATTAGATCAACGGGTCGCTAAAACAGTTTTCCGTTTGTAAAAAAAAACGCGTACACTCTCATTCACAGTTTCTCTTGCAGGGACCGTTAGTCGAATGACTCTTCCTATTGAGTTACTGCATGATATTCACCAACCTGTAGTTTCTTGTTTGTGTGTGGTACCCCGTCTTACCTCGAGACCCCGTCATGCCCCCCATTCCCCTATATATAAATTGTATAGAAGTATTTAAATTTAAAATAAATGTAAAACCTATTTTATGATGGGGAAAAAAGATTTATTTCGCGACCGTCATAGCGACCGTCATCTCTTCGACGAAATCAATTTTGTACGTATCTATATTATGTGTATCTATACATAAATTGTATAGAAGTATTTAAATTTAAAATAAATGTAAAACCTATTTTTCGATAGGGAAAAAGGATTTATTTCGCGACCGTCATCGCGACCGTCATCTCTTCGGCGAAATAAATTTTGTACGCATATGTATTGAAGTGAAAACTTCTTTAGGGACGTTGTGCACTTTTTGTATGGGAAAAAGTATTAAATTGGCGACCGTCATTGCGACCGTCATCGCTTCGAAGAAATAAATTTTTGAAGTGGAAACCTCTTGAGGGTCGTTGTGCACTTTTTGGATGGGGAAAAACTATTAAATTAGCGACCGTCATCGTTTCGACGAAATGAATTTTTGAAGTGAAAATTGCTTTCGGGACGTTGTGCACTTTTTAGATAGGGAAAAAGTATTGAATTAGCAAACGTCATCGCGACCGTCATCGCTTCGGCAAAATAAATTTTTAAAGTGAAAACTTCTTTTGGGGACGTTGTGCACTTTTTAGATGGGGAAGAAGTATCGAATTAGCGACCGTCATCGCGACCGTCATCGCTTCGGCGAAATAAATTTTTTGAAGTGAAAACTTCTTTAGGGACGTTGTGCACTTTTTGGATGGGGAAAATTATTAAATTTCGATGGTGAGAAAGTAATAAATAAGCGACCGTCATCGCTTCGACGAAATAACCATTTGAAGTAAAAACTTCTTTAGGGTCGTTGTGCTCTTTTTGGATGGAACAAAAGTATTAAATTATCGACCGTCATCGCTTCAATGAAATAAATTCGTGAAGTTAAAACTTCTTGAGGGACGTTGTGCACTTTTTGGATGGGGAAAAGTATTGAATTATGGACCGTCATCGCTTCGACGAAAAAAATATTTGAAGTAAAACTTCTTTAGGGAAGTTGTGCACTTTTTCTATGGCAAAAAGCATTAAATTAGCCACCGTCATCGCTTCGATGAAATCAATTTTTGAAGTGGAAACTTCTTGAGGGACGTTGTGCACTTTTTGGATGGGGAAAAATATAAATTAGCGACCTTTATCGCTTCGACGAAATAAATTTTTGAAGTGAAAACTTCTTTACGCACGTTGTGCACTTTTTGGATGGCAAAAAATTATTAAATTAGCGACCGTCATCGCTTCGACTACATACATTTTTGAAGTGAAAACTTCTTTAGGAACGTTGTGCACTTTTTGGATGGGGGAAAAGTATTGAATTAGGGACCGTCATCGCTTCGACGAAATAAATATTTGAAGTAAAACTTATTTAGGGACGTTGTGCACTTTTTCGATGTAAAAAAGTAATAAAGTAGCGACCGTCATCGCTTCGATGGAATCAAATTTTGAAGTGGAAACTTCTTGAGGGACGTTGTGCACTTTTTGGATTTCGAAAATATTATATTAGCGAATCTTCATCGCTTAGACTAAATAAATTTTTGAAGTGAAAACTTCTTGAGGGTCGTTGTGCACTTTTTGGATAAGGAAAAATTCATCGCTTCGACGAAATTAATATTTGAAGTGAAAACTTCTTGAGGGACGTTGTGCACTTTTTGGATGGGGAAAAAGTAGTAAATTAGCGATCGTTATCGCTTCGACGAAATAAATTTTTGAATTGAAAATTTCTTTAGGGACGTTGTGCATTTCTTGGATGGTGAAAAAGTATTGAATTTGCGACAGTCATCACTTCGCTGAAATAAATTTTGTACATATATACATTATGTGTTTGTATACATAAATAGCATAGGGCATACGCATCGCGTATATCGTATATGATATAGGTACAGCACTTCTTTTAGGATAGGGTAAAATCATTGAGCTCGTAATTTATATACTATAAGAAGTTTTCACTTCTGTCGGCACTCCCACGAGTGCCTTTAATTTTTTATTTTTTCGTACACCAAATTATCACATAATGAGCTATATTATATTTATGTTTATGTTATCATAGTCTGTATGTTATCATATTACGTTATCACAGCTTATTATTAGGGCAGCTTATTATTTCATTTCTAAGTAGCATTCTATAATTAAATCTAATTTTTATTAATCTAAGTTTTGAAGTTGCATGATTTTGATATATTTATATCTGAAAAATACACAAAAATATTTCCAAAAATAACAATTTAATTGCAAAACTTTAAAGGAAAAAAGTCTTGTTTGCAGACTTTCTTCCGTGTATTATTGTACTTACGTTACATTAGGTGGTGCCCTGAACTGGTTTCTTAAATTGATTAGTCGGATACCAAATACAGCAAAATCAACGGTAAGTACCAATGCTTCAAATCCGTTATTTTCTGCTTCTTTTACAAAATCTTTCGTAATTTCCCTGAAATATGTAAAATTGTTAAAAAACACAGAAATAAAAGTATTAAAAATATTTAGTGTACTATCAGAACTACTTCTAACTTATTTGTAAAGATTCTAATAAAAGAATAAATAATTATAACTGATTATTTCGTTTTATCCTTTCAATCTTTTTTTTATTTTTTATGCAAATAAGTGTTTTTGCTTAATTTTTGCAATTAAAATTTACCTGCTTTGGAAAATATACATCTGTAGCCATCTTCTTCCATGCGGTGATGCTTTCGAGACCTCTTCAAATGTAGAATTAGAGTGTGAACTTAATATGAAGATGGTTTCTAAATCTTGAGCAGCTAACAGAAATAGCATACATTATTTTTTAGTATACTGTCAGTCGGAATAACGAAATAAACCAACGTTGTGTTTTTTTTTGTAGATAGAACACCCTAAATATCATTTTTTTAAATATCAAAAATCATTTTTTTAAATATTTCACTTACATTTTAAAATGTGGTAATATTTAAAGGGCTGTAGATTATATTTCCAAGGTAATGACATGTCAAAATTTATTATTTGGTGTAGTGTAATTTTTAAATAATCTAATATCTTTGACATCTAGCCATGTAATATACAGTGTGATCAATATTTTCAAATACTTACAACATTTTCTCATTTTTTTAATAGATGGAACAACCTTCATATTAGTATTGAATTTTGTAGAAGATATTACAAATTTTATTTTAAAATAATACACATACCCAGTGTCTTTTGTTTTATAAATATTTTAGAGAATAACTATAGAGTTTATGTATTTAAAGATTTTTAATAATAAATTTTGTTTGCCTAGTGATATTATAACAATGAAAAATTACAAAAACTATATTTTTGTTTTATAAACATAATATATAAAAATACCAAGGAATAAATAAACTAGACGATAGTAAAAATGAGTTGAATTATCATGTTTCAAAATAATATTTATAGCCCGGGAGTTTGTGTCAAATTTGACCGGAGCATTTTAGCATGCCTATTTTCTTTTTATTTAAGTAGGTGTTCTAAAACTTATTAACAAATGATGTGTCAGCTGGCCCAATCCGGGGATTTTAGGCAAGAAAAGGTAAAATGTGAAACTTGATGGAAAAAAGCTACAACTGATATGTCAAATATTTATTTCCGGGACTCACGTGTATAATGGACTAGAATACCTAGCTACTGGCTTTCACGCAGGGGACTCGTGTTCAATTCCTGGCGTTGGAGATTTTTTTTGTTTTTAAAATTGACATTTTGATTTGAAAAATAATTATTTTTTGTTAATTCCACGTTTTTATTATTTATACGACACAATATAAAAAACAGTCTGTATGTCTTTTATAGAATTGTAAACGTAAACTATGCATTTATCATATTATGAATGACCTTAATAAGCAAAGTTGTTGTACATTAACCCCTGAAGCTTCCTGAGTTAGTACGAATCTACTTTTTTATTACAGAAATATCTACCCCGACATTCTTTTTGATTTTTTTGGACAAACTGTTTTTTCTTAATTTTATATGATGTAGAACCAAAAGATACATACAACCCTAATTTTTCACTTTTCTATCACCAACCCCCATTTTTTAATAACCATCTAAATATTTCCCTGTTCTCTATAATATATAAAAATGAATGTTTTTCTGTATCTATGTCCTTTATAGAATCGTAAACTATGCATTTGATCAAGAAAGCTTTAGGGGTTCATGTATAACAACTTTGCTTATTAAGGTCAATCATAATATCTATTATCAAATTCATAGTTTACGATTCAATAAAAGACATACCTACAGACTTTTTTTTATATCGTGTCGTATAAATAATACAAACGTGGTATTATCAAAAAATAATTATTTTTCAAATCAAAATGTCAATTTTAAAAACAAAAAAATTTCCAACGCCAGGAGTTGAACCCGAGTCCCCTGGGTGAAAACCAGTAGTTAGGTATTCTACACCATTATACACCTAAGTCACGTAGATAAATATTTGACATATAAGTTGTAGCGATTTTCCATCAAGTTTCACATTTTACCTTTTCTTGCCTAAAATCCCCGGATATGGGCCAGCTGACACATCATTTGTAAATAAGCCTTAGAACACCTAACTAAATAAATAGAAAACAGCCATGCTAAAATGCTCCGGTCAAATTTGACACTACCTCCCGGGCTATTACCTAACCGATAACCTATATTCATAAATACATTATTAATATGTTATTAAATGTTTAAAATGTTGCTCATAATGTTCAAGACACCATTGTATACGGTGGAAAAAGAATTGGCGAACATTTTGTAGCATTCCAGGTCCAACGGTCTCAAAGGCATTTTGTATACGAATTTTCATTACTCCGTGTTGTGCTTTCCTTCTTGTATTGTTTATGTAGGTTATCATCATCATTGATCCTCTTCCGTTCACTGCTGGACATAGGTCTCTCCCATTTTTCGCCACTCTCCACGGTTCTGTGCGTGTTGTTGCCATTTCTTGGACATTCGTTTAATGTCGTCCATCCAGCGTATTGGTGGTAATCCTGTGCTGCGTTTGTCTTCTCTTGGACACCAGTCAATTAGTCTTCTGGTTCATCTTGAGTCTTTTAGTCTCGCTACGTACCTGCCCAATTCCATTTCAGTTTGGCTATACGCTGTGAGCTTGTACGTAGAGGGGATATTTATAAATTCGCGAGCGCCAGTAGTGACAAGTCTGTAAAGGTTTACCGGAAATAAATGTCAAAGTGATTAATTTAAAATTAAAATTAAAAACATTAATTATAAAAAATATTAGTTGGTCAAAGCTGTGGTATATATTTTTACCTTAAATATACTTAAGTTTTAAATACTGAATTTACGTATTTTTAATGTTCCGTAATATGTAATTATAAATTAATCTATTAATCTTAGCGCCATTTACACGATAATTGTGAAAGTATCCGAAGTAAGAAATTAATATTTCATCAATAGAACGTCAAAATGATTAACAAAATCTTAAAAAAATCTATTACAATTTATTTACTTTTAATTAATATTAAGCGATAACAATTAAATAATAAATTTAAAAATGACCGGTGAAAGTTGAATAAGTAATCCGCTAGGAGCGACACCGGCGAAGCTCAGAGCGTATACGTTCGACGACATCAGTGACACCTGTTCTTTTCCTTAGGTCTAGGTTCCCTATTTTGTCTTTTTTTGTGACACCGAGGATCGATCTTTCCATGCGCCTTTGTACAACTCGCATTTTCAGTGCTGTTGTTTTTGTGAGCGTGAGTGTTTCTGCTTCGTATGTTATAATAGGAAGAACGCATTGGTCAAATCTAGGTACCACCAAAAAATAGTCCAGTAGAGTTAGTCCTAGCGATCTTGGGGACGATTACATTCGCGGAAACATCATATACTGCAGATCACTTAAAGGCGGCGACATTTTACTCTTGTTTACAATCGATCGGATGCCGTTTTAGTAAGATAAGCGTTTTAGCTTTGAAGCAGGTTGTTGGTAGAGTCAAAGAATACCCCAACCAACAAGAAGCGAAAGCATCGGCTATTTCAGGATTTAAATTTATTTGCGCATGTGCGATCCATCCGCCATTTTTCTCAACGACAACGACAAAAATATGACTGTTTATCGTCAACCGTCACTAAACTCATTCATTATTGTACTCATTTGCCGCCATTTGCGGCAGTAAAGTAACACTTTATTGTACTGAAATAAGAATTTTACTTTACCTGCCGCGATTAATCAAATTAATTGAGATTGAATGTAAGTGGTCGATGGCAGTAATCGATTATTTATTCGAGTGAACTTAAAATTTATTTACTTTACTTATTAAAAATATTGTACAAAATTTACGTTATTGTTAAATGTATGTGAGAAAGTGAAATTCTGAAGTATTTTCCAATTATATTCATAAAACATACCTAATTCAAAACTTTACAGATTTAGTAATTAGGTATTCAATATAGGGCTTTTAATCGATTGTCATTTGTTTCGAGCTTCTGTCATGTGTCACATAATATTAATATATCTACGTCATACGTCTTTGGTTTGTATTATTGGTATATACCAATAACGTACGACGTAGATATATTAATATTATATGACACATGACAGAAGCTCGAAACAAATGACTGTGAATGAAAAGCCCTATTGATAACAACTATCGATTAAACATTGAAATCGGCCATCATGCCAAATCATTCTGTCACTGTCATTACTGTCAAACGAAATTTTTATTTCGTCTAAAATTTAAAAAAATTCTTAAATCTTTTAAGTTTTGTATTAATGCTAATATAGTATGAAATGGTGTTTTTGTTAATTCGATTATATGCAGGACGGTGATATATATTTACTGATAATTTGTTAGCAAATATATTTATTTAGATTTTATACTATTTATCAAGGGAAAGGCAACTGCGCTGCGGCAGGCTACACTTCATAAACAATGACATAACACATAATTACTTATTTTAAAATTTTGGTATTTTATTTTAGGTATTAAAATTAGTTAAATATTTAAATAAACATACGATTAAACTGTTTAAAATATATTTATTTCGTTGAAATCATAATAATAGAAGTATAACTTCTTACGTGCGTACAAAGTACACACACTCTTTTTTCATTAGAAGGATGTAATTAATTAAGCTTAAGTACTAAGTGTTAATGTTTTTTATGATTGACGATAAAATTTTGTATGCACTACGTCAGTAAACACTCTATATCGAACTCGTCTGTTACTCGCCTCGTTCGGTTCGCTCCCTCTGCTCGTAATATCAGACTCGTTCGATAAAGAGTCACTTTACTCACTTGGTACATAAATACCTAACTATTTTAATACCGAGAAATCCTAACAGGTAATATAAACGATTGTAGGGTAATGAGAGAAGTTCCTTTTAAAGGAAAGGATATATAAAAGGTAGAGTGTAGACTGTATACTGTTATTTTGCATTCAGATTAGAACATTTTGTTCGACAAGATTTCATAAAAATAGGAAGGTCGCTGTAAAGTTAAATGTATATAAAAATGGTCCAAATTAATTTTAGTATACAGTGATGAGCGCGCTAATAGCCGGCAAAATAGCGTAAAAGATGGAAAACGTATTAAGTTGTGAGATAAAAAGAAATGAAACGTCGAGCTGGGAAATTTAGCGATATTAACCTATCAATTTATATTATATGTATTGATTGTTTCCCACCTTTACACGCATCAGAGGAGTATGTCAACTAAAATTGTCACTATGACAGTGGTAGTTGCCAAACTCGTCCGATTCGTCAAAAGGTGGGAAACAATCAATATAATGTACATTTAAGGCAAGCGTCCACAGACCCGCATCGGACGCATCGTACGCAACGGATTTTAGTTTGCCTTGTACAGAAACTTATGTAACCGCGTCCACTGATCCGCATCGTACGGATCGCATTATCGGCAATCATTGTAAGGCAAACTAAAATCCGTTGCGTACGATGCGGGTCTGTGGACGCTTGGCTTTATAGGTTAAATGCTAAATTTCCCAGCTCGGCTAGTTCCTACGTTTTCCATCTTTTATGCTATTTTGCCGGTTATTAGCGCGCTCATCACTGTATACGATATGTCCTGCTTTAACGCTAATTTATTATTTTTGTTGGGAATAAGTTTACTTTTATAAGTTTATCTGACGTTTAGATTTCCACTTCGGAAATTGTTCTCAAAATACTGATTTTGAGAACGATTATTTTTAGATTTGCTGGTCTTGGCGACAAGGTTCTTTTTGCAAGTTACTTAATCAAATATCGAAATTCAAAGAAAAATATCAAAATTTTATTTGAGTCGATAAAATACGTCGATTTTTTATTAAGAATTAGGTAAGAAGTGATGAAGGCTGAGATTCAACGCAGAAAAGAACATAAAACTAGATACGGAACAAACGATGAATACAGAGCGTTATCGAAAGAAATCAGAAAGCAGTTCCGCAAAGACAAAGCTGATTACATCTCTCAAATATGCAGAGAGATAAAGGAACGGCTGTCGAAATGAACCGAGGGATTTATTCCAGAAGATCAAACTCCTTACCAGAGAATTTAAACCTCAAACGTGGTCTGTAATAGATAAGGAAGGTAATTTAAAGACCGATACTGACGAAATATTGGAAACATGGCGAAACTACTGGGGCGAGCTATATAAAAATAACGAGATATCAGCAGAAAATCAGTCTTACTCGTTGAAGTCAAAGATGCAATTAAATCACTAAAGAGAAATAAATCCCCAGGCATTGATTCAATACCATGTGAAATACTACAGTTACTAGGTGACAAAGGATTACATATCATCCATTCTATCTGTGTCGCTGTTTGGAATTCAGGAAAATGGCCATCTGATTGGTGTACCTCAATTTATATCCCGCTACACAAAAAAGGAACTACTACCAGATGTGAAAACTATCGCACACTGTCACTAATAACACATGCTAGTAAAATCTTGTTACACATCGTCAAAAACAGATTACAAAGCTATCTACATTACCAAATACCTCAGGAACAAGCGGGGTTTGTAAAGGGTAAAGGTACAAAGGAACAAATCCTGAACCTGACACAACTCATTGAAAAGTCTAAAGAATTTCAAGTACCTATGATTATATATTTCGTTGACTACCAAAAGGCATTTGATTGTGTAAGCTGGATAAATCTGTGGTCAATTTTAATAGAAATGGGCGCACCAATGTACCTGGTGACATTTATTAAAAATCTGTACCAGTCCAACATAGCGACAGTAAGACTAGATCCTAGATCATAAGTTCTCAAACCAATTCAAGACCGAGAGAAATGTTAGACAAGGATGCGTGTTGTCACCTGACTTACTTAACATTTATGGTGAACATGTCATGAGGATGGTTTTAGAAGGATGTGCCGGTGGAGTAACAGTAGCTGGTAGGAAAATCTCAAATTTAAGATTTCCTGATGACACTACACTTATAGCAACAAATGAGCAAGAAATGTTTGATCTCCTGCGAAGAGTTGATTACGAAAGCAATAAAGTTGGTCTAAAAATCAATAAAGCTAAGACAAAAATATGGTGGTCGAGAGATTCGACACTATTCAACTGACTAACATGTTACAAGAATACCAGATAGTAAACACCTTTGTCTATCTCGGGTCTAGTATAACTAAAGATGATAACTGTGAAGCAGAAGTTCGGAGACGAATTGGTATGGCAAAAAATGCGATGAGTCGCCTAACTAAAGTTTGGAAAGACAGATACTCTCAAAATATCAAGATGAGACTGGTGAATGCTCTTGTATTCTCAATATTTCTATACGGAGTAGAGATTTGGACTCTTGGCGCATGCGAGCGCCAAAAAATTGATGCCTTTGAGATGTGGTGCTGGAGAAGAATGCTGAGCATACTTTGGACAGCTCATATGACAAACGTTTCCATTCTAAACCAACTCAAGATTAAAAAAAGACTGTCCACAATATGTCCGCAACGAATACTGCAATTCTTTGGTCACGTGGTTCGCAGAGGTAACGACAGTTTGGAGAGATTAATTGTTTCTGGAAACGTTCCGGGGAGAAGATCAAAAGGACGATCACCAACTAGATGGTCCGACCAAATAAAGAATTCAGCTGGAAACTCATTCTGCGAAGCTCTTAGAGCAGCTGAAGATAGAGACCAATGGAGAAACATTGTTAGGAATATTGGAAGAAATCACGATCCTCAGTAATGGGGAAACGACAAGAGAGAGAGGTAAGAAGTGTTTTACTTACGTACGGTGTTCAGGGCTGAATTTACATATGGGCTGAATGGGCTATAGCGCAGGGCGGCAGAATTCAGGGGGCGGAAAATTTTGGTAAAAAAGTAAAAAATGGCGCGGGGTAAGGCGACAAATTGTGGATAGCTCAGGGGCGGCAAAACTTCAAATCTGCCTCTGATGTGTTCCATTTAAAAACAAAAGTTTGGTTCATTCCGTTGTTCCGACTGACTCTGTATAATCAAAAATAATTTTAAATTATAGACGTCTTTGATAAAAATTAGTCTTGTTATAAATATTTTTTTGTATACCCCATAGTTTAGCCTTAATAAAAGATACCCAGAGGTTTGGCACCCCGTATATTAAAAGAAATATTTCCAATACAAATTTGGATGAAGTAGGGAAAGGAAAGGTACGTTGGTAATAAAAATGAAAAATACTAATAATATAGGAATTTGACAACTAAGCAAGAAATAAGTTTTGCTTTATTATGTTACTTATTATTTGAAGTAAATGTTTAGAAGAGTTAATTTAACAAAAAATAAATATTAATGATAGTAAAATGATAGGTCAAATTGACATACAAAATTATGTTAGGTAAGTTGGTGACACGGTAAGGTATATTGGTGATAGTGGTTAGAAAATTTGATGAAACCACCGCAATTTAAGGAATTTAACTTACCTTCTCTAAATCACGAATTTAATGAAGTTTTTTTTATTGATAATTATTTTATTGAATGGTTTTATAAAGTTTTATAGTCTCTCTTTAGTTTAGTCTCTATAGTTATATAAGTCTCTCACATTCAATAAGAAATGGTTCCATTGTCGACTGTCGCACAACGCAACGGTCAAAACAGTCTGTTTACTAAAAGTGGGTGCGCGCATTGCGAAATCGTAATATATGTTTATCTTGCTTACACTCAACGGCGGATCCAGCAACCTTGCAAGGTGGGGGCAATGAAATAAAAATTTTCTTATGACTGGCGTACACAGCATTCTTTTTCGGGATGGGTTGTTATTTTCTTATTCTCCATATACCATATCCTTTCAGAATGTTGATTACCGTCATAGACTCACAGGTATCTTAATTATATTTATTGCCACCCTAAATAAACCATGAAGTTCCTCTTCGTCCTGGACTGCGTTTGCCTGCTATTTTCACTGGAATAATATTTTCTAGCAACCTATATTTGGGACCTCTCATTAAATGTCAGAAATAATCCAGCTATCTGTTCTTGATGCTTCTTTTAATCGCAGTAGTCTTGCTGAGACATTTTAGTATTGTGGAGTTTTGAATCTTCTCCATCCAATAAACTCTTAAAATTCTTCTGTTGCACCACATTTCGAGAGCCTCAAGGCGATTTAAATCGATTTTATTCACAGTCGCAAGACTCGACACCATACAATAAGACCGAGAACACGTAGTAGCAAAGTAGTCGGATCCTTAATGCCAATTTTAGGTCTCTGTTACATAATACTTCTAAAAGCGGCTCTTATTCTGGGGGTTTTATTAAATTATCAAATTACCATAAGATAGCACCGGCAATTACTATTTTTATCTGGTCTCTGGCATTGAATTGAATAGATGGCAATAAACAGATTTATTGTGGGACTTTTTCATTTATTATGTTCCAAAGACTCTTATAATTTTCATCCCAAGGAATTCTGCCATATTTATGTTTCAGTTTTTCAGTTATCAACAGGACACAATATTCACTATTTATGTTCAATCGTAATCTTTTTCTTAAAAACAGTGCCAGTAGACACCAGGCGAGGTCTCAAGGAGGGGGCAATTGCCCCCATTGACCCCCCCTTGGATCCGCGCCTGCTTACACTCGTAACAACTTACTAGTGCTGTGTTATGAATGTGCTTGCATAGGGAACTGTGTGGTAATCTGATTAAAAATTATCACCAAATTACTTGTATCGCCAATATACCTTTTCTTACCCTATACAACAACTTACCTTTCGCAGTAGCACATTCTCCATCCACGTGTGCTATTTTATGGAAAGCAGAGGGAGATATCCCTATGGGAAATGCCACAGGCTTGCCTAATATAGTTGTTGATAAATTTCTGTTGCTTACTTTACGCATATATTTTGGTCTAATCCGATATCTAAAAATTATAATATATGTAGGTACATGAATTAGTATGACGCAAAGAAATAGGAATAAAGTCAAGAAAAAAATCGTAGGGATTAATAGAGTTAATCAAGAATATCGCAATAGAAATATTTAAGCTATTGACTACCCAAGTAGCACAATAAAAACAGTTTAGTTTTATTTAAGGTTTATAAAGGTATTATTGTGGTAAATAAGAAGATAATGGTTTTAAAGTTACCTTGTAGATATGCATATGCTGCCAGAACTTTAAAACTGTTAAGCATTTGTCACTAATTTTAAAGTATCAAATAAGACTAATTAATCTTAATAGATAATTTGTCTTATTGTAGTTTTAAAATGTTTTATTCTCAGTTCACTTAACACTAATCAGTTTTATGAAGAACTTCCGGACTGTTTGGTTTGATTAGATTCTAGATTGTTACCTTTTAGTTTTATTGCAGTTTTGAAGATTCTCCTAATATGACTAATAAAACCTATTATTAAAACTACTTGATCTCAAGACTATTATGTCAGTAAAGCATATGTCTTAAAAGTATTTTTTTATTTTTCTTTAAAGTTGCTTTCTTAAAAGCAATTAGTAGGCTATATTATAACCATACGTTCTTAACTGAATCAGTTTGGTTATCGTAAAGACTAAACTATGCTTCTTGTTAGAAATAATAAAACTAAACTCATCCCCTCTTCTTTCATGTCCAAAATGGACGGCCATTTGTTTTAGAACCAAACAGTGGTGTAGTGTGTTGTAAAAAGTGGAAGTACAGTAGGTATGGAAGAAATAAGTCGCAAGTACTTAAAATATAAACGAACTGGTCATTTTAAAAGAAAAATACAACACACAGAACACTACGTCGCCTCGATTTTAGGTTAGATTCACATTAAAACCGAGTAGCATTATTGACAGCAGCATTAAAACTGAACGGTTTTAATTCCAAGGCAACCTTGCTTTTATGTAGGATATATGCTTTTGGAAAGATATAAAATAAAACCATTTGATCTTAACCATTCTCTCTCTCGATATACCAAATAGTTTTATTTGGATTTCGGCCATATTGCTTTCTGGGGATGCTGAAAGCCATGATAGATTACAATATAAGGCTTACATACAAATTATAAATAAGCGTCTTAAAGACAAAACTTCGATTTATTTTAACATTAAAACAATAAAATCGAAGATAAAATAATTTTTCTTTCAAATTAATATTTTTCGGATAATTTTTTTTTATTATTTTTACTTTTTAATCGCCAAAAGTCAGAAATTTTAGGGCGCGTGAGTTATTTAGACCTACTTTTGTTAACATTATCAATAAAGTTGAGTCGCAAGTGTTTTTCTACCTTGACAGTCCGAAATAACCAAGTACTTTTTATTATTTTATGGTTACAAATACTTATCCACCTTTCATAACACATGTAAAAATTTGTTGGCTTATATGGAGTATATGGGTTTAAAGAATCATTTATGCCTGGTTGCACCAACAGATTTTAAGCTCCAGCTTAGCTAAGCTCTACTTATAGATAGGGCCTCCTTGAGTAGCACGTACGTTGCACCATAATTTTAGATTCTTACCTTATTATCAATTATATCTATTATTATATTATGGTGTTCTTATTGTAATATATTATAATTATATTATATTAATTCTTATGATATTCTTGACTTAAGCTTAAGATCTGTTGGTGCAACCGGGCATTAATATGGTAAATTGTGTTTAAAAGTCTCTATTTAAGAAACCTTTTGCTATAAAACTGCCTGCACTTAAAGCGTCTTTTAACATGGTTTTAAAAGCACCTTCACAGCCGCTTTAAAACCAGTTGCTTAAGAAAAAAAAGTTTTAAGAAGGTTTTTATTTTTGGTTTTATTGACCTATTTCAGTGTGGGCCCTTTTATGCTGAAAGGGGTTTTATTGCAACCTTAAGGTTTACTTAAAAACCAAATGGTTTTAATCTTAGTTTTATTCTACAGTTTTAAAGCATCCTTGAAAGACTTAATAAACCCGTTCGGTGTTACTTGGGTATGTAAAAAACATGGGTAAGAAGAACTACTAAAGACGTTCAACGAACAGCTAGTTTTGTAAGCAATGTCACAAAATTTAAATTTATCAATGGACGTCTTTATAAAAAAGTATTGTATCGAAATATCAAAAACAAAAAAAATATGATCGTCAGTAAAAACAAGATTGAAGACGAAACAATCTTAAGGTGGTATGACACAATGTTAAAATTTATACAGGGTGAGCCACGCTCAACGGGACGGAGCCTACCGGGGAAACGGCTAAAGATATTAAAAATTACTTCAGTAGGAATACGTAGGTTAGTACCGGCTACAAATTAAAATTTGTGAAATATATACAGGTTGTCCCAATTTAGCGTAATGATATAAAGTTATATATTTTTAAATGGAACAACCTATATTTCACTTTAATTTTGAATTCTACTGAACAAAATAATGTTACTTTATTCAACATTCCCTATACCTATTTTTGACAGGTTTCGATTTATTTGGGTTTTTCTGAAAATGTACTGTTCGCGAAATTAATTAATTACACATTATCGCATGAATTTTAATTAACGTCTTTTTGTCAGTTGATTGTCAACTGTCCATGCTTTACATCAGAATAATTACCATTTGAAACTAATCTACAGAGTGTTCGCAATCTGAAGTGTCAATGCTGTACAATATTTTGTATAATTACTTTCTTAACTTAAATGGGACACCCTGTATTTTACTTTAATTTTGAATTCTAATCAAAAAAATAATATTACTTTATTAAACAATCCCTATACCTATCTTTGATAATTTTCGATTTGTTTGTGTTTTTTGAAAATGCACTATTCTTGAAATTAATTAATTACACTGTATTGCATAAAGTTAAACAAAACACACTGGAAAAAATTAATTTACATTAAATGTTCAAAATGGTGTCCATTTTCTTCAATACATAACCTCACTCTGTGTTCAAAATTTTGTTTTACTTTTCTTAACATTTCTGGAGTAACTGTTGCAAACGCATTACGGATACGCGTTTTCATGTCTTCAGCGGTTGTAGGTGGAATTTGATAAACCAAACTTTTAATATATCCCCAAAAAAAAGTCCATTGATGTTAACCCAGGTGATCTAGGGAGCCAATTGACAGCACCACCCCTACCTATCCACTTTCTGGGAAATTTTCTGTCTAAATATTCTCTAGCATTACCCGTGTAATGTGCTGGAGAACCGTCTAGCTGCAGAAACATTGTTCTTCTAATATTTAAAGGGATATTTTGCAAATGTATCCAAAAGTCTCTTCGTAGAAATCTTAAAAACTTTTGCCCATTTAAATGGCCATTAAAAAATACGGTCCTACCACATGTTGTCCTATTATTCCACCATATACATTAAGGGACCATCGGTTTTGTCGATCAATACATCTATATTCATGTTGATTTTCCGTATTATAATAGTGAAAGTTATGTCGATTCACGAGTTCATTATTATGGAAAGTAGACTCTTCAGTGAACAAAATTTTATTAAAAAAATGTTGATCTGCTCCCGTTTTGTCTAGAAATCATAAACAAAACTCTAACCTACGTTCAAAATCAGTTCCATACAAATTCTGATTCATGTGAATATGGTATAGGTGATATTTATATTTTTTAGGAATTGTGCGTATACTAGTTCGGCTTACTTCAATCTCTCTGGCCATCGTCCTTGTAGGTACTTGTATTTGGATTTTCAATAACTGATTGAATAACTTCTAATTCGGTATTTTCATCTTCAGTTATGGGATTGATCAATTTTCGTTTAGTATAAACAACACTGCCAGTTTCAGAAACCTTGTTAAGACTCTTTCAAATACTTCTTTACGAGGATGACGTTTTAAGGGAAATCTCTCAGCATAGACTCTTGATGCTAACAAACTGTTTTGATCACATTCATCAAGTATTAAAATCATATTTACTCGGTCTTCAATTGAATAATCTGCCATTTCTATTAATTGAAAGCATTACAGTTTGACTATTAGTTTGACAGCTAGGTACCTTTTGTTTTCTCATGGCATTATTTATAATGTATAATGAGCTATGTAATTAACGACATTTAATGTTCCAGGTAATATAATGCAAATAGATCTGAAGATACTAGATATTAATAAAAATTTTTATAATAGTTTGATTATAATAATTGTTACATCATTCAAATACAGGGTGTTTTGTTTAAGTTAGAGTAGAACTTTATGTAATAAAGTGTAAAATAAAGTGTAATTAATTAATTTCAAGAATAGTGCATTTTCAAAAAGACGCAAATAAATCGAAAATTATCAAAGATAGGTATAGGGATTGTTTAATAAAGTAATATTATTTTTTTGATTAAAATTCAAAATTAAAGTAAAATACAGGGTGTCCCATTTAAGTTAAGAAAGTAATTATACAAAATATTGTACAGCACTGACACTTCAGATTGCGAACACTCTGTAGATTAGTTTCAAATGGAATTATTCTGATACAAAGCATGGACAGTTGACAATTAACTGACAAAAAGACGTTAATTAAAATTCATGCGATAATGTGTAATTAATTAATTTCGTGAATAGTACATTTTCAGAAAACCCCAAATAAATCGAAACCTGTCAAAAATAGGTATAGGGAATGTTAAATAAAATAATATTATTTTGTTCAGTAGAATTCAAAATTAAAGTGAAATATAGGTTGTTCCATTTAAAAATATATGACTTTATATCATTAAGCTAAATTGGGACACCCTGTATATATTTCACAAATTTTAATTTGTAACCGGTACTGACCTACGTATTCCTACGGAAGGAATTTTTAATATCTTTAGCCGTTTCCCCAGTAAGCTCCGTCCCGTTGAGCGTGACTCACCCTGTATATAGGCGAAGCAACGAAGCACTAAAAAGCCCAAAACCTAGGAATTTTGTGCAGTAAGATGAATCGTTATGCAACTTTTTGCATTCGATTCGAGAAAGTGTCAGGCAATTTTTTGAACTAAATGGATCTCCGGCAAAAAAATTTTTACATGAGAAAATCCATTTTCAAAGTGCATCTCGAAGAGATGGAAAATGAGAAAATTTAAAACTCAGGAAATATTGACGGAAATGAGTTCAGTTTTTAAATTTGAGGGTTTTGGAGGACAGTGAACACAAATTTCATGACGACGATGGTCTCCGAGGTACCTGGTGCCCAGGGTGGAGCTGGTCGCCTGGGACGATCGATTAATTCCCAGGGTGATCGAATAATTCGCGAAATGTTCGCGATTACGTAAAAATAAGCAACTTTTATTCGAGACTTTTATTCGAGAACTTTTTTTCAAGAACCTATCGAATAACACCAAACACGATCCTCCACTCCATCCCCTGAAGGTGGGATGGGGGGTAACTTTAAAATCTTAAATAATTTTAAACAATCTTAATAAACATTTATTCGAAACATTTTTTAGAATTGTTGATAGATGGCGCTAATAAATAGTGTTCTTTCGATTATAGCGCCATCTATCCATAATTCGAAAAAATGTCTCGAATAAAAATTACTTATTTTTACGTAGGGAAACAAAATCTGCAATAAAAAATGGAGCCACGCCAACTGCGGCGTGAACATACCCCCTTAAAGAGCGAGGTGCAAAGTGTGCGTAATTTAGTCACATACTAAGAAATGAAAAATATGAGTTGATGTGATTGGTTATACAAGGGAAAGCGAAAGGAACAAAAAAGGACCGTGGAGACCACGCCCCTCCTGGTTGGAAAATTTAAAGCAGTGGAATGGAAAAACAACAATAGAACTCTATAGACCCGCTGCAGACAAAGTAAAATGGGACTTGAAGATATATATTCGAATTGAGAAATTTATTTCAAAATACCTACCTTACTTATACTTAAACTAGTTCAGAAGCTTTTCTACGTTTAATCTGCTGTTATTTGTTTTCAAACATCTGCTGCATAAACATTTTTTGAAAGTACGAGGAGAGGGGGAGGTCGTGAAATCTTTATAATATCGTATTCTTCTTGCGGTTAATTTTTAAATTAACTCAAGTATTAAAAATGGAAAAGAAGTATTTTATTGAACGTACTAAGGATTTGAAAACTGAATCATGGAGAGTTTTAAAAGCGCGAAGTATCCAAACTTTGATTGATACTAGTATTGAAAGAGTTGATCGAAAACACGAAATAATAAGTGGTGTTAAGTGTTAGTTACAAGTATCGAAGCGCATGAAAAATATTATAAAGCATACATTAGGAAGTCAAATATAAAAGCAGGAAAAAACGAAAGCAGCCAGCCTAAATGAGTCGAAGCTAAACGACATGGATTGAGGATGTACCATCAAATTCAATAGTGGAAATAAATATTATTAAATCTAAAAATCATACGAGCAAGCTGAATATTACTGAGGTGTTCAATTTTAGATGTGAACATCAAAGAGATGCTTACAATAGGTGTTATATATATTCTAAATGAATTGTAAAAACTGATAATGATTGTTGTAATGTAAAAGTATTTTTAAGTAGGTACCTATACATATTTTGAAATAAATAATGCATCTGATATCAGTCGTTTGATACCGATGTTAGTGTCGACAACTACTAAGCCAGTAAAATTATATTGAATTACAGTGAAAGTAGATAGTGCGAATAAAAAGTCCCGAAAACCATTATCAGCTGCAGAACTGCAAGATATTGCTAATAATTTATGGGATTCCGATGATGAAGAATCTCCTGAAGTAGTTGGCATTGAAAGTGATTCTGAAATTGAAGATCATCTTTCGGAAGCAAGTGAAGAGGATGATCAGCAAGTAGTATTGAGTGATAATGAAGAAGAATGTGTAACTACCAGTTCCCAGATTTCAGAGTGTGTAATTTTTGAAACTACGGATGGAACTAACTGGAAGAGTCAACCACAACCGACAGGACGTATGCGATCCTGCGACATAATAAAAAGCAAAGTGCACAAAGTAATGCTAGCCCCTGGTCAAAGTGTGGATAATACTGTTGATTCCTTTTGTTTGTTTGTGGACGAAAAAATTGTGAACGAAATAGTGAAGTGTACAAATAAAGAAGCCGAAAAAGTCCTGGGGATAGAGAACTGGACATATTGCGACTCTACAGAGATATATGCCTTTATTGGACTCCTACTAACTGCAGGGCACCTGATTGTCAACAATCATAATGTAGATATACTTTGGAGTAAGTTTTATGGCCCTACTATATTTTCTCTTTTATACTCTTTTCTCAGAAGGGTTTTCACACAATAATGAAGGGCAACAACACCGTAATCCTTTTCCAGGGTATGCGTAAATACCAATCCCTCTTTTCAAATAAAATGGCCTATTAGATTTTAATAAAATATTTTTAAATATTTTTTCTACAAAAGTTTTTTTGCATTTCATTATTTTGTGCAAATCCTTCAGGTAGATCGCACCCTCAAGGCAGACCACATAGGTACTAGAGTAGCACCTTTTTTTTAATCTAGAGAATTTAAATTTAACTTTAATAAAAAATCAAAAATGAATATTAGGCATAATATATGGGTAAATATGAATAGTACATTAAAGAACAGCGGTGGGCCCAACGGACCCGAGTTGCCCGGTTACGTAAGTAAAATGTGTTGCCCGGATAAGGGTTAAATAAGAAACTTCGTTAGATTCCCAGAAAAACTGAAGATCTGACAACAATTTAAATACCACTATACTATCGGCATCGGCCGTATTAATAGAAGACCGAAGCCGTTGCATAAATAAAACTCTTGAATATTAATTTATTTAATTGTAAAAACAAATAAACTACGTACTTGTTAAAATCATTTTTATTCCATTTCAAAGTTTTTTGTTGTCCAGCTCCACTGTAATAGAACTCAAAGTACATGTTTGGTAATTTCTTCTTAGCATATTCTTCATAATCGTTTACACACACAAGATTTGATACAACAGAGTTAGACATTTTTAAGTAAGCAATCAATTCTCTCGACAACAACTAAATTTGGAATATTTACGTTAGGTTTTATACCGCTTGTTGCCTTATCTTAAAAACAATCTGTACATTAGCAGTTATCTTAATGATTATTTATTTTGCATTGCAATTGTCACGTTTATGGTAAATAATTTATTAATTTGTGTAGGGGAAACTTGGACAGAAATAATTTTTGTTAGGTACTTCAAATTTTATGTAAATTTCATGAATGATTTGAAAATTAATTACATGAAACAATAGTTAATTTCTAGACCGAAACAATTTAAATATGAAATATGGAAGTCAATGTACTTATAAGAAAATAATAAATAATATGTATAATGGTCAGTGGCGTAGCTAGCGTGGGTGACACCCGGGGCGGTAATCGATGGTGTCACCCCAAATCCTAAAAATAAAGATTGTTAAAATCAACGAAAATCCGATAACCGTATGTTTTGAATAATGAAAAAATTAAGAATTATAGTTAACGAAACTGCAGTAAATAGTATATCATCGTCGTCGTCTAACCGCTATCGTCCACTGCTGAACATAGGCCTCTTTTAAGTTTCTGCATGTCTCCTATCTCGAGCTACCACTACCTAGTTCCCGGCAGTTCTATATAATAGTTTATTTTCTTTTTTGTTTTACACTATGTGAATGAATTAAAATATTTTTTTAGCTTTACTAGCGAAAAGTTCTGAAATCACATTTTCTATATTTATGTTTTGTGTTGCTTCATGTTCGATAGTTAATCATCATCATCCAGCCTCAAAAGTCCACTGCTGAACATAGGCCTCCTCCCCTCGTTTCCATCTCCATCTATCCTGCGCCGCTCTGATCCAGTTTTTTTTAGCTTTCTTAAGTCGTCAGTCCATCTTATAGGCGGTCGACCGACGCTTCTCTTGTCTTCTCTTGACCTCCATTCCAGTAACCTCTTCGTCCATCGCCCATCTGTCGTTCTGGCTATGTGTCCTGCCCATCTCCACTTCAACCTGGCTATCCTTTCGATGACGTTAGTCACCTTTGTTCTTCTGCTAATTTCTTCGTTTTTGATTTTGTCTCGCATTGTTATTCCTAACATTGACCGCTCCATTCTCCTAACATTAATTGCTCCGTTCGATAGTTAATAAACCGAGGTTATTTAGCCTTGTTGACGTCATTGTTTCTCGCAAGTAATTCTTGATTGATTTTAGCTTCCCAAAACTTCTCTCACATGAAGCAACCGATGCAAAAATGGTCATAAACAATTTTAAGGCGACCAAATTTGGGAGAGATTCCATAAAATCGCATTCCACAATGAATTTTAAAAAGTCTACAGCTAACCTTTTAGATGCTGTAATATTGGCCGCTTGTAAAAGTCTTCTAAGCCTTGGTATTTCTAGAAGGAGGTCTTCTTCTGATACCTCTTCATGGTAAAAGTCACAAAATGTTGAAACAGCTGATTTCAACTGTTTACTGTTCGTGGAAAAGCAAAGTGTGTGTCTGCACAGCCTCGAACAATGAAGCCATATGAATGTACTGATCTGGTTTCGAGTTCAACATTGAATGTCAAAACATTTCAACATAATATTATCTTTTTGAAGTTCGGCTCGAAGTGTAGAGTTTTTAGGTAGAAATGTCGTCGTCCTCATATTTTGTCGTTGCAAAATCTATGTATTACTTTATTTTATAATATGATTACGTTTTTTTTTTCAATATAAAGACGAAGTGCCCCTATTTTGGTCGCTGATTGATCAATGCCTTTAATTATACAAAGCGGGCATAAGGCTATGTGCAGCACCTCTGGTGTATAAATTTTCTTGTTGATGAGAGAATTTGTAAATTGAAGGAACAACACTATAAAATGTTCTGCCAATACTTTAACTGCAGCCAGCATAGTGCGCAGTGACTGAGAACTCCAACGCGTTGTGGAAAGTCGCTTAACAGATGTTTTGCTGTGTTTAATAAGCACTTCCTAGCAGCTAATGGAAACACATAAAAAACTTAAAAATTGCTTCTTCAGTTCTGGAAAATGTTACACAAGATGTGTTTTGTGCAAAAGAGTGCTGACCACATAAATGAATTAAATGATCAATAGATCCGAGGAAAATGGCCTTTTTGATTTTTGCTTTAATAATAGCTTGTATTCCTCCATGTACGCCGCTCATAACAGCTGCATTATCGTATCCCTGTGAACGGTATTTCATAATATTTCTACACCATCAATTTCAAGCTTCTTGAGAATTTCGTTACTTAGATTAACTGCTTTTTTCCTTTTAACTGAAAAAAATCCAAGAAATGCTTCTTAGACCTCGACTTCTCTCGGTTTCGTCACAGAATAAAGAGGAACAGTAAAATTTCTTCTACATGTAGGCACTTTGATCTCAAGAAGTACTACCGAAAGTTAACCGGTACGTAGCAATGCGAGAGTGGTACTCTAGCGGTCTAGCGACTGGGAACCTTGCGCGTTCGCCATGCGCCTTTTTTACTTCTTACTTCTTTACTTCTTTTTACGATTTTACTTCCAATTTTTCTCAGAGCAGTTCTAGTGTCCCTATTTATACTGTGGTTTCGTGTGTTCACAAAATAATATCGAACTTTAGATTGATACGTGAGTAAAGTCACAAATTAATTATTTAAATCATTAATGATTTAAATCATTATTCTTTTGTGATCGGGTCTCTCGGGTGTCACCCCTGAAGGGGTGACACCCGGGGCGGACCGCCCCCCCCGCCCCACCCTAGCTACGCCACTGATAATGGTGATTATAATAAAAACAAACGAAAACTTCTGTCGCCTGTTGCCTGGAGGTTGCGCTTTATAGATAGTGGGGCCGTCCAATAGATATAATCTCAAGGACACGTGGCTAGTGAGTGTTTGAGCAGTGTTGCCAACCTTCAAGCAAGCTATTTCCATCAACTTAGGGTTCATTAATCACGTGATGTCTTTTTTGGCATTTTTTAACCCCCCACCCCCTTGGTGATACATGGTGAGGTTTAAGGCGCCAACCACCCCCACACCCCTATATCACGTGTATTTTTTAGTATCTACAAAAAATCTATTTTTAGGTATTTATAAAATACACGTATCTGTAAGTATCATCTAATCTTAGTATACAAAATTAACACTAGGTACTGAAGAATTAAAACTGACCTAGCAACCCTGTTTACCCATGTATTCAGTGCCAAAACAGAATAACTGACAAGACTACCAAGTACCAATTCATCAGATAATTTATTACATCATGTACAGACTAAAACCTCATAAATAATAGGAGACGGCGACAGGGTCAGTATTCCTATTGGAAACACATGGTAAGAAACAAGACACTTCGCAAGCGTCCCTTCTTATCTTAAGAATTTAAGATAATTTACCATGAAGAGTAGGTATCTCATGTCGCTTTTAACATTAGCATCCAATATTAATAAAACTATTTATTATAGAAATTTAGGTGTAAGGAAAGAAAATTAATGTGTTGTAGTATTGTAAAATATTGTGAATGAAAAATTAATTTTTGAAGTTATACTTCTTTACGGGCGTAATGACGGTGAATTTTTATATGGTAAAACCTAGCGACCGGGCGCATGCGCATTATAACTTTGTTCTGATTGGATGTTCAAATGACATGACAAAAATTATCCAATATGGCAGCTGTGGCACAGCTGTGGGACTGTGGTTTGGTTATAATGTATGGTTGTTGCGTTTTAAAATTTGTTATGGTTATACTGCCTTTTTAAATAGTTTTCATATTATATTTTTGGACTTATTTACATAGAAGAGATGATTGTTGCATGCCAATGTGAAAGCCCATCAAACTGTGACTAGTATGAGTGCCGCAGATCTCGCTTATTCAAAGCTAAAGAATCTTACACTGGTAAGTGTTTTATAAATAGTTGATCAAATTTTGTTATGATATTTGAACATAGCCACTTTGCACGATGCAAGTGATTGCGAAATTTATTAGTCGTTATACGGGCTCCGATACCTACCTATTTGAACATACCAAAATACATAAGTAGTATGTAATACTTTTATTTACATAATTTGATTACCATTAAAATTTCTATCAATATTCACCTAATGTATTGTTTTCTTACTCTATGTTTTGTTGTATTTTTTCAATTCTAAATCATTTCAATTCAAAATCAAAATAATTTGATTTACATAAGTTAAAAATGTCAAAAGTTTAATCCGTTTAGTTAGTCGATCTTCGCACATAATGACAAACTGTCTCTGTGGCGAAGCTTTTAATGCGAGTGAACCCCAATACAACGCAAATACCAGCCGCGTGTTAAGTTGGTTCGAATCCCAATAGAAACTTTTATTTTTTTATTTTTTTTATACATTTTATGATTGTAAGTATATTTATTATATAATTTTATTTTCAGAAAATACGTATTTAATTAAAAATTTTTCCGACAATTAATGTTCAGAAATCATTTGTGGCATTTTTAATGTGTTTGTGTGTGTTTTATTCTTTTATTATTTTAATTTTTGGCACAGTTTTAATAAAAATGTTTGAGAAGTAGTAAGTATAAATTAGTCTAATATTTAAATAAAATATAAATAAAAAGTATATTAATTTCGTTTATAATCATATAATCATATAATATAAGTAACTTCTTACGTGCGTACAAAGTACACACACATTCTTTTTGAAGTGAAAACTTCTTTAGGGACGTTGTGCACTTTCTTTGGATAGGGGAAAAAGCATTGAACTCGCGACCGTCATCGCGACCCTCATCGCGACCGTCATTGCGACCGTCATCGCTCATGCTATATATTATGTGTATGCATATATACATTGTGTAGACGTATTTAAATTTATAATAAATGTAAAACCTATTTTACGATGGGGAAAAAAGATTAATTTCGCGACCATCATAGCGACCGTCATCTCTTCGACGAAATAAATTTTGTATATATACGAGTATATTAATTTATTATGTGTATGTATATAAATTGTACAGAAGTATTAAATTTAAAATAAATATAAAACCTATTTTACGATGGGGAAACAAGATTAATTTCGCGACCATCATAGCGACCGTCATCTGTCCGGCGAAATAAATTTTGTAGGTACAATATATATTTTATGTGTATGTATATATAAATTGTGTAGAAGTATTAAAATTTAAAATAAATGTGAAACCTATTTTTGGATGGTGAAAAAGGATTTATTTCGCGACCGTCATAGCGACCGTCATCTCTTAGGCGAAATAAATTTTGTACGTGTATTTATTATCTGTATGTATACATAAATTGTGTAGAAGGGGGAAGAAGGATTGATTTCGCGATTGGCATCGCGACATCGCTTCGACGAAATAAATTTTGTACGTATATTATCATAATACAGGGTGTAACAAAAATACAGGTCATAAATTTAATCACATATTCTGGGACCAAAAATAGTTCGATTGAACCTAACTTACCTTAGTCCAAATGTGCACATAAAAAAAGTTACAGCCCTTTGAAGTTACAAAATAAAAATCAATTTTTTCCAATATATCGAAAACTATATGAGATATTTCATTGAAAATGGCAATGTGGCATTCTTATGGCAGTAGTATCTTAAGAAAATATTATAGTGAAATTTAGACATCCCATAAAAATTGTATGGGGGTTTTGTTCCTTTAAACCCTCCCAAACTTTTGTGCACGTTCCAATTTAATTATTATTGTAGTACCATTGGTTAAACACAATGTTTTAAAAACTTTTTTGCCTCTTAGTACTTTTTCGAAAAGTCGAGTTTTTATCGAGATATTTTGAATATTTGTCAAATCCACCACATATTTGTATATGGTTAAGTACGATTATGGAGACTTTGTAATAATATGAAAATTTATTTATTTACATTTTTAGGTATATTTTGAACCATATTAAAAAAGAAGCCACATCTCGATAAAAGGTGCCTTATCAGAAAAATACAAAGAGGCAAAAAAGTTTTAAAAACACTGTGTTTAACTAATGGTATCGCAGTAATAGTTTAATTGGAACATACACAAACATTTGGGGGGTTTAAAGGAAAAAAAACCCCATAAAATTTTTATGTAAACATATTAAAAAAGAAGCCGCAACTCGATAAAAACTGTCTTATCGAAAAAATACTAAGAGCCAAAAGAGTTTTAAAAATAGTTAATTTAACTAATGGTACCACAATTATAATTTAATTGGAACGTACACAAAAGTTTGGGGGGTTTAAGGGAACAAAACCCTCATAAAATATTTATGGGGTGTACAAATTTCACTATAATTTTGTTTTAAGATGTTCCTGCCATAAGAATGCCCCATGTCCATTTTTAATAAAAAATCTCTAACAGTTTTCGATATATTCGAAAAAATCGATTTTCATTTTGTAACTTCAAAGGGCTGTAACTTTTTTTATGTGCATATTAGTACTAAGGTAAGTTAGGTTCATTCGAACTATTTTTGGTCCCAGAATATGTGATTTAATTTATGACCTGTATTTTTGTTACACCCTGTATACGTATAATAATAGTAATATTATCTATTTTCTGATTGAACTCACGAAATGTAAATTGCTTGTTGAAGTGAAAACTTCTTTAGGGACGTTGTGCGATTTTTGGATAGGGGAAAAAGCATTGAATTCGCGACCGTCATTGCGACCGTCATCACTTATGCTATATATATTATTTGTATGTTTATGTAAATTGTATAGAAGTATTTAAATTTAAAATAAATGTAAAACCTATTTTAGGATGGCGAAAAAAGATTTATTTCGCGACGGTCATAGCGACCGTCATCTCTTCGCCGAAATAAATTTTGTACTTTTCTATATTACGTGTACCTATACATAAATTGTATAGAAGTATTTAAATTTAAAATAAATGTAAAACCTATTTTTCGATAGAGAAAAAGGATTTATTTTCGACCGGTCATCGCGACCATCATCTCTTCGGCCAAATAAATATTTTGTACGTATATGTATTGAAGTTAAAACTTCTTTAGAGACGTTGTGCACTTTTTGGATGGGGAAAAAGTATTAAATTAGCGACCGTCATCGTTTCGACGAAATAACTTTTTGAAGTGAAAATTTCTTTAGGGACGTTGTGCACTTTTTAGATAGGGAAAAAGTATTGAATTAGCGAACGTCATGGCGACCGTCATCGCTTCGGCAAAATAAATTTTTAAAGTAAAAACTTGTTTTGGGGACGTTGTGCACTTTTTAGATGGGAAAGAAGTATTGAATTAGCGACCGTCATCGCTTCGGCGAAATAAATTTTTGAAGTGAAAACTTCTTTAGGAACGTTGTGCACTTCTTGGATGGGGAAAAATTATTAAATTTGAATGGGGAGAAAGTAATAAATAAGCGACCGTCATCGCTTCGACGAAATAAACATTTGCAGTGAAAACTTCTTTAGGGACGTTGTGCTCTTTTTGGATGGAAAAACGTATTAATTATCGACCGTCATCGCGACCGTCATCGCTTCGATGAACTAAATTTGTAAAGTGAAAACTTCTTGAGGGACGTTGTGCACTTTTTGGATGGGGAAAAATATTAAATTAGAGACTGTCATCGCTTCGACGAAATAAATATTTGAAGTGAAACTTCTTTAGGGACGTTGTGCACTTTTTCGATGGAAAAAGTATTAAATTAGCGATCGTCGTCGTTTCGATGACATCAATTTTTGAAGTGGAAACTTCTTGAGGGACGTTGTGCACTTTTCGGATGGAGAAAAATATTAAATTAGCGACCTTTATCGCTTCGACGAAATAAATGTTTGAAGTCAAAAATTTCTTTAGGGACGTTATGCACTTTTTGGATGGGGATAAATTACTAAATTAGGGACCGTCATCGCTTCGACGAAATAAATATTTGAAGTGAAACTTCTTTAGGGACGTTGTGCACATTTTGGATGGGGGAAAAGTATTGAATTAGGGACTGTCATCCATCGCTTCGACGAAATAAATATTTGAAGTGAAACTTCTTTATGGACGTTGTGCACTTTTTCGATGGAAAAAAAGTATTAAATTAGCGACCGTCATCGCTTCGATGAAATCAATTTTAGAAGTGGAAAGTTCTTGAGGGACGTTGTGCACTTTTTGGATGGGGAAAATATTATATTAGCGAACCTTCATCGCTTCGACGAAATAAATTTTTGAAATGAAAACTTCTTGAGGGACGTTGTGCACTTTTTGGATAAGAAAAAATTATTAAATTAGCGACCGTCATCGCTTCGACGAAATAAATTTTTTAAGTAAAAACTTTTTTAGGGACGTTGTGCACTTTTTTATGGAGGAAAGTATTGAATTAGGGCCGTAATCGCTTCGACGAAATAAATGTTTAAAATGAAACTTATTTAGGGACGTTGTGCACTTTTTCGATGTAAAAAAGTAATAAATTAGCAACTATCATCGCTTCGACGAAATAAATATTTGAAGTGAAAACTTCTTGAGGGACGTTGTGCACTTTTTGGATGGGGAAAATTATGAAATTAGCGACCGTTATCGCTTCGACGAAATAAATTTTTGAATTGAAAATTTCTTTATGGTCATCACTTCGCTGAAATAAATTTTGTACATATATAAATTATGTGTATGTATACATAAATAGCACAGGGCATACGCATCGCGTATATCGTATATGATATAGGTACAGCACTTCTTTTAGGATGGGGTAAAAGCATTGAGCTCGTAATTTATATACTATAAGAAGTTTTCACTTCTGTCTGCACTCCCACGAGTGCCTTCAATTTTTTTTTTATCAGTCACACCAATGCCGCTTTCGATTTTTGAACACCTCCGACGAAAAAATAAATACACGTGATGGTATTACTACACTCCCCACCCCCTTGTGATGTTTCGTGATTTTTTATGGACCCCACCCCCCCCTTTTCGAGCCTCACGCGATTAACCGACAGCCCCTTACCTGAAAAATTCCCACTTCATTGTGCGGTTCACATTATTCATGTCCAGTAATCCAGTGAGTTAATTCAGTACGTCGTATAGTGCTGGACCTGGACTGGATCATATCGTTCACATTATTCCAGTCATTCAAAAGTTGTAAGATCGGTAACACTGTAGTGACAATGCTTTAATGTAATAAGCAATCACTGGATTGGCTATAATAGTTCACACTATTTCAGTGGCGCTGGCATGAAAGTCCAGTCATAGGCGCCCATACACACGGGCAGGGGGGGCCGTGGCCCCCCCTAGCTTTTCGGGAAAGAACAAAAATTAAATTTATATTACATAAACGTATTTTTGTCAAAAAATTATTGGATAATTTTGAGAGATAAATTGGAAACAACATATTTATTAATAAAAAAATTCACATATTGGGTAATTAATAGTTTAACAGAAAATCTGTGTGTCTGCGACAGCGGTCTATGTATATGGAATGTGCATAATACACATTTCGCACAGTCACGGTATGCTATTAACGAAAACATTGAAAGAGATTAGAAACTTGGGAACAGAATATATACTGTAATCGACACCCAAAATTACAAATTAAATGAATTATTTATAATACTGCAAAGAAAATCATATCAGCAAGAAATCCGATCTCTGACCGATAATCACTAATGAGCCATTTGTCGTTAAGAACTGGCACTATAAAGATAAAGTGTAAAATCTGTGAAGTGATTATATTTGTTTTCTATATTAAGTTTTCTGTACACCAAATAGAACCATATTATTCATAAGCAGAAATAAATTCATATTGAAAAATCATTTTAAAAATTGATTGAACATGTCAAATTTTGCTTTGCATAAGTATTTTTTTAGTAAGTAGATTATTTTAAAGTGTACATTATGATGAACAGAACAATTTTATTTAAATGAAAAACAGGTGATCTTTCATGACGAATGAGTGTTATATACAGGGTGTCCCAAAAGTAGCGGAAAGGTCGAATAATTCGCGAAATGAACATCGGATCGAAAAACTGAAAAATATGTGTTAAATATTTCTCAAAAATCTATGCGATGACACTAAACAAGTCCACCACTTCAACCCCTGTATGTGGAGCGGTGGGTAACTTTAAAATCTTAAATGGAACCCCTAATTTTTGTTGCAGAATTGGATTTTCCTTGTAAAAATAAGCAAATTTTATTCGACAGGTAAAAGGGGGAGAAGTGTACTTTTGAAGTGTGTAAAATAAATAATTCTTAGCTGAGCGCTTTCGGCTTATAAAGACATCTTCGGAGCTATGGTTAAAATGGTTTTGACTACTTCGGAGCTATGGTTTTGACCATAGCTCCGAAGATGGCTTTATAAGCCGAAAGCGCTCAGCTAAGAATTATTTATTTTACACACTTCAAAAGTACACTTCTCCCCCTTTTACCTGTTGTCATAAGTGTGTACAAAACTATTTCAGTCTTTAAATTTTATTCGAACCATTTTGCGAATTGTGGATAGAGAGCGCTATAATCGGAAAAAAACAATACCAAAAATATCGTGATACCATAGCAAAATTATAGAAACGGTTTAATATCTCGAGAAATATACTTCCAAATGAAAAACTAAAAACACGTGTTTAATATTTTTCAAAAATCTATAGAATGACACCAAACAGGATTTTTCATTCCACACTCTGTAGGTGGGGGTGAGAGTTAACTTTAAAATCTTAAATAGGAATCCCTGTTTTTTATTGCAGATTGAGTTTCCTCCTCAAAAAATAAGTAACATTTATTCGAAACTTTTTTAGAATTGTTGACGGATGGCGCTATAATCGTAAAATGCGATTTTTTTGCGCCATCTATCAACGATTCTAAAAATGTTTGGAATATATGTGACTTATTTTTTCATAAGGATTCTAAATCAGCAAAAATAAAGGGAGCTCCTTTTTAAGATTTTAAAGTAAAAACTTGGTTCGACACATACTCATGGTTAGTCTACCCGCCAAAGTTGAAGGCAGAGCTTTGCAGGCATTGTATTCTTTTCAAACGGGTTTTAAAGAGAAGCGCAACTTTTGTGGTACCCATGACATTTCCATTTCAAAACTTGGTCTAGGATTTAAATGTATGAATAATTTCTCGCAACAGGGTTCAAACTAGGTTTTTTAAATGGTTTAAGCTACAGTAGACTCCCTCTATATCGAGAACTGAAATGGTGGACTAATTATCTCGTTATAAGCGGATCTCGTTATATCAAACAACAATAATATGACGCCTTGTTTTGATTTATTTATTTAGTTTATTAGGTGTCGATGGTCAACCTGAACAGTAAACAATGAGACTTCGCCGTCATAAATTGTAAATTTCCTATAATATTCAATATCGGTCGATAAACAGGCAGAAGTTTATTACAGGTGGCCGAGTTTATTACAGCACTGGCCTCGATAATAAGACAGATGTTAGCCATTACAACGCTAAAAACAGGTAAAGACACGTATTCTTCGATTTCAATTTTCCTCGTTGTAACCAAATATGCCTCGTTATAGAGCGTTATAGTTCAATAGGAATTTCATGGGACACCTAATGTACCTCGTTATAAGCGAACCCTCGTCTGTATATGTATATTGGCATCCGAAATATAAAAATGTAATGTGCAACATCTTCACGTTTGGCCCCCCCTAAAAATTTTTATATGGGCGCCCTTGAGTCCAGTCCATCGTAGCTGCGGACACTTTTTGATTAGAGTTTTCAACTCTCGCGTATAAGTTTCATAGTACCTATCCACTTGTAGCCATCGTAGCTAAACGCATCTTGTTTAGTGTTTTCAACTCTCGCAAACTCTTATTATATTAATCAAGTTTATTAATACTAAAGAAAACATCCTTGATTCCTGTGGTAATTAGTGACATTTAAACTGTAAACAGTGCTCTCGTTTGGTCTGTCGCTGACTAGACTAAATTGTACATTAAATCTGTGGTTTAAATATAAGAACTTTACGCTAAAACTTTGACCAGATCTTAATTTAGTTATAGTAACACAGTTAGTCATTGAATTACATATTTCGCACTATGAGTGCAAGAGTATTGCAACTCAAAAAAACTAAATGTGGAGATAATGAATGTTTTAGTTTGGCTCAAATTTTTATCTTTTTTTACATCAACCGTATTAATGATAGAATGGTATTGTGAATTAAAACAACACATTTAGAGTGACTCATTTTAGTTAGTGTTTTTAAAATAATAACATAATATACTGATAATGATATATTTGAAGTTAAGATAGTCTTGCACCGGAGTAATAATACACATTTTGCCATATACGATTCTAATTTAATAAGTTAAGATACTCTTGCACCCGAGTAATAATACAAATTTTGGCATATACGATCCTAATGGTAGGGGAGCCCAAGCGGAGATTTTTGCAGTTACTCGAGCGCGTCAGATTATATATTGGGAGAAACCTGGTACCCTGCAGATGTACCTCTACCATATATTGGCTCTTAACACAGGGGCGTTCGTTAAGGGGGCCCGAAAAAAAATTATATCCTTAAAAACACTCGAAATTGTCAGATTAAGATAAGGTAAGTTAAGTACATGCAAAAGAGTGTATATTTCAAAAATCTGACGAATTGATCGGGGCGTAAGGAAATGGGAGGGCCAAAAAGTTTCACAAAAAAAGCGAATATTTCGCGAAATGAACGTCATATCGAAAAACTAAAAAATACGTGTTCAATATTTTTCAAAAATATATCGAATGATTCAAAATATGACCCCTCACGGAGAGGGGTGGGGGTAATTTTATATACAAATCTCGCGATATTTCGCAAAATAAACATCAGATCGAAAAACTGCAAAATATACTTATTTAATATTTTGAAAAATCTATCGAATGGGATCAAACAGGACCCCCGCGGCGGTGGGGTGGGGGGTTACTTTAAAATCTTAAATAGGAGCCCATATTTTTATTGCAGATTAGGATTATTTACCTAAAAATAAGCAACTTTTATTCGAAACATTTTTTTCTAATTATGGATAGATGTCGCTATAATCGGAAAAAACGATAGTGCGAAATGGAGAATTAAATTAAAAAATAAAAAGTTCCCACCAAAATGGAAAATTTTACTTAAGTTTTTTTGGTTTTAGGACCTAATGTCGTTATTCGTAAGTGGGTGTAATACTATCACATTTTGATATAAGATAACCAAATTTATTACCGCGTTCGGCAATTAGATGTAAGACTATCATATTTCCAATGTGATAGTCTTGCACAAAAAAGGATAAGCCTTATACGCGAATACTATAGTATCTTAACTTGGGAATTATACCATGAAAATTAATTTTTTTGTTAAAATAGTTTTGCCCTCATATAAAGTGCTATTAATGAAACATTTTCCCCGATTATCTCAAAAAAAGACTTACGATAGTATTGCACTCATAGTGCGATTTGTTAATGCTTGTGTTATTTTGTTGAACAAATCTTTCATTTATTTCTACTATATGGAATGGCTGACAAATCATTAACTGAGGAAGAGTTACACACACACACACACACACACACACACACACACACACACACACACACACACACACACACACACACACACACACACACACACACACACACACACACACACACACACACACACACACACACACACACACACACACACACACACACACACACACACACACACACACACACACACACACACACACACACACACACACACACACACACACACACACACACACACACACACACACACACACACACACACACACACACACACACACACACACACACACACACACACACACACACACACACACACACACACACACACACACACACACACACACACACACACACACACACACACACACACACACACACACACACACACACACACACACACACACACACACACACACACACACACACACACACACACACACACACACACACACACACACACACACACACACACACACACACACACACACACACACACACACACACACACACACACACACACACACACACACACACACACACACACACACACACACACACACACACACACACACACACACACACACACACACACACACACACACACACACACACACACACACACACACACACACACACACACACACACACACACACACACACACACACACACACACACACACACACACACACACACACACACACACACACACACACACACACACACACACACACACACACACACACACACACACACACACACACACACACACACACACACACACACACACACACACACACACACACACACACACACACACACACACACACACACACACACACACACACACACACACACACACACACACACACACACACACACACACACACACACACACACACACACACACACACACACACACACACACACACACACACACACACACACACACACACACACACACACACACACACACACACACACACACACACACACACACACACACACACACACACACACACACACACACACACACACACACACACACACACACACACACACACACACACACACACACACACACACACACACACACACACACACACACACACACACACACACACACACACACACACACACACACACACACACACACACACACACACACACACACACACACACACACACACACACACACACACACACACACACACACACACACACACACACACACACACACACACACACACACACACACACACACACACACACACACACACACACACACACACACACACACACACACACACACACACACACACACACACACACACACACACACACACACACACACACACACACACACACACACACACACACACACACACACACACACACACACACACACACACACACACACACACACACACACACACACACACACACACACACACACACACACACACACACACACACACACACACACACACACACACACACAATCGCCGATACTGTACCTATGGGACGAGGAAGATAAAGAGAATCCACAAGAAACTGCTGGCACAGACAGTAAGTATGTTGATCAATGTAGTGACCACGTTTCTTAGTCGGAACAAGAAGAAAGTGAATCTAAGGAAGATTTAGGGCAGGTGCAAGTATTTTTCACGACGACAAAATAGATGAAACTTCAAAAGATTTGGAGAAAGCAGAATTAATAACATTTTACATTGTACAAAAATAGGGGTAGACGATTGTGAGTAACTTTGTGCTAACTATAATTTTGGTAGTTGAACAAAAAGATGGATGTAGGCTGTTTCCTCCCAGGTTTTTAAATGTAGCTGCCAATAATGCCTTTATTATAGCTAAGTCAAATATCAACAATACAAAACCGATTCAAAGAAGAATGTTAAAATGATTGACAAAAAAAAACAAAAAATTATACAATCACATCAAATAACAACTAAAGTTGGTAATACTTTTATTTGTAAAGCTTATATAAAAGAGATTTTGTATTCAGACTGTATTGACAGAGGTTGAGCAACTTAGAAATACATTTCTTTTATATTATTAATCTAATACTTACCTACTATATTATAAATAAAATTTTACATTTTATTTTAAAACAAACAACTCTTTAAAACCTAGAACACTGACAAATACAGTAAGATAGAACAATTCCAGGAATATTATATAGTTACCAATGAAGATCACAATAAAGATGCACCAGAAATAAACAAACCAAGGCACGTTGAATGTTACAAGGAGCACTCCCAAACTATGATCTAAAATGTATAGATTGTAAATCCCAAATCATGATTTACAAAGTTTATACTTTGTAAATAATGATTCAGGAGTGCTCCACGTAACATTCAACGTGTCTTGGAAAGGGCAGTGCCCCGGGGCCCCCGCTGGGCCCTCCTTTGGTTGGCCGTGCATAGATTTTAACGAAGAAAATAAAAATATGTATTTTAAAAGCCGATTCCACAATTTTAAAAAGACCTTACAGTGGCACCCTAGACCTCAACATAGAGTTGAGGGGGATAAGCCGGGGCCCCCGAGACCTTAACATAAAAAATTTAAATTATTACTTAAGAAATTAGTTATTTCGGCGTAATAAAACCTAAAGTGCCATTGGAAGAGGAGGCCCGGGCTAAGCTGGGTCCAGGGCCGTGCCGTGCTATGATGCGGTGAGGCAGCCGCATCAGGCGGCATCACTAGGGGGGCGGCATAATCAGTAAAATCTAATATAATAATGGATAATTCAACATTATTGGAGAAAAGTTTTGAAAAGAATTAGAATTTTGGCCTCACAATGTTTAGCTTTTTGTGGAACAACTGATCATTTGTTTCAACCTAATAATGGAAACTTTTTTAAGTTAGTACAATATTGCTCTCTGAGTTTGGTCCAGTAATGGAAGAACACATCAGGATAGTTCAAAGAGAGTCTGATATATGATTTGTGATTTTTAAGCAACAGTAGACAAGATGATTTGAAAAGTTTAGCTGGTAATATTATTTTAAACGGAATTGCCGAAATACCAAAAATCGCACAATATTTTTCGATAATCGCCGATTGTACCTTCCCAAGACTTAAGTCATATTGAACAGCTCGCATTGACGATAAGAGTTGTCGCATTTAATTCTTGTTAGAACAAATATAATATCGAAGAATTTTTTATTGGTTTTTTTGAAGCTAGTGATTTAACCAGTGAAGGCTTAACAGAAGTTATTTTGACAAATTGGGAAAAGTTGGGCTTTGAGTTAAAATTACTTAGAGGACAATGCTATGATAACGGAACCAATATGAAAGGAATAAGAAAGGATTTGCAAAATAGAATATCTACTTGAAAAATATCCGAGGGCGCTTTACGTGACCTGCGCCTGCCACTCTTTAAACTTAGTCATAATTGACGCAGCCAATACGCATAATAGTCTCCTTCTACAGAAACAACAACCTTTTTTGTATTATACAATAGCTGTGCACTTTTTTCTGGTTCTACAAAACGTTGGGAAGTTCTGTAAAAACATGTTTCATAACTAACTATAAATCCTTTGAGTGCTACTAGATGGTCAAGTAGAATACATGCATTGAAATCTTTACGATTTCAATTTTCGAAATCCTTCGAAAATAAGGATACCTTATTCGAAATAATAAAAGATATCAACAAAGATCCACAAACTAAAGTCCAAGCACGAGGATTAGCAAAAAATTTTAAAAATTATAAATTTATATGCGGTGTAGTTCTTTGGCTTGATATTGTATTTCATATAAATTTAGTCTCGAAGGTGTTATAACATGTAACTATAAATTTGTCAGATTGTGTAAAAATGTTGTCGGAAACTATAGAAAAAATGAAAAGTTACAGAAAATCTGGTTAGAGACTAAATGAAAATTATTGTCAATAAAATTGCAGAAAATCTTGATATAAGTTCCGAATTTACAGCTGAAAATGAAATTCTAGCCAGAAGAAAAAATCGCCAATTTGATTACGAAAAATCTGTGGATGAGTTCTTAACAGAGGAAGATAAATTTAAATAAATAATGTTTCATCTACTTACATATATATTTTAGACATTGCCATTAATTCTTTGATTGGCCGATTTTCGCTTCTAGAAACTCATAATAAATATTTTAAATTTTGATATGATATTTTTAATGGAGGCAAAATATATGGTAAAACACTAGAAAAATATTGTAAGAATCTGCATTCAATATTTTCAATAAAAAAAGAATAAGAATCGGAAATAGAGTCAAATGATCTTCTAGAAAAATGGCGTGATATATCTCAAATGATACCATACTCCATGAAACCTTTTTTTAAGGTTTTGAGACTTTGAACTGTTTGTGCCAAAATATCCTAATTTCTTTATACCCAAATAGTTGTACCACTATAATTGTAGAATTAGGTATAGAATTTTATTAACACCCCTGTCTCGGTAGTTAGTGGGTAAAGAAGTTTTCAAAATTAAAAATTATTTAAAACTATTTACTAAACTCCGTAAGACAAACAAAACTAAAAAATATAGTGCTCATTTCAATAGATTTCTCACTAACTGCTACTTTAACCAATCTGATTGACGAGTTTGCCAAAATTAAAGTCAGTAAAGAAGGGCAAAATTATAATTTTTGTAAATGTTATGTAATGTTTATACATATTTCATTTAATTTAAAGTATGTTTTGTTTTTAAAATAAAAGTTAAGTTTCAATAATACTAAGGGGCGGCATTTCGAAGACTTGCATCATGTTTAAAAGATGTACCGCACGGCTCTGGCTGGGTCCCCCGAGATCTTGCGTAAAGATATAAATTGTTACTGACGAAATTAGTCATTTTGGCGAAATAAAAACTAAAATGCACCCGGAATAGGGGCCCCCGGTCCCAGCTACTTTGTATTAACCAATTTACCACATACTACATCTTGGTACGTGAAAGGAACCACATTGTAGTCGAATAATTAAATGAAAATTATAGTATATTTTTTATGAAAACAGAAAAGATGTTATATTGATGGTACTATTTACTTGCAAAATTATTTAGCTTAAAATAAGGTGTTTTCAAAATTTTTTGTGTAGGTCAACTAAAATAGCAATATGTAGGTACAAGAAACTTCAGTCATGGAATGCATTAAATGAATTTCAAGGGGTTAAATATTAAACATTTTTCCGGACCCCTCATTCCGCTAGGGGGTAAACCCCAAAGTCACCGGTAGGACCCTGGTAGATCACGTTTGCCCCGGGGCCCCAAACATCGTAGTTAAGGCCCTGGTCTTGGATTGTTTATTTCTAGTGCATCTTTATTGTGATTTTACTATAAGTCAAATTCTGAAATTTCACAAAGAGGACCAAAGTATGAAAATCACTAGAAGAGCAAGACTAGCATGGGCAGGATTTGGAAAACTAAGTTGGATACTTCTTAAGAACCGCAAAATACCCTAATATTTGAGGACAAAATGTTCAACCAGTGTATCTATCGTATCGTGATATATGAATGTCAAATCAGGGCACTAACCAAGGCAAATGTGAATGAACTATGTAGTCACAACAGAAAGAGCAATGGAAAGAACCATGTTAGGTATACGACTGTCAGATAAAAAGAAGAACGACTGGCTAAGATAAAAAATCGACGACATAACAACAAAAATTGCCAAACTCAAATGGAACTTTGCAGGCCATATTGCTAGACAAAAATACCAACGTCGGAACGACACAATACAACATTGGAGACGTTACGAAGGTAAACGATGAAGAGGAAGAGGAAGAGGAAGACCACAGCTGAGATGGGTTGATGATATTAAAAGAATAGCCCGAACAGATTGAAAGTATGTTGCACAGGATAAAGACATATGTAAGGAGTTGGAAGAGTCATTACGTCCAAACATACACGATTGAAGGCTTGTAACGTGCCCCAAAAAAGGGTGTTATTTGCATAACATGAAAAGGGAATTGAAATTTGACAAGATGTTGATATGTCCTATAAGGGGATGTTACACAATAAAATTCAAGGACACGGTCGCTCAGTCTCAGAGATTTAAGGGGTGGATTCTTAAGGGGTGTTAATAGTATACTCTTATTAGCTTAGAAAAATTTAAAAAGATAGAAAAATCGAAACAAGGATGTAAAACAAAAAAAAATAAAATATTGGGCGCCACTGGTTACCTAAAGGAAACCAAACTTTACACAAAACAGAAATATGAAAGAAAAATAGATAGATCGCTAAATCAAAATAAAACAAAATAAATAGTCTCACAGAAAATATACATAACATAAAAAATATTATAATGTAACTTACCTTATTTACTCTATACTCAATATTCTATACTCATCCAATTCTTTATTGTTCTTACGATTCAAGAGAGAAGGAAAGAAATAATAAATTTATATTTTGCAAATCACACATTATTTATTAAAAACGAAAAAAAAAATGAATTTCTGATCTCTCGGTATTACAGATTGAGGTCGAGATTACCAAATAAAAAAAAAATGAAAGAAAAGTACATACATAAAAATAATACCTTTACGTATCATTGTCCAGGTTTCTTCTTGGTTGGTTGGTTTGTAAGTCCAAGACGCTATTTCACTACGCGAAAGTCACTTCACAATGTTAATAGCTACAGCAACAGTACATACAGTAGGAAAAATGAAAGAATACCCATGAACGAACATAAAACACGCTGTATTTTCCTGTCACCGTGTCACACAAAAATTGGCCAGCGCAAGTACATGTAATAATTATTGTTATATGTACTTGCACTGGACAATTTTCTTTGTAACACGGTGATAGGAAAATACAGCGTGTTTTATATGTTCGTTTATGGGTATTCTTTCATTTTTCCGACTTTAAGGTTATCCATAGTTTATAGAAAAATTCAGCTTTGTATGCATTCTGCATTCTCAAAAACACTAATTAGCTCTACTCGAACAAAAATATTAAAAGTTTATTAAACGGGATCAAAATGAAATATATAAGCAAACTTCATAATTTAACTGTAATGTTAAACTTAGTAACACAAAAGGAAACTTCTAACTCCTGCTTGCATGTAAGAAAAGATTATTATACCAACATTGGTATAAAATGGCCGCGTTCGCCTAAAAACAGCGAAGAACGCGGTGGCCTGCGGCTTGCTAGACCATACTGGAACGAACACTTTACTCCAATACTAAGACTTCTGCAATAAAATTGCACAATAATACTCAAACTAAACTGGAACTTCCACCTTTCAGGTGCCGCTGCAAGCAACGGACCCAACAAAACTGCCCTAGGTGCTAACTATTTGCCGGTAACCACATCTCGCGGTCCGAGGCAACCGCTCGATAAATTCTACCACTGAACTCTCAGATGGAACTCTACTCTCGCACCTTCAAATGGAACCGCTTTACTTGATCCCCTCAGCTATAATCTCTAAAAATCAACGCCCTCTCAAAATCATCACAGGATCCATCCCATCGACCAATTACAGATTCTAATTCCTAATTAATCAGATCTTCACCAATCAGAAAACCTAAATCATACTTTCCGTACCGACTTTCCGTAAGCAAGTCTTTGGTTTCTCACGCACTCAGCATTTCTGCAGGTGTGCTTTACTGAGCTATTATCGCCAAACATTTGTGAGATAGTATAAACAAAATTCAGACTTCGGTCTGGAAAAACCATTAAAATTCTTTGACGGCGAGCTCCGATAAAACATCAATGAGACACTCAAAGGTAATCACGTCATAACATTGTGGGAACGTAGAATCGACAAAACACACATCATGCGAAAGATCTGTTAGGAACTACGACTCTTCGATACAATATGAATTTTAACGGATTGAGCATATAGAGTTGAACAAAAAAATACAACGAATTTCGGACCGTTATAGGCTAAGAAGAAGAAATAAAATTTTAAACATATACTATAATGTAGATAATTTTTTGTGACATGACTAGTTAAGGGTTTTAAACAACCACGAATCGTTTTTTTACGTGACATATTTAACGTTATTCACAAAAAAAACAAAAACATGAAGCTATTTTAAAGTAAAAATTAAGCGTGTCGAGATCTTACGAATAGAGGCGAAAGAGCATGATAAATTTTAAATAGGTACTGATAAAAAATAAAGGATTAAAAAGAAGCTATAAGCAAAAGTATTTACCTTAATTTGTAATCTGATCAAGATAACTGTTAAGTAGTCATTCATTTTTACATCACAAATTTTTCAAAAAAGTAAAACAGTTTGTAAATAAACATTTTTCAGAGATTAGGATCTTTCTTTCTTGTAGGTACTCATACAGCTCAGAACTACAATGCCACAAACATGCAACTTTAAAATAATACAAAAATTCAACAAACTTTAATTTTTATGTCTCACGGTATCTACTTTCTTATAAAGACGGGTTTAAAAATTATTTTATTATGGTATGGAATGCCATGATAATTTAATGCATGGCATTCCTAATTCTATAAGTTGTTTATGATTTTTTTTAGATGGGAAATTTGCGCTGTTGATTTTTTTTTATTGAAAACTCTACAATACTATTATTAATAGAACGATATATTTAGCGTAAAGTGGAGGAGCACATCCTGCAAATTATAAAGGTTGTCAGGTATACCTTGAAATTTTAAATAGAAGATATCCCTCCACTAATGGTGTGGCTGTACAAAATCAAGTGACAAGACCAAAAGTACAAGAAAAAGAATCACAAAACGCTATAAGCAGCTCACACGCTCCAGCAGAGGTAAAAACATATGCACAAGCAGCTTCAAATCAAAATCAAGTTCAAAATATAAACAGGGTAGAATTATTACCGCAGTCAACAAACAATCAATTCACCACGTTCCTTCAACAGCAAAATAATTATCTCCTGCAACAAAACGTTCAAGTTCAACAACAAATAGAAAAGCAACAGCAAGCAATCCTTGAACTAACCAAGGAAATAAGACATTTGAGAGATCTAGTACAGCAAAACACTAAATCCAACCATTAATGGCTCAAATATTTAAAATAGCTTTATGGAACGCCAATGGGGTCATAAATCGGAAGAATGAAATTGAGGCATTTTTAAAATTTCACAATCTAGATATAATTCTAATATCTGAATCTCACTTAACATCAGAAAATAGTTTTAAAATATCCAACTATTTAATGTACAATGCTGCCCATCCAGACGCAGCAAGAAGAGCCAGTGATGGAGCAGCTATAATAATTAGAAAGGGTATAAAACACCATATTTTACACAAGATTGAACAACCAGATCTACAAGCAGTCTCCATTGAAATAGAAGATTGGATCGGACCAATCTCGATAGCTGCTGTATACTGCCCACCAAATTATAGAGCTAACAAGAATTCTTTAAGTAATCTCTTTAACCAACTTGGTAACCGTTTCCTGGCAGGTGGAGTCTATAACGCCAAACATACTAGTTGGGGTTCAAGATTGTGCGCTCCTGGAAGAGGCAGGATACTACATCAAATCATATCAGAACAACACTTGGACCATTTGTCTACGTATCAGCCTACATACTGGCCATCAGACCCGCAGAAAGTTCCCGACTGTTTAGATTTCTTTGTTACAAAAGGGTTCTCAAGGGGATATATAAGTATCGAAACAAATTTTGATATAGAGTCTGATCATACTCCTGTAGTAGCAACTGTACATTCAGGAATTAAAGAAAAAGAGCCTCTGCCCAAGTTGCACAATTACAAAACCAACTCTCAAGCTTTCAGAGAAAGGGTCGAAGCAAATATTGAACTAAACGTATCACTAAAGTCACCAGAAGAACTAGAAAAAGAAATCCAAAATTACACAACAACGATTCAGGAAGCTGCATGGAAATCAACACCTCCACCAACAAAAGCAAAACAAAAAATTAATTGTCCAATAAATGTCAGAGAAAAAATAATTGAAAAAAGGTATTTGAGTAGAACTTGGAAGCAAACTAGACATCCAGATGACAAGTTAAGGCTCAATAGAGCAGCACGAAAATTGAAGGAACTACTAAAACAACTAAAAAATAACAGCGTTCAAGAATACCTAGAAAATTTAACGCCGTCAGATGACAGCGATTATGCGCTATGGAAGGCTACAAAAAAATTAAAACAGCAACATCGTCATATCCCACCAATTAGAAAATCCAACGGAACATGGGCCAGAACAAACAATGAAAAGGCAGAAATTTTCGGCGAATACCTAGAAGAAGTTTTCAAACCTATACCAGCTGCTGCAACAAATAACGATCAAGAAATCTACAATTTCCTACAGAACCAAACCCCGACAGGAGAAAACACACTACACGCTTCACCCAAAGAAGTTCAAAACATAATCAACAATAATCTAATAAAAAAGAAAGCACCTGGCTATGACTTAATCGCAGGTGCGGTAATTAAAAATCTACCTACCAAAGCAATTAAAATGCTAACTCAATTGTGTAATGCGGTACTAAGGCTAAAACACTTCCCAATGCAATGGAAAATTGTGGAAATTATCCTTATACAAAAATCAGGAAAACCTCCAAATGAGCCCACTTCATATCGACCAATTAGTTTAATGCCAGTAATGTCTAAGATCATGGAAAAAATAATAGAAAAAGGACTTCCACAAATACTAACAGACAGAAATATGATACCCGACCACCAATTTGGCTTTAGGAAAGAGCATGGCACCGTTGAACAAGTTCACAGAGTGGTCAACGTTATAAATAAAACATTTGAAGAAAAAAGTTATTGTTCAGCAGCATTCCTCGATGTTAGCCAGGCTTTTGATAAAGTTTGGCATCAAGGACTGTTGTATAAACTGAAAAAGAATTTACCAGAAGAACTATATACACTCCTTAAGTCGTATTTATCAGAAAGATACTTTCGAGTGAAGTTTGAGTCAGCCTATACAAAACTATATCCCATCAGATCAGGGGTACCGCAAGGAAGTGTTCTGGGACCACAACTGTATCTGATTTACACAGCCGACTTACCCACAAATCGTGATATAACGACCACCACCTTTGCAGACGATACTGCAATCCTAGCAGTACACAAAAATCCCGTCGAAGCTGCTGCAAAACTCCAGAGAGTATTAAATCAAATAAATACATGGGCACAAAATTGGAGAATTAAATTGAATGAACAAAAATCAAACCATATTGTTTTTACAAAATGTCACGGCGAATCACCTACAGTAACAATAAATGAAAAGGTAATTCCCTCAGTTACCTCTGTAAAATATCTGGGCATGCACTTGGACAGGGGATTAACTTGGAGAACCCATATATGGAACAAACGGAAACAACTGGGCATAAAATTTAGTAAGCATTATTGGCTTCTAGGGCGTAAGTCTAAGCTCACGGCAAGAAATAAACTGCTAGTCTACAACACAATATTCAAATCAGTCTGGGCATATGGTCTGCAGCTCTGGGGAACAGCATCCAAGTCGAATGTACCCATAATTGAGAGATTCCAGTCCAAGGTGTTACGTTCAATAATCGATGCTCCGTGGTTTGTTACTAACTGGGATATTTACAATGATCTGGAAACCAAAACCGTCAGTGACGTGATAGTGGAGTTAAGTGCAAAATACATCGTACGTCTTGAAAGCCACGCGAATGTGCTTGCAATTAATTTGTTAGACAGCAGTCAGGAAACAAAACGGTTAAAAAGACATACACCATTAGATTTACCGCACAGACATTAATATTGTTACAGTAGCTAAGTTAATATATGTAATACAGTAATTTAATATCATCTCTATAGAGATGTGTGGCGCTGGTCACAATCTCTTCATGTCATTATTTCTCAGATAAAATGTGACTATTGTTATATGTTATAACAGATTGCCTAATAAACATTAAAAAAAATAAACAATAATAAAAAAAATTTTTACATCACAAATTTTTCAAAAAAGTAAAACAGTTTGTAAATAAACATTTTTCAGAGATCAGGATCTTTCTCTCTTGTAGGTACTCATACAGCTCAGAACTACAATGCCACAAACATGCAACTTTAAAATAATACAAAAATTCAACAAACTTTAATTTCTATGTCTCACGGTATCTACTTTCTTATAAAGACGGGTTTAAAAATTATTTTATTATGGTATGGAATGCCATGGTAATTAATGCATGGCATTCCTAATTCTATAAGTTGTTTATGATTTTTTTTAGATAGGGGAAATTTGCGCTGTCGATTTTTTTTTATTGAAAACTCTACAATACTATTATTAATAGAACGATATATTTAGTGTAAAGTGAGTAAACAATGTAGGTAAAATGTTAAGGCACGTATCCATTACGTAGGTGCTCCATGTAACTGCTCCAATGGATACGGCATGCGCTCCTCTACATATAAACCGCCACCGATTGAATCACCAAGGGTGAGCGCCGAGCAGGAGCACCAAAGTATCCACTATGTAGAGCAGTTACATGGAGCACGGAACACCAATGTAAGGGATACGTGCCTTTACAGCATATCTCGCAACAAAAAAAAAAAGAATGTGTGTGTACTTTGTACGCACGTAAGAAGTTATACTTCTACTACATATTATGTGATTTTTAAGACAATATCAAAAATTTTAAAAAATAAAAGAATAAAACGCACACAAACACATTGAGAAATGTCACAAAGAAAAAATGATTTCTGAACGATAATAATTGTTGGCAAAAATTTTAAATACGCATTTTCTGAAAAAAAAATTATATAACAAATATACTTACAATCATAAAATGCATAAAAAAATAAAAAAAAAATAAAAACTTGCATTGGGAATCGAACCCGTGAATTTCGTGGCACTTTGATTCGTAAACGAAGCCTAGACTCACTCGTCCAATTCCACATTATTCGTCATGTGGAAAAATAGGGTAACTGAACGTTTTAAACAATATGTAGACGGAAGGTAACAGTAAATACATATTTCTGACTATTTGATCGTCATAAGTATGGTATAGCCAAGTTAGAAAAGGATCATGTTAAGTTGGGAAAGGATCACTACAAAATCAATGCGACCAGTTTGTAACAATAATGTTAGAAGACCCAAAGGGTTCAGGGCAACAACTAACACTTCCTAGCTTCCTCCTATGGATGTGTTAGTTGTTGACCTGACTCCTTGAGTCTTTTAATTTTTTGTTTTGTTTTATATTTTTTATTTTATTTTAGGTTCATTTTTAATTTGATGTACTACTTATTTGTTATCGGCCATTGTTATTTAGAGGTTTTAACATTTTCATGGTTTTTTCTTTCTTTGTAGTATTATTGTAGTATTTGATTTAATAATCTGATTTAATTTGATAATTGTTTTTGCTTTTATTAAGTTGTGGTCATTTCCCAGACTTAATCTATTTACTTTCAATACAGCACGACCAAATTCACATTGTATTTGAGATCTGGATGCGAACCGTTTTTGAAGTTCGGTTTTTCCACATTTTCTGAATCTTATTTTGGTACTGTGTAGATATTTTACTTGGCGTAAAGAGACGTTACCAAAATACAATTCAAAAAAATTGGAAAAATGGAACGTCACCACCAGTGCGCATCCAAATCTCATGGATCTCACGCATCTGTGGACGGCCATAGCTCAGCGGCATGATACTGGCTTCATAAGCAAGAGCGTACGAGTTGGATTCTCGGCAAAAACAATCTATTTTCATTTCTAAAAATGATAAGAGACGTTCACCGTGCTTCGTAGGGTACGCTAAGCCGTCGATTTAAGACGTCCAGATTTAAGAACAATGGGGCTACCCACTGACCCAACTATCATGGACGACCGTTCAAGATGGAAGCGAGTTGTGTAGTCAGCCAAGACCCATCCTGGGTTGTAGTGCTACGAAAAGAAAAAGAAGAACAAAAAGTATTATACTTGGTAAGTATTCACTTCTTATGGAAGTGTTTATTATTTTTTTTTTCATATTATTTAGAATCAATGGGATTGAGCTAATAGACTTTTACGACTTTTTTGCTAGGTCGCTCAAGATACTAGCTTCTGCATAAGAGTATGCTAGGCAAGAGTAAGAGTAGCAGAATAATATCCACAGATACGCATGAAGATACCATTAATCTGAGGGCCATTAAGGGATGCTCTCAAGACGGTGTATTGTCACCGTCATTATGGAACATAGTTGTCGATGATCTGATTCATGGGCCAGGAATCTGGGTCCAGGGTTTCGCAAATGATATCGTAATAGGGGAAAATTTTCCAGCACTGTTGCGTATCAGATGCGATATGCCCTTCACTACATAGAGAACTGGTGTCTGAAAGAGAACCTCTCCGTGAACCCTTCTAAAACTAAACTGGTAGCCTTTACACATAAGAGGAAGCTTACTGGACATAGTGAGCTGAAATTATTTGGAGAGGCACTGGAAAGAACCAATGAGGTTAAGTATCTAGGGGTAACCCTGGATTCGAAACTCAATTGGAATACTCATATTACCAATATAACCAATAGCGCTAAGCGACTCTTCTGGAACTGCAGACGAGTTGTAGGTAAAACCTGGGGATTGAAACCAAAGGTGATGTGTTGGTTGTACACATCAGTGATACGACCAACAGTCACTTATGGGTCAGTACTCTGGTGGAGAAAGACGGCTTTGCAATATTGTGTGACCACTCTCACTCACCACCCTACAAAGACAAGCGCTTCTAAATATAACAGGAGCCTTGAATAGTACAGGAACGGCTTCATTAGAGGCTATCACAGGTCTCCCTCCGCTGGAATTATATATTTCAGCGGTAGCCTTTATGACCATCCTGAGACTCAAAGCAAACAATACTTGGAGGCCAAATTATGTATTGAATAGCCACACAAACATTACTGGGACTATACTTGAGTCATCCATCTTTATGATGAATTCAGATATGATGACACCAGAACTAATCTTCACTGAGAAGATTAACACAATTATACCATCTAGAGAACAAAAAGTCCCAAATAATAATGGGGACCTAATATGGTTCACTAAAGGATCTAAAACTGCCCTACTGCCCATGGTACTGGATCAGGAGTCTTTGGGCAAACATGTAAATATAATAAATCTTACAGCCTAGGTCAACATACAACGGTGTTCCAGGCTGAAGTTTTTGCTTTGGTGACCTACATTGATGAAATCATTGATGAAGACCCTAAAGCTAAGAGAATCAACATTTACACAGATAGCCAATCGGCTATTCTGGCTGTAAAGAACCCTCTCACCAAATCAAAACTGCTGAGAAACTGCAAAGATCTTCTCAATAACCTGGCAAAAGACAATAAAGTGTCTTTAATAAGGGTGCCGGGTCATGAAGGCGTGCATGGGAATGAACGAGCAGATATGTTAGCAAAACAAGGCTCGAGAGAAACTTTTGAAGGCCCAGAACTTTTCTGTGGCATCACTAAAGATGCTATGAAAATCGAGGTTTAGAAATGGCTGATAAATAATCATCAAAATAAATGGAGAACCACTCAAGTGCAAATCCAGACTAAAAAAATAATCAAGAATATTGATAAAAAACTCTCGAACAGTTTGTTGAACGTCAATAAATGAGAGATCAAAACGGTCACTGAAATGGTGACTGGACATTGCCGTTTAAGAAATCACCTATACAAACTAGGTAAGATGAATGAACCATGATGCAGAAAGTGCGAAATGGAAGAAGAAACTGCCATACACATACTATGCCATTGCAGTGTGCTAGGTGATGTAAGGCTGGACTTCACTGGTCAAATGAGGTTTGAACCAGAAGAGATCCTAAAACTACCAATAAGAAAACTGTTGGCCTTCGTTGAGGCTACAGGATATTAAAGTTTAAGGAGAAGAACAGGGTTTGGTACAAAGGTCTTATGACCAAGTGTCAGAGACTAACGAGTCTCGCCTGAGTTAAGAAGAAGAAGAAGAAGAAGAAGAAGAAGAAGAAGAAGAAGAAGAAGAAGAAGAAGAAGAAGAAGAAGAAGAAGAAGAAGAAGAAGAAGAAGAAGAAGAAGAAGAGTATGCTAAAACTATTGATATTACTACCCACATTCAGGGCCGCTCTATGCATTAGGCACTGTAGACAGTTGCCTAGAGCGGCAAATTATGAGAGGGCCGAAAATTATGAGAGGGCGGCAAAAATACTGTACAATAAAAATGGTACATGTTTAAAGGGCGGCTACTAGACAATTGCCTAGGACGTCAATTGACCTAAATGCGGTCCTGCCCACATTAGTACATGAAATTACAGTTTTTATTATTATGCCGGATTTATACTCAGCTATTGCCACTGCTGCTGTCGTTGACAGGAATGTGATGACAGCATCGTCTTGCTCCCTTACTCTGAGAGAGAGAGTAGTTGAATGTGAATACCCACTCGTTCTCGCGCTGCCTCCCTTTGACTTCCGCCACAGAAAACCGACTCTTGTGCCGGATTTATACTCAGCTATTGCCATTGCTGCTGTCGTTGACGGAAATATTGCCCGAAATATGATATCGACGCGAGTGAAGTGTTCACATCAGTTCCTCGCCAATGTCCTCACAACTCATTACCGAACGACTCACAAGAAAGGAATGTGACAACAGCATCGTCTTGCTCCCTTACTCACTTGCCGCTTTGCCGGCGGCAAGTGAGAGAGGGAGTAACTAAATGTAAATACCCACTCGTATTCGCGCTGCCTCTCTTTTGACTTCCGCCACAAAAACCGACTCTTTGGGTATGTAGGTGCAATGGCAATAGCATGACGAGCAGCAGCGCGAGTGAGCTATTTACACATTCACGCTGCCCACTTCCCTGCCCAATTCCCTGTCCAAGAGGACTGAGTATAAATGCGGTATAATGCCGGATTTATACTCAGCTATTGCCACTGCTGCTGTCGTTGACGGAAATATTGCCCGAAATACGATATCGATGCGAGTGAGGTGTTTACATCAGTTCCTCGCCAATGCCCTCACAACTCATTACCGAATGACTCACAAGAAAGGAATGTGATGACAGCATCGTCTTGCTCCCTTACTCACTTGACGCTTTGCCGGCGGCAAGTGAGAGAGAGAGAGTAGTTGAATGTGAATACCCACTCGTCCTCGCGCTGCCTCCCTTTGACTTCTGCCACAGAAAACCGACTCTTGGGGTATGTAGGTGCAATAGCAATAGCATGACGAGCAACAGCGCGAGTTAGCTATTTACACATTTACGCTGCCCACTTCCCTGTCCAATTCCCTGCCGAACAGGGCTGAGTATAAATCCGGTACAAGGGTATGTAGGTGCAATAGCAATAGCATGACGAGCAGCAGCGCGAGTGAGCTATTTACACATTCACGCTGCCCACTTCCCTGTCCAATTCCCTGCCGAACAGGGCTGAGTATAAATCCGGTATTACAACTGAGTTTTAAGGATAGACAATGATGCTTAAATGTTAACAGGACTGGATTAAAACAAAATTGGCTTTTTTAAATTTAATAAATTAAATTAAAATTTGAATTTTTTTTATAAAAAGCATTTAAAGCAAATTTCATCATAATTTTGCGTAGTAGTTTTCATGAACCACTCGATGTTGATTTATATCGGTCAGTTTTGAGCATCCTAAAACAAAAAAAAAATTAACACAAACAATTTTAAAACAGAAAACACCACTTTTTTAATATTTGGAAATTGTTTTGACTATAACAGAACTATAACAGAATACCTCAAAACCTCATAAATCAAATATATTATTTTCCAATTTGAAATTTTAAGATCTGTAATCTTTTTCAACATTAATTTTCCATCTGGTTTTAAATCTACCTCAATTTCATTATTTTTTGCCAGTGTCTTTTATATTCTGTACTCGTATAAGGTTCAACCAAATGATTCTTACAGTTTTTTGTATTATTAAAGCATTTGCTTCTCTCTAACCTAATTCTAGCATTAGCTAGCACTGGACCATCGGGTACCCTGTCAGTATTCAATGGTTTTGATCCTCATTTACAGTTCACTATGCACTAGAGGACTCTACAACTAATAGCATTCTTTTCTTGGACATGTGAGTCATCAAGAGGGCCAACAACATTTTAGTTACAACTTGGTGTAGGAAACCAATAGCTTCCAACAAGTTTCTTAATTACCATTCTTGTCATCTTCTTTTGTTAAAAAGTATTCTTCTTAAAAACTTCTACTCACCTCCATTAATTAATAAATACCGTTTTTATAAGAGCTATGATAATTTATCTACGGGTATATGATAAAGGACTCAATAGTGACCAATTACGATCAATTTTAAATAATAATGTTCTACAGACAACACTTGGGAATACTTTGGCTTGGTCAACTCCCCATAATTCCTCCCTGCCTTATTTAGCTGAATTCAAAGATAATCTTATCACATTTCTTAAAAAGTTTACCAGCTATGAAGAATTTTAAGACTTTGTTTTCCAAAAAAATTGGAATGTGTAACATTTGCTACATAGGTCAGTATATTTTAATTTCATCCTGAGAGATAAATTTTGCTTTTTCAGGAGGAAAGATATTTTGATTAAACGAATGCTCAAAACAACTGAATCAAAAATTAGTGTAATATTCTCTTATCTAATAAAGTAAGACAAAAACAGACAGATCTAAGACAAAAACGGAGAGAGCTACAGGAAAAAATCCTAAAAGAGCTTGCAGCGCAGAAGTATAAATGACAATTGAGTAAAAATTTTATGAAAGGGAATGTTAAAATATTGATAAACCCAGAAAACACTTATTTTATTAATTACACTATATATTAGCAGTATTGAAAGTAAAACTTTGAGCAAGATAGCTTTAGGAAATACAATATTTAAAGCCGTAAAATAAGTAGTAGACACAAAAATATATAGATGAAAGATGGTTTCATCTATTAACACGGACAATGTTTTCAATAATAATAGTCTGCCTTTATACCGCTAGTGCAGTTTGAGAATATAGCGGGATAGTATGCTATTTCTTGGACCTACGGTATACGAGGAAGGTAACTGGGCCAGTGCTAAACTTCAGCCGCCTATTATTACTGCTATTTTTAGTTAAGGTACTCATTTTATTCAGGATACCTGGGGCCTTCAGATATTTTAAATATATTGAAAGGTTTCGTCGGCCCTGGGAATGGAACCTCGGCCTTCTACGTCATAGTCAGATATTTAACCGTCTGAGATAACTGGCTCCAAACATTTTCACTACCGTGAAAAATAATACGGGAAAGAAGAGAAAGTAATTAATACGTGAAAAAAATAAAAAGGGAAATATATTAAAACAGTTTTGAATACAAAAATAAAAAGTTATATTACCTGTGATTCCCATTGCATTGTCTAGTTCCGTTTTAAGGATCTCTAAAATTTTCTTGACACCTTTTTCTCCATCGTGAGTCAAACCCCACAATGCAGGTCTCCCAATAAACACCATTCTAGCTCCCAACCCTAGAGCTTTATATACATCAGTGCCATCTCTGATTCCTCCGTCCATGTACACTTCAATTCTATGTCCGACTGCCTTTGCTACCTCTGGTAATGCTTCTATCTGAAATATTGTATACTTAAGCTATGGTTTTCTTGCTATTAGTATTATAACATACCGTTGAGGGAAGACTATCTAATTGTCTGGCACCATGGTTCGATACGAGAATGGCAGAAGCTCCTGCATCTGTTGCTGCAATAGCGTCTTCAGCTGTCAATACTCCTTTGACTACGATTGGCAACTTACTAATAGTTTTTAACCAAGTAATGTAGCTCCAGTCAGCTTCTGGATCAGAAAAATCAACGAAGTTTGATATAGTCTTGTTTTCTCTATATTTGTCAAGAAGGATCGACCTAAAAGGGTAATAAATCATATTTCATAAAAAAGTTATCTAATAAACGACACAGTATCTACTATCACGTAAAAATACTTCTAGAAATAAGGAGTAGGTATTACACGTGTCGATAGATCCTACCATTGATTATAGACACGGATTATAGATCCGTATCTATAACACAGGCCTACAGAAAAAAAAATTTTTTTGGTGCCGTGAATATTTAAGCTGATTTTTACTATATTGGGGACGATAAATGGAAATATGGATTCCGTTTTTTTGTATCCGCTCTAGTTTATGGATATGACACATTCCGAAATTAGTAGTTTTAATATTTGAGATAATGAAGAATATGCTATTCAAAGGAATATACATTGTTAATTAAACTTCTTCCTCAGTATATTTGTTGTTCTCACTGTATTATGCCTAATTTATGCAAGAAATAATACTTTAATGTCGTTACATTACTATTTTATAAGGAAATCAAACAGCTTGGAAAGTATTTTTAAACTTTTAAAACTTTTCCATATTAAGCTAGGCCTAATGAAGCAATTTGTTAAGGCACTTGATTCTAATGCTTGTCCTACGTAGGAAAGAAGCTGCCCCAGATAAGTACGGATAAACTTAAAGCTGGAATCTTTGATATACCACAGATCAGACTTCTTACAAAGGATACGGCTTTTGTGGGGTCAATGAATGAGGTAGAGAAAAAAGCTTGGCTTTCATTTGTGGACATTATGAAAAATTTTCTGGGAAATCACAAAAGTAAAAACTATGTTGAGCTGGTAAACCGTTTGCTGAATAACTTCCAATCATTTGGATGTAATATGAGCATCAAAGTTCACTTTCTTCACAGCCACCTGGGCCGTTTCCCTGAAAACTTAGGTGACACAAGTGAGGAACAACGTGAGAGATTTCACCAAGACATAAAAACCATGGAGGACCGCTCCCAAGGAAGATGGGACACCCATATGATGGCAGATTTTTGCTAAAGTTTGAAGAGAGACTGTTTAAAAGTTCAATCCAGGAAATCACGCAAGCGAAGCTTTCGTTACGTCAAGTTTTTGAAGTTATACTTCTTTAGGCACGAGGGTGAATTTTTACATTCCCTGGCGCATGCGCACACCGACAGTATGGTATTAGTCGCTACATCTTTATGTAGCGCAAATAAGGTGTGCGTGAAAAGAATATATTATTAGTGTTTTTAGTAAATATATTTATTATAATTTTTATGTCTGTGGATTTGTCTTTCTCCTAATAAGTATTATTGAAAATATTTATTTTCAATTAATGTATCTGTCATCGTGATTGTAATTATGTCCTAGAAATGATCGACTGAATACAAAAGCGGTGATAGCTGATCGGTAGAGCATTCGCCTTGGGATCGAGAGGTCCCCTGTTCGAATCCGGACAAAGTCATAACGTTTTTTTTTTTTTTTTAATTTTTGGTATTCTTTTTGTTCTTTCTAAAATTAGTTTAATATTTAAATACAATACAAAAAAACTGTTTAAAATAGATAGGTATATTGATTTCGTTGAAATCATAATATGAAGTTATATTATATTATAATAGAAGTATAACTTCTTACGTGCGTCCAAAGTACACACACATTCTTTTTTTTTTTCTATTTTGTCAGTTTTTTCTTAAAAACTAATTGTATATCTGATTCATTGTACAAAGAGTTTTATTGTACCTAATAGTTAAATGGCTTAAAATATACGTATTTTCTAATTGTGTGATTTTTATTTCAATTTAGTATATCCATATTAGCATATTCGTATTTTAATGCATAAAAGCTGGCATGACCTACGTTATCTTGAAAACTAGAGCTGATAGGGCAAAACTAAAGCCGTATTCGGAATCAGCACCCCAAATATACCTAAAATCAGCTCTAAAAACTTGGGCACCAAAAACACTGTAGGCCTGTGTAATCAATGATCCTACACAGTAGGTACCATCAACACGGAGAAACACTAAGCAGCAAAATTAACGGAACACCTTAAAAATGAGACATGTTAGATGTCTTGAATTTCCTAAACCTGTTGTCCGAATTGAGTGATTTTTTAATATGTTATATCCTTATTATTTAAGAATATCGCTATAATAATATTGTTGCTAGACAGGTAAACGCCATTTTATACCGGGTGTAACAATCATACTGTGTTTTTTCCTTAAAGTTCGGAACACCCTGTGGAATATTCTAGCATATATAAAATATTGAAATTAAAACTCAATTGTAGCTTTAGGCTTTCTTAATATTTTGTTTTTGTGATTCATTCGCTTATGTTAAATAATAAAAGAAATATGTACCATTATACAGGGTGACTCATGAGGAACTGTACATACTCCTACCTCGTATGGAGGCCCCTATGGGGACTGTGATATTTTTCATAAAAAATTAAGTAATCGTGTGGGGAGAAAAATAAATATAAAATTTTAATTGTCTATTTGTTAAATTTGTAAAATTCTAATTAGAGTTTTCAAAAACCGTATACAGGGTGAAATTTTTTCTAAGACCAAAACGAACTAATTTTTTAAAGCGGGACCTGATTTTTTCCTAGTTTGAATAAATCAGTTGATTGGGTGGTAATAGTGTAACGGTTGACCAAAATAAGAGACACATCGATCTGACCGTTCAAAATTTATGACGAGTACAAATTTTCTTTCAAAATGCGAAACTCGCCCTGTATATTAATAAACAATGGGAGCAGACACTTTTTAGTGGTCATTTGTTAGTCCCCATAGAGGCCTCCATACGAGGTAGAAGTATGTAGAGTTCCTCATGACTCACCCTGTATTATAACTGAGGTATGCTATTTGGTCTTGATCAATATCAATTCAAATCTCGAGGGCTATTGTTTCTACCTCCTGTAAGGTTCTAGGAAGTGGCAAACCCTGTCGGAGTCTTCTGCCAATTATGTCCCACAAGTGCTCGATCGGGTTAGAATCTAGACTATGCGATGGCCAATTTAAAGTCCGAAGATTTATAACACCTTCTTCGAATAAAAGGAAAATTCTTCAACATATGCCTGATCAACGTGCACGCGCCAACCGAGGAAAAAGACGAAGAAATTAAAGATCAATTCTACGAAGACCTTGAAAGAGCATATGATAACAAAAACGATATTAAAATAATCATTGGAGACATGAACGCTCAGATAGGAAAAGAGATTTGCTACCAAGATTATATTGGTAAACACAGCCTTCATGACGTTACTAATGACAATGGTTTAAGAATTATTAGTATGGCAGCTTCCAAAGATTTAATTGTGGGAAGTACATGTTTTAATCATAAAAATATCCATAAAGCAACTTGGATATCACCAAATGGAAATACCACAAATCAAATTGACCATGTTATAATTGACAGAAGGCACTTTACAAACCTAATGGACGTGAGAAGTTACAGAGGCACAAATATTGACTCAGACCATTTCATGGTAGAAGCTAAGTTACGACAAAGAATTTCCAATGCCAAGAAAGAAAGGGGCACTAGACAAGTAAAATATAATTTACATATGCTAAAAAATGAAAACATAGAGGAACAGTTCCAGTCAAATATAAAAGAAATCCTAGAACACACCTGGGAAGTCGACCAGTCAAGCACGGAAATGTGGAACAACTGCAAGGAGGGTCTGAAGTTAGCAGCCGAAAGCACCTTGGGAATATCCCGAACCCAAGAAAGAAACGACTGGTTCGACCAAGACTGCAAAAAAATAACAGATGGGAAGAACGAGGCATTTAGGACCATGCAACAACGGAAAACTAGGACAACAATAGATAGATACAAAAACTTAAGAAGAGAGGAAAAACGCATACACCGAAAAAAGAAACGAGACTCAGAAAATGACATATTAGAACGGCTTGAAAGCCATATGAGTCACGGAGAAACAAGAAAGTTCTACCATCAAATAAATACTATTAGAAAAGGATTCAAACCGAGAATCAATTATTGCAATGATAAGGAAGGTAACTTACTTACCAACAAAGATGATATCCTGTTACGATGGGTAGGGCACTTTCAAGAGTTGCTGGAAGGGGAACCTACTAACAACATAGAGCTGGAATACCGAAATGAGGAGCTCGTGGAACCCCCCTCGGTAGAAGAAGTGAAAATATCTATTGAAAAACTAAGGAACCACAAATCTCCAGGCAGCGATGGCATCCCAGCAGAGTTATTTAAGCACGATGGAGAGCAGATCACCAAGGTGATGCGAGAAATTGTTTGTAAAATTTGGTCTGAGGAGCAAATGCCTGAAGAATGGAGTTTAGGCTTAATATGCCCGTTACACAAAAAGGGAAACCAACTGGAATGCAATAATTACCGCTGAATAACTCTCCTAAATACAGCATACAAGATATTGTCAAACATTTTACACGAGAGATTGAAGCCCTATACCGAAACGTTTCTAGGAGAATATCAGGCAGGATTCAGGCGCGGACGTTCAACCATTAACCAGATCTTTACACTACGACAGATCCTCGAAAAAGCGCAAGAGTTTAACATAGATATGTACCATACTTTTGTCGATTTTAAGGCGGCATATGACAGTGTCTTAAGACCAAGTCTTTACAATGCTATGAATGAGTTGGGAATTCCAAAAAACTCATATCTATGATAAAAGTGACAATGGCGAAGATGCTATCAGCAGTAAAAATTCAAAACGACTCGTCAACCCCATTCGAAATACATAAGGGGTTAAGGCAGGGAGATGCGCTGGCGTGTCAGCTTTTTAATGTAGTCTTAGAAAAAGTTGTACGAGACGCTAATTTAGATAGCAGAGGAACAATATTTAATAGATCAGTCCAAATTCTTGCATATGCAGATGACGTGGACATTATAACAAGAACCAGGGCGAGAACTGCGGAAATCCTAACCGATCTAGTAGCAGCAGCAGAACTAATGGGGTTACATATAAATCAAAATAAAACAAAATTCATGGCGACCAACACAAACACAAGAGCTGGAAATGTTGATGCAGATCTAATCATCAATGACCAAAACTTCGAAGCGGTCAAAGAGTTCATATATCTAGGGACATCGGTTAACCCCAATAATGACACATCTGAGGAAATAAAAAGGCGAATAATAATTGCAAACAGGTGTTATCATGGTCTATCAAAGTACTTATCTAACAAACGTCTGTCTCAAAAAACTCGTGTAAGGCTGTATAGAACATTGATAGTCCCCGTTCTCACATATGGTTCAGAGGCATGGACGCTAACTAAAATAGATGAATCCGCTCTATCAATTTTTGAAAGAAAGGTACTACGCAAGATATTCGGAGCGGTTTGTGAGAACGGAATATGGAGGCGTAGATATAACTTTGAACTGCAGAATATCTACAAGCAAACGTTTGGTGGAAAAGATATTATCACTATAATTAAGCGAAATCGCCTGCAGTGGGCAGGACATGTAGCCCGAGTCCCTGAATCGAACATGATAAAAAGGATTCTAACAGCTCAACCCGTGGGAATAAGAAGACGGGGTAGACCAAAGTTGAGGTAAATGGACGGGGTAACACAAGATGCCGAGAAGATCGGAGTCGGCAACTGGAAAGTGCAGGCAAGGGACAGAACAGAATGGCGTAGAACGCTTGAGAAGGTCGAGGCCCTCTAAGGGCTGTAGCACCATGATGATGATGATGAAGATTTATAACACCGGTTTATAGCGTCCTGCGCCTTCCGGTTCCTATTCTCCAGCCGCGTCGATCTGTCCAATCTCCTGGTCGGAGATCTCTCTCAGACATGGCTTTCTGGATTCTACTTATCCAGGTTGTTTTCGGTCTGCCCCTTTTCCTTCTTTCCGGGGGTTTCCATTCCTCCATTCTTTGTACATGGCCATACCAACAAAGTTGTTTTTGTTGAACTTCTTCAATTATGTTTGTTTTTCTATTCATAATATCTCGCACCCGTTCATTCGTTATATGTGAGAGTCTGGAGATGAAGGCCGATGTTCGCCAGAAGTCCATTTCCAGTGCGAGCAACTTCTGTTCTGTTTGCTTATTCAGTTGCCAGATTTCACATCCATACAGTACCACGCTTTTAAAGATGCTATTATAAAGCTGTGTTTTCTTTTCTTTTGATATGGTTTTTACCAAAGTAGTGAGTTCAAAGCTCCTATTACTCTCTTTCATTTCATAATTCTTTCCTGTATTTCGAATTCTGGCCTTCCACTTTGTTGGATTCTCGTTCCAAGGTATACATAACCAGAGCTTGGCTCGATAACCATATCATCCTCTAGTTGTAACTCACTTTTCTGTCCTCCTATACACATATAAATGGTTTTCTTTATATTAACGTATAGACCCCATTTTTTGTATTCTCGAAACAGCCGGTTTGTCATAAATATTAAATCATGTTTATCCTGGGCAATCACCACCTGATCGTCAGCAAAATGTAGTGTGTATAGTGTTGAGTCGTCGTTTAGCTGTATCCCCATTCCAGAACGCAATTTCCGCCATTTATTCAAGTCCTCATTTATATAGATTTTAAACAGTGTTGGCGATAAGCTGCATCCCTGTCGTAGTCCCTTATTCACCATGAAGCTATTGGATCATCTGCTGTTGATTTTTATGTTTGCTTGGATATTGTTATAGAATTGTTGCACTGCTTTTATTAAAGTTATATTAATATAGGATTTTTCCAGGACTTGCCATAATTTACAAAGTGGTACGGTATCATATGCCTTAGTTAGATCAACGAATAGTAGACGTATTTCTCTGTCTCTGGCTACTTTTTTTTTCGTTGAGTTGGTTGATCGTGAAGATGTGGTCGATACGGGATCTTCCTCCTCGGAATCCTGCTTGTTCGATCTCTAAAGGTGCATATTCATTTTCTATTAGAGTTTTTAGAGTTTTCCCATATAATCTGCTAAAGGTGCTGGTCACAGTAATACAGCGATAGTTCTGGCAGTCTTCCTTGTTACCCTTTTTGTGTATTTTGGCTATCCATCCTGTTTTCCAATTTTTTGGTATGTTTTCTCCATTTGTGTAGTTGTTGAAAATTATGGTTATTAGTTTGTGAACTTGGCAGGTTGTGAACGTACCTAACTTTTTTATTATCCAACATAAGCAAATGAATCAAAAAAGATGTTAAGAAAGCTCAAGGCTACAATTAAGTTTTAATTTCAATATTTTATATATGCTAGAATATTCCACAGGGGTGTTCAGAACTTTAAAAATTACAGTATGATTTTTACACCCGGTATAAAATGACATTTACCTGTCTAGCAAAATTATTATTACATCGATTTTTTTAAATACTAAAGCTATAACATACTAAACAAACACTCAAATCGGGCAACAGGTTTAGGAAATTCGAGATGTCCCATTTTGTATAATAATACATACGTACTGTAGATATTTAATTACTTTGAGAATTATAATTTGTAGATTTAATTATTGCGATTGCTAATAAATTTTGCAACTAACTACTTTTTCGGAATTGAATAAATTTATTATTTCTATATAATTTTCTATCGTTCATCCAGGAGACGTCTATATGTAGTCTGGGCTGATTATCGGAGAATAGGCCATTTTTGGAAAAAGTTATTTACCAGCAATTTTATTGCTGGAATCGAATCTTATGATTGTATATATTAATAATATAGATATGCAAAGTCCGCCGATAGTGTGCTACTTTTTTATAAACAAAATGGCGCCCGAAAATCGTGTTTTTTCAATTTTTGCTCTATAACTCCAAAGATTTTAACTTTAGACCAAAAACACCCAAATAAAAATTCACCGAAATTCAATTCTACATAGAGACGTGTTTTTTTCGATTTACTTCGACGAAAACTTTCCCCGGAAAAGCGGGTTTTTCCAACAAAATCTTTAATTTTCAACTAAACTTTTAGATAACTAGTTGTTAATCAATAATTAAATAACTTAGTAACTTAAAAGCCCTTTCCGTATATATTATAATTCCAGAAGCCGATGGAAATTGAATGAAGAGTTTAGCAACAATTAAAATGTTAATTAAAAATTTACGGTCGCTATAATAACGACAGTAATTATGATGCATAAGAATAACTATGATTTTTTCATAAAAATACACTGTACCTATCTAATGTACTTTACAGAATTGAAATTGGACTATTTAAGCGGCCTCAGGAATATTTTAAAATTATAAACAATTTTTTGGCTTATAAACAAATAGAATATCTCGGGAAATATCTATATCTATAGAAATAATCTAAATTAAATTATGAAAACGGTATTCGAAAGACAGCGACACGACGCTTCTTTCAAAAGAAAAAACGTTTAATTATGACGAGTAATTCCTGAGATACAACCGATTAAAATTGACCGAAATTTACGGCAAAGATATAAACAATAGGATCATAATTTTCAAACCATCACCTTTTTATTTTTGTCCTCTTTCTCCACACCAATCTTCATATCTTTAAAATCCTCATAACATATATTGTAATAAAAACTATCGATAATACGTGTGAAAATTGCCAAAAATAGCAAAATTCCGATCAAAAATTAGGTTGGAGAAAATGTAACCCTCAAAGTTCAAAATCGGTATACGTTAAAAAAAATGCATTTTCTCGGCTTCCCATGGAGCAATTTCCTTCACTCTTTTTTTGTTCCCAAGTAACTAGAGTAGAGCCGTCGAACTAACGCATTAATAAATGTCAAACTTGCTTTTGTTTTTTTATATAATAAATTGATTTATTTATTATAACACAATATTTAAATTTGTTTAAATAAAAATTGTTTAAATAATTATACAGCTTTCAAATGAGAATATTTATGTTTTTAACTTTAAAAGGTACACTTGTAGTAAGTTTATCTAAAAAAAAGCCTACAACTGGAAAAAATATGTAATTTTCTGTTCTTATAAATAAATTAATCCAATATAACAAAACAAAAGCAAGCTTGACATTTAATAATGCGTTAGTTCGATGGCTCTACTCGAGTTATTAGGGAACAAAAAAAGAATGAAGGAAATTGCTCCATGGGAAGCCGAGAAAATGCATTTTGTTAACGTATACCGATTTTGAACTTTGAGGGTTACATTTTCTCCAACCTAATTTTTGATTGGAATTTTGCTATTTTTGGCAATTTTCACACGTATTATCGATAGTTTTTATTATAATAATATATGTTATGAGCATTTTAAAGATATGAAAATTGGTGTGGAGAAAGAGGACAAACATTTTTTCTTTTAAAAGAAGCGTCCTGCCGGTGTCTTTCGAATACCGTTTTCACAATTTAATTTAGTTTAATATTTCCCGAGATATTCTATTTGTTTATAAGCCAAAAAATTGTTTATAATTTTAAAATATTCCTGAGGCCGCTTAAATAGTCCAATTTCAATTCTGTATAGTACATTAGATAGGTATAGTATTTTTTTATGAAAAAATCATAGTTATTCTTATGCATCATAATTATTGTCGTTATTATAGCTACCGTAAATTTTTAATTAACATTTTAATTGGTGCTAAACTGTTCATTCAATTTCCATAGGCTTCTGGAATTATAATATATACGGAAAGGGCTTTTACGTTACCAAGTTATTTAATTATTGATTAACAACTACTTATCTAAAAGTTTAGTTGAATATTAAAGATTTTGTTGGAAAAACCCGCTCTTTCCGGGGAAAGTTTTCGTCGAAGTATATCGGAAAAACACGTCTCTATGCAGAATTTAATTGCGGTGAATTTTTATTTGAGTGTTTTTGGTCTAAAGTTAAAATCTTTGGAGTTATAGAGCAAAAATTGAAAAAAACACGATTTTCGGGCGCCATTTTGTTTATAAAAAAGTAGCACACTATCTGTGGACTTTGCATATCTATATTATTAATACATACAATAATAAGATTCGATTCCAGCAATAAAATTGCTGATAAATAACTTTTCCTTGTATTTTGCTAATTAGCCCAGAGTAATGATATTTTATAGAATATTATTTGTTCCAAATTAAGCAGATTTCTAAAATCTTAATGATTTTTAACTATATCTAGTTTGGAAGTTATGTAAAATAAATGAAGTAAAGAAAGACAGACGTACTCACAATCTTTTAATTTCACTACGACGACTGGTTTCGATCTATACAATATACAGATCATCTTCAGGTCAGCGTTACAAAAGTGAATTAAATGCTACAATTAAAGAAAGCCAGAGTTAGAACAGTGTCTGGTTGTACTAAAAGGCTAATAGAAAGCCAAAATTTTGAAAAGTATGTAAATGTTGACATTTAAGAACAACAAACAAATACGTACGTATGCACACCCATGAGCAAACAAGTACTCATAAGCCCGCACACGTATGTTAATGCATGAGGTTTATGACTATTTGTTAAAATTTTTGATCTACGTACATGCCGTTGCAAGGGATGATTTGTAAGTTCATCAGTAACATTTTTTCACGTCCAGATTATGCTAGTTTATTATACTAGCTTATTAACTAGCATAATCTGGACGTGAAAACATGTTACTGATGAACTTACAAATCCTCCCTTGCAACGGCATGCAAGTAGATCAAAAATTTTAACAAATAGTCATAAACCTCATGCATCTGCGTGCGTGTGCGGGCTTATGGGTACGTGTTTGCTCATTTGTGTGCATACGTACGTATTTGTTTATTGTTCTTAAATGTCAACATTTACATAGGTACTTTTCAAAATTTTGGCTTTCTATTAGCCTTTTAGTACAACCAGACACTGTTCTAACTCTGGATTTCTTTAATTGTAGCATTTAATTCCCTTGTAACGCTGACCTGAAGATGATCTGTATATTGTAGATATCGAAACCGGTCGTCGTAGTGAAATTAAAAGATTGTGAGTACGTCTGTCTTTCTTTACTTCATTTAAAATGAACTCACATATTCAACCCATTCAACATTATGTAAAATAGTTCCTCTCCTTCAAGAGCCGTGAGATCTTGTCATGTTGGGGAAGAAGTCTGATAGTGGTCTCTAATTTTATTATATTATGTGTTGCGCGATCACATGAAAGCTACCATGTTAAACTGGTTGAACGACACTCAGCATTCATTAGCCTTGGCATACTGGATTCCTCCATTCTTCTCTTTTTGGGCCTTCTCTTGGGCGCCTGTCAATTAGTTTTCTGAACCAATTTTCTGGAGGCTTGAACTAATTTTACCAATTTCTTTCGTATACCAAATTCTCACAGAATTAAATATATTTTATATATATATATATATATATATATATATATATATATATATATATATATATATATATATATATATATATATGTAAAATATTATACGGGAAATAAATATTCTACCTTCGTCTGTGCTGCCATCTTGGGAACGTTTTTGCTGTCTACAGCTCATCAGCCAAGCTCTCAGAACAGACGAAGATGTAGAATATTTCCTCCGTATACCCGAGGCCGTAAGACAGCCATGCAGTCCTTATGGGACTAGCGCAATCTGAGTTAGTTAGAAGCAACCTACCTTGCTCGTTTCGGTACGAAACCGATCTGTGCCTCTACTTTGAGGCCACGAGATGTCACCTGGTATTTATTGAAAAATACCTACGGCGTCAAACAAGCAGGAAATAATCGCAACTTTCTACTTTTTAAAAAGTATGAAAATAATATGTAAAATATTATACGTATAATATTTTCCTGCTTGTTTGACGCCGTAGGTATTTTTCAATAAATACCAGGTGACATCTCGTGGCCTCAAAGTAGAGGCACAGATCGGTTTCGTACCGAAACGAGCAAGGTAGGTTGCTTCTAACTAACTCATATATATATATATATATATATATATATATATATATATATATATATATATATATATATATATATATATATATATATATATATGTGTATGTTATTATAGGCTTGTCGAAAATCAACAAAGATTTGGTATATATCTATATCTTCTCCCAAGCTTTAGCTAAATACCTACGTATATTATTACTTACGTTACATTAGGTGGTTTCCTAAACTGGTTTCTTAAATTTACCAGTCGGATACCAAATAGAGTAAAATCAACGGTAAGTACCAATGCTTCAAATCCGTTATTTTCTGCTTCTTTTACAAAATCTTTCGTAATTTCCCTAAAACAGATAAAATTATTTATAAAAAAATACAGAAATAAAACTAATATATTGAAACCATTAAATGGTGCAAAGAGTGTGCAAAGAGCGCATAAACATTTCTTACTCAACAGTAGGTACTTAGGTATCTTTTAACTTATTTATAACGATTATAATACAAGACTGATTGTAATATAAAGAATCATTCTTATGTTTTATGGAAATACGTGTTTTTTAAGATTTATTTATTGGTTTATTTAATTTTTTTGAAGTTTTTCAAAACAAACATTTTAACAAGTTTAACAAGTTTTAACAAGTAACACATAGTTAAAAATTTACATTAATTTTATATATTATTTTATACGAGATTAAACCACAATTGATTGTACTAAAATATTCCAGTCATAAAATTTTGCTAAGAATATCAATTTTATACCCCAAAAGTGATGCAAAAAAGTTTGCCACTCCTATCCCGGGGCTTAACCCTCAACTCTTATGCTGGGGCCACAGTAACGTCTAATGCCGTGAATTAACGCATTATTTGGCATCTCTGTAATGCAAATAATGCGTTAATGAACGGCATTAGACGTTACTGTGGCCCCAGCATTAGAAAGGGAACGGAAAAATGTTGATTTACCAAAAATACACCGGAGTTGAAATCCAAACGCCAAATATTAGTTAACTAAAAATGTATTTTCCATTTAACCAATATAGACCTGGATCCCGCTTACCAAAAAAAAGTAGATTAATAGCAAGCTGAAAATTTGTTAATAGCTTAACGGTGTCTAGTGGGACAAAACTTTGATGTATGGGAAAACTGGAACAGGTGAAGTTTTAATTGTGGAACGTGTCATCCTGACAAGTTTATGACTGAAAAGTATCAGGTTGTTTTTAAGTTTATTTAATAGCAAACTTTATGTGATATATGAAAAACTGTTTTCCGACAAATATGTTGAGCGCTTTAATAAGTCCGACACATAAAACATGTCAAATGACAGGAATTATATTGGTGGTAAATAGCAGTCTGATTTTTTCATGAGAGTTTAATGAAAGGGTAGCAAATGAATTGGAAGTTCTGTCCGACAAAATACATGGGACGCACTCAACGAAAAAGGTACGTAATATTAATAAAAATGTTAATTCAGACAACAAAAGCAATACTAAAAATTTGTCCAATTCTTGGTTTTATTGGAACAACAAAGCGATGTTCATCAATTCATTATTTTCGTTAGTTGATCCAATGTATTACGTTTATTGATATTACGAACACTGTTCACTGAGTCAACGAACACTATTCATTGAAACAATAACGTCGTTAATTGATCGACGAAGACTATTCGTTGTGTCAATAACAGTGTTATTTCTCCTAACGTATACTGCTTCATGTATCCAATAATTTTCGTTTATTTCTACAATTACTTCCGTTTATTCTTACAATTAATTCCGTTCATTCCCAAAATAAATACGGTTATTCTTACAAGCAATTCTATTCATTCCTACAATCAGTTTCGTTCATTCCTACTATGAACGTATTTTATATTAATAATTACTTGAATGCATTAGCTCAATGTGTGATATTAATTGATTATTAATAATTTTGCAAAACCCCCTTTTTTGTCTGTGTGATTACACTGTGTGATTTCTCATATGATTTCACTTATACACTGCGCTGGAATAAGTGTTACCCCCTTATTACCTTATTTATTTTTAGCACACAAGCAAAACTCTCGGACAGGTCGATTTTAAAAATAATCAAAGTATATTATAACATCAATGTTTCGAACTTTACGCGAGATTTCTTCAGGTGACAGGCACAACTTTGATTTTTTTAAATGGGAAAATACATTATGTGACAGCTCATTTAGAAGCGTTTGAAATAGTGATTCCAAAATTGTATAACACTTTAATCCTTTTTGAGAGCGCAGGTGCAAAATTTCGATCGAATTCTTTTTAAACGCATTCATTTTTTTTTTGGAATCCTGAGAAAACTAATAAGTATTTTTGAAAAATTTAGACGCAGAATAAAAGATTACATTATTACCGAGGGCTGAAAGCCCTTTAGAATAAACAGAAAGTTTCTTTTGAATGGTATACATATTTGAAATTAAAAATCATACGAAATTTTCTAATTTTCACCCCTGTGGCTTATTAAAATAATCATTATAGAAGTTCTCAGGGACTTCAGACCCTCGATAATACTGTAATATTTTATTCTGTGTTTAAATTTTTCAAAAATACTAATTAGTTTTTTCAGGATTCGACAAAAATGAATACGATAATAGACACACGAAAACTTCCTTCCAGTACGGACTACACTTGGAAACGACATGAAATTATTCGGCACTCCAGCAGAGGTAACAGCATTGTTTAACAGTGAATTCTTTCTTAAACAATGGTAACACAGAGAAGCTGGGGGTATCACAATAAGGAAAAGCCGTTACATTTCAATTAGTCAAGCAAAACCTTTATTGTTTCAACAACTCCGTTTATTGATACAACATAGTTTGAGTATTAACAACATTAACAATAATTGCTTATCATCTACGAAATCAAGAAAGTGAGTTGCTGCCAGAATTAGCATTATTTATTAAATATACGAAACTAACTTATTGGCTGAATAAATTGAATGTTACTAATTTAAGGTATTTTCACAATAGGGAACTTGCATAAATTTTTAAATTCGAAAAAAATGTTATAAATCACAACCGAACATAATTTAAAACATGTATCAAAGATAAAAAAGTTTTGTTTGTCTTTCGTTTGGCCCCTAAAGACGATTAAAATTTCAAATTAAAACAGGTGGTCCAAAACGCATCGTGACGTCACTTGGTTTTACATTTACATTTTTCCAATAAAGTAAACAGAATTTTAAATTAGACGTTATAAACGTCAGTAGAAAATACATGTATGTGACGTTACAAGTGTTTTTGATCGTTTGACCTATTCATAGAAAATTTGTACTTTTACAAAATGGTTTTATTTTCAATAGTAAACCTTCGTTTCTTTCCTTCAAAAACAGTATAAAACTACAATTTTAACCAACTGGTATATATTATTACAATGACATACGATAAATGTCATTAGAATATAAATATTTTTGACTTATTCCACGACGATGAGCTTGCCAAATACCCAAGTAGGTGGAGGCCAATAAACTAAAGAATGAGAAGAAGAATATACCTAAATATAAGGTTGTGTCTAGGTATACGCTAACGTGTACGCAAATAAAAAAGTTAGAGTGTCAGTGATTTCTTATTTTTTATTGGTTTAGTGTTTGTTTTTAAATTAACTACGGAGTGCGGACAATTATTTAGTTCTTTTAATGAGTTTAAGAACATTTTAAAACAATACTCAAAAGATAAGAGACTATAAATTAATATATATTTTTTTTAGTTATAAATGAAATAGTATTACCGTAAAAGATTAAAATAGAAGGAAGACCTAAAGCTTTCACAATAATAATTAACTTGTTTTGAAGCTATTATCCTTGTGGCATTTTTGTAATCAACTATTCTAAATGGGAACTAAGCCACAATTTAACTAAAAAATTGATTTTATTAACGTTTCGACTTCTAAACCGGATGTCGTTGTCAAAATACAAAATATTATTAAATTTAACAAAAATGTTGTTGCTTAGTAAAAAATTTTTTCTAATAATTTATTTAATCTGACTAATTTTTGTATTTTGACAATGACATCCGATTTGGACGTCTAAACGTTAATAAAATAATTTTTTTAATTAAATTGTGGCTTATTTTGCATTTAGAATAGTTGATTATAATAATTCACTTACGTATAAAAATTATTTTAACAATATTTTGTACCTACATGTCATGTCAACTAAATACATATAATTATTTTGCTAACCTAAATATATACTTTTATATATACACATTGATTTATTACAATTAAGTTTGAAACATCTGAATAGTTCTGCTTCCCTTCCCTTAACAAATATGTTTCCATCAAACGAACACTAAGCATATCAAAATAGCATGTATCAAAATATATAGTCACTGCGCAAGCTAAATAATGACGTCACTGGCTTGATGAAGTTTAATTCGCGTCTACCTAACTTTTTTATTTGCGTACACGTTAGCGTGTACCTAGACACAGCGAAATATAACCATAATAAAAACTAATGCAAAACTATGTGACGTCACGTGCCGTTTGAACTATTTTATACCGCTGAAGACTTTAAATATGTATTTCTAAGTTATTACGAGTTTTTGAAGCGTGAAATTTTGGAAATCTCATTTTTAAACAAAACTGAACACTATTATCTAATAAAAAAAAATGTGCAAGTTCCCTATTCTTATTAAATCATTGTGACAATAACCAAATACATTGATCAATGTCTAAAAGCTCGTTGAAACAAAAAATTAAATTGTTGTTACAACGAAATACTATTCAATAATCACTGTTAATCAATATTACGAACTAAATTTTTTTGAGTGCGTTTTCGTGGTCTGACGTTCGAAACCTCTAACCTGTTCTACAATAATTAAAACTTCCCCTGTTCCAGTGTTCCCATACATCAAAGTTATTCCGACGAGACACCGGTAAGCTATTAACAAATTTTCAGCTTGCTATTAATGAACTATTAATTGATACGCGGGATCCGGGCCTAATAATTGTGACTCAATCCCCTATAAACATATATTATGTAAGTACTATATTAGTAATACTTAAATTAATACGCCACAAGAAAACAGATAAGAAAATGCTTTGACAATCTCCAAAAATCATTTTGGTAATCCGTACTTTGCGCCCTTGTTTCCAATAATCCCCAAATAATATGTTACTTTTATTCTAAATTAAAATCCGCTGAATATTTACCTGCTTTGGAAAATATACAGTTGCAGCCATTTTCTTCCTTGTGGTGCCGCCTTCGAGACCTCTTCAAAGGTAGAATTAGAGTGTGAACTTAATATGAAGATGGTTTTTAAATCTTGAGCAGCTTAAAGAAACGGAATATATAATGCATGTGTTACATGTCAAACCTCTGGTTTTCTTTTGTTATTATTAAATTATGGAGTACCTATATAAAAAATGATTCTAATAAAACTCAAAGGTTTATCAAAGAGGTGTATCAAAGACGTCTGTAATTTAAAATTATTTTAGATTTTACAGTTTTTTTAAATATTTTATAAAGACATGAAGGATTTATGTCAGGTTTTATAGGTGTAAAGGTAATAATGATTAATGCCTGGTTGCACCAACACATCTTAAGCTTACGACGTGCCTTAAGCTCATCTTACGAAACATACGCGTTGTACAATGGAGTCTTAGATCAATTTTCAACATGACACAATGGACAGCCATGTGGATTGCATAAATAAGAATCGAAAATTATCGTGCAACCTAAGTAAAACTTAAAACGTCCCTATCTATAAGCTGAGGTTAGCTAAGCTGGAGCTTAATATTTGTTGGTGCAACCAGGCATAAAACTTTTATTGAGAAAAATGATAATCTTTAAAGGACTCTAGAATAGATATCCAAGGTAATAAAAATTTAACTAAAGTTAAAGGTTTTTGGTATAGTGTCATTTTTAAATAATTTAATATCTTGCATTGCGGGAGATGTCGCTGGATTGCGTCTCAAAAGGTGTAATCATTGCATCGCGATGGTTTCCCTTAAATAGGCAGGATTGTTGATATTTCTTTCAGAGTTGTGACTACATAGCTTCACTGAGGATGCATGGGATGCTGAAATAGGCTATATGGAGATGGTGGTCCAACTCTGAATTAAATAAAAACAAAACTGCCTTTATCTTTATCTTAATCTAATTTAATATCTCTTACATCTCGCCATATAATATGCAGTGTGATCATGATCACTGCTGTCAAATACATTTTCTTAATTATAGAATATAACATCCTGTATGTTTATTAGTATATTAGTATTGTTTTTTGCAGAAAATATTACAAATTTCATTTTGTTACCGTTGGACATATCTATAGAGTCTTTCGTTTTGGACTATTGTTTTGGTATATTTTTAGACAAGAACCACAGAGTTTGTTTTTGTAGTTTTTTTTATTAATAAATTTTGTGTATCTAGTGATAGTATATAACAAAGAACAATAGTTGTTCTAAATATTATATTCTTGTTTTATAAGCATTAATCAAAATAATTGATGGATTCGACCGTTACTTGATGGAAGTTCATTTTATCTAACAATAAAACACTGAAAACCTTTGTTTTCTATACTTCCACAAAATTTATTACAACTATGTGACTACAGCTGTTTCGGCAGAGTGCCTTTCTCAAGTGATATAATTTACAATGTGTTTGCCTTTTTAAGTCTCTAACTGAAGAGGTTAAGGAGTGGGGAACTGTTTGTCTCGAGTTGGTCATTCAGAATTATATCTGTATTTTTCAGTTGATTAATTTCCATAGATTCTAAAAAAAATAGCTTAGGTAAGGCCTTTATTTTGAATATGCAGAATTTAAAACTCTCCATTGAAAGAATGATTATGATCTAGAAGGTGAAGTGCGTATGTAGAAATGTCTGTTTTTCTATTGTTGAAAGCCCTTTTGTGTTCTGCTATCCGTTTATCAAAAGTTCTGCCAGTTTGACAGATGTACGTTTTCGGACAGTCACCACAAGTTAGTTTGTACACACCACTCTGTAGTTGCTTTCTCTTTCGGCTTTTATTGTTCTTAATATATTTGCTTAAGTTGTTGTTAGTTCTGAAAGCTGGTATTATTCCTTTCTTTTTTATGTATCTGGCTATTTTTGTTGTTACTTTGCCAGTATATGTGAGAGAGCAGAAGATACTGGGTTCTTTCTGCGGTGGTAGATACACTAATTTCAGGGCTTTCTTATGGAGTTTTTGATTTAAAATTTTGTTAACTGTTTGTTCGTTATAGCCGTTGTTTACTGCTATTTGTTTAATGATGTTTAGTTCTATCTCGAAGTTATTTTTTGTCATGGGAATTTCTGTCAGTCTATGTATCATGCTATGGTAGGCTGCTAATTTGTGTTGTGTAGGATGGGATGATGAATTGTGTATAGTTGTGTCAGTATGGGTAGGTTTATGATATACGGAGAACTCATGTTTGTTGTGTAGTCTGGTAATCGTTACATCTAGAAAGTTTATGGAATTATTCTGTTCTGTTTCTATTGTAAACTCAATATTACTATGAAGTGAATTAATGTATGATAGAAATTGGTCAAGTTGTCTGTTAGTTCCTGTAAAGCATACTAGTATATCATCCACGTATCTCCACCAATATATTGGTGTCTCTTTTTCTATTGTTGAAAGCCCTTTTGTGTTCTGCTATCCGTTTGTCAAAAGTTGGATACGTGGATGATATACTAGTATGCTTTACAGGAACTAACAGACAACTTGACCAATTTCTATCATACATTAATTCACTTCATAGTAATATTGAGTTTATAATAGAAACAGAACAGAATAATTCCATAAACTTTCTAGATGTAACGATTACCAGACTACACAACAAACATGAGTTCTCCTTATATCATAAACCTACCCATACTGACACAACTATACACAATTCATCATACGTTCCTACACAACACAAATTAGCAGCCTACCATAGCATGATACATAGACTTTGAGGAGTGGGACAGAAATTCCCATGACAAAAAATAACTTCGAGATAGAACTAAACATCATTACACAAATAGCAGTAAACAACGGCTATTTATTACAATCACTGAATACATAGTTAGTGAAAAAATTATCACATTTATTAACTGAATTAATAATTTGCAATTATACAAAAAACAGTTATATTTACATATCCATACCAGTGTGAATTTTACTACAAATAATTTGCCATGTATGCTTTTTCTCATGAGGATCTTTCAGTGCGTCACAGTTTTTCGATTTCTTTCTAACGCATTAAATTGTATGTGACAGAAAAAAACGCACGTCCGTGTCGGTGATTACATTTCGTCGGTGACATTTATAACATTTATTCTAGTTGTCAATAGATGGCGCCATAATCGAAAATAAAATAATTTGCGAATTATATAACGAATATAATCTGAACAATTTATAAGACTATACAAATCAAAGAAAATACCATTTTATAAATGCAGTAAACAAAATTAATTTGTTTTTTTGCCAAATTGCAAATAAAATGTGATAACTGTCAGATTTAACTAAAATGTCATGTCACTAAAATGTATATTATCACGGACTTACCTCTTTCTCTATCATTTGTGACGCACTGAAAAATGCTCATGAAAAGAAGCATAAAGACAGAAAAGGTAGGGATAGTCGTAAAATATTTGCGAATTATGTACCCACGGGCTTAATCAGATATCGAAATTCAAAGAAAAAAAATTCAAATTTTATACATACTTTGTCATTAAAATAAACGAATCTATTTGTGTAAAGAGTGTCCGTTTTTATTAAGAATTAAGAAGTGTTTTACATACATAGGGTGTGCCATTAAAAAAACAGAACTTTGGTTCTTTCCCTTGTTCCCACTGACCCTGCATAATCGAATATAATTTTAAATATTGACGTATTTGATACATATTAATTTTATTATAATTATTTTTTGTATACCCCATAGTTTAGCAGTAATAAAAGAAAGTCAAAGGTTTGGTGCACCCTGTATATAGGTATGTTAAAAATGTTATTATGTACCAATTAATAAAGTATATATAAAAACTTACCTTTCGCAGTAGCGCATTCTCCATCCACGTGTGCTATTTTATGGTGAGCAGAGGGAGATATCCCTATGGGAAATGCCACAGGCTTGCCCAATATAGTTGTTGATAAATTTCTGTTGCTTACTTTGCGCATATATTTTGGTCTAATGCGATATCTAAAAATGATATATGTACATGAATTGGAATGGCGAATAGAAATATTACTACAGTACGAGATATGACGAAAAGACTAATCTAAAGTACTAATGACTATGTAAATAACATGGGTAATAAGAATTAAAGGTATGGTCTATCCAGTGCCGGCGCTAGGGTATAGGGTGCCCGCCTGCAAAACTAGCAAAGGCGCCCCCCCACATACACACAGATACTCGTACAGCCCCAGCCTCGGGGACATTATGTGGGTATGTGGGTTCTAATGGAACAGTGAGACCCACATGTCCGAAGATCAAACCGGTCACACTGCGTAACCTGGAGTTGTACCTATCTGACGGCCCATAACCTGGAGTGATATCTATCTGACCCCCAAGCTATACCACCATCCCCCTCCCGTCGCGGTCGCAGTATATAACGAATGCGGAGGCTTTGTACTAAACATTACCTTGGATGCCCTGGGCCTCTGTTTACCTCGGTTTACTTTATATGGTTAAACCACCTAATTTTAGGGGTAGGTAGCTGGAAGAGCTTTTCGCCTTATTAATGCTTGATTTTAGAATTATGTCCTAAAAATTTGTGTTCCGGGCACCGACTAAGTCGGTGTCTTGCTATCCGCAAATGTCCCCGGTAAATAAATTTCGGTACAGTTTTATTGGACCCATCATCTGACAAAACAACATCACTTCAACTCTTTTAAGAAATTGGCTAAGAGAACTAAGATGGTTTTTTTGTCATTTCTTCTTTTTCGGCTTTTTTGATAATTTTTTTTGAATCCATTTTTATTTACCTACATAAAAATAATAACTTTAAAACCTTAAGATTATGAAAATAGTAATGTGAAACTGTAATTTAATAATAGTAATGAGTACTTAACAAATATAATTTTATATTAATTGAATGCAACACTTGATTCTTTAACTGCAGATGCAGAGTATACAACTGCCAAACTATTCTGTATTATATTCACATGAAATAATACTAAAATGTTTATGTTAAATATGTTTTTATGGAATTAATCCTTAACTTGATACCTAAATTAATAGGTAAAATACATAATACTTAAATTAGACAAACCGCAAGAACGCAGTATCACAATCTTGTTTGTTTTACTAGAAATCATTCACTTTCTCTCATAACTGCTGATACAAAGCTAACAACTTGCAAGAAATTTGGAGAAAATAAACAAAGCATTCCCATTAAGAGCAAAGTTGTTTGGTTGAAATATGATATCTTTGACCAATAAATTATATTACCTACTACATGGAAAGACTATTTCTATGCGGCATTGCATATTTTTGTATATTTTACATGTGTGATAGTGATATGCACAATTTACAAACACAGATTAGGGTATAATGACGAATTTAAACCACATTTAAAAAATGATATTTTTTATCTTAGTATTTTGCATAACACCAGCCGAAAAAAAGCTCATTTTGGCGCCCCCCAAACAGGGGCGCCCGCCTGCAGTGCATTCCCTGCAGGCCCGTTATCGCCGGCCCTGGGTCTATCTAGCAACTTTTTGATCATTACAAATTGGTTGTCGAACAAAACTAGTTGGCTGCTTTTCTATTAGAGGCGCTATGATATCGAAAACTTCCTTGTTTTGTGCATTTTACTTAATCAAAAATATTCCTTAAACTTTTTTTTATTTAGAAAATACGGCCGCATCCACCTTAATGGTGATTAGCGGCGGCTACAGAATACAAAGTTAATTTCTATAAAATATTCCTATGGATTTTAGAAATTTTACAATATTGTCAAATGGTTAACAGTAACTTATACATTACATATTTCACATACAGGTGGATCGCTTTTAGACAATACATAACAATACATATGAGTGAATAAGTCTCGTGTGTCCAATTCTCAATAGAGTTATCACCAACTGTTCTCTTCTGTTACGAGTTGAGGGTTCCCAGGCTGTAATGTCATTTTTAATTAGTTTCAGTAACGTTTGAGACGGTTGCCATTCGTTTTTACACTTGCACAAAACACGGTTCCTAATGTATGCTTTTATATCACTCTCGGTATTTCGACACTCATCTTTTTCTATGTCGGTATATACGGCAATTTCATTCGCGCACTGGTCAGCTTTTTCGTTGCCTGCAATGCCACTGTGGGATCGTATCCATATAAATATTATATGGAAATATAAGTTTACTGGTTAACCTGAGATTACTCGCCCTCGGATTCAGAGAACTCGTTACCCAAGTGCCATAGGATTTTCTTTCTGAGAGTGGTGATAAAAGATTTGGATGATCTGTCTTTCAATTGTGTATAAATTTCAGTTAACATATCGTGTAATCGCATTAGGTCGGAAGTAAAATCTTGAATAATTATATCAATAGGATTCTGCGTGCCAATAATATTGCTTATAAGAAGATTCAGTTGGTCAAAATTGAGGACAAATGCGAGTGAATGATTTTCGATAAAATTTTTGGCAGGTTCAAGATCATACGATTTTGATGATTTCGTTGCTACATGCTCCTCGTTGCTTTTAATCTTCTTGGCTTTAGGTTTAGATGAAGATACAGTAAAGGGTTTTCTGTTTGACTTGTTTCTGGAGAAGTGAGAACCTCATTGACACTACGTTTCGGCTGAAGGTCGACATTAATGGCTATGGAGCTGTCCATGTTGCTATCTTCTTGAATTTCTTCCATATTAGGATTATTCAGATTATTTTCTGAGCTTTCTTCGATAGGAATTTTTTCGTTAGATAGGAATGTAGCTGTAGGTTGAGGCATAGTTTCAGGTGAGGAAGAAGAGATAGGTTGACTGTTACTTGAATTTGCTATTGATACCATTTTATCGGGACAATTTGTGGCGATATGTCCAGACTTTTTGCAGGTATAACAGGCCATAATTTCTTGAGATAAGAAAATTCTATATGTTGTATTATCGAAGTCTAAAGTAAATGAGTCGGGTAAGGAGATATTGTGAGGACTAACGTATATTTGTCTTCTGAAGCTCAATATATGATTGTATTCAGGAATATTGGAACTGATTTTTAGAAAAGTGACTAGAGAGAGAAGATTAAGTCCCATTTTTGTAAATAATCAATTAACAAACTGTGTGGTATTGTGGGACATACGTTTGATAAAACGATACGTTCGGCTGGAGAAATCAGCCTTCTAGCTTGTACAATATTGTCCTCGATTTTTATTTGTCCGTGCTTTTGCATGAATTCTTCCAGCAGTTGTTTGCTTGCAAGGTACATACATATCCGGTTGTTCGATAATCGAGACGAAAATATAATATTTTTTGGTTGAATTAGATTGCCCAAAGGAATTAAATAATCTTGCAGCTTCGTATTTTCTAAGGCGCTGAAGACAATCGCTTGAAGTTTGGATGGAAAAGGTGTAGTAGAAGTTGCTGATGAATAGGTTTTATTAGTATTTATCTGCAATTTTTGTACATGTTGTGTGTCGGAGAAACTCTGAATGTTAGGTTTCATTTTTAATTTTAACACGAGACATGTATTCAAAAATAATACGGACCTGAATAGTAATTAAGCAGGTAATTAAACAAGTAACGAAACTGGAAATTTGTACCTTAGGGGCCGGTTGTTCGAACGCTAATAAAAAATGATCATTATCAAATATTCAATTACTGTCACAACTGTCAATGTCAACTTTGATTGGGTTGCTGAAAACATAATTATTGATTACAATTATGAAATTAGTTAATCAATTATGTTAATACTTGTTATATTAATTGATTAACTAATCTCATAATTATAATCAATTATGTTTTCAGCAACCCAACTAAAGTTGATATTGACAGTTGGTGACAGTAATTAAATATTTGATAGTGATCATTGTTGATTAGCGTTCGAACAACCGGCCCTTAATCGTTCTTTATTGATGTTATTTAATTAAAATTAACCAAAACTGGTTTACCATGTTATATTAAACAAAAATAATACGATGAATTCACTTAATAGTATCTACTAAAACTGTCACTTAACTATTTATAAATGAACTATAACTTTTTCTACACAAAATTTTCAATTTTGTTGAGACCAGAAATAAACACGCCATTCGGTAGGTCGTTCTTGGCCGAACTCTCCTTAAACTTTTGTTCGTTATCTTTTAAATGGTTTTCAATTAAACTTAATAGGTTCCTTCAGTTCTTCTCCTTTTAAATATACTACTAACATCACCTCCCTCATCTAAAGTCGATAGTACATAGTTCAAAATCTCATCTTCTTCCTTTTCTTCTACTAACAAACATAGCATCATTGCAGACAAAAATGAAATAATTCAAACCGGAAAACAGGTGTTTGTTCTCAAAAAACTGATAGTGTGTAAAAAGTAAAAATGTTTATTAATATCAGCTAAGTACGTTCGGCATAGCACATTCCATCATCAGAGCGTAAATGTCTCATAGAATAGTAATGGTTGACACACAACATATTACAATCACATTGATGTACACTTTTTATGGAAATCGATAGACGTTCAACGAAATTTGAGGTAATAGCTCATATCCATATTTAGTGACTGCACTAATTTTAATTTTTGTCGATAGGACACTTGGATCAAAAGATATTGAATTTTTACCGTCGATTTGATAAAAATTTTAGTTAAAAAATTGTATTCTCGCGCATAATTGACGTTCAAAATCGTCGGTTGCTTCAAGCGTTATTTCTGAGAGAACGGTTCATTCTTTACAAAAAGGGCTAATAAACATTTTTGTTGAAAATGATCTCGGCTACATTTTTTCTTTGAAATACTTTTTTCTACGGCAAACAGATGATTGGTAAATCGATGTTTTTCGTTTTCCACCCTACGAGCGAGGGGTGTTATGGGAAAGCCCGGCGGTAGGAGTGGCAAACGTTTTTGAATTTTTTGGGGCCCCAAAATTTACATTCCCAGCAAAATTATTGAGCTTGATTGTATGATTTTTAGATATTCAGTGGTATTTTCGTCCCCGAAGGCTGCAGTAAGGATAAAGACAGAGGGAATGATAATGACACGAAGAAAGAGAAAAAATAAATATTTTAAATGTTTTTATTCTTGAAATATTTGTTATAAAAGCTATACAGTTTCAGATTCAGAATCATGGTAGAAAGCTTTTGATTAAATACTAAAAAATTAAAGGAAAATCCATAATTGATATAGAGGTACACGCACAAAATAAGTAAAATCTGTTAAAATACTTGTACATTTCTATTATATTATTAAGAAAAGTAAACCAATACGCCAATACTCTTGATGTTGATGATATTTTATTTTAAAAAGAAGTAAATCACTTACTTGTTAAAATCAATTTTATTCCATTTCAAAGTTTTTTGTTGTCCAGCTCCGCTGTAATAGAACTCAAAGTACATTTTTGGTAATTTCTTCTTGGCATGTTCTTTATAATCGTTGACACACACAAGATTTGATACAACAGAGTTAGACATTTTTAATTTATCACAAAGCAGCAATTAATTTTCTCAACAGCTAAATTTGGAATTTTTACGTTAGGTTTTATACTGCTTGTTGTTGCCTTATCCTAAAAATGGCTGTACATTATAGACCGAGAGATATTAGATGAAGTTCAGCCACGATTTTTTGGGTCCTGTCGTTTGCAATACTGGAAGGTTAGAGGAGATAATTACAATTTGTGGAAAAATACAGGGGTTTCCTGTGACATTTTCCTGTGAAAATTAGATTTTCCATGAAAAAAAATGCAGTGTTGCAATGAGTTCCTAAGTTCTGCCATAGAATGACAAGATACTACCGATTTTATGAAGAAATTTTTTTAAATTACATAAAAATTTCATTATTTTCATTACGTGTTTGTATATGTATACTCCTTTAGCCCTTTTGCAACCCTCCTGCCCAAAAATTTTCTTCATAAAATCAATAGTATCCTGTTATTCTATAGATATGGTAGGACTTAAAAATTCATTGCACCCCCTTTTCTTAATGGAAAATCTAATTTTCACAGGGAAATGTCATAGGAAATACGTGAATTTTCACACAAATTGTAAGTACCTACTCTAACCTTCAAGAATTACAAAGGACAGGACTCAGAAAATCGTGGATGAACTTCTATCTAATATCTCCCAGTCTATTAGTAGTTACCTTTATGATTATTTATTTTTCATTGCAATTGTCACGTTCATGGTGGAATATAATTTATTTATTAATTGTGTAGGGGAAATTGGACAAAAAGAATTTCGTAAATAGTTAATTTCTAGACAGAAGCAATGGCGGATCTAGACATTTGCCTTGGGAGGAGAAATTTGCATTAGGGAAAACTTCCAATAAAACGCCAACCAAAAGACATAAAAAAGATAGTTCCAAATTGCATGTTGAAATACTGCAAGCATTGTCGGAACAAATAATTCCAGTACTAACATCATTATATAATGAATGTCTTAGACAAAGAAGGTTTCCCAATAATTTTAAACAAGCAGAAGTTATAATAATACATAAAGGGGAAGATAAAGATCCTGCCTTACCGAAATCATATAGACCGGTATGTTTATTGAATACAATGGGAAAATTACAAGAAAAATTACTATGTAAAAAATTAAATCAAATAAGAACAGAAATTGGATTACATCCTGGTCAGTATGGTTTTAGGAAAGGTAGATCAACAGAAGATGCAATAAATAAAGTATTTGAAATAGTAAACGAAAGCATAAAAAAGTATGTTTTAATGATCTTTATAGACGTGTCTGGGGCTTTTGACAATCTTTGGTGGCCGTCATTCTTTGAAAGACTTCGAAGAATGAGATGTCCAAAGAATCTGTACGGAAGTCTCAGAAACTACTGTCAAGACCGATATGCAAGCCTAAGCTGTCCAACAGGAAAAAAGACAAATCATTACACAAAAGGATGTCCACAAGGATCAGTTTGTGGACCTATGTTCTGGGATGTAATGCTAGAGAAACTGTTGGAACAATTGACTATAGATCCTGAAGTGCTTGGAAGCATAGCATATGCAGATGATTTGTTGTTGATCATAGATGCAAACTCAAGAAGAGAATTAGAAAATAAATCAAATGAAGTATTAATAAGAGTAAATGATTGGATGAATAAAGTAAAATTAACAATATCAGATTCAAAAACAACATATAGTTTAATAAAAGGAAATTTAGAAAGAGATCCAATTATAAAAATTAGAGGGAAAACAATAAAAAGAAAAATGAAACAAGATATTTAGGTATTATAATAGACGAACAAAAATTATTTACAAAACACATGAATTGTGTCTGTGAAAAGGCAACAAAGATCATGCATAGCATTGCTAGTCTAGCACAGAAGGAATATAGAATTTCGTTCCGACAGATGAGAATATACCTAAGTACAATACTTGCATCAATTGTAGGGTACGGTTCAAGTGTATGGGCACATAGATTAATAAATAAAAAAAACGCAGAAAAATTAAATAGAGCTCAGAGAGGATTTCTTGTAAGAATGACGGGAGCATTTGGAACAACTGCAACACAGGCACTCACAGTTTTAACTGGAGTAATGCCAATGCATTTAGGAACACAAAAAAGAGCATGTAATTATTGGCTAAAAAAAGAAAAATATGAAAAAATAATACAAATAATAGGATTAGATATAAGAAATAAAAGAGAATTAAAAGAAATAATAAATAGAAAAAGACAAAATGAATGGGAAAATTCAACAAAATCTAGACGTTTATGCAATTTTATACCAATATTAGAAAACATTCCAAATTATTTTAATCCAAAACAAGGTTTAATACACTTTTTAACAGGACATGGACCGTACCCAACATATTTGGAAAGATTTAACTTAAAAGATGATGCATATTGTGAATGTGGAGAACTAGGTACACCAGAACATATAGTGTTACATTGTGAAAATACTATAGAAAATGAAGAACACAGAGAAATGAGAAGAAGATTAGAAAGAATTGAAATAAGAGATATATTACAAAATGAAGAATATTTTGAAATATTAAACAATCTCACACAAATAATATCTAAAAAACAACAAGAAATCTATAATAATAGAAGAAGACAACCAATAATCCAACCCTGATGAAGTTGAGTAAGATAAAGTTAAATAAATAAAATAAAATATAAATTCAAAAATAGATATTTACAATTATAATAATAATAATTCAATATAAAATAAATAAATAAAAATAATAATTCAATACATAATTCATAAAAAAAAATAAATAAAAAAAAAAAAAACTACCAACTCTCTTCTGAAAATAGAGGGACTGTCTTTATAACTTAGAAGGGAGTTGAGAGTACCAAAAATATTTTAAATTGTTTATTTAAATTTGTTTGTTATACGTAATTAAGAGATTATGGCAAATTGTTATTGTAAAAATAGATTTAATAGTTGAGTAAAAAATGTAAAAATATAAAAAAAAAATATCTGTAATCCCATCAGGAAAAAACGACCTGGATTAGTCACTAGAGGCCAGGTCATATGTATAAATAATAAATAAATAAAAATAATAAATAAATAAAGTTCCAAATTGCATTATACAAGAGTAAGAGATATTTATTATATAAAAATAGATTCAAGAGTATAAGATACCAGAAGAAAGAGAGTTAGAAGAATTTACTGAAGAAGAAATATATGAATGTATGAAAAACATGAAAAGAAAAAAGGGTCCTGGGCCAGATAACATTCATGTAGAAATTCTTCAAGCACTTTCAGAGTACTTAATACCAATACTCACTTCTCTATTTAATGAATGTCTAAGACAACAAAAGTTTCCCAACAACTTTAAACAAGCTGAAGTTATAATTATAAGTAAAGGAGAAGATAAAGATCCAACTTTACCTAAATCTTATAGACCAATATGCTTACTAAACACAATGGGGAAATTATATGAAAAATTACTTTGTAAAAGACTAAATCAAATAAGACACGAAACTGGACTTCATCAAAATCAATATGGCTTTAGGGAAGGAAAATCAACAGAAGATGCTATTAATAAAGTTTTTAATATAATTGAAGAGAGCACAAAGAAGTATGTTTTGATGATCTTTATAGATGTTTCTGGAGCTTTTGACAATTTATGGTGGCCGGCATTATTCGAAAGACTTCGACAGATGCATTGCTCCAGAAACTTGTACGGAAGTTTCAGAAACTATTGTCAAGACCGATATGCCAGCTTAAGTTGTCCAATGGATAAAAATACGAGACATATAACTAAAGGTTGTCCACAAGGTTCAGTGTGTGGACCTATTTTTTGGGACATAATGTTAGAAGAACTGCTGGAACGGTTAGCTGTGGATCCTGAAGTTCTGGGGAGCATAGCGTATGCGGATGATTTGCTGCTTATCATAGATGCTAATTCACGAAGAGAACTAGAAATAATATCAAATGGAGTACTTGAAAATATAGATGAATAGATGAAAAAAGTTAAACTAACTATATCAGAAACAAAAACAACATATAGCCTTATAAAAGGAAAACTTGAAAGAAATCCAAGTATACAAATAAAGGGAAAAGCAATAAAAAGAACAAAAACAACCAGGAGCGTCATTTGAAATTTTGCTAAGGGGGGGGGGGCAAACATTATATATACAATACATTCTATATGCAAACATAATACAAAATTGATCTATTTTTTGTAAATTTCAGTCATTTTCAGGGTCGGGGGGGGGGGGGCAAATGCCCCCCTGACCCTATCAACTGACGCCCCTGAAAACAACTAGATATCTTGGTATCATAATCGATGAACCAAGACTCTTTACAAACCATATAAATAGCGTCTGTGAGAAGGCAGCGAAAGTCATGCATTGCATTAAAAGCCTAGCACAAAAGGAGTATAGAATTCCGTTCCAGCATATGCGCGTATACCTGAGTACGATACTTGCCTCAATTGTAGGGTACGGTGCAAGTGTGTGGGCACACAGACTAACAAATAATAAAAATATTGAAAAACTAAATAAAGCACAAAGAGATTTCCTTGTCAGAATTACAGGAGCCTTCAGTACTACAGCAACAACAGCTTTAACAGTCTTGACAGGTGTAATGCCTATGCACTTGGAAGCACAAAAACGTGCATGTAGATATTGGCAAAGAAAAGAAAATTATGAAAAAATAAACCAATTAATGGGAATGGAAATAAGAACAAAAAGAGAATTAGAAGAAATAATAGTAAATAGAAAATGGCAAAACGAATGGGATAATTCCCCTAAAGCAAGACGTCTCTATCATTTTATTCCAAATTTAAGTAATATACCAAATTATTTTAACCCAAAAAAGGATTAATACATTTCCTTACAGGGCACGGTCCGTACCCTACATACCTGCATAGATTTAATTTAAAAGATGATGAATACTGCGATTGTGGAGAAATAGGCACACCAGAACACATATTATTTAATTGCGAAAGCCAAACAAATACACAAGAATTACAAAGAATGAGAAGAGACCTTGTTGGCATAAATATAGAAAACATAATACAAAATGAAGAATTATATAATACATTAAATAATTTAGCAGACATAATATCAAAGAAACAATTAGAATTATATAATATCAGACGAAGAAGAAATCAAGTAAATATCCAACCTATTTGAAATTGAATAAGAAACTATAAAATAGAAAAATTAAAATTATATATAAAAATAGGGATTAAAATAAATATTTAACCTAACTAAATAAATATTCACATAATAAAAAATTAAAAATTAAAAATTAATATTAAATATAAAATAAAATAAAATAAATAAAAAATAAAAAATTGAATGGATATTTTGGGCTAAGGGTCACCGAAATACCATTGGGAATATTATACAAGTCAAGTAGATCTACACTTACAATTATTTCTGACTATTTTTAGATTAATAGTGCTGGCATTTCTCATCTGAGAATGAGAACTGGAAGCACTATAAAAATTATTTTCACAAAAAAAATAAATAAAACTTAAAGTAACAAAAAAATAAATAAATTAAAAATGATATTTTTATTATTAAAATTGTTTATTAGAATTATTTATAATTTATAATTTTCAGAGTTAGTCGTAGATTAAGGCCATTATTAATTAGTTAAATTAAATTAAAAAATTGTTCAAATAAAAATTATATGTATCAACTATTGTAATCCCATCAGGAAACGACCTGGATTAGTCTTAAGAGGCCAGGTCATTTGTATTTACTATAAATAAATAAATAAACAAATAAATAAAGTTCCAAATTGCATAAAACACACATAAATAATAACTTGCTTATATGCATTAAGTGCCCTTAATTTTCCTAACTAGCGTCTTTATTGGGTTTCATGACAGCTAATATATTTTTGTTTCAACAATTTTTTTTACCATCCGTTTTACCGGAAGAATGGAGAACGAGCGAACTAATTCTACTATTCAAAAAAGGAGATAGAAAGCAGCCAGAGAACTACAGAGGTATCAACTTGTTAAATACTACCCTTAAACTTACAGTTAAAATCTTACAAGACGAAATGAATCAGAGAATAAGTTTAGCAGATGAACAACAGGGTTTTCGTACTGGAAGATCGTGTACGGATGCAATATTCGTCATAAAGCAAATTACTGAGAAATCACTAGAGTATAATAGACCAGTATTTCTAAGTCTCATTGACTTAAAGAAAGCATTTGACAGAGTAAAACTCAAAGATGTAATCCATCTTCTGTATAATAGAGAAGTTCCTCTAGATATCATAAAAACTATTGAGAACATCTACCAAAAAAACAAAATGGAAGTCAGAATAGATGGACAACTTACAGAACCTATAGATATAGGCAGCAGAATAAGACAGGGAGACTTATTGAGTCCTATGCTTTTCAATTTAATCATGGATGAAATCATCAAAAAAGGTCAACAAAGGAAGAGGATATAGAATGGGAAACAAAGAAGTAAATATCCTCTGCTACGCAGACAACACAATATTGATAGTCCAAGATGAAGATAGTCTACAAAGATTAGTCCACAGATTTAACATATGAGCAAAAGAATTCAATATGACAATTTCATCTCAGAAAACCAAAACAATAGTAATCAGTTAATAGCCAATCAGATGCAAAATAGAAATTGATGGTATCAGTATGGAACAAGTAATGGAAGTAAAATACCTTGGAAATACATTGTCAAGTTACGGAGACCTAGACAAAGAAGTGAGAAATCCAGTACAAAAAGCAAATATATTGGCATGATGCCTTAATAACACTATATGGCGAAACCGACATATTAACACTGAGATGAAGTCAAGAATTTATAAAGCCAGTGTAAGACCAATAACGATATATGCATCAGAAACAAGACCCGATACAGCCACAACACAAAGACTACTGGAAACGGCAGAGATGAGAGTACTGAGAAGAATTACAGGAAATACACTGAGAGATCCAAAGAGGAGCGAAGATATTAGAAGACAATGTAACGTATGGTGTATAAACGAATGGACACTAAATAGAAAAAAAGAATGGAACAACCACATAACTAGAATGGGGGAGACACGTGTGGTCAAAATAGCACGAGATAAATCACCAATCGGTAGAAGAAGTATCGGCCGACCGCGCAAAAGATGGAGTGACAACTTTCCATAGAGGTATCAATCCGCAAATGAACAAGCAGAATTGCTTATAAAGAGGAAGAAGAAGAAGAAGAACAATTTTTTTTCTTTAATTTTGGAACTTGTAAGGAAGTATTTCCCCATTTTCCCTTTCTGTAGATCCGCCACTGCAACTACTAGAAAATGTAGAATTGTTGCCTGTTGCGCGTATCGTCGGGTCACAGAAAAAAAATATAACCATCAAAATGCCCTCTCTCAGATACCGCCGTTTATGTGTGTGAGCACACTATCACCATATTGAAAACGGAAAACTCAGCCTAGGATTGAGATCCTAGACTGTACCTACAAAACGTACATAGGGCCAATCATCGATTACAGGGCTTGTCTTTATGCTTCGCTCAACCCCAAACACAACCAAACCATCCTTGGTTGCTAACGTAGAATACTCAGAACGTGCCTCAGGAAGCATTGGAGATATCCATCGGCATTGGTATACCCACTCGCAAAAATCCCTTTCATACAGGATGGAATTCGTTGTCTCAGTAGAAAATACATACTACGTACGATTAATGGCTCCAACAACAGAGATAAAAATGCCTTGAAAATCCCTTGCAATGGGCACATACTCACCAGGACACCCAAAAATGAAGTTCCATTCCCTCCAGACAATCTTCTACAATTGGCCAGTAACGAACTTTCTGATGAGTACTACGATATTATAGTAGTCAAGGCGAAAACGGCGGGTTTTTTGGAATAGCAATTTGTATAACAAGGGAGGAAAGTGCTACTTTTCCTCCCGAGAATGAAGTTTCATTCGAGGGAGGAAAAGGCACTTTACTACTCCCATGTTATACATATGATTTTTCCACCTTACTCAAATTTCAAGTAATTTTTCATTTTTAAATAATTTATTTATGTAACTAACTGACAAAATCTATTAGAGCACTAAGACTAACAAGTAGGTACAGTATAACTGACAACTGTCAAATATAAGTCAAATTATTAATGTAAACATTGTTAAATCAAAATAACAATTTACTGTTTTTACCATTCTGCAAAATACAGGGTGCTCTATAAATAAACGTTAAAATGTATAGATACTTACGTAATAAATAATAGGATATTGTATAGGGCGTCAATAAGTTATTTCATCAATGACATACCATGACGTCACTTTTACTTTTCCTCCCTAGGGAGGAAAAGTACGACTTTGCTCCTTACAAATCAGGCCAGGAAAAGTATACTTTCAGTAGGGGTAGGTGGAAAAAATATTCCCATGAGATTTTTTTGCATAATCACATTCGTGAGATCCCACAATAAGGTTCAAGAAGTCGCCCACGTGAAAAGTATTCCAATTTTTTTTTAACATTTTTTTAGATTTTTTGGACCATTCTGGATAGAAAAGGTCTCTTACAATTTTCCTCGAAAATTGATCGTTTTCGAGTTATAAGTAATTTAAAATTGAAAAAAACGAAAAATGGCGATTTTTAATGCTTAATAACTCGGTTAAAAGTTATTATTACGAAAGTCAGAAAGTGACTAAATCAAAGTACTAAGCTGTTATTTTTAAGTAATAACAATGAGCGCCATGCACGTATTAGGCGGATATTAATGGTGAGTAAGAGAGAGATGCCATTCCGTCAGTCAATGGTGCATCTTACTCGCACTCGCATTTACAGCCGCGTCAATACGATCTTACCGCTCATTGTTAATAATTAAAAATAACAGCTTAGTAATAAATTACTGACACAAATTTCTTAAGAAGCATATAGAGGGGGCTTTAAACTTTGATTTAGTCACTTTCTGACTTTCATAAAAAAACTTTAGATAAAAATTACAAGAGACCTTTTTTATCCAGAATGGTGCAAAAAAACCTAAAAAAAAATTGTTCGGGCCAAAAATATTTATTTTTACAATTTGTTTAAAAGAAAAATGTTTAAAAAATTTTGGACCACTTTTCGTGTGGGCGACTTCTTGAACCTTATTCTGGGGTGTATTACAAATCTGATTAGGCAAAAAATACTGATGGTAACGAATAAAACTAATGTTTATAACAAAATATAGTTTAATATGTAAAAAATATAAACGTAGTATAATTATAAAATGAAGTTTAAAACTTAATAAAATATTTTTTCATAAAATTCAGATAATATTTTTTAAGATACATTCAAGATCCACTCAAGATTGATAAGGTTTGTATGTGTACTATAATGCAGATATTAAATATTTTTTCAAAAACGCCGAATATTCTCATAATTTTGCGTAGTAGTTTTTGTGGACCACTCTATCCTGATTTACATCGGTTAGTTTTGAACACCCTAAAACAAATAGCAATTAAATCAAGTGTTACTGATTCAAAATTAGCAAAACAAATGAATCAAACTAGTAATTTAGTTAATTTAGCAAAAGTTTGTATTTGGTTATTAAACTGTAATTATTATTTATACAGTTATTAGCTAACATTAGATAAAAACTAAGATTTACTTTGAGAACAGTTTAATTACTCTACAGAGTTGAGTGATAATTTTATAACACTACTTAGTGAATAGATTAGATTAGAGTAGTTCAATTACTAACACGTGTTAAACTAGTTAATGGTTATTATTCGTAACTTTAACTTTAGAAAAAAAAAATAACCTCATCTACTATAATGGTTATTAACGGTGCGGGGACTACAATATAAAAAATATTAGTATATAGGTAGATTTTCGAAAATTTCAATTCTGAGTCGAAAAATGCAATAAAGTGATTATACTGTTAAGTATGTTCATTGCGATACAATTATTAGGAAAACAAGGACATACAGTTAAAAAATGATTAATAATAACTTGTACATTACAGGTATCGCAAATATCTAGGTCACTTTTAAAAAATATAACTGAGTATCTAATTGTATCCAATTTGTAACCGAGTTATCAACAATTAATTGTTCTAAGTTGAAGGTTTTTAAGCTGCAACGTCATTTTTAATTTGCTTCAATGAGGAGATTTGAGAACACATATTTCCGCTTGCCCAAAGCTTTATCCTTATACACTTTTACATTACTTCAAAGAAGAAAAAACTGGACCAATTAAAGCTGGCAATTTGATAAGACAGGAGGGTGCCCTGAGTCCTCTATTGTCCAACCTGATCATGGATGAAATACTAAATAAGTAAGAACTGAAAAAGAATACGAATGGGAGAAAAACAATTTTAAAAAATCGGATATGCAGACAATGCAATACTAATCTCTCAAAGTGAAGGTGATTTCCCCCCAAAAGACAAAATGCATGGTTATAACAACAGCAAATCTATTAAAATCTAAATTAGGGCTGGACGACTGGAGGATCATATAATAGAACAAGTGATTGAGTTTAAATATCTAGGCTTTACACTATCTAGCTACAGAAGTGGAAGATCAAGTGAATAGAGCCGCTGCGCGCTTGTTGTCTGAATGAAACGATATTGAGAAATAAAAATATCGGAAAAGAAATGAGAATGTACAAAACAGTCATCAGACTAATAATGACAAACGCGGCAGAAAAATGACCTGATACAGAGAGAACAAAAACACTGTCAGGATTGTACCGCAGACAGCTACAAGTTACCTTGTGCTTCCCTGTTTGTTTTGAGTTGGGTTAGGATTTAGAATAGGATGAAATGAATCGTCTTGAAATGTGAATCTCAGTTGATTCTTGGGACTTTACGTCAGTAGTGGATCGCAGAGGGATCCCTCTTTCTTCTGTATGGTTAGAGTTTACAGTTAATCCACTTATATTGGGTCATCAGAGCCACGTCTCTTATCTAATAGGGAGTGACCAGTAACAAGTTACCACTCGTGAAGCTGAGGTTGATTTTTAAGTAGAGGAGGCTGTTTGAGGCGCATTCTACCCCACTAACTCCCCTCATGAGTACTACTTCTTGTCATATTTACGTAATCAATCTCAATAAAAGTTATTTAAACTACAACGTATTAATGTATAGTCAGTGGTGTAGCTGACAGGCCCGCAGGGCCTGCAAGGCGGGGGGGCCCCGACGTTAGGAGGGGCCCCTTAAAGCCTTCAAGCTTAATACTTCTACGTTCTTTAAATTGGGAACCAAAACATATTAGGGCCCGCAAGGTGGGGAGGGGGGCGACGTTAGAAGGGGCCCCTTAAAACCTTCAAGCTCAATACTTCTACGTTCTTTAAATTGGGGACCAAAACATATTTTCCTAATAAGCATCAAAATAGGGAATTTGGAAGGAAGTAATGAAGTGGGTAATTGCCATAACTCTTATTCTTTCCGGGGCGTGATGATAGTTTGGATGAAAGTGAATATAAAAAAGGTAATTTTTTGGCGGCGGTTCATTTACTAGTCAAATTAACCGATAAAAACAGTACCTAACTTAAAAACAAATTACTTGAGCCCCCAAATACACAACGTTATATTCAATAATAATTCTTGATACTACTCAAGATATTTCAAAACACGATCAGCTTAGTTTTATTTTCCGGTATGTATGTAAAAATAACGTGCGATAAAACTAATTCACCTTCCAAAGCAGAAGTTGTTGAAAGTTTATTGGGATTTATTCACATATTAGACCAAAGTGCAGAAGGTCTTGTATATGAAATTTTAAAATTTATACAATCAAAGCACCTTTCCGTACACAACTGCAGAAGAAAGGAATATGAAGGGACAAGCATTATGAGTGGTGTATATTCAGGCGTACAAAGACGCATAACTGACATTGAAAAAAGAGCTTCCTATGTTCATTTTTAACCCCCCCCTACGTAACGCAATCTTATGAGAGTTTAACTATTGCGTAACGCAATTTTTGAAGATTTTTGACCCCCCCCACAACCTGCGTTACGTGATACTTAAAACGGTCCCTAAAGGAGTTGTTTTTTTACGATATAATTAAGAGCTTATATGTTTTTTTAGTGCAAGTATTAAAAGATGGGATATAGGTACTATGTACTATTATGACTTTGAATTTATCGCGTTTGCCAACGATATGTGAAACCCAGTGGTCATCCACACATGAAGCTATTATGACTTTGCATCGAGCTTTTCATTGCTATCTAAAAAACGATGAAAATTTAGAAGCTTATGCATTATTAGATCATATGAATAATTTTGAATTTGTCGTTAACATTACTATTCAATAGTATTCAATCTAAAATACTTAACTTTATTAATCTAACATCAAAACATTTGTAATCTGAAACGACAGAGTTAACGCTCGCTCTTCAACTTTTTGAAAAAACTCGTGATAATCTTCGAGAAATTAGATATTTATTTTCCGAAACTTTAGCAGAATCAGCAGGAATAGCAGCATAGTGGGGTATTATACTAGAATTTAAAAATAAACGGATAAAACGTAAGTCTAAAAAAATTTTACGATGAGCTCAGTTGCGACGAAAAAATAACGTTAGAGAAGTTTTAAAGTTAAGGCCATGGGTACATAATTCGCAAATATTTTACAGCTATCCCTACTTTTTCTGTCTTACACGGCAAATTACGTGTAGTAAAATTTACACTGGTATGGATATGTAAACATTACTAGAATGTCATTCTACTTGAAAATGTCATCATTAACTTAAAGAGATGGCTTTTGAATGTTCTTGGATAAGTGTTATTTGTATAATTGCAAATTATTAATTCAGTTAATAAATGTGATAATTTTTTCACTAACTATGTATTCAGTGATTGTAATAATTTATATGAGGAAAAGTGTTAAAGTGATTTTTTAATAATATATTGTTACTATGGAACGCTTACAATTTTGAACATCTTTAACAACAAAATACTTGGATCACAGAATATATTATCCTGATGTATTCTCTGCTTGGATCTTCCACAAATAATACACAATAAATAACTTTTTATTAAGTTCACGTCTTAAATCATTTATTTACCAAATACACTATATATCAATATTATTTAATCAACAACTCAAAATATTCCCGATGTAATGTCAAATATTTAAAATTGTCACTGATCGTCACTGCCTGACTGACAATATGCTGACAATATTCTGTTCGACTGAGTGCGTTGTAAGACAAAGATAGATTTGGAAAATATCACCACGGACATGGTGTCCATTTTTTTCGAATCCTGAAAAAACTAATAAATACTTTTGAAACATTTAAACGCAGAATGAAAGACTAAATTATTACCGAGGGCCGAAAGTCCCTTAGAATAAATAAAAAGTTTATTTTGAATGAGATATTTGAAATTAAAAATCACACTAAATTTTCTCTTAGTTTTTCACTTCTGTAACTTATTAAAATAAACATTATAGAAGTTCTCAGGGACTTTCAGCCCTTACTAATAACGTAATCTTTCATTCTTCGTTTAAATTTTTTAAAAATACTTATAAGTTTTCTCAGAATTCGAAAAAAATGAATCCCCATTTGAATAGCATTGCAGCCGAAAATACGTACTCATCCTCTTAATGTTTTCACTGTAAATTTAGATATAATTTCAACAACTTACTAATAGGTTTGTCGGATTAAGACACATGTATAATAGGTTCTCATGTATATTCCCAAAAAATCTATTAACACTAATTGATGAAGACTTGTTAAAGAAAGGCCAAATAATGCCATTTTCACATATTTTGGTAATTACACTGTTATTAGTAGTTGTTTTGTTTATAATACGGGGCCCCACAAAAATTGCCGCGGGGGGCCTCCCAATCTTCAGCTACGCCACTGTGTATAGTGTGGTGACTTAAAAATTACGACGAACTCAATTATTACTGACTGTCGTTGAGTTTTCCAGAGAAGTTCAAAGGTTAGTAGGGAGAAAAAAATTGTTTCTCATGTTTTTTTATTATGTGTTTCCAAAAATTTAGCTAGACCAATAATTGTTTATATAATTGTGACATAAAACAGCCCTTGAAGAAATTTCAACTGAAATTTCTCTATGGTAGGTATGGTTAATAAATCCGTCCAATAAATTCTATTTATTGGACAATTTTTACTATAAAAGTTAAAACTTTTTGAAGTAAAATATAAAGAAAAAGTACCTGAAATACCCATTGCATTATCTAGTTCTTCCTTAAGCATTTTCAAAATGTTCTTGACGCCCTGTTCTCCATCATGAAATAAACCCCATACTACTGGTCTGCCAACAAATACCATTCTAGCTCCCAGAGCTAAAGCTTTATATACATCAGTGCCATCTCTGATTCCACCGTCCATGTATACTTCAGTTATATGCCCAACTGCTTTTACTACCTCAGGTAATGCTTCTATCTGAAGTATTTTATATTTAAACATTAAGAATATAATTTTTTTTGTTATTATCGTAATCGTAACATACCGTTGAGGGAACAGAATCTAGTTGTCTGGCACCGTGGTTAGATACGAAAATGGCAGAAGCTCCAGCATCTACTGCTGCGATAGCATCCTCTGCTGTTAATACACCTTTTACTACGATTGGTAGTTTGGTAACAGTTTTTAACCACGTAATATAACTCCAGTCGGCTTGTAGATCACCAAGGTCAACATAGTTTGATATGATATTGTTATCAATATACTTTTTAAGAAGTATAGACCTGAAACAACAGTAAATCATACAGAAAGTAATATGTTATCCATTTTAAATATACGCCACTAACTTAGCTAAAATCTGTTAATTTATTAACAATGTACCTACAGAATACAAATCATATCCATAGACTTTACAAATAGCCCAGTAAATGAACGGGAAATTCGGCGATACCGTGTAATTCTAAAGGGCAACTCCGAATTGCATGAAAATTTGGATTTAGGTTCTACTTACCCTCCACTTCAAAGTTGAAATTGTGCCGTTAGTTGCTTTTACTTGGGGGGTGACAATCACCCCTTCTCGGGGGTGAAAAAACACACATTCAAGATAAGACCGCAAATAGATAAATTGACTGATTTTAAGCAACTTTTGTTCTATAGAGTTTTTTATGTTAGTCAATACTTTTCGAGTTATTTGCCATTGAAAATGTTGATTTTTCGACAAAAAAACTACGTTTTCAGACGGTTTTTCGCAAATAACTCAAAAACTAAATAATTTATCGAAAAAATATCCTTAGCAAAAGTGTATCCTATAAAAAACCCAAAAAAATGGTATATCAGTTAAGTCTATCAATCAAATAAAAACAAAGTTGTAGCTCATGAAAATACGTTCTTATTCGTCTAATTCCAAATCCAATACTTCAAGGTGAAATCACCGAAAAATTAAGCACTTTTCGGGAAAAACCCATTTAAACTTTTTTAAAGTGTTTATAAAAAGCTTTGTTTTAATTGCTAACAATTTTTTAGCATTAAAAATAAGCGAGTTACGCTCAAAATAAAGTTGGCCCTCTTTTTTTGTAAAAAATCATGAAAATCTCGCCGTGTTTAGCTCCCCAAATGAAATTAATCGCTACCGCTTTACAAACAATTTACTATCTATTCGCTATCGCTATCTATTTTTTATATGATCTGTCAGTCTCACCGGTTTAAAGTGAATGTGTCACTAACCACGAGTGTATGCAAATTTTGAACAGCCATATCTTAACCAATTTTTGTCTTACGGAGAAACGAAATGAAACTAGCATATTTATAATAGCAAAACCTACATTTTTTCACTCTTTAAGATTTTTCTTATCACTAACACTTTTTAAGTTACTTTGAAAAAATAAAATTTTTCGTAAAGTTTTTAGAATTTTTTTTTTACTATAAAACCAAATGTTCTCAAAAATAAACACTTCAAACTAATCAAACTTGCAGATGATATAAACAATACACATAGAGTTAAAATAGATGGCAAAGCCAAACGATAAATTTCATTTAGGATGCTAAATAGAGGGAGGTGTTCACGATTTTTTTTACCAAAAAAAGGGGGCCAACTTTTTTTTCAGTGTAACTCGTTTATTTTTGATGCTGTAAACTTTTGTAAAAAACAAATAATAAGCTTTTTTTCGATACAAATGTTAATGTTAATAGGGTTTTCCCGAAAAACGCTTCTTTCTTCGGTGATTTCGCGTTGAATTATTCGATTTGGAATTAGACGAATAAGAAGGTTTTTTTCATGAGCTACAACTTTGCTTTTACTCAATTTGTAGACTTTACTGGAGCACCATTTTTTTCGTTTTTTATAGGCTACACATTTGCTAAAAATATTTTTTTCGATAAAATATTTACTTTTTAAGTTATTTGGGAAAAACCGTCTGAAAACGTAGTTTTTTTTTGTCAAAAAATCAACATTTTAAATCGCGAATAACTCGAAAAGCATTGACTTACGTAAAAAACTTTATGGAACAAAAGGTGCTTAAAATAAGTCAATTTATCCACTTCCGGCCTTACTTTAAACACGCGTTTTTCACTCCCCGAGAAGGCGTAAATGTCACCCCCCAAGTAAAAGCAACCAACGGCACAAATTCAACTTTGAAGTGGAGTGTAAGTAAAACCTAAATCCAAATTTTCATGCAATTCGGAGTTGCCCCTGGAAATTACACTCCAAAACGGTCATTTATTGGGCTAAAAGGACAATGGACTAGAAATGTATAGACTTTACAAAATTATTTACTATTCTGTTAAAAAGTTTTAAGCAAATAATTCGAACAATTTTAAGATTAACGAATTAAATAGAGGATATTTTCACTTACTGCGAATAAGGTGGCATTATAAATTCAGTCCTTATGAGATGTCGACGTATGCCAAACAGTGTAAAATCAACGGTTAGAACCAACGCTTCGAATCCGTTTTCTTCTGCTGATTTGACCAAGTCTTTGGTCATTTCCCTGAAATATATAAAATATATTTTAGTTTTATTGTATGATCATTGAGTGAAGCTTTTTCTTTTTTTCTCTCTATTCTATCCTTATCATCTCAAAAAAACGGTTCTATGGAGGTTTTGCGCAAAAAATGGGGCCTAAAACCTAGTCCAAGGGCAAAAATTCGGAATGCAACAGCAATGTTCAATATAATCAAGAATGTTCCATGTAAAAAAAAAGAGGTCTGCACATGAGTCAGATTCATGAGATGCAAGTGATCCTATCTCCGTCATTACCGAATCACCCTCTATTTGAAAATACACATATGTCGACAGTTTTCACAGAAGAAGTAGAGCTAGAAAAGCACCTACACAAATCTTGATTAATTAATTTTGGGCTTTTGGAAGAGAGATCTTCTTCTTCTTCGTCTAGCCATTCACGTCCACATCTGAACATAAGCCTCTTTAAGTCTTCCTTCCCATTGTTTTTTGCTGTACGCTACTTGTAGCTAATTTTTCCCGGCAGTTCGTTTCAGATCATCTGTCCATCTCATAGAAGAGAAGGTCTGCCTCTGGGTCTTTTGTGTTGGTATGGTCTCCAGTTTAGAATTGTTCTGTGCCATTTGTTTAGATCGCTCCTAGCTACATGCCCAGCGTATTCCCATTTCAATTTTAATGATTTTTGTACCACATCGGTGACTTTGGTTTTCTGTCTTATCCATGTGTTTTATTTTCCTGTTCTTAAGTGATATGCCAAGCATTGCTCTTTCCATCGCGTGTTGAGTGGCTCTGAGTATGTTTATATTATTTTTTGTAATTGTCCATGTTTGTGCCCCATATGTTAATATCGGAATAATGCATGCATCAAAAACTTTAGATCTAAGATGTAGTTGAATTTGCTGATTTTTGAGTATATAGTTCAGTTTGCCGAACGCTGCCCATGCTAACTTTCTTCTTCTTTTTATTTCTTCCGTTTGAATTTCCCTATTTAGTATTATTTTTTTCCTATGTATCATATATATTATATTCTTCGCTTTTCCTATAACTTTGTCTTTTATTATTGTCACGGTTTCTTCGGAGTGCATGACTTTTGTTTTGTTTAAATTCATTTTCAGTCCTATTTTAGAAGATTCTGTGTGTAGTTCTGAAAGCATAGTTTGCAGTTCGTGTAGGTCAGTAGCTATCTGGATTATGTCATCCGCAAATCGTAGATTACTGAGGTAGCGGCCATTGATGTTTATTCCCTTATATTTCCAATTTAGATTTTTAAACACGTCCTCCAAAAATAAGGTGAACAGTTTGGGTGATAGAGTGTCTCCCTGTTTGACTCCCTTGTTTAATGGTACAGGATTCGTGTATTCATTTTCATTTAGGTAGTATGTAGCTGTAGCTTGGTTCATAGTTTCTTTTATTAAGTTAATATATCTGCTGTCTACTCTACAATTTTGCATTGCGTTTATTACGGCCGTGTGTCGTGTGTTCTATATGGTTCTATAGTGTCGAAAGCTTTTTCGTAGTCTACAAATGCTATAAAAACTGGAAAATTGTATTCGTTACATTTTTCTATTAATATTTTTGTGGTTAACAGGTGATCGGAAGTTGAATAGCCTTTTCTAAAACCTCCCTGTTCATATGGTTGGTACTCATCTATTTTCCTTGTTAGTCGGGTAGTTATGACTTTGGTGAGTATTTTAAACAGGTGTGACAGTAAACTGATGGGCCTGTAGTTTTCCAACTTTCGATTATCACCTTTCTTGTGTAATAAGATTACTTTAGAGTTGTTCCAGCTCTTAGGGACTTTGCCCTGGTGTAAACAACTGTCTAGAGAAGAGAGATAACTGGACCAAAATAGTTAAACAAATTACGTGACGCTACTATATCTTTACGAAAGAGAAAATACAAAGGAAAAAAATTACTCTCTAAATCTGGTCATATTTTTGTTCATAATTCCTCAGATAAGCAAAAACTAATTAACTTAAGAGTGTAGGCAAAAAATTTCGGGCCAATGCTTTTTAAATGCATTCATTTTTTTCAAATCATGAGAAAACTAAAAAGTATTGTTAAAAAATTTAAACGCAGAATGAAAGACTACATTATTACCGAGGGCCGAAAGTCCCTGAAAACTTCTATAACGTTTATTTTAATAAGTTACTTCTTCTTCTTCATGTGCCCTGCTCGATTATCGAGCGTTGGCTATAAAATTGGCTATAGTAACTTTGTTGACGACAGTTCGGAAAAGGGATGCAGAGGATCTGTTAAAAAAATTCTCTCAGGTTTTTAAGCCATGACGTTCTTCTTCGACCTGGCCCCCTTCTTTCGTCTACCTTGCCTTGTATTATTAAATGGAGTATATTATATCTCTCTGAGTGTCGCATAACATGGCCAAAATATTTAAGTTTTCGATTTTCAACTGTTCTGACGACTTCCGTGACTTTTCCCATCCGGTGCAAAACAGCTTCGTTACGAACTCTATCCACCCAACTTATTCGTAGAATTCTCAGATATACCCAGTAGGGATGGCGGTTGTTGACGAAAACATCGGTTTTCGGTTAAACCGGTTTTTTACTTACGGTTTAATAATACGGGTATTCAAAAAACCGGTTTTCGATTTTTTGAATCAATATTCAATAACCAATAGGTTACAACGTTACATTTACATTGCACTTTAGTTTGTGATACTCCACATTCATTATGAAACTCCATTTTCAATATATAGTCCTGTCGCCAAGGGGGGTACAACGGCCTCCTGTATTCAGATGGACTTAAGTTTTTTTATGTGTTTTGACCCGTAGAACACGAATTTTTTGGGTAACAGTTGATCCGGACGTCGATAAGTTTGTTATAAACAAAGAAGTTGAGGAATTACATAACAGCGATTTCTCGCAAAACAAAACATGTTTTTGTATTTTTTGGGCCATTCTAACCAAAAAGTGTTCCTACAAATTTTTTCGTAGAATGCATAGTTTTCGAGATAAACGCGGTGGAACTTTCAAAAAGTCGAAAAATTGCAATTTTTGTACCCGAATAACTTTTGATTAAAAAATAAAATAGCAATTCTGCTTACCGCATTTGAAAGTTCAAGTCAAAGTATATCGGTTTTAGTTATTTGCATTGCTAAAAATTTATTATTTTATTGTTAAACAAAAGTATAAACACCTAGTGCTGGAGTGATGTTTTCAATGATTTCTCATTTAAAATCGAACGAGTAGGTAGAGTAGGTACAAGTGCAAGCGAGGCTATTTCTACGTAGCATGCATGTAAACGCATGTATTAGGCACGGGAAACACTATGTGCTTATAGCTTTTTTTTAGCAATAAACACATAAATTTTTAGCAATGTATATATTCGAAACCGATAGAATTTGACTTGAACTTTCAAATGCGGTAAACAGAATTGCTATTTTATTTTTTAATCAAAAGTTATTCAGGTTCAAAAATTGCAATTTTTCGATTTTTTGCAAGTTCAACCGCGTTTATCTCGAAAACTATGCATCCTACGAAAAAACTTGTAGGAACATTTTTTGGTTAGAATGGCCCAAAAAATCCAAAAACATGTTTTGTTTTGCGAGAAATCGCTGTTACGTAATTCCTCAACTTCTTTGTTTATAACAATCTTATCGACATCCGGATCAACTGTTACCCAAAAAATTCGTGTTCTACGGGCCAAAATACATAACAAAAACTTGAGTAAGTCCATCTGAATACAGGAGGCCGTTGTACTCCCCCTGGCGACAGGACTAATAAAATCTCTAACAGTTTTTGATATATTGGAAAAAAATAAAAATAGTAAAATTTATAAAAACAAATAATGAATCATTGTTAAAATTCCGAATAGGATGTATTATTGTCCTAAATGTTTTTGCAAATCTCTTGTATTTCTTAAAAAAAAGTCCTTTTACACAAGACACACAAAACTATTTTATTTTTTTAAAGTGATTCCACAGGAATAATTTTTTTCTCCTGGATTTATTAATGATAAAATACGTTTATTGTCGTTTGTGTAGGTACAGCATCTATACAATATTATGTATTATAAAACCACCATGACTACACAGATGATGATTAATACTAATATCTATTTTTACTAATATCTATTAATACTAATATCTATTTTTACGGGGGGCCGGCGTAGCCGAATGGTAGTGTGCTAGGCTAGCGTGCCGGTGGTCCGGAGTTCAAATCCTACCGCCGGCAAGAAACTAGACATTTTTAAAATGTTTATAGGCCCCAGTTCGACTCAGCCTGAATAAAATGAGTAACTTGGGTAAAACCAGGGGTAATAATAGGCGGTTGAAGCGTAGCACTGGCCCTGTTACCTTCCTTGTATACCGTAGGCCCTAGATATAGCAGACTACCCTGCTATACTCCCAAAGCCCGTGAGCGGTATAAAACGGGAGACTATTATTATATCTATTTTTACTAGGATTCCCCAATTCAACAGACAAGACGTGCTTATTCTCAAGTTCATCAAAATAGCCAATTCAGCTTATCACATTTCTTAAACATATTTCAATGAGTGTGAGAGCCATTAACGAATATAAACATTCAATAAATCTTGATCCCAAATTTAAACAAATCATTGATGAATTTATACAAACAATATTTTTTCTTATAACGGAAGGAGTAAACATGAATGAATACAATAAGTTGTCTAAAAGACACTGGCTTATATCAGCTATTGTAACTTTACTAACATTACTTGTTTTATGTTTTTAGGTTGCTAATAACCCTTGTGATTGCACCAGTTATGACTTTAAAAAGAAAAAACCGGTTTTAACCGGGACAAAGAAACAACCGATAAAACCGGTTATTGCAAAGTAAAAAAACCGGTTTTAGGTTATAACCGGTAGGTTTTTCCCATCCCCAACCCAGATTTCAAGGGCTTCCAATTTTAAAGAAGTTACAGGGGAGAAAAAGAAGATAAAATTGAGGCGATTTTTAATTACAAATATTTCATTAAAAAGAAACTTTTTGTTTATTCTAAGGGACTTTAGACCCTCGGTAATAATGTAATCTTTCATTCTGTGTTTAAGAATATTTATAAGTTTTTTCAGAATTAAAAAAAAATTGAATGCATTTAAAAGCATTGGCCCGAAATTTTTTTCATACGCTCTTAAAACCACTATTTGCTTATCAGGACCGTATTTCGAAAGTTCTATGTTTGTAAGATCTAGAAAAATAATTTTACTATTTTATTTGTATACCTGCTGTGAAATATGTACAGTTGTAACCACTTTCTTCCGTGGGGTGCAGCATTTGACACCTCTTCAAAGGTAGAATTAGAATGAGAACTCAATATGAAGATTGTTTCTAAATCTTGAGCAGCTGGAAATAATAGGAAGATTCGCATCAGCATTTATAAAGAGTGATTCATTTAGAGGTACTTTTTTTGGTGAAGATTTGTTGGGAGATCGTGCATGAATGGTATCACATAAAGTTGCTTTCTTATTCAGTATTGTTCGACATTTCATCCTGGAAACACTTAACTCGGCACAACGTCTAGAAATTATTTAGCTGTATTACGAAAACAGGCGTTCAATGAGGAATGTGTTTCGTGCGCTTGGAGCAAAAAAATTGTTTTTCGATTAGGCCCATTTTTGGCTTAATGAGGACGTGAATAGACAAAATGCCCGCATTTGAATTGATGAGCAGCTCAAAGAGATTAAAGAGTTGCCATTACATTCAAAGAGAATCACTGTTTGGTGTAGTTTATGGGTCGGTGGCATTGTCGGTCCATGTCTTTAAAACAGAGGCCGGTCAGAATGGAGACAATGAATGGAGACCATTATTGCGCCATGATAACTGACTATTTGGTACCAGAAATTGAAGTTCGTAGTTCTTCTTCTTCTTCTTCTTCTTCAGTTTATTGGCCTCCACCTACTTGGGTATTTGGCCAGCTCATCGTCTCGGAACAAGGGAAAAATCCCTTATTCACTTACAATTTGGAGTTAGTACATTGTACAATTTGTTTCTTCTTCTTCTTCATCTTTTTCTTCTTCTTCTTTAGTTAACTAGAAATTTTGGTTGGTGTGGGACAAACATGACAAGATAAAAAAATTTCACGCTGCAACCTCTCTTTCCTTGTCTAAGGGGGCAACTGTCTATCAATACACAATGTTCTTTTTCTTCTTTGATTTAGGAGAAATTTTGAGTTGGCATGGGACAAATACAAAAACTTAACTTTTTTTTTTCCAACGACATTAAACTTTACTCTCTCAAGGGCAACTGCCGACTACTACACAATCTTATTCTTCTACTTCTTTTTTAGTTTACTGGCAATTTTGAGTTGGCATGGGACAAATTCAACAAAGACACAAACTTTGCTCTCAGGAGCAACTGCCGACCATTACACAATCTTATTCTTCTACTTCTTTTTTAGTTTACTGGCAATTTTGAGTTGGCATGGGACAAATTCAACAAAGACACAAACTTTGCTCTCAGGAGCAACTGCCGACCATTACACAATCTTATTCTTCTACTTTTTATTTGAGTTTACTGGCAATTTTGAGTTGGCATGGGACAAATATAACAAGACACAAACTTTTTTCTCTCAGGGGTAACTGCCGATCATTACACAATCTTATTCTTCTATATCTTATTTACAGGCAATTTTGAGTTGGCATGGAATAAATACAACAAAGGCACAAACTTGTCTTATACAGGGCAACACCTGACCATTACACAATCCCATGTTGTTGCCTCAGATAGGTATAGTGAAAGACCCAGGTGATTACAGAATGTTTATATAGAAACAAAAGATTATATTATTCGGATATACGAATTATATTTTCACGTGTACTTTTGACATATTTTTCAAATTATTTATAATATATTCATTTATGTTATTAATTTATTTTCAATATTTTACTTTCCTCATAACTTAATTTTGTGTATATTCAAAAAATGTATTAAAAGTTTAATAAGAACCAACTGCGGTTTATAAAGAAGGGTTGTAAGGGATATAGGTGTTGGGCACCCATTTTTAGCTAATTCATTATATAAATCAAAATTTTGCACAGTATTAATAGGGCATTCAAGAATCACATGTTGTAAATCTGCTAATTGACCACATTCACAATAAGGATGTTCTAATATCCCCATTTTAAATAGGTGATTTGGAACCAAACAGTGACCTGTACGCATTCTGATAATAGTTGTTATATGTCTTCTATCTATGTAAGGAACATTAAGATACCAAGGACTATTTTTGAAAACTGGTTGTAGCTGTTGATACCAAATACCTTTATATTTAAAAGATTCCTTCCACTCTTTTTTAAATTCATCCCAGTACATTTTTTAAAAAAAGGGAAAATAGTCATCTTTCTCCACCTTTATGTTTACTGGACAATTGAGACAACGACCTACATTAGCAAGTGAATCAGCTTTAATATTTCCTAATACTCCGGAATGCCCTGGGATCCATGCAATGATAATATCTAAATTAATATTTTTTGCTTCTAATATAAGTCTTTTTGTCATTCCTGAACAACCATTTACTACCTTTAAAGTTTTGTTATTAATTTTCTGGATAGCACTTTGAGAATCTGTAAAAATGATAGCTTTGTTAATATTTTTTTCTATGCAAATTGATACTGCTTTATTTATTGCGATTATTTCAGCATTACAAATTTGAATATGGCTAAATAACTTGGCAAAAAAATTATACTCTAAGGATGGGATATGTACACCCATACCTGAAGTATTTAATATGGGATCCACTGAACCATCAGTGTAAATCCATGTATATGTATGATATTTTTCACAAAATTCATTATAAAACTTTTGTTGACTATAAATTTCTGTTTTGGTAACTTTAGATGATATAATATTGACTGGTTCTACAAGATATTTTAATTCTATTTCATAAATAGGATTTATTTCTGATTGTTTAATATTTATAATTTCATTTTGGGAATTAATGTTTGCTTCTATTAAATATGGATATTGTCTATATTTCCAATAGCCAATATTTGATTTACAATAATTTGTAATATTATTAATTATTTCCTCCAATGGATTACCCTTTAGTTCTTTAATTTTAAGTAACATTTTCATAGAAAGAATTTTTCTTCTATATTCTAGAGACATTTCACCACATTCAGATAATAATGCATTTGTAGGAGTTGAACGCATACAACCAGTAACAATTCTTAAAGCTTGAAATTGTATGGAATCCAATTTTTTTAAAACCGTTTTGTTTCCAGGTGTTAAGATACTACCAGCATAGTCTAGATGTGATCTCACTAAACCTTTATAAATGGTTATTAGGGTCTTAGGATCCGATCCCCACCAGGTTCCACATAATGCTCTCATTATATTAAGCCCCTTCTCCGATTTATTGCAAGTATTCTGAATGAACTCTGACCAGTTTAAAGACCCAGTTAAATTAGCCCCTAAGTATTTAACTGATTCCGACCAGTGAATTATATTATTATTATACATAATATAAGGAATATATTTGTAACTTTTCCTTTTTCTGAACAATACAGCTGATGATTTATTAATAGAAATTTGTAAATTATGCTCAGTTACCCAAGCATGAATCTTTTTTAAATTATCCTACTATTGTCACCTACTATTGTCATAACTATATCATCTGCATATTGAATTAATTGAGCCCTACCTAATGGAATTTGGTGAATATTTTTGGTATAGATGTTAAATAATGTGGGGCTTAGTGGGGATCCCTGCGCTAAACCTAAATTGGATACCTTTGGGCCAATTATATTATTCTTACAATCTTTAATAAAAATTTCCCTATTATTTAAAAATGCAAAAATAAGATTTACTAAATCGATCGGAATATTCATCTCTATTAGTTTTTCATACATCAAATATATATTAACATTATCATAAGCTGCTTTGATATCCAAAAATACTGCAATTAACTTTTTATTCTTACTAAAGGCTTCCAATACTTTATGTGTTAGTAGATTTACTGCCTCCATACTTCCTTTTCCTCTTCTAAAACCTATCTGTAATTTAGGCAGTAATCTATTGCCCTCTATAAACCACTCTAACCTATTTTTTATAAGATTTTCTATTATTTTTCCCACACATGATGACAATGCAATAGGTCTATAATTCTCCCACAATCCTATATTTTTCAGTGGTTTTAATATAGGTATTATTAATATTTGTTTCCACTGATATGGAATAGTCGCTGTTAATAAAAGTTTATTATAAAACTTTAAAAGTAATGACAAAGCAATATTAGGAAGATTTTTGATCATTGAGTAGGAAATTTTATCTAAACCAGAGGCTTTATCCTTTTTTATGTTTAAAATGTTTTGTATCTCTGCCATAGAGAATGGTTCAGTAATTACTGTTGAAGGGAGAATATTAAAGCTAGGATCTATATTAGAGATTGACATATTATCTAATATTTGTAATGCTACAGTTGGATTTGGTAATTTATTTGTATTACTCGAATTTTGATTATTTTTAAATTTTTTAACGGTTTTCCAAACTTTACTAGTAGGAGTATCCCTGTTAATAGAAGAGCAGAATTCTCTAAAACTATCCTTTTTCTTGCGTTTTAAATTCCTTTTGACATATGCTTTTATTTTTTTATACTCTATATAATTCTCTATGGTTGAATTACTTTGATAATTCTTGATAGCATTCCTTCTTAAGCATATTAATTCATCACACTCTGCATCCCACCAGGGATTACTTTTTGTAGTAGATGTTCTAGTTTTATAAAAAGGAATAGTTTTAGAAGCCGCATCATTAATAATATTAATTAACTCTTTATAATCTACCTCATCCCTACAATTATTTACTAATGAGTTTTCTATATACTGATAATATTGAGCCCAGTTAGCCCTTTTGTAATTTCTTTCATTAGAGATTTTTAGTTGGCTAACATTATTTAAATTTTGTTGATTTATATTAATTTTGCAAATCGTTGGAAAATGATCGCTACCTCCAGTATCCTCATATACTTCCCATACACTATTCATAGCCAATACAGCAGACGAAATGGTCAGATCCACTGCGGATGGATTTTGACCTGGTTGACCCAATCTTGTAGGTGTACCATCATTAAGCACTACTAAATTTTCCTCTTCAATAATTTTTATTAAAATTTTACCATTTATATCAGAATGATTACTTCCCCACAGTGGATGATGGCCATTCAGATCTCCCATGATTATGAATGTATGGTGAAGAGAATGTAGTACCTCTTTAAAACCATTTTCCTGTATCTTAATGCCAGATGGGTTATATACATTCAGAATCTGTATATCATATTCTTCTAAGAGAATACCAATGGCTTGAAAATTTTTATGAGACCTTAAATTATCTATGTTAGTTCTGCTATGTATAATTTTTGATTTTATTAAAGTTGCAATTCCCCCATAATTATCATTACGATCATCTCTATGTATTATATAGTTATTAATGGTAAAATAAAAATCTGGTTTCAGCCAGGTTTCATTTAATATAATTATGTCCGGGTCAATTTCTTTGATAAAAATTAACAAGCTATCTCTATTAATATTAACACTGTGCAAATTCCATTGTAAAATTGATAATTTACAGTTACTAATATTCTGAGTCATCGTCATCATTTATTTTATTTAAGGTATTTAAATTTGTAACATTATTTAGGCGGGTCATAAAACTTAAAACATGAGATCTATCAGAATCTTCTAGCTTTCTTGCTAGATTTATTATATCGTCTAACATATTAGAGTGGTCCCTATCAATCCGATATGAGTCCAGTCGCTGAGAAGTAATTCCCCTACTAGATCCTTCTATAGAATCAGAAACGTGATATGTATTATTTGTACTTGTTCCTATTATTGGAGATGTATTATATAATCTGCCGTTTGGACTTATTAAACATTCTTGATAGGATTTTTTATCATATGTTTGTTTTATATCTGTATTTTTTCTTTTTTTGTTATTACTTACTGTCTCCCTGTATGTACTTTTCTTATGACTCACGTCAATGTTATGTATGCCCCTTCTCTGATTAATAGTTACCTCATTATCTTCAGATCTAATATTTTTTAATGCAGGAAAATCCTGTTTGTATTTTACAAATTCTTGGTTTTTATTTATTTTAGGAAAGAATTCTGATGCTTCATAAAATGATAAATTATCTAGTGACATATATTCCCTAATATTTTTTTGTCTTTTATACTCTGGACAGCTCCTGTTTGTGCTATTATGCTCATTACTATCACAATGTATACATTTAGTGAAACAAATTATGGACCCCCTCTCATGTTCTGAAGAACCGCAATTTAAGCATTTACTTTTGTTACTTTTACAGATTTTTTTTACGTGACCATAATTTAAACAATTATAACATTGAACAACCGGTAATATATAAGGAAGAACCCTATGTTCTATGCCACAAATATATATACTTTTTGGTAAAGTAGTTCCCGAGAAGGTGATACTTATGGTACCTGTAGGTATATATTCAGCCTCCATATTTTTAGTAGTGATCGCATTATTTTCTAATGAACTTTCCTGGTTAAATGTGGTGATTCTATTGGAATTCTTTTTTTTCGTACTTAATCTTCTAGCTTCAATAATTTTACAATTATCAATTTTTGTTTCAGAATATTTGACAATCATTTCATCTGTAAAACTCTTATCGATAAATCTTACTACCCCCTTACAGGTAACATTTTTATATGGAATAAATAAATCATAACCCTTCTTTATAACCGCTTCATTCTTTAAAAATTTATTGGCTTCTGAACTAGTTATAAATTCCACACTAATTCGATTTTTACCTTTTTTATTAATTTTTTTAATAGAATTTAATTGAAGATAAAAAATTTCACGTGCAATAGCCAAATAGTTATAGTTTCCTATATTTTTGTCAGTATTGCTGGAAATGTATACTTCATACGGACCTTTATCTTTATAACTATATTCAGAAAGCTTTTGTAAAGGTTTTTTAAGTGGTTTTTCAGTATTTATCTCACCACGTGAGGTTAAATTTTCAGATTCCATCTTTTCGCCTAGATTATAAGATATTTTTTTAATTTGATTTTCAAGTTTGTCTAACGGGGGAGGTCCCCCGCTAGTTTCTGCCATAATGGAAACCCCCTTAAACCCCTTAGTTAGTAGAAACTTTTACTTTTACGTACTTCAAATTCAATTAAGTAATTTATAATTTATAATTTATTTAAGAGAAAGAATAAGTTAAATTTAGGATGTATTAATACTGAATATTTACCGTTTACACACTCTGTAATCACTTAACCCTCCACCAACCTTTTTTTTCCTTTCTCTGGTAGATGGACGTTGAACAACTCCAAAACTGACCTCCAAATAACTCCAGAAGTGTTAATATTACTGAAAAAGTATAAAAACTTTCTTCCGATAATGAAAACTTGGCAGTTCAATTTGAATTTTTTTGACAATGAAGTTCGTAGTTTTAATGACATTTGCCTCCAAAAATATGGCGCCAAATGTCATATATCGCGTGAAAGCATGGCTTTACTGCGAAAACGGTTCGGTGAGCAATTCATTTCACGCTTCGAACCAGTGCATTGGTCGCCTATATCCTGTGACATCACATGTCTAGTCGTTTTCCTTTTGAGGCTACCTAAAGTCCAAAGTCTACATGAATAAATCGGCTACAATTGAAGCATTGGAGAACAATATTACACGAGTCACTGGTCAAATACCAATCGAAAAGCTCGAATGCCTCATCGAGAATTAGAACTTTACAATGGACCAACTTAACCGCAGTCATGGTCAACATTTGAAAAAATTATCTCTAAGAAGTAATTGTAAAGAATGGTTCTTTTTTATGACAATAAAAATTTTCAAATAAAATTCTTTTTTTCATTGCTTTCTTTTTAAAAAAAGTACCTCTAAGGGTCGATTTCTCATACCTGCGTTAATCTATGGTTCAGTTGAACCAGGTTCACCCGTGATCTGTGGTTTTGTTTGAAATGCATTTCTCATTGTGGGTTCATGTCAGCGCTCGTTCTACAGCTTTCGAGAAATGCCAATAGATGGCAAAAGGTAAAAAACTGTCGCCATTTTGAACTACAATTTTTATGCTGTTTTTGAATAAAGTTAAATTTAAATATTTATAGTCAAATAGTAATTTTAATAATTATAAATAAATATTATAAAAACAAAAATAATGTTATCATTTATCGTTGGGCTTAATATAATAAAATAGGATATATTTATTATATGACAGCGTTTCGTGTTAATACAACGCATGCGTAGTCCATGGAATCATCTGAACTGAGTTCTGAAATCTTTGAACGGCCGAATTCCACCGTTCAAGCATCGTTCAAGTTTAAACTGCAATCGGTTGAACGTGAATTGAGAAAGACGATTTTGACTTTAAACTGACGTTTACTAGAAGTTCAGGTTAAACTGGAGTTGAACTCAATATGAGAAATTGGCCCTAAATGAATCACCTTTTATATGCAACATATTTAATTCCGAAAACAGGACGAATAAGTAGTACCTAGGTACTTTTACCTTTAGCGGTAGCAGGCTCCCCATCTCGATGTGCTAATTTATGATAAGCTGTAGGAGATATTCCTATGGGAAATGACACAGGCTTGCCCAAGATAGTTGTGGATAAATTTCTGTTAATTACTGGTCGCATATATTTCGGTCTGATCCGGTATCTAAAAATGTAGAGATACATAATACAGTGTGTCAATTTGAAAAGGTGTCACTCTCTATAATTTGGTCCATACAGAAAATCTAAAAATATGCAAAAACACGTCAAACTCATTTATGAGGAGAATATTTCGTAGGCCAATTTCAACTAAATTAGATCAACCCTCTAGCGGGGGCGGACACAACCACCATAATCTTTAATGGAAAGGGGGTTAAGTGATACCCCATTTTAAAGGGTAGTTCAACTACCTTTTTAAAAATACCACATACAATATATTCTTTTCAATACTTTTGGAAAAATGTTGGACTCAATACTCCAAAAAAATTTTGGAGTTCTGAACTCGATACTTAATATATTAACAGATTTTCTTGATTTTACCGAAAATACTCAAAAAATACTTAAAATAATCAAATTCTAAAAAATAAATGAATTTCGAGTTCAATACTACAAAAAAAATTTGGAGTTGTGAACTCGATGCTTAATTATGTACGGTTTCACTTGATTTTTCCAAAAGTACTGAAAATAAATATAATGTATGTGGTACTTTTGAAAAGGTGGTGGTTGAATGACCTTTAAAATGAGGTCAACCCCCCGTTACATTAAAGATTTTGGTGGCTGTGTCCGCCCCCGCTAGAGGGTTGATGTAATTTACTTGAAAATTCCACACCTGTAATTTTGAACCAATCAAAATACGTTATTTTGACAGATCACCATGGCAACGGAGGTATTTTATCGGAAATTTTTTGCTCGTGGGGTACCCAACAGCGAATTATAGTGGAAATTTTTTGACGTTTACAATAACAGAACATTTTTGACAGACTGGTTTTTATTTGTTTACATAATTTAGTTTTGATTCATTTTCTATCACTTGTAGTTACTCAAAACTTATGTAAAATTGAAGAATATACTATTTTCTATCTTGAAATGGTATTCCCATGCAACTACAATGAGTAGAAATTACGAATTTGAAAGCCTAAATAATTGCTGACAAAGCTATGGCTCGCTATTAATCTGTTCATGCAGCTTTGGATTTTCAAATGCAAATTTGGTGTGGAATTTTCTTACCGAATACCACGCGAAGTCAAATTAATATCCGGAAATTTTTTTTTGATCATGAATATTTTTAGAAAATTTTCAAAATATTCATGATCTCAAAAAAATTTCCGGAAACAATTTGACCTCTAGTGGTATTACTAGTGAAAATTCCACACCTGTAATTTTGAACCAATCAAAATACGTTATTTTGACAGATCACCATGGCAACGGAGGTATTTTATCGGAAATTTTTTGCTCGTGGGGTACCCAACAGCGAATTATAGTGGAAATTTTTTGACGTTTACAATAACAGAACATTTTTGACAGACTGGTTTTTATTTGTTTACATAATTTAGTTTTGATTCATTTTCTATCACTTGTAGTTACTCAAAACTTATGTAAAATTGAAGAATATACTATTTTCTATCTTGAAATGGTATTCCCATGCAACTACAATGAGTAGAAATTACGAATTTGAAAGCCTAAATAATTGCTGACAAAGCTATGGCGCGCTATTAATCTGTTCATGCAGCTTTGGATTTTCAAATGCAAATTTGGTGTGGAATTTTCTTACCGAATACCACGCGAAGTCAAATTAATATCTGGAAATTTTTTTTTGATCATGAATATTTTTAGAAAATTTCGTCTGCGACTCGGGAAATTTTCAAAATATTCATAATCTCAAAAAAATTTCCGGAAATAATTTGACCTCTAGTGGTATTACTAGTGAAAATTTGTCTACAAAATGTCCCATTCACAAATAAATTTGACATGTTTTGCATATTTTTATATTTTCTACATATAGGGACCGAATTATAGTGGGTAACACCTTTTCAAATCGACACACCGTATATTTATGTAAAGTGTAACGCATTTATAAGATGTAGGTATACACCTACTTATTTTCTATATATTATTAAATATTAAATTAATTTTATTTCTAACATTTGGACAGCTATACAGGCTAATAAATCACTTGGCTATAAAATATTTTCTTAAAAATCAAACTTTTACGAAAGTCCAATTGTTGATATTTAGTTTCACGATATACAGGGTGTCCCAGACTAATTTAGCCACGCTATATCTCTTAAACGAATAAATATTTTCGAATGGGACAAACAGTGGTCTATTCTACTTGTAATTCACTTTAATATGGAGTAGAAAAAATCATCCCCTAAATATTTATCCCTTAGTTACAACCCCTAACTTTAATTTTTTTAATAGCACCCTGTATATTCTTTATAGTTTTGGATGTGGTCTTCTATCGTCTATTCAACACATTTTTTGAAAATAAAATCGGTTCGTAAATAACCAAGAAAATATCAGTTAAGTTTTGTTAATTATGTGTCCCATACTAATTTATCCAGGCTATATTTCTTAAACGAATAGAGATTTTCGAATGGGACAAAAACTGATCTATTACATTTGTAATACACTTTAATATGGCGTAGAAAAAAAATTATCCTCTAAATATTCATCCCTTAGTTACAACCCCTAACTTTATTTTATTTAAATAGCACCCTGTAAGTTAGGGATGAATATTTAGGGAATGAATTTTTTCTGCGCCATATTAAAGTGTATTACAAATGAAATAGATCAGTTTTTGTCCCATTCGAAAATCTCTATTCGTTTAAGAAATATAGCCTGGATAAATTAGTCTGGGACACACAATTAACAAACATAAACTGATAGTTTCTTGGTTATTTACGAACCGATTTTATTTAAAAAAAAATGTGTTGAATAGACGATAAAAGACCACATCCAAAACTATAAAAAATATACAGGGTGCTATTAAAAAAATTAAAGTTAGGGGTTGTAATTAAGGGATGAATATTTAAGGGATGATTTTTTGTACGCCATATTAAAGTGTATTACAAGTAGAATATACCACTTTTTGTCCCATTCGAAAATCTCTATTCGTTTAAGAGACATAGCGTGGCTAAATTAGTCTGGGACACCCTGTATATAACATATAATATATACAGAGTGAGTTTTATGTATGGAAACACTCAATTATCTCGAAAACAGCTTTCACGATTTTTATTGATTTTGGTAGGTAGGGGTTTGCTAATGCGGCCGATATTATCGTGCTAATTACATTGTTGTCATATTTTCCGTTTTACTGAAAATATCTATTATTTTTCATGTTATATTCCCTATACCTAAATGCCATAATCTCGGAGTTATTGCTACACTTATTTAAAAAAAAATTAAACAAATTATAAAAATCAATTTTTTGGCCTAGGTAAACACTATTTTAGGTTATTTGGATCATTGGGAACAAAAAAGATATTTTATAATAATTTTTCTCTAAAATAATCTTTTCCGAGTTATAATCAATTTAAAACTTAAAAAAAATCGAATAATGACGATTTTCAAGGTTCAAGACCAAAAATTAACAATATATTCAAGTTCAAGCCTTATTTTATCAGTTATCGATAAGTAGTTTGAGATTGTTTCATTTTAAAACATTGTTTTTTAGTTGTTAATGAAGCCCGATCTCCCGTCTTCCCATATTATGCACTTCATTAAAAATTAAAAAGCAATATTATAGAATAAAGCGAGGCAAAAAATATTATGACAAGCTATTAGAAGAAGAGTTGGTCTTGAATTAAGGTACTTTGTAATTTCAAAAATTATATTTTTTACTTGTGTTCTTGACAGGGCCGCGTTTAGGTCAATTGCCGCCCTAGGCAATTATCTAGTAGCCGCCCTTCAAAAATCGTGCAAGTATTACGTAACGCGATTTTTGAAGATTTTTGACCCCTCCACCCCCCTATGTAACGCAATTTTTTAAGATTTTTGACCCCCCCCCAACCTGCGTTACGTAATACTTGAACGGTCCCTTAAATAAGAAATGTATTAAAAATATTCTTTATTTTACATCAAGCGTAATGTTACATATTACTATTATAAAAAAACGCCATGCATTTTTTTTGACAATATTACTATAAGTGATACTTTAACAATAAGGATAACTAAATTTATTTCATAGGGGAGTCAATGCAGATCGAAAACTTGCATTATTTCGGAAAAAATCAAACAAGCTTATATATTTCTAAAATGTAAGCTTGTTTGATTACCCTATATTTTATTTTATATTCAAAATCTTCTTAACTTCCCCATCACAAAAATATAAAGGTTTGTTGTGTTATTCAAGGTATTTACAAAGTTATACCAATGTTCTATGAAAATCGTAATAAGTTCAGCTCCCTGTATAAATAAAAATAAGCACCACAGCAATGGCTTATTGGTGCCATATTTTTTTGTTGATTGTCAAAATTTATAAAAATGGTTGATATTGCTAATTTTCTTCATATCGAACACAGGCTGATTCAAAACGCAAGTATGTACAGCCGGTTCCTAAAAAAACTGATACGACTCTTAGTAAGATTTGATCATGTTGAGCAGTGTATTTGATTGATCTGACATTATATTTATTATGACATACAAATAATAAAATAAACAAACAACAAACAACTGATTACATATTATGTTAATTCATAAATTGTACTAATTATTAAGGTCTAAATGTTTATATTATTTTAAATCTATCTAAACTTTTATATTAACTATCTAAATGATAGTTTTTACATCAAATAGATCACATAATTATTGTAAACGTGGATTATACAACAAAACAAATTAATATTCAATTCAGCCCTGTAACTTATTAAAATAAATATTATAGAAGTTTTCAGGGACTTTCAGCCCTCGGTAATAATGTAGTCCTTCATTCTGAGTTTAAGTTTTTCAAAAATATTTATTAGTTTTCTCAGGATTCGAAGAAAATGAATACAATTAAAATACATTGAGAATTTTGACATGCGTCACAATTTTGCATTAACTCAATGTAAAATTCTAAACTGTTAAATTCCAGCTTCCCTAATTATTTGACATCAAAAGACATTAGAAACTATTTGTAGAGGATTGAAATCTGTATTGAAAACAACTGTTAAAATTGGTCTACGTAATTAAACATATTCCAAAATTTTGTAAAAATGTAATACATTTCAGTTTTCAGCCCAAACTTAGGCCACACACAATGCAATAATGTTCACATTTTTGAACTGTCAATATTTTTATTTTATCATCTATTGTTTAAAAAAAACCCAGTTGATAAGATACTCTCCGTTGCGGAGAAAGTATTAATAATAAAGTCTAATAACCGTGGAACAGAATAAGCTATCTGACAAATTTTAAGATTTGGCAGTGACATTGACAGTATGTAAATATTAAGTATTTATCCTTCAAAATACACTGCTCAATTTTCTACAAAATACGCTTCAAGAGTCGTATCAGTTTTTTTTGGAACCAGGTGTACATTATTTTTGCATTAATTTTAATTCGAACATCCTAATTAATATCTTGGGCTAAAAAATGAAAATATCTCGAATATATAAAATATAGGGTGTTCCATTTAAAATTTCTGGGAAAAGAATGTACTTGCGATTTAACTCACGCTGTATTCGATATAAAGAAAATTAGCAATATCAACAATTCTTAAAAATTTTCACAACCAACAAAAAAATATATGGCACCAATAAACCAGTGCTTATTTTTATTTATACAGCGAACTGAACTTGTTACGATTTTCATAGAAAATTGGTTATATGTACCTTTGTAAAAGCCCTATATTTATAACATAACAAACCTTTATATTTTTGTGATGGATAAGTTACGAGGATTTCGAATATAAAATAAAATATAGGGTGTTCCCTTAAAAAAAAACATAAGTTTGGTCTGCCACTATGTTGTCGAACACCCTGTAACATTCTAACTAATTTCGTAATATGAAGATCAAAGTTGGCTACAATTTTTGTTACTAATTTTTATTGCTATCTATTACTATAGCGGATCTACTGAGCATTATCACACTAATCAAACAACTTGTATATTGATTTTAAAATTATTTTAAGGCGAAAATTTTTTTGTCATTACTTTTTAAACCACAGAAATGTCTGGCAATTATAATTCATATTTCTAATAATGTTTAAAAAGTAATGACAAAAAAGTTTTTCGCCCAAATAGTTATTTATGATATAAGTGTTAAAAGTACAATTTTAAGGCACGCATGTGAAAGTTTGCAGAATGAGCGAAGCGAATTCTGCAATTCACATGAGTGCCATAAAAATGTACTTTTTAACACGTATATCATACAATATTTTTTTCTACAAACGTTATAAATTTATAAAATACAATATTTTTGTTAATTACTGAAACCATAAAACCTATGACCCGTAAAAGGTAGAACTGGTCGTCTACACTCGAGGGGAATGTCTAAAAATTCTTAGCGAACATATTATACCGTTACACAAACTTGTTTTTTCTACAAACGTGTTAAAAATGCAATAATACAGTTTAAATTACATTTTAAAAAAACTTTTAAACCACCTTTTTCAAATTGCGCAAGTTGTACTATTAATCAAGTATATTAAAATGGGAAATAAGCCACAATTTTACCTAAAAATGATTTTATTAACGTTTCGACGCCCAAGTCGGGTGTCGTTGTCAAAATACAAAATAATACTAAATAAACAAAAATGTTGTTGCTTAGTAAAAAATTCTTCTAATAATTTATTTAATCTGACTCATTTATATCGGCAATTCAGACACGTATTATAAATTTTAAAGTAGACGACTTTAAAATGATATTGCCAATATTGATGAGTTGCGTTCCTGGGACGACTTTACTAAAAGATAGTTCATTCGATTACATGAAATCAATCCCAACTCAAGAATATCCGCCACAAAAAATCATAGCATGTGATTATTTTAATAAAATTAATCATTAATAAAATCATTTTTAGGTAAAATTGTGGCTTATTTCCCATTTGAATATACTTGATTATAAAAATTCCACAAGAAAATAGCTTCAGAACAACATTGTACTATTAATATTAATGTTATTAAATGAAATATAAATATTTTGACGTTTAACAATTTGAGAATTCACATTTAACTGCAACTGCAGTGCCTTAAAAATTTTAAAGCACTAGTGCCAAATACATTAGACGGTATAATACCATCTAATGTATTTGCTAGTGCTTTAAATTAGCATTTTTAACGCTCCAATGGAATGCTAAAAATTGCATTTTTAACACGGTTGTAGAATAATACCAAATACCATCTAATGTATTTGCTAGTGCTTTAAAGTAGCATTTTTAACGCTCCAATGGAATGCTAAAAATTGCATTTTTAACACGGTTGTAGAAAAAATAATTATAAATTCGAAATATTTACCTGTACAGGTGTGCTGCGCAGTAATGAACGCAACCTGTATCAGTAGCCAGATGGCCGGTACGGTGTTCGAAGAAGCATAGGGAATAAGCTAATGCATTAAAGCACTAGTTGTCAAAATACTTTTTTTTCCGACGTTGCTAGCTCTTGGTCCAGTAGTTATAATAAACATAGGTAAATATAATACATACAGTAGGAAAAATACTAGAATACCCATGAACGAACATATAAAACACGCTGTATTTTCCGTTCACCGTGTCACACAAAAAATTGGCCAGCGCAAGTATATGTAATAATTATTGTTTCATGTACTTGCACTGGACAATTTTCTTTGTGACACGGTGACAGGAAAATACAGCGTGTTTTATATGTTCGTTCATGGGTATTCTTTCATTTTTCCGACTGAAAATCTGAATATTTCTTACTTACCGAGCCGAGAGTGGAACGTAGAATTTATAAAAAATAATATTTTACACAAGTGAGAAGAACAAAAATCACAGTCTGGTATGAATTCACTTTTGACCGGTGAAAACAAACACATAACGTTTTACATAATAATGAAAAATTATGATTATATATAATTTGCAATTTGCACTAGTATAAGAAAGGAATGTATTGCGATAGCAGTAGCCGTTATTTTTTAACTGTTATTTCACTGAAGCTGTTTCACACTGTTACATCATTTTCATAATAACTGAGTTATTCAGGTAGCTGACTACTTTTTTAGTTATTGTAGACCTATAGGAAGAAAACCTACCCGTGTCCTGTCTAGAGTTCACCTCCGTTTATTTTTTAATTATTAACAATTTAATTTGTAGGTAATTTCTACATACATTACATGCAATTTTATTATAAATGTATTAATTAATAAAGGGTCTATTTTGTTTAAACATTCCTTAAAAAAATTATTTTTTTCCAAATATCTATTTTTTTAATCATATCATTAATGATTATAGAAAAAGTTAAAGTATATTTTAATAAATAAATTATTTTTATTAAATAATAAATTATTGAACATAATTTATTCATTAAAATATACCTTAACTTTTTCTATGATTAATAGTGATCTTTGTATCATTACAAAAAATGGATTTTTGAGAAAAGATTATTTTTTCAAAAATTGTTTAAAAAAAAGAATGTGTGTGTACTTTGTACGCACAAAAGAAGATATTCTTCTATTATAGGTAATTTAAACGAAGTAAATATACTTAAAAGGTTATTTGTACTTATTTTATTTAAAAATCAAACTAACTTTCTTATCTACCACTTTCAAAAAAGAAGAATATCTTCAAAAATTATATAATAATATAGTACTTACAATCATAAAATCTATAAAAAAAATAAAAAAGTAACAACTTGTTTGGGGCTCGAACTCACTTCACTTCTACCGAGCTGTACGAAAGCTGACGGCATGCCGCGGCATTTCAAACTAGACCACACCCGCGTGTACGTCATATGGGAATATACTCAAACTAAACGTTTACACCATAAATTTATATGAATTTAATAAAATCATTAGTTTGATTTTTGTCGAAATAAAATACAACAAAGTATAGTGTAAGAAAACAATATATGAGATGAAGATTTTTAGAAAGTTTGTTCGTAATCAGATTATGTAAATTAAAGCATTGCCTACTAATAGGTAAGTACATTATTTTGTTTACATTTTCCTAATATATAGGTATTGAAACTATTAGGTATTTCCAACTGAAACATTTAAAATTACGTACCTGCGGCTTTTCAAAACTATTTAAAAACTCACTATAATTATAAATTTTATTTTATTTCTGTCTACACATCAATAAAAACTAATATTATACAATATTTTTGTTTACCATAATCTCCATATAGGGCTTTTCATTCACAGTCATTTGTTTCGAGCTTCTGTCATAATGTTGTATAATCCGTGTATATTAATATTATACACGGATTATACGACATTTGACAGAAGCTCGAAACAAATGACAATCGATGAAAAGCCCTATTGAACAATTATTGACAGATCATTTCAAAATTTCAACACCCAATCAGAGCCCGTATAACCACTAATACCATACTGTCGGTGTGCGCATGCGCGTGGTAAATCAAGTTTTACCCTCAATAGATTCGTCGCTAAAGAAGAATATCTTCAAAAATTAGACTGTTTATTAATTAATAAATGTCTAGACAAATTGCATATTTGTAATGTACACAAAAGTACATACAAATTAAAAGAAGAAATATCAAAATCCATTGAGCAGATTCCAAGATATAGAAAATAGTAAGTAGTAGTTTTAAGTTGCTTTTTTAGTTTTTGAACTCGTGCATTTTTCGGCTCGCGCCAGGTAGCTGACAACTGTTTTAATTGTTGACCTATAGGATGAGAACCTACATGTTTCCTGCCTAGAGTTCGCGTTCGTTTTTTAATTATTAACAATTTAGTGCAATCAACGCAGAAGCTCCCCCTTCACTTACTATGACCATTCATCATTTGAACTACATTTTTAAAAATTCGAGTAAAATATCATCTTTCCGAATACCTATGTAAGAAGATGTTTTCTACGGACAAAATTTTTAAAGTTATTGTAAATGTTTATAAACTAATATTTTTTATTATATTAGATAATTTTTTATCTTTTCTTAATACATTTTGATAGTATCACTTTTCTACTTTCATTTGGCATACGCAGAATTGTCCTATCTTCATTATTTTCTGTCATTTGTTATTGCAAAACAAAGGTATCTGGGATAAACAAATATAATACCTAACTTTCAAACTAATTAATGGATCGGTCTCAAATTTTGGGAGTTTGTTATGTACCCCAATACCCAACTTTGAGTAAAATGAAACACTACAGTTCTAAGTTAGTTTTAGTAAAAGTTATTAATAAATAACGATTTTCAGTTATTTTGCAATTTACTACGCAACAAATTAACTTTTTGACTTTCAAAAATCGTCGTTTTGAAGGTTTTTCAATGTTCTAAAAAAATAAATTTTGTAATTTTATGTCAACTATTTAGCTTTTTAATTGAGTGCAAAAAATGGAAAAAATCGCGTTGATTGCATTAAATTGTTAATAACTAAAAAACACGAACTCTAGGCAGGAAACATGTAGGTTTTCATCCTATAGGTCAAGTCAACAATAACTAAAGAAGTCAGCTACCTTGATATTTCATTTTCCCGAACATGGTCTATTTCTTGCCTATTTCCCTGGCTGGAGTATTATATCAGTGCGACGACACGAATGTTATCTACTTGTAATAATACAGTTTGAAAAGCCCAACTCTAACTCGATTTCCTACTGTAATCTTTAGTTTCTGCTATATGTGCAATATTGCTGTGTTCAGTCAATTCACCGTCTTTGCCGAGCTTCTGGCGGCCCAATAATCACTAAATTTATGACTTCCGTTCTTTTTGGATGAATAGTGTTAGGTTTAAGATAACAGAATGCTCTATTTGTTTTATTTTTGATATGAATTCAATTTCTTTTATTTAGAAACGAATGCCCACTTCTATTTCATTGATGAATGAATGATTAATATTACATATTTGTTATTCGATTTTAATTTTTAAATACAAATACTTTTTGTACAGTATTTTTGCCGCCCCAGGGGCGTCATTTGGTAGGGTTAGGGGAGGCAGTTGCCCCCCCTGAAACTGAAAATGACTGAAATTTACAAAAAATGACTGAAATGCTTTCAGTTTTCATCATTACATCATATATTATAATGTATTGTATATTATATAATGCTTGCCCCCCCAATCAAAATTTCAAATGACGCCCCTGTGCCGCCCTCTCACAATTTGCCGCCCTAGGCAGCTGCCTATATTGCGTAATGGATAAAGCAGCCCTGGTTCTTGAACCTTAAAAATCGTCATTATTTGATTTTTTTCAATTTTAAATTGTTTATAACTCGGAAACGATTAATTTTAGAGAAAAGTTACAAAAGATCTTTTTTGTTCCCAATGATCCAAACAATCTAAAATAGTGTTTACACGGGCCAAAAAAATTGATTTTTATAATTTATTTAAATTTTATTTTGAAAATAAATGAAGCAATAACTCCGAAATTATGGCATTTAGGTATAGACAATATAACATGAAAAATAATCAGTATTCATTAAGGACTACAAAACGCAAAAAATATACAGGGTGATCTATTTGAAATAAGACAGTTCATTAGATTTCAAGAAAAACGGAAAATATGACAACAATGTAATTAGCACTATAATATCGGTCGCATTAGAAAACCCCTACCTACCAAAATCTGTAAAAATCGTCCTAGCCGTTTTTGAGATAATTAAGTCTCTACATACATAAAACTCACTCTGTATAATTTCACAAAAAACTTTATTCAGTTGTATTCAGCTATAACAATTTCAAGAAGGTTCACTTAATTCATATTCTTATATCTCGAAAACTATCACATTTACAGAAAAGTCACTTAAGGTCTATTCTATTTAGAATGATCCAAAAAACCTAAAAAAATTTGTCCGATGCAAAAAAATTAGTTTTAGGAAAAAAAAACAAACGTTTAATAAATTTTTTTACTTTTTGATCCTGGCAACATACAAATTTGTTAAGAGGGGATATTTTCAAGCAAGATGGTGAAAAAAATTGAATCGAAATATTTTTCCGCACATATATTTACGCATGTTACATATACATGCAACGGTTGCCAATCAAGCGCCCGCTTGATTGGCAATTAAAGAACAAAGGGGTTTTCGATACTGTATTGCAAAAAACTCTTCGGGATTTCATCAATCTATGTTCAAAGAATATCCTCTTACCTTGGCAACATCGAAATTTTCAGATTTTCACATAGTTTCTGAGGGTTAAAAATGGCTGATTTCGCAATTTTTAAATTTTTAATCGCTTATATTATGTCAAAAACTATCAACTTTAGAGAAAAGTCACTAAAGACCTTTTCTGTTTGAAATGATCCAAAAAACCTAAAAAAACTTTGTTCGATGCAAAAGAAAATAATTTTAGGAAAAAAACAAAAAAAAAACGTTTAAAAAAATTTTGACCCACTTTTGGATCTGGCAACATGCAAATTTGTTAAAAGGGGTCCTCTTTGAGTAAGATTGTGCAAAAAATCGGAATCGGAATATATTTCCTAGCGGATGCGCAGTGGCTTTCTGGACTATTAGATCATCGGCGAAAGCAATACATTGATGTTCATTTTTTAATATGGTTTCTTCCATTTTTATGCTGCAATTCGTCATTATTACTTCAAGAACAAGATTGAACAACGTGGAAGAACAGGAAAGAATGAAGAAAATTCATCAAAGGCTAGAAGTACCTCCTTCAGCACTTAATAGTAGAAGAGGAACGCTTATGTAGGTATATATAGGGATGTACAGTAAAACCTCGATATAACGGACCTCTATATAACGGACGAAAAATCCGGTCAAATGTAAAAAAATTAAAAACGTCCTGTTGATAAATGACACATGCTTAACCTGTCACATACCAAGATACATTGAATACCAACGGGGTCCCCGTGAACCCCAAATGCTACACCTACCTAGAAACTTTAGTTGTATGTTTTTGCCAAAAATACAACATCGCATATTCAACCCATGGATCAGGGAATAATTTTGGAAACCAAACGAATATCTAGTAAAAAAAGTTGTCTGTTGGCCAAGATGCAGACATAAGATTAGAAGGGTTGGAAATTGCTGATTTCTGTAAGACAATACATACTAATAATGCCGGAGAAGAAGTAGGTAGCTGAGATGTTTTATTTTACAATGGCTAGAAGTAGATGAAGGTGTCCCTGGGTATAATATCACGACTGAAAGTGAAATAGCAGATGAAGTTATGAACCTAAAACATGAAGATGGAAGTGAAGATAGCAAAGAAGGTAAAACAGCACTGCAAAAAATGAAGTTCTCAGAAGTAAGATCGCATCTTAACGATCTAATAACATTTATTGATTATTCAGACAACGAAGTTCTGTATTATACGCAATTTCGTAATTTTAGAGAGTTGATTATAAAGAAACAGCAAACTTCAAAAGTGCAAACAAAATTTGATTCCTTTTTCAAAGCAGGATTACCAAAAGCAAGCGTGTCGATATCAAACAACGTCACTTCAAGACTAATTTCTGAAGATAATTTCAATAGAATTTTGTTGGTGTTTTTTATTTATATTTAAATACAGTGTACATATTTTCAAAAAAGAAGTTTTTTTATTTATTTTAAACCTATTTTTATATAACGGACAATCCGTCCCCCCAATTAGTCCGTTATATCGAGGCTTTACTGTATTTTAATTTATTATTAAAATGAAAATATTATTCTGATTAAATTTCTTACATGTTAAAACCTGTTTTGTTCCATTCCAAAGTCTTCCCTTGGCCTGCTCCATCATAAAAGTAATCAAAATACATAGTTGATAAATGCTTCCTGGCGTAATCTTCATAATCGTTAACACAGGCAAGCTTAGTTGCAGATTTAGACATTTTTATGATATATATTACATATTATGTAAACTGACACTAAATCATCAACCAAACTATCAAAAAGTGCAATATTAATAATTATTTCTAGGATTTGATAGGAATCTTATCTGAAGAAATGTTTATTTTATTAGATTTTTGTGATAATTACTGTTTTAGAGATTATTTCATTCATAGGAGATTCTGACCAATAGAAAGCTACAGAAATAAAAATTAAACTGATTATTTTTTAATGATTTTAACTTCCAATCGTATAGTAAGATATTTGGTCACGTGTTTAATTCTGTCCAATCAGATTAAAATTATACTGAGAACAGTGGCGGCTCGTATCACTTTAAGTAGGTAGGGCCAGAATTCGGGCAGCTGTCTAAATTTTTAGTGACGCGTTCACGATATTGTCAAAAAAGGTATAAAATAGAAATTTAAAAATATAGGTACGGATACTTTAAATTATATAGGTATATACCATTTTTGTGGTGTCAAGAAATTTAAACATTTAAAGTGCATTCAGTGATTGATTTGACATCATGCCCGTCCAGCAAGTAAAATCTCCAAAATCTCTCAACTTATAGCCCAATAAATGACCGTTTTGGAGTGTAATTTCCAGGGGCAACTCCGAATTGCATGAAAATTTGGATTTAGGTTCTACTTACCCTCCACTTCAAAGTTGAATTTGTGCCTTTGGTTGGTTTTACTCGGGGGTGACATTTACCTCTTCTCGGGGGGTAAAAACCCCCGTTTAAAATAAGTCCGGAAATGGATAAATTGACTTATTTTAAGTATCTTTTGTTCTATAAAGTTTTTTACGTAAGTCAATACTTTTCGAGTTATTCGCGATTTAAAATATTGATTTTTCGACAAAAAAACTACGTTTTCAGACTGTTTTTCCCAAATAACTCAAAAAGTAAATATTTTACCGAAAAAATTATTTTTAGTAAAAGTGTAGCCTATAAAAAAACGAAAAAAATGGTGTATTTGTAAAGTCTACAAATTAAGTAGAAGCAAAGTTGTAGCTCCTGAAAAATACGTTCTTATTCGTCTAATTCCAAATCGAATAATTCAACGCGAAATCACCGAAGAAAGAAGTGTTTTACGGGAAAACCTTATTAACATTTTTAAAGTATCGAAAAAAGATTATTATTTGTTTTCTACAAAAGTTTACAGCATCAAAAATAAACGAGTTACACTGATAAAAAATTTGGCCCCTTTTTTTTGGTAAAAAAAATCGTGAAAACCTCCCTTTATTTAGCACCCTAAATGAAATTAGTCGTTTGGATTTACCATCTATTTTAATTGTATGTGAATTGTTTATATGATCTGTAAGTTTGATTGGTTTGAAGTTATTATTTTTTAAAACATTTGGTTTTATAAAAAAAAATATTTTTCTAAAAATTTTTGAAAAATTTCATTTTTTCAAAATAACTTAAAAAGTATTAGTGATAAGAAAAATCTTAAAGAGTAAAAAAATGTAGGTTTTGCTATTATAAATATGCTAGTTTATTTTATTTCTCCGCAGGAGAAAAATTGGTTAAGATATGGCTGTTCAAAATTTGCATACACTCGTGATTAGTGACGTATTCAAGCTTTCCCAATTACAACCCTTTCAAAAATAAACACTTTAAACCGGTCAGACTGACAGATCGTATAAAAAGTAGATAGGTAAGTAAATTGTTTGTAAAGCGGTAGCGATTAATTTTATTTGGGTAGCTAAACACGGCGAGATTTTCATGATTCCTTACAAAAAAAAAGAGGGCCAACTTTATTTTGAGCGTAACTCGCTTATTTTTAATGTTAAAACTTTTGTTAACAATTAAAACAAAGCTTTTTATAAACACTTTAAAAAAGTTTAAATGAGGTTTTTCCCGAAAAGTGCCTAATTTTTCGGTAATTTCACCTTGAAATATTTGATTTGGAATTAGACGAATAAGAAAGTATTTTTCATGAGCTACAACTTTGTTTTTATTTGATTGATAGACTTTACTGATACATCATTTTTTTGAGTTTTTTATAAGCTACACTTTTGCTAAGGGTATTTTTTTCGATAAAATATTTACTTTTTGAGTTATTTGCGAAAAACCGTCTGAAAACGTAGTTTTTTTGTCGAAAAATCAACATTTTCAATGGGAAATAACTCGAAAAGTATTGACTTACGTAAAAAACTCTATAGAACAAAAGTTGCTTAAAATCAGTCAATTTATCCATTTCCGGTCTTATCTTGAACGCATGTTTTTCCACCCCCGAGAAGGGGTGACTGTCACCCCCCAAGTAAAAGCAACCAACGGCACAATTTCAACTTTAAAGTGGAGGGTAAGTAGAACCTAAATCCAAATTTTCATGCAATTCGGAGTTGCCCCTGAAAATTTCACGGTATCGCCGAATATCCCGTTCATTTACTGGGCTATTATCGCCCTTTACACAAATATCGGAGACGTCTGTCGTTTCATCGGTAATCACTGCAACACAAAGATAATTTTTCATTTATTTCCTTATTTCCTCGCGATAAACATCTAACATGCACTGAAGGAGTTCATTTTGGGTTGTTTTGAGGTAGGTACCTACAGTGCCGGATTTAGGGTACTTGCGGCCCTATGCCAAATTACCCCGAGCGGCCCCCGATAAGGAGCCGTTCAAGTATTACGTAACGCAGGTTGGGGGGAGGGGGTCAAAAATCTTCAAAAATTGCGTTACGTAATACTTGAACGCCCCATTACGGTGCGTTACATAGGGGGGAGGGAGGGGTCAAAAATCTTCAAAAATCGCGTTACGTAATACTTGATTATAACCTCCCTAACTTCACGATTATATAGTTAAAGCATAAAGCACATTTTATATTAATACATAAGGTTTATTTTAATTTTACTCTTTAAATTTGGTAGAATATAAAAAGCATAACATAAATGAATAGAATTGACACTAATGTTCTATTTGAATACGGTACATAAATATGTAGGTTGGAATGTTGTATTCGCTAATTAAATATTCTTGGTTTACAAATTTAGCTAAAACCCCAAAACAGCTCTAACAACAATTTCTATATTTAAAGAAAATACATAATTTAAAAAGTTAGCAAACAGCAGTTGTTTGTAAAATTATTAATATTGCTAACATTATTTATAATATAATAATAACTGCAATACTAACTTATAATAACTATTATTATAAATTAGTACTGCAGTTTCTTAAAACTAATACCATGTGTTTCAATCTGGGTGAAAAGTACAGGTGACAACAAAAAACTAAAAAAAGCCCAGTTGAAAAGATATTATAAGTAGACTTAGGCAAATATGCAAATTGCATATTTTGCATATAATGCATAAAAAATGCAAAAATGTCAAATTTTGCATATTTTTATAAAAATGAGCATAAAGTGCATGTAATTTGAAAATTTGGTGTTAACTATATATTTTTATACTCAAACTTACAGATAGCATGAAAATGCCAATATAGTCCAGAGAAATAAGGTTTTTCTCGTGACACATCCCCCTCCAGGCCGAAACCAAATTTTTTGAGTAGTATGGACATCTATATTATTAACCTATATGTTTCCTGCAGCCGATTTTGATGATATACATAGTTATAAACAAATGAAGATCGAAAAACGGTAAATTATCGCTTTTTTCGTCTATTACCAAAAAGTTAAGCACTTTAAACAAATTTGAGAGTAAGAAACTCATAAATCGTATAAAAAACTTCAATATGGCATTCGCTGAATATGTCCAACCTTATTGGTTGCTTAGAAAATTGCAAAATAAATAATAAATATTGAGTTTTTATAAATATTCGTAACTTAGGTAAAAATTAACTTAGAAACTTCTTATTACACGGAATGCCGAGACTTCTTGTACTAAAATTATATTTTAAATTTCAAAGCAATTGGTCAAATAGTATAAAATTTATTTAATTTATTTTTCCCAAATTCATTTTTTTTGCAACACTATAAGTCAGAAAATTATGAGGTTACAATAATACTTCGGACAGTTTATGAAAGAAGAACATTTATACTATTACCTTAATTAAAAATAAATGACAAAAAATAATTTTAAACAGTGTAAAATTATTTTGCAAAAACATGTCCATTTTTTGCTTACTTATAAACAATTAGAATAACTTTTTAACTGTTACCCGTAGAAAAATTATTTTTTCATATTTAGAAAGACTGAATTTTTATACACATTTAGAAAGAAAAACAACTGTTCTAGGACATTTAGGGACAAAGTTAGCCCCCCCATTTTTTTAATTCACATGTTTTTGCAAAATTATTTTGCAATATCTATAATTATTTTTTGTCATTTTTTTTAAATTAAATTAATACTGTAAATTTTCTTCTTTCATAAACTATCCAAAATATTACTGTAACTTCATCATTTTCTGACTTACAGTGTTGCAAAAAAAATTAATTTTGGAAAAACAAATTAAATAACTTTTAAATTATTTGACCAATTGCTTTGGAATTTAGGGTATAATTTAAGCACCATAAGTCTCAGCATTCCATGTAATAAGAAGGTTCTAAGTTAATTTTTACATATGTTATGAATATTTATAAAAACTCAAAATTTATGATTTATTTGGCAATTTTCTAAGTAACCAATAAGGATAGACATATTCAGCGAACGCCATATTGAAGTTTTTTATACGGTTTATGAGTTTATTATTCTCAAATTTGTTTAAAATGCCCAATTTTTTAGTAAGAGACGAAAAAAGCGAAAATTTACCGTTTTTTGATCTTCATTTGTTTATAACTATGTATATCATCAAAATCGGCTGCAGGAAACATATAGGTTATTATTATAGATGACCATATTACTCGAAAAATTTGGTTTCAGCCTGGAGGGGGATGTGTCACCAACACGATATTTTTTTTCCTTATTTCTCTGAACTAATATTTAATTTTGTTTTATAATCACTTGGTATTCAAATTCTTGGTATAGTAACTAATAAAAGACAGCGGCTTATAGTTTTGTCACGTTTTGTCATGGAATTAAGAGTTTGTGTTTGCCAGTTTATGTCTCTAGGTAAAAATTTTTATTTTGACGGTCAGTTTCACTTGGTTTTTGGTTTCACTATTGTTGTAAAATTGGAGGCGTAAACAACGTGTATTTCTAATTGTGAATAATTATTGTGCTTTGAAAATGCCAAAAATAAGCAACGTTTCAACTTTTGGATAAAACCTTACAATGAGCTATCTATGGATATGGATAAAGTTTATTGCTCATGTTGTGGCAAAACCGTAAGTACATCCGTATTATTTTTTATTTTATTTTAAAAACTTACACGGTGGTACAAACAAAGATTTTAAAATTGGAGATTATGTGTAAGAAATGTACCGACACAAGGCTAGTTTGCAATAAATCGATGTATTTTTTCTTTTTTCAAGCATTTTTTAAACTCCTTACGATAAAAAATAGGATACCTATTTAAAATTCAAATCATTCAATAGTCTACTGAAAGGTCGCCAACATTTTTTTTCTGACAATAGCATAGTTTGCTTTAATTTTGCTAAAAACAAAAACATATCATATATTGGACTTAATTAATTAATTAAGTGCTTTTAAATTATGCTCACAGTATTTTTTCTTTAAATGTAAACAGAAAAGACCAAGAGCCTCTTGTAAATATTTGGGGGTTCTTCCTTCTTGCACAGTCATTTCTTGACATTTTCAAGATTACTGCACCGATTTTTATTTGATTTAATTTAAATATTTTAATTGTTATTCAAAAACGGTTCATTTTTAGTTTATTTATACAATCTTAGATTTTAAAAATAGGTACAGCTATAGAATATTTATATTCTTTTTTAGATTTCATCTGAAAAAAAAAATTCAAATAGATCAGCATGTCAGAACCGCGAAACATTTAGCTAAAAAAGTAAAAACCACATCCGGTGAAAAATATCAACCTTCAGTGTCCAAATGCTTTCAGTCAAGTTCCAAAAAACAAACCGAACAAGAAACTTTTAACGAAGACTTGTGTCGTGCATTAGTATCTTCTAATATACCGCTTTCAAATTTATCTAATAAAAACTTTAGTTCTTTTTTAAAAAAATATTGCAAACAAAACATTCCCAGTGAACGAACTATAAAGAGAAATAATGTCAATTTGTTATACTCAGTTATCCACAACATAAAAGCCGAAATAGGTAATAATTACTTTTACATATTTTATGTGTGGACGAGACCACTGACTCGTCAGGAAGATACATTGTGCACTTATTGATTCGTGTACTTAGCGATGAAACACTTCCAAAATCGTATTTAATTTCCTGTAAGCAAGTGGAAAAAACCAACCAAAAACCAATCTAACAATATCACGGTTTTTACAAGAAGCATTAGCAAACTTTTTTCTTCCTGCTGCTGTGCCTAATGATAAATTATTGCTTATTTTATCTGATGCCGCACCATATAATATGGTGAAAGCAGGACAAAATTTAAAAATATTTTATCCAAACTTAATACATGTCACTTGTTTAGCGCATGGCACATGGAATAAACAGAGTTGCGGAGGAAGCAAGAAAAAAATCTCCACTAGTTAACAGTTTAATAGCGAGCGTCAAAAATGTATTCCTGAAATCACCTGTAAGAATAAAATGTTACAGAGATATGCTTCCTGCTGTTCCACTGCCACCGCAACCCATTTTAACACGTTGGGAACATGGTTAGAAGCAGCTAATTTCTATGCTGATCATTTTGTTGATTAAAAAAAAATTAACCTTTTAACGGATGATAGTTGCCAATCTTTATTGGAAGCTAAGCAAGCCTTCCAAAATAACATCCCCCAACAGCAACTGTCATTCATAAAATCAAATTATAGTTTTGTCCAGAAAACTATAACTCAATTACAATCCTCTTTAAAAATTATCATTGTTAGAGAGTACAGTTTTAATAAAAGAATTTGATTCATTGTGTCAAAACGTTAAAGGTACTATTGGAAAGGAAATTTTTCAAAAATTTAAAGTGACCATGGAAAAAATAGTGATAACTAGGTTCTTTCTGAAGTGGTTCAAGTACTAGCTGGGACATTTTCCGAAGCACTTAATTTAGAACCATCTATTATAATAAATTTGAAAAATGCCCCAGTTACATCAGTTGATGTCGAAAGAAGTTTTTCTATTTACAAATATATGTATTCAGATAGGAGCCATAAGTTTGTATTAGAAAATTTTGAACATCATTTGATAATCTATTGTTACCACAATTCAAAATAATATTTATATGTTAAAATAATTGTATATGTTAAGTATTTATAATATTGTATTATTGTAAATATTTTTTATTAGATGCATATTTTCTAGATAAATATGCATATTTTGCATTAAATACTGCATATTTTTGCATAAAATACTGCATATTTATGCGCATATTTCATACTTTTTATTTGCATATTTGCCTAAGTCTAATTATAAGTAAAAGAACAAGCAAAATAATATGAACTGTAATAGTAATAGCCTACGGTACTGGAATATAAAAATAAGAATTCAACAAATAAACTTCGATATCATTCAATTCTTACATTATTCTCTTATACTGGAAAACGTCAATATCATGTTGTTAATTTGGATAAATTTGGATTAGCGATTTTTTTTGCTTGGAGTATAGTCATTCAGCCAGGCTCAATCAAAAGTAAATTACTTTAAAAAATGGTCACTTAGTGAAACATGGTAATTATTCAGGATAGCGAGAAAGTATGGAAACACGGTGATTTCTCGGAAACCGCTCGAACGATTTTTATAAATGTTGGTGGGTTGGGGTGGGGTAAATTTTGGGGGCCGATTATAGTGGTTTTTTTTTTAAATTTTGGTGGGTAGGGGTGTCCTAATGGGGCCGATATTATAGTGAGTGGTAATTACATTGTTGTCAAATCTTCCGTTTTTCTGGAAATCTAATGAACTTTCTTATTTCAAATAGAACACCCTGTATATTTTTTGCGTTTTGAAATGCTTAAGAAATACTGATTATTTTTTATGTTATGTTCCTATACCTAAATGCCACAATTTCAAAGTTATTGCTACATTTATTTAAAAAAAAAATTAACAAATTATAAAATATTTATTTTTTAAACCGGGTAGATATTATTTTCGGTTCTTTGATATATTGGACACAAAAAAGGTCTTTTGTAATTTTCCTCAAAAGTTAATCCTTTCCGAGTTATAAACAATTTAAAACTGAAAAAAAAATCGAAAAATGACGATTTTCTGGGTTCAAAAACATAAGTAAAAAGTATTATTTTTGAAACTATGAATTGTCTAAATCCAAGTTCAAACCTTATTTTATCAGATGCCGGTAAGTGATTTGGTCTTATTTCATTCTAAAACATTATTTTTTAGTTGTTAATGATGAGCGATAGCCCGTCCTCTCATATGAGCTTTATTAACAATTAAAAAAACAATGTTTTAGAATAAAATATGCCAAAAATTTAGGTACTTCGTATGAGCTTGAATTTAGGTACTTCGTAATTTTAAAAATGATTTTTTACTTGTGTTTTTGAGCCTTGAAAATCGTAATTTTTCGATTTTTTTCAGTTTTAAATTGTTTATAACTTGGAAACGATTAACTTTTGAGGAAAATTACAAAAGACCATTTTTGTTCCCAATGATCCAAAGAACCTAAAATAATGTCTACTTGGGTCGAAAAAATTGATTTTGATAAATTGTTAATTTTTTTTAATAAATGTAGCAATAACTTCGAAATTATGGCATTTAGGTATAGGGAATATAACATAAGAAATAATCAGTATTTCTTAAAAACTTTAAAACGTAAAAAATATACAGGGTGTTCCATTGAAAATAAGAAAGTTCATTAGATTTACAGAAAAACGGAAGATTTGACAACAATGTAATTACTACTATAATTTTGGCCGCATTAGGACACCCCTACCCGCCAAAATTTGTTACTTCTTATTCTACCTACTCATTACAGCTAATGTACATACTATGTTAATCATTACTATACCTATATTATACTTAATGGTTATCAAGAACACATAGTGTATACATTTTACAAATAAAAATATTAATGTTAATATTTAAAATAATTGCATTCTTTTTTTGTATTTTTTTTTTGTTTTGTTATTACAAAATTACAATAATATTTTACTATTATTGTAAAGGATTAGTGATTAACATTGACACTCATTCTACTCCAGACTCCAGACCCATAATAAATCTCACGTCTAATCTCTAAACACTCACTTTTCTAGCTTTTTTGGCTGCAAAATCTTTAATCAAATCGTTAAAGTCTAAGGCTTGAAAAAGCTCAGCATTTGAAACAAAACTAGATAAACTAGACAATCTAGAATCTTCGTCAGAAGTCGAGTTCCTTAAGTAGTTTTTTATCCTTTTCAATACGCTGAATGATCTTTCTCCAGATGCATTAGATGTCATCATGCATGGTAGAATTCGCAAAGCCGTGTCCATATTTGGAAATAATGTTGTTAACTGTTTTTCACGAATTAGTTTCAGATACTCCAAAAGTATATTCCTCGGAGGCGCGCTAGCCTTGTTATCATGAGGTTCTCTTTCTTTACCAAAGTTACCATCTATGTCTATTCGATACTTTTTAGCCAAAATAGAAGCCTTTTCCCTGATTTCTTCATTGAAAATTGACGATAAGTTGTTTAAAAATCCAAATTCTTCATTAAGACTGAAATAAACTTTGGACCTTTCATTCAATTCTGAATAAAGCCTGTCAATTACAACATTGAATGTATTAATCTTTAAGTAAGGTGGCCAACTGTACTCATTTACTGAGTTTTGTACACTTTTTTCGTTAACTGTACTCTTTTCATATTCTGTACTCTGAAAGTACTCATTTGTATAATTTTATACTCATTGTGAATGGATTATGGCTTCCAATCCCGCAGCCTGAGTTCAATCTCGGTATTTGCGGGACTACGAATTTTCAATCCTGCGGGATCTCGGTATTTGCGGGATCCCGCATTTTGAAAATGGTCATATTTTCATATAGTCATATATTCAAATAATAACAAATACTGAAAAAACAAAAAATCTATCTTCTTCAAAAAATACACCAACAAAATTTTAAAAATCAACCAAAAAAACCCATTTTCAATTAAAAGCGGGAGCATAAACTACGTTCTCATGAGTATGAGCATAATGTATAAATTTATACTACATTTCACATGAATAAAAATATGTTGATGTGATGAGTTTCTACCATAGATATAATTACATTCCATAAGGAGTGTTGTAGAATGAGTGGCCCGCTGAATTCTAAATTTGGGTTGACGGACCATCTGGTTGGTGACCGTCCTCTTGGTCTTTTCCCTGGAACGTTTCCAGAAACAATATCTCTAAATTATCGTCACCATTGCGAATCATATGACCACAGAATTGTAGAATTCGCTGCAGACATGTTGTGGACTGCCTTTTTTTAATGTCAAGTTGGTTAAGAATGGAAAAGCAGGTATGTGCAGCATTCTTCTCCAACACCGCATCTCAAAGGCATCAATTTTTTGGCGTTCTTGTGAGCGAAATGTTCAGGTTTCTGTTACGTATAGAAATTTTGAGAAAACAAAAATGCATTCACCAGTCAAGTACATTTTTATCAATCGTGCAGTCATTCCTTAAGTTTTAATTCAGTACGTGATTAAAAACACTTGAGAGCAAAATAATAGACTCACTTGCTGAATTGTAGGGGAGAGTTGGATAAAACGGGATAGTCGGATAAAACGGGATACCTTGCCTAGAGACTCAACTAGTGGTGCTATCAATCGGACAACGACGGAAACTTGTTATCATTCGTCATTTTAACATTCTCAGTTCGTTTTACCTCGATGCCACTATTTGATGAAAAGTTGTTGTGTTTAGAATTGTTTGACTCTATTTTTTTAATACTTTGTACTTTTAAGTGCGTTGTTTTCTACATTATACTGCCTACTTACCTAATTTTACTTTCACATTTAGGCAGCAGCCATTTTTGTTTTGAAAAATGTCTGAGTTTGACAAAACGGGACACTTACGGCCGGTTTCACAAGGTAAAGTTAACTTGTGGTTAAGAGATAACCTCAAAATTACCCCAAAATATGCGTTTCAGTTTCATAATTGTTACCCTTCTGGGTATACCCATAAAGGTAACCCACTCCAACCTCTGGTTAAAAATTCTGTGAGTTAACCATACTTTGCCGTTGACCTGAAACTAAAACTCATATTTTGACGTAACTTCTGGTTATCTCTTAACCACAAGTTAACTTTACCTTGTGAAACCGACCGTTAGAAGTTGGATAAAATGGGATACAGTTTCTTATGTCCCGTTTTATCTACCTATTTATTTGTTGGCCTATTAATTTTTTAAATAGAGATATGAAGCGTTTTCTCATACCGCAGAGAAGAACAACATATTTTTATGTGACTTTTGTTCTGATATACACGTACCTAGTCCAAAAATAAAAGGTCTTATTTCCCATTTTGTCATAAAACATAAAAAATGCCTATTTTTAAATTTTTGACTACTGAAGATATTATTTTTTCACGAGTAAATTTTACTATACAGTTTAATGTCTACTTAATTTAGACATAAATTAAGTTTAAGATAATTTTATACAAAAAATTAAATATTATAAACCTATCCCGTTTTATCCAACCGTGGTTGGATAAAACGGGATGTGTACGACTTTAATAAATATTTTTTTTTGCTATTTTCCAGTTATTAAAAATAGCTGAAGATATGTGTTTTGTGTGCTGCAATTAATGTTATGCCTATAAATAATAATATTATGATAATTTCTTTAACATATTTTCCGTAGTAAAAGTAAACAAGAATGGTATCCCGTTTTGTCCAACTCTCCCCTACACGTTATGAGCAGTCTCGAATTTCCTAAACCTGTTGTTCGATTTGTGTGATTTTTTTAGCATATTATAGCCTTATTATTTAAGAAAATCGATGTAATATTATTGTTGCTATACATTTTTTTAAGTTCGGAACGCCCTGTGGAATATTCTAGCATACAAAAATATTTAAATTAAAATTCAATTGTACCCTTAGGCTTTATTAACTTTTTTTTTCTTTTTTGATTCATTTGCTTATCTTGGATAATAAAAAAGTTGGGTACGTTAACAACTAGCGATGTTTTTCATCAATAAATCCTCATTTTCTGATTAGTTTAATAAAGAAGTCTAAAGTAGGTTATGATAAATTAACAATTTAATGGATGTAAAATAGTTGACATTCAAAAAGTGTTCAATTAAGTGTTCAAAAAAGTTTCAATTAAGTCCGTAGTTTTTTTTGTTATTTGGTGGAAATGGAACGCGCTACACGGAATTTGACCCGCGATGAGTGTTTTCAAGCAGTGATCTTACATAGCGAAGGACTTAGCTACCATGCTATCAACTCCTTATGTTGGTAACAATTTTTTGCTAATGCACGATAATGCCAGACCACGTTCACGAACTGTAACCGAATATTTACAACAGGTAAATCTTCGGACTTTGCATTGGCCTTCGCATAGTCCAGATCTTAACCTGATCGAAAATCTGTGGGACATAATTAGCAGAAGACTACGACAGCGTTTGCCACCTCCTAGAACCTTACAAGAGGTAGAAATAGTAGCTCTCGAGATTTGGAATGATATTGATCAAGACCAAATAGTATACCTCATTTGTAATTTAAAAGTACATATCTCTTGTATTATCGAAGAAAAGCGAATGAATCAAAAACATGATATTAAGAAAGCCTAGGGCTACAATTGAGTTATAATTTAAATATTTTATATATGCTAGAATATTACACAGGGTGTTCCGAACTGTAAGAAAAAAACACCGTATGATTGTTACACCCGGTATAAAATGACCTTTACCTGTCTAACAACAATAATATTACATCGATTTTCTTAAATAATAAGGCTGTACTATACTAAAAAAAAGAATGTGTGTGTACTTTGTACGCACGTAAGAAGTTATACTTCTATTATATGATTTCTTAAAATTAAATAGGTATACTTTAAACAGTTTGTTTTAATTTTTTTTAAACACCAAACTAATTTTGTGCTTACCGCTTTCAAAAAAATAAAAAAAAAAGTATAGGATTGCACTGGATTCGAACTCATGACCTCTCGATCTCTGGCCGAATTAGTCGAGACATTGAAGCACAAAAAAAGGCATTACTGTCGATTTTTGGCGCAGTAAGACCGATTTTAATACAGTTTGGTGCGTTGGATTCGTGAGAATGTCAGGAAATTTTGTGAACTATTGTAATGAATAAGAAATCTGAAATTGCATTTGTGCATAAGAAAAATTCATTTCAAAAGTGCATTTTGAAATGATTGAAATAAGTAATTATTATAAATTTGCAACTCGGTAAATAGTTGGGCAACATCCCGATTAATTATTTTAATTATTTTTAATTATTTTTAATCATTTTTAAGTTCATATAATAATAGTCTAAGATGAAAATAACCATTAATAATAAACAAAAAAATTTTCCTTATGGGGGAATTGAACCAAGTACTATCAGGTCCGTAACTAGATACACATACCGCTAGACTATGCAGACACTTGATTGACAAGGGCGATATTAGGTATAAATAAAAACAAATAGGTAAGTAAAAATTGTAAAGAAAATTAGTACATACTTAAATGTATTATAAAATTAATATATCCCTAAATTTTAGAAGAAACATTCGTAAATAGGTGTTATTAATATCAATTAATGTTAATAAATGAAATACAGTAGAACCTGCCATATCTGGACCTGTCATATCCGGACCTCCCCATATCCGGACGGTTCTGCCGTCCGGATCTACCGAGAAAGGCAGTCCTGCTGTTGGACAAAACACCCTCTCATCCCGACCTAAAAGAACTAAAAGATGGCTAATTAATGTATTATAGAATCTATAAAACGTGTCTATCGACGAAAGTAGTTATTGACGGCGTTGATTACTGGAATGTACGAAGGAGAAAACGCTTCAGAGACTATAAAAGAAGTGGTCTCAGAAGCGGTCTTGATATCCGGATTTTTTCATATCCGGATCGGTCTGTCGCCACATTGATCCGGATATGGCAGGTTTTACTGTATAAATATTTTGACGTTTCACAATTTGACAATTCACTTTTAACTGCAGTGTCTTAAAATTTTTAAAGCACCTGTGCTTTAAAGTAGCATTTTTAACGCTCCTATGGAGTGCTATAAATTGCATTTTTAACACGTTTGTAGAAAAATATATTTAAAAACACTAATATATTCTTTCCACACCTTTTCTGGACTGATAAATACATAAATTAAAACATTTAGTAACGAACTCCATACTGCCTGTGTGCGCTTGCTCGCAGATTACTAAAATTTCACCCTCAATGACATCGCGCCTAAAGAAGTATAACTTCAAAAATATAATATAAAAACTATTTAAAAAGGCTCTATAACTATTAACTATTCTTTTTTTGTTGTTTCTCTTCCCACAAATTTTAAAACGCAACAACCATACATAACCAAACCGTCAAACGTCCGAACTACAGCTGTGCTACAGCTGCCGTATTGGATAATTTTTGACATGTCATTTGAACATCCAATCAGAACAAAGTTATAATGCGCATGCGCCCGGATCGTAGGTTTTAACATATAAAAATTCACCCTCATATCGCGCGTAAAGAAGTATAACTACAAAAATCACTCGAATCGGACAACAGATTTAGGAAATTCGAGACTTGTACAATCTAGCAAGTGAGTCAATTATTTTGCTCTCAAGTGCAGCGCCGGTTTAACCAGGGGTCTTTTCGGGGCTGTAGCACCGGACGATTGAAGATTCCGGGGCGGTACGCGCGAAGCGGTTTTCAAATGTCAAAATTTGATTTTATATAGGTCAGTTTGTTCTGAACAGAATTATTACTATTTTTTTTTTTAATTTCTGAACAGCAATACAACAAGAAGACTCAAAATTTTATATAACATTTTTTATACCAATATAATTATTTGCAAGAAATATGGCACTTACAGTCATCGGCTAAACAGTTTAAAACTCCGATTAAATTAAATTCGAGATTTGCCAACCCATTGCGTCAGTAGCCTCGTCGATAGATATCTACAGGTATTCATCTCTTATTCCTACTTTTAATATCTTTCATAACGTCATTGTAACATATTTCTCGCGAAGAAAAAAATATGTGAATTACAGAAAGCACTTTCATTGTCGATAATCTTCATTCCAATGTTATCACCAATCCAGCTCCATAAAAGACTTGATTTTTGTTTCGCTATTTCGGCATATTTTTAAAATTATTTTTATTTTATACGCACAGTATTCACAAATTGTGCTTTGTTGCTTTGCTAACTGGTAAAGAGTATTTCAAAACGAATTTACTGTACTTAGCTACCTGTTGGTCCTATTCTTCTGATAAGTAATTCCAAGAACCTTTATTTAAATGTGTATAGGGAACTATTTTATTAATGTGATATTTCAAAAACATCAAAATATGCCGCAATATGCTCTTAATCAAGTATGTAAATATGAATAGCATATTGAATTTATAAAGAAACCCAGAATTATGCTGCATGTAATATGCACATGCATTTTGCGTATAATCCAGACTCTAGTTATTATCTTTAGCAGATTTACTTTGATTTCTTACCTAATCGTTTTGATCACTACGAGGCCTTAGGGATGTTGTTAACATGGAACGAAAATTATGCTGAGATGAGGATTATCAGTAGTAATTGCACAAGAGCTCTGAAATTATTGAATTTTTCCCGAGTGACACTTTGACAGTTTTAATTATGTCAAAGTGTCACGAGAGCAAAAATTCTATATTAATTTCAGAGGTCGAGTGCAATTTGTTGCGATTATTTCATGAATAAAACTGTTCAAAACCAAAATTTTATTGTAATTTATTTATGTAAGTACCATTAAACACACAGTTTTTATAAATATTTGACGATTGAAAGTCATCACTTTTATAATTTTTAAAACATTAATTGTCATTAATGTCACTGAATGTATTTTTTCGTAGCAACGAAGGGCATCTGACGTAATATACTTAACGACGGGAGATTATCAAAAATTATCGATTTAATTCAGATTTCTGTAGCTTTCTATTGGTCAGAATCTCCTATGAATGAAATAATCAGTAGTAATTGCACAAGAGCTCTAAAATTATTGAATTTTTCCCGAGTGTCACTTTGGCAGTTTTAATTTCACGAGCCTTCGGCTCGTGAAATTATGTCAAAGTGTCACGAGGGCAAAAATTCTATATTAATTTTAGAGTTCGAGTGCAATTTGTTGCGATTATTTCATGAATAAAACTGTTCAAAACCAAAATTTTATTGTAATTTATATATGTAAGTACCAATTAGTGAAATTAAACACACAGTTGTTATAAATATGTATTTGACGGTTGAAAGTCATCACTTTTATAATTTTTAAAACATTTGTCATTAATGTCACTTAATGTATTTTTTCGTAGCAACGAAGGGCACCTGACGTAATATGCTTAACGACAGGAGATTATCAATTTGATTATCAATTTGCATGTCTGTAGCTTTCTATTGGTCAGAATCTCCTATGAATGAAATAATAAAAAAAATGCAATTAAGAGAAATAATTCGGAGGCAAGTTTAAGCGAAAAAGAAAAAATTCGAACACATTCGTTTTTATAATAGACAATCTTAAGTCGGAGATTATTCGCCGGTCTGATAGTTATAAATCTTGTTCAAGAGCATTTGAATTTTTGTAAACTAAGAACTACGGGAGATGGAGATATTTTCATATCGGCAACCGAATTACAGCAAAAATATAAGGAGGATTTGGACGAGTATTTTCCCCAAGGATGTGTTCATTTAAAGCATTTGTTACCATCTCTTCTCCAATTAAAAATAGACACTCCTTTAGAATTGGTACAGGATTTATAGGAAAATAAATTAATATCTTCATTTCCAAACGTTAATATTTGCCTGCGTATTTGTTTCTCCATAATAGTCGCAAATGCAAGTGGCGAACGCTCTAATTCGATACTAAAAAGGGTAAAGACCTACTTAAGAAATGCAATTTCCCAAGAAAATTTGAACTCCTTAGCAGTTTTATCCATTTTAGCCGGTGCAGGTTGTGTCTCGCTTAGGTTCAATTTGCGCCGGGCCTAACGAGGACCTGCTAAATAAATTAAATATAAGTGATATCATCAAAAAGTTCGCTTCAGTAAAAGCAAGAAAAGAAACTTTTCAGTAGTAAAGGTATTTGATTACCTACCTCATGTTACATGTTTGAATTATAGGTACATTTTTTTATTTTACTTTTTGAAGTTCGCCCTTAATTTTTTCTTGTATTTTGTTAGTATTCATTTAAGCTTGTAACAAAAAAGTTGTAATTGTTTTCTTTATTCTAATAAACTTGTATTCAAAATATGTTTTGTTGAATTGAAATAAAGTTAAGAAATATTTTTGAGCTTCGGCGCAGGCTCCGTATCAGCACCGGGCGGCAGACTGTGTTAAACCGGCACTGCTCAAGTATATTTTGAAATTATGTAGGTATTTTTTACGTGTAATGTATTTATTTCAACACCTAACTTCGTGACAATATATGTTAATTTTTTAAGTGTTTACGTACAAATCAAGGGTTATTTAATTGTTATTAAAAGATAACACATTTCAAGTGCAACTATTAGATCAAAATATATAGATAGGTATTGTATAATATGAATGATGCATTATGTGGTTCTAGGTTTGATAAGGCGATTTATTTTGAATAAAAATTATCGTTTGGGCTATTAAGTCTTCCTATTTAAGTGGCAACCATCGTAGCTTTCGGAATTTGGAGACGGCTGCTCTGAAAAGTTCATTTGATGTACATCCGTACCATTATCTCAGGTTGCGCAGCCACGATATTCTGCGTCTCCCTATGCTTCTTTTTCCTTGAATCATTCCCTGCATAATGGATTGGGAGCAAGTTGTATCCTGTGCTCTCCACGTGTAATATATCCTAGATATTCCAATTTTCTGATTTTGATTGTATTTAAAACTTGCATTTCTTTATTCATCTTTCTCAGAACCTCTTTGTGACGTGTTATGTCGATGATATTTTCAGAATTCTTCTATACACCCACAACTCTAACGAATCCAGTTTTTCCATTGATACCACATTCAAGGTCCAATCTTGCTTCCAATCCGTAAAACAAAGTCGAGAAAACGTAGCACCTATAGCCAACCTTACTCTTAGCTCTAATTCTAAATCTCTTATGCAGAGCACTTTTATCATTTTGTTAAAATTCGCTCTAGCCTTTTCTATTTTAATTTTAATCACCTGGAAGTAATCATTTGCGGAGTTGATCATTGTTTCAAGATATGCATATCGTCCCTTAGCTTACAACACCGCATAAGTCATTTTTACCAACTGAGACGAAAAAAACTACATTTTGAAACACCGCCTAAGTTAAAAAAAATACCGTTAGTAAACACCGCTTAAGTAAATGAACATCATTTCTTTCTATATTAATACGCGTAAATGAATAAACATTACTTTATTATATAGCTTACCTCTTAATCTTCTATAAAAACTTCTTGGATACTAGACTTTTCAGCAGTAAAACTTGTCACAGAGTAAAAATCACAGAGCGACTTGTGCGGTGTTGACCATGATACAGGTGTTGACGACTTGGGCGGTGTCACTATTTTTTGAATTACGGCATCTGATTGACTGAAATATAAATCGTGTGACAAATGGTTAGATGCGCAATGACCAGACCTATCCAACATAGACATGTCAAAACCGTTAATTTTCGACTTGAGCGGTGTTGTAAGCTAAGGGACGATATTGGTCTACTCGTTCGACATTGGTTCCGTTTATGAGTAGATTCTAGTTATTTCTTTGCGTTTTAGATATTCTAATAAATTTTGTCTCCTTGATGTTCATTTTTAGACCGTATTTTTAGCTATACATCGCTATTATGTTCAACAGTCTCTGAAGATCTTCAATATTTTCGGCTAAGATGACAGTGAAGTTCACATTTATTCCAGCTGTTTCACCCTCAAGAGGATCTCTTCGGAGTAGGCATTAAAAAGAACTGGCAACCATTACGCATCCCTGTCTCACCCCACGTCTAATTTTAATTTCAGCTGTTTCGGCAGAGTTCCTTCTCAAGTGCTGTATTTTACTACTTACATATATGTAGAGGAAGGTGGTACACAGTGAGATAAAAAATGAATTATTGGCGATTTAATTTTTTTAATCATCGATAAGAACTGACAGATTCAGCCATAATGATTTTTGGTATTCTGTGTATCACTTCCACAAACATAAAGGCCTGAAGTTCTTTAAAAATAACCTTGCACATGTCTCAATGTGTACCACCCCCAGTACACATTGAGACTAGTACACAGTGAGACACATGATGTTCCCACTCGTGGGAACACGACGCACCTATTTTGTTGGTTTTGCACGTAAAATATACTTTTGGACTTTTCTTTGAATTTCACTAAAACATAATCACCCTCTACAGGGTCACGATTTCAGTCAAATGCTTCATCATCCACTGGTCCTATCCAAGACTATTTTGTTGGTTTTGCACGTAAAATATACTTTTGGACTTTTCTTTGAATTTCACTAAAACATAATCACCCTCTACAGGGTCACGATTTCAGTCAAATGCTTCATCATCCACTGGTCCTATCCAAGAATCATCGTTATTATCACTATCTCCCGAATTAAAAGCTAGTTCATTTTCATCCGAAGAACTCTCAATGTTCACAACACGGGTAACTTTCTGTTTCATTGTCGAAGAAACTAACTGGTTCCGTTTTGCTCTAGCGCATCTTTCTCAGGAGTGCTTGTGAGGATACTACTTTTCTTCTTCTCTCTCGGCTTCCTATTAACTTTTCTTGCCTTGGCCTTAGGATATCGTTGCAATATCTCTGGTGAAATGAAATTTTTATTTTCTTTGGTATTTCTAGAGGGTGTTTCAGGACTTGGGTCTAGAGGAACAGAGTTTACAGCCGATGATCCCGGAAGGACAATATTGAAGGACTCCTCTTCTACAATTTCCATAGGACGAGCTGTCACTGCCGATCCAAAAAGTCGCTTTCTCTAAAAATATTTGGATTGAAGGGACATATTCCTGTTTTTTCAAAGCCTGACCGAATATTTTGAGGTACGAGAACTTTATCGTGTGCTGTACCAATCAACTCAGCGATATTGTATATTGTGATAGGCGTTCCTGGATGATTCAGTAGCCAAGCCTCACATGCAGCATTATAATATGCCTTGAAAGGCCCAAAGACAGCCACATCTAAGGGCTGGAGTTTGTTACTACAACGTGGGGGCAACGTCAAAATATGGACACCTGCTTCTCGAGCCTTCATGATTACTTCCACTGTGACGTGGCTTTCGTGGTTATCAAATATTAGCAGCGACGGATTTTCTTTGGAACTGCTGCTGTATTTGATAAAATGTTCTAATACTTGTAAAAAAAGTTCTGCTGTCATCCAACCTGAAGGGTTAGCTAGTCCCAATGTACCACAAGGTGCTCCATTTAGCATATCCTCTTTAAAGAATTTACGTGGAAGCACCATCACTGGTGGACAGTATGTGCCAAGGGCGGATATTATACATGTGGTAACGAGCACACCATGTTCACACTAGTGCAGCTATTTACTTGCTTCATCCCTTTTTCAGTCACAACTTTTTTGGGGTCGTGGACAGTTTTTGTGCTAGACTCATCAAGATTACAAATACGTGAACTCTCAATTAAAATAGGATATTTGTTTAGGATGTTTTGAAGATTATCAAAACACAGCTGAACGTTGTGTCGATTGAAAGAAGTTAAGCGTGACAAGCTACATGCCTCAGGTTGTCGTAAGCTCAACTCTTTTTTTTTCATAAATGCACGAAGCCAGTCGATACCGGCCATTCTACGTTCTGTTCATGATTTTGGTATCTTCAATTTGTTTACTTTAGCTACATCAAATGCGATGCGTCTTACAGCTATGATGGTTAGACCGTACGCCATATTACTGCAGGTTTTAATGTACAGTAAAACCTGCCATATCCGGATCAATGTGGCGACAGACCGATCCGGATATGAAAAAATCCGGATATCAAGAGCACTTCTTTTATAGTCTCTGAAACGTTTTCTCCTTCATACATTCCACTATCTTGGATCAGTACCTTGATCCATAGGCTGACAGAGGGATGTCACATGTTGGGGGCAAAAAAGACATTTTATTTCGCCATATTTTAGTTCTTTTGGGTCGAGATGAGAGGATGTGTTGTCCAACAGAAGGACTGCCTTTCTCGGTAGATGCGGACGGCAGAACCGTCCGGTTATGGGGAGGTCCGGATATGACAGGTACGGATGTGGCAGATTGTACTGTAGTTAAACAGAATATCTTCCTGTTCATCTGTAAAAACTTTGTTCACCGAATAATTTGGTTGCATAATGATTGGTAAATTTTCAGGATTATTTCTGTTCTTCTGCACATATCTCTGAAGGGTTTGAAATTTGACATCAAATTGTTGTGCGGCTTGTCTTAATGAACATATTCCATCAATGACAGCATTGGACATCTGTTCGGCAGAAGCCTTGCCAATTTTGCGTGGAACATTATGTTTTCTAGGCATCTGCAACAAAAACGGTATCATTATATTCAGGTAATTGTGTTAGTACTCATTTGTGGTACACAGTGAGACAGTCCCACTGTGTACCAGTAATGCTTGTCTCACTGTGTACTGTTGGACGTTATTTTGAAATTTACCATTTTGAAAAAGTACAACAACTGATATGTTCTAAACAACAACGTACCTTGTTCACAACACCTGATGAGCCAATATTTAGCTGGGATCACTCAATAATTGCTTATAGTTTCAGCAAAATATTCCTCTGAATATTGATTTAAATGTTTAAATGTAGATAACTTTATACTATAGAAAACACGTTTTAGTTAAACACATTTACACTATACGCCATATGGCAAAAATAACAATAGTAGCGACATCTGGGATGTAATATTCCTCCTTAAGTAGATTGGCGAAGTAAAAGCAAGTAAACTTTAGAATTTAAATTGATTGTCTTACTGTGTACCGCGTTTTATTGTGTACCACCTTCCCCTATTAGTCTAAGAGCTAGTGAACCCTTCAACTAACGGTCGTCCTGTAAGGCTAGAAATTTTTCTAGTGATAATTCATAGCACACCAAGGCTAAAAACCATGACCTGGCAGGCATCAGCGGTGCACGTATATCTACCAGATGAATCGAAAAGTGCTGAAGAGGACAAAATCCTAAACGGGGAAGCACATTGAACGCATTTCTTCTAAACATTATCTAGACAAGCAAATCAAACAATGTGGCTGGCAAAAGTGCAAATTTAGGGGGTAAAATAAACTTTCTCCTGTAAGGTTTAATTTTAAGTATGTGTTTGAGTAAGTCATTTAGAAGAAATGTGTACAATGACAGGCGATTCTGAAAAGCATAAGACTTTGCCAGGTGAGGGGAAAGATTAGGGGTTTTTCCTAAAATTATTCTTTTTGCATCGAACAATTTTTTTTTAGGTTTCTTGAATCATTCCAAACAGAAAACGTCTTTAGTGATTTTTCTCTTAAGTTAATTGTTTTTGTTATATAAGCGATTGAAAATTTGAAAATTGCGAAATCGGTCATTTTTAACCCTAAATCGGACATTTATCTAAAAATTTCAACGTTGCCAAGGTACGTAGATATTCTTTAAACATTGATTAATGAAATCCCGAGGAGTTTTTGCAATAAAATATCGAAAACCCCTTTGTTTTTTTAATTGCTAATCAAGCGGGCGCGACACTGTAGTATAAGTGAGGACGTTTGAGTTTGCATAAATTCATTATCTCGAGAATTGGCAAATTTCAAGAGAAATCCTCAGACAGGTCGATTTTTATTTTTGAATTAGGACTTTTTGATGTATATATAATACTAGTGACGTCATCCATCTGGGCGTGATGACGTAATCGATGATTTTTTTAAATAAGAGTAGGAGTTGTGTGATAGCTCATTTGAAAAGTTATTTAATTCTCTATTCAGTAATATAAACATTAACATAATTATTTATACAGGGTGTACAAAAAAATTTTCTTCTATTTATCAAATTTAATCAAAGTTAATTTAATAAAAAAAATTTTTTGTACACCCTGTATAAATAATTATGTTAATGTTCATATTAGTGAATAGAGAATTAAATAACCTTTCAAACGAGCTATCACAAAACCCCTACTCTCATACGTCACTAGTATTATATATATGCCAAATAGTCCTAATTTAAAAATAAAAATCGACCTATCTGAGGATTTCTCTTGAAATTTGCCCATTCTCGAGATAATGAATTTATGCCAACTCAAACGTCCTCACTTATACTACAGTGTCGCGCCCGCTTGATTAGCAATTAAAAAATAAAGGCGTTTCCGATATTGTATTGCAAAAAACTCTTTGGGATTTCATCAATCAATGTTTAAAGAATATCTGCTTACCTTGGCAACTTTGAAATTTTTAGATAAATGTCCGATTTAGAGTTAAAAATGGCCAATTTCGCAATTTTCAAAATTTTCAATGGCTTATATAACAAAAACTATTAACTTAAGAGAAAAACCACTAAAGACCTTTTCTGTTTGGAATGATTAAAAAAACCTAAAAAAAATTGTTCGATGTAAAAAGATAAATTTTAGGAAAAACCCCTAATCTTTTCCCTCGCCTGGCAAGGTCTTATGCTCTTCAGAATCGCCTGTCATTGTACACATTTCTTCTAAATGACTTACTCAAACATATACTTAAATTTAAACCTTAAAAGAGAAAGCTTATTTTACCCCCTAAATTTGCACTTTTCGATTCACCTGGTAGATACACGTGCACCGCTGAGGCCTGCCAGGTCATGGTTTTTAGCCTTGGTGTGCTATGAATTATCACTAGAAAAATTTCTAGCCTTACAGGACGACCGTTAGTCGGAGGGTTCACTAGCTCTTAGACTATATGTTATAATTATAATATTGAAAAATCATTCATTTGATCATTCAGAAAAATCTCAAGTTGATCGTTCAGAATTATACCTTTTTCAATTTATTAATTTCATTAAATACAGATTTCTACCAAGTCTGAGCTCTAAGTCTTAAGCTTGTGGGTAAAGCGCTATTTATTTTAGTGTTATGAGATGGATCTCTAGAGCACTGTCGATCTTACGAGTTTTCATTTTTTCTGAATAAGGTTTCCAATTTCTTCAGCACCTTATTGGCTTTTTTAACAAAAGAGTTCATTTATTCATTAAGTTCCGGTCAATCTTGTTACTTGTGTCAAACGATACTTTGATACGTTTATTTCCTATGGTGAGACAAGGAAAAATTAATAAAACACAAAATTGGACTGAATTCAACGATATTTATTATCTGTCTTTGGTTTAAAATCAAAACAAAACATTGAAGGTTCTAAAAATTCTATATAGTATAATGTACAGTAGTTTCATACGACATATGGAAGTAAATTCCTTTTTAATCAAAGCTGAGATAATATTTACTAGTTAACCTGAAAAACTATAGAGCTAGACATATTTGGAGGATCAGTCAATTACAGCTGAATATATTTTAATATGAAAAATACTCTAAATATAGCTTATATTAACTTCGGTAGGTACTTGAAGAAAATATTACTGCTCTTATATCTTTTTCACAAAAAGTTTTCTTAATTGTCTGTGTATTGATATATTTTTGTTATTTTATTATTTACTTATTTATTCCCATGTGTTTCAATCCCTATACCAATCTCCATGCCAACAAGAAAAAAAAAATAAAAATAATTAATATCTCTCTTAAAAATTTATATAAACGAGTGAAATCAGTAAATTTCTTGTTAGCCCGATCAAGGAACACAAAATATGTTAATGTTTAACATCAAAAAACATGTTTTTGGACGGTTTTTTCAAATAACTCAAAAATTAAGTAGTTTATCGAAAAAAATATTATTAGCGAAAATACAGCTTATAAAAAAGTGAAACAAATGGTGTATGCATGAAGTCTGTTGACCCAGTATAAGCAGAGTTGTAGCTAATGAGAAGTAGGTTCTTCTTCGTCAAATTTCAAATAAAATATTTCAACGTGAAATAACCAAAAAAAGAAGCACTTTTCGGGGAAAGCTCATTACTCATTTACAACATTAACCATTTACAACATTATCCAAATATGCCATTCCAAACAATGGTCTGAAGACTAGTAAAAATCTACAAAAACCATACATAAAAATGGGAGCTTCCATAAATGCGAAAAGCGACAATTATAGAACTATTTCTCTTATATTACATGCCAGTAAACTATTGCTACATATAATCAATAAGAGACTAAAACCATTCCTTTAAAGAGAAATTCCAGAAGAGCAAACTAGATTTACCAAAGGTAGAGGTACTCGAGAACACCTGTTGACAGAAAATATATAAGACAGAAAAATCTAAGGAACTCAATATTCCACTGTACATAATACTTTGTAGATTATCGTAAGGCGTTCGACAGGATCAAGTGGAGACACTTATGGCGAATATTAAAAGAAGTAGGCGTACCACAACACCTTATTTCGCTTATAACTGACTGAACTATACGAACACACTACTGGATCAGTAAAAGTGCTTGACACACTTTCAAACGAATTTCATCCAGAACGGGGTGTCAGACAGGGATGTATACTATCTCCACAATTATTCAATATACATATTATATGCAGAGCATATTATGAGAAGAACACTTGAAGGATGGGAAAAAGGCATCTCAATAAATGGTCATAAAATATACAACCTACGTTTCGCAGATGACACAGCCCTTCTGCAAATAGTCAAGCAGAGCTGATTGATCTTATACGACTGGTTGAAACCGAAAGTCAAATATTTGGTCTGCAATTAAACATATCAAAGACAAAGATCATGATAGTGGATAGACTACATAACAATCATCCACACATAACCACAATTGACCGGTTTGAGGTTGTGAGCTTATACTTATATCTGGGATCATTAATCACAAACACAGGGTCACTACAGAAAGAAATAAACCTAGATGTGATCTAGCAAAAGTTGCCACAGCAAAAATGACCACAATATGGAAGGACTGTCAAATTTCAAGAGCGTTAAAGATGAGGTTAATCAACTGCTTAATATTCCCAATACTGACCTACGGATGTGAATCTTGGACCTTGAGAAAATCGGAGAGAAGAAAGAGAGACGCCACTGAAAAGTTCTGTTGGAGACGAATGCTACGAATTCCTTGGACCGACCATAGGACAAATAATTCAATTTTGAAAGAGTTAAAGGTTAACCTACGACTTTCCAACAAAGTCTATCTCCAACAATTAAAATATTTTGGACATGTTATGAGAACAAACACAGAAAATATGGAAAGACTCATTATACAAGGAAAGGTGGAAGACCGAAAATCACGAGGAAGATCCCCAACAAGAAGGATCGATCAAATTACAGGAATATGCAAAAGACCTATGCATCAGTTAAAAGAAATAACCAGAGACAGAGATCTTTGAAGACGGACAATACACGACATCACGTCGACCACTACACACTCTCCGGGGGCTCAGGATTGAATAGAGAGATGAAGATATTAATTCCGTAGTGGAAGTTTGAGAAGATGTAAAAACATGATTTTGGAATTTTAATGTAAATAGAAAGTGCCTATATCTCATCGTTGTACATCCTCTTCCAAATACCATTTTCACAGATGCCACCGAATATTGCTCTCGGAATTCTTTGTTCAATTATCACTAAACCGTTTTGGTCTGACTTGGAGGTGGTAAATTTTTCTAATACATACATATATCAGCACTGACAGTAAGATAAGGGTTTTGTAAGAAAAGTTTGTGCTTTTCATATGTTTACGCAAGACAAAATAGCACTTGTTTGCCAGAGTTATTCTCCGTTTCTTCCGTTATTGAATTGTCATTGGTTATCAGGGATCCATCAGGGTCCATGTATGTGAATTTGTCCACCACTTCCAAGGTAGAGTTATTAACAGTGACTTGGGGACCGATTTTTCTGGTTCTGTTGTTGGGTGTTGATGCCATCAATTGATTTTTTTCTTTATTTATTTGTTGGCCCATATTTTAGAGGCATTTGAGAAAGTGATGTACATTTCTTTGTTGAAGGTTTGAGGATTTGTTAAAAATATTTCCTCTCTTGTCTAATCTGGCGTCTTCTCCCGCCTTTTCCAAGAAGAACACTCCTTGACGTTGCTGTTGAGCTTTCGAATTTATTTAATTTTTCTTCAATCGACGGTGAGATTGATTTTCTTGCTACAACTATTACACAATCCATTAACAGATTAAAGTACAGACCCCTATTTAACTACCATTAAAATACTTTAAAGACAAAGACAATTAAAATCATTATAGCACTTTAATGACTATAAGGGACTTTTCTTTTTAAACTTTTCTATGTACTTGCTCATATTGGATGTTGTAATTTTGTATCTATAGATGAATATATGTAGGTACTTAACTGTTCCTCCCAAATCTCTAAGCAGGTTTTTTAGAATCTATTTTCAATTCCCTATATTATTTACAATAGATACAGGGGGTTTCATTGGTAAAGTAACATACGTTAACTGTGGAAAGAGGATACTTAGGCGGTCTCAAAAATACCATACTTAATGGGTCTTACTCCATTAATAACAAAGATACTGGGTGTTTTATCTATTTTGCCATTTTCTTAATTGGTTCATAACTTTTTGACCACACTGTATATTTGTTTTATATTTGGCAAGCAAATATCATTTAAGGCGTACAATAAATTAATTTATTTACAATTGTAAAAAATCCAGGTCCTGCTTAAAAAATATTGGAAAAATATTCCGACCTAAAAACAACACCCTGTACATTAAATTTTTTTAAAATGGATTTTTCAGTTGAAAAGAGGATAAAAACTAAATTCAGTGGTATACTTTGAATTTTCGGCAAAATGATTTTTCTGGTGAAATTTGGAATTTGAATTCTGAAATTAAGTGAATTGCGAGAGTTCTAAGTAGAAAAAAATTGAAATACAGCTTACAACTTGTCAACCACACTGTATATTGATTTTATATTTAACACGCGAATATTCTTTTTTTTTAGGTGTCCTGTCAATTAGTTTAATTACAATTATAAAAAATCCAGGTCCGGATTAAAAAATATTGTATAAATGTTCCAACCCAAAAAAACACCTTCTATATTAAATTTTTTTAAAATGGATTTTGCATTTGAAAAGAGGATGAAAAACAAAATTAGTGGTATACTTTGAATTTTCGGCAAAATTATTTTTCTGGTAAAAATTTGAATTTGAATTCTGAAATTATGTGAATTGCGAAGCTCAAAGTAAAATAAATTAAAATATGACTTAATTTTAATGAATACCATTATTTAATCTAAATTTGTAAAATATTAACATTTCCACACATAACAATAATTTTTGATGACCTTTTTTACCTTTTGATGACCTTTGGTATACTTTGAATTTTCGGCAAAATTATTTTTCTGGTAAAAATTTGAATTTGAATTCTGAAATTATGTGAATTGCGAAGCTCAAAGTAAAATAAATTAAAATATGACTTAATTTTAATGAATACCATTATTTAATCTAAATTTGTAAAATATTAACATTTCCACACATAACAATAATTTTTGATGACCCCCTCTGTGGCTCAGTGGTAATAGCGCCTAGCTTTGGATCGAAAGGTCCGAATGGTCGTGAGTTCGAATCTCACCAGGGTCAGAAATTCTTCGTTTATTATAAATTAATAAATAATAGTTTCTGTCCTTGTGGGATCGGTACTCACCGGAGGGACCGCAGACGTTCGGATACAATTAGCGTCTCTTTGCAAAGACAATGACGTCGACTTTGCAATGTAACAAGACACTTACTCAACACACACAATACACATGACGCTAGGTACCTAACTACAAAAATTTACCGTACCTACGTATAAAAAAAAATTTTTGATGGTGGTAATTTTGAATAAGTACTTTAGTATTGAATAGTGATTATGCTGCAAATTTTTGCTGTTTTGCTATAATTTTTAGCTATTTTTTTGATTAAAGTGATGTATTCTTTATTGACCCTTTATTATTTATTCATTATTTAAAGATGAATATTCGCCAAAAACTATTTTTCATACATAATAAAAAAACACTAAAATATTAACATTTTACCAATTCAGATTAAATAATGGTATTAATTAAAATTAAGTCGCATTTTAATTTTTTCTACAAGAGCTCTCGCAATTGACATAATTTCAGAATTCAAATTCAAAATTTTACCAGAAAAATTATTTTGTCGAAAATTCAAAGTATACCACTAATTTTGTTTTTCATCCTCTTTTCAAATACGAAATCCATTTTAAAGAAAATTAATATACAAGGTGTTTTTTTTTGGGTCGGAATATTTACACAATATTTTTTAAACCGGACCTAGATTTTTTATAATTGTAAATAAATTAATTGATTGGACACCTAAAAGAATATTCGCGTGTTAAATATAAAATTAATATACAGTGAGGTTCACAAGTTGTAAGCTGTATTTCAATTTTTTTCTACTTAGAGCTTTCGCAATTCACTTAATTTCCGAATTCAAATTCAAAATTTCACCAGAAAAATCATTTTGCCGAAAATTCAAATTATACCACTGAATTTAGTTTTTCATCCTCTTTTCAACTGAAAAATCCATTTTAAAAAAATTTAATGTACAGGGTGTTGTTTTGGGGTTGGAATATTTTTCCAATATTTTTTAATCCGGATCTGGATTTTTTACAATTGTAAATAAATTAATTTATTGTACACCTTAAATGATATTTGCGTGCCAAATATAAAATAAATATACAGTGTGGTTAAAAAGTTATGAACCAATTAAACAAAATGGCAAAATAGATAAAACACCCAGTATCTTTGTTATTAATGGAGTAAGATCCATTAAGTATGGTATTTTTGAGATCGCCTAAGTGTCCTCTTTCTATAGTTAACGTATGTTACTTTCCCCCCGTATTGCGTCACTTGAGTTTACTGTTTTCCTTTCCATCGTATTTACAATACTGTTTTTTAAAGTAGCAGCAATAGAAACATATTGATATAATACATACATACTTATTCCTGTGAATATTTCTTTTACGATCTTATTACTAGTAATTTATTATGTCTATTGTATTTGAACAGTCTCACTTAACGAAAACTGGGATAATATGTAAAAGGTTCGTGCAAGGATCGAACATGACAGGATATTTTTTACTACAATGAAACGAGGACCAGGAAGGCGAAGAATTCCCTTGTTGAAGAATCTACGTACGCGGTTTAACATAACAAGTACAAATCTTTTAAGATCAGAAGTGTGCAAAGTACTGATTGCCAGTTTTATGTAGTCGCGAACTTAAAGCGAATTCGACTGCTTCGCTGTTATATGACAGCCATTATAGAAGCATGGGCCCTGAGTGATGTCATGTATAGCAGAATGAAGACATTTTACGATGTTATTGAAGTATAGTATTTTTACTACAAAAACGTTATTACGTAGGTCAAAATTTTTGACGTAAGAGAACTGTCAAAACATTAGAATGTGACTTTTCGTTATTGTTATGTTTATAATAAACATGGCAATAATGAAAAGTCACATTCTAATGTTTTGACAGTTCTCTTACGTCAAAAATTTTGACCTACGTAATAACGTTTTTGTAGTAAAAATACTATATGCGTAGAATATAAGGGATGGGAAGACTACAAAGCGAGGAAACCTTTATTAAAATAATTAATAAACTTAAATACTGCAGTTTTACTTACCATAATAAAACGAAATTTGGGTTCCTTCGAAACATAGTAAGAAATAATGCCTAGGCACTTTAAAAACTGACAATAAATGGAAAAAGCAAAGGATCCAAATCAAATAACTTCGGTTAGGAGACATATTTTCTACTAAAGGTTCATTTTCAATGTTATGATTCCGTAGAAAAACAGAGTTTGTAGAAAAGCAGTATATAAGTTAAAATTACGCAAATGATAGAAAAATTTCAATCGGGGCACTGCACTTAAAAATGAAGCAGAAGCACTGCGCCACATTTGGTAAGTACTCTCCCGCATTTATTACCAATAAAGTGCACTAGACTGTCTTCTCTACTTTATTTCTAACCATACATAATTTCATTTTATTCATAAGTATTTGTATTGCCAATATTTGTAATTCTCTTCATATAAAATCCAAGCTTCGTCATACTAATAATGTACCTAGTTTATTTTTTATTCCTAGACTTACATACATTATCCGATGTCATACTTCACTTATTTACTGTATCATGAAGCTATTTTCCAAAATAATATTCTCCCGCAGAAAATGTTATGTTCAGTATTAAACAAGTATTTAATGGAAGTACAAGTACTCAATGTGTACTTAATGCAAGTACACATCCAAAAAGCTTGAAACCAAAGAAGGATTACGACAAGGAGACCCACTATCAACAACTGCATTCAATCTAACATTAGAAGGAATAATCAGGAAAAGCCGAATAAACATGCAAGAAACGATATTTAAAAACGTGGTGGCCGTTTTGCAAATGATCTGACACTATTAGCGACAAGCAAGAAAGAACTACAAAAGTTAATGAAAAACATAATAACAGAAGCCAACAAAATTGGGACTTAAAATAAATGAAGAAAGGACAAAGTATGTGATAATGAGAGAGATCCAAAAAGAAAAAGAAAATAAAATCATAGTACAAATAGACGGAGAAAAAACATACTCGTTCAAAAGAGCCAAAGAAATTAATTACCTGGGAGACAAAATAGATGAAAATGGTCATAAAGAAGTGTAGATCAAGGCAAGAATAGCTAAAGGAAATAAAAAGTATGGAGCATTACGCACATAAAATCCAAATACGTATCAAGAAAAACAAAAATCAGAATTTATAAGACTGTTATCAGACCTACAGTAACATACGCATGCGAAACATGGGTGCCGAAAAAGTCAGAAACAGACCTTTTAGAAAGATGGGAGAGAAAAATGCAAAGAGCAATATATGGAGGTGTGAAAATAGAAGGTCAGTGAAGAAGAAGAACCAATAAAGAATTGGAAGATCTATATAAAGAACCAACGATCACGACGACGATCAAAGCACAGAGAATACAATATTTTATTTGGTAGGGATAGAAAAGGAAGAGTAAATGTTGGTGAAATTTACAGTTGCTAAAGAAGTGTTGATTGTTGTGTGTGTGTATACTACTAACACTGGGTAAAACGAAAGAAAATCTTTTTATGATCAATTACACATACTAAAATGTATTCTAACACAGGAAAGAGTAGGATAGAAAGAATAGGACGCAATTTTAGTGCATATGTAGATCAACCCAATAGAGTCCATAGATACATATTAAAAAAAAAAAGATATATATTAAACGATACATTGAGCACTAGGTTTTAGAACTAGAAACAATGCTGTAATTGACAGTAGCAATAGATATGGCGACGGGTAACACATTCTTAAAAAAAAAGAAAAAGTCAACCGATGGCATACAAAAGTGAACAAAGTTATTTTCTAATTGATTACATTTATGATAGTGGAACTGTGTTTGTTTGTTATTACACTACAGTAAAAAGTGAAACAGAAAAATAGGGGAGATTTATTCAGGGCACATATACCTAGTAGAAAAGAATAATTGGAAAATGACAGGGAGTTGCAATTGAGATATGAGTCCTAGTGCTGGGCAAGAAAGAGCCCAAGAAAAATGAAAGGGAATGGTTACTTCTATTGACCTCCTTCCACTTAGTTATCGAATAAGGTTCGTAATTTGATATAAATCCGAAATGTTTTTCGAAAATAAATCAAACTGAACCCCACTTACGTTTCCATTGCTGCCGATATTTAAATTCGTTACATTTCTATACAAAACCTTTGAAATATTTATGTAGCTAGTTTTTTTTACCTATTTACTTTTTGATTATAACACACATACCTTACAAAAAATAACACATTTCCTATTTTGAGGCAAAAATTTAGAATGTATTTCTCATAGTATTTGTACAATGCTAAAATAAAAAGAGGAATCATCTTTTCCAATATGCCACGTTTCCATTTTTATTGAAGTATTTTCATGGCCTAATTTATCAAACAAGCGTTAATTATATATCAGAGTTTTTTAAAAAAAAGTTTAATAACAAGTTTAGGTTTTGGCGCCTTTATTTATTGAACAAAACTTGACAGGCAATATTTATCCTACCATGCTTGAAGATGCTAATAATTTTCTTATAACTATCCAGTTGCAAACTCAACTTGGTGCAGAATGTAATTTAGTCTTGCAGGAGGATCTTTGACGTTTTCACCAGGACAGTCCTCTACCTTATTATTCTCTTCCCGTCCCGTGTAGTGCAGACGCAGATTTCCGTATAAATGGATTGGCCTCCGAAATCGGTAGATTTATATCCGTTAGACTTCGGTTTTTAGGGATATCTTAGATCTGTATCTATCAGATATGTGTGTGAATGCGACGATATTGATAAATTTAAAAGACGATACAGCAGCACGTCGTTCAACTTCATAAATTATTAGGGAGGAATTGGGAAACAGACTTGCTTATTGGTTAGAGAAAAATGAAAAAAAAAAACATTGTGAACAATTATTAATTTAGTAAAATTAGAAAATCTACGGTTTTGTTTTGATTTAAATCTGTCTCCTGCCATCTCCGATAGTACTATTTCTAGGTCTACCTGTTGTCAAGGAGGCTCTGCAGAAGACAAATTTACACCAAAACGTCCGTAGTTCTCGGTACAAAAATAAAATTATTTATACCGTAGGCATATTTACAGATGCACCAGAGTGCTGAAATCGGTTAGCGTTTGAAATACACTATTACTCACAATCGGTTAGTAATTTATGGATTTCTAACCTTTGAAGTAATCAGGAAGCGACTTATTACTTACTTTACTTTCCCTGATAGCCGGGAAAGTACTTTCCCGGCTAGCATCTGTCACTTTTCTACCTGCAAATGTCAATGTCATTTTTGATTAAAAGATGGTTTAGAAAGAATAGAATCCACTCAACATTTATTTAATTAAGAAATAACAACAACAATAACAAAAAGAAAACTATTTGGAATTATAAATATTAATAGTTACATTGGAATTATGATTACTATTAACGGTTAAAGTAAGACCGTATTGCTCAAAATTATGAGTTTCAGAAATAGATGATGAATCCGAGGTTTCTGGATTTTCTACATGAGACAACATATTAGCAATTTTTATTTGTCCATGCAATGAATTCTCCACATATCCCTCTGCTACGGTGTTGGATTTCCAACCCCCAGCTTTTTCAACCGTAGGCTGTCTCCACCTGTATTTGCTAATAATGTTGCTGAAGTACGTCTAAAACAATGTCCTGTAAACCTGTTAACATTTTTCAACTTTAAATAAGTTGCTATTTTTTTGGGAAAACTTCCTATAGCATTATGCCCAAAAGGCTGTCGTGTAATTTTACCAAATCTTATTTGTAAAAAAAATCTATCAGAGTCAATGTTATTACGAAGGTCACAGTATTGCTTTATTATTTTTATCCATTCCGATTTTGTAATTACAAATGTACGGGAAGAGTAGGTTTTTGTGACGGGAATCACTATTATAATTCGATTTTCTAAAATATCCAGGTCACTTATTTTCATTTTTAAAAGTTCATCGCACCTACAGGCTCCGGAAATGCCAATAATTAAAGCAACCTAAAAAAATTTAATATAACATATATTTAATATGCACTAAATAAATTAAAATTACCTTTTGAGGAAGATATTCTATCGGGTCATTGTTTAAAAATGTATCGATGTCTGCTTCAGAAAAAACACTTGACTTTTTAGCTTGATATCCCACATTCTGCCTTTTCAAAAATGCCCGCAATTTTGCGTATTTACTAATATCAACATTATGCCTAAAGTTTAATACTGCTCGCAACATCGAATATCTTGACCATAATGTGGAGGCTTTACTTTGTTTGCTCATTTCACAAAAATAAGCAAGAAGTACCGTCTCAGAGGTATGCTACACACCTTTAGCCACGCACCATTTACTGTATAGTTCATAGGTGTTTTCATACCTCTCCCTGCTTTTTTCAGGAATTATTCCTTCAGTAGCTCTCTCTGCAGCTACCCGCAGTTCTGGTGGCGTACATTCAAATTCACTATCAGACATTTTTGTAAAATAAACAAAATTTGATTATATGTACAATTAATGGCGTCGTGTATCGCCTAAATGTCAGATTCAACAAACTTGTTTTGTTACCTAACAACGATCTCACAGGTTACTTAAAATAATTCATCTTATCACATAATGAAAATGGATACAGATATTTGAAACGAAATTATTATTGGTAGATTGTGAGTATTAGAAATCCATAAACTACTAACCGATTGTAAGTAAAATAGTATACAAACCTCGCGGGAACTCATTCTAGCCTAGCGTCTGTAGTTTACCTCGGTGCTTCGCACCTCGGTAAACTACCTTGCCGCTCGGCTGAAATAGAGTACTTTCCCGCTAGGTATGTAATATACTATTATTTGAAAAAAGTGTATTTTTTTGTTCATCTTAATGGCGGTACAGGCTCGTTTTTTTTAATATTGTATTTAATTACAGAGTAATTTCCACATATTAATATATTGTTCAAATTGGGCTCTGTACCGCCATTCTTTATTAAATTAAAAATATGTGTGCCAAATATCTCGAAAAAATATTCAAAATTACAGCCGCAATCTTGAAACGCGTTTTCGCTACCTGTTGATCGCTACTGTTTCCTCTTAAGTATGCTAGGTTTATTGCAGTTTAGACATTTCTATTAAAAATTTCGACATTTTGACATAAAAAAATAAAAGCAAAGCAACAAAATGTACCTATGTACCTATAAAAATAATATTGTCGGTAGTAATTGCACAAGAGCTCTGAAATTATTGAATTTTTCCCGAGTGACACTTTGACAGTTTTATGACAATTATGTCACAGTGTCACGAGAGCAAAAATTATATATTAATTTCAGAGGTCGAGTGCAATTTGTTGCGATTATTTCATGAATAAAACTGTTCAAAACCAAAATTTTATTGTAATTTATTTATGTAAGTACCATTAAACACACAGTTTTATAAATATTTGACGATTGAAAGTCATCACTTTTATAATTTTTAAAACATTAATTGTCATTAATGTCACTGAATGTATTTTTTCGTAGCAACGAAGGGCATCTGACGTAATATACTTAACGACGGGAGATTATCAAAAATTATCGATTTAATTCAGATTTCTGTAGCTTTCTATTGGTCAGAATCTCCTATGAATGAAATAATCGTACTTATAATATGAAATAAAAAAATTATGACTATGAATCTGCAATCAATCAAAAACAGGTCTGGCTAATTGGCTGTGCCAAAAACATTTTTCACAAAAGAAAAGACTTTTCTATTCCTGTTTTTCAAGCAGTAAATTGAAATATAAATAGACAATACTTACGTTAATATTAATTGCAATAGAAACTTGGACACCATAAATTAATAGATGTAATTATAATTTAATAGGTGCCGAAATCAATGAGGGTTTGTAGCGTACTAGTGCATATCAAAGTCTAACCGATTCCAGCACTCTGGTGCCGTAGTAAAGGAGCATTTGTAAATATGCATACCGTAGTATAGTTAGAACGCCCTCTAACGGGGAATAAGTGAAATAAATGTCGACTCAATTCAAATTCTCTGTTTAACCCAGATATGACAATATCAAATAAAAAGGCACCGCTAGGAAAATATTCCAATATGCGGTTCAGAGAACCTGTATGAAATGAGTCTTTGTACTCTAATACAGAGTATGGCATTAGTAAAATTAGAATATCTACGGTTTCGTTTTGATTTAGATCTGTCTCCTGCCATCCCCGGATAGTACTATTTCTAATAGTATATTTCCCGAAATAGTACTATCGGGGGATGGCAGGAGACAGACCTAAATCAAAACTAAACCGTAGATTTTCTAATTTTACTAATGCCATACTCTGTATTAGAGTACAAAGACTCGTTTCATACAGGTTCTCTGAACCGCAAATTGGAATATTTTCCTAGCGGTGCCTTTTTATTTGATATTGTCGTATCTGAGTTGAACAGAGAACTTGAATCGAGTCGACATTCATTTCAATTATTGATTTGGTGTAACTATGGTTTTATTTTTGATTGTTTTTTTTTTCTTAGATGTTCTAAAACTGTTCTCTTGCAGCATGTCTATTTATAAGTTAAATATTATTTTCCCATGGGATCAAACCCAAAATTATTGTAATGATAATTAAATTTATACATTTGTTTTGACGTTTCTATTTCCAATCCGGAAATCGTTTTCAAAAAAATTCTAAACGAAATTATTAGATTTAAACTGTACATGTACATGCTTATAAATTGGAGCTGGATGGCAATACCAATTTGACAGTTGACTTATTTGGCCTCGATCTTGTAGGTAAAGCAGCAGTCTTTTGTTTTCAATCATGTCAGTCTTGTCATTTATTTTTGTTTTTATTTTCATCAGTCGCCGATTTGAAAATTTTATATTAATAAACATAGTTTAAAATAAAAAAAAACCCTGAAAATAAAATAATTTAAAGATACTTTATTATCGATCTTTTAATTCCCCGGTAGTATTTTATTGTGGCTTTTTTTATTATCTACTGAATTTAATGGAAATAAACTACAATTTTAATTGAAATGCTATATATTAGACGTTTCGATTTTCACCTCGAGAGTCGTTCCTAAAATACCTATTCCACGTGGAAATCGAAAGTTATAAAGTCCGTATTTTCAATTAATATTGTGGTTCATTCCCATTAAATACAGCAGTAAATATATAAAAAAATATTTCAATAGGGATCTCAATTTTCAGAATTCGATAAGGTAACACTCGTATCTTTAAAATCCAATATTCCTCTTAATATCTTAAGCAACGTATTTTAGTATATATATTCAATTGAGATTCGATTATTTTACTTAGAGCATTCATATCGATTCTAGTTTTACAAATATGTTTTTATTCATACCTATCAACGAATACAGAGCGTCCCGTCTTTATTTTATTTAATATCTTAAATCTATGGTGAAATGGAGACCCCAGTAAGTTTCGAGTCCTTAGTACTTTTAAGAACGCTTGACTTATTTGTTTTTTGAAAAAATGGTATATTTAAACATAAATGTTCATATGTGACCCGTCAAAATGGCCCGGTCAAAACAGCCTTGTCAAAAAACCCCGTCAAAATAGCCCGGATACAAAATAGCCTCGACAAAATAGCCCGTAAACAAAATAGCCGCGACAAAATCGATCGCACACAAAATAGCCTCGGTCAAAACAGCCCCGGCGAAAACACTCCCATAATTACATTTAGCTTTTAACAGAATACCATTTTTAAATCACTATTCAAATTGGGAAATAACCCACAATTTAACTTAAAAAAATGATTTTATTAACGTTTCGACTTCCTTTCGGACGTCGTTGTCAAAATATAAAATATTAATAAATTAAACAAAAATGTTGTTGCTCAGTAAAAAAATTTTTATAATAATTGAATTTAATCTGACTCATTCATATCGGCATTTCAGACATATTATTTATACGTTTTAACGTAGAATGCTTTAAAATGATATTGCCAATATTTATGAGATGCGTTCCTGGGCGACTTTATTGAAAGATAGTTCATTAGATTACATGAAATCAACTTTAACTTAAGAATATCCGTCACAAAAAAATCATAGCATGTGATCTGTCTTTAAAAAATCAACACACGCAATGGTGACAGTAAAATTCTCGTGTTAGTGATTCCATAGTAAATCACGAGGAAAAACCAGGAATTTTTGTTCCTGGTTTTTACTATCAGAAGACATAGGGTTCGAGGTCTCTGAAAAGACCATAAGATAAACATCTGAATAGAGGATAATTACCATTTCCTAAAAAATGTATTTGTAAGGGATTATTTTATGATGAATTCTGAAGGGAGCTTTTTTGTCGGGACTATTTTGTGGGCGAGTTATCGTTCCGAGGCTATTTTGTCTGCAGGCTATTTTGTCGGAGCTGTTTTGTGTGTGGGATATTATGTCGGGGCTATTTTGTCGGAACTTTTTCGACGGAGTACCGTAATTCATTTACCAACATATTATGTATACGTACTTTCTAGTCTTAAAAATTTTAGTGGAAATATTATCTGTCGCCATTTCAGGTTGTTGCCACTTCAACAATTGTCAATTTTTTTCCATTTATTTGATTTTAAAGACTAAATTTGCAAGCCAAAGTAAAAGAATATGGATTCCATGTACATTTTAGGTGCTGAAAATATGTAGGTATTGGGTCTTTGGCAAAAGAGTTCGGTTATTAACAAATACGCGGTCAGCTTCACTCTTTGAAGGCCATTGCCAAAATATACTAGTCGTTGACCGTTTTTGATTTCTTATCACTTGCTTCATTCTTTCAGATTTTCGTGTTTATATTAAACATGCCCGCTGGCTAAGTCGGGATAGCATTACGAGCTGCCCCAAATTTTAGTTTTCTAATCTTTGGGGGGGGGGGTCAATAGTAGTACAAATTTAAAATCTCGACTGAATTTGACCGTTGCGTTAGCCGCCATTTTGATTTTAAACGAGAATCGTTTTTACTCAATATCTCCGCTATTTTCAACTTTTCGACAAAAAGTGTAAAAACTGAAATTATTAAAAATGCTACTTTATATAATTTCGTTTATTATATTTTTTTTTGTGCGGTCGATATTTTCCGAGTTATGGGGGAAAATAATGACAGTTGGAGCATAATTATTGATTTATTGAATTATCTTTTGTATTATTAGTTTTACAACAAATTTGCACCTATACAAAAATAAAGATAATTAAATTTTTTACAATTTTTATCTTCTTAAATTTTTTGATAAAATCAATATTTAAGGTAGTACGTATGTGGTAAAGGCGCGAGCGTAAGAACTGATTAATTTTATAGCAATTGTTTTTGTTCAATATCTCCGTTATTTTCAACTTTTCGACAAAAAGTGTAAGGACTGAAATTGTTGTAATTAAGATTTACTACAATTTTTTGAGAGAACCAGTGGTGGGTCTACGAGGGGACGAGGGGGGGGTGGGGAAATTCTCCCCAACAGGGTTTAAAATAAAAAAATTGTTGAAATATTAAAATATGTTAGCTGACATGAAACTGAATTATCGACAGACAAATTCAACCAATAAAACTCGCTGGTTAATAAATTTAAGTGAACTTAATGCATATAATTTATTATTTATGTTTTTTATGTACTTAGTTTAGTTGGTGTTTCATTGGAAGTTTTAAAAATTGTATAAAATATAATTTTCTTTATTTTTGTTTATGTACAATTATGTCGTAAAGTTAATAGTAAATGAGACAATTCAATAATTATGCTTCCCCTCCGCTTTCACTATTTCCCCCCTTAACTCGGAGAATATTGATCGCGTAACAAAATTGTGCAAAACAAATTGTAGGAAATTGTGTTTCCAACAATTTTAGTTCCTACCGTTCTTGTCGAAAAGTTGAAAAATGACGGAGATATTAAGCAACAACGGTTCTCCTTTAAAATCAATATGGCGGCTAATGCAACCGCGGAATTCAGTCGAGATTTTAAATTTACACTACTATTAATCTCCCCTAAAGGATAGAATTTTAAAATATGGGGCAGCTCGGAAACAAAATTAAATTCATTAATTATGCTCCCCCACCAATTTTTACTATTTTCCCACTTTTAACTTTAGCAAAAAAATGGAAGAGATTAAAATTGTGTAGAATTTAATTCTCTCTATTTTTGTACAGAAACATTTTTGTCGTAAAACTAATAATAAATGAGATAATTGAATAACTATTCTCTAACTATCATTATTTTCCGCCATAACTCGAAAAATATCGATGGCACGAAAAAGTTGTAACAATGTAAATGATAGAAAATCACATTTTCAACAATTTTAGTAGTTATACTTTTTGTCGAAAAAATGAAAATGGCGGAGATATTGAGCAAAAACGGTTCTCGTTTAAAATCAAGATGGCGGCTAACGCAATGGCGGAATTCAGTCGATATTTTAAATTTACACTACTATTGACCCCCCTAAAGATTAGAAAAATAAAATTTGGGGCAGCTCCTAATGCAAGGTTAGGCCTGTTATTCGTCTAACCCGACTAGACTACGCAAAAACTAATACAGAGGAGCTGCACGGACAGATCTATAAAAAATTTTTCAGGTAGCCAGACGACATTAAAGGCACTGGCATCGAATCGGGTTGACTCCAATTTACTTTGAAACTGTCATCAGAATCTGATCGGAATCAGAAAAAGTAACGCAGTAAGTTTACTCTGGATGTCAGAACATGCTAGTATTTAACATAACGATAGACAGAACCCTACTTACCAGTGGAGATGAACCTACAAAGAAAAGATCCAAAGATTTACTAGATATGAATAGGGATGATGCCTTCATGGACATTGTTGCCTCAAGGAGCACATAAATAAAATCGAATTGACAGAAAGTGCGGATTACAAACTTTGCCAGACTTAAAAGGCATAATTTTCTTTGCAACTGCTCAAGGTTAGATAGAAAAGGGCTCAATATATTTGAGCATTATCAACCCAAACCCACAGTCTCAGCAAAGGTCAACACGGACTCCTAAAAGGGCTTGTGGGTCGCTGTTTACTGTGTCTTCCCAGCGCTTTCTGGACTTTCCAACCGGTCTCTTTCCCTGAATTCTAGCATTGAGTGCTCTTTTTGGTAGTCTATCCTCTCCCATTCTTATCACATGTCCGGCCCATTGAAATCTTTGTATTCTAATGAAGTCTGACAGAGGTGTTTCCTTATAAAGTTGATAAAGCTCGTTGTTGTATCGACTTCTGTAGATTCCGTTTTCCCTCACAGTTCCTAGTATTCTCCGCAGTAGTTTCCTTTAGAATATGTCGAGTTTGTTTTTGGATGTTTCTTTCAGGACCCATGTTTCACTGCCATACATGCTATTGGTCGAATTAAGGTTTTATAGATTCTCATCTTTGTATTTCGGTGGACATTTTTAGACCGCAATATATGGTAGAGGGCAAAATAAGCTCTGTTCACACATTTAGAAGCTAAAAACGAGGGTCGACAAATAAATTCAGGATGAGAAAGGATAAGGAAGAAGATGGAATAACGACTGAAACAATTAAAGATATGGGGGTAACAAATGCTTAGGATCTGCAACGAAATCTGAACCACAGAAAAATGGCCAAATAATTGATGTAAGCTCACTCTTGGTCATCATCATTCTCTTTGCCTTATCCTTATGCGGGGTCGGCTTCCCTAATTGCATTTCTCCACACAATTCTATCTTGGGTCATATCAATGTTAATCCCCTTTACAAACATGTCTTGCCTTATCGTCTCCCCCTGGTATTACTCTCCGACTCCTTCCAGGAATCTGCACTTCAGCTATTTTTCATATTGGGTGATTATCGTCTCGACGTTGAACATGACCAAACCATCTTAACCTATGCTCTCTCATTTTGGCATCAATTGGTGCTACACCTTGACTTCCCCTAATATACTCATTTCTAATTTTATCCTTCTTTGTCACTCCACTCATCCATCTAAGCATTCTCATTTCCGCCACATGCACTCGTTGTTCCTCTTTCTTTTTCACTGCCCAACATTCAGTTCCGTACATCATAGCCGATCTTATGACTGTTTTATAGAGTTTTCCCTTCAGCTTCATTGGAATTTTTCTATCACAGAACACACCATTCGCTTCTTTCCACTTCATCCATCCAGCCCTAATTCTACTGCATGTATCTCCATCTATTTCTCCATTGCTCTGTAATACCGATCCTAGGTACTTAAAACTATTGCTTTTCACAATCATTTCACCATACAAAGATACCATTTTATTTGTAGTAACTCCATCTTTAAATGAACATTCCAAATATTCTGTTTTTGTCCTACTAAGTTTTAAACCTTTTTCCTTCAGAGCTTGTCTCCACTGTTCCAGTTTTTGTTCAAGTCTCTTTCACTATTTCCTATTAACACTTCATGATCAGCATATATTATGAATGCTACCCTGTAGTTTCGCTGTTATCTGGTCCAAAACTAATGAGAATAAATAAGGACTAAGCACCGAGCCTTGGTGCAATCCTACTTTCACCTGAAATTTATCAGTCTCTCCCACACCTGTCCTAAAACTAGTCGTTACTCCCTCATACATATCTCTCACAATCTTTACATATTCGCCAGGGACTCCTTTCTTATTGATTACCCATCACAGAATCTCTCGAGGAACTATATCATATGCTTTCTCAAGATCAATGAATACCATATGAGCGCTGGTCTCTTTATTCCTATATTTTTCATCAGTTGCCTTACAATGAAAATTGCATCTGTTGTTGATCTGCCCTGCATAAAGCCAAATTGATTATCAGATATTTCGGTTACTTCACGTATCCGTCTATCAATTACCCTCTCCCATATTTTCATGGTGTGGCTAAGTAGTTTTTAGAATTGTAGTTTGTACATTGTTGTATGTCTCCCTTGTTTTTGTAGACAGGTACTAACATACTGCTTCTCCATTCGTCTGGCATTTGTCCAACTTCCATAATTCTATTAAATAGACCTGCTAGCCAACTTATTTCTGTCTCTCCCAATGCTCTCCATACTTCCCCAGGAATATCATCTGGTCCGACTGCTTTTCCTTTCTTTATTTTTTGAAGCGTTTGAGCCACTTCCCCGTTTGTTATTCTGGTAACCATTGCTGTTACTGTCTCCGTTAACTCCACAGGCTGTCTGTCAAATTCTTCATTTAATAAACTGTCAAAATACTTTCTCCATATCTTTTTGACATCCTTTTCGTGAATTAGTATTTCATTATTTTCATCTCGGATACATCTAATCTGATTAAAATCTCATGCTTTCTTTGCTTTTTGTTTGGATATTTTATATATCTTTGCTTCGCCTTCCCTGGTATCAAGTTGATCGTATAGGTTTGAATACGCTTCTGCTTTAGCTACTTTCGTTTCCTTTTTGGGAACCATATGGTTTTGAAGATCTATGTCCGATCTGGTTTCTTGCCACTTTTTATATATATTTTTATTTGCCTTCTCTTTTATTTTTCCTTGTACTTCATTTGACCACCACCTCAAACTTCTTTCCTGACGTTTTCCCAAGTATTTCACTCTTGGTCCTGTAAACTCACTCTTGGTCCTAGATACAAAAAATGTTCACCAACAGATACGCAATATGACAGCAACTGCCATATGAAGGGTATAGAATCAAAACTTGCTTTCTTCAAAATTTTCGTTCGTCACAAATCCTTAAAAACTTAATTAAATTAAAAAAACAAGCCATTACAGTTATCACATGGATTTAAGTTTCATGGTGTAGAATTTAATGATAGAAATTGATATTACATAATGAGTGAAAGTTTCTGCCCATTCATTTTGCATCGTTGTTATTTTCCTTGCCTTTTTACCAGGTCCTACAGGAGTCACTGGAACATTCATTACGAATAGAAAAAAATTATTAATGTAATACTACTTATTTTAAAAGAAAAAAACTGTACAAATAGTTAGTATTAAAAGTTGATAGCTGATAAAAGTAGTAAACAAACACTAACGTTGCATCAGACAAATAGAGTGATTAAATCTTTGTGAGTCCCCTCCACTCACTTTACACGCCCCCTATTGGTCGGTTGGAGAAAGACGGGTTTCACTCAGAACTGTCATAGGAGAAAGACCGGTTTGATTCAAATGCTTTCTTTTAACATTGAATTTATATTGGATAAGCTAATTTTGAGTCAAACTATTTCTGGATTCGTGTAAGGTTCAACAAACAGATTCAGAAAATATAAACAACTCAGTTTCGACCATGGATGGAGAAAGTGAGTTTTGATTCTATACCTACCCTTCATATATAAGCACTAGAATACTTCCTTAATATTTGTCAAATTGTCGAAAAATTCAATATAGCAACATACTTATGCTTTGATGATTACGCAAAGACTTCGATAATGTAAAATATGGGTACTCCAGAATATCTTAACCTTCTGTTAAACAGCTATATGCAAATAATAAAATGCAAGAGTTAACAAGGTACATTCGAACAACTTCCAGCCTTGTATCTTGTAACTTCTTGTATCCTCCAATATATTTAACACATACAGTGAAAAAATTATTCCATTGTTTTTTATGAATAGCAAGGCAGAGTAACAATGCGTTGACGCACAAGCAGTAACCTCCGATACGCTGATGATACCGTAATATTGGTGTCATCAATAGAAGAACTCGAAAATATTAGGGCACAACTAAACATGATAAACATTACAAAAAAAAATAAAAATATTCACTGTGGATAAAAAAGTTGGATAATTAAAAAATCAGATTTTAAACGAATGTACATCCATACATACCTTCTCAGTTCGGTTTTGAATATCCTTCTATATATTCCTTGGTTTTTGATATTATATTTCAGAAGATAGATAGATATTTTTATAAATTAAGGCCATGGAAATGAACTATTGGAGACGATGTTGCCGGTTCACTAGACTTGATAAGGTGGGTAACGAAGATATAAGGAGAGAAATGGGAATCGATCTAGATATAATAGAGATAATCGAAGCCAAAAGACTCAACTGGTATGGACACCTTCAGAGAATGCCTGAAAGTAGACGGCCAAAAAAATAGAAAAATGGACCCCACCCACAAGAAGAAAACGAGGTAGACCAAGACGATCCTGGAGAGAAGATGTCGAAGATGCAATGACCGCCAGAGATCTAAAAACTGAAGATTGCTTCTATCTTAGAGCATGGAAAATTTTTTTACCCTCTCAAAAAATTTTCCATCCTCTAAGGCTTCTACAGAAAACGCTGGAAATTAGGATGCCAGAAGCGGTGTCAGCTGTAGAAGACTCGCTTAATATATTATTTATATTTCAGAAGAAACATGGATAAGTTTTGTAGAGACTCAAAAATCAAACACGCGGAGAATATTAGGCAGACCACTAAAACGAGGGTATGATAGTTGGGTCTAATAATCACAGGAAGATCTCAAAATAAAACTTACTTACATAATGAAGTTTAACAGGACAGTATAAGAAGACCTAGTCCTAATAAAAAAAAGGAAGGAAAATTTAAATAGTGCTATTATATTTGGTATATTTGAAGACATAAGCAATTAAATCAACTCACTATTAAGACGTAATGTCTATTAATGTCTATATTAGAGAGAAATAATATTCTAATCAATAGTGTAAGGGAAATACGAGGGTTATTGAACTGTCAGCATGAAAATATTGTTCACTTGAAGCAAGTAGTTTAGAAATAATTTTTTGGGTTATGGAATACTGTGAACAAGATTTGGCTTCCTTAGTAGACAACATCCAGACTCCATTTACTGAATATCAAGTAAAATGTATTTGGTTGTAAGTATGGGGGGATTAAAGTATTTACACCATAATTTTGTGGTCCATAGGAATTTAAAGGTTTCCAATTTGCTTATGACAGATAATGGCCATGTTCGTCGGTGATGTACGCCCGACACCAGGCTAGTACTTAAATTACTGCCTAATGCTACTAAGTTTCTAGTACCATTAGGCAACCATTGGTTTAAAAATCACATTTAGATGTTAATTTTATTGCTTTAAAGGAGTTTTCACCCTGACAACAGAGGACTTAGTCCTCCAATATTTTTGAATATATTTTGTGTCGACAATGAGGTACTCTACCATGAGGCATTTATAACCTCCCATAAGACGAAGTTCTGAAGATAGCATTTGACATGCTAAAAGTACTTAGCTGATTTTAATAAATAATTTTATACACTATCACATTTTTTGAGAACATACACCTGTGGCCAGTTTGACCTATGTTCTAGAAGTGTGTAGAAGTTATACAGTATTTTTTCAATTCATTTTACTGTGCCGTTTAATGATTTCGCTATATTTCGTCTCATTTTCTGCGCCAATTACTTACCCAACCAATTAATAGCCCATCCTGTAACCGAATCTGTTTTTCTAATTTATAACCATCTTAGAATTAAAGGTGTTTGTAAAAGTTTTGGTGAAGTGGAAAAGTATAAACAAAACTCCAAAGATTTTTATTGCATCTGCATACGAAATAATATAAACTAAAAACGTTCATCATTCTTTATTAACAAAACTTTCTAGAGCCTCCAACAATATCAGCGCATCCGCAGTACTGAGTAATTAAGACAGTCTGCTTATTATAATAATATACGTATATAGACTTATATAACAAGTCTAAACTTTTTACTAATATATTAATAACAGGTGATTCAGTGAAACGGTACGATTTGGCAACGCTGCTGACGATAAAATAGAGCAGCCTCGGGCTTGCGACGTAAACGTTGTGAATCTAGAGAGTGAGAAGTTTAGTTACATGGAGACGTGGTCGGGTGAACAACGGGCATTTACCGTGAAAGCTTATCACAAAAATGGTGATAATGTTGTGCGTGTACAACAAGCGTTTTGTTTAGCCTACTATTTGCCGCCACGCGCTGCAGTTCCTTCTAACATGGATATTAAGACTTGGGTTAGGAACTTTGAAAGTAGTGGTTTAACATCACAGAAAAGAGGTGACAGTGTCAGAACTGCTCGCACACCACAGAATACTGAAGCGGTGCCAAATTCATTACACGCAAGTCCTCGAAGATCACTGCATCATTCTCACCGCATCAATATTCTGTAATGTGCGAGCAGTTCTGACACTGCCACCTCTTTTCTGTGATGTTAAACCACTACTTTCAAAGTTCCTAACCCAAGTCTAAATAGCCATGTTAAAAGGAACTGCAGCGCGGGGCGGCAATTGGTAGTCTAAACGAAACGCTCGTTGTACACACACAAAATTTTCACCATTTTTGTGATTAGCTTTCACAGCAAATGCGTGTTATTTATCAGTTCACCCGACCACCGACCACGTCTCCGCGATAACTAAACTTCCCACTCTCTAGATTCACAACGTTTACGTCGCAAGCTTGCGGCACCTCCATTTTATCATCAGCAGCGTTGCCAAATCGTACTGTTTAACTGAATCACCATGTATTTAATTTAGAACGAGTTCCAGTGAGAATTTTTAACAATATATAATAGCTTTTAAATGCTGCAAAGCTGTCGTGTACCCATATAAGTGGAAAGAAATATATGTACTTAGAATTTCCAAAATAAAACAGTATTGATTATCATTTACTTATTCATCTTCTTCGAATATGCTTGTCAGTACTTGATAACAAAATACCTTTGTAAGTATTATGTGGACCAGATTTTTAGCATTTACTTTTTAGTCTCTTTTCTGCTGTTATTTTAGCTGAAACAGTATCCTGCATTCTACGATCTTATTATAGTAAAACTTCTCCTTTTGGACCCAAAGGTAGTTAGAATCCCGTCTGGGTGGAAATTTTTCTTTATTAAATTTAATAAATGAAAATAATTTCTATTCTTGTGTGATCGGTACTCATGTGAGTCGTATTCAATAAGCGTCTATTTGTAAAGGCAATGAAGTCAACTTTACTAAGTAACAACACATTTACTTAACAAACACACAATACACACTACTCCCCTGAGTAGCTTTGTCTGACTCTAGAAACGATTGCAACTGGCTGAATGACTGCTGTGCCATTTAAGAAAAAAAATTCTACGTGTAGGTATTCTTACGTGTAACATTTTACTCTCTATGTTCTCTTGTTCTATGGAGTAGGTCTCGAGTTCTTCACAATGTAGATATACCGAAGTCTAGAATATCGTGGGTGAACCACGTCAGACGACGAAGTGTTTTGAGAAGAATAGGAAACAATCAAGAACTGTGAACATTAATCAAGATCAGAAAGACCGCATACCTAGAAGGTATGCGGACAACAGAACTTATGATCTCGCAAAATTCACCATAAAAGGAAACATAGAAGGCACAGAGGATCTGGTCGTAGACTGTGTTCCTTACTGAAGAATATCCATGATTGGACAGGACTCTATTCAAATATTTTTATGATAGCGGCACAAAACCACACAATTCGCTGAAATTGTTGCCAATATCCAATGAAGAAGAAGACATAACATTAATATCTATATTATATAGTATTAGGTAACACATAAATATAGCAAGGTTGGTATTTTAGACAGATGACATGGAGAGGACAATCAAGACATGTAGAAAATTATAACAATGTCTTACAGTTAGTATACCTATAAAAAATATTACAGTCATCCAAAGTCAAGATGTATCTAATGAAAACAAGATGTGTCAACTTTGCAACTGCACACTTTCTAAAAAATCTACTCAGGTCAGTAAACTCAAAAAGTTATGAAACCTCGGTTTAAATTTTTATTTTATTAACAAACTTTTTTTGCAATATGAATGTCAAAACTCCCGTATGCTGATAATTTTGAAAATCCAAAAGATATCATAAACTCATCAATTGCTATGGTATAGAGATAGTTGCAGCATATGTGACCATGCGACCAAAAATTAAAGACATTTTTATTGACCGTTCTTCTTATTGTTATGCCATGCAATGAGCACCATGTGCATGTAAGGGTTGCAATTCCTGTCGTAATCATTATTTATTATAAGCATCTTCAAGGTAACAAAAGTTTCGTATGTTTTTGTCAAGAATGCAATTTTTTTCGCCGGCCTCCTCTACCCTCAACATTGCTCATGCGACTATAAGATCCACGCAAGTGACACAAGACGTGCCCCAAATTAAAAACTTTACGTGGTTTCACCATATTTAACCTCAGCCTATTCCTCCTCCTCCTCATTGGTAACTCGGTCTATCCAAGATATTTAAAGTAGTTTTCTCAAAATTTACATTTTGTATGATTCAATTATTCTATTAATTGATTTTACTTTTACTGACACCGTGTCTGCACCATACAATAATATTGGCCACACAAAACATTGAACCACGCGAAGTCTAAGTGTAAGAATAGAACAAGTGGGTCGAGGTGGAGGTGTAGGTCGCGGTGGATGCTACTAGTTAAGTCGCAGTCGATGTCGACAGCACATTGCAAGGAGGTCACCTGCGCTGTCAGTCGAGCTAGAACCACTATCAAGTGAAGTAGTTTAATGAAATTTTAATGACAAAAAGACTGTACTTTTGCGATGTTGTGTCAGTCAAGTGATGATAGTGATGAAATGTCAGCTGTAAATAATCAGATCCTCCTTCATATTTCAAAAATTTACTGTATTTAATTACTTTAGAAATTCAAAAATAAACTGAATACAAAAAAGGGATTATATAAAAAGTATCAACTCAGATAGCGCAGGTAATGACAACTTGGCTTCGAACGGACCAATCACAGGGAAACATCCTTGTAGGCCGCGCAGTAGACATCCACGTAAAACAAACTCATTTTATTTTCAAAAGCATCGATGTAAACCTCCTGGATGGCATCGCGCTAAACCTCCACCGCGACTTACCTGCTCTGTTCTCTTCCATTCACTACAATGTGTTTGTTTTACATGGATATCGACATCGACCGCGACCTCCACCCCCACCTTCACCTCGACCCACTTGTTCTGTTCGTACCCTAAGATTTAAAGGCACCTCTGACCGAATGAGATTTTCCTGAATCTAACAGAAGCTGTTAGCCACACTCCCTCTTATTTTAATTTTCTTCGTACTTGCTTGATAGAGTGGGTCCAAGATACTTACATTTCTCATCTCTTTCAATTTGTTAATCGTCTACGACAAGGTGTACTTCCTCGTGTTGCTGCCTGTCGATGATTAGTCTTTTGGATGTTAATCTTCAAGATGTATTCCTTTATTAAATGAATAATACTTGTAACTAGCGATTGCAGATCTTCTATTTTATCTCCTAGAATTATTGTGTCGTCCGTGTAACGAATATTGTAAATTGCAACCCCAATCACTTTAATTACACGCTGTATGTTTTCTAGAGCAATTTAAAATGTTTGTTCAACGTATATGTTAAAAAAGCATTGGTAACAATATACAGCCCTATCTAACACCTCTTGGTATTTGTACATGTTCCGTAGAAAATGATTTAGTGTTTTCACCCATTTTACAACATTAAATGGTGAAAACCTTTCATTATCCATGCCTGTCTGTCTGTCCATGAAAACAACCACTAGGTTATTAGAACAGATAAAATGACAAATGAGGTATCGAATGAGAGCTTATAACCACAAGATAGTCTTAAAGGTGAGACATTTGACCTCCGATTTCCAGTCCCAGAGTTGCAACCGACAGTACTGTTTTAAAGTCATCGAAATAGTACAAGAGATATATTATTCGACGCGCCTTAGCAAGTCTCGTTATATATTTTCGGTTTTGAAAAGTCGAGCTCGAATATTTATATTCGGTTTTGATGTAATTTTCGGTTAAAAATATATAACCGGAAGTTTGGCAATAATTACTCAAAATTAGTGTAAAATCGTAATATACCAATCGACAAAAAGTTACACGACGAGTTCAAATATCTACTTGGCTATATCACTATGGCGTACATTATCGAAAGCCTTTTGGTTATTGATAAAAAAAATCAATATATATTTTCTCAGATTGTAGCTCTTTTGTACCAGGAGTTGCATATAAATTTATTGATTTGAAAACATTGATTGTTATTGAGAAGTTTTTCTGTATTCAGTAAAATATACCAGTTAACAGTTTATCATTTACTAACGTATTTTTTGGAACTTAATTTTTCTTTTTGACTGCCTGTTTTAGTTTTGTAATACTTTTTATTATTGATATTTAATTGTTGGAAATTCTATGTACAATCACTCCTCGTATCATTACATCTAGTGCTGCCTTTTGAAGGGTTTAAATAATTTTTAAAAACAATCAACAAGATATGTTACAAATTTCACCAACAGGTGGTCATGAAGTAGTGAATATAGAAACTAGCATTATTTCAACATCTTTAATTTTTTTTTTTGATTTTGTTCTTTTGATTATTTTACATCTCAAGACTGGAATTCACTCTACAATAAGACTAGTTTCATTAACTCTAATAACCAATAACAAATCATTTAAAGATCGAGTTCAGTATCAACAAAATAGATCATTTCAATTAATCACATTGTATACAGGAAACTTGTAAAATATTTACAAAATTATGTAGAACATACAAAAAATATGTCAAAAATGTCTTTGCAGGATTTTTCGATTCCAACATTTGTTATTGTCTTTATTTTTCTTCTTCTTGTTCATCAACTTTCTTAAAAATGTAGACTGCTCACTACGCTTACAACAATAACCTAATGTAAAAAGAAAACCACAAAAACTATTTATATTTTTATTCGAAATCAAGAAAACGTTAGGGAAAACAAACTTATTTTTTAATAAAATTTTATTTTAGAGAATTGCATATTTTTTGTATGTTCTCTTCAACACAAACTATCACAAGTATTTAAAACTTAAACTTAAAAAATTGTAAAACGTTCTCCAATTTTTAGATTGTTATAATTATATTTTTTCTTAAATTAGAAATGGGCTGTACATTTAAGAAATTATGGGCAAATTCTACTAAAGTTTTATCTGAATGAGATATTGCTTCTTTATTTGTGTCTACTTTTCTACAAAGTTCGTATCCCTTTTGTTCCCCTCTCAAATCCATTTCTTTCTGGATTTGCTATTCTAAAAGTTTTTTTTACACACTAAATAAAAGATGTGACTCTTAAGAAAAGTTAAATGGAGAAAATCTGGTAGAGAAGCGAGTTTGGTTGAATTCTATATACGTTAAAGGAGCCTCTTAAGCATTTTGTTTTCTTTTTAATTTGCATTCTACATTTTCGTGATTTTTTTCTTTATTTAAGGAAGAAAAAAATATTTTTCTAGCTATCTATGTAAGGATTTTCATAGCTGTCGCCACCTTCCTTCTTTCAACCAACGTATCCAGTCGTTATCTTTCTCTCGTCGCTATCCAAAAAATATTTTTGTTTACTCATATTTGTCCATAAACTTCATTTTCTTACATATTTTTTCTATAAATCGATCTAATACCCGCAAAAGTACAAATTTTTGATATTGCATTTTTCTGGTATACATTTTTTTACTTTCATACATTAGATTTAACAATTACTTCTATATTGATTATTTTAATGTTTTTCCATGAATTATCATGGGACTTACATAAATATGTCATTTCTCGTCGAAAACATTTTATCATGAAATCAGTTCGGCTTTTTAACTAATAAAATACCACTGATGCCATATGTTCTTCTGCGATGTTTAATACATGAGTTTTACCAAGCTAAACAATAATCTTTACACTGTCATTGTTTTTGTGACTATACCAAAGCTTTTGATTGTGTAAATCACATTTTGATAAAAAAACTAAATTTCTACGTTATTCGAGTTATTTATTTAAATAAGTTCCAATCTTACTTGGCGAATAGGAAACAACTGGTTAGAGCAAATGATACTGACTCTAGTCACAAAAACATTTTATGTGGGGTACCACAAGGTTCAGTATTGGGTCCCTTACTTTTCCTTATCGTTATAAATGACATCACAAATTTAAAAATCGATGGAAAAACTTTTTTTGCTGATGATACCAGTATCACTTGGAGCAACTCTAATATTGTAACTCTTCATGTAACTATAACTTCTGATCTACTTAAAATAAAATCCTGGGCCCACTCTAATTTACTCTCTTTTAACGTGAGTAAGACAGTAGCATTATCCTATAAAGGAGCTTTTCAACCTTTGCTCCTTAATAACAGCCAGATCAGTACCGTTGATTCCGTAAAATTTCTTGATATTTTTTACAGAGCAACCTTAAATGATGCCCTTCATATCGATTTGATAAATAGAAAACTAGCCTCAGCTTCCTATCCAATAAGATCGATTTCGAATTAAATCAATTTAGTATCTTTCAGAAAAACTTATTTTACTTTGTTCGAGTGTCACCTTCGATATGGTCTTCCTTGTTGGTTCTAGTACAGCTGCCCAATCCGATGTTATTTTTAAATTACAAAAAAGGGCAATATGGTATCTGTTTGCCCTCAGAAGAACAGCACATTGCAGAAGCTACTTCAAAGATCACGAAATTAGAACACTTCCCTTTTTATATATTTTAGAAAATGTTTGCTTAATTGTAAACACCTACATGCTGTTCCAGCATGACCTAATTTTGACAACTCCGCCAGAAATTCAACCTTTGATGTTTATTTACCGATTCAGTACATTGAGATGGTAAAGACATCTATATTATCTTCTGCAAAAAAACTATACAACCATATCCCTATACAACTTAAATTTGCAGTATCTTTCCCCAAGTTCCGTAAAACGACAAAAGCATATCTAACTGAAGGACCATATTATTCAGTAATAGGGTTTCTTAATGAATAACTAAGAAATTACAGTACTTTTATATGCAAGTAACTAAACTATTTTTTTATCTATTTTTAGGTATCATAATATTATGATACCCAAATATAGATAAAAAACGAAGCTGCAAGTTAACACTTATTTGTTCTTAAGGTGTTAATGCAATTTGGAATTTATTTAATTTTGCAATAAATTGTTTTGTTTTATTTCATTATCTTTTATTTTGTAAAATTCACGATTTATGTTATTTCAATAAATTATAATTGTTAAGTTTTGTCCATATATAAAGTATGTAGAATAAGTAGGATAGAAAATGTTAAGAAGATAGGTATAGAAAAATATATTGTAAAATAAATGAGCAAAATTGGTGAATCGGCGAATGAGCCTGAAGGGCCCGTAGTCATACAACTCCAAAGAAAAAAAAAGTTTTGCCCATAACATTGTACAATTTTCAGTGACAATAATAAAGCATATTTCGAATTATAATTCTAATCATAAGATACATTAATCATCATGAAGTTAGTTCTGTTTTGAATTGATTTAAAAAGGAGACACAAAACTGGAAAACGTTTTAACACAACACAGTGACACAAATTAACACCAATATGGCGTTTGAGCGTATTATCTTCAGGTGTCTAAACAAAAATTTGACGAAAAAAAGTGATAAAGAAACTATATATTGGTAAAAGTACGGTGTGTGTACACATATTTGATAATCGCTCCATAAAACTAGTAAAGGATAATTGTACTACTAGGGTTAGCTCAATTCTCCGCATTGCTTCTTGGACAGTCTTCATTAGATTTGACTCTCGATACGACTATACATACGGGACCTCTAACTATTCGAAGTAAATCTATTATTTCACTAGTTGTCATGTGTTCGATACTTTCATCATTCACCTGAAATAAAAATGTAATTATGTCAAAGTTTATATGTTTTCATTCTTACAGTTTGAACATAGTTTACACAAAGAGCGAACAGATGTATTTTTAGCGAGTAATGGTTTTGTTAATACTCATTTGAGTGAATACAAGATAAACTGGTACCGTATAAATGACACTGCTATTATAGTAATGAATGTTCAAAAAGGCTATCAAAATTCAAAGACACTTGATTAGATTTAAAAAGAGAGTAAGAAAGGAATATAGTGATAACGAGATAACTGACTAAGAACGGAAAATAGTAAGAACGATAAAGTTATTGAGATTAGAAGACATAGAGTAAATGAAAGTGAGTACTAATGGCGCTGGAAAATGAGAACATGGAGAATTACATTGCAAATTTCTCAGATCACTCATTTACACACTATTACTTACACACACTAATTCCACATTTGTTCACTCCTATCAGCTTTCTTTCCCTTTCTCTCTCACGCCATCTCTTTGTCCCTCTCTCACACATACACATACTTGGTTAAAGATGTTTTGAAACTTTATGAATCTTTGAAATACTCATGCCCAAAAAAATAAATCCTAAAATCAATTTCGAACAGTTTGAAATACCCGCGTTGGGCGCCACTTTGTAAAGTCTATGTTGTAGCATGGTCAAGGTCGTTGAGTTACACCACACTCCTGGGAGGAATCCCCCGAATGTCCCTAAGGATATTCAAAAGAAAACGCCCATCGTTCTACCCATCAGAAGGGTGCTCTGCCCAACTGCTCAGCACTGGGTTCGTTCCCTGCTCATTTTTCTCACGCTCATCTCGGAAAGGTACAGGAAATAAAAACTTACTAAGTTATGATGTGTTTATTTGATTAATTTATATTAAAAAAAAACATTATCAGAGAGAGTAAAAAATAAATTTCCAAGTTGCCATTCAAAGTTTGCTGGTTGTCAGTATAAAATAATACATAAGATAGTACTGACATAGCAACCTTTACTTTACAAGCCATGAAGAGAAAAAGGCAACGTCGCAATGGATGACGTCGGCAGTCTGACTTTCGGACTACCGCTTTCGAAACTACGATTTTAAAGTGAAAATTCTGGTAAAATTGATAGTATTTTTTGAGTCGAACAAGAAAATATTATTAATTAGAAGTTTGTACAGAATAATATTAAAAGTAATTCCTTGTAAGTAACGTTTATTATACAAAAAAAAACCAATAACAAGAATATAAACGGGATTTATTTTTTTCGAATCCTAAGAAAACTAATAATTATTTTTTAAAAATTTAAACGCAGAATGAAAGATTACGTTAGGACCGAGGGCCAAAAGTCCCTGAAAACTTCTATGTTTATTTTAATAAGTTAAAGGAGTGCAAAACTAAGAAAATTTAGTGTGATTTTTAGTTTCAAATATGTCATTAAAAAAAACTTTTTATTCATTCTAAGGGACTTTTGGCCCTCGGTAATAAAGTAATCTTTCATTCTGCGTTTAAATTTTTCAAAAATACTTATTCTCAGGATTCGAAAAAAATAATTACATTTAAAATACAGGCGTCAAAATTTTGCATTTTGTTCCTTTCCACTTAAAGTTTGTCGCACTTATTTAGAAACACCCTGAATTGATAAAGAACAAATCTAGTTGTTAAACATAAGCGAATTAATCAAAAAAACAGAATGTTAAGAAAACCGGAGTCTATAGTTGGGTTTTAATTTCAGTATTTTATAAATGCCCGGTACACCATAAAAATTTAACTGGTTAGCAACAATATTATTACAACGGTATTGTAAAAGAATTAGGCTATAACATATTAGAAAATCACTTAAATCTGCCAACAGGTTTAGAAAATATAAGACATTAAAAATGACAAAATTTTAAGTGGACGGATTCCTATATGCACGCAAGTTTATATAAAAATATATTATATTGAACTAAAATCATCTTAATAACATACCTTTTTATGTTCTTTTAATTTGGAGCACGAAATATTGTAAAATATTTCAGTTTCTCTGTAAATACAGTGAAAATTATTTAAAAACAAATGAGAACTGTCAGAATTAATCGGTCTACCAATAGATGTTGCCAAATTTCAACTTCATGGCTTGTTAAGTAAAGGTGGCTATGGTACTGAGCTCTTTTCCAGCGATCTCACGCAGTTCTCGAGGAAGGGTTCCGGTTTTTGTGGCAAATTAACCGGTATACGTGTAATTAGAATTCACAGATATTTGGTTTCATTTACGTGCCAAAAGAAGTGATAGTGCGATTCCAAATTAGTGGGTACTATTCGGTCCCCAAACCAGTCTAGCAAGTACAGTATACAAAGTACTTGCAACATGAATTACAGGAGGTTGACTCATGCACTTCTTCTGAACAATATTCTCACAAGCGTACAAAAAAAGCAGAAAAACTCACCCTAATAAGACGATCGCCTGGTTTCAGGCGCCCATCTCTAGCAGCTACACTATCTGCATGAACGGCACTAACGTAGGTGACACCAGCGGCCCCTTGTAAGCTAAAGCCTAATCTGCTATTCCAACCTCTGTTCAGTTCTATGGCAAGGATCTGCAATAACATAAATTAGTACCAAACATAAACAAATAATTGGACCGCGTTATGCATAACTCGATTAAGCGCCAAATTCAAGTTTTTTGGAATGATGCTGCCATCTATCAAGTAATGACGTTACCTATTTGGGAAAAAATCACCAAAGCCTAGAAATCTGTATTTTGGAAAATATTTTACTTTTAGCTAAACGCCAAATCGACTAAATGTCTGTAAACATTTGACAATACCCGACTAAGTGACTTAGATTTAGCATAATAAGACTATGCGACATAATATTGGCGCTTGGTCGCCTTATGCAAAAACGGAAATCGGCGGGATTTTGGCAGCATTGTTTCCGTCTTGTTAATTTGTTAATTCAGTTCAGTCTGTTGAGCAATATAAAAAGTGTCGCGTTATATTTTTTATAAAAGTTGTGTTTAAAAGTGTAAAAAAGCGTGTAAATATGTTGCAGAGGACTGCTCTAATTTTAAACCGTGCTCGAGAAATAACAAACGAGGAGAAGGTAAGTTATTTTGTATTGTAAAAATTACCAGACATTATTTTTGAGGTGTAAATTAAAAACTTAAATTTTTACAGTAGTTTTGTTTATCTTTATTTACTTTATTTATAGGAAAAAGGTATTCGTCATGAAACAAGTTCCCGTAAGACTTACACCAACATAGAACCGTTACAAGAAATTGATTTTAACTCAGCAACAGATACTAGTGAGGTATATTATTATAAGTTTTAATTTTTAAATAAGTTTTGCTAATTTTTACTTATTGTTATTTATAGGAAGAAAGTACTCATAAAGCAGCTGTTTCCCTACAGATTTACAGCGATATACAACCGGTTCGGGAAGTGGAATTTAATCGAAAATTACCAGATATAATTTTTGAGGTATAAATTAAAAACTTAAATTTTTACAGTAGTTTTGTTTATCTTTATTTACTTTATTTATAGGAAGAAGGTATTCGGCAAGAAACAAGTTCGCTTCAGACTTATACCAACTTAGAACCGTTACAGGAAGTTGATTTTAACTCAGCAACAGATATTAGTGAGGTATGTTATTATAAGTTTTAATGTTTAACTAAGTTTTGTTAATTTTTACTTATTGTTATTTATAGAAAGAAAGTACTCATACAGCAGCTGTTTCCCCAAAGACTTACAGCGATTTACAAACGGTTCGGGAAGTGGAATTTAATCTAAAATTACCAGACATAATTTATGAGGTATAAAAAACCAAATAAATAGCAGATTTCTAAATTTTTATTTACTTTATTTGTAGGAAGGAAGTAATTCGGATGGATATTCAAACAAGGAAAATGAAATAGGTGACGTAAGAGTAATGGATGATAATCAAAATCAAGCAGAAGACCGACAGTCGGGTCGGAAAGAATATCGTCAAGATTTAAATTTTGTCAACAGAGATATTAATGAAGATAACAATATAGTAGAGATGGAGCAATCCGATAAAGGAGAAAATGATGGGGAAAAGAATGGCGTAAAATCTAAAGAAAAAAAATATCAGGGCCGTCCAAAAAAAGGGAGAAAGAGAAAGTTCCCTAGTCAGAATAGAGAAATCCGCAAAAAACACTGCATTCAAAATAAATCATACTTTACACAAAAAGGAGAAATGAAACTAAAAAAAGAGTTTCGTCAGTATTTGTGCAAATGCGACTGTCTATCGAAAGTTGGCATTGAAAATGCTAAACAAGAATACGACAAATTTTATGAAGTAAGTTCGCATGATGCTCAACGTGCCTTAATTTGCGCCATGGTTCAAGAAGGTCCAATAAAAAGAAAAAGAAAACAAAATTCTACTAAAAAAATGCACTCCAGGGTGTACAATATTAATGGCCACGTAGTTTGCAAAACATTTCTGTTGCAAACCCTAAGAATTTCGAGTGCAAAAGTGGATAATGCCTTAAAATCAAAAAAAAGGATAGAAGGAGTTAAAGACTTAAGAGGAAGAGCAGGCGGAAAAAATAAAATATCAGAAGAACGATTGCAAGAAATATTAGAACATATTGAACAATTTCCAAAATATAAGTCTCATTATGCAAGGGAAAAAACAAGTTCAATGTACTTACGAGCAGACACTACATTGCCCATTATATACGATTTGTACAAGCAGCAAGTTAACAATTCACCTGTGTCGTTTTCGAAGTACGAAAACGTTTTTTTAACTCATTTTAATTTCAGAAGAAAACCGCTGAAAAAAGACACTTGTAACCTTTGTGACAAATTAGAAATTCTAATAAACAACAGCGCCACAGAAGAACAAGTTAAATATAAAACTGAGAGAGATAACCACATCGATTCCGCTGAAGAAGCAAGACAAGCTTTAAATGCAGACAGAAAGCGTGCAAAATTTGACGAACAACTTGAAGTATTGTGTTTTGATATGGAAAAAACACTGCCTCTTCCCCGTATACCTACAAATGTAGTTTTTTACAAACGCCAACTTTGGCTTTATAATCTAGGTATACATACAGCTAAACATAATAAAGGCCATTGTTATGTGTGGTTAGAAGGCGAAGCCGGCAGAGGGGCCCAAGAAGTTGGCTCTTGTTTATTTAGACATGTGTTGAAAGCTAGAGATATGGAGGCATGTAAACATTTAATTTTGTGGTCGGACAGCTGTGGAGGGCAGAACCGAAACATTAAAATAGTTTTGATGTTAAATGCCATTTTTGATGTGCATCCTTTACTGGAAAGAATCACTTTACGTTTCCTTACATCTGGCCATAGTTTTTTGCCAAATGATACAGATTTTGGTGACACTGAATGCGCCTTAAAATTCCAACAAAGAATGTATTCACCGGTAGACTACATGAATGTAATGAGTTCGTGCCGAAAAAAAAATCCTCTAATCGTTCACAAAATGAAGAAGGAACACTTTTTCGGTACTTGTAATTTGGAAAAAAGAGTCGTCAATAGAAAAGTGGATATCTTTAATAATAAAATTAATTGGCTTAAATTCAAAGAGATTGAACTCAGAAAAGAAAGCCGCGAAAAACTTTTTGTTAAATATTCTTTCCACGAAGAAGCTCATGAGATAAGTCTACAAAAGAAACGAGGAAGACCATCATCAGAACTTTATCAAAATTTTAAAGAATCACTTGTGCTGCTATGGCCAGATGGGAAGCCAATACCAGATAAAAAACTTGAGGATCTAAAATTTTTGCTTAGCCTTATTCCAAAAGATGCCAAAGAGTTTTACAAAAAATTGACTGGTGATCCAAATATGGAAGATGATATAGATGGGTTAAATGGACCTCTTGATTTTGATCTTGAAGATGATGAACTTTAGTAAGGTCTTATACCAATTTTGTTTTTATATCAGACTACAGTTTTATAAGATAGTAAGTATCTTATGATACAACACTGTTGTTATGTTTAGTTTTACAATGTAGTTTTGTCATAAAACAATAAAAATATTCTATAAACCACATGTTTTAATTCGCATAAACCTCCCAAGCGACAGTTTTGTTTAGTAAACGACTTATGCAAATTATTAAAATGTTAATAACGAAAAAAGCAATACGCGACCAAACGCCATTTTTGTCTATATCAGCTAAAATATAATTTTAAAACTTTAAATAATAATACAACAAAATTCATTTTACCGTTTTTAAAAATATATCTAAAAATCAAATTTTTAAAATGTTAAATAGATTTTTCAGAACGCCATAAACTTAAATTCATTTTTCTCAAAAAGGTAAAAGTGGCGCTTGGTCGAGTTATGCATAACGCGGTCCAATTCAAAGTATTTTTAGTAAAAAATCCTTTATAAAAAGGTATATACATATATTTAAAAGAACCCTCAAGGGCCAAATCGTAGAACGTTTTCGGAATAAATATTCCATTTTCACTGTTGCTACCATAAAATAAGCCGCTTGAATAAATAACTCGTTAATTAAGAAAAACGTCTTCTTCTAAGGGTGCCTGTCCTTTCCGAACGTTGGCGATTATTCTGGCTATGATGATTTTGTTGGTTGCTATACGGAATAGTTGTGTTGAGGTCTTTTGATACCATGCTCTCAGATTAGCAAGCCAGAATATTCTTCCTCTTTCTGGGGCCCTTTTTCCTTCAATTTTACCTTGCAAAAGGCATTGGAGTAGTTCTTATCTGCCTTGATTTCTCATTATATGTCCCAAGTACTGCAGCTTACGGTCCTTCACGATGTTGACCAAATCTGCAGTTGTGTTCATCCTCCGTAGTACTTCTTCATTGGTGACTTTGTCTGTCCATGGTATCTTCAAGATCCTTCTGTACAATCATAGCTTAAAAGCCTGAAATTTCGATAGAGTTTCCGCCTTTAATGTCCACGTTTCTACTCCGTATAGAAGCACTGAGTACACGTAACATTTAAGAATGAAGAAAAACGTAAAAAGTTAAATTATGCCCAAGGCAAAAGCAAATGTGGTTTAATACTTACCAGGTATAAATGTGAATGGGTGAAAGCATTATAAATGTTATTAAATTGGTGTTAAATTACATAATTTCTGCTAATTTTATCTTCTTCTTCTTTGAGTACCGTGTCCAAATTTTAGGCGTGCGTAGCTTCCATGACAATTTGTCGATATTATTCTCGATCTTGTGCGGCATGTAACAATTCATCTGCTAATAAGCCAGTCCATTGACGAAGGTTTCAGAGCTATGAATATCTCTTCCTACCAATTCCTCTTTTTCCTTCGATCTTTTCATTGAGTATTAACTGCAGTATCCAGTATTTTCTACCTCACATTATATGCCCAGATATTAAAGTTCCCTTTTTTATTATGTTCGTCAAGTCACCTTCGCCTTGAATTTTAAGACTTCTATGTTAGTCCAGAGAAATAAGATTTTTCTCGTGACACATCCCCCTCCAGGCCGAAACCAAATTTTTTGAGTAGTATGGACATCTATATTATTAACCTATATGTTTCCTGCAGCCGATTTTGATGATATACATAGTTATAAACAAATGAAGATAAAAAAACGCTAAATTTTCGATTTTTTCGTATATTACCAAAAAGTTAAGCACTTTAAACAAATTTGAGTGTAAGAAACTCATAAATCGTATAAAAAACTTCAATATGGCGTTCGCTGAATATGTCCATCCTTATTGGTTGCTTAGAAAATTGCAAAATAAATCATAAATTTTGAGTTTTTAAAAATATTCATAACTTATGTAAAAATTAACTTAGACCCTTCTTATTACACGGAATGCTGATACTTCTTGTACTTAAATTATATTTTAAATTTCAAAGCAATTGGTCAAATAGTTTAAAAGTTATTTAATTTGTTTATCCCAAATTCATTTTTTTGCAACACTACAAGTCAGAAAATTATGAGGCTACAATCATACTTCGGACAGTTTATGAAAGAAGAACATTTATACTATTACCATTATTAAAAATAAATGACAAAAAATAATTTTAAACAGTGTAAAATTATTTTGAAAAAACATGTCGATTTTTTGCTTACTTATAAACAATTAGAATAACTTCTTAACCGTTACCTGTAGAAAAATTATTTTTTCATATTTAGAAAGACTGAATTTTTATACACATTTACAAAGAAAAACAACTGTCCTAGGACAATTAGTGACAAAGTTAGCCCCCCCATTTATTCAATTCACATGTTTTTGGAAAATAATTTTGCAATATTTATAATTATTTTTTGTCATTTTTTTAAATTAAATTAATACTGTAAATTTCCTTCTTCCATAAACTATCCAAAGTATTACTGTAGCTTCATCATTTTCTGACTTACAGTGTTGCAAAAAAAATAAATTTGGGATAAACAAATTAAATAACTTTTAAACTATTTGACCAATTTCTTCGAAATTTAGGGTATGAATTAAGCACCATAAGTCTCAGCATTCCGTGTAATAAGAAGGTTCTAAGTTAATTTTTACATAAGTTATAAATATTTATAAAAACTCAAAATTTATGATTTATTTTGCAATTTTCTAAGCAACCAATAAGGATAGACATATTAAGCAAACGCCATATTGAAGTTTTTTTATACCGTTTATGAGTTTCTTACTCTCAAATTTCTTTAAAATGACTATTTTCTTAGTAATAGACGAAAAAAGCGAAAATTTACCGTTTTTTGATCTTCATTTGTTTATAACTATGTATATCATCAAAATCGGCTGCAGGAAATATATAGGTTATTATTATAGATGTCCATATTACTCAAAAAATTTGGTTTCGGCCTGGAGGGGGTTGTGTCACCAACAGGCTATTGTTTTTCCTTATTTCTCTGAACTATGTTTGAAATGCGTTAAACCCATGATATTTTGAGCCATATACGATGTAACTACATCTCGAAGGCTTCTAATTTGTTCACCTTAACCTTCATGATAGAGGTTTCACATCTATATAGTATAATACAGGATACATGTAACATTTTAGGAACTTTATTATTTTGCAAGTTCTTTATGAATTTTAATTTCTTCTTCAGTATTTAGTGTCTCATTTATCTAACATCCGAGATAAGTATTTAATATGGTTAATTTTTGTAATCGGTTCATTGCTGATAACTAGTTGCACAGGGCCATCGTCTTGTTTACTAATAACCAGTGACTTTTCTTTAAGTGCCATCTTTAAGATGGTTTTCTTTAAGATGGAATTTTTATTCCGAAAAGTTCTGTGATTTTGCCCGCAAAAGGTCATTTTGGCATAATTATACCTTTATACAGGGTGTCCAGAAACTCTCCCCGACAAACGAAGACCGGAGAATCCTCAGATAATTTAAAGATAATTTAACCCAATTCACCTAGTCCGAAAATGCTTCCTACGGGAGCTAGAGATCTTTGAAGATGACGTTTTGTAAATAGTTTTTTTAAAATAGCTCCAGAACGCTTTTATTTAGAAAAACGAAAACTCGTACGCCTATTTACCTTCTAAAGATAAATCGATTCCATCAATTTCGAATGTCTGGTACCGGTCATAGGCCTTCGTTTTGGGTAGGACAACGGTTATTTTATCACATACCTTTTTTGTCTTTACCTCTTAAGCATTTCTGACACTGGATTATTAAATTGTGAGCTATTATAGTACTAAAAGGTACTCTTTGTTTTCAGTCGGCAGAAGGCACCATTTTCTAGAAAAATCGATTTGAAAATTTTTCGTTTGTTGAATTTGAAAAAACTTTTCACAAAAAAACTATTTAGAAAAACGAAAAGTGGTACGTTTATTTATCTTCCAGAGATAAATCGATTTCCTCAATTGTGAAATTCTATTACCGGTCATATGCGTCCGTTTTGTGTAGGTCAACTGTTATTTTATCGCATTATTAACTTTTTTTGTCTTTAATTTTTAAGCATTTTTGACACTTGATAATTAAGTTATGAGGTATTCTAGTACTAAAAGTTACTCCTGTTTAAGTTGATAAAATACACCGATTTTATTTGTATTTTTTTTTCAAATTTTTTTAAAATTGAAAAATTAAAAATTTTCAAATCGATTTTTCTAGAAAACAGTGCATCCTACTGACTTAAAGCAAGGTAGCTTTTAGTATTAGAATACCTCACGATTTAATAATCCAGTATCAAAAATGTTTAAAGGTTGAAGATAAAAAAGTTATGCGATAAAATAACCGTTGCCCTACCCAAAACGGGCGCCTATGACCGATACTAGAAATTAGTAATTGATGAAATCGATTTATCTCTAGAAGATAAATAAGCGTACCAGTTTTTGTTTTTCTAAATAGAAGCGTTCTGGAGATATTTAAGAAAAGCCAATTGCAAGACGTCATCTTCAAAGAGCTCTAGCTCCCTTAGGAAGCATTTTCGGACTAGATGAATTTAGTTAAATTGTCTTAAAATTATCTGAGAAATATCGTGTTTTCATTTGTCGGTAGAGTTTCTGGACACCCTGTATAAAGGATTTTTCCTACAGGATCAACAATATTTTGTGATATGTTGTATACAGCTGCAGTAAATTAACTTTTTCTTGTGAAATTCAAAATATATGTTATTGACATACTAATCTCCAAAGTCCTCCAAGTAGATTAGTATGTCAATAAGAGGACTCCTTTTGGGCCTCCTAAGGCCAAAATTTTTGTCTTTCTTACCTCATATTCTTCCTTCATACGCACTGGTTGGACGAGTTTGACTTCTTTTTCTTCTGGTGCGGCATTCTTCCGTCTCCTCAACGTTCCGTCATCAGTTTTCGTGGTGGGTCTGACTGATTGGGGCGGCTCAGCCATTGGTTCAGAGTTGATCTGGGGGTGTGCTGATTGATAAGCAGGATGCTTATAACTGAAGTTTGAAGTGGTGGCAATCGGGATATGTGGCATGCTGACCGGTTCGTGAACTTCGGAATCTGATGTTTTTACATCTTCGTTGCCTATAGTCAAACAAGAATTCAAATAGGTTGCAACGACATTGAAATAAAATTAGAATATAATACATGCCATAGTATGGCATAATACACGGTTAGAGCGATAAATAGAATACACGTCAAGTCAAATACTCTTAATAATAAGGATGTACCAGAAACAAGAAAAGTTTTCAGATTTAAATAATTATTTACCAATTTAATTTTTATTATAATGGTGAATTCTGTATCTGAGACTTTTCGCTTTTATATAAGAGATGTGGCTGACGCGTCCCAAAAGTGGATTTTAAACGATCTTTAAAATTCCACATAAATAGACAGGGGAGCGTTCAAGTATTACGTAACGCACTCTTATGGGAGTTTAACTATTGCGTAACGCAATTTTTGAAGATTTTTGACCCCCCCCCAACTTGCGTTACGTAATACTTAAACGGTCCCCAGTCTGGTTTCGTTTTGCTTCAGAGGCGTGCACGCAGCTCCACCGATGACGTCGTAAGACAGAAACAGCTGTCTGGAAATAGTGCATCGCCTCTGAATAGAAAGGAAACATAAACTGTCTTTTTTACTTCAACTACTCTTCATACCTAGTGGAGAAGGTTAAATGAACTATGTAACGTTACAAACGTCACATCTTTAATATTTTATTTTTAAATAATTATTTTATTTTTTTTAATATTTCATTAATAATTTTCTTCTATTTGTTTTACCTGTTTTCTTCGTTAAAAACTCGTTGGCGCCCTCTTTTATTATCCTCTTTTATTACCCTCTTTTATTATCTTCTATTTAATATATCTCTTTTCATCTAAAATCTTAATCATCAAGTCAACATACTGAACGTACCTCGTATATTCGTACTCTGTAAATATATGTCTTAATATGGAACATGCCTACCTTTCTACAGTTCACGCTGTCATTTCAATTCGCAAAATGGTGGTGGTAATCTTATAAAAGGCAATTACAGAGCTGATAATAGCTATCTATTTCCAGACTTATTATTCTCTTGTGGTGAGTTTTGTATTCTAAGTTTTTTATAGTCTACTTTTAATTTTTTATAATCATTTTTTCTTATACCTAACCTTCAAATGTTCAACCATGTGTTTGGTTTCTATATTTCTTTTCATCTATTAATATGCACGTGTAAATCAAATTTTAACTAGTATCAATATTAATTCCATTTAATATACCCTTGCCATCTACTACTCTTTGAATACTATTTGGCAAAGGTACAATTTGGTTTTCTTCTTGATGGTTGATATGTGTTTTACTCTTCTAGTTTTTGGGAATAAAACCTTTTCTCCCTTCGGGAGCTTCAAGCCATCCACACCGGTGATGGAACATAAGGCGAAGACAACAATATGACATCCAGACTGCAACGACCACCATCTCTAGCTGCAGGGGCCTAGGGCCGAACATCTGCCCAGGCCTACAAGAAGTCAACAGCAGTACCATTCGACATCAAGAAGTTACCATAGAACCAGATACCCAAGCCGTAAGTATAATCCAGAATTGTTAGTTTTTGGCAAAAATTTGAATATATTTGTTAATAATAATAATAATAATAATATAATAATAATTAAGAGAGCTGAAGAAATAATGCGGAGCACTGCAAGACACTCGAGATACGATCCAGAAAATAACACAGCTCAACACTGTCTGGATACATTAAAACAAAAACTCTCCGTCTATTCAGGACGATTAAGAAGGTATAAAGTTAGTAACAACCGAAAATGTGACAATGCACTTTTTGAGAACTCTGAGAAGGCGTTTTACCGAAAACTCAATTCCACCGTAGAAAGTGTCGACAAGTCTTACCCAAGCCAAGAAGAAATTCATGAGTTTTGGGGAAATCAACTTTCCACACCAGCTGCTCTTAACAACAATGCTGGCTGGATAGAAGATACGGCGCTCAACTGTCACCACTACGTCACTGCTAACTACGAACCATTCACAACTGAAGAAGTCTCAAATGTCATCAAAGAGCTTCATAACTGGAAATCTCCTGGACCAGACGGAGTTCAGAACTTTTGGCTTACAAAGTTTTGGAGTATTCATGAGTGCTTATCAACATTAATTAATCATGTTATTTCTAATCCGCACGAATTACCATCATTTCTAACTCAGGGAACTACTTATTTAATACCCAAGGATCAAAATAACACCCAAGATCCATCCAAGTACCGCCCAATTACTTGTCTTCCAACTTTGTATAAATTGGTCACATCCTGTGTAACCCGGCGTATCTACCAACATTGTGCTCTAAACAATATCATAGAGCCTCAACAGAAAGGATGCGCTAAGGGTTCCATGGGTTGCAAAGAACAGCTTATCATCGACTCAGTCATTTCTAACCAGGCATTCACTAAAAAAGGAACCTTTTTACTGCTTTTATTGACTATAAAAAGGCCTTTGATTCAGTACCGCATGAATGGCTAATAGATATATTGAAAATATACAAAGTCGATGATAACATAGTGACCTTTTTAAGGCATATAATGAGAGATTGGAAGACTAAAATTCACCTCCAAATACCTGGTGAAAACAATATCGAAACCGAAAATATCGCAATCAACCGGGGCCTGTTTCAAGGAGACTCGTTGAGTCCACTGTGGTTCTGTTTAGCTTTGAACTCCCTTTCCCAACTATTAAACTCCACTGACTCAGGTTTTAGCATTAAAAGCAATAATACTGTAGTAGCGAAGCTCAATCATCTGTTGTATATGGATGATTTGAAATTAATAGCTTCCACTCGAGAACACCTAGAAGAGATGCTAAAAACTGTAGAAACATTCTCTAATGATATTAGTATGCAGTTCGGTCTAGACAAGTGCCGTGTTTTGAATATAGTCAGAGGAATGGTACAGCCCGGTGGATTCGATATGCAAAATGGCCAGAACATCGAGGCCATGGGCGATAACGATATGTACAAATATCTTGGAGTAAAGCAGGCGCGGAAAATTGACCATAAGCAAATGAAAACTGAGATAACAACTGAGTTTATAAGAAGGGTAAAATAACTGCTTCGTTCACAGCTTAACAGTAAAAATTTGTTTAAGGCACTGAACACCTACGCTTGTTCCGCGCTTAGCTATTCATTTGGTATTGTTAAGTGGACAAAAACGGATATAGAAAATCTTCAGCGAAAAGTACGAACACACCTCACAAAGGCACAAAAACACCACCCTAAAAGTGCAGTAGAACGAACGACATTACCCCGGTATTTAGGAGGAAGAGGACTTATGGATATAGGTGAGCAATTAGATAAACAGATTGCTAATTTAAGAACTTATTTTCAGATGCAGGATGAGACATCTACTCCACACCGCGCAATTTGCGCAGTAGATGACACAACACCGATCAAACTGAGGGAACCAGAAATGCGCATAAACCACCTTACTAAGGACGAAAAACTGCGCACCTGGATGGGTAAACCTCTGCACGGGCGACATCCCAATGAGGTTAGCCAAGACTATGTCGACAATACAGCGTCGAACTATTGGTTGACATCAGGAAAGATGTTCCCTGAAACGGAGGGTTCATTACTGGCCATTCAGGATCAGGTTATACCAACCAGAAATTACCTGAAATATATCGTCAAAGACCCTCAGGTTCAAAACGACAGATGCCGATATGGATGTCAAGCCCAAGAAACCATCCAACATATTACAGGGGGCTGCCAGGCATTTGCTGCAACTGAATACAAGGAACGGCATGACGCAGTGGGAAAAATCCTTCATCAAGAGATAGCTAACAAGCTGGGACTTCTCCAAACGGACCATCTCCCATATTATCAATACGTTCCTGAGAGTATACTTGAGGATGGCAACTACAAGCTATACTGGGACCGCAGTGTGCTCACAGACCAAACAGTGGCACATAATAGACCAGATCTCGTACTAGTTAATAAATTAACAAGACAAACAACACTAATTGATGTGGCGATACCTAACAACAATAATCTACGTAGTAAATTTACTGAAAAGATCGCCAAGTATAGAGATCTGGAAATTCAAATACGGAGACAATGGAGAATGCAAAGTACCCAGACGATACCTATTGTTATGTCTACTACTGGAGTCATTCCGAAGACCCTCCTCGAAAGCATAAAAAAGCTGGGTCTCAATGAACATATTTATAAGACCATGCAGAAAGCTGTACTACTTGCGACGGCCAGAAGTGTAAGAAAATTTTTGGGAGATACACCTGCATTCCAAGTCACCTAGGGCTCGATAACACGGAAAGAGTCCCACCAGAGCTCAATCCTTTTGATACCTTAGGTATCTGGGATGAGTCAATTTTCCCCTCAGAGGGAGTGTGAGCCGTATGGCTAAATCTGGATATAATAATAATAGAGTTTATTTGTAGCAAATAACAACATAATAAATAAACCCAGTTTCTCACTGAAGTTGTTAGTCACATAGACTACAACTTGTGCGTGAGGGTTAAATTTTGATTAAGCATATTAAATAACATTAATTTATCTTATAGGTTAACAAAAAGGAATAAAATATAGTCTTTTTCGATCATCTGACTTCAAATTTGGGCTCCTCTTCTCACCTAATTCAGTTACTGTTAAATTTTGTTTATGGGACCTCCGAAAATCTCTCACAATATTCAAAAAAGGATTGCAAACAATTTCTGATGGGATTCTTTTGACGAACTTCATTTTCTATGAGAATTATAATGATTTTTTGAAGGTGTTTTATCCATTTTTACCATAATTTTCACAATTTAAACATTTATAAGTGACATTTGCAATTCATAAGTCTTTATTATAAAATATAAAGGAAAAGATTCCTCTCATTGGCTGTATACCATAATAAAAACTTTCTAATGAAGTAAAAACCTCACATGTAGGTAGGTGGTATATAATTTGGTATATAAGTCTTTATTATAAGTCTATATTCATAAGTCTTTATCACTTTTATTATATCTTTTTTGAACAATAAACATAATTGGTTAAAAATACTGTTTTGTTTGCTTCCACACCGAATTTTCATAGTTCATTTCTAAAATTAGGACAAGACGAACACACACCTTGAGAGACTTAGCTAAGCTAAGGGTGTAGCGATGGCTATCTTGGATGATTGAGGTAATATTTTCGAATATTATTTCAATTAGCTGGAGTAGTCTATCACCTATTTGTTTCAACTATTCAACACGTTCAACGTAAAAACAGGAAACAGGTTAATTCTAGTTTTATAACAAAAAATAAACATGGTACGATCAATCACAAGAGTATTTATAGTAAATTTGAGTTGCAGTTATTATATCTGCATAGGGTGTTTCACAACGAGCTTATACTATCTATATATTGGAAACCACAATTATCTCGAAAACCACTTTAGGTACAGTCCGAAAAATGAAAGAATACCCATGAACGATCACATTAATCACTTATTTTGTATTTCCTGCCTTTTTCTATAAATAACAAACGTTTGTTATAGAAAAAGATAGCAAATACAAAATACGTGATTGATGTGATCGTTCATGGGTATAGGGCTTTTCATCGATTGTCATTTGTTTCGAGCTTCTGTCATGTGTCACATAATATTAATATATCTACGTCATACGTCTTTGGTTTGTATCATTGACATATACCAATAACGTATGACGTAGATATATTAATATTACGTGATGCATGACAGAAGCTCGAAACAAATGACTGTGAATGAAAAGCCCTATTCTTTCATTTTTCCGACTGTACCTATAGGGATCGCTAATACTATTTGTAAGACAAATTGACTTATTTTTCATTAAAATTATAAAATACAGGGTGTTTCATTTAAAATAATTGACTTACTGTAGTTTGATGTTTAAAGAAATGGCGTATAATTTGTGAACACCATGTACTTATATTGTACCTATTTAGAAATTCGATTTCGATGTAAATTTATAAAAGAATGTTACCTACTGTTTATGTGCTGTTGGGTACTGTTTTCAAGACATTACGTTGGTAAATGGATGAACTTTTCATTTTGAAAAGTTTGTCTAAAATTGGCATTTTTTATATAGTTTATAACGATAAAATGAAGCTTTGACCTATTGCACCTCATACAAATTTTGTCTAGAATTTTATGTAAAATCTAAAAATGCAATATTACATAGGGTGTTCCATTTAAAATACCAAAGTCGTTGTTCATTTCCGGTATAACCGGAAGTGGCTTTTCTGTCAAAATATTTTCTTTAAGTTCGTTATAACTTGTACCCATAAACCAATTTTCAGGTTCTGCGCGGAAAAATGACTGAACATATCGAAAAACATTTGTAAACTTGTAAATAAAAAGGGAGACACTAAAACAAATAAGTAATATATCTTAAAAATTACTCAAGATGTTTACCTACTCAGAATCTTATAAACGAGAAGAACTCCAGATCCTATTCAAAGTCAAATAACAAAAATCCAAAATCTAGGCTGAGAAGATAGCAGAGGAAATAAAAAGAGCTCTCTCAGAGATAAACAACAATAAATAACCTTGAGGAGATGGGATACTAATAGAACAAATTAAAGACGGAGGAGAAACGTTAAGAAATGTGCTGTAGAAGAAGTTCAACGTTTGTTTGACAAGAGACAAGTTTGTTTGTATGTTTGTGTCCTAATGACATAATAAAATAATAAGCATAATGCACAAAAAAGGTGACTTTTCAGACCTAAAGAATTATAGACCTAAAAGTTTGCTCTCTCTCCCATACATAAAAATTATCCATGAAGATTATAACAAAACGGATTGTGAACAAATGAGATACTTCCAGATACGGAAGCAGTGATCATCTACAAATTATTAAAACGCACATAGAAAAAGTGTAATAGAAAAGCACAGAATACAACATACTATCTTTCTTATATTCGTAGACTATGAAATGGCATTTAATACTGTAGATTTGTAGATCATCATAAAATGCTTTGAGCATTGGCTGACTGCCGCATTGACTACCGATATATTGCCCTGACTAAGAGTATCTACTAAACTTCTACAGCGTGTGTCCGACTTCATGAAGATATCCGAATACAGAGAGGAATAATTAGACAGGGTGATACTATCTCTCCGAAATTGCTTACAGCTGTACTTGAAGAAAGGTTTATGCGAATGTAACGGGAGGATAAAATGGGAAATAATATAAATAGAGAGGATCTGAACTATCTTATCCGAAGATTTGCCGATGATATCGTTTTAATATCAGATCCAGTTGATAAAACTACAAAAATACTAGAAACGTTCTACGAAGCGTCAAAAATATTATTGGATTAAAATTAACACCTCAAAGACAAAATTTATGACCAACCTTGTAGTCAGCGATAAAATTCAAATTGAAAGCCATTGGTCGTAGGCCGAGATAATTAGACAACTGAAATACAAAGACTGCCTTTGGCAGATTGAACAATACTTTCAAGTCTAATATTCCAGTTTGTTTAAAAAGGAAGGTTTTTGTCCAGTGTGTTTCCAGTTTCTACATATGGTGAGTATACACTAACTCTGACAAAAGGAACAATAAATAAAATATGAGTTACAAAACACGCTATGGAAAGATCAGTGTTAGGTATTACAATCAGAGATAAAGTATCAAACAAAGAAATAAGAAGAAGAACAGTAGTCACGGATGCAATTGAAAGAATACCATGGCTAACTAGGTTTGGATCGGACGTGTTGTCAGATTGCCGGATGATAGACGGACTAGAACGATTCTGGAAAGGAACCAAGACCAGTGGCGGCTCGTGGCTTTAGGGACAGGGTCAGCAAGGTTTTGTCTCCTCAGAAAGGTATGCCATCGAATTAAAAGGCTTCAATTTCACAGGAGATTTATGGTTTTTGTTTTTTTTAATTATTTTTTGTTTTTTCCTATAAATTTAGAACCTAAACCTGTTTATAAATTAACTCTATCTAGTCTAGGTTGTTTCGAAGTAGCAAAATGGGCTATAACGTCATTGTAAAATTTATTATTGCTTTGGGGAGATTTTAAAAGCTTTTTTCTATTGACATTTGAGACAAGCTTGACATTCTCTCTTGTTTCATGGTGTTTCGACAATACGTTTTGACTCTTTTGAAACAAGAGAAATCCCGTTCATTTGAGGCAGAATTTGCCCACATTTGAGCACAATAATTATTTATTAATTTCGGGAACAGTTAGTTGTACCTAATGAATGGCAGTATATAAAATTATACATATTTTGTAACTTATCCCACCTTCCGAAAATATTTGGATCAGCATATAAAACTGCTAATTCATTTTCTTATTTTATTTGATTAAAGAATGATGTATAATTTTTAATGAACTTGTCTAATAGATATTTTGAAAATTCTTTGGCGTAACTTTTAAATTTTGAATCGTCAAAGAGGTCAATGACTTATGACATTTAGTAAATAAAGCGGGGGGGGGGGGGGGCAATAGTTTTAACTTCTGCCTGTAGACTATGCAATTCTCCGGACATCAAGGCAACGCCGTCATAAGTTTACCTTACTTACCAATTTATTTTTGATATCAAAAAATTTTAATCTGTCATTTAAAACACCAAAAATATATTCTGTCTTATGACTTCTACTCACGTCTGAAAACCTAAAACCTCTCATAAATATTAGACCATAGAGAAATAAAAACAATTAGACGTAACGCGTATAGGGCTTTTGATCGATTGTCATTTGTTTCGAGCTTCTGTCAGATGTTGTATAATCTGTGTATAATATTACTATACACGGATTATACCACATATGATATAAGCTCGAAACAAATGACTGTGAATGAAAAGCCCTATCGAAGAACAATTATTGATAATTGTAAATGACATGTTACCTCTATCAGTAGATTCGTCTACTTCTACCGAAAAGGATCAAAATGTAAAATGTAACTATTAATTGATTCTTTCATTCGGTGCTGTTTTATGTACGCCGGCTAAATGTCTTCGAGTCAGAAAGTAAATCAGAAAATTCCAGATCGTATTTGTTAAATAATTTTATTTGTACTCTATAATTAATTTGATTTAACGAATGCTCCGATTCATAGTAATACCTGACAACTTAAAAAATTACAATATCAATAATTAAACGACGTAAAACTACTTATTTCATAATTTCATCCCGGGTGTGATAGCAAGGTACGTAATTAGGTACATGCCTTGCTGCCGTTTGCAGATCACCGATCGGCAGATTGGTATATGCCGAACTTGCCATTCATATGAATACAAGGAATGTATAATTGGTTGCCTATCGGCTAATATTGCATAGTTTATGATTACAAGCAAATCGTCAATCTGGGCACAATCGCAATCGGGTGCATGTGCATGGCTATAGCATCATTAATTTTAAAAGTCTCTTACGCACAGCGCACAAGGATCACTTAACGTATCGGATCGATCGAATTCTTTTAAAAACAATGAATAAAATTTAGTCTGTATTTTCTCACAGATATTTTTTAATTTTACAAGAACGAATATTATCAACTCTGATTAAATTGAATTAAAAAAAAAAAGAATCTATAATCTGTCTATAAATGTGTGGGTCGGCACAGCCGACCCTGCCGACCCTGACGAGCCGCCACTAACCAAGACAAGAGACATATCGAAACAGAGGGCGACCACCGACTATATGGCCGGATGATATAAAGCGCATCACCACAAATTAGATGCAAGAAACTCAAGTCCGAGGTAGGCGTAAAATTTCAGGGGGGCCTACGTTCAGCAGTGGACAAATTTAGACTAATTGGTGAGTTGCCCATATATAGATAGTGTAATCTCGTCGTGAAGCACTTTGTATACGTTCTTGCTAACGTATATAATTATTATCTATATTTGTAGTTGTATTTTCTGGTACTTACATAAATTATATTTCAAATTAGGCGCGTCTAAAACTTCGGCATCCAAGTTGTTCAATTCATACGCGTTGTGGGCCAAAGAAAAGTTAAAACGGGGTTTGCGACATGCCACAGGAGTTTGATTGGGGTTATATAGTTCCAATGAGCTTGGTCTGTTGGGTCTATCTCCGTCTTCAGACTCCATGGAAAACAACGAGTTAAAAGCGTCTTCATCGAACGGTCTGGGAAACTTTTGTATGATGCCTTCGTGGAACTGCTCGTGGTAGATTTCGTATTCGCCCATTGGACCGCCTGTATGTACATGTTAGATAAAAATATTAAAATCATATTTGGAATGAAATATAAATAAAAAGGTGCGATAATATTATCTTTCAAAACAGTTTATGGATCGAGATAAATAGTTCACTCAATATGAAGTTACTGTTATAGAAGTAAAATATTACATTTCAGTAAGATGCTTTTTTTCATGGAGATGATGAATCAGTTATCAAAACAGTTTTAGCTCTCATAGTTTTCTCTTTTTTTTTTTAATTTCACTAAGTTTACTTTTTGACACAAAAATTTAAGTTATATTTTGTATAAAAATAAAAAATACAAGTATTATACAGGGTGTAACAAAATCACAGGTCATAAATTAAATCACATATTCTGGGACCAAAAATAGTTCGATTGAACCTAACTTACCTTAGTACAAATGTGCACATAAAAAAAGTTGTAGCACTTGAAGTTACAAAATGAAAATCGATTTTTTCCAATATATTGAAAACTATTAGAGATTTTTTATTGAAAATGGATATGTGGTATTCTTATTGCAGGAACATATTAAAAAAAAAATAAAAGTGAAATTTGTGCATCTGACTAAAATTTTATGGGGGTTTTGTTCCCTTAAACCCCCTCAAATATTTGTGTACGTTCCAATTAAATTATTATTGTGGTACCATTAGTTAAACAAAATGTTTTTAAAACTTTTCTGTCTCTTTGTAATTTTTCGATCAGTTAGTTTTTATCGACATATTTTGTACATTTGTAAAATCCATCACAAATTTTTACATGGTAAGGAAGATTATAGAGACCTGGTAATAATATGAAAATTTATTGTGAATTTATATTTTTTAGGTATATTTTGAAACATATTAATATCTCGATAAAAAATAGTTTATCGAAAAAATACTAAGAGGCAAAAAAGTTTTAAAAACATTGTGTTTAACTAATGGTACCACAGTAATAATTAAATTGGAACATACACAGAAGTTTGGGGCGGTTTAAGGGAACAAAACCCCCATAAAATTTTTATGGAGTGTACAAATTTCACTGTTATTATTTTTTTGAGATGCCCCTACCATAAGAATACCACATGCCCATTTTCAATAAAAAAATCTCTAATAGTTTTCGATATATTGGAAAAAATAGATTTTCATTTTGTAACTTGAAAGGGCTGTACCTTTTTTTATGTGCACATTTGAACTAAGGTATAGTAGGAAAAATGAAAGAATACCCATGAACGAACATATAAAACACGCTGTATTTTCCTGTTACCGTGTCACGCAAAAAATTGGCCAGCGCAAGTACATGTAATAATTATTATTACATGTACTTGCTCTGGGCAATTTTCTTTATGGCATGGTGACAAGAAAATACACCGTGTTTTATATGTTCGTTCATGGGTATTCTTTCATTTTTCCGACTGTAAGTTTGATTCAATCGAGCTATTTTTAGTCCCAGAATATGTGATTTCATTTATGACCTGCATTTTTGTTACACCCTGTATTTTATTTTTATTTTATATATAAAAAAATATTATGCTGAGGCCAGGATCCGAATCTCTGTGCTCAGTGCCCAATGGATATTAAATTAACTTGACGTAAGATGGTTTATATTACATAATATACAGAGCGAGTTTTATATATGACATAATATTATATGTGTTATGGCCAAACCTCGAAGTTCCAGCGTTCCTATGTTTAAATAATCAATCCTCAGGTTTGAGTTACCTCTTAGGGCCAATTTCCCATATCGAGTTCAACTCCAGTTAACCTGAACTTTTAGTGAACGTCAGTTTAAAGTCAAAATCGTCTTTCTCAATGCACGTTCAACCGATGGCAGTTTAAACTACGTTCAACTTGAACGCTGGAATTCGGCCGTTCAAAGATGATTTCATGGATTACGCATGCGTTGTATTAACACGAAACGCTGTCATAATATAAATATAACCTATTTTATTATATTAAGCCTAACGATAAACGATAACATTATTTTTGTTTTTATTACATTTATTTATAATTATTAAAATGACTATTTGACTATAAATACCTAAATTTAACTTTATTCAAAAACAGCATAAAAAGGTCGTACAAAATGGCGATAGTTTTTTACCTTTTGCCATCTATTGGCATTTCTCGAAAGCTGAAGAACGTGCACGGACAATGAGAAATTGTTTCCAAACAAAACCGAAGTTCACCGGTGAACCTGGGTCAACTGAACCATAGATTAACGCAGGTATGAGAAATCGACCCTTAGTAAAACCTCGAAATAAATTTCATATTCGGCCTTTGACCGAAGTGTTTTTAGTCAAAGCTAAAAGTTCCTAGCTTCAGTCAAACGTCGACGTGTACTGTACACTGCTAGATTCGATAAAAAAAGGTTCTTCAGAGAGAGGACAGGACACCTCAGAAGACATTCTGACCAAGGAACAGTAAGGCTGTTGTGGGAGGAGGAAGTCCCAACTGGAAGAAGATCACGCAGAGGCCCTCGACTCCGGTGGCGAGGTAATATAGCAGGAGACCTGAACACTATGGGCGTGGAGAATTGGATGGAGGTTGCTTAAGACCAAGAACAGTGGAGGCATGTTGTCGAGTCAGCTAAAACCCACGAAGGGTTGTAACGCCACGGAGTAAGTAAGTAAGACAGAGGAAGGGTTAGAAAACGCTATCAATTCGTCTGGTGAGAAGTAAAATGATACTGACGATTGTAGTAAGTGGGAACTAACTTTCCCATTAAGTGGTGGTATTTTAGATTTACTTAATTATTAATTTCAATAATGTTTCTTTTATAACTTTGTGCAGATTAAATCAACTGTTTTACTATAGGTAGCTACAGTGCACTACACCGTAAACACTACTTCATAAAAATCGTATCAATCTAATCTTTACAAGCTATCTATTATAGGTACATAAAAAATAATCAGTATTACTTAAGGACTTCAAAAAGCAAATATATACAGGGTGTTCCCTTTAAAATAAGAACGTACATTAGATTTCCAGAACGGATGATCTGACAAAAATGTTAATACCACAATAATATCGGCCGAATCGCTAAAACCTATACAAATCGTGCAAGCAGTTTCCGAGATAATTAAGGCGTTCCATATATAAAACTGTATAAAAATCGTAGTTTACGAGTAAATGAGTTTTTTCTTTTTTGGTCGGAACCAGAAAACATTCGGTTTTATAATATTTCCTCACATATCTAACTTTTAATACTGACTCAGAATCTATCCGTTTTCCTATATACGCTGAAGTATTAGCTGCTCTAATCCCTGAGCGAACAGACGCATAGAGGAAACGTACAAAAGTAAAATATCGAAGTTTCTTTTTTTAATTTTTATTTCGATCTAAAACAAGAGTTTGGGTATAAAGTGCACACTATTATAGCAAATTGGGTACATTTATATAAAATATTAAGTGAATTTGAAATACCATCCGAACAAGTTAGGCTAATCCGAATGAGATGACGGACACAGTGGTTCAGGTACAGATACATCCCGAGTTGCGTAATGGGTACGCATCAACACTGTTTAATTTGGCATAAGAATGTGTATACTGAACTGAAGTCACACGCTAAAATAGGTCTGTCAATAAACACAAAAAACTAAAATCCTAGTACCTACAAACCCGATTGGAGAGAGCAACACCTGAGCAATACATGAGAGTTGACAACTTAGAAAAAGTAGATAGCTATCTATTTAAGAATCAACATCAGAAAGAACAACATAGACGATGCAGAGCTTAGCGGAAGGATCATCCTAACCTAGACGGCATACTTCAGTGTGAACCAGATATATAAATGACGACAAGTGCATCAAAGGTCAAAGGTACATTATTATGATCATCTAAATCTGCGTCCAAAGTTGTACATATCATCATTATCAATGGCGTTACAACTCTTCGTGAGTCTTTGACGCGTTTACTATTGACTTCTATGTTTGAAGACCACTATTTCCCATTGTCTCACTCTCATTTTCTGCAGGTATTCTCTGATTGCATCTTTTCACCTTTTTCTAGGCCATCTTACAGACTTTCTCCCATATGGTCTTTCCCAAAACACATTGTTTATTGTCGATATTGTGTTACTGCACATCACATGCCCTGTCCAGCTTACTTTATTTGCCTTTATTTATCTGACTAGATTTTCCTTTCCGAAAAGTTGAACATATGCCTCCCCTAATTCATTCCACTTCTCTCGATCTTAAGCTTCCTGCAGCCTATTCTCAGCAATTCTTTTGACGCCTCTGTTCATCGTGTAGGTAGCCTACCTCTACTTTTTCTGTCTGCTGGTGTTCCCTATATGTATTTTTTTCGTCACCGCCCGTCGTTCATTCTCGCCACATGGTCCGCCCAGTTCCACTTCAGCCATGCTATGTGCTCAATGACATTTGTGACGTCTGTCCTTCTTATTTCGTCATTTCTAAGCCTGTTTCCAAAAGTCAGTCCAAGTAACGTGGGTTCCATTCTCCTTTGGGCGACTCTGAGCTTGGTCATAAGTCATGACTGGAAGCACACATTGGCTCAGTCTTCTTTTTCAAATAATTTGGCATATTGCTCTTGAAGATGTCTAATAAAGTTCCATATGCGGCCAGTGCTAAAGTGAATCTTCTTTGTAGCACCAGATTTGCCAGAAGCTTGGATATTGATTCAAAAATACGAGACAAATACTAGGCCCCATAAATGGGAACAACAGGTGGTGAATCAGATACAATTATGAATTATATAATATACATAAAAGCCACCTTTATCTCAGTATGTTCACCAACAACGTCTTTAATGGGCAGACAAACTGGAAGAAAACAGGTTTAAAAAAACTGTTATGCAAGAATGCAGGGGAAGAGACCCATTGGGAGGCGGAGAAAGCGATGGGAGGATGAAGTGTGTGAGGGTGCAAGAAATCTTCTTGGCAGTCCATCGTGGAGGAGAATATCTACAGACCGTAATGAAGGGAGAGGATTTCTAAGTGAGACCAGGCTGTAGAGCCATATGATAATTATGATAGATCTATTATAGCAAACACCGTGACCAGACACCTCGTAACGCGACAATTCGTAACCGGACAAGTGGTAACGGACAACTCGTAACGGCGACAGTTCGTAACAGCGACACTTCGTAACGGCGACAGTTCGTAACTATACAAAGTCGTAACGGACAATTCGTAATATCAAAATTGAATTATTCTGTTTATTTTTGCTAATGGTGGAAAATAGTTTATGGTGGAAACCAACTGCTATTACAGGTATAATTGAAATTATGTTTTTTCAATTTAACCAATCAGTAACGGGATAAACAGGTTTAACACATTTTATGTTTCGTGTTTCAGAATGTATTAAAAATCTTTAAACACCAACAAATATTTAAATACATAAAAACTTTTAACAATATTTTTAAAGTTTATCCCTCTTATTGTTCCTTAAATTTGCGTATAAATAGACAAAGGTATAATGAAGTAATGCGTGAAATCTTTAAGCCCACAACCGTCTTTAGACATTCCCAACTTTCTAAGTAAATATTTTGTAAAAGAAAGATTATATTTACCTGTTATTATAATAAACCTTGTGATTGGTTATACCGTTGGGGTATTCGATCACCGATTATTTAATCAACATAATTTCGTTTGTATCTGTAATAACAGTTAGTTTCCACGTTAACAAAAATAAACAGAATAATTCAATTTGGACGTTACGAATTGTCCGTTACGACTTTCTATAGTTACGAACTGTCGCCGTTACGAAGTGTCGTCGTTACGAACTGTCGCTGTTACGAATTGTCCGTTACCATTTGTCCGGTTACGAACTGTCGCGTTACGAGATGCCATGGAACCAGCAAACACACGTGCAATAAGATAATTACAAATTATAAATAATATGATTATAAAGAGAAAAGAGGCCGACGACTATTGAGGACTGCAAAAAGGATCGGAGGCTATTGTTTAGAGATCAATACGTAACACTTAATATTAAGATACTTAATGACATGTGATACGCACCTTGAGAAACAATGTAGTCACCTTGTTGAGGTATGTAGTCACCTTCTGGGAGATAATCTCTTTGCGAAGCATCAGAAGGGAACGGCTGTCTTCTCAGGCGCCTCGGTGACGATGTAGGAGACATAGAACGATTGTAGATCTCCGGATTCATGCACAATTTGCGTCCCGCTAGATCGTTGAGCATGTCCACAGCCTCTTGTCTGTAAAATTAACCACTATTAGTAAGTCTAATTAAAAACATGATTTCTTTTTAAAAAATCCACAAGGAAAAAGAATTTCCTGTAGTCGGTTGTGTACCATTAGTCACAAAAAATTAACTAAAAGCCTTTATAAAAGGTATATTTATATTAAAAATATTCTTTCGGGCTACATCACAAAACGTTTTCGACATAAACATTTCTTCATTAGTGCTGCTTACATACATGCTTGAGACGCCAAAATATTGGGGCGAAAACCATTTAAATGTTATAAAGTTACATTTTTATATTAAATAATATGCGATGTTTAAACTATTCCTGGATTTTACATCAAGCAACTTGGACTCTCCCACATTGTGGATTGCTGGTTAGTGTAGGAAACAGAGGTTGAACCTGGCAAAATAGACACAAGTCCGGTTTTATTTTTTTTTCTGGTATATCAAGGGGTGCTTATTATGAGACTAACTTTTTCTTAAAAAATTTCTCCCCGGAACCCCCCTTTCCATCCCTTTAATGGGGATAATTTGTGGTTTTTGCGAAACGTAGCCCTTCCTGTAGGTTTTGCCAAAAATTTGCTTAATAGTAAAATGAAGAGGACTATGTTTCGTACTATTTATTTCCCGAAAGCATACGTCTATCACCCACCATTTAGCGGGGGTGGCGCACTAAAGTTGACAAGTTTAAAAAAAAAAAAAAATTAAAAAAAATTTTTTTCCCGAACTGTAATGGAAATCAAGAAAAAACCCTGCGGCAATTAATCACAAATAAGTGGTGATTTTTTGGTAGAGGCGTCAATTAATTGCCGATTTTTTAATTACAGGGTGTTACATTTTAAAAAAAAAACCCCTTTTTATTCCATCTGAACCGCTTATGCTAGAGTAACAAAACTTTCAGCGATTACCCATGTATAACCATTATTTACAAATTTGTATAATGGACCTCCATATTTTCTCCGGAACCACCCCCAAAAAAATGAGAATCAATAAAGAAAATAATCAAAAATTGATTTTGGGCCACCACTATGGCTTTAGGGTACAAAGAAAGTAAAATATGCATACATCAAAATGTGTAGCATACAGTGTGTTCTTATATTTTCCATAAGTACGTTATCAATAAAATGAATAGGTGACGAAAAAAAAAACAAAAACTGGAGCCCGCCAAAGCATTTCTGAGGTTTACGGCGCCACTGTGCCGTAACGGTTGCTTATACGAAAAAAATGCATAGAACCTTATTTGTAAAGAAAATAATGGTCTTTAATTCTGTATAAGTTTTGTTTAAAAAAATGCATAGGTAATGGGAAAATTGTAAAAACATGCTCGCCAAGGGATAGGGGTAGTTTCAGTAGGAATGTATATATTTATGAAAAACCCTATTGATCGAGCATAGGCCCCTATAGGTCAAAAAGCAAAAAAAAATTTTCTTGGCTACAGGGGTTGCATCAAGAAATCGCTTTCGGTGTCCATGCATGGGTAATAAGAACGTGCACAAAATGATATATGAAGTATTTTAATAAAGGGCATAATGTGTGAAGGACCCCAAGAAAATCACTTTCTTTATTAATTCTCCTTTTTCTTTGGGGTGGTTCCGGGGAAAAATGGGGTGCATTATACAAATTAGTAAATAACACCAGTTCATGGATAATTGCTGAAAGTTTTTTTACTCTAGCATAAGCGGTTCAGATGGTATAAAAAGGGGTTTTTTAAAATGTAACACCCTGTAAATAGAAAATAGGAAATTACCCTTAAATAAAACCTATACCAAAAAATCAGCCACTTATTTGTGATTAATTGTCGCAGGGTTTCTTCTTGATTTTCATTACAGTTAGGGAAAAATATTTTTTTTAAAAACATCTTTTTTAAAACTTGATGACACTTTGGGGCACCACCTCGCTAAATGGTGGGTGATAGACATATGCTGTCGGGAAATAAATAATAGGAAATATAGTCCTCTTCATTTTATTGTTAAGTAATTTTTTTGCAAAACGTCCAGGAAGGGCGACGTTTCGCAAAAACCACAAATTACCCCCTTTAAAGGGATGAAAAGGGGGGTTGCGGGGAGAATTAAAAAAAAAAGTTATTCTCATAATAAGCATCCCTTGATATATCAGGAAAAAATAAAACCGGACTTGTGTACATTTTGCGAGGTTCAACCTCTGTTTCCTACACTAAGTCCTGTGGTGAGAACCCAACAAAAAGGACTCTAAATAGCAACTGAATTTCAAGTTGGTTCAATTGCTATTGAAAGTCAATATTTCGAGTCAATATTGTGAGATTTTTACCTCAGGACTAGCAACAAACAGTGTTGGGGAGTCCTACGCTCTTCTTCTTCTTCTTGATGTGCATATACGTAATGAATGTTGATGATCATCATGGCAATCCTTATCTTATTTGCAGCGGGAAAACTGTACAAATGTTGTGTTGAACCAGGTTCTGGGTTTTTTAATCAGGATGTTCTTATTCTTCCTGGACCTCGCTTTCCAAATATTTTTCCTTGCAGGATGGCTGGTAGGAGGGCATATCTGGATTTATTTCGCATACTGTGTCCGAAGTATTCCAACTTACGAGATTTGATGGTGGTCAGTACCTTTCGGTTCTTATTCATTCTTATGAGGACCTCCTCATTTGTAACCAGTGTGATTACCTCCTCATTGTGTGATTTTAAGAGTTCTCCGATATAGCCACATCTGAAATGCTTCCAATTTTCTGCACATACCGTCGTTCAAGGTCCACGATTTAACACCATAAAAAAGACTGAGAAGACGTAACATCACAGCATTATACTTTTATGCCAAGAGAGAGGTTGTGGCTCTTAAAGAAGGCTCCCATCCGGTTGAAGGTGGATCTAGCTTTTCCGATAGGCCCTATTATCTCTTGGTTGTTGATCCGTTATTCATGTATTGTAGTGCCGAGGTAGGTAGTTGTAATGCATCACTCTCCCTGCAGGGGTTTGGCTGATGTAAAGTTGACCTTCTCTTATCTTTTCTTGCTAATGATCATAAGCTTTGTCTTCTTTAAGTTAATATTTAATCCATATTGTTGACTGAAATACGTGGTTTTGTTCATATGGACTTGTAGGTCATCTAGGTTGTCCGTAAGTAATACGCTGTCATCTGCATACCTGATATTATTTAGCCGGTACCCGCTTAGTAGAATACCTTTTTCAATTTCGTGCAAAGCTTCGATAAATATTCTTCCAGAGTAGAGATTGAAGATTAGAACAGCAAAAATACAGCTTTGCCCCACTCCGCGGATGATTTTCATATTTTCGGTGTGTTCACCTTCAACTAAGGTTTGCAGTCTGATTATACTAAAGGTTTCTAATTATTTTCAGATCTTGGATGTTAATTCTTGCTTGTTTTAGTATTTGCATCATCTTGGCGTGTTGTACTCGATCAAATGCTTTCTCGTACAAACAGCATTTATGAACCCGAACTGGTAGGGGGAAATTTGACTAGCTTGTAAATCCTTATGAATTTTTTGATGATGAAATTTTTAATTCGAAAACGTACTGTGATATAGCCCGAAAGGGCCTTTTTATATTCTTTTATAAAGCATTCTGATTAATTTTTGATTTATTTTCGGTTTCCAGTTCATCTTATCTTTAAATGCGATTTTTTTTAATTGCAGAGTTGGTTAATGGAAATATTATAAAGTAATGCTTACCTTAAATGTGCTTTTCGAGAAAAGGAAGTTCTAGGAGTAGTTTCTGTAGGAGAAAGAGTGGCAACTGGAGTTTGAGCAGAATCTCTATAAAGGCGTAACTTGACTATCTCGGGGCACTGACGAAGAAATTGGACCGCCTGCTCGTGAGACATCGGGCATATTTCGACGTCGTTTACCTAAAAGTTTTATGACTTTTATCTAAATTAAAAAAAAATAGAATTTTGTGTTTTATTATTTATATATACTAGTTTTCTTCTTCCTTCTCTTCCTTCCTTCTCTTATATCGAACTCCACTCTGTCATTCTGTTTATCCAACGTTTCTTTCCTGCTTTTCTGTCATGTCCACACCAGGAAAATATCTTCTGTTCTATGTAGTCTCTTCTCTCTAATTAACATTCTCTATGTTAATTATTCTATCTCTTCTTGTTACTCTGTAGCTTCTCCTTAATTTTCACACCCATAAGTCACGATACTTATTGTCATGGTGTAATATATATATTTTTTTGTTTTTACACTGATGTTCTTATCACACAGTACCAGGTTAAATTTTCTCTTGTTTGTCCTTGTCTATTTTTTGTATCTTCTTTAGTTTTTCCTTTGTTTGATATTATGAAACCTAAATACTTGCACCTGTCGGTTCCTTTGATTTGTTTACCTTCGTCTATTTCTAGCTGTTGTGAAAACAACAGTTAAATCAATTCGCATTTAAGTAATCTCGCACGCTAAATTTTAAGACGGCACCTAATGTGTATAATACACTCTCTCTCTTTCGCTACTAAGACAATTAATCGTTAATTCCGCATATTTGTTAAACTCGTTGTTGTTAATAAATGCTTTATTCGCTTAACACCTTTATTTCTCGTGTGCACAACCCTTCATACCGTGTTAATTAGTAACTATAAAACCCGACCAAATAAATTCTTAGAACAAGTTCTCCTAAAAGTTCACTGTTTTGTATAATCGAAGGACAATCCTCTACTTTAGGGACATGCGTATGGTCCAAAAATATTTAAGTAATGTCCAATTAGGCAAAAGGTAATAATTAAACCCTTTTTGCCACGGTGGGGTAGGATTAAATAAAAACTCACACCACTAGCTGTTTTATTTCTGTATTTTCCGTTGTAAGCTATTCAGTTTTCTTTAGGTTTATTGGCATTCCATTCTTTGTATATTTCTGTTCCAGCTTTCTCATCATAAAGCTGAGGTCATCTTCGTCTTGTGTGATCACTATTTGGTCATCAGCAAAATTTAGGGTACATAGGTATTCGTTTCTTAGGGGATGTGGTGCAGCCCTGTAGTAGTCCCTTTACGTCTTAAATGTTTGCAAGCCTTCTGTGATGTATTTCGTCAAAGACTTCCTCAAAGTCAACCTGGCATATGAATACGTCACAACTAACATCTCGACACCGTTATATGAGTGCTTGTATAGTTAATAATGTCTCTCTAGTGACATAGCCTTTTCTAATAGACTAAGAGCCGCTATAGGTGAAATTTCTTAATCATTTTAGGCACGATGGGACCCTATAACTTAAATAGTAGAACCTAAAAGAAAACGTTTGAACACTGTGCCGTCACTTTTCAGTGGCACAATAGAATTAAATTTTTTTTATTTTTTTAAGTTCTATGTGATTAACACATAGGATTCAGCGTAATTTTAACCCACCACCCCCTTCCCCCTGCCCCACCATCAAAAACTTCATTTTTCGTTTTTATTTTTTTTTGGTGGGATGCAATCAATTTTAAAATTTCAAAAAATTCACACGCATAGCTGAGGCTTTTATAAAACATGCCTATTTTTTATAGACCCATAGGTAGAGTGTACATAACCTCAAAAAATTAAAAGACATTTTTTTCAAAAAAGCGTATAACTTTTTTTGAGAAATAGCTGCAGGTCTAATGTTTTCTTAATCTTGTGTGTTTTATCAAACACTACATTTTTAATTTTTTTCAGATTCTTCCGTAAGGCCTTCAAAGACCTTCAAAAATCCGAAAAACTGTTTTTTGGGGGGTTTTGGGGGATTTTCCCTATTTTATAGACTTCATAATATATCAAATCAATTTTGTTTTTATAGGTTACATGTAACTTGAAATAACTGAGTCATTTAGAATATTTAAAAATCAGAAAAACACGTTGAAACCCCCCAAAACCCCCTTAAAAAACAGTTTTTTGGATTTTTGAAGGTGACCAGCGTTACAGAAAAATCTGAAAAAAATTAGAAATATAGTGTTTGATAAAATACACAAGACTAAGAAAAAATTAGATCTGCAGCTATCCTCAAAAAAAAGTTATATACTTTTTTCCAAAAAAAAATTTTTAAAAATTTTTTGAGGTTATGTACACTCAACCTACAGGTCTATAAAAAATATACGTATTTTATAAAAGCCTTAACTATGCGTGTGAATTTTTAGAAATTTTAAAATTGATTGCAACCCACCAAAAAAAAAATAAAATCGAAAAATAAAGTTTTTGATGGTGGGGGCAGGGAGAAGGCGGTGGTGGGTTAAAATTACGATGAATCTTATGTCTTAATCACATAGAACTTAAAAAAAAATGAAAAAATTAAATTCTGGTAATAAGGGAGCGTATTTTTTAATTTATGTATCCCGTCCATAAGTGGAAAGTTTGATGCGCCACTGTAGACGCATGTGCCACTGAAAGTGACGGCACAGTGCTCAAACGTTTTCTTTTAGGTTCTACTATTTAAGTTATAGGGTCCCGTCGTGCCTAAAATGATTAAGAAATTTCACCTATAGCGGCTCTTAGTCTATAAATCCCAGTTGGTTTCCTGTTATGATATCGTCTAGTTTGTTTTAGAGACGTTCATGGATCACTCGCAATAAAACTTTTAAAATATTATGTTTCATCTTATATTCCTCACATTTCAAGTCAAGGGCTCATCTGTTTTGAGATGGACGTTGAGAGGTGACTCAAATTTTTTTGCAGAAATTGCTTGAAAATAAATTAAATAATATTATGTGAGTTATCCTCCCACTCAAAATGGTCCGGAACATTGTTTAAATAATCAAAATGTCAAAATATGGAGGAAAAATTCGATTTTTTATTGGTTTTTTGATTATAACTTTAAAACTGTTCATTTCTGAGAAAAGTTTTACTGACATAAAAGTTGCATAATTAAATTTCCTACAATATAGAATTGGCTAGAAATTTAAAAAATAGTCACCCTTGTTGCAAAATAGCAATACTTGCGAAAAAAACCATACCAAAACAAGTATTCGCATTTTACGTTTTTCAACCATTTATGCTACACTTAGGACCTTCATATTTTACCCAATAAAACATTATGATATCACAAAACAACACTGTAAATTTCATTAAGATCGGTTTAACAGATTTTGCAAAATAAATTTTGCAATCCAGCTTTCGCAAAAAAATTCATTTATTAAAAATGTTGCAGGACTGAAAATACAGCAGATAGTAAGTTGAATTTTTTTTGCTTATACGCTGTGAGCTTCGCTGGTGTCGCTCCTGGCGGATTACTAATCAACTTTCACTGGTAATTTTTAAATTTATTATTTAATTGTTATCGCTTAATATTTACAACGCAAAAAAGTAATTAAATTATAATCGATTTTTTTAAGATTTTGCTAATCATTTTGACGTTCTATTGATAAAATATGAATTTCTTACTTCGGATACTTTCACAATTATCGTATAGATGGCGGTAAGGTTAATATATTAATTTATAATTATATATTACGGAACATTAAAAAAACTTAAATTCAGTATTTAAAACGTATTGTATATTTAAGGTAAAAATATATAACACAGCTTTGGCAAACTAATACTTTTTATAATTAATGTTTTTAATTTTAATTTTAAATTAATCACTTTGACATTTATGTCAAATTTCCAGTAATCGTTTACAGACTTGTCACTACTGGCGCTCGAGAATTTGTAAATATCCCTTCTACGTACGAGCTCACAGCGTATAGAAATGTACTGTACTTTTCATTTGCAATTTGCAAAATTAAAATCGAATAATTACCACGGTGTCAGGAAATTTTTTAAATAAACATTAATTTTTGGTGCTACGCGCAGGACAGCGGTGTTCGATTCACACAAGTTGATTTCCACCAAAATGTCTTCTAATCTTTATCTAATATATTATTTTCTTACTCTATATTTTGTTGTATTTTAATATTTTAATTCCACAAAAATCAAACTAATTTTATTATTGTTTGTGAAATATTGTTTAAACAATTGCATATGTTTAAAAATAATAAACTTTTAGTCTCTAAGTTAAAATATATGAACAAAGAAAGTTTTTGCTAAAAAAAGTGTTATTTTAAAGGATAAAGTATGTGTTTTTATTTTGCAATAAACAAATTTATTTATTTATATCGAAATATAATAAAAATTAAAATGTATCAATGATTATTAAAGGTCATTGAAATGCCCAATCAGAGCAAACTATCCGCTGTCCTGCGCGTAGCGCCAATAATTAATGTTTATTTAAAAAAATTCCTGACGCCGTGGCAGTTAATCGATTTTAATTTTGCAAATTGCAAATAAAAGGTACAGTACACTTCTATACGCAAAAAAAAAATTCAACTTGCTATCTGCTTTATTTTCAGTCCTGTAACATTTTGAATAAACGAATTTTTTTTGCGAAAGCTGGATTGCAAAATTTATTTTGCAAAATTTATTGAACCGATCTTAATCAAATTTACAGTATTGTTTTAGTGTATCATAAAGTTTTTCTGAGTGAAATATGAAGGTCCTAAGTGTAGCATAAGTGGTTGAAAAAACGTAAAATGCGAATACTTGTTTTTGTATAGTTTTTTTCGCAATTATTGCTATTTTGCAACAAGGGTGACTATTTTTTAAATTTATAACCAATTCTATATTGTAGAAAATTTAATTATGCAACTTTTATGTCAGCACAACTTTTCTCGGAAATGAATACTTTTAAATTTATAATCAAAAAACGAAGAAAAAAATCGAATTTTTCCTTCTTTTTTTGACATTTTGATTATTTAAACAATATTCCGGACCTTTTTGAGAGGGAGGATAACTCAAATATTATTATTTGAGTTATTTTCAAGCAATTTCTGCAAAAAAATTTGAGTCACCTCTCAACGTCCAAATGTACTAATATTTTTACAGATCCGCCCTGGTCTATTCAGTGCGTTAGGTTTTTTGGGTGTTGAGATAAACTCAGGCATCAGCCATTCTTTCAGAATCTCTTAGGTATTAGTAAATTTCGTTGAATAATTCTAGTATATCCATCTGTTTTTCTGTTATTAGTCTTGAAATTTCTGTAAATTTCTGTAGGTATTTTATTCGGTTCCGGATGTTTTTTAATCCAAATAAAATAAAACAGTTTAAAAGTCAAATAAGAAATTTTAAAACGAACTATAACAGTGCAAATACAGAGGTTCTAAATTATGGAATAAATTCATTTTTCGAAAATAAGCCACTTTGGAGAAAAATCCCGAGACGGGTCAATTTTTATTTGCAAATTACGATTTTTTTGACGTATATACCATAATAGTGACATCATCCATTTGAGAGTGATGACGAAATCGATGATGGTTAGCTCATTTGAAAGGTTATTTAATTCTCTATTCAGTAATATGTATAAACATGAACATCATTATTTATACAGGGTAACCAAAAAGCAATAATTTTTGAATTAAATTAATTGCCGCAAAAAGAATGTATGTAATTTATTTAACTCAAAATACATTTTATTGCTGTCAGAAAACAGAAAAAAATGTTTATTTGACAAATATGACAAATTTAAGCGAAGAGCAATGTTTCATGTGTATATTTTTTATATATTCTGACATCAGTAGAATGTATTTTAAGTTAAATAAATTACATACATTCTTCTTTTTGCGTCAATTAATTTAATTGAAAAATATTTTTTGGCCACCCTGTATAAATAATGATGCTAATGTTTATATTAATGAATAGGTAATTAAATAACCTTTCAAATGAGCTAGCACTCGACCCCTATTTTTTTAACATCCAACGTTTATTGCAATCTGTCTAATCACAAACAATAAGCAATACACAATATTATTGAAAAATAACACAGATGGAAGCCGCCCAGTGGCGAGCACCCAGTAAGACATATAACATTATAATTTTAAAATAAGACATAACAATTACTTGGAACATAATACATAGATAAAATTTAGTATAGTGGACAGTTCAGACAATAAAAATATGATTATTAAAACTATTATGGCATTTATGTCAAAAAATCGAAATTTAAAAATAAAAATCGACCTGTCTCGGGATTTTTCTTCAAAGTGTATTTTCGAAAAAATGAATTTATTCCATAATTTAGAACCTCTCTGTATATAATGTATAATAACATTTTAAAAATACTTACCGCTATGATCTTATCTCCGGCTCTAATTCTTCCATCGGTAAGAGCAGGCTCCCTGACTAATGCCCTAACGTAATGGCCCAAAGCGCTGTCGTCCTCTTTTCGTAGAGTAAATCCCAAAGATCCTTGAATTTTTTTAAGCGTAATTTCAAATTCCTGTAGACGTAGAAAAGGAATATTTAGAATAGGCCACATGTTTTCATTAAGAGCGTAGGTGCAAAATTTCGGCCAATGCTTTTTAAATGCCTCCATGTTATTTTCGAATCCCAAAAAACTAATACACATTTTTGAAAGAAGGTACATTTATTTTGTAAACGCAGAATGAAAGATTACATTACTACAGAGGGCTGAAAGTCCCTTAGAATAAACAAAAAGGTTTGTTTTTAATGAGATATTTGAAATTAAAAATCACACTCAATGTTCTCTTTTCTTTTTTGAACCCTGTAACCGTGTAACCTGTACCTAACTTATTGAAATAAACATTATAGAAGTTTTTGAGGACTTTCGGCCTTCGGTAATAATAATTCTGCGTGTAAATTTTTTCAAAAATACTTATTAGTTTTCTCAGGATTCGAAAAAAATTATTGCATGTAAAAAGCATTGACTAGTGCGCCTACGCTCTTAATACGGAATAAAAAAAAGTAAGAAAACTGATCTTACCCCATGGTAATAGTCATCTTCAGGTGTAGAATAAGCGTTGGAAGGCAGATTAAGATTATTAGGAGGTTCTCGTCTAGGCGGAGGAGGAGGAACTTCTGATATAGGACTTACACAGTTCAGTACATCTGGAGGAGGTCTACAAATTTTTAAATCTACGTGATTTGGAGCAGTTCTGAGGACTTCCAAGGCTTCCTAAAATATAATATTATTTTAGGAAATCGGTTTCCCTTAACGCAGAAAGCTGTATGTATTTTTGGGTTGGCTAGTACTGATACTTTAGCAATGTATTCAACATAAAATGCAATTGATCGCTATATCACTGCGAACATTGGAATTAAAAGTTTTTTATCTATAAAATGTTTAAACAGCCCAATTGGAGAAATATATTAGTATGTGGAAATTACTATATAATTAAAAAAAAGAATGTGTGTGTACTTTGTACGCACGTAAGAAGATATTCTTCTATTATATAATAGGTAATTTAAACGAAGTAAATATACTTAAAAGGTTATTTGTACTTATTTTATTTAAAAATCAAACTAACTTTCTTATCTATCACTTTCAAAAAAGAAGAGTATCTTCAAAAATTATATAATAATATACTTACAATCATAAAATCTATAAAAAAAAAATAAAAAAATAATAACTTGCTTGGGGCTTGAACCCACTTCACGTCTACGGCGCCGTACGAAAGTTGACGCCATTTCAAACTGCACCAAACTCTCGTATACGTCATGTGGGAATATACACAAACTAAACGTTTACACCATAAATTTATATGAATTTAATAAAATTATTAGTTTGATTTTTGTCGAAATAAAATACAACAAAATATAGAGTAAGAAAACGATATATGAGATGAAGATTTGTAGAAAGTTTGTTCGTAATCAGATTATGTAGATTAAAGCATTGCCTACTAATAGGTAACTACATTATTTTGTTTATATTTTCCAAATAGATAGGTATTGAAACTATTAGGTATTTCCAACTGAAACATTTAGAATTACGTACCTGCGGCTTTTCAAAACTATTTAAAAAGTCACTATAATTATAAATTTGATTTTATTTCTGTCCACACATCAATAAAAACTAATATTATACAATATATGCGCGCGGATCAATCAAATTTTACCCTCAATCGATTCGCCGCTAAAGAAGAATATCTTCAAAAATATTACAAAACGAGTCTGTACCGGCATCAAGAAGAACAAAAAATACACACAAAATTTATCCTGACATAAACTTTTTTATTTCATACCTAGATTTTGTGTCACATTGGAACTACTAAAATCGATTATCTATAACAGCGTTTCCCAACCGGTCTGTCGCGACCCACTAGTGGGTCGCGGACAGATTTCCGGTGGGTCGCGGCGTGGCTCTTACGGTAGCTGAGTGGCGTACAGAATAAAAAATAGCGTATTATCATGGGCAAGGGATGGGTCGCGAATATGAAAAAAAATTTGGAAGGTGGGCCGCCAGACATAGAAGGTTGGGAACCACTGATCTATAACAAGAAATCGAACTTAACTGACTGATTTGGCAACATAGTGAAATATAGTGTTCACTCGGTACAGCTTGTATACGGCAATGCTTTTCAAATGAGAAGTAAAGGAGCCGTGTTGCCACATAATAGGTACGGGCACCAGAGGCGGCTTTAAAATACAAGAATTTAGCCCGGTCCACTTCGCTAGCGCATACTGCTTATAAACCGAGGCCGCGAACTGGCATGCGAGACTGCGAACCGGCATCGTTGCGCCCCGTAAGAACCAGACTATAGTCACCGTCATCACAATGTATATTTATCAAAATATTTGTGCCTTCGTCTTTGATAGTATCACGTACTGCCGACGACTGTTGCCATAGGTTCGCAGAACTTTCGAAAAACGGTGCGGCTACTATCTCTCGAATTAATATTGACGACACGCTGATGTAGCCTCTTAAAGATATGAGTTACTAAAAAAAAAATATCTTTGGGAAAGAAAACGAAATAGCACATATAGTGAGGAGTGAGGAGCAAAATTATGGAATAAATTCATTTTCTCTAGAATGGGACATTTTGGAGATAAATCCCGAAACAGGTCGATTTTTATTTTTAAATTATATTATTTTGATACATACATCATATTAGTGATGTCGTCCATCTGGGCGTGATGACGTAATCGATGATTTTTTTTAAAATGGGAATGGGGGTCGTGTGGTAGCTCATTTGAAAGGCTTTTTATTTCTCTATTCAGTAATATAAACATTAACATTATTCAGGGTAGTCAAAAAATGATTTTTAAAATAAATTGACGCAAAAAGAAAAATGGACAGAGGTGTAACCAGGATGATCCTAAAGGGGGGGTTACAACTACTTGATGGTCTTTGGGGGGTATGGAATAGTAATGGTGTTAAGGGTATAGAGCTCAAAGTACATCCAAATGGGGGGGGGGGGTTATAACCCCCCGGGTTACGCCTATGAGAATGGATATAATTTATTTAACTCAAATACATTTTACTGATGTCAGAAAATAGAAAAGAATGTTTATTTCACGAATAAACATTTATTTTCGCTTAAATTAAATGTCAAACGGCCTCCCACTTGCCTTTTGACACTTTGAACAATTAATTTAAACGAAAAGCATCGTTAATTTTGCAAATAAACATTTTCTTTATTGTCTGACAGCAGTAAAATGTATTTTGAGTTAAATAAATTACATTCTTCTTTTGCGTCAATTAATTTAATTCCAAAATTATTTTTTTGGTCACCCTGTGTAAATAATGATGTTAATGTTTATATTACTGAATAGAGAATTGAACAACCTTTCAAATGAGCTACCACACGACACCTATTCCTATTTAAAAAAGTCATCTATTGCGTCATCACGTCGAGATGAATGACGTCACTAATATGATATATATGGCAAAAAATTATAATTTAAAAATAAAAATCGATCTGTTTTGGGATTTATCTCAAAAATCGTCCAATTCAGAGAAAATGAATTTATTCCATAATTTAGCCCCTCTCTGTATAATAAAAATAAGAAAGTTACAATATCTGGGACTCGTATTGAGGGAACAGCGATATGAAATGCTAAGACTGATAATGCAGGGAAACATAAGAGGAAGGAGTATAGGAAGGAGAGTGTCATGGTGAAAATTTTAAGGAACAGGTTTAAATGCAGTTCTATAGATCTCTTCAGAGCGGAGGTAGATAGAGTAATGATAGTGATGATGATATCCAATCTCCGATTGGGAGACGACACTTAAAGAAGAAGAAGTACTTACGTAATTCGTAAGTCCAGTAAGTGTAATACCATTAGCTTCGAGTAGGAGATCTCCGACGGTGAGTAGGCCGCATGACGAAGCAGGCTGATGAGGGAACAGTCTTTTGATTCTTATTAAGCCGGGCCAGGAACCCGTGCTGTCTACACCGCCAGTCACGCTTAGACCGAGGCCACGTGATCCTTTCGACAGCTTCACCAAGAAGGTGCTCTCTGAAAAAAACAAAATATATATTAATATACAGTAAAACCAAACATACAGAATTAGGTTTAACTTTTTTATAGTACAAAATATATAGCGTAACCTAGAACATTGTTAAGATTCAAAAGTAAAGTATATTTCACAAATTGGCGACTGTTTTGGATTACCGTTAGACACTTAACAGCCAACGGTCCACTCTTCTGTAGCATAAGAAGTACGAAAGTACTTCTCCTCTAAAGTACTACTCCATAAGAAGTAGGTACGAAAGTACCTCCTCCTTCGGAGTCGGGCTCTTTCGCCAAAATATGAAAATGAACAGTAGTTTTTAGGCAATACGTTTTAAAGCAAAATTATCGATAATTTTGATGCACTTGTGTGCATCTTGCACAATAACCCTCGATAACATGATTACGGAGATGTTGTTTGTGAAATGGTTGAAAAAAGAAAAACTGCTTCCAAGTTTACATGAACCATATTTATATCTGTTATAGTTTCGGATAATGGTTAACGAATGAAAATATTTCATTTCTTCAGGATTCCTTTAACCCTGAGTTACTACAGTTAACCAAAAGGGATGAAAAATCAGAAATATTTATAGCTGACCAGATTATACATAGTTTTGGCATAATATATGTGAAGACTGCCTTCTTACCATTGTGGATTCAATCCCGTTGAACACGATAAATGTATGTGGGGAATATGCAAAACTTACTACGATAACTTTATTGAACGTAACAGTTACAGTGAGGAAGCAGTTTTGGAAATGTGGCAAGAAGCATTGAATACTGCTTCTCCTGCAATTTGTAAACAAAGTGTACGAAAATGTGAAAAATTAATGTAAAAAAGGTTTTTTTATTTTTTATATTGTTGGCCTTGGTAACCTTTAGCCACGTAATTCGTAATGAGTATTGTGTAGTGTGTGTGTTAAGTAAATGTGTTATTACTTAGTAAAGTTGACTTCATTGGATAGCCCACAAGGATAGGAATTTTATTTTTATTTATTAAATTTTTTAATAAAGAAAATTTTCCCACCCTTTTCCTACATCACAGAACGTTTTTTTAATAGCAATTCCATCATCAGAGCTTTTTACAGGTTAAAGGACATACTTGAGCCATCAAGATACTTATGGGGCTGAAAACCCTTTAGACCTTATATAATTATAAAATGTTTACATTACTGTATTCAATTTAAAGTAATGTTTAAATTATTCCTGGATTTAACATCAGGCAAATGATCAACGTAAGACTGTCAGATAGAAAAAGGAATTCCTGGGTAAGAAATATTACAAAAGTTAAAGATGCTACTCGTCAAACAGCTAAACTAAAATGGAAATTCGCCGGTCATACGATTAGACAAAAAGACGAAAGACGGAATAAAATTATTACAGAGTGGAGACCATGGACATATAAACGAAAGAGAGGAAGACCACAGATGAGATGGGTGGATGACCTAAAACACCAAGCAAGCTCAAAATGAATGCACATGGCTCAGGATACAGAAAGATGGAGGAGCGAAGGGAAGGCCTATGTCCAATATTAGATGTCGCAAGGCTAATAGAACATCAGGCACCACAGGAACATCACTTTAATTTTAATACAAGAATGTAAACAATATTTAAGGTCTAAACGGTGTTACCTACATACCTTGGTGGCTCAAGCATGTCCTTTAATCTGAAAAAAACACTGATGTTGGAACTGTTATTCCAAAAACGTTCTGTGATGTAACCCTTTTTAGGAATTTTAATAAAATATACATTTTATAAAGCTGAAACTGCTAGAGCTAATTACATGAAAATCTTAGACGAAACATTACCAAACATCGGTGAAAATTTAAGTATAGAAGAGCATTGGACTAACGACAACGATCGAAAGAGTAACAACATACAGTGCTAGTCAAAAGTCCGTACCCCCCCTCGTATCTTTTGAACGGTTATACCTACAATAGTGAGATTTGGAGGGAGGAAATAAACGGACGTAAGCTTCTTAACTAGTTATGACAGATGACGTAATCGTGACAGATGACGTTACAGAGCCACTGTGACCGATAATTTTAAATAGGACCTTATGGCAAGTGATATCTCGTTTGAAAGGTATTTAAAATACCTATTCAGTCATACTAATTTTTTTGGGTTTAGGTTGATTTTGATTTTGGTGAATAAATTAAATAAATATAATATTGTAGTTTCGAATTTAATTAATAAAAATTCAAATGTCCGCTTATGCATTTTTTGTCAAAAAAGTTGACGTTTTTTAATTCTCTAGTAGTTTTTACGTCAACGTCAACCTGTTTGACAAGTAATCATAGGCAGAATTTTGAATTTTTTTTAATTAAATGCGAAACTACAATTTTATATTTATTTTATTTGTTCATCAAAATTAGCTTAAACTCAAACAAAATTAGTATGACTGAATCGGTATTTTCAATACCTTTCAAACGAGGTATCACTTGCCATAAGGTCCCATTTAAAATTATCGGTCACAGTGGCTCTGTAACGTCATCTGTCACTATTACGTCACCTGTCATGACTAGTTAAGAAGCTTACGTCCGTTTATTTCCTCCCTCTAAATTTCACTATTATAGGTATAACCGTTCAAAAGATACGAGGGGGGGTTCGGACTTTTGACTAGCACTGTATAATAGTTCAGGAACTGAAGCTTTTCACCTCGCAATTTTTACAGAATGGATCAATTTGCTTGAAAATTTAAGAATAAGTAGTGGATAGTCCAAGGATCAAAATCTATATTATGTTGAAAGGCGCTTTTACCATGGGGGTGGTTGCCACCACATCTCTGGGGTGGAAATTTTTTATTATATTTTGACCGCAAAAGTTGATAAAAACATTCATTCTAAGCAAAACATGTTCCATACATTTTTTTGATAAAATTAATAGTTTTCGATTTATTCGCTATCGAAAGTGTTAGTTTTATATCTAAGAAATCAATGTTTTTCGGTATAGGTACTCATTTACAATTCACTCAATTTGTGCCGCAGACAAATTTTTTCCACACCATGTTCTTGGAAATGAAATAATCTACAATTTCCTATTTAAACATTCTGATGTTACCTAATCTTTCTATTTTGAAGAAAATCGGATTTTTTACTAAACTACAAAAATTCGTTATTCGTTTTTAATTCCAGTTTTTTAAAAATTAATTATTGTAAGCCAATCAAATTTCTAGAATCTATTAATAATAAATAAGTAAAGAAGAATGAATAAGGCCAATGACTTAAAACACCGTTAACTTACATTATTATGCTTCCAATTGGATTTCTCTTTTTTTTTTCAAAAAAATATATTGATTTTTTAACCGTAACTTTTTTATTTTTTATTTTAGAAAGTTTGGTGGTAAAGAATTTTATAGGTTTTTATGAGAGCTATAGGGCTATTAATATTAAATCCTTTTATTATCCTCAGTCTCAAAAAGAGGTGACTTTGAATGGGTTGGTAAAGGTGGCTTTTGCATGTTATTACAAGTTTTAATTGTAAATAGCTCACTTAACTTTTGCGGTAGAAAAAATTTTTGCAAACTAGTTTCTTAAGAATTAAATAACCTACAATTTCATATTTAAACATTTTTTCGTATCTCTGATGCTAATCTTTCTATTCCGAAGAAAAAAGTCATTTTTTACCAAACTACAAAAATTAGTTAATAGCTTTTAACTCCATTTTATTAAAAACTAATAATTTTAAGCCGGTCAAACTTCTAGAACCTATTAATAATACATAAGTAAAGAAGACCAAATAGGGTCAATGACTAATTTTAATTAGGCTGGTGATAAGGGGATTGTTTCCGATAAATTTTTTGCTGAAAAAATAAGGACTGACATTCTTTTCATTATAAGTCACTTAACTTTTGAGCTAGAGACTTTTTTTATTTCTACAGATAGATATTTTTAAATGCTTTAAATTAGTTTCAACAAGTTATCTTCGAAAAATGCATAGTTTTCCCGTCGTTTGACTTTGAATCTACAAAATTTAGCATTTGACGAAGAAGAGCTAACATATAAAAAGTATAGCTCGATTACTATTGGTTTTACGAAAAATTAGAAAACCGAATTTGTTTATTTTTTCAAAAGGTACATTTTTATTAAGCAAAGTTGTTTTGATGAAACGAAAACTTTTGGAGTTATTAGCCGAAAACTTATTAAAAACATTGATTTTTTCGATATAAAACTAACACTTTTGATAGCGAATAAATCGAAAACTATTAATTTTATCAAAAAAATGTATAGAACATTTCTTGATAGAATAAATGTTTTTACCAACTTTTCCGGTCTAAATATAATAAAAAATTTCCACCCCCGAGATGGGGTGGCAACCACCCCCGAGATGGGGTGGCAACCACCCCCATGGTAAAAGCGCCTTTCGACATCATATAGATTTTGATCCTTGGACTATCCACTACTTATTCTCAAATTTTCAAGCAAATCGATCCATTCTGTAAAAACTGCGAGGTTTTGTTCTATTGTAAGCTTCATTACTTGGACTATAAATATTTAGGAACGTGGCTAACCGAAGATGGAGATCAAACAAAAGAAATCAGATCTAGAATAGAAATGGCAAGAAACACGTTCATAAAATTGAAGAACTTACTTTGCAACCGTAACCTTAATCTAGAGATCCGCACAAGAATACTACGTTGTTACGTTTTTTCTACTTTACTATACGGCATGGAAGCGTGGACAATAAAACAGTCTGAAATCAAAAAATTAAACTCCTTTGAGATGTGGTGCTACAGGAGAATCCACAGAATATCGTGGACTGAAAAAGTAACTAATATAGAGGTGTTACAAAGAATGAAGAAAGAATATGAAGTCATAAAAACTGTTAAAATTAGAAAGATTCAATATCTGGGTCATATAATGAGGGGCGAGAGGTACGTATTACTTAGGTTACTTATGCAAGGGAAGATACAAGGGAAGAGAAACCCAGGACGACGCAAAATATCCTGGCTAAGAAATTTGAGAGAGTGGTTCGATGATTTCCAACCTCCGATAGGGGAAGGAACCTGAAGAAGGACTAAATGTAAAGAAGCCATGCACACAGCGGCTGACACTGTATTAAAACCTATCAAGACCAGAAAAAAGGAGAATTGGTTCGACGAAGAGTGTAGACATATTACAACAAAAAAATGAAGCATATAAGAGACTCTATAAGATAGGGACGGCTCTATAATTAGTAACAAGGAATAGATACTAAACAGATGGGCGCAACATTTTGAAGAACTGCTTAGTGGCAAATATGAAGATGGCGAGATGGAGGATCCCATGCTGCAAATTAATGAAAATGATCGGCAGCCACTCCCCACCGAAGAAGAAATTAGAGAAGCCATCTTAACACTTAAAAATAACAAATCCCCTGGTTCGGATAATCTCCCTGCTGAACTCTTCAAAAACGGCAGCGACACCCTCTTGAAACACATGCATAAACTGATAACTGCAATTTGGCAACAGAAAGAAACACCCACATACTGGAAGTTGGGTGTATTGTGTCCTCTACACAAAAAGGGAGACATGATGGTGTGTGATAATTATAGAGGCATCACTCTACTCAATATGGCATATAAAGCGTTGTCCAACGTAGTGTACAAAAGACTTCTCCTTCTCCCCTACGCTGAAGAAATGGTAGGAGGATATCAGTGCGGTTTCCATCCTAATAAATCAACAACGGACCAGATATTTACAGTGAGGCAGATCCTTGAAAAAACCCTAGAGTTCGGCGTCGACACCCACCACATATTCGTGGACTTCAAAGCCGCATACGACTCAGATAATAGAGGTATAGTATTTTTACTACAAAAGCGATATTACGTAGGTCAAAATGTTTGACGTAAGAGAACTGTCAAAACATTAGAATGTGATTTTTCATTATTGCCATGTTTATAATAAACATGGCAATAATGAAAAGTCACATTCTAATGTTTTGACAGTTCTCTTACGTCAAAAATTTTGACCTACGTAATATCGCTTTTGTAGTAAAAATACTATAAACTTCTACTTATTATGGTAGAATTTAAAATACCGCTTCATCTTGTCCAATTAACTGAACTTACGCTCACAGGAGCAGAGAGCGTGGTAAAGATCCAGAACGATTTCTCAAGGCAATTCCATTGCAAAAATAGACTAAGACCGGGTGATGGACTATCGTGTCTCTTATTTAACCTGGCATTAGAAAAAATAATACAAGAATCCCAAATTAATACGAATGGTACTATCTTTAACAAACCAGTACAAATTGTCGGATACGCAGATGACATAAACATCATAGGTAGATCTAAAGAACCTCTGACTGAAGCATTTCGGTCGTTAAGAGCATTTGCACAGAGAATGGGGCTAAATATAAATGTTCAAAAGACCAAATATATGTGTGGCACTAGGTCAAGCAACCCGACACCTACAAGAATAATAATATAATTGACGACCTACAACTAGAAGGTGTCGACACCTTTATATACTTAGGCTCGCTGCTAACTAAAGATAACAATGTCAGTGGAGAACTTAAAAGAAGAATAGTGCTCGCCACTAAGTGCTACTTGGTGCTACTATGACTTAAGAAAACAGATGGCCTCAAAAATACCTAGAAAAATTAAATTGACTGTCTACAAAACACTAATAAGACCAGTGCTAACATATGGCTCAGAAACTTGGTCACTTACTCAGAATGACCAAGAACTGCTCAAACGTTTTGAGCGAAAAATTCTAAAACGAATATATGGTGGCATAAAAGAACAAGGTTTGTGGCGCAGGCGTTACAACTTTGAGTTGTATAGAAGATTTGGAGAACCTGACGTTGTAAAATTCATTAAGGTAGCACGCCTTAGATGGATAGGTCATGTAATCAGGCGAGAGGAAGATGCCATAGTCAGAAAAGTTTTTGACCGAAGAGGGCCGATATGACAACGAGCAAGAGGAAGACCGAGACTTAGGTACCAAGACAACTTAAAGAATGCCAGAGACAGGGGCGAATGGAGGATTGTTCTGAAGAAGGCTTTGGCTCATAAAGAGCTGTAACGCCACTGATGATGATGATGATACCTTTTATAAAGCATTTTAGTAATGTTTTATTATTGTAATAGTGTATTTAATTTTTTCCCTTCGCGTTCGATTGTTGCACCCCCACTGTCTGCGGCGACAACCCTCTCAGTCACGAAAACCCTTTTCCTAAGGAAATTCGGCTTTCCCTTTCATTGGTAGTCACTGTTCGATGCGGATTCGAATTTTATGAGAACAGTCGAGGAATTCGGAATTCTTGAGGCGACCGAAATGTGACAATTTTCAATTTGAATTTGTCTCGTGGTGTTTCGTCCTTCTGGAGAACGAATTAAAGCGAATGGCAAGGAGGTGAAGGACGAGAGAAGAGCAAGAGGGATTCTTCTTCGTAGGCATATGCTGCTCTCGTCGGGAATTAGCATTCGTTGTAAAATTAGCAAAGCGGAAAGACGATCTGGCGTTGGTTTTCTGCATGGAATTTATAGAGTTGATGTGTCAAAGGGAGATTTACATAGGAGAGGTGTGTATTTTGGAGGTTTGGAATTTCTATAAATGTTATTTTTTCTTTTTAGCGAAAGTAAAAATACATAAGCAAATTTTATTTGTAAATCTTTGAAACCGAATTTAATTGCAACGTCATAGAATTCGGGCTAATTATCAGCCAGGAATAGGAACGGGCTTTCCTATTCGACGTGTGCAAGTACTTGGAGGGGATACAAGAAACGATAGTGCGCGAGTCGCGGAGAAATCTTGCAACTTTCTAACATATTTCTTAAATATTTCATATTGTCAAATTGACGTATATTTCTGTCATTTTAGAAAATGGAATTTCGCAAATGCTGTGTTATAAATTGTAAAAATTATACATATGTTGCTCGACAATATTGATATGATATGCAAATATTCAAGCGAATTTAGTTAATTGTATTTTGTTCTTCTTTTATTGAGTTATATCCCTCGCGATAATTCGCCCAGCTTACACCAGGGAAATACTCTTGTATTGCTCTGGGCAATCGAATATTTCCAAATATATATGCTAAAGCCTCAATTTTTTTAAATATTTATTAGCAGGAACATCTTCTTATAGGGACAGAGAGTCCCTACAGGTAAGACAATATTATAACATAAGGGTTAAAACTTTCATCGTTTTGAGGTCTAATATTTATTTTTTTTTAATTCAAAGTTGGGAATTGATTAATTGATATTTATAAGTTAAATTTGGCTAAGTTAAGGAATTTAAGCAACAGGTTAATCCTACAGGGATTAAGGTTGGACATCAGTAGGCAAATTTCAATGGGAGTAGGGATATTCGTTTTAGCTAATTCTTTATATAGGTCAAAACTGGGTGACATATTTATAGGGCACTCAAAAATCAGATGATTTAAGGACCCAACACAGTCACACTATGGGTTGTCTTTTACTCCTATCCTGAATAGCACAATGAATCGGAGTAGCACAATGACCTGTCCTCATTCTAATAATGGTGGTTATATGTCTTCTCTCTTGGTGTGCAAAATTGTGGTACCAGGGGAGTTTATCTATCTGACCTACAATTTTAGAGTAAAATGAATTATTTCGATTTTTCCCCTGCCATTCTTGCTTCCACCGATGATGTCTGGTAGAAAGTTGGAATAGTGAAGAGTGATACCATCAGCTACATTTAAGGTTCTACCTATATTAGCTAGTTTTTCAACCACCATGTTCCCTTTAACATTCGAGTGTCCTGGAATTAATAATTAATTTTATTTACTACATACCTACAATGTTGACGTTTTAATTACATAACCTGAATCTTACTTTTTCTTCTTATTATTTTTTTGGACTATGGTCTTGACAATTGTCCAGTAACCAGGACCAATATAATTGGGCAATATAATTAAAAGTGCTAAAAATGTTGCTGAGTTATAGTCCGTCCGCTATAACTTTTCCCATGCGGTACGATTCATTTTCAATCAAATTAAGTCAAAACAGAAAGTGAAACGTACGCCGATGTGTGCAGTATAATATAGTATACAGCATACAACATGTATATACACATCGACGCGTCGTTTCAACTTATGTTTTGACTTAATTTGATTGAAAATGAATCGTACCGCATGGGAAAAGTTATAGCGGACGGACTATATGAAACCAGGTGTTGCTCTTCCGAACTTGGACGGTCCCAATACGTGATTTGATCACCTGTGTATAATAGTTGTTTTCGGTTACGATTATTTTTAAGTATGTATATCTGTCCACCTTTTGAACGAGTTCGTCCCTAATCCATAACGGTTGTTGTGTATGGTCATGAATTGCGTCTTTTTATATTTAAAGTAACTCCGGCCTCTTCGCTACTGTCTTCAATATTATTTATCAGGACCAAAAATTCTTCAATCGATTCTGCGATTACTAACTTATCATCGGTTATCTAATGTTATTTATATTTTATTTATAGATTCTCCTTTTTGAACTACCTCCTCTGAATATAGGTTCAAGAGTTGCAGAGAAAGTATGAATCCCTGCTTCTATCTATCTACCTAATCAGCCCTAAACATCCATCTTTGGATATAGGCCTCCTCTTCCTTCTTCCGTGTTTCCCTATTTTGGGCAATTTGCATCCATTTTAACCCAGTGTATTTCTACCGGTCATCTGACCATCGCACCTGTGGCCTTCTCCTTTTTAGTTTGTGGTTCCACGATCTCCAAGGTATAATCGTCTTAGTTCATCTTTCATCCTTCTGCTGTAGGGTTTGCTACTTAGGTTGAGACATTTCACTTTTGTTTTGTTACGGATCCACTCGTTTCTTTTCCCTCTTACCTATTTTTATATTACTATTTCTTCTGATAGTTCGTTGCCAATCGTTACAGAGGCAACTAGATTAAAGTACAGGTTTGACATTATTCTAATATCATTTCATATCTTGATTTTTATCTTGAAGTAGCTGTAGGAGAGAGTACGTAGGACTTTATCAAATGTCTTGTTGGAATCAAGTAAACATATATAAAAAGGTTGGTTAATATCCATACACCTTTGCGCCAATACGTTAAGGGCAAACAAGGCCTCTCTTATACCCATTATGTCTCTAAAGTCAAACTGAATGTTACTAATTTCTTGCTCCAGTGCGGCGTTTTGAAAATCATCATTATCATCAATGGCGTTACAACTCTTTGTGAGTCTTTGGCGCGTTTACTATTGCCTTCTGTACATCAGGAAATTTACTACCAACATCTCTGTTACTGAATATATCACCAACTACAGGGCAATCTATTTAAAACTTATAAAATTAGCTAAAAAATTGTGCTATCAAAATCGTCTGAGAAGCTCTAAAAGTGTTAAAAAAGGAACTTGGTCCATAAACGATTTTCAAAATAAAACTCACACAGCTCAAACATTTGCCCTTCCAGACCCAGAAAATATAAATGAATACTTTGTAAATGTGAGTAAAACTATAACATCAACTATTGTGTCACAACAAGATCCCATCTCCTGTCGCCCTAATTCAAGAAAGGTCTCGAATTCATTATTTATAATACCGGTTGATAAATCTGAACTGATCCAAACAATCAATAGTATCAAAAGCAAATCTTCCTGTAGTACCGATGGACTATCCATAAAAATTGTCTCAAATCTCCCAGACAGTGTGTTGAGAGTCCTCATCTCTCTAATTAATGATTCTTTTGAGAAAGGTAAATTTCCAGAGTGCCTAAGACGGCCATTATTATTTCTCTTCATAAGGGTGGTGAAAAATCTAATGCCTGCAATTATAGACCTATCTACCGGTACTCTCCAAAATTATTGAGAGACTCATAAAAGCCCGACTTATGTCCTTTCTCGTTGATAACAACATTTTATCACAAAATCAGTTTGGCTTTTTAAATAATAAATGTACCACAGATGCCATGTTTTCTGTACTACATGAGGTTTATCAAGCATTAAACAATAATCTGCACACTGCCACTGTTTTTTGTAATTATGCCAAAGCTTTTGATTGTGTAAATAACGACATTTTGAGAAAAAACTATATTTCTATGGAATTCGAGGTATTTCTTCGAACTGGTTTCAATCTTACTTAGATAATAGGAAACAACTGGTTAGAGCAAATGATACAGACTCTAGTCTAAAAAATGTTGTATGTGGGGTACCACAACAAGGTTCAGTATTGGGTCCTCTACTTTTCCTTATCTTTATTAATGACATCACTAGCTTAAAAATTGAGGGAAAAGTTTTTCTTTTTGCTGATGATACCAGTATCACTTGGAGCATATCTTTTTGCTTTTACCAGTATCACTTGGAGCAACTCAAATATCGCAACTCTTCATGCTACTATAACTTCTGATCTACTTACAATAAAATCCTGGTCCGATTCAAATTTACTACCTTTTAACGTAGATAAAACATTAGCATAATCCTATAATGGAGCTCTTCAACCCTTACCCCTTCATAACAGCCAGATCGGTATCGTTGATTCTGTAAAGTTTCTTGGTATTTTTTTAGATAGCAACCTTAAATGGTCTCTTCATATTGATGTGTTAAGCAAGAAACTATCCTCAGATTACTTTGCAATAAGATCTGTTTCAAAAGAAATGAATTTAGCCTCTTCCAAAATAACATATTTTTCTTTGTTCGAGTCCCATCTTCGATATGGTCTCCCTTTTTGGGGTTCTGGTACGGCTGCCCAATCCGATGTTATTTTTAAATTACAAAAAAGAGCAATAAGATATCTGTTTGGCCTTAGAAGAACAACACATTGCAGAAGCTACTTTAAAGATCACAGGATTCTAACACTGCGTTCTTTATATATTTTAGAAACTGTTTGCTTAATTCGTAAACATCTACTTGTCGTTCCAGCAAGACCTAGACATGACTATTCCACCAGAAATTCTACCTTTGACATCTATTTACCGATCCCGTCCAGTGAGTTAGTAAAGAAATCTATATTATATTCTGCAAAAAAACTTTACAACCATCTCCCTCTACAACTTAAATCTGCAACATCTTTCCCCAAGTTCCGTAAAATGGACTAAAGCCTATTTATCTGAAAGACCATATTATTCAATAGCAGAGTTTCTTAACCAATAACCAAGAAAGTACAGTATTCTTATTTATAAGTAGAAACTTAATCTATATTTGAGTGTCATATGCAGCAGCTTAACTTAACTTAATAAACTTCTTAAGGTGATACAGTAGCGGTCAACAGGTAGCCAAAACGCGTTCCAATATTGCGGCTGTAATTTTGAATATTTTTCGAGATATTTGGCACACGTATTCGTAATATAATAAAGAATGGCTGTACAGAGCCCAATTTGAAAAATATATTAATATGTGGAAATTACTCTGTAATTAAATACAATATTAAAAAAACGAGTATTCTTATTTATAAGTAGAATCTTAATCTATATTTGAGTGTCATATGCAGCAGCTTAACTTAACTTAATAAACTTCTTAAGGTGATACAGTAGCGGTCAACAGGTAGCCAAAACGCGTTCCAATATTGCGGCTGTAATTTTGAATATTTTTCGAGATATTTGGCACACGTATTCGTAATATAATAAAGAATGGCTGTACAGAGCCCAATTTGAAAAATATATTAATATGTGGAAATTACTCTGTAATTAAATACAATATTAAAAAAACGAGCCTGTACCGCCATTAAGAAGAACAAAAAAAATACACTTTCTTCAAATAAATTTTTTATCCGATGCCTAGATTTTGTGTCATTTTGGAACTACTAATCAAATAAAAAATTTTAGTAGTTCCAAAATGACACAAAATCTAGGCATCGGATAAAAAAGTTTATTTGAAGAAAGTGTATTTTTTTGTTCTTCTTAATGGCGGTACAGGCTCGTTTTTTTAGTATTGTATTTAATTACAGAGTATTTTCCACATAATAATATATTTTTCAAATTGGGCTCTGTACCGCCATTCTTTATTATATTACGAATACGTGCGCCAAATATCTCGAATAAATATTCAAAATTACAGCCGCAATCTTGGAACGCGCTTTCGCTATCTGTTGATCGCTACTGTTTCCTCTTAAGGTAGATTAGGCAATTTGCAATTTTTTTTTAATTTTGCAATATATTGTTACTCTTGTTTGTTTCACTTCATTATATTTTATTTATATTGACGATTTATATCATTTTAGAAAATTGTATTTGTTATTTGTTATTGTTCTTATTTATGATTCTTGTAAACTTTGTCTATAAAATTGTTAAATTTTTCATGAAAATAAAGCATATTTCTATTCTATTCTATTCCATGTTTGTCGGTACTGTGCCACTAATTCCCACTGTCGCACTCCCTTTTCTCTAGATCTTCTTTGACTGCATCTTTCCACCTTTTTCTAGGCCGTCCTACAGACCTTCTGCCATCTGGCCTTTCCCAGAATATATTGTTTATATATTGTTTATATACTGCCCATCTGAGTATATTGGCCTTTATATATCTGACTAAATTTTCCTTTCCGAATAGAGACTCTAACTCGTTATTGTATCTGCACCTCCATTCGTTTGTCACGCTGTCTCTGCAAGGGCCATATATCATTCGAAGGATTTTACGTTCCCCACCAGCAATTTGTTTACTTCTCTTTTTGTTAGCGTCCATGTTTCGTTTCTATACGCGACTGCTGGTCGTATTATGGTCTTATATATCTGGATTTTTGCACCTCGTGAAGGAAGTTTTGACTTCATTAGATGTTGCATTGCAAAGAAAGATCTGTTTCCTGCCATTATTCGCTTTTAAACTTCTCGCTCTATTTTGTTGTAATTCGTGATTGTTGCTCCTAGATATTTAAATTCTTTAACCACTTCGAAGTTATGATCGTTTATAGCAATGTTTTGCCTTATTCGCCGTCGTTCTTGTTTTGAGACGACCATGTATTTTGTTTTGTCTTGCACATTTTTGTTGCGACGCTGTCGGTTAGGTTAGATGAAAAGTTAAGGTTTTTTGGCAGATATGTGTGATGATTTTTGTAAGTACATTATTGTACAGTAAATACCTTACTTTTTATTCGTATTTGGTTTATTTCATGGGTAGCAGCACTAATATATTATGTAGGTAGTGCTGCGTTAAATTACCCTACATGTTAGAAATGTGATATGTTGTCTTATTTTCTGAAAACGATCTGATGGAGCAAATCTGGTGGCATTTTTGGATTCAGCAGACCCAAATTACCTAGAAGCAGTAAAAAAATTTTCGGCAGCAAACTGTGTGTTTACCAGTGTTATTGGTATGATAACTAATTTTTGTTGAAAAGTGCACTTACAACATAATGTGCCCTACACCTTCGACATGATTTGTGAATTTAGACCTACTGATTTTTCCTTATCATTGTTTCTTTTCTGATTTTTTACCTCTGGCTACATAATTCAGTCTTTCATTCCCACTCTATATACGAGTAGAATAGATATAGCCTTAGGAACATGTGTTCCGTCCTCAAAATGCTAGAATTCCTCTCTGCGGCATCAATCGTCGAATAAAAACAAATTTAAATTTTGTGTTTCTTTTCCGCCTGATCTTTCAATCGACCTTTTTCGCTTTTCGGTGTATCGAGGAGATCGTTCAGGAGAGGGTGAAAAGGGACCGTAGTGACTTTTATTTTTTGAAGAGCTCATGCATTAAAGAAACCTGTAACGCATTTATTTATTTTATGTCCTAAATATTTCCGGGACGTTTAGCACGTGTGGAGAGTTTGTAATGGTCGTTTTGCAAACGTTACTACGTCTTCAGCATGTACAGGGTTATTCACTATATTTTGACCCCCTCTGTAAACTGCTTTATTTACAGAATTAGAAAGAAATGTAAAATACAAAAGTTATTCGATTTTTAAATTATGATTTTTTGACATATATATCGTACTAGTGACGTAATCGATGATTTTTTTAAATGAGAATAGGGGTCGAGTGCTAGCTTATTCTGCTAGCTGAAAAGTTATTCAATTCCCTATTCAGTAATATAAGCATTAACATTATTAATTATACAAGGTGTCAACATTTTTTTTTAAATTAAATTAATTGACACAAAAAGAAGAATGTATGTAATTTATTTAATTCAAAATACATTCTACTGCTGTCCGAAAACAGAAATAAATGTTTATTGAACAAATAAACATTACTTTTCACTTAAATTCAATGTTCAAGCTGCCACCCATCTGCCTATTGGCAGTTTGAACATTGAATTTAAGCAAAAATCAATGTTTATTTGTGCAATAAACTTTTATTTCTGTTTTCTAAGAGCAGTAAAATGTATTTTAAATTAAATAAATTACATACATTCTTCTGTTTGTGTCAATTAATTTAATTTAAAAAAAATTTTTTGGACACCCTGTATAATTAATCACGTTAATGTTTATATTAATGAATGTGGAATTGAATAACCTTTCAAACGAGCTAGCACTCGACCCCTATTCCAATTTAAAAAAATAGTCGATTACGTCATCACGCACAAATGGATGACGTCACTAGTACGATATATATGTCAAAAATCATAATTTAAAAATCGAATAATTTTTTTATTTTACATTTTTTTGTAATTCTGTAAATAAAGCAGTTTACAGGGGGGTCAAAATATATAGTCCGTTCTTTAACGGTAAAATATTGCAAAACCTCTAAATTTTAAAGAACCGCTTGGATTGACATGAAATTTGGCATACACATAGCTAACAAGTCAAAGAAAAAAAATGATATTGTGCCGATATGTGCTTTTGCCCCGGGGGTGGTTTTCATCCCTTCTTGGGGGTAAAAAAATATTCGTCCAAAGAAAGTCAGGAAATGGATAAACTGGCTAATTTTAAGTAACTTTTGTTCTATAGAGTTTTTTCACTAAGTCAATACTTTTCGAGTTATTTGGCAGTGAATATGTTCATTTTTTCAACAAAATAACCACGCTTTTAGACGGTTTTTCCCAAATAACTCAAATAGTAAGTATTTTGTCGAAAAAACATTCTTAGCAAAAATATAGCATGTAAAATTTTTTAAAAAATGGTGTATTTATCACGTCTCTACACCTAGTAGAAGCAGAGTTATACCTAATGCTAAATAGGTTCATATTCGTCAAATTCCAAATGGAATACTTTAACGTGAAATAACCAAAAATGAAGCACATTTCGGGGAAAACTCATTACAAACTATTTAAAGTGTTTTAAAAAGACTTCATTTTTGCTTTATAAAAAAAATTTCTAGCATCAAAATTAAACAAGTTACGCTCAAAATAAAGTTAGTCCCTTTTGGTTTTGGTAAAAAAATCGAGAAAATCACCCCCTAATTAGTATCCTAAATGAACTTAATCGTTACGACTTCACAAGTTTCTGGACTCGTGTATATATTGTTTATATGATCTGTAAGTTTCATCGGTTCAAAGTCCTTATTATTGAAAGGGCTGTAGTTAAAAGGGGTTGAACGAGTCACTGATCACGAATGTATGCAAATTTAGAAACACCAAATCTTAATCAATTTTTGGCTAACAGAAAAACAAAAAAATACATGCTATTCAGAAAAGCAAATCTGACTTTTTTTATTTTTCGAAATTTTTGGTATCTCTAACAATTTAAGTTATTTTGAAAAAAAGCATATTTTTCAAAATTTAAATTTTTAAAAATTTTATTTTGAAACCAAATTTTTTCAAAAATAAGCACTTTGAATCGATGAAACTTAATGATCATATAAACACAACATAATTAAAATAATTTGTGGAGCGGTAACGATTAATTTCATTTAAGTTGCTAATTAGGGGGTGGTCTTCCTTATTTTTTTTTGCAAAAACAAAAGGGACCAACTTTATTTTAAGCGTAACTTGCTTAAATTTAATGCTAGAAACTGTTTGTAAAAACAGAAATAAAGCTTTTTTTAAACACTTTAAAAAAGTTATAATAGGTTTTCCCCAAAAAGTGCTTAATTTTTTGGATATTTCACGTCGAAATATTCTATTTGAAATTTGGTGAACATGAATCTATTTTTCATTGGCTATAACTCTGGTTCTACGAATTCCAGAGACCTAACGAGTACACCATTATTTTTACTTTTTTATAGGCTATATTTTTGCTAAGAACGTTTTTTTCGACAAAATACTTACTTTTTGAGCTATTTGCGAAAAACCGTCTAAAAATGTGGTTATTTTGTTGAAAAATTAACATATTCACTCGCAAATAACTCGAAAAGTGTTGACTTGGCGAAAAAGCTCTATAGAACAAAAGTTACTTAAAATTAGTCAGTTTACCCATTTCCGGACTTATTTTTGGACATATATTTTTTCACCCCCAATAGGGGGAGAAAGTCACCCCCAGGGCAAAAGCACACATCGGCACAATATCACTTTCTTTCTTTGACATGTAAGCTATACGTATGCCAAATTTCATGTCAATCCAAGCGGTTCTTTAAAATTTAGAGCAAAAACCGTGAAAGAATGGACTAATAGTGAATAACCCTGTACATATTACTTTTTAAAAATAAGTGCAGGTAGACCAGACCGCATCTGCGAAAAAGTCTATGTTTGGATGTGAGAGGTGCCATTCAAATTTTTGCAGAAAAAATCAGGTTGTAACTTCAGTAATAATAATTCACTGAACCTTTCTCTCAAATAGGTCCCGATTAATGAAAAAATCGAATATTTAAAAATATCAAAAAACATCGTTTTTTCTCTACTTTCCTTCCTTAGAGCGTTGATTGATAAATATACCTGTATATTTATCAGTCAAGGCTTCTTCTTCTTCTTCACGTGCCATCTCCGCAACGGAGGTTGGCAATCATCATGGCTATTCTGATCTTAGATGCTGCTGCTCTAAACAGTTCGGTTGATGTGCATCCGTACCATTCCCTCAAGTTACGCAACCACGAAATTCGTCTCCTTCCTACACTTCTCTTGCCCTGTATAATCCCCTGTATAATCAACTGAAGTATGTTGTATCTCTCATTACGCATAACATGCCCCAGGTACTGCAGCTTTCGTGTCTTGATGGTTTCCAAAATTTCCAGTCTTTTGTTGACTCTTCTCATGACTTCGTTGTTTGTTGTATGTTCGGTCCATGATATCTTCAGGATTCTTCTATACACCCACAGTTCAAATCCTTCCAACTTTTTAGTAGTCGGTGCGTTAAGAGTCCATGCTTCTATCCCGTAAAGCAGAGTCGAGAAAATGTAACACCTTGCCAGCCTAACTCTCAAGTCTAATTTCAGTTCTCTTGCACAAAGTACCTTTCTCATTTTATTGAAGTTTGTTCTTGCTTTCTCTATTCGAACTTTGATTTCTTTGGAGTAATCGTTTGTGTGATTAATTATTGTGCTATCAAGGCTTATAGCTTTAAAATGATTCATATTGGAGCAAAGTCGTACGGAAACAAAATAAAGATAATCGAATTTTTTATGAGATACGGCTCGATAAATTTTTTTTTAATTCATTACCCTTGGTGCAAAATAGCAATAAATACAAAAAAGTGCGAGGAAACAAATTTTTTATTCAATGTTTTTCCACTACTAAGATTTCTTTTAGGACCTTCATAATTCACCTAGAATATTTATAATAAAACAGTACACGAGATTTCATTAAAATCCATTTGATATATTTTTTAAAATCATTCACAACAAAAACTAGACTATGTAGAAATTTGCCAATTTTTTGCCAACATACTTTACAAAGTTGAAATCGGACTATTTGTGGGGCCTCAGAAATGTTTTAAAACTATAAAAAATTTGGCTTATATACAAATAGAATATCTGGGAATTATTAGATTAAACTAAATGCAGATAAGATGTTGGAAAAGACTCGACAAGACGCTTCTTTAAAAAGAAAAAAAAGTTAAATTGCGAGAAGTGGTTCCCGAGATACAACCAGTCAAAGTTGACTAGAATTTGCTATGAAGTTGTAAACAATGAGATGGTAATCTTTAAACCATTATTTTTCGGTCCTAATTCTCCATACAAAATTTCATATCTTCAAGATACTCATAACATAATATATTATAATAAAAAAATGATCGGTATTACCTACGCGTGAAAATTCCAAAATGCCAAAAAAAACTAAGTTGAAGAAAATATGATTTTAAAGTTCAAAATCAGTAGGTATGCGTAAAAAAAGTATTTTCTCGACTTCCAATAGAGCAATTTTATTCTTTTTTTTTTTTAATCCGAAGTAACTCAAGTAAAGCCACCTAACTAACGCATTATCACATTCCAAAGATGCTGTACTTTTGTTAAAATAAATAAATTTACACTAAGCATAAAAATTAACGCACCACCTTAAAATGGGACATTTTTGAGGTCTTGTATTTTCGAAACCTCTAGTCCGATTTTAGTGATTTTTTTAATATGTTATAGCTTTATTCTTCAAGAATATCGATGTAATAATATTGTTGCTAAACAGATAAATGTCATTGTATACCGGGTGTAACAATGGCAGCGTGTTTTTTCCTCAAAGTTTCTAACACCCTGTGGAATATTTTTACGTATATAAAATATTGAAATTAAAACTCAACTGTATCCTTAGGCTTTCTTAACATTATGCTTTTTGATTCATTCGCTTATGTTGGATAATAAGAAAGTTAGGTACTTTAACAACTAGCAAGGTTCTTCATCAATACAGGGAGCTTCTAAATAAGTGCGACACTTTAATTAAGGAGTAATTCTGCATGAAAAAATAATGACCGTTTGCTTTATAAACATATGTCCGCAAAAGCTTCGTTTCCGTGATACGAATTGTTGATTTTTTTCTTACAAACTGACGATTTATTTATTGCTCTAAAACCGGTTGAGATATGCAAATGAAATTTGGTAGCTTTTAAGAGCTAATTATTGCGCATTTTTTGGCGTACAAATTTTATATTCACCACTGGCGTGCATACGGGTAATATGACCGGGAATATGACCCATATGCACGCCATGGTTAGATATTAAAGTACCTAACTTTTTTATTATCCCACATAAGCGAATGAATCGAAAAGCATAATGTTAAGAAAGCCTAAGGCTAAAGTAAAGTTTTAATTTAAATATTTTATATGCTCTAGAATATTCTACAGGGTGTTCCAAACTTTGAAAAACACGCTATCATTGTTACACCCGGTATACAATGACACGTACCTGCTGAGCAATAGTATTACTACATCCATATTCTTGAAGAATAACGCTATAATATACCAAAAAAATCACTCAAATCGGACAACAGGTTTAGGAAATACGAGACATCAAAAATGTCCCATTTTTACGGTGGTGCGTTAATTTTGATGCTTATTGTATTTATACAACAATAACAAATAACAAAATAAAATTAAATATTTTTTCCACCTACCTCTACCGAAAGTATACTTTTCCGGACCTGATTGTAGGGAGCAAAGTTGTACTTTTCCTCCCTAGGGAGGAAAATATTTTTCCTCCGTAGGGAGGAAAAGTAAAAGTGACGTCATGGTATTTCATTCATGAAATATAACTTATTGACGCCCTGTATAATATCTATTTTCTATTACGAAGTATCTATACATTTTAAAGTTTATTTATAAAACATCCTGTATTTTGCAGAATGGTAAAAAACAGTAAATTGTTATTTTGATTTAACAATGTTAACATTATTAATTTGACTTATATTTGACAGTTGACAGTTATATTGTACCTATGTGTTGTTTTAGTTCTAATAGATTTTGTTGGTTAGTTACATAAATAAATTAAGTAAAAATGAAAAAATGACTTGTTATTTGAGGAAGGTGGAAAACCCATATGTATAACATGGGAGTAAAGTGCCTTTTCCTCCCTTGAATGATTACTGCCCTCCGCTACGCGTCGGGCAGTAAACTTCATTCTCGAGAGGAAAAGTTACACTTTCCTCCCTTGTTATACAACTAGCTATTTCCTATCTTTTATACATTTTTTAGAATAACTTACCACATGGTACCTTTTAAGGCTCTAAATACCATAAAATATTGTCATTCGAAAACTGTATAATTATTTAAAAAAATTAAAATTTGTGTTAATAATTTTTTTTGTCGGGCTGGGGGCGGACTGAACGGTTTCAACGGATTTGATTTCTCTCCAGAACAATATACATATCTTCTGTGTTTATATTTCCTTGACCAAAAACGATGTTATTAAAAATCTTTGAATATTGTAATTTTTTTTATTAATATTCCGGAGCTATTTGAGAGGAAGGATAAGTCAATTATTATTACTAAAGTTATGATCAAACTTTTTATGCAAAAATCCGAATGCGAATGCCACTTCTCACATCCACTTCAAAACAGATTCGCCCTGGTCTATGGAAAAATAAAAAGTTGGTTTAAGCCAGTTTTGAATTTGACAATTTATATTCCCCTCCAAAATCTTCCTCTTTACTGTTAGTGCCATCTCTTCTTTTCGTTTATTCATAATACAACTTCACCAATTTTTATGGCTCTTATCATGCCTTCTCACACAATACACATCGGTCAACCTCAAATACACATCCCGCTTCTCAAATAGACCCTCGGCTGATATAGAAAGTTCTAGTATATTAGTATCCTGGATTTGACGTGAGCCGGAGTCTCGCAGCAGGTGAACGAGTACATTAAAGGCACCTCAAGACAATATTGATCAAACCCAAGGGTTACTCTAAACGCATTTCAACCTAACAAACTCCATCACAAACTGTTCTCTGGAAAGGGAATTAATTCTGGAGAATCCAGTGAAGGCTCCCTGGAGAAAAGGGGAAGGGTTTCAACTTCTGGTGGCGGTAAGTGTTTAATTGGACTTGTTTTTGTATACGTCGGGGAATATAAATAGAGAGGTAACAAAATGGAAATATATGAGAGTATTATCTAACTTGGTTGGTAAGAGGCAACGCGGTCCCATTTCACTAACATTATTTACACATACACTGAAGCATGTTTCTAGAACATAGGATTAAAGAGATACGGGAAGAAATATAAATGAAAAATGTGCCAACCACTTGGTAAATAGAAATACGATCAGAAAATTACAAAAATAATTTTAAGTTTTGGATTAAAACTAAACAGTAATAGGATCAAATTTTCAAACAGCGAAACAGAGTGATTACTGTCAACATTTGTAATGATACCGAAAAAAAAAACGCTAAACAATGTAGACCACGTCTATGTAGCGTAGTGTAACAATGTCTAATGAGCCATGTACTGAAATATTTCTTAAGAATACTGCACTAGAGAATTTAAAACAAAGTAACAGTACAACTAAGCGAAACACAGTTTGGTTTCAGAATCTTTGAAAAAGAGACATTCTATTTTCAGTCAGAAGAAGAACCAGTATTAACAAAAATTAAAGAAACTTCTAGAAATAATGAAAAATTCGAAAATGTTTCTAGAAGATTCGACGAAAGTTCTCAAATAATTAAAGAAGTATGTAGTCAGAACAACGAGAAATTCGAAAATGTTTCTCAAATAATTTAAGAAACTTTAACAAATGTTTCCAAAATATTTGAGAAACTTCTCAAGTAGTTAAAGAAGTATGTACACAGAACAATGAGAAATTTGAAGAAGTTTTTAGAACAATTGATAAGATACAGAAAAATGTAGAAGACGTAGAAGAGAAGATTAAACAAATAGAGAGCATAACTAGTACGAAAGTGCTACCACCACTTAATGTAGTAGTTTTAGATCTTGTAGTGAAAGAAAAATCACTGAGATAGGAAATGATACATCATATGAGATTCAAATTGCCACGATTAATTTGATGAGAAGTCTTCTTGGTCCATATACCTTAGAGAGTTTGAAGGTATTGCGACTGCCAATCATTAGACTGAACAAGAAAAGGCTGTTTCCTTGACTGATGCTTTACGAGGTGATGCTGCGGATATACTAAGATATATTCCTAAGGGCTAAGAAAAATGTTACTAGACTTTGTTCATTCGATTAAAAAAGCGCTATGGAGATGCCCATCTACAACAAGTCTACAAAGCACAACTGCGGTGTAGAATTCAACGAGCAAGTGAAAATCTGCAAGAATTCAAAGCAGATTTTGCTCGTATGGTGCGGTTGGCTTATTGGGAGGCGACAGACAGTATTGTGGAAGAATGTGCTGTAGATACCTTCGTCAATGGGTTGAAAGAGAGTGAACTACAGAAAGTTTTACGACTAGCAAGAACAACAGTTTTAGATGAAGCGTTCGCTATTGCCTTGGAACATGAAACAGCTTCAAGGAACTATCGAATACGAACCGCTGAAAAAAGGTGACAAACAAAACGATAAATGTTTGGACGAAATGGTACAAAACGTGTTTCTTAACACGATGCCGAAGAGACACGCGAAGAGGACTGGAAGAGTTTGTTCAAATACCGATGCTCTTTCGAGGTGGTCATGCAGTACAAATTGTAATCACCGTCTTAAATTAGAGGAACGACTTTGCCCCCTGAGACGAACCATCTTCATTAATCATAAAATGGAAGCCTCAACAGCTACAAGACGCTTAACCAGATAATCCATGTGTAAAAAGACTCTTGGATTGGATGCGTCGAAGTGAGAGACTTTCTTGCCAAGACATTAGTGCATAAAGTCCAGAAGCCAAGTCCTACTGAAGCCAGTGGAATTGCCTGGTACTAAAAGATGGCCTGTGCAGAACCTTTAAGAACGATGATGGTACAGAATCCAAGATTCAGTTGATTGTACCTAAAAGTAAAGTGTCAGAAGTATTGCGTCAGTTGCATGACGCTGCATCAGGTGGACAGAAATAGCCCGATCAACGAACAATCTGACCCCCAAAATAAATAAAGAAAGGATAAAAATTTGGGAATAGGTAGTTGAAATTGTCTATTATTATATAAGAAAAAGTATACAATTCTCCCTCCATTTTTGTAAAATGGAGGGGAATACCCCCCACTCGAAGATGAAAAAAATGCATTCAAAATAAGACCGGAATTGGATAAAATGACTAATTCTATACAGCTTTCCTTCTATAGAGTTTTTTCACTAAGTAAATACTTTTCGAGTTATCTGCGAGTGAATATGTTCATGTTTAACAAAATAAAACATGTTTTTGGACGGTTTTTCGGAGATAACTCAAAAAGTAAGTATTTTAGCGAAAAAAATATTCTTAGCAAAAATATAGCCCATAAAAAATTGAAAAAATGGTGTATACATGAGGCCTGCAGACCCAGTAGAAGCAGAGTTGCAGCTAATAAAAAATAGGTAATCCTTCTTCGTCAAATTCCAAGTCGAATATTTCAATGTGAAATAACCCAAAAACGAAACACTTTTTGGGGGAAAATTCATTTTAACTTTTTTAAAGTGTTGAAAAAAGGTTTATTTTTGTTTTTTAAAAAAACTTGTAATATTAAAAGTAAGTGAATTACGCTCAAAATATTGTTGGTCCCTTTTATTTTTTGGTAAAAAAATCGCGAAAATCACCCCCTAATTAGCATCACATATACATTTTAACATTGTCACTTCACAAGTTATTTTGGCTATGTATTATTTATATGATCTGTAAGTTTCATCGGTTCAAAGTGCTTCGTTTTGAAAAAGCTGTAGTTAAAATGGCTTGAACGAGTAACTAATCACGAGTTTAGGCAAATTTTGAACAGCCATAGCATAACCAATTTTTGTCTAACAAGAAAACAAAAGATCAAAATTATTCAGAAAAGCAAAACGTACATTTTATTACTCTTTGAGATTTTTGGTATTCCTGATTGTTTTTAAGTGAATTCCATAAACAATTACGATTTTTTTCAAAATTAAAAAAAAAGTTTCATTTTAAACCCAATTTTTTTCAAAACTGAGCACTTTGAACCAATGAAACTTATAGATAATAATAAACAATACATAAGTGAAGTAACTTGTAAAGCGGTAACGATTAATTTTATTTGAGAAGCTAATTAAGGGGTGATTTTCGCCATTTTTTTATCAAAAAATAAAATGGACCAACAACATTGTGAGCGTAACTCACTTATTTTTAGTGCTAGAAGTTTTTTTTTAAGCAAAGGTAAACCTTTTTTTAAACACTTTAAAAAAGTTGTAATGAATTTTCCCCGAAAAGTGCTCCGTTTTTTGGTTATTTCACATTGAAATATTCGATTTGGAATTTGACGAAGAAGAACCTACATTTCATTAGTTGCAACTCTGTTTCTACTGGGTCTGCAGACCTAACGCAAACACCATTTTTTTCAATTTTTTATAAGCTATATTTTTACTACGAATATTCTTTTCGCTAAAATACTTACTTTTTGAGTTATCTTCGAAAAACCGTCCACAAACATTTTTTTTTGGTTAAAAATGAACACATTCACTCGCAAATAACTCGAAAAGTATTGACTTAGTAAAAAAACTCTATAGAACAAAAGTTACTTAGAATTAGTCATTTTATCCAATTCCGGACTTATTTTGAACGTATATTTTTTCACCCCCGAGAAAAAATTTTTCACCCCGTATTTTCCAATTTTTGTAAAATGGAGGGGATGTAGAATTGTAAACTTTTTCTTATATAATAGTAGACAATTTCAACTACCTATTCCCAAATTTTCATCCTTCCTTTATTTTTTTGGGGGTTTTCGTAAAATTTTGCGTTCCCTGATCGCGCTAAAAGGAATGTACAACAACAAGAAAACATAAAAGACACCTACTAAATATTACATATCAGAACTAAAACTAAAATTTTTAATACTGTTTAAATTATACTGTATACTCTATTATGCGCTTCTTTTATGTAGTTGTGAATTTTCCGTCATGTTTTAATAATCTAAAATCTACTATTAAAACGTTCTCTCATTTAGTAATGATGCACTATAATAATTCTTTCAGCAGTCCACTTTTCACTCCTTCATTAATATTAACGCCCTTTTCCCGGCGGGCTTTCCTTTTATCTCTTCCTGTAGAGATTTTTAATTCGTAATGTAAACGTTCTTTTCCTCTCGAAACATCATTTCGTTCATTATTCACACTACATCGCTAACCTTGTGTATTTTTCGTGTACGCCGCCCCCGCTACCGCCGCCACGTCGTCGGTTCTAGCTGGGAGCGGGAGCCGAGCCGTAGTGTGTGCCTTTAGCGAGGAAACGAGGAAATGAGAGTAGCGTCCATTACCCACTCCTTTTTTCCACTGTGCCGCCCAGACGCCGAGCATAGTAATAACAAGAGGGGGTGCAAGGGATCGATACAATTATTTTCTTTTTTACAGTTTTAAATATGTATGTATCAAAAATCATTATAGACATTTTACAAAACAGTGCCTTAAGCCATATAAAAAAATGTGCCGACCACAGTCCCATCGGAAAAGAATTAAGGAAAAAATCGAATCAACCAATACCGGAACCAACGAAACAAGGGAATCACTATTACAATTCATTAAGCTAAATGTACATTTGAGACAAAAAAGCCTCGAGAGCAGTCTCGAGACTGCATTCAAAAATGTATATTTCATCATTCTCTTTGCTTTATCCATACGCGGGGTCGGCTTCCCTAATTACATTTCTCCACACAATTCTATCTTGGGTAATATCAATGTTAATCCCCTTTACCAACATGTTCTGCCTTATCGTCTCCCCCAGGTCTTCTTTGGTCTTCCTCTCCTACTCCTTCCAGGAATCTGCACTTCAGCTATTCTTCGTATTGGGTGATTAACGTCTCGACGTTGAACATAACCAAACCATCTTAACCTATGCTCTCTCATTTTGATATCAATTGGTGCCACACCTAGACTTCCCCTAATATACTCATTTCTAATTTTATCCTTCTTTGTCACTCCACTCATCCATCTAAGCATTCTCATTTCCGCCACATGCATTCGTTGTTCCTCTTTCTTTTTCACTGCCCAACATTCAGTTCCGTACATCATAGCCGGTCTTATGGCTGTTTTATAGAATTTTCCCTTCAGCTCCATTGGAATTTTTCTGTCACACAACACACCACTCGCTTCTTTCCCTATCTATTGTGTTCTTAAAACACAATACTTTTCCCCTATTCAAAAATCGCACAAGGTCCCTAAAGAAGTTTTCACTTCAAAAAGTTTTAATATATGTAATTTAGACGTAATTAATGTAGGTAATAAACCGACCTTTGTCACTTCAAATAGAAAGTTAGAAAGTTATAGACATAATGATAACTACATTTCTAAACAGCGTTCTCAAAACTGGCACATCTCTGACAGGGCGAGCTGTTCAGACCACGTTCCATGATGTATGGTAACGCTAGAGTTCGTAACCACACAAACGGTAAAGGATTATTTGTAACGCCGTAAATTCGTAAGGGCGATACTTCGTAACATCGACGGTTACGTACGTCGACGGTACTTCGTAACGCCAATAGTTAGTGTTTTTAGCAATCTTGGCATTACTGGATGTAAGCAAAAATGCAGTTTGCATACTTTGTCACTTTTCCTACACTAATAATAGTAGTAGGTATGTACTTGGTTCAAGACTAATTTTTTTGGAACATATTTAACACAAATTTTTACATATATTTTTGTTAATATGACAACTGAATAATATTTATATTTTTGGGCCTCGGCTGGGTTTAATATATACCGGGCCTTAAATTTACATTGGACCAAAAAATAAAAAACTCGTATTCAATACTTTACAAAAATCTATCAAATGACACTAAACAGGACCACCACACCCAGCCCACGGATGGGAAATTCGAAATCTTAAATAGGAATCCTCATTTCTGTTATGGCAGATTTGTATTTTTTTGAGATTTTGGATTTGCATTTTGTATTTCTTATACAAAAGTAGGTAAATTTTTTCGAATCGATGACAGACAGAACTGTAATCGGAACAATACGATTTATCCTTGTTATCATAGGAAAATAGAAACGACCAAATACCTCGAGCAATACACTGCGAAATGAAAAACCAAAAAACCCTTGTTTAATATTTTTAAAAATTTATCAAATGACACCAAACATGACCCCCACCCCTACTCCCTACTTATTTTTGCATAAAGAATACAAATCTGTAAAAAAATGGGGATTCTTATTTAAAATTTCAAAGTTTTTCCGAGTCAACCGCCAGTGGGTAGGAGTGGGAGGTTATGTTTGGTGTCATTCGATAGTTATTGAAAAATATTGAACACGCCATGTTTATCAGTTTTTTATCCGCTGTAAATTTCGCAAAATATTTTACCATTCCGCTTCTTTTGGCACAACTGGTATATTTTATATTATGTTACACTCAAATTCCGAATTCGGACAATGTATGAAATTTTTACTCACTTTATTCGGACAGTGGCCGAAGTGAAATACCCAGAACGTGTTGTGGGTAAACGAAAGTACTCAATTGCCGAAATAAACACGTTCACTGGAGGTTGACCCAACGTGGGTAATCTATCTTACCCACGTAGGGTTGTGGGTATTTGTAATTTGCACAAACGCCGAATAGCTTCCAAACACAACCATACCCTACACTAATTCCACAATAATAAGCAAAACAAAAAACAAATTTTCCTTGAAGTTTCTTTTAATTTAATTAAAAAAAGAGCTAAACAGTAAAATACAACAAGTAGGTATCTTATTATTAAAAATAGAAATAAAATTATTAAACGTTTTCATAGATACGTCTTTTATATGAGTCTCTTTTATACATGTATCACTTTGAATGTTTATTACAGTTGTTCTTTTCAGAAAATATTCACTTGACTGGGACATTTAGAATTGCATTTTATGTTTGACTTTACACATTTGCAAGATTTGCGCGAACAGTTCTACTTGCATCCACATCTGATGAAACCTTGTTTGGACCCCGTTGCTTCTATACAGACATTGAGTTTTTCACCAGGTGCATCGATGTTATTAATTAATTTATTAGGAGCTATCTGGAACAGGTTTCTAAAAAACTATTTGTCGAGAACTCCATGCCTTATACCAAGAGTATAGGAATCATCGTTCTTATTTATTACAATAGCCATTACATATCTTGGAGTTAGTCGGCCCCGATCGACATCAGGAATGTACCAAAACATTATCGCCGACTGAAACTTAAAGGCTTTTCGGCGTTGCGCAAATTACAAAAATACTCACTACCCGACGTGGGTAAAGTAGATTACACACGTCGGGTTATGGGTATTATGGTTTTGTTCAATCTCCGGTGAACGTGTTTATTTCGGCAATTGAGTACTTTCGTTTACCCATAACGCATTTTGGGTATTTCGGTTCGGCCAATGTCCGAATAAAATGCTCACTCCGCGACGTGGGTAATTCACGTTGTCCACATCGCGAAGTGAGTAAAAATTTCGGACATTGCCCGAATTCGGAGTTTGAGTGTAACATATACAAATCCACTGTTATTTTGGATGAGTTGTGCATTATTTTAGTATTATTAAAAAACATTAATAGGTAATAAAACCATTAAAACGTTCAAATATGTAGATGTCACAGATGGGAAATAGATAGCTCAAAACTAGTTGCAGAAGAATGCATGTAAAGGAATAGAAAAGAGGAATTTCAATCATAACATTAATGAATCATGAATGCTATACCCATAAATTACCTAAACATTCTAAACAAAAACAAAATAAAAAACACAGGTACTAGAATACATTGATCAAAACGAAAAAGGAGCCACTTAAGGATGTTCACCGTTTTGAACTAATTTATTTTTATTATTACATTATTTTCATCTAATTGCATCTAAAGCTGTTCGCTATAAACATAGCAAAGCTGTTGTTACTGAAATGTAAATATTATTCTGAAAAAAAAATAAAAAGTGATAAATGTGAAAAAATATATACAGTGCTAGTCAAAAGTCCGTACCCCCCCTCGTATCTTTTGAACGGTTATACTTATAATAGTGAAATTAGGAGGGAGGAAATAAACGGATGTAGGCTTCTTAACCAGGCATGACAGGTGACGTAATAGTGACAGATGACGTTACAGCGCCACTATGACAGATAATTTTAAATGGGACCTTATGGCAAGTGATACCTCGTTTGAAAGGTATTGAAAATACCTATTCAGTCATACTAATTTTGTTTGAGTTTAAGCTTATTTTGATGAATAAATGAAATAATATAAAATTGTAGTTTCGCATTTAATTAATAAAAATTCAAACCTCCGCCTATGAGTACTTGTCAAAAAGGTTGACGTTGACGTAAAAACTACTAGAGAACTGAAAAACGTCAACTTTTTTGACAAAAAAACCATAGGCGGACATTTGAATTTTTATTAGTTAAATACGAAACTGCAATGTTATATTTATTTAATTTATTCACCAAAATCAAAATCAACTTAAACCCAAAAAAAAATAGTATGACTGGATAGGTATTTTCAATACCTTTCAAACGAGGTATCACTTGCCATAAGGTCCCATTTAAAATTATCTGTCATAGTGGCGCTGTAACGTCATCTGTCACTATTACGTCACCTGTCATGACTAGTTAAGAAGCCTATATACGTTTATTTCCTCCCTCCAAATTCCACTATTATAAGTATAACCGTTCAAAAGATACGAGGGGGGGTACGGACTTTTGACTAGCACTGTATATATTTTTAATAACAGCGTTGCTAAAAATTATTTTAAAACAAAATTAATAGCATGTATGGGCTCCTCTAACTCGCCTAACTTCTGCACAACGTCCTAGTCGTAAGAGCTAGAGCCGAAAAATCATCGTCATAAGTAATATGGAGTTTGGCATGTGAAATGTGTTTATTGTTTATTGACCCTTTCAGGCCTTTTATGAACCCCTTTCAGGCTGACACCTCAGTGGATACAGGAAGTAACAATAAGGGATGAAAGGGGAAGGTTAGTGTAGTCTTTAAAGGTTTTCACCTATTTTGTTAAACCTCCATCGACTTGCATGAAAATTGGTGACTAAGTTAGAACATACCTCAGGAAATAAAAATGATTTGGTGCCAACTTTCACTTTTACCCTGGGGATGGATACCACCCCTTCTCGGGGGTGAGAACGATTTTATTAAAAATAACCCCACAAATCGATAGAGGGACAAATTATAAGTAAAATTTGTTATATCATGTTATTAAAATAAATCAATACTTTTTGAGTTATTAAAGATCAAAGATTTGTCTGTTTAAGAGCACATGCGTGAAGTTACGGATGATAAAAAGAAAATATTAATTAATTGTAGGCTACTAAAATATTATTTTGATACATATTATAAATTTAGCAAAGGTGTATTCGAATATGTCAAATGTACCCATTATTGGACACCCCCCAGTTTCTGGACATACTCAGTTTATAATGAAAAAAAAAAAAATTCAATTAAATATCGAAACAATATAAAAATAATATTTTCCTAACATCCAATTAATTAACATGTTCTTTTTATCATCCGTAACTTCACGCATATGCTCTTAAATAGACAAATCTTTGATCTTTAATAACTCAAAAAGTATTGATTTATTTTAATAACATGATATTACAAATTTTACTTAAAATTTGTCCCTCTATCGATTTGTGGGGTTATTTTTAATAAAATAGTTTTCACCCGCGGGAAGGGGTGGTATTCACCACCAGGGTAAAAGTGCAAGTGGCACCAAATCAGTTTTGTTTCTTGAGGTATGCTCTAACAAGTCACCAATTTTCATGCAAATCGATGGAGGTTTAACAAAATAGGAGGTGAAAACCTTTAATGACTGCACTAACTTTCCCCTTTCATCCTTATGGCTACTTCCTGTATCCACTGAGGTGTCAGCCTGAAAGGGATCATAATTGTCAATATACAATGGACATATTTTACAGGAAAAACTCCATATTACTTATGACGATGATTTTTCGGCTCTAGCTCTCCGTCTATTCAGGCACGCTTTCAATCACATTTCGAATAGTTTCTTGATTTAGTTGTTCCTATTATTGCACGAGAACTTCCTCCACATGTTGTAGTTGTCTTGGCTGACGATCTTTTAAATGCTTCCCGAGTCTATACCAAATGTGTGAAATGGGATTTAAATGTGGACTCGCTGGCCACTCCATGACCTTAATATTGTGGGTAGTCAAATAAGTTTACACTATTTTGTATTATATCTCTCTAAACCATAATTGAACCTCAGAAGCCTGGATTTTTTTAATTGTGGAATTCAAAAAGTACTCGCCTGGTCTACTCCAGTCTCTAACACGTCCATCAATGTGATTTAAAAGAAATTTGGGCTCGTCAATAATCATCACGTTACTCCATTGTAGTCCAATTCATGTCCTTCTGCAACCAAGCGTCTGGCTCTACGAAGTGCAGGGGTCAAAGGAATTACTCTAGCTGTCCTACTTACATTCAACCCATGTTCGTGAAGCAAATTACGTTTAGTTTGAGTATTTACTCTTGTACCCGTACCTTCTACCAATTTATTTTGTAGTGTTCGAGCAGTACTTCGACGATCTCTGATAGCCCATAGTTGTAAAAGTCGATCCTCTCTGTACTAGCTGCTGTAGTCGCCCTTGCACGATGTGTATAAGATTGTCTTCTAATAACTCCACACATTTCATGTCTGGTCCAGGCTCTATTTAACATTTCTGCTCTACAGCACTAACATTCTAGTGCTCTACAGTACTAGTTAGTGCTCTACAGCACGAACTAACATCTTCTACACTAACATTTAACATTTCTGCTCTACAGCGTATTGAGTAACTTTCTTGAATTAAAGTTGTTGGTCTAGCCATTTTAATCTCTGTGAGATATAGGTACTTTGCGCCTTTGGGGCCGTAACTTTAATGTAAATATTAACAGAAATTCAATAGCGGAATACGTTATTATAAAATGTTAAGTTTTGCTTTTCTATTGAATACAAGAAAAAGGAAGACCTGAAACTTGTTTTTTCTTTCATTTATAAAAACTATATGTGTCTACTAGGTGGATTTACATATTTCCCACCTAATGCAATAAAAAATTAGATTAAATTTAGTTAGTGGCTTGTTTTTCGTTCGGAGATCAGTGTCAGTATATAATTTAAACAAAACTCACTCAACATTCATCTGCACTGGTTGAAATGTGACCCCGTTAATGCGTAGTCACCACCGCTGGCAAGCACCAAGCGAATACGCCCCAAATTCATTTCTCTTTTTTCCGCTACCCCGAAATTATGCTGGCGATGATGGATGCCTAAGAATACATACCCGGATTGTTCGTGGAAAGTTTTGAGCACACTGCGAGGCACAACAAAGCCTTTTTAGGAGGGAGGAATAAAAGCAATAGACTGGCATAACAAATATAGTGCTTCGTTATGACAAGCTCACGTGAAAATCATTCCTGTTAGCTCGAGGATACTTCAAATCAGTATGTTTAGAAATAAGATGAATAACAAAATATTAGAATAAACAATAGACAGAAAAGTAATTCTGGCGTACAATAGAGCTGATATATGTCACTACAAATGGGCGATTCTTAAGGTGAAACAGTAGCGATCAACAGGTAGCGAAAACGCGTTCCAAGATTGCGGCTGTAATTTTGAATATTTTTTCGAGATATTTGGCACACGTATTCGTAATATAATAAATAATGGAGGTACAGAGCCCAATTTGAAAAATATATTAATATGTGGAAATTACTGTGTAATTAAATACAATATTAAAAAAATGAGCCTTTACCGCCATTAAGAAGAACAAAAAAGTACACTTTCTTCAAATAAACTTTTTTATCCGATGCCTAGATTTTGTGTCATTTTGGAACTACTAACGAAATAAAAAATTTTAGTAGTTCCAAAATGACACAAAATCTAGGCATCGGATAAAAAAGTTTATTTGAAGAAAGTTTATTTTTTTGTTCTTCTTAATGGCGGTACAGGCTCGATTTTTTAATATTGTATTTAATTACAGAGTAATTTCCACATATTAATATATTTTTCAAATTGGGCTCTGTACCGCCATTCTTTATTATATTACGAATACGTGTGCCAAATATCTCGAAATAATATTCAAAATTACAGCCGCAATCTTGGAACGCGTTTTTACTACCTGTTGATCGCTACTGTTTCCTCTTAATAAGGATTCTTAAATATTTATATTACCAGAGTAAAATACTATACAGAATGATGAAAATCTATGAAATAAATTTAGTACCTATATCAGAAACAGACGACTTAAAAAAAACTACAAAATCAATTTCTTCAAAACTATCAATTTTGATTTTTGAATGACCATCAATTGCTATACAGTAACGTGCGCGCTAATAATCGGCAAAATAGCGCAAAAGATGGAAAACCTATTAAATTGTGAGATAAAAAGAAATAAAACTAATAGTAGAGTTGGTAAATTTCGCGATAGCGAAAGTATAAAGAGAGACAGTAAAACCACTTCCCTGTCGGCACTTTGATCTCAAGAAGTAATACCCGCAGTACGCAATTGATAATTCACCAGTGGTGGGTGCGGGTTTTTCATGTTGAAACCCGTACGTTTCTATGCGACTAGTAATGCGAGAGTGGGGCAAAAGCGACTGCCAACATTGCGCGGTCGCCATGCGCGACTACAGATTTTACTTCCAATTTTTCGGAGAGTGGTTCTACTGTCCCTCTTTATACTGTGGCGATAGTAACATATAAATTGACATTATATTGATTGTTTACATGTGTTTCTTCTTTTTAGAGTGTTCAGAACCGCCTGTGCTGTACCCTGGCACTAGTGTAGGGTACACCTACACACAAGAGTACGTCAGAAAAGATGCGTTTATAGATTATAAAACATTAAAAGGGTAAACCCTGTAGTTGGCTGTATACCTTTGTTAAGACAACGTAGAATGAAGTAAACACTTCTGTTGTATATAGGTATATTATAAATTTATTAAAAAATTTTTAAAATTCATCCACAAGGGAGTGGTTGTACAAAACGTTTTCGGTCAAACTGACCATCCTCAGTGTAAACCTGGAAATAAGTGAACCACTTAGATTGAAATGCAAAAGGGTGAAATTTTGACAGTTAAAAAAGAAAATGTGGTTACTTACGTCCAGTGTACAAGTAATTGAAACTAGCCACTTGAATAGGTGTAAAACCTCAAAATAACATTATTGCTACATTATGAGCTGTATAGTAATCGATCTTGACGATTTACTAATATTGTCGATTACTATACAGCTCATAATGTAGCAATAATGTTATTTTGAGGTTTTACACCTATTCAAGTGGCTAGTTTCAATTACTTGTACACTGGACGTAAGTAACCACATTTTCTTTTTTAACTGTCAAAATTTCACCCTTTTGCATTTCAATCTAAGTGGTTCACTTATTTCCAGGTTTACACTGAGGATGGTCAGTTTGACCGAAAACGTTTTGTACAACCACTCCCTTGTGGATGAATTTTAAAAATTTTTTAATAAATTTATAATATACCTATATACAACAGAAGTGTTTACTTCATTCTACGTTGTTTATAGATTATGAAAAAGCGTTTATAGATTATGAGAAAGCTTGCGACAAAGTTAAACATAACATTCTCAGGAAATGTCTAAAGTCTAAAGCGAAAAGGACTCGACAAAAATGAAATTGACATAGTGAATTGTCTACTGGAACCCACAGGCTGTGGTAACATTACACGGAAATGTGAGACAGGGCAGTGTACTTTCGCCATTACTATTTAATATATACCCCGAAGAGTTTTAAGCATTTGAAAACTGTATGAAGGGATCAAGATAATTGTGAAAATATAAATACATAACATCCGTTATTCTGACGATACAGTCATTAGAGAGATATCGCAAAGCCAAACGTTAATACGTCAAGACGCAAATAACCGATAACGGTCTATTTCAACACAGGCATTAACAGAGTTATCGCAAATGTTCTGGGGCGGAGTTTAACGTTATTATGACAACGGAAGTTTGGGATTAAATATAACCTAGAAGTTAATGTTGAGGAATACTGTACAAATATTTTTTATTCAAAAATGAATTTGGATATTGGGCAGGTTGGCATGAATTTTAATTTTAATGATTTAACCAACAAAAAATATAGATAATCAGTATAAAAATAATATAAAACATCTGAATAACTAATATTTTAACCACAAAAAGTAGTCTACTCAAGTAGTCAAAGAAACAAGATGATTCACAGTTCTTACTTTATAAAATTTGTATTCTTTAAATTATTTTTATGTTCCTTCCCCAATGTCAAATTAGCGTTAACGTTATTACCGTCCCTTTCGACCTAAATTAGCGGGACACGTTATCCTGTATTAGCGTAACATTCGCACTGCGCTTGCGTACATGTCAAAACAGCGTATTCCGCTATTCGTTGTGAGCCGATGAGTAGAGGGATTTGACAGTTTTCGGCAGCGCTGTTAGTGGCATTTTTGTGAATTGAATTTAAACAATTTTATCAGAAAAGTACAAGTTTCACACCGCGAGAGAGCGCTACCGGCGAAACTCACAGCTAATTATTAGCGTGCGACAAAAATGCATCTGCGATATCTCTCTATTATCGCTGAAAGTGAGAAAGACCTGCAGACGTTACCAAACACAATTTGTGATACTGGGAACAGTTTGATTTAACAATGAACATAAAGAAAACAAAAAGCATGGTTATCAGTAAGAGGGGCAATGTCATTACAAGGATCCAGATAAAAAATGAAGATATTTAACAAGTGGACAAAATGAAATACTTAGGAGTCTGGATTACGGAAAATCTAAATCCGAAATCATAAATTCGATCACGAATAGAGTAATCAAGAGCAGCCTTTTTGACGACGGGGATATTTCGAGTAACCAAAGCCTCAATCTGCGAATCCGATATCGGATGGCAAAAGGTTATACATATCTACTCTATTCTTCCTCATGGTGTCGAAGCCTGGACTATTAATGTTGACTTAATGAGAAAGCTGAAAGCTTTTGAGATGTAGCTTTTTAGGAGAATTTTGAAAATATCATGGATCGATCATATTACGAAAGAAATGGTCTTGCATAGAATGGGAATAGATAGAGAACTGTTGACGACCATTAAAAGGCGAAAGACATCATATTTGGGGAACATACTTAGAAATGATAAATACGAGTTGTTGCAGCTGATCATGAAGAGTAAAATCGAAGGAAAAAGGGGTCCTGGTAGAGGGCAAATATCCTGGCTGAAAAACATTCGAGGCTGGACCGGGTTAAACACACTGACGCTTTTAAGAAAAGCAGAAGAAAGAGACGAATTTGAAATGGTTATAGCCAACCTTCATTAGTGAAGACGGTACTAGAAGAAGAACAAGAAGAATTTGTTCGTAGATCATCATCGTCATCACCCAGCCCTTTGCGTTCACTGCTGGACATAGGCCTCCCTCATTTTTGTCCATTGTGCTCTATTTTGAGCACTTTGCATCCAATTTCTTGACATTTTCTTGAGATCGTCAGTCCAACGAGTAGGTGGTCTTCCTCTACTTCTTTTGTCTAATCTCGGCCTCCACTCAAGTAATCTCTTCGTCCACCTCCCATCACTGATTCGGGCGACGTGTCCGGCCCAGTTCCGTTTCAGGGTGGCAATTCGGGAAATTACATCGGTAACCACTGTTCTTCGTCTTAAGTCTTCATTTCTAACTCGGTCACTAAGCGATATACTCAGCATTGACCTTTCCATTATCCGCTGGGCTATTTGCAGCATTTTAGAAGTTGTAGCTGTCAATGTCAAAGTATCGGCACCATAAGTCATCACAGGCAACACACATTGGTCAAATGTTTTACGTTTTAAAGAAATTGGTATATCGCTTTTAAAGATGTCTTTGAGTTTTCCATAGGCTGCCCATGCTAGGTTTATCCTTCTTCGTAGTTTGCATGTTTGGTTGTCTCTTGTGATCTTTATTTCGTGTGCAAGGTGTATCTATTTTTCCACTAGCTCTACTTCGTTGTCTCCAATATTGATATTTCCGCTAGGTACTAGGTTTGTTTCGTACATACCAACATCAAATTGTCAACATTTTGATACAATCTGTACATACTTGATTTCCGTTCTGGTATATCATGGATATGTGGAGCACCATGGGAGCGATATTTTTCTTGTTGTTTATTCCAACTTCTCTCTCTACAGAACGGAGCATGTAAATTTACTGGTTGGCATCGTTACCGTCGTACTCGTAGTCTGAGGTCTGTTGGGACCTCAGAATGAAATCTCGCAAAATGCCCATTAGATGTACACCATTTTGCGGCTTTGATATAAATTACTGATGTTGCGTTTTTCCGGATTTACGGTTATGTTTCGGCCGCTTCAGTATCCTTCTAAAAAATGTAAAATATACGCCAGAACGCGCGTCTTTATTGACGGTGAATACAAATCACAAATTTATGAATCGTTTTCCCTTTTGTAAGTTTGATAAGTACCTTGTTTTTATTTGGATCGAGATATCAATGTTAAAAAAAATCGATCCTGTATTTTTGTGCGGTCTATAGACTTAGAATATACAGGGTGTTTGGTAAAGAATGGGCCATAGCTTAACCTCAGGTTCCTGAGGTTAAAATAGGCCGATTTAAGCTAACTTACCTTAGTACAAAGTTTATAATAACCGAGATACAGGGTGTCAAAGTTAAACTTTTTTTTTTATTTATTATTGAATATTTCCTGACAGGTATGAGATAACAACATGAAATTTGGTATGTGGGGGTTTTTGGGTCGAGAAAACTAAATTCCCTACCAAAAATTATGTATTGCCCAGAGGGCGCCATATACGCCTTTCAGCACTCATTTATTACGTTCAATTTTTTTATCCTCACTCTGTATAATTTTGACATTAAAATTTTTATTCTCCTATTAGTTTTACTTAAAAAAGGTATACTTTTTCATCTCCTTAAACTCAACCGTTTTCGAGATAAACGCATTTTAAATCTGCGATACACCATCATTTTTAGCATAATATCATTGTAGTTCCACCCGAAAAATAACTACTTAAAACCATAATAATTGTGCCAGTTCTCAAATTTATGTCATTGCATCGCAGATTCCATTTGAAGAAATTTGCGATACATTTTTGGATAATTTTATGGTTTTAAGTTATTTTTCGGGTGTAACTACAATGATATTATGCTAAAAATGATGGTGTATCGCAGATTTAAAATGCGTTTATCTCGAAAACGGTTGAGTTTAGGGAGATGAAAGAAGTATACCTTTTTTAAGTAAAACTAATAGGAAAATAAAAACTTTGATGTCAAAATTATACAGAGTGAGGGATAAAAAAAATCGAACGTAATAAATGAGTGCTGAAAGGCGTACATGGCGCCCTCTGGGCAATACATAATTTTTGGTAAGGAATTTAGTTTTTTTCGACCCAAAAAAACCCCACATACCAAATGTCATGTTGTTATCTCATACCTGTCAGGAAATATTCAACAATAAATAAAAAAAAAGTTTAACTTTGACACCCTGTATCTCGGTTATTATAAACTTTGTACTAAGGTAAGTTAGCTTAAATCGGCCTATTTTAACCTCAGCAACCTGAGGTTAAGCTATGGCCCATTCTTTACCAAACACCCTGTATATTAATAGCAAGCTGGAAATTTGTTAATAGCTTAACGGTGTCTAGTCGGTCAAACTTTGATGTATGGGAACACTGGAACAGTGGAAGTTTTAATTGTGGAACTTGTCATCCTGATAAGTTTATGATTGTGAAAAGTAGCAGGTTATTTTTAAGTTTATTCAATAGCAAATTTTATATAATATATGAAAAAATGTTTGTCAGACAAATATGTTGGGCATATTTGTTTGACACGTAGAACATGTCAAATGACAGGAATTATGTTGGTCATAAATAGCAGTCTGATTTTTGCATGAGAGTTTAATGAAAGGGTAACAAATCGATTGGAAGTTCTGTCCGACAAAATACATAGGACGTTTTCGTAGTCTGACGTTTGAAACCTGTAACCTGTACCACAATTAAAACTTCCCCTGTTCCAGTGTTCCCGTTCATCAAAGTTTGTCTGACTAGAAACAGTTAAACTATTAACAAATTTTCAGCATGCTATTAATAAATTTTTTTTTGGTAAGCGGGATCCAAGTTTACTATTTATTCATCATCATTCTCTTTGCCTTATCCCTATGCGGGGTCGGCTTCCCTAACTACATTTCTCCACACAATTCTATCTTGGGTCATATCAATGTTAATCCCCTTTAGTACCAACATGTCCTGCCTTATCGTCTCCCCCCAGGTCTTCTTTGGTCTTCCTCTCCTACTCCTTCCAGGAATCTGCACTTCAGCTATTCTTCGTATTGGGTGATTAACGTCTCGACGTTGAACATGACCTAACCATCTTACCCTATGCTCTCTCAATTTGGCATCAATTGGTGCCACACCTAGACTTCCCCTAATATACGCATTTCTAATTTTATCCTTCTTTGTCACTCCACTCATCATCTAAGCATTCTCATTTCCGCCACATGCATTCGTTGTTCCTCTTTCTTTTTCACTGCCCAACATTCAGTTCCGTACATCATAGCCGGTCTTATGGCTGTTTTATAGAATTTTCAATTCAGCTTCATTGGAATTTTTCTGTCAAACAACACACCACTCGCTTCTTTCCACTTCATCCTTCTTCTTCTTCACGTGCCATCTCCGCGACGGATGTTGGCAATCACCATGCCATCCATCCAGCCCTAATTCTACTGCATGCATCTCCATCTATTTCTCCATTACTCTGTAATACCGATCCTAGGTACTTAAAACTATTGCTTTTCACAATCATTTTACCATCCAAAGATACCATTTTATTTTTAGTAGCTCCATCTTTAAAAGAACATTCCAGATACTCTGTTTTTGTCCTACTAAGTTTTAAACCTTTTTCCTCCAGAGCTTGTCTCCACTGTTCTAGTTTTTGTTTTAAGTCTCTTTCACTATTTCCTACTAACACGACATCATCAGCATACATTAAGCACCATGGAATGTTACCCTGTAGTTTCGCTGTTATCTGGTCCAAAACTAATGAGAATAAATACGGACTAAGCACAGAGCCTTGGTGCAATCCTGCTTTCACATGAAATTTATCAGTCTCTTCCACACCTGTCCTAACACTATCTATCTGTTTGAGAATTAGAGCAATCAACAGATACAGAAAAACTGACGGATTCTGATTTTACAAAAAGTATGAAAAAGTATGAAATAGAAAGTACAACAACGAGAAGTCTAAAGAACCGAAGATCTAAAACTTGTAACATTGGAGCTAAATTCTGCTGTCAATCTGAATCCGCACCTGCTATAATTTACGAGATCTCTCTTCAATCCTGACCCCCTGAGGGAGTGTAGTGGTCGACGTGATGCCGTGTATTGTCCGTCTCCATAGATCTCTGTCTCTGGTCATTTCTTTTAACTCATGCATAGGTCTTTTGCATATTCCCGTAATTTGATCGATCCATCTTGTTGGGGATCTTCCTTGTGATCTTCGGCTTTCCACCTTTCCTTGTATAATGAGTCTTTCCATGTTTTATGTGTTTGCTCTCATAACATGTTCAAAGTATTTTAATTGTTGGAGATGGACTTTACTGGAGAGTCGTTGGCTAACTTTTAGCTCTCTTAAAACTGAATTATTTGTTCTATGGACGGTCCAAGGAATTGGTAGCATTCGTCTCCAACAGAACATTTCATTGGCGTCTATCTTTCTTCTTTCCGAATTTCTCAGGGTCCAAGAGTCACATCCGTAGGTCAGTATTGGGAATATTAAGCAGTTGATCAACCTCATCTTTAACGCTCTTGAAATTTGACAGTATTCCATATTGTGGTCATTTTTGCTGTGGTAACTTTTGCTAGATCACATCTGCGTTTTATTTCTTCCTGTAGTGACTCTGTGTTTGTGATTAATGATCCCAGACATAAGTATGAGCTCACAACCTCAAACCGATCAATTGTGGTTATGTATGGATGATTGTTATGTAGTCTATCCACTATCATGATCTTTGTCTTTGATATGTTTAATTGCAGACCAAATATTTGACTTTCGTTTTGAGCCAGTCGTATAACATCAATCAGCTCTGCTTGACTATTTGCAAGAAAGGCTGTGTCATCTGCGAAACGTAGGTTGTTTATTTTATGACCATTTATTGAGATACCTTTCTCCTATCCTTCAAGTGCTCTTCTCCATATATATTGAATAATTGTGGAGATAGTATACATCCCTGTCTGATACCCCGTTCTGGATGAAATTCGTTTGAAAGTGTGTCAAGCACTTTAACTGATCCAGTAGAGTGTTCGTATAGTTCAGTTATAAGCGAAATAAGGTGTTGGGGTACGCCTACTTCTTTTAGTATTCGCCATAAGTGTCTCCACTTGACCCTGTCGAACGCCTTACGATAATCTATAAAGCATATGTACAGTGGAATATTGAATTCCCTAGATTTTTCGATTATCTCTCTTATATCCAACAGGTGTTCTCGAGTACCTCTACCTTTGGTAAATCCAGTTTGCTCTTGTGGAATTTCTCTTTGAAGGAATGCTTTTGTTTCTCATTGATTATATGTAGCATTATTTTACTGATATGTGATATAAGAGAAATATTTCTATAATTGTCGCATTTATGGAAGCTGCCTTTTTTATTAATTGTCGTTATTGTAGATTTTGTCCAGTCTTCAGGCCATTGTTTAGAATTCCATATTTGGTTACAGAGTAGATGAAATAATTCTACGCCAATTTCTTCTGTGGCTTTGAGCATTTCTGCTGTTATCATATCTGGACCTGGTGTTTTATTATATTTAAGCTTAATGATCGCGAGTTTTACTTCATTTTCAAGTATACCAGGTTCTTCTTCTACCTCGTCAGAGATTTGGTTAACAGGTTCTTGGCGTTGATCATCTTTATATAGGTCCCTGCAATACGATCTTCATGTCTCTGCTATATCTTCTCTGTTTGTTCTCAGAGTTCCATGTTGTCTTCAATGGCCCAAGTTCTGGCTTTGAAGTCTCTTGTTAAGTAGCGTATTTTTCTAAATAGATCTCTCGGCTGATTATTATGATCATGTCTCTCAATTTCTTTGCATATACTTTGATAGTACAGTTTTTTATCTGCCTTGCATCTTCGTTTCATTTCTTTATTGAGGTTTCTTAAACTAGCTTTTTCCCTTTCACTATGCACACCACTTTGACGAAGATTTCTTCTATTCTCAATGATTTGAAAGGTTTCATCTATTATCCAGTGTTTCCGTTTCACAGGATTATTTATCTTTGGATGATCAATTGGTGTTGTTACACAATGTTTAAAAGTCTCCCATATTTCTTGTGATGTTCCGTTACAAATAGAGGGCATTATTTTATGTACTTCCTGGAGTAGGGAGTACTTCCTATGAGATAAACGGATGTAAATGAATAGACATGGGGGAATCTAAAATATGCATTCCACAACCCGTCGCTTTATCTGAGAACAATAAGAGCCAAAAGAAAAAGCAATTACAGAGTGGTGTTTACAAACTGACATGTGGTAAACTTTCCAAAAACTTACATCGGTCAAACTGGCAGAACCATTGACGCACGCATAGCAGAACACAAAAGGGCTTTCAACAATAGAAAAACCAATTCTACATACGCACTTCACCTTCTAGATCATAATCATTCTTTCAATGAACAATTTCAAATTCTTCATATTCAAAATATAGGCCTTTATTAGAATCTATGGAAATTAATGAATTAAAAAATTCTTCTTCTTAACGTGCCCTATCAAGTCCCCTTGACGTTGGCGATTAACATGGTGAAACTGTCTCTGTCTCGAGCTATTCCAAATAGGTGTTCTGCTTTCTTTATTCCTGTCCACTCCCGGATATTCTTCAACCAAGAGGCCTGCTTTCTACCAATTCCTCTGCGTCCTTCGATTTTACCCATCATAATAAGTTGAAGAATATTATACCGGTCTCCCCTTACTACGTGTCCAAAATAGGCCATCTTTCTATATTTGATGTTATCAAGCAGCTCGCGACTAGCATTTGCTCTCTTAAGGACTGCCACATTTGTCAGCATAGCCGTCCATGGTATTTTCAGTATACGTCTGTGCAGCCACATTTCAAAGGCCTCAAAACGGTTAATGGTGGATATTTTTAATGTCCATGCTTCGACACCATACAAGAGGACTGACCAAATGTAGCATTTAATCATGCGCTTTAAAAGTTGAAGTTGCAAGGTATCATTACAGAAGAATTACCTCATTTTTTAAAATGTCGTGCGGGCTATCTCGATTCTACATTTTATCTCTTTATCTGGATCTAGTTGTTCAGTAGTATGGCAACCAAGATATTTAAAACTGGGTACTCTTTGAATTAAATGACCATCAACATATAACCGTGAATCTTGATGGGCCAAACGGCTAAATACCATGTATTTTGTTTTTGAACAGTTTATATTTAGGCCAAACTCTCATCCCACTGTGCCAATGGCATTTAAAAGGTGTTGTAATCCATTCATGTCATCACTTAACATAACTGTATCGTCTGCATATCTGATTGTATTTATCAGAATTCCATTAATTTTCACACCCCATTCCAAATTATGCAGCGCTTCCTTAAATATTCTAACTGAATATAAATTGAATAACAGTGGAGACAGTATACAACCCTGTCTGATACCTCTTTGTATTTTGCATATTTCTGTTGATTTCCCATTTATGCAAGCTGTCGCTGTTTGACGCCAGTATAATTTTTCTATGATTCGTACATCTTGACTATCAACTCCTTTATCCTTTTTTTTTTTTAATTAATTTGTGATGTTGTACTCGATCAAAGGCCTTCTCATAGTCAATAAATACAGCAAAGACGTCTTTCCTTTGATCTCGGCATTTCTGTAATAACACATTTAGTGCAAAGAGTGCGTCCCGGGTTCCCAGTCCATTTCTGAAGCCAAATTCTGTTTCATCCTGGTCTTCTTCACATTTATCTCTGATTCTACTGTGGATGATACGTAGAAAGATTTTCAAAGTGTGGCTCATAAGGCTTATCATTCTATAATCGCTACAGTTTTTCGGACGTTGTTTTTTTGGAAGGGTTATGAATTCGGACTTTAACCAATCTTCAGGGATATCACCAGTCGAATAAACATCATTGAAAAGTTTGACTAGTATTCCAATGTTTTCTTCATTTATGAGCTTTAACATTTCTGTAGGTATGTTGTCGGGACCAACGGCTTTCTTGTTTTTTGCCAATTTTATAGCATGTAGTATTTCTGATTTTAGTATTTCTGGTCCTTCACCTTCATCTAAAGTCTCCAGTTCTTCGGGTCTATCATCATTATACAGTTCATTTATATAATTATACCAGGTAGTTCGAATTTCGTGTTCGTCTTTTATCATTTTTCCCGACGAATCGGTTATAGTATGTGGAGTTTTCTTATGATAAAGATCAGCTACTTTTTTAAAAATATTAAACGTATCATGTTTTTCATTTAACTTTTCTAACTCCTTGCATTTATCCTCCATCCATTTTTCTTTAGCTACCTTTATTTTTTGTTTAATTAGTTTCTGTTTTTCTTTGTATTCTGTTTTGTTATCTTTCAGTTTTCTTCTCTGCTCCATCAATTCCAGGATTTCATCAGTCATCCATTGTTGTTTTTTGTGCCTCTGCATCGTTGTTGTATATTTTTCCATTACTTTCCAGGTAAGATCTTTAAACGTGTTCCATATTTCTGTATTGTTTTTATTTGTTGAATTCTTTAGCTGATTATTCAGGTAATTTTCTATTAGTGTTATGTTGGATGCTAATATATGTAATTGTGGTGTTTTGGGGCTTTCTTCGACTTTTTTGAGCTTCACTTGGATGTCAGCTATTAGAGGGTTATGGTCTGAACCGATATCTGCACCAGGATATGTCGTTGATCTCTTGACACCATTCTTAAATCTCTTGTTTACTAGAATATAATCTACTGATTTCTAATTATATGAAGTGAGTTATCTCCTGGTCCCTTCCATGTATATAATCTTCTTTTGTGTAATTTGAACCATGTATTTGCGATTATCATGTCATGTTCTTGCCAGAATTAAAACTGACATGAATTAAAAAATACAGATATAATTTTGAATGACCAACTTGAGAAAAACAGTTCCCCACTCCTCAACCTATTCAGTTAAAAAATTAAAATGAAGACACATAGTGAAGTAAATCACTTGAGAAAGGCACTCTGCCGAAACAGCTGTAGTGACATTAAATTGTAAGTAATAACTTTTGAGGAAGTCATTATCATCACGTAGCGCTACAACCCTGGGTGGGTCTTGGCTGACTACAACTTTTTTCTTTTCCAATTTGTTCGGTCTTTCATCAATCTAGGGTCAAATGGAATCTTCATTTTCGGGAGATCTGCTTGTATCTTATCTCTCCGTCGCATTCTGGGATGTCCGAGTGGTCTTTTGCCTGTAGGAATCTCCTTCCCATACCAGTCTTACAAGTCTCTCGATACGAAGTCTGTGCACGTGGCCTGCCCATCTTAGTCGTTGTGATTTAATTTCTTGGACAATATCGGCGCCATTGTAGAGTGCTTTTAATTCGATATTGGTTCTGATCCTATACTGGTTTGTAGTGATGTCGTGGTAATGTCCGAAAATGTTTCATTTAAAACGTGTGAGCTTTTCTTCGCTTGCTTTGGTCATGCTCCACGTTTCGCATCCATGTTATTACAGGTCTGACGATGGATTTCTAATTTTGATCTTTGAACCTCTTGTAAGATTTTTTTATTTTATAAGCTTATCCAGTCAGAACCTATTTTACTTCAAATCTGGCCCGAGCACTACACAATGTTCAGGTCCCTTAATATAATTTAAATAATAATAATACCTAATAACTTTTTTTAGAAGTATAGTTGCACCAGAAATTTAAATTTTTATTAACAATAAATGACATTTATTTTTAAACATGAGTAAAAATTGAATAGGTATGTATAAGGTAATAATTGGTAGTATTGGTAGTATTACAATAATGTAATATAATACATTATTGGTACATTGTCTCTATCTTCAATAAGGCATTTCCTTTAATTTCAATTAAGCCAAAACATCACAAACCCTGGGCTACAAAAGGTATTCGCATATCAGCCAAAAATATGCGCTCACTATTGTATATCAAGAAATTTGCTACCAACGTCTCTGTCACTCAATATATCACCAAGTACAGGGTAACCTATCTAAAACTCATCAAATCAGCTAAAAAAGCCTACTATCAAAATCGTATGGAAAGCTCTAAAAGTGTTGCAAAAGAAACTTGGTCCATAATAAACGATCTTCGAAATAGAACTCACGCAGTTCAAACATTTGCCCTTCCAGACCCGGAAAATCTAAACGAATATTTCGTTAATGTGAGTAAAAATATAACTTCTACTATTTTGCCACAAAAAAATCCCATTTCCTATCTCCCCAATTCAGGAGTGTTCTCGAATTCATGCTTTTTAAGACCAATCGATATATCTGAACTGATCCAAACTATCAATAGTATCAAAAGCAAATCATCCTGTAGTACTGATGGACTATCCATAAAAATCTTCTCAAATCTCACAGAAAATGTGTTGGAAAACCTCGTCTCACTAATTAATGATTCCTTTGAAAGAGGCAAATTCCCAGAGTGCCTAAAGATAGCCATTATTATTCCCCTTCATAAGCGTGGTGAAAAATCTAATACTTGCAACTATAGACCTATTGCCTTACTACCGGTACTTTCAAAAATTATTGAGAGACTCATAACAACCCGTCTTATGTCCTTTCTCATTGATAACAACATCTTATCCCAAAATCAGTTCGGCTTTTTAACTAATAAATGTACCACTGATGCCTTGTTTTCTGTGTTTCATGAGGTTTACCAAGCACTAAACAATAATCTTTATATTGCCACTGTTTTCTGTGACTATGTCAAAGCTTTTGATTGTGTAAATCACGACATTTTGATTAAAAAACTAAATTTCTATGGGATTCGAGGTATTTCTTTGAATTGGTTCCAATCTTACTTGAATAATAGGAAACAACTAGTTAGAGCAAATGATACTGACTCTAGTCTCCAAAACATTGTATGTGGAGTACCACAAGGTTCAGTATTGGGTCCTCTACTGTTCCTTATCTTTATAAATGACACCACTAACTTAAGAATCGATGGAAAATTTTTTCTTTTTGCTGATGATACCAATATCACTTGCAGAAACTCAACTATTGCATCTCTTCATGCAACTATAACTTCTGATTTGCTTACGATAAAAACCTGGTCTGACTCTAATTTACTCTCTTTTAACGTGGATAAGACAGTAGCATTATCCTATAAAAGTGCTCTTCAACCCCTGCTTGTTAATAACAGCCAGATCTCTACCGTTGATTCTGTAAAATTTCTTGGTATTTTTTTTAGACAGCAACCTCAAATGGTCCCTTCATATCGATGTGTTAAGTAAGAAACTCGCCTCAGCCTGCTATGCTATAAGATCTGTTTCGAAAGAACTCAATTTAGCATCTTCTAAACTAACATATTTTTCTTTGTTCGAGTCTCATCTTCGATATGGTCTTCCTTTTTGGGGTTCTAGTACAGCTGCCCAATTAGATGTTATTTTTAAATTACAAAAAAGAGCAATAAGGTATCTGTTTGGCCTCAGAACAAGTCTCAAGCCTCAACACATTGCAGAAGTTACTTCAAAGATCACGGCATTTTAACCCTTACATCTTTATATATTTTAGAAACTGTTTGCTTAATTCGTAAACACATGCATGTCTTTCCAGCAAGGTCTCGTCATGACTACTCCACCAGAAATTCAAATTTTGATGTCTATTTACCGATCCCGTCCTCTGAGTTAGTAAAGAAATCTATATTATATTCCGCAAAAAAACTATACAACCATCTTCCTTTACAACTCAAATCTGCAACATCTTTCCCCAAGTTCCGTAAAATGACAAAAGCTCATCTATCTAAAAGACCATATTATTCAGTAGAAGAGTTTCTTAATGACTAACTAAGAAATTACAGTAATGTACAAGTAACCAAACTTATCTATATTTGGGTGTCACATGCAGCAGCTTAAACTTATTAGTTCCTATGTCTATAAATAGTTTACTTTGTTGTATATTCACTTTGAAATTTCTATAAATTGTTGCAATATATCGATTTTGTTTTTTTTTTCTTTACTTTATTAACTTATATTTTGTATTTATGTATATTTTTTTTATATTGACGATGTATCAAATTTCAGAAAATTGTATTTGTTATTGTTATTGTTATTGTTAGATATTATTTATTTATTTTTTCTGACTTTAATTAAGCTTTGTCCATAAAATTTGTATTTTCAGTGACAATAAAGCATATTTCTATTCTATTCTATTCTATACATTATAGATAACAATAATACTAACGGGCCAATTGATGAAATATATCCAAGAGAATATATCCATATATCCATGTTGAATAAACGTCCTCCTATTGACATTTTTGCAGTCATTATACCAATCGGAAGTTAGAAGAACAATTTTTTGTAGAAAACAGTTTACAAACGACATAATAAACACGGCTACTTTAGAACTGTACAGTAACCACTCGCGAAGAATTTTTCCCCATGAGCTTTCGTGTTATAAAAAATTGCACTTTGCAAATGTCTGGTTTTTTTATTGTCCAATTGTGTAACACATTCACTAATTTTATCAATATTTTTATTCGGTCGATTATTTATACAATATTGTTGAAATTCCAGATTTAAATGTTTTGGCTAATCCCCTATATCGCTGGGAAAAAAATTTACTGAAATAATTGTAGTTCTCTATAGGAGATAACGGAGATGCACTTGTGCCAGGTGAAGTCGCTTGGAAATCAACAGTGAAGTCAATCATTTTCTTTGATTGCAACTCGCTCTTCATCACAAAATTTATTTTCACTATCACTAGTCACCACAGATTGATCAGAAAGAGGATGAGAAGACGAACTTCCTTTTTGTGCACTGTTGTGGGGTGTAAAAAATGATATTATTGCATTTTTTTTAGCTTGCCGTTTCTGTTCTCTTAATTTTTGCTTTTTTCGTTTTCACTGCTACTTAAATGTTTGTTTCTCATGATAATAACGAAACGATTAAGAAAAATAAATGTTTAGAGAAATTTAATAAAACGACTAATGATTAATGAATAGATTAATTGAACTTAGGAAGCAGAGGACTGAAAACAAATGCAAGCAAGCAAGACCTTATCTTTGCAGAAATCGGCATCAAACTATATATTTTGAATAAATATTATGAGTAGTATATTTTATACTTAAAAGATTAGTGAAGATACCTCTGGTTAATTTACCTCTGGTTAATCAATTGGAGTAGTGTCTAACAATTTTGTTTATTGTTATTGAATCTACTTTTATTGTTATCATTTACCATTTCCTGTTCGTAAAATGAAAGAATTTTGAAAATTTATTTTGTTATTGCAATAAATTTTTTTGAGGATCTTATTAAGAGGGCCCATTAAAATACGGGCCTGAGGCAGGTGCCTCACGGGCCTAGTGGTAAAATAGGCCCTGTATCCAGTGCTAACAAACAGCGATTTGCCGATTGGATTCTGTCTTTTATTTCTTCAGTAACATCGTCGTCAACTGTGATTACGGCCCTAGATACTTAAAACGTTGTACTCTTTGGAAATTGAAAGTGTTGACCGTCACATTTTGTCCTACCCTGTCTCCTCGTGTCGTTCTATTTATACACATATATTTAGTCGTCTCTTGACGAAAATGTCTTTTATGGATAGGATGGAGTCTCCAACGAGATCACTGTCATCTGCATATGATAGTAAGAGCTTGGGACCTTAAACCCATAGCAATTCTGTTTTTATTTCGGCCGACCTCATGGCTTTCTCTAATACAAGGTTAAAAAGTAGTGAATATAACGCATCACCCTGTTTGAGTCCACTGTTGATTTCAAAGCTACTAGACAGTTTCTTATTTACACGTAGGTACTTTATATATATTCCACCCTCCATACAGACTTTGGTGATCCGAATGAATTTATTTGGTATTGAGAACTCTGCCATGATATTACATACTTGGCTTTTTTCTACGCTATCATATATGCATGCCGAAAGTTTATGAAGAGATTGTGTATGGGTCTGTTATACTCCCATCCCTTTTCTAGAAGCTGTCTCAGCGAGAATAGTCTTTTGTGGAAGTATTGAAAACAAAAGTTTTCAGTGTTTTATTGTTAGACAAAATAAATTTCCATTAAGCGACGACGGTCGAATCCATCAATTATTTCACAATATCAATGGAAGTGCAATCTCCTTGATTAAACCCAGTTATTTAAACTATTTGCCTCATTCCAAGATTGCAAGTCTTGATTATCCAAATATTCAAATTTAAATCAACTTCCAAACCGTTCCATCGGCATCCCTCTGTTGCGAAACTATTTTAAACTCTTTCGAGAATCAATCCCCTTCAGAACATGACTTCGAAATAAGTTAGCTGCTGATTATTTCGTTTATTTTCCGGCAAAACTTAAACAGAAATTTAATTTCCGGGATGGCAATAAAATCAACCAAGTTGACTCCATTTTGTTGTTTGTCTAGCGACGACAAAAACTAAAACTAAAAAAAGAAAGTTCTGCAGCCACGTCATAAAAATAATATAATTCGATCGTAAGAATGTTGTGAAAAGGGTAGAGGAAGAGATAAAAGAATACAGAGTGATACTATATAGAAAATAAGATCAAGGAGAGTGCTAAAAAAATATTAAAGATAAATAATATTTTATTTCTTGGCCCTCCGTTAGAATAGATTATGTGAGGTCTTTAAGATCATGCAGCCGCACCGCACTTCAACTTATAGAGATCTTTTGTGCATACCTTAATCTAATTAAACTCTAGGATGTCAATGCTTCGGATGAAGTTAATTAGTTTCCTAGGTGACTCAATTCCTATGTCAGAGGGCGCTACACTAAATTCTTCTAGTAATTTTAGTCGTTTGCAGAACAGTGCTACGCAGTTGCATACAGTCGGGAAAATGAAAGAATACCCATGAACGAACTTATAAAACACGCTGTATTTTCCTGTCACCGTGTCACAAAGAAAATTGCCCAGCGCAAGTACATACATGTAATTATAATTATTGCATGTACTTGCGCTGGCCAATTTTTTGTGTGACACGGTGACAGGAAAATACAGCGTGTTTTATATGTTCGTTCATGGGTATTCTTTCATTTTTCCCACTGTAGTTGATGTAATAGGCGACACTTTTATGAGCGTTTTTACTTGCCTTTGTCCTGGTGTGTTAAACCAATGTAGTCGTAGTTGATTGAGTTCCCAGGTCCGGAATTTCTCTCTGATGTGGCTTTTCGACAGTCCACAATAGGGTTCTGTACCTTGGAATGGAGTATTAGCCCCTTCTTTGGGAGCATGTCAGCTTCCTCATTTCCTGCAATTCCTTTGTGACCTGGCACCCACATCAAAGTTACTTTGTTGAATTCCGCCAGCTTCTTGAGGAATTGATTACAGTCTCAAACCAACCTTGATTTACAAGTAAATGACTTTGAAGCCTTTAAGGTGGCTTGGTTGTCTGCTAAAATAAAGACTTTTGCCGTACAAATGTCTTGGTTGAGATATTCTTGGGAACTAATGCCAATTAAATGTATTTCTGCCAGGTAGTTTCCACTCCTATCCTTTCATCTGTCTTAGATTCATCCGTATATAATGCGAGTGAACCATCTTCTAGTATAGATTTAACTTTTTCACCCCTTTGGTGGTTATTTATGACCACTTCAAAGGGTGATTTGAAATCGAATTTGACTGGAATGGTATCTGTCGGCCTGGCCTGTCCTTAGAATCCAATGGAATTTCGTCCAAGATTTTTAGATGGCCCACTGGATCTTCAGATTTTATTATTTGTGTCTGTTTGAAACTTGTCTTAGTTTCATTAACACAACTTTCAATAAACAACAATATATCATTATTTTAAAACATCTTAAAACTTTTGGGGCTCTACGGCATACAGCCGTGGGAAACTGCTAGCAACTTCAACATATCCATGTTGCAGAGGTTCCAAAATAAAGTACTGCGATCTATTGTTGATGCTCCCTACTGCGTCAATAACGAAATCATTTAGTATAATCACGGGCTCACGGAAGAAATCAAAATCAATGCAGGCATTAGACAAGGGGACAGCCTCAGTCCATGCCTATTTAATTTAATAATGGATGAAGTTATAGGTAGTGTTAACATAATGAATCAGGGATACAAAATGGGTAACCGAACCATGAGAATACTTTGCTACGCAGATGATGCAATCTTAATAGCCGAAAACGAAGATGACTTACAACGCCTACTACAAAAATTCAAAATAACCGCCGAAAAGTATAACCTGACACTATCCAAAGAGAAAACCCAATCGATGGTAATATCCAGGAACCCAATTAGATGTAAATTAGTAGTGGACGACCATATAATCGAACAGGTAATAGATTGCAGATACTTAGGTGTGGAAATATCTAGCGACAGAATCAAAACAGCAGGCAATGAAAGCAGCGAGAATATCTGGTTTCCTGAGGGATATAATCTGGCGGAATAAATATATGAGCACCGAAAGCAAAGTCCGCATTTATAAGACATGTGTTAGACCCGTACTGACATACGCAGCTGAGACAAGGGCCGAGACAACAAAGACCAAACAAATAATGAGAACAACAGAGATGAAAACCCTAAGATCCATAAGAGGTATCACACTCAGAGATAGAATACGAAACGAAGACACATTGAGAGAGCTAGGCGTTCAAGACGTAGTGAGATGGACAAGAGTGCGACGACGCATGTGGAGAGACCACGTAGATCGGATGGACCCTGAACGTATGGCGCATTGGGCGAAAACACAGAAGCCCAACACCAAGCGACCCATAGGAAGACCCAAAAAACGATGATACGAGAGTTGGAGCTCCGGATCGCAGCAAAGACTGTAACAGAAGAAACAGGACATAGTCCTATTACAAGAAGAAAAAGAAGAAGAAGATTTAGTATAATATATCTGAATCCATTAAAAAAGCCCTATATCATTTTAGTGTCAACTATAAAATGAAAGAGTAGGTTAGCCGCCTAACTAAACGTGCGCGTTGCCAATGGAAGGCTAAAACGTCTTCTGCTATCCGACCTATCTACATCACACAGACTTTAGGTTAGATTTTAAGGCAAATCTTTATAAATTTACACAAACAATGTTTAACTTAGGTTTAGATAACGTTAAAGTTTTAAGAGGTTATTCAAAATACTATTATTACAGATCTCTCTAGAAGATAAAAAAGAACACGACTTCGAAATAAGTTAGCTGCTGATTATTTCGTTTATTTTCCAGCAAAACTTAAACAGAAATTTAATTTCCGGGATGGCAATCAAATCAACCAAGTTGACTCCATTTCGTTGTTTGTCTAGCGACGACAAAAACTAAAACTAAAAGAAGAAAGTTCTGCAGCTATGCCATGGAATAATATAATTCGATCGTAAGAATTTTGTAAAGAGTGTAGAGCAAGAGATGAAATACAGAGTGATATTGTATAGAAAAATAAGATAAAGGAGAATCCTAAAGAAAATATTAAACAGACAACATTGATTTATTTATTTAATCGGGACCCAGTTAATTATTAGGAAAATTCCTAGTACATCCCTAACAACACAAAACGTTCCAGGAATGTACTACCAAAGTTCTATTAATGTTTGAAAGTCCTGGACATTCAAGGAACATTCGGTGAATATCTAATTAAATTATTGGTGGAATTTTACCACAAGACATTCTGTGAACATACTACCAATGTCCTATATTTTAAGAGAGGCCATTTACTATTCAATTTGCGTTCATTTTCAAATTTGCTGCGCGTGTATCTATGTTGGGTCGCGAGGTCATCACATTTCATGATAACCTAAAAATTTCTGATTGGATGGAAAATGGAAATTAGTGGCTTTTTTTGCTGTTTTGTCTGTTAGCTTTGCTCTGGCAGGATCTCTTATGTTTAAACAATTATGTAAGTATTATAAAATCCGTTTTCAATTTTGTTTATTCTTTATGAAACAAATTATTTATGCATATTACCTGTAAATAGTACCTATTTCTTTTGATTTTTAATAATTGTAAAGAATAGAAAAATTACCATTCATTTTAATTTTTTTTTAGAATCAGTAGAAAGTGATCTACAAAAAACCAGGAAGGAAACGTATTATAGCCTTGTGGCTATGAAAGGCAAAAGCAGGATATAAAAAGTGTATTGGCTAGTCTTGGAAGAAACTTCACATTGTGGATGCATAATAAGTTATTACTTTATAAACACATATTAAGACCTGTATGGACTAATGAATGCCCACAATGGGGGTGTACTAGACCAAATAATAAAAAAATTATACAAAGATTCCAGAACAGAATACTGAGAAATATTGTAGATGCTCCTTGGTATGTGACAAATAGTGATCTCCATAAGGACCTAGAAATGGAACCTGGATATTGTCCTTAAGAAGATGGCAGGAAGTCACGAGCAACAACTTTATAAGTACGAGAATATTTAGGAAATCCAGGTCCTCGAGACTACTGGGCAAACTAAAAGATTGAAGAGGGCAAAGCCTGTTGAACTAGTTTGAGTGATAGGTGATAGTGAAAAGCAGAGCATAGTGCTTGTGTGTCTGTGTATGTTAGAATAGTGCACGATCTTGTTAGATTAGATAAGAGACGCTATGGGGTAAGCTCTTCATTTTAAGGAACAGTAGTAATTTAGGTTAAATTAAAATTACTCATTGGTCAGTTATGACCAGATTGTAATTGTAATGTACAATTCAATACAATGAATCATCATCGTAGTGATGATTATGGAAAAAAATATATGACAAGATTTTGTGCAATAAAAATGTTTATATTTATCAAGGATGTATTATTTGGTATGGCCACATATATACTTCTGGTATATCGTCGGTGATGTGACAATACCTCCTATCTGGGTTTTCATGAATTTTGTAGGAGACGAAAAACCATTTTTAAGGTCATCTCCTGTTTTTACATGTAAATTTTGACATGGTTTGTAGCAAATAGATAGTTGAATTTACTATAAAATATGTCAAAAAAGATCAAAAGAAAACAGGAGGTGACTGTAAAAAAGTTTTTAGTCTCTCTTACAAAACTCATGAAAAATAACTCGGAGGTATTATGTCACATCACCGATTATATCCAGGGAATGTCTAAAAAATATACTGTGAGCATCCAAAGAACATTCGTAGACATTCATGGAATGTTCCAACAAGAAATTCAAGGAATATTTAAAATGCTGACACACGACTTTCCTGAGATATTAAGGGGACGTTCTTCTGCTTTTGAGTACATTCCATGTATTCAATGTCCTGGGTGTACATTCTAGGAACATACATGGAATGGTTGGTGTTTTTAGGGATAGTTTACGAAGGAAGTGCTTAAAGTGATATTTTTTACGAATAGAGTTCTGATTTTACACTCTAAAACTTTTTTAACTTTTTATCCGCGACTAATCTTCGTTGGAATTTTATCAGCTGGACAGGCAGGAAGTGGGATGCAACTATTTAAATCTCCCTCGGTCTTCTTTGCTCCGGCAATTTTTTGGTTTGCAAATTTTAGAAACCACGAAGGTATTACCAGAAGATTGGCCCCAATAGTTTTATTTTTAATTTTTTTCTAAAAGTACAACTTACACTTGTCTCTAGCAGATGTCGCTACGACACCCATACCATCAGGTTATTTCGTTGTGAATCGATGCTGGCCGCCCGAAGCTTGGTTGTTCAGAGAGAAACAAATATGCACTCTCTGAGGATATCCTACTAAGGATTGAAACCGGTAAGGGTGCTTTCGGCTCTATCTGAACTAACCAAAAATAAGACTACTCTTGTTTCATTTTACAACGAAATAATTATTTAAAAAACTTTAACATGAAGTAAAAACCACTTCTATATAATAGGTCATCATCATCATCACTGGCTCGTCAACCCTTTCTGGGTCTTGGCCTGTTCCAGGATTCTTCTCCATTCTGATCTGTTTCGTACTTTTTTCTCCAGTTTTTTATTTTTAAGGTTATTATATATCATTTTCTATTTGTTCTAAATATCTCAGCTTCGGTATTCCTCTTGTTCTTTTTCCTACTGGCATCTGTTTGAATGTTTTGTTTGGTATTTCGCCTTCTTCCATTCTTTCTACATGTCCCATCCAACGCAGCCGTCCTATTTTAATGAATGTTATGATATCCGGATCCTGGTATATTTTTTTATAGTTCAAAGTTGTACCTTCTTCGACAAATTCCGTTTTCTTTTGTGCCCTTACAGGGTGAGTCATGAGGAACTGTACATACTCCTACCTCATATAGAGGCCCCTATGGGGAATAACAAATGACCATTAAAAAGTGTCTGCTCCCATTGTTTAATAATATACAGGGCGAGTTTCGCATTTTGACAGAAATTTGTATTCGTCGTAATTTTTGAACGGTCAGATCGATGTGTATCTTATTTTGGTCAATCGTTACACTATTCCACCTAATCAACTGATTTATCCAAACTAGAAAAAAATCAGGTCCGGCTTTAAAAAAATTAGTTCGTTTGGGTCTTAGAAAAAATTTCACCCTGTATAAGCTTTTTGAAAACTCTAATATGAATTTTACAAATTAGACAAATAGGCAATTAAAATAACATATTTATTTTTTTCCGCACACGATTGCTTAATTTTTTATAAAAAAAAACAAATTTGATTATGAATTAAAAGTTTGGTAAAGTGAACCATAGATTTAACAAAATTAACTTTTATTACCAAAATTAATTTTTTTTGAACAAATATTTAATTTATGTTACCACCAATCAACTGATTTATTCAAACAAGAAAAAAATCAGGCCCGGATGTAAAAAATAAGTTCGTTTTGGTCTTAGAAAAAATTTCACCCTGTATACGCTTTTTGAAAACTCTAATATGGTTTTTACAAATTAGACAAATAGGCAATTAAAATGGCATATTTATTTTTTTCCCCATACGATTACTTAATTTTTTATAAAAAACAATCAAATTTGACTATGAGTAATTAAAAGTTTGGTAAAGTGAACCATAGATTAAAAAAAAAACTTTTATTACAAAAATGAATTTTTTTTGAACAAATGTTTAATTTATGTTATCACCCAATCAACTGATTTATTCAAACTAGAAAAAAATCAGACCCGGATTTAAAAAATTAGTTTGTTTGGGTCTTAGAAAAAATTTCACCTTGTATACGTTTTTTGAAAACTCTAATATGAATTTTACAAATAAGACAAATAGGCAATTAAAATGGCATATTTATTTTTTCCCCACACGATTACTTATTTTTTTATTAAAAAATCAAATTTGACTATGTATAAAAAGTTTGGCAAACTTTTTGCATAGATTTAAAAAAAATGACTTTTTTTACAAAAATTTTTTTACCATTTCTTTTTCTATAACACATCTAGATCTAAAACTTCCCATAACACTTCTTTTGGACTCTATAGTTTAACACAGACGTGATCAAATTGATAAATTTTAAATTTTTCCACCTAATTTTTGCGATTTACAAGTTTGCAGCTTTTACAAGAAGAAGACTGAACGTCTACAACAATTTTCATAGTCTTCACAATGGTAAGAGGTATGTGCTGTAAAAATTTCAGAAAAAAAATATTAAAATGGAACAGAGTTGTAGCGAGTTAAACCGTGAGTTATATATATAAATCCCGTTCACAGCGTAATACGCCTTTGGGTTCCCGTTCGCCAAGCCTGTCTATTCTGCCAGTCTTCTTCAGATAGATTTCTTGCTGACATTGCTTTTGAGATTCCTTGGATCCATGTTGTTGGTGGTCGTCCTCGTTTTCTTTTCTCTGGTGGTACCCATTCTAATATCTTTTTGGGCAGTCTTTCTTCCCCCATACGTCTAACATGTCCGTACCATATTAGTTGTTGTTTTTCGATGTCTTCTATAATTGATCTTTGTACTTTCATTTGTCTCCTGATGTCCTCATTTTTCACATGTTCTAATCTAGACTTTCCCGCTGCTCTCCTCCAAAAATCCATTTCAACTGCCAATAGGTTACCTTTAAGTTTTTGTGATAACTGCCACACTTCTGAGCCATAGACGATTACTGGTTTTAATATGGTATTATATATTCGTTTTTTCGTTTCTGGTCTTATATTTTTTTGCCATAATACTGAATTCAACGCACCTATAACTTGTTTTCCTTTGGTTATTCTGTCTTTTATGGCTTCATCACTTCGTCCTGTCTTTGTCAGTTTTACCCCCAAATATGTACATTGGTCACATTTCTTAATAGTTTCATCTTCTAAGTCGAGGTCATCTGGATTATTTTCTCCTCCTACGCAAAGATATTGTGTTTTTTGGACATTTACTTCGAGGCCCCATTTTTTGTACTCTTCCATTAGTTTTCTAGCCATATACTCCAGGTCTTCTTTGTCTTGGGCAATAACTACCTGGTCATCTGCATAGTGCAACGTATATAACGTTTAACCGTGAGTTCATTTTTTTTATTTTTAGGTTAAAATTCCGATTTTGACAAAATTGATTTTTTAATAAAAAATTAAGTAATCGTGTGGGGAAAAAAATAAATATGCCATTTTAATTGCCTATTTGTCTTATTTGTAAAATTTATATTAGAGTTTTCAAAAAGCGTATACAGGGTGAAATTTTTTCTAAGACCAAAACGAACTAATTTTTTAAATCCGGACCTGAGTTTGAATAAATCAGTTGATTGGATGGTAACATAAATTACTTATTTGTGCAAAAAAAATTAATTTTTGTAATAAAAGTTATTTTTTTTTAAATCTATGGTTCACTTTACCAAACTTTTAATTCATAGTGAAATTTGATTTTTTTATAAAAAATTAAGTAATCGTGTGCGGAAAAAAATAAATATGCCATTTTAATTGCCTATTTGTCTAATTTGTAAAATTCATATTAGAGTTTTCAAAAAGCGTATACAGGGTGAAATTTTTTCTAAGACCCAAACGAACTAATTTTTTTAAAGCCGGACCTGATTTTTTTCTAGTTTGAATAAATTAGTTGATTAGGTGGTAATAGTGTAACGATTGGCCAAAATAAGAGACACATCGATCTGACCGTTCAAAAATTATGAGGAATACAAATTTCTGTCAAAATGCGAAACTCACCCTGTATATTATTAAACAATGGGAGCAGACACTTTTTAATGGTCATTTGTTATTCCCCATAGGAGCCTCTATACGAGGTAGGAGTATGTACAGTTCCTCATGACTCACCAGTGGCGGCTCGTCAGAGGAGGCAAGGGAGGCTCAGCCTCCCCATAAATTTTTTACACACTCTATACTCTATACTGTTTTGTTTATCATGAATCGCGAAAACAACAATTACTCTCACTATTATACAACGTGTAAATTCCATATTATCACTAATTATCCATACGTACGGAGCATTAGCATTAGAACGCATGATCGCGTCTCAGTTTTATTACATATTTATTGTAGGCAGGACCCTGGGTTATCCCGAGATGCATGAACGGAGCACGGAGCCGAGAAGCCCAACAGTCTCCCTTGCTAATGCTCCGTGCAGCGCAGCAGGCGTTTAAGGAGACCCGGTCTCCTAACAGTGGCATCTACGGCGGCATCACACGCTGCCCGGAGATATACCAAGGGAGGCAGAGTACTTTCTCAGCTCCGTTGGGTGGTTGGATGCGTCTCGGGACAACGAATTTTAGGGTCCTGACTAAAAATAATGAAAAATCTAAAAGTGCGAATTTTGTTATGAAATTTGGTATGTGGGGTTATAATAATATTTGGAACAACTTGCTCAAATAACTTTTTCCGATATCTCTAACTCAAAGCAAAATATCGGTAATTTATCGTGTTTTTGAATTCGCAGTAGGCCGCGTTTAGAATTAAAAAAATTCAGTTGAGTATCTTAAAAAATTTTAAGCTTCATTATGTATGGACGGCAAAACTTCAAATCTGTATTTATTTTGATATGCATAGGTATCTATTTACAAATAGATGGAATTGTTAACAAATAAACTACACAAACTTTGGTATTAAACTTTTACTATTAGACTAACTATTTTTAAAATGATATGATATCATGAAATTATGAATTAGGATGATATTATGAAATGTAAATAAAAAATGGTCAAAAGATTGGGCCTTAAATTACATTTTTTGGCGCATTTTTTTGCTAGTGCAAATTTGTCTAGATATTTTACAGTTAGGTATAGCCTCCCCTATTGTAAAAATCACGAGCCGCCACTGTGACTCACCCTATATGTGTCGCAAGATTTTTCTTTCAAAGGTGGCTAGCAATGTTTCCTCTCTTTTAGTGAGTGTCCAGGTTTCTTAGCCGTATGTGAGTACCGGTCTTATTAAGGTTTTGTATATTTGGCATTTTGTTTTTCTTGCGACGCTATCTGACCTTAGTTGCCGAATTAAGCCATGGTAACTTTTATTGGCAATAAATATTCGCCTCTTCATTTCCTCCGCTACGTTATTATCAGACGTGACTATGGATCCCAAAATGTTGTATTCTCCTATTGTTATATGTTGTGGCTGCCTTATTTCTGCGTTTTTACTTACCTGCATATATTTTGTTTTGATCTGGCTGATTTTAAGGCCACTAATTTGTGCAGCTCGTTCTATTTGATTGAATTCCTCTATCATTTCTCTTCTTGATCTTGCGATTATGTCAACATCATCTGCAAATGCTAGTATTTTCACGCTTTTAATAATGATTGTTCCTCGAGTATTGACTGTTGTGTCCCTCATTATTTTCTCGAGTACGATGTTGAATAAGATGCATGATAGAGCGTCTCCCTGGCGTAGTCCCTTTTTCACACCTATTGTTTCCGCTAGTTCGTTTTGTATCCGGATTTTACTTTCTACTTTTAGAGATTCTTTTATCAGTTCTATTAGTTGTGTTGGTATATTAAATGCTTTCATTGCTTTTATTAAGAATTCTCGGTTTATATTGTTATATGCGCTTTCGAAGTCTATGAAGAGATGATGTGTGTCGATGTTATGTTCTCTTGTTTTTTCGAGGATCTGTCGCAGAACAAATATCTGGTCTATTATTGTTGACTTCTGTCTACAGAAGCTGCTTTGGTATTTGCCAACTATTTTTTCAGCGTGTGGTCTAAGTCTTTCATAAATGACGTTGGATATTATTTTGTATGCTGCATTCAGCAGCTTGATTCCACGGTAATTTCCACATTCTAACTGATTTCCTTTTTTATGTAATGGTACAATACCGCTATTCCACTCCGCTGGTAGCTGTTTATTTATCTTTGTTATCAATCCATGTATGGTTTTCTGTAGTGCGTCTCCTCCTTCCTTCAGTAATTCCGATGCTACTTGATCCGATCCCGGTGATTTGTTGTTCTTTAATTTGTCTACTGCTTTTCTAATCTCGGTTATCGTTGGTGGACTCTTTTCCCTGTTGTCTGCTTAGTCTAATGGTATATCAGGGTTCGTCTCACTTCCATCTCCTTCAAGCTTTTCCGTAAAATGTTCTGTCCATCTTCTTAGTATCTCTTGCTGTTCTGTCAATATATGTAATAGGTATATTTACTAAAAATTTTAAAAATCCCAATGGACTGAATAAAATATGCCCAATTTAGAACGTTTTCGGACCTATCAGTCCATCATCAGTGAATTCAAATACTTGCTAAATAGCCCCAGAATCAAACAATGGTTGTAATTATAATTCAATCTACATTATTTTGAAGTAAAATTGAAAAAGCTAAACGCCGATCTTTAAAGATAAAACCTCCGGGAACATGGTGAAACCCTATCACGAAACTTAATCAACCATCTTAGGCCAACGTTGACTACCAATATAGATTAAATTATAATTACAACCATTGTTTGGTTCTGGGGCTATTTAGCAAGTATTTGAATTCACTGATGATGGACTGATAGGTCCGAAACGTTCTGAATTGGACATATTTTATTCAATCCATTGGGATTTTTAAAATTTTTAGTAAATACATATACGTATTACATAGAACTGGTAGGGAACTACCCCTTTTTCGTTTAAATTAATTATTTATTTAATTATTATATTACTGTATTATATTAATTGTATTTTTAACCCCAGGCCTTTAAGGCCTGGTGAGCTTTTTAACTAAAATAAGTAATTTTTACAAAATATTGTTTCCACATTTAATTTTTTGTCGAATCGGCTCGTTTTTGCTCATTTTTTGTCAAATACGGAATTGCGAAAATAAACATTAAAATAAAATAGATTACACGTACTAGTTAGCTGTGCTCTGTGCACAGTGCACAGCCAACTGTTTTCAGCAGCGCTGATTATTTGCAACCGAGTGATCTAGTGCATGCATATCCGGTGCATTTGTGGTGTCCTTTTTCGACATGCAAACGAGTAAACATACCAGAAGGTGCATGGAATGAAACTTCATTATAAATTTATCGAATCCGCTCTTGTGAACTTTTGAGATGAAAGAGAATAATAGAGTAATGGTGGCTGAGCTCGCTGCGATGATGACATCAATAGAGCAACGGATAAAAAATGTTATTTGATTGACGCTCGTCGCGTACCTTTATAATGCGTTAATAAAACCGTTTACTCTTCCATCAGGAACAGTGTTAATAGGACAGGGTAGATCTGTGAAAAACGACTACATTTGGCTGTGAGAGGTCGCAGTCTCATTTTTGCAGAAAACTTGTGTGATAACTTCAATAATAATACTTGATATAGTATTTTGTTTATGCGATTGAGCCACAATTGTTGGTGCAATGAGCCAAATTTCGTAAATGAAACTATTTTTTGACGTTTCGATTTCCACTCCTGAAATCGTCCTCAGAAAATTAAAAAGAAAATTTAGGACTGAAAAATTCTGCAAAAATTCTCACAGCCAGATCTTTTTAGGTTATGTTTCCTTGCAAATGAAATTTGGGCCTCGATCTTAAGGCACCTAGTAATCTGTGGTCGAAAAAACATTGTTTGAAATGAAGTTACCAGGATGTATCTAATTCTGATGGTTTTTTTTGTATTCTTTTCTGTTAGTTTGTGTAATATGTTATGTGGATGTGATTGTTGAAAAGGAATCATATTCAAAATAAAAAATTAAATGCTATTATCAAATTTTTAAATTTAACAATAATCTATTTAATAGCTGTATTGTAACGATAATTTGTTTATTCAAAATAAGAAAAAGAATGTGTGTGTACTTTGTAGGCACGTAAGAAGTTATACTTCTATTAAGGATCCCCAAACCAACGCGAAACTTTCGCAGCCGCAACCTACGCGGAATCGCGGCGAATCGATAGGCACGGCGACTTATGAGCGTGTTCACACTAGTTGGGGGCGGTATCCGCAGCGGTCGCGGTAGATCAGCGTTGTTTTCATGAAACGCTGCATGCACGGTTTTTTCCGCTGCCGTTGTAGTTTCGCATGAATTAAAATGGCTGTTACAGAAAAACTCATTGAAATTGTGAAACAATATCCTATAATATATGATTTAAGTAAAGATTAGAAAAATATAAGAAAAAAGGATAAAATCTAGGATAGTATAGGGTTAGAATTAGGAGAAAAATATTGAATTAAAATGCATATTTTAAATTAGTAAAAATGCATGAATTTTCATGAACTAGTCATCCATTCTCAGAAATAATATTTGATTAATGATTATGAAATAAAGATAACATCAATAACGATAACATCAGTTAAAAAACCAACTGTCAAGCGTAGGTTTTTCCTGGTCATTCTCAAGTACTTTTCTGATGCTGACCTCCCAAGGTTCTTTAGTGTTCCGTTACAAATCTACATCCAGGCCCTTGTTTCCATCTTTTCACGGTTTGCGTGCGGGAGTGACATTTTGTCAATTTCCGCGATTGTTGTAATTGACCAGCCGAAAAGATTAGCAGGCCTAAAACTCTAGGCCTACTGCCTTCCTAGATAGCTGGTCAGCAATGCGGTTGCCGTTATTTCCATTGTGCTCCGAGTAACTATGTAGTTATCGGGAAGTTTATCTGACAGTTTTATTAAATATCTGTCAGATAAACTTCTCGTTAATTAGTTATCCGGAGTTAGTTATTAGTAATAAACCTACTAGCTAAAACTCCTCTCACATACTGAGTTCAACAAAAACGCTTAGTGTTACTTTTTTGTGATGTAACACATTGTATTTAAAAACAAATAAAAAAAAAAGTTATCCGGAGATGAAAAGACCGGCCCTAAAATTATAATTTATTCATATTTGTATGGCGAACAGTCGCGTCAGCTTCCGCGCCAATGTGGGAAAGCCTTGTCCTCTACCGTTTCGCCTGCGAATGTTCCGCAACGGAAAATTCGCGTCGCAAAAGTTTCGCGTCGGTTTGGGGGATCCTTTATGTGATTTCAACGAAATTAATATACTTTAAACAGTTTATTTATATTTTAATAAATATTAAACTCATAAAATGTATAAAAAAATAAAAAAAAAGAAAAGTTTCCATCGGGGATCAAACCCACGTATATTAGAGTGATTTGGTTTGCTATCAAAGCCGCTTAGCATTTAGCCACGCCCGTCATGTGGGAAGATAGACCAACTGAATGTTTTAAAATTTTTGACAGTTCTGAATTTAATCAAATTAGTTTGAATTTTGTGGAATTAAAATATGAAAATACAACAAAACATAGAGTAAGAAAACAATATATTAGATGAAGATTGGTAGACATTTTGTTGGTAATCAAATTATGTAAATCAAAGCATTACCTAGAAGGTATGTACTTACATTTTACATCATTTTCCAAATAGGTACCTATGTAATAGCAATAATAAAACATTTACAATTACATACCTGTTACTTTTAAAAACTATTTAAAAAGTCACTACAATTATAAACTTGCTTTTGTTTCTGGACTCACAACAATAAAAACTAATATACACAACACTTGTTTACCCATTGAAACAGTGCGAAAGAACGCAATCATTTTGCCTTATCCAGAAACCAAAAATCGTAAATGTCATTGTTACATATTTTGTCTCACCCTGTAGACATAAGAATAAATTCAAGGAATTTATTTCTGTCCCGAAAAAGCGTGAGAATAATTAAATTGTAGTTTATCCGTCTTGTTAAAAAAAGACGTTATTATATTTTACAATCATAGGTATATACATTCGATTTTCTGTGTTTAAATTCTCGCATGTTCAGTTGTGATGTAAAAAATGGTTACATTGTATTATGATGATCGATTGGCTCCACTAATCTTGGAGTTTAGATACACATACGTGCTAATATGAGTATCAGAGAGCGCAGGTGTTAATCGTGGACTCAGCAATATTTTTCTTGAAAATTTTAGAATTGAAAGAGGTTTGCTGACATTGCTAATTGATTTTGATGGTTCCCTATTAAGTAGGTTGGGCTTAGAATATGTTTTGTTTTTCCATATTGGTCGATAATAAGTGTAGGAAGCTTAGTCATTTTTTTATAAGTCAATGATGGGAGAGGGTTTTGGAAGGAAGCGTTTTGGTTTGAGGAGATTCATTCAAGTTGTGAGATTAAGGAATTCAAGTTTGAGCTATCAAAGAGAGAGGTTTGTTGAAGCCTAAGCAGAAGCCACTTTGGCGGTTTTCTGAGAAAGTTAAGTTCAAAGATTAAGTTCTGCGTAGTTCTTAATCAGGTTTTTTTAAGTTCCTGAAAATGTAGAGTATTAGAAGCAGTGCCTATGTAGTGTTAGAAACTGTTCTCCTTTCGTGACTTCCTAGTCACAAGCCAAATGCCGCGGTTAGGCAAAGAGCCAGTTTATTTTAGTGTATATAGGGGAGTGCAATTAGAACGAAAAGATACAATGTTTCGGAAAAAATCAAACAAGGTTATATTTTTCTAAAACTTTTTTTGTTAGTTTATAAATATATTAAAGTAAAAAGTTCTACTCACAAATTTCGCCGCTAATTGTTTATTAATTGTTTAAACAATAACAATTGTTTTGTATAAATAATGTTCAGAATATGGGTGAATTCAACATTTTATTTTGATAAAAAATGTTTTTATTTTAGTTTTGATTATGCTGAACCCGAATCTGATATTACAATTTGCAAATTCAAAATGGCGGATTCAAAATGGCGGATTTTTCCCAAAAATCCTTAAAAAGTAGTTGTAAAATCCGAATTTTTTTTATAAAACGTGTTTGTTTACATATATGTGGATATTTTTGAGAGGTTGCTGAACCTGAATCAAATTTTGATAATTTAAATTATAAAATGGCAGATCCAAGATGGCAGATAACTTAAAAAATAGTTGTAAAATCATAATTTCTTTACAAAATGTATTTATTTCTACATATTTTTATTTTTGAGAGCTTTGATAAGCCTTACTTAAATGCTAACATTATAAACTATAAAATGGCGGATCCAAAATGCGGATTTTCTAAAAAGAACATAAAAAAGAATATTTTTCTAAAACATTTATTGTCTTTATTTTTAACAGGTTGTTGAATCTGAATTAAAGATTAAAAATTTAAATTTTAAAATGGCGGATCCAAAATGGCGGATATTTAAATGAAAAACAAGTAGAATCCAATCAAACAAATATATAATTTCATTCTTAAAAAAAAAGATAAACAAATAATTTTCACAATAATATTAAAAATTAAAATATATTAGAAAGAATATTAAAAAAAAAACAAATTTTCACAATAATATTAAAAATTAAAATATATTAGAAAGAATATTAAAAAAAAACAAATTTTCAATTAGAAGGATATAATTACATATTGGAACATAGTTTTTAATTCCAAACAACTTTTTTTTATAAAATTTTTCGATATTGTGTAATATAAAGGTACTTTACTCTTGAGTGAAATTCATATTTTTTGACATACCTCTTACAAAATTAACAAAATTTAATATTTGATGGTTTCATCTTACGTTATATACGATACAGAGTATTTTATAAAGAATAACTTTTTTTCGTAAAACTGATATTAAAAAAGTTATCAATAGGTTCCAAGTTACGCAGACATACTGTATAAGAGCTAAAAAAATTTTTTTTTTGAACATTTATTATTGTTGAAGCTTATTATTAAATGTATTTTAGGTAAGTTTTACAGAAAAAAGTTTTGATCACTTTGTATATACATCTTTTCAGCTGGTAATTTTCGGTTTTTGTATTACATTTTTGTTATCTTTCTTAGTTTTCTCAAAAATAAATTGTTTATTTCACTTTTAAACTAAAATAATTAAGTGTTATTTAAAGATTACATCCCAAGCTTTCAAAAAATAGCAAAAAAATTGTATTAGATTTATTCAAACTTGAGTAATACCGTCTTAAATTGGTGGGAATTCTGTAAAACTACGAAGTTTTCAAAAATTACATTTTTTGAGACATCGTATTATTTGAATTAAATTTTTGAGATTTTTTTTGAATGAAACATCGTTTAGTAAGATGATTTAGAGGTAAGTTGTGCAAATTTGAGAGTTTTATAAGTAAAATTGTATTAGTTACACATTTTTAAATCATTTTTAAACAAAATTCATGTAAGTTTCACTTTCCGCCCACACCGTACTTATGTCCATAAATTTTATTTCTTTTTATTACAACCATAAGATAGCTTATTCTGTCTTCTTTCATGTCCAATTTGTAAAATTTCTTTTGATCCATTAGTTAAAGAATTACATTAAAAAAACTCAACCGTGCACATCTTCCAACGCTAGATTACAGTGCGCCAATGTGTGTGAGAAGGGTGACTTTAGCGTTATAAATAAAAAATTACAGAAGCTAGAGATTTAATTTTATAAAAATCTTTATATAAGGTTTTTTTTGTAAAATTTTCTGAATTTTTCAATGGTCAAGTCAGTTTTTTTCTAAAGATTATATTTTCGGAGTTATTTAAAAAAACATATAACTTCGCTGTTCATTTGTTTAATAAAAAATGAAGCACCCACTTCTCGAGTAGAACTTTTTGATATGTTGTTTATTAAACATTTCTTAATGAAATTACAAAAAGTTTCATCTTGTTTGATTTTTTTCGAAGTGAAAATCTAAATGCACTCCCCTAATACTACACTACCTAAGTTTCTTTTTGTAAGCAGTTATAGATTAAGTGCTAAAGATAATCCTAAATACCTCAAAAGTTATTTAAAAGTCAATATATTTATTTAGTTTTGCTGAAACTTTTCATGGAAACAACCTTTTTTGTACTTTTTATGTAAATGTGCAAGTTGTTCTCTATTCCGTATGTGACAAAAAATGAGCGGAAAAACGATCATATTCGGCAAAACATTAAATGTGGCAACAACATTTTTTTTGATAACTTAACCAATCAGTAAATTACCGACAGAAAATTGTCAAATTATATCAATTTTCCGTTTCCGCCTGTGCATCCTATTCGTACCCATTCATTCCCTCCCATTTACGGCAGGAGACAAGCTTGTTTCGGGATAAACATCCAACGTGTGACATATTTTATAGAGGAGCTTGGTATCATGTTACGAGGAGTTTACAAATTTTTAACATATTTTGAATTGGGAAATTTTTTGTTTATAGAATAATATACTTCAAACAGTTTTATATTATATTTATCTATCCATAGTGCAATATCTATTTATAGTGCAGTCACTAACGGTTTTCACCTCCGATTTCGTTGAACCTCCATCGATTTTTATCAAAATTGGTGAGTAGTTAGAGGATACCTCAAGGAGCAAAGGTGACATGATACCAACTTGCGCTTTTACCCTGGGGTGGATGCCATCCCTTCTCGGGGGTGAAAATTATTTTGTTAAAATTAATACCACAAATCGATAGAGGGGCAAATTCTAAGAAAAATGTGTTATATAAAGTTATTAACATAAATCAAAACTTTTTGAGTTAATAAAGACCGAAGATTTTATTTTTTCGTAAAAAAATGCATCTTTTAAACTGTCACGTATAACTAAAAAAATATGAGCTTTTACAAAAAAGTTAATATTACCAAAATTAAAGATAATAAAAAACTGAATACACTCGTCAGTTAAAGAACTAAACTAATGTTAAATCAAAGTAAGTTATGGGTAATTGAATGTACATTTTTTCGACGAGTACTCAAATCTAAGTATTCAAGGTTAAATAACGGAAAAACGAGGCATTTTATAAAATATACTTGCTGCACTTGTCAATGTACTTCGGAATACCTATCGAATGAGCTTCAGAAGAAGTTAATAGCATCAAAATTAAGCAAGTCATGATGAAAATAATAGAACCATTTCGATTTTTTTTAGGAAAAAGTGAAAAATAAAACATACGCCATTTCCACAAAAATTAAAATTTATAGCAATACCTCACAAATTTCTTTTTTCTACAACCACTATTCAAAGTGCACTTTTCTGCACGGTTTTATGTTAGCAAACTTGATATTTTCTCACAGTATAAGATATTTGACATTAGTGTGCAGAAAAGTGACGTTTCTGTGCCGCAAAGTGACGTTTCTGTGCCGCAAAGTTCTTTTCTGCACAGTTGACTACCTCATTCTGAGTAACGTTATATTCTGTTTACATCCGTGGACTACCGCATTCTGAGTAACGTTATATTCTGTTTACATCCGTGGTTAAACTTTAGACAAATATATAACCTATAAGACAATTATTATATTTAACTATAGCATAGAAACTAAATTATGGATGTTACAACTGTTTTATTTTACAATTTTATTCTTATTAAACATTTTATAATTATCAAATAACCAATAAGGATTTAGCAACCTGTGCAAGAGACGTCGAATGAAGTAGGTTTTGTGTAAATCCGTGACTGCATAAATATAATGTCAATAATGTCTAATAATTGTTTAAATTTAAACAAATTAAGGCAGTGCATTAATTTTTTAACTGATTTCTGTGCAATTTATTTAGGTATAAGGAATTTAAATTGATTAGTAGGTATTAATTAAATACAGTTTAAAATTTATCACATAGGTACCTATTATAATTAATCGTCGTTTGGAAATTGTGATTTTTATTTTTAGGAAAAACTGTGCTTGTAGAAAAAGTATAGTGTGAAACACGTGCAGAAAGGTAATTTCTCACTCGTTTGAATTGCGGCACTCGCTTGCGCTCGTACCGCAACTTTTCAAACTCGTGAGAAATTAGTACCTTTCTGCACTTGTTGCACAATATACTATATATGTATTAGCATAAGTAATGATTTCAACAATTTTGACTGGTTTATAATGCATATTTTTGAAAAAAAGATATAATTTAAAAAAATCAGAATTTTTAAAATTATCGCATTTTTCATTTTCTTTTGATAATAACTCCAAAAATACACAATACAGGTAAAAATGAGATAAAACCAAATTTTAGATTTTCCTTTATTGTTCTCAAATATTTTATTTTGTTTACTATTTCTGTAGGGTGAAAAATAATCGACATAGAAACGTTGAAACCTTAAATTTTGCAGCGAGAACCATGTAACCGGGCCACTTAACCTTTAAGATTTTAAAAAGTAAGAAGTTTAAAAGACTAAATTCAACTTCCTTTAATAGCCCTTGGAATTAGCTTTCAGGTGAACCTGATGTCGTAAAAATTAACGGAGTTATTAAAAAAATGATAACATTTTTGAAAAAATTTTTAAAAGATACATTTTGAAAAATTTTTTAGCATAAATTTTAATGCTATCAACTTGTTCGGGGGCTCATTTAATAGATATTTCTAAGTACTTTGACAAATGTGTAATAAGTTTATGTTATAAAATGCATCATTAGCACGAAATAATAAAAAATATCAGGTGATTCCATATAAGTTTGGGTGTGTGTATATTTATGATGGTGCTCATACCTTTAAACAAACGTGGAGTCTACGGTTCGACTACTCCTCGTAGATATCGTAACCAGGGGTGAAAACGAATTTTGTTAAAAATCTGCCCTAATCCCCGGTCCGTCATTCCCGGCCGTTCTCTTATTACGGATACACATACACACGCACACAATGGAGGCCGTAAAAAGCGACACTGACTACTGTCGGATGTGTGTATTATATACCCACCTTCCACATCTATATCGTTTTAAGCCGATTAGGGATTACTTCAAGTAATACCCTATTAACCTAAATCTTGATACATCACTCTAAATTCAAAAAGAGAACGATGTCTTCTGGGTAAGAATGTGCCTTTTTTTATCGGGGTACGCCATGAATAATGATGAAAAATTGGGGAAATATGTAAAATATAAAATATATTAGTGATATTCCATCGATTTATGAAACATTTTGAAGACGTGGGACATAAAATCATCGAATAAACTTAATCCCGATACGGATGACAATATATAGCAGACACACGACCCGAAATATCAAGAACTATATATTCAGATCCGTTCGGTAGAAACATCGTGCAACTAAAAATAAAATATCTCTCTTCAAAACTTATTTCAGCGCTTTATTTATTTCTAATACGTGTACTAGATAGGCGACAAATAAGTGTATATTCGTAATTTTTTCTCAAAGAAAATGGATATATTGCATCACCCAAATATATAGGGCTTTTCATTAACAGTCATTTGTTTCGAGCTTCTGTCATGTGTCATATACTTTTAACATATCTACGTCATACCTACGTCTTTGGTTTGTATCATTGGTATATATCAATAACGTATGACGTAGATATATTAATATTAGACGACACATGACATGACAGAAGCTCGAGACAAATGACAATCGATGAAAAGCCCTATTATCCACAAATATTGTCAGACATCAGTCTCTAACCAATTAATTCACGCGAATATTCTAATTAAAAAAGAACTTTTAGGCCTGGATCCCGCGTACCAAAAAAATAGTTGATTAATAGAAAGCTGAACATTTGTTAATACCTTAACGGTACCTAGTTGGACAAACTTTGATGTATGGGATCACTGGAACAGGAGAAATTTTTGTGGAACCTGTCATCCTGATAAGTTTATGATTGTGAAAACTAGCAGGTTGTTTTTAAGTTTATTCAATAGCAAACTTTATATAATATATGAAAAAATGTTTGTCCGACAAAAATGGTGGGCATTTTAATAAATCCGACACGTAGAACATGTCAAATGACAGGAATTATATTAATGGTAAATAGCAGTCTGATTTTTGCATGAGAGTTTAATGAAAGGGTAACAAATCAATTGGAAGTTGTGTCCGACAAAATACATGGAACGTTTTCGTAGTCTGACGTTCGAAACCTGTAACCTGTTCCAAAATTTTTATAGTACACGGGATCCAGGCCTATTTTCATCACAGAATAATTTCAGCCATTTTTCGTACTGTTCTTCTTTCTCTTTTTATTGGCTTCAATTCGTAGTGTTTGTTGTAAATAAGCGTGTAAAAAGGCGGATATACATATGCGCTCTGCTCGGTGTGCGAGCCGCTCGCGCGCAGCGTATTCGTCAGATTAGTACGTGTTTTCAAGTGACGCACAAACGGCACGCACACGGCGCACCACGATCTAAATTCTGTCGGTTTTTCAACAAACGCTTTAATGGTTCGCAATACGTATTTGGACGGGTTTGCGAGTGGTTTGTTGGTTTTGACGCGCATGAGTTGAATATTTGTTAGTAATGGAATGGTCGGAACTGTCGGAAGGAAATATCTAACTTATTGATGTTTACCGTGGAAAATCATTATTGTGGGATCCTCAATAAAGAACCATTTAATTTAAAGAAACAACTTAAATCCGATCTGAACGGAAATAGAAGCTGAAATAAAAAAATGTACATGCGGACCTTTTTAAAAAATGTTAGTTCATTGTTGTACTAAAAATAACATGTATTAAAAATAAGATTTACTATTTATTTGGGCATAAGCCATAATTCGAGTTTGAAATCAAATTTACTTGACCTTTCGACTTTCACTTCGGAAATAGTTATCAATATCAAAAAAACATTCATAAGCAGATATTATGTGTCACCGGAAAGCGAAATAGGTAACGCACGACTTGGAGAACCTATAGTTTTCTAACTTCGTGTCTGGTGAAGCAACGCAGTTGAAACAAGCGGATATATTATAATTGTGTCACCGGAAAGCGAAAAAGGTAAGGCACAACTTGGAAGACCCAATAGTTCTCTAACTTCGCTTCTGGTGAAGCAACAGAGTTGGAACAAGCAGATATATTATAATTGGGTCACCGGAAAGCCAAAAAGGTAACGCACAACTTGGAAGACCGAATAGTTTTCTAACTTCGCTTCTGGTGAAGCAACGGAGTTGGAACAAGTAGATATATTATAATTGGGTCACCGGAAAACGAAAAAGGTAACGCACAACTTGGAAGAGCCTATAGTTTCCTAACTTCGCTTCTGGTGAAGCAACGGAGTTGGAACAAGTAGATATGTTATAATTGTGTCGTCGGAAATCGAAAAAGGTAACGCACATCTTGGAAGAGCCTATAGTTTCCTAACTTCGCTTCTGGTGAAGCAACTGAGTTGGAACAAGCAGATATATTATAATTGGGTCACCGGAAAGCCAAAAAGGTAATGCACAACTTGGAAGACCCAATAGTTTTCTAACTTCGCTTCTGGTGAAGCAACGGAGTTGGAACAAGCAGATATATTATAATTGGGTCACCGGAAAACGAAAAAGGTAACGCACAACTTGGAAGAGCCTATAGTTTCCTAACTTCGCTTCTGGTGAAGCAACGGAGTTGGAACAAGTAGATATGTTATAATTGTGTCGTCGGAAAGCGAAAAAGGTAACGCACATCTTGGAAGAGCCTATAGTTTCCTAACTTCGCTTCTGGTGAAGCAACTGAGTTGGAACAAGCAGATATATTATAATTGGGTCACCGGAAAGCGAAAAAGTTAACACAGGGCTTGGAAGAACCTATAGTTCTTTAATGTCGTTTCTAGTGAAGCTACGCAGTTGAAACAAGCAGATACATTACAATTGTGTCACCGGAAAACGAAAAAGGTAACGCATGACTTGGAAGTACCTATAGTTCTCTAATTTTGTTTCTGGTTGTAGGAACAAGCAGATATATTATGGTAGGGGAGCAAAGTATGCTAAATGTGCAGTCACTCGAGCGCTTTAGGGACCTATTGGGTTATGATTATTAGGTCCTAAAACCAAAACAGTTAAGTAAAATTTTCCATTTTAGTGGGGACTTCTCATTTTTTAATTTAATTTTCCATTTCCAACAATCTTTTTCCGATTATAGCGCCATCTATCCATAATTCAAAAAAATGTTTCGAATAAAAGTTGTTTATTTTTATACAAACAATCCAAATCTGCAATAAGAAACGGGGTCTACCATTTAAGATTTTAAAGTAACCCCCCACCTCACCTCCGTGGGTGGTCGTGTCTGGAACCATTCGATAGATTTTTCAAAAATATTGATAAAGTGTATTTTGCAGTTTTCGATATGATGTTTATTTTGCGAAAGATCGCGGGATTTGTATTTAAAATTTTAAATTTACCCCCCACTCCTCTCCGTGGGGGTCAAGTTTGGTATTTTTCGATAGATTTTTGAAAAATATTGAACACGTAGTTTTTAGTTTTTCAATCTGACGTTCATTTCGCGAAATATTTGCTTTTTTTTGTGAAACTTTTTGACTCATCCATTTCCGTACGCCCCGCTCAAATCGTCATATTTTTGAAATATAGACTCTTTTGCATGTACTTAACTTACCTTATCTTAATCTGACAATTTCGAGTATTTTTAAGGATAGATTTTTTTTTCGGGCCCCCCCTGAACGAACTCCCCTGTGTTAAGAGCCAATATATGGTGGAGGTACATCTGCAGGGTACCACGTTTCTCCCCAAATGATAATCTCATGCGCTCGAGTAACTGCAAAAATCCCCACTTGGGCTCTCCTACCATTATATTTGTGTTGCCGGGAAGCGAAAAAGGTAGTTCCCGAAATGTTCCCAAACTGTGGCTTATTCCACATAAAATAGTAAATTGCATAAGATGACACAAGAAAATAGTTTCAGAACAATACCAAAATAAGATGTAGTAGAAGTACAGGACAGAGACATGATTATCTACAATTACTAAACGTTCGTAAGTTTTCTCTGGATCGTCAAAATGAAAAATTTTAACGAACAATAACCGCGCCACGAACGCGCGGCGCACACACGGCGCGGAGTTCGCGGCGCGGATATCTGTCTCCGCCTTTAGGTTAGGTTAGTAATATAAATAATAATAAAGTACCTATTAACATGTAATTAATATAAAAAATACTAACGAAAGAAGAAAGTATACTTACTGAAATAAAATATACAAAATTAAAGAATAAAGTGCCTCAACTAGCAAATTAATTTTTTTAATCGATTATTATTATGGTCGACTCTTCTCTATGCAGTTGAGACATGGAACCTTAAAACATCCACCGGAAATAAATTGAAGGCCTAAATGTGGATCTGCCTAAGAACCCTCAAAATTTCATGGACATCGTATACCTCAAACGAAGAAGTGCTGCATAGAATAGGCAAGGCAAGAGTCACATACTGGGAAATAATCGCTGGTATTACCTAGATTAATGTGATTCCTAATACATTTCCAGTGAAAAAAAAAATAACTCTTTGATAAGTGTTGGCGATACAATTATTTTTATATGCGTGTCCGCGAAGATTATAACTCCCAAAATATTTATAACGAAAAGATTTAGTTCATAATAGATGCCGACGAAAACAATTATTTCCCTTTCTGCTTCTATTTCTGCCGACGAAAACAATTATTTCTGAGAACTTTTTAGTAATTATAATTTTTTAGAAATGATGTTTATTGCTGATACTCCTCAAAAAATAAAAATTTTCGCTATCACTTTATTAGGGATTATAATGTTCACAATCATTTAATCGAAAATAATATTTTTCGCGGCGTTCATTGAAACTTCTACTCTTTACGGCATTTTTCGAACTTATACTTTTCGTAGGCGGCGGCGTAATAAGCATAACTTATAGTGAAAGGAAAGATCGAGGGAAAGAGCGGACTAGGAAGGAAAAGATTATCATGGCTCAGAAACATCCGACAATGGACAGGGCTAAATTTTGAACAGCTAATAAGAACAGCTGAAGACAGAGAAGAGTTTGCAATTATTGTAGTACCCAACCTTCATTGAGGAGATGGTACTTGAAGAAGAATTATTACCATAATACCTTTACTAAAAGTAACAACGAATCCGTTTCGTTATGGACTGTGTACGTGTGTGTGTTCAGAAAGAGGGGGTAGAATACTGATATGCTTTTTTATTACAAAAACTCTGACGTCATAACCTCACAGCAATGCCAAAACATTAGAATATTAAAGAAATGTGAGGTATTTTCCAAATGTCAAGTTGACATATTTCTTTGTTCACATCGAGATGTTCTGTTTCAGACGCAGAATAAATAATGTGTCATTACATACTTAGAAGATATTAACAACCTAAGGAAATAGAGCAAATAATAGTCGATTTTGGACACGTCTTTCTACAAATGGCTAAGTCTTCTGGTCAGAGTCGTTTCAATTTTCTTTCATTCGGCTGGTTGAAGAGTTCCCTTATCAATTGATTGGTGGAGTGTCATTATGTACAATAGTGTCTGGTTTGAAACATACCATGGGGCACCAGTAATTGTTCTCAACATTTTTGATTGAATATCTGGAGTATCTTCGTATTAAATGGTTTGCTGTATCGTCATAATTCGATCCCATATGTACAGATAAATATTCGTAAATCTTTTATTTTCAATTGACACCTGCGAGTTTTTGCTTACTAGCCAGCACATACTTCTCAGTTCCAGGTGGCGTCTTTTGGTTTGTATATGGTGTTTCCATGTTAATTTTTTATCTAGGTGGAGTCATAGGTATTTCACAACGCTCTTGGTGGCGATGGGGGTATTGTATAGTTTACCGGTGGATAGGCGTTTCTTCGAGTTATTTTATTTATTTAGCGTATGGCACCTGACACATTTACATTTACATATATTTTGTATAAGACAATACATAGGTTCACAAACGCACATCTAACTTATTTACATATTCTATCGACTCTGGAGTCGCCATCAGGAAATCCTCTGACCTGCCATGATATAATCTTGTGGGACACTGTTCTGTGATGTGATAGATGGTTTGTGGTTGTCCACAGTCACAGAGTGGGGATGGTCGTTTACTCCATTTGTGCATCATGTAACCACATCTGCCGTGTTGGGTTCTGATTCGGTTCAGCATAGACCATGTGTTGCGTGGTAAGTCAAAGCTTGGTGGTTTTTGTGTGATGCAGGGTAAGTTGCTATTTTGTTGTTTCATCCATTCTAGAGTCCATGTTGTCGTTAAATTGAACTCACCCTCCACAGCAACCTTTGCTGTTTTTATTGGTGGTCGTCTGGAGCGTAGACGGTTACCGTTGGCGGCATCTATATCTTGATGGATTGGCAGGTTCTCGTTACCTACTATCTTTCTGTACTCACTTCGAGTTGTATATGTTATCTGCGCAGACTTTGTTGGATTTATTATAATTTTCCAATTTTCTAGCCATTTCTGTAGCACATTCATATGATTCTGTAGTTTTTCAGTGGCCCTTATTGGATCTGCATCAGTGGATATTATAGCAGTATCATCTAAAATGTTGTCATCCGTGGTACATCAGCACTGGTATATTAACTAAAGAAATTGTCCAACTACGCTGCCCGGCAGCACTCATGCTTTTACAACATAGTATGTTGAAATTTCATCATCTACTTTGACAATAAAAGTCCTTTCATTAAGATTGAATGGTAAGATAAAGTTGGTCGGGTAGAAGACCTTTTATTTTGTACCGTAGTCCTGTATGTCATACTTTGTCAAAAGCTTGCTGTACGTCAAGGAATACTGAAGTATTTATGGGGCTTTCCTTCAATGCTCTCTTTGATTTTATTGACGATTCTATGGCATTGTTGAATTGTAGAGTGATTCTCACGAAATCCGAATTGATGCTTAGAAATTAAATCCTCTAGGTGTAGGACTTCTTGCATTCTGTTCAGCAAAAGTCTTTCTAGTATTTTGACATAATTGGTAGTAGAATTGTCCTGTAAGAGCAGACGTCTGTGGCCAATTTGTCAGGTTTGCCTATCATAATTATTTGCGCGTATTTAGTTCGCGAAGAAGAAGAAGAAGCATTTCTGACCCCTTGACGTACTTTTAACACTAACTAATTAAGATATACACTATAATAGTGTATATCTTAATCTAAATTAAAAGTTTAACCTGAATATTTTTTATCGAGAGACATGCATTGTCGTTTTAGTCATCTAACATCTTGTCAATTTTAACTCATTAGGTAACTAGATCTACTTTTCAGAAGATACTTTTATACACGCTCGATGCCCTAATGAGCAATTACAATCTTTTTACAAATCCTAAGAAATGTCGTTAAAAATTTATGATCGCGTTTCTGCTAACGTCATACGGAATAAAAGATGATTCTTTTATTGTAGAACGAAAGATGTAAATTTTTAATGAAGTCCATTATAGTTGTAAGGTTCTACATTTTTATTTGTCATTAGACAAGACGCGTACTCTCATAAAAAGGTCTTTAAGAATTTACGCCGAATAATAGGACTTGGGTTTCTGCAAGGAAATCATTCTACAAGATAAAAAATTTGTAGATGGTGTAGGAAAATTGATATCATAATTATGTATAAAAAAAAAAGAATGTGTGTACTTTGTACGCACGTAAGAAGTTATACTTCTATTATATGATTTCAACGAAATCAATATACTTTAAACAGTTTCTCTACTACTTTCCAAAAATTTTTATTAAAACAATACCAAAAATAAAATAAATAAAAGAATAAAACACACACAAACATATTGAAAAATGCCACATATGATTTCTGAACAATAATTGTTGCCAAAAATTTTAATTAAATACGTATTTTCTGAAAAAAATTATATAATAATATACTTACAATCATAAAATCTATAAAAAAAATAAAAAAATGATATAACTTGCATTGGGCTTGAACCTACTTCCCGTGTATCCCGCCGTACGAGAGTCGAAGCGATTTCAAACTGCACCACCTTCGCGTATACGTCATGTGGGAATATACACAAACTGAACAACTTTTTGACATTTTGTTTATATGAATTTTTATTAGTTTGATTTTTGTCGAATTAAAATACAACCATATAATAGAGTAAGAAAACGATACATTAGATGAAAATTTGTAGAAAGTTTGTTCGTAATCAGATTATGTAAATTAAAGCATTGCCTACTAGGGGTATAGCATAGCAAGTACTAGGTAAGTACATTATTTTTTTTACATTTTCCAAATAGGTATGAAGATAATTTTTTATTGGAATACAACTGAAACATTTAGAATTACGTACCTGTGGCTTTTCAAAACTATTTAAAAAGTCACTATAATTATAAATTTGATTTTATTTCTGTCCTCAAAACAATAAAAGCTAACATATTATACAACATTTTTGTTTACCGATAACCTCCATATTGAACAATTATTGACAGATCATTTCAACACCTAATCAGAGCCCGTATAAAGACTAATACCAAACTGTCGGTGTGCGCATGCGCGCAGATCAATATAAATTCACCCTCAATCTCAATCGCGCCTAAAGAAGTATAACTTCAAAAATGGAATAATAAAATATAACATATAAAGGTAAAGTTTTCAATCCTAATAGCAACATTAATAATATTAAAAGATATTAAAAATATTACTAAAAGATTTTAAAATTGAAAACTTATTGGTTCATTTCCCTGGTAACACCTCCATGGCTTCTAAAATTTGTAAGCCAGATGGATGCTGCAGTGAAGACAAGAGGGAATTCTAAAAAGTTGCAATTCACAACCCCCGTCTGCAGCTTGGTAAAGTTCCAACGGAAAATGGACCTAGTTACTATATGGGAGTAATATTAACATAAAATAAAAATGTATACCATTTTTATTCAGTTGCAATGCGAAGGCAAAACAATATTATTATTCACTTAGAACAGGCAGCGCAGTCCAGCACTGTGAATCGACGATTTTCGACTCTTATTGAAAACAAACCATGAAAAATGAACCATGAATGGACAAAACCATGAAAGTTAATCGCCGCATTGCAACTGACGCGTATGGAGTAGGTGACGTCATCTGGCAACTAAAAGGTAAAGTTTTCAATCCTAATAGCAATATTAATAATATTGAAAAATATTAAAAAACTCCGCCTGGAATGATTGTTGGGTGGATCGAGTAGCTTGACGGTCATTCTTGCCGGTACCAAGCCCGGAAAAAGGAGGAGGGTTAGGTCGTAGGGCCAGCAACCCTACACCCGTAAAAAAATAAACAAAAGCTAAAACACCCAGAAATTGGCCTCGGAAACGGGACAGTTTTAATCAAAGACGAACACGGCAACGAAAATGGACATTGAATATTGGTTTTTGGAATATACAAGGAATTAGAAATAAACAAAGAGAAATTCTTATGGAAGTAGAAAAAAGAAACTTGGACCTGATTATCCTCTCGGAAACAAAGAAGGGAAACGCCTGTGAAGATCTTAAGAATTATATACACTGCTACACGGGAGTATTAAAAAGTGAAAGAGCGAAAGCAGGGATATCAATAATGATTAACAAACGATGGAAAAACCAAATACAATCATGGGATGCTATAAACGAAAGAATAATAAAACTGCCCTCTCAATTAGAGGAAGAACGATTACAATCCTAGGGGTATACGCTCCCAATGATGATGCCCAGATAGCAGTAAAAGACAATTTTGAAGACATATTAAAAGATCAAATAGAACAGATTCCGAATACGCACGAATTGATTATAGCAGGAGATTTAAATGCCAGAGTAGGCAAACAAGACCACAGTAATGTAGTGGGAAAATATGGAGAAGAAAGAATTAACGACAATGGGATATGGTTGATCAATCTATGCGAGGAGTATGAACTTAAAATATACAACACATTCTTTGAACATAAGGACATACATAAATTTACTTGGTACCAACATACACGTGGACTTAAGTCAATCATTGACTATCTAATCTCGAGACAAAATGCAAAATTTAGCATCCAAGATGTTAGAGCTTTCAGAGGGGCTGATTGCGGATCAGACCACTGTTTAGTAATCGGTAAAATTTATGTTCCATTTATACCAAAACAAAATAACTCCGAAGAAAAAGAACACAAAAGGAATTCATATGATCCAGAAATAGAAAAATATAATATTAATAGCTTACAACATGAAAGTACACAATATCTGTACCGTAACAGACTTGAACAGAAACTAAGTCAAGAACAAAGAACAACCGAAGAAGAATATAATCACATAAAAGCATGCATAAAACAAGCAGCACAAGAAGCACTAGGAAACTTAGAAAACGGAAAGAAACCAGAATGGTGGGATAAAGATATCGAAGAGAAAATAGAGAAGAAAAAACAACTTCACCTACAACGTCTACAAAATCAGGAAAACGTTGAGATTCAACAACAATACAGGGACCTAAATAGAGAAGTAAAAAGAGAAGTGATTAAAAGAAAAAACGCAACCTGGATCAAAAAATGTGAATACATAGATCAACAATTAGGAGGAACTAGGAGTTCAGAAGCATGGAAGATGATAAAGAATGTCAGAACATCACATAAAGGTGAACACACAATTAAGAGTATATCTGATGCCGAATGGGAACAACATTTTAAGGAATTATTGGTAGAAAAACGACCACAATACATAACAAGAATACAAGAAAAAGAGAATGATATACAGAGTGAACACGAAATACAACTAGATAAAACCAAAGTGGAAGAAGCTAATAAAAATATGAAATCCCGGAAAGCACCCGGAGCTGGAGGAATTAATCCTGAATTAATAAAATATGGACCACCCAAACTATGGGATATGCTTAAAAATCTTTTCGAAAGATGCCTGAATGGAGAAAAAGTACCAGATGAATGGCTAACATCACATATTACTCCCATACATAAGAAGGGACCTAAAAATAACCCCAAAAACTATAGGGGAATTGCAGTCATCAGCACCATTGGAAGATTATACTCCAGGCTATTAAGAAATGAAATAGAACAAGAAATTCAAGGAAAGTAAGCTGAAGAACAAGCTGGTTTTCGTGCGGGACGTTCAACGGTAGACAATCTCTTCACTTTAAAAATAGCACTAGAAAAAAGAATACAAAGAAATCAGGAAACCCACATCGCTTTTATCGACCTAGAAAAAGCCTATGATAGTGTCCCCATTATAGAACTATGGAATTCAATGAAAGACATCGGTATCGATGGAAAACTCATACAAGCAACTAGAATGTTGTATGAGACCACTAACACCAGAATCAAAAACGGCAAAAATTTCACTGAGGCATTTAATACTTCAAAAGGCCTCCGACAAGGATGTTGTCTATCTCCCACTCTCTTTAAAATATACCTTGACCAATCCTTACAGAGGTGGACAAAAGCAGTAAAACCGATGGGACTGAAAGTGGGAGATGACTCCCTATTTACATTATACTTTGCGGACGACCAAGTTGTAATAGCCCAAGATCAAGATGACTTAAGCTATATGATACGGAAGCTAAATGAGCATTACCAACAGGCAGGATTAGTAATAAATATGGATAAGTCAGAATACTTCATAGTGGGAAACGAAGACATTGAAAACCTACCATTGGAACAAGGACATATTGTTGGTGTGAAACAATGCAAATATTTGGGAGCTATATTTAACAAACGAGGAAATAGTGAAGATGAAATACAACACAGGATCAATAAAGGTAGAAGCATCACTAGATCCCTCAATTCAATTTTATGGGACAAAGATATCAGGAAGGAAACAAAGAAAAGAATATATGAAAGTATAATGAAGAGCGCTACAATCTACGGTGCAGAAGTTTGGGACATAAGTGCAAGAAATAAAAAAAAGCTACTTAGTACAGAAATGGACTTCTTGAGGAGAAGTTGTCAGGTTTCCAGATTAGAACATGTAAGAAATGAAACAATTAGAGAACGTATGAAGGTGGAAAAAACTATAATGGACGATATTGAAAAGAGACAGCTGACATGGTTCGGGCACGTTAAAAGAATGAATGAGACTCGCTGGCCGAGAAAAATATTAGAGTGGGTCCCACCGGAGAGAAGAAGAAGGGGACGACCACGGAGAAGCTGGAGGGACAATATTTAGGACGCAATGGATTCGAGGCAATTAGATGAAGATACGTGTTACGATAGAAAACATTGGAAGCTGGGTATGGAGAGGCGGCGACAGCCGTAGAAATCCATTATATATATAAAAATATTAAAAATATTACTAAAAGATTTATAATTAAAAACTTATTGGTTCATTTCCCTGGTAACACCTCCATGGCTTCTAAAATTTGCAAGCCAGATGGATGCTGCAGTAAAGACAAGAGGGAATTCTAAAAAGTTGCAATTCACAACCCCCGTCTGCAGCTTGGTAAAGTTCCAACGGAAAATGGACCTAGTTACTGTATGGGAGTAATATTAATATAAAATAAAAATGTATACCTTTTTTTTTATTTAGAAAGTACAGCCGCATCCACCTTGATGGTGATTAGCGGCGGCTACAGAATACAATGCTAAATTCTATAAAATATTCCTGTGGATTTTAGAAATTTTGTAATATTGTCCGTTGAACAATTAGTGCCCAATAATATACAGTTAGGTATGTTAAACATGGCGCGATAATTGGCAAAACGGGGGCATACAATTAACCAGTGATTAAGAATAATTTGGACATTACATATTTCACATACAGGTGGATCGCTTTTAGACAGTAAATATGAATGAGTAAGTCTCGTGTGTCCAATTCTCAATCGAGTTATCACCAGCTGTTCTCTTCTGTTACGAGTTGACGGTTCCCAGGCTGTAATGTCATTTATAATTAGTCTCAGTGAAGTTTGAGACGATTGCCATTCGTTTTTCCACTTGCACAAAACACGATTCTTAAAGTAAGCTTTTATATCACTCGCGGTATTTCGATACTCATCTTTTTCTACATCGACACATACGGCAATTTCACTCGCGCACTGGTCAGCTTTTTCGTTGCCTGCAATGCAAATGTGGGATGGTATCCATATAAGTCTGATTCGTCTAGCGTTTTCTTGAGCCTGCATCAGTTCGAATTTAATGTGTTTCTCAATAGGACCTTTGGGATAGATCTGTTTAAGGGTTTGAAAGGGGGACCATTTTTATTAAGTTGCAATGCGAAGGCAAACCAATCTTATTTTTCACTTAGAACAGGTAGCGCAGTCCAGCACTCTGAATCGACGATTTTCGACTCTTATTTGAGTCATCATCGGAGAGGCGTAGGCCTGCTGCTCTCTGCTCGAACTGACCAAACCATGAAAGTTAATCCCCGCATTGCAACTGACAAGTATAGAGTGCTGCCTGAGAGCAGCAGGCCTACGTCTCTCCGATGATGACTCCAATAAGAGTCGAAAATCGTCGATTCAGAGTGCTGGGCTGCGCTCCCTGTTCTAAGTGAAAAATAAGATTGTTTTGCCTTTGCATTGCAACTGAATAAAAATGGTATACATTTTTATTTTATATTATAACATATAAAATTAAGACATAATACAGACTTAAAGCTTCTGTAATGGTGCATTACAATCTTGTACACATACGGAGTGGGCAAAAGGAGCGGGTTACGTAACATATTACGTATACGTAGATACGCTTCCTTCCACATGACGTTTTAGAATAGAATAGAAATATGCTTTATTGTCATGAAAATTTTAACAATTTTATAGACAAAGCTTACAAGACTCATAAATAAGAACAATAACAAATAACAAATACAATTTACTAAAATGATATAAATCGTCTGTATAAATAAAAATAATGAAGAGAAACAAAAAAAAAACAGTAACAATCTATTGAAAAATTTAAAAAAAAAATTGCACATTGCATATTCTACCTTAAGAAATTTAATAAGTTAAGTTAAGCTGCTGCATATGACACTCAAATATGGATTAAGATTATACTTATAAATAAGAATACTGTACTTTCTTAGTTATTGGTTAAGAAACTCTGCTGTTGAATAATATGGTCTTTCAGATAAATAGGCTTTAGTTATTTTACGGAACTTGGGGAAAGATGTTGCAGATTTAAGTTGTAGAGGGAGATGGTTGTAAAGTTTTTTTGCAGAATATAATATATATTTCTTTACTAACTCACTGGACGGGATCGGTAAATAGATGTCAAAGGTAGAATTTCTGGTGGAATAGTCATGTCTAGGTCTTGCTGGAAAGACATGTAGATGTTTACGAATTAAGCAAGCAGTTTCTAAAATATATAAAGAAGGTAGTGTTAGAATCCTGTGATCTTTGAAGTAGCTTCTGCAATGTGTTGTTCTTCTGAGGCCAAACAGATATCTTATTGCTCTTTTTTGTAATTTAAAAATAACATCAGTTTGGGCAGCCGTACCAGAACCCCAAAAAGGGAGACCATATCGAAGATGTGACTCGAACAAAGAAAAATATGTTATTTTGGAAGAGGCTAAATTCATTTCCTTCGAAACAGATCTTATTGCAAAGCAAGCTGAGGATAGTTTCTTGCTTAACACATCAATATGAAGGGACCATTTCAGATTGCTATCTAAAAAAATACCAAGAAACTTTACAGAATCATACTGATCTGGCTGTTATGAAGAGGTAAGGGTTGAAGAGCTCCTTTATAGGACAATGCTACTGTTTTATCTACGTTAAAAGAGAGTAAATTTGAATCGGACCAAGATTTTATTGTAAGTAGATCAGAAGTTATAGTAGCATGAAGAGTTGCGATATTTGAGTTGCTCCAAGTGATACTGGTATCATCAGCAAAAAGAAAAACTTTTCCATCGATTTTTAAGCTAGTGATGTCATTAATAAAGATAAGGAAAAGTAGAGGACCCAATACTGAACCTTGTGGTACCCCACATACAACATTTTTGAGACTAGAGTCTGTATCATTTGCTCTAATCAGTTGTTTCCTATTATCCAAGTAAGATTGAAACCAGTTCGAAGAAATACCTCGAATTCCGTAGAAATCTAGTTTTCTTATCAAAATGTCGTGATTCACACAATCAAAAGCTTTGGCATAATCACAAAAAACAGTGGCAGTGTGCAGATTATTGTTTAATGCTTGATAAACCTCATGTAGTACAGAAAACATGGCATCTGTGGTACATTTATTATTTAAAAAGCCGAACTGATTTTGTGATAAAATATTGTTATCAACGAGAAAGGACATAAGTTGGGCTTTTATGAGTCTCTCAATAATTTTGGAGAGTACCGGTAGTAATGCAATAGGTCTATAATTGCAGGCATTTGATTTTTCACCACCCTTATGAAGAGGAATAATGATGGCCGTCTTTAGGCACTCTGGAAATTTACCTTTCTCAAAAGAATCATTAATTAGAGAGATAAGGACTCCCAACACACTGTCTGGGAGATTTGAGAAAATTTTTATGGATAGTCCATCGGTACTACAGGAAGATTTGCTTTTGATATTATTGATTGTCTGAATCAGTTCAGATTTATCAACCGGTCTTATAAAGAATGAATTCGAGACCTTTCCTGAATTAGGGAGATAGGAAATGGGATCTTGTTGTGACACAATAGTTGATGTTATATTTTTACTCACATTAACAAAGTATTCGTTTAGATTTTCTGGGTCTGGAAGGGAAAATGTTTGAGCTGTGTGAGTTTTATTACGAAGATCGTTTATTATGGACCAAGTTTCTTTTGCAACACTTTTAGAGCTTCTCAGACGATTTTGATAGTACAATTTTTTAGCTGATTTTATAAGTTTTAAATAGATTGCCCTGTACTTGGTGATATATTCAGTAACAGAGACGTTGGTAGTAAATTTCTTGATGTACAGTAGTGAACGCATATTTTTGGCTGATATGCGGACACCTTTGGTAGTCCAGGGTTTGTGATGTTTTGGCTTAATTGTGATTAAAGGAAATGCTTTATTAAAGATACAGACAAGCTTATTCAAAAAGTCACTGAAATTATTATCGACGTTCATTGAAGGAAAGGGCCACTCAGAGGTTAAGCATAAATTTTGGAATTTACGAAAATTCCGAGCGGAAAAAATCCTGCCTAAACGTCGAGTTTTCGAAGAGTGCTTGCTAAAGTTTGTTTAACATCTTCGTATAAACCGCTTCATGATCAGATATTCCCGCATTAACAGTTGTAGCGCAGATATCACGGGGTGAGAAGTCTGAGACAATATAATCAATTATGGTAGATGAAGTTTTTGTAATCCTTGTAGGAGAATCAATGTGCATTGTTAGACCATACGATTCAAATATGTTGACTAGGGATATTTGTGTAGCACAAGCAGCAGCATAATTAATGTTAAAGTCCCCGCATAAAATTTTTCTGCTTTTATGCGGCAGGTCATCTAACAAATTAAGCAGGTTCTGAAAAAATAGTTCCACGGAAGAGTCAGGTGATCTATAAATGCAAATAATATAAAGATTAAAGTTCTTACAGTAAAGAAAACTCAAAGAATGCTTCGCTTAATAGAAAATCATATTTTGTTACCAGAGAAAAATCATTATTTGTAGAAAGAATCAGGGTACCTCCATGCGCTGAACTTTGACGATCGTACCTAGCAATAGTGGAATATTTTTCTACAAAAAAACCGTACTTGTAAACCAAATGTCAGGAAGAAATAATTCCAAACCACGTACTACAAGCTTGTTCTATTTAAATTTCAAATTGAAAAAAAATTGAACAAGTGTAGGTATACCCATAAATATCTGGGCCACGAGATTAATTAGGAACAGATAATCAAATAAGACAGTTAAACAGAGGAATAGGACTAGCATGGGTAGATTAGGTAGGATAGGGAGGTCTTTAGATGGGAGATAATCCCATATGATTAAAAAGGAAGGTCTTTGTTCAGTGTACTTCCGGTTCTAACGTATGGAGCAGAAACACTGACCCATACCAGAAAAGTAATCAATATAATACAAGTGGCTCAGAGAGCAATGGAGAGGTCTATGTTGAACATATCCTTCAAAGAGAGAGTTTAAAATAAAATAGTTAGGAGAAAAGCTAGTGTTAGGGACGCATTTAAAAGAATTACAACGCTGAAATGGAACTTGGCGAGACATGTTACCAAGTTACAAGTACAAGGTGGTCGGACGACATCAAGCGCATTCAGCACAATTGGATTCATCATCATCATCATCATCACGTAGCGCTACAACCCTTGGTGGGCCCTGGCTGACTGTACAACTTTCTTCAAATTTGTTCGGTCTTCCATCAACCTAGGGTCAAATGGGATGTTCATTTTTCGGAGATCTGCTTGGATGTTATCTCTCCATCGCATTCTGGGACGTCCGAGTGGTCTTTTGCCTGTAGGAATCTCCTCCCATACCAGTGTTAAAAGTCTCTCGTTATAAAGTCTGTGCACGTGGCATGCCCATCTCAGTCGCTGTGATTTAATTTCTTGGACAATATCGTTGTCATTGTAGAGTTCTTTTAACTAGAAGTTGGTTCTGATCTTATACTGGTTTGTGTTAGTGTCGTGGTGAAGTCCGAAAATTGTTGTAAGTATTTTTCATTTAAAACGTCTGAGCTTTTCTTCGTTTGATTTGGTCATGGTCCACGTTTCGCAACCATATGTTAGTACAGGTCTGACGATGGATTTATAGAATTTGATCTTGGAACTTCTTGTAAGATTTTTTGATTTTATAAGCGTATCCAGTGCGAATAGACAGCGATTTGCTGATTGGATTCTGTCTTTTATTTCTTCAGTAACATCGTTGTCAGCTGTGATTACGGCCCTCAGATACTTTAAACGTTATACTCTTTCGAAATTGAAGGTGTTGACCGTCACATTTTGTCCTATCCTGTCTCTTCGTGTCGTTCTATTTATACACATATATTTCGTCTTCTCTTCATTAATCCTCAGCCCTACTTCGCTTGTTGCTCCATCCACCTTGTTGAAAATGGCTTTTGTGGATAGGATGGAGTCTCCAACGAGATCAATGTCATCTGCGTATGCTAGTAATAATTTGGGACCTTGAACCGATAGCAGTTCTGTTTTATTTTGGCCAACCTCATGGCTTTCTCTAATACAAGGTTAAAAAGTAGTGGAGATAACGCATCACTCTGTTGGAGTCCACTGTTGATTTCGAAGCTTTCAGACAGTTTATTATTTACACGTACTTTTGATATTCCACCCTCCATACAGACTTTAGTCATCTGAATGAGTTTCTTTCGTATTGAGAACTCCGCCATGGCATTCCATACTTGGCTCCTTTCTACGCTGTCATATGCCTGTCAAAAGTCTATGAAGAGATTGTGTATGGGTCTGTTATACTCCCACCCCTTTTCTAGAAGCTGTCTCAGCGTGAATAATTGATCTATTGTGGACCTGTTTGCCCTAAAACCGGCTTGATATTCTCCTAGGACATTTTCAGCATAAGGAGTTAGTCTACTAAGAATGATGTTTGAGAGGATTTTATATGCCGTGTTTAAGAGTGAAATTCCTCTGTAATTCGCGCATTTTCTTTTGTCCCCTTTTTGTGTGGATGGGCACTATGATGTTTTCCTTCCATCTTGCTGGTATGCTTTCTTCTAACCATATCTGTGTTATTAATTGGTGGATTTGGCGATGTAGTGTTTGTCCACCATATTTCAGAAATTCTGCTGGTATCTCGTCCGTACCCGGCGCTTTGTGATTTTTCAGCTTATTTAAGGCCTTTCGGGTTTCTTGAAAAGAGGGATTTTCGACGGGCATATCTGCTGTTATATAAATCTCTTCTTTGTGCTGTTCTTTCTGTATGATGTTTAAAAGGTCCCTGAAATACCCTTTCCATTCTTCTGTTAGTTCTTTATCGTCGATTATCAATTGGATTCAGGGTGCCCAAAATTGGATGCAATGGAATTATTTACGGGAGCGCTATATTCAGCAGCGGACTGGCTGATGATAATGACTAGAAGCTGCAAATAAAATGTACTATTACAAAACACCAACTACGAAAGCTTGCGTTCTTTAAATCTTCTGTATAAAAGGAATACAAAAAGAAGGAGACGGAGGAGAATCACAGAATCGATTATGAAAATTAAACTAGACAAGAAAAAACATCTGAACAAAAAGAATGGGGTAGAAAAATGAAGTAGGCAATGGAAGGTAGATCAAAATATAAATCAAAGAAATAACGGGATCAAACTTGGCAAGCTGACAACCAAATAAGAAATGAGGATTTTTTATAAAGTAGCCCGGCAGTGAAAAAGGGAGAAAAGGGAAACAAACAATATGGCAAAGAGAAAATCTATAAAATAGAAAAAATATACTAACATAGAAAGATATCCTTATAAGGAGTTGGAACTAGGGTATACGGTGTGAAACCAAGGTTAAGCCTTAGTGCAAGCTTAGGTAATCACTCTACTAGCTTCCGAGCGAAAATTTATGCTACAGAGATGTGCCTACAGGAAGTAATAAAGAGGAACTGCAGAGAAAGATACATAAAAATTATATCTGATAACCAGGCGGCATAAAAGGCATTGGACTAGAATCGGACTGACTCCAAGTTAGTTTGGAACTGTCCACAGAATCTGATTCAGAACCAAAAAAGTAACAAATTTATTCTAGGTACCTGGACATACTGCTTTTCAAAGAAATGAAAATGAACTTTCGTTCATTCATATTCATGACGACATGAACATCAAACTCCAGGAGGCGAGCTCCACACTGGACACCAAGTAGCTCGAACGCTATTGTTGTTATTATATTCGTATTCAGCGACTTTGAAATCCCCTCGAGTAATGACTATCGACTGATTTAGCATAAAATTAACATGAAACTCCAAAAGGTGAGGTCCACCGTGGGTATTATATAACTCGAGGGCCATCGTCGCTATCATATTTGTATTCAGCGACCTCGAAAACTCCCCAAGTAATGACTATCGACTGATTTAGAATAAAATTAACATAAAACTCTAGAAGGCGAGGTCCACCGGGGGCATTATGTAACTCGAGGACCATCGCTCTTATCATATTCATGCTTAGCGACCTCGAAAAACCCCAGGAGGTGAAGTCAACGTCGTCACCAGGTACCTCGAGGACCATCGCCGTTATCATATTCGTATTCAGCGACCTCTAAAACCACCGAGTAATTAATTTCGACTAGTTTAAAATAAAATTAACATGAAACTCCTGGACACCAGGTAGCTGGAAGGCCATCGTCGTTATTATATTCGTGTTCAGCGATCTCGAAAACCCCCGAGTACTAACTATCGACTGATTTAGAATAAAAATAAAATAAAACTTCACGAGGAGATGTCCACCGTGGGCACAAGGTAGCTCCAGGAGCAGCGTTGTTATCATATTCGTGTTCAGCTACCTCGAAAACCCCCCTAGTAATGACTTTCGACTGATTTCGGATAAAATTAACATGAAACTCCAGTAGACGGGGGGGGGGGGGCACCTTGGGTGCCAGGTATATCGAGGACTATCTTCGATATCATGTGTGTTCAGCGACTTCGAAAACCTCAAAAAGTAACCAAATTGGACTCATTCCTGTCATTATTTTCCGAGTTGTAAATTTTTCATTTTCTATCCACTTTGGAAATGCGTTTTGCTTATGCACAAAATGCAAGTTTCATTTTACTATCATGAATTTTGTTCATAAACTTTCCTGGTTCTTTCCCCAATCGAATACAAAAACTTACATAGCGATTGATCTTGCTGCAGAAAAGTGGTAGGTTTAGTGCTGCATTGCCTCATCTATTACACTGGTCAGTTAAGATATACTTACACAAAAGATTTTTTAAGACAAAGTGTGGAAAGATCTGAAGGCCGACTTTGTAATCTTCAAAATTAGTCCAGGGTAATAAGGTTTTTTTCCGTGACACTTGAACAGCCAGGGTACTGAAGCGTTTTTTCGACAGGTAGTGCCTATAAGAGCAAATTGTAACTATTTCCTGCGTAGGATCTGGCGGCCATTTTTATTTATAAACAATTAAGTGTCAAAAAATGACATTTTTCACTTTTTTTAAATCAATGGAAAACAGGGAAACTTATGGTTTTTTAGTACAAATATCTTCGAGATTATGGAAAAAGCTTTAAAATGACGTATTACAAAGTTTGATATAATCATTTATTGTTAATATAATTGCGAAAAACTTCGGAATTGCAAAAAAATTATTTTCGCAATAATTGTTGTAAAAATTAGTGTACAGCTCTGAAATTTTTGTCAAATAAGGGTTCTTTGGTGCTTAATATGTTTTTTTTTTATTTTTTTTTTGTAAACAGTCTACCCCTCAACCTGTACAAAAAAAGTTTCAACCAACATTCCTCTTGAAATAAAAAGACTAGTAGCAGAAAAACGAAAAGCCAGATCAATTTGACAAAGAACTCACAGACCAGATGACAGGAAAATTTATAATAACAAATCTAGAAACTTAAAAACAGCTCTAGAACAGAAGAGAAACAACTCATTTAAAAACTATGTATCAAACCTTTCGCGTCAAGATAACTCTATCTGGAAACCAATCAAAAACAAAAATAAACCAATAAATACTTCACCTCCAATTCGGAAAAAATCAATACCACCAGGACCATGGGCAAAAAGCAACAAAGAAAAAGCTGATTTATTTGCTGATCATCTAACTGAAGTCTTCAAGCCACACGACAATGACAAAGTACAAGAAGTAGAGCAGGAACTAGCCTTACCAATTAATCAACGAGAGCGACTAACTTTAATTACACCAAAGGAGATCAAAGATGACATTAATCATTTGAATGAAAAGAAGGCACCAGCCACTGATCTCATAACAGCAACAATGCTAAAACAACTTCCTAAAAAAGATATAATGAGATTATTGTACATATTAAATGCAATCTTAAGACTTAATTATTGGCCTATATCACTAAAAATTGCCCAAGTAATTATGATACCGAAACCTGGTAAAGCTTTAACGGATGTTTCATCATACCGCTCAATAAGTCTACTGCCAATAACGTCAAAACTTCTTGAAAAGCTGTTACTTAAAAGAATTATGAGCGACCTAGAATTCCAAAACTGGATCCCAGAACACCAATTTGGATTCCGGCAAGGTCATTCTACAGTGCAACAATGCCATCGCATATCAAATGTAATTAATAGAGCTTTGGACAATAAACAGTATTGCACAGCAGCCTTTCTGGACATCAGCCAAGCATTTGATAAGGTATGGCACCCAGGATTACTTTATAAAATCAAAAAATCTCTATCCAACAAATACTTTGACTTATTAAAATCATATCTAAATCACAGAGAATTTGAAACTAAAGTGGAGGATGAACTATCAAACCGTAACAAAATTCAATCAGGAGTCCCACAAGGTAGTATATTGGGTCCACTTCTTTATGTACTGTACACATCCGATTTACCAACCTCTCCACAAACCACCATTGGAACTTTCGCTGATGACACAGCAATATTTGCAACTGAAGAGGATCCAAGAGCTGCAGTATTAAAACTTCAAGAACACCTAGACCAAATTGGACAGTGGTTAAAGAAATGGAAGATAAAAGCTAATGAAACTAAGTCAACACATATAACTTTCACACTAAGGAAAGACCAATGCCCAAATATTAGCCTTAATCAAGTCAACATACCACAACAGAACATCGTCAAATACCTGTAGCTCCATCTTGATTCTAAATTAAACTGGAAACAACACATTTTAAAGAAGAAGAAACAAATTGAGTTGAGAGTGAAAGAAATTAATTGGCTTATAGGTAGAAAATCTCGACCCTCAATTGAGAACAAACTGCTGATTTATAAAACAGTCGTCAAACCTATATGGACGTACGGTATAGAACTATGGAGTTGTGCCAGCAAATAAAACACAAAAATTATCCAAAGAACTCAATCAAAAATTCTACGCACCATTGCAAATGCCCCGTGGTACATTTTCAACCAAACCCTTCATACAGACCTAAACATCCCGTTAGTCAGCACAGTAATTCAAGAAAGAGCCAGCAGACACCACGAGAAATTTGAAAGCCACCCCAACCAATTAATAGTACCATTACTGCAGCCACTAAACAACAGAAGATTGCGAAGATTATGGCTTAATATGTGATAAAAATTTCAAAGCGATTCATTCAATTGTTTTAATTTGATTCAAATTGTTTATCCCAGAGAGCATTTTTTTGCAATAACATAAGTCAGAAAAAAATGACGTTGGAACCATTCCACAGGTGTCAAATGAAAGAACATGAGATATATTGTCAATTTGGTTTAAAAAAAGTGAATAAAAAATGCATTTATTAGTAATAAATAATGATGCACAAGTATCGTAAATCTTTCCTTAAAAACTTTTTATTTTGTTATATAAGAAATTATAAAACTATTAATTTTATTTAACATAAATAACAAGTTAAATAATAAATTATTTAACTTGCTACACTATACTGATGAGGCCCAAATAGGCCGAAACACCGGTGTATATAGTTGCACAGAAATGTATGGAATGATGACCCTTCATCATTTTATATATTTCCAACTAAATTCACATTCACTTTACGAGTATTAGCCAATAATTTTGCTTATTTATTTTTATTTGTACTCGATTATCCAACATCATTTTAAGAAATTATATATATTTATTACAATTTTTTATCAATTATGATATAAATAACTTTACTCGGTAGTTGTACACTCAAAACAGGGTAAAAAAGTTAATTTTTTTGGAAAATGTTATTCAAAAAGTTTATAAAGAAAAATTGACGATACTTTTGCATAATTATTTATTACTAATAAATGCATTTTTTATTCACTTTTTTAAACCATGTTGAAAATGTAGCTCATGCTCTTTCATTTGACACCTGTGGAATGGTCCTAACGCCATTTTTTCTGACTTATGTTACTGCAAAAATATGTTCTCTGGGATAAACAATTTGAATAAAATTTAAACAATTGAATGAATCGCTTTGGAATTTTTATCACATATTAAGCACCAAAAACCCTCATCTGACAAAAATTTCAAAGATGTAGACTAATTTTTACAACAGTTATTGCGAAAATAATTTTTTTTGCAATTCCGCCCTTTTTCTCAATTATATTAACAATAAGTGAGTATATCAAACTTTGCAATACGTCATTTTAAAGCTCTTTCCATAATCTCAAAGATATTTGTACTAAAAAATCATAAGTTTCACTGCTTTCCGTTGATTTGAAAAAAAAAGGGGAAAATGCCATTTTTTGACAGCTAATTGTTTATAACTAAAAATGGCCGCCAGATCCTACGCAGGAAATAATAACAATTTGTTCCTATAGGTATTACCTGTTGAAAAAACGCTTCAGTACCCTAGCTGCTGAAGTGTCACGAACAGGGTATATTTTTGTCTTATTACCCTGGCCTAAGTACACTACGAATTATTTATTTTTGATGTATGTTTTTACTAATTATATAATATTAATATCTATTTGCTTTCCCGTCTGGTTTTTGTATCATTATAGGAATGAAACCTATCAAAAGATGTGGTCCATAAATGCCATCAGATATCGCTATTGCCTTTTTCGGGCCATTTACTTTTTTCACATCGCAGAATTCCCGAGACTTTCTTCGCTCGTTCGCCTCGACAAAAAGGAAGAGACAGAGAAGTTAATGCGTTAATTCCCGACGTTCGGGAATAATAATCTGGCTGTCATTAATTAAGACGGCTTCGTTGGTAACTAAGGGAATTCCCTAGATTGGTCGACTGATACACTCTAAAAATATTGAGGTCTAGACTCTTATTTTCAAGAGAAAAAAATTCGATCTAGGACATCAAAATAAAGTTGAGTGCGTAAGTAAATATTATTGTTACGACAGTTTCGTGAGATCTACTCCATATAGGAAAAGTCCATTGACAAAAAAGAAGTATTAAAAAATATCTAGAATGTTCGAGGTTGCATTGAAAAATCCCGAAATGTCTAGTAACGTCTGGAGCATCAGGAAATGTTATAATCACAGGAGGTTGACAGTAACACGTTCAGTGCTGTTATAATACTAGTAACTTTCCTGCCGACCTGATACATATTTTTGAAGTTTTTGTTCTTCATTGCTATTAATGTGTCTTATTGTAATAGGTCTGGATCCCGCGTATAAAAAAAAGTTCATTAATAGCAAGCTGAAAATTTGTTAATAGCTTAAGGGTGTCTAGGCGGACAAACTTTGATATATGGGAACACTGGAACAGGGAAAGTTTTAATTGTGGAACAGGTTAAACATTTGGAATGGTCAGACCACGAAAACGGCACATGTATTTTGTCCAACAGAACAGACTTAAACTCTCCGAACAGAGATTAAACTCTCATGAATCAGACTGCTATTTATCACCAAATGGGCGTTTTAATGAGTGGAACATGTAGAATATGTCAAATGACAGGAATTATGACAGGTGATAAATAGCAGTCTGATTTTTGCATGAGAGTTTAATCTCTGTTCGGAGAGTTTAAGTCTATTCTGTCGGACAAAATAAATGTGCCGTTTTCGTGGTCTGACCGTTCCAAATTTTTAACCTGTTCCACAATTAAAACTGCCCCTGTTCCAGTGTTCCCATATATCAAAGTTTATCCGACTAGACACCCTTAAGCTATTAACAAATTTTCAGCTTGCTTTTAATCAACTTTTTTTCATACGCGGGATCCAGACCTATAAGAGTTAAATGTTAAAATTAAACAAACATTTGAGTAATTTTTGTGTGACGCACCGGTGCGTCATCAGCACAACAGACCGAATATTGATCTAGTTTGCGCATGACGCACCGGTGCGTCATAGATAATAATAGTTCATTATTACATATACTTCTTCTTTTTCTTTTTGTGCAGACATGCCTCTTTTTCAATGTTGCATAAATATACAGTTGTTCGTAATGTAAAAAAAACTAAGAGGATTAAATAAAATTGATTTAAATCAAATTGATGAACATAGAGAAGAAAAACTTAAAACATACTTATAAAATATGCAAATAAAAAATTAGTTTGTGCAAAAACATTAACTCTTGTGGAATAGTCCTAAACATTTACCAATATACAAACCTGGCTGATCAGCACATTAAATATAATGGTAAGCAGAGTATTTTCTTATTTTTTGCTCCAACAAATTTTGCATCGTTTTCGCATAATTCTTCCATCTGCATTCCTTATTTTAATTTTCTCTAGCAGGTGCTGTGTAGTTTTTTTAAAATATTAGGTTTAGCAGTACACCTTTCAGGAAGAAGTTTTTCGAGAACTGACATATGATACTCGTAATAGGACAGCCGTTTTTGGGAATGTTTTTTAAAAAATGTTATACCATCTAAGTGTTTTTCGGACACTCGGGTAATATGCTACCATTTGGTCCATACGGTCTATACCGCTCATATTTATGTCAATTGCACTCTCCGATAGGTAAATGCATTTTCTTTGTTACTCCTTTTCTGTTTTCTACATCAATAATGTTGTTTTCAATCCCTGTCGATATATACAACACGTTCTTCTTATCCTTCCATTTACCGATCATTACACCATCCTTGTAGGCAGATGTTGTATTACCTTTGTCCAATGTTGCAGATTCGACATGTTTGGGATTTTCCTTTGTTCTTGTCCTTAGGGTACCAGTGCAGTAAGTTTGTGCTTCTAGTAGTCACTTTGCTAAAACAAACTATTGTAGAAATTATCCATGAACACGGCATGCCCAGAACTTGGGAAATTTCTCATTAGGCGCCATAACATGTCCAGCACCTCCAAGTTCATCTGATTATCCTGAATAATTTTATTCATCGAATATACTACTATTCGTCGTTGGTTAAACCAGCCATTATAGTCGAGGAAATGAAGCATTTTGGCTCGCAATTTTTTCGTCCAGCATGGATTTATTTGAAATTTTCACAGAAAGTAAGGGATAGTCGAAGGATAATTTTCTATATCATGCCGCTGTACGCTAAAACCTTGGGGGTGGTTGCCACCCCATCGCGGGGGCGGGAATTCTTTATTACAATTCAGCCATGTAAATCCATGTAAAGAGTAATTCTAAGAAAAAAAAACGTTTTTACATTTTCTCTGTAAAACTAACATTTTTCGAGTTATTCGCGCTTTAACAGTTTTTCGTCGAAAAAATCGACTTGTTTAGAGGGTTTTTTGAGAATACCTCGAAAAATATGCAATTAATAAAAAAAACTGGTAGATATCAAAATTGTGTCTTTTAGTAACTCAAACCAAATTATTTTTCTGAAATTTCTTTGTGACCAATACAAAGCGAGATACGGCATGTTAAAAGTTAGCTTTTTTCGTCAAATGCATAATTTGAAATATTCAAAGCCAAATAACGGAAAAACTTTGCATTTTTTGAAGAAAACTTAAATTATCTTTTTTGAAGCATACAGTTAGACCTTTCAAAAAATAATAATAAAAAGTTTCTATCCTGAAAATTAAGCGACTTATGATCAGAAAAATGTCGGTACCTGCTTTTCTCTATGAAAAAATCAGTGAAAACAACCCCCTAACTACACTCCTAATTAAAAATTGGTCTTCACCTTTCTGTAATTCCTTTCATATTTGTATTATCAATACACCTAAGAAGTTTGACCTATTTAAAAAGCCTAATTATAGAAAAATTGGAGTTTAAAGAAAAATTAATTTTTTGCAATTTCCCATTTTATACCTTTTACTTCAAAATATCTCCGAAAATACTGGAGATACGAAAAAAATGACGGACTACTAAATTGTAGCTTTTTTAATAACTTAAATTATATTGTGCACATATTTTCATTACAGTGAACAGTTAGCGAGATATAGCTGTTTAAAACCTCTATTTACGAGCAAACACCCCCTTATTCGAGCCCTTTAAACCCACCCTAACTAAAGACTAAGGGATCTTACGGAATTTAGTTTACACAGTCTTATAACTCTTCAAAAATCCTACAAAGTCATTTCTGAAAAAACTTTTTATCGCCAAAAATGAAGGAGCTATGTTTATAAAACAAATTTTTTTTTTTTCGAAAAATTCTAATAGTCCTTTTATCGATAATTTTCAATGTATGTATAATACCACAGAACCGGTTCGTATACTGAAAGATAACTAAAAAACTATTTGTATTTGTATTTGTACATCATATTTGTAGATTCGTATTTTTGTGTAAATAAATGTTTTTGTAATTCTTTAATTCTACTTTTTTTTTTCTGTATAGACCTATTAAAATATATACATATAAAAACTGTAATGTTATTAAGGGTGATTTCTAAGGGTTGAAATATTATGATCTGTTGGAGCTATAAGGACTGTTGGAAGACCTAAAAAGAGATGGGAAGACGAAGTCGATAAGGATGCCAGGAACTTCCTGGGAACGCGTTCATGGAAAAGAACAGTGGTAAATCGAAATGATTGGAGAAGCTTATTGAAGGAGGCCAAGGCTCGATTTGGGCTGTAGTGCCATTGGATGAATGGATGGATGGAAATATTATGATATTATATCCTAAAGTATAAAACAATCATTATTTAACCAATCAAAACCAAATTTTACCCATATTAAAGTTTACAATGTTTTTATATAATTTTTGACAATAAGGGGTAGTTTACACCCCCAAAAATAATCAACACCCTTAAGCATGATATAGAATATGAAATACAGGGTGAGATGATCCTAATCCCAAATTTTTAGGTAAATCGATTCAAGCCGAAATTATTCTTTTAGGATAAGTAAATTTTTTATATATAGCTCCAACAAGGGTGGTTTTAAGGGTTGAAATATTATGATAGTATATCTTAAAGCTTAAAACAATCATTATGTAACTAATAAGAACCAAATTTTGACAATATTAAAGTCTAAAATGGTATTTTATAATTTTTTACAGTTAGGGGTAGTTTTCACCCTTAAAAAACCAAAAGCGTACAACGGCTCACTATAGAAAATGAACTAGAGGGTTCAATGAGCCTAATCCCAAATTTTTGTACAAATCGATGCTGGACGAAAAAATTGCGAGGTTTTGCCATTTTTCAGCTTCATTTCCTCGACTAGAGGATTAAATAAAATTTATAAACGTAGAAGTGAAAAAGTTAAAACATGGTTTCATACCTGCATATTATATAAACAACAACATAATTTTAAATCCCAGATTATTTTTTGAGACGTACATACGTTACCCCAAGTGCTATCACTCCTACGATACTCACACTACAAGTGCTAGCATACAATTAAACATTATATTCGATAAGGTATATAACGCACTGGTGCGTCATCCGCCCCTCTACAAGAAACAGCTTGACGCACCGGTGCGTCAGCAGCATTGAACGTGTTAAATAACAGTAGTAATTGAGTTTTTGAAGTTGATAGTTTTCATTGAGTTAAAAGCTCTATAAGTATTGTTACTCTGAGCAAATTGTCAAAATACAAGGAAAAGTTATTTACCAGCAATTTTATTGCATGTCTCTATGCAGAATTTAATTACGGTAAATTTATCTTAAAAACACGATACGGGGGCGCCATTTTGTTTATAAAAAAATAACACACTATCTGCGGATTTTGCATACAATATTATTAATATACACAATCATAAGATTCGATTCCAGCAATAAAATTGCTGCTAAATAACTTTTTCCAAAAATGGCCGATTCTCCGATACTGCCCAGATTATTTAATATTAGTGTTTCAATAAAAGTAATGTAAAAAAGTGTAAAATTGGTGATAGCGGTGGGATAAAAGATATATTAGGTAATTGTTTATGGTTATGTAAAAAATGGATACGTAGGACCCCCCGCATAATATTTAAAAATGGAAGAAAAAAGAGAAGCGTAGGTAAGAAGAGGAAGAGGAGAAGGAGCGACGTAGAAAAGTAGAGGTAGGTCAAATGGCTAACAGAATAGAGAAATTAGAGGAAAAACAACGATATAAAAACTGATTTAGAAAATAAAATATTACAGCATCAAAATGATTTAAAAACTAATTTAAAAAATAGCTTAGAAAGAAAAATTAATACCCAAGTTTTTTATCGAACATTGATTCAGTAACTAATGTCGAATCTGAAAAAACAGCTTTATTATCTTCTACAGACAAACCAGGCACAATTAAAACTAGCAAAATTTTAAAACCACCCACATACGATGGCCAAATAGCATGGGAAACTTTTCGTTTTCAATTCGAGGCTACAGCTAGAGCAGATGGTTGGACTGAGAAAGAAATGATGGCTTTCAAGGTAGTGACGTTTTGAGGACCGGCAGCAAACATATTGCCATTTGTTCCCCAGAATGCATCCAGTTATACCTTTCTAGTTTAAGTTTTAGAAACAAGATATGGCTAGCCGTATTTAAAATAGGTTTTCCAGTCAATTGAAAACTCGATATCAAAAACGTAACCAAAGCCAGATAATTTGAAGCCGATATTAAAAGATTATTGTACTTAGGCACCTAAATATTTTCTGGAACAGTTGATATTGGTACAGGTATTCATAGATAGACTACATGATATCGAAATGTAACAAGCTCTGTGATTACATCACAAAACGCTAAAGGGAGTACTAACCTCAGCCCAGGAGTATGAAGGGGCGAAAAGAGTTTCCAAATCTAGCCAAAAAATCAGAAGCAATAAGTTTTCGAGCAAATGAAGAACTCACAACAGCAGATAACTAACAACCTATTTTATCCGACATTTTAAGCACAGAAATAAAAACAGATGTTTTAATTGCAGAAGAATGGGACATTTGCAAGAAGGAGGTCAGAAGGTCGTCTAGATCGACATCCAGAAGCCCGCCGCATAATACTATGTACTAGAAAAATAGTAGATATAGGTCTCTAAGAAATCGATATCTTTCAACTGAGCACAGATATTCAAACAATATCCAGGAATACGAATAAAAGTCGACAATTACGGGCGGGCGTTGACTGTATCCAATAAAAGCCCTCCAAATTCGCATATAAACTTAAAATAAAAATGGACAGAAGAGCTATGTTGACAATCAAAAATACACTTCTATTATTGATATCGGTGCAACCAGATCCTCTATTTCCAACCGGATTTTTGAATGGAAAACTACAGCCAACTAAAACAAACTTAGTTCTTGAAACAGCTTCAAGTCACACTATTCCAATTCATTTAGAGAAAACGGTAATCATATAGATCAGCGGTTCTCAATCTGTGGTACATGCACTATTACAGTTAATTAGATTACCTATCTAGATAGGTAGTTATTTCAGTTAGGTGGTACCAAAAATATTAAAAAGTATTTTGTGGTACATGACTCAAAAAGATTAAGAACCACTGATATAGATTGGTAACACCTTGATAAAACACCTATTTCTTGTAGCCGATACTAAAGATGAATGCATTCGTGGGATGGATATTATGCAGAACAAATTAATCATAAATCTTCAGAATAAAATTTTGTTTACTATTTTTGGTGGGATAGGCCGCAATTTTACTTTCAAATTAATATTTTTGATGTTTTGATCTTCACTTCGGAAATTCTTATCAAAATACAAAACAATGTATTCAATGGATCAGACTTCATTGGAAAACCTTAAAAAGAGTCAAAAGAAAGGTAATGACAATGACTTAAAAGTAATACGACAATGGCATAAAATGGAGTAAACCTAGGGTGAGGCCCCATTACTGCGTTGCGCTGCTTTGAGACGTCGCAACGGAACAATGCATTGTTCCGTTCGCAACGCAACGCAACGCACTAATGGGGCCTCGCTCTTTGGCAGAAATTAAAAAACCGGAACTATAAAGACGTAATGGGCTCATTGGAAATCTATGTATCTTTCTAATGATGTATTATATCATAAGTGGGAAAGTCCCAAAATGGGGTACGTACAGTTCAACATTTTAGTCATTGCTTTGTACAGTTCTTTCCTTGGCACGGTGTCGTATGCCTTCCTAAGGTCTATAAACGCCATGTTTTTAGCTCTTTAGTTCTCTATTGTCTGTTGTATTGTATGGATATGATCTAGACATGATTTCCCTGCTGTGAAACCTGCTCATTCTTCTCCGATTTTATCTTCTATATTTCTCTCTATTTTGCTCCTGAGGATCCTGCCATACAGTCTTCTCATTGTATATCGATGACCGTTATCCCCCTGTAATTTTCGCAATATTTTCTGTTCCCTTTTTTGTATATCGATGTTATGTAGGCTTCCTGGCATTGTTTAGGGATGTTCTCTCCATTTATTGTTCTTTCAATTATTCGGCATATCATTCTTCTTAATTTCTCTGTTCCGTATTTGATTAGTTCCGCCACAATTCCTCCTGGTCCTCCAGCTTTATTGTTCTTCATAGAGTTTATTGCTTGTTTCATCTCTTTGTCTGTTATGACAATTCTTTCTTGGTCATTATTTTTTGTTCGTCTCCATCAATGCTGAATTCTGGTCTTTGCTCTATCAGTAGATTTTTATAGTGATTCTCCCACTCGTCGTCGTGTATGTATTGTATTAAAAGTTTTCTCTTTCCTGTTGGTTCGTAATGATTTCACAATTTTCCAGGCTTCTGAACTTCTTGATCCTCCCATATTCTGTTCTATACTTCTACATGACCTTTCCCATAGTTCATTTTTTCCTTTCGTTGTAATAACCCTAACTTCTCTGTTCTTATCTCTACATTTACGGAGGTCTTGTGGATCTTTTGTGCTTAGGTATTTATGGTATAGTTTTTTTTTCTTTTATTTTCTCTAAGGGATCTTCGTGGAATTCTTATTTGTAATTTTTATCTCTTGTATTTTCTATTTCTCCTAGCGCTTCCAGGCCTCCTTGTATCATGCATTCTCTTATGTGTTCGTATGTACTGTTGACCATATGATGTACTGTATACCACCTAACCTAACACAAGCAATCAAGAACACGTACAGTGGAAATGAAGTAAATATAAAAATCGGAAACAAGGTAGTTGCTAAATTCAAAACAACAAAACGATTACTACAGGGATGCCCAACGTCACCAACTCTATTTAAAATATTTTTAGAACGCGCACTAACAACTTGGAAGACAAAATGTAGGGGTATGGGAATACCGATAAGGGACGATTATCTCTACACATTGTGTTTCGCAGACGATCAAGTGGTGATGGCTCAAGATGAAGAGGATATCAGTTATATGGTAAGAAAACTAAAAGAGGAATACAAAAAGGTGGGCCTGGAAATAAATATGAAGAAAACGGAATACTTAGCAATATCGGAAGAAGACGTCAAAAACTTAGAAATAGAAGAACAAGTAGAAATAAAAGGAACGAAGAATTTTAAATATTTAGACTTTATATTGTCGAAAAACGGAACAACAGAAGCAGAAATAAAAAATAGATTGGGACAAACAAGATCTTGCATCAGACAACTCCATAATGTAATCTGGAATAAGAACATCAAGGGAAAAAAATGATATACCAGACAATAATAAGAAGCATCATGACATATGCAGCAGAAATTTGGGTCATCAACAAAAAAACCCAAAAGAGCATTCTGGCAACCGAAATGGAATACTGGAGAAATGCTGTGGTCTCACCAGAAGAGACATAATAACAAATGAGGAGATAAGGAGAAGAATGCAAGTGGAAAAAGATGCTCTGCAATATATAGACGAAAGAAGACTAAAATGGTACAGAAAACACTTGGATAAACAAGGTTGCAGAATGGAGCCCAAGAGGAACAAGAAGAAGAGGACGACCGAGAAGATCTTCGAAAAACGAAGTCGACTGAGCCATGTCTAGGAAAAGATTGGAAGACGGAGACTGGGAAGATCGAAAAAAATGGAAGTCCTGGCTGACGAAAGGGAAACGGCATTAGCTGTAGACAACCCTTGTATTGCAAGAACTTCATAGTAACCTTTCTGGAGGGCAGTTTGGAGTCAAAAAACACTGACCAGAGTTCGAGACAGATTTTACTGGATCAATTATCGCCGAGATGTAGACGATTGGTGTAAGACACGCGATTTAGTTAATGCTAGAAAAGGTCTAGAAAAAGAATTATTTGTGATAACAAAGGAACAAATATTTCTGGCGAGCCTTTTGAACAACTTGCATAGCATATTCTCGGTCCACGTCCGATGAAAAAGAAAGGAAACAAGTACTTATCGGTTGCAATGGATTATTTTCCAAAATTAGCTGAAATTGTACCCCTCCCTAATCAAGAATATACCACAGTAGCAGAAGCATTCACAACTCACGTCGTAACTCTAAAGACATGCAGTTTCTTTAGAGTTAGATTCTGATGATAGTTAGTTGACAGTTATATTAAGTATTGTAATATTGTAGGTGTTTCAATTAAAGTGTATATGTGTAACAATATTTACAAATAAAAGGGGTGAAATTATAGCAGAATTATGACGTGGTATTTTCCATTTTCTCTCTGACTGATTTATTAAAATATGTGTATCTAAACGTTCGATAATTCATAACTAACTATGTTAATAATTAAAACACTAATATCATTATTTAATATGTGTTATTACATAAAATGTTTATTCTAATGCATTTTCAATTAAAAGTTAATATGTAGTAAATTATCGGTATTGTGACCGCAAAGCGTTCTAGTACTTCCATTATTTTCATGGCAAAGCTAGAAAATTAGGTTAACTGTTATGATTTCATTATAAACGCCAAAATTGTACGAAAACTGAAAACAACTTCTGTTTATAAAAGGTTTGGTATATATGTTACAGTTAAAGCCTGAACTTCAGTAAATGTATAGATTCACACACGTCGAAGTTTAATTGTAGCGTTAATTGAAGCGAAAATACTACTATACTACATTCGCTCTCGCGAGATTTTTTTTGACACTGACGTTAGTAATTTCTTTTTTGAAAAATTCAGTTGTCAGAAGTGACTGGAAATTACTACAAAACCAACGCACCTGCTCATATCCAATATTATTAATAGTAAACAGACATAAAAATAACATAAACCTTACGCCAATCAATATTTATTTATTTAAACCATTATAACGTATTGATAGCAAATGAGAAAATTATTTATTGTACAAAATAAAAATATTTTGTAGAAATAAACTTCACAAAATTTTATGGGATTAGTAGACACTCCCACTATTTCTAATAATTCTTCTTTTTTTAATGTAAGATTAAGTTAATTTGAGTTGATTTTAGCAGTTAATAGTGTGAGGTAGGAATTTTTGTGTTGTAGGTTTCCTATTCCGAATGTCTCAAAAAAAATCTCGCGAGAGCGAATGTAGTATAGATTGTGTACTTTAACTTAATGAACGTAAATTTACTAGTAAGTTTATTACCAGTACTTAAAGAAAGTTTACAAACACAATAGAATATTGAAAATAGAACATAAACATATATTATCTATGTTCAAAAATTTCATTTTCAATTAAAATGTCAAACGGATTCTTCAAACCAACCCCTGAAGTTACGACAGACGAAGAAATAAACATAGAGGAGAGAGAGGTAACACCAGGAAAGGACAGAATATAGAACGAACTCATATAGGACGGAGGACAAGATCTGACGAAGCTAGGACAAATAATCCCCGGACAAATAATCCCGGACAAAAAAACCCCACAAATTATCCCTGGACAAGATATCCCCGGACAAATAATCCCCGGACAAAAAATCCCCAAGAAATATTTGCTGCCGAATAGTTATCTAAAAGTTTTCCCGAAATTTTAACAAATTTAGAATTCAAATTCCATGCTGAAACCTTTATTTATTATACAACTATATTAACCTATATTATACAACTAATATATTACCTATATTATAAACCTATATTATACAACTGATAACTTTAAATAAACATACAACTGCTTTTCTAAGCCGTAGATATCACATATAAAGGGTTTGATAACGTTTATTAAGTTTTCCGTATTATGTGTAATGTGGTTTGCCTACTTCTTTCATTACAATATTTTAACATTTACATCAAGTCTATTTCCATTTTAATAGACTATTTACCACAGTGGGAACGACTGTTTTTATTGTTATTAATTTAACAAATTTTACAATAAATACCACAAAACAACAGGGAAATTATAACTTCCTGTGGAAATGTCATTCCTGTCATGTCATTATTCAGAATTTCCGTTATAGGGCTTTTCATCGATTGTCATTTGTTTCGAGCTTCTGTCATGTGTCATATAATATTAATATATCTACGTCATACGTCTTTGGTTTGTATCATTGGCAATACCAATAACGTATGACGTAGATATATTAATATTATGTGACACATGACAGAAGCTCGAAACAAATGACTGTGAATGAAAAGCCCTATACAGCCATGATGTGAACTTGTCAGATTGAGCTCATTGGTACCTCGGGTGTAAAACATTGGATATTTTATGCATCCATGTTATAAATCACATCTTCTTCATATGTTCCTATGACGGATCAATTGTAAAGGGTTTTTACCCAAATATTTTTACTTTGGTGGTTAGCATGCAGATTCTAAGTGAGTATAACCTATAACTTTTTATGACCTTAGTCAACATTTTAAATATTTTGCATCATTTTATCTGGTTGTACACATTTTAGGATTACACTGATGATGATCGGTCAACCGATCGAAAACTAGTTCTGTCTTTGATGTAGCCCTGTATAGGGATTTTAACAAATATACCTTTTATAAAGGATTTTATGTTTAAGGCTTTATTTGTGTTATATTTTTGTTAACATTAATTGTTTATACATGACAAAAAAGTGTGAGTATTTTCAAAATCGTGGAAATTATGAAGAATGAGCTAAGGCCCCGTTTTCATTACAGGCGCTTAACGCAAATTTTTATAACGCGCGATTACAACTACATACATTTTACTTGAGACCGTTCACATGCCAACGCGCGTCTTAATGACCTAAAGCGCGCGTTAGCATGTGAACGGTCTTCAGTAAAATGTATGTATATAGTTACAACCGCGCGTTATCTTAACGCGCGTTAAGCACCTGAGATGAAAACGGGGCCTTAGCTCATTCCCCATATCTTCCACGATTTTTGAAAAAACTCACACTTTTTTGTCATGTAAAATTTGAAGTTTTCAGCATGTAATTGGAATTTTAAATTTGTTGAAATTTCCGGAAAACTCTTAGATATCTATTCGGCAGTAAATATTTCTTGGGGATTTTTTGGGGATATTTTGTCCAAAAAAATTTGTGGGGATTATTTGTCCGGGATTTTTTGTGGGGATTTTTCGTCCGAGGATTATTTGTCCGGGGATTTTTGTCCGGGAATTATTTGTCCGGGGATTTTTTGTCCGGGGATTTTTGTCCAGGGATAATTTGTGGGGATTTTTTGTCCGGGATTATTTGTCCGGACCCCGACTAACAACTTTTAAAACTAATACAAAAAATAATAAAATAAAACAGAATACCACAACAATGGAGATTGCATCCTAATACCTCCCTTCAAAAAAAGTGACAAGTCGGACCCGACAAATTACGGAGGAATTAACTTATTAAACACAACATCATTAAAACTAACAACCAAAGTGCTATCAAACAAACTAAATGAAATTATAACATTAACAAAAGAACAACAAGGTTTTAGGTCAGGAAGATCATGCACCGACGCTATATTAATAATGAGTCAAGTTTAGAAAAATCATTAGAACAGGAATCTGACGGTCTATGCCAGGGGTGGGCAAACTTTTTTTAGTAAGGGCCACAAAATATTTTTGGTCTATTACCGAGGGCCGCAATATTTGTTACCGTACATGTTCGAATTTTTAACTTTTTACTAATTTTGTTTAAGGGGGGGGTGTGAATGGTTTGAAATCAACATTTAAAGTACTTTTCCTTAAATTATGGTAGAATTTTTTTAAATTAAATAAATATACTCAGTACAATGCAAAGATTATTCAAAAAAAAAATTCAAGACCAAATATTGAAAATAAGCAAACGGTGGCAAATGGATTTTGCAGTAGAACTCGTCAATGAATGGCTCATATGAAACAAAAAATTCAAAAATATTTTATTAGCTTATGAGTTTCTCGAGGTAACTCTGTTGAGTTTTTTAGTTTTAACGATTTTTGAGTTTCTGATATCACTCAAAATACAAGTCAAAATAACGAAATTTTTGTAAAAATGGGTGAAAATCAACATATTTATTATTGTTAACCAAAACATATCTCGATAGAGTTACCTCACGAAATGTCTAAAGAAAATCTATGAAAAATTTCAGGTGGATCTGTCAAGTAGGCAGTTTTTGAGTTACAATATCCACCGCCTTTGAAAAAAGCAGTTTTGAGAAAAACGGGTTTGGTTTGACAACTTTTATTGCAATTTGTTTTTTGTCTGTCAAATTGTAAAGTGATGCACGCTGGAATATGTTTTTGAATCGCAGAGTAATTTACAAAAGAGACGGGAACAGCTGTTGAACGTTTCTCACTACGCTCAAGCTACTGCAAAGTGAGTCGAAGGTAGGGATATTAAACATGCTTTACTTCCGGTAATTTTACTCCGGTCAAGCTGAAAATGTTAGAGAGTATTCTTGAAGTTTATTTATCTATTAATTTATTTATGTACTTTCATTTAAAATAATAAAAAAAATCAAAATTATAAAATAATAAAAAAATTCAAATTTTTCAAACCGTACCCCTCCCACCTAAATAATGTTCGCACTTAATTAAGCATGGTATTTCCCTCAAATATAAAATATGTGTATATAATCTATATATTTATTTATTTTTATTTTATTTATGAACCCATTTCTTTTTTCCCTAATATTGTTCTGAGAGGCTTGTGACATATTATGCAATTTACTATTTTATTTGGGAATAAGCCACAATTTAAGTTTGAAATTAAATTTATTTGACGTTTCGATTTCTACTTCGGAAATCGTTATCAAAATACAAAACATAATAAATTAAGCATTTATTTAATTAGTTTAATTTATTAATGGTTTGTATTTTGATAACGATTTCCGAAGTGGAAATGGAAACGTCCAATAAATTTAATTTCAAACTTAAATTGTGGCTTATTACCAAATAAAATAATAAATTCTATTGTCACATTGCTATTAGTTACTTAAATATTTGAAGAGAATCATACGTAATATGCAACACGCGTCATTTAAATCAAAATAAACAAAGTTATAAATTTGAAAAACCTTAGATTCCCTTCATTGTTTTTGTTTTCTTTGAAAGAATTAAATAATATAAAATATGCTCGATGATTTAATCCTATTGAACGAATAATTAACAGTATTAGTTAAAATTGAAATGACGTTGGCGTTGACTACTTGCAAAACATTTTTGCACAATACCTGCTCATGGATTAAGCAGTGAAAAATAATAACTGATGTTCTGAATATTGTTCATGGACATAATGTTTAAGCTTTCTCAACATTACAATATTTGCTCCTCTTAAATTTGGTGCTACGTCAGTTGTTACACTTACTGTAGGTGGTTACAGCGTTAATTTAAAATTTTCCAAACAGTTCCTGACTACTTCAAAAATATCGTTTCCATTAATTTGTTGTAATTTCGTAGATTTGATTCAGGAAGACGACAAAACTCTGACAGAAATTAAAATAATTGTGCGTGTTATGTTGGAAATTTGCGGAAAAATCACCCGCTGCGAAAGTGTTAATTAATAGCTGCATTATCTATATTTATTTATTATTATTAGCAATAATTAAAAAAAATCTTTAAATGAAAATATTTCACTTTTTTCCGCGGGCCGCAAAAAAATGTATAAAGAGCCGCATGCGGCCCGAGGGCCGCACTTTACCCACCCCTGGTCTATGCTATAGCCATAAAGGAAGCAGATTTTCTTGCCTACCCATCCACATCATCCTCCAATTTCTTTCTCTGTCTTTCAATAGGTCTCTTCACTGGCATCCTTGCATTCAACAGTTTTTTGAAGGCTGTTTTATTCTATTCTAATGCCCATTGAAAACGTTGTAGGCGGACACACTGTGATAATGATGATCGTCTCAGTACTTTCTTTCTTTCACGCCATTCACCTCCTGACAATATGCAAGACTATTATTAATCGTGATTCGCTTTTCTCCACGTATTAGTTCACACTAATAATGTTTTGGTCGCGTAATGTAAACACGTGCATTTCGAAGATCCTAAAGAAAAAATCTAACGGGCTAAGTTCCTGAGAACAAGCAGGCCACTCTATGATTGCTCCACGTACTCTCCATCGATTTGGAAAAGGCGAATTCAAAAAATCTCTAAGCGGTCAATTATATTGGGGAGGCACTAAATCTTGTTAAAGCCAAAAATTTGTGTAACTGGCCAGTCTGTTGAAGTGCAGGAATAATTTGGTTGATTAGTAAATTTTAATACTGTCAATCAAGTTTTCTTTTATGAAAAATGGAACTATTGGATAATTCTCTTCCAAACATTCAACTTTTTTGGATGTATGTGCTTCACAAATCCAATGAGGATTGTCATATGACCAAACCTACAGTTATGGCAAAAATGTGCCTCATCAGAAAAGAGTAAATTAGCTGTCGTCGGTATAAATGTCCATCAGTCGCTCGCGAAACACTAATCGTCTGTGAAAATCATCATCTAACAATTCTTGATCCAATTGTATCTAATATAGATAATATTTTTTTAAGTTTCATTATTTTTCTTGCAGAAGTTATAGATAGTTTAATTCCATATTAATTGTTGTGTAATAAAGAATACGGACAATAATAACAAAACCCTAGAAAAAATAAAAATGCAAACGCTTACCTGGAGTGATGAAGGGGTAGCAAGCATGGGGTTCAAGATGATGGTGACATTGTAGAGAGTCTTGTTCTAAACTGGTGAGATTCGGAGGATATTCTTCCTCCGGTGATCTCTCGGAACCATAACCTTGGTCGCAAATTGTTTGCGTGTCGGAGAACTTCCAGTGAAGAGGAGCGCTATCGCCAATGGGAGGGATCCTATCAACCTGAAAAGAAAAGTATTTGATGTAAAATAGCTTTACCCATGTTCATCTTTTATTATACACGTATATACATTTTTCTCTTTGAGCATACACGCAAAATTGGTTAGGGTGGTAAGAAAGACTGAATATCAAACGAAATCATGTAGTGTGGAGAGGATTCTCATCGGATCAATTTGAAGTGAACAGAGGTCTTAGACAAGGAAATCCGATATCCACGGTGCATTTGGTATTGGGAGCAATAATCAGAAATATCCAAGTTAAAATGACCGGAACTATATTTAAAAATGAACATCAATGTCTGGCCTTCGCTGATGATCTTACAGTTCTAACAAAAACAATAAGAAAGGAATTGATAAATGTGTTCAAAAGATTACAAAAGCAGGCAAAATATTTTGACCTAATTACTGACCAGGAAAATTCAAAGTACATGATACTCGGAAATAAAGAGCAAAAAGAAGACTGACAGTTTACTTTTAAACCAAATGAATCAGGGCAATATAATTGCGAGAGAGTAGTCTATTTTACGGATCGGGGGTTATTATAGAAGAGAAATATCAGGAAGAAGGGGAACTGAATGTCAGATTGGCAAAGGAAAATAAAAAGATGGGAAGACTAAAAACGCTAATAAAATCCAAATATATATCGAGAAAGACAAACTTAAGGATACTTAAAACGATAATAAGGACCACAATGACGCATGGTATCGAAGTATGGATAACTAAAAAAGCGAATACTGAGAAATGGGAAAGATGGGAAAATTCTCAGAGCTATCTATGGAGGCAAAAACCCGGTGAAATGGAAAGAAAGATTATGCCAAAGATGATCCTAAAACGGGGTCCAATCACCAAAAGAAGGAAAGGCCGACCCAGACGAAAATGGTTTGATAGCATAATGGAAAGTCTCAGAATCTCAGAAAACAGGCAATTATGGTTGGAAAGAAAGAGCAACAAACAGGGATGAATGGAGAAGAATAGTAAGTCAATTCAGTAGGCAAGGATCATGATTGGACAAGAAGCCACTCCACTTGAAACAAGTTTGTAATATATAGGTATTATATTTTATAATATAAATGTATTTAACCCTTATCCGGGCAAGGTGGGTCCAACGGGCCCAAAACGCCAATTATTTTATCATAAACTGATAAAAAAAATTTTATTGAATTTTATGCACCACTGAATTTGTTTAGAAGTATGTTTCCTTCAACATAGTCATGAGCTATTCAAAATATATATTATCATTTTTAAAATTATTGCGTCGAAAGAATTTTGTCACGTAAATGAGCAACACGGGCCCGTCGGAACCTATTTGTATTTATACCTAAAGTCTAAATCTTTGTTATAGAAGTTGATCTGGCAGTCAGGTAATGTTTTTGTGGATTATCTAAACGACTTTTATAATTCCGGAAATTCAATATTAAAGTCTAAACGTGTAACAAACAATGTAAACCTCTTGGATGTGAACATCAAAGAGATGCTTACAATAGGTATTACATCTATTCTAAATGAATTTTAAAACTGATAATCGTTGTTGGAATGCAATAGTATTTTTAGGTAGGTACCTATACATATTTTTAAATAAATAATGCATCTGCTATCAGTCGTTTGATGTCGATGTTAGTGTCGACAACTAAGCTCCTAAAATTATATTGAATTACAGTGAAATGTTCCGAATACCATTGTCAGCTGCAGGACTGCAAGATATTGCTAATAATTTATGAGATTCCGATGATGAGGAATCTCCTGAAGTAGGTGGCATTGAAAGTGACTCTGAAATTGAAGGCCACCTTTCGGAAGCAAGTGAATAGGATGATCAGCAAGTAGTATTGCGTGATAATGAAGAAGAATGTGTAGCTACAAGTTCCAAGATTTCAGAATGTGTAATTTTTACGAGGGAAAAAATACTTTTTACTAGAGTAACTAAGGATAGAATTAACTGGAAGAGTCAACCACAACCGACAGGACGTATTCGATCCTGCGACATAATAAAAAGCAAAGTGCAAAAAGTGCAAAATGGCCTGGTAGATTTGCAAAAGTTTTTATTTGTTAATTAATTAAGTCTTTATTTGGGTCCAATTATTTTGTGCAAATCCTTCAGGTAGATCGCACCCTCGAGGTAGACCGCATACTATAGTAGCACCTTTTTTAATCTAGACAATTTAAATCCAACTTTAATAAAAAATCAAAAAATAATAATAGAAATATATGGCTAAATATGAATAGTACATTTAGTCTGGGCTGATTATCGGAGAATAGGCCATTTTTGGGAAAAGCTATTTACCAGCAATTTTATTGCTGGAATCGAATCTTATGATTTTATATATTAATAATATAGGTATGCAAAGTCCGCACGCAGATAGTGTGCTACTTTTTTTTATAAACAAAATGGCGCCCGAAAATCATGTTTTTTTAAATTTTTGCTCTATAACTTCAAAGATTTTAACTTTACACCAAAAACACTCAAATAAAAATTACCGAAATTAAATTCTGCATAGAGACGTGTTTTTTCCGATTTACTTCTATGAAAATTCCACACCTGTAATTTTGAACCAATCAAAATACGTTATTTTGACAGATCACCATGACAACGGAGGTATTTTATCGGAAATTTTTTGCTCGTGGGGTACCCAACAGCGAATTATAGTGTAAATTTTTTGACGTTTACAATAACAGAACATTTTTGACAGACTGGTTTTTATTTGTTTACATAATTTAGTTTTGATTCATTTTCTATCACTTGTAGTTACTCAAAACTTATGTAAAATTGAAGAATATACTATTTTCTATCTTGAAATGGTATTCCCATACAACTACAATGAGTAGAAATTACGAATTTGAAAGCCTAAATAATTGCTGATAAAGCTATGGCGCGCTATTAATCTGTTCATGCAGCTTTGGATTTTCAAATGCAAATTTGGTGTGGAATTTTCTTACCGAATACCAAGCGAAGTCAAATTAATATCCGGAAATTTTTTTTTGATCATGAATATTTTTAGAAAATTTCCCTCGTCTGCGACTCGGGAAATTTTCAAAATATTCATGATCTCAAAAAAATTTCCGGAAATAATTTGACCTCTAGTGGTATTACTAGTGAAAACTTTCCCTGGAAAAAGCGGGTTTTTCCAACAAAATCTCTAAATTTCCAACTGAACGTTTAGATAAGTAATTGTTAATCAATAATTAAATAACTTGGTAATATAAAATCCCTTTTCGTTTAGATTATAATTCCAGAAGCCGATTGAAATTGAATGAACAGTTTAGCAACAATTGAATTGTTAATTAAAAATTTACGGTCGCTATAACAACAATAATTATGATGCGTAAGAATAACTATGACTTTTTCATAAAAAGACACTATACCTATCTAATGTACTTTACAGAATTGAAATTGGACTATTTAAGCGGCCTCAGGAATATTTTAAAATAAAAAAAAAATTTTTGGCTTATAAACAAATAGAATATCACGGGAAATATTCAACTAAATTAAATTGTGAAAATGTTATTCGAAAAACAGTGGCAGGACGCTTCTTTTACAATAAAAAAAGTTTAATTATGATAAGTAGTTCCTGAGATACAACCGGTCAAAGTTGACCGGAATTTACGGCAAAGATATAAACAATAGGATCATAATTTTCAAACCATCACCGTTTTATTTTTTTCCTCTTTCTCCACACCAATATTCATACCCTTAAAATACTCGTGGCATATATTATTATAATAAAAACTATCGATAATACATGTGAAAATTGCCAAAAATAGCAAAATTCCAATCAAAAATTAGGTTGGAGAAAATGTAACCCTCAAAGTTCAAAATCGGTATACGTTAAAAAAATGCATTTTCTCGGCTTCCCATGGAGCAATTTCCTTCATTATTTTTTTGTTACCAAGTAACTCGAGTAAAGCCATCGAACTAACGCATTATTAAAGGTCAAACTTGCTTTTGTTTTGTTATAATAAATTAATTTATTTATTATAACACAAAATTTTAATTTGTTTAAATAAAAATTGTTTAAATAATTATACAGCTTTCAAATGAGAATATTTATGTTTTTAACTTTAAAAGGTACACGTAGTAAGTTTATCTAAAAAAAAGCCTACATCTGGAAAAAAATATGTAATTTTCTGTTCTTATAAATAAATTAATGTATTATAACAAAACAAAAGCAAGTTTGACATTTAATAATGCGTTAGTTCGATGGCTCCACTCGAGTTATTAAGGAACAAAAAAAGAATGAAGGAAATTGCTCCATGGGAAGCCGAGAAAATGCATTTTTTTAACGTATACCGATTTTGAACTTTGAGGGTTACATTTTCTCCAACTTAATTTTTGATTGGAATTTTGCCATTTTTGGCAATTTTCACACGTATTATCGATAGTTTTCACAATTTAATTTAGTTTAATATTTCCCGAGATATTCTATTTGTTTATAAGCCAAAATATTGTTTATAAATTTAAAATATTCCTGATACCGCTTAAATAGTCCAATTTCAATTCTGTAAAGTACATTAGATAGGTATAGTGTCATTTTATGAAAAAATAGTAGCTATTCTTATGCATCACAATTATTGTCGTTATTATAGCGACCGTAAATTTTTAATTAACATTTTAATTGTTGCTAAACTGTTCATTCAATTTCCATCAGCTTCTGGAATTATAATCTATACAAAAAGCGCTTTTATATTACCAAGTTATTTAATTATTGATTAACAATTACTTATCTAAAATTTTAGTTGAAAATTAAAGATTTTGTTGGAAAAACCCGCTTTTTCCGGGAAAAGTTTTCGTCAAAGTGAATCGGGAAAAACACGTCTCTATGCAGAATTTAATTGCGGTGAATTTTTATTTGGCTGTTTTTGGTTTAAAGTTAAAATCTTTGGAGTTATAGAGCAAAAATTGAAAAAAACACGATTTTCGGGCGCCATTTTGTTTATAAAAGAAGTAGCACACTATCTGCGAACTTTGCATACCTATATTATTAATACATACAATAATAACATTCGATTCCAGCAATAAAATTGCTGGTAAATAACTTTTCCTTGTATTTTGCTAATTAGCCCAGAGTAATTCAAGAACAGTGGTGGGCCCAACGAACCCGAGTTGCCCGGTTACGTAAGTAAAATGTGTTGCCCGGATAAGGGTTAATTGTTACAAATTGAAAAGTCTCAGATGCAGAATTCACCATTATAATAAAATTAAAATGGTAAATAGTTATTTAAATCTGAAACTTTTCTTGTTGAAAGTTCTTTCTAGTACATCCTTAATCTGCGAGTTTTACAATTTATAAGACCGCAGACGACGAATATAGAAGACAAAAAGGACTCCACTATATGCAATCACATTCCGTTTTCATTCGTCTAGGAAAAGGACAGCAAGAAACTTCCTAGTACTCAAATCTGAGTAAAGATAAAAAATTAAAAGATGGTTTTGCTTGTTTCCGATTCAGAGGGATGCACAATCGCTGGACAGCTGTTTCGACCATTGCATGCTTCCTCAACAGCGGTAGCCTGCACACCTCTAAATCGAAAAACAGCTCCATCTATTTAAGGGGAATTTCAAAGGTCATTGAAATTCCCATTGGGACGCGATCCAGCAACATCTCTTATAGACCAGGGCGCATCTGTAAAAATATTAGTACATTTGGACGTTGAGAGGTGACTCAAATTTTTTTGCAGAAATTGCTTGAAAATAAATCAAATAATAATATTTGAGTTATCCTCCCTCTCAAAAAGGTCCGGAACATTGTTTAAATAATCAAAATGTCAAAAAATTAAGGAGAAAAATTTGATTTTTTTCTTGGTTTTTTGATTATAATTTTAAAAGTATTCATTTCCGAGAAAAGTTGTACTGACATAAAAGTTGCATAATTAAATTTACTACAATATAGAATTGGTTCAAAATTTAAAAAATAGTTACCCTTGTTGCAAAATAGCAATAATTGCGAAAAAAACCATACAAAAACAAGTATTCGCATTTTACGTTTTTCAACCATTTATGCTACACTTTGGACCTTCATATTTGACCCAGAAAAACCTTATGACATAATAAAATAACACTGTAAATTTTATTAAGATCGGTTAAATAGATTTTGCAAAATAAATTTTGCAATCCAGCTTTCGTAAAAAATATTCATTTTTTCAAAATGTTACAGGACTGAAAATAAAGCAGATAGCAAGTTGAAAATTTTTTTGCATATAGAAGTGTACTGTACCTTTCATTCGCCATTTTTCAAAATTAAAATCGATTAACACCACGGTGTCAGGAATTTTTTTAAGTAAACAATAATTATTGGTGCTACGCGCAGGACAGCGGATAGTTTGCTCTGATTGGGCATTGCAATGACCTTTGATAATGATTAATACATTTTAATTTTTATTACATTTCGATATAAATAAATAAATTTGTTTATTGCAAAATAAAAACACATACTCTATCCTTTGAAATAACACTTTTATTAGCAAAAACTTTATTTGTTCATATATTTTAACTTAAATAATAAAAGTTTATTATTTTTAAACATATGCAATTGTTTAAACAATATTTCACAAACAATAATAAAATTAGTTTGATTTTTGTGGAATTAAAATATTAAAATACAACAAAATATAGAGTAAGAAAATAATATATTAGATAAAGATTGGAAGAAATTTTGGTGGAAATCAACTTGTGTGAATCGAACACCGCTGTCCTGCGCGTAGCACCAAAAATTATTGTTTATTTCAAAAATTTTCTGACGCCGTGGTAATTAATCGATTTTAATTTTGAAAATTGCATATGAAAGGTACAGTACCGTTCTATAAGCAAAAAAAAATTTAACTTGCTATCTACTTTATTTTCAGTCCTGTAACATTTTGAAAAAATGAATTTTTTTTGCGAAAGCTGGATTGCAAAATTTATTTTGCAAAATCTATTAAATCGATCTTAAAGAAATTTAAAGTATTGTTTTACTGTATCATAAAGTTTTTCTGGGTGAAATATGAAGGTCCTAAGTGAAATGGTTGAAAAACGTAAAATGCGAATACTTGTTTTTGTATGTTTTTTTTCGCAATTATTGCAATTTTCAAACTAGGCTGACTATTTTTTTAAATTTTAACCAATTTTATATTGTAGGAAATTTAAATACGCAACTTTTATGTCAGTACAACTTTTCTCGGAAATGAATACTTTTAAAATTATAATCAAAAAACGAAGAAAAAAATCGAATTTTTCCTTCAATTTTTGACATTTTGATTATTTAAACAATGTTCCGGACCTTTTTGAGAGGGAGAATAACTCAAATAATATTATTTGATTTATTTTCAAGCAATTTCTGCAAAAAAATTTGAGTCACCTCTCAACATCCATCTCAAAACAGATCCGCCCTGGACTATTAAACAAATTGAAAAGTCTGATGCATAATTCACCATTATAATAAAATTAAAATGGTAAATAGTTATTTAAATCTGAAACTTTTCTTGTTGAAAGTTCTTTCTGGTACATCCTTAATCTGCGAGTTTTACAATTTATAAGACCGCATACGACGAATATAGAAAACAAAAAGGACTCCACTATATGCAATCGCATTATATGCAAGAAATGTCGCTGGATCGCGTCCCAATGGGAATTTCAATGATCTTTGAAATTTCTCTTAAATAGATGGTCGAGCTCTTTTTCGATTTAGAGGTGTGCACGCTAGCGCTGTTGAGGAAGCCTGCAATGATGGAAACAGCTGTCCCGCGATTGTGCATCCCTCTGAATCGAAAACAAGCAAAACCATCTTTTACGTATTTAATTGTATTTCAGCCTTATTGCTCAGCTTTATAAATAAATAAATTTTTCTCGTACATTACACAATTTACATAACAAAATCTGAAATTACCTCGTCCAGATGATGTTTCCCGTCATGGTTGTTGTTACAGGCCCCATTCTTATCTCTATCGTCCAGATAACTAGGCAGACTGCTGCATATCTTCCCCTCGGGATGTCTACCCTTGCCACCGCTACCCGCGCCGCCACCGCCGTTACATATGCTGCCACTGGACTGCGAGCGCCGCCCCAACCCTTTGGCCGAGTGGCGGCTGACGTTAGCTCCCATCTTCACGTCATCATCCACCTCCTGCAACAAAATACCGAATTAGAATTTACTAGTCCAGGGAAATAATACTTGTGTCAGGACTTTGAATAATCCAAGTGTCTGACAACTTTTTTAGTTATTATAGACCCATGGAAAGAAAACCTATCTATTTCCTGCCAAGAGTTCGGAGCCGTTTTTAATTATTAACAATTAAGTATAAAAAACCGATTTTTCTATTTTTCGCACAACACTAAAAAGCTAAATAGTTGACAAAAAAATATAAAATTCGATTTTTTAGAACACTGAAAAAGCTTCAACATTTTTAAAAGTGAAAAAATCATCAATCAATGTGTTGCTTTGCAAACTGTAAAATAGGGCAAAATCGTTATTTGTTAATAAACTATTAGTAAAATTAAACTACGACTTTGGAATTTCACCCAAAGTTGGGTATTGGTGTAGGTACTTGACAAACTCTCAAAATTAGAGACCGATCCATCAATAATTAGTTTAAAAGTTCATTATTCATTATTTAAATATAATACAGTCGAACCCGCTTATTGGAATAGCCTTCGTACCAAGCAAAAGTATTCTTATAACCGGGATATTCTAATAACCGATCATTGGTGGCTAGTAGACACGTTCCGGGACCTCAAATTTCCATTCCTTAAAGCGGGATATTCCTTTAACAGGTATTCTAATAAGCGGGTTCGACTGTAGTCCGTTCTTTAACGGTAAAATATTGCAAAACCTCTAAATTTTAAAGAACCGCTTGGATTGACATGAAATTTGGCATACACATAGCTAACAAGTCAAAGAAAAAAAGTGATATTGTGCCGATATGTGCTTTTGCCCTGGGGGTGGTTTTCACCCCCTCTTGGGGGTGAAAAAATATTCGTCCAAAGAAAGTCAGGAAATGGATAAACTGGCTAATTTTAAGTAACTTTTGTTCTATAGAGATTTTTCACTAAGTCAATACTTTTCGAGTTATTTGGCAGTGAATATGTTCATTTTTTCAACAAAATAACCACGCTTTTAGACGGTTTCTCGCAAATAACTCAAATAGTATGTATTTTGTCGAAAAAAAAATCTTAGCAAAAATATAGCCTTTAAAAAATTTAAAAAATGGTGTATATATCACGTCTCTACATTTAGTAGAAGCAGAGTTATAGCTAATGAAAAATAGGTTCATGTTCGTCAAATTCCAAATGAAATATTTTAACGTGAAATAACCAAAAACGAAGCACATTTCGAGGAAAACTTATTAAAACTTATTTAAAGTGTTTAAAAAAAGCTTCATTTTTGTTTTATAAAAAAAAATTCTAGCATCAAAATTAAACAAGTTACGCTCAAAATAAAGTTAGTCCCTTTTGGTTTTGGTAAAAAAATTGAGAAAATCACCCCCTAATTAGTATCTTAAATGAAATTAATCGTTACGACTTCACAAGTTTCTTGACTCGTGTATATATTGTTTATATGATCTGTAAGTTTCATCGGTTAAAAGTCCTTATTATTGAAAGGGCTGTAGTTAAAAGGGGTTGAACGAGTCACTGATCACGAATGTATGCAAATTTAGAAGCACCAAATCTTAATCAATTTTTGTCTAACAGAAAAACAAAAGAATACATGATATTCAGAAAAGCAAATCTGGCTTTTTTTGTTTTTCGAGATTTTTGGTATCTCCAACAATTTTTAAGTTATTTTGAAAAAAAGCATATTTTTCAAAATTTAATATTTTAAAAATTTTACTTTGAAACCAAATTTTTTCAAAAATAAGCACTTTGAATCGACCAAACTTACAGATCATATAAACACAACATAAGTAAAATAATTTGTGAAGTGGTAACGATTAATTTAATTTAAGTTGCTAATTAGGGGGTGGTCTTCCCGATTTTTTTTGCAAAAACAACAGGGACCAACTTTATTTTGAGCGTAACTTGCTTAAATTTAATGCTAGAAACTTTTTGTAACGACAGAAATAAAGCTTTTTTTAAACACTTTAAAAAAGATATAATAGGTTTTCCCCAAAAAGTGCTTATTTTTTGGATATTTCACGTCAAAATATTCTATTTTAAATTTGGTGAATATTAATCTATTTTTCATTGGCTATAACTCTGGTTCTACGAGATCCAGAGACCTAACGCGTACACCATTTTTTTTTACTTTTTTATAGGCTATATTTTTGTTAAGAACGTTTTTTTCGAAAAAGTACTTACTTTATGAGTTATTTGCGAAAAACCGTCTAAAATTGTGGTTATTTTGTTCAAGAATGAACATATTCACTTTCAAATAACTCAAAAAGTGTTCACTTGGCGAAAAAGCTCTATAGAACAAAAGTTACTTAAAATTAGTCAGTTTACCCATTTCCTGACTTAGTTTGGACATATATTTTTTCACCCCCAACAGGGGGTGAAAGTCACCCCCAGGGCAAAAGCACACATTGGCACAATATCACTTTTTTTCTTTGACATGTAAGCTATATGTACCTATGTCAAATTTCATGTCAATCCAAGCGGTTCTTTAAAATTTAGAGCAAAAACCGTGAAATAATGGACTATAAAATACAAATTCCATTTCTTCAGTTGCAATGCGAAGGCAAAACCGTTTTATTTTTCACTTAGAACAGGGAGCGCAGTCCAGCACTCTGAATCGACGATTTTCGACTGGAGTCATCATCGGAGAGACGTAGGCCTGCTGCTCCCTGTTCTAAGTGAAAAATAAGGCGGATTTGCCTTCGCATTGCAACTGAATAAAAATCGAATTTTTATTTTATTTTTATATTGGTCTTTACTCCTTTAAGTAACTCGGTCCATTTTCCGTTGGAATTTACCAGCTGAATAGACGGGGTGGTGAATTGTATCGGGTTTTTGAATTCCCTCTTGTCTTCTTCGCTTCAGCATCCATCTGGCTTGCAAATTTTAGAAGCCATGGATGTGTTACCAAGGAAATGGACCAATAAGTTTTCAATTTAATAATCTTTTAGTAATATTTTTAATATTTTTCAATATTAATAATGTTGCTATTAGGATTGAAAACTTTACCTTTCAGTTGCCAGATGACGCTAGTCACCTACTCCATAAACGTCAGTTGCAATGCGGGGATAAGATTTCATGGTTTGGTCACTTCGAGCAGAGAGCAGCAGGCCTACGCCTCTCCGATGATGACTCCAATAAGAGTCGAAAATCGTCGATTCAGAATGCTGGACTGCGCTCCCTGTTCTAAGTGAAAAATAAGACGGTTTTGCCTTCGCATTGCAACTGAATAAAAATGGAATTTTTATTTTATTTTTATATTGGTCTTTACCTCTTTGAGTAACTAGGTCCATTTTCCGTTGGAATTTAGCAGCTGAACAGACGGGGTCGTGAATTGTAAGTTTTTGAATTCCCTCTTGTCTTTGAAACGGACCAATAAGTTTCAATTTAAATTTTTTTAGTAATATTTTTAATATTTTTCAATATAATTAATGCTGCTATTAGGATTGACAACTTTACCTTTTATTCATTATTTGTTTATCCAAGAGACTTTTTTGTAATAACATAAGACAAAATAAATGAAGATTGAGCAATTCCGCGGGTGTCAAATTAAAGTAGAAGACTTGTACTGTCAACAATATTAGAAAAAGACAAAAAATTATTCATTATCGTCGAAAATGTCAATGCAAAATTATTGACATTTTAGTCATAATCTTTTTACATATTCGAAAAGCTGATAAATTTTCCACAAATTTGAAAGAAATAGATAACTATTCTGGGTCGATTAGACAAAAAGTAGGAATTATTTTTTAATTCCCACTAATTTGTATACAATAATTAAATAAAGTAAATAGTTTCATTTAAAGATAAAGATTTCAAAGTTTTATTAGTAGAAGATTAATGAGATTTGAATCAAAAATTAAAATTTTTTGACAAAAATATATATTTAACCATTTAATTAAACCAATTATATTTTTTGTTAATTAATATCTATTATTAAAACATTGCATATTTGTAATATACGCAAAAAGTACATACGAATCCAAAACAAGATCAAAATATATCAACATCAATTTAGAACCCGAGATAAAGAAATTTACAGTATTTTGAAGATCATTAACATTTTGTGAACGCTTGAATTTTTAGTTCCCCTTTAACATGGTCCAACTAATTTTCATTTCAGCCTCATTTTTAGCAGTCACAGACAATGCTGTCTAAGTTTAATTTTATCCCTACTCTTTACCTAATTCTTCTAGACTAACTTTGTTTGACAGTAATTTTCCAAAATGATTTTTGATTATAAAAATGATATTATTGTAACCTTTTTTGATACATATTGATAATTTAACTCAAAAGATTTCATGTGATATGACCTCATTATTTTCTGACTAATGTTATTGCAAGGAAAAGGTCTCTGAGAAAAACAAATAGAATAAATTTTATACTAATTGTAGTATAGTATAGTTGATCCAAAAGATGGCATAACCCAGACATCCAAAGTGAAAGTTATCCTTCAACACCAAATTATTCTATATGGTCCACACAATGTCCAGAAAAAAGTCACACCATTTTGAGCGTCGGGTTTGGGGGGGAGAGGGGGGAGAAATCGGTAAATTCGTAGTTTTTAAAGTTTTTCGCCAATATTTCTAAAACTATGCGGTTTAGCATGAACAACCTTCTATACAAAATTGCTCTACATTAAATTTGAAATAAAAAATACCCTATGCATCATCTTTTCAAAATGAACGGTTCCAAAGTTACGGAGGTAATATATTATAACTGGTCCAAAAAAAGGCCTAACCCAAACATCCAAAGTAAAAGTTTTCCTCCAACACCAAAATGTTCTATAAGGTCCACATATTGTTCAGTAAAAAGTCACACCATTTTGAGCGTCTGGTTTGGGGGGGAGATGGGGGAGAAGTCGGTAAATTAGTAGGTTTTTTACGTTTTTCGTCAATATGTCTAAAACTATGCTTTAGCTTAAACAATATTATATACAAGAATATTCTATGTGAAATTTAAAACAAAAAATGTTCTATACATAATCGTTATAAAATCAACGGTACCAGAGTTACGGAGGGTGAAAAGTCGAGGTTTTCGATACTTTTTATATTTTTTGGGCAATATTTATGATATAACTATACCAAAAACCCAGACATCCAAAGTGAAAGTTATTCTTTAACACCAAATTGTTCTATATGGTCCACATAATGTTCAGAAAAAAGTCACACCATTTTGAGCATCGGGTTTGGGGGGGGGGAGAGGGGGGAGAAATCGGTAAATATAAAAAGTATCGAAAACCTCCACTTTTCACCCTCCATAACTCTGTAACCGTTGATTTTATAACAATTATGTATACAACCTTTTTTGTTTTAAATTTTATATAGAATATTTTTCTATAGAACATTTCTTACGCTAAAGCACATTTTTAGAAATATTGACAAAAAACGTAAAAAAACTACTAATTTACCGACTTCTCCCCATCTCCCCCCCTCCAAGCCGGACGCTCAAAATGGTGTGACTTTTTACTGAACAATATGTGGACCATATAGAACAATTTGGAGTTGAGGGAAAACTTTTACTTTGGATGTCTGGGTTAGGCCTTTTTTTGGACCAATTATAATATACTACCTCCGTAACTTTGGAACCGTTCATTTTAGAAGGGTTATGCATAGGGCCTTTTTTATTTCAAATTTAATGTAGAACAATTTTGTGTAGAAGGTTGTTTATGCTAAACCGCTTAGTTTTAGAAATATTGACGAAAAACGTAAAAAACTACGAATTTGCAGATTTCTCCCCCCTCTCTCCCCCAAACCCGACGGTCAAAATGGTGTGACTTTTTTCTGAACATTATGTGGACCATATAGAACAATTTGGTGTTGGAGGATAACTTTCACTTTGGATGTCTGGGTTTGGGTCTAACTATACCATACTATTGATGGATTTTTCCGAAATTTTGAGAGTTTGTTAATGTTAAGTACATCAATACCCAACTTTGGATGAAACACTAAAGTTCTAGGTTACTTTTAGTAATAGTTATAAGCAAATAATGATTTTCACTTATTTTTAAGTTTGCGAAGCAACAAATTGATTTTTTAACTATCAAAAAGCTCATACTACGGGATACGAATATAGGTCAAACTGTACCCATCTGCTTGCCGGATGAAACATTGTTTTTCTACGAGCGTGCAAAAATGTCTACTTTCGCGCACGCATTTTAGTTTAGAAAGTTTCACTTTTCCGCACGCGTGTTACTTTTCCGCACGCGTGTTACTTTTCCGCACGCGGTTTTTACTTTTCCGCACGCGTGTTAATTTAGATATGTTAATATGGCCTTAAAGTAATTATAATACATGCAATAAAATATATCATATTTTGTTCCTGTTTTAATGAAATTAACGCGACAATTCGATGAAATGAAATTATTTTGACATAATATTCGAAAGTCAAATCGGTAGACAATAACAGTCGTTTTGAATAATCGTCATGGAAACCAAGATCGTCGTCATGCTAACTAATTATATTGAAAGTTTGGTTTTGACAACTTTGTCAAAGAATTAATTTGTATATGTATTTTCATATTAATTAAATTAATTGATTAAGATTTGGTAATTTTTTAAAGACTCTTAGAAAAAATATTGTTCCTAACTCTTGCAGAAAGTCTCTTTTCCGCACTCGACTGCTTGCCGAACTCCCGTTTCGCGTCGTCCGGCAAACTGCAGTCGCGTGCGGAAAAGAATGACTTTCTGCACTTGTTAGGAAAATAACTATTTTATTAAATTTCATACATAGACAAATATTTCTAGCATGGGTTGCCTATCAAAATCGTGTCATAGCTATCCTTTAGGGGGGCCGTAAGGGTTGAAATCAATATTTCAAGGACATATTTTTAAAGTATGGTAGAATTATTTTATTTTTCAAGGAAAACTATTGAAAAACAAGCCAACGCAAACGGTGGCAAATTTTTAAAGACACCTCAAAAAACAATGAATTTTGAGGTGGACGTCAGAACTCATCATTGGATCATGGTAAACAAAAAATTCAATAAGATGTTATTAGCTTATGAGTTTTTCGAGGTAACGCTGTCGAGATATTTTTTGTTTTATGCTTATTTCTTATTTAACAATAATAAATATGTTTATTTTCACCCTTTTTGCACAAAAAATTGGTTGTTTTGACTTCTTTTTGATTTCTGAGTGATATCAAAAAGTCAAAAGTCGATAAAACTAATAAAACTCGAGAGCCTTACCTCGAAAAACTCATAAGCTAATAAAATATTTTTAAATTTTTTGTTTACCATGAGCTAATGATGAGTTCTGGTGTCCACCGCAAAATTCATTATATTTTGAGGTGTCTTCAAAAATTTGCCACCGTTGGCTTATGTTTCAATATTTCTCTTTGAACTTTTTCTTGAATATTCTATCAATTGTACTGAATATGCCTTTTTAATTCAAAAATAAAACAATTCAACCATACTTTCAAAAAAAAAATGTGCTTTAAATATTGATTTCAACGCCTACTAGTCCATTCTTTCACGGTTTTTGCTCTAAATTTTAAAGAACCGCTTGGATTGATATGGAATTTTACATACGTATAGCTTACATGTCAAAGACAAAAAGTGATATTGTGCTGATATGTGCTTTTGCCCTGGGGGTGACTTTCACCCCCTCATGGGGGTGAAAAATATATGTCCAAAATAAGTCCGGAAATGGGTAAACTGACTAATTTTAAGTAACTTTTGTTCTATAGAGCTTTTTCGCCAAGTCAACACTTTTCGAGTTATTTGCGAGTGAATATGTTCATTTTTCAACAAAATAAGCACATTTTTAGACGGTTTTTCGCAAATAACTCAAAAAGTAAGTATTTTGTCCAAAAAAATGTTCTTAGCAAAAATATAGCCTAAAAAAAGTAAAAAAAAAATGGTGTACATGTTAGGTTTCTAGATCTCGTAGAACCAGAGTTATAGCCAATGAAAAATAGATTCATATTCACCAAATTTCAAATAGAATATTTCGACGTGAAATATCCAAAAAACTAAGCACTTTTTGGGAAAAACCCATTATAACTTTTTTAAAATGTTTAAAAAATGCTTTATTTCTGTTTTTACAAAAAGTTTCTAGCATTAAATTTAAGCAAGTTACGCTCAAAATAAAGTTGGTCCCATTTGTTTTTGAAAAAAAAAAAATCGGAAAAACCACCCCCTAATTAGCAACTTAAATGAAATTAATCGTTAGCGCTCCACAAATTATTTTACTTACGTTGCGTTTATCTGATCTGTAAATTTCATCGAATTAAAGTGCTTCTTTTTGAAAAAATTTGGTTTCAAAGTAAAATTTTTAAAAATTTAAATTTTGAAAAATATGTTTTATTTCAAAATAACTTAAAAATTGTTAGAGATACCAAAAATCTCGAAAAACAAAAAAAGTCAGATTTGCTTTTCTGAATATCATGTATTTTTTTGTTTTTATGTTAGACAAAAATTGATTAAGATTTGGTGTTTCTAAATTTGCATACATTCGTGATCAGTGACTCGTTCAACCCCTGCTAACTACAGCCCTTTCAATAATAAGGACTTTGAACCGATGAAACTTACAGATCATATAAACAATATATACACGAGTCAAGAAACTTGTGAAGTCGTAACGATTAAGTTCATTTAAGATACTAATTAGGGGGTGATTTTCTCGATTTTTTTACCAAAACCAAAAGGGACTAACTTTATTTTGAGCGTAACTTGTTTAATTTTGATGCTAGAATTTTTTTTTATAAAACAAAAATGAAGCTTTATTAAACACTTTAAATAAGTTGTAATAAGTTTTCCCCGAAATATGCTTCATTTTTGGTTATTTCACGTTAAAGTATTCCATTTGGAGTTTGACGAATATGAACCTATTTTTCATTAGCTATAACTCTGCTTCAGGCTTCAGGTTATATTTTTGCCTCTAATATTTTTTCGACAAAATACTTACTATTTCAGTTATTTGCGAAAAACCGTCTAAACGCGTGGTTATTTTGTTGAAAAAATGAACATATTCACTGCCAAATAACTCGAAAAGTATTTACTTAGTGAAAAAACTCTATAGAACAAAAGTTACTTAAAATTAGCCAGTTTTTCCATTTCCTGACTTTCTTTGGACGAATATTTTTTCACCCCCAAGAGAGGGTGAAAACCACCCCCAAGGCAATAGCACATATCGGCACAATATCACTTTTTTTCTTTGACTTGTTAGCTATGTGTATGCCAAATTTCATGTCAATCCAAGCGGTTCTTTAAAATTTAGAGGTTTTGCAATATTTTACCGTTAAAGAACGGACTATACGGCTCTCCCTTAAGGATGGCTATGACACGATTGTGATAGGCAACCCATGCCAGAAATATTTGTCTATATATCAAATTTAATAAAAACAATGTTTCATCCGGCAAGCCTCCTATATTCGGATTTTAGACTATCAATTTTAAAGATTTTTCACTGTTCAAAAAAAATTTCGTAATTTTGTGTCAACTATTTAGCCTTTTAAAGGGATCAATTGAAAAAATCGCTTTTTTTGCACTAAATTGTTAATAATTAAAAAACTCTTGGCAGAAAACAGGTAGGTTTTTTTTCTATAGGTCTACAATAACTAAAAACGTTGTCCCGAAGAGGATCTTATATTTTGCTTATTTCACTGGAGTATACAGGTGACGGGAGGGTGGAGAGAACACGTTTAATGGAACGTGAAATGATGGGAGTACGAGTATGTGAAGGTGATAAATATAATTCGATAGGGTGGAAAAGAGGAGAATGTTGAGGGTTATTCAGTTTTCTGAATATAATCACACGATGTACATGTAAAACGGACGTCCTCAAATTTTGCTTATGTTAAGAAAATCGTTATTGAATTTTGCAGGGATCATCGCCTTTGATTGAAGGCAAGTAGGATGATATAAAAATATTCTTCCAAAAACTAGCATATAGTAGTAAAGAATTACAGTTTTTCCGTATTTAATGAATTATCAATTTTTATATTTTGCAAAATACTGATAAAAAAGGAAACAAAGAGGCGGAATAGGTGTTGAATGAAGTGAAAACACCTTGAACAACACTTACAGTAAAAACCGTACGCAAAAATATATATCTAAATAAAATTTAGAATCCTGCAATGAGTCATGCTGCAAGGAAAAATATTTGAAAAGCGAGGTACAGGAAGAACAAGAATAAAATTTAGGAAGATATACTGATATATCAAAGCAATATCAAAAAGTACAAGCAACATCCTCCTCCTCTATCTGTTATCCTTCGTAAGGATGTAGTGGCGTCATGTAAGTCGTTTTACTATTTCTATCCAATCCTCTCTCTCCTGTGCGTGTTGTTTTGCTTCGGAGAACGAGTAACCAGTCACGTCCCTTATTTGGTCCGACCATCGTAATGGAGATCTTCCTCTGGATCTTCTGCCCTCTACGTTGCCTTCAACTATCGTTCGTTCCATGCCTTCCCTTCTTCTAGTTATATGTCCAAAATATCTCAGTATATTTTGGTTGATAGTTGTGCTGAGTCTAGTTTTTATGTTAAGTTCGGCTAATATTGAATTATTTGTGCGATGTGCGGTCCATGGTATGCGCAACATTCTCCGGTAGACCCACATTTCAAATGCCATTATACGTTTTGCATCTGCGCTTTTTTGATGGTCCAAGTCTCTGAAGCGTCGGTGGCGATAGGAAATATTAACGCTCCAACAAGGCGTAATTTTGTGTTTTTTGTAATGTCAGTATTCTTTCATATTTTTGTGAGTTTGGCTGTTGCCGATCTGGCCATTATGATGCGCCTACGGATCTCGTCTTCGCATCCTCCACTGTTAGTAATAACGGAGCCTAAGTAATTAAATTGTCTGACCACTTCGTAACCTGCTAAGTCTCTTATCTCCGGTTGGTTGTTTCTGCTTCTATCGATGATAATTACTTTGGTTTTCTCTATATTTATTTTCAAACCATATTCTCTACTCACCGTTCCTAGCCTATTCATAATTTCTTCCAGTTCTTCTGGTGAAGACGCCAATATATGGCGTCATGTCATCAGCATAACGCAGGTTTTTTATTTTTCTTCCATCCTATCGTTGCTCCACCTTGCCATTCCTCAAAAACTTGAAGCATAATGTGTTCACTATATATATTGAATAGCATGGGGGATATTATACATCCCTGCCGCACTCCAGATTTTAATTTTAAGTTTTTCGAAACCACATTATTAACTCTTACATTAGCGGTGTTATTTACATAAAGTGCTTGTAATAGATAGATTAGATGTTCTGGCGTACCCATTTCTCTAAGTATATGCCACATTTTATCCCATTTTACGTTATCGAAGGCCTTGGAGTAGTCAACAAAGCACAAATATGTTTCTATGTTAAACTCTCGAGATTTTTCGATAATTTGACGAATATTAAGAATGTGTTCTCTTGTTCCCCTACCTGGGACGAATCCGCATTGTTCTTGTGGAATTTGCGGTAAGAGAATGGATTTTAATCTTTCATTGATTATTGTTAGAAGTACTTTGCTCGCGTGAGATATCAACGCTACTGTACGGTAATTACTGCAATCTGTCGGAGAACCTTTTTTGTATATGGGGATAAACGTGAGTTTAACCCAGTCATTTGGCCACTTTCCGGTATTCCAGATCTCATTGCAAATTCTAAGCATTACTTCCGTCCCTAATTCTCCCATTTCTTTGAGTATTTCAGCTGTTATTCCATCCTCTCCTTGTGCTTTTCTACATTTTAGCTTTTTTATTGCCGACTCAAATTCAGATTTCAATATTTGAGGTTCTTTTTCATAACTTCTTTTCTCATTATTATGTTCTAGGTCTTTGTTAGAGAATAGTATTTCACAATATTGTTTCCAAACCTCTGCGATACCGTCTGGGTATGTTATGGTATTTTCACTATTATCTTTGATGATCTGTGTCTGTGATTTGAATTCTCTCGCTAGATATGTGACTTTGGAGAAAAGTTCTCTAGATTCTTGGCGGTCAGCATGTTCCTCTAGTTGTTCACATATGCTTTTTATATAATTAATTTTTGTCCCTTCTGCACAAGTGTTTTATAGTTATATTTATGGTGCTTATCTCTATTTCTTTTTGTATTGAATTTGACGTGCCATTTCTAAGTTTTCGTCTTTCTTCTACAAGGTTGAGAGTTTCTTCAGTCATCCAATGTTATTTCCTATCTATTTTTTCTTTGGGATTTGTGTTTTTGATGGCTTCGGTGATCAACTTCTTTGTGTATTCCCACGTTTTCTCAGGGTCTCCGGTAGTAACTGGTAGGTCAGCTTTTGCTAGTGCTTCTCTAAACTTTTCCGGGTGTTTTGGAACCAATTTTTGTCTTTTTTTTGCAATTGTTTTACTGTGCAACTTAATGCGAAATTTTGCTTGTAGCATTTTATGGTCCGAACCACAGTCTGCAGCTGGTTTTGTCTTCATATTGGTTACAGAGCTCCTCCATCGTTTAGTGATAAGAATATAATCTATTTGGTTCTTGTATCGTCCTCCAGGCGAAGACCATGTTGATAATCTTCGCGGATGATGTTTAAACATTGTTTACTATACTGAGATCCATATCGATGGCAAATTGAAGGAGCCGTTCACCTCTGTCATTTCGCTCGCCTAAGCCATGCTCACCTATCGTTCCTTTTAAATGTTCGTCTACTTTCGTTTTTCCTATTTTTGCGTTCCAATCTCCTATTATCATCATTGGTTCTTTCTTAGGTATATTAGAGATGTTTCATTTATCAGATGGTATGTTTCTTCTACTATATCTTCTGTAGCTTTGGATGTTGGCATATACATATACCTGTATAGCATTTTGACTGGTTTAGCGTTTAGGGTTATTTTTATTATACGATCATTTACTGGAAGGTATTCATGTACATATTTTTCCCAACGTTTTTGAATTAATATTACTACGCCTTTTTGTCCTGATTTGTTAGCTCCTGACATGAAAACTTTATAGTGAGTGGCTTCCCAATGTCCTTGGCCTTCCCAGTGTGTCTCAGATATCCCGCAGATATCTATCTTCTCCTTGATCAGTTCATTTTCTAGTATATACAATTTACCTGGCTCTAGCAGCCCCCTAACATTCCATGTTACGATGAGGTGTTTTTTACGTAATGCTAAGTTTGATCTTCCAGTATCCCATTTCGCAGATATTGCCTGGTCGTCCACAATCATCTGCCCGTCGCCCATTTCACACCAATCGACCCGGAATCGATACGGCGCCGGTTGCTAGCCGGATTGCAAAGCACAGAATTTCCTTGCCTAGTCGTCATTTCATAACGCTCTCTGGGAAGATAATCAGGTGGTTTCCCGTTGCCTGCCTGATCGCAGTATCACAGCCGGTTGAACTACGATGTAGTTGCCGCCTGTGAGTATTTTACACCAGACCTGTATGAATCACACAGCCCCAGTGCAATAATGACGTAGCTGCTGCCCTATGTCATGCCCTCAGTTGATCCGCGGGTACTTATTCGGTTTAACCTTATTCGTACCTGACCTGCATATCTACAGGAACGTTCTCTATCAGCCATTGGGACGCGCCGTGTCGGGGTTGAGGACATCCCCCTCCCAGTCCGTTTTCTGTGAAGTACTGAAGAGCCCCTACTCAATTCAAAGCTCCCCCCCCCACGCAAGCTAGGACCGGCACGGACCAGCAACATATCGAAAATGAAATACTACTCTTGCTCTTCTTCTTTTACTTTTGTGTAGACATGACTCTGTCTGATTTTCAATGTACCCAATGACTCCAGTAATTTGTCGTTCCGTCATGTTCCTGGTCTTCTCACTTTTTTTATTTAATAAAACTCTAACAGGAATCTTATGATTATTGCTCTCTGGTCAATCAATGATCAATAAGCAAGTTAGTTCTAACTACAAAATATTACAAAAAACATATCTAAGGTCATATTCAGCAATAATCCTTAGGCTCTAATACATAATAGTACTATTAGCTAACGTGTACACGATAGCCGCACTTTGCTCTGCTTTTTCACTTAACGCACTTATTTAACTTAGCACTAACTCAAACGGCTTCGTTCTCTTAAGTCTTCTTATCTGGTTGGCGTTGTGTAGGAGATTGATGGCTTCGACATTCACATGGTTGGAGAGTCTTTGTTCATGACTCTCGGCAAGCTTACTTATTGTCTGACTAACCGTATCCATCTGGAGGTCTCGATGAAGATCACAATTTCTGAAGTACCATGGAGCGTTGACGATGTTCCTTAACACTTTATTCTGGTATCGTTGTATGATTTGGATGTTACTTTCTTCTGTACAGCCCCATAGCTGTATTCCATATGTCCATGTTGGTTTAAGGACTTGCTTATACAATAACAATCTGTTATAAGTAGACAGAGTGGATTTTGCCCCATTAACCAGTACATCTTTTTGGACTTAATTTCTAATTCTTCCTTTTTTTTTATATGCGCTTTCCAACGTATGGGCCATTCCACAAACATATGCCTGTTTTGGATTACTTCGACAACGAATATTTTACTGTGCAACATAAGAAGTACGAAAGTAAATGGCGCTAATAATTATTCCAATAAACAACAATGTAATTTGCGATTTACTTTCGTTCTTCTTATTTTGCACAGTAAAATATTCGTTGTCGAAGTAATCCAAAACAGGCGTATGTTCGTGGAATATGGTATAGCTTTGAATCTAATGTCATACCCAAATATTTTGCCGTATTTGCATACGGTATTTGGTTTCTATTTATACTGACTGGGATATGTTGTTCTCTTTTGTTAGTAAAATTGACATGAACAGATTTTGTTTCATTCAATTTGATACGCCATCGCCTGGTCCAGATGTTAATTTGTTCAACAGAGTTTTATAGCAGAGTTGCTGCTTCCTCGTGGTTTTGTCCGACTGTTAGAATGCATGTGTCGTCTGCAAATGTCGCTATTGTGTTTGGTTCTAATGATGGTATATCGCTGGTATAGAGCAGATATAGCACTGGCTCTAGGACACTTCCTTGTGGAACTCCAGCTTTAACTTCTCTTAATTCTGAATGTGCTTCCTCATTTTAAACTCGAAAGTAGCTGTCGGATATATATGATTCTAGTAGTTCAGAATATTGTTTTGGTAAATAGCATCTCATTTTGTGATATAATCCCTCATGCCACACTTTGTCAAAAGCCTGCGCTACATAAAGAAAAATTGCAGAACAGACTTTTCGTTCTTTTAGAGCTTTTTCTACTACATCAGTTACTCTATGCACCTAATCTATCGTTGAGTGGCTTTCTCTAAACCCAAACTGATGATTAGGAATTAGATTTTTTTGCTGTATAATTGGTTTTAGTCTCTTCAAGAGTAATTTTTCATATAATTTCGACATGACAGGCAACAGTGAAATAGGCCTATATGAAGAAGCTTCTTGTGGAGGTTTTCCTGGTTTTAATTCTCATTAATCTTCTCTGATAATATTTTCCTGTATAAGTATTCCTTATTATGTAGGTATAAGTATTCCGTATTATGTTCCTGTATAAGTATTCCGTATTATGTGTTCCTGTATAAGTATTCCTAGATATTTAGTCTGACTCTGATTTTTGTTTAAAATTTATGTTTATGGGATTAGTCACAGGTTTGGTTTTATTCGCTGTGAGCCGATGAGTAGAGGGGATTTGACAGTTTTCGCCAGCGCTGTTAGCGGCAGCTTTGTGCATTGAATTTGAACAATCTTACCAGAAAAGTACAAGTTTCAAACCGCGAGAGAGCGCTACCGACGAAACTGACAGCCAATAAAAACAGAGGTAACCTCTAAATTTCACATAAACTTATTCTTTTTCTCAATGGTCTCTTGCGTAAGCAGTCATCCAGTCGCACGAACTATAATATTAAAATTATAATAAATAAAATAAAAAACATAAATGAATAACCATTTTCAATTTCGTTGCAACACGAAACTACAGCCGCATCTTATCCTAGTTCAATCAGAGAGTGCTTCAAGCACCTCTACCGGTTTCGAAACCTATTAGTCTCTCATCAGGAGGCACATATGCTGCTCTCTCTGACCCAACCATGACAAACCCCGGCGTGCAGTTACGAATTGCAACGAACGAAATGGCATAAATGCCCTTTGTTGCCCTTAGATGCCCTAGCGGCAACTAAGGGCAACAAATGGCATCTATGCATTTCGTTCGTTGCAATTCGTAACTGCACGCCGGGGTTTGTCATGGTTGGGTCAGAGAGAGCAGCATATGTGCCTCCTGATGAGAGGCTAATAAGTTTCGAAACCGGTAGAGGTGCTTGCAGCACTCTCTGCTTGAACTAGGATATGATGCGGCTGTACTTTCGTGTTGCAACGAAATTGAAAATGGTTATTCATTTTTGATTTACATATTTACTCTGATTGGAGTACGAAGGGAACCATTCTCGTTGGAACTTTACCGCGCTGAGCAGATGGGACGTGAATTATAAATTGTAAAATTCCCTCATCTTCTTTAGTCTCAGCATCCGTTATGGCTTGCAAATTGTAGAAGCCTCGGAGGTGTAACCAGAGAAGGTTCCCATTGTTTTCAATCTGGTAGGATGTAGAGTAACATTTTTGATTTTTATGTGCTATTAGATTGAAAACTTAGTCTTTTTAAAAAAACATAATTACTTTTACTATCAATTCTGTGTATTCGTTCAGTAATCAGGTTACAATAATATTTCAAAAATGAATAACCATTTTCAATTTCGTTGCAAAACGAAAATACAGCCGAACCATATTCCAGTCCAATCAGAGAGTGCTGCAAGCACCCCTACCGGTTTCGAAACTTATTAGTCTCTCATCAGGAGGCACATATGCTGCTCTCCCCGATCCAACCAAAACAAACCCCAGCGTGCAGTCCCGAATTGCAACGAACGAAATGGCATAGATGCCCTAGCGGCAACTGCTAGCAAAAGACTAAGTTTTCACTCTAATGGCATATAACATATCCCACCAGAATGAAAACAATGGGAACCTTCTCTGGTTACACCTCCGAGGCTTCTACAATTTGCAAGCCATACGGATGCTGAGACTAAGGAAGATGAGGGAATTCTACAATTTACAATTCACGTCACATCTGCTCAGCGCGGTAAAGTTCCAACGAGACTGGTTCCCTTCATACTCCACACAGAGTAAATGTAAATCAAAAATGAATAACCATTTTCAATTTCGTTGCAAAACGAAAATACAGCCGAACCATATTCCAGTCCAATCAGAGAGTGCTGCAAGCACCCCTACCGGTTTCGAAACTTATTAGTCTCTCATCAGGAGGCACATATGCTGCTCTCCCCGATCCAACCAAAACAAACCCCAGCGTGCAGTCCCGAATTGCAACGAACGAAATGGCATAGATGCCCTAGCGGCAACTGCTAGCAAAAGACTAAGTTTTCACTCTAATGGCATATAACATATCCCACCAGAATGAAAACAATGGGAACCTTCTCTGGTTACACCTCCGAGGCTTCTACAATTTGCAAGCCATACGGATGCTGAGACTAAGGAAGATGAGGGAATTCTACAATTTACAATTCACGTCACATCTGCTCAGCGCGGTAAAGTTCCAACGAGACTGGTTCCCTTCATACTCCACACAGAGTAAATGTAAATCAAAAATGAATAACCATTTTCAATTTCGTTGCAAAACGAAAATACAGCCGAACCATATTCCAGTCCAATCAGAGAGTGCTGCAAGCACCCCTACCGGTTTCGAAACTTATTAGTCTCTCATCAGGAGGCACATATGCTGCTCTCCCCGATCCAACCAAAACAAACCCCAGCGTGCAGTCCCGAATTGCAACGAACGAAATGGCATAGATGCCCTAGCGGCAACTGCTAGCAAAAGACTAAGTTTTCACTCTAATGGCATATAACATATCCCACCAGAATGAAAACAATGGGAACCTTCTCTGGTTACACCTCCGAGGCTTCTACAATTTGCAAGCCATACGGATGCTGAGACTAAGGAAGATGAGGGAATTCTACAATTTACAATTCACGTCACATCTGCTCAGCGCGGTAAAGTTCCAACGAGACTGGTTCCCTTCGGGACTGCACGCTGGGGTTTGTTTTGGTTGGATCGGGGAGAGCAGCATATGTGCCTCCTGATGAGAGACTAATAAGTTTCGAAACCGGTAGGGGTGCTTGCAGCACTCTCTGATTGGACTGGAATATGGTTCGGCTGTATTTTCGTTTTGCAACGAAATTGAAAATGGTTATTCATTTTTGATTTACATTTACTCTGTGTGGAGTATGAAGGGAACCAGTCTCGTTGGAACTTTACCGCGCTGAGCAGATGTGACGTGAATTGTAAATTGTAGAATTCCCTCATCTTCCTTAGTCTCAGCATCCGTATGGCTTGCAAATTGTAGAAGCCTCGGAGGTGTAACCAGAGAAGGTTCCCATTGTTTTCATTCTGGTGGGATATGTTATATGCCATTAGAGTGAAAACTTAGTCTTTTGCTAGCAGTTGCCGCTAGGGCATCTATGCCATTTCGTTCGTTGCAATTCGGGACTGCACGCTGGGGTTTGTTTTGGTTGGATCGGGGAGAGCAGCATATGTGCCTCCTGATGAGAGACTAATAAGTTTCGAAACCGGTAGGGGTGCTTGCAGCACTCTCTGATTGGACTGGAATATGGTTCGGCTGTATTTTCGTTTTGCAACGAAATTGAAAATGGTTATTCATTTTTGATTTACATTTACTCTGTGTGGAGTATGAAGGGAACCAGTCTCGTTGGAACTTTACCGCGCTGAGCAGATGTGACGTGAATTGTAAATTGTAGAATTCCCTCATCTTCCTTAGTCTCAGCATCCGTATGGCTTGCAAATTGTAGAAGCCTCGGAGGTGTAACCAGAGAAGGTTCCCATTGTTTTCATTCTGGTGGGATATGTTATATGCCATTAGAGTGAAAACTTAGTCTCTTTCTTCTAATAATATTTCAGTTCATAATTTGGATTTTTCTAGATAAATATCTATTTTTCTCGTTTTGAATATTTCACATACACCAATTTTATCAGAAAAGTACAAGTTTCAAACCGCGAGAGAGCGCTACCGTCGAATTGACAAAAGTTATGACCTTGAAAATTTCACGTAAACTTGTGTACTAAATCGGCATGACTCATAGCTCTTGTCAAAATCCAATACCTATAATCACTAATAAAATTACAACTAAACTTTGGTTAATCCCATATAAACATAATAGCCCGGGGTAGTGTCAAATTTAACCGGAGCATTTTAGCATGGCTGTTTTCTTTTTATTCAGTTAGGTATTCCAAAGCTTATTAACAAATCATGTGTCAGCTGGCCCAAAACCGGGGATTTTAGACAACAAAAGGTAAAATGCGAAACTTGATGGAAAAACGCTACAAATTATATGTCAAATATTTATCTCCGTGACTTACGTGTATAATAGCCAAGAATACCTAGCTACTGGCTTTCACCCAGACGACTCGGGTTCAAATTCTGGCCGTGAAAATCTTTTATGTTTTTAAAATAGACATTTTGATTTGAAAAATGATTATTTTTTGTTAATACCACGTTTTATTATTTATACGACACAATATAAAAAGTCTGTATGTCTTTTATAGAATCGTAAACTTTGCATTTGATCATATATATTCAGCTGACGCTTTTTTCTTACAATCTAAAATTCATAAATTAATGATTTATACTTTTTAGTCGTTGCCAAACTACATAGTTCAAGAATATTTTTTTATTATTAACTAGCTGACCCGGCAAACTTCGTACCGCCTTAGAACTAAAAAATAATGTTTAAAAGTTAAATACTTAAAAATTACCAGAAAGCCAAAAAAATACTCAAAAATATTGCGTATACTTTTTTCTAAAAGACAATATTGTTTTGTGGTGTCTGCGTAAATAATAATTACTTAAATTGGTCGTATTAACTCAGAAACCTTCCCGGTTTCATGTACAGCAACTTTGCTTGAGGTCATCATAATTATGATCAAATGCATAGTTTACGATTCGATAAGAGGCATACAGACAAACATTCATTTTTATATATTATAGAGAACAAGGAAATATATAGATTAATAAGGGGTTGGTGATAGAAAAGTGAAAAATTAGGGACCAAAAAAATAAATTAAAGGGGATTATGTACAAAAACTTTGTTTATTAAGGAGCTCAATCATAATAATATTATGATATTATCATAGGTATATGATCAAATGCATAGTTTACGATTCTATAAAAGATATACAGATTTTTTTATATTGTGTCGTATAAATAATAAAAACGTGGTATTGCCAAAAAAGTATTATTTTTTAAATCAAAATGTCAATTTTAAACCCAAAAAAGATTTTCAGGGCCAGGATTTGAACCCGAGTCGTCTGGGTGAAAGCCAGTAGCTAGGTATTCTTGGCTATTATACACGTAAGTCACGGAGATAAATATTGACAGATAAGTTGTAGCGTTTTTCCATCAAGTTTCACATTTTAATTTTTCTTGCATAAAATCCCCGGTTTTGGGCCAGCTGACACATGATTTGTTGGAACACCTAACTGAATAAAAAGAAAACAGCCATGCTAAAAAGTTTCAGAATCTGATTTTTGTTTGTATTGGTACCGCTCTATTGGGTGTGATCTACAACACTGGGGTGCAAAATTAACCGGACACCCTAAAAATGGCTCATTTTTGATGTCTCACATTTCCTAAACCTGTTGTCCGATTGAAGTGATTTTTTAATATGTTATAGCCTTATTCTTTAACAATATCGTTGTGATAATATTTTTGCTAAACAGTTACATTTCATTGTATACCGGGTGTACCAATGAAACTGTGTTTTTTCCTCAAACTTCGCATCACCCTGTGGAATATTCTAGCATTTACAAAATACTCAAACTTAATCCCAACTATAGCCTCATGTTTTATTAATATTCTGTTTTTTGAGTCAATCGCTTATGTTGGACGGTTAAAAAGTTAGGTACTTTAACAATATTAGCCATATTTTTCATCAATATAGTGTGATTTTAAATAAGCATGACAAACGTCAAGGAGTAATTCCACATGAAAAAATAATGACAGTTGGCTTTATAAACCTATATCCGCAAATGCTTAGTTTCTGAGATAGAGGGTGTTGAAATTTTTCTTACAAACTGACGATTTATTTATTGCTTTAAAACCGGCTGAGATAGGCAAATTCAATTTGGTGGGTTTTATGACGTAGTTTTTGTACATTTTTTGACATACAAGTTAGAATTTAATATTCACCATTGGCGCGCATGTAGGTAATATGAGCCGTCATATTACCCGTATGCGCGCCAATGGTGAATACTAAATTCTTAATTTTATGTCAAAAAATGTGCAATAACTACGCCTTAAACCTACCAAATTTCATTTGCATACCTCAACCGGTTTTAAAGCAATAAATAAATCGTCAATTTGTAAGAAAAATTTCAGCACCCCTATCTCAGAAACGAAGCATTTGCGTACATATCGTTTATAAAGCAAACTATCATTACTTTTTCATGCAGAATTACCCTTTAAAGGTTACCATACTTATTTAAAAACACCCTGTATTGTTGAAAAACATGGCTAGTTGTTAAATTAACTAGCTTTTTATGGTCCAATGTAAGCGAATTAATCAAAAAACAAAATGTTGAGAAAATATGAGGCTATAGTTAGAATTTAATTTCAGTATTTTATAAACGCTAGAATATTTCAGAGGGTGATGCGAACTTTGAGAAAAAAAACACAGTTTGATTGGTACACCCGGTATACAATGAAAATTTAACTGTTTAGCAACAATACTATTACAGCGATATTGTTAAAGAATAAGGCTGTAACATATTAAAAAATCACTTAAATCGGTCTACAGGTTTAGGAAGTTCGAGACATAAAAAATGAACCACTTTTAAGGTGTCCGGTTAATTTTGCACCCCAGTGTATTTCATGACGTTTCTTATTTTAAATGTGGTCGCTAATTACATAATCTGCTCAGTTGAGACATCTACGTCGATTATTTTTGATGGATGTATGTATCTATGTGTTGGTTATATTATATATATAATATCTATCATATATCTTTGTCCAGGAGTGGTATGATTGTGTTTATCTTTATACATATATACGTAACGTAATACATGTATGTATGTACATAAAATAAAGAAGGAATATGATCAGTTTACTACAGACTAGCAAACATTGAAAATAGACAAGAAAAATGTAAACCCAAAAATAAACATATAAAAGGAGGAAATAAAAACATCACAGAGAATATTAAGTAGGTAATTATGTTTTACATTTTATTGCATTACCAGAATGTGAGACAACACCCAACTCCTATTTTCTTTATTAATTTACAAAACAATTATCATGATTAGAAGAAAAAGAAACTTTAGCTTACCTGGTAGGCATTTTCGCCATCATTGGGCGCCTTTCTTTGGCCGATGTAGGAGTACGAGAGGCGTCGAACTAGTTTTAATAGATCGTTGGCGTCAGCGCTAGTTTCAGCTACTGCAGTACTAGGACCGCCGCTTGTCTTCTCTCGTTGTGCTGAGTGTTCTCTGATTAAATGCCCTAGAACAAACAGAACACAATTGATATTAGTAAAAATTAATCTTGAATACAAACCAAGAATAAGTTTGATATTTTTGTTTGATATTTTGACTAGATTATAGAGCAAATCCTAAATGAAATGTGGTGGAGAGATATTTAAAAGCTGAAAAGGCAAGACAAGAAATGAAAAAAGATTACACGGTGTCTCAAAATTATAACAGCTTATTATCTAATTGATGGACTCGACCGTTACTTGATGGAAGTTCATTTTATCTAAAAATAATAAAACACTGAAAACGTTACTTTTCTATACTTCCACAAAAAGTGACTACAGCAGTTTCGGCAGAGTGCCTTTCTCAAGTGATATAGTTTACAACGTGTTTGCCTTTTTAAGGCTTTAAATGAAGAGGTTGAGGAGTGGGGAGCTGTTTGTCTCGAGTTGGTCATTCAGAATTATATCCGTATTTTTCGATTTATTAATTTCCATAGATTCTAAAAAAGATAGCTTTATTTTGAATATGTAGTGTTTAATTTTTAGCTTATTATCTGCTATGTCTCCAAGCCGTAGGTACAAACTGGTACTATGCATGTATTATACTTATACCATTTTACAGGAATGGATGTATTTTCAAGATATATAAATATGCTCGTTTACCGAAAGCGGCACATGCCAGTTTTGGTCTTTTTTTAATTTCAGTATATTGATTTGATTTTGACATTGATGACATAAATTTCATCTACTTTTCTTAATATTTATAATACAAGGGAAAGTGGAGGGAAAGAAATAAATTGATCAAAAGAAACTTTCACGACTGCGTAATATTAGGCAATGCTGTGGTTCCACTTCCACAGTAGAATAATATTATTTCGCGCAGCAGCCGATAGAGAAAGGTTTCAGAAACTAAAACTTAGTAGGACAAAAACAGAGTAGTTCATTTAAAGTTGGAGGATGGACGGATGAAGTTATGGAGTTACTACAAATAAAATGATATCTTTGGATGTTGAAATGATTGTGAAAAGCAATAGTTTTAAGTACCTGGGATCGGTATTACAGAGTAATGGAGGATTAGATGAAGATGCATGCAGTAGAATTAGGGTTGGATGTGGATGGATGGAATGGAAAGAAGCGAGTGGTGTTGTGTGACAGAAAAATTACAATGAAGCTAATGGGAAAATTCTATAAAATAGCCATAATGCGGACTATGATGTACGGAACTGAATGTTGGGCAGAGACAAAGAAAGAGGAACAACGAATGCATGTGGCGGAAATGAGAATGCTTAGATGGATGAGTGGAGTGACAAAGAAGGATAAAATTAGAAATGAGTATGTTAGGGGGAGTCTAGGGGTGGCACCAATTGATGCCAAAATGAGAGAGCATAAATTGAGATGGTTTGGTCATGTTCAACGTCGAGAAGTTAATCACCCAATACGAATAATTGCTAAAGTGCAGATTCCTGAAAGGAGGAGGAGAGGAAGACAAAAGAAGACCTGGGAAGGGACGATTAGGCAAGAATGTTGGTAAAGGAGATTAATATTGATATGACCCAAGATAGAATTGTGTGGAGAAATCCAATAACGGAAGCCGAACCTGCAAGGAGATAATGCAAAGAGAATGATGAGAATGTAAACATGATGACAGCCAACTGAATAGAGACAATGCGTCTGAATACGCACATACCAACTAAAGTAGAAGAATGACCAAAAATTCATACAATAAATATCTAGAGAAAACAAGAGACACCAAGTTAGACCACCAGGATGCATGGGTGACATATTATTATGAATAACAGTAGCAAATTGGATGTAGAAAACACAAGATAAAGAACAGTGGAAGGGAAGGAGAAGACCTATATCCATTAGTGAAGGCAATGTTTATTTTTAATTTTTGAAAACTTAATAAATTGAATTTATAAATTATTATGGTAGAAAAAAATTGGGCCAGTATTAAATAATAACGTGCGAAATAAAATTGTTGTGCGGTCCCCAGTGTCATATAAATAGGATTTCTTTTCCGAATGCGATGTTTTATGCCTGGTTGCACCAACAGATCTTAAGCTCCAGCTTAGCTAAGCTCTACTTATAGATAGTGCCTCATTGAGTATCACTTACGTTGCAGCATCATTTTAGATTCTTACCTTATTATCAATTATATCTTTTATTATATTATGGTATTCTTATTGTGATATACTACAATTATATTATATTAATTTTTATGATATTCTCGACTTAAGCTTAAGATCTGTTGGTGAAACCGGGCATAATGTCTCATATAAATGGTATACTCGGATTTAAAGTTAAAATGGGCTGCATAGTAGCCAATATAATTTTTATATTGAATCTCATCAAGGTAAGTATTCACTACTCACTATTCTACCGACATGAAGATTTGCGTCATGGTGCATTAACACGAATTTGTTATCCAATATGGCTGGAAAATGGCAAAACATGATGTTCTAAAATGTTTTTAATGTATATATCAGCTGTCATTCACCCAGTCACCTCCACAAGTCACCTCCATATGAGTTCTTCACTTCTCTCTGTTTTGTGCTATTTAGTGCCAGTATCTACCCATTCTTGCTTTGACGCCGTCTAGCCATCGTTTTTGTGGTTTTGCTTTAGTATGACTGGGCTCGTGTGGTCTCCAATGTATAATGTTTCGCGTCCACATTTCATTGCTTTGTCATGGCCAGTTCCATTTTATTTCCGCAATTTTTCCAATTGCATCTTCCACCTTCGTCCTCCGTCACACGTCCTTATTTTCGTTTATGTCCTTTCAGCTTAGCCCTAACATAGCTTGTTCGATGAACCTCTGTGTTAATCTTAATCTATATTCATCTTTGATCTGTTTTAAGGAATTTTAATATTTCCATACCGCGGTTTTCTGGTTTTTCTATGTTGAACGAGTATAATTCTGTATAAATAGTAATATTCAATAATATTTATTAAATTATTTTTGTCATTTATAGTGATTCCATTTATATCTGTTATCAGGTGTATTTGTTGTCGGTCTTTCCTATTTACAGTTTTTAACACTTTCATACTCTTGATTTTCCCTGTAATATTCTCGATTTGTTCGGTATTTTAGTCCCTGATGTCTTGTTTTATCCTTTTTTTATTGCCTTATTAAGTTTCTTACATTTTAGTGAATTTTGGTCCATGCAACTGTTGCCCTTAAGCGTCTGTTGTCTTTCTGTCTTTAATTTATTATTTTTCATAAGTTTGTTGATTTTTCCTAAAATTACATTAGTGCATTGACGGGCCGCGAAAAAAGTTTCAACGGGCAGCATGCGGCCCGCGGGCCGCATGTTGCCGACCCCTGCTTTAAAACATCGCATTCGGAACAGAAGTCCCATTCCTATGATACAGGGGGGCTAAGGATAGCAGCACAAAAAATGTCATTCCACATGCATATGCAATATTTTTGTCCGTGAGTATATAAAAAATATAGAAAAAATAGGAGAACTGTGGGTAATGTCATGTAAACATATTACATTTTTCTTATATTTCATTTTAAAAACTTTATATATGTTTTTGTTGTTCAGCGTTTCCTGAACTAAACGACCAATTAAGAAACGCAACAAGCTTCACTTCATTTTGTCACGCAAGAGAAAAACAACTAATTGTCAAAGCACTGTATCTAACAGTCATTAACTAAAACTAACCGTAATAAATTACTATTCAATCGGATGATAATGGAGAAGATTTCTTACTAATTTTGCGCTACTAACAACGAGTTGAGATGAACTATGAAGAGATAAGGTTTTGGTACGAAAATTTTTCGCATAATAAATATATAGTCAATGCTAATAGTTATGCCGCAATACCATGCGGTTTTCCCATGAGAATTTGTTATCAATATAAAATTCCGGTATTTTATACATTTATACTACATTCACAATCAAGATGCAGTAGAAGTAAACAAACCGAGACTAGTTAACTGTTACAAGGAGCACTCCTGAATCTGATTTACAATCTACACTAAGCATCAAAATTAACGCACCACCTTAAAAATAGGACATTTTTGATGTCTTGTATTTCCTAAACCTGTTGTCCGATTTTAGTGATTTTTTTAATATGTTATAGCCTTATTCTTTGAGAATATCGAGATAATAATACTGTTGCTAAACAGAAAGTGTCATTGTATACCGGGTGTAAAAATGATAGTGTGTTTCTTCCTCAAAGTTTGGAACACCCTGTGGAATATTCTGGCATATATAAAATATTGAAGTTAAAACTCAACTGTAGCCTTAGGCTTTCTTAACATTATTCTCTTCGACTCATTCGCTTATGTTGGATAATAAAAAAGTTAGATACTTTAACAACTAGCAACGTCCTTCATCAATTCAGGGTGTTTCTAAATAAGTGCGACAATCTTTAACGAGTAATTCTGCATGAAAAGATATTGACCGTTTGCTTTATAAACATATGTCTGCAATTACTTCGTTTCCGAGATACGGGATGTTGAATTTTTTCTTACAAACTGACGATTTATTTATTGCTCTAAAACCGTTTGAGATATGCAAATAAAATTTGGTAGGTTTTAAGAGGTAGTTATTGCGCATTTTTTGGCATAAAATTAAGAATTTTATACTCACCATTGGTGTGCATACGGGTAATATGACCGGGAATAAGTATTTTTCGAAGCTTTATCGATTGTAACTCGGCTTCTACGCATGCAAACGAGCCTGAGAAGGTCTTATTTTAAAGCTTGATTTATAAGCTTCAAAACAAAGTTTCCTTAAATTTCTTTATTTCTTTTTTTAAAGTTATACCCGTTTAAAGTTGTAATTTGTTAAAAAAATTGTACATTAATTTGTTTATAAGGGTTTCAAGCAAATTTGAGCTATAAACATTTATACTTTAATTAACAATAATGATAGAAGAACTCAAAAGGAACAATTTGAGCTTAGACATTGTTCGTAAGTTTATTTTTGGCCAAGATATTGATATTTTAATGACGCGCTATAAGGCGCAAGATCGGTTCACTGTCAAGTATTTTTCGTCGCTTTATCGATCGTAACTCGGCTTCTACGCATGGAAATGAGCTTTTCAAGGTCTCATACTTTATCTTCATTTGTTTTAAAGTTATACTCGTTTGAAGTTATAATTTTCTTAAAAAATTTGTACCTACGTTAATTTGTTTTTAGTTTTGAGCAATAAACATTTATACTTTAATAACCATTAATTATAGAAGAATTCAAAAGGAATATTTTGAGGTTAGGAAATTGTCTATTAATTAAGTGCTTAGTCTATCAATTAGGGATTAAAATGAGACTTTGAAAAGCTCATTTGCATGCGTAGAATCCGAGTTACGATCGATAAAGCGTCGAAAAATACTTGACAGTGAGCCGATCTTGCGCCTCATAGCGCGCCATTAAAATATCGACATCTTGGCCAAAAATAAACGTACGAACAATTTCATAAGCTAAAATTGTTCCTTTTGAGTTATTTTATCATTATTGTTAATTAAAATATAAATGTTTATAGCTCAAATTTGCTTGAAACCCTTATAAACAAATCAATGTACAACTTTTTTAAAAAAATTACAACTTCAAGCGGGTATAACTTTAAAACAAATGAAGATAAAATAATTTAACAAACTTTGTTTGGAAGCTTATAAATCAAGCTTTAAAATAAGACCTTCTCTCTGAAATGAGCAATACTACGCATGCAAATGAGCTAAGGCTCGTTTGCATGCGTAAAGGCCGAGTTACGATCGATAAAGCTTCGAAAAGTACTTATTTTGCAATTTGCATTGTGCACTAATTTTACGATATCTTGAGTTCTAATTGTTTGATTTAAGTTTAGTAAACGTGTTTTTCTTTGGTTTTTTTTTATAAAGGAACAAATTTTATTTGAAACATATTTTTTATCTCTTTTAGTTTATGAGCCAGAGCCTTATAAACAATTAAATTGTTTATAACAATTTTTAAACCACTCGGATCGAAATACACCCTCGAAATTCGTAATCAACAGCCAAAAATCCATAAGAAATCGTTGAGTTTGTCCATCAGAAATAAAAAGGACACGGTGACCCCTCTGGCGCCTACACTACTTGGATTGTCATGCACAAAAGCACATAGCTAACACGTCAAAGAAAAAAACTTATATTGTGCAGATGTGTGCATTTGCCCTGGGAGTGAGTACTCTTCTCGAGGGTGAAAAACATACGTTCAAAATAAGTCCGGAAGTGGATAAACTGACTAATTCTAATAAACTTTTGTTCTATAGAGATTTTTCACGATTCGACTCGATTTAGAATTTGACGAATAAGAACAAGAACCTACTTTTCGTTAGCTACAACTCTGCTTGTGCTGGGTCTATAGAATTCATAATTGCACCATAATGTATTTCTCTTTTTTATAAGCTATATTTTGGCTCGGAATATTTTTTCAATAAAATACTTACTTTTTGAGTTATTTGCGAAAAACCGTAAGAAAACGTGTTCTTTTGTCGAATAAATTAACATTACACTCGCAAATAACTCAAAGAGTATTGACGTTTATCCATTTCCGAACTTATTTTTAATGTATGCTTTTTCACGTGTGATGTATGTATAATGTATGTTATCTATGTGTATGCCAGATTCCACGTCAATCCAAGCGGTTCTTCAAAATTCGGAGCAAAAACCGAATAAAAAAACCATCAATTAAAAAGCTCTAAAACAAAATGTCAATTTCAGTCATTTAAAAATCGCACAAAATACGTATCCTTTATAAAGACCTGCCAAACAAAATTATTTATAAATCGCACCATCCAAGTCTTTCGTTAACATTTTAAAAACAATCAACAGCACCAGGACTTGCCATCGAACGTAAAATAAAAAAGAATATTTATTCGTCGATTGTTTTAGAATTTTTAATTTTCTCGTTAATTGTTCCAAAAATGCGCCGGTGTTTTTCCTGTAACTGCCTATTTTCCAGCGGTTCCTCCGGGGCTCATTCAAACTTTTAATTCTATTTTTCGATGACGCTTTCTGTAAATAGAATAAAAAAAACCTTGTAATTTGGCCGTGTCCTGACGAAAGTTCCGGTTCGTCAATTATTTGAAAATAAAAAAATACTGTATATATAATGTGTCTAAAAAATTTATTGATGAAAAAATGCTCAGTTTGGAATTGTGTAACAACACAGCTGTTTATGGCAGAATAAACGGTTTTTCACAGGAATGTTCAAAGCAGAAAAGTTATAAATGCCGGACAACCCCGACAAACTTCGAATATAGGCATCATAATAGAGTGGAACCTCAATAAATCGGATTAATCGGGACCGCGGCCGATCCGGGTTATCGAAAATCCGGGTTAGCCGGAGAATAATGTAAAAATTAATAAAATACACAGAAATAATAAACAAATCTTCTTGTCTTCTTCTTGACTGGCTTTACAACTCGGGGTGAGTCTTCGCCGCATCCACTATGGCCCTCCATCGTCTGCGATCTTGCGCTTCGATTTGCCATTGTTGTACCCCAATCCTAGATAGATCGGTTTCAACATCATCCTTCCATCTTTTTCTGGGACGGCCCACTGATCTTCTACCGTCTGGTCTCTCGAAGAACACTGTCTTTAGCACTCTGTCTTCCTCTGATCTTACTACATGACCTGCCCATCTTATCCGATTAGCTTTTATATGTCTGACGATGTTTTCAGTACCATATAGAGTCACCAATTCAGCATTGCGGCGCCTTCTCCACTCTCCTGTCAATTCATCTCTTTGAGGACCAAATATCATTCTGAGGACTTTCCTTTCAAATATCAGCAATTTATTTATTTCTCGCTGATGTAGAGTCCATGTTTCACTCCCATATGTAACAACTGGGCGAATAATTGATATGTACAGTCTTAATTTAGATTGTCTTTTCAGCAGCTTAGATCTTAATAATGATGATAGGGAGTATAATGCTCTATTTCCCGCAGCTATTCTTGCTGAGACCTCTTTTTCTATGTGATTGTCCTCTGTGATTACTGCTCCCAGATATTTAAACTCTTTTACTACTTCAAAGTTGTGGTCATTAATAGTTACGTTCTGCCTAACTCTTGGTCTTGGATTTTTGGTCACCAGCATATATTTCGTCTTCTCTTCATTTATTCGAAGGCCCAGGTTACCTGTTTCCTCCTCGAGCTGTGAAAACACCTCCCTTACGTCTCTTGTAGAATGTGCGACTGCATCTAGATCATCGGCAAAGGCCAACAATAGTTTTGATCCTCGATTTGCGAATCCCCCTGTTAGTTCAGACGATATTTTACTTATTGCGTATTCTAAAGCCAAATTGAATAGCAATGGTGATAAAGGGTCTCCTTGTCTAAGCCCTGATGTTATACTAAATGGCATCGATGTTCTGTTTCCTATCTTTACCTGTGCATATGAGTCTGCCACGCACATTTGAGTGAGCTGCACTAATTTTCTTGGTATTCCCATTTCTAGCATTGCTAGCCATAGTCTGCTTCTTTTTATCGAGTCATATGCCTGCTGGAAATCTACGAAGATTTGGTGTACATCTCGGTTGAATTCCCAGTTTTTTTCTAATATTTGTCGGATGGTAAATATTTGATCTATTGTTGACCTTCCACTTCGAAAGCCGCATTGGTAGTCGCCTAGAATATCTTCCGAATACGGAGTGAGTCTCTTTAGTAAGATAATTGATAGAATCTTATACGCTGTACTAATAAGCGATATGCCTCTGTAGTTTCGGAATTGCTCTTTATTTCCCTTCTTATGTATGGGTATTATAACGCTTCCATTCCATTCTCTAGGCATTTTCTGCTGTTGCCATACTCTGAGAATAATGTCATACAATTTTTGATGTAAAACGTTTCCTCCTTTTTTTATCAATTCTCCATTTATACCATCATTTCCTGGTGCTTTGTGATCTTTAAGAGATGCTATTGCATTCTTTACTTCTTGGAGTGTTGGTGATGGTATTTCCACATCTGCAGAATGAAATGTAGTCTCTGATTCCTCCATCTCACTTTCAATATTTAGTAAATTCCGAAAGTATTCCTTCCATCGCTCTACGATTTCTGTTTCCATCATTATCAGTTCACCTGCTTCATTTCTCATAGCTTGTGTTACTCCAACATTTCCACCTTGTCTGACTGTCTTCACTTCCCTAAAGAATTTTCTTATTTGATTCCTCTCGCCACTTATTTCCATTACTCGTATTTGCTGTTCTATGTAGCTTCTCTTTTTAGTTCTGAGTAGTTGCCTTGTCTGTGCCCTCGTTCTGTGAAAATCTGCTTTGTTCTCATCTGTAGGGTTTTGTAGCATTTTCATTCTTTTGTGAGTTTTTGTTTCCAGCATTTCTTCGCATTGTTTGTCAAACCATTTCTGTTTTGGGCGAGTCCTCTTTTTCCCAATGGTTTCTTTCGCTGCTTGTTCTATCACTGATGCCATTCGCTGCCATGCATCTCCTAGGTCTACATTTTGGTCTTCCTCTCCCAGCAATTGAAATCTGTTGCTTATGGCTACTTGGTACTCCAGTTCTTTATTTGGTGTTTGAAGAGCTTCTACGTCCCATCTTTCTCTTTGTTCTTGTTGCTCCATCTTCTGTACTGATATTCGTGTTCTCAACTTTGATTTTACAAGAAAATGATCACTATCACTGTCAGCTCCTCTCATACTTCGTGTATTAATAATGCTACTAGAGTGTCTTGCATCAATGAGGACATGATCTATTTGGTTACGTGTTCTTCCATCATTTGACACCCATGTGACCTTGTAAATGTCCTTTCTTTCAAATTGGGTGGATTTAATAATCATGTTATTAGATATTGCGAATTGTGTTAGCCGGTGTCCATTATCATTTGTTGTATCGTGTAGGCTATATTTACCAATTACTTCTCTTAAATAGTCTTCCTTACCTAGTTTAGCATTACAGTCCCCCATTACTATTTTGATGTCATGTTTTGGCGCTGCTTTATACTGTTGGTCTAGTAATTCGTAAAATTCGTCCTTCCTATCTTCTTCGGCATCTTTTGTTGGGGCATAAATTGAGAATATAGTGAGATTGAACCACTTACCTTTGAGTCTAATATAGCAGATACGTTCGTTTATTGGCTTGAAATCTATCACTGCCGTTTTTAATCTTTTTGCAATTACGAATCCACATCCGTATTCATGTCTGTTCTCACTACCCGACCAAAAGACTATAACATCTTCCATTTCTAAATTTCCCGTTGCTGTCCATCTTATTTCCTGTATTGCTGTTATATCCATGTTATATTCTTGCAGTTGTCTAATGGCTCTTGTCGCTATTCCAGGTCTGTACCAACTTAACACATTCCACGTACCTATGCAAATATCCTTATTCCGTTGCGTGTGTCGTTTATATCGAGTATCCGTCTTGTTCCGAGGCAATAGTTTCTGTTTCGTGGCTTCAAAATTTTCATATGTACGGGACGCCGGCCCATAGCACAACCCCCTTTTCGGAGGACCATTTCACCCGCTCTCGTCCGTTCCCGACCCCACTTTCCACCCGGGTTTGATACCGGATCTCCGGCGGGGTTGCTCGGTTTAACAGGAGGTACCAGCGTGAAGGTGAGAGTCGGATTTGAGTAGAAGAGGCTAAGTGGAGTAAACTGGAATCAACTCCATATATTCGCATTCTACCCCTTTACCCCAAATAATAAACAAATACACATTATAATTGCAAAAACATGAAATACGAGTACATATGCATAGTACATCTAAATTACGTGCAGTTGTATACAGTATTGTTTATTTCTTGGTAAAAAACTCAGTCCAAGTGAAAACATGTTTGTTTTGCCTGATGAAAATCGGTTCGGGTTAGTCGGACTTCCGGGTTATCGGAGGCCGACTTATCGGGGTTCCACTGTGCTTAGACAAATACACAGATGATACAGGGCCTGATAAACCTAATCATAGAAGAAATAGAATGAATATGCAATCAAACAAGCGAAAAGTGGTAAGGCTCCTGGTCCTGATGAAATTCCCATAGAACTGCTGAAACTTATGGAGAATGAATCTATTAAAATACTCTAAGGGTACGAACAGAACAAGTGGGTCACGGTGGAGGTGAAAGTCGCAGTGGATGCTACTAGTTAAGTCGCGGTCGATGTCGACTGCACATAGCAAGGAGGTTACCTTCACTGCTCAGTCGAGCTAGGACCACTACCAAGTGAAGTAGCATGATGAAATTTTGATTACAAAAGTGGTAAGCTGATAGTTAGTATACCCAACAGTGCATCCGGGTCCTGTCCCATAATACGAAAGTGAGCTGCAAAATTGCTATCAGATCCTTTTTCATATTTAGCAATTGAAATTCAAAAATACTGAATACGCAAAGGAGATTATAGGTAGCAACTCTAGTACCGTAGCGCACGAAATGGCAGGGGGCAGGGGAATGACAACTTGGGACGCATCAATCACAGAGAAGTACCGCTTTTGCTTTTGCGATGTTGTGTCAGTCAAGTGATGATAGTGATGAAATGTCAGCTGTAAATAATCATCCATAATAATCATCAATAATAAATAGATCCTCCTTCATATTTCAAAAATTTACTGAATTTAATTACTTTAGAAATTGAAAAATATATTGAATACAAAAAAGGGATTATATAAAAAGTATCAACTCAGATAGCGCAGGTAATCACAACTTGGCTTCGAACAGACCAATCACAGGGAAGCATCCTTGTAGGCCGCGCAGTAGACATCCATGTAAAACAAAGTCATTTTATTTTCAAAAGCATCGATGTAAACCTCCTGGATGGCATCGCGCCAAACCTCCACCGCGACTTACCTGGTCTGTTCTCTTCCATTCACTACAATGTGTTTGTTTTACATGGATGTCGACATTGACCGCGACCTCCACCTCCACTGCGACTCACTTGTTCTCTTCTTACCCTTAGATCTATTTAATACAATATATATATATATATATATATATATATATATATATATATATATATATATATATAACTGGAATAATACCTAAGGAATGGCTCCGTTCAACCTTTATACTACTTCCAAAAAAGGCAAATACAAAGGAATGCAACGAATATCGTACGATAGCTTTGATGAGTCATGCTTTAAAACCATTCTTAAAAATAATCCTCAATAGGATCTAAGTATAGGAAATTAGACGTAGACATCAGTAACACTCCGATGGGATTCAGAAAAGGGCTGGGTACAAGGGAAGCCCTGTTTGCAATGAACGTTCTCTTACAAAGATGCTTAGACATGAACCAAGAAATTTACACCTTAGATTGATGGAAGACCGAGCTGAAGCACTGAACACAAGTTGAAAAGTAAGCCAATAATCACCCAGGTTGGTAGAGCTACATGAATATAATGGTGATGATCGTCTGCGTAACAGAAAATTTGAATTTCATTATTCCTTGTCTTGCCCAAATGCAAGACCAAGACGAGACTTAGACAGTCTTGGTCTTGCGCCAGTACACCTGGTCTTGGTCTTGGTCTTGGTATTGCGTTCCCGGTCTTGGTCTTGGTCTTGCAGAAAGGGTCTTGCAAGTCTCGCAGTTGCCCATTAGCCTATTGGATATCTTAGAACAACGTAACAGAGAGGTACATTTTAAGCTTGAATATCACAGCCATAGTAAAGACTAACCAAATTAATAAAAATCTAAACAACTGACACCGATTTTAGAGCAGTAAATAAATCGTCAGTTTGTAAGAAAAATTTCAACCCTCTTATTTGGTAAACAAAGCATTTATAAAGTAAACGTTTATGAAGCAAACTGTCATTACTTTTTCGTGCAGAATTACCTATTAAAGTTGGCCATACTTATTTAAAAACATTCTGTATTGATAAAAAAACTTGGCTAGTTAAAAAAGTACCTAACTTTTTTATTATCCAATATAAGTGAATGAATAAAAAAATATAATGTTAAGAAAATATGAGGCTATAGTTGGGTTTTAATTTCAGTATGCTATTGCATGCTAGAATAATAAGTTAGCATAATGCTAGAATATTCCACAGAGTGAGAAAAAACACAGTTTGATTAGTACACCCGGTATACACTGACAATAATTGACCTGTCTAGCAACAATATCTATTATTACTGCGATATTTGTAAAGAATAAGACAAAATAAAAAAAAATCACTTAAATTGGACAACAGGTTTAGGAAATTTGAGACATTAAAAATGACCCGTTTTTAAAGTGGTGTGTTAATTTCTTGGAGAATTGTATATCGTTCAAATAATATTTCGGTATTATGTTTACACGATATCCGGCATTATCTCTAGACTTTTGTCTGGTTATGATACTTATTTATAAATAATAGCCGCGCTGCTTCAGCAAATTTTGTTTAGCCGAGTGACCTCATAACACAGGACAGAGTCAGCAGAAACAATACATACTAATCTTACTATAATAATGTATACTGATAAGATTTCTAGATTCCTAGAAAAGTAATAATGAAAAAAATTATTTATGTAAATTTATATAAGTGCTAAGGTGACATATTTTAAAAAGTTTGGATACGATATTCGATATTACTGTAGGCGTGGCAACGCAAGAATGTTGTGTTATATGAATATGATTAGAAAACGACTATTCTCAAAACCAGGACAATTAATTTCAGAGCAAAGAAGTCGGCCGCTGAGAAAGAATGTACTAAAAATTTCATTTTTACATTATAATAATGACCTTCGAGTACATGTCAAATGTGTCAAGTGTTCTTTTAATGGATATTTTGATTCGCTATGTATGTTTATGGTAAGTCCAATTTTCAAAATTTTTGTTACAATTTTTTTTGTTTCTCAGAGTATCTAAGAATATAGCCGAACATATATATACTCCCTAAAACGACACTCAGGTCTAACTGCAAGACGCAAGAGTCTCGCAGGCTTAGTCTTGTTCTTGCTCAAGTCTTGCACGGTAAGTCTTGGTATTGGCCTTGCTAAAATTAGGCGGTCTTGGTCTTGGTCTTGCGAAAACGCAAGAACAAGACCAAGACTGCAAGACCAAGACCGAGTTTGGGCAACACTAAGCCGCGGCGCATATTGAACCTAAGCGAGTCACAACCTGCGCCGGTGGGACGGGTGACCTGTGCAGTTATTTTTCTAGCGTGCCGCATATTGAACACAAGCTAACCCGACCATCGGCTGTCGCCGTAACGAATAGAGACGGGCAAAATAAGTGCAAACGTGTAACGGTTACTATTGATACTGGTTCTCAGTGGTACTGAGTACAAATACTGATTACAAAATACTGATGTATCTGATTCTTGTACTGAATTGAGTAGGCAACTAAAAAACGGTAGTTCCGTACATGTAACTGGTAACGTTTTAAAAATATCTTACATGTCCCTAGTAGTCGTAGCGGTATGACTTTCGAAAACATCGAATTTGATCATAAGCGGGTGCATAAAAAGATATCTTACACTGAGTATTCTATTTCTACATACCTTTATAATAACAAGCATAAGTTAAAGACTGCATTGATTGTGATTGCAAAAACGGTTCTTTTGCTGATTATGTTTTTGATAAAATATTAAATCACACAAAAAATACAATTCCCAACCATCATTTAATTTTTAACGATAAACAAAAGTCTAATAAATATATGATGACAAGTTTAAAATTGAGCGACTTTGTCGATAACAGTGTCATTAATAAATATTTTTTACCATGAATCATTTTCCAATGATTGTGTGGATTTAGAAATACATACTAAACAATTTTTTGATCTGTATAAAGGAGATTATAATTATGACACATTATGGTACTCCTTATTTTTCAAATAATATGCTCTTGTAAATGCATAACTTTGATTTATTGGCTAAAGCCACACTAACTAGATACTTCACAAGAAATTAAAAATACTTAACATGTAAAAAATTCACTGTTTTTATTATATAATAAAATACATATTAAAACAAATAAACGAAAACTTGTAGAGTAGTGCTGACTGATACAACAGAGCAATAAAATGTTATTCATTCAAGATAGTGTAAAATATATCGCCATTATTCATTTCAGATATTTCCATCTCGCAAAACAAAAACACGTAAAAATTAACATCTGGCGCTGAGTCACCCGTCCCAAGCCCAAGAAAACTGTACGTCGATGACAAACCTTCCCAAGCTCGACCTGCGAACGCATGAACTGATAGTAGGATGCACAGAACGGTCTACGCAACTCGCCGGTGCCAGGTTGTGTCTGCTTAAGGATCGTTTAAACACAGCGATATATCAAACAACTTATCAAGGTCAATCGAGTTGTTGCAACTTATCACTGTGTGTAAACGGTGCATCGCACAACTTATCAAAGTTGGAGTTGGGTTGAAGGTGGTATCGCATTGAATCGCAGCGTCTAAACAGCGTTTCAACTTGTCATCACAACTAGTTGCTGTGACTTATCGTTGTGTTTAAACGACCCTTTAAGGATCGTTTAAACACAGCGATAAATCAAACAACTTATCAAGGTCAATCGAGTTGTTGCAACTTATCATTGTGTGTAAACGGTGCATCGCACAACTTATCAAAGTTGGAGTTGGGTTGAAGGTGGTATCGCATTGAATCGCAGCGTCTAAACAGCGTTTCAACTTGTCATCACAACTAGTTGCTGTGACTTATCGTTGTGTTTAAACGACGCTTTAGGATCAATTTGCGCCGGTACTAATTGTTTCTCATTCTGCATTCTTTTCCTTCACGACTTCATCAATATTAGACTGAATAATATGATAGGGCTTAGTGATTCCACATGTTTTATTACAATTAAATGCTTTTTTAAAATAAACGAGCGCTATAATGCAGTATATATGTGATATTCGGTTTGGAATCACAGGCTCTTAATATTAAAAGAGGAGTACAAGGATGCTTCTTATCGCCCCTGCTTTTCAACGATTTCGAAAATGCACTTTCTGAAAAACAAGAAGGAATAATAAATTGTAAACGGTGAAATCATCAATAATTTGTGATATGCGGACGACACAGTACTCCTAGCTTCTACTCGAGAAAATCTGCAAACATTACTTGATAGTGTCGTTGAGAGTTGTAGGGAGGCAGGTCTGGATCTGAACATACGGAAAACCAAAATACTCGTAATAAGTAAACAACAAGATATAAAACCGTCTATATAATAAATGTAAATAATACCAAACTTAAACAAGTTGATCAAACTGTTTACCTTGGATATAAGTTAAATTGTAACACACAGAGTTACGGTAAAATTAGATCCAGAATAAATCAGCCCAAAACCGCATTTAGAAGAATCTCCAAGGTATAGTCTAGTCCAGGGGAGGGCAAAGTGCGGCCCGCGGGCCGCATGCGGCCCTTTGGGACATTTTTTGTGGCCCTCGGAAAAAAGTGAATTACTTTCATTTAAAGAATGATTGTTCCACAAATTTTCAACCTAACGCGGTCAATTATTTGGGTTTCTGCTACAGAGTTTTGAAACATTATTAAAAAATTTGTAACTGGAATAAAATGTTTTCTTAAAACAAAATAAAGAATTCAAAGATACTGTAAAAGCAAATTTTATTATTACCCAAAAATTAATTAAAGTGAACAAACCATTCTCAGATGGCAAATTTATAAAAGATCGTTTAGTTGAAGCAAGTTGAATTTTATGCCCAAAAGAAGATCACACGAATTTTATCACGAAGAGCTATCGTTCTGAAGACTTGAAGCGATGAATAATAATGTACAAAAACAACTAAATCCATTTTAGAAGGTAAATTGATGTGGTATTTAATTGCATTGGATGAAAGTGTTGATACAACTGACACAGCTCACTTACTAATATTTATTCGAGCAACTAATACCGATTTTAATATTTATGAAGAACCATTATCAATGGAATCAATCCATGAAATCTCTAACAAGTGGAAAGGATATGTTTGAAGTAGTCAGAAAATATTTGGAAAATTGTAAATTACTCCTTAACCAACTAGTACGAGAAAACTTAAATATTACGTTCATTAACAATTTTCAGAACATGATTTATTATCTTTCACTGCGTCATCAGCAGGTATTGTGCACAAATATTTTGCAAGTAGACAACGTCATTTCAATTGTAACTAGGTAATATTGTTAATTTTTTTTTCAATTTTATTCGTTCACGAGAATTCAATCATCGTGAATTCGTAGCATTTTTGGGAGAGTTAGAAACAAAACTACTGATGTCTTCTATCACAATCATATTCACAATCAAATTTTTTAATTTGTTAAATTTACTAAGTTTTGAATATCCATGTGATTTTGCGTTTACAGGGGACATTTAAATATTTTAAGCATATCATTGCATGGCAAAAATTGATACGCACACAATATGATAACAGATAAATTCTTTTAAAGTAAAACTCAAACTATTCATTGATCATAACAGTGAAAAAAAAAGAATTAGTTCATTTTCAATCATTAAATAATAATGTAGGTACCGCAGAAAATAAGTTAAAAGTTTACAAAGAAGAACTTGTAATTTGCAACAGTCCTCAAGGAATTTGAAAATCATTTCAAAGATTTTGAAGATAAATATATCATTTTACTTATCACTTGTCAGAAATCATTTTTCAGTTCAAATTAATTCCGTGCAAGTTGACAAGGAAGACACATAATATGTAAAAAGCATTTTACAAATCTTTATGTAGAACAACATTCGCAAAATTTAATAATTATTATCGCAAGTTTGTAAATAATAAATAATATGTTTCATAAATATTTGTTTATTATTTAATTCTTTTAAAGAGAGCAAAAACAACGAAGGGGATCTAAGATTTTTTCAAACATATATCGTTGTTTATTTTTATGTATACAGTGTATCGCATTTAAAATGAAGACACCCGTATATTTCAGCTATCAAAATAAATACAGATTTGAAATTTTGCAGTCATACAGGTTGATGTTTCACAATTTTTAAGATAGTCAACTGAAATTTAAATTTTACACGCGGCCTACTGCGAATCCACAAACTGGGTAAATTTTCGATATTTTGCTTAGCGTTAGAGATACAGTAGAACCTCGATTATCCGTCAGGGCACCGGACCAAGGGTATGACGGATAATCGAAAAGACGGTTAACAGCACATTAAAAAAAATAAAAATTGATAATAAAACTCTCAAATTTTATTTGTATGTTTTGTTTGATGATATAAGAGAAATTTGTGTTCGTGTTAATATTGTCGAATTTGGTTTAAGATATTCTGAAATCTTTGTTTGTTTTACTGATGCTTCACATTTTGCAAGGGCTGATTTTCTTATTCGGCGTAAGATCATGCAATCTGCTTTATTGGATTCTTTTTGTCGAGAATACCACTCAATGAATGGTTGCATGTGAGATGCAGCTTCTCTAGCTTCTTTAGGCAAATCTTTGTCAGTTGCAAAAGCATCATCGACATCGCCACCGTCAGCTTTCCATTCGTCAAATTCCAAGTTTGTGTCAGCTGTTTCGTCAGCCTCTGTTTTGCCATTTCAAGAATGTCATCATCTGTCAGCAATCGATAGTCATTTGCGTCCTCATCACAAATTAACCATTCGTCATCTTTAGGCAACGAAAACAAAACAGTTGATTCAGCCATGACTTCATTAATTTGTTACCACACTGTACATTTCACCGAATTTCGTTTGGCTTATCACAATGCTAAAAAAAATGAATTGATGACTGAATTTTTTGCTTATGTATCCAATACAACTTATGTTCGGACCCTGACGGTTAACAGAGGTGACGGTTAATGGAGAGACGGATAATCGAGGTTCCACTGTATCAGGAAAAGTTGTTCCAAATATTATTGTAACCCCACATACCAAATTTCATGATAAAATTCCTTTTAGTTTTGTCAGTATTTGTAGTTAGGATCCTAAAACCTACAATTGGCTGTCCCGAGATACATCTCGGGCCAGCCAAACTTAACGTTAGAATCTGGAGTATAAATACTGAAAAAACTAAAAGTGCGAATTTGGTCATGAAATTGGGTATGTGGTGTTATAATATTTGAAACAACTTTTCCAAATAACTTTTCCGACATCTCTGACGCGAAGCAAAATATCGAAAATTCACCCTGTGAATTCGCAGTCGGTCGCCTTTAAAATTTAAATTTCAGTTGACTATCTTAAAAAATGTAAATCATGAACATTTAAATTCTGTATGATAGCCGAAATATAGGGGTGTCTTCATCTTAAATGCGACACACTGTATGACGTTTGTATCTATATAAGCAAGGAATTTCCTTTCAAATATATAAGTAACTAATAGCAATGTGAACGAAAAATAGATATTTTGAGGTGAAGGGGGGGGGGAGATAGCATGCCTAAATCGCTGCAAACGTCATTTAAACAAAATTAGAATTAATAGTAAAAAAAGTATAACATTTGAAAATTTTTTACCGTAGAAATTTTGCGGCCCTCAGTAATAGAACAAAAACTTTTTATGGCCCTTACCACAAAAAGTTTGCCCACCCCTGGTCTAGTCGCAACATAGGGGGTCCCGTGGGCGCTTTTAGCTCGCCGCGATTTGATGGTGGTATTATAGGTTTTTTGGGTCGCTGAATCCAATGGAAGTGGTCTGGAAGCCCAATGTGGTGCGTTTAATTGTTATTAACAAATTATGGTAAAATTAGGTATTTTTCAGGAATTATTATTAACAAAATAATTGTTTATTCTCCGAAAAGCTCGAAATAATGCGCTATCTACAGCAAGTTTGTCTTTTTCATAGTATTTTTATAAGCTAAATCGATTGCCACTAGTCGTGATATCTTAAACCACGTTGCGACTTTGTTATTAATAAAATATTTCAAAAAAGACGGTTTATAGTCCGTTTAATCACGGTTTTTGCTCTATATTAAAAAAAACTGATTGATTCTAAGCAACTTTTGTTCTATACTGTTTTTTCGCTAAGTCAATACTTTTCGAGTTATTTGCGAGTGAATATGTTCATTTTCAATAAAAAAAAAACCACGTTTTTGGTGGTTTTATAAGCACTTTCGAACTGATGAAACTTACAGATCATATAAATAAAACATAAGTAAAGCAACTTGTGAAGCGGTAACGACTAATTTCATTTGAGATGCTAATTAGGGGGTGATTTTCCCGTTTTTTTTTACCAAAAAAAATGGGACAACTTTATTCTGAGCGTAACTTGCTTATTTTTGATACTAGATTCTTTTTCAAAAAACAAGAATAAAGGTAGTTTTTAAAAACTTTAAAAAAGTTATAATGAGTTTTCCTCAAAAAGGGTTTCATTTTTTGGTTATTTTATGTTGAAATATTCGATTTGGTATTCGACGAATATGAACCTGTTGTTCATTAGCTACAACTCCGCTTCTGATGGGTCTACGGACCTCACACATACACCATTTTTTTCACTTTTTTATAGTCGATATTTTTGCTAAGAATTTTTTTTTAAATACTTACTTTTTAAATTATTTGCGAAAAAAGATCTAAAAACGTGGGTTTTTTGTTGAAAAATGAACATATTAACTAGCAAATAACTCGAGAAGTATTGACTTAGTAAAAAATTTTATATAACAACAGTTGCTTAGAGTTAATCAGTTTATCCACTTCCGGACTTATTTTAAAGGTTTCTTTTTTCACCCCCGAAAAGGGGTGAAACTGACCCCCAGATTAAAAGCACACATCGGCACAATATTACTTGTTTTGTTTAACATGTTAGCTACGTGTTTGCCAAATGTCATGTCAATACAAGTGGTTTTTTAAATTTAGAGCAAAAACTGTGAGTAGACTAGTAGACGTAATATAAATCATTATTTTGCAATAATTTATTAATAACAAAGTCCAAACGTGGTTTAAGCTATCACGACAATCGATTTAAAGTATAAAGATACGATGAAAAAGACTACAAATTTGCTGTAGATAGCGCATTATTTCGAGCTGTTCGGTGAATAAACAATTATTTTATTATTAACAAAATCAGAACATATTTTTAGTAATCGCGACTAGTCGCATTCGATTCAGAGACCAAAAATACAGCAGAGAAGACCTTAACACTACCAATTTATTTAAAGTCTTCTAATAATTCCTGAAAAATACTTAACTTTGCCATAATTTGTTAATAACAATTAAGCGCACCACATTTGGGCTTCCAGACCACTTCCATTGGATTCAGCGACCCAAAAAACCTATAATACCACCATCAAATCGCGGCGAGCTAAAAGTGCCCACGGCACCCCCTATGTTGCGACTAGACCATTATGTAACATAGACCTAAAATTGGTATTAAGGGCCCGCATACTTGGCTGCTGCGTGTTCTCGGTCTTACTTTATGGTGTCGAGTCTTGAACTGTGAATAAAATTGATCTAATTGGCCTTGAGGCATTCGAAATGTGGTGCCATAGAAGAATTTTAAAAGTTTCTTGGGTGGAGAAGATTCGAAACTCCGCAATACTACACTCAAAAAAATTTAGTTCGTAATATTGATTAACAGTGATTATTGAATAGTATTTCGTTGTAACAACAATTTAATTTGTTGGTTCAACGAACTTTTCGACATTGACGAATGTATTTGGTTATTGTCACAATGACTGAATAATAATTGTGAAAATAACTAGAGTACATTAATCAATAACACTCAATTTATTCAGCCAAAAACTTAGTTTCGTATATTTAACAAATAATGTTAATTGTGGCAGAAACTCACTTTCTTGATTTCGTACATGACAAGCAATTACCTTGGTTTATTGTGACAACGTACAGATTTCATTAAAACAATGTAAAAATGTTGTTAATATAGAGTAATATATTATTATTGTATATATGTAAGCTGACTGTTGTGACAACGAATGCATTAATCAATCTACTATTGCGTTTAATACCCACAATCAATGCGTTCATTGTGATAATAATCGTAGTTGTTGAGACAATAAATGTTTTGCTTCACTATTTGAAATGTAACGGTTTTCCTTATCGTGATATCACTAGCTTCTCTGAGTTACCATTGTTTAAGAAAGAATTCTTTGTTAAATAATGCTGTTACTCTACCGAAGTGCCGAATAATAATTTAATTTCGTTTCCAAGTGTAGTCCGTAGTAGAAAGAAGTTTTCGTGTGTCACTTATCGTGAGAAAACTAATTAGTATTTTTGAAAATTTAAACGCAGAATAAAATATTACAGTATTATCGAGGGTCTGAAGTCCTTGAGAGCTTCTATAACTATTATTTTAATAAGTCACAGGGATGAAAAAGAGAAAATTTAGAATGATTTTTAATTTCAAATATACCATTCAAAAGAAACTTTTTGTTTATTGTAAGGAACTTTTTGCCCTCGGTAATAATGTAATCTTTTATTCTGCGTTTAAATTTTTCAAAAATACTTATTAGTTTTCTCAGGATTCAAAAAAAATGAATGCCTTTAAAAAGAATGCGATCGAAATTTTGCACCTGCGCTCTCAGAAAGGATTAAAGTGTTATACATTTTTGGAATGTTGTTAATATAGAGTAATATATGATTATTGTATAGATGTAAGCTGACTGTTAACTGAAAAGTAAGATTGTTTTGCCTTCGCATTGCAACTGAATAAAAATGGTATACATTTTTATTTTATAGTCGTATTACTCCGTAGAGTAACCAGGTGCATTTTCCGTTGGAACTTTACCGAGCTGCAGACGGGGGATGTGAATTGCATAGTGTAGAATTCCTTCCCTTTGTCTTCACTGCAGCATCCATTTGGCTTGCAAATTGTAGAAGCCTTGGAGGTGTCACCAGGGAAATGTACCAATAAGTTTTCAATTTAAAAGTCTTTTAGTAATATTTTTAATATTTTCAATATTATTAATTTTGCCATTAGGATTGAGAACTAACTTTATCTTTTAATTGCCAGATGACGCTAGTCACCTAATACCTTCACTTCGGTTGCAATGGGTGGGAAAAACTCTCGACGCTAGTCAATTGGGGTATGGAGAACAGTGCCTACGTTCTTTCCGATGAGGCTCCAATAAGAGCCGAAAATCGCCATTCAGAGGACTGGACTGCGCTCCGTATTCTAACTGAAAAGTAAGATTGTTTTGCCTTCGCATTGCAACTGAATAAAAATGGTATACATTTTTATTTTATAGTCGTATTACTCCGTAGAGTAACCAGGTGCATTTTCCATTGGAACTTTACCGAGCTGCAGACGGGGGATGTGAATTGCATAGTGTAGAATTCCTTCCCTTTGTCTTCACTGCAGTATCCATTTGGCTTGCAAATTGTAGAAGCCTTGGAGGTGTCACCAGGGAAATATACCAATAAGTTTTCAATTTAAAAATCTTTTAGTAATATTTTTAATATTTTCAATATTATTAATTTTGCTATTAGGATTGAAAACTAACTTCATCTTATTATTAATCAATTAATATCGTACAGTGGGCTAATGCATTCAGTAATTATTAATGTAAAATACGTTCATAGTAGGAATGAACGAAACTGATTGTAAGAATGAATAGAATTGCTTGTAAGAAAAACCGTATTTATTGTGAGAATGAACGGAATTAATTGTAACAATAAACGGAAATAATTGTAGAAATAAACGAAATACGTTAGGAGAAATAATACTGTTATTGACACAACGAATAGTCTTCGTCGGTTAATTAACGATGTTGTTGTTTCAATAAATAGTGTTCGTTGACTCAGTGAACAGAGTTCGTAATATCAATAAATAGTGTTCGTTGACTCAGAGAAGAGGGTTCGTAATACCAATAAAGTGATATTATGGTATACATAATGAATGTTCATCCATTCAATAAACGTAATACATTGGCTCAACTAACGAAAGTAATGAATTGATGAACATCGCTTTGTTGTTCCAATAAAACCAAGAATTGGACAAATTTTAAGTATTGCGTTTGTTGTCTCAATTAACATTTTTATTGATATGTATTACGTACCTTTTTCGTTGAGTGTAGAACGTTTCAACAAGACAGCTGAGATTATAAAAAGCATCAAGAATGGTTGGTTGAGGCACTTGCGAGATTGGTATGGTATTGATACAAGCATGCTATTTAGGGTGGCAGTGAATACAATTATAAGATAGCTATGATGATAACCAACGTTCTGAAAAGACATGGTACACGAAGGAAAAGATATTCATTGACCTTTTGGGTTAATAATTTCGTTCTTAATAAGTTACTAAGTACGAATTTTCTTTTCCTCTTTTTTACTAAAAAAACTTTTAAATATAAGGTTTTTCTCGCCCTTTACTAAATTATACCCCCTTCGCCCCCGATAAACACAGACTACCGAAAACATTTTTTACATCGTTAAATTCTTAACCTTTAACTACACGGGCATGAAGTTATAACATAACTACACGCGTGGCGTACTTTATACGCCACAAGAAAACACACTTAAAAACAGTGGATTTGTTTATTTTTTTTTTTTTTGAAAAAATACAGTTAGTTGTTTGTTATAAACCTTATTCGGCATCAGTGAATACTTGGAGTTCCTTCTCAGTAAGCCAATTGCGATTTATAACTGGAATCATGGAATAACTGGATTCCATGATAAATAAAATTACTAATAAAAATTTTTTTGAACTGTGATTTTTTACAGGAGAAAAATAATTGTTTATAAAGAAAAATATATTTTGTGCCATAATGACTAAAAAAACAATTGAAATATGTACTTATATTACGACTTATATTAATATAATCGTGACATATATTGTCCACCACCGGAAACAACAAATAATAAACTGTAAATTACGATCTTCCCAGAACGCCGATTATAACGAAACTAAAACCAAATTGTAAAGCCCATTCCAGTGATAGGTTAGAGTTAGAGAGATAAACAAGGTCAAAAACTAAATTTTTAAATATATTCGCAGTAGAATTCTTACATCTGGCGTACAAAATACGCCAGCGCGTCTAGTTATAGTTTAAATTTGTCCTAAATCGGATAATCGAGTTTATTTTTTTCTTCGTTTCCCATTTATCGCTACATCAGAATAAAGAACAAACATAACATTATCAGCCTAATCAAGTTGGAGATTCAGGTAGAAAATTTTGAATAAAATCGTCGTAAAATTGAATTTGGAATTTGAGTCGAGTATCTCTTTAAATATGACAGCGTCGAATAAAATATGAATATTTAAAATAGGCCGGGAATCGGGACACGTTATTTAATCCTCGTTTAGACCTAGGCCTCTTCCAGGGTCGAAATTTCCCTTTTTTTGAGGGAGCATAGGAGGAAGGCATTGCAGAGTAACGCAGGTGGAGAAGCAAAACTGATAGTGGAGCGGGTGCTTTTGAAGGTAGTTGTTCGATTAATTTTCAACTGAAAATGTTCATTTTTCAAAATGAACAATTAAAAAAACCCACCTTTTCGGACGGTTTTTCACAAATAACTCAAACAATAATAAAGTATTTTATCAAAAAAGATATTCTTAAGCCGGCCTCAAACGACTCGTGTACTTCGCAAGTACAGAATTATTCGCCTACTTGGAAAGTATACGAGTTTGCGATTGCACAATAGGGAACTTGCATAAATTTTTAAATATTAAAATGATATTAAAAAACATAAGGTAACATGATCTTAAAACGCTTGCATGCGAAAAAAAAAACAAATATTTTTATCCCGTACGCTAATTACGACACTTTGAAAATGCTATAAAATTCAAATATCTTAGGAGGCTCTTGAACGTCCTTCTATTGGTTCGACGTCACGGGCCACGGGCCTAGTAGTCGGAAACAACGCGATTAGGGTAGGTATCACGGGTATATTACATTTTAATCGTCTTTAATGGAAAATTCCTAGGTATTACTTATGTTCATCTTATATATTGTAATAAGTAGTTCCCCAATCAGCTTAGTTTTAAACTGGAATTGATAAAGTTGAGTGCTACTTTGTAAAGAGTTTAAAACGCATAATATGACGGACGAGGGTTTTTCAAAAGGTCAATCTGACTAACTTACCTACCGTTGATGTCTTCATGGTGGCAACTTTTATAAAAAGTAGTGAAAGCTATTCTATTGGAGAAATGCGAGGTGTCAAGGCAAATAAGTAAGAGTTATTAATAAGCATGTTTAAACCGTTTATAACAATAGTTTGGTACCATTATATTATAGTATACGGTTTGCCCCATGGGTTTGATCTACCTACCTCTAATCGAAGGATTTCGTATATCCTGGAAAATATTACGGTGTAATTTGCATTATAATAAAGATTATATTTTATTGTAATGTTTATTAGTACCTACTGGAGCCTTTCATTATTGTGTTCAAAGCCTTCTTACAAAAGATTATGGGGATTAGCAGACGTACCGATATAACGTGTACATAGCCAACAAAATCCTTCTTTACAAAGTTAATAATCCGCATAAATAAGAAGAATCATTATTGTAATTTTACAAGTTAATATCTTTATCATCTCAGCTTATACTTACACCGCATCCCTCGGTAGACCGCAAGCTATAGTAGAAACCCGACTGTAGACCGCATACTATAGTAGCACCAATACTTTTTAGTTAATCTTACTTTTATTACTAAAAGTTTTGTTTATTTTTAAGTTACTTGTTTCTTCTTTGTTTTTCAACACAAGAAACGACAAAAGTAATTTCATAAAAAAGAACTTTTTGATACATGTCAACAGAGATAAAATGTTAATATTTTGCCTGTCACAGAAAAAATCATTTTTGCCACAGAGTAAAACAAGATATTTTAACTATATTATTATTTATCTATGTGCAAACTGCATCAAATTGCATTAAATGCAATATCCCACCGACCGGGCAAACGATACGAGTGGCCTGTGACGTCAGAGCCCAGCTCTCGCTTTTGAAGTTGTTTGAAACGGAAATTTTAGGCGCGGAACTTTGACCATATGTTGTACGTACACTATTCATTGTTAAGACGTAATATTTTGAATATAACATTTTAAAACATAAATTAACAATTTTATGCAAAAAAATTTTTTAGTGCAAGTTCCCTATTGCGGGCACTCACACGACATGTACATATGTACAATTTACAAGTACGCGAGCGTAAACATTTTACTTAACGACCTTGACAAATGAATCAGTGGTGTGATTACTAATAAATATAGACCCAGGACATTTAGGAAAAAATAAATCGATATTTAAATACAGCACGTAGAAAGTTACAGCTTTTTTCATTGTGTTTAGGATGACACCAGTAAAAAAGTCAACAATAGAAAAATGGCTGGAAATGCATAGTTGCATTTTAAAATGCATGATATGCATCCAAAAGTGCATAAAAATGTCAAAATAAGTGTATTAGGGCCAGATTTTGTTACTCGGGGGGTTTTTGGGTCGCTGAGGACGAATACGCCATCAGAACTGACCATCGGGGCACCTGGTGTCTAGGTTCACTGCTAAGGCACGTCATCTAGAGTTTAGAGGGTTTTCGGCACTAAATTTATGCAAACAGATTACTCGGGAATTTTTGGGGTAGCTGAGCAAAAATATGCCATCAAAACCGACCCCCCCGTTGCACCTGATGCCCAAAAGCCCTCCATACTCCTGAAAATAACATGCCTTCGCATTGTGTACCAGGTGGTCGGGGTCGATTTCTGATGGCGTATTTGTATTCAGCGACCCCAAAAACCGCCTACTTAATCTATTTGCATACATTCAGTGCCGAAAACCTTAAAAACCCCAGAAGATGACGTGACCACGGACACAAGGTGCTCCGGGGGTCGGTTCTGATGGAGTATTCGTGTTAAGCAGCACCCAAACCCCCGGTATAATCCGTTTGCATTAATTTGGTACCAAAATCCCTCGAAACTCCAGAAGATCACGTGCTACAGCAGTGACACAGGGCAATAGGGGCTACAGGAGTCGGTTCTGATGGCATATTCGTATTCAGCGACTCCACAAACCTCTAAGTAAACTGATTGCATCAATTTAGGGCCGTTAGCCCTCGAACCTCCAGATGTTCTAGCAGTGACCCTGGGCACCAGGTGCTCCGGGAGTAGGTTCTGATAGCGTAGTCATGTTCAGCGACCTCACAAACCTCGCGAGTAACTAAACTTGGCCCTTAATATGCTCACTTTCACATGTTTATGCACTTTTTAACGCATGTTAAGAACTTTAAAAAGCAATTATTAATTAGGTATTTTCACGCATTTTTCTATTGTTAGACTTTTTTCCTGACATCATCGTGAACACAATGCAAAACTAGCAAGTATGTAGGTGGTGTATTTAAAAATCGATTTATTCCGGTGTTTTTAGTGCTAAATGCACTGGTCTAAATGAATAGTCGTAGTAAATGCCAATTATTTATACATTTCGTTTGACCGCCTCTGCAAGTATTTACTTCGCAAGTGTGCGAATAATCGTGATCCCTTTGACTCGGGTGATTTTTACCGACAACAGTTGGAAGACGAACGAGTGGCAACGAGTGACAAATAATTGTACGAGTAGCCCACTCACACGGCATGACAAGTATACGCAAGTGACGATTATTCGCCCAGTACACGAGTCGTTTGAGTCCGGCTTTAGCAAAATGTAGCTGATGAAAAGTTGGTTATATAGCACATTATACAGAGTGAGTCTGTAATTTGGGATAAATTCAATAGTTCAAATACCAATTGTTTTTTTGAAAAATGCTCAGACCTGTCGATTAGTAGTTCAAATCTAAATTTTTTACATACAATAAATAATAATGTATACAGTATACAGGGTCTCCCAATTTAGAGATATGACGTCTACGTTAATTTTCTTAAATGGCAACACTGTTATTTTGATAGCTATTTAGATAGGGCGTGTAAAGTTATACATAACTGCAAAATATCAAATTTTTATTCCCTACCATTTACAAGATAACAAAAAATAAAGTTATGTCTGTAATTTGGAATAAACTTGATAGTTCAAATACTAATTGCTTTTTTTTTGAAAAATGCTTAGACCTGTCGATTAGTATTTCAAATCGAAATATTTGCATACAATAATAATGTACAGTTGAGTCCGCGAGTCTTTACCCGTGCGTCATTAATACCTGGCGAGATAAAACAATACTTTTATCTAGCATCATTCTCTTCCACGCATAAAACTAATGACCAACCAGATGCCGCCTGTTATTAAGTAAAAACACATGTTATTTTTATGAACGATTTAGACTCAGAGCTATGAAAAGAGATAACTACAAAGAAAGACGACTGGGGATGGTTTCACATATTTTTAGTACAACTTCTGTTTTGGTTTGTTTACTTTTGTGGCTGTCAGTTTGTTGAAGTTTTTGCCGTTATTTTGTCGAATTTTTGCATTTTGAAATTTTTTATATCATACAAACAGTTGTTTTCACAACTAATTTTATATTGGAGTTAGAAATTTCGTGATAAGTTTATGTTATTTTACGATAAATTTTGACAACGTACAAAGCTAACCTCATTGTTGACACAGTTAAGGAATGCTTGTGTTTAATGTTCCGCCAAAGTGAATAAAATTACAAAAAGAAAATATGTTATTGAATTTTTTTATAAATTGTTTATTTATTTATTAATCAATGATAATAAAATAATTTATTAACCTACTTCAAATGTAGTTGTAATTATGCACCAAAATTTTAAAGCAAAACTTAAATTTGACATTTTGTTTATTTGATAACGTCAAATTTTTTACTATAACCTGTGATCGGAATAATACCCATTTTCTGTCGCGTTTAGTCAATTTCCGACTTATTTCGTATGCTTTAAATGATGACGCACGGGTAAAGACTCGCGAACTCAACTTTATACAGGGTGTCCCAATTTAGAGATTTAAGGTTATTTTTTATTATCTTGTAAATGGTAGGGAATAAAAAGTTGATATTTTGCAGTTATATATAACTTTACACACCCTATCAAAATAGCTATCAAAATGACAGTGTTGCCATTTACGAAAATCAACGATGACGTCATATCTCTAAATTGGGACACCCTGTATACATAATTATTGTATGTAAAGAATGTTAATTTGAAAAAGTAATCGACAGGTCTGAGCATTATTCAAAAAAAAAATTAGTAATTGAACTATTGAATTTATTCCAAATTACAGACATAACTTTGTTACATATTTTTGTTATTATCTTGTAAATGGTAAGGAATAAAAATTTGATATTTTGCAGTTATGTATAACTTAACACACCCTATCAAAATAGCTAACAAAATGACAGTGTTGCCATTTAAGAAAATCAACGATGAAGTCATATCTCTAAATTTTGACACCCCGTATACATTATTATTATATGAAAAATATGTCCATTTGAAATACTAATCGACAAATCTGAGCATTTTTTAAAAGAAGAACTAGTATTTGAGCTATTGAATTTATTCCAAATTACAGACTCACTCTGTATATAAATGCTCCAGTAGGTATACACGTTCTGATATCTCCATAACTCGGTTAATTTTTGTTATAAAATGCTTAATAATCCTTTTTGTAGGTTTTTAACGACAATAAAATTGTTTAAATTATTTTTTTAAACCCTTATTTTTAAAAGGGTTATAGTTTAAAGAGCTTGAACGAGTGACTAATCACGAGTGTACGCAAACTTTTATCCATATCCAATTTTTATCCAACAGAAAAACCAAAATAGTTAAAATATAAGCAAAACCTACATTTTCTTACTCTTCGAGATTTGTCGAATCACTACTTAATACTTTTAAGTTATTTGGAAAAAAGGCATTAAAAAAAAGTTTTTCAAAAATAAGCCCTTCAAACCGGTCAATTTTACAGATCATATTAAACAATACATCTATAAAGTAAACAACTGTAAAGCGGTAAAGATTAATTTCATTTGGGGTGCTTGTTAGTGGAAAATTTTCACGATTATTTTACAAAAAAAGGGACCAACTTTATTTTAAGTGTAACTAGCTTAGTTTTCCCCGAAAAGTACTTGATGTTGTTTTTATGTCACGTTGAAATATTAGATTTCGGATTTGACGAAGAAGAATCTACATATTTTTTTATGAGCTACAACTTTGCTTCTACTGGATTTATAGACTTCATAAACACATTTTTTTTTCGTTTCTTTTTAGGCTTATATTTTTGCTAAGAGTATTTTTTTGATGAAATACCTACTTTTTGAGTTATTTGCGAAAAACCCTCCAAAAACGTGTTTCTTAAATAAACATTTTTACTCGCAAATAACTCGAAAAGTATTAAATTAGTGAAAAAATTTTATAAAAAAAATTGCTTAGAATTAGTCAATTTATCCATTTCTGGAATTATTTTGAACGTATGTTTTTTACCCCCAAGGGGTGGCTTTCACAACCAAGTAGAAGGAACCCAGGACTTATAGTCCAGGGCGGATCTGTTTTGAGATGGATGTTGAGAGGTGACTCAAATTTTTTTGCAGAAATTGTTTGAAAATAGCTCAAATAATAATATTTAAGTTATCCTCCCACTCAAAATGGTCCGGAACATTGTTTAAATAATCAAAATGTCAAAATATGAAAGGAAAAATTCGATTTTTTTATTGGTTTTTTGACTATAACTTTAAAACTATTCATTTCTGAGAAAAGTTGTACTGACATAAAAGTTGCGTAATTAAATTTCCTACAATATAGAATTGGTTAAAAATTTATAAAATAGTCACCCTTGTTGCAATATAGCAATAATTGCGAAAAAAAAAACATACAAAAAACAAGTAATCGCATTTTACGTTTTTCAACCATTTATGCTACACTTAGGACCTTCATATTTTACCCAGAAAAACTTTATGATATAGTAAAACAGAACTGTAAGTTTCATTAAGATCGGTTTAATAGATTTTGGAAAATAAATTTTGCAATCCAGCTTTCGCAAAAAAAATTCATTTTTTTTAAATGTTGCAGGACTGAAAATAAAGCAGATAGCAAGTTGATTTTTTTTTTGCTTATAGAAGTATACTGTACCTTTCCTTTGCAATTTGCAAAATTAAAATCGATTAATTACCACGGCGTCAGGAAATTTTTTAAATAAATATTAATTTTTGGTGCTACGCGCAGGTACAGCGGTGTAGAATTCACAAAAGTTGATTTCCACCAAAATTTCTTCCAATCTTTATCTAATATATTATTTTCTTACTCTATATTTTGTTGTATTTTAATATTTTAATTCCACAAAAATCAAACTAATTTTATTATTGTTTGTGAAATATTGTTTAAACAATTGCATATGTTCAAAAATAATAAACTTTTATTCTCTAAGTTAAATTATATCAACAAAGAAAGTTTTTGCTAAAAAAAGTGTTATTTCAAAAGATAGAGTATGAGTTTTTATTTTGCAATAAACAAATTTATTTATTTATATCGAAATATAATAAAAATTAAAATGTATCATCATTATCAAAGGCCATTGGAATGCCCAATCAGAGCAAATTATCCGCTGTCCTGCGCGTAGCACCAATAATTAATGTTTATTTAAAAAAATTCCTGACGCCGTGGTAGTTAATCGATTTTAGTTTTGCAAGTTGCAAATGAAAGGTACAGTAAGTAAGCACTTCTATAAGCAAAAAAATTTCAACTTGCTATCTGCTTTATTTTCAGTCCTGTAACATTTTGAAAAAATGAATTTTTTTTGCGAAAGCTGGATTGCAAAATTTATTTTGCAAAATCTGTTTAACCAATCTTAATTAAATTTACAGTATTGTTTTACTGTATCATAAAGTTTCTGTGAATGAAGTATGAAGGTGTATGTAAGTGTAGCATAAATGGTTGAAAAACGTAAAATGCGAATACTTGTTTTTTTATGGTTTTTTCGCAATAATTGATATTTTGCAACAAGGGTGACTATTTTTTAAATTTTTAACCAATTCTATATTGTTGGAAATTTAATTACGCAACTTTTATGTCAGTACAAGTTTTCTCGGAAATGAATACTTTTAAAGTTATAATCAAAAAACGAAGAAAAAAATCGAAATTTTCCTTCATTTTTTGACATTTTGATTATTTAAACAATGTTCCGGACCTTTTTGAGAGGGAGGATAACTCAAATATTATTATTTGAGTTATTTTCAAACAATTTCTGCAAAAAAATTTGAGTCACCTCTCAACGTCCAAATGTACTAATATTTTTACAGATGCGCCCTGGTCTATTAAGCCTAATAATGAAGTATAGAGTAAGAGTAATAGACGGAGAGCTAGAGCCGAAAAATCATCGTCATAAGTAATATGGAGTTTTTCCTGTGAAATATGTCCATTCTATATTGACAATTATGACCCCTTTCAGGCTGACACCTCAGTGGATACAGGAAGTAGTAATAAGGGATGAAAGGGGAAAGTTAGTGCAGTCATTAAAGGTTTTCACCTCCTATGTTGTTAAATCTCCATATATTTGCATGAAAATTGGTGACTAGTTAGAGCATACCTCAAGAAATAAAACTGATTTGGTGCCAACTTGCACTTTTACCCTGGTGGTGAATACCACCCCTTCCCGGAAGTGAAAACAATTTTATTAAAAATAACCCCACAAATCGATAGAGGGACAAATTTAAAGTAAAATTTGTTATATAATGTTATTAAAATAAATTAATACTTTTTGAGTTATTAAAGAAAAAAATTTGTCTATTTAAGAGCATATGCGTGAAGTTACGGATGACAAAAAGAACATATTAATTAATTGTATGTCATTAAAATTTTATTTTTATATTATTTCGATATTTAGTTGAATTTTTTCTATCAATATAAACTGAATATGTCCAGAAACTGGGGGTGTCCAATAATGGGTACATTTGACATATTCGAATACACTTTTGCTAAATTTTTAATATCGAAAAAATATATAAATAATATTTTAGTAACCTACAATTAATTATTATGTTCTTTTTATCATCCGTAACTTCACGCATGTTCTCTGAAACAGACAAATCTTTGATCTTTAATAACTCAAAAAATATTGATTTATTTTAATAACATGATATAACAAATTTTACTTACAATTTGTCCCTCTATCGATCTGTGTGGTTATTTTTAACAAAATAGTTTTCACCCCCCGAGAAGGGGTGGTATCCACCCGCAGGGAAACAGTGCAAGTTGGCACCAAATCATATTTATTTCTTGGGGGTATGCTCTAACTAGTCACCAATTTTCATGCAAATCGATGGAGGTTTAACAAAATAGGAGATGAAAACCTTTAAAGACTACACTAACTTTCCCCTTTCATCCCTTATTGCTACTTCCTGTATCCACTGAGGTGTCAGCCTGAAAGGGGTCATAATTATCAATATAAAATAGACACATTTCACATGCCAAACTCCATATTACTTATGACGATGATTTTTCGGCTCTAACTCTTAGACTATAAATCCATATTTTCAAGGAAATCCATCGTAAATTTACACTCCAAACCGGCCATTTACTGGGCTAAATATCTCTTTAAAAATGACAGCATCGAAATAAATATGAATATTTAAAATTAAAACAGGAACAGTCGGAGGGTAGGAGGCTTCAAAAGAAAGAAGGAGATGGTCTTGCAATTTGGGGAAGATAATTAATATTCTTTGTTCAAGGATTCGAAATGTTTTTAAGACTGGTTCTCTTACTTGATTAAGACGCGATTTAATTTGCTTAACAAGAAATTTAGATACGACAGAATAAGTCGAAGAATACAGGGGAAAATGGAAAAATTTGAGGTGTTATCGATTACTTTGGTTTTTGGTAGTTCGGAAAAAGGTGGAGTACATACTAAGAAGGGAGTGCTATATCCAACTATATATCACTATCAAAGAGTTACTAGAAATAGACCCTGAAAACATTAAGTGAGGCATCAAAAAATTATAAAATTGAGATAAAAAATGCTGGACGGAAGGGACGCCCGAGAACTTTATCGTACCGATCTATTATCGTTATCGTACTAGATACTGGCATTCTAGAGAAATAACAAAGTTACTCGTTATTTTGATATTTTAGAGACACCTTGTATACTTGAAAATATTTTATGGTTCTACGCATCATTAATTCCTGCATTTGAGAAAATGTTCGATGCCATATTTCGGGGACACACTATAGATTATTGCATAAATCAATAGCATATTAGTCATACTTTCATTTCAAATTAGTCCATTTTTCAGGGAAATTAATAGTTTACAATATTTGCATTTTCATTCTATTTCTATTACGCCAGTCAATGTGCGAGAGTAAGAACAAGATATTATTGCTGAAGAAAAACGACGGTATTGCAGAAGAAAAACGATGCATTTAAATTCTGGTGTATGAGGGGTTAAATATATGTACTTATTATGTATGTACGTATTTCCTTAAAGTACATTAGTCATATATTTTTTTGCACCATATCTCGCTTAGTTTGTATGTAACCGACATTTAACGGTGCTCGTTTTAAAGGCCTTTTCAAACACTACAAAAAGCGTTGGTAGCATTATACACCTAAAACATACCGTTCCTCTGTTATTTCAAGTTGAATACACCAATTTGAGCATGCACCAAAAAAGAAACTCTTTTCACCTACCATATCTCTTTTTGTATTATAAATAGAAGATTTACGAAGGAACGAATCTCTTTGTTATTTATAATCTAAAAAATGTTTTATATAGTGTTTTTAGTTCGATGCATAGTTTTTAAGGTATTCACAAAAAACCGTCCGAAAAGGTGTCATTTTTCAATGAAAATAGCCAGTTTTCAACTACGCATAACTCAAAAAGTATTGAGTTCTCAAAAAAAAGTATAGACCAGTTTTTGCTTAGAAATAGGTTCTCTGGCCACTCCCGTGGTTATTTTGACCAACAAATTTTCCACCCCCTTGAAGGGGTGGGAACCGCCCAAGATAAAAGCGCCATAGTATATAGGGTAGATTTTGTTTCTTGAGCTATTCCCTACTTACTGTGAAAATATCAAGTACATCGATGTAGTAGGATGGAATTCGGAGCCAAATACCATCATTGACTGCCCTATAATAATGCTCTGCTATGATCGCGTGAGAGGACACACACAAGATTATGGCAAAATTTATATTTATAATTATATTTACTGTAACTTTTCGAGTTTTTGAGCTACAGCAACGAGTTGTATGTCATTGGAAAGGTAATTTTGCAGTTTTTCAAAATGTGTAAAAATATACAGGGCGGATCTAAAAATTTAGATTTTTTTTTCATTTCCGGTTCAACCGGAAGCAATATTTTGGATAAAATTTATTGTGGAAATAGATAATAAAGTACCATATACGTCTGATAAATTTCAAATTTTAGTTTCTATTACTTTGGAAGTTACGGGCACTCGAATATTTTTTTATAAAAGATTCGTAACTCCCCTCCTATGGGGAGTAAAAAATCTGACTAATGTCATTCAATTTACCGATAGAATATCAAAAATATATCAAAAAATAAACAAATTTCTTGAAGCTATTTTTGAGAAAATCTAGTTCAAAATTATGTCAAATTTTGACCCCTAAATATAGGTAACCCATAACTTTTTCTGAAAAACGATAATGTTCTTCTTATAGCTCCATCTTTAGGCTATATAACGACTTTTTCAATTTAAACTTATCTTAGACAAGTTTTTAGATAGTTAAGGAAATGTATCGGGTGGGCGGTCGGCCATGTTGGCCGCTATTTTGAATTTGGAAATGTCAAATTCCGCATTTCTATTTACCTATCGATGAGCTAACTTTGAGTTAAATTTTATTCGTTTCGGTAAAAATTTGCAAAAATTGGTCCTAAATAACCCCCCTATTTCGGCCCCCCATTGAGAGTTTTTTTTAAAAGCTTAGTTTCTCGACAAAATTCTCTTAAACTTACTCATACCGAATTTCATCGAAATCGGTCCAGTAGTTTTTGCTGAGCGGTGGCGACATACGTACGTACATACTTCTCACATGTTTTTTTTATTTGCTTTTTAGACTCAGGGGGACTCAAAACGTCGAAAAAAGTGAAATCCGAACATTTTTTTTTGCACGATCCTATAACTTTATCTGTTATACTACGTATATAGTACGATAAAGTAAAAAAGCCAAAAGCTAGGGATAAGAAAAACCTACCGGTTTAAACCTAAAACCGGTTTTTTTACTTTGCAATAACCGGTTTTACCGGTTGTTTTTTTGTCCCGGTTATAACCGGTTTTTTCTTTTTAAAGTAAAAATTGGTTATTAGGTTTTTACGGTGATTAGGATTAGGTTAGGTATTATTTCGGATCCCAATCATAATTATTATGCTCAGGTAATTATTCCAAACAAAACCATAATTCAAATTTTATTTTATTTTATAAAATACAGAAGCACACTGAAAGTGCAATCTCACATCAGCCAGAAACAATTATTAAGTTTTATTATAATATTTCCTTGAAAAGGTATTTGGAATCATAATATTTACATAAGACGTGATCTGGTTGAATTAGACGCAAACATCATCTATCTATTTTTCACACTTAACTCTTGACATTGAAAGTGGGTGAATGACTTTTTTTTTATTACCAAAAATAATGCTCTGACTATGAATATCGAATTACTGATTACGAATACGAATCTCCAAGAATTTCGCTACGTTTTCAAAACGATACACTCATACAAGAAGTATTAAATGAGTTAAAATGTATCTATTCTACAGATATACAAACGTGTTAAAAGTAATACATGTTCTTTCGATAGTATATACTAATTTTGATCATATTGATATCGAGTAGAATGGAGTATCGCAAACTAAAGTGTATTGTAAATGTAACTTTGTAACCTATTGGATTAAAAAAACCGAAAACAGGTTTTTCCAAAAACCGGTTTTTTTGGCCGGTTATAACCGCCAGGTTAAACCGTAAGCAAAAAACCCGGTATAACCGAAAACCGGTGTTTTGTCAAAAACCGCCATCCCTACCAAAAGCTATTACAATCAATTTCAGGGTGCTCTGCAGGGGAGTATTTAACAGTATTTTGGTTGTTCTGCAAGTTGACTCGTAAAAACAAGAAATGGAAGAGCAGTTGAAGTATATAGATAAAGTAGCTCACAACTATCGAGAAATAAAATATACAAATAATTAACTGTATACCCATTCGTCCACTGTCAATCAATTACATGTGAAATATTTACAAAAATTAACAAACAAATGCAATAGATTAACAAATTAATATGTTAGATGCTGGATAACCAAGAGAACAAGCTGGCTTCAGAAGTGGATTCAATACACGGATTTTACATATTATTATCGCTTCGAGAACTACTAATTAGAGCCAAAGAATATGAAATATCCTTACTTCCATAGATTTTAAGGATTTGAACTAGAGATAGTAGTCCAAGTAATGAAGCTTAAAATAGGACAAAACCTCGCAATATTTACAGAATGGATCGATTTGTTTGAAAATTTGAGGATAAGTAGTGGATAGTCCAAGGATCAAAATCTATATGATGCCAAAAGGCGCCTTTATCATGGGGGTGGTTGCCACCACATCTCGGCGGTGAAATTTTTTTTTTATATTTTGACTGCAAAAGTTAGTAAACACATTCATTTTAAGCAAAAAATGTTTTATACATTTTTTTGATAAAATTAATAGTTTTAGATTTATTCGCTATCGAAAGTGTTAGTTTTATATCGAAAAAATTAGTGTTTTTAATCAGTTTTCTGCTAATAACTTAAAAAGTTTTCGTTTTATCAAAACAACTTCACTTAACAAACATGTACCTTTTCAAAAAATAAACAAAACAGCTGTTTTAATTTTCCTTAAGACCAATAGTAATCGAGTTATACTTTATTATATGTTAGCTTTTCTTCGTCAAATGCTAAATATTTAGTTTCAAAGTCAAAAGACGGATAAACTATGCATTTTTAGAGGATAACTTCAAACTAATTTAAAGCATTTAAAAATATCTATCTCCTTATATACAAAAAAGTGTCTAGCTCAAAAATTAAGTGACTTATAATAAATAGAATGTCAGTCCCTATTTTTTCAGCGAAAAAGTGATCGGAAATAACCTCCTAATCAAAACGCTAATTAAAATTAGTTATTGACCTTATCTGGTCTTCTTTATTTGTGTATTATCAATAGGTTCTAGAAGTTTGACCGCCTTAGAATGATTAGTTTAAAAAAAAATGGAGTTAAAAGCGAATAACGAATTTTTGTAGTTTAAAAGAATTTTTAAACATCTATTAAGGAGTCACGAGATCAAAACAAGGTGAAATGTAAGTACAGGGTATAAACGAGTGGACACGAAACAGAAGAATTATCGACCTAACAGCTATTAACATAGCATATCGGCCAACCAAACAAAATATGGAGTGACAATCTTCCAAAGAGGCAATAACCCGTCAATGATCAAGTAAACTTGCTCAGAAAAGAACGAGAAGAAGAAGAAAAACATGTCGATTAATACTTAGACTTTTATTAAACACCAGACGGGTAAATTATATGTTGACTTCTTTTATAAAGTTCTGAATGATATCTATCTGACCTCAGTTTCCATTTCCTACGTGAATTGTCCATTGTGAATTACAATCTCTAAAATGAAAATTTTTAAACGAGTTTTCTGTAACAACTCTCCTAAAAAACAAGCAGAAAAACAAACAAACAAAACAAAAAAATATTTAATGTATTCCATTTTCCATATTCCGCTATGATGACCATTTTATATTACACATGGAATGCATTCGTTTTGAATTTTGACATCACTTTTATATACCTACACTATCAGCATTGTTTTATGCATGGCTAAATTGCTTTTAAAAATTTCAATGCATAAAGCCAGAGCATTTTAAAATATTTACTACGGTTATTAATATTTTTCATATTGCAAAAAGATTATTGTTGTGAAACAATTGTTAAACGTGCAAAAACTTAATTATAAACAGAGGTACGATTCCGACAACGACTGCAGACGGCAACTGCAAACGGCAGTTACAGTTGTTACCATGACATATAGTTTAGGGCGGATCTGTTTTGAGATGAACGTTGAGAGGTGACTCTAATTTTTTTTGCAGAAATTGCTTGGTTAACCCATATAATAATAACTGAGTTATCCTCCCACTCAAAAAGTCCGGAACATTGTTTAAATAATCAAAATGTCAAAAAATGAAGGAAAAATTCGATTTTTTCTTCGTTTTTTGATTATAACTTTAAAATTATTAACTTCCAAAAAAAGTTGCACTAACAGAAAAGTTGCACTACGATTGCTAAATTTTTTTTAAAATTGTTACCCTTGTTGCAAAATAACAATAATTGCGAAAAAAACATAAAAAACAAGTATTCGCATTTTACGTTTTTCAACAATTTCTGCTACACTTAGGACCTTCGTATTTCACACAGAAAATCTTTATGATATGATAAAACAATACTGTAAATTTAGTTAAGATCGGTTTAACAGATTTTGAAAAATAAATTTTGCAATCCAGCTTCCGCAAAACGTTGCAGGACTGAAAATAAAGCAGATAGCAAGTTTCTTTTACAAATTAAAGAATACTGTTCATTTGGCATTCGCAAAATTAAAATCGGTTAACTACCACGGCGTCATGAATTTTTTTAAATAAACATTAATTTTTGGTGCTACGCGCAGGACAGTGGGGTTTGATTCACACAAGTTGATTTCCACCAAAATTTCTTCCAATCTTTATCTAATATATTATTTTCTTACTCTATACTTTGTCGTATGTTCATATTTTAATTCCACAAAAATCAAACTAATTTTAGTTAAAATATATGAACAAAGAAAATTTTTGCTAAAGAAAGTGTTATTTCAAAGAGTATGTGTTTTTATTTTGCAGTAAACAAATTTATTTATTTATTTCGAAATGTACTAAAAATTAAAATTTATCAATCATTATCAAAGGTCATTGGAATGCCCAATCAGAGTCAACGTATTCGCTGTCTTGCGTGTAGCACAAAAATTAATGTTTATTTGAAAAAATTCCTGACTCCGTGGTAGTTAACCGATTTTAATTTTGCAAATTGAAAATGAAAGCTATAGTATTCTTTTATATGTAAAAAAAACTCAACTTCCTGTCTGCTTTAGTTTCAGTGCTGCAACATTTTGACAAAATAATTTTGTTTTGCGAAAGCTGGATTGCAAAATTTATTTTGCAAAATCTATTGAACCCATCTTAATGAAATTTACAGTGTTGTTTTAACCTATCATAAAGTTTTTCTGGGTGAAATATGAAGGTCCAAGTGCAGTGGCGTAGCTAGCATGGGTGACACCCGGGGCGGTAATCCATGGTGTCACCCCAAATCCTAAAAATATCTAAGGATTGTTAAAATCAACGGAAATACTATAAACGTATGTTTTGAATAATGAAAAAATTAAGAATTATAGTTAATAAACCGAGGTTATTTAGCCTTGTTTGCGCCAGTTTTGCTCGCAAGTATTTCTTGATTAATTTTAGCTTACTAAAACATCTCTCACATGAAGTAACCGATACACAAATGGTTATATTAATTTTAATGCGACCATTAAGTTTGGGAGATATTCCATGAAAACCCACTCCACAAGGAATCTTAAAAAGTCTACAACTAACGCTAACGATAATGGTCGCTTGTAAATGTCTTCTGATCCTTGATATTTCTAGCACAAGGTCTGCTTCTGATACCTCTTCATGGTGAAGTCAAAAAATGTTGAAACAGCTAACTTCAATTGTTAACTGTTCGTGAAAATCAAAGTGTGTGTGTCTGCACAACATCGAACAATGAAGCCACATTATGAATAGACTTTGATCAGGTTTCGAGTTCAAAATTGAATAGGTCAAAACAGTCCCACATATCCTGTTGAAGTTCGACTCGAAGTGTCAGTCCTGTATCGGTAGCTAGGTCACCATCCATTCGTTTTTGACGTCGAATTCGTTTTTCGGTGGGAATATCGTCGTCCTCATATTTTTTCGTGGCAACATCTATTGCTTCATCTATAATATGCTCACATTTTTCTTCAAAAAATGCACCTATTTTGGTCGCAGATTGATCAATGGTTATGCCTTAACTTTGAAATTCAATCTGACAAAAATTGGTTCCTCTTAGAACATCATTCCAAAGGAAAAGATGACAAAGAAATGTGAGATTACACACGTCGGGCATCAATAGGGTATGTCTATATGCACTTCTGGTGTCTAAATTTTCTTTTTGATGACATAGTTCCTCAATTGCAGAAATAAAACTATCAAAATATTCTCCCAACCCTTTAACTGCAGCATAGTGAGTACTCAAACGCGTTGTGGAAAGTCGTTTAACAGATGCTTTGCTGTGTTAAATAAGCACATCCCATCCCAGCAGCTAGCGGAAGCAGAAAAAAAAATAAAAATTTTCCTCTACAGTTCTGATAAAAGTTACTCAGGATGTATTGTTCGCAAAAGAGTGCTGCCACAAAAATCATTGGTATCATGATCAATACATCCAACGAAAATGTTCTTTTTGTTTTTTGCTTTAAGGGTGTAGGCGCAAATTTTCGCGCCAATGTGTTTTAAATGAATTCATTTTTTTCGAATCCTTAGAAAACTAACAAGTATTTTTGAAAAATTTAAACGCATAATCAAAGATTACATTATTACATAGGTACCTAGGGCCGAAAATCTTTCGAAATAACCAAAAGGTTTCTTTTGAATAAGATATTTAAAATTAAAAATCACACTAAATTTTCTCTTTTTTTTCACCCCTGTAACTTATTAAAATAAACATTATAGAAGTTTTCAGGGACTTTCGGCCCCGGGAAATAATGCAATCTTTCATTCTGCCTGTAAATTTTCCAAAAATACTTATTCGTTTTCTCAGGACTCGAAAAAAAATGTTTTTTAAAACATTTAAAACAAATTTGCGCGAAATTTCGCGCCTACGCCCTTAATAATAGCTTGTATTCCTCCATGTACGCCGCTCTCCACAGCTGCATTATTGTATCCCTGTGAACGGCACTTCATATATCAAGCTTCTTGAGAATATCGTTATTTAGATCAATAACTGTTTTTTTCCTTTTAACGGAAAAATCAAAGAAATGCCTCTTTGACCTCGATTTTTCTCGGTTTCGTGTGTATACAAAATAATATCGAATTGTATTTTGATTATAAAGTGGGTAGAGTTACAAATTAACGATTCATTCTTTTGTGAGCGGGTCTCTCGGGTGTCACCCCCAAAAGGGTGACACCCGGGGCGGACCGCCCCCTCCGCCCCACCCTAGCTACGCCACTGTCCAAGTGTAGCATAAATGGTTGAAAAACGTAAAATGCGAATACTTGTATTTTTATGTTTTTTTTTTCGAAATTATTGCTAGTTTGCAACATGAGTGACAATTTTTAAAATTTTCAGTTAATCCTATTTCGTAGGAAATTTAATTACGCAACTTTTATGTCAGTGCAACTTTTCTCGAAAATGAATACTTTTAAAGTTATAATCAAAAAACCAAGAAAAGTATCGAACTTTTCCTTCATTTTTTGACACTTTGATTATTTAAACAATGTTCCGGACCTTTTTGAGTGGGAGGATAACTCAAATATTATTATATGGCGGTGTATATATAATACCGCCTGCAGTTGCGCTACCTATTAAGGTACGATTCCGACAACGACTGCAGACGACAGACAGCAACAGCAGGCGGCAGTTGCAGTTGTCGCCGTGACAGACGTCACTACTTTGCACTATTAATTTGTATGAGACTGATCGGCAGAACGTCAGTTGCTAACCATTACACAAATAATTAATAGTGCAAAGTAAATACGTATGTCATGGTAATAAATGTAACTGCCGTTTGCAGTTGCCGTCTACAGTCGTTGTCGGAATCGTACCTCTCTTTATAATTTAGTTTTTGCTCGTTCAACAATTGTTTAACAACAATAATCTTTTGGCAATATGAAAAATACACTCAATTAAATAATTACAAAATTAATCTTATAATTATAGTCCAGTCAATGAGGGATCCGAATTCCGTCCTAATGAATCAATGTACTTGATATGTTCACAATAAGTAGGGTCCACAACGACCACATATGTCGAATGACAACCAATAGGGTAGTCAGGACAGCGAGAGACGGTTTCCCAATACTATTGTAGAATCCTTTCCGTTTTCTATATTCGTCGTCTCTATGCCTTGTAAATTGTGGAAGGCAGAGATTTAGGATGTTAACAGAGAATGGTTCTAATAAGGAAACTTTCATATTTAAATTAGTGTATATGGATTATTATTTTTAATAATGTACTCTGTATCTGAGACTTCCATATTTTCTTTCCTATTTTCGTTTTTGATTATACATATTTATACTTGACAATGAATATACAGGGTGTCCCCGAAAATAGTGCGTTCCTTTAAGGTATGGATATAATACACAATATAGAACAAAAAAGTCCCATAACATTTTTTTCTAAAGTTAACTGTTTCCAAAAAAATTACATTGTTCTCCATCTTTTATTTTCACAAAATTAAATAATCTGGCATCACTGTACAAGAACTTTTTGTGACAGGTTATTAACAGCAGAAATGTAGGTCAGACAGGTAGACACCTGCAAAATAATTATACCACCCCATGTTTGAAAATCAAACAAAACAAGAATTTGTTTGTTTGTTGAGGAGGAAGACAGGGTTTAATGTAAATACTAAAGGCCCATGCTGAAACTATTTTTGAATTGTGATTGTCTATCTTTAGATGTTTGTATACATTGTTGTCAGATTTCAATTTGCATACCAAAATGTATTTTGGTTTTTTGGCGAAACGGTTGAATTTAGAAAAAAATGTTATAAGACTTTTTTGCTCTACTTGGTGCCTTCTACCTATACCTTTAAGGAGCGCACTATTTTTGGGGACACCCTGTATGTAGAATAGTCCAGCACAACTCGTTTAGCAATAAAAAGTACAAAACTTTTCAAAATACAAAAAAATACTTCAAAAATCAGACTCAAAATAAAATATGCAATATTTCTGTCTGTGAGTGTAGTTACAGAAGATGAAAAGAAGGCTTAAAACCTTAAAACAACAAAAGATAGTAAGAGAGCTTGTTCTAACAAAGTGGAAGAAAGTTTTTCAGTGTAGAACTTACAATCTTCTCCAATGTATAATGTATACACAAGCAACGTACATCAGAATAAAATCATGGAAAACCGATTCCTATGAATTCTGTATCACATCACGTATTCTTCTTTCTGCTTCCTTCTGTTTTTTTGTGAGGCTAAATACAGCTACATAAAGCAGATACTTGAAGTATTTCTCTTGGGGTTTCAATAATGTATGTACATGTATGTTAACAATTTCTAGAATTGCCTTGTGCATTATGAACAAACGCGACTTTGGAATACATATTTTATATTCAGGGACATTTGCATTTTTTAAATGTTCAGTCAAACGGAATGGAAGTGCGTCTTTAGAGACGTCTTGTTTAGGTTCTTATTTGAACGTTACTCTAAAACAGGAGTAGGCAAAAGGATCCGGCCCTTTTGCTTACTTTATCCGGCCCTGTTGAAAAAGTCTTCTTTGTCAATTTTCTTTGTCTAAATGCTGTAAAATATGACACATAAAGCATTTGTGCCAAAAAAGTTCTTGAACAGTACAGGGAAAAAACTCCACCAAAAAGATTGGCAGGTGCACAGCGTATATTCACGGTATTGGGACCGTGCAAGTTCGGAAAAGCGACACCTGGTTTCTACGCTCTGCACTTTTATTCGCACTTTTAATTATATTGGCCAATCATATGGTCCTGGTTACTGGATAATTGTCAAGGCCATAGTCCAAAAAAAATAATAAGAAGAAAAAATAAGATTTAGGTTATGTTATTAAAACGCAAATAATTGTATGTAGTAAATAAAATTAGTTATTAAAATGCAGTACTGCAAGCAAAATACAATTAATTAAATTTACCTTTATACAATAATTGCATATCATATCAATATTGTGGAGCAATATATATAATTTTTCTTCTTAAATGACAGTAGGTATGAAATGTACGTCAATTTGACAATTTCAATTGAAAATATGAATTATTTAAGAAAGTTTCAATTTTTCTCAGCTATTCGCGCACGATCGTTTCGCGTATCCCTTCCAAGTACTTGCACACCGCGAATAGTCTTCCGGCCCGGGAGACATTTTGAAAATACCATTTTGGCCCGCGCTTAAAAGTATTTGCCCACCCCTGCTCTAAAAGGTTCTTATCCAGTATTATTATAGTGGAGTATTATATGCATAAGGATTTGTAACTGCAGTTTAATGATATTTGCTTATACAAGGTCTTTGGTAAAGAATGGGCCATAGCTTAACCTTAGATTTCTGAGGTTAAAATAGGTCGATTTAAGCTAACTTATCTTAGTACAAAAGTTGATAATAACCTAAATACAGGATGTTAAAGTTAAACTTTTATTTTATTTATTATTGAATATTTCTGACAGGCATGGAAACAACAACACGAAATTTAGTAAGTGGTGCTGGTATTGTACAATCTACTAAATTATGTTAAACAAACGTTTCTGGCTACTACCAAAGGCGTACGACGGGGGAACATGAATGGTTGACCCTTCCCAAATTCTACGCCATTGGCGGAATTGCTATTTTAGTGCAATTTTTTGATTCTCCAATACTTTCTATGTAAAAAATATACTCTTTATTCGTAACGATAAAGTCATCAGTTTTCGAGATATTTGAAGCTAAAAAACGAAGGAGCATAATACATTAATCAAAATAAGTGTGCCTTTTAATTTTTAAATTCAAATATCTCGAAATCTAATGACTTTATCGTTACGAATGAAGAGTATATTATTTGCATAGAAAGTATTCAAAAATCTAAAAATTATGCTTAAATAGCAGTTTCATCAGTGGCGTAGAATTTGGGAAGGGTCAACCATTCACTTTCCCCTGTCGTACGCCTCTGGTATTAACCACAAACGATGATTTAACATAATTTAATAGGGTGTACAGTGCCTACACTTTCTGCCAAGTACCATAAGGATATGTCAAATAGTTTTATAGTACCGGGCACACAGAGCTCTTAAAGTTTTAAATGAAGAATAAATTATTTAAAAAAAAGAATACTTTAAAATAATTTGACATATCCGTGTGATACTTGGCAGAAAGTAGGCACTGTACACCCTACTAAATTATGTTAAATAATCGTTTCTGGCTACTACCAGAGGCGTACGACAGGGGACAGTGAATGGTTGACCCTTCCCAAATTCTACGCCACTGACGAAACTTCTATTTTAGCATAATTTTTAGATTCTCCAATACTTTCTATGCAAATAATATACTCTTCATTCATAAAGATAAAGTCATAGTCATTAGTTTTCGAGATATTTGAAGTTAAAAATGAAAGGGCACACTTATTTTGATTAATGTATTATGCTCCTTCGTTTTTAGCTTCAAATAACTCGAAAACTAATGGCTTTATCGTTACGAATAAAGAGTATATTTTTTATATAGAAAGTATTGGAGAATCAAAAAATTGTACTAAAATAGCAATTCCGCCAGTGGCACATAATTTGGGAAGGGTCAACCATTCACTTTCCCCTGTCGTACGCCTCTGGTATTAACCACAAACGAATATTTAACATAATTTAGTAGGGTGTACAGTACCAGCACCACTTACCAAATTTCGTGTTGTTGTCCCATGCCTGTCAGGAAATATTCAAAAATAAATAAAATAAAAGTTTAACTTTGACACCAAGTATTTCGGTTATTATCAACTTTTGTACTAAGGTAAGTTAGCTTAAATCGACCTATTTTAAGCTCAGAAATCTAAGGTTAAGCTATGGCCCATTCTTTACCAAACATCCTGTATAAAATGATTGAAGGATTTTGTAAAATATTAAGTACCTGGTGCGACCGCGTAATGACAATAAAGATAAAATTTATTCAGTGAACTTACAACAAAGGTTTTGCATTAATTAAACATAACTTAACTACAGGGTGTAACAAAAATACAGGTCATAAATTAAATCACATATTCTGGGACCAAAAATAGTTCGATTGAACCTAACTTACCTTGGTACAAATATGCATACAAAAAAAGTTATAGCCCTTTGAAGTTACAAAATGAAAATCGATTTTTTCCGATATATCGAAAACTATTACAGATTTTTTAATGAAAATGGACATGTGGTATTCTTATGGCAGGAACATCTTAAAAAGAAATTATAGTGAAATTTGTGAACCCCATAAAAATTTTATGGGGGTTTTGTTCCCTTGAATCCCCTCAAACTTTTGCGTACGTTCCAATTAAATTATTATTGTAGCACCAATATTTTTAAAACTTTTTTCTTCTTATTACTTTTTCGAAAAGCTAGTTTTTATCGATATATTTTGAATATTTGTCAAATCCACCACATATTTGTATACTGACAAGAGACCTGGTAGTAATATGAAAATGTATTTATAAATAATTACAGTTTGAGATATATTTTGAACTATATTAGAAAAGAAGCCATATCTCGATAAGAGGTGTCTTATCGAAAAAAGACTAAGAGGCAAAAAAGTTTTAAAAACATTGTGTTTAACTAATGGTATCGCAATAATAGTTTAATTGGAACGTACACAAACATTTGGGGGACTTAAAGGCACAAAACCCCCATAAAATTTTTATGTAAATATATTAAAAAAGAAACCGCAACTCGATTAAAACTGGTTTATCAAAAAAATACTAAGAAGCAAAAAAGTTTTCAATATATTGTGTTTAACTAATGGTATCACAACAATAATTTAATTGGAGCGTACATAAAAGTTTGGGGAGGTTTAAGGGAACAAAACCCCCATAAATTTTTTATGGGGTGAACAAATTTTACTATAATTTCTTTTTAAGATGTTCCTGCCATAAGAATGCCACATGGCCATTTTCGATAAAAAATCTATAATAGTTTTCGATATATTGGAAAAAATCAATTTTCATTTTGTAACTTCAAAGGGCTATAACTTTTTTTGTAGGCATATTTGTACTAACGTAAGTTAGGTTTAATCGAACTATTTTTGGTCCCAGAATATGTGGTTTAATTTATGACCTGTATTTTTGTTACACCCTGTATACCCAAAAAATTAAATGCAAAATCATCCGAAGACTGCAGAATAATCAGCCTAATGAGCCACTTGCTTAAAACGTTTTTAAAAGTAATACACGGCAGAATATATAAAAAATGCGAAGAACACGTATCGTGGACACAGTTTGGATTCCGCGATGCGTTAGGCACCCGAGAATCGCTATAGTGCAGAAGTGCAGGGAAATGAACTGTAACGTATATATTTGTTTTATACAGGGTGTTCAGAAACTCTACCAACAAGCGAAGACAGGAGATTCCTCAGATAATTTTAAGACAATTTAACCCAATTCACCTAGTCCGAAAATGCTTCTTAAGGGGGCTAGAGCTCTTTGAAGATGGCGTCATAAAATTAGTTTTTCTTAAATACCTCCAGAACGCTTCTATTTAGAAAAACGAAAATTGGTATGCTTATTTACTTTTCAGAGATGAATCGATTCCATCTATTTCAAATTTCTAGTACCGGTCATAGGCGTCCGTTTTGGGTAGAGCAGCGGGTATTTTATCGCATAACTTTTTTGTCCTTAACTTTTATGCATTTTTGACACCGGATTATTAAATTGTGAAGTATTCTAGTACTAAAAGGTACTCTTGCTTTAAGTCGGTAGGACTTACAGTTTTCTAGAAAAATCGATTTGAAAGTTTTTCGTTTTTGGAATTTGAAAAAAAATTGAAAGAACTTTTCAACAAAAAACGAAGTATTTTACCAACATAAAGTAAGAGTAACTGTTGGTATTCGAATACCTCATAATTTAATAATCTAGTGTCAAAAGTGTTCAAAAATTCAAGACAAAAAAGTTATGCTATAAAATAACTGTTGACCTACCCAAAACGGACGCCTATGACCAGTACTAGAAATTCGCAATTAATGAAATCGATTTATCTCTAGAATATAAACAAATGTACCAGTTTTCGTCTCTCTAAACGGTTTTTTTTTTAATTTTTTTTTTAATTCAAAAAGCGAAAAATTTTCAAATTGATTTTTCTAGAAAACGGTGTGTCCTACCGATTTAAAACAAGAGTACCTTTTAGTACTCTAATACTTCACAATTTAATAATCCAGTGTTAGAAATCCATAAAAGTTAAAGATAAAAAAGTTATGCGATATAATAACCGTTGCCCTACCCAAAACGGACGCCTATGATCGGTACTAGAAATTTGCAATGGATGGATTAGATTTATATCTTAAAGATAAACACGCGTACCAATTTTTGTTTTTCTAAATAGAAACGTTCTGGAGGTATTTAAGAAAAACTAATTACAAGACGCCATCTTCAAAGAGCTCTAGCTCCCTTAGGAAGCATTTTCGGACTAAGTGAATTGGGTTAAATTATCTTAAAATTATCTGAAGAATCTCCTGTCTTCGTTTGTCGGTAGAGTTTCTGGACACCCTGTATATTACTACAAAAACGCATCTGATACAATAAAACATGATAAGCTTATCTTGAAAGAAGCAGGCTTGGATTATAGAGACTTGAGAATCACATATAATTTATCTTACAACTAAACTCACAACATTAAAGTGGATGACCAGTTAACATAGGCAGTCTTTATAGATAGAAGAGTGAGGCAAGGATACATTCTGTCTTCGGTGTTATTTAATATGTAATCTGAACATATCTTCCAGCAAGCACAGGAAGAACTACAGGAAGGCATATTAGTCAACGCAGTGAGTATAAACAACATTATATATACCGACGATACAGTAGTTTTTGCAGATAGCTCAGGTGGTTTGCAAAGAATAATGTCGCGCATATCAGACATACTTAGAGAACATGGACTTAATCTCAATAGGAAAAAACAAAGTATTTAGTAGTCAATAAATGCGAAATATTAAATACACGGCTTTTGGTTAACCAACAACCAATTGATAGGGTGGACAGCTACACTACACTTACCTTGGTACAAACATAAACAGCCAATGGGATCACTATAATGAAATAAAACAACTCATAGGAAAAACAAGATCAGTGTTCGTAAAGATTAAGTCTCTTTTTAAACGCCACGATTTACCATTTGGTACCAAAATCTCTATCATCAGGTTATGTACTTTCTAAGATATTAGATGGAGTAGAGACCTAGTCACGTTCGAAAGCTTCTTTGGAAAAGGAAACTACAGGCCTTTGAGAGGTGGTGTTACATATGCATATCAAGAATTTTAAGGGTGGATCGTATGACTAATGTTGAGGTCCTACGTAGAATGGGCAAGGAATGCGAGATAATTAAACCAATTAAAGAGCGCAAATTAGAATATCTTTGTCATGTTATGAGGAATGAACAGAGAAATGGCTCGGTGCAACTAATTCTTCAGGAAATGGTATTTGGAAAGAGAGGACCAAGGGAAGAGAAGAATATATTGGCATAAAAACCCGAGAAAGTGGTTAAATACATTTAAAACTGGACTATTCCGAATAGAAGCACGCAAACTTAGGATTGCCTTGCTGATCGCCAACATTCGGAACGGATAGGCACTGTAAGAATATTAAATAAGCAACAATTTAACTCGCTAACTAGAAACAATTATTTAGGTTGATACTTTGGGTGGATAGCGGCAAATGACAACTCAAAAATCCCACCAAATAGACAGATTTAAATTTCATAACTACGAAATTGGTGACAAAATGTTAATTACCTTCAAATTTATTTAGAAAAAAACTTCTTCTTCTTCTTCCTGCTTCCTTAATAGGCTCGCGCCTGTTCCATCTTCGGATGCATCCTCATCAGATATCCAGGTTGTAGCTCAATCTCTTCCTTGGCCTTCCTATACTCCTTCGGCCGTTTGGTGATCTATCTCGTGCTATCTTTACTAGTCTTCCTTCTCCCGTTCTGCTTACATGGCTATATTATTCTTTTTTCTTTTGTGTCCAGTCATTTATATTCTCTATATTACAGCTTTGCCTAAGGTTTGTGCTACGTTGTCTATCCTATACTGATTTTCCTGTGATATCTCGGACTATTTTCATTTCACACGTTTCCATCAGTCTTTTTGTCCTTGTGGTGTCAGGTCTTGTTTCCGCAGTGTAAGTCATAATTATTATTGGCCTAACTACTGCCCTATAGATCTTGACCTTTGTTTCTGTCCGTAGATGTGTGTTGCGTCAGATAGTGTGTTTAAGACATCCTGCTATTCTGTTGGCTTTGTTTACTTGTTGAAGCAACCGCTTCTCTGTCTCCATAACTGTGCATTAGCACTACCAGGTAGCTGATACTTCCTTCTTGTTGGATTATTTTGCTGTCCACTTCCAGCTTGCACCTTATTGGATCTTTACAGCTTACCATACTTTTTGTTTTATTTGGTTGTTGAATTGTTATTCATGTTGAACTTTCTTGCTGTTACATTCAATTGATATAAAAATCTCTGAAGGTCATCTTCAATCTCTTCAATAAGTATGGCATCGTCTGCATAGCATACTATAGAGATAATTTCTTCACCAATTCTGTACCCTATACTCAGGTTTTTGACTTTATAAATAATTTCATCCATGATGAGGTTAAACAGCAGCAAGCTCAATAAGTCTCCTTGACGTGTGCCTCTTTCTACTTGTATCGGCTGTTTTAGTTTGTTATTAATTCTGGCCTGTATATTATTCCTGCTGTATATGTTTTCGATAGTCTTGATAATATCAGACGGTATGTTTCGTTTATATAACAGGTGAATTACCTCATTCAGCTCTACACAGTCGAATACCTTTTATAGATCTATGAAGCAGCAGTCCACCGGGACGTTGTATTCTAGTGATTTTTCCATGACCTGCCTGACGACAAAAACTGCATCGTTACAGGATCGTCCGGATCTAAAGCCTTGCTGTTCATCTGCTAGATCTATTTCGTTGGTGATTTTGGTGGTTATGACTTTTGTAGTCAATTTCAGAGCGGTACTAAGCAGGTTTATTTCTCTGTAGTTTTCGGGTACCGTTTTATCACCCTTTTTAAAGATTAAGATGGTTGTGCTAGTACGCCAGCTGTTAGGTATTGTATGTCCCGAAAGAATTTTTTGTACCGGGTGTCCCAATAAGAATGGCTCTCGGCCATATCTCAGGAACCGTTTATAGTACAGCTTTGGGAAAAAAATTTTATAACAAAATTTACCTCGAAAAAAGCCTGGAAATTATTTTCATATTTGTAAGTCCACCGCTAGAGGGCGTAATTGAATATCGAAAATTTAAAAATCAAAATTTTACAAAATTTACATAATGAAAGGGCACTGTTTAGGCAATACGTAAAGTATCCTTAACAATAGTAACCTATACTTATTGTACGGTTATAGAGTATATTCCCATAGGTAAGCTGGTTAAGAGTAGATAACGATTTTTCATATGTAATTTAAAGTATTATCTGCATAAATGGCACAAAGAATATTTGCTACGAGAGGTATATGGTTCAAAATGCATACAGTATCACGACTAATAAGTTATGTTCACATACATGTAGAGTACTTACAGTTTTATTCCTTGATGACGTGTCACATCAGAGCTCTGATTGAATTCCATAATCCATTTGGTTCATTTGTAAGGCACTCACTAATACGCTAAATAAATCATCGTCGATAATACTGAGCAGATTGAATTATCTGAGCGGTATAAAACGATAGCAAAAAAGCCGGTAAAATGCGGCCTTTTTACGAATAGCGGGAGCGTCGATAGATTAGAGATGATTCTCGTTAGGAAGCTTTTGACGATCTGCCCCGGCGAGGGGTTCAAATGCGAGTCTCAACAATAACCTGGAGTTTCCAGAAAGGTTACATAAATACTACTTGAATTTTAAGTAATCAGTAGTACAGGGGCGTAACTAATTATTTTAGTGAGCCGTGTATAATATATTTATTGTACATATTGCCGGGGGCGACAGGCGAGAGAGATGGCCTATATCACCTCGAAGAGAGGGGATTGGCAAAGATGTGCACAACGATAAGAAATGTTTGAAGAAATTAGAGTTTATATACACAAGGGGTAACAACGATAAAATGGAGGAAAACGATAAGTTTTCCCCCTAGGGATAGATTTTAATCTTCCAGGGGAATCACAGCGATTTTCGTAATACCACGAAGAAAATCACCGTGAGTAGTGTGAATCTTGACAGTACGAACTAGACCATCCTTACCAGGCAATACATCTATTACCCTGGCAGTTGGCCATAAGAGTGGAGGAGTACCATCCTCCTTCAACAGAACCAAATCCCCGATCTTGACAGGGTCAGTAGGGTCGGTCCATTTATTTCTTTGCTGCAGGAGGCAAAGATAGTTTTTTTTCCACAATTTCCAAAATTGCTGTTGAATTTTACTAATACGCTGAAAAAGATTCAACCTATTTTCAGGTATCTCTGAAACACTTGGTTCAGGGGGCGCGGTTAAACTTCTTTGAACTAAGAAGTGAGCTGGAGATAGGAAAGCGAAGTCATTGGCGTCAGACGACATCCTAGTGATGGGTCTCGAATTTAGAATAGCCTCGATTTGGCATAATACTGTGTTAAACACTTCAAAGGTGAAGTGGGAATTTCCTATAATTCGATAGAGGTGATACTTCACACTCTTTATTCCTACCTCATGGAGGCCGAATTGATGGGGGTTGCGGGGAACACCCATCTTGAAAGTTATGGAGTTTTGAGTACAGAATTCCTTAATCTGTTCCGAATTATTTTGATTTAAGAAAAAATCATAGAATTCGCGCATTTCATTTTTTGCCCCATGGAAATTTGTGGCATTGTCGCTCCAAATAATACTGGGCGTGGATCTTCTGGCAATAAACCTTTTCAGAGTAAGAATATAGGCTTCTGCGCTTAATCCTGTGACGAGTTCGATATGAACACATTTAGTGCTCATGCAAATGAAATAGGCTACGTATGCTTTGTAAAGCGGTGCCTTCCTCAAATGTGAGGACTTAATTAAGAAGAACCCCCCATAGTCCACTGAGACGACTTGGAAGGGTCTAGTGGGGAGTACACGATCGGGATGCATATCTGCCATCTGTTGAACAGAATTGGGTGTCATGAATCGGAAACAGTTTACACACTTACGAATTAAGCGTTTAATCTGTCTTAATCCGTCAATTGGCCAGTACTTCATTTTGACATACGAAAGTACTGTTTGCGCGCCTGAATGTAATAACTTATGATGAGCTTGAGTCAAGATTAGTTCTACAACTCGACATTTAGAAGGAAGTAGAATGGGGTGTTTTTGATTATACGATATGGGGGCGTGTCGGAGACGTCCTCCCACACGAATCAGCCCATCATTATGTTGTAGGAAGGGGTTGAGTTTACGAATGGCTTTATTGGTCACGAGTTTAGCATTTTTCAATTCAAGAATCTCTTTTTTAAAGTAGATACTTTGGATATACCTGATGATCGCGTGATCAGCGATCTCCATTTCGGGTGGCGTCAATATATCCGTATCTCGTGGAGAGTTATTTATTTTCTTTTTAATATTACTGATGAATCTAAAAAGATAAGCGACAATTCTTTGAATTTTACGAAAAGAAGAAGATTTAGCGAATAGATTTTCAAAGGTGTCGTTGAGTTCGTGATTTGTTGCTATGTTTGAGACAACTAACTTCCTTAATTCAGGAAGATCATCCTGAAAATGAGGAATTTGATGAAGAGAAAAATCGATGGGATTGTCTCTAATAAAGCTAGGTCCGCATAACCAGTCTTCGGTGGTCTGGGGATTATCAAAGACATTTATCCCTCTGGAAGCGGGGTCAGCGATGTTTTCGTGACTTCTGACGAAATGGAAATCACAAGGAAAAGTTTCCAACAAGGAATTGACCTTTTGAATTCTGTTTTGTACAAAAATGTTCCAAATGTGTTTTTTAGAAAGTATCCAAGACAAGGCAATTGTAGAGTCAGCAAAGAGATGAGATGAAGATATACTCAAATTTTTCTTGAAGATGTGAAAAAGTCTATGAGCCAGAGTGACTCCCAACACTATTCCACAAAGTTCCAATTTGGGGATGGTGAGTTTATTTTTTAGCGGAGAAATTTTGTTTTTAGAAGCGATAAGCCGCGACGATACAGAAAAGTCTGAGTATGTCGCTTTGAGATACACACAAGTGCTGTATATTTTTTCCGATGCGTCGGTGAAAATAATTAATTGAACATCAACAACTTTCTTTTGTAAAAGTAAGCATCGAGGTACCTTGACCTCTTCTATAGTTTTGAATGTCGATAAGAGGTTTTGCCAATTTTTCATAATGATGGGTGAGTCAATGGGTTGATCCCAGTCCAATTTCTGGGACCATATTTCCTGTATCAAGAGCTTAGCGTTCACAAGGACAGGGGATAACCATCCTAGCGGGTCATACAAAGTAGCAATGTAGGAGAGAATAGTACGTTTAGTAACAACATTAGCCAATTTGAAGATAGGAGTTTTAAACGAAAAGTGGTCGCGTTCTGAATCCCAGAATATGCCTAAGACTTTATCAGATCCCGTGAAGTTAAGACTGACTTCAGAGACGGGATTTAAATTGTGTTGAGACAGAAATTCTGAAGAACTGCAGTTCCACTTGTGGAGGAGGAAACCATGGGTTTCTAGCAAAGAAGTTAATTGTTCGAAAAGACAACTTAATTCATGAAGACTGTCAGCACCGCTGATCAGGTCATCCATATAGATAGATTCTTGCAGAACACTAGTAGCAAGTTCGTGGGTATGTTTGTTGTTGTCAGCGATGTGCTTGATAACTCTTTGAGCGATAAATGGGCTACTTGGGAGCCCGAAGGGTAATCTTTGAAATTGATAGCACCGTAAAGGCTGCTGAATATTGTCCCTAAAGAGAAAATTTAACAGAAATGTTTCAGTGGGACAAATGGCGATTTGTAGGAACATAGCCTTGATGTCGCCTACTAGTGCGAATTTAAACTGACGAAACTTAGCGAGAATGTCAAAAAGTTCATGTTGGACGACATAACCTTTGTCTATGACGTCACTGAGGGAGATTCCCGTAGACGATTTATTGTTTGGATCGAAAACTATACGAGTGGAAGTAGTAGAGTTGGATTTGAAAACGGGAAAGTGAGGGAGAAAGTAATTAGGTTTACCTGAGTCATTTAGCATTTTTAACGGCACTTGAATTATTTGTCCGTTATTGAGATATTCCGATATAATGTCCTGATATTTTTCCAATAAATCAGGGTTGAGTTGAAAACGTTTCTCGAGACTGAGAAAACGTCTTTTTGCCGAGAGAAACGAATTTCCCATGTCTATATCTTCGATAGGGAGTTTGAGATTGAGTGTGGACTCATATCGTCCATTGGGGAGAACATTAACATGTTTTACAAAATTAATTTCAGCGGGGTGATCATTAATGAGATCGGTGTTCTGAGGAGCGGCTTCTTCCAGCTCCCAGAATTTTTGTAAATGATCGGATAGTTCCTCGTTGGACACTACCGGCTCATTTACGGCGGAAGGAGTGTTATGAGAACAACAAGTAACGAGAGAGTTTGAATAAAATTCCAAAGCCTTTTTAGTATTTTTCGACTTAAGAGCAAAGTCTGGAACTGACCCTGATATCGTGTACCCGAGTAGAGTGCGTTGAAGAACGGGAAGACCTTTTCCCAAACGAATTATTTCAGGTTGAATGATATCGTTATACAGGTCTGCACCGAGCAGGATACCAATTGGGGATGTTACATGGAACATCGGATCACCTAATGGTATCTCTGAGGGTATGTTTAGTTTGCTCGCCGAAATAGAAATTTGAGGAAGCGGATTTGTTATCTTTGGGAGTACAGAGCACGAGATGTCAAAAGGAACGTCGTTAGCGACAGCGAAAATTGTTGTATCTACAATAGATTGAGACGAGGATGAGGTGGAGTTAATTCCATTGATCCGTAATTTTCCATCTCTAGTGGTGAGTGACAGTTCCTTTACGAGGTCAGCACTAATAAATGAAACCTGTGAGGCCGAGTCTAAAAGTGCCTTTGCGAAGACCCTCTTGCCGCTAGGAGCGACAAGATAGACCTGGAGTGTGCTTAATAACACCAAATGATTATCAAGCGAGGCTGCAGATAGAGCCATTGAATGTGGAGTCGAATTTTGAAGATTAACTTCCGTTTCAGGAGCTCTAACATGTGAGGGCCCCTGTTGTGAATTACCCTGTGTATGGGAGTTATTTGAGATAGCGGTTTTATTATGATTATTTGAGTTGTGTTGGCCAACAGCCGCGGAAGGGTTACTATGACCCGTTTTGTCGAAATGGAGCAACGTGTGATGACGAGATTTACAAACTATGCAAGAGAATTTGGATTTACACTGATCGAGCATGTGAGACCCAAGACAATTAATACAAAATTTATTTTGTTTGACAAAACTAAAACGTTCTTTAGAATTCAACTGCTTGAACTGAGGACAAGAGTAGATCGAGTGAGAGTCGTTGCAATAGGAACATTTCTTAGGACCTAAGCGAGGCGAAAGGTTACTGGTAGAAGTGTCTGAGGCTAGGTGTAAAGAGTGTCTGGAAGTAGTAGTCGATTTTGGTTTTGATTGAGATTGAATATTCTCAAGATGAACAACGCGTGTCTCGATTTCCCCTAGAAAATGGACAAAATCAGGGGTAGCTTGGCTACCACCGGATTGGAACTCAAGAGCCCTAATGGTAGGTGCGTCGAGTTTCTGAGTAGCGATATGTATGAGAAGTAAATGCAAGAGATCTGAAGGGGGCCTATTCAAGTTCAATAGGGCCTTGAAATTATTTGACATGACCGTATGAAAATTTCTTAATTGTGAGTGATTTGCGTTTCCAGAAATAGGAGGCGCATCAAGAATTTGAGAGATGAGAGTTTTGATAAGCGATTTAGAGTTGGCGTACCTTTGTGTCAGGTTATCCCGGGCTATTTTGTAATTGTCACCTGTGAGTGGGATATGCTCGAGAAGCGTCAAAGGCTCGGAAGTTAGAAAACTTTTGAGGTAAATGAGTTTTTCCAGATCACTTAATGTAGTATCAGATCCTATTATTGTATCAAAGGTCTCAATGAATGAATTGTATTCAGTAACTAAGCCACTAAATGGTTTTAACTGAATACGAGGGAGGTTTACTGTTCGTTGCCTAGCCATAGACTGTGAGGTTAGAGAAGAATTAGGGTCAAATTGGAGGGAGGGGGTAGCAGTCACATTAGAACTTTCAATGACCTCTAACCTTTCTTCCAATAGAGAAATTGTATCCAAATATTTATCAAAAACCACAGAGGAATCAGTAGAGGGGGTAGGTTCCTCGGGGATCGTCTCCAGCACATTTTGAGCATCGCGGAAAAGTCCGTAAGAATGTTTGAGTTGTGAAATTATTTCACGAATTTTATATTTGTTTAGAGAATTAAGAGTTGTGGGAACCGAATCAGCCAACTTGGTTATATCAAGTTTTGCGGTGAGCCTCTGTCGGTTATATTTTGATCGGTCAGCCATGTTGCGAGAATGTGAGATTAGATAGATTATTTGCAAATGTCTAAACCTATAAATCGATGCGAAAATGAGAGAATATGTACAATATATTATATATTACACGTTTAATAGTGTGAGATTGGCTTAATAGTATCACCCTGTATGAGCGCAGATTAGTATATGAAATGCAAAACTATAAAATTTCAAAATATATGCAATTTTCCAAAATGGGTATTTTTCAGCAAGTGTGAGACACCCTTAACAAGTATTTAAATTAATTAAATTGAAGGAAAAAACAATTATTTATTTTCTATAGTTTTCTAGAAGTGTAAAATGAGCTTAAGCGAAGCTAAATGTAGCAAAAACTTACAATTTATGCAAGAAAACAAAATTATTTTTAATAATTTTTGTAACCTGTGAACCAGGCTTAATCGGATTCAAAATTATAAATTTAATTTAAATCAAAAGGTTGAACAAACAATGTTAAAATTATAACACCCGTACTATCAGCCAAGAAATGAGTACACTTTTTGTATACTATAAACAGAAAAATATATTTACGAAAATAAAATAATGTAATATATGCAAATATTTTTTCATACAAACAAAACGACTCCTTTATTTGAACAAAGCAAGTAGTTTCTGAAATTGCACGTGTAGACCGGGCTTAACAACCTACCAGCTATTGTAGAGACGTGCTGGGTTAAATACTGAGAATTTGAGTGCAGAAAGAGAGGAATATTTTATTTTTGTGCCGGGGCGGCGTGGCTTGGAAATTTCCAAATGCAACAGAAAGACACTATAAATGAAAAACCGTTATTCTCAGAATAGAGATTATCAAAATATGCAAATACGAAGGACCTTGAGGATTTAATTAATAAATAATTAATATGATACGGCTCGATGGAACAGAAATGTTTAGGCAATACGTAAAGTATCCTTAACAATAGTAACCTATACTTATTGTACGGTTATAGAGTATATTCCCATAGGTAAGCTGGTTAAGAGTAGATAACGATTTTTCATATGTAATTTAAAGTATTATCTGCATAAATGGCACAAAGAATATTTGCTACGAGAGGTATATGGTTCAAAATGCATACAGTATCACGACTAATAAGTTATGTTCACATACATGTAGAGTACTTACAGTTTTATTCCTTGATGACGTGTCACATCAGAGCTCTGATTGAATTCCATAATCCATTTGGTTCATTTGTAAGGCACTCACTAATACGCTAAATAAATCATCGTCGATAATACTGAGCAGATTGAATTATCTGAGCGGTATAAAACGATAGCAAAAAAAGCCGGTAAAATGCGGCCTTTTTACGAATAGCGGGAGCGTCGATAGATTAGAGATGATTCTCGTTAGGAAGCTTTTGACGATCTGCCCCGGCGAGGGGTTCAAATGCGAGTCTCAACAATAACCTGGAGTTTCCAGAAAGGTTACATAAATACTACTTGAATTTTAAGTAATCAGTAGTACAGGGGCGTAACTAATTATTTTAGTGAGCCGTGTATAATATATTTATTGTACAGGCACTGAAAATTCGATCATCGTATTCTTCGCAAAATTCTGCGAATATTTGATTTCACAAGTGTAACTCTGCCTTTGCAAATAAGAGGTGGGGGTGAGTGGGAACCTTGTTGTAAAAAATGGCTGTAAGTCCGGTTCTGCTTAATCGATTTTTGCAAACTTGGTCTCGTTGAAAACAGATCATTTTCGTTAATGTAAGAGTTATAATTACGAAACAGCCTAGTAAGTAATATGCCAGCTAGGGAGCGCTATTTTATGTTTTTCAGAAATCTAGTTTTCTTTGGAAAATATTAAATACAAGTATGCACTTTTAACCCTGTATTACAAAATTAGACCAAATTATCAACAGAATATCGAAAACCGCATGTCGATACCTTTTTTCTATCTCGAGATATCTTAAGAAACGTAAAAATTGTAAAAAAACTGATAATGTCACCGGTAAACGAAGTTAAGGAAATCAAAGTGAAAACAGGTAGTGTGCCATGGAAACAAATTAGAGCGGGACACTTGCGGAGTGCCGACAGAAGTGAATATTTCTCATAGATTCAATTATATTCGGTTCGATTCAATTCGATTCCATTTAATTGGATTTAATTTTATTTATTATAATTATGCTTATAATTTAATATATTTAAAATATTCCAAATTTAATACATAATATATATGGTTTGTCAAACGTAGGAAAGAGTTTGAAAATCTTACAACCACCGAAATTTTGAAACTTTTTGCTACGTTTGACAAACTGTACTAGTGATTTTACCCATTAATTTTAGAATTAACAAACTTTCAAAAGAAGTTTTACTTCAAATTTGATAGTGAATTTAATTATTATTATATAAAATGAATAGGATGTTTAAAAATACAATTTGAGGATAAGTAGGTTGAAAGGAATAATGTAATCAACAAATTTAAAAAAGTCACTTTTGTATAACGGCCTCCCCTTTAATGAGAATAGCTAAAAATAAATGAACTCTTCCATGCATTATTTACGATTAAAATTTACACGAAGTATTTACTATACTTCATCAGCAATTAAATTTTTAAATTAAAAAATATCGGTTACATTATTAAGAAAAATAATAATTTAAAGCTTTATGTATCTTTATATCTTATTAATCCTAATTTTAACGGGTAAAATCACTAGTATATAATAGTATGTATTAAATTAGGTGTATATTATATATTTATATTAAATTATAGATATAATATATATTAAATAAAATTAAATCTAATCGAATGGAATCTAATTGAATCAAACGAATATAATCGAATCTATAATAAGTATTCACTTCTGTCGGCATTCCGCAAGTGTCACGCTTTAATTTTTTTCCGCTACTTGTTTCCACTTTGATTTCCGTAACTTCGTTTACAGGAGACATCATCAGTTATGTTTAAAAATTAACACGTTTCTTAAGATATCTCGAGACAGAAAAAAGGTATCGACATGCGGTTTTCGATATTCTGTTGATAATTTGGTCTCATTTTGTAATACATGGTTAAAAGGGCATACTTGTATTTAATATTTTCCAAAGAAAACTAGGTTTCTGAAAAACATAAAATAGCGCCCCCTAGCTGGCATATTACTTATTGGGCAGTTTCGTAATTATAACTCTTACATTAACGAAAAAGATCTGTTTTCAACGAGACCAAGTTTGCAAAAATCGATTAAGCAGAACCGGACTTACAGCCATTTTTCATAACAAGGTTCCCACTCACCCCCACCTCTTATTTGCAAAGGTAGAGTTACAGTTGTGAAACCAAATATTCGCAGAATTTTGCGAAGAATACGATGATTGGATTTTCAGTGCCCTTTCATTATGTAAATTTTGTAAAATTTTGATTTTTAAATTTTTGACATTCAATTACGCCCTCTAGCGGTGGACTTACAAATATGAAAATAATTTTCAGGCTTTTCTCGAGGTAACTTTTGTTATAAATTTTTTTTCCCAAATCTGTACTATAAACGGTTCCTGAGATATGGCCGAGAGCCATTCTTATTGGGACACCCGGTACAAGTATCCTCAGTTGTTCAGTTAATGTGTTTCCACTGTATTTCAGCATTTCGTTTGGAATCTTGTCCGGTTCTGGAGATTTACGGTTTTTCAGTTATTCTAATGCATTAGTAGAAAAAAACAAGAGTATAAAAATAGAGACAGAGAAAATCCTCTATAGGTCGGAATTCATAATCCTTGGTGACTATCTATTGCCTGAACTTTTTTAGTCTGGACAGTTTATCGGAGAATAGGCCATTTTTGAGAAAAGTTGTTTACCAGCAATTTTATTGCTGTAATCGAGTCTTATGATTGTATATATTAATAATATAGGTATGCAAAGTCCGCAGATAGTGTGCTACTTTTTTTATAAACAAAATGGCGCCCGAAAATCGTGTTTTTTCAATTTTTGCTCTATAACTCCAAAGATTTTAACTGTACACCAAAAATACCTAAATAAAAATTCACCGCAATTAAATTCTGAATAGACATGTTTTTCCCGATTTACTTCGACGAAAACTTTTCCCGGAAAATGCGGGTTTTTCCAACAAAATCTTTAATTTGCAACTAAAATTTTAGATGAGTAATTGTTTATCAATAATTACATAACTTGGTAATATAAAATCTCTTTTCATATAGATTATAATTCCAGAAGCCGATGAAAATTGAATGAACAGTTTAGTAACAATAGAATTGTTAATTAAAAATTTACGGTCGCTATAAAAACCACAATAATTATAATACATAAGAATAACTATAATTTTTGCATAAAAAGACACTGTACCTATCTAATGTACTTTACAGAATTGAAATTGGACTATTTAAGCGGCCTCAGGAATATTTTAAAATTATAAACAATTTTTTGGCTTATAAACAAATAGAATATCTCGGGGAACATTAAAATAGAATAGAATAGAATTTATTTCATCAAATATACAAAATTTCTTTTGTTTTTGACAAGTCAAAAGAGTACGTACCTACATTATAAAATTTTGACAAAATTTAAAAGATAAATATTATAAATTATAATGAACAGATATACAAACAGGTACTAACAAATTTAAACAATTTAACACACTATGTAAAAACGTAGACATGAAATAAACTTAAAAACATGAAATATCGTCATAATCGGCAAAAAAACCCTGACCAAACTAGTGTACTTATTATAATGTATTATAAGCGGTACCTAAGTACTCTGTCTTTGTGTAAAAACAATGTTTTAAAAAGTGTGATTTTATTTTATTTTTAAACGACTGTAAATGAAGACTTTTTACTTCATCTGGCAAAAAATTGTACAAACTAACATCAGTTGAGTTTTTTATACTTTTCGTCAACCTAAAATGTTGTGCTCTAATAGCATCGCTCGATCTTGTATGGTGATCATATATAATAATAATATATAATAAATAAATATATGGAATAAATTATATTATGAAAACAGTATTGGAAAAACAGTGGCAGGACGCTTCTTTTAAAAGAAAAAACGTTTAATTTTGATGAGTGGTTCCTGAGATACAACCGGCCAAAATTTATCGGCATTTACGGCAAAGATATAAACAATGGGATCATAATATTTGAAACATCACCTTTTTATTTTTGTCCTCTTTCTTTACACCAATTTTCATATCTTCAAAATACTCATAACATATATTATTGTAATAAAAACTATCGATATTACGAGTGAAAATTGCCAAAAATAGCAAAATTCCAATCAAAAATTAGGTTTGAGAAAATGTAATCTCAAAGTTCAAAATCGGTATAAGTTAAAAAAAATGCATTTTCTCGGCTTCCCATGGAGCAATTTTCTTCATTATTTTTTTGTTCCCAAGTAACTCGATTAGAGCCATCTAACTAACGCATTGTTAAATGTCAAAGTTGCTTTTGTTTTGTTATAATAAATTAATTTATTTATTATAACAAACATTTTTAATATGTTTAAATAAAGATTGTTTAAATAATTATACAGCTTTCTAATGAAAATATTTGTGTTTTAACGTTAAAAGGTACGCTTGTAGTAAGTTTATCAAAAAAAAAAGATTACAACTGGAAAAATATGTAGTTTTCTTTTCTTATAAATAAATTAATCTATTATACCAAAACAAAAGCAAGTTTGACATATAATAATGCGTTAGTTCGATGGTTCTATTCAAGTTACTTAAGAACAAAAAAAGAATGAAGAAAATTGCTCCATGGGAAGCCGAGAAAATGCATTTTTTTAACGTATACCGATTTTGAACTTTGAGATTACATTTTCAACCTAATTTTTGATTGGAATTTTGCTATTTTTGGCAATTTTAACTCGTAATGTCGATAGTTTTTGTTGTAATAATATATGTTATGAGTGTTTTAAAAATATGAAAATTGGTGTGGAGAAAGAGGACAAAAATAAAAAGATGATGGTTCAAAAATTATGATCCTATTGTTTACGTCTTTGCCGTAAATGCCGGTCAACTTTGACTGGTTATATCTCAGGAACCACTCACCAAAATTAAACGTTTTTTCTTTTAAAAGAAGCGTCCTGACGCTTTTCTTCCAATACCGTTTTCATGATTTAATTTAATTTAATATTTCCCGAGATATTCTATTTGCTTATAAGCCAAAATATTGTTTATAATTTTAAAATATTCCTGAGACCGCTTAAATAGTCCAATTTCAATTCTATAAAGTATATTAGATAGGTACAGTTTCTTTTTATACAAAAATCATAGTTATTCTTATGTATCATAATTATCAGTAGTAATTGCACAAGAGCTCTGAAATTATTGAATTTTTCCCGAGTGACACTTTGACAGTTTTAATTTCACGAGCCGAAGGCGAGTGATATTATGTCAAAGTGTCACGAGAGCAAAAATTCTATATTAATTTCAGAGGTCGAGTGAAATTTGTTGCGATTATTTCATGAATAAAACTGTTCAAAACCAAAATTTTATTGTACTTTATTTATGTAAGTACCATTAAACACACAGTTTTTATAAATATTTGACGATTGAAAGTCATCACTTTTATAATTTTTAAAACATTAATTGTCATTAATGTCACTGAATGTATTTTTTCGTAGCAACTAAGGGCATCTGACGTAATATGCTTAACCACGGGAGATTATCAAAAATTATCACCTTAATTTGCATCTCTGTAGCTTTCTATTGGTCAGAATATCCTATGAATGAAATAATCAGTAGTAATTGCACAAGAGCTCTAAAACTATTGAATTTTTCCCGAGTGACACTTTGACAGTTTTAATTTCATGAGCCAAAGGCGAGTGAAATTATGTCAAAGTGTCAGCAAAAATTATATATTAATTTTAGAGTTCGAGTGCAATTTGTTGCGATTATTTCATGAATAAAACTGTTCAAAACCAAAATTTTATTTTAATTTATTTATGTAAGTACAAATTAGTACAATTAAACACAAAGTTTTTATAAATTCTTGACGATTGAAAGTCATCACTTTTATAATTTTTAAAACATTAATTGTCATTAATGTCACTGAATGTATTTTTTCGTAGCAACGAAGGGCATCTGACGTAATATACTTAACGACGGGCAATTATCAAAAATTATCAATTTAATTCAGATTTCGGTAGCTTTCTATTGGTGAGAATCTCCTATGAATGAAATAATCGAATAAACAATTCTATTGTTGCTAAACTATTCATTCAATTTCCATCGGCTTCTGGAATTATAATCGATACGAAAAGTTCTTTTAAATTTTTTGGGTGTTTTTGGTGTAAAGTTAAAATCTTTGGAGTTATAGAGCAAAAATTGAAAGAAACACGATTTTCTGGCGCCATTTTGTTTATAAAAAAAGTAGCACACTATCTGCGGACTTTGCATACCTATATTATTAATATATACAATCATAAGATTCGATTCCAGCAATAAAATTGCTGGTAAATAGCTTTTCCTTGTATTTTGCTAATTAGTCCAGAGTATTTACAAATTTTTTAAAGACACAGCCGGATAAATAGCAGACAATGGGAGAATCTACAATATACATTCATCACCTGCCAGCCTATCTAGATAAAGTTCCAACAGAATTCTGAATCCTTAGTACTCAAATATTAGTAAAATAAAATAAGCAAACATAACTTTAGAAAAGTAGAATCCTAGGTCAGCCGATGGTGATGACCCCCGAATCGAATTAAATCTAAAGCTGTCTTTTTTTAGTATAAAAATAGTCTTATTTCAAGAAACTATATCTATCGCCAAGTATTATTTTGACGGTCATGTACAAATGTAAAGGTACTTTACTATTGATCGAAATTCATATTTTTTTAACATACCTCGTATAAAATTTTAAATTATAAGACGGTTTCATCTTAGGCTTTAGACTTTGGACCATGCAGAACATTTTATGAAGAATAAGTTTTTCTTCGTAAAATTGATAATAAAAAAGTTTCTCATATGGATCCAAGTTACGCAGACACATTATATTAATAATACAAATATTACTGATGTTTTATAGGGCTTTTCATCGATTGTCATTTGTTTCGAGCTTCTGTCATTTGTTTCGAGCTTCTATCATTTGTCGTCTAATATTAATATATCTACGTCATACGTTATTGGCATATTCCAATGGTACAAATCAAAGACGTATGACGTAGATATCTTAATATTATACGAGACATGACAGAAGCTCGAAACAAATGACTGTGAATGAAAAGCCCTATACATTGAATACAAATACATGGTCCACTTTACTATCTGTGCGATTGTAATAAAAAAAGACTGGTATAACCCTCTCCAGGCAGAGGTTTTTTACCGCTTCCTATCGGAATTTTTGGAGCTGGTTCCCTTTTTCGTCGGAAAACAAGCGCCCTCTTGCTTGTTCACACAAATTAACGAACACACATCCCAATTAGAGCACAACAGTCTGCGGATTAGAACATCGGATGAATAGAGTGAACGATAAAACCGCATCGATCCGAACTATGTGGTCGAACAAAGCATTGTCCGAAAAAATCCTTTGTAAAGTCTATCTTTATCAAGGATAGACAAAAAGGGACAGTAATTCGATTCTTTTAATGAGATTGGACGATGTATACTCAAATTTCAGACCTAGAGACGCGTATTGAACGTATCATGGACAGACAATTATGCAGAACTTTTAGAAGATCAAACGCAAATATTGAATGTTTGTGATATTTGGATTAGTTGCACTGCAAGACTCAATCGACAGGATATTTTTTCAACAAATAAATACAATAAAGCACGATAAATATGTAGATAGATAGATGTATGGATTAAAAGAGGAAGACCCGAGTAAGAAGAAATTGTTTAGTGCATATATATTGTTGTGAAATTGTTTTTTTAAGGAAATTCAAAAAATTAAATTTATATCAACGACCATGAAATGATAGTTTTTCATCACCCTGTATATGGCCAAATTTGTTTAGAATTTAATTTTGCTTTTAAACAAGTGTTTCGGAAAAATTAAAACGATTAGTGATAATTATTCGACGAAATGGTCGGGACATTAACAAAACATTTCGGTGATTAGAAAGTGGAGGGAGCGTTGACGGGACAATAACCGGGCCGCTCTACTATTGACCAGATATTCACAATAAAACAGATAATGGAAAAATGCTGAGAATTTGATCGGCAGCTTCATCAGATGTTCATAGATTTTAAACAAGCATTTGATAGAGTTTGCAGGGCTAGACTGTGGACAGCGATGCAGGAATTTGGCTTCCCAAAAAAACTAGTCAGGTTGATACGGATATGGTATGGAACAGTTACTATGTAAGGTGAGAGTTGGACAACAATACTCGGAGACATTTGAAATAAACAATGGACTAAAACAGGGAGATGCACTTTCACCACAACTCTTCAATTTAGCTCTTGAGCACATAATCAGAAGTGCAAGAATCGAAAAACCCAATACAGTATTTCATCGAGAAGGACCAAACTTACTACTGGCATTTGCAGACGATATCGATCTAATAAGTAACACACGATTAAGGATGAAGGAGACTTTCGTGAGGTTAGAGAAAGAAGCAGAGAAGATGGGGCTCCAAATCAACGAAAACAAGACGAAATATATGTATATGAACCGCAATAACCGAAGCAGAGACAGAATTGGTCAGAACATTACCATCGATGAATTTAACTTTGAGCGCGTTAGAGAATTCAAGTATCTTGGAACAACAATAACTGAAGACAATATAGTCCATTAAAATGTTACATTTAGTTTGCATTTCTTAGAGGAGTCAATTTTATTTTTTTAATATGTAGGGGGTTCAGTAGAAGCTTAAGTTCAAGTTTTTGGGGTCGCCACCCTTGTCCCCCGGCCACCCTATTGGAAAAAGGGGTGCAAAGGGCTTTCGCCTTTATCTTCTAAACTATCAATCCTACAGAAAATTTGATTACACATAAAATGTAGCAAATTAAATTTTCTACAATTTTATATCTATTACTTTTTATCGTCAAGTGACCAACAAAAAAGTTATAAATAAAAATATGAGAAAATTTTGTAAGAAGTTTCCTTTTGGAGGTTATAACTTTTTTTCCGTTTATTTCACAATAAAATAACATCATAGCGATTTTGTAGAGGATTTTTCAATGAACAATTTTCGCTATAAAGTTGTTTAATTTTATTTATTATCTAGGTTTTACAGCGCTCCAATCTTGACCAGATTCTCGAATTCTCATAGGAATACAATAAAAAAATACTTTTCTATCTATACAGGGTGTCTAGAAACTCTACCGACAAACAAAGACAGGAGATTCTTCAGATAATTTTAAGATAATTTAACCCAATTCACTTAGTCCGAAAATGCTTCCTACGGGAGCTAGAGCTCTTTGAAGATGGCGTCTTGTAATTAGTTTTTTTAAATACCTCCAGAATGCTTCTATTTAGAAAAACAAAAATTGGTACGCGTATTTATCTTCAAGATATAAATCTAATCCATCTATTGCAAATTTCTAGTACCGATCATAGGCGTCCGTTTTAGGTAGGGCAACGGTTATTTTATCGCATAACTTTTTTATCTTAAACTTTAATGCATTTCTGATACTGGATTATTAAATTGTGAAGTATTTTGGTACTAAAAGGTACTCTTGTTTTAAATTCGTAGGATACACCGTTTTCTAGATAAATCGATTTGAAAATTTTTCGCTTCATGAATTAAAAAAAAATTTCAAAAAAAAAACTGTTTAGAAAGACGAAAATTGGTACATTTATTTATATTCCATAGATAAATCGATTTCATTAATTGCAAATTTCTAGTACTGGTCATAGGCGTCCATTTTGGGTAGGTCAACAGTTATTTTATAGCATACCTTTCTTGTCTTGAATTTTTGAGCATTTTTGACACTAGATTATTAAATTATGAGGTATTCGAGTACTAAAAGTTACTCTTACTTTATGTTGGTAAAATACTGCGTTTTTTGTTGAAAAGGTCTTTCAATTTTGTTTCAAATTCCAAGAACGAAAAACTTTCAAATCGATTTTTCTAGAAAACGGTGTGTCCTATCGACTTAAAGTAAGAGTACCTTTTAGTACTAGAATACCTCACAATTTAATAATCCGGTGTCAGAAATGCATAAAAGTTAAGGACAAGAAAGTTATGCGATAAAATACCTGTTGCTCTACCCAAAACGGACGCCTATGACCGGTACTAGAAATTTGCAATGGATGGAATCGATTCATCTCTGAAAAGTAAATAAGCATACCAATTTTCGTTTTTCTAAATAGAAGCGTTCTAGAGGTATTTAAGAAAAACTAATTTCATGATGCCATCTTCAAAGAGCTCTAGCTCCCTTAAGAAGCATTTTCGGACTAGGTAAATTGGGTTAAATTGTCTTAAAATTATCTAAGGAATCTCCTGTCTTCGTTTGTCGGTAGAGTTTCTGGACACCCTGTATATTAGTCGAGCGGCAGCAATCGTTATGCCGAACACGAAAGTCAAATTTAAGGTGAATGACCAATTTTGGTCTATTTTTATGTTTTAGAGGTCGCTGAATCCGAATATGAAGTTTATTTTTATCTAGATTTGGTGGAACATGTTCAAAAATCAAATTTTATACAAAAATGCCGAAAATCAATTTTGATGATTTTTCAAATTTACTTCGCTGTATATTTATTTGCTGTAAATATTTCCTTTTGAAAATTTTACTGTGTAATCTTTCAAGCATGTAGATAACAATGGAATTTATCCTAAATATTTCAACACATTAAAAAAGGAGTTGTTAGTTTTTAAACATTTTGTTATCAGATTTCGTTAGTTTCATATTTACTTAAAAAAGTTGGGTGACAAACTTTTTAGTTTATAATTTTAACGAACACAACAATAAAATATAATTCATGAAGAAGTTTTTTGGAAAATTTTAAGTCAAAATATACAATAGGAAAAAAGTTATGTTACTTCATAAACAAGCGGCACACCCCAAAAAACGCTTATATCTCGAGATCCTGACCACGGTGTGGTGAAAGGCTAATTTTAATCATACTTTATGATTTTGATATAAAAAATTCGTTTTTTGCTCTTCTTAAGAATTTTGCAATATGCGGTTGCGTCATTCTTCTTCTGAACCGGCGAATTTGTCGTCAAACAACTTCTTGGGCCGTTTCTACATATTTTAGGGTTATAAGTTTTATAGTGAGGAGAAAGGTCAAAAACAGATTAATAATAGCATAGGAATGTTAAAATCATAATAAATTGTATGAATAAAAATATATATAGATAGAAAAGTAAGCCTAACTTTTGTTTTTATTATATCCCTATGAGCATTCGAGAATCTGGTCAAGTTTGGAGCGCTGTAAAACCTATATAAATAAATAGAATTAAACAAATTTATAGTGGAAATTGTTCGCTGAAAAACCCTCTACAAAATTGCTATAATGTAATTTTACTCTAAAATGAACTGAAAAAAAGTTATAACCTCCAAAAAGAAACTTGTCAAAAATTTTTTACATATTTTTGTTTATATTTTTTTTGTTGATCACTTGACGATAAAAAGTAATAGAAATAAAATTGTAGAAAATTTAATTTGCTACATTTTATGTTTAACTAGATTTTCCGCAGGGTTGGTAGTTTACGAGATATAGCGCGAAACCCCTTTGCACACCATTTCCAAGATGGCGGCCGGGGGACAAGGGTAGCGACCCCAAAAACTTGAACTTAAGCTTCTACTGATCCCCCCTACACATTAAAGAAATAAAATTGACTCCTCTAACAAATGCAAGGTACGGCTTAAAAAATGTAACATTTTAATGGAGTAATAACGGATCACAAAAAATAAACAACAGGATACAGGCCGGCAACAGACAGAGGTGTTTTTGCAACAGAGGTCTTTTTGCCCTCCAAAACCTTATAAAATCAAAACAACTAACAAGACGTACGAAGATACAAGTCTATAAAACAATCAAACGACCCGTTGTGATGTATGGAAGCGAAACGTGGACGATAACAAAGGCAAACGAAGAGAGACTACTTGTTTGGGAAAGAAGAATCCTAAGAAATATCTTTGGTCCTGTGCTGGATGAAGCATCAGGACAATATAGGATAAGAACTAACAAAGAGCTCGAAGAACTTTACCCAGACGTTAACATCATAAAATAAATAAAGTCCAGAAGACTTCAATGGGCGGGACACCTCAGAAGACATTCTGACCAAATAGCAGTAAGACTGGTGTGGGAGGAAGTCCCAACTGGAAGGAGACCACGCGGACGCCCTCGACTCCGGTGGCGAGATAATATAGCAGAAGACCTGAACACTATGGGCGTGGAGAATTGGATGGAGGTTGCTCAAGACCGAGAACAGTGGAGGCATGTAGTCGAGTCGGCTAAAACCCACGAAGGGTTGTAACGCCACGGAGTAAGTAAGTAAGATGATTCATCTGTTACAGATTCAGCAAGATCATTGATGTATACAAGAAATAAAAAAGGTCCAAGAACACTTCCCTGGGGTTGACACTCGGTTGATACATGTGTATAATGACATGACCATGTCTGTGTAATTTAAAATACAAAAAAAATTAACTTAACCCTTGAAATAACTTTTAAATAATGCAACTTACTGTTACCAACAGCTGGTTGCGATTTATTCCATATTAAATCCCTTGCCGGAACAGTATTATTAAAAATCTAGAATGCATAATATTAATCCGAAGAACCTCATAATAAGAGAAGCTCTAAAATATATCTGCAAAGGAAAAAACATTTTTTCTTATTTCGAAAATAATAATTTCTAGAATTTTTTTACTGCATGATATTTAATTGAAATTTTAAAATTGCTTTTTTAAAATTTACATATATATTCCGGCAAAGAAGAAAAACATACAGAAATATAAATAACGCCATATCTATTTTAAAACAAAAATAAAAAGAGCTATCAAAAAACAGTTAACATTTCAGTGGAATAAATTGAACAAAACAATTAAACAATATTCAAATTTTTGTTTATTTCATCCCCAATGTGTTATATATACATTATGAATAACATGTGTGGATTTTCATTAATATTCATAAAATACGTGAAGCTATTTTAAAATGTAAATTTTAAAACGTTTATTTTAATCTTTTATTAATCAATATCCAAATTTCTAAATCAATTATTAATCAGTTGCCGCTATTGCATAAATTGTCGAGTTTATAATACCGTTTACTCTTTTTATTTAATCGAGTCTCAAATTAAAACTTTTTAGCAACATACATTTAAAATATTGTTTAATCGTCGATTTCTATACATCAAATAGGTGTTTATGGTTGGAGTGGAAATAATAAAAAAGTGTTAAAAATTGCCATTGAATTCACCCACAGTTTTCAACCAATTTTGAAAAAATGTGAAAACTTTGAATTATCCACGTCCTTCTGTCCGTCTGTCTGTCTGTCTGTGAACACAGCTCCTCCGTCATTCTACTAGGTAGGATGACAAATGAGATATCAAATGAAAGCTTATAATCCAAGGATGGTAGTAAGGGTGAGAAATTTTGACCTAGGCTGCCTGTCCGTCTGTCCGTCCGACTGCGAATATAACTCCTCCGTCATTATACCAGGTAGAATGGCATATGAGGTGTCAAATGAAAGCTTATAATCCAAGGATGGTAGCAAAAGTGAGAAATTTGACCTAGTCTGTCTGTCCGTCCGACCGCGAATATAACCCCTCCGTCATTATACCAGATAGAATAACAAACGAAGTGTCAAATTTATTTATTAAGCGCAACAGGCCTTGTAGGCCTAGGGCTAAAATGTTTACATTACTGATTACATAAATAATATAATAAATAACTTAGTATAACTTACATAACTTTTAAAACTTGTAAATTTTATTTAAATACACTTCTGTCTTTTTATACACTCCTTCACCACCTCTCTCCATCTCCTTCTGTCCAATGCTAGTTCTTTCCATCTCTCAATGCTACTTTTCTTCAAGTCTTCATATACACTGTCCTTCCATCTTTTCCTTGGCCTGCCTTTCCTCCTCTTTTGTATTGGTCTTCGTGAGAGTACCATTTTTGGCATTCGTTTACTTCCCATTCTTTTTATGTGCCCCAAGTATCGTATTCTCTGTGCTTTGATCGTCGTCGTAATCGTTGGCTCTTGATATAGTTCTTCCAATTCTTTATTGGTTCTTCTTCTCCACTGACCTTCTATTTTCACACCTCCATATATTGCTCTTTGCATTTTTCTCTCCCATCTTTCTAATAGGTCTGTTTCTGACTTTTTGAGCACCCATGTTTCACTTGCGTATGTTACTGTAGGTCTGATAACAGTCTTATAAATTCTTATTTTTGTTTTTCTTGATACGTATTTGGATTTCAATCATGTGCGTAATGCTCCATATGTTTTATTTCCTTTAGCTATTCTTGCCTTTAGGGGTCATCCATAAACTACGTCGTTGAGAAGAGGGAGGGAGGGGGGCTTGCTTATTTCGACGATATACGACAGGGGGTGGGGTGTATGAGTGCAAATTCGACGTCGTTTAATATATTGGTATATTTAAATTTGTCGCTATTGTCTCTATAAATATAATTTTTTACTAGCTTTTACCAGCATTAAAGTATCAGATATTCATATAAAAACGTACCTATAGTTTTTGAAATGAAATTGAAAATAAAACAAAACGTTTACGAATAAATACACCTTTGTTAAAATTAAAAATAATTCTCTTATAGATACTTTTATCACATAAATTTCGTATTTATCAGTCACAGTCACATTAAAATAATATTAGGTAGCACTTTTGCAAAAGTTTAGCACAGGACAACAAACAGTAAGACATTGTTCTTTGAGTTTAAACAAGCGCTTCTATATACAGAAAAATGTTTGGAAGCAAACAATATTCAATTGTTAGTTTATCTATGTGCTGCATACTGTGTGTGGAAAAATAGTTCTGAAAGAATGAATGGAAATAAAATATTGTGTTATATTTAGTAGTAAGTCGTATTTATACTTAGAGAAGCAAAATATTGCATAAGCAAAATCTTGATCCAATGCTATTTAAATGCATTCATTTTTTTCGAATGCTCAGAAAACTAATAAAAATTTTTGAAAAATTTAAACGCAGATTGAGAGATTACATTATTACCGAGGACCAAAAGTTTCTGAAAACATCTATAATGTTTATTTTAATAAGTTACAGGGATAAAAAAAATATTTAGTCTGATTTTTAAGTTCAAAAATTTCATTCAAAAGAAACCTTTTGTTTATTCTAAGGGACTTTCAGCCCTCGGTAATAATGTAATCTTTCATTCTGCGTTTACATTCTTCAAATATATTTATTAGATTTCTCAGGATTCGAAAAAAGAATGCATTTAAATAGCATTGGACCAAGATTTTGCGCCTACCCCCTTAATTGTTCTTGTTGTGATACATTCGCAAATAAAGTTTCAAGGTTGATTAAAAAAAATAGAAATAACATTGAATTTTTTTAAATCACTGAAAGGGGGGTCGTGTACTGCAATGACGACGTCGACATGGGGGGGAGGTTCGTCTGTAACCGACGAATTACGACGGAAGGGGGGGAGAGTATTAAAAAGTCCAAATTTTTTACGACGTAGTTTATGGATGCCCCCTTATCTCCCCTTCTTCATGACCATTTTCATTTATTTTGGCTCCCAGGTAAATAATTTCTTTGGCTCTTTTGAACGAGTATGTTTTTTCTCCATCTATTTGTACTACGATGTTATTCTCTTTTTCTTTTTGGATCTCTCCCATTATCATATACTTTGTCTTTTCTTCATTTATTTTAAGTCTGAATTTTTTGGCTTCCGTTATTATGTTTTTCATTAACTTTTGTAGTTCTTTTTTGCTTGTTGCTAATAGCGTCAGATCATCTGCAAATGCTATGCATTGGTGGCCGTTTTTAAATATCGTTTCTTGCACGTTTATTCTGCTTTTCCTGATTATTCCTTCCAATGTTAGATTGAATGCCATTGTTGATGGCGTAATCCTTATCGTAATCCTTCCTTGGTTTCAAACTTTTTGGATGTATACCCTTTCCAAGCTATTTCGTTTGTTGTGTTTTCCATCGTCATCTTTATCATCCTAGCAATTTTACTTGGTATCCCCAATTCTTTTATCAGTTCATACATCTGCTGTCTACTTACTGTGTCGTAAGCCTGCTTAAAGTCTATGAACAAAGCATATAGTACTGTTTTATGTTCGTAACAGGTAGTCTGTATTTCTTTTATGGCAAATATTTGGTCAGTCGTTGATCTGTTGTTTCTAAAACCTGCCTGGTATTCCCCCAGTATTTTTTCCGAATAATGACTTAGCCTTTTTCTTATACTTTGTGCCAAGATTTTGTAAACTATTTCTAATAGTGCGATGCCTCTGTAGTTTTCGCATAGCATTCTATCACCTTTTTTATGTATAGGGCATATTCTTGCTATGGTCCACTCTTCTGGCATTTTTTCTACTTCCCATATTCTTTTTATCAGGTCATATATCTCTTTCTGTAGTCTTTTCCCTCCTGATTTTATCATTTCGGCCGATATTTCTGTTATTCCTGGGCTTTTATTTTTCAAGCTCTTTATTTCGTTCTTTATTTCTTGTTCTGTGGGTATTTCTATTGCTATCTGATCATCTTCAATTTCATGGCTTGTTTCCTTTTGTACTTCGCTCTTATTTAACAGTTCTGTGAAATAGTTTTGCAAGTTTTCCATTATTTTTTCCGGCTCATTTAGCAACATCCCTTTATCATCTCTCATATATGGGTTGTTTTTTTGATATCTTCTTTCCATTTTTTTTGCTTCCTGGTAGAATGATCTTATTTCTTTTTTTTTTGAAATTTTTCTTCTATTTCTTTCAGTTTGTTCTCTTTGTATTTTCTCTTTTTGCTTCTACATTTTTTTTCATGATTTTTCTCAATTCTCTGTATCCTTCTCTAGTGCTTTCTTCGTCATTTGTGAGATTTTTGAGTCTTACTTTTCTTATTGCTTCTGCTACTTCTTGACATTCTTCATCATACCAATCTTTTGTTTTCTTATTTCTTATTTCGAAAATAATAATTTCTAGAATTTTTTTACTGCATGATATTTAATTGAAATTTTAAAATTGCTTTTTTAAAATTTACATATATATTCCGGCAAAGAAGAAAAACATACAGAAATATAAATAACGCCATATCTATTTTAAAACAAAAATAAAAAGAGCTATCAAAAAACAGTTAACATTTCAGTGGAATAAGTTGAACAAAACAATTAAAAAATATTCAAATTTTTGTTTATTTCATCCCCAATTTGTTATATATACATTATGAATAACATGTGTGGATTTTCATTAATATTCATAAAATACGTAAAGCTATTTTAAAATGTAAATTTTAAAACGTTTATTTTAATCTTTTATTAAATCAATATCCAAATTTCTAAATCAATTATTAATCAATTGCCGCTATTGCATAAATTGTCGAGTTTATACCGTTTACTCTTTTTATTATTTAATCGAGTCTCATATTAAAACTTTTTAGCAACCTACATTTAAAATATTATTTAATCGTCGATTTCTATGCATCAAATAGGTGTTTATGGTTGGAGTGAAAATAATAAAAAAGCGTTAAAAATTGCATTGAATTTATTGTTTTCACCCAATTTTGAAAGAATGTGAAAATTTTGACGTCCGTCTGTCCGTCTGTCTGCCTGTCTGTGAACACAACTCCTCCATCATTGTACTAGGTAGAATGTCAAATGATACCTATATCAAATGAAAGCTTATAATCCAAGGATGGTATGCTTTTTCTCATGAGCATTTTTCAGTGCGTCACAGTTTTTTGATTTCTTTCTAAAGCATTAAATTGTATATGACAGAAAAAAAGGCCCGTCGGTGATTACTTTAGTAATTATTCTAGTTCGGTGATTATTCTAGTTGTCGATAGATGGCGCTATAATGGAAATCAATTTATTTACTAATTATATAATATATCTACGAATATAATCTGTACAATTTATAAGACTATACAAATCAAAGAAAATACCATTGTATAAATGCAATAAAGACAATTGATTTGTTTTTATGCACAATTGCAAATAAAATTTGACAACTGTCAGATTTAACTAAAATGTCATGTTAGAATAAATGTTATAAATGTATATTATCACGGACTTACCTTTTTTTCTATCATTTTGACGCACTGAAAAATCCTCATGAAAAGAACCATAGTAAAGATAAGAAATTTTGACCTAGGCTGCCTGTCCGACTGCGAATATAACTCCTCCGTCATTATTCCAGGTAGAATGACAAATAGAGGTGTCAAATAAAAGCTTATAATCAAAGGATGGCAGTAAAGGTGAGAAATTTTGACCAAGGATGTCTGTCCGTCTGTCGGTCCGACGGCGAATACAGGGTGTCTGCGTAACTTGGATCCATATGGGAAACTTTTTTAATATCAATTTTACGAAAAAAAGTTATTCTTTATAAAATGCTCTGCATAGCCTAAAACCTAAGAAGCAATCATCAGATACCAAATTTTATTAACAGTATACGAGGTATGTCAAAAATATGAATTTCGCTCAAAAGTAAAGTGCCTTTATATTTCAAAATATCGAAAATTGTCATTGAGAAAAGTTGTTTGTAATTAAAAATTATGTTATACCTAATCTGCATTTACACTCCTCTAAGTGAAATTTTTTTTTGAAAATTGTCCTCAAATCACGGACCCTCAACATCACTTTATTTATGATAGCTCCGTTATTATTGATTTTACGAAAAAAGTGTATTCTTCATAAAACGTTCTGCATAGTCTAGCAACTAAGATAAAATTATAGGATATTAAATTTTGTCAATTTTATACGAGGTATGTCAAAAAATATGAATTTCGCTGAAGAGTAAAGTACCTTTATTTTTCACAATATTAAAATTTGTTATTATAAAAAGTTGTTCAGAATAAAAAGTATGTTTCAATATGCAATTGCATTATTCTAGTTGAAATATTGTGAACTATAAAGGTATTTTACTCTTGAGCGAAATTCATATTTTTTGACATACCTCGTATAAAATTAAAAAAAATTGATATATTATGATTGCATCTTAGTTTTTTGACTATTCAGAAATTTTTATAAAGAATAACTTTTCTTCGCAAAATTAATAATTACGGAGTTATCATAAAATAAAAATGATGTTGGGTATCCCTAATTTGATAAAAATTTTAAAAAATTTTTTTTCAATTAAAAGAGTGTAAATGCATATTATAACATAATTTTTAATTACAAACAACTTTTCTTAATAACAATTGTTGATATCGTGAAATATAAACGCACATTACACTTGAGCGAAATTCATATTTTTGGACACACCTCGTATATTATTGATAAAATTTGATATCTGATGACTGCATCTTAGGTTTTAGACTAAGCAGAGCACTTTATAAAGAATGATTTTTTTCGTAGAATTGATATTAAAAAAGTTTCCCATATGGTTCCAAGTTACTCAGACACCCGGTATAACTCCTCCGTCACTATACCAGGTAGAATGACAAATGAGGAGTCGAATGAAAACTTATAATTCAAGGATGGTACTAAAGGTGAAAAATGTGAACTAGGACTTCCAGTTTTAGAAATGCGACCAGAAGTGCTGTTTTTAAGTCACCGGAATAGTACAAGTGATATATTATTCGACACGTCTTCGCAAGACGAGAACAAAATGTATATGTATTTTCGGTTTCACGACTGTCTGTCCGTCTATGTGACCGTCCGCGAATACAACTCCTACGTTATTAATACAGATAAAATTAAATGAGGTACCGAATGAAAGCTTATAACCCAAGGATGGTGATGGTATTAAAGATGAGAAATTTGTCATCGTACTTCCGGTTTTGGAGTTGCAATCGTAAGTACTGTTTTAAAGTCACCGAAATAGTATAAGCAATATATCGTTCGACGTGCCTTAGCAAGATGAGAACAAATGTAAAATTTTGGTTTTTATATCATTTCCGGTTAAAAAGTTCTAACCAGAAGTGCCATTATAGTCGCAGAAATAGTACATGTAACACATCAATCGAAGTTTATTGAAAAGTTGAGTGTGAATCTTTAGTTCCAGTTTTGAAGTAATTTCTGTTTAAACAATGATCACGCAAAGTTTAGTAACAATGATTCAAAATTAGTAAAAGCGTATATCAATCGACGCAAAGTTACACGACAAGTTCAAATATCGACTTCCTTCTGCTTTCGATTACTTTGGGTGAAAACATAGGACTTACGAAGTCCAATTACTTGTTTTACCTTTACGATAAGGTAAAACTAGTAGCCAAATCAAAATAAAAAATGCATTATATTATAGTCCAAGAGCTGGAAGCGGATTTGGCTCGTGATCAGTAATATGGACAAACTATACGGTGATATGTTGAATTGTCGTGTACCTGACTTTCCCAGACCGACGGAGGGCTAAGCGGGAGACGAGGGTAGTTTGACTACTAAAAGCGTATATCAATCGACGCAAAGTTACTCGACAAGTTCAAATATCAATTTTTATGCTATGTAGAAACTTTTTATTATTTTTTTTTGAAAGGTCTAATTGTTGGCTTGAAAAAAGATTATTTAAATTTTCCTCTAAAAATGGAAAGTTTTCCCGTTATTTGGCTTTGAATATTTTAAATTATGCATTTGACGAAAAAGCTAATGTGTAGATAAACAATGGTTATACGAAGAAAATGTAATAAACATTTTTTCATAGAATTACTTTTTACATCGATTTAAATGGTTAAAATGTAATAAAAAATTCCCACCCCCGAGATGGGGTGGCAACCACCCCCGAGATGGGGTGGCAACCACCCCCGAGATGGGGTGGCAACCACCCCCATGGTTTTAGCGTACAGCGGCATGATATAGAAAATGATCCTTGGACTATTCCCTACCTTCTGTGAAAATTTCAAGTAAATACATGCTGGACGAAAAAATTGCGAGCCAAAATGCTCCATTTGCTGGCCTATCATATTTCATTCATTTTTTTTTGCGATACTAAACAAATATTCTGCCATTTTCACCATAATTAATACCAATTCATCATTAGGCGATGCTTTATATTAAAAAAATTACAATAAAATGAGATCGAATCGAGCAAGATGAGGTAAAAATACAATTGGGAAGAAAGCGTGTAGACGTAGATGTAGAAAGGTGTGGGAGTTCTGACGGTGGCAATATAACATACCATTCTTAAGTATCTTGAAAGATATTTACATGCGAACCATTAGAGATATGAGGTGAAGGAAGAATGTATGTTTGTGGAACTACAGGGCCGAACTTTGCTTTGCAAACAAAAGTAAATACATTATACAGTGTGTCAATTTAAAAACTTACAATGGCTATATCTCACGAACAAAATCTGATATCAAAAAATGCTTGAAACCGTTTCTAGGATAGTAAGGGGAACTAAAATGACATGAAAGAGAACTCACCCCCATCAACCCCCTAGGCCCCACCCGTCACAACCAAAAAAGTTTAAATTGCAAACCCCTACTCGTGATACATCATTGAAAAGGCTATAAAAAAATGCTATCCAATGGTATAAATAATAATTATACAGGGTGAAGCAATAATTGTGAAACTTTGGCTTTAATGAAAAATTTACTAAGGTTTTGTTGAATTACAAATTGATTAAAAATGTCAATTAAGTAAATATTTAATGTGAATTCCGTTGTTTGGTAAACAATAATACAGCCTATTTTCAAATTCTGCACGAAATTTGGCAAATGTTCTAGTAATAGGGCGACATGCTTGAGTAATTCTTTCTCGCAATTCCCCAAGTGATGCAAGTTGAGTTTTATAAACAATTGATTTAAGGTAACCCCATAGAAAAAAGTAATATACTATTTTACTATAAAAAGTACCATCCAATGGTATAAATAATAATTATACAGGGTGTTAATATCAGCTGGCTTACTATGACTTTTGTATTTGTAATGCTATTTTCCGGACTATTATTTTAAATGGTAAATGTCGGCTCGAACTTTTTTTTGTTGAATTAAAACTTAATTTGCTATTTTTGCCTTAAATCAGTTGTTTAACTTGCGTCACTTGGGAAATTGCAAGAAATAATTACTCAAGCACGCCCCATTACTAGAAAAACGTTTGCCAAATTTCGTGCAGAACTTGAAAATAGACTGTATTATTGTTTACAAAACAACGGAACCCACTTTGCACATTTACTTAATTGACATTTTTATCAAATTTGCAATTCAACAAAACCTCATTAAATTTTTCATTTAAGCCAAAGTTTCACAATTATTGCTTCACCCTATATAATTATTGTTTATACCATTGGATAGCATTTTTTATAGCCTTTCCAATGATGTATCACAAGTAGGGGTTTGCAATTTAAACTTTTTTGGTTGTGGTGGGTGGGGCCTAGGGGATTGATGGGGGTGAGTTCTCTTTCATGTCATTTTAGTTCCCCCTTACTATCCTAGAAACGGTTTCAAGCATTTTTTGTTTTCAGCTTTTGTTCGTGAGATATAGCCATTGTAAATTTTAAAATTGACACTGTATATAAATTATAAGGTATATTTATATACTCAGTGACATTAGAAGCGTTATAGGTACCAAGAAGGAATCATTTCTTGAACTTAATTTTTTGGAAACAGAATGACTGTATTATAATGACTGTATTTAAAGGCAACGATAACAATATTAACGTTTTTCTTTTATACTTTTTATAAAAGTAAAGTTTTATCTATAGATTTTTTGTGAGGAGACCGATTTATGAAGACCGGCTGGTACAGACATTTTTAGTTAATATTTATTCCTCAATCCAAGACCCCGTTCACATGACAGGCGCTTTACGCGCGTTATGATAACGCGCGATAACAAATACTTTGGGACACTTCACATGCCAACGAGCGTTTTAATGATTTAAAGTAAAATGTATGCATCAAGTAAAATGTATGTACTTAGTTGTAATCGCGCGTTATCAAAACGCGCGTTCAGCGCCTGTCATGTGAACGGGCTCTAATTGTATTCAGTGTAAGAAAATGCCTCGAGTTCGAAGACAACAAAATTACAACCATGTTAGCGATTTTGGTAGGGGAAGAATTGTTGCGTATAGAGATATGAGTTTGTCGTATCGCGAAAGTATTGGCCTTCGTGTTAATTGTACGGTACTGACGGTTATTCGTATGTGTCGTATGTGGACAAAGGAAGGTAGAGGAAGACTAGTAAGACCAACTGGTCAACCGAGACTTACTACAAAGCCTCAAGATAGGCGCTTTAGATTACTGGCTCTACCAGACCGTTTTGCTACTACACGTCAAATCGCTGACCAATGGTTTGGAGTAGAAGGTAGACCTCTCACTATACCGTCGCATACGAGCTTTTGGACTGGTTTTATTCCGCCTACGACTAGTGCTTTCTTTGACTGCGAACCACTGTCATCAACGTTTGAATTGGTGCAGAGAACGGCAGCATTGGGTGGCAGAATGGCATAATGTAGCATTCAGCAATAAATCGCGATTTTGATTAGGAATGCATGATGGTTGTGGAATGGTAAGACGCTACCAGGACAGTTGAAATAATGGTTTACTATGGTAGCCGATCACCACTTGTGTTTACTCGAGGCAATATGACAGATTCGCGTTATGTTGATGACATCTTACCAACCACTTTACTGCCTTTTCTGCTTTACTGCTATTTCAGCAAGACAACGCGCGTCCTCATATTGCTCGTTGAACTATGAACTTTCTCCAAGAAGCTGAATTTGATGTTTTGCCGTGACCACCCCGTTCACCCGATTTAAATCCTATCGAACATGTATGAGATATGATAGGAAGGAGACTGTACACTTTGTACCATCCTCCACAGACTCAGTTAATCCATTGAATTCAAATTGCTTGGAACAAGGTGCCCAAGCAGACATCGCTTATCTCATTTTGCTAATGCTTAGACGTGTACAGGAATGTATTCGGCTACGGGTCTTTTTCGAAATCATCTCGCGAAATATTTGCTTTTTTTTGTGAAACTTTGTGACTCACATATTTCCTTACACCCCGCTCAAATCGTCAGATTTTTAAAATATACACTGTTCTTCATGTAGTTAACTTACTTTGTCTTAATCTGACGCGCTCGAGTTTTTCTAAGGATATATATTTTTTACGGACTACCTCGAATGCACGCCCCTGTATTAAGCGTCCATATATGGTAGGGGTACATTTACAGGGTAAAGGGTTCCTCCCCATGTAATTTTCTGACGCGCTCAAGTAAGGCGCAAAATCCCCGCTTGGGCTACGTTACCATAATTATAAATGAAATGTTTACATTTATATAACGGACTCACCTTTAACTGAAGCAAATTGACCCTTCCATCTATTTTACGTGTCGTTTTATGTTGACGATTCAAATATCTTTACTCGAAAAATTTACTACTTCATCCCACTACGATGTAAAATCGAAACTGATGGGAAAATAATAAAGCAGGAAGCAAGGTTTAGATATCTGGGAATATATATAACCAGTTACGGAGATGTTGAAGAGGAAGTACGACAACAAAGCTTAAAAGCAAGTAAGGCGGCGAAATCCCTTAATGACACAATCTGGAAGAACAAACACTTAAGACAAGACACAAAAGCAATAATATATAAAGCAGCAATTAGACCTATATTGACATACACGGCGGAGACAAGATCTGACACATCTAAAACGAGACGACTACTAGAAACAACAAAGATGAAAATACTCCGACGAATATCAGGGAAAAGTCTGTTGGATAGGGAGAGAAGCGAAAACATAAGAAGATCATGCAATGTAGAAGACATAAATAGATGGGTGACAAAACGGAAACAGGAGTGGAACGAACACATTAGTACAATGGCAGAGGATAGGATAGTACGGATAGCACGAGATAAGTCACCAGATGGACGAAGAAGTATTGGCATACCAAGAAAAAGATGGTGCGATAACTTAAATAATTTAGAAGGCTAATATTGAAGAAGAAACAGGCTTTAAAGCCTACATACAAGAAGGAAGAAGAAGAAGAAGCAAAATTGACAAAAATATTGGTTACTTGATTACACGATACTTTATTATTAGAAAAAGGATTAGAGCTTTATGTTACTTTACATACATTATGTATACAGTGAGCACGTAAAGGTTGGAATAAATTCATTTTCTCGAGAATTGACGATTTTGGACAAAAATCCCAAAAGAGGTCAACTTTTATTTTTAAATTGTGACTTTTTGACATATGTATCATACTAGTGACGTCATCCATCTGGGCGTGATGACGTCATCTTAAAATTTTTTAAATGAGAATAGGGGTCGTGCGATAGCTCATTTGAAAGGTAATTTAGTTCTCTATTCAGTAATATAAACATTAACATATTTATTAATACAGAGTGTCCAAAAAAAAATTTTTTTAATTAAATTTATTGACATAAACAGAAGAATGTGTGTAATTTATTTAACTCACAATACATTTTACTGCTATCAGAAAACAGGAAATAATGTTTATTTGACAAATAAATATTGTTTTTTGCTTAAATTCAATATCAAAGCCGCCACCCACCTTCCTCTGGACAATTTGAACATTTAGTTTAAGCGAAAAGCAATGAATATTTTTCAAATAAACATTTTTTTTCTGTTTTCTGAGAGCAGTAAAATGTATTTCGGATTAAATAAATTACATGCATTCTTCTTTTATGTCGATAAATTAAATTAAAAAAATGTTTTATTGGACACACTGTATAAATAATTACGTAAATTTTTATTTACTGAATAGAGAATTAAATTACCTTTCAAATGAGCTATCACACGACCCATATTCTCATTTAAAAAAATCATCGATGACGTCATCACGCCCAGATGGATGACGTCACTAGTAAGATATGTATGCCAAAAAGTCGTAATTTAAAAATAGAAATTGATCTGTTTCGGGATTTTTTTCCAAAATTGTTCATTCTCGAGAAAATGAATTTATTCCAACCTTTACGTGCTCACTGTATATTTACTTGGTTTACACGCCATACATTTATTATTTTAAAAATTTAATTTCTAATTCTTTTGAAAGTTTGTTGATCCTAAAAAATTTGAAAAAAATTAGTGGAATGTCTGTAGGTGGCAACTGACGTGCAAAATCACTAATAAAGTGTAAATATTGTTGTAATCTTCTGCCATAAAACCGTGCTACAGCTACAATGTAAAATATTTTCAAATCAAGTGGATTATCAAATAATGTGAATTTATGAGATGATTATCATTTTAGAAAATTGGAAATTTTCTCTTTACAGGAAATTAATCAACGAAGCTCCAGGCAGCGAATTCATGCTGACGAAGTTACGTTAAAATTGGAAATAAAATTAAAAATTCACAATTAATTTTTCAAGTCATGTTAATTCTGGAATTATGGATGCTCGCCGTAGGGAAGAAATTTTCGGGTCACTAGTTTTAGTTCAAATGTTAAACACAGAAACATAAATTTAAGAGAAAAAATTCACGATAGTAGGAAATTTTTATGAACTTTATAAAAGATGTGAAGATATATGTCCCATAAATGTTTAGCAATGTTGTTTTTTTAAACGCTTTTATTTAGTTCAATAGTTTGTGTCAAATCTTCAGACGTTAAATTGACTGCTAAATCAATGCAAATGAATGAAAATTTGCAGATATATGCATTCGCGGGAACAATACACGAATAGTCAATAATTTTTTTTGTTTATTAATTGTTTAAATAAAAAACCAGTTTTATTGGAAAATGCTTGTAGCTAATTATATGAACTATACATAATTTCACTTTTTACATTAATTGTTTAAGTTATGTTTCATAAATAAACAATAAAGTTTCAAATTTTTTGCCGATTCCGACTATTTTTCATGTTTGTACATCATAATATGTTTTATACATATAGTTTATTAACATCACGATATATTTTAATGTTTGAAAAATGTAAGACTAAAAAGTAAAAAGAAAATAAAAAAATATGAAAAAAAATTAATTTAAAAAACGCTTTTCTTTAGTTACGAGTGACTAAAATTAAAAATATTATAAAAGAATCAACTAAAAAGCAAAGATAAATGGAAATCTAACGCAGTTTATACCAGTACAAAGCGGAGTCAAACATGGTGACTCGTTAAGCCCACTGCTCTTCACGCTCGTCATGGTTACAGAATGGGGAACAAAGAAATCCAAATATTATGTTATGCAGACGACGTCGCATTAATCGCCGAGACAGAAGACGATCTCCAAAGATTAACACACATCTTCAATACAACAGCCAAGAAATACAATATGATAATATCAGCAGATAAAACCAAATGTATAACAACATCTAAATACCCACTACGATGTAAAATCGAAATTGATGGGAAAATAATAAAGCAGGAAGCAAGGTTTAGATATCTGGGAATAGATATAACCAGTTACGGAGATGTTGAAGAGGAAGTACGACAACAAAGCTTAAAAACAAGTAAAGCGGCGGGATCTCTTAATGACACAATCTGGAAGAACAAACACCTAACTAAAAAGCAAGATATAAAAAAATTCAAACTCGAGGGATTATTCGAAAAAAAACTGTTAGACAAATATACAAAAATCTCACACATTATTTAAAAAATTGAAAAAATGTAACACATTCGTTATAGAAAAGCGTGGGGCTCGACTTCATAGAATAAACAGTTTTCGCTCCACGCTTTTCTTTAACGAATGTGTTAGATTTTTTCAATTTTTTAACGATTGTGTGAGATTTTTGTATATCTAATCTGTCTAACAGTTTTTTTCGAATAAGCCTTTGAGTTTGATTTTTTTTATTTTTTGCTTTTTAGTTGATTATATTAAAATATTTTTAATTTTAGTCACTCGTAACTAAAGAAAAGGCTTTCTTAATTTTTTTTTAATATTTTTTTATTTTACTATTAGGAAGCAAAGGAATTGTGTTAAACGAAGTTGGAAGTAAGGGAAATCATAATAAAGGAATTGCAAATGTACTGTTGTATAATAACTGATAGACTTGTGGTTCGACGATTATATTGAAACGCTAATTACAAAATATAAACATATTATACTTGTATAGTACTTAATGTCTAGAGATGAACTTTTGAGAATTTTCTAAATAATAGGTACACTGACTTAATTATTGGTGATTGTAAAGGAATAATTCGGCTCGAAGGACCATAAAGAAATTGAAATTGTAGTTTTGTACTAGTAGCTAGCTGATGACTCGGGTTTGACAAATATATTGAAACCCTAATTACAAAATATAAAAACATATGAGTATCGCACCTAAAGTCTAGAGATGATCTGAGTTCTTTTGGGACCATTCAAGTATTACGTAACGCAGGTTGGGGCGGGGGGGGGGGGGGGGTCAAAAATCTTCAAAAATTGCGTTATTTAATAGTTAGACGCCCATTACAGTGCGTTACGTAGGGGGGAAGGGCGGGTCAAAAATCTTCAAAAATCGCGTTACGTAATACTTGAACGCTCCCTTTACTGGTCTGGTAGAGGGGTGAAGTGTAACACACCAGCGATGAAGTTGCACAATTGCTCGAACACAGAATGCGGTTTATTTAAATCAACTTCGAAGTTTAATACATGTCCTTTCTTTCGCAAAACTTCTGCAACTATTCTTGTCAACGTAAGTGGCAACATAAAGTTTTGAAAACCACATGTGGATCGAAATCTACAACAACAACTGAAGGATACTTTGGCGGCTTTAATTTACTGAGGAAATTGTTTGTTGGAAACGAATAGTGGAAGTATTTCTAGGAACAATTAAAACGATATATTGAAGCTGGTAATGGGATTAGATAGGGGGATTCACTGAATCATCTATCGTTCAACCTGATCATGAATGAAATAATAAAAAAGTAAGAACTCAAAAAGAATAGCAAATGGGGGAAAACCAGTTTAAAATAATTTGATACGCAGACGATGCAGTACTAATCTCTCAAAGTTAAAATTATTTACAACCTATGCTGCATCAATTTAGTATAACCACCAGACAATTTAACATGTAAATTACAGCTGGAGAATCAGATAATAGAGTTAAAATTATTATAAATTAAAGAAACATATTTACACAAAAATAAAAAGAAGATTTTGTTTGGGCCACCCATAGGCTATTGATTATGTTCAAAATAAAAGAACTAAAAGGAATTACAAAGTAAACGGGATTTTATTATCTCATATGGTCAATGGATCTCTATATTTAAAAAAACCTCAGAGTGCTACCTTTTAGATGAGTGCGTTTTTGAGAAAGGGGTGAATTAGTCCCTAGGCACAGGGTGAATTAGGGTGTGTTCTATGCACTTTTGGTACAAACACGTCTACAGGAAAATTGTTGCAGGTTGAATTTGCTATCAAAATATCATATTTTAAGGTCAAAAATATTTTTTTTACAAAAATATATTCAAAAGAAAATCAAGAAAAAAACACGAAAGGACGCAATTTTGTTTTTTGTCCCATAACTTTTTTCCACAGGGATATAGGTATAGGCATTGCTTTAGCGAAAAATAACTACCATCCTTCCTAACTAAAATAAAGTTTGGTAAAAGTCTCTAGGATTTATAGTTTCCGAAATAGAATTTTTCAAATTTCGCTGCTCACAGCATTTTTGGGCCATTTTCCCCGATATTTCTCAAAACATTGTTTTGTAATTTTTTTCTACGCATTTCTATTAGGTATATGCAATGTACATTTAGTAGAAAGAGAAGTCAATTACCTTTAAAATGGTCTATTTTATAAGGTTGTATGGCTCTTTTTAAGCAAGTTATGCTTTTCAAGGTTTTATACTTTTAATGATTTTTGATATTTTTAATGTTTATTTTTTAAATTTCTCATTATGCCTTTTTTCTTGTACATTTAGTTATATACATTGTAGAATAAAAAAAAAAAAGATTATTTTCTTTACTTTAAACTGGCGTATCGAAAGAAATTATAGGACTATTTTCAAACAAGATATCCGTAGGATATCCAAGGGTATCCGTAATTTGAGAAAAATTTTAAATTTTTTTTTATTTTTTTTTTTAATTAGAAGAATATAATTGCATATTATAACATAATTTTTAATTCCGAATATCTTTTCTTAATAACACTTTTTTATATTGTGAAATATAAAGGTACTTTACGCTTGAGCGAAATTCACATTTTTTAACATACCTCTTTCAATATTGATAAAATGTGATATCTGATGATTGGATCTTAGGTTTTAGACTATGGAGAGCATTTTATAAAGAATAATTTTTTTTTCGTATAGTTAATAATAAAAAAATTTTTCTATAATATGGTTCCAACTTAGTGGGACCTATTGCATGTGTATTCGCGGTGTGCAAGTACTTGGAAAGGGAAACGAGAAACGACCGTGCGCGAGTCGCGGAGAAATATTGCATCTATCTTAAATAATTCATATTGTCAATTGAAATTGTCAAATTGACGTATATTTCATACCTTCTGTCATTGACGCAGAAAAATTATATATTGCTCCACAATATTGATATGATATGCAATTATTATATAAAGGTAAATTTAATTAATTGTATTTTGCTTGCAGTACTGCATTTTAATAACTGATTTTATTTACTACATACAATTGTTTACGTTTGCTAAACATAACCTGCATCTTATTTTTTCTTCTTATTATTTTTTTGGACTATGGTCTTGACAATTATCCAGCAACCAGGACTAATATAATTGGCCAATATAATTAAAAGTACGAATAAAAGTACAGAGCGTAGAAATAGAGGTCGCTTTGCCGAACTTGCACGGTCCCAATATGTCACATTTTGAATAAACATATCTTGTTTAAAAATAGTCCTAGAATTTTTTACAATACACCATTTTAAAGTAAAGAAAATAAGCTTTCCTTTTTATTCTACAATTTATATACCTAAATGTACATTAAAAAAAGTTATAATCAGAAATTTTAAAATAATCGTAAAATATATCAAAAATCACTAAAACTATAAAACTTTGAACAACCATATCTTGCTTAAAAATAGTCATACAGCCTTCTACAATATACCATTTTAAAGATAATTGACTTTCATTTCTATTAAATGTAACATTGTATATACCTAAATCTACGTAGAAAAACGTTACAGAACAATGTTTGAGAAATAACAAGGAAAATGGGCCAAAATTGCTGTGAGTGGCGAACTTTAGAAAATCATATTTTGGAAACTGTAATGTATAGAGAGTTTTACCAAACGTCATGTTAAAGAGGAAGTATAAAAGATTTTTTTCTGTGAAGCAATGCCTATACCTATATCCCTGTGGAAAAATTATGGGGCAAAAACCAAAATTGCTATCTTTCGTGTTTTTCTCTTGCTTTTCTTTTGAATATATTTTTGACTTCAAAATGTGATGTTTCTATAGTAAATTTAACCTGGAACAATTTTCCTGTAAACGTGTTTGTACCAAAAGAGCATATAACTCACTCTCATTCGCCCTGTGCCTATGGACTAATTCACCCCTTTCTCAAAAACGAACCCCTTTAAATGGTAGCACTTCGCGGATTTTTCATATTTAGAGGTCCATTGGCTATATGAAATAATAAAACCCCGTTAACGTTGTAGTTCCTTTCTAAAATACATAATCAATAGCCTACCATACCGTAAAAAATATTTAACAATAAATGTTTAACGTATTACTTCATCTCGATCGCGAAAAGATTATAATCGAAAATTCGTAGCTGAGTATATTATTTAAAAACAAGAGATTATTTTAAATAGTCTTATTTTCTTTTCTCACTAAATTATCCTGAAAATAATATTTTCTGTTTTTAACATTTAACTTACTTCGATTCCTATAAACGCAAGTTCTGGCGTCCCACAGGGATCACATTTGGGACCCTTACTATTTAATATTTTCAATAAAGAGCTTCATGTTTTAAATATTGTGTAACGTTGCAAACGTCACATCTTTGATATTTTATTTTTAAATAATTATTTTGCCTTATTTTCTTTAATATTTCATTAATGGTTTACCCATTTCCCCTTTAAAAATTGGTTGGCGCTCGTTCTATAATAGGCAACCCTATTTACATTGTATCTTCTCTCGTGTTTCATGTTCGTGATTTCAAATTTCGTCCAAGGTTCGTTGTCATGTCATTTTAATGACAATGACAACCCCCATATCTCATTCTCAAAATGGAGGTGGAAATGTTTTAAAAAGCAAAGCAGCTTCAAAAATAGATCATTTTATTTCAACAAATCATCTTCCTCTTGGGGTGAGCTACAAATAGTTTTTTTAATAATTTCTTACAGTCATTATATTCCATCCATTCCATTCCTTCTTATAACATTTTTTTATAAATATCTAACCTAACTTCCAATGTCAGACCATGTGTTCTAATATTTTAGTTTCAAATCTTTTTAATTTACATGTGTTTGATTTCTATATTTCTTTTCATTTATTAATATGCACGTTTGGTAATCAGAATTTTAACTATTCTCATCTAAATTCTATGTAATTTACCCTTGCCAATTACTATTTCTGAATACTATTTGGCAAAGGTATATTTTGGTTTTTCTTCTTGATGATTGATATGTGTCTCTGTTTTATAGTTTCTTGGAAAGAGATCAACCTTTCCCTCTTCGGGAACCTAAGCCTCACATCACCGGTGATGCACACTTGAAGGCAAAGACAATGACATCCAGACTGCACAACCACCACCTCTAGCTGCAGGGGCCTTGCGCCGAAGATCCGCCCAGGCCTACGAGAAGTCTACAACAGCAGTACCATACGACATCAAGAAGATACCATCAGCTACCAAAAGCCATAAGTATAATCCAGAATTGTTAGTTTTTGGCAAGAATTTAAATACATTTGTTAATGCAATTTACTAAGTCATTTTATTTATTATATCTTTATGAACAATAAACATGATTAGTTAAAAACTATGTTTTGTTTGCTTCCATTCCAATTTTCAGAGTTCATTCTAAGGTTAGGACAAGACGAACACACACCTGAGTGACTGAGCTAAGCTAAGGGTGTAACGATGGCTATCTTAGTTGTAAGTTCAATTGTAAGTTTTTATTATTTGCTGATGACCTGAAATTATTTATGGAAATTTCTGAATTATCTGACTGTTTCAAGTTACAAGATGATTTAAATTACTTTATTAATTGGGCTACCAATAATCCACGCAATATTTTACAATAACTTTCTCGAGATCAACAAATCCTGTAAATTTTGTTTATAATATTAATTCTGTTCCTTTAGAGAAAATTAGTGACATCACGGATCTAGGAGTAATTTTTGACAGTTCTTTGACATTTGTCTCACACTTAAGATCTATTACTAGTAGAGCTTTGAAAACTTTAGGATTTATAACCAGAAACTCTAGAGAATTCTCTGTTTCTACATTCAGGACTTTGTATTTATCTTTAGTACGCAGCATCCTATTGTATGTTTCACCAGTGTGGTCACCTCATTATCGATCACATATTTTATCTTTGGAAGCAGTCCAGAATATGTTTTTGAGAACTTGTCGGTGGAGATTACATATGCCTCAATTTTCTTCTTATCAGAGAATAAATAATCATTTAAAGTTGTTGTCTATTGAAAAAACTTTAATTATTAATGATCTTTTATTTCTTCATAAAATCTTGGATGGTAATATAACTTGCCCGGATTTGTTGGAGCTAATCAACTATAAATTAAACACTATAAATATTAGAGATAAACCATTATTCTAAATTAGTTTTCATTATACCAACTACGGATATAATAGTCCTATACCTAGATTTCATAGACTGGGTAATGAAATTAATAAAACTACAGATCTGCTGGGAGTTAGTCAAACCAGGTTTAAGAACCAACTGAGGGAGTATCTAATGTAATATGTGATTGTGATATATTTATTTGTTAGAAATCAACTGAGGGAGTATTTATCTAATTTATGTAATTTTTGTATTTTATATATTTTAAGTATTTTATGTAGGTAATATGTTATTGTGATATATTTACTTGTTAGTAGGTTAATGTTAAAAATGTCTATATATCTTTATATTGTAAAAAGGAGATTTTCCGTTAAATAAATAAATAAATAAATATATCACGACTGACCCTCTTTTATAATATAAATACACACTTATATTCGCATATCTCTTGATCCATCTTCCATACAAAATAAACATGGAAAGATATTGTAAATATTCCAATATGAACTCCACTGAACGGAAACAAAAGGTCTCGGTGTTGACAAAAACCTTTTAATCTTGAATCACTCATCTTTGTGCGAAGGCGAAACATACCATCCCCTAATTCTTAATAATCCTTCGACAACAAAAGGTTTGTCAAAACTTTCTAATCCAATATCGGCAGGGTAATCTAATAAACCCTGGATTTTGAGTAAAGCCTCAACGGTCCTCGTTCGCCTTTGTACCACAATTGTTTTATCCTCTAAGATATACACTCGTGCACGAAATACGTGCACGAGGCATATGTCTCTTTTGATAGTACGGAAAACATTGGAAACATAATATCTTTTTGTTAGAGTGCATAAAATATCACCCGATCCTATCGATTTTGTTTTATTTATTGAATTCAAAACATTATACTAGTCCTGTCGCCAGGGGGTATAACGGCGTCCTTTATTCAGATGGACTTACCCAAGTTTTTTATGTATTTTGACCCGTAGAACACGAATTTTTTTGGGAAACAGTTGATCCGGATGTCGATAAGATTGTTATGAATTGTAATGTATTGAATTTGAAAGTTCAAGTCAAATTATACCGGTTTTGATTATTTGCATTGCTAAAAATTAATTTTTTTATTGTCAAACAAAGCTATAAACAAATAGTGTTTCTCGGGCCCAATGAATCTGTTTTAATGCATGGTATGTAGAAATTGCCTGTTTGCAGACGCGCCTACTTGTTCGATTTTAAATTAGAGATGCATTGAAATAATCACTCAAGCGCTATGTGTTTATAGCTTTGTTTACCAATAAAAAAATTAATTTTTAGCAATGCAAATAATCAAAACTGATAGAATTTGACTTCAGCTTTCAAATGCGGTAAGCAGAATTGCTATTTTATTTTTTAATCAAAAGTTATTCGGGTTCAAAAATTGCAATTTTTCGATTTTTTGAAAGTTCAACCGCGTTTATCTCGGAAACTAAGCGTTCTACGAAAAAACTTGTACGAACATTTTTTGCTTAGAATGACCCAAAAATTATAAAAAAATGTTTTGTTTTGCGAAAAATTGCTGTTATATAATTCCTCAAGTTCTTTGTTTATAACAATCTTATCGACATCCGGATCAACTGTTACCCAAAAAATTCGTATTTTACGGGTCAAAATACATAAAAAACTTGGGTAAGTCCATCTGAATTAAGGAGGCCATTGTACCCCCCTGGCGACAGGAATATACGTTATTTAACGGTAAAATATTGTAAGACCTCTAAATTTTAAAGAACCGCTTGGATTGACATGAAATTTGGCATAGACATAGCTAACAACTCAAAAAAAGTGATAATGTGTCGATGTGTGCTTTTGCCCTGGGGTGAGTCTCACTCTTTCTCGGGGGTGAAAAAATATACGTCCAAAATAAGTCCGGACTTCGATAAACTGACTAATTCTAAGTAACTTTTGTTCTGTAGAGGTTTTTCACCAAGTTAATACTTTTCGAGTTATTTGCGAGTGAATATGTTCACTTTTCAACAAAATAACCACGTTTTAACCATGTTACCATGTAAATCAAAAAGTAAGTATTTTGTCGAAAAAAATATTCTTTGCAAAAACATAGCCTGTAAAAAAATGAAAAAAATTATGTATGTATTAGATATTTAGACCTAATAGAAGCAGAGTTATAGCTAATGAAAAATAGTTTTATATTCGTCAAATTACAAATCGAATATTTTAACGTGAAATAACCAAAAAATGAAGCATTTTTTGGAGAAAACTCATTGCAACTTTTTTAAAGTGTTTAAAAAAAACTTTTTTTTATAAAAAAATTTCTAGTACCAAAAGTAAACAAGTTACGCTCAAAATAAAATTGGTCCCTTTTTTTGGTAAAAAATCGGGAAAATCACCCCCTAATTAGTATCTTAAATGAACTTATTCGTTACCATTTCATAAGTTGCTTTACTGGTTTATGTATTGTGTATATGATCCGTAAGTTTCATGGGTTCAAAGTTCTTATTTTTAAAAACGCTGTAGTTGAAAGGGCTTGAATGAGTCATTAATCACGAGTGTATGCAAATTTAGAAACGCCAAATCTTAACCAATCTTTGTCTTACAGAAAAACTAAAAAATACAAGATATTTAGAAAATCAAAGCCGACTTTTTATGTTGTTTGAGTTTTGTGGTACCTCTAATAATTTTTAAGTTATTTTGAAAAAAAAAATTTTTTTTCAATGTTAAAATCTCTATTAGTTTATTGCTCAGAAAATCCAAGAGCAGCAAAAATAAATATAATATATAAAAAAGACTTTTGGAAACAATTCAACGTTGTAGATGCAGTGAGAATTACTGGATGATCTTGGACTGAAATTTCATGGCGCCTGGAAAAAACTGTGTCCATTTGTTTTATCACTAGCCATCAGGGGAATTGACACTAGAGCCTGATGAAATCAGTAATGCGATTAAAGAAATATCGACATGAAAATAAATTTAGAAGTTTATAGTGATGACATTCAAGAACTGCTAGATTTCCACAATCGAGAACAGGCAATTAAGAAGTCATAGAAATGTAAGATAGTCCGTGGAGAAACCGCTCCTGTCTGAAAAAAATTCTGATTCGGTTTCTTTTTGGATTTCTATTCAAAAATGTCCCCTTTAAACAAATCTGAAGGGTCCCGGGCGGAATTTTTGGGCAGAATTTGTTTAAAACGATTTTTTTAAACAAATACAAAATATCACGTTTTTTTGCCCTGGAACATATAATTTTAGGTTTTTTGGGTCATTCTAAACAAGAAAGATATCTTGTAATTTTTCTAAAAAATTGTTAGTTTTTGAGTTATAGACGATTTAAAATCTGAAAAATGCGAAAACACGCATTTTCGAGGCTTAAAAACTCATATTTAAATTAGTATTTTTGAGGTTGCCAGAAACTGAAATTGAAGATTAAACATTCAGCTTCAAGATTCTGAAGAGTGATCGCGTCTAGCCTTAATTTGTACCGTTGTTTTTTAATTGTTAAATATATTCCCAAAGAATCTAGAAAAAATATCTTTCGGTGGAAAATTGGAGATTTTTGAAATAGAGCGCGCCGCACCGGCAAAAAAATGGGATGGACATGCATATTTAACAATTAATAAACGACAGATTAAATTAAGGTTAGACGCAATCATTCTTCAGAATCTTGAAGATGAATGTTTAAACTGCAATTTAAGTATCTGGTAACCTCAAAAATACTAATTTGAATATGAGTTTTTATACCTCGAAAATGCGTATTTTCGCATTTTTCAGATTTTAAATCGCCTATAACTCGAAAACTATCAATTTTTGAGAAAATTTACAAGATACCTTTCTTGTTTAGAATGACCCACAAAACTTAAAAATATATGTTCCGGAGCACAAAAAAACGTGATCTTTTGTATTACAATTTCTGCCCAAAAATTCCGCCCGGCACCCCTTAGATTTGTTTAAAAGGGGCATTTTTGAATAGGAATCCACAAAGAAACCGAATCAGAAATTTTTCCAGATGGGAGCGGTCTCACCACATGGACTAAGAGCAAGAACAAGACATTGAAGGGATTAATCGATTTGATCCGGTTCAAACAGGGAAATTCAATCGTTCAAATGACGGTTAGAAACGGCCTCACTTTAATTGAAAAAGGATTTCAAATTTTGAGGGGGACGAAAACTTTGATCGTCAAACTACTTTGTTAGATTTTATGAACCTTTCTACATCAAAATAACTTCGATTGGTCATTTTATATTTTTGTATTTTTAAGTTTTTAATAAACATGTTTTGTGTAAATTGCTATTTTTTAGCTTCCAGTCCCAATTAAAAATAATTTATATACTCGTGCATACATAATAATATACGAAATTATACCCCCCACACACACAACAAAGTAAATCCCAGCTCCAGCATGAGATTCTCGGAGTAAGGTGTTCTCATGTCCAAAGATCAAAGAGGTCACGCCTCAAGGAACGGTGCCTTCTTAAGCCCCAAGCTACCACTGTACGACTTACATACATACGACATAATCGATTGCCTCTTTTACCATTAGGTGTCGAGGATTCCTCCTTTATATGATACTCTCTGCAAATTTTTGCCACTTCTTCCTATCTGCTGCTAAAACTTTTGCTTCTTGCCACGATGTTCCACTTTTCTTAAGTATTTCGTTTACACTAGTGTTCCAGCTTTTCCTTGGTCTGCCCCTCGTGCTTTTACCCACTGCTTTGGCCTCCCATGTCATTTTCACTTGTCTGTCACCACTCATGCATATCATGCGTCCAGCCCATTTTAACTTCTTTTCTTCAACTTTTTCGTTGAGCGATTTTACCTGTAATTCATGTCTTATATCTTCGTTTCTTCTTTTGTCTAATCTTTTTGCTCCCACCACTTTTCTTAAGAATCTCATTTCTGTAGCTTGTAATTTTTTTCTTTGTCTGTCATTAACCTTTAACTACACGCGCTGGCGTATTTTGTACGCCAGATATAAGAATTCTACTGCAAATATATTTAAACATTTAATTTTTGACTTTGTTTATCTATCTAACCAATCACTGGAATTTGCTTTACAACTGGTATTAGTTTCGTTATAATCGAAGTTTTGGGAAAATCGTAATTTACAGTTTATTATTTGTTGTTTAAGATGGTGGACAATATACGCCACAATTATAGTGATATAAGTAGTAATATAAGTACATTTTCAATTGTTTTTTAGTCATTATGACACAAAATATATTTTTCTTTATAAACAATACTTTTTCTCATGTAAAAAATCACATTTCAAAACATTTTTTATTAGTAACTTTATTTATCATGGAATCAGATTCCAGTTATAAATCCCAATTGGCTTAGTGAGAAGGAACTCCCAGTATTCGCTGATGCTGAATAAGGTTTATAACAAACAACTAAGTGTACTTTTTCAAAAAAAATAAACCAATCCGCTGTTTTTAAGAGGAAACAGTAGCGATCAACAGGTAGCGAAAACGCGTTCCAAGATTGCGGCTGTAATTTTGAATATTTTTTCGAGATATTTGGCACAAATATTCGTAATATAATAAGGAATGGCGGTACAGAGCCCAATTTGAAAAATATATTAGTATGTGGAAATTACTCTGTAATTAAATACAATATTAAAAAAACGAGCCTCTACCGCCATTAAGAAGAACAAAAAAATACACTTTCTTCAAATAAACTTTTTTATCCGATGCCTAGATTTTGTGTCATTTTGGAACTACTAATAAAATAAAAAATTTTAGTAGTTACAAAATGACACAAAATCTAGGCATCGGATAAAAAAGTTTATTTGAAGAAAGTGTATTTTTTGTTCTTCTTAATGGCGGTACAGACTCGTTTTTTTAATATTGTATTTAATTACAGAGTAAGTTCCACATATTAATATATTTTTCAAATTGGGCTCTGTATCGCCATTCTTTATTATTATTATATTACGAATACGTGTGCCAAATATCTCGAAAAAATATTCAAAATTACAGCCGCAATCTTGGAACGCGTTTTTGCTACATGTTGATCGCTACTGTTTCCTCTTAAGTGTATTTCCTTGTGGAATATAAAGTACGCCACGCGTGTAGTTATGTTATAACTTGATGCGCGGGTAGTTAAAGGTTAAGTACCCAGTTTGCTGCCCCATATATTGTAATTGGAATATATACGGTTTTATATACTGTCATTTTGGTTTTTCTCGATATTTCTTTTTTGTTTAGGAAATTTTTACACAGTGAATAATAAGTTCTCGTTGCCAATTTTATTCTGTTTCCAATTTCATCTTCTTGCGTACCTTTGTTGTTTAACATTAATCCCAAATACTTAAATAGGTCTACTTACTCGATTTTTTGCCCTTCGATTTCAATATTTACAGTTGCTTCTTTGTTGGCTATTGTCATTACTTTAGTTTTCTCTATATTTATTATTAAGTTGTAGTTTTTTAGCTCTTCAGCCCAGGTTCTTATGTTATCTGCGAGAGCCTTTTCATTTCTTGCAACTAATATAATGTCATCAGCAAATGCACAGGCTTCAATTTTTATTTGTTGCAGATTTCTATACCCTACAGCGAATTTTTTAGTTTTTTTCCAACACTTTTTAGTAACTTCATCCATAACAGAAGTAAATAACAGTGGGCTCAGCACCCCACCTTGTCTAACCCCGTCGTTGTTAGAAAATTCGCCTGAGATTAAGTTACTTGTCCTGACCTGGTTTTTGTGTTGACATACACACTCTTTATTACACTTACAAGTTCTTCATCTACTTCCTTGTTTATCAGGCTTTGCCATATTCCTTCTCTATTGACCATGTCAAACGCCTTTTTCATATCTAAAAACGTCAGGTACAGTGTATCGTTTTTTAACAGTGTTTTTTCAGTAATTTTCTGTAGTGTGTCACTGTATACGACTTATCGTCTACTAATATTAATTTGACATTTTTTACTTCACTCATAAATATTGGGTTTTTAGTTTTATCCTTGTTATCCTATGTAGTAACACTAAAAGTCCATTGTAAAAATAATTATCAAAGAAAATAATTTTTAAACTATTTATTCTACTGTTCACCGGTTTTCTTTTCGAGCTCTCAAGCTCTTGAAGTTATCCGCAAGATAAACATCCCCATTGCAGTGGAAAAACCGCAAGAACAATGTTTATTGGCCTCGTTCGAATCCGGTCCTGTTCTGCTCGAGTGTTTTCTTTGCCAAGAGCTTCCATTCCACAATTTGTTGATAATGAATGGGCTGAAAACGGCCTGATTCACACGAGACATTCCTTTCACAAATTTCGTTTTTCGTTTATTTTTCTAATACTTAGCCGTTTTTCACTTACTCGTCTACGGTGAATGAAAAAATAGCTCAAGAGCACTAGAAGACGGTAAAATTATTATAAGAGGTAGGGTTTCCCAAGCACCTAAGTATTTTAGATCTGATTTTTTTAGACATCCTGTGAATTATTGCAATTATTAATAAACCTCGATATGTAAATACATTTATATGAAAATATCGAAAATAACAATTATACTTCAGAAATAAGACTGAGAATAATTCAAAAAGCACGTACCAACTTCGTGAAAATGAAAAAGATCTTAAGCAGCAAAGATCTGACAGTCGTCCTCAGAATAAGGCTATTTTTCTCTTTCTAAGTGATTCTCTTGCTACGTTAATTATGGTATTTTTAATTTTTCCTAGTTTCCCTCGATGTTATCGTTTTATAATATTTCGTTCTCAGCAATATTCTTTAATATTCATTTTCTTTATAACTCTTCCGTGGATTCCGTATTTATAGACGGAGAGCTAGAGGCGAGAAATCATCGTCATAAGTAATATGGAGTTTGGCATGTGAAATGTGTCTATTGTATATTGATAACTATGACCCCTTTCAGGCTGACACCTCAGTGGATACAGGAAGTAGCAATAAGGGATGAAAGGGGAAAGTTGGTGCAGTCATTAAATGTTTTCACCTTCTATTTTGTTAAACCTCCATCGATTTGCATGAAAATTGGTGAGTATATAGAGCATAACTCAAGAAACAAAACTGATATGGTGCCAACGTGCGCTTTTACCCTGGGGGTGGATGCCACCCCTTCTCGGGGGTGAAAACTATTTTATTAAAAATAACCCCACTAATCGATAGAGGGACAAATTTTAAGCAAAATTTGTTACCTCTAATTATTAAAATAAATCAATACTTTTTGAGTTATTAAAGATCAAAGATTTGAATTTTTCGTGAAATAAATGCATGATGTAAAGCGGTTTTTCGTGAATAATTCAAAAACTGTAAGTTTTATCAAAATAGATATAATTACCAAAATTGAAGATAATAAAAAATAAAAGAGATTTGTTATTCGACAAACCTTTGAGAATTAATAAAAAGTGAGTTATAGGTGATGGAATATATATTTTTTTCGGCTAGTACCTAAATCTAAGTATTCAAGCTTAAATAACGGGAAAACGGTGCATTTTATAAAATATATTTACTGAACACTTGTCAAAGTACTCAAGAATACCTATCAAGTGAGCTCCAGATGAAGTTTATAACATCAAAGCTAAGCAAGTGATGATGAAAATAAGAGAACTCTTTCGAGTTTTTAGGAAAAAGTGAAAATTAAAACATACGCTATTTATATATTTATTTTCAAAAATTTGTTAACAGAATAATTTTTAAAGGAATTTCGGGAATGAAGTTAGGATTATAATTTATTATCAAGTTCGTTTTATTACAATTTAAATATAACAAGTTAAAAATTCGAGCATTATTATAACGAAAACTTTGTTTTTTAAATTCCTAATATGGAAAATTTCTATTATGAAAAGTTGTTTAGAATTAAAAATTATGTTTAATGTGCAATTATATCCTACTATTTAAATATTGTGAGCTATAAAGGCACTTTACTGAGCGAATTTCTTGAGCGAAATTCATATTTTTTACACATTGACTAAAATCGATACAATTTTATATAATCTTATGTTTATGATTGCATCTTGGATTTTAGATCGTGCAGGTCTCTTTATGAAGAATAATTTTTGTTCGTAAAATTAATAATAAAAGAGTTATAAACGAAAGTGATGATTGGTAGGTATCTCTAATTTGAGAAAAAAATTAAATATTTTCTTTTTATTAGAAGAATGAAGATAATAATTACATTATTATAATAATTATTAATTATTTAATTATAATAATAACAACTATTGCATATATTAGAACACAGTTTTTAATTCCAAACAATTTTTCGTAGTAACAATAATTTACAACAGTGTGAAAAAAGGTACTTTAATCTTGAGCGAAATTCATATTTTTTAAAATACCTCCTATAATATAGATAAAATTTGCTATCTGATGATTGAATCGTAGGTTTTAGACGATGCAGAACTTTTTATGAATTATAACTTTATTTCGTAAAATTAAAAATAAAAAAAGAGTCCCGTAATATATGTGTCCAACTTAAGTAGACACACTGTATATTATACAATATAATATACATAATACATAAATCATTGGGTAGACAGCACCAAAAATTTGTAACCTGCCATTTAACATTACTTACATTAAAATTAATAAGTAATATTTATTTATTTGATATTTCAATTCTTTTACAGTTTATATGAAGTAATATATTTTTAAAATAATATGTATGTTACTAAAATATTATTTTTATATTATTTCGATATTTAATCGAATTTTTTCTATCGATATAAACTTAGTGGCGGTTCTAGCCAGGGGCAGGGGGGCAGCTGCCCCCCCCCCTTCAGAGTTTTTACAGTACTTTTGTACTATAATTTTCGTTAAAAAGGCACGTTATCTTGTTTATTCACCGGTTGTGTTCCCTTGCCCCCCACTTTTTTTGGTCTAGAACCGCCCTGTATAAACTGAATATGTACAGAAACTGAGGGTGTCCAATAATGGGCACATTTGACATAATATTCAAATAAATTTTTGCTATATTTTATATAAATGTCTTAAAACAATTTTAAAAACTTATATAAATAATATAATAATTAAGCTCCAAATTTTTGGAGCCTAAACTTTGAAAAATGTTTGTAGCATAATGTTTAATGGTATCAACTTTTCCGGGAGCTCATTTGATACATATTTCTAAGTACTTTGACAAGTGTTCAGTAAATATATTTTATAAAATGCACCGTTTTTCCCGTTATTTGAGCTTGAATACATAGATTTGGGTACTAGCCGAAAAAAATATATACGTTCCATCACCTATAAGTCACTTTTTATTAATTCTCAAAGGTTTTTCGAATAAGAAATCTCTTTTATTTTTTATTACCTTCAATTTTGGTAGTTATAACTATTTTGATAAAACTTACAGTTTTTGAATTATTTACGAAAAACCGCTTTACATCATGCATTTATTTCACGAAAAATTCTGATCTTTCATCTTTAAAAACTCAAAAAGTATTGATTTATTTTAATAATTAGAGGTAATAAATTTTGCTTAAAATTTGTCCCTCTATCGATTAGTGGGGTTATTTTTAATAAAATAGTTTTCACCTCTGAGAAGGGGTGGCATCCACCCCCAGGGTAAAAGCGCACGTTGGCACCATATCAGTTTTATTTCTTGAGGTATGCTCTAACTACTCACCAATTTTCATGTAAATCGATGGAGGTTTAACAAAATAGGAGGTGAAAACCTTTAATGACTCCGTTGACTTTCCCCTTTCATCCCTTATTGCTACTCCCTGTATCCACTGAGGTGTCAGCCTGAAAGGGGTCATAATTATCAACATACAATAGACACATTTCACATGCCAAACTCCATATTACTTATGACGATGATTTCTCGCCTCTAGCTCTTAGACTATTAGTCCTTCGGCTCTGATTTTTGTTAGTGCCGCACTCTTGGGTGTAATGTAATGTATTTCATGATGATTCTTATTTTACTTACTACTAGGTTATGGTTGCTACCTATATCTGTTGAGTTGAGGCATCTTATGTCGATTATTTTTTATGGATGTACGTCTCTGTTGGTTATAACATAATCTTTGGACACCTTCGACCACGGGTGTCATTGAAGTATATTTGTGTTGGTCTTTTTCGTCAAAAAATGTGTTGTTTATTCGAAGTTCGTTATTCATGCAGAAGTTTATCATCCTTTTTCCATTTTCGGTACATTTTTGCTTAGTTTTGAGTATTACTTGGTTGCCTATTCGCTCTTTAAAATCCCCCAATATTATCATCTTCCACTAACTCAATCTACTACTTGTGATTCGTCATAAAATGTTTCCCTTGTTGTTTGAGACTTGCTATTTTCTGGGCCGCATACTCCGATGATGTTCAGGTTTTTCTTCTCCATTTTATCTCATGATATTTCGACTCAATACTTAATATTGTATGGCATTTTTGCGGGGAAGTTCCTTTCGGATTGTTCCGGCGACAATTGGATCGTTAACCCTGTTTTCAGGTAAAGGTCAATACGCACTAGACTAGGAGGATCGACAGCTTTACTTGTCCTCCGAAACACGGTGACGGCTCACATAAATTTTAGAAATTGAAAATTTGGTTATTGGTACCGAGAATTTTGAACTTATGCGTTTCGGTTTAAGGTCGATTCTCACTATACGTTCCGTTTATTTTCCACATCGTGGCATTCCGTTTCCATAAAATATTATTAAATACAAATCATATACATAGTATATACCCACTTTCCGTTCCTTTTACCTACCATTACCGAAGCCTTGCGTTCAATATCGGCCACGTATTTTTCGGCAACATCTCGGGTACACTATGGATAGTGTGAATATTGCTATTACCTCGCGGTCGGTTCAGTCACGTATTTTTTTTGCGACAAGGTGTGACTTGTCGGGTAGCGTATGGATAGGGGAATACATACCGGTTGAGTCGAAGTTGTTGAGATAAATTTGAATGACAAAATATTTATAGAACTTGTCTGGCATGCGTTTTATAATTTTGAAAATAAAAAATACAGTAATACATTTAAAACCAACACTATTTTGGACGGCTGTAGCGAAGAAATTAAAATATTTTCTTCATTCAATATCTTCTTATTCCTTATCATTCTTTGAGTAACTAGGTCCATTTTCTGTTGGAATTTACCAGCTGAACAGACGGGGTCGTGAATTGTAAGTTTTTTGAATTCCCTCTTGTCTTCTTCGCTTCAGCATCCATCTGGCTTGCAAATTTTAGAAGCCTTGGGGGTGTTACCAAGAAAATGAACCAATAAGTTTTTAATTTAAAAATCATTTAGTAACATTTTAATATTTTTAAATATTATTAATATTGCTATTAGGATTGAAAACTACTTCATCTTTCAATTGCCAGATGACGCTAGTCACCTAGTCCATTCACGTCAGTTGCGATGTGGGGGATAAACTCTCGGTGTTGGTCACTTAGAGTTTAAAGTATGGAGTAGCAGGCCTACGTTCTCTCCGATGAGACTCCAACAAGAGTCGAAAATCGTCGATTCAGAGTGCTGGACTGCGCTCCGTATTCTAAGTGAAAAATAAGATTGTTTTGCCTTCGCATTGCAACTGAATAAAAATGGAATTTTTATTTTATTTCTTCTTATTCCTCTTTATAAGCAATGCTGCTTGTTCATTGGCGGATTGATAACCTATAAGGAAGATTGACACTCCATATTTTGCTTGGTCGGACGATACTTCTTCTACCGATTGGTGATTTATTTCTAGCTATTTTCACCACACGTGTCTCTCTTTTCTGCTATGTTGTTGTTCCATTCTGTTTTCTTCTATTTAGTGTCCATTCGCTTAAACATTACTGTACGTTACATTTACTCTCTTCTAATCTCTTTACTTCTCTTCTTCTTCTTCTTCGTCTTCTAATATTTTTACTCCTCTTTCGATCTCTCAGCATGTTTCCTCTAATTTTTCTTATTACTCTCATCTCTAGTAGTTTCGTTTCCAATAGCCTTTGTGTTGTGGCTGTATCGGGTATTGTTTCTGATGCATTATGTTAATATAGGTCGTACACTGGATTTATAAATTATTGCCTTCATCTCAGTGTTAATATGTCGGTTTCGCCATATAGTGTTATTAAGGCATCCTGCTAGTTTATTTGTTTTTTGTACTTGATTTCTCACTTCTTTGTCCAGGTCTCCGTAGCTTGACAATGTAGTTCCAAGGTGTTTTATTCCCATTACTTGTTCAATACTGATTGATCATTTACTGAGGAGTAGTGTTTTAAAATACTCAGAAAACTAAAACAATAGAAATGGTTTTCAATTGATGGTTTCGGTATTGAACAAATAAAGGAAGTAAAACACTTTGGAATTACATTGTCAAGTCACGGAGATCTGGACAAAGAAGTGAGAAATCAAGGACAAAAAGCAAATAGACTGGCAGGATGCCTTAATAACACTATTAACGAGACATATTCACTGAGATGAAGTGAAGAATTTATAAAGCCTATGTAAGATCAATAATGCCATATGCATCAGAAACAAGACCCGATACAGCCACAACACAAAGACTACTGGAAACGGTAGAGATGAGAGTACTGAGAAGAATTACAGGAAATACGCTGAGAGATCGAAAGAGGAGTGAAGATATTAGAACGTACAGTGTATAAACGAATGGACACTAAATAGAAAAAAATAATGGAATAACCACTTAACCTTCCATAGAGGTATCAATCCGCCAATGACAAGCAGAATTGCTTATAAAGTGGAAGAAGAAGATTATTTTTCCCATCCAATATAATAATAAGTTTCTTCAACCCACATTTTGTCAGACCGGAAAAAAACAAAAGTATACCTGTCAAAAACTTAAGATAAATGTTACCAAACTGTAACAAAATACAATATTTATACGGCGCGGCGACGGAAAGTAAACGCGACGTCTGAGAATAGTAGTAAAAATAATGGGAGGTGTATGGAACGGGTATGTAAACGGAACGTATATATATATAGTGAGAATCGAATTTTAATGGGAAGTGTATGGAATGGGTATGGAAAGTAAACGGAATGTATAGTGAGAATCGACCTTTAGAATGCCAGTATTTTAGCCGCTGAGTTACGTTTGCTACATCACGAGTGTAGGTGTGCAATATGCCAATTTACCTAATAGTCTAAGAGCTAGTGAACCCTCCGACTAACGGTCGTCCTGTAAGGCTAGAAATTTTTCTAGTGATAATTCATAGCACACCAAGGCTAAAAACCATCACCTGGCAGGCATCAGCGGTGCACGTGTATCTACCAGGTGAATCGAAAAGTGCAAATTTAGGGGTAAAATAAACTTTCTCCTGTAAGGTTTAAATTTAAGTATGTGTTTGAGTAAGTCATTTAGAAGAAATGTGTACAATGACAGGCGATTCTGAAGAGCATAAGACCTTGCCAGGCGAGGGGAAAATTAGGGGTTTTTCCTAAAATTATTTTTTTTGCATCGAACAAATTTTTTTTTTAGGTTTTTTGAATCATTCCAAACAGAAAAAGTCTTTAGTGATTTTTCTCTTAAGTTAATAGTTTTTGTTATATAAGCGATTGAAAATTTTGAAAATTGCGAAATCGGCCATTTTTAACCCTAAATCGGGCATTTATCTAAAAATTTCAAAGTTGCCAAGGTAGGTAGATATTATTTAAACATTGATTGATGAAATCCCAAAGAGTTTTTTTGCAATACAATATCGGAAACCCCTTTGTTTTTTAATTGCTAATCAAGTGGGCTCGACACCGTAGTATAAGTGAGGACGTTTGAGTTCACATAAATTCATTATCTAGAGAATGGGCATATTTTAAGAGAAATCCTCAGATAGGTCGATTTTTATTTTTAAAATTAGGACTTTTTGGCATATATATAATACTAGTGACGTCATCCATCTGAGCGTGATGACGTAATCGATGATTTTTTTAAATGAGAGTAGGGGTTGTGTGATAGCTCATTTGAAAGGTTATTTAATTCTCTATTCGGTAATATAAACATTAACATAATTATTTATACAATTATACAGGGTGTACAAAAAATTTTTTTCTTCTATTTGTCAAATTTAATCAAAGTTAATTTAATAAAAAAAAATGTTGTACACCCTGTATGAATAATTATGTTAATGTTTATACTAGTGAATAGAGAATTAAATAACCTTTCAAATGAGCTGTCACACAACCCCTACTCTCATTTAAAAAAATCATCGATTACGTCATCACGCCCAGATGGATGACGTCACTAATATTATATATATATGCCAAAAACTCCTAATTTAAAAATTAAAATCGACCTGTCTGAGGATTTCTCTTGAAATTTGCCCATTCTCGAGATAATTAATTTATGCCAACTCAAACGTCCTCACTTATACTACAGTGTCGCGCCCGCTTGATTAGCAATTAAAAAACAAAGGGGTTTCCGATATTGTATTGCAAAAAACTCTTTAAGATTTCATCAATCAATGTTTAAACAATATCTACCTACCTTGGCAACTTGGAAATTTTTAGATAAATGTCCGATTTAGGGTTAAAAATGGCCGATTTCGCAATTTTCAAAATTTTCAATCGCTTATATAACAAAAACTATAAGAGAAAAATCACTAAAGACCTTTTCTGTTTGGAATGATTCAAAAACCCTAAAAAAATTTGTTCGATGCAAAAAAATAATTTTAGGAAAAACCCCTAATCTTTCCCCTCGCCTGGCAAGGTCTTATGCTCTTCAGAATCGCCTGTCATTGTCCACATTTCTTCTAAATGACTTACTAAAACACATACTTAAATTTAAACCTTACAGGAGAAAGTTTATTTTACCCCTAAACTATGCACTTTTCGATTCACCTGGTAGATAAACGTGCACCGCTGATACCTGCCAGGTTATGGTTTTTAGCCTTGGTGTGCTATGAATTATCACTAGGCAAATTTCTAGCCTTACCAGACGACCGTTGGTCGGAGGGTTCACTAGCTCTTAGACTATAATAGTTAGACCGATCGAAGTATCAAAAAATCTTTAAATTTATTCATGAGAAGAGCAATGCTTTTAGTCGTATTTTTTGTTTAATTTCGCATAAATAATATTCTAAACATTTATTCCCAAGTATAGATCACATTCCGACTCATCAATCACCGTCTGTTGTCCTCTGAAATTCCCAACTCGGCAGCGGCATCGATCAAATGTCAAGGAACGAATCATTTATGCATCAACCGTTCCAACGAATTCCATCAAAATGGAAAAGTCTCTAATACATCCCATCACCGAATCCATATCTGCTCTGCTTTGTGTCGTTCAGTTCAGTTCGGTTCAGTTCAAACTGAATATTCTCTTTTTCCGTTCATCCTCATCCTCAAATGCAATATTCAAGAGATTTAGTAAATGAACTATGAGTTGATTATTGGATGGAGCAATCATGGGAATATTTGTCGATTTTATTGTTCTCTCTGTTTTTTTTTCAGGCGATGATTGGGAAAATAGACTGGCGATGATTGCCAGGTTGATGAGGGACAAAGGAAAATTAATGGAAATTGTACCGATATCGATATAACAAACACAACTCCCTAATTAAGAATCGAGAATGAAAAGTTTGTTAATTAAAGGCACAAAAATAAAACTATAGAAAAATGGAGATGAGATAAATATAGATAATTATAGTATCAAAAAAGATTACAAAAATTAATTCTGGTGAGATTTGGTGATGCATTAAGTTAAACTTGGAAAAACAGATCCTTCTTTACAATTCAACATCGAATGAGGTCAAAACTTCTTTCTTTGGGTATTAAATTCAACAAGAGCATAATAACCAATTGTCTAAGATGGGAAGAACTTATGTTATAAGGTAGGGAAAGCCGATGTATAAACAAACGTATTTTGGGAAAATATCAGATGGGAAAAGTCTTAGAAAAAGGGAAATGATGCACTAAGAGAAGATCTCGAGAAAATAGAGTTGGTCAGTTATTAGAAATAGTGGCACAAGATCTACAAGAGTAGAAGACAAATGTAAACGCGGCAAAAACTCACGAAGAGTTGTAAAACCATTGATAATAATAAATATTTAGATATTACAGTTTACATACATTCTAGTGTTCTAGAAACATCCAGTTTAATAAGGTTCAGATAATTCCAGATAATGGAACAAGTTCGAAATAGAAGTGGAATATCAAGTGAATAGAGCAAACAGAGCTGCAGGTTACCTGAACGAAATATTATGGTGAAATAAAAACCTAAAAAAGGCAGAGGTTACAAAAGAGTCATCAGACCAATAATGACATATACGGCAGAAACACGACCTGACACAGAGAGGACAAAAATATTGCTAAAACAGCAGAAATGAAAATTCTTAGAGAAATAGATAGTAAGACACTATTGGATATTACTAGATCCAAAGATATACGAGGGAGATGCAAGATGGAGAACATTAAGGACTGGATAAGAAATAGAAGTGTATAATGCAACGATCATGTAAGCAGAATGACAACAAATAGAGTAGTAAACACGGCGAGGGACGGTTCTCCAATAGGAAGACGATCAGTGGGAAGACCAGGAAAACGGTATAACGACAACTTACTGGAGGCAAGTCTCCATCTCTACACAAAAGAACTTTAGTTTTAACTTATATTTTCTAATGTTTGATTTAAAAAATATTAGAGATGCAAAGGATTCTAAATTTATTGATTCAAATATAAAAATATAAACCTTCATACTATTACCATCTATTACACACCTTTTAAATCAATTTATTTAACTTGAACTTGTTTACAAAATACGTTGAACATAATGACAACTATAAACTTCAAATACAACTACTGCTTCATAAACTTCCTACGTTTATATAATTTTTTTTAAGTTCTAAACTTCACTAGACATTTTTGTATTTTTCGATGAGATCTCCAATATTCTCGAACTTATTAGGGGAGACCGGGGCTAGTTGTCACAGGGAAAAGTTGTCACAATGCCGATTTTAACCTTATTTGTGAAGTTAACACGCTGCGTCTTCTATACTGCGTGGCTGCTCAACTTGAGATAATAGTATGGATGTACATCAAATGAACTTTTCAGAGCAGCCGTCTCTAAAATTCAAATAGCTATGATATAGTTATGAAATCACATACAGGCTGTTCCAATGGAAATCCATTTTATGTGTGCCACAATTGTGACTCGGAGGACGTTATGTAGTTCCTTCTAAGTTTGTAAGTTCTTCTTTGAATAAAAACGTTTTATTTCTCATTTACTTTATTTTTGTAATACTGTGACAACATGCCCCATCTAGGGGTATGTTGTCACACAAATTCTGTAGAAGGTTAAACCATCTTATAATTTTAACCGCCGGTATCTAAAATTTTAGAAAAATATGAATGGGTAGCTTACATACCAACTAATTACCTGGAGAAAGTTTGGTTAAAAAAAATAAAAATGTCTGAGTTACAGAACCTGAACCAAAAACTGTGAAAACTAGCCCCGGTTTCCCCTACTTCTTTTCTCCATCAAAGGAATTTTTATGCAGTGCGCTGGAATAAGTGTTACTCCCCTTATTAACTTATACATATATTTTTAGCACATAAGCAAAACGCTCAGACAGGTCGATTTTCAAAATAATCATAGTATATTATAGCATCAATGTTTCGAATTTTATGTGATCCCTCTTCAGGCGACAGTCACAACTTTGATTTTTTAAATGGGAAAGTACATCATGTGACACCTCATTTAAAAGCTTTTGAAGTACTGATTACAAAAATGTAATATACTTTAATCCTTTTTAAGCGTAGGCGTAAGCGTAAAATTTCATTCTAATTATTTTTAAACTCATTTATTTTTTTCGAATCCTGAGAAAACTAATAAATATTTTTGAAAAATTTAAACGCAGAATGAAATATTACACAATTACCGAGAGCTTAAAGTTCCTTAGAGTATACAAAAACTTTCTTTTGAATGATATATTTGAAATTAAAAATCAGACTAAATTTTCTCTCGTTTCACCCCTGTGACTTATTAAAATAATCATAATAGAAGGTCTCAGGGACTTTCAACCCTCGATAATACTGTAATATTTCATACAGCTTTTAATTTTTTTAAAAATACTTATTAGTTTTCTCAGGATTCGAAAAAAATAAATGCGTTTAAAAATAATTCGAAAGAAATTTTGCTACTACGGTCTTAAAAAGGATTACAGTAGGTATTATGCATTTTTGTAATAAGTATTTCAAAAGATTTTAAATGAGGTGTCACATCACATGATGTACTTTATAATTTAAAAAAATCAAAGTTGTGCCTGTCATCTGAAGGGGGATCACGGAAAGTTCGAAACAATGATGCTATAATATACTATGATTATTTTAAAAATCGACCTTTCCGAGCGTTTTGCTAATGTGCTAAAAATAAATAAGTTAATAAGGAGGGGGGAGGGGCAACACTTATTCCAGCGCACTGTATGTAGGATCAATCTTACAGAACTGTCGTTACAATACCATAAACACCAGTGCTTTAGAAATATACCACATATCTTTCCACGGTAATTTGATTAAGTAAAGTTATTCCAGAAGCAATTAAATCCTCGGGAAGTTGCAAGTTCGCGATCCATCTCGACTTCTTCATACGGCCAAAGTTTCCAACAATGTAACTAAATTTTTACATTCCGACTTTGCCATTACAACTTCGACAAGGCGTTCCCTCGTCTACGAAACATTTCTTGCTGTTGTTACGTGGTCGGTTCTCGCCAGAAACGCCCGAGATTTTCTTTCTAAATGATACGGGATGTTCCAAAAGAGTTACATAATTTTTCAACAAACTTTTCTGCTATAAGAAACTTCTTTTGCAGCTGTGCAGTCACAACCAAGAGTTTTAAAATGTATTACATATAAAACTCGTCTGACGAGGTATAACACTAGTGTAGGAAACAGAGGTTGAACCTTGCAAAATGGACACAAGTCTGGTTTTATTTTTTTTCTGGTATATCAAGGGGTGCTTATTATGAGACTAACTTTTTCTTAAAAAAATTCGCCCCGGAACCCCCCTTTTCACTCCTTTAAATGGGGCATTTTGTGGTTTTTACGGAACGTAGCCCTTCCTGTACCTTTTGCAAAAAATTTATTTTATAGAAATATGAAGAGGACTATATTTTCTACGATTTATTTCTTAACAGTATATATCTGTCACCTACCGTTTAGTGGGGGTGGGGCCCCAAAGTTGACAAGTTTTTAAAAAAGATGATTTAAAAAAAATATTTTTCCCTAACTGTAATGGAAATTAAGAAGAAATCCTGCGGCAATTATTCACAAATAAGTGACTTATTTTTCGGTATAGGTTTCACTTAAGGGTAATTGCCCTTTTTCTAATTACAGGGTGTTACATTTTAAAAAAACCCCTTTTTTATACCGATATCTGAACCGTTGATAATAGAGTAAAAAGACTTTCAGAGATTACCCATGTGCTGGTACTATTTAAAAATTTGTATAATGCACCCCCATTTTTTCCCCGGAACCACCCAAAAAAAAGAAGAATTAATAAAGACAATGATTTTCTTGGAATCCTTCACACACAATGTCCTTTATTAATACACTTTATGTATCATTTTGTGAACGTTATTATTACCCATGCATGAACACCAAAAGCGATTTCCTAGTGCAACCCCTGTAGCAAAAAAAAATAAATAAAATGGGGGGTTGGAAAAAAAATTTTTTTTTTGCTTTTTGAAACATATGGGCATATGCTTCATCAATAGTGTTTTTCAAAAATGTATATGGTTATTGCAGCATTCCTGCGGAAACCACCCCTATCCTTGAAAATATACTGCAGAAAGTATCCCTATCCCTCGGCGAGCATGTTCTTACGATTTTCTCATTACTTATGCATTCTTTTAAAACAAAATTTGTACAAGGTTAAAGACCACTATTTACTCTAAAAATTAGGGCCTATTCATGTTTTTCGTATAAGCAATCGTTACGGCACAGTGGCGCCGTAAACCTCAGATATGCTTTGGCGGGCTCCAGTTTTTGTTTTTTTTTTCGTCACCTGTTTGTTTTATTAATAAAGTACTTATGTAAAATAAAACAACACAGCGTAACCTACAAATTATGACCTATGCACATTTTACATTCTTTGCGCCCCAAAGACACAGTGGTGGCCCAAAATTAATGTTTGTATATTTTCGCCACCTACACGCATTTTATTGCATTAATGCTACCTTAATAGCACAATATTCACCCTTAAGTGGTCGCTAAGCAGTGGCGGATCCAGGGAGGGGTGATGGGGCCGATCACCCCCCTCTCAAACCAAGTGATATTATATTTAAAAATTATAAAAATATTCATTTATTTTTTTAAAAATTTAGCCAATTGGCACCCGCCTCTTAACGATGCTGGATCCGCCACTGTCGCTAAAGCATAAAAAGTACGCCATTCTTATAAAAATAATAATATAATATAAGTATTTCAATAAAAATAAATGGATACTTTTATCTTTAAATATAATATCACTTCGTTTGAGAGGGGGGGTGATCGCTCCCCATCACCCCTCCCTGGATCCGCCACTGTTTAGCGACCACTTAATTGTGATATTGTGCTATTAAGGTAGCACTAATGCAATAAAATGCGTGTAGGTGGCGAAAATATGCAAAAACTGATTTTGGGCCACCACTGTGGCTTTGGGGCGTAAATAATGTAAAATGTGCATAGGTCATAATTTGTAGGTTACGCTGTGTTGTTTTATTTTACATAAGTACTTTATTAATAGAACAAACAGGTGACGTAAAAAAAAACAAAAACTGGAGCCCGCCAAAGCATATCTGAGGTTTACGGCGCCACTGTGCCGTAACGGTTGCTTATACGAAGAAAATGAATAGGACCTAATTTTTAGAGTAAATAGTGGTCTCTAACCTTGTATAAATTTTGTTTTAAAAGAATGCATAAGTAATGAGAAAATCGTAAAAACATGCTCGCCAAGGGATAGGGGTAGTTTCTGCAGTATATTTTCAAGGATAGTTTCAAGGGTGGTTTCCGCAGGAATGCTGCAATAACCATATATATTTTTGAAAAACACTATTGATGAAGCATATGCCCATATGGATCAAAAAGGAAAAAAAAAACTTTTTTTTAACCCCCCATTATATTTATTTTTTTTTGGCTACGGGGGTTGCACTAGGAAATCGCTTTTGGTGTTCATGCATGGGTAATAATAACGTTCACAAAATGATACATAAAGTATATTAATAAAGGGCATTGTGTGTGAAGGATTGCAAGAAAATCACTGTCTTTATTAATTCTTCTTTTTTTGGGGTGGTTCCGGGGAAAAATGGGGGGTGCCTTATACAAATTTGTAAATACCAGCAGTATATGGGTAATCGCTGAAAGTCTTTTTACTCTAGCATAAACGGTTCAGATGGTATAAAAAGGGGGTTTTTAAGATGTAACACCCTGTGGCAAAAAAAGGGCAATTACCCTTAAGTGAAACCTACATCAAAAAATCAGTCACTCATTTGTGAATAATTGCCGCAGGATTTTTTCTTAATTTCCATTACAGTTAGGGAAAAATATTTTTTTTAATCATCTTTTTTAAAAACTTGTCAACTTTGGGGCCCCACGCCCACTAAACGGTGGGTGATAGACATATGCTGTTGGGAAATAAATCTTAGAAAATATAGTCCTCTTCATATTTCTATAAAAGAACTTTTTTGCAAAAGGTACAGAAGTGCTACGTTCCGCAAAATCCACAAATTACCCCTTTTAAAGGGGTGAAAAGGAGGGTTCCGGGGCGAAATTTTTTAAGAAAAAGTTAGTCTCATAATAAGCACCCCTTGATATACCAAAAAAAAATAAAACCGGACTATGTGTCCATTTTGCAAGGTTCAACCTCTGTTTCCTACACTACACAGTATTAAACATTTTTTACAATACTTAATATAAAGCTTTATAAAGATTTATGATACAGTATTTAACGTTTAATATTTTAATATTTTTCAATTTTGCTTCTTCTTCCTTAAGTGCCGTCTGCTAATCGGAGGTTGGATATCATCATCACTATCTTTACTCTATCTACCGCTGCTCTGAACAATTCTATAGAACTGCATTTAAACCAGTCCCTTAAATTGTTCAACCATGACACTCTCCTTCGTCCTATACTCCTTTCGCCTCTTATCTTTCCTGTATTATCAGTCTTAGCATTTCATATCGCTGTCCCCTCGTTACGTGTCCCAAATATTGTAACTTTATTATTTTTTGTGTTTATTATTCCGCATTTGCCATTTTCTCGCAATACTTCCGTTTTCGTTTTCTTCTGTGTCCACGCTATTCTAAGCATCCTTCTGTAACACCACATTTCAAATGACTGTAGCTTATTTATGTGTTCTTGCTTCAATGTCCAGCTTTCAAGTCCATATTGCAGTATCGAGAACACGTAGCATCTCAAAGCTCGTACCCTCAGTTCTAATCCAAGGTCTTTGTTACCGAGAATTGTTTTTATTTTTACAAACGTATTTCTTGCTATTTCTATCCTGGTCCTTATTTCTGTTGTTTGATCATTTTTCTCTGAAATCCAGGTTCCTAGGTATTTGTATTTATCAATTCTTTCTATCGGTACATTTCCCAAATGTATGCTTGTTTGTATGTTTGTTTTCTTAGTTATTAACATGTATTTGGCCTTTTTTATATTCATTTTTAGTCCATATTGTTCACAGAAACTGTTTGTTTTGTTTAGTAGTAATTGGAGTTGTTCAGCAGAGCTTGCCATAATGACAGTGTCATCTGCATCTCTTATATTGTTAATAGATCTTCTGTTAATTATTATTCCTTCACTTTGAGATAGTAATGCTTCTTCAAAAATGGCTTCACTATATGCATTAAAGAGCAATGGAGACATAATACATCCCTGTCTAACTCCTCTCTTGATTTCAATTTCTGGACTGGGTTCGTTATATATTACAATTTGTGCTCTTTAATTCCAGTAAAGGTTTGTTATTATTCGTAAGTCCCTTTTGTCAATGCTTTGTCTTTAGAATTTGGACTAATTTTTCATGTCCTACTTTGTCAAATGCTTTCTCAAAATCAACGTAACAAACATGCACATCCACATTCATGTCCATGCATCTTTGAGATAACACATTAAAAGTAAATAACGCCTCTCTGGTTCCTAGTCCGTTTCTGAACCCAAACTGACTAACAAAGTTATTCCTAAAAAAACTACTCCAAATAACTAGCCTTACACCTAGACTCTAAAGTTACTTGAAAAGTGAACATAAGAAAGAAGAAGAAATAAGTCGATTTGAAAGTAAAAGAACTTTACTGGTTAATAGGAAGGAAATCAAAAGTCAGTTTGTAAAACAAACTAGTGATATACAGGGTGTTTCATTAAGAATGGTCCATAATATAGTAACTGGAGAAACCTTAGCACAAAATACGAAGAGTTAACCTAAAACACTTAATTAAAATATTCTTTCTTACGGAGATACAGAGTGTTTTATTACAAATGTTTTAAAATGATTTTAGCCCATTGTTAAAGCAGTTTTTAATATTTTTTGTTCAAACTTGACACACAGTTTACACATGTTAGAATACTTTAACTAGTCTTAGAAGATTGTTTTTCTCTGTTGCCAGATGCGTGCTGTAGGGATATATACATCATTTTCGCCTCTTTTACCCCCTCATAATCTTGGCCACTGTCGTAATAATCATTTCAGTATGTTTTTGATTCCTTGTTACTTTTTACATAAATATCATCCTTTTGTGTCATTGCGATAAAGTGAGTAGTTTTCAAGTTATTTGCGTTTAAAGGTAATGGATTCCATAAGCCTTATGTATTTTAAACTACATTCAATAAGATTATGTGTTTAAAATACATAATCTTATTGAATACATTAGATTAAAACGCAAATAAACTGCGCGTCATAGAAAACGGGCACCCTAAAAAATGGGTAATTTTTGAGGTCGCGTATCTCCTAAACCTGTTGTCCGATTTAAGTGATTTTTTGAATATGTTATAGCCTTGTTCTTTGTCAATATCCATGTAATAATATTTGTGCTAAACAGGTAAATTTTCATTGTATACTGGGTGTACAAATGAAACTGTGTTTTTTCTCACAGTTCGCAACACCCTGTGGAATATCCTAGTCTTTGGGAAAGTATGCAACGTATTTTAGTATTTTAGTTTATTAGTTTTTTATAGTTAGGCATATGACTACTTAATTATGTAATAGCAAATACCCTCTTAGTTTTCTTATAATAAATATATACATAGTTTAACTCCATTTTATATAATAGATTTCATAGTTAAATCCTTCTTTGTTACACCACTGGCTGTTCATAAATATTTTCTTGTTGAAAGAGAGAACGCACTCACTTTGACAAAAGGGGATCAAAGTTTGCTTGGCACATGTATCAGGGTAGAAAGTGTTTCAAGGAACCACCCAATTACACCCATTTTAAAGGTAGGTGCGATATTTTCTCTAACATTGATACAATTTATGAACATATAGCCAGGTCAACTTTTTCACATTTGCGTACAAACACACACATTTATTCATTTTTGCTATACTAAATGCCCATATATATCTTATCTCTACAAATCTAAACAGTCCATTGTCTCTACTACCTAACTAATTAAACCCAGCGACCATTACTCATCAATCAGAAGACATTAGACGCTTCATTTTGGTCCTTCGAGCCGGATTTTCATTTTTAATTAATTAATATAGTTATTTCATCCTTTGTTTTACTTTATCAATATCTTAATATCAATTAAACGGTCCTTCGAAAAATATATTCATATTTCAATTACATCTAATTAATTTACATAATTAAGTGTGTTCATACTGTTTAACAATTTTATTTGATTACATTACATAATATAATATTAATTTACATAATATTTGATTATATAAACATTTTGATTTTTCTATTATTATATTTATCATTCATTGTTTAATAATACAACATTGGTTATTATTTATTGTGCTATATGATTTTAAGTGATTATTTTTTATTCAATCTGGTATTATACGCATACTTTTTCTTACACGTTCTTCTTCTTAAATTATTTGGATTCTATCTGTACCTGTTTCGTTATCCTTAGTGTACTTATCTATTTGTTGCTATTTCTGCTGTCTTGTATTATTGGTATAATATTATTATATTAGTTCTATTGGCAATAATATTATTACTCATTTGCGATTATGTGTGTCTCACATCAAATAGTATAATTTGTCTTATTCAATTCTAGAGCATTTATTCATTTTTCGTTGGTTTGCGTTGTTTAATTTTGACTGCATTGTCGCTTTACATACGTTCTTACTTCTTATCTCGCAATGTTGAGCAAAATAAACACCTCCAATTCTTCGCTCCAAGCAGCACACCCTAGATTGAAACAGACACTCACATTCAAGCAGCAAGTCAATATTTTTGAATTATTCGTAGACGGGCAGATAAATTCGAAACCATTTTTATTGAAATTTTCACACATCGCACCGCTTCATCTCAATTTAATTCATTCAGTTTTGTTCTACTCATTCTATTCGTACTCAATCATTTTCTCATTACTTCTACTTTCTACGTTCTTCGTAATCTCGTTAACTCTAGCCTTTGGTGCCACATATCACCCTATAGGGTTACTATTCAAGGTGTTAAATAATGTTTCTTTTGTTTTGGTTTTCACAATTTTATATACAGGTTCGTGTTTTGTTTGACTAAAAGGCCTTAAGATCATTTCGCGTTGGTTAAACAACATAATTTTTATGTAGACTGCTTGATTTCACCTTACTTATTCATTCATGCATTCATTCGTTTCACAGTAAGGGTTGCAAATTATCGTCTCACACTTCTCTTCGTTTTAACCAACCTGCAAATGAATTTTGCTTCTTAGTTAACCGCTTCTTCAAACATTATATCAAGTGAGAACCACAACTTTGTATTAGATATGTCTCAAACCACTCAGTTCAGTTAGCTCAGACTTTTCTAGTAAACTCTTCTTCTTCATACAACCACGTCCTATAGGCAATCTTATAGGTGCTGAATTGGTTCTTCTTCTGTTACATTCTGATCGAATTCTTTGTGAACCAAATCAACTTGTGGCCTTAGAAACGATTTTCGGTAATATTCTATAGGAGCGAGTCCCTATGGCTCTTTCAATTTCTTTTTACTTCACATTTACACTTGCTTTTTGCACTTTGCTTCTACAAAGGTTTCAGAAAGTCGAAAACATATCTAAATCTGCAGTTTTTGTCCCAGCATAATCAAGTTTATGAGGATATTTTCTAAGCTATTTATTTACTTTATTTACAATAGACAACACGAAGGTTTTTATGGTGCTCTATAATTTCGACAACACAATTTATTTTATTTTCTTTTCGATACATACTCACTTACTTTCCGGCATATAGTCGTTTTGTATGCTAGGAAACCGTTTCAGGAAATCTCATAGAGAAACATGTCGGGTCTAAGAATCATTTAAGTTCTTCCCAGCACATGACACCGTTTCCTGAATACGATTTTAAGGTGTCCACTTACTTAGTTACTTAATTACTTATTTACACAGCTCCTTGCGCAGCTTTTTACACAACAAATTATTAAATTCGTTACTTACATCCAAAATTCGTTCTCGCTTCGACGTTCATCTACGTAATATGACGTTCGAGGTGTGTCTCTACATACCACTTTTATACTAGTCCTCAAAGGGCATTTCCTCTGTTACTTAATTTTCGATATTTTCATTACTTCTTCATCTACAACATAAATCAAAGGTATCGATAAATTAACGTTAACAAGGAATTTTGGAACTATTCGAGAGTTCTCTGGAGATCGGCTCCTTGTAAACCGCTCCAAGAATATTCTCCACGTGTCTGCATCAAGTCACGTCTTCATATCTTCTTACTTTACCAAACTCAAAGAGTTTTCGTTTACTACAGAGAATATTCTCCACGTGTCTGCATCAAGTCACGTCTTCATTTTTCTTACTTTACCAAACTCCAAGAGTTTTCGTTTACTACAGAGAATATTCTCCACGTGTCTGCATCAAGTCACGTCTTCATATTTTCTTACTTTACAAAACTCCAAGAGTTTTCGTTTACTACAGGATCACATTCTCCTACGCCGTCACTAACACTATCGCTACTTTCTACATTCATGACGGTTTGCTAGGAAGTGATTCTCTTTCATCTACTCGCTCTCTACAGTTAGAGCTTATTCAGCTTCTAAAGCTCGATGATTCGCAGCAAGCAACCATCTAAATCTACCCCGGGGTACTCAGCGACTTTGGTTCAGATAATTTGACACTTTTCTCTTTTCGTTTGCCAAGGAGGAATTCGTCCATTATCAAGGTACTTTCCTGGAATGGAGCCGTACGACTGACGTCTTTTCTTTTTTTTTTATCCTCTTGGCTTATTTCTCAGTGTCTTTTACTGGCCAAATGTTAAATAATAACAATATTATCTATATTAACATGTCAGATTGTACTTGTATGTGCTAAATTTCTAGTGTCTTCTTTTACATGATCACCAATAGCAGGGTTGGAGCTCTTGGCACTCATAATGTCCATGTCACATTTTGTCAACGAGTTTTTCGTCCAATCTTCACGTTTGGTCAAATTTCACAATTATTGTTTACTTAGCTTAATTATTTTCTTGCCAATCATAAGCCACATACAAGGACTGATCTCATGTTTTTCTCGGCATTAAATGCCATCTCATCAAAACCTCGCAGCTTGTGTTAGTCGTGGTTGGTCACCGGCACAACTGTTACAGGTTTTCCCTACAATTGACAGTTTCCTACCGTGGTCCACGTCGAAATATCACTTTATTATTAGATACTTATCGGCTATCGTCGAACACTTTCTTTCTAATACCTACGACCCCTCGTAGAGCTTTCGACGCGGTTCTTCTTCTTTCTTTCGCATCCCACGGTTATCTGTCAATCAATAAAAATTTATATAGGAAAAAATGGTCTTATTTTGACAATCGATTGGATCAGATATCTTTTTCGGTTAACGGCGTCCGACGCGCTTGTTCATCCATGTATGGCAACCTCAGACGTTCGGTGGTCAAAATACGCCCACAGCTTATCTGGCAATCAATATTTCGTCCTTACGGTATTATCCTGACAATCGATTGGATCAGATATCTTTTTCGGTTAACGGCGTCCGACGCGCTTGTTCATCCATGCATGGCAACCTCAGACGTTCGGTGGTCAAGGTATGCTTACGGAGTCATATTTCGTTTTCAGTGCATTCCTGTACTATACTACCTCTTTCATTACTTTTCTTTTATTACTATTCTTTTATTACTTTTATTATTCTAACTCTTTTACTATTTTTACTATCCTATATCTTTTACCATTTTTTTATTCTATCTCTTTACTACGTTATATTCTATCTCTTCATGTTCATCTTTATACTTATACTTCCAATCGTTCTTAAAAACATTCGTTTTTGGAGGGGGAGAATGTTTGGGAAAGTATGCAACGTATTTTAGTATTTTAGTTTATTAGTTTTTTATAGTTAGGCATATGACTACTTAATTATGTAATAGCAAATACCCTCTTAGTTTTCTTATAATAAATATATACATAGTTTAACTCCATTTTATATAATAGATTTCATAGTTAAATCCTTCTTTGTTACACCACTGGCTGTTCATAAATATTTTCTTGTTGAAAGAGAGAATGCACTCACTTTGACAAAAGGGGATCAAAGTTTGCTTGGCACATGTATCAGGCTAGAAAGTGTTTCAAGGAACCACATGTGTTTTCTTTACCCCGAAAGGGCGGTACCTGAACCTTGCCAAGGAACAAGGAAGACAAAACTCAAGTCAGTACGAATTTACCAGTTGAACGAACTACCTCGCTTTAGCTTATAAAAGGGCGGCCGTCGACCACGCGGAGATGGGGTCCACTAATGAAGACGCGATCCAACTACATTCATTTTAAAGGTAGGTGCGATATTTTCTCTAACATTGATACAATTTATGAACATATAGCCAGGTCAACTTTTTCACATTTGCGTACAAACACACACATTTATTCATTTTTGCTATACTAAATGCACCTATATATCTTATCTCTACAAATCTAAACAGTCCATTGTCTCTACTACCTAACTAATTAAACCCAGCGACCATTACTCATCAATCAGAAGACATTAGACGCTTCACCTAGCATTTATAAAATACTGAAATTAAAACCCAACTATAGCCTCAGGTTTTCTCAATATTCTGTTTTTTTATTCATTCACTATGCTGGATAATACAAAAGTTAGGTACTTTAATAACTAGCCATGTTCTTTTTCAATTCAAATTTTTAAACAAGTCCGACAAACTTTAAGGGGTAATTCTGCATTAAAAAATAATCACAGTTTGCTTTAAAATCGTATGTCCGCAAATGCTTCGTTTCCGAGATACGGGATGTTAATTTTTTTCTTACAAACTGACGATTTATTTATTGCTTTAAAACCGGTTGAGATAGGCAAATGGAATTTGGTGGGTTTTACGACGTAGTTATTTCACATTTTTTGACATACAATTAAGAATTTAATATTCACCATTGGCGCGCCAACGGGTAATATGATCGTTCATATTATCCGTATGCACGCCAATAGTGAATATAAAATTCTTAATTGCAAGTCAAACAATTCGCAATAACTATCTCTTAAAACCTACCAAATGTCATTTGCATATCTCAACCGGTTTTAGGGCAATAAAATAAATCGTCAGTTTGTAAAAAAAGATTCAACATTCCGTAACTCGTAAACGAAGCATTTGCGGACATAAGTTTATAAAGCACACGGTCATTATTTTTACATGCAGAATTGCCCCTTAAAGTTTGTCGCACTTATTTACAAACAACCTATACTGATGGAGAACATGACTAGTTGTTAAAATACATAACTTTTGTATTATCCAAAATAAGAGAAAGAATCAAAAAACAGAATGTTAAGAAAATCTGAGGCTAAAGTTAGGTTTTAATTTCAGTATTTTATAAATGCTAGAATATTCCACAGGGTGTTGCGAACTTTGAGAAAAAAACACAGTTTGATTCGTACACTCGGTATACAATGAAAATTTACCTGTTTAGCAAAAATATTATTATATGGATATTGACAAAGAATAAGGCTATAACATATTCAAAAAATCAACTAAATCGGACAACAGGTTTAGGAGATACGCGACATCAAAAATGACCCATTTTTTAGGGTGCCCGTTTTCTATGACGCGCAGTGTAACTTGAAAACTACTTACTCTATCGCATTGAGACAAAAGGACGATATTTACGTAAGAAGTAACGAAGAATCAAAAAACATGCTGAAATAATTATTACGATAATGGCGTAGATTGTAAGGGGGAAGGGGTGAAAGAGAAGTATATATCCCTACAGCACGCCTCTGGTAACAGCGAAAAACTATATTTTAACACTAATTAAAGTATCCTAACATGTGTAAACTGTGTGTCAAGTTTGAACAAAAAATATCAAAAGGTGCTTTAACAATGGGCTAAAATCACTTTATAACATTTGTAATAAAACACTCTGTATCTCGGTAAGGAAGAATATTTTATTTAAGTGTTTTCGGTTAAATCTTGGTATTTTGTACTAAGGTTTCTCCAGTTATGATATGGACAATTCTTAATGAAACACCCTGTATAACACCATAATTAAACCAATAGAGATGAATGGTATCTAAGTCTGGGGATATACAAGTAAATCTAATATTGCTATCATTTAATGGAGCTGGTCAAAAATACTACGTATGATCACAAACGTACCTTGGTTCATGTCGAATGTATCAATACATCAAGATCTGAAAGTGCCATTCATCACAGATGTCATTAAAAATAGGTACAGTTAACCCCCGATAAGTCGGCCCCCGATAATCCGGAAGTCCGGCTAACTCGGACCGATTTTCATAAGACAAACATTTCAACAATAAAAATGTACTTACGATCCGTTGCAAGATAATTCGGATGGAATTCCCCAGATTATTTTGTGCTTGATATCGGCCCAGTCTCTTAATCTGGGGAATTCCATCCAAACTATCTTGCAAGGGATAGTATGTAATATAATATTTGAGAGATAATGTGTATTTGTGTAATTTGAACTATGTATACGATAGTAAAAATGACTCATGGCACACGGTGGCGGAGGCAGAGCGACGGCCATTGTCTCGGATTTGTCGGAAACAACAGGCCCCTGTTATTCCTTTATTTATTTCAAACTGTCTTAGCATTCTTTAAAAAAGACTAAAAGATTATTTAAAAAAATTCTTTTTTAAACAACGGTCTTAGTTTTCACTGTTCATAACATCGTTCCGATTGTGACTGCATTGTGTGTAGTACAGTCTTGTATTGTTTTCTTCCGTTTGCTTAGGTTTGTGTTTGCGTGTTTTTAATAATTTAGATGTGTATGTACTGTGCATATATATATTTCATGTTATTTCAATTATAACTGAGTTTATGTGTAAGTATACCGTGTTTTATTAATTTTTACCATATTCTCCGGCTAACCCGGATTTTCGATAACCCGGATCGGCCGCGGTCCCGATTAATCCGAGTTATCGAGGTTCCACTGTACAACAAACACCACGAGAAAATGGAAACACACCTCAATGCAGTTTTACAATCGCCAGTACAACCACTAATAATTGCTCGAAGGTTAAAGAGATATGTCCAGCATGACATGAAGACAACATAGGACTCCTTCACTGGAAGGAATCCCATCACGTCAATAAAGAGCCTAGTATGCTCTGATTGTTAAATTATATTATGATTAAGAAAAAAAACAAAGAATTAAATTCTCTCCGAATATTTTGTTTGAATAAATCATTATGAATGTCAACAATATGAAAATTTTGATCAATATATAAATGGTACTTACGATAGTATCCTACACAAACGGCACAGGGCATTACCTGTAAAAAAAAGTCACAAATTAGCATTTTTGTAAATATAATTCACTGAGTATACAATGCAAACACTGCATCATAAAAATAATATAACTTTAACTGTACTTGTAAAATGCTGGTTGAAGGCGAAACAGCTGTCATCTTGCACAAATATTTTAAGCTAGAACTACATTTAAATAAGACTAATAGTAGTTTAGGAATATCTCACTATATGACTTTAACTTATCTTTTTAGAAGGTCGTATATTGTAACGCGGTTATATCAGTCATAATATTTCATTGACTTCAGCTTACTCGCAAGACGCGTCTTACCGCAAAATTCCACTTATCCAATTTCCGTCGAAAAACGGATTCCGCTTACTAGAACCTATTTCGTTTTTAATTTAATTTATCAGAAAGAAAAACATTAATACACTTCCGAGAAAATTTGAATCGAATCAATCTCTCTCTTTCCTCCCGATTTCCATCCCGCTTCCAGCTACACCGGTAACCGCTTCCCTTTTAGTGCAGTCATTGAAAGTTTTTGCCTACGATTTACTGGAATCTTCATCGATTTTCATGAAAATTGGTGAGTAGTTAGAGGATAACTCAAGAAATAAAAGTAACATGGTGTAAACTTGCGCTTTTACCCTGAGAATGGATGCCTCCCCTTCTAGGGGGTAAAATTTATTTTATTAAAAATAACCCCATAAATTGATAGAGTAACAAATTCTAAGCAACATTTGTTATACCGGGTGTTCACTTATATTTTCCCCCATTTTAACTGCCTATAACTTCTAAACGGCTCAAGATAGAAATATGCGGTTTTCGCTGAAATGTTTTATTTTAGTAAAAGTTTTGTCTGAATGGATTGAATTTTTTATACCGCTTTCAAATACGAAAATAAAAATGGCGGATTTTTGAAAAAAACGTTGTTGACTTTTTTTTAATGGAACACCCAGTATATTTTTTTGTAAATTGAAAGAAATGTCATTTACCTATCCAGGGATATAAAGTTTTTCAAAATCGGTTGTCAAATCAATGAGTAATTAATTTTTAAAATGAGAGGTGCAACGTGGATATCACATACCTAAATACCATAACGAAGCAAATTGATATAATAATATTATGTTTTATGCGATTTCCACATTGCATCTCTCATTTTAAAAATTAATTGCTCAGTCATTTGACAACCGATTTTAAAAAATTTTATATCGCTAGATAGGTAAATGACAGTTTTTTTCACGTAAAAAAATATACTGGGCGTTTTAATAAAAAAGTCAACAACTGTTTTTTTTAAATCCGCCATTTTTTATTTAAAAGCGATATAAAAAATGGTCATTTACCTAAAAACTTGAAAAACGGTCATTTATCTATCCAGCAATATAAATTTTTTAAATAATATATATTTTTATTAAATATTTTTTAAAATCGGTTGTGAAATGACTGAGCAATTAATTTTTAAAATGAGAGATGCAATGTGGAAATCACATAACATAATATCAATTTGCTTAGTTATGTTATTTAGGTATGTGATATGCACGTTGTACCTCTCATTTTAAAAATGAATTACTCAGTAATTTGACAACCGATTTTAAAAAACTTTATATCGCTGGATAGGTGAATGACCTTTCTTTCAATTTACATGAAAATATACTGGGTGTTCTATTAACAACATTAAAAAAAAGTCAACAACGTTTTTTTTCAAAAATCCGCCATTTTTATTTTCGTATTTAAAAGCGATATAAAAAATTCAATCCATGCGGATAAAACTTTTACTAAAATAAAACATTTCAGCGAAAACCGCATATTTCTATCTTGAGCCGTTTAGAAGTTATAGGCAGTTGAAATGGGGGAAAATATAGGTGGACACCCGGTATATAAATAAATCAGTAATATACTTACTGAACACTTGTCAAAGTACTCAGGAATAACTATCAAATTATGAGCTCCAGAAGAAGTTGATAGCATCAAAATTAAGCAAGTGATGATGAAAATAAAAGGACCCTTTCAAATTTTTAGGGAAAAAAGTGAAAAATAGAACATACGTCATTTCCATAAAATTAAAATTTATAGTAATACGCATAAAACTTTCTTTACTTTAGCATACGTAATGACCTCAAACATTTTGACCGGTTTAAAATGCATATTTTGAAGAAAAAAAAAATGATTTAAAAAATAAAAAATTTTCCAATATTTTCGTAAATTTCGTTGTCTTCTGATAACTAGAAAAATACCCGATATACCTACGTAAAAATTATAAAGAACGGAATTTGATTTTTTTGTTAACAAATATTTTATTTGATTTCTTATTTTTCTAGGATATAGAGACTTTTTTAAGCCTAAATTTTACTGCGAGATCCATGTCATCGGGCCCTTTAACCATTTTCGTTAAAAAAATAAGGGATTTAAACAATAATCTTCACAGAACTTGAAATTACCATTTAAATCGGTTTTGGATGAATCTGATATCATAAATATTAATGGAGTTATTCTAAAAAAAATAACATTTTTTTAAAATAATTTTTGGAGCATAAATTATTTTAACGCTATCAACTTCTTCTGGAGTTCATTTGATAGGTATTTCTGAGTTCTTTGACAAGTGTTTAGTAATTATAATGCATCGTTTTCCTGTTATTTAAGCTTGAATGCTTAGATTTGAGTTCTCGCCGAAAAAAATATACATTCAATTAACTCACTTTGAATTAATATTAAGAGTATTGATTATCATAAAATAGTACTGAGTATACAAAGAGTATTGAGTAATTTTAATAACTTGGTATAACTAATTTTAATTAAAATTTGTCCATCTATCGATTTATGGGGTGATTTTTAATAAAATCATGTTTAAACACCGAGAGGGGGTGGCATCCACATCCAGGGTAAAAGCACAAATTGGCACCATATCACTTTTGTTTCTGGAGGTACCCTCCTACAACTGCTCACCCTTTTTCATAAAAATTGATGGAGGTTCAATGAAATCCGAGGTGAAAACCTTCAATGGCCGTACTTGTAGTAGTAAATAATAATTATTGATAGATACATTTTCACGATTTTTTTTAGCCGAAAACAGGGACCTACATTATTTTGAGCTTAATTATTGCTTATTTTTGATATAAATTAAAAAAAAAACAAAACTAAAGCTTTTTTAAACACAGTTTTGATGAGTTTTCCCCGAAAAGTGTTTCATTTTTTGGTTCACGTTGAAATATTCGATTTATAATTTGACCAATAAGAATCTACTTTTCATGAGCTACAACTCTGCTTTACTAGATCTACAGACTATATACCATTTTTTTATTGTTTTTTATATGCTACAGTTCCGCTAATAATATTTTCTTAGATCAAATACTTTTTGAATTATTTACGAAAAAACCGTCTGAAAACGTGTGTTCTTTTATTGAAAAATGAACACTTTCTCTCGCAAGTAACTTGAAATGTATTGACTTAGAAAAAACTCAATATAATGAAAGTTTCTTAGAATTAGTAGATCTATCTCTTTTAAGACTTATCTTGAACTTACATTTTTTCTCCTCCAAGTATGTTTTTTCAAATCCAAATAATGAATACAATAGGTCAGAAATAATCAAAAGACTGCAGTGTGATTCTCAATAAAACTCGAAATTCGACTACGTTTATCAAAATGCGCCTGGTCGACTCTTCTCTATGCAGTTAGAACGTGGACCCTTAAAACATCAACCGTAAATATTTCCTCAAAATTTCACGGACTTCGCATAGCTCAAACGAAGAATTGCTGCAAAGAATAGGCAAAGAACGAGAACTATCCAACCCAGTGAAAGTTAGAAAATTATCATGCCTATGCCACATAATGAGAAACAATAAGTACCAATATGTTCAACTAATAGTGAAAGGAAAAATCCAGGGAGAGATAGGACTAGGAAGGAAAAGACTATCGTGGCTAAGAAGCATCCTACAATGGACACGGCTAAATTTTGAACAGCTAATAAGAATATCTGAAGGCAGACAACAGTTTGAAATTGTAATGGCCAACCTCCTCTGGACGCCAACTTTTCAAAACCATCAAGAAAAGGAAAACGGCTTATCTGGATCATGAGAAACGAAAAATACCAGTTCCTTTAACTTATAATCGAGGGTAAAATTGAAGGCAAGAGAGGAATAGGACGCAAGAAAATGTCCTGAAACATAAGGCAATGTACAGGGATTAACGACATATTCCGGTGGTGTGTGTTGACGGAATTAATTTAAAATAAGTGTAACAACGAACAGTAATATATTTATTTATTTTGGGTTAACAAGCGTGGTATTTTGCTTATACCTCGAAAGGGTATTGTTAGCGAGAGCGAGGGTGTGTCTGAATCGTTCGCATGCTGTGTAGAGACTGGCTTGCCGGACCACCAACTATTATGTCAACTGGTTTGCGGTTCTGCGATAATAGCCAGAAGGGCGATAAATTACTGCATCTGCCTTTTAAAAGATGAGAAACTTTTTGTATTTTAAGAAGTTGACATGAAGAGTGTGGCAATCTGGCATCGTAATAAATTAGTGTTTCATTGAAACAAACATTAATTTTATACAATCTGTTTAGGGATACATTTTCGTTTCTCGATGACTAATGATGTTTCGTTTTGTGAAAAGTTATTAAAAATTAAGAAAATAAAATTAGCAAAAATAGTAATTAAAGCGTATCGCTATAGACATACAAACTAAGATACACATTGCAAGAAACAGAGTTAATGGAAAATGTGATCGCTAACATCCATTAGTGAATTTGCATCTGAGGAAGAAGAAGAACCTCCATTGAGGAAAGAGCACTTTAAGTAGAAGAACGAAGTAAAGGGTAAGAGGAAGCTAAATACAAATTTTCATTCAATTCTGTGGTGACCGTGAAAATTACACGGTATCGCCATATATCACGTTCATTTTTACTGGCCTATAAACCGGCATCCGCTTCCCTTTTTCCTAGATTCTTTTCCAATCGAGCCGCAATAAATTACTCAACATCAGGATCAGGTCGATACGTTGGTCCATATTCAGTTTCTTAGTTTTTCTATTTCGTTTAACTTAATGGATTGCTAGTTAGGATGATATTAGAGCCGAATCGGAAGTGTATTGGAGAGATAGCTTAATGGATTTGTAGAAATATTATGGTATCCACCTGATACAGACAACTATAAATGCGATCGTATTAAAGAAATATCGTTAATTTACTACCATTTTTTAGTTTAACACAGCGGTTCTCAACCTTTTTGAGTGATGTACCACCTACAGTTATTTTTATTATTTTTGGTACCACCTATATTTTTAAATTGTATTATCAATACTTACTAAGTACCTACTACTATTTTAATTTTTTCTGTATTTTGTGTACCACCGCCAATAATGATATGTACCACCAGTGGTACGTGTACCACAGATTGAGAACCTCTGGTTTAACACGTTTAAATGTGTTTCTTCTGACCAACTTTGATTTTTGTTTTCTTAGTGATAATTATATATATGATACTTCCTTAATTAGTTCTTCTTGATATCTAAAAGTTGTCGATCTGTAAAATATTTTTATTCAAGTTTGGTTACTGGACGTATTGTTTCCCTATGTTCCCTGTGTTTTATTTTGCTTTTGCGTATCAATTGCAGAATGTTGTATGTGTGAATGTGCTCGCAAGCGATGCTCTTTAACATGTGGACTGCACTTTCCTTGCTATTCGTGAGACCAATATGGTAAAACGAAAAAAGGAAATACTCAGTGCAAAAGGGTTCCCGAGGTCAAAAGGCCAGGGGACTCTAAAACCAAAACCATAGTTCTTAAAGCCGAAGAGCGGGGAACTTTTAGTTTTAAAGAAATCTCCCAAGCTAAAAGGCAACGAACAAAATAGCAATTCTAGCTATAATTATTTTTTATTAACTGATGGTTTAAATAGATTAGTTGTTGTTGTGGAGAACCGTTTCCTCAGGTTCTTTAACCATAATATTCTTCTTCTCCCAATTCCTCGCTTTCCGACTACTTTGAAAGATTATCTTCAGTAATCTGTATTTAGTGCCTTTTTGCATTATGTGTTCGAGATATTCTAACTTTCTTCTTTTAATCGTATACACCGCCTCTCTTTATTTCCCCATTCTTCTTAGTACGGTCTCGCAGGTTATCTTGTCCGTCCCTGATATCCTTAGGATTCTCCTATATAGCCACACCTCAAAAGCTTTCAGTTTCTTCTCCATCGCTTCAGTGAGTATCCAGGATTCAACTCCGTAATATACTATTGAGAAGAACATCGTAGAAGCCTTAGTATTATCTCCAGATTAAGGTTGTGGCTTTTAAACAGTTTGGCCATGTTGTTGAATGCACTCCTAGCCTTCTATATTCTACATTTTACTTCTTGTGAGTGATCCCATTGTTCTTTTACTATTGTTCCAAGATAAGTATACTGTTTTACTCGGTCCGCTGGTGTATTCTTGATAAGCAGTTGGACGTCTCTAATTTTATTTTTGCTGATGACCATAAATTTAGCAAAAAGCTATAGCAGGGATGAAGAATAGGAAAGCAAGCGGACCAGAGGGAGTAACTACGGAACTAATAAAGAATGGCTCAGAGAAATTACACAGAATGATCACTGGGATATTTAACAAATACATTAATGGCCATCCAACACCAGATAAATGGAAAACAGCATATATGACTCCAATATATAAAAAAGGTGACAGGAGAAATTGTAAAAACTATACAGGGATATCGGTCACAAGTTCAATGAGTCGGCTATATGGTCGAATACTACGGGACCTGATAGAGGAAGATTATCAATCGTCTGAAGACGAAGAACAAGGAGGATTTAGAGCAGGTCGTTCATGTACAGATACATCTTTTGTCTTAAACAAATTATAGAAAAGAAAGTTGTGACAAATAGAGAGTTACATATGACTTTTGTAGATCTTGAGAAGGCATATGATACAGTCTCGCTAAATAAACTATGGGAAGTCCTGGGCACATCAAACATACATCAAACATTGGTTAGTGCTCTCAAAGATCTATATTACGGCTCAAACTCCCAAATGAAATTCGGAAACCTCTTAGCTGAAAAATTTGCAGTTACTAAGGGTCTCAGACAGGGATGCTGTACCTCTCCGACTTTGTTTAAGATTTATATCTCTGCAGCTCTGAAACAATGGAAAAGGAAAGTCAAAGGAATGGGTATACAATTGAACGATCAGGATTGTATATATACTTTACAGTTTGCAGATGATCAGGTGGTGATCTCAAATGACAAAGATGACATGGAATATATGCTTACAAAACTAATTGAAGAATACCAGAAATGGGGATTAAATATCAATTTAGAAAAGACAAAATACCTCTCAATTGGCGCTGAAGCAGAACAACTCGATATCGAAGACAATCAAAAAATAAATCCATGTGACGAATATAAATACCTGGGCGTCATCTTCGACCGTAGTGGAAAAGACGAACGAGAAATTGAACATCGAATCATACAAGCCCGAAGAGCTATAGCACGTCTAAACGGAGTTCTATGGAGTAAAGAAATATCAAAGAAAAGAAAATGGAACATATATGAGACAATGGTTAAAACTAGCCTACTTTATGGAGCCGAGACATGGAGAATAACCGAGAAATATAAGAAGAAGGTCGAAGCCACGGAAATGGATGCCATCAGAAGATCGATGAGAATATCAAGAGCCGAAAGAATAAGGAATGAAATAATAAAACAACAAATGGGTGTAGAGGGCACTATAGTTGAGGATATTGAAAGAAAACAGCTCATATGGTATGGGCATGTGAGCAGAATGGGGGACGAAAGATTTCCTAAAAAAACTATGATGTGGCAACCCCCAGAGAAGAAAAAACGAGGACGACCACCACAGAGCTAGAATCTGGGATTTAGGAAAGCGATTAGCGCTCGAAATCTAAATGAAGACCTAACTCAGGACAGAATACAGTGGCGTTTGGGAGTCGGACAACGTCGTAAGACGTTATACAACCGAATATATATATATATATATATACCATAAATTTAGTTTTTGATATGTTTACTTGTAGTCCAAATATTTCACTCACTTCAATTACTTTGTTTATTAGTTTCTGTAAACTGTTCAAACTGTCTACTAAAATAACAGTGTCGTTTGCATAGCAGATGCTGTTTCGATGTCCTCCATTTAGGAGTATTCCATGTTCGCAATTTTCCAAGGCTTCACTAAAATATTTCCTCTAAATAGGTGAAATAATATAGGTGAAAGTATACATCCTTACTACGCATTACTTCAAAATATAATACAAGGAAAAATAGAAGGAAAACGGAATCCAGGCCGTAGAAGAATGTCGTGGATGCGGAATTTGAGAGAGTGGTTTGGCTGCACCACTAATGAACTTTTTAGGTCAGCTGTAAACAAAGTCAGGGTAGCCTTGATGATTTCCAATCTCCGATAGGAGTGGCACAAGAAGAAGAAGATACATCCTTATCTAACGCCTCGCAGAATCTGGATCGCTTCCGTCGGTTCATCTCCAAGATTTGATCTTATTGTGGCTGATTAGTTCCAGTATCAATTTTGTATTATACGCTGGTCTTTATCATCCATTTGAACTTTTGTTAGAAGATCCACCCAACAAAAGGGCTGTAGTCAATGCCAATTACGTCAAGGCCGCTGAAAGGGCAAAAGAGATATCATCAAAGCCATTAGAGGCCATGAAAAAAGAAAACAAACTCAGAACGCTAAGGTCAGACGGAAGCAGACACCCAAAAACCAACGCAAAAGGAAAAGAACCGAGAGTGTGACTTTCAGTGAAGCTGTCGATTCTGGTAAGGTTCCAACAGGATTCCCAAAAGCTAAGATGGATGTGGATAAGATTAAAAGATTAAGGCAGCTCAAAAAGCCATCTTGGTGGCTTATAAAGATATTCGGGAAGCAGCACCTCAGGTGGTTCGCTGATTGAAGAGCGAAGAGCACCCACAGGCAGGTTTTTCTACAACTTAATTGTCCGGATGACACAAGTATGAGGTGGGTTGGTGGGTAAAGAAGGTGACTCCAAACCTAAGGCCTTAGGAGGGGGCATATCCTCACTCATACACTGTCTTCGTACAGGATGAAGATAGGGAACATCTCAAGTCCTAAGGGATCCTTAATAGACTAAGGATAAGTAACCATAGGCTCAGGACACTTCTATGAATAGTCTGTGTTAGCATTACATTCAGAAAAAGGAGTATTTAAATCTGCATATCTTTTAGGATTTTTAAGTTATCATTTGGCACTATCCACCCAAAGCATAAACCTAAATATTGTTTTTTAGTTGGTCAGTTGATAGACCAGGGCGCATCTGTAAAAATATTAGTACATTTGGACGTTGAGAGGTGACTCAATTTTTTTGCAGAAATTGCTTGAAAATAACTCAAATAATAATATTTGAGTTATGCTCCCTCTCAAAAAGGTCCAGAACATTCTTTAAATAATCAAAATGTCAACAAATAAAGGAAAAATTCGATTTTTTTCTTCGTTTTTTGACTATAACTTTAAAAGTATTCATTTCCGAGAAAAGTTGTACTGACAAAAAAGTTGCGTAATTAAATTTTCTACAATATAGAATTAGTTAAAAATTTAAAAAATAAGTCACCCTTGTTGCTAAATAGCAATAATTGCGAAAAAACCATACAAAAACAAGTATTCGCATTTTACGTTTTTCAACCATTTATGCTAAACTTAGGACCTTCATATTTCGCCCAGAAAAACTTTATGATACAGTAAAATAATACTGTGAATTGCATTAAGATCGGTTCAATAGATTTTGCAAAATAAATTTTGCAATCCAGCTTTCGCAAAAAAAAATCATTTTTTCAATATGTTACAGGACAGGACTGAAAATAAAGCAGATAGCAAGTTGAATTTTTTTATAGAAGTGTACCGTACCTTTCATTTGCAATTTGCAAAACTAAAATCGATTAACGACCACGGCGTCAGGAATTGTTTTAAATAAACATTAATTATTGGTGCTACGCGCATGACAGTGGATAGTTTGCTCTGATTGGGCATTCCAATTACCTTTGATAATGATCGATATATTTTAATTTTTATTACATTTCGATATAAATAAATAAATTTGTTTATTGCAAAATAAAAACACATACTCTATCCTTTGAAATAACACTTATTTTAGCAAAAATTTTCTTTGTTCATATATTTTAACTTAGAGAATAAAAGTTTATTATTTTTAAACATATGTAATTTTTTAAACAATATTTCACAAACAATAATAAAATTAGTTTGATTTTTGTGGAATTAAAATATTAAAATACAGCAAAATATAGAGTAAGAAAATAATATATTAGATAAAGATTGGAAGAAATTTTGGTGGAAATCAACTTGTGCGAATCGAACACCGCTGTCCTGCGCGTAACACCAAAAATTAATGTTTATTTAAAAAATTTCCTGACGCCGTGGTAATTATTCGATTTTAATTTTGCAAATTGCAAATGAAAGGTACAGTACACTTATATACGCAAAGAAAAATTCAACTTGATATCTGCTTTATTTTCAGTCTTGCAACATTTTAAAAAATGAATTTTTTTTGCCAAAGCTGGATTGCAAAATTTATTTGGCAAAATCTCATAAACCGACCTTAAATAAATTTACAGTGTTGTTTTACTATATCATAAAGTTTTTCTGGGTAAAATATGAAGGTCCTAAGTGTAGCATAAATGGTTGAAAAACGTAAAATGCGAATACTTGTTTTTGTATGTTTTTTTTCGCAATTATTGCTATTGTGCAACAAGGGTGACTATTTTTTAAATTTTTAACCAATTCTATGTTGTAGGAAATTTAATTACGCAACTTTTATGTCAGTACAACTTTTCTCAGAAATGAATATTTGTAAAGTTATAATCAAAAAACCAATAAAACCGAATTTTTCCTTCATATTTTGACATTTTGATTATTTAAACAATGTTCCGGACCATTTTGAGTGGGAGGATAACTCAAATATTATTATTTGAGTTATTTTCAAGCAATTTCTGCAAAAAAAATTGAGTCACCTCTCAACGTCCATCTAAAAACAGATGCGCCCTGGACTATAAATAATTATTTAATTAATTCAAAACCCTTGTAAATTTACTGGACAGACTTTAATCAACGTATTTATATTTATTAGTACATATTTGCTACTTCCCTCACTTTGTATCAAAATTCGACTCTGTACATAGTGTACATGCCGCTGTTCCAATTTCCAATTAAGTATTTATAACATCACGATCATGAATTTTAAATGATCACCAAATCAATTAGTTTCATCTAAAATTGCCGGCGTTAATAAATCTATCGGTGTTGGCAAGACTGCACCCGAATAATAATAGAGAAAAAACAACATCATCCAACGTTCAATATACTCTTAATTGCCGTCGTAATATCGGGATGAAGCTGAAAATTTTCGAATATTTCGAGTTTTACGATCGTGAGCTGTTCATCAGAAGGCCCTTATTGTTTTAAAAGGTTTTGGGTGTAGCGGTTTTTATGGCTTTGTATATTAAATGTACCGGGAGGATAAAAAAGGTCTTTGCTTCGATTGTACAATAATCCTGAAGTATTTGTAACACGTAGTAAAAGGTCGATTTATGGATTTTGCGTTGTTACAATCTGCACATTGTTTAGAAACGCTTTGCATTTTCTATTAAATATAAAATATACTTATTTTTCTACGGCAGTTGCACTTCCGTAAGTTGCACTTTCCCGCACGCCGTGCGGGAAAGTAGAATACCTTTTAATATGTCATTATAATATACTATAATAATGCAATAAACTAATATTTAGACATTATTTACTAATTTATTTCACATCTTATTGTATCTTATTGTTTTCATGTTTTAATGAAATTAACGCAATAATTCGATGAAATTAAATTATTTTTTCTACGGCCGTGCTAAAAGAGCCACTTTCACGCATGCATTTCGTTTCCCAAAGTTGCACTTTCCCACACGGCATGCTTGAAAGTAAATTTTCCCGCACGGCGTGCGGGAAAGTAAAATACCTTGTAATATGGCATTCTAATATATTATAATACATGCAATAAATTAATATTTAGATATTATTTACTAATTTATTTCAAATTTATCTTATTGTGTTCATGTTTTAATGAAATTAGCGTGATAATTCGATGAAATAAAATTATGTTTACATAATATTTAAAAGTCAGATCAGTAGACAATTACAATGTTTTTGAATCGTCGTCATGGAATCCAATATCGTCGTCGTGGTAGCCCATTATATTGAAAGTTTGGTTCTGACAACCTTGTCAAAGAATTAATTTGTGTATTTTCACTTCTAAATAAACATTGATATAACTCATTTTTTGTGGCTTTTTTCCAAACGTACGACCCTAGAAAAAATATTGTTCCTAACTCATGCGGAAAGTGTCTTTCTCGCACTCGACTGCTTGCCCGAACTCCGCTATCGCGTCGTTCGGGTCAACGGCAGTCTCGTGCGTGAAAGTATCACTTTCCGCACTAGTAAGGAAAATAACTATTGACATAATATTTAAAAGTCAAATCAGTAGACAATTACAATGGTTTTGAATTGTCGCCATGGAAACCAATATCGTCGTCGTGGTAACCCACTATATTGAAAGTTTGGTTTTGACAACTTTTTAAAAAAAAACAACCCCACGCAGCGTTCCACCGCTGGAGATTTTACTTAGTTGCGCCACAATCTACTTATTTCCAAATTTTGGTGCATCTCGATGACGAACGTCACAAAAAGCTCCTTGTAATTTTTATATTCACCCTTGCCCACCATATATATTCACCCCTGCCCGCCACCCCTTTGTCCCCTACACAGCGTTCCGCCCCTGTAGATTTTACTTAGTTACGTCATGATCTACTTATTTCCAAATTTTGGTGCACTATCCCGATCACAAATGTCACAAAAACCCATTATAATTTTTTATATTCACCCCTGCCCGCTACCCCTTTGTCCCCTACACAGCGTTCCGCCCCTGTAAATTTTAATTAGTTACGTCATGATCTACTTATTTCCAAATTATCTCGATCATGAATGTCACAAAAAAACCCTTATAATTTTTATGTTCACTCCTGCCCGATACCCCTTTGTCCCCCATGCAGCGTTCCGCCCCTGAGTTTACACAGTTACGTCATAATATACTTATTCCCAAATTTTGGTGCACTATCTCGATCAGGACCGTCACAAAAAAAAAATAATAAAAAACCGCGACTTTGACCCTATACAGGGTGCCCAGAAACTCTACCGACAAACGAAGACAGGAGATTCCTTAGATAATTTTAAGACAATTTAACCCAATTCACCTAGTTCGAAAATGCTTCTGAAGGGAGCTAGAGTTCTTTGAAGATGGCGTCATGAAATTAGTTTTTCTTAAATACTTCCAGAAGGCTTGTATTTAGAAAAACGAAAATTGGTATGCATATTTACTTTTCAGAGATGAATCGTTTCCATTGATTGCAAATTTCTAGTATCGGTCATAGGCGTCCGTTTTGGGTAGATCAACGGGTATTTTATCGTATAACTTTTTTGTCCTTAACTTTTATGCATTCTTGACAACGGATTATTAAATTGTGAGGTATTCTAGTACTAAAAGGTACTCTTGCTTTAAGTCGGTAGGATGCACCGTTTTCTAGAAAAATCGATTTGAAACTTTTTCGTTTTTGGAATTTGAAAAAAAATTGAAAGAACTTTTCAACAAAAAACGAAGTATTTTACCAACCTAAAGTAGGAGTAACTTTTAGTACTAGAATACCTCATAATTTAATAATCTAGTGTCAAAAATGCTCGAAAATTCAAGACAAAAACATTATGCTATAAAATAACTGTTGACCTACCCAAAACGGACGCCTATGACCGGTACTAGAAATTCGCAATTAATAAAATCGATTGATCTCTGGAATATAAATAAATGTACCAGTTTTCGTCTTTCTAAACAGTTTTTTTTTGAAATTTTTTTTTGTAATTCAGAAAGTGAAAAATTTTCAAATTGATTTTTCTAGAAAACGGTGTGTCCTACTGATTTAAAACAAGAGTACCTTTTAGTACTAAAATACTTCACAATTTAATAATCCAGTGTCAGAAATGCATAAAAGTTAAAGATAAAAAAGTTATGCGACAAAATAACCGTTGCCCTACCCAAAACGGACGCCTATGATCGGTACTAGAAATTTGCAATGTATGGATTAGATTTATATCTTGAAGATAAATACGCGTACCAATTTTTGTTTTTCTAAATAGAAGCGTTCTGGAGGTATTTAAGAAAAACTAATTACAAGATGCCATCTTCAAAGAGCTCTAGCTCCCTTAAGAAGCATTTTCGGACTAAGTGAATCGGGTTAAATTATCTTAAATTTACCTGAGGAATCTCCTGTCTTCGTTTGTCGGTAGAGTTTCTGGACACCCTGTATAAGCCTCGTCCCCGGCTCTGGTGCTTGCCCGTATGGGAAAGTCTTGTACCGGGTGTCCCAATAAGAATGGTATTCGGCCATATCTCAGGAACCGTTTATAGTACAGCTTTGAGAAAAAAATATTTATAATAAAAGTTGCCTCGGGAAAACCATGGAAATTATTTTCATAATTGTAGGTCCACCGCTAGAGGGCGTAATTGAATATCAAAAATAAAAAAATCAAAATTTTACAAAATTTTCCTAATGAAAGGGCATTGGAATATAGTGTAATGTAGTATAATGGAAGGGCATAATTAATTTCACAAGTTTAAGTTTATTTTTGTAAATGAGAGGTGCGGGTGAGTGGGAACCTTCTTATGAAAAAATGGCTGTAAATCCAGTTCTGCTAAATCGAATTTTTCATACTTGGTCTTGTTGAAAACAGCTCTTTTTCGTCAATGTAAGTGTCTTATTTTCGAAATAGCCTAATAAGTAATATGCCAGCTAGGAGGCGTTATTTAATTATTTTCAGAAATCTAGTTTTCTTTGGAAAATATTAAATACAAGTATGTATTTTTAATCCTGTATTACAAAATTAGACCAAATTAGCAACAGAATACCGAAAACCGCATGTCGATACCTTTTTTCCATCTCGAGATATCTTAAGAAATGTGTTAATTCTAAACATAACTGTTACTGTCACCGGTAAACGAAGTTAAGGAAAAGTAGTGTGCTATGGAAAAAACAAATAAACATTTTTCAGATGTAAACGTATATAACTAATTAAAACAATAATAAGTTAAACAACACTATAAAAATAACAAAGAAATAAAACCAAGTATTTACTTAGTGACGGCCTAAATGTTCAAATTCTTGCTTATCATTTTCGATACAAGCCTTTACTCTTTCAAGAATATGTATATTGAGCAGCAACAGATTTAACTGTAACAGACTTTTATTTATGGGGACGGATTAAAGATCTTGTTTTTGCCGCTAGGCTGCCCGAGAAAACATGATCTAGAATCTAGAGAATACGAAACCCCATTCAAAGCATTGCGAGTGCAGAAATTGAGACTGCTGTTCAAGTGTTCAATCTACTCTTGAAAGAGTAAATGCTTGCATCGAAAATGATGGGCAACAATTTGAACATTTAGGTCGTCACTAAGACTAAGTAAGTAGTTGCTTTTATTTCTTTGTGTTATTTTATAGTGTTGTTTGTCTTATTGTTATTTTAATTAATTATATACGTTTACATCTGGCAGCAACTGTTCCTTTGTTTTTTCCATAGCACACTACGTTTTCTTAACTTCGTTTAACGGTGACATTAACAGTTGTTTAAAATGTACACGTTTCTTAAGATATCTCGAGATAGAAAAACCGGACTTATCGCCATTTTTTCATAAGAAGGTTCCCACCCACCCCCACCTCTTATTTGCAAAGGTAGACTTATACTTGTGAAATCAAAGATGCGCAGAATCTTATGAAGAATACGATGATCGGATTTCCAGTGCCCTTTCATTGGGTAAATTTTTTAAAATTTTGATTTTTTAATTTTTGATATTCAATTACGCCCTCTAGCAGTGGACCTACAATTATGAAAATAATTTCCAGGGTCTTCCCGAGGCAACTTTTGTTATAAATATTTTTTTCTCAAAGCTGTACTATAAACGGGTCCTGAGATATGGCAGAGTTGGGACACCCGGTACACAACTAATTGGACATATCCCTATTTCCGTATAGTTTGCCCATATTACTTATCACGAGCAAAATCCGCTTCTATGTCTCCGACTATTTGCTTAGGTGGCAAATTGGCCCCGCTACGCAACTCTGTCCGATATCCTGAGCTAGCAGCTCATAATGTGCCAATATTCACATCAGCTCTTTTGTTCGCTGGAATATTGTGTGCGCTAACCGCCGCGTTTAGCGGTTTTTATTCTTGTTTATTAAGTTAAATTCTGCTAAACGTCATACTGCGAACAAAACCAAATAACAGTAATTTATTTAATAGCAGACCAATTTTTTTATAAATAAATGATCTAAATGAAAATTCGAGCGAGGTCGAAAATGTACAATGAAATTTCTCTTTATGCAAATAAAAATAAAACGTTAACGTTAGCATTTCAACAATATAATTACAGTAATTGTTATGCTAATTCTGAAATTAACTTTCCTTTTTTGTTGTTGTTACAAAGAAGGAGGAAGCCAGATCTGGGTTACACTTGTTAGATAAATAGGTAATGTAAACAATCAGATCAATTTGTAACTTTTAATGATAATTGTAAATCGAATGTAAAACAAGAGCGTTTAAAAATCCGATAATGTTCTTTACTTCGATGTTTTACTCTTTCTTTGTTTTTTCTTGTGTTAGAATATAATTATTCGAACCTATAAAAACATTCAAAAATATTTTTAATTTAATAATAGATATATAACTCCACCTTAAGACATAAATTTCAAAAAAGACTTCCCAATACAGGGCACCCGCTTTCACCCTCAGAGTAAATTAGTCCAGAAAGCCACTGCGCATCCGCTAGGAAAAATATTCTAATTCGGATTTTTTGCACAATCTTATTCAAAAAGGACTCCTTTTAACAAATTTGCATGTTGCCAGGACCAAAAGGTGGTCAAAAATTTTTTAAACGTTTTTTTTTGTTTTTTTCCTAAAATTATTTTTTTTGCATGGAAAAAAGGTTTTTTAGGTTTTTTGGATCATTCCAAACAGAAAAGGTTTTTGGTGACTTTTCTCTAAAAATGATAGTTTTTGACATATAAGCGATTAAAAATTGAAAAATTGCGAAATCGGCCATTTTTAACCCTCAAAAACTATATGAAAAACTGAAAATTTTAATGTTGCCAGGGTAGGTAAATATTCTTTAAACATCGATTGATGAAATCCCGAAGAGATTTTTGCAATACAATATTCAAAACTCCGTTGTTTTTTAATTGCTAATCAAGCGTGCGCGACACTATTTTCCACCTACAGTATGGTGCAAATGAAAGGAATAAATTCGTTATTTCGTAAACCGGCGTCTTTAAGGAAAAATTCCGAAACAGGTCAATTTTTATTTTTAAGTTATGATATTGCGGCATATATGGTATACTAGTGACGTCATCCATCTGGACGTGATGACGTAATCGATGATTTTTTTAAACGAGAATAGGGGTCGTGTGCTAGATCATTTGAAAGGTTTTTCAATTCTCTATTCAGCAATATAACATTTACATAATTATTTATACAGGGTGTCCAAAAAATTTTTATTAAATTAAATTATTTGACAAAAAAAGAAGTAGAAGGACACCCTGTATAAATAATTATGTAACTGTTTACATTCCTGAATAGAGAATTGAATAACCTTTCAAATCAGCTACCACACGACCCCTATTCTCATTTAAAAAAATCATCGATTACGTCATCACGCCCAGACGGATGACGTCACTAGTATTCCATATATGCCACAATATCATAACTTAAAAATAAAAATCGACCTGTTTCGGGATTTTTCCTTAAAGTCGCCGGTTTACAAAATAACGAATTTATTCCTTTCATTTGCACCATACTGTCGGTGGAATATAGTGTCGCGCACGCTTGATTATCAATTAAAAAACAAAGGAGTTTTGAATATTGTATTGCAAAAAACTCTTCGGGATTTCATCAATCGATGTTTAAAAAATATCTACCTACCTTGGCAACATTAAAATTGTCAGTTTTTCACATAGTTTTTGAGGGTTAAAAATGGCCGATTTCGCAATTTTTCAATTTTTAATCGCTTATATGTCAAAAACTATCATTTTTAGAGAAAAGTCACTAAAGACCTTTTCTGTTTGGAATGATCCAAGAAATCTATAAAAACTTTTTTCCATGCAAAAAAAATAATTTTAGGAAAAAAACAAAAAAAAACGTTTAAAAAATTTTTGACCACTTTTTGGTCCTGGCAACATGCAAATTTGTTAAAAGGAGTCCTTTTTAAGTAAGATTGTGCAAAAAATCCGAATTAGAATATTTTTCCTAGCGGATGCGCAGTGGCTTTCTGGACTAAATTAAGACGTGGACAAAGCCACATCTCTATTCTCAAAGATCCGTCAAGGATTTTTACTGTACACTATACATTTTCTCCATATTTATGCTCTACATTCCACCAAGGATTCTCCTCTTATGTATAATTCCTCTTATTACAATTACAAATTTAGTAGTGCCTTCTGTGTATCAAATAGTTAGAATTTCACTTCGTTTTGCTGGTAGCGTTAAACCCAAGGTTGTCACATCTCCACGCCTCTAAATCCAGGATCTGCGTGATAGTGAATTTTCATAAACAATAGTGCACATAATTTGAGAGACTAGTTACTAACTAGTAAGTACTATTGTAGAAAGCCTCTGAGAAGAACCATATCAACAGCGAACTGTACCGCCATCGATGCTTTTCTTAAGATCAATTTTTATTGTATGTATTACGTAAGGTATATATAGGGTGAGGCAGATAACTGGCCTATTAGAAATATCTCGAGAACTAAAGGCAACAGAATCATGAAAATTGGAATAAAGGGGTTTTGAAGGATGATCTATTAAATGAAAATATTTTCATCTCTTTGCAACTTCCGGTTATACCGGAAGTTGCTTATAACTTCGTTCTTTTAAATGGGACACCCTGTATATTTTTACATTTTTGGATTCTCTTCGATGTCTTCTTTCTTAAAATATAAGGTTTTGTAATATTATACAGGGTATTTTAAAAGATAATTACGTTTTTTATTAATTTCGTAGCAACATTCACACCCTGTAGAATTGTAGTAGTTTGACATCTAAAACTCTACTTACGTTCAAATGATTTTTAATATACTCTACTATTGTTAAGAATCATTAGTATAGCTAAATTTTTAATTTTAGTATACAGGGTTGGTCGAAACTCGGAATGAGTATTTTCTGAGTTTTCTTAAATGGAACACCCTGTATTTTTGTATTGTAGTGAAATGATATTTTATAGTACTTTTTTATTTCTTAAGCATTCCCTATACCTAACTGCTTTAATTTGTGAGTTATTGGTGATTCAAACTAAACATTAATTGCAACAAAAAATACGTAAAATTTTATTAGGTTGGCCGTGAAAATACTCAATCCCAAATAATTTTTCCGAAATAAATTCATATTAATCCAGACTGGTCCTTCAAATTACCAATAATGGTGTAGCTATCGAAATACCTTCTTAGTTAAGATTGTTGGTGCGATTAACAATTAAGCACAAATTAAAGCAGTTAGGTATAGGGAATGCTTAAGAAATAAAAAAGTACCATAAAATATCATTTCATTACAATACTAAAATACAGGGTGTTCCATTTAAGAAAACTCAGAAAATACTCATTCCGAGTTTCGACCAACCCTGTATACTAAAATTAAAAATTTAGCTATACTAATGATTCTTAACAATAGTAGAGTATATTAAAAATCATTTGAACGTAAGTAGAGTTTTAGATGTTAAACTACTACAATTCTACAGGGTGTGAATATTGCTACGAAATTAATAAAAAAAACGTAATTATCTTTTAAAATACCCTGTATAATATTACAAAACCTTATATTTTAAGAAAGAAGACATCGAAGAGAATCCAAAAATGTAAAAATATACAGGGTGTCCCATTTAAAAAAACGATGTTATAAGCAACTTCTGGTATAACCGGAAGTTGCAAAGAGATGAAAATATTTTCATTTAATAGATCATCCTTCAAAACCCCCTTGTTCCAATTTTCATGATTCTGTTGCCTTTAGTTCTCGAGATATTTCTAATAGGCCAGTTATCTGCCTCACCCTGTATACGGTTTACATTAAGTTTGATAATTTATAACTTTATTATTTGTACTCCTATTTTAAAGATTCTTGCACCAGTTTGTAGGTACATGTATTCATATCGTTTGGTATTATTCCGGTAACACAAAAATTTTGCTTGCATTGCATTATACGGGGGTGAATGGAAGTGTTGTATTTCCTCCTAACTTTAAAACATGTGGAAAAATGGAAGGGCTGGTTTTGTTTCATAGTCCTGTCATATTATCCCGGAGGCATCACTACAATTTTGTTTTTTGAATTATCCGAATATCTCTATTTTTGTAAGAGCTGTACCATTTTTTGTAAATAAAAACACTGATTGACTCGTAAAATAGAGGTTGGATTGATAAGATTAGAATGGCCTGCATGCAGCCCAGATCTCAATGCTATTGAATATTTATGGGATGAATTAAAAAAAAGCTACTCGTCGTCATCCTAGTCCTCCAGAAAATTTGGTACAGTTATGGCCCTGGTAGAGTAATATCGGGCTACTCCCGAGGCAAGGATAACACATCTTTATTCGATGCCAAACAGATTGCGAGCAGTCGTTGCTGCAAGAGGTGGACATACCCGCTATTGAATTGTTTTGTTTTGTTGTTAATTTTGTTTTGTTTTGTTAATTTTAGTGTGTTTGATATTTTTAATTAAAAAACCTTCAAAGCAGTGTTTTTATTTACAGCTCTTACAAGAAAAGAGGTATTTGGATAATTCAAAAAACAAAACCTTAGTGATACTTAAAGGAGAATAAAACAAAATCAGCCCTCAAAATTTTTCCACAGACTTTTTTAAATTTAAGAGAAAATACAACGTTTCCATTCACCCTTGTATAATGCCATCTAAGCAAAAAAAATTTGTTACCGGAATAATAAAAAATGACATCAATACATGTACCTACAAACTGATGCAAGAATTTTGAAAATCGGAGTACAAATAATAAAGTTATAGATTGTCAAACTTAATCAAAAATTTAGGGTGGCGGAATTTTGTGCCGGTGACTCTATTTAAAAATTTGCACATATTAAATTAATTTTAGTTTGTTTTGATTCATTTATTTTGAATATATTTTTATTTAGATTAAACTTGTGTTTTAGCCCGATGTCTATAATAATAAATATCGTCTTAAGTATCTAAAAAAATTTGTCTCTTTTTTTCTATTTTCCTACTTTTTGTTAGCAAATACGAGCAATCGTTTATTTAAACACGTTTAAAAAATACAATTACCTTCAATTCTGCAACCATAGCGAAGGTTAAATTTTTAACGATGTAACCTTACATAAAACAATTGTAATGCATTGCAGTATTTCGTTAAAAACGTGGGTATATTTTTATGGAATGACTGGTGGAATAATTACAGTAATAATGGTTTGATAAAAATAAAACCTTCATTAAAAATTTTTTCGATGAATTTGTAGAAAATAGTGAGCTTAAAAATTATACAATAAATCGATAAAAACGCTGCATTAATATTGTGATTACAAGAAAATAAAAAATTAGACTGGAGTCCTGAAGTGCTGGAGATAATGAAATTAACTATTAAGTAATATTAAATAAAGTGGTGGACAATATACTTGGAGTGTAAACTAAGTCCTGTAGATCACATGTGTTCGAGACTAAATGCGAACCATTTGTAAACAAAAGAAATAAGACTAGACTAAAACTGATAAAAAAACCAAGAGAGAAAGAACAAGAGAAACCGAGAGACTTTAGAGAAGCAATGAAGAACGCCGAAAACGTGGGAGAACGAAGAGACCGAAAAACAAATGCAAACAAAGGCATATTATGTATATATGAGAGCAAGCCTTTTTAGAACCGTACTTACGTCTCAAAATATTTCCCGGTGAAAATATAGAAAAAACGCAGTATATCAAGAACATCTAACAAGAGCGACAAGAATTTGGTGAGACCCGAATTAGTGTACGGCGGTTAAGTGTGGCCTATAAAGAAGATTCAAGAAAAGAAGATGGAGGTAGATAAAAGCAAAATTTTATAGTATAGATTATGGTATAGTAGATGCTGGATAAGACTAGAAGGGAGAAGATCAGAAACAACTTGATTAGGGAAACAAACGGAGTAATTACAGCCTCAAAAAAGATTTAAGAATAAAGACTTCAAGGTTTGGTCACGTTAGACGTAGAAATGATGTGGAACTAAGAATAGTTCGATGTTAATAGCAGGAGAGGAAGTGAAAAAGTGGTGAGGGAGAAATATATAGGTGAAGAAAACACGATGGACAGAAATAAGTGGCGAAGAACATATATAACGTCTGCGTACCTAAAAATGTGTATATTTTTCTTCTCCAGGTGCCATGCTCGATTGCGTTGGCTATCAAATTGGCTAAAGTAATTTTGTTGACAGCAGCTTGGAAAAGGAATGCAGAGGATCTGTTAAACCATTCTCTCAGGTTTCTAAGCCGTGACGTTCTTCGACTTGGCCCTCTTCTTCCGTCTACCTTGTCTTGTGCTTTGAAATGAAGTATATTTTATCTCTATGGGTGTCGCATTTATAATAAATATAAGACATTAGTATATATTGTTATTTGTATTATGTAAAATTGTTATTGTTAAGTTGTAAAGCCCTAGGCCTCCAAGGTCTGTAGAGCATGTTAAATAAATGGGTGTCGCATAACAAGGCCAAAATATTTAAGTTTGCGATTTTTAACTGTTCTGACGACTTCCATAACTTTTACCATCCAATGTAAAACAAATTCGTTACGAACTCTTTCCACTCAACTTTTTCGTAGGATTCTCCGATACACCCAGATTTCAAAGACTTTCAGTTTTTTGAAAAATGTATCCGTAAAAGTCCGACCTTCGACATCGTAGAAAAGAGTAGAGAAGACATAACATCTCACAAATGTAATTTTCAGACTCAAAAGTTATATTGTTTCCACATAACAGTTTCTTCATCTTACAGAATGCAGCTCTAGCCTTCTCTATATGTATTGTAATTTCTTTGCTCGTGTCCCAGTTCTCATTTAGATTACAACCAAGATAGGTGATACTGTTAGTTCTTTCCAGTTATTTACCATAAGCTGTTACCACTTCCGGTTGTATTGGCGTTTTACTGAAAATCATCATCTTTGTCTTTGCAGTATTTGGCCTGAATCCGTGTTCATCACACGTTGTGGTAATCCTATTAATCAGATGTTGAAATTCTTCGTAACTGCTTGCAATTCCCACAGTGTCACAGTTGTCACACATTATTAATTAATATTGACGCCATTCATTTTGATACTAGATTGAACATTATCCACTGATTTTATTGAAAACGAACTTAGAATACCTGTTAAATATTAGTGGAGACAAAATGCAGCGCTGCCTTACTCCTCTTCGTATTTGAAGCTCTTCAGAAGTGTCACGACCAATCCTGATGTTTGTACCTTTGTGCCAGTAAATATTTTTAATAATGCGTAGGTCTTTATCATCAGTACCCACCTGATGAAGAATGGCAATCATTTCAGTATGTTTTGCTCGATCAAAGGCTTTGTCAAAGTCAATAAAACATATATAAACCGGATGTCCGCTATCTCTGTACCATAACCTGAATACTAAATAGTGCTTCACTGGTTCCAAGGTTATTGCGGAATCCAAACTGTGTATCACCAAGTTGTTCTTTATTTTTTGGTACATTCTAGAGTGTACATTCTAGGTAAATATCCGTAGAAATATCTTTAAAACATGGCTCATGAAGCTGATGACTCGGTAGTCACTAACTACATCTTTTCGCATTTGCTTCTTTAGGTATCGTCACAAAAGTCGACAGTAACCAATCCGAAGGAAAGATATTTTACCTGAACTTTCTAAGAGCTTTATTTCACTCGGTATTTCATCTGATCCTGTCGCTTTTCTGGTCTTTGCTAATCTTATTGCTTGTTCAATTTCGTCCATAGTTGTCAGGTTCTGTAAATACTTCGTTAATTTCATGCTTGGGCCTTTCATCGTTAAACAGTTCCTCATTTCAATATACAGGGTGTCCCAGACTAATTTAGCCAGGCTATATCTCTTGAACGAATAGAGATTTTTGTATGGGACAACAACTGATCTATTTCATTTGTAATACACTTTAATATGGCTTAGAAAAAATCATCCCCTAAATATTCATCCCTTAGTTACAACCCCTAACTTTAATTTTTTTAATAGCACCCTGTACATTTTTTTTATAGTTTTTGATGTGGTCTTATATCGTCTATTCAATAGATTTTTTAAAAATAAAATCGGTTCGTAAATAATCAAGAAAATATCAGTTTATTTTTGTTAATTATAATGTGTCCCAGACTAAGTTATCCAGGCTATATTTCTTAAACGAATAGAGATTTTCGAATGGGACAAAAACTGATCTATTTTATTTGTAATTCATTTTAATATGGCGTAGAAAAAAATCATCTTCTAAATATTCATCCCTTAGTTACAACACCTAACTTTAATTCTTTTAATAGCACCATGTAACTAAGGGATGAATATTTAGGGGATGATTTTTTGTCTACTACATATTTAAGTGTATTCAAAATGGAATAGATCAGCTTCTGTGCCATTCGAAAATCTCTATTCGTTTAAGAAATATAGCCTGGATAAATTAGTCTGGGACACATAATTAACAAAAATAAACTGATATTTTCTTGACTACTTACGAACCGATTTTATTTTAAAAAAATCTATTGAATATACGATAGAAGACCACATCAAAAACTATAAAAAATATACAGGGTGCTATTAAAAAATTAAAGTTAGGGGTTGTAACTAAGGGATGGATAATTAGGGGATGATTTTCTCTACTCCATATTAAAGTGTATTACAAATGGAATAGATCAGTTTTCGTCCTATTCGAAAATCTCTATCCGTTCAGGAGATATAGCCTGGCTAAATTAGTCTGGGACAACCTGTACACACACCCAAGCTTATATGGAATCATCTGATATTTCTTATTAATTCGTGCGAATTTAAAAAAACGGACACACGAAGTCAAACATAATTTATTTTTTCTACAACCGTGTTAAAAATGCAATTTTTAGCACTCCATTCGAGCGTTAAAAATGCTACTTTAAGGCACTAGTGCTTTAAAACTTTTATGGCACTGCAGTTCGTATTGACCGTATAGGCAATTTTGATGTAATGTCAAAAAAATATAAAAATGGAATGTCAGTCAAGTTCAAGTAAAAGTTTTTGTAGATATTGTCCTGTAATTACGTTTGTAGAAAAAATATTGTATGATATGCGTGTTAAAAAGTAGATTTTTAAGGCACTCATGTGAATTGCAGAACTCGCTTCGCTCATTCTGCAAACTTTCACATGCGTGCCTTAAACGTGTACTTTTAACACTTATATCATAAATAACTATTAAAGCAATTTAATAACAAATACTTAACAATTAAGTATAACAATCAAGTATTTAACAAACAAATTGAAACTAGTTGTTTTAAAGTCAATAGAATACAAAATTTCAATGCAAAACTAATAATGTTTAAATTATTTTTATTTATTTTTTTTATTATTTTTTTTTTGTAGTCAGTGTTACCACCTCTAGTCCTATGCAAGCTTTAGTTCGCGTGGGCACGCTCCTAATCAAATTTCAACATTTGGTTGTGGTAGGTTGCTCCATTCTTCAAGAGCAGTTATACTAGCCGTGCGGTGTTTTGTGGCTTATCCCAGCGAGCTCTAATTTTTCTTTTAAGCATATCCCACAAATACTCTACTCTATAGGATTAACTTCGGGTGAGAAAGCAGTCCACTCCAAACAGGTGATACCTTCTGCTTCAATGATGTCTCTAGTCACTCTAATGGCATGTGGAGGTCCATTATCATGCATGAAAATTAAATTTTCTCCTGTTCCATCTCTCCAGAACCTAACTACAGGTTGTCAACATACCTTTGAGCAGTTAAAATTGATTGGATGAAAATTAAAGGATTTTTTGTTTTGGATCACAATTCCTCTTCAGTACATTATACTTCCCCTTGTATATTTGTGAACAGATCTGACAGTTTTCGTTCTTGCTTCTCTTCTTCGACCTCTAAGTACACGATTTCGTGGCTCATCTGATTTTACACCAATCCTGACTTTTTCTGAAAATAGCATATTTTGTCAATTCCCAATGTTCCAGTTTTGGTGGTGAAGACATCAATTTAGGCGATCAATCTTATGCTGCCTAGATAACTCGGGAACTCATAACTGTCTCCTGCTGGATACTTCTTGGCACGAACTCTTCTTCTTATCGTTTTAACTGAAAAAGTTACACCTGTAGCTTCCAAAAGCTGCCTTTGGAGCTACAGGTGAGAAATGGTTGGGTGTTTTCCAGCTGATTGGACAATTAAACGATCGTGGCGAGCCGTTATTACTTTTTGGCCTCTTTCCCTTGCTTTACTTTTAAGCTTTCCTAGTTCCTGTTACCTAGCATAGGTTTTGGACAGAACGCCCTGTGTTACGCATAGCTCTACAGCTATGTCCCTCTGAGAACATTACTTTCTCCACAAGACCAATATCTTTCCTCGTTGTAAGTTCTATAACCCCACATGAGGCATATTTTCGTTTTTGGACGCAAATGTTAGTTTATTTATTTTCGTTCAATTTGCAACTCAAGCAATTCCGTACCGAGCTGTACTATCTGATTGTCTTTTCGATTTGTTTATTTTGAATAAAAACCTTTTAGTCCTGTCGCCAGGGGGGGGGGGTACAACGGCCTCCTTAATTCAGATGGACTTACCCAAGTTTTTTTTATATATTTTGACCCGCAGAATACGAATTTTTTGGGTAACAGTTGATCCGGATGTCGATAACATTGTTATAGACAAAGAACTTGAGGAATTACATAACAGCGATTTCTCGCAAAACAAGACATCTTTTTGTATTTTTTGGGTCATTTTAAGCAAAAAATATTTCTACAAGTTTTTTCGTAGAATGCATAGTTTTCGAGATAACCGCGTTTAAACTTTCAAAAAATCTAAAAATTGCAATTTTTGAACCCGAATAACTTTTGATTAAAAAATAAAGTAGCAATTCTGCTTACCGCGTTTGAAAGTTTAAGTCAAATTATATCGGTTTTGATTATTTGCATTGCTAAAAATTAATTTTTTTATTGGTTAACAAAGCTATAAACACATAGTGTTTCCCGTGCCTAATACATGCGTTTTAACGCATGCTACGTAGAAATTACCTCGCTTGCACTTGTAGCTACTCTACCTACTCGTTCGATTTTAAATGAGAAATCATTGAAAACATCACTCGCGCACTAGGTTTTTATAGCTTTGTTTAACAATAAAATAATAAATTTTTAGCAATGCAAATAATCAAAACCGATATAATTTGACTTAAACTTTCAAATGCGGTAAGCAGAATTGCTACTTTATTTTTTAATCAAAAGTTATTCGGGTTCAAAAATTGCAATTTTTCGATTTTTTGAAAGTTCAACCGCGGTTATCTCGAAAACTATGCATCCTACGAAAAAACTTGTCAGAACATTTTTTGCCTAGAATGATCCAAAAAATACAAAAAGATGTTTTGTTTTGCGAGAAATCACTGTTATGTAATTCCTCAAGTTCTTTGTCTATAACAATGTTATCGACATCCGGATCAATTGTTACCCAAAAAATTCGTATTCTGCGGGTCAAAATATATAAAAAAACTTGGGTAAGTCCATCTGAATTAAGGAGGCCGTTGTACCCCCCTGGCGACAGGACTATTTATTCTTCGCAAAAATTAACAAGTTTTTTCAAAAGAAATAAATATTGCTTTGAAATACATGGTGATTCCATATAAGTTTGGGGGAGTGTACTCTTTCCATCTGTCTGTTTTATCCAAATGAGACAAGTTGTATCAGTGAAGAAAAAATGTTGGTTGTAGCTATATTATTACTTTTATCCATTATTCACTTCGAGTGATCTCGGTTTAATACACAAAACCTCATCAACAGAAGTGTTCGTTTTTTTCTGATCCCCAAAATCCACCCGCCAAGATTAATGCGCACCGTCATCGACAAGATTAAGACTTTTTGGGCAAATTACTCGAAAGTGTCTCATCAATTTGATTTGACCCTCTCGGGATAAATGGAAAGCAGTTGGGGTAATGTATGGAAACCGAAAAACACGAACGGTCGGAGCTTCTACTTATACATCTAGGAAAGCGGGGATTAATCTTGCGAAAGAGCAATCCGTGTAACAATAGTGTGTGTCTGTTGTCGAACCGAAAGGATCTTTAATCAAGGGAAAGATATAAATAACGCACCAGACAGAAATTTTAGGAAATTATTTACTTCGATACTTGGAATTGAAAATTTTATTTGATTAATTTGTAAAAAATAGCATCAATAGCGAATGTTGATTGTTTGTTAGTATTAGATGGATTGTTGCAATAGAATAAAGCAAATCAGATGCAGTAGAACTGCTTTTCTTGTTAAATTAAAACCACGCGACGTCCGACTGTAATTTTAGATTACAACACTTTAAAATACCCGTCGGTTTTTTCCTTGGTATAATTTTGTAAAACAGCAGCAAAATCTTCTTCTTGTGGTGCAGTCTCCTTTAGTGGAGGTTAGCGATTACACTGGCAAATCTGTCTCTGTCCAATGCGGCTCTAAACAAAGATGTTGAATTAAGGCCGGTCAAGTCTCTGATATTTCCAAGCCATGAAATCTGGCGCCTACCAGGACCCCGTTTTCCTTGAATCTTACCCTGGATGATCCGTTGCGAGAGGCGGTAGGTACTTTTCATTTCTCATTATGTGTCGCAGGTAGCTAACTTTTTAACTTTGATGATCTTCAGTAGCTCCCTATCTGGACCTATTCTTGTATTTTCTCGTATTTTCAAGATTCTCCGATAAAGCCAGAGTTCAAAGGCTTCTAACTTATTCATCAACATTATGTTGAGTGTCCAGGCCTCCGTTCCACACAAAAGTATTTACCATACAAAGCAATGAAGATAACGACATCTAAGGCTGATATTAATGCTACTGTTACAAAATGAGCTTTTCGTTTTGATAAAGCCTTGTGGGGTTAGCTCTATTCTCGTTCTTACTTCTTGTTTATAATCAAGTAGATTGTTTAACCAGCAGCCAAGATATTTGAATTTGAATGAAGTAAAAAACATACGTACCCTCAATCATTTATTGTAACTTCCGACGACCGGTTTCGCTCTCTAAAATATGCAGAGCATCTTCAGGTCAACGGTTACAAGTCACTGAATGATTCGGTTACAAGGAGCTACTTCCTGAGTATTCGTTAACATTATATCTTGTTTAAGTTATGCTAAGGGGATATGGTGGAATAGACGGAAAATGTTGTAAAGGTTAATAAGCTTATGGAAATTTGAAATTCTTGAGGGTGATGAGATAGTTGGTGAAAGACAACATTTAGCTACAATTTTTAAGCTTTCCGATTTTTCATCCCTTATGCGACCACTACTCCTCTCATTAGGACATCAATGAGTATTGACCTTAACAATTTGGGTTACAGCTGCACGTCCACATATTAGATATCAACCCGTTTTGATCCAAATGTTGTCAGCCGTACACATACATTAACAAATAGAAGTCTTTTAATAAATATAAATAAAAATCTTTTAATAAATGGAAATAAAATATTTAAAACCATCACATATTAAAATTGTATATATGACATTCACTTTAGTCTACTTCACAAACAAAATAACAGGCACAGATTTGTTGGTTGTCTTTCACCAACTATCTCATCACCCTCAAGAATTTTCAATTTCCATAAACTTGTTAACCTTTACAACATTTTCCGTCTATTCCACCATATCCCGTTACTTAAGCAAGGTATCATGTTAATGAATACTCAGGAAGTAGCTCCTTGTAACCGAATCATTTAGTGACTTGTAACCGTTGACCTGAAGATGCTCTGCATACTTTAAAGAGCGAAACCGGTCGTCGGAAGTTACAATAAATGATTGAGAGTACGCCTGTTTTTTTTATTTCATTCAAATGAACTCTCACATGCAACCCATTCAATATTTGTATTTGTTTACGTATTTAAGCTGTTGGTGATTCACATATATTAGAAGGGGTAAGTTTTTGTTCCTTGATATTTTCATAACTTTGTAAAAAGCCTTAGTAATAATAATTATTATAGAATATTATTTTCAGGTCTCTATAATCTTACTTAAACATTTACAAAAATGTGGTGGATTTTTTATAATTAAAACTTAGTTAATAATTAAAACCTTAAAAAAGTTTTAAAAACAATGTGTTTAACTAATGGTACCACAATAATAATTTAATTGGAACGTGCATGAATATTGGGAATGGAGGGGTGGGGGTTGGTTTAAGAGAACAAAACCCCCGTGCACGTTTGTGAACAATACAAATTTGATTGTTATTTTCTTAGATGTTCCTGCCATACAAAACCACATGTCCATTTTCAATATAAAATCTTTAATAGTTTTCATTTTCATTTTCATTTTTCAGATTTTCATTTTGTAACTTCAACGAACTATGAACTATTTTTCGTCGCAGAATATGTGATTTAATTTATGACCCACCTTCCTTTCGTTACACCCTATATATTATATAATATTTACTTTTCATTTAATCGATTACCAAATGGAAACAATTTAAAAGCTATTACCGATACCGTTTTGTAAAATCCATTTGATTAAATCAATTTATACGTGTGTTATTTTTATTTTCCGGTTTGAACAATAAAAAACGTGATATCTATGGTTTAACAGAATATATTTTTTATTTATAATACTTTTCGAAATTTGTTGTATTTAAATAAAAACTACATAGATGCACGAATTGGTTTAGAGTTTTATCGATTTTTATAACATATTTTACACACCGTTACTTTTTTATATGACAGTATAAATGTAGTTAATGTAAACAAAATGTTTGGTAAATTTTTTTGAGAAATTAAAAACGATTACATTAATTTGATGATCTTCATTACATTTGATGATATTCCTTTAATTTAAGACTCTAGCTAGACGGAAGACAAAACACGAACAGACAGACAGACAAAATACGGGAACTTATGAAAATATAACCAAAAGATAAATTATAAGAATTAAAAATCCTAGCAAAGCAAAGAACAGGCAACCCTTCTCAACTAGTGGTGAACAATCAAATAATTAACTCCAGCCATAAGAAGGCAAAGGCCACCAAAAGACATTTTCTAAACATATTCAATTCATCACCCCAACATGATCCCGTATTTGAGCAGGCCTTCCGTGTAGCCACTGAGAGTTACACAATGACAACTCAGCCCATTTCGATTCATATGTACCCCATGAGTACCCTCTCCTAGCCCATAAGAATAAAAAAAATATTGGAGAATTACTACCAGATCCTCCTCCTCATTCGTTGAGCCCTTGTCAGGGCGTGGCGATACTCTAAATATTGTTAGCTTGTTGTCTTCATTGGCTGCGATCTTGTGCCATATGGATGCGTTCATGTCTGTCTTTTCTCACCAGAGTCTTCAAAATTTTCATTTCCGGATATTTTCCATTTTTGTCGATCTGCAGCTATTTTTATTGATTTTGCTAGAGTCTTCCTGTGAGTTTCGTAATAAGATCTGTATATTTGGTTGGTGATATCTTCTTCGGCTTCTTTTTTCTTTCTCTATTTCTCTAAAGTAATCGTGGGAGCCAATTAAGTAGAAAGTTTTGAAAACGCTAATAGAAACCAAGGTGAGAAACAGTTTAAATAAAGAACTGAACTTCGTAAGTAGATTGTAAACTGTCATCTCCATAGTGTATATGTAAATATCAACTATTTTGTCGAGCTTCATTCATAACCTTTAAAATGTATATCGAATGTTTGAGCTTTTACTAAATTCCATAAAACCCATATTTTATTCCACATAAAATCGAACTCTATAGGTACACAGTATTTTCATTGTACTTTTATTTTTAGTTTGGAGTAAAGTAGCAAGACTATTATTTATTCTGTGAAATACCAATATAACTGCTGAGAGCTTATAAGCGAAGTGGATTCTACAATATTTCTTTTTGTGAAATACATTTACTGACAGTTCGATTTTTCTCCTCTTATATTTTTTACAGCTTGTAAGCTACTCATGCAAAAATGTTTTCACAACAATATGCAGGGTAGCGAAAAAGTATGGAAACACATAATTTCTCTGAAACCGATGAATATAATATTTATGAAATTCTAGGATAATGAATGATATGATATTCTACATTTCCTAGAAACATTTTGGTAGGGGAGCAAAGTATGCTAAATGTGCAGTCACTCGAGCGCTTTGGGGACCTATTGGGTTGTGAAGAGTAGGTTCTAAAACCAAAAAAAGTTAAGTAAAGTTTTCCATTTTAGTGGGGACTTTCCATTTTTAATTTAGTTTTCCATTTCCAACAATCGTTTTTTTAGATTATAGCGCCATCTATCCATAATTCGAAAAAATATCTTGAATAAAAGTTACTTATTTTTACGTAAGGAATCCAAATCTGCAATAAAAAATGGGGGCTCCCATTTAAGGTTTCAAAATAACCCCCCACCCCACCTTCGTGGAGAGTCGTGTTGGGATTTTTCAAAAATATTGAATAAGTGTATTTTTCAGTTTTCCGATCTGATGTTCATTTAGCGAAATATCGCGGGATTCATATTTAAAATATTAAATTTACCCCCCACCCCTCTCCGTGGGAAGTCGTGTTTGGTATAATTCGATAGATTTTTGAAAAATATTGAGTACGTATTTTTTAGTTTTTCGATCTGTTTCGCGAATATTTCGCGAAATATTCGGTTTTTTCTTATGAAACTTTGGGACTCACCCATTTCCTTACGCCCCGCTCAAATCGTCAGATTTTTTAAATATACACTGGTTTGCATGTGCTTAACTTACCTTATCTTAATCTGACGATCTCGAGTTTTTCTAAGGATAGATTTATCTTTTCGCCCCCCCCCCCCCATTAACGAACTCCCCTGCATTAAGAGCTAATATATGATAGATGTGCATTTTCAGGGTACAAGGTTTCTCCCCATGTAATAATCTGACGCGCTCGAGTAACTGCAAAAATCCCCGCTTGGGCTCCCCTACTATTTCAAATTTATGTGACGTCGGTGTATCGCCGCCATCGTGATTTCTTTTAAATGGCAACCTAGGTCGAGTGATATATCATAGAAAAGCTTATTTTTTTCCTCTTTTCAGCAATACCAAAAATGTACCATATTACTTATAGAAAACTCATATTTATACTAACTCATATACATATAAACTCAACTGTAATAATATATTACTTGAAATTTTATTAATTCATTTTTATTTTTCACTATTCTTAGTACGCCACTGATAGATAAATAATCTAAAACTAAAACCAGTAGTAGGCACTGAAAAAATGTCAAATAGTTATTTATGATATAAGTCAGGGCTTCCCAAACTTATTCGTACTGTGACGCCCTTGAGACTTTGCTATTTTTTTTTGCGACGCCCCTCAACCCAACCCCCAATAAAATTTACCAAGTTTATGTTTGACCTGTGCTTATTTTTAATTACTCACTGCAGAAAAGTCCGTTTTGGACAAGTAGTACGAAATCGCAAATGGTAGTAAAACCTTTAATATTGCAGTGCTGATGGCATGATATTCATGAGAAACTGAGCTCCAAAATTCAAACAGTTTGTCCTTTTCGTATTGAAGCTTTAGGCTGGAATCACAGGACAATTCTGTCAGTTCTTCTTCTTATGTTGAAAGTGTCGATGATGTGAATAACTGGAAAGGGTTTCTGACTCATTCATATTACTCCAGATCTTCGGGAAAATATTTCTCAAGTGTTCCCTCAATGATAACATGTGTTGTGTAAACATATTTTTTAAAGAGGGATCGAGGATTTCTATCGATTTTTCTTGTAGAATACCTTTCTTGTAGAATACCTGCTTTTAAAGCAGGGAAACAGTCAATTTCTTGATCTAATTTTCTCTTCCATAAGAGCAACTACTTCTGAAACCCAGTAATTTTATCTGCCAATTGCAGGATATGAGTATTGTAATAAATATATTTTCTGTATTAAAATCCGGTCTGACACGCGACGCCCCTGGGACAACTCGGCGACGCCCCAGGGCGTCGCGACGCACAGTTTGGGAAGCCCTGATATAAGTCTTAAAAGTACACGTTTAAGGCACGCATGTGAATTCTGCAATTCACATGAGTGCCTTAAAAATGTACTTTTTAACACGCATATCATACAATATTTTTTCTACAAACGTAATTACAGGACAATATCTAGAAAAACTTTTATTTGAACTTGACTGACATTCCATTTTTATATTTTTTTGACATTACATCAAAACTGTCTATACGGTCAATACGAACTGCAGTGCCTTAAAAATATTTTAAAGCACTAGTGCCTTAAAGTAGCATTTTTAACGCTCGTATGGAGTGCTAAAAATTGCATTTTTAACACGGTTGTAGAAAAAATATTTTATAATAAAATGTAATGTATTTTACAATAAAAAGTAGGTACATACCTATACAATAAAATGTCAAGTTTTAAATTAGTCTTACTTTTATAATATGATATTTGCACTTAGGCGAAGCAATAAAGCACTAAAATCTGCATTACCTCCGAAAAAAAAAACGATAAGATGGATCTTAATAATTCTTTTTGCATTCGATTCGTGAATGCGCCAGGAAACTTTGTGACCCCTAGCCCTGATATAATATTGAAAAGCTGCATACAAAAAATGCATTCTTAAAGTGCATCTCAAACAGACAATAAAAAAAATTCAGAACTCGTCAATTATCAGCGGAAATTAATTCAATTTTGTTACTCGGGAGTTTTTGGGGTCGCTGAAAACGAATATGATGTCGTAAGTGATCTCCGGAGTACCTGATGCCCAGGGTACCTACTGTTTACCTCGTCTTATAGAGTTTTCGGCAAATTCATTAATCAAAAATCTTTACTCGGGGGTTTTTGGGGTCGCTAACGACGAATCTGACATCGAAAGTGATCTTCGGAGTACCTGGTGCCTAGGGTACCTACTATTTACCTCGTCTTGTGGAGTTTTCGGAAAAAAATATATTAAAAAATTAGTCAAAAATGATTAGTCGATGGCTTTTTGGGGTCGCTAACGACGAATATGACAACGGAAGTGAACTCCGGAGTACCTGGTACCCAGGGATTATCTCGTTTTCAGGAGTTTTCGGTAAATTCGTTAAAAAATTAATCAAAAATCATTACTTGGGGGTTTTTGGGTCGCTGACGACGAATATGACATCGGAAGTGATCTACGGAGTACCTGGTACCTAGAGTACCTACTTTTTAACTCGTTTTCTGGAGTTTTCGGCAAATTCATTAAAAAATTAGTCAAAATTCATTACCTACTCGGGGGTTTTTTGTGGTCTCTGACGACGAATATGCCTTTGGAAGTGAACTCCGGAGTACCTGGTCCCAAGGTACCTACTGATTACCCCGTCTTCTGGAGTTTTCGGCAAATTTATGAAAAAATTAGTCAAAAACCATTGGCTACGAGATAAAAAGTAGGTACCCTGGGCACCAGGTACTCCAGAGATCACTTCCGATGTTATATTCGTCGTCAGCGACCCCAAAAACCCCCTGAGTAATAATTTTTGACTAATATTTTGATTAATTTGCCGAATTCTTAAGAAGACGAGGTAAACAGTAGGTACCCTGTGCACCATGTACTGCGGAGATCACTTCTGATGTCATATTCGTCATCAGAGACCCCAAAAACGCCAAAGTAATGAATTTTGACTAATGTTTTAATGAATTTGCCGAAAACTCCAGAAGACGAGATAAACAATAGGTATCCTGGGTACCAGGTACTCCGCTGATAACTTCCGATGTCATATTCGTCGTCGGTGACCCAAATGCCCCCGAGTAATGATTTTAGATTAATTTTTTAATGAATTTGCCGAAAACTTCACAAGACGAGGTAAAAAGTAGGTACCCTGGGCATCAGGTACTCCGGAGATCACTTACGACGTTATATTCGTTTTCAGCGACCCCAAAAACCCCTGATTTCCACCGATAATTCTGTTCTGGAGTTCTGAATTTTTTTATTGTCTGTTTGAGATGCACTATTATAGGAATGCATTATTTGTATGCAGTTTTTCAATATTATCTCATGGCTAGGGGTCACAAAGTTTCCTGGCGCATTCACGAATCGAATGCAAAAAAGAATTATTGAGAACCTTCTTGTCTTTTTTTTTTCGGAGGTTCAGTGCTCTATTGCTTCGACTTAAATAAAAAAAAGTCTCTAGCTCAAACATTAAGTGACTTTTAATAAAAAAATATCAGTCCCTACTTTTTTCAGCGAAAAGTGATCGGAAGCAATCCCCTAATCAGCACCCTAATTAAAATTATTCATTGACCTTATTTAGTCTTTTTTATTTATATATATTATTAATGGGTTCTAGAAGTTTGACCGGCTTATAATAATTACTTTAAAAAAAATGGAGTTAAAAGCAAACAACGGATTTTTGTGTTTTTTGAAAAAAATTGCTTTTTCTTCAGAATAGAAAGATTAACATCAGAGATACGAAAAAATATTGTAGCTTGTTTAATTCTCAAGAACCTGGTTTGCAAAAAATTTTTCTACGCAAAAATTGAGTGAGCTATTGACAATTAAAACCTGTAATAACATGCAAAAACCACCTTTACCAACCCTTTCAAAGTCACCTCTTTTTGCGACTGAGGATTTTAAAAAGATTTATTATCAATAAGCTTATAGATCTTGTAAAAACCTACAAAATTCTGGTTTACCAAACTTCTAGGAAAAAATAATAAGAAAAAAAAGAAGAAATCCAATTGGAAGCATAATAATGTAAGTTAGCGGTGTTTTTAGTTATTGGCCTTATTTATTCTTCTTTATTTAAAAAGACTAAGTTTTCACTCTAATACCATATAAAACAACATAATGCTATTCTACATCCCACCAGAATGAAAACAATGGGAACCTTCTCTGGTTACACCTCCGAGGCTTCTACAATTTGCAAGCCATACGGATGCCGAGACTAAGGAAGATGAGGGAATTCCACAATTTACAATTCACGTCCCATCTGCTCAGCGCGGTAAAGTTCCAACGAGAATGGTTCCCTTCATATTTTCTTCTTTATTTCTTCTTCTTCTTTAAGTACCGTGCCCAAATTTTTAGGCGTGGGTAGCTTCCATAACAATTTGCCGATATCGTTCTCGATCTTGTGCGGCATGTAACATTGATCTGCTGATAAGCCAGTCCATTGACGAAGGTTTCGGAGCCATGAATATTTCTTTCGACCAATTCCTCTTTTTCCGTCGATCTTTCCAATGAGTACTAACTGCAGCATCCTGTATCTACTACCTCTCATTAAATGCCCCAGATATTCAAGTTTTCTCTTTTTTATCATCTTCATTAAGTCACCTTCGCCTTGACCTACTCTGTTTAAGACTTCTCTGTTTGAAATGCGTCTTTATTTATGTATTATTAATAAATTCTAGAAGTTTGACTGGCTCGGAATGATTAGTTTTTAAAAAACTGGAGTTAAAAGCGAATAACGAATTTTTGTAGTTTAGTAAAAAATGCCATTTTCTTCAGAATAGAAAGATTAGCATCAGAGATACGAAAAACTGTTTCAATATAAAATTGTAGGTTATTTCATTCCCAAGAACTTGGTTTCAAAAAAATTTCTCCTGCGGCAAAAATTGAGTGAATCGTAAATGAGTACATATCGAAAAACATTGATGTTTTCGATAGAAACACTTTCGATAGTGAATAAATCGAAAACTATCAATTTTATCAAAAAATGTAAAAAATTTTTTTTTGCTTATAATGAATGTTTTTATCAACATTTGCGATCAAAATATAATAAAAATTTCCACCCCCGAGATGAGGTGGCAACCACCCCCACAGTAAAAGCGCCTTTCGGCATCATATAGATTTTGATCCTTGGACTATCCACTACTTATTCTCTTTTCAAGCAAATCGATCCATTCTGTAAAAATTGCGAGGTGAAAAGCTTTGGTTCCTGCACTAATAAGGATGCGACGGATTCACAACTAGCAACGTGGACCATTAATTTCAAAGAAATCTAGGCGAAGTAAAAATCTGTATGTTACATTTGCTGATCAAGAATTAATCTCAAAGAGATCTCTACATTTTTTAAGAGTGGCAGTTAAGTATATTACATGCAGAACATACACAGAATATTTGCCAAATTTCTGTTTTTTGATCCTACATTTACGAGCAACAGATGATAGGGACGATAACAAAAACCCTCTTAATGCTTATCCGGAACATTTTAAATACAACCCTGGTTGGCAAAGAAATTACTCTAACCTTATTGCAGCTAGAATTGCGAAAAATATCGCCCATTATTCGAAACTGGGTGATAAACTTAAGCTGTTTCTATAATGTGTTCTGTGATAGATAGCGACGATTTCTTCTTTAAAATAAAAACGACGCAATCTCGGCGTTCTCGAATATTTTACGTCATACGAAAATGTTGTAGATCTAATAAAAAGCGAATTGCAAAGAATTTGTCTAAAGCCGGTATATGACATCGCAAACGGAAAATATACTTCTTAGACGTGTCCTTTTATTATTTTTCTTACGTGTAAAGGAGGTCGCAGTGCAGAAGCATCTTCGTCGGAAAATGCTGACTTGAACGTATAAGAAAAGTTTGTGCAAGTCTCGAGGACGCAAATGGATGTGTAGCTATTTCCACGACACATCAAAAGTGCAGGTAATGGGACCATAGTTAGCAACGTGATATTATTATATATAGAATGTCCCAATTTCCTCTTGGTTAAAAGGTTTGAGAGTAGAGCTTCACGATATTCGATAAAAATATCGATATTGTATTGATATCGAATCGAAAATAAATACGATACCGATACAATACATACCTTAGCAATATTAATGTCGATACGACACTCATTATCTGAAATCAATACAATACTCTTGTATTGTCGATACGCTTCCCTCGATATTATTGAGAATATCGATATCGAGAAAAAAAAATAAAACGTCACGTGAGTGCTGCATAAGGCCTATTATACAGTTAAAATATTATAAGAGATATAAGACGCACAAGCGTGTATGCTCTCCATTAGTGCGAGAGAGAAGGACGATGAACCTAATAAGTCAATCAATTCCTATATTTTATTTTTAAAATCATTAGATAATATCGCTGTTTTTGAAAAGGAAATTGAAAACTACTTGCAATCTCTAAGACCTGGACCAGAGACAAATATTTTGTTATGGTGGAAATCATAGAGTAGTGGTTTTCCCGTTGTGTCTCGGTTGGCTAGGGATATTTTGTGTGTCCAAGCGACGTCCGTACCAGTCGAGCGGCTTTTTTCTGAAGCAGCGCTAGTACTAATTAATAAAAGATGCTCTTTAAAAGATAAAAGTCTCAAAGACCTAATTTGTATGAACAGATGGATGAAGAGCTCTCTTTACGGGATAATATTTGTGAGGTTACAATGTAATTTATCCTATTTCTTTTATATTTAAGAGATTTTTTTAATAAAGATATAAATGAATAAAGAATTGTTTTTTTTTATTAATTCAATCCTTTTAATGTCGATATATTGTATCGAGTATTGTATCGATATCGTATTGAAATCAATATCAATACGATACTTTTATAAGAAAGTAATGCCGACATCAATACACGATACGATACATCATTGACATAACCAATGCCAATACTTAAAAAGTATCGATATTGTGTCGTATCTTGAAGCTCTATTTGAGAGCTTTGGAGCATGCATATAACTTTAAATAAAATATAGATCCAGTCATATTTTTTGAGACTTCAAATGAATTTGTATCATATTTACGGGTATGTCACTCTCCAATAAGTGGCTTCCCATTATAGTCTAGGCTGATTATCGGAGAATAGGCCATTTTTGGGAAAAGTTATTTACAAGCAATTTTATTGCTGGAATCGAATCTTATTATTGTATGTATTAATAATATAGGTATGCAAAGTCCGCAGATAGTATGCTACTTTTTTATAAACAAAATGGCGCCCGTAAATCGTGTTTTTTTCAATTTTTGCTCTATAACTCCAAAGATTTTAACTTTACACCAAAAACACTCAAATAAGAATTCGCCGCAATTAAATTCTGCATGGAGACGTGTTTTTTCCGATACACTTCGACGAAAACTTTCCCCGGAAAAAGCGGTTTTTCCAACAAAATCTTTAATTTTCAACTAAACTTTTAGATAAGTAATTGATAATCTATAATTAAATAGCGTGGTAATATAAAAGTCCTTTTTGTATAGATTATAATTCCAGAATCCGATAGAAATTGAATGAACAGTTTAGCCATAATTGAATTGTTAATTAAAAAGTTGCGGTCGCTATAATAACGACAATAATTATGATGCATAAGAATAACTATGATTTTTTCATAAAAAGATACTATACCTATCTACTGTAGGGGAAGTCGGGGCAAAGTGAACCGTTGGGGCAAAGTGAACTATCTTTTTAAATTTTAAATTATTCGCGCCAGTAATACAGTTTCAAACGTAAATTTAATATATTTTAGTTGGTAACATTGCGCTTACGACGAGAACACGTTTGACGAAAGCTGCTAAGTTGTGGATGTAATTTTTATTTTATCGTGGTAAAATTCTAATCTGGTAAGTGTGTAAACTAATGTATAACTCAACTAGTTATTATTGCATTCAAACGTTGTTAATCTATTATGTTAATAATCTAATTAGAGATAGTTTGTCAAGAAAACGAAGATGATATGTAATGACAGTTTCACATTAACATCAAATGTCAAAAAAGTACCAGTGTGGGGTAAAGTGAAGTTTTTCGCAAGGGGCAAAGTGATCCTAGGTTCACTTTGCCCCCACTATTGTTTTGTAGTAAATAGATTTGTAGAAGGTGTTTATTGAAGGTTGAAGGTTAGATAATATATTTAGTCGGGATTTACTAATTTTTGTATCGCCTAAAATTAAACCGGATAAAAAAACTACTATAGATATATTATAGGTCTGGATCCCGCGTATGAAAAAAAAGTTGATTAATAGCAAGCTGAAAATTTGTTAATAGCTTAAGGGTGTCTAGTCGGATAAACTTTGGTATATGGGAACACTGGAACAGGGGCAGTTTTAATTGTGGAACAGGTTAAAAATTTGGAACGGTCACACCACGAAAACGGCACATTTATTTTGTCCGACAGAACAGACTCAAACTCTTCGAACAGAGATTAAACTCTCATGCAAAAATCACACTGCTATTTATCACCAAATGGGCGTTTTAATGAGTGCAACATGTAGAATATGTCAAATGACAGGAATTATGAGAAAAAAGTTGCAGTAAAACGAAAAATTTTATATTAGTTCAACTAACTAATGATAAAATAAAAAAAGAATTTGTTGCCCAAGTTAAAGATCCATTAAAAAACGGGTATGAAGTAAAATTTATGAGACAGTACAGAGGAAACTGGAACATCTTCGTCTTTCCAGAGGTAGATGATATCTCGGTAATAACTGCATCTCAAATCATGGGAAAGCTTCGCTCTAAAAGACTCAGATATGGAAAAATCCAGTTTATATAGAATCTTTTATGTTTTAAGTTTGTTTAATTGTTTTTCCTGATTAAATATTTAATTGATCTGATATGTTTTACTTTGCCCCAATACCAAAGTTCACTTTGCCCCGCCTGAGGGGCAAAGTGAACTTTTTGCGACTTTTGGGAAATATGTTTACAGCATATTACATAAAACTGTTATTTAGTTTTTAGGTATTGGATTATTTAGCCAAATGGTTCTGCTTTCGTATGAACAAAAAATAGTCGTAATTATTATTTTCGTATAAGTCATATTATTTGACAAATCTTAACTGGTTCACTTTGCCCCGACTTCCCCTACTTTACACAATTGAAATCGGACTATTTAAGCGGCCTCAGGAATATTTTAAAATTATAAAGAATTTTTTGGATTATAAACAAATAGAATATCTCGGGAAATATTAAACTAAATTAGATTATAAAAACGGTACTCGAAAAACAGCGACAGGACGCTTCTTTTAAAAGAAAAACGTTTAATTATGATGAGTAGTTCCTGAGGTACAACCGGTCAAAGTTGACCGGAATTTACGGCAAAGATATAATCAATAGGATCATAATTTTCAAACCGTCACCTTTTTATTTTTGTCCTCTCTCTCCACACCAATTTTCATATCCTTAAAATACTCATAACATATATTATTGTAATAAAAACTATCGATAATACGTGTGAAAATTGCCAAAAATAGCAAAATTCCAATCAAAAGTTAGATAGGAGAAAATGTAACCCTCAAAGTTCAAAATCGTTATACGTAAAAAATATGCATTTTCTCGGCTTTCCATGGAACAATTTCCTTCATTCTTTTTTTGTTCGCAAGTAACTCGAGTAGAGCCATCGAACTAATTCATTATTAAATGTCAAACTTGCTTTTGTTTTGTTATAATAAATTAATTTATTTATTATAACACAAAATTTTAATTTGTTTAAATAAAAATTGTTTAAATAATTATACAGCTTTCAAATGAGAATATTAATGTTTCTAACTTTAAAAGGTACACTTGTAGTAAGTTTATCTAAAAAAAGCCTACAACTGGAAAAAATATGTAGTTTGCTGTTCTTTTAAATATATTAATCTATTATAACAAAACAAAAGCAAGTTTTACATTTAATAATGCCTTAGTTCGATGGCTCTACTCGAGTTATCAGGGAACAAAAAAAGAATGAAGGAAATTGCTCCATGGGAAGCTGAGAAAATGCATTTTTTTAACGTATACCGATTTTGATCTTTCAGGGTTACATTTTCTCCAACCTAATTTTTGATTGGAATTTTGTTATTTTTGGCAATTTTCACACGTATTATCGATAGTTTTTATTATAATAATATATGTTATGAGTATTTTAAAAATATAAAAATTGTTGTGGAGAAAGAGAACAAAAATAAAAAGGCGATAGTTTAAAAATTATGATCCTGTTGTTTATATCTTTGCCGTAAATTCCGGTCAAGTTTGACCGGTTGTATCTCAGGAACCACTCGTCATAATTAAACGATTTTTCTTTTGGAACAAGCGTCCTGCCACTGCTTTTCGAACACCGTTTTCACGATTTAATTTAGTTTAATATATCCCGAGATATTCTATTTGTATATAAGCCAAAAAATTCTTTATAATTTTAAAATATTCCTGAGGCCGCTTAAATATTCCAATTTCAATTCTGTAAAGTACATTAGATAGGCATAGTGTGTTTTTATGAAAAAATCATAGTTATTCTTATGCATCATAATTATTGTCGTTATTATAGCGACCGTAAATTTTTAATTAACAATTTAATTGTTGCTAAACTGTTTATTCAATTTCCATCGACTTCTGGAATTATAATCTATACGAAAAGTGCTTTTACATTACCAAGTTATTTAATTATTGATTAACAATTACTTATCTAAACTTTTAGTTGAACATTAAAGATTTTGTTGGAAAAACCCGCTTTTTCCGGGAAAAGTTTTCGTCGAAGTGAATCGGGAAAAACACGTTTCTATGCATAATTTAATTGCGGTGAATTTTTATTTGAGTGATTTTGGTGTAAAGTTAAAATCTTTGGAGTTATAGAGCAAAAATTGAAAAAAACACGATTTTCGGGCTCCATTTTGTTTATAAAAAAAGTAGCACACTCTCTGCGGACTTTGCATACCTATTTTATTAATACATACAATAATAAGATTCGATTCCAGCAATAAAATTGCTGGTAAATAACTTTTCCTTGTATTTTGCTAATTAGCCCAGAGTATTAATATTAGTCTTCTGATACGTTTTTTGTAATGTTGTTCTGAAGCTATTTTCTTGTGGCATTTTTACAATTTTAACTATTTATAATGGGAAATAAGCCACAATATTATTAAATTTAATAATATTGTGGCTTATTTCCCATTATAAATAGTTAAAAACGTTTTTTGTAGGGATCACACCTTGTTTGCATATTCTCTGCAGTCTTCCTTCACATGTTGTTGTGTGATTTCGCCCAATTGGTGACTCAAGTTGCTATTTTTTATTTTTGTTCTTCAGGTATCTTCACTCTGTTGATATTTTCTATTACCTGATCTTCCCATCTGCACTTTTTTCTTCCCCTAGGTGTTGAATTTGTAGGTTTCCACTTTAATATTTCCTTTATTAATTTATCTTCTTTCTGGGTCTGACTATATCTTCCCCATTTTTCTGATTATTTATCTCGTTGTTAAATAGTCGTCTATACTCTCCGTCTTAGAATTTTTGTCCAAGAATTTTTCTGAGGATCTTCCTTTCTCTTATTCCTAACTTGAATTATTCTCTATTCTATTAGTTAGTTAGGCACATTGCATTGCCTCCGCTGATAGGTTATGACAGGTCTGATCAGGGCCGGATTTAAGGGGGGCAGGCTGGACAGCCCCCACAAAGCGCCAAACGTAAAAAAATCAGCACATTATTCATATAGAATAATTTTTGTCAACCAATTAACTGTGATATTTCGTTACATGGAAGGTTTCACACCTGTTAAAAGGTTTCCCATATTTTTGCCAAATCATGGTCATAGAGCAGAAGATATATCGCACCCTCAGTGCAAGACTGCAGTAAGTCAAAATAAGTAAGTTTCGAGATAAAGACGATTTTGTTTATTTTCGTGCTAATATCGGTGAAACAAGACACAAATTTTAAGAAAAATTAACATTTAATTATGATTTTGCATGCTTTTCAGCCTATATTACATTAACCAAAAATAGAAATTTAAATAAAATAATATTAACGCAAAAAAAATTAGGAATTTCAAAGTTACAACACTTGTTGCACGGAAAAAATTGTTAATCACTACACATTTAGTATTAGAATTTCAAAGTTACAACAGTTTTGCACGGAGAAAATTGTAAAAAGCGTAGACACATTTACTTTTACAGTAAAACCTGTGTTACCGGCCACCTGCCAACAACGGCCACCTGTACTAACGGCCAGTTTTAAAATTACCCAAACCAATTATGTACAGTAAAACCTGTGTTAACGGCCACCTGTCAAAACCGGCCACCTGAACTAGCCGGCCAGATTCAAAGTTCCCCAAACCAAAATTTTTGGACTACAAAACCTGGTATTAGCGGCCACCTTTTTATATCGGCCAATAGTTCTGTCATTTTTTTTGACCGTTATTGACAGGTTTTACTGTATATCTAGACTACAAAAACTGGCATTACCGGCCACCTTTCTATATCGGCCAATAGTTCTTTCATTTTTAGTGGCCGTTGCTGACAGGTTTTACCGTAGTTGTTGTCCTCTTCTCGTACATCATCTTGTGCCAAAATATTTTTATAAAAACTATGGTGGGCTTCTGGTATCATACCCGAATGGCATAAGTATACCAAATCTTTTTCTTTGGCCATTTGAATTTTTGGCTATTCTTTGGCAAGTTTTCTGAGAATAGATATTTTTGACCTCTCAGTATTGTCAATACACAAGTTTTAAGATAACTGTTTTTTCTTTTAAAAACTTATGGAAAATAAATATAATACAGTAAAACCTGTGTTAACGGCCACCTGTCAAAACCGGCCACCTGAACTAGCCGGCCAGCTTCAAAGTTCCCCAAACCAAAATTTTTGGACTACAAAACCTGGTATTAGCGGCCACCTTTTTATATCGGCCAATAGTTCTGTCATTTTTTGTGACCGTTATTGACAGGTTTTGCTGTATTACACAAAGGACATAAAATTTACATGAATAGATTCGTCTCGAAAATCTTTGTTTATTGTCTCAGCCGTTAATGGATTACGTAGACGCTCTGTATATTAAAATTAAACACCACAGATATAGATATTAAAATAACAAATATCTTACTTTTTTCATTGATTGTTATCGAATCCGTTGCAATGTTCCGTGCAACACTGTTGTAACTCTGTTACATTAGAGTTACAACAGTTTTGCACGGAACTTATGTTCAAAAACGCAAAATAGTTAAAATGTTGTTGTTGTAATATTTAGCCCATTAAGCATTTGAAAGTTACTAAAGTTTTACAGGGGATAGATATGCATGTTTACAATCGAATTCCATAATTACTTCATTTTCATAAAATTTTGAGTTACTGCAGTCTTGCACTGAGGGTGCGATATTTAATTCTCTAATGACATTCTTGCAAGAACATGATATTGATTTAAAAGACTGCAGGGGACAGTCATACGACAACGCGTCAGTTATGAGTGGAAAATACAATGGTGTTCGGACGAAAATTAGAGAACATAATATCTTGGCGTTGTGGATTCCGTGACTCTAAATTTAGTTGCAAAATCTGCAGCTGAATGTTGTCCTGCTACCATAGCATTTTTTGATTTCTTAGAAGAACTATAATATGAACTACATGTATGTATTTTTCATTTCCTCTACATATAGATACAACTTGTTAATCGAATGTTTAAAAGTTGAGTCTTTAAGCGAGAAAAACTCCGACCGTGGTAGAAATATTATTGTTCCTAAAAGAGTAAATACTACTAGATGATTATCTACAAGTGATGCCGCAAAAACGCTAGTTAAAGGTTATAATCAGATTAAAGGAGCATTATCCAAAATTTCAGAAGGCGATGAGCAACAATTTAACACTCGTAGCAATGCAAATGGTTTGTATAATCGAATGTGTTTACTGGAAACAGGAATATTTGCAATATTTTAGAATGAAATCTTAGAGAGGACAAACAGCACACGCCGTATTCTCCAAGATCCAAATATTGGCCTTAATTCAGGAGTGGCGGCACTTAGATCACTTACAGAATTAATATTCTTTTCAGGAATATTCGACTGACTCCACTGGATTATGGAACATCTCCAGAGACTGAAATGACAACATCAGAGAAATTAAGAACTCAAAATTTTATCGCTATTATAGATCACTTCATTTCCTCTTTAAGTCAGAGGCTTCCGCATATGAATCCATTAATTCCAATTTTGGATTTTTACATCATTTGGAAAATTTAACTCCCAATGAAATTGAAGCTCATTCACTGAAGCTTACCGACATTTACAGCAATGATTTAGATGAAAACCTAGGTGTCGAACTGGTATAATAGTTTGTAGGATTTTTAAATTCATTTAAAGAGGAAATCGGCTCATCAATATAAGTAAAGAACTTCAAATGAACCGACCGCTAAAAGAAAATAATGTGAATGATACGTTTCCAAACGCTCGCGCTGAGGTGATACTTCGTTTATATTTAGTTCTGATGATAAGGCATTGCAGTGGAGAGAGATTCAGTCAAAACTTATGTTAATTAAAAATCGACTTCGGTCTATGATAGGCCAAGAGCGGTTAAATCATCTCTCTATAATGAGCATTGAACACGATGTCTTAAAGCAACTAGACATATCCGATATAATCAAGGAATTTTCAGTTACAAAATCTCGAAAAGTACCCGGACTTGAACCATACATCTTACTATGTTTATATTTAATATTTTACTGTAACAAGATATAGCACTGGTATTTTTAATTATTTAAAAATATATTTATAAAAGTAGATCAACAATTTTTTTTAATTGTAGGAGGTAGGGCCCCACACCAATTCTGCCCAGGGGCCCCCACTGCCTTAAATCTGGCTCTGGGTCTGATTGCTGTTTATATATTTTTATTTTGGTGTTTTTACTAATATCTCTGTATTTTAGTAGTTTTTGATATTTCCAATACGCTCTATTGCTCGGTTTTACTCTTTCAGTTATGTCGGCGTTTTTGTCGTTTGAGTTTTGTGTTGTTACACCTAGATATTTAAAGATTTCTACTTTTTATAATACATATACATTGTTAAATCTTTATTAATAACTATGTTACAAATGTTGCTTGAGATTAACAGATGATTCGTTTTTTTCTTCACTTACTTTTAGTTCTCTAATTTTCGCTTTTTCTAACAGAGTCATCACTGCATATTCTACGCTTTTGTTGTTTCTTTTTACAGTGCTTTTTACCATGTCGTCAGCATCTCACTAGAGGCGTATATAGTAATTGTAACTCCACGGTACTTGTATGACTCAATATTTTTAATTTCATAGTGATCTAGCACTAGATTATTAGATTTATATTATTAAGAGGCAACAGTAGCGATCAACTGGTAGCAACAAACGCGGTCCAAGATATTTGGCACACATATTTGTAATATAATAAAGAATGACGGTACAGAGCCCAATTTGAGAAATATGTTAGTATGTGAAAATTACTCTATAACTAACTAAAATATTGCAAAAAGGAGCCTGTACCGCCATTAAGAAGACCAAAAAATAAACTTTCTTCAAGCAAACTTTTTTATCCCATGCCTAGATTTTGTGTCACATTGGATCTACTAAAAATCGATTTTCTAGAAAAATAAATCGAACGTGAGTGACTCGCAACATTTAGCGCGCCTATGACGATAAAAATTATTGTTTTGATAGTATAATGTCACTGTCAGTGTCGAATTACCGACGCACTGTTGCCTCACTGTTGAAAGTTCGCAGAACTTTCGAAAAACAAAAATATTGATGACGCGCTACTATTTACTCTTAAAAGATTCGCGTATTATAATTCGAAGAAATTTGCAGTTAAAAGTTCTTGATTTTATTGACACAGGGCATTTGGGTATTACAAAATGCCGTGAAAGGGCGAAAATGAGTGTGTGGTGGCTAAGATTGTCAAAACAAATCGAGAATCTCGTAAAAAATTGTCAGAAGTGTGTTGAACACCGGCAAAATATTAAAGAGCCTTTTTACAGGGATAAGACGGTTCGCAGGCCATCGTAAAAAACGAAAAACAAAAATATGGAACACGATGGAACATTAGAAGCCATAAGAGAAAGAAATGCGTCGGGTAGAAAATCCATCACAATTTTAAACAGTATTTACTCATATGCGACCAATCCATCAGCAAAGAAAATAAGAGGATATATGAGACTATAGTGAAAAGTATCACTAGCTGTGAGGTATGGCCACTAAAAAAAAGAACAGTGGCAACGCTGAGAGCAACGGAGATGGATTTTTAGAGAAGAGCAGCAGAATGATCTAGAAGAGAAAGGATCACAACGAACACAGAGAAATAATGGGAATAAAACGAACAATCACGGATGACTTATTAACAAAAAACTTGTATGATTCGGGCATATGAATGAACGAGTACCAATAGTATGATATAATTGATCCAAATGATGGCATAACCCAGACATCCAAAGTGAAAGTTATCCTCCAACACCAAATTGTTCTATATGGACCACATAATGTTCATAAAAAAGTCACACCATTTTCAGCGTCGGGTTTGGGGGGAAGACGGGGAGAAATCGGTAAATTCGTAGTTTTTTAGGTTTTTCGTCAATATTTCTAAAACTATGCGGTTTAGCATGAACAACAATATACAAAAATGCTCTACATTAAATTTGCAATAAAAAAGGTCCTATGCATAATCCTTCTAAAATTAACGATTCCAAAGTTACGGAGGTAGGTATAATTGGTCCAAAAAAGGCCTAACCCAGACAACTAAAGTAAAAGTTTTCCTCTAACACAAAATTGTTCTATATGGTCCACATATTGTTCAGTAAAAAGTTACACCATTTTGAGCGTCCGGTTTGGGGGGAGATGGGGGAGAAGTCGGTAAATTAGTAGTTTTTTTTTACGTTTTTCGTCAATATTTCTAAAACTATGCTTTAGCGTAAACAATGGTCTCTACAAAAACGTTTTACATAAAATTTAAAACAAAAAAGGTCCTATACGTAATTGTTATAAAATCAAGGGTTCCAGAGTTACGGAGCGTGAAAAGTGGAGGTTTTCGATACTTTTTATATTATCTGGGCAATTGATGATGATTTTGGGTGGTGAGGTTGACGTTTCTTCAAGGGCTTATCACTAACATATCATCGGCCACTGAAATAGCAAATTTTATTTACAAAACACAATCCTGCTAAAGAAAATTTCTATAAGTTGCCCAAAGAATATAAAAAGTATCGAAAACCTACCCTTTTTACCCTGCGTAACTCTGGAACCTTTGATTTTATAACAATTATGTATAGGACCTTTTTTGTTTTAAATCTCACGTAGAACATTTTTGTATAGAACATTGTTTACGCTAAAGCATAGTTTTAGAAGTATTGACGAAAAACGTAAAAAAACTACTAATTTACCGACTTTTCCCCCATCTCCCCCCAAACCGGACGCTCAAAATGGTGTAACTTATTACTGATTAATATGTGGCCCATATAGAACAATTTGGTGTCGAAGGAAAACTTTTACTTTGGATGTCTGGGTTAGGCCTTTTTTGGACCAATTATACTACCTCCGTAACTTTTGAACCGTTCATTTTAGAAGGATTATGCATAGGATCTTTTTTATTTCAAATTTATTGGGGAACATTTTTGTATAGAAGGTTGTTCATGCTAAACCGCATAGTTTTAGAAATATTGACGAATAACGTAAAAAACTACGAATTTACCGATTTCTCCCCCCCCCCCAAACCCGACGCTCAATTTCATTTTGGATGTCTGGGTTTGGGTCTAGTTATACCATACTACAAAGGAAATGCTAAAGTAGTAACTAGAAGGAAAGAGACAACAAGGTATAGTATATTGCTTAACACCCCATGTGGGTTGATCCGCTTTCTAGATCCCTTTTATGGGGTGGATCAGTGTATTTGCTCACTAATATGTCTCCATTTCTTCAGTGACGTAGCTGAAGATCAGGTGCCCCCGCGACAATTTTTGTGGGCCTTCGTATTATAAACATAACGACAACTATGTGTAAATGATAATATTTGGCCTTTATTTAATAAATCTTCATCAGCTGGTGTTAATAGATTTTTTGGGAATTGACATGAAAACCTATTATACATGTCTCTTAATACCTGTAAGTTGTTATTTAATATTATATCTAAATTTACATTGAAAACATTAACTTTAAAACTTTTTTTGCTACAAGTAATTTTTTCGTCGTAGCTAAGCTCATCGTAGTTTTTTTTATACCTACGTTTTATCCGTTTATTTGTAAATTCCGGTATAATAGGTACCCCACTATTCTGCTATTCCTGCTACTTCTGCAAATGTTTCGGATATGATCGTGTTTTCAAATATCTTGAGTGGTATCTTCTTCTTCTTTAAGTACCGTGCCCAAATTTTTAGGCGTGGGTAGCTTCCATAACAATTTGCCGATATCGTTCTCGATCTTGTGCGGTATCTTGAGTGGTATATCAAGAATTATTGAATAAAAATAACTTGTTTTAATTCAATCATTGAATTTGTTTCAGTTTCTTGAGCCACTAAATTAGACAAGGCGAAAACGGCGGGTTCGTTGGAAAAATATTCCCATAAGATTTTTTTGCATAATCACATTCGTGAGACACCCCAGAATAAGGTTCAAGAAGTCGCCCACGCGAAAAGTGGTCCAATTATTTTTTTAAAAATTTTTTAATCAAATTGTAAAAATCAATATTTTCGGCCCGGAGAATTTTTTTTTAGATTTCTCGGACCATTCCGGACAGAAAAGGTCCTTGTTTTTTTTTTTTGTTTTGAAAAAGATTTTTCTCTAAAGTTGATCGTGTTCGAGTTATAAGCAATTTAAAATTTGAAAAACGCGAAAATGGCCATTTTTAAGACTAAATATCTCGGTTAAAAATGATTACTATGAAAGTCAGAAAGTGACTAAATCAAATTTAAAGCCCCCCCTTCATGATCCTGAAGAAATGTGTGTCATCAATTTATTACTAAGCTGTTATTTTTAATTATTAATAATGAGTGGTAAGATCGTATTGACGCGGCTATAAATGTGAGTGCGAGTGAGATTCGCCATTGGACTACCTGAATGGCATCTCTTTCGCACTCATCATGGACGGCCGCCTAATACGTGCATGGCGCTCATTATTTTTACTTAAAAATAACAGCTTAGTAATCAAATATTGACAAAAATTTCTACAATATCTTGTAGGGGGCGCTTTAAGCTTTGATTTAGTTACTTTCTGACTTTCATAGTAATAACTTTTAACCGAGTTATTAAGCCTTGAAAATCGCCATTTTTCGTTTTTTTCAATTTTAACATGCTTTTACCTCGAAAACGATTAACTTTAGAGGGAAATTAAAAAAAACCTCTTTTTATCCAGAATGATCCAAAAACCTAAAAAAAAATTGTTCCGGTCAAAAATATCGATTTTTGCAATTTGATTAAAAAAAGTTGTTAAAAAAAATTTGGACCACATTTCGCGTGGGCGACTTCTTGAATCTTATTCTGGAATGTCTCACGAATGTGATTATGCAAAAAAATCTCATGAGAATATTTTCTCCAAAGAACCCGCCGTTTTCGCCTTGCCTAAATTCATAACTTCGTTTTTTATTTGGGGGCTCAAGTAATTTGTTTTGAAGTTAGTGTTTTTATCGATTAATTTAGCTAAAACAGGATCATGTTTAGCTAGTAAAAGAACCAATGACGAAAAATTACCTTTTTGGGATTCACTTTCATCTAAACTACCAACATGTCCACGGAACGCTAAATTACACCCGGAAAGAGTAAGAGAAACGTCAATTATCCGCTTCATTACATCCTTCCAAATGCCCTATTTTGATGCTTATTAGTAAAATATGTTTTGGTCCCCAATTTAAAGAAAGTAGAAGCACGTAGAAGTATTAAGCTTGAAGGCTTTAAGCCTACTGGGCCCTGCGGGCCTGTCAGCTACGCCACTGCATTTCTTCCGGTCTATTGCCTTCTCTTTCCAAATTGTAATTCCTGCCCCTCTTAGGTCCTCCTCTACTTTAGTTAACCATATCAGTCTGGGTCGACCACGTCTCCTTTTTCCTCCTGGTTGCCATAATATCATAGCTTTTGATACTGATTACGGTCCTTGTCTCCACATATGACCCAGCCATTTGGTTCTTTGTACTTTTATTTTCTTTATTATATCTTCTCCATTTAATTCTTCTAAAATTTCTTTATTAGTTCTCCTTCTATACTCTTGTTCTTGAATTCTCACTGGACACAGTATTGTCCTTATTATCTTTCGTTCATTTATCCTTAATTTCTCTTCTTTTTTTGTCATAGTCATCGTTTCTGCCGCATACATTGTTATTTGTCTTACTATTGTTTTATATATTATAATATATTCATTTTTGTTTTTTTGGTCAATATTTTACTCTTTAGTAGTTTTCTATTTGTTTGGTATACCCGGTTTGTCGCAGTTATTCTTTCTTCGATTTCCGTTTTTCTTTCCCCTTTGTTGTTAACCATAACGCCCAGGTATTTAAATTTTTGTACTTCCTCGAATTTTTTATTTCCTATCCTTATCTCTCTGCTTTGTTCTGCTTTTCCGAGTCTCATTAGTTTTGTTTTCTTTCCATTAATTCTTAGTCCCATCTTCTTTCCCTCTTCTTCAATCGCTATTAATAATTTTTTTCATGATTTTTCTTTTTTTTTTTTGTTACTATCGCAATATCATCTGCATACGCCATTAGTTAGTAACCTGATGCTCTTAGGTTTCCCTTGTGGTCTTTCGTAACACAAAATGTACTGCCAGGTTAAATAATGTTGCTGACAGCCAGTCACCTTGTCTCATTCCTTTATTTATTTCGAATTCTTGTGTTTCCCCTTTTTGTGTTAGAATACTGACTTTTGATTTGTTCATTGACAGTTTTATTAGATTTCTTAGTTTTAAAAAGAGCTGAGAGTAAGAAATATGGAAGAGGACCCATGGAACAACCAAACAAAGTCGCGATTGGAAGTCGAAAAACGGCGGAGAACGTTATAAACCGACATGTACCTAGTACCTAGTAGTATTATTAAAACGGGGTGAAGGATCCGGTCAACATCAAAAGCAGTAATCCATAATGTTTGTATTTTACTTTCCTTATCAATTCTGTTTTTATGATATTATTGTTCATTTGTTTATTAGCCCTTTTAATAGCTTTATTCTTGCTTCTTTTTCGTCCCAGTTTTTACGGTACAGGCAATAAAGAATTATGGCATTTATATCGTTTAAACAAGTCTGTAAATCCGGAATACAAACTTCAGGCTGACGAAAATTAGCCATAAGTCGTTTATTGGTCTGATTTAGACACCGAGCTGAAAGCTCTTACGAGGAAAAGCTCCCTGCCGAAGCTCCGTCGGAGAAAGTGTTTTATTTTTAGAAAGACCATTCATTTTCTCTGGCGACAGTCTGACAAGAACAATTCCTAACCGACTATAATCGATAGAACACGAAATCGGCGGAAAGCCACCTACCATTTTCATGATTTTCTTTCTGCTGGCTGCCGCCGTCAGGAAATTATGGCGATTTAAGGGAATTACTGGAATAACTTACAGATTTTCTTGTTTTTTTTTCAACAAAGAATCACGGGGGAATTATATACGAGGAGTCATGTTTCTATTTTGATAGAAAATGTTACAATTTTAGGATTTATTTTATACTTAAAACCTTTATAAAAAGGAAATATTGCTTTACATAAATTGTGTAAGTTAGTCTTAAGTTTCTTATATTAGTCCGATCAAATAAAAATACAATGCATGTAAATCAAAATCTAATTCCGTACAGGTTGGAATAAATTTTTTATCAAAGTTTAGGTCAAAACAAAAGATATTTTCAAGAAAGTATTCGATTCAAATGAGGGATCATTGTTTAAAAAATTAAAAATGGGTAGTTTTTGCTCAAAATTTACTTTTTTAAGTGATGCGGTAATTCATGTTTATATTAAGGTTTTTACAATTTTTTTCTGCAAACCTGAAGAAACAGTCTTCTATATAAGACTTACTAAATTAAATTTCACTTTTAATTTATTTAAATAATTGTAAATCAAAATTGAAAAACCAGATTCCAAAAAAAAATATTATTTGCATTATAAATAAGCAGTGTCAAACATTTTGTTTTACATAGAAAGTTGCGCTATCATATCAGTATAAATTGAAAAAATAATTGGATGATATATATTGAGTAGTTTATCAGACATTTAGTTTGCTTATAAAAAATGACCATTTTTCCAATTGCAAAAACGCGGTTGTTGCCGATAGAGTAATACAAGTTTTTGAGATCTCATTTTTTTTTGCTTTTATGTATATTTTCGATAAATTTATTGACAAATTAAAATTTCAATTAAATACTCCTCAAAAATGACGTTTGACAATTGGTGTAATTTGTTTTTTTAATAATATCGCCGGGATTAAAAATTTTTAAATAATTTTTCGATATTCGTGTTTCTGTCGGTTTTTGACACATTAACAAAAGAAAAAAAAATCTAGAACCATTTTTTCCGAGATAGCCTTTCCAAGCTTAAAAATTAATATTTTGTTTATTTATCAATATTAACATTTAAAAGTGCGTAAGTGCATATATTAACCCTACTACTTAACAATGTCATTTATACACATAATAAAAATTCTAGAATATTTTGAAAAATATTGATTTTCATATTACCTTAAATGAAAATTTTTGCCTGAAATTTGGCGGAGGAGTAGTTTATGATATCTCCGTTAATAATGGGCCAATTTCAATGTTTTTTTTAATTTGGGGTAGCATATAAAAATAAGAAAATCTGCATGACCCTTTTTGCATTAAATATTCATTAATTTGTTATAAACAAATTTTTTTCTGAAATTTTTTTTCTCTAATATTGTGATAAATAAAAGTAGGCAACAAAAATAACCACAAAACAGTATTAAAACAAATGTTTATTTTAAAAATCTCAAATTAGTAAAATTTTGTTAAAAAAACATAAAAACGTTTTTATTTGTACAAATCATTGGCAAAATCTCACAAAGTTAATGTGAATACAAAAGAAAATATTGTTCTGAAGCTATTTTCTTGTGGCATTTTTGCAATTAACTAGTTTTGATAAAAGAAAATATATAAAAAAATGGAGGACAACCTCTGTTATTATCCTATTATGTATATAAGTTAATAAAAATTAACAAATATATACACAATTTTTAGTGTACTACCTGTTATAAAGATTGTAAAATTAAATGTACAATACAACATAATAAATATTTTAATATTGTACAAAGAAAAAAGTCTTTAACAAATTTTTAATGCTAATTCAGTATAATCTTGTTAATTTTTTTATAAAAAATTTTTTGTGTCAATTTTTATTTATCACACGTAGAGAAAAGAAAATTGAAAAAAAAAATTGTTTATAACAAATTGACGAATATTTATTGTAAAAGGTGTCATTTAGACGTTATTTTTTTATATATGCTACCCCAAAATAAAAAAAAACATTGAAATTGGTCCATTATTACCGAAGTTATTGCAAAGTATTACTGCAGCACTCTTCAAGCAAAAAGTTTTCATTTAAGGTATTTTAAAATACTCTAAAAATTTAACACATTGTATAGTAACATTGTAACACATTGTATAAATGACATTGTTGAGTAGTAGGGTTGATAGATGTACTCACGCACTTTAAAATGTTAATATTGATAAATAAACAAAATATGAATTTTTAAACTTGGAAAAGCTATCTCGGCAAAAAATGGATCTAGAATTTTTTTTCTTTTGTAAGTGTGTCAAAAATTATCAGGAACACGAATATCGAAAAATAATTTAAAAATTTTTAATCATGGCGATGTACCAAATTGGAGGGGTGTTTAATTGAAATTTTGGTTTATCAATACATCTGTCGAAAATATACATAAAAGCAAAAAAATGAGATCTTAAAAACTTGTATACTCCATAGGTAGGTAACAACCGCGTTTTTGCAATTGAAGAAATGGTAATATTTTTTAAACAAATTAAATATCTCATAAACTACTTAATATTTATTAACTAATTTTTTTTTCAGTTTATACTGGTACCATAGCGCAACTTTTTCTGCAAAACGTAATGTTTTATACAGTCGGAAAAATGAAAGAATACCCACGAACGATCACATCAATCACTTATTTTGTATTTGCTGTCTTTTTCTATAAATAACAAACGTTTGTTATAGAAAAAGATAGCAAATACAAAATAAGTGATTTATGCGATCGTTCATGGGTATTCTTTCATTTTTCCGACTGTAGTGTTTATTTATAATGCAAATAATATTTTTTTCGAAATTTGTTTTTGAATTTTGATTTACAATTATTTAAATAAGTTAAGGGTCAAATTTAATTCTGTAAGTCTTATATAAAAGATTGTTTCTTCAGCTTTGCAGAAAAAAATTATAAAAACCTTAATAAAAACATTAATTACCGCAGCAGTTGAAAAAGTAAATTTTGTGCAAAAATTACCCATTTTTAATTATTTAAACAATGTTCCCCTCACATAAATCATATACTTTCTTGAAAATATCTTTTCATTTGGCCTAAACTTTGATAAAAAAATTATTCCAATCTGTACGGAATTACATTTTGATTTTATTTTATTTTATTGGGCTATATGTCTAAATTAAGTCTTTGGTTGAGGCTTTATAAAATTTTTTCGTATTTACTTCCGTTCTTGATTATTGGAAATGTTTTCGTAGCTGTCGTTTGTCCGTAATTTTTTGATTAATTATGAGAAACACATTGTTTCCTTTTGGGGCTGATACTTAGTCAGAAGTCTCATGCCAAGCTGCAATTCGTATGGATTTTGTTAGACTCACTGTCGCTGATTCTATTTAATTTGAAGCTCATTTTTTAAAGAGCAGTTTGGCGAAATCAGGCTGTCTAGTTTTTCTCGCTCCGCTGTCGCTCGTGCTTTAAACATCGCGTGCGTTCGCAAAAAGCATACTTCACGAACTGTTTCATAAATAACTATTTCGCCTAGGTTAATTACGGTCAAAGTTAGCCACTTTTATTATTCAAATCACAGTTAATTCTATATACATACATAAAATTCTCCTGTAAAGTGTTAGTGACCATACTCCTTCGAAACAGCTTGACCAATTTTTATGAAATTTTACACGCATATCCTGTAGGACTAAGAGTAGGTTTTAACCTATTTTTCATACCCATAAGTTGTAAGGGGGGTTACCCCCCTCACGTTTTTTTAAATTTTTTTGGACAAAATTGTCAACTTTAATTTTATATGATGTAGCATTAAAGAATACATATATCCCTTAATTTTCACTCTTCTACCACCAACCCCTATTTTTTAATAGCCATTTACATATTTATGTCTATAAAAGTCTCCTGTCACAGTGTTTTTTATGAAATTATCTATGTATCACTGAGTGATAAGGGGGTTTCCCCCTAACATTTTGTAATGTTAGGTGGGGATATGTATACATAACGTACTCGGCAAGACTACCAGTACATGTAAATTAAAAAAATTATGGTCAAAATCCATCTAGCTCCGGAGATATTAATCGCAGCGTATGCTTGAAGAATCAAATTAATTTTTTGACTGCACGAATTTTAATACGTATTTCCCCTCCACCGACCACGAATCGATTTCGTTAGGACCTTATTTTTGAAGCTTTATTAACCACTCTGTTGAAATTCAAAGTTTACTCAGACCTTTACACATAAACTATATACCTTGAACTTCAAAATGACGCAAGTTAGGTTGCTTAATTGTTATAAACAAAGTAGCTGTGAATTAAATAAAAAAAGTGGGTAACTTTGACCGTAATTAACCTAGGCGAAAAGTTTTCTTTTTAAAATTCGTGTAAAAATACCAGCTTTTCAAATTCTTAAGTAGGTTTAGTCTACAGTTAATATTTACAAAGTTATTCAATTGGTTTATAAGCTAAAATGACTCTACTTTAGTAAAATGTTTTTGGAATGATAAAAATGACATTTTGATGATTTTTTTAAACACTTTGGAAACATAACTATTCTTCTTTCATGTAGTTTCCACAGAATTGCTATATCGTTATTATTTTCTGAAAATTACATTGCAAAAAAAGCTCTTTGGGATAAACAAATTGAATAAAATTTAAACTAATTGACGAATCATCTTAAAAATTTTTGTGAATTATATGGACTGTTTGACTCAGCTTTTCGTGCAATATAAAAGTCTTAAGGTAATTTTCCAAAAGTTATAGCAAATTTTTTTTTTCGAAATTTTATTCTTATTTTGCAATTTCCGAAGCAACTAATGATCGGAACAAAAATCAAAAACTGCCATTTTAAACCTTTGCTCATCTGCTAAAAGAAGAATACTATAAATAAGATATTTAATTACCCTATTTTTTACTGTAGCGAGTTAAACGAAAAAACTGCCATTTTTGACCTTTATATGTTACTAACTAAAATTCTCGTCCGAACTGTGACGGGCATTTTTGTATGTATAATGTATTAGGTATATAGTACCCAAAAACCCATTTGCAACCTGGCTGCTTAAGTGTCCCGAACATGGTATATTTTTGCCTTATTTCCCTGGCGTATATTGCCGCATTGGTAAGTACCCGATTTTATATAGCTCCATCTTCTATAAAATATACCCATAAAACTACAAAGACCTTCGTTGTCAAATGCAAATAGAGAAAATCGTAGCACCCGAAAAGATTTTCCGTCTCAATAAGCCATAAATCCTAAATTTTCCTTAGATAAACAAATTTCAAGTGGCTTCTAGCGCCATTTTTCCGAGAGGGCTCTCATCTCTAACTGCTTTCCGATGAGGTTTTTCAGGAGTTTCCTTATCTCTTAACAAACATGGCGTGTTAACTCCGGCGCCGACTTGACAAGTGCGCATTTAAGTTACGAAGGAGAGAAATACTTTTCAGCATAGTAAAAATTAGAAACATGTCATAAAAGAAACACTAAAAGCTAGAAAATGAAAAAGGAATCGAAAAAAAGAAAATTGGGTTTTATATCTGAACGAAAACTGTCACATAATTCTCTAGACTATACAGCTTGTTTCACGTATACGCTGTGAGCTCGTACGTAGAGGGGATATTTACAAATTCGCGAGCGCCAGTAGTGGCAAGTCTGTAAACGTTTACCGGAAATTTGACATAAATGTCAAAGTGATTAATTTAAAATTAAAAGTAAAAACATTAATTATAAAAAATATTAGTTGGTCAAAGCTGTGGTATATATTTTTACCTTAAATATACTTACGTTTTAAATACTGAATTTAAGTTTTTTTATTGTTCCGTAATATCGTTGATTGAAATAAACGGTAATCTTGGCGCCATCTACACGATAATTGTGAAAGTATCCGAAGTAAGAAATTCATATTTTATCAATAGAACGTCAAAATGATTAGCAAAATCTTAAAAAAATCGAGTACAATTTGATTAATTTTTTGCGTTGTAAATATTAAGCGATAACAATTAAATAATAAATTTAAAAATTACCAGTGAAAGTTGAATTAGTAATCCGCCAGGAGCGCCACCAGCGAAGCTCAGAGCCTATACCATAAATATATTTCTCTGATTATTTCATTCATAGGAGATTTTGACCAATAAATAAAAATTTAACTGATGATTTTTGATAATTTCCCATCGTCAAGTATATTACGTCAGATGCCCTTCGTTGCTATGAAAAAACACATTCAGTGACATTAATTACAATTAATGTTTTAAAATTATAAATTGATGACTTTCAACCGTCAAATATTTATAACAACTGTGTGTTTAATTGTACTAATTTGTCATTACATAAATAAATTACAATAAAATTTTGGTTTTGAACAGTTTTATTCATGAAATAATCGCAACAAATTGCACTCGATCTCTAAAATTAATATAGAATTTTAGAGCTCTTGTGCAATTACTACTGATTATTTCAAAAATACGAGATTTTTGTACAAGGTATATTTAAAGTTCCCTAAATAAGGGTTACATTAAATCACAGAACATTTTCCGATTAAAAAATCCATCATTAGTGTTACTACAAGCCCTAAAATAAGTATAATCTAATTAGTTAAGCAAAAATGATTTAAAAAGTTGACTAAGGTTAAAAATGCAAGAGGTCATACTTACAAAAAATAGCATGCCTGAGCCACCAAAATGTTTTGGGTAAAAACCCTTTGAATGTTGAAAATTATTGTTGTGATATACTACATATTTTTAATAATACTTAGTGATGTTGCAAATCTTCCTGGATATTACCCAGGGTAACACAGGACTCTTTCCACGTGGTTGGAATTTAAGGATTGAAATATCATATATTGAAGTTAAATGGCCAACTGAATACAAAAGAACCTTAGAAGGATGTCAAAGACAAACTGTCAATGCAACGTTAGAAAATGTTATATTGTTACTGCAGCCATCGAATTTAAATTTTATATTGATATTTAAAATAAAAACAGTATCAAATATCCATAGATTGGGGTAAAAGTTATTCGAACCTAAATGAAAAAAAAATGTAAAATATCTAATGATTAAAAATAAGCGAATAGGGAGACAAGATAGGTTACAGATAGTTATGCAGTCAGCTTTACTTATAAATGTTATGTAGGTCATGTGATATCAATACACTTGAAAAAATTATTATTAAGGCCTTTTACGTTAAAACGTCTAGGACAACAAAATTATGTTTAATGTGTACATAAATGTACAATAATTCTAAGAATATTAATTAAAGGGTAATTGTTTTGATGACTGATAATTTGTTTTGATTTGAAAATTGTAAGTGAACCCAACAAAAATGGAGAAAGATGGAATATGTAATATGGCTAAAGAAATTTTGTTATTGTATATGACTAAAAATGAGACTACAAGTAGCTTGATGAAACTGAGTACTCCAGAGACCTGACATCAAGTTGCCTAAAAATAAATGAATGAAAATGAGAAAGGGCGTTGGATGGTCTAGGTGGTCGGACAGAGTATGCTGTGATATTGGACCATGAATGATGTGCGGTGTATTATGTTATGATCGAAGAGTTGTCTAATCGATAAGCTGTAAGATGAGACTAAAAAGAATAGGTCGGCTGGAATGAGAATCAATTAATTATTAGAGATGTGCTGGTATATGGGGGTTTAGGAAAAATTTTTTTGGTTAAGAAGAAGGGAAATAATGAGAATGTGGAAAGATGAAGTACGAATGAGATATATTGAAGAGATAAAGTAAGATGTTGCTTATCGACAATTAGGATTGTAATAGAAAAGTAGAGGGTAGTCATGAATGATAAAGCCAAGAAGATGAGAAAATTGTAGAAGATAAATATGGTTATGAAAAAAGTTGACAGTGTAGGGGTTGGAAATCTCGATTAAACGACACATGGCGATTAACACAATAATTGGGACTTCTTTGCTTTTCTTTAACTACAGTGAAACCTGCGTTAACAGAAATAATTGGGGGGAAGGCTGTTTCGGATAACAACATTTTCGGTTAAAAATAATATTTTCTTTTGTAATCTGCTTATATCAAATTACATAGTACTGTAGATAGCTGCAAAACATCATTGTCAAAGAGAAGAACACAGAATAAAATAGTAGATTTCTTTAAAAAAAACACTCTAAACATGTTCATTTTCCTTAATTTTATTGGTTTTTTTTTAAATTAACTTTTTATTGACGAAATTATTGAAACTGTCAGCCATTTCGGTTAAACGATGTTTCGTTTAAACAGCTTTAGGTTAACGGAGGTTTTACTGTATTTCTAAGTCTTCATGCAGGTCCAATTTCAGGAGTTTCCTTATCTCTTAACAAACATGGCGTGTTAACTCCGGCGCCGACTTGACAGGTGCGCATTTAAGGTACTAGTACACTTTAGAAAAAATTGAGGAAAGAATCTCAAGTACTCAATTCGGTTTTCGCTGTGGCCTTGGAACGCGTGATGCACTATTCGCAACCCAAGTTTTAATTCAAAGATGCAGAGATGTAAATCATGACGTTTTCATGTGCGCGATTGATTTTGAAAAGGCCTTTGATAAAGTTCGCCATGAAAAAATGCTACATATTCTCAAAACTACCGGTCTGGACGGTAGGGACATTAGAATAATCGCAAATTTGTATTGGGGCCAGGCTGCATGTATTAGGGTTGCGAATCAGTGCTCTGAAGAAGTAAAAATCAAGCGCGGAGTTCGACAAGGCTGTATATTGTCACCTTCTTCTTCTTCATGTGCCATCTCCTCTAAGAAGGTTGGCAACCATCACGGCAATTCGCACTTTCGATACCGCTGCTCTAAAGAGATCAGCAGAAGTGCAATTAAACCAAGCTCTCAAATTGTTTAACCAGGAGATGCGTCTTCTTCCGCGACTCCTTCTACCCTGTATTCTTCCTTGCATTATCAATTGTAACAAGTTATAACGCTCGCCCCTCATAACATGTCCCAGATATTGCAGTTTTCTGACTTTAATTGTATTTAGATATTGTCACCAATGTTGTTTAATCTTTACGCTCAAACAATCTTAAATGAAGTCTTGGAAAACGCAAAAGAGGGAATAGTCATTAATGGTATGCTTATGAACAATATCAGATACGCAGATGACACCTTGTTGCTGACTGGATCAATTGAACATCTTCAAGCGTTATTGAATCGAATGGTGGCATTCTGCGCGATATATGGACTCAAACTCAACGCAAGCAAAACAAAGTTTATGGTTATTAGTAAACAGGCAGCCGTAAATAATAATAACTATAACGTAACAATCGGTAATCACTCAATTGAACGAGTAAGTAATCTTGTATATCTGGGTACTCATATTAATGAAAGCTGGAACCCTAGTACAGAAATAAAAAGTAGAATTGCCAAAGCAAGAACAAGTTTTATGAAATTTAAGAAAATCCTGTGCAGTCATGATCTAAATTTGGAACTTCGCATACGAATGGTCCGATGTTATATATTCCCAGTACTACTTTACGGGGTTGAAGCATGGACACTGACAGAATCGCTTTTAAAAAACCTAGAAGCATTTGAAATGTGGGTCTACCGCCGTATTCTGAAGATCAGTTGGGTAGAAAGAGTCACAAACGAAAGGGTTTTGCAACGTTTGAATAAAAGTTGCGAAGTAGTGAACACGGTTAAAAGGCGCAAATTGGAATATTTTGGTCATATAATGCGTCACCCAGAAAAATATGACATACTTCACCTTGTCATGCAAGGTAAAATAATGGGAAAAAGAAGTGTGGGCCGCCGTACAACTTCTTGGCTTAAAAACCTACGCCAATGGTTTGGGAAAACTAGCACTGAACTATTTCGTGCGGCTGTAAATAAGACAATGATTGTTAATATGCTGCGCAACATGAGAGCCTACGATCGACAAGCGGTCTCGGCACCTTAAGAAGAAGAAGACACTTTAAAAGACCAAAAATAAGCATTGTTTCAAGATTTTTTTCTCAGAATCTTTATTAAAACTGAACATAAAACTTTTTACATAATAATATCTAGCTCTTAGAGAATATAAAAAATATATATTTTTTTATTTATGCACGTACACTAATACTGAAGAGGGCGCCAAAATCGAAGCCTCGAAAAAAAGTAGTAACCGATGGCGGACAGTTAATCTCAGGATTGGGATCTCTGAAACAAAAAAATCTTGCTGCATTTGAAAAAGGAAGGTTTCTTACGTGACAATTTACCACCGTTAGTGACTAATTCCGCAAAAAAATAATTTTACAGAAATTACAAAAATTTTGTTAAAAATTCGCCAGTTTTTCTTTAGTTTTTCATGGTTAAAAAATATTTATTTTGTATTTTTTGGTCAAATTGTGGTAAATTATCACGCAAGAAGTCTCCCTTTTCAAGTGCAGTGCGATTTTTTTGTTTAAGATATCCCAATCTTAAGATTAACTGTCTGCCATAATTTTTGGAGGCCTCGAATTATGCGCCCTCTACAATATTAGTGTACGTAATATATTTGTTTAATTGAAATCGTAATAATAGAAGTACATTATACTCTGGGCTAATTAGCAAAATTCATGGAAAAGTTCTTTACCAGCAATTTAATTGCTGGAATCGAATTATAAGATCCTATATATTAATAATATAGGTATGCAAAGTCCGCAGATAGTGTGCCGAAAAATCGTACTTTTTTCAATTATTCCTCTATAACTCCGAAGATTTTAATTTTACAAAAAAAACACGTAAATAAAAATTCACCGAAATTAAATTCTGCATATAGATATGATTTTCGCGATTTGCTCCGACGAAAATTTTCCTCGGAAAATGCGGGTTTTCCCAACACAATCTCTAATTTTCAAATAAAGTTTTAGGTAAGTAATTATTAATCAATAATTAAATAACTTAGTGACATCAAAGCTTTCTTGGTATAGATTGTAATTCCAGAAGCCGGTGAAAATTAAACGAATAGTTTAGCAACAATTCAATTGTTAATTAACAATTTACGATCGCAATAATAACCAAAATAATCATGATACATTGATCAAACTTATAAAGATTATAAAGATGAGATGCTTATTTAATATTTTATCGAGCAAATATAAATTTTTCGTTTTTTTGCATAATCTTTAAATTTTGAAAAAAAAAAATAGTTATAATACGTTGGTCTAATTAGTAAAGTACAAATAAAGGTTATTTATCAGCAGTTTTATTGCTGGAATCGAATATTATGATCCTATATATTAATAATATAGGTAATGCAAAGTCCGCAGATAGTGTGCTACTTTTTTTATAAACAAAATGACGCCCCCAAATCGTGTTTTTTTCAATTATTGGTCTATAACTCCGAAGATTTTAACTTTACACCAAAAACGCTCAAATAAAAATTCACCCCAATTTAATTCTACATAGAGGCATGTTTTTACCGATTTGCTCCGACGAAAATTTTCCTCGGAAAATGTGGGTTTTCCCAACAAAATCTCGAATTTTCAAATAAATTTTTTGGCACGTAATTATTTATCAATAATTTAATAACTTGGTGAAATAAAAGCTTTCTTGGTATATATTATAACTGCAAAAGTCGGTGAAAATTAAACGAATATTTTAGCAACAATTAAATTGTTAATTAACAATTTACAGTGGCAATAACAACCAAAATAATCATGAGACATTGATCAAACTTAAAAAGATTATAAAGATGTGATGCATATTTAATATTTTGTCGACAAATAAAATTTTTTTATTTTTTTGCATAATCTTTAAATGTTTAAAAAAATAGTTATAAACAAATTAACATTTCTCAGAAATTGTTTGTAATATTATAATTTTAAAAAATTCTTAAAATGCGTATTTCAAAGGTCCTGAAAATGAATGCTTTAAAAAAAATTTCCAACTATTTGCAAAAAAGTTATGAAACAGAAAATAAACATACGATAACTCCGTTGTTTATAATTTGTTTTAATTGTTTCGAAGCTTATAAGTGAGTTTATGGTACCAAATAATTACTCTCAAAAAATATCAAACATTAGTTCAATGGTTATATTTTAATCAAAGATTAAAATGTTTTATTTTGTAATTTTTAGCGCGAAAGTAGGCTTGATACAGAGCCGGAGATGTTCACTCGAAGCGACTGACACGCTTTAAACTCGCGCGAGTTGTGTATGTGGACGGGTATAATACATAATACATAGCTACGATACTGTATTAGTCTACTTTCGCGCGTGTAAATTACAAAAAAAATATTTATAATCTTTAATTAAAATATAACCATTAAACTAATAATCGATATTTTTTTGTAAGTAATTAGCTTGTACTTTAAACTCACTTTTACGCTTTGAAAGAATTAAAAAAATATATAAACAACGTAATAATCTTGTGTTTATTTTGCTGTTTCATAACTTTTTTGCAAATGGTTGGAAAAAAGTTTTAAAACATTTATTTTCAAGATCTTTGAAATACGCATTTTACCTATTTTTGAAGTTATACTTCTTTAGGCACGAGGTTGAATTTTTACATTCCCTGGTGCATGCGCACACCGACAGTATGTTGTTAGTTGATAAATCATCCAAGTCATGTATGTATCAGCGCAACTAAGGTTTGAACCTAATATGTATATTAGTGTTTTTAGTAAATATATTTGTTATAATTTTTGTGTCTTTAGAATTGTCTTCCTTGGGAGTAAGATAATAAGTATTTTAAACCTTTTTATATTTAATAATTCACTTGATCTATTTGTCACCGTCGTTTGTAATTACGTCCCAGAAGCCGTAAAAACAAAACCCTGATGGGTTATTCGTAGAGCATTCGACTACATAACGCGAAGGTCCCGGGTTCAAATCCTGACACGGACGATTGTTATATATTTTTTTTTTAATTTTTGGTGTTGTTTTAATAAAAAAATTTGAAAGTGATAATATCAAAATTAGTTTCTTAATTAAATAAAATACAAATAAACTTTTAAGTATATATTATTTATTTCGTTGAAATCATATAGAAGTATAACCTCTTACGTGCGTACTAAGTACACACACAATCTTTTTTAAAATTAGAATACAATAAAAATTTTCTGAGAAACGTTACTTTGTTTATAACTATTTTTTTAAACATTTAAGATTATTCAAAAAAATTAAAAATTATATTTTGTCGACAAAATATTAAATAGGCATCTCATCTTTATAAGATTTCAAAGTTTGATCAGTGTATCACAATTATTTTGGTTATTATTGCGACCGTAAATTATTAATTAACAATTGAATTGTTGCTAAAATGTTCGTTTAATTTTCACCAGCTTCTGGAACTATAATCTAAACCAAAAAAGCTTTTATGTCACCGAGTTATTTAATTATTGATAGATAATTACTTATCTAAAACTTTATTTGAAATTTAAAGATTTTGTTGGGAAAACCCTCATTTTCCGAGGAAAATTTTCATCGAAGCAGATCGGGAAAAACATGTCTTTATGCAGAATTTAATTTAGGTGAATTTTTATTAAGGTGTTTTTGGTGTAAAGTTAAAATGTTCGGAGTTATGGAGCAAAAATTAAAAACAACAAGATTTGGGGGCGCCATTTTGTTAATAAAAAAAGTAGCACACTATCCACGGACTTTGCATACCTAGATTATAAATATATATAATTATAAGCTTTGATTCCAGCAATAAAATTGCTGGTAAATAACTTTTCCCAAAAATGGCCTATTCTCCGATAATCAGCCCAGACTAGTATAACTTTTTACGTGCGTACACTATTTTTTTGTTTATTGAAAAATGTCTTTTGTTGTATTCTTCCCCTAGTTAGTTAATTCCAACATCACGCATCGAATGTTTTTACTATACTTTCTGCTATTGTGCAATTTGATAAAATATGTTTTTCTCAAAAATTTATTATTAAATCGGTTTTCTCTTCAGGAGATTTTTTAATCATTTTTCCTTAAAAACAACTATTCCCTACTGGCTTTATACTGTTCTATTGACAGTTCTAATTCTACAACTACCATGTTTGCTTGTCGCGTTTTTCTTCTTTTATTAAAAAGAGACGACTCCCGTGATGCATAGCGCCATCAATCTTGGAGGAGCTTACTTACGCAATTAAATTCACTTAAAATGCCAGCAAGGACAATAAACACTGGACGAATTAACAAACACGACGTACCAGATAAATCTTCAGGTCCAAATGTTTTACTAATAGACGTAAGGAACTGGAGAAAAATAGAGAATGGAGAATGAATGTGCTTTGTATTACTTAGAAGTAAAATTTAACTTTAAGTTTGCTCACTTTTACTTGAAATTGTAAGAATTGCTGTATAGACCAGGGCGCATCTGTAAAAATATTAGTACATTTGGACGTTGAGGTGACTCAAATTTTTTTGCAGAAATTGCTTGAAAATAACTCAAATAATAATATTTAAGTTATCCTCCCTCTCAAAAAGGCCCAGAACATTGTTTAAATAATCAAAATGTCAAAAAATGAAGGAAAAATTCGATTTTTTTCCTCGTTTTTTGATTATAACTTTAAAAGTATTCATTTCCGAGAAAAGTTGCACTGACATAAAAGTTGCGTAATTAAATTTAATACAATATAAAATTGGTTAGAAATTTAAAAAATAGTCACCCTTGTTGCAAAATAGCAATAATGGCGAAAAAACCATACAAAAACAAGTACATATTGGCATTTTACGTTTTTCAACCATTTATGCTACACTTAGGACCTTCATATTTCACCCAGAAAAACTTTATGATACAGTAAAACAATACTGTAAATTTCATTAAGATCGGTTCAATAGATTTTGCAAAATAAATTTTGCAATCTAGCTTTCGCAAAAAAAATTAATTTTTTCAAAATGTTACAGGACTGAAAATAAAGCAGATAGCAAGTTGAAATTTTCATTTGCAATTTGCAAAATTAAAATCGGTTAACTACCACGGCGTCAGGAAGTTTTTTAAATAAACATTAATTATTGGTGCTACGCGCGGGACAGCGGATAGTTTGCTCTTATTGGGCATTCCAGTGACCTTTGATAATAATTGATACATTTTAATTTTTATTACATATCGATATAAATAAATAAATTTGTTTATTGCAAAATAAAAACACATACTCTATCCTTTGAAATACCACTTTTTTTAGCAAAAATTTTCTTTGTTCATATATTTTAGAGAATAAAAGTTTATTATTTTTAAACATATGCAATTGTGTAAACAATATTTCACAAACAATAATAAAATTAGTTTGATTTTTGTGGAATTAAAATATTAAAATACAACAAAATATAGAGTAAGAAAATAATATATTAGATAAAGATTGGAAGAAATTTTGGTGGAAATCAACTTGTGTGAACCGAACACCGCTGTCCTGCGCGTAGCACCAAAAATTAATGTTTATTTAAAAAATTTCCTGACGCCGCGGTAATTAATTGATTTTAATTTTGCAAATTGCAAATAAAAGGTACAATACACTTCTATAAGCAAAAAAAATGCAACTTGCTATCTGCCATATTTTCAGTCCTGCAACGTTTAAAAAAAAGGTTTTTTTGCGAAAGCTGGATTGAAAAATTTATTTTGCAAAATCTATTAAACCGATCTTAATGAAATTTACAGTTTTGTTTTACAATATCATAAAGTTTTTCTGAGTAAAATATGAAGGTCCTACGTGTAGTATAAATGGTTGAAAAGCGTAAAATGCTAATACTTGTTTCTGTATGTTTTTTTTCGCAATTATTGCTATTTTGCAACAAGAGTGACCATTTTTTAAATTTTTAACCAAATCTATGTTGTAGGAAATTTAATTACGCAACTTTTTATGTCAGTACAACTTTTCTCAGAAATGAATATTTGTAAAGTTATAATCAAAAAACCAATAAAATCGAATTTTTCCTTCATATTTTGATATTTTGATTATTTAAACAATGTTCCGGACCATTTTGTGTGGGAGGACAACTCAAATATTATTATCTAAGTTATTTTCAAGCAATTTCTGCAAAAAAATTTGAGTCACCTCTCAACGTCCATCTCAAAACAGATGCGCCCTGGAGGACTAGTAATATTGTATGGGTGACTTAATGTATATTCTTACAAGGTTATTCAGTTTTCATAGATCATGGATCATTTCTGAATATGTGTCAAAACATTTATGTACAAAATATGTGTATTATACTGTGTGACCCATTTAGATTGGAAGCGTCTCTATAAAGGCCGGTTTTCACGCTACGTTGTACGTTTTGTCGTTTTGTTGTACGTTTTGTCGGTCATGCAAAACGTACGAAAAAAATATACGTTTTGTCCAATGTTTTCCCTTCCGTTTTATACCTCATTTCCAATCCAGAGTCTTGAGTTCTTGAGTTGTAAGGCAGGAGATTTTTACTAAAATGATTTTGTTTATTGGTTATAAATAGGTAGAGTTTTAAAAAAATAACGTTTTTCTTTAATTTTAACACCAAAAGGAATAAAATAAAACATCACAATTTTTTTCTTTTTAGACATTTAAGATAAAAACTTTACTTAACTTTACAAAAGAAACTACTTACTTTAAACATTAAAAATGTTACTTTTTAGAAAAATTCCAAAAATTAGCGATTTAAATCAGAAAAAATTGTGACATAATCGGCCAACGAAGAAATGGTAACTGGCCTTACTATTTCTGTCGGTACTGTTGAGGAATACCTTGTATGCCAGGTAGATGTGCAAGTTATTCCATGCTAGGTTTGTGCGCAACCTGTTTTTGGGGTTGTAAAAGCTGAGGCCAGATTGTTTGCCAATAATGAGGTGGGTAGGTGTACCCCAAAGATGATGTCATGGATTGTATGTATTTCTCCGTGTCTTGTAACTTTCAACTTGCAGTTGGTATTAAGAGATTTTTCCTTCGAGTAGTACGTCACTACTACGTTTTTTTTTACGAATTTTACTTGGCCCGTTTAATTTGCTGTAGACTGTAGACGATCTTCTATGTGTTTTCCATATGTGTCAAACGCATTACTGGGGTGATGGAATCCAATTTTTGTTTAGCCTTTGATAAAATTTGCAGTCTTTCCTTATCCGTCACTGTTTTCAACTCTTTTTTGTAAACCGATCTCAACGAGTTTATTTTTCTTGCAACTGTCTCTTTATTTGCATCGTGTTTTTTTTTTGTATTTTGGATAAGTTCCTCATACATGACGTTTTTTTTATTGCGGTTACTCAACTAATTTTTATTTTTCACTTGCCACAAAGGCGGAAAATTTTTATATAATTAAATGAATTCTCCGAGAAAATCGTGGGTGCATTGCCGTAATTCAATGAATTCCCCAAGAAAATCGTGGGTGCATTGCCGCAAGTCTAACATTATTGTGTAGGCTTTTTTAGGAAAAATAAAGCGAACTGCAATGGAGCTAGTCGTCAACTGAGTAAACCTGGGGCGACTTACATGAACAGTGTTTTCACGTAACGTCTTATCCTTTCAGTTCTCGAAAAATTATGCTTCTCCCATCATATCTTTAATCTGACCTTGGATTTTATTTCGATTCGACAAGACGTACGTTTTGCTGTTTACACGCCACGTTTTATTGTATAGGATTTATCCTATCCAACAAAACGTACAATAAGACGTAGCGTGAAAACCGGCCTAAGGGTAAGAACATAACAAGTGGGTCGAGGTGGAGGTGTAGGTCGCGGTGGGTGCCACTAGTTAAGTCGCGGTCGATGTCGACAGCACATAACAAGGAGGTCACCTGCGCTATCATGCGAGCTAGAACCACTATCAAGTGAAGTAGTTTAATGAAATTTGAATGACAAAAAGACTGTCCTTTTGCGATGTTGTGTCAGTCAAGTAATGATAGTGATGAAATGTCAGCTGTAAATAAGCAGATTCTCCTTCCTATTTCAAAAATTTACTGAATTTAATTACTTTAGAAATTCAAAAATAAACTAAATACAAAAAAGGGATTATATAACAAGTATCAACTCAGATAGCGCAGGTAATAACAACTTGGCTTCGAACAGACCAATCACAGGGATGCATCCTTGTAGGCCGAGTAGTAGACATCCATGTAAAACAAACTCATTTGATTTTCAAAAGCATCGATGTAAACCTCCTAGATGGCATCGCGCTAAACCTCTACCGCGATTTACCTGCTTTGTTCTCTTCCATTCACTACAATGTGTTTGTTTTACATGGATATCGACATCGACCACGACCTCCACCTCCACCGCGACCCACTTGTTCTGTTCTTGTGAAGTTGGTAACCGATGTTAACTATTTTTTTTCTTTAAATCCATGTAATAAAAGGTCTACTTAGGGACGTAAGGAAACTGGGAATACTGAAACGATTTATTTAAAGATAGGTTGGAAAGAAAATAAAAAAAATCATACTAACTGAAAGAAAAGTAGATTTAAATAATGGAACTAAGTAAAAAGGGCGCCAACTCATCTTATGTCCGAGTGGCAAGGTGGCAAAAAACTTCCAACTGACCAACGACGACGTTGAGTTGCCAACGACCGTTCAAAAGCTGAAGGTTTTCAACTCAAATGAGGGTCAACTGGTGCCCGGGGCCTAATCATGTAATATTTACAACATCCATGTTATTTATACAATTCTAGTCAATGTTTTCATCATCATCATCAGCCTCTCTCAATCCACTGCTGGACATAGGCCTCCCCTGTTTGTCTCCAAAGTGTTCTATCTTGTGCTTGCTGTACCCAGTTTTTTGTTGTCTTTCGCAAGTCGTCTTGCCATCGTGTTGGTGGTCTTCCTCTGCTACGTTTATCGGCTCTTGGTCTCCATTCAACTAGTTTACGAGTCCATCTTCCGTCCTTCATTCTGGCAACGTGTCACGTCAATGTTTTCATGACTGTGTAATTTTAAAGGGTTTTTACACAAATATTTTCAATTTTGGTGGCTTAGCTTGTGAGCATATTGTTCAGCACTGATGATGATCTATAATCAGATCGAAAACGTTCTGAATTATATGATGTATTCCTTTTTATGGAATTTTAATAAATTATATACCTTTTATAAAGGATTTTACTTAAATTTTTTGTAAATAATAATTATTGTATTCTGTGTTTGGGACGTGCCTTTTTGGCAACCCAGATCTATTTCAACGCTAGCATAGCATTCGTTACACTAGTGGATAACTTATTTAGGATCAGGAGAAAACTGTTGGTCATAGCAACTCTCATACTTAACCTAAATCCTAAATTCAACTTTCACCTCTGCATACGGTGCGTAATTGAGTAACGGTGCGAATATTCTTGTAACCTGCGAATATTCTTCAACAGCCTTACCCTGCTCCTGAAGAAGGAAACTACAATGATAGCGAAACGTTGGTATTTAGATGAGACCACAAACGAGGGAAGATTGGTTCATCATAGCTCTAGTTGTGGAATCTTTCGGTTTGATTTACTCTGGCGTTGGAAGAATCTTTCAAGTCCACGGATTAGGTCAATAATGTAATCTGCGTCAACAAAAAATACTCAAACCATTTTACGTTGACTGATAATGTACTAGTGATAACAAAACCTAAGTAACAACTTAGTTACAATGATACTAGTTCTAGAAAAAGTGTCACTAGGAAACTATGGACTCTTGCTTAATTAAGTGACTTTGAATCTCAAGAAAGGGAGGGAAGAAGACGAAGAGGAAAACCTGCTATGACATGAAAAACATAGATAGGAGATGCTATGCTATGATAGATCTCTACCTCAGAGAAGGGCATAATGGGAAAAAGCCGAAGAGGAAGAGGAGAATCTCAAGAAATTAAAAATTTATCACCATGTCATAAAATTAACAAAGAGGGAAAAATATTGAACATAAATTTACTTCATATTATTGGACATAACATAATATATAGGGTGAGGCAGATAACTGGCCTATTAGAAATATCTCGAGAACTAAAGGCAACAGAATCATGAAAATTGGAATAAAGGGGTTTTGAAGGATGAACTATTAAATGAAAATATTTTCATCTCTTTGCAACTTCCGGTTATACCGGAAGTTATACCGAAGTTATAACTTCCTTATAACTTCGTTTTTTTAAATGGGACACCCTGTATATTTTTACATTTTTGGATTCTCTTCGATGTCTTCTTTCTTAAAATATAAGGTTTTGTAATATTTTACAGGGTATTTTAAAAGATAATTACGTTTTTTTTATTAATTTCGTAGCAAAATTCACACCCTGTAGAATTGTAGTAGTTTGACATCTAAAACTCTACTTACGTTCAAATGATTTTTAATATACTCTACTATTGTTAAGAATCATTAGTATAGCTAAATTTTTAATTTTAGTATACAGGGTTGGTCAAAACTCGGAATGAGTATTTTCTGAGTTTTCTTAAATGGAACACCCTGTATTTTTGTATTGTAGTGAAATGATATTTTATAGTACTTTTTTATTTCTTAAGCATTCCCTATACCTAACTGCTTTAATTTGTGAGTTATTGGTGATTCAAGCTAAACATTAATTGCAACAAAAAATACGTAAAATTTTATTAGGTTGGCCGTGAAAATACTCAATCCCAAATAATTTTTCAGAAATAAATACATATTAATCCAGACTGGTCCTTAAAATTACCAATAATGGTTTAGCTATCGAAATACCTACTTAGTTAAGATTGTTGGTGCGATTAACAATTAAGCACAAATTAAAGCAGTTAGGTATAGGGAATGATTAAGAAATAAAAAAGTGCCATAAAATATCATTTCATTACAATACTAAAATATAGGGTGTTCCATTTAAGAAACCTCAGAAAATACTCATTCCGAGTTTCGACCAACCCTGTATACTAAAATTAAAAATTTACCTATACTAATGAGTCTTAACAATAGTATAGTATATTAAAAATCATTTGAACGTAAGTAGAGTTTTAGATGTCAAACTACTACAATTCTACAGGGTGTTAATTTTGCTACGAAATTAATAAAAAAACGTAATTATCTTTTAAAATACCCTGTATAATATTCAAAATCTCATATTTTAAGAAAGAAGACATCGAAGAGAATCCAAAAATGTAAAAATATACAGGGTGTCCCATTTAAAAAAACGAAGTTATAAGCAACTTCCGGTATAACCGGAAGTTGCAAAGAGATGAAAATATTTTCATTTAATAGATCATCCTTCAAAACCCCTTTATTCCAATTTTCATGATTCTCTTACCTTTAGTTCTCGAGATATTTCTAATAGGCCCTTTATTTGCCTCACCCTGTATAGTATAGGATATATTTATAATATGAATAGATAATGGGCTATAGATAGAGTAGATTGATAAAATAGCATCCCTGTACTTTCTTGTTAATTTAAGGGAAATTCATTGTTTCAATTTACCACTTTAAAACGGTTATCTTTTAGCTCCACTTTTTGCCGTTTCGGCCACAAATGGAATATTAAGAAATTAATTCCACTTCCGCGTGTAGCCTTCACCTACTAATTTAATCTTTTGTACTCTTGTCCTTTGTACTTATCTAATCTCGAGAGAAATTCAAGTCGGTCGTCTCGTTCGTCTTAAACGTTACTAGCTTTTCATCCGCAATTTGGAGCATTAATCTGAAAAGTTGAACGCGATAAGAGGTTATAAATAGAGCAACGGCGAGATGATAAAAAAATAGGGATGAAAAAGGTGGATGAGCGCACTGGCGGCGCGTGGTATTGAGGGTGCACACATAGACCTAATCTCTAATGAAAGTCTATGACCGCCGGATAATTTTATTATATATTTAATATTTATATTTTAAACAAATTTTGTAGGTACCTACGTTAAATTAAAATAATAATTTAAAAATTGAATAATAGAGGAAAGTAACCAAATATGGAATAGTACCCTAATATGGAATTCCTTGATTTCTCCGAAAATATAAGTTGGAAGCGCACTACAAGACCATCCTCTATTTCAGTCGCTCTCTTTATTATCGTATTCACACCTCTGTGTCAGATGCGCAAACGATACGTGTCTGACAGGCGCGTTTTGTTTTATCCTCTCGCAGAAAATTTCAAAGGTAAATATATTCAACGAGTATTATTGGTTATTATGAATGAATACAGACTTGTTATATCAATAGTACCTTTATTTTGATATTTTATGACCTTCTGCAATTAAAACATTACGACTTGAAAAAATTTTGATACTAGTTTGAACTAATGTACAAATCCAAATATGGACAGTCGTTGGTGCCTAATTATGGAATAGCGGATTCAGTGTAAGTGGGCTCATTATGATTGTGCTAGTCCAGAGTTTGATACATAGATCTGTGATTTTTGCAAGTGTATTAAGTATTCTTTTATTTTTCACAACGTTTTTATTTCGATTTATTTGATCTCATATATGTTATGTTTGTTTTTGTTATTGATATATGTTGATTTATGCTTGTATTCCATATATGGGTACCTATTCCATATTTGGATACTAAAATGTGATTTTGTTTTTTTGTCTATTTTTTTTTTTTGTTAATTAAGACATTTCATAGAATTCTTTTAATTACGATATGTAAATGTTTGACTGATTTGTCATAACATTAAACTGTTTTCATTTCTATATAGTTATTTTTTATGTCCCCAAAACAAAATGGTATTCCATAATTGGCGCCTTTCCTCTAGGTATTTATGATATAAGTGTTAAAAGTACAATTTTAAGGCACGCATGTGAAAGTTTGCAGAATGAGCGAATCGAATTCAGCAATTCACATGAGTGCCTTAAAAATGTACTTTTTAACACGTATATCATACAATATTTTTGAACTTATATTTCTTTAGGCGCGATTAAGGGTGAAATTTTATTAATCTGCGCGCATGCGCACACAGACAGTATGCAGTTCGTTACTAAATGTTTTAATTTATGTATGTATCAGTCCAGAAAAGGTGTGGAAAGGATATATTAGTGTTTTTAAATATATTTTTCTATAAACGTGTTAAAAATGCAATTTATAGCACTCCATAGGAGCGTTAAAAATGCTACTTTAAAGCACCAGTGCTTTAAAAATTTTAAGGCACCAGTGCTTTAAAAATTTTAAGGCACTGCAGTTAAAAGTGAATTGTCAAATTGTGAAACGTCAAAATATTTATATTTAATTTATTAACAATAATATTATTATTACAACTTGCGCAATTTGAAAAAGGTGGTATAAAAGGTTTTTTTTAAATATAATTTAAATTGTATTATTCCATTTTTACCACGTTTGTAGAAAAAACTATTAAAACTTATTAGAATATACAAAAAAAAAGAAGATGTCATTCTATAGTTGTTATGATTTACGTATTGACAGTATAGGCAGTTTTGATGTAATGTCAAGAAAAATATAAAAATGGAATATCAGTCAAGTTCAAGTAAAAGTTTTTGTAGGTATTGTCCTGTAATTGAGAATGAATAAATTATAATTGTTGATATATATAAGATTTTTGTAGAAAAAATATTGTATGATATAGGTGTTAAAAAGTACATTTTTAAGGCACTCGTGTGAATTGCAGAATGAGCGACGCGAATCTTTCACATACGTGCCTTAAAATTGTGCTTTTAACATTTATATCATAAATAACTATTACTATAATTTTTGTGTATTTGGACTTGTCTACCTCGGGAATAAGATAATAAGTAATATTTAAAGTATTTTATAACTCACTTCGTATGTTTGTCACTATGTCTGAGAAATCTTGCAGCCCGTATGAACAAAAGGGTATAGCTCAGTGGTAGAGCGTTGGGCTGGAGATCAAGAGGTCCCCGGTTCAAATCCTGGTGTTTTCTAATCTTTTTTTAATTTTTGGTATTGTTTTAATAAAAATGTTTGGAAACTAGTAAGTAAAAATTAATTTAATCTTTAAATAAAATACAAATAAACTGTCCGAAAGTATATTATTTTCATTGAAATCATATTTAGAAGTATAACTTCTTACGTGCGTACAAAGTACACACGCATTTTTTTTTTCTACAAACGTCTTATATATCAACAACTATAATTTATTCATTCTCAATTACAGGACAATATCTACAAAAACTTTTACTTGAACTTGACTGAAATCCATTTTTATATTTTTCTTGACATTACATCAAAACTGCCTATACTGTCAATACGTAAATCATAACAACTATAGAATAACATCTTACTTTTATTGTTGTATATTCTAACAAATTTTAATAGTTTTTTCTACAAAGTTGTTAAAAATGCAATATTACAGTTTAAATTAAATTTTAAAAAACCTTTTAAACCACCTTTTTTTAAATTGCGCAAGTTGTACTATTAATAATATTAATGTTGATAAATGAAATATAAATATTTTGTCGTTTCACACACGTGAAAATGTGTGAAAAAGTAAATCCCATTTAAAATACATTGTTACTTCACGCACACTTTAAACCCTTCACGCACTGCTATTTATAATGACAGTTTTCACAAACTAAAAACTTATACATAATATGACATAGAGTAGATAAATTGCATTTTTTACACGTTTGTAGAAAATAGTATATTGTACAACAAGAGTAGTCCTTTCTTTCACGGTTTTTGCTCTAAATTTTAAAGAACCGCTTGGATTGACATGAAATTTGGCATACGTATAGCTTACATGTCAAAGAAAAAAGTGATATTGTGCCGATGTGTGCTTTTGCCCTGGGGGTGATTTTCACCCCCCTATTGGGGGTGAAAAAATATATGTCCAAAATAAGTCCGGAAATGGGTAAACTGGCTAATTTTAAGTAACTTTTGTTCTATAGAGCTTTTTCGCTAAGTCAACACTTTTCGAGTTATTTGCGAGTGAATATGTTAATTTTTCAACAAAATAACCACATTTTTAGACGGTTTTTCGCAAATAACTCAAAAAGTAAGTATTTTGTCGAAAAAAATGTTCTTAGCAAAAATATACCCTATAAAAAAGTAAAAAAAATGGTGTACACGTTAGGTCTCTGGATCTCGTAGAACCAGAGTTATAGCCAATGAAAAATAGATTCATATTCACCAAATTTCAAATAGAATATTTCGACTTGAAATATCCAAAAAAAATAAGCACTTTTTGGGAAAAACCCATTATAACTTTTTTAAAGTATTTAAAAAAGCTTTATTTATGTTTGTACAAAAAGTTTCTAGCATTAAATTTAAGGAAGGTACGCTCGAAATAAAGTTGGTCCATTTTGTTTTTGCAAAAAAAAAATCGGGAAGACCACCCTCTAATTAGCAACTTAAATGAAATTAATCGTTACCGCTCCACAAATTATTTTACTTATGTTGTGTTTATATGATCTGTAAGTTTCATCGATTCAAAGTGCTTATTTTTGAAAAAATTTGGTTTCAAAGTAAAATGTTTAAAAATTTAAATTTTGAAAAATATGCTTTTTTTTCAAAATAACTTGAAAACTGTTAGAGATACCAAAAATCTCGAAAAACAAAAAAAGTCAGATTTGCTTTTCTGAATATCATGTATTTTTTTGTTTTTCTGTTGGAGAAAAATTGATTGAGATTTGGTGTTTCTAAATTTGCATACATTCGCGATCAGTGACTCGTTCAACCCCTTTTAACTACAGCCCTTTCAATAATAAGGACTTTGAACCGATGAAACTTACAGATCATATAAACAATATATACACGAGTCAAGAAACTTGTGAAGTCGTAACGATTAAGTTCATTTAAGATATTAATTAGGGGGTGATTTTCTCGTTTTTTTTTACCAAAACTTAAAGGGACTAACTTTGTTTTGAGCGTAACTTGTTTAATTTTGATGCTAGAATTTTTTTTTAAACAAAAATGAAGCTTTTTTTAAACAATTTAAATAAGTTGTAATGAGTTTTCCCCGAAATGTGCTTCAGTTTTGGTTATTTCACGTTAAAGTATTCCATTTGGAATTTGACGAATATGAACCTATTTTTCAATAGCTATAACTCTGCTTCTACTAGGTGTACAGACGTGATATATACACCATTTTTTAAATTTTTTACAGGCTATATTTTTGCTAGGAATGTTTTTCGACAAATTACTTACTATTTGAGTTATTTGCGAAAAACGGTCTAAAAGCGTGGTCATTTTGTTGAAAAAATGAACATATTCACTGCCAAATAACTCGAAAAGTATTGACTTAGTAAAAAAACTCTATAGAACGAACGTTATTTAAAATTAGCCAGTTTATCCATTTCCTGACTTTGTTTGGACGAATTTTTTTCACCCCCAAATGGGGGTGAAAATCACCCCCAGGGCAAAAGCACATATCGGCACAATATCACTTTTTTTCTTTGACTTATTAGCTATGTGTATGCCAAATTTCATGTCAATCCAAGCGGTTCTTTAAAATTTAGAGGTTTTGCAATATTTTACCGTTAAAGAACGGACTAGATAGAAAAAAGACATATTTCTCACGAGCGCAGAAGTTTGTTGGCACGAGCCGATGCACGAGGCGAGTGCCGCAAATCAAGCGAGAGAGAAATATGTCATTTTCTCTCGTGTTGTACACTGTATTTTTTCTATCGATGCGTTTTTGTCAAGAGTTCAAACTTCAAAATTAAATAATTTAGGTGCTTTTAGGTATATTATATGCCTAAATTGAAATAAAATACATATATACACATATTTATTTAATATTCTTAATATTTATATACTTTATTTATTTAAAATTATAATTCACAGTTGAACAATCTTACGGGCGGTTTCACAACGTAAAGTTAACTTGTGGTTAAGAGATAACCAGAAGTTACGTCAAAATATGCGTTTTAGTTTCAGGTCAACGGCGAAGTATAGTTAACTCACAGAATTTTTAACCAGAGGTTGGAGTGGGTTACCCTTAAAGGGTATACCCAGAAGGGTAACAATTATGAAACTGAAACGCATATTTTGGGGTAATTTTAAGGTTATCTCTTAACCACAAGTTAACATTACTTTGTGAAACCGGCCGTTAAAAGGTAATATTTGATAAGTTTTGACAAGTTTGAATACATTTTGTTTGACAAAAATAATTGTGTTTGTATTGTGCATGTTACCATGGAAATAGCGATCATATGTATTTAAACCGGCGGTGAACCCGTGAGAAAAAATATTTCTCATTGCAATGGCCGACTTTTCTCACTGCCTGGGAAATTGTTCATTTTGAATGTATGTAAGTAGTGAGAGAAGTTGCACATTGTATAGCATCCATAGAAAAAGGACTTTTATTATTCATTATTTAGATTTATTTATGTTATATTAACATTTAGTTTGACTTTGACGGTTCTGTTAAAATAAACAATCTATGCTTTATTCATGCGTTAGCAGATGGAGTTTATTGAATTAATTTATATTATTATAAAATATAAATATCGTTTTATAGCAAATTTAATTATTCCTTAGTCTCAGCATCCGTATGGCTTGCAAATTGTAGAAGCCTCGGAGGTGTAACCAGAGAAGGTTCCCATTGTTTTCAGTCTGGTGGGATGTAAAGTAACATTATGTTGTTTTATATGCCATCAGAGTGAAAACTTAGTCTTTTGCTAGCAGTTGCCGCTAGTATGCCATTTCGTTCGTTGTAATCCGTGACTGCACGCCGGGTTTTGTTTTGGTTGGATCAGAGAGAGCAGCATATGTGCTTCCTGATGAGAGACTAATAAGTTTCGAAACCGGTAGAGGTGCTTGCTGTACCCTCTGATTGGACTAGAATATGGTGCGGCTGTATTTTCGTTTTGCAACGAAATTTAAAATGGTTATTCATTTTTAATTATTCTATCTATAAAATAAATAATATGTTTAAAAATCAAGAGTATAGTTTGAAAAGAATTTATTAACAATTAAAGTTAGAAGAAGGAAAAAAAAGAAAAAAATACCTCATCTTTCTTAATCTCAGCATCCGTTATGGCTTGCAAATTGTAGAAGCCTCGGAGGTGTTTTACTAGAGAAGGTTCCCATTGTTTTCAGCCTGGTCGGATGTAGAGTAACATTTTTGGAAGATGTTTTATGTGCTGTTAGATTGAAAACTTACTAGTTTTTTGCTAGCAATTTCCGCAAGGGAATCCCTGCCATTTCGTTCGTTGCAATCCGTTACTGCACGCCGGGTGTTGTCCTAGTTGGGCCAGAGAAAGCACCATATGTGCCTCCTGATGAGAAACTAATAAGTTTCGAAACCGGTAGAGGTGCTTGCTACATTCTCTGATTGAACTGGAATAATGATGCGGCTGTAGTTCCGTGTTGCAACGAAATTGAAAATGGTTATTCATTTTTGATAAAGTTAAAAAGGTTGGTAGAATTTAGAAATATATTGTTTTTTATTTACTACTTCATCAGTAATTACATTTTTTTGCAAAATTGAACAAATACTGGTTACTTTATTAAGAAAAATAATTTAAACTTTCTGTTACTTTTTGGCTATAGCGGGATAAGATGGTCAAAATTGTCTCCGTACCGATTAGCCGCGCGACTTGTGCATTGTGTAAAGAAGCGTTCCCCAAACTTATTTTTCCGTGGCCCGGTTATTTTGTTCTTATCCTTCGTGATTCGTGACCCACTAATTTTTTGCATACCCTGTTGTGTGTATGTACGAAAACATATTTAAATATTTATCATAGTTTTATACATATAATATATAGAAATGAAGAATAAATGGTTGAAAAACGTAAAATGCGAATATTTGTTTATTTATGGTTTTTTTCGCAATTATTGCTATTTTGCAACAAGGGTGACAATTTTTAAAATTTTTAACCAATTCTATATTGTAGAAAATTTAATTAGGCAACTTTTATGTCAGTACAACTTTTCTCGAAAGTGAATACTTTTAAAATTATAATCAAAAAACGAAGAAAAAATCGAATTTCTCCATCATTTTTTGACATTTTGATTATTTAAACAATCTTCCGGGCCGGAGTGGGAGGATAACTCAATTATTATTATATGAAATATTTTCAAGCAATTTCTGCAAAAAAATATGAGTCACCTCTCAACGTCCATCTCAAAACAGGATGCGCCCTGGACTAATAAGTCTCACATCATGAACCCGTGAAGTTTCCGCATGTGGAAATAGAATAAAATAATTAAATATTACCTATTACTTTTAAATTGTAATAAGAATAAAATTGTATATAAATTTATATTAAAAAAATTAAAAAATAAATAAAAAAAAATATGTATACAAAATATTTAAAAAAAAAACAAGAAAAAAGAAAACAAAAAAAATAACAAAAACTATTAAAAAAAAACAAAAAAGAAAAAAATGTATATATAAAAAATTATAATAAATTATAAAATAAAAAAGAGAAAGAGATTAAAAACAAAAAGAAGGTCTAAACCTCCGCGGTGTCGAACCGGATTGAAGCCTTAGCGCTGTGTTAAAAAAAACTTATACAGAGAGAGTCTGTAAAGTGGAATAAATTCAATATCTCAAATACTAATTGTTTTTTTGGAAAATGCTCAGACCCGTCGATTAGTATTTCAAATTGTCCTTTTTGACATTCAATAATAATGTATACAGGGTGTCCCAATTTAGAGATACGACGTCATCGTCGATTTTCTTAAATGGCAACACTGTCATTTTGATAGCTAATTTGATAGGGTTTGTAAAGTTATACATAACTGCAAAATATCAAATTTTTATTCTGTACCATTTACAAGATAATAGAAAATAACAAAGATATATCTGTAATTTGGAATATATTCAATAATTAAAATACTAACTGTTTTTTTGAAAAATGCTCAGACCCGTCGATTAGTATATCAAATTGTCCTTTTTGACATATAATAATAATGTATACAGGGTGTCCCAATTTAGAGATATGACGTCATCGTTGATTTTCTTAAATGGCAACACTGTCATTTTGATAGCTATTTTGATAGGGTGTGTAAAGTTATACACAACTGCAAAATTTCAAATTTGTATTCTCTACCATTTAGATGATAATAAAAAATAACAAAGTTATGAAAAAGAAGTAATCAACTAATAATTGAATTTAATTATTTCAATAAATTAAGCAAAAACTCATAATGTTGCCCTCAATTATTGTCAAATTGTCAATGGGCAACGTTATGAGCATTAGCTTAATTGAAATAAATAAATTCAATTATTATTTGATTACTTCTTGTTCTTCACAACTTTGTTATTTTTTATTATCTTGTAAATGGTAGGGAATAAAATTTTGAAATTTTTCAGATGTGTATAACTTTACACACGCTATCAAAATAGCTATCAAAATGATAGTGTTGCCATTTAAGAAAATCAACGATGACGTCATATCTCTAAATTGGGACACCCTGTATACATTATTATTATATGTCAAAAATGACAATTTGATATACTAATCGACGGGTCTGAGCATTTTTCAAAAAAACAGTTAGTATTTTAATTATTGAATATATTCCAAATTACAGATATAACTTTGGTATTTTCTATTATCTTGTAAATGGTAGAGAATAAAAATTTGATATTTTGCAGTTATGTATAACTTTACAAACCCTATCAAATTAGCTATCAAAATTAAAGTGTTGCCATTTAAGAAAATCGACGATGACGTCATATCTATAAATTGGGACACCCTGTATACATTTTTATTGAATGTCAAAAAGGACAATTTGAAATACTAATCGACGGGTCTGAGCATTTTCCAAAAAAACAATTAGTATTTGAGATATTGAATTTATTCCACTTTACAGACTCTCTCTGTATATTTATTAGTATTAAGTATTAGCATTTAGTTTGTTTGTCAATTTCATTATTTTTAAATTAATTTAAGTTGGTTAGGGCCATGAATGAAGGGTATACCTGCCGGTCAATTTAATGTTTCCACCCCCCTTTTGTTTTTTTTTCTTTTTATTGATTTCAGTATCTACCTATGTATGTATGTGCGTGCATAACTATTATATGTGCGCATATGTACGTAATCTTATTATATTTGGAATATTGTAGCGAACAGTAATTTAGTATCTATCGTGGCTGAATGGATCAAGTAATCCAAAGCCAATAAGGAAGGAAAAAAAATAATTTTAAATTGCTCTGATATCAATTACTGTATAGTTAGTTCAAATATGAAAGCGCACGTGCACATGTGCACTTATGAAGGAACCGCCACTGGATGAAAAAGTTGGGTGAGCGGGGGATAGAGTCAGCGGCGTTTTTCAACGTTAGCCGTGATGGATGACACACAACCTGAGCTTATAGTTTATGGAGGTCCGTAAAATGTGAGTTCAAATAGATGACGGATATTTTATCTTGTGATTTTTCAACATAGCAACTATTTGCTGGGAAAATTTACACCACTGAATATCTGAAAATCGACTCGCTTCGTATGGTAAGTGGGTTCCTTCAGGATAGATCACGTCAAAGATATTTATCTCTTAGACAAAAATGGTCCAATCTGACACAGCCACTCGATTTAAATAAAGCTATTTTCTTCTATATGTTTTCGGCAATATACAAGGAGTTCTTCCAATTGGACAATGTGTTGAGGAAACTAAATTAGGAGGAACAGGGTATTACAGTAAATGGACAGTATCTACATATTATTTTTTTTGTCGTATTTTACATGTAATGTTTATGATATATAGCTTTAGCCGGTAGTTATAACAATCTATAGCCAGTATAAAGGGTAGGATCTACATATGTGTATGGAGTGTAAGTATGTATTCAAATTATATGTATTATTTGTAGGTTCACATGAACCGCCCCGTTCACTTACACAGAAATAATTAGAAAAACTAGCTGAAGAAATCGTTCTGCACTCAGTAGTGCATTGAGTAGTGAACAGTGTAGTGTCTGATGGCTCAGGCATTCGGAAGCCCTGAGCAAGACAAGACGTCAGGGAGGATGTCGAAAGCTCAGCACAGTGAATACGATGCGGTTCAATCTGGAAGCCCGATCTACAGTTTAGCGTCGAATAATTAATTTCTGTCCGCCGCGATGCACGCGGCTCACTTCGATTCTGACTTCCTATGAGCAACTCATCATCATCATCATGCAACCTCTTCCGTCCACTGCTAAACATAGGTCTCTCCCATTTTTCGCCACTTTCCACGATACTGTGTGTCTTATTGAAATTGTTGGGACATTCTTTTAATATCGTCCATCGAGCGTGTTGGTGGTCTTCCTCTGCTGCGTTTGTCTTCTCTTGGGCGCCAGTCAATTAGTTTTCTGGTCCATCTTGAGTCTTTTACTCTCGCTACGTGATCTGCCCAATTCCAGTTCAGCTTGGCTATACGTTCGACGACATCAGTGATACCTGTTCTTTTCCTTAGGTCTTGGTTCCTTATTTTGTCTTTTTGAAGTTATACTTCTTTAGGCGCGATTGAGATTGAGGGTGAATTTATATTGATCCGCTCGCATGCGCACACCGACAGTTTGGTATTAGTCTTTATACGGGCTCTGATTGGGTGTTGAAGTGATCTGTCAATAATTGTTCAATATGGAGGTTATCGGTAAACAAAAATGTTGTATAATATATTAGTTTTTATTGTTGTGAGGACAGAAATAAAATCAAATTTAAAATTATAGTGACTTTTTAAATAGTTTTGAAAAGCCACAGGTACGTAATTCTAAATGTTTCAGTTGTATTCCAATAAAAAATTATCTTCATATTTACCTAGTACTTGCTATGCTATACCCCTAGTAGGCAATGCTTTAATTTACATAATCTGATTACGAACAAACTTTCTACAAATTTTCGTCTAATGTATCGTTTTCTTACTCTATATATTGTTGTATTTTAATTCGACAAAAATCAAACTAATAAAAATTAATATAAACAAAATGTCAAAATTTGTTCAGTTTGTCTATAATCCCACATGACGTAGACGAGAAGGTGGTGCAGTTTGAAATCACTCCGACTCTCGTACGGCGGGATACACGGTAAGTAGGTTCAAGCTCAATGCAAGTTATAATCTTTTTATTTTTTTTATAGATTTTATGATTGTAAGTATATTATTATATAATTTTTTTCAGAAAATACGTATTTAATTAAAATTTTTGACAACAATTATTGTTCAGAAATCATTTGTGGCATTTTTCAATGTGTTTGTGTGTGTTTTATTCTTTTATTTTTTTAATTTTTGGTATTGTTTTAATAAAAATTGTTGGAAAGTAGTAGAGAAACTGTTTAAAGTATATTGATTTCGTTGAAATCATATAATAGAAGTATAACTTCTTACGTGCGTACAAAGTACACACATTCATTTTTTTTGTCACGCCAAGAACCTATCTTTCCCTGCGCCTTCGTGCCACTCGCATTTTTAGTGCTGTTGTTTTTGTGAGCATAATGGTTTTTGTTCCATATGTCATAATAGGAAGAACGCATTGCTCACATGTCTTCCGTTTCATAGCTATAAGGATGTTGCTCTTAAAGATGTCACTTAATGAACCATACTCCGCCCAAGCAAGTGTTATTCGTCGTTGAAATTCACAATTTTGATTATCCTTGCTTATTCTGATTTCATGACAGATATACATACTATACTCGTATGTTATTTTCTGTCAATTTGACCACTTGATTTTGGATGGTTAGGTGTTCGCTGGGAACTAAATTTCTCATAAATTTGATCTTACTGAGGTCGTTTTTAGACCTATTGTTGAACATACGTTTTATATTATTTCTTGTAGCATTTCTTGTGCTTCACAAAACGCAGATGGTTAAGCATTTCCCCATCTATTTTTATTCCTCTATTTTCTCACTTTAGCATTTAATAGTATGGTATAGTTAGACCCAAACCCAGACATCCAAAGTGAAAGTTATCCTCCAACACCAAATTGTTCTATATGGTCCACATAATGTTCAGAAAAAAGTCACACCATTTTAAGCGTCGGGTTTGGGGGGGAGAGGGGAGAGAAATCTGCAAATTCGTAGTTTTTTACGTTTTTCGTCAATATTTCAAAAACTAATCGGTTTAGCATGAACAACCCTCTACACAAAATTGTTCTACATTAAATTTGAAATAAAAAAGACCCTATGTATAACCCTTCTAAAATGAACGGTTCCAAAGTTACGGAGGTAGTATAGTATAATTGGTCCAAAAAAAGGCCTAATCCAGACATCCAAAGTAAAAGTTTTCCTTCAACACCAAATTGTTCTATATGGTCCACATATTGTTCAGTAAAAAGTTACACCATTTTGAGCGTCCGGTTTAGGGGGGAGATGGGGGAGAAATCGGTAAATTAGTAGTTTTCTTAAGTTTTTCGTCAATATTTCTTAAATTATGCTTTAGCGTAAGGAATGTTCTATAGAAAAATGTTCTATATAAAATTTAAAACAAAAAAGGTTCTATACATAATTGTTCTAAAATCAACGGTTCCAGAGTTACTGAGGGTGAAAATTGGAGGTTTTCGATACTTTTATATTTACCGATTTCTCCCCCTTCTCCCCCCCAAACCCGACGCTCAAAATGGTGTGACTTTTTTCTGAACATTATGTGGACCATATAGAACAGTTTGGTGTTAAACGATAACTTTCACTTTGGATGTCTGGGTTTTTGGTATAGTTATATCATAAATATTGCCCAAAAAATATAAAAAGTATCGAAAATTTCGACTTTTCACCCTCCGTAACTCTGGAACCGTTGCTTTTATAACAATTATATATAGAACATTTTTTGTTTTGAATTTCATGTAGAACATTTTTGTATATAACATTGTTTACGCTAAAGCATAGTTTTAGAAATATTGACGAAAAACTTTAAAAAGCTACTAATTTACCGGCTTCTCTCCCATCTCCCTCCCAAACCGGACGCTCAAAATGGTGTAAATTTGTACTGAACAATATGTGGACTATATAGAATATTTTGGTGTTGGAGGAAAACTTTTACTTTGGATGTTTGGGTTGGGCCTTTTTTTGGACCAGTTATACTATACTATCTCCGTAACTTTGGAACCATTCATTTTAGAAAGATTATGCATAGGACCTTTTTTATTTCAAATTTAATGTAGAACAATTTTGTATAGAGGGTTGGTCATGCTAAAACGCATAGTTTTAGAAATATTGGCGAAAAACTTAAAAAACTACGAATTTACCGATTTGTCCCCCCTCTCCCCCCAAACCCGACGCTCAATATGATGTGACTTTTTGCTGGACATTGTGTGGACCATATAGAACAATTTGGTGTTGAAGGATAACTTTCACTTTGGATGTCTGGGTTATGCCATCTTTTGGATCAACTATACTATACTATAAAGGCGTATTCGAGGACCGTTACAAATAATTTAGGTAAGAGAGTGTCGCCTGTCTCACACCTCGCTTGATATGTATTTATCTAGTGGTATCATGTAGTTTTACATGCATTGTGGCGTTGTGGTACAATGTTTGTACAAACTTTGTAAACCGGTAGTCTATTCTACTATTGTTCAGAGCAGTTATAATGCTGTCGAAGTTATAATTACACGGTGTCGAAGGCTTTGTGAAAGTCTACGAAGATAAGTACCAGTGATCTGTTATATTCTATCGATTTTTCTATTAAGGTTTTTACTTTTTGTAGGTGATCGTTTGCTCCGAGTTTTTAGCGGAAGCGAAGCCAGCTTGTTTTCGGGGCTGGTATAAATCTAACTTTTTTCTAGTCTTCTTTTTTCTAGTAACTATTCGGGTAAATATTTTATAGATGTGGTTCAATAAGCTGATTGATATATAGTTTTCTAAGTGCGCCTTGTCTCCTTTCTTGATCAGTCAAGTACTACATGCCATACGGTAAGCGCAGTTCTCGTATCAATTGATAATGGTGTATGAATTATTATGCCAATCGATTTTTTTCTTACTTACAATCACATGATTCATTTCATTGTTTACGACTTTAATTAATTAACCAGCTAATTTTGATTTTCGTTGATTATTAGAGCTCTTTATGATAGTTGTACCACTTGTTAGATCAGTCTAATAATCATTTAATTTTTTGGTCTTTAGTTTGCTTTTATATCCTACATTATTTTTTATCCACATGATCTCTTTAGTGTTCCGTTATTGATTAGCTTTACGAAACAGTGTGAGATTTATTTGCTATTCGAAATTGTGTATCCATTACTATATTAAAAAGTGTATATGCTTTATGCAACCTTTTTCACATTGTATTTTTCATTTTTAAGCTGCAAAAGCGAAATGACTTTCAGATATTTCGTAATAAAGGGAATAAAAAATAGGGCGAAACAAATTGAAAAAAGCTTTGGGGCACTAAGTGGATTGTTGAAAAGTGGAAGCGTCGTTGATCCTAATCCATTTTTCACGCGGTTTACACACCATTTAGTACACATTAGGGATTGAACGATCATTTTGGCTTTGGGCACTCAAATTAAAATATTTCCAAAATTAACCAGACATCGTTTCAGATACAGTTTAAAATTATTTATATCCAAAAATGTATTATAGGATTTATAAAATAATATGAACTATATCGCTAAAAACTAAGATAAGAGATTGGAACTATGCTTTCTGAGCTAGATGCCACCTGTAAGGATGTCGATTTGAACATAAATTTTGGAAAGACAAACTTCTTTCACTATTGAGGACATTTCTTTCACTGTTGAAGAGATTGATGGACTCAACATTAAACAGCTTAAACATCATACTGACTATTACTAGTACTTATAAAGACACATACTTATAAAACGGTAATAAATAAATTAAGAAAGGCACAACAACAAAGTTAATATTGTTATTTAGATTCTATCTAGTTAAGATTTAATATTACCTAAGGTTGAGAAATACAAAACTACCGAGTGAATTACATAAAAAACAATTAATATTTTTAATATATCGCATCTTTGGCAAAACAGTGATATAAATAGGTACATAAGTGTAAATTTTTCACAAACTGATTTATCAACACTACAATATTACTAATACCCACTCGTCTTTGTCTGGGGACCCAAAAGTCAGAATTGCAACTCTTTCTTTATTTAATTGAAATATTATATTTATTGTTTGCAAATATAACATCAAAAAAAGTTTATTGATAAATAAATAGAACTTTATTGGTTTATAAAACCAATTTATTTTATTAATCGTATGGCATAGATACAATAAGAACACATAATTTAAAAAAAGTATAATATAAAACATTACATGAAGTATCACAAACGAACATCTAATGTATTAATATAATGTAAAACATTTTCGGTCGCATTCAGGAACTCATCGAAAACTCCAGGGTACCGCCTTCGGGGGCATTCCTCAATAATGTGGCGGACGGTCTGCCGTTGCGCACCACAGTCACACTAAGGAGTAAGGGCCTTTCCCCATCTATGCAAGCTGTCAGCACATCTGCCGGTACCTGTTCTTATTCTGTTCAGCACCGTCCATGTATTGCGGGGCAGTTCAAAGCCTGGCGGTTTCTGATCGATACAGGCCATTTGGTGTGTTTCCTGTGGTGAGTCGCTCTCTCTTTGTCTTCTCCAAGCGTTGGTGAGGTCGAAATGTTCCTGATGTAGGGAGGTGGCCCTTAACAATGGGGGATATCTGGAGCGCAGTCTGTTTATTTCGATATCAAGCTTATCATGGTGGATGAGTAGTTGATGGTTAGCCTCGATTTTTCGATATTCTCTGAGAAGAGAATGACTTCTTAGTTCCGGCGGTGGAATGTGACTCAGAATGGGAAGCCAATAGTTCGGTGTTGGTCGAATTGTACCTGAGATCATTCGCATTGTCTGGTTTAATTGGGTGTCAATGATCTTCGTGTGTTTTCTATTGAGCCATACCGGCGAAGCATATTCAGCCGCCGAGTATACGAGTCCGAGAGCGGATGATCTGAGTACGGAGGCTGAGGACACCCATGTGGTGCTACATAGCTTTTGGATTATATTATTTCGCGTCTTCAGTTTTTCTGACGTTTTTTGTAGGTGTTCCTTAAAACTTAAAGTTCTGTCAAGAGTCACTCCAAGATATTTTGGTGTTGAGTTATGAGTGAGTAGTCTGTTTTCAAAGTGAACGGAGAGTTTTTTGTTGGCTTGGGCATTATTCAGATGGAAACAGCACACTTCAGTTTTCGTTGCATTGGGCCGTAGCCTCCATTTGCGAAAATATTCAACCATAACAGCAAGGTCATCCGTCAGTATTGATTCTGTAACATTCATGTTATTATGTCTTGCTGCAATGGCCCAATCGTCAGCGTAGCCAAATTTCTGCGAAGTTGTCCTAGGTAGATCAGCGATGTATAAATTAAAGAGTAAGGGTGCCAAAACAGATCCCTGTGGCAGTCCATTGCTAAGCTTCATTTGGACACTTCTTAAGTTGCCCATTGCGGCCTGAAAAGCTCTGTCGGTGAGCATGCTATCAATGAGTTTGGTTACCTTTTGGCATGGTATGGCACGGATCAGTTTGCAGATTAGTCCTTGTCTCCAGACGGTGTCGTATGCAGCTGATCTGTGCAGCTGCGGTTAGGTCTGAACCCTGCTTGCTCAATAGGTATCACCCCAAATATGTTGTTACTAATTCTGTTGTGGATTAAGCGTTCCAATAGTTTATAGACACAGCTCAGCAGTGCAATCGGTCGGTAGTTTTGGGGTTGATCATTTGCTTTTCCTGGTTTCAATATGGCTATAATGGAGGCCTTTTTAAGGGAATGGGGTATTTCTCCTGATTTTAATATATGTGTAGAAATCAGCTAGCCATTTCCTAGCATATTTGCCACAATGGAGTAAAAATTCTGGATGTATTTTATCGGAGCCGGGTGCCTTTCCAGACTTAATTTCTGATATTGCTGAGGTAAGTTCTTCTGGAGTAAACTCGTCAGAGTATTCAGATGTAGGCGGGCATGCAGACTTTAGTATTTTTAGTTTTTGTTTTACTTTGGTGGTGTGGTCACGATCTCTAGGTGCCCTTGAGTTTACTACAATGTGGGATGCCACTCTGTTGGGAACTATTGGTACTTTGTCTCTAGTTGAGTGTCTGCTACTACCAAGTTTTCTAAGTAAGGACCACGCTTTTCTGCTTGATTTACTAAAGTCTAGTTTTTCCACAGTTTCCATCCATTTTCGCCGTCTGGCTGCATCCAAACTGTGCAGCAGTTCGTCCGCAATTTCTCGGTCTTGGCTTTCGTTGTATTCTTGATACAATTTTTCGCATTTTTCATCCCATGTTGGGACATAATCTCTACGATATCCTCTGGGTATAGTTTTCTTCGCTGTAGATATAACCGCGCCAACATATCTCATATAGTTTGTACGTGTTGGGGTTATCCATCCGAGACATTTGTCCAATCTCGCAGTAAAAGTCGCCCAATCTGCTTTTTTAAAGTTCCACCTAGGTCGAGGGAAAGATGTTATTATTGGTATTTTGATGCCAACTTCTATTACAACTGGTCTATGTTGGCTATGTGGAAAATCTGGGAGCACTGTACGTGAAGCTGCAAGGGGTTGATTGTTTTCGTTTTTGGAGACAAAGTATAGGTCTGGGTTGTATTCTCACCTCCAGGCTGCAGATCGAAAAGTTCCTCTATCTTTAGCGTCAAAGACTAAATACGTGCCAGCCCCTTCGCTCCAGTTTATCAAAGCCTCGCCGTTTTGATCACTTTGTCTATACTTCCAGAGTTCATGGTGGCTATTGAAATCTCCAACATACACTGAGGGGTGTGGGTGGGCGTGAATAACATGCGGAGGCACAGGACTGCCGGGCGTTTTTAAATATTGCTGACAGTAATTTCGCCAATTTGTATGGTAACCGTATGAATGTTATTTATGTCTGATGTAGAACATATGTGTGCATTTTCTACAGAGAGAGTCTGTAAAGTGGAATAAATTCAATATCTCAAATACTAATTGTTTTTTTGGAAAATGCTCAGACCCGTCGATTAGTATTTCAAATTGTCCTTTTTGACATTCAATAATAATGTATACAGGGTGTCCCAATTTAGAGATATGACGTCATCGTCGATTTTCTTAAATGGCAACACTGTCATTTTGATAGCTATTTTGATAGGGTGTGTAAAGTTATACACAACTGCAAAATTTCAAATTTGTATTCTCTACCGTTTAGATGATAATAAAAAATAACAAAGTTATGAAAAAGAAGTAATCAACTAATAATTGAATTTAATTATTTCAATAAATTGAGCAAAAACTCATAATGTTGCCCTCAATTATTGTCAAATTGTCAATGGGCAACGTTATGAGCATTTGCTTAATTGAAATAAATAAATTCAATTATTATTTGATTACTTCTTGTTCTTCATAACTTTGTTACTTTTTATTATCTTGTAAATGGTAGGGAATAAAATTTTGAAATTTTTCAGATGTGTATAACTTTACACACGCTATCAAAATAGCTATCAAAATGATAGTGTTGCCATTTAAGAAAATCAACGATGACGTCATATCTCTAAATTGGGACACCCTGTATACATTATTATTATATGTCAAAAATGACAATTTGATATACTAATCGACGGGTCTGAGCATTTTTCAAAAAAACAGTTAGTATTTTAATTATTGAATATATTCCAAATTACAGATATAACTTTGTTATTTTCTATTATCTTGTAAATGGTAGAGAATAAAAATTTGATATTTTGCAGTTATGTATAACTTTACAAACCCTATCAAATTAGCTATCAAAATGACAGTGTTGCCATTTAAGAAAATCGACGATGACGTCATATCTCTAAATTGGGACACCCTGTATACATTTTTATTGAATGTCAAAAAGGACAATTTGAAATACTAATCGACGGGTCTGAGCATTTTCCAAAAAAACAATTAGTATTTGAGATATTGAATTTATTCCACTTTACAGACTCTCTCTGTATTTTGTTTCGGACATAGGTTGCTACTCTATAAGCTGGATGGTAAGTTGCACCCAGTAAATCGTAGCCATGAATTCTTCCTCTAGCGAGAATTTGTTCCTCGTTTTCTAAATGGGGTTTCTAAATTGCGACTACGTCGATATTATTTTCAATGAGCACCTTTTGAAGGTACTCACATTTACTTCTACTAATACCTTCTATATTTAAATAGCATATTTAGACGCTTGGTCCGAGTCGTTTTGTTGCTTGGTCCTGAGAAGGTCCTTTTAAGTTGTTGGTTGGAGGCATATCTTATTTTTGTAATGTGTTCTTGCCAGGAGATCTAGAGATTCTAGATTGTCTGGCTGCCTATTGTGCTAGTTCATTTAGCATGAGCCAGTATAAAACCAAATAAACAATAAATGCAAATAAATCAATAAACACGACAAATGCGCTAATGTTACTGTCACTGAAAATTATAAACGTCAAAATTCATAGTACACAAGGTATAGTGTATAGTCGCTAAACTCAGACACAACTGGCTAGTGATTTTAGTAAGTAATTTTGTCAATTTGGTAATATTGACAAAAAAATAATTACTAAATAGTTAATAATTACTAAATAGTTAGTAATTTGGCAAAATTGGCCAAAAACAAAAAAATACCTACTAAAGTCACTAACAAATTTTGTCTGAGTTTAGCGAACCGACTATATCACAGACATTCCGTATTAGGCAAGGGAAATTAGATTTTTCTCGTGACATATCTCCCTCCAGGCCGAAACCAAATTTTTTGAGTAGTATGGACAATGAACATCTATATTAATAACCTATATATTATGTTTCCTGCAGCCGATTTTGATTATACAGGGTGGTTCATCTTATTCGCCTCGGTCTCTGTACGGAAAACCACTTGATATTTTAAAAAAATTTCTTCACAGAAATACACAGGGCGTTTAATACTACAACCTAAAAATAATGTGAATTATACAGGGTGTTCCAAAAAAGAGTGGTATATCAAAGTTATATTTTTTCTTATGGAATGCCCTATATCTGATGACATTATTGAATTGACCTTAAAAAATAAGCTACACTTTCATAAGGGTTCCCTGTACCTAAATACAGGGTGTTTTGATTTATTTCGATTTTTATAAAAATGTAAGATTTTAGAAAAAAATAAATATCTACGAATCTAAGAAGCAGTAACAAATTCTTTCTTGTATCTTAATAATAGACTATTTAACATACTTAAACAGATGCTTATTGTAACAAAACTTCTTACAGGGTGGTCAAAATATGAGATTGTTCTATTAACAAATTCAAGCTGTAATAACTTACTTATTTTAAATGGAACACCCTGTATCTTACTAGTCTATCGCGTAGAAAATTTACTTAGCTTTCAATTTGTATTAGGGTTTCCTATACCTATCTTTTTACAGGGTGGTCAAAATATTAGATTGTTCTATTAACAAATTCAAGCTGTAATAACTTACTTATTGTAAATAGAACACCCTGTATCTTACTAGTCTATCGAGTAGAAAATTTACTTAGCTTTCAATTCTTATTAGGGTTTCCTATACCTATCTAGCTTCATTTTTTAAATATTTAAAGATTTCCTAATTTGTAAGCTTTAAAAATTAGAATTAAGTACCTATGTCGTGGTTATGTAAAACACATCACCAACACCGGCAATATACTTAAATATCTTAGTCACATATTAAATAAAATTCACATTTTTATCATTTAATCACACAGAGTGTTCTTATTTTAAATGACATACTCGATATTCCATTCTTTATAATGGAAGATATTTAAAATCTCTTCAATTCCATGTTAACATTCTCAATACACATGTTATTCTGTAAATATAAATTCCCATGTTATTCTGTAAATACCCATTTTTACATATTTTTGTACAATAGGCTCGTTTTCGTCAAAGTAGCCATTGCATTTAATTGTTTGTAATTGCGATTTAAAGATTCAAACAAAAAGTGGCGTTCTTAAATTTACTTAATAAACGTTGGGTTAAGATATGGAAAATAATTATACGGAATGAAATATAATTTAAATATCTTCCAGAATACGGCATCTAATATAGGGTATGCAGTTTAAAATAAACATATTATTCAATTTCACATGTAGGCCAAAATCAACTAAAATAATACAATACTCTGTGTGATTACATGATAACAATGAAAATTTTATTATTAATGACAGTATCTTGTCTAAGTATATTGCCGGTGTTGGTGATGTGTTGTACATAAAATAAACACGACATAGGTACTTATGTCATTTTTATTTTTAAAGCTTACAAATTAGGAAATCTTTAAATATTTAAAAAATGAAGGGAGATACGTATAGGAAACCCTAATAAGAATTGAAAGCTAAATAAACTTTCTACTCGATAGACTAGTAAGCTACAGGGTGTTCCATTTAAAATAAGTAAGTTATTACAGCTTGAATTTGTTAATAGAACAATCTAATATTTTGACCACCCTGTAAAAAGATAGGTATAGTAAAACCTAATACAAATTGAAAGCTAAGCAAATTTTCTACGCGATAGACTAGTAAGATACAGGGTGTTCCATTTAAAATAAGTAAGTTATTACAGCTTGAATTTGTTAATAGAACAATTTCATATTTTGACCACCCTGTAAGAAATTTTGTTGCAATAAGCATCTGTTTAAGTATACTAAATAGTCTATTATAAAGATCCAAGAAAAAATTTGTTACTGCTTCTTAGATTCGTAGATATTTATTTTTTTCTAAAACCTTACATTTTTATAAAAATCCAAATAAATCAAAACACCCTGTATTTAGGTATAGGGAACCCTTATGAAAGTATAGCTTATTTTTTAAGGTCAATTCAATAATGTCATCAGATACAGGGCATTCCATAAGAAAAAATATAACTTTGATATACCACTCTTTTTTGGAACACCCTGTATAATTCACATTATTTTTAGGTTGTAGTATTAAAGGCCCTGTATATTTTTGTGAAGAAAATTTTTTAAAATATCAAGTGGTTTTCCGTACAGAGACCGAGGCGGATAAGATGAACCACCCTGTATATATATACATAGTTATAAACAAATGAAGATCAAAAAATGGTAAATTTTCGCTTTTTTCGTCTATTACTAAAAAGTGAAGCATTCTAAACAAATTTGACAATAAGAAACTCATAAATCATATAAAAAAACTTCAATATGGCGTTCGCTGAATATGTCTATCCTTATTTCTTGCTTAGAAAACTGCAAAGTAAGTCATAAATTTTGAGATTTTATAAATGTTCATAACTTATGTGAAAATTAAGTTAAAACCTTCTTATTACACGGAATGCTGAGACTTCTTGTGCTTAAATTATATTTTAAATTCCAAAGCAATTGGTCAAATAGTATAAACGTTATTTAATTTGTTTATCCCAAATTCATTTTTTTGCAACACTATAAGTCAGAAAATTATGAGATTACAGTAATACTTCGGACAGTTTGTGAAAGAAGAACATTTATACTATAAACTTCATTAAAAAAATGACAAAACTTAATTTTAAACAGTGTAAAACTATTTTGCAAAAGCATGTCGATTTTTTGCTTACTTATAAACAATTAGAATAACTTTTTAACCGTTACCCGTAGAAAAATTATTTTTCCGTATTTAGAAAGACTGAATTTTTATATGCATTTAGAAAGAAAAACAATTGTCCTAGGACAATTAGGGACGAAGTTAGCCCCCCCTATTTTTTAATTCACATATGTTCTTGCAAAATAATTTTGCAATACGTATTTAGAATTTTTTTTTTCATTTTTTTTTAATTAAATAATAGTGTAAATCTTCTTCTTTCATAAACTATACAAAGTAATTCTGTAACTTTATCATTTTCTGACTTATCGTGTTGCAAAAAAAAATAATTTGGGATAAACAAATTAAATAACTTTTAAACTATTTGACCAATTGCTTTAAAATTTAAAGTATGATTTAAGCACCAGAAGTCTCAGAATTACGATTAATATGACGGTTCTAAGTTAATTTTGACATAAGTTATGAATATTTATATAAACTCAAAATTTATGATTTATTTTGCAATTTTCTAAGCAACCAATAAGTATAGACATATTCAGCGAACGCCATATTGAAGTTTTTAATACGATTTATGAGTTTATTATTCTCAAATTTGTTTAGAATACTTCACTTTTCAGTAATAGACGAAAAAAGCGAAAATTTAGCGTTTTTTGATCTTTATTTGTTTACTCCTATATATATCATCAAAATCGGCTGCAGGAAACATATAGCTTATTAATATAGATGTCCATACTACTCAAAAAATTTGGTTTCGGCCTGGAGGGGGTTGTGTCACCAACAGGATATTTTTTTTCCTTATTTCTCGGAACAGTATTTTTATCCTCGTTTAACTTATTGTGATTTCTATAGACAAGCGGCTTAATTTTGCGATACTAGTTTCTGTGAGTAAAAAAGTGACATACATAGAATAAAAAGTAATTCGTGAATAATTTCATGCATGGGCAAAAATAGAGTGAAAGAACTATACAATAAATGTTCATATGCGGAGTTGCAAGATATATCTCTTCTATATTCTTTATTTTAGTTCCAGCTCTGTGCAAAGTATCGCTTTGATCCATAATATTTCAGTATGATCCTTTTCATTTTGTCTCTATTAAAACTAGATAAATACATAAAGAGCATTTTACCTCTAATTTATCTCCTCGTGCTCCATTATATCTCCATTCCTCCAGACACTTTTCAAACGTAAACAGCTCTCCCAAGCAAACGCCTCGGGCAATCCCGGCGGAGAGTCCCGGGACCTCCCTGTGACCGTCCACGTCCAGCTCCTTTTCGAGGGGTTCGCAACCACAAACAGGGTCGCAGGCGGCAGTAAATTCATGGCCAACTTTTACCACTGCAAGTTGCCAACGTCGGCGATAAATAAAAGGTTTGGGATGCACTGGCAAGTTCAGTTTTCCGCCGCTACGAAGAGATGATAATATTATGAGAATAGCGAAATCTATACAGGGTGTTTGGTAAAGAATGGGTCATAGCTTAAACTTAGATTCCATAGCTTAAAATATGTCGATTTAAGCTAACTTATCTTAGTATACTAAGTATAAGTTATAACTAGTATAATTAATATTAACTATTCCCATCCAGATGTCATTAATCTGAGGGTTTGCAATTCGGGTATTCCTCTTGTTCCATGATGTAGCATGTAGCTATTACATCAATCTGAGTTTCGCATTGAAATGTATAACCTGTAATTCTTTTGAAATTACATTTAAATGTTTAAGTGTTTAAGAGTTTAACGCTCGGTTTCATAATCAGTTAAAGTGGATTTTAAATTTTAAGTTGGTACCTTTATCAATGCAATTCATATGGGTAAATGTCAACGTTAAAGTGAACTTTAGTTAATGTTCACTTTAAGTTGATTATGAAACCGGACGTAAATGTTGCTGATTTCAAGTTGCAGTATAATAAACAGCACATTTTGATTTCTGGATTGAAACATTTAATTAAGTGTCATAAAGTTTTATGTTTCATTATAAGAGGTTTTTGCAATTTCAATATCGTTAGTTTGCGTTTTTAATTCCTTCTTTAAGATTTTATTTGGCCTAATGGAGAAAAAAACATCAAACACATACAGTTTTTGGTGGACAAACGTCCACCATTTTATGTGATTTTAGAAAACTACGGAACGTATTCCTACTTTTTCAATGCAAGTAAAGTCTTTTTTTATGCGATTTTTTATGCGCTTTTCTGTAGAACGTATCCACCGCATAAAACGAGACCTTACTGTATACAGGGTGAGTCACCACTAACGGGACGGAAGATTACAGCTAAACGGTAAAAGATTTGAAAAAAATTTAAATTGAATAGTTTGTAAGTTGATAAAAGCTACATTTTAAAATTATTTTGAAATATACAGGGTGCCCCAACAAATGGCGGCGTATCAAAGTTATATTTTTTCTTATGGAACACCCTGTATTTTATTACATTTTTAATTGTCCGCAAAAAATAAGGTATAGTTTCATAAGGTTCAGTAAGTTTCATAATATACCTATGTAGAGAGTGTTCTGAGTTATCTTGACTTTTCTTAAAATGTAAAGTTTTAAAGAAGGCTTATTCTCAAGTTATTTAAGAAATTATAAAAACATTACTTTTACATCTAAATAGTTGGATATTGGTTGAATGTATTCCATGATTAATTATTATACATTTGTCTACAGGGTGTTCAAAATTTACAGTTTCATTATTGGAGTATTCAATGTGTCATATGATGCTTTTTTTAAATGGAACACCATGTATATTAATAAATAATTATACTAACCAAATTTACCTCTTTCGAATGGTATATGAGTGTCCTATACCTAGGTGTCATAGTTTTTGCGTAATTTACAATTATTTAAATTCTTAATCTGTAAATCGATTTTAAAACAAAAGATTAATGTCATTGTATGACATTGTCAGTTTATGACAGTACGGTCTGGTAATTATCAACACTATAAACATCCGTGTATGATACTCAATTTTTTTTACTTAAAAATGGCTTTGGAAGAGCCAATTACATTCAAATTTAATTGTTCCTAAAAATGAATAATCACACTATCTATGAAAGAGTAGACATGCTACTTTGCATTGGGGAATATTTTTAAAATATTCTCTTAGCTTCTAAAGTTTACGCTTAAAAGTATCCTGATAGAGGACACCCAAAAAAGGACGTTTTTGAGAAATTTCTCGATAGAATCCGTGCTGCTGGTAATTTTGCATAGGTAGGAAAAGTTAAATAAAAATAAACCATTTATTTTTGATGGCGTCAACGAACTTGATGTCCTGCTTTCTGTTACGGAAAACCCAAATACTAGTACCTACGTGAAAAATGTCGAGTCAATTGGAGATCAGTCTAACAAGTGTATGTAGAGTACATAAGAAAACCACTATCATCCGTATAAAACTCAACTACACCAGCATTAGACAGAACAGGAACGTTTAACTTTTCGTTTATAGACTTTAGAATTTGGAGAAGATCCTGATTTTTTTAAGAATGTATTGTGTACAGACGAATCTACCTACTTTTAATAATAATCGTCTAGTTAATAGACATAGCTTTCATTTTATTATGATATAGTAAACACACATTTTACTGTTGATCGCCAACACCGATGAAGTGTTAATGTTTGGGGCAGTATTCTGAGCCAGTACGTTATCGACCCATATTTTTTTGACGAAAATCTGAATGGAGCAACTTTTTCAAATTTCTTAAAACAAGTTTTTTGAATCCTTCTTAAAACCTTCCACTTAGCGTGCGAACAAACATGTGGCTCCAGGTGGACGGAGCTCCTGCTTATTTTTGACGTGATGTTTAGAACAACCTCAACAAAAAATTTAGAAATAAATGGATAGATTGATTCGGTCCATATATTTGGCCACCTAGGTCACCAGGATTGACCAAGATGAATTTTTTTAAATAAGGTTATATTAAAAATATTGTAAATGCTGCACTTCCTAACGCAGAAACCTGTGTTTAGTACAATCTTTGATTAATATACATGGTGTTCTAATAAAATACCCATCATATTATGCTACATTGAATAATCTAATAATGAAACTGTAAATTTTGAACACCCTGTAAATAAATGTGTAATAATAAATCATGGAATGCATTAATTAAAAGATAATTACCAGACCGTATTGTCATAAAATGACAATGTCATACAATGACATTAATTAACTTCATCTTTTGTTTTAAAATCGATTTACAGAATAAGAATTTAAATAATTGTAAATTACGCAAAAACTATGAGACCTAGGTATAGGACATCCATATACCATTCGAAAGAGGTAAATTTGTTAAGTATAATTGTTTATTAATATACATGGTGTTCTATTTAAAATACGCATCATATGACACAATGAATACCCCACTAATGAAACTATAAATTTTGAACACCATGTAGACAAATGTGTAATAATTAATCACGGAATACATTCAAAAAATATCCAACTATTTAGATGTAAAAATAATGTTTTTATAATTTCTTAAATAACTTGAGAATAAGCCTTCTTTTAAAACTTTACATTTTAAGAAAAGTCAACATAACTCAGAACACTCTGTACATAGGTATAGGGAAGCCTTATGAAACTATACCTTATTTTTTGCGGACAATTAAAAAATGCAATAAAATACAGGGTGTTCCATAAGAAAAAATATAACTTTGATACGCCGCCATTTATTGGGACACCCTGTATATTTCAAAATAGTTTTAAAATGTAGCTTTTATCAACTTACAAACTATTCAATTTAAATTTTTTTCAAATCTTTTACCGTTTCGCTGTAATATTCCGTCCCGTTAGTGGTGACTCACCCTATATATATACACCGGTATTTTAGGCGTTAACGCCCTTCCGGTAGAGATATATGGGGGAGTATAACCGAGCCGCAAGCCCTTATCCCTTGCCGTACTGCTCTCTCATAGGCCGAACAGACGCCCGCATATTCCAGTCTAAGCGCCAGATTCATATTTAGAATTTATACTGACGCGTTAGCCTTTTTTGTTTTTCCGATGATCTGGCTGGGCTCGAACTCACATACCTCACGGTGAAGTGAAGTGGCGGTCAGCCGCTAGTCCCACTGAGCTGTCCTTACCTTAGTATGAAAGTTGATAATAACCGAGCAGGGTGTCAAAGTTAATCTTTTATTTTATTTATCCTTAAATATTTCCTGACAGGCACGCGATAACAACTCGAAATTTGCTAGGCGGGGGTTTTTTGGGATGAGAAATCTAAATTCGCCACCAAAAATGGTGTATTACCCAGAGGGCTCGACATGCTTCTTTAAGCGCTCAATTAATATGTTCAATTTTTTTATCCCCCACTCTACATACCTACTTTTTGAATCAAAACTTTTATTCTCTTAATATTTTTACTTAAAAAAGGTAAACCACATTCACCTCGCTAAAATCAACTGTTTTCGAGATAAACGCATTTTAAATCTTCGATACAACATAATTTTTTGCATAATATCATTGTAGTTAGACCCGAAAAATAAACTTGAAACCATAATAATTCTGCCAGTTCTCATATTTATGTCATTGCATCGCAAATTCCATTTGAAGAAATTTGCGATACATTATTGTAAATTTTTTTGGTTTTCAATTATTTTTTGGGTGTAACTACAATGATATTATGCAAAAAATTATGTTGCCTCGCAGATTTAAAATGCATTTATTTCGAAAACGGTTGAGTTTAGCGAGATGAATGTAGTATACCTTTTTTAAGTAAAAATATTAAAAAAAATAAAAGTTTTGATTCAAAAAGTATGTTAATAAAAAAAAATTTAACCTATTAAATGAGCGCTGAAAGGTGTATGTGGCGCCCTCTGGGTAATACATCATTTTTGGTGGCGAATTTAGATTTTTTATCTAAAAAAACCCGTTTACTAAATTTCCTGTTATTATCCCATGTCTGTTAGGAAATATTCAAGAATAAATAAAATAAAACTTTAAATTCGACACCCTGTATTTCGGTTATTATCAACCTCCGTACTAAGGTAAGTTATGAATCACCCAAAAGACTTGCATCAAAGAAGATGCAAAAACAGCAAAGAAAAGATTACAATGGAAGCCGATAGAAAGGTCCAGAACGAGATGGCTGGATGACGTGGAAAACGACCTGAAAACCATGAATATGAGACAATGGAGAAGGGCACAAGAGAGATCTGAATGGAAGGACATAGCCATACAGGAAACGATCCATCCAGGGATATGATGTCAAAAGAAGAAGAAGAATATATGTAGTGCTAGAGCAGAAGAGAACAAAATATCCAACCTGATTAAAATTACAAGAAAATCTAAATAGCTGGTAAAAACATTAACCATATAACCAGCAAATTTTTGATTTGCACAACACAATCAGTACATATTAAGTAAAATCCTAGGCTTTTTGCCTTTTTACCCGTTGAATTACTACCAATAATACAGCTGTACATTTCCAATTTCATAGAATAATTAAGTTCTTGTACAACTTATAATTAACTTTTCAAAGTTATTACAAAATATTTAGAAATCGCACACAGTTCGTTTAACTTCCGAACAGTCTCGTTGTTTTCGCGGTTTACTTCACATTTTTCCTCTTATCTCAAAGGGCCTGAAAGCCGAATTCGAATTTCTCGCAAAAGGGAAAGGATAAAAATATCAGGAATCGCCAAATCACTTGGGCTTCTACCTTTTTACCATCAAAAAGCTCAAACGGGAGGAAAATATAAACGAGTATACACGGCAAAAATGAAGCAAGGACTTTCTTATTATATTCGATATGAAAGGGTCAAATTTAGGGTTTTATCGTATAATACAATGAATATCGATAGCTGTAGCTGATAACTTCAATATTATACATTAACTACTGAAAACAGGACTTCTTCTTCTTTTTATATTAGGCCTCTTGACCTGTTTTTCACAGATTTTGATAGCTGCGATGTCGACTGCCAGCTATCTCATTATCAGAGAATCTTTATTTGTTTTTCTGCCATCTTATATCTTATAAGAAAATATTAGTGCAGTCACTGAAGGTTTTCACCTCTGATTTCGTTGAACCTTCATCGATTTTCATAAAAATTGGTGAGTAGTCCACCCCCTTCTCGGGGGTGGAAATTCTTTTATTAAAAATAATACCATAAGCCTATATAGCAACAAATTATAAGCAAAATTTGTTATATAAAATTATTAATATAAAACAATACTTTTGAGTTATTAAAGATCAAAGATTTTATTTTTTCGTAAAAAATGCATGTTTTAAAGCTGTTTTTCACGTATAACTCAAAAACTATAAGCTTTTTCAAAAAAGTTATTATTCTCAAAATTGAAGATAATAAAAAATTAAATACATTCCTCACTTAAAGAACTAAACTAATGTTAATTCAAACTGAGTAATTGAATATATATTTTTTTCGATGAGTACTTAAATATAAGTATTCAAGCTTAAAACGGGAAAACGATGCATTTTATAAAATATATCTGCTAAACTTTTGTCAAAGTACTTCGGAATATCTATGAGCTCCAGAAGAAATAAATAGCATCAAAATTAAGCAAGTTATGGTGAAAATAAGAGAACCCTTTTGAATTTTTTAGGAAAAAGTGAAAAATAAAACATATGCCATTTCTACAAAAATTAAAATTTATAGTAATCCTTACAATTTTTTTTATATTAGCATAAGTAATTATTTTAACAGTTTTGACCGGTTTAGAATGCATATTTTTAAAGAAAAGGTATAATGTAAAAAAATCTGAATTTTTAAAATTATCCTAACGTTCATTTTCTTTTGATAATAACTCCAAAAATACTCAATGCACACAAAAAATTACTTTACTTACTTAAGCCGTCCTCTTGTACCTTACGGTGTCGAGGTAAGTGGAGAAATCAGACGTCTCCATGCCTTTCGGTCAGTAGCTAGTCTTTCTGCTTCTCTCCACCCAATATTCCTTTTTACGCAAGCCTTTCCAATATCTGCGTTCCACGTTCTTGCTGGCCTGCCTCTTCTTCGTTTGTTGTCGGATGCCGCTTTCCATACCCTCTTTACAGTTCTACCTTCACTCATTCTCGCCATATGTCCGAACCACGATAACTGTTTCGTTAGAAAAAATTATATCAAACCAAATTTTAGTTTTTTCCGTATAAAATATTTTACCTCTTTTACTATTTCTGTAGGGTAAAAAATAACCGAGATATAAACGTTTAAAGCTTAAATTTTGCTGAGAGAATCATGTAACCGGGGCCATTTAACCTTTTATTTTTAAAAAAGTAAGGGGTTTAAAAGATTAAGTTTAACGCAGTTTAATAGCTCTTATAATTAGCTTTCAAATAGTTGTTAGGTGAATCTGAGATCTTAAAAACTAACGGAGTTATTTGAAATAAAACAATAACATGTTTTGGAAAAATTTTTATAAGATAAATTTTGAAAAATTTTTGGAGCATAAATTTTAAAGCTATCGACTCGTTCGGGAGCTCATTTGATAGATATTTCTAAGTACTTTGACAAATGTTTAATACGTTTATGTTATAAAGTGCATCATTTTCCCGTTATTCAAGCATAGATTTGCGAAATCGCCGAAACAAATATTACTCCAGGCTGTGGGTGAAAAATAGGTCGATTTCAGGATATAATTCAGGAATTTTTGAAACTTATCAGTTGTTGTAAAGGACGATGCCAGGAATAACTTCTACTAAAATGTGACCAAAAATATTGTGAGCTTTTTTTTTATTGCGATTTTCATTTGTTAAATTTGCAATTTTTAAAGATTTTTAATTTTGCAGCTTAGGATATTGATTCTAGGGAAAAACTTTTTAATAGAAAGTTGTAGTAAATTAAAAAAAAAACCTACAATTTGAGCTATGGTAAGTTTAATTTCGTTTATTGGTTATTGCAACACAGCCTGCGAAAGGTCCAAAATGGCCGATTTTTACAATTGCGTTATTTATTGTACAAATAATTTTTTTTATTTTTTAAAGCTTTAAAATGAAGATATTTCAATTCCAAACATAAAAAAAAAAATTAAGGCCGGATTAACGAATTTGTTGCTTAGATATTATAAATTGTTTATCCCAAGAAGTCAAATGTCGAAGGCTATAACTTTTTGAAAAAAAATCGTAGAGAGTTGGTGAAACATCCAATCTCCTTCTAAAGAGTTATGTTTTCATATTCTGATGTAAATAAATGCGTAAAACATTTTTAAACTTCTAATTTTTGGGTTTGAAAATAAGGGGGCAAATTTCGTTATAAACATTTAGAGCTGAAGCGGCCCTGTACATCCTATGAGTTTCTAACTTACAGTTTATTGTTGTTGAAGACAAAACGAAGATTTATAAAAAAATAAAAATTTTCTACAACCGACTGAAGCCGAGATAATTGTTTCTTTTTTCTTAAATCGTAGTGCCTTTATTTACAACAATTAAGAAATTATTTTACAGTCATTGACTAAAGAAAGACTTATATTATCTTCAATTAAAAATAATTATAAAATATAGTTACATTTAATTATTAAAAATTATTTTTAAAATCGGTGCTTTTGCGAGCGTCCGAATTTTGCAAATCGCCCGGCTCGCTTCAAATCCGCACGCTCGGAAAATTTTTACGTAACTCTGTATTAAATTTTGACCGAAAACAATTTAATAATATTACCATTATAATAAACATACAGTCTATTTACCACTGTATTTGTTTTTCTTGATAAAATTTTATATGTGAAATCTCATTTTTGAAGAAATAATATTACAAAAATGATACATATGTATGAAATATATAACTATATTTTTAATTTTTTCATTGTTATATAAATATAATAATTAATAATAATGTTACTTCTTATTATCCAATATAAAACTTTTTCTTCTTGTAGTGACTATCCGTTTTGGATGTTGGCGACCATCATGGCAATCTGTACTTGCACACTAAATCGGTACTGCTGCTCTAAAAAGATTTGTAGTTGTTGTGTTGAACGACGTACGTAAATTTTCTAGCAAGGTAATCCTTCGCCTTCCTGGTTTTCAGTTTCCAAATGAGGTTTGCCAAATTGCCATGATGGTCGCCAACATCCAAAACGGATAGTCACTACAAGAAGAAAAAGTTTTATACAGTCGGAAAAATGAAAGAATACCCATGAACGAACATATAAAACACGCTGTATTTTCCTGTCACTGTGTCACAAAGAAAATTGTCCAGTGCAAGTACATGTAACAATAATTAGTACATGTACTTGCGCTGGCCAATTTTTTGTGTGACACGGCGACAGGAAAATACAGCGTGTTTTATATGTTCGTTCATGGGTATTCTTTCATTTTTCCTACTGTATTGTATAATAAGAAGTAACATTATTATTATTATATTTATATAACAATGCAAAAATTAAAAATATAGTTATATGTATAATTTTTCTAATATTATTTCTTCAGAAATGAGATTTCAGATATAAAAGTTTATGAAGAAAAACAAATACAGTGGTAAATACACTGTATATTATAATGGTAATATTATTAAATTGTTTTCGGTCAAAATTTAATACAAGTTACGTAAACATTTTCCGAGCGCGCGGATTTGAAGCGAGCCGGGCGATTTGCAAAATTCGGCCGCTCGCAAAAACACCGATTTTAAAAATAATTTTTAATAATTAAATGTAATTATAGTTTATAATAATTTTTATTTTAAGATAATATAAGTCTTTCTTTAGTCAATGACTGTAAAATAATTTCTTAATTGTTATAAATAAAGGCACTACGATTTAAGAAAAAATAAACAATTATCTCGGCTTCAGTTGGTTGTAAATTTTTTTTATTTTTTTATAAATCTTCGTTTCGTCTTTAGCAACAATAATCTGTAAGTTAGAAACTCATAGGATGTACAGGGCCGCTTCAGCTCTAAATGTTTATAACGAAAATTGCCCCCTTATTTTCAAGCCCAACATTTAGCTCGGCTTCAGTTGTTCGTAGAAATTTTTTATTTTTTTATAAATCTTCGTTTCGTTTTTAGCAACAATAATTTGTAAGTTAAAAACTCATAGGATGTACAGGGCCGCTTCAGCTCTAAATGTTTTAACGAAATTTGCCCCTTATTTTCAAACCCAAAAATTAGAGGTTTAAAAATGTTTTACGCATTTATTTACATCAGAATATGAAAATATAACTCTTTAGAAGGAAATTCGATGTTACAACAACTCTCTACGATTTTTATTCAAAAAGTTATAGCCTTCGACATTTGACCTCTTGGGATAAACAATTTATAATATCTAAGCAAAAAATTCGTTAATCCGGCCTTGCAATTTTTTTTTATGTTTGGAATTGAAAGATCTTCATATTAAAGCTTTAAAAAACAAAAAAAAAATATTTGTACAATAAATAACGCAATTGTAAAAAACGGCCATTTTGAACTTTTCGCATGCTGTTTTGCAATAACCAATAAACGAAATTAAACTTACCATAGCTCAAATTGTAGGTTTTTTAATTTAATACAACTTTCTATCAAAAAGTTTTTCTCTAAAATCAATATCCTTAGCTGCAAAATTAAAAATCTTTAAAAATTGCAAATTTAACAAATGAAAATCGCAATTAAGGTGATAAAGTAGCGATCAACAGGTAGCAAAAACGCGTTCCAAGATTTCGGCTGTAATGTTGAATATTTTTTCGAGATATTTGGCACACGTAATCGTAATATAATAAAGAATGGCGGTACAGAGCCCAATTTGAAAAATATATTAATATGTGGAAATTACTTTGTAATTAAATACAATATTAAAAAAACGAGCCTCTACCGCCATTAAAAAGAACAAAAAAATACACTTTCTTCAAATAAACTTTTTTATCCGATGCCTGGATTTTGTGTCATTTTGGAACTAATAAATTTTTTATTTCAATAGTAGTTCCAAAATGACACAAAATCTAGGCATCGGATAAAAAAGTTTATTTGAAGAAAGTGTATTTTTTTGTTCTTCTTAATGGCGGTACAGGCTCGTCTTTTTAATATTGTATTTAATTACAGAGTAATTTCCACATATTAATATATTTTTCAAATTGGGCTCTGTACCGCCATTCTTTATTATATTACGATTACGTGTGCCAAATATCTCGAAAAAATATTCAACATTACAGCCGAAATCTTGGAACGCGTTTTTGCTACCTGTTGATCGCTACTGTTTCCTCTTAAAAAAAAAGCTCACAATATTTTTGGTCACATTTTAGTATAAGTTATTTCTGGCATCGTCCTTTACAACACCTGAGAGGTTTCAAAAATTCCTGAATTATATCACGTTTTTTCACCCACAGCCTGGGGTATATACATTCAATTATCTATGACTATAACTCACTTTTAGTTAACATTAAAAAGTTTTTCTAGTTAGGAGTTTATTTCATTTTTATTAGCTTCAACTTTGGTAATAACAACTTTTTTGTAAAAACTTATAGTTTTTGAGTTATTTGTGAAAAATTGGTTAAAACATGCATTTTCTCTGGAAAAATTAAATTATTTTATCTTTAATAACTCAAAAAGTTTTGATTTATTTTAATAACTTTATAAAACAAATTTTGCTTAGAATTTGTCCCTCTGTCGAATTATGGGGTTATTCTTACTAAAATAATTTTCACCCCGAGAATGGGTGGCATCCACCCCCAGGGTAAAAGCGCAAGTTGGCACCATGTCACCTTTGTTCCTTGAGATATCCTCTAACCACTCACCAATTATGAGTAGAATGGTAAATGAAGCATAAACAGCTATAAAATAAAGAAGATAGACCCAGAAAAATATACCATAAAAAATTAGATAATGTTAAAAATAGAGAAAAGAATATAAATATGGAGAAAAAAATGGGAAAATCGCATGGTGTATCTTAGAAATACAAATTAAATTATAATTTTCGAAGTGGAAATCGAAACGTCAAAAATAAAATTTTCCACTGAATTTGTGATTAAGTACAATTAAAGATAATCAGTAACCTTAGAATTTAACAAGAAAATAGCTTCCGAACAATAGTATTTCCTGTATTTGTGTTATCTCGGCATCTCGGTTTACTTTACGTTTGATTTTGATTTCCAGAAAATGGATCCAAATTGCTTCCGCGTCACTGAGTAACAAGACTGCAATTTGCCACTATACATTTACATTGATACCTAATGCACTGGAATGATGTGCTTTTACTGACGAGTCCAGATTCTCCTTCTCCAGGAGACTATAAAAGTGATCCTTGACGGTCCAGCGATGTATTGATTAGACACTAGCGTTGGCATTGTACCGTTGATTAATAAATGTACAGAGGTATTGTATGGTAACCTATTTATCCATCAACGGTTGTATCTTTTAGTGGATTTATAGGCAACGGTTTCGGCCGATAGCCAAATGCAATTACTTTGCTGTGAGTAATCTATTGGGTTAATGGTTGGAATCTCAGCCAGAGAACAAGAAGTTTAACGTAGTAGTATAAAATACCGTAGTAGTATAAATTTATGTTTCGTGGACCTTAAGAAAGCATTTGACAGGGTCACATTAAAGGACGTTATCCACTTGTTATACTCGAGAGAGGTACCTCTGGGAATAATTAAAACGATAGAAAACATCTAACAGAACAACACAATAAAAGTAAAAGTGGAAGATGAACTAACTGACCCAATTGAAGCCGGCAATGGGATAAGACAGGGGGATTCCTTGAGTTCTTTATTGTTCAACCTGATCATGAACGAAATAATAAAAAAAGTAAGAACTAAAAAGGATACCAAATGGGAGAAAAACAACTTAAAATAATCTGCTATGCGGACGATTCAATACTAATCTCTCAAAGTGAAGATGATTTACAACGTATGCTGCACCAATTCAACATGTTAATTCAGATATACGACGGAGATGCAAAGTGGATAACATTAATAACTGGGTAAGAAACAGAAGAATAGAATCGAATGACCACATAAGCCGAATGACAACAAATAGGATGGTCAGGATAGCGAGAGAAGGTTCCCCAATAGGAAGACGATCAGTGGGAAGACCACGAAAACGATGGAAGGACAACTTACTAGAGGCACATTGAAAAAACAGACAGAGTCATGTCTATACAAAAAGAAGAAGAAGAAGAAGAAGGTTTTACAACAAAATATATTTTCGGCAAGGTATGATATATACTACATGTGTCAGTGGTTAAGGTCTTGTCCGTCCATATGCGGGCGGTTTGCCAACGTCGATTGCGCGGATTACCTATTTCCCCCCTGCTTTTCTTGGTATTAGGGTGAAACTTCAAAGGCAGCATTAGGATGAGATCAAGTAAAACAGGTAAACCGCGCAATCGAGGTTGGTAAACCGCCCACATATGGACAAGCCCTAAGGGTTAAGAAACGCTGTATAAGATAATAGGAAGAGGAACGATATCAGATATACAAATATGCTGATCTACTTAAAAGCAAAAAAGTTCTAGGATATAAAAGGAGTTCGAAAAAACATATTTTTATATATATGTATATATATATATATATATATATATATATATATATATATATATATATATATATCAATCTCTTGCGCTCATCGCCTTCGTTACTCCCTCTCTCCAAGATTTCTTGGGTCTTCCTCTCTTTCTGCGGTTTGGTGGTACCCATTGCATAATTATTTTAGGGAGTCTTGAGTTATCCATCCTCTGGACGTGTCCGTAGCATATCAGCTGTTTTCTTTCTATGTCTGTTGTTAGAGAGCCGTCAACCCCCATTCGCTGTCTTATCTCATCATTACGTATTCTCTCTCTGCGTGACACTCCTACTGATCTTCTAAAAGAGTCCATTTCTACTGCCTCCAGTTTTCTTCTGTTGTTTTCGGTTATCCGCCAAGTTTCTGCTCCGTACAATAGACTGCTTTTAATAAGAGATTCGTAGATATTGTGTTTTCTTCTTTTTCCTATTTCATGATTCCACAGTACGCTGTTTAGACAACCTATTGTTTTTCTGGATTGTGTTATTCTTCTCTTTATTTCTTCATCATCTTTCCCCGTTGTGTCAAAAACGATTCCTAGATATGTGTAATGGTCGCAGGGCATGATGATTTCATTATTTTCTAATGTGATGTTCGATAGTTCGGTACCTATTGGCAGGTATTTTGTTTTTTCTGTATTAATTTCTAGTCCCCACTTTCTATATTCTTCTTGTAATTTCCTTGCCATGTACTCTAAATCATCTTTATCGTTTGCTATAACAACCTGGTCATCAGCAAACTGCAATGTATATAAGCAAATCTCTCCAAGGTCTACGCCCATGCCTCTCTTTCCACTCTTTCAATGCTTTTGCAACATATATTTTAAATAAGGTCGGTGATACACAACACTCCTGACGTAGACCTTTATTAACCACGAAGCTTTGCGATAATCTGTTTCCAGTTTTTATTTGTGATGTTGACCCTTCATACAAATTTCTTAAGGCTTTTATTAAGGTGACACTAATATTCGTCTGTCGTAACACGTTCCAGAGTTTGTTTACAGGAACTGTATCGTACGCCTTCTGCAAGTCAATAAACATGAGGTGGGTTTCTTGATTTGTGCTTAATTTTTTTTCTATTAGTTGTTTGAGGCAGAAGATATTATCAGTACAGCTTCTTCCTGTTCGAAAACCGGATTGTTCTTCTTCCTCTTGGTCTTTGTACTCCTTCTCAATGCGGTCTCTAATTATTCGTCCATACAAACGGCTGAATGTACTAGTCACTGATATCCCTCTATAGTTCTCACATTTAAGCTTATCTCCTTTCTTATGGATCGACGAAATATAAGCAATTTTCCACTCGTCGGGTACGGGAGAAACATTTATAAATTGATTTATGCACCAAGTGACGGTTTCAAACAATTTTTGTGATCCACATTTTATTAGTTCGGCTGGGATATCCCCTGGTCCTGGAGACCTACCGTTTTTCAGTTCTTTTATAGCTTTTCTAATTTCTGTCACTTGTATTGTTATATCTTCTCCTTTAATGTTAACCTCTGTTGGTGATTGAGTTAAGTATTCGTCCCTATTTTCTGTCAGTAGTTCCCCATAGTACTTTTCCCATTTTTGTGTGGATATTAATTGAATGTTTGTGCTCTTCCTTTCGTTAGTTCTTATTTTATTAAGGAACTTCCATGTTTCTGTACATTTTCTGCCTCCCAGGTAGGTATTAATTTCCTGGCACTTCTTATCCCACATTTCTCTTTTTGCTTTTACTGTTGTTCTTCTTGTTATTCTTTTGAGTTCCAGGTATTCATCTCTATCTTTTTGTTGTTTACTGCAAAACATATTTTTATTCAATTTTTTTATTGTACTAACAAACCCAATCAAAAAACAACGACGAATAATCCGCTATTGGATCGTTAACCCACCGATATAAAAATTCCACTCTTGCCCCAAACTTTTCTCAGTTCGCTTGGAAAAACCGGACGCCGATAGCAAACTTTGCTAAAATCAAATAAGCTGAGTCATGTCTACTGGAAAATACCAAAACAGATAATACCACAAAAAGGTCGTTGTGTATAAGTTTGCTAAAGTTTACTGCGTGGTTTGAGTTTGAATATTATTGAACATAAATGTGTATTTTGAAACTTTTAATTCTCTTTGGGACTGTCAGACTAACGTCAGAACGTGTATGTATCGATCTGTAAATTGGTGCCAAAATTTGTAATTATTACTGTAAATACTATTCTGAAGCTATTTCCTTGTGGCATTTTTATAATCAAGTATTTTCTATGGAAAATAAGCCACAATTTTACTAAAAAATGAATTTATTAACGTTTCGAAGCCCAAATCGCGTTTCGTTGTCAAAATACAAAATACTATTAAATTAAACAAAAATGTTGTTGCTAAGTAAAAAAATTCTTCTAATAATTTATTTAATCTGACTCATTTATATTGGCAATTCAGACGTATATTATACATTTTAAAGTAGAAGACTTTAAAATGATATCGCCAATATTTATGAGTTGCGTTCCTGGGACGACTTTACTAAAAGATAGTTCATTCGATTACATGAAATCAATCCCAACTCAAGAATATCCCTCGCAAAAAAATCATAGCATGTGATCTGTCTTTAAAAAGACAACCAAATGCAACGATGACAGTAAAATTCTCGCGTTAGAGATTCCATAGTAAATCACGAGGGAAAAACCAGGAAAAAAACCTCGTGATACTATCCCGACATCGTAAGTATTTGGTCTTACATTTAATTTACCTTCAAAAAACTAATACCAAATTCTGACTTTAATATATTTAAGTTATAAATAATATTAATAATACATAGATATACAATAAGTAATACTAAAATATAAAATTTGGAATAAATTTTATATTTGTATTTTAAAAATAAAATTTGTACGAAACTTTAATAAATTCATTTTTTAGTAAAATTTTGGCTTATTTCCCATAGAAAATACTTGACTGTAAATACAAGTTATCAAAATTAGTTTTCGCTCAAATAGTGACTAATAACAATTGTGTTACGTGTTAATCATCAAGAACAAGCTGTAACTTCGGTCAGTAAGAGATGATTTACTAAATAATTTTCCAACTTAAACACATTCATTGTCAAACTGTCAATAGTTTTTCACTGTTGCTATTCCGTCCCAACGGACGCCAACGGTTAGGCAACCAGTATTGCAGTGATGTATCCAAGGTTATCACTTATTTCCAGACATCCAAAGCGTTAATATAAACAAATTCAAGTTACTTTTGACTACATGAGTAACAATTTAAATCAATGTTCCCCCACTGTTAGCAACACCATATCCCAATTCTTCCAGTAATCTTACTAGTTCATATGCAACTGCTACTATGACTAAACAACGTCCGAAGTATCCCAAGAAGACCAAAGCAATTTTATAATTAGTTGTACGTCTCTATAGTATCCAATGATTTTATATCCAATTTTTTTTCTTCATAATTTTTACCTAATGTTATTTAAGATTTAGAAATTAACTGTTATAATAATTAGTTTTAAGTTCTTATTGTAATTCATTATTGTATAACCAATATTGTTTGTGTCAATGGCCATTGCTGCCGAGACACATAAATTTAAATAAAAAAAATTATCTTTGGTAAGATTTGAAGTAATGTCAACATAATACAGATTAACAAGTTTCCAAAATATTCGCTGCGGCGCTTGTTCAACAACAATTAAGATGTGTACACTGCAAAGAGTCCGAATAGCTGATTGAATGATGATTGCCGACCTCCGTCTCGGAGATGGCACTTAAAGAAGAAGACACTACAGAAATCGTTCTTTGCGTGAAGCGACTTTCATACATACAATCTTGATACAGAGAACAAATTCCATCATAGATGCAAAAAAATATATCATGCAGCTAAGGATCTTAATTAACAATTAAAATAGAGAATGAAATACGTATTATAGTGCCCAGTGAACTGTGTATTGTTTGAGGGCTCAGGAAACTGAAACCTTCCAAGCCCGGAAACTCTGAAGATGACGCCAGGGAGTACGTCGAAAGCTCGGATCAGTGAGTTGTTTAATTTTAATATTAATTCTTGTAACAATGGGGATTTTAGCTGAAGTTTCATTGTATTAACCACGGAAACTCCGCGTAGTTATTTACCTTTGTTACTTATATTTTTTCCGTTGCTATCTATGCTCTCTACGACTGAACCGACTAATCCTAGGCCCCCCAGTCACGGATTGCAACGAACGAAATGGCAGAGATGCCCTAGCGACATCTGCTAGAAAAAAGTCTAATTTTTAATCTAATAGCACATAAAATCATATTTAAAATATTACGTTACATTCCGCCAGACTATAACTACTGGGACCATTTTCCGGTTACACCTCCGAGGCTTCTAAAAATGCAAGCCATCACGGATGCTGAGACTAAAGAAGATGAGGGAATTTTACAATTTGTAATTTACGTCCCATCTGCTCAGCGTGGTAAAATTCCAACGAAAATGGATCCCCCGTAATCCTATTGGAGTAAAAATTGATTTACTAATAGTCCAGGAACCGAAGCTTTTCGCCTCGCAATCTTTACAGAATGGATCGATTTGCTTGAAAATTTCAGAATAAGTAGTGGATAGACCAACGATCAAAATCTATATAATGCCAAAAGGCGCTTTTACCATGGGGGTGGTTGCCACCCCAACTCGGGGGTGGAAACTTTTTATTATATTTTGACCACAAAGTTGATAAAAACATTCATTCTAAGCAAAAAACGTTTTATACATTTTTTGATAAAATGAATAGTTTTCGATTGATTCGCTATCGAAAGTGTTAGTTTTATATCTAAAAATCAATGTTTTTCGATGGTATACTCATTTACGATTCACTCAATTTTTGCCGTAGAAAAATTTTTTTCAACCCCAGTTCTTGGGAATTAAAGAACCTACAATTTCATATTTAAACATTTTTCGTATCTGATGCTAATCTTTCTATTCTGAAGAGAATGGCATTTTTTGACAAATTACAAAAATTCGTTATTCGCTTTAAACTCCAGTTTTTTAAAAACTAATTATTCTAAGCCAGTCAAACTTCTATAATCTATTAATAATACATAATTAAAGAAGATTGAATAAGGCCAATGACTAAAAAAGCTCTAACTTACATTATTATGCTTCCAATTGGATTTCTCGTTTTTCTTTTCAAATAATATATTAATTTTTTAACCGTACCTTTTTTATTTTTTATCTTAGAAAGTTTGTTAAAAAATAATTTTGAAGCTTTTTACAAGATCTATAAGGCTATTGATATTAAATTCTTTTAAAATCCTCAGTCATAAAAAGAGGTGACATTGAAATGGTTGGTAAAGGTAGTTTTTGTATGTTATTTCAAGTTTTAAATGTCAATAGCTCACTCAATGTTTGCCGTAGAAAAAATTTTTGCAAACCTAGTTCTTGAGAATTAAATAAGCTACAATTTCATATTGAAATATTTTTTCGTATCTCTGATGCTAATCTTTCTATTCTGAAGAGAAGGGCATTTTTTACTAAACTACAAAAACTTGTTATTCGCTTTTAACTCCATTTTTTAAAAACTAATCATTATATTATGCCGATCAACTTTCTAGAACCTATTGATAATACATAAATAAGGAAGACCAAATTAGATCAATGACTAATTTTAATTAGGGTGGTGATTAGAGGGTTGTTTCCGATCACTTTTTGCTGAATAAAAATAGGGACTGACATTCTTTTCATTATAAGTCACTTAATTTTTGAACTAGAGACTTTTTTTATTTCTCGATATAGATATTTTTAAATACTTTAAATCAGTTTAAACAAGTTATCCTCGAAAAATGCATATTTTTCCCGTCTTTTGACTTTGAAACTACAATATTTAGCATTTGACGAAGAAGAGCTAACCCATAATAGCTCGATTACTATTGGTCTTAAAGAAAATAAAAAAAAAAACGGTTTTGTTTATTTTTTCAAAAGGTACACTTTTGTTAAGTACAGTTGTTCTGATAATACGAAAACTTTTTGAATGATTAGCAAAAAACTGATTAAAACATTGATTTTTTCGATATAAAACTAACACTTTCGATAGCGAATAAATCGAAAACTATTAATTTTATCAAAAAAATGTATAGAATGTTTTTTGCTTATAATGAATGTTTTTACCAACTTTTGCGGTCAAAATATAATAAAAAATTTCCACCCGCGAGATGGGGTGGCAACCACCCTCATGGTAAAAGCGCCTTTTGGCATCATATAGATTTTGATCCTTGGACTATTCACTACTTATTCTCAAATTTTCAAGCAAATCGATCCATTTTGTAAAAATTGTGAGGTTTTGTCCTATTTTAAGCTTCTAAGATTTAATGGATTTAAGGGAAAACTTTATACCTACACGGTATATTAGAAGGGAGGCTATACGGCACTTTCATCTTTAATAACCATCCCTATTATTAAAATTTTGAATCAAAGTTTATAATTTTCCACGGAAACGGAAGTTTATGATGTTTTTCATATAAATCATGAAACCTAATAACGTAAGACCAGGCCGCCTATAAAGAGCAACTTTCTGCATTTGCTTATTTATTCAGAGATTCCGACAAGCTCGCTGTCATAGATATTAGTTACCGTCTACGGATTCCTCTTTCAGACGAAATAAGGTAATGAGTACAGGCAACTGCACACTCAATTTCGGTAGAGAAATAAGATTTTAATAAGATCGGACCCGAAGGCGCAGAATGGAGGCGAGAGATGGAGGCGAAGATGCCGAATATCAAATTAAAAATAAAGTTTTCCAACTTTTACTTTATTAATAAACTTGGAAAATGGATAGCGGCAAATAAATTTCACTCTTGGTATAAAAGGGGAAGAGGTGGTAAGGGCCAGGAAAATAACGGAACGAATATTTAAAAGAGTAAATCGTTTTAGACTGAAATATATTTTCAGTATTATCCAGGTCGGGTTTGTAAATAAATGAACTCAAATAAAATGGTACAAAAACCAAAAACTCCTTATTTATTAGATAGTTCCTAAGTAGTCATCTTTTACTTTTGAGGATTTGATTAGCGAAATCCGAATCAGGATCAAAACAAGGCCATCTCTAAAACGAAACAATTATTAACAGTGTTTCTTAATACTGAGCTAGATGCTTTAAATAAATCTTCATTCATTTCTTCCTTTTTCGTAATGAAAATTTTAATAAGCGTGAAACGGAAAATAGTTTCTAAAGTTGGTGTACCTATCGTCAAAGATTTATCTCAGTAGATAATAAGAGAATGAAGTTTTGTCATTGTAGATATTAAACTATATTATTACTGAGATGAGATATGTATTTTTAAGTAAAAGATGATGGAGGAAATTATAACTATTAATTATAAATATACCATTTGCATAAAATAAAGTTCACATTTATCTCTCAAAAATTAACTAGGCAACAAAAAATAATTCATTATAAGCCAAGGTCCTTCCTAAATAAGCAATGTAGTTCACCACTTACAAAACTTTTTAAACTAAACGTGTGTGATGAAAGAAAACAACACAAGAAATACAGTAACACCAATAAGAAGGATAACAATTAATAATACCATATGTGAAGGGCTGAATAAAAAATTAAAAAGAATAGGAAACAAGTACAACATCAGAACAACATTTAAAACAACCGACACACTCAAATCTATCCTGACCAAAACTAAAACCAACAACACACAAGAGAGGTCAAAGCACTGTATCCACACTTTTCAATTCTGATGGATAAGCTCAACGGTTTCTTATGGATTTTTGGCTGCTGATTACGAATTTCGAGGGTGGATTTCGATCCGATTGGTCAAAAAAATGTTACAAATAATTTAACTATAAATGAAACAAAGTAAGTTATCAATCGAAGTAGCACAGAAAACGACAATAAATATCGTTCCCATACCACCAGATTGACAACAGGTGAAATACTTTCTTTGGTTACAACCTCCCGAGATTTTCAAAAATTATAAATCATACAAGATGCCGAGGAAATTAAGATGAGATAATTTTAAATAATTCACAACCCATCTGCTCAGCGTGGTAAAAGTTCCAACAAGAAAGATTCCTTGGTACTCAACAAAAGAGTAAATGAATTAAAAATGTATAAACATTTTCAATTTCTTTGCAACACGAAAATGCAGCAGCTGCATAATACCACAGCATAATAAACTAGACCAGCAAGGACACTCCCCGATGCCGCCTTTGAAGTTGAAAAGTACAGAGTCGCCATTTTTCGCGTAGTACATCTCAGTGGTGATGTGATGTGTTCGTTCATCAGTGTTGCCGATGTCACTATATGAAATTATATTAAGCCACTGCTAAAATGATCAGATTTTGCCAAAAATTGTGTTAAAATTTTTGATTTTGGTAGTTTCTAACGGTAATAAAAATACATTAAGAAATAAGTTATTTTATTCAACTTGTTAATTCAAAAATACTTGTAACAAGTATGGAGAACGGTAAGGGTTTTATACCGATCGAAGACAATTGTGTGGAGGAGGAGCGGAGCGACGACTCCAATTATTGTCTGATATCGGTTACCCTTAACGTTCGACATGCTTATAACGTTTTTTGCACGATTGATACCATTATAAATTATAAAATTAAACATTTTCGTCATATTGACTAGTTTCATTCATTTTATCAAGATAGATACTTTGGTTGTTAGGTAGTAACTAGGGTGCATAACAACAATGGAGAATTCAGTTTTTATTTAGTTGTCAATAATTTTAAGTACAATTTTGATTATTATAAATTAAAATATGAGCGAAAGTGAATTTGAAGAAATTGAACGGGCTTGGGAAGAAGGGTGTTCCGCAATTATTCCCGAAAAATCCAAAATCCGTAATCAAAATACCTACCAAAGTTTTAAAAAATAGTGCGAAAGCACGAATTTAGGCTACGGCTCCACGGGCTGGAAATTGACGCTAGGAGTAGTCGCAAAATGAACTTAAGGTTCCGCGGAACGGAATGGGAATAGCCGAACTGAACCGACTACGCACAAGTCCTGTAGTCGGTACAGTTCGGCTATTCCTATTCCGTTCTGCGGAACCTTAAGTTCGTTTTGCGGCTACTGCTAGCGTCAATTTCCAGCCCGTGGAGCCGTAGCCTTAAGAATCGAAGAAAAGACTCTATTGGAATATTTCGTTTAAAGACATATGCAGTTGAAAGCTCCTGGAAGCTCAAATCTATCCTGACCAAAACTAAAACCAACAACACACAAGAGAGGTCAAAAGCACTGTATCCACACTTTTCAATTCTGATGGATAAACTCAACGGTTTTTTATGGATTTTTGGCTGCTGATTACGAATTTCGAGGGTGGATTTCGATCCGATTGGTCAAAAAAATGTTACAAACAATTTAATTATAGATGAAACAAAGTAAGTTATCAATCGAAGTAGCACAGAAAACGACAATAAATATCGTTCCCATACCACCAGATTGACAAGAGGTGGAATACTTTCTTTGGTTACAACCTCCCGAGATTTTCAAAAATTATAAATCATACAGGATGCCGAGGAAATTAAGATGAGAGAATTTTAAATAATTCACAACCCATCTGCTCAGCGTGGTAAAAGTTCCAACAAGAAAGATTCCTTAGTACTCAACAAAAGAGTAAATGAATTAAAAATGTATAAACATTTTCAATTTCTTTGCAACACGAAAATGCAGCAGCTGCATAATACCACAGCATAATAAACTAGACCAGCAAGGACACTCCCCGATGCCGCCTTTGAAGTTGAAAAGTACAGAGTCGCCATTTGTCGCGTAATACATCTCAGTGGTGATGTGATGTGTTCGTTCATCAGTGTTGCCGATGTCACTATATGAAATTATATTAAGCCACTGCTAAAATGATCAGATTTTGCCAAAAATTATTTTAAAATTTTTGATCTTGGTAGTTTCTAAGGGTAATAAAAATACATTAAGAAAATAGCTATTTGTATAACAAGGGAGGAAAGTGCTACTTTTCCTCCCGAGAATGAAGGGCAGTTATCATTCAATGGAGGAAAAGGCACTTTACTCCCATGTTATACATATGGTTTTTCCACCTTCCTCAAATAACAAGTCATTTTTTCATTATTACTTAATTTATTTATGTAACTAACCAACAAAATTTATTAGAACTAAAACTAACAAGTAGGTACAATATAACTGTCAACTGTCAAATATCAGTCAAATTATTAAGGTAAACATTGTTAAATCAGAATAACAATTTACTGTTTTTTACCATTCTGCAAAATACAGAGTGTTTTTAAATAAACGTCAATAAGCGTCAATACGTTATATTTCATGAATGAAATACCATGACGTCACTTTTACTTTTCCTCCCTAGGGAGGAAAAGTACAACTTTGCTCCCTAAAATCAGGTCCGGAAAAGTATACTTTCGGTACAGGTAGGTGGAAAAAGTTATTTTATTCAACTTGTTAATTCAAAAATACTTGTAACAAAATTATATGTAATATATTATACTATAATAAAACTACTACTGAAAGGCTTTCAAATAAAATTTCCTCATCCTCTTGTGAAAATTAAGACTTTATGTGATTAAAATAATTTAACATTTTTTGTCTGTTTGAAAGGAGTAACATTATTTTACTCCTTCACTTCTGCTAACACTAATTTAATATGTGCTCACAGATCGCATTTAAACGTCGACAGACAACAAGAAAGATTCCTTAATACTCCTTCAAAAGAGTAAATTAATTAAAAATGTATACTCATTTTTAATTTCTTTGCAACACGAAAATGCAGCAGCTGCGTAATACTCTGGTTAAATCGGAGAGTGCAGGAAGAGTCTATACCGGTTTCGGAGGTTTTTCCTCCTCATCAGTAGTCCCATATCCTCTTCTCTCCGATTTCCCCAGGTGTCATACTTTGGGCCTTTCCGAACTGCAAAGAAAGAAATGTCACGGATGAACTAGAGCCATCTACCGAAAAACAAAGTAAGTTATCAATCGAAGTAGCACAGAAAACGACAATAAATATCGTCTCCATACCACCAGATTGACAACAGGTGGAATACTTTCTTTGGTTACACCTCCTGAGATTTTCAAAATTTATAAATCATACAGGATGCCGAGGAAATTAAGATGAGAGAATTTTAAATAATTCACAACTCATCTGTGCAGCGTGGTAAACAATTTAATTGTTTATAAGGCTCTGGCTTATAAAGGCTCTGGCTCAGGCTTTGGTTACCAATCCAAAAATAAAAAGTCACCCACAAGGACAGATCAACAATAGCGGATAAAAAAATGAGGGATACACGCCTTTGATCATACACAATACATATGCAGCACACAATACACAAACACAATACGAACACTCACACACACAATCGCATAATGCACATATAAATAATGCAGAAACACACAGAATAATCAGAATTTTATGTACCTAGGGCATAATATATACATCCTCAGATATTTTCAGTCAAATAATGGCTGATGCCTACGACAACATGGCCAAGTATTTCAACCTTAATTTTGAAAAGACTTAACCTCCTCAACACCTTGGCGGATATATACTATTTTTAACACAATTTATTCATAATCGTTTCTAAAAACGATTTCCGGATTTGAAATCGAAACGTCAACATTTTTTGGCCCGGCATTCAGCAGCTCGCCATCTCGTCGGCAAGGTACCGAGCGCGCATATAAATCTATGCAGTCCCAGTAGGCTCCCTCCACTGCCGATGGATGCTAGGAGATGGGGCCGTCCGAAATGGTATAAAACTGAGATCGAGACGATAGAAAATCAGTTCCACCCAACGTATCGAGTTGAAATGAACTCAACCGGGCCACCAGCCCGTGACCACCCAGTTTCTAACGGATTGAGTTGGAAAAGACCGCACTGTTGCAACGTTTTGAGTCGCAGCTTAGCGCTCGTACATATGAGGGCGATTTGTCAGCGGTTGACGCCGCGGTTAGCCGACGTGTGTACCGTACACATGACAGCGTTTGACTGGCAGACTGGCGGTCCCATTCCTCCTCTAGTAACTTACAACCCCCGCGGTTTGACAACGTTGAGCGGTTGCATGTGTACAATACTTTGCAGTTGCATTTGTTCCTTGGTAACTTGAACCGCAGTGTTTGAGTTTTGCAGGTAAACCGCCTCATGTGTACAGAGCCTTAACGCGAAACAGTCCTGTATTGAAGGATTGCTTCGAGCGACAAGCTACCGCCAGTCGAATTGTTGCATGGGTCTGTGTGTGTGATTGTTAAAATTTCGATTCCGTGAGATTAATGCAAGACCTTGTGAAGTTATTCCGTATTGAGGAATAACGTGGTTTCAGGTTCATGCGTAACTATTAACGTGAAGATATATTGTTGAAGAACAGAGTGATTGCTTATTTTGTTATACTAACATTGCTATTGTATTTCTGATAGTAGTAAATGCAATTTTGTGTTTGTTTTACAGACATACGCTTTTCTTCGGGGGCAGAACGAAGAGCAAAATATTATTTGATTTTATTACTTTTAATTTTTACTTTGCATCGAGAGAACAAGAATACATTTATTTATTTTAATTGAACCTGTGTTTCACTGTCTGTTATTCGAAAAGAACTACCCGTTAAATATTTTTATGTTTTAGATCTCATACTATTAATCAATTACATTACTTCTATCTTATGGTTGGTTGTTTTTCAACTTTTTTCTTCTTGTTACTTAGTTTGTCCTTTAAACTTGTAAAACCCTTAAAGTAGAGACGTCCCTTAAACTAGAGATAAAGCCCTTTAAAGTTGCACTTTTCATTTTTCCACATCGAAAACGTTTTGCAGCCTCAACTTCGACAATAGCTCCAAGATACGATCTGTACACACACCAAATCACACAACAACGTCGTACAAAAGATCGCGAAGTCCTTTATCGCACCACTGCGTCCAAATACGCCCTCAAACAAAAATTAAATAAAAGATTTCAGTTCCGTTCGGGCATTTTTTTTTCCTTTCTTTGATGCCGTCGACCTAAATAACAATCATTTTTGAGGCGAAATGGTCGTGGGCCTGCCTACTTTGGTAATGAGCCCAGAGCCCAGATTCCATTGTGCGGAAAATAAAGCGAAGAATAAATTAAAATTGGGGAAGAGTGGGGAGAGGTGGATTGTATTCGAAAGAACAGCAATGGAAAAACAAATCAAGTGAATAAATTTATGTTTTTTATGTACGTTGAAAAGGGGAAAAATTAATCAAGGACAAAAACTAGGGTAGATGCAAATGTTAAGCCAAAACGAAGAATTTCCATAAAAAAGTGGTAGTGCTGCAGTCACTGAATAGTTTACATCTTCATTTTTACACTGTAAAACTGTAAAATTGTACGGATTTGCTAAATTAAATAATAAAATAAAAAGCTATTAAACGCGTCCAAAATGCTTAGAACGCTTTTGAATAACGCGCAAAAAACAAAAGCAATTGAAAAACTCAACCAGAAAAAACAAACTCGAAGAAAGTTGGTCACTAAGGCAATTTGCTGTAGATTTGAATGTGAGCCATATGTGCATATGGAAAATCAAACAAAGATGGAATCATTTTCACTCTATATATCATAGTTGGGTGTTTTAAGAAGCCAGAAGGTCTCCAAAACATTCTCAGAGAAGCTCCTTTTGCCACAGCTCGAAAAGTTAGTGAAGAGACAGCGTTTCCGGGCAGCTTTCGCACTTCACGTAGGAGGATTAAGGGAATGAATTGATAAACTGTGCAGCTGCAATAAAACCTTTTTTGACTGAGGATCATAAGAGGAGACGAGTTGCATTTTGTACTGAATTCATAAAAAATGAAGACAACTTTTGGTCCACAATTTTAAGAGTTTATAGAACGAGAAATCGTAGGTTTGATGAAAGGTATACTCATCACTTAAGAAATAGTAAAGGATTTTTCGGACAACGTATGAGGATGGATAATTGCTGAAAGCCTATGCCTGAGAACATAATGTTGCCATTAGTTATCCAGAGATTTCCCAATAAAAACTTCATCTCCCAGCATGACAATGACGCAGTGCACACGAGTAGAATTGTTCGGGAATGGTTCAAAGAAACTCATGTTAATGTTCTTCCCTGGCCTTCCAGAAGTCCAGACCTTAACCCCACCGAAAATATGTGTGCAAACTGGTCAAAGAAATATAATGAAATAAACCTTACGCCACGAAGTAGAATTGAACTATGGAAAACAATTAAGCAGACGTGGGAGGAGCTTGTTGAATATAACATGAGGCAGAGCCGGATTTAAGGCAGTCGGGGCCGCTGGGCAGAATTGGTGTGGGGCCGTACCTCCTACCATTAAACAAATTGTTGTTACGACTATAGTATGGTTAAAGTCCGGGTACTATTCGAGATTTTTTAACTGAAAATTCCTTGATTATGTCGGGCATGTCTAGTTGCTTTAAGGCATTGTGTTCAATGCTCATTAGAAAGAGATGGTTCAAACGCTCTTGGCCTATCATAGACCAAACTCGATTTTTAATTAACTTAAATTTTTAAAATGATCTCTCTCCACTGCAGTTAGTTACCATCAGAACTAAATAATATAAACGAAGTGTCACTACAACGTATGGAACCACATTATTCACATTTTTCTCTTTTACCCTTCGGTACATTTGAAGTTCTTTTACTTATATTTGATGAGCCGATTTCCTCTTTAAATGAATTGAAAAATTCTACAAATTGTACTAGTTCGACACCTAGATTTTTATCTAAATCATTGCTATAATTGTCGGTAAGCTTCAGTGAGTGAGCTTCAATTTCATTGGGAGTTAAATTTCCCAAATAATGTAAAAATCCAAAATTGGAATGAATGGATTCATATCCCGAAAGCCTATGACTTGAGGAGGAACAGAAGCGATCTATAATAGCTATAAAATTTTGAGTCCTAAATTTCTCTGATGTTGTCATTTCAGTCTCTGAAATATTCCTTAAAATAATTTTTTTAATTGATTTAAGTGCCGCCATTCCTGAATTAAGGTCAATATTTGGATCTTGGAGAATACGACTTGTGCTGTTTGTCCTCTCTAAGATTTCATTCCAAAATATTGCAAATATCCCTGTTTTCAGTAAACACACTCGATTATACAAACCATTTGTATCGCTACGAGTTTCAAATTGTTGCCCATCGTCTTTTGAAATTTTGGATAATACTCCTTTAATCTGATTATAACCTTCAACTAGTTCTTTTGCGGCATCACTTCTAGACGACAGTATTTACTCTTTTTTATAACATATCTGCCATGGTCGGCATTGCTCTCGCTTAAAGACGTTTTTAAACATTCGATTAACGAGTTGTATCTAAGTAGGTATATGTAGAGGAAGTGAAAAATACATAGGGTTCACACAGTCCTTCCAAGAAATCAAAGAATTCTATGGCAGCAGGACAACACTTAGCTGCAGCTTTAGCAACTAAATTTAGAGAGTGGGCGACACATGGAATCTACAACGCCAAGATATTGTGTTATGTATCTAAATTTTAGCTGAACACCATTGTATTTTCCACTCATAACTGACGCATTGTCGTAGGACTGTTCCCTGCAACTTTTCAAATCGACATCATCTTCTTGCAAGAATGCCTTAAATATATCTTCTGCTTTATGACCGTAATTTCCCAAAAATACATTTTTAATAGGAGAGAAGCCTTCCATATAACGAAATATTACAGTTAATTGATTGACAAAAATTATTCTATGTGAATAATGTGCTGATTTTTTTAAGTTTGGAGCTTTGTGGGGGCCCCCAAAATGTGGGGGCCCCGGGCAGCTGCCCAGCCTGCCCCCCTTAAATCCGGCCCTGACATGAAGAGATTTGTGCTATACATGAACAGAAGATTGCAAAGTTGTATTGACAATAATGGGGTTTCCACCAAATATTAATTATTGTATTACTGTTTATCATTATTTACTAAACGTTACTAAACTCTCAAATTGTTTAACCAGGAGATGCGTCTTCTTCCACGACACGAGATGCGTCTCCCTTCTACCCCGTATTCTTCTTTGTATTATTAATTGCAGCAAGTTGTAATGCTAGCCCGTCATGACATGTCCCAGATATTGCAGTTTCCTAACTTTAATTGTATTTAAAACCCCTCTTTCTTTTCCCATTCTTCTCAACACCTCGACATTCGTGGCCCTATCCATCCAACTTATCCTACTGTAGGCCCATAATTCGAAGGCTTCTAATCTGTCCGAACCATCTTTCTTTAATGTCCAAGCCTCTGTAACGGTTTGACACGTTACGGAATAATTTTTGAATTTATTTTCTGTTGATTTCTTTCAAATTCTCTAATTTTCTCGTAAAGGACTACTTACGTGACGTCACACTTCGGCGTCTACGGAACATATTGTTAAATCGTTCCTTGACGTTTAATTCGTGTTCCGTGGTCGTTTGACGTTCTCCTCTTTGAACGCGAGAGGATTGAAAGACACTTGGCTTCTGGCTGTCTCGACGAATGGCGGGTTGATAATTTCAACTAAATTACTTACATTCAACATCTCCAGTTTAATTTTAAAGTGAAAAGTAGTTATTACCAATTGTTGTTTGGAGAAAGGAGAGAAGTGTAAAACACAAATGGAATCTGGATAAGAATCACCCGCCATTTGGAAGAATATATATGAAGTCATAGCCCTTTAAACATCTCAAGAAGCCCTGAGACAGCCACAGACAAGTCACTCTGGGAGTGTGTCTTTTGGGAAACATACTATGGGGCGTTCCTGCTCTTGATTTTCGTTCTACAGCTGGACATACAGGAGGTACCGTTTTGTACCACCCAGGTGCTCATTTTGGGATGCAGTAGTGGACTTTTTAAAAGTCATTTGGATTTGTTTGGAAACAATTAGTGTGATTTTAGTAACTGTTGCGGTTTTATATTTCAGACTTTTGGTTTAATGCACTTTGTTTATTTTTTTTTTCAGATTTAGCTTACCTTTGGTTTTTATTATACCATATTTGAATATTAGTGTATTTAGTTCCCAAACTGTTGTATTTACGCTAAGTTCTTGTGCACAGGAATATGCCCAAAAAAATTAGGTTTTATACTTTATTATTGGTTGGATATTTATTGTGTAATATTACTTGCTTGTTTCCCAAATATTTTATTGTCTATTCGCTTTACTTGATTTATTCAGTCCTTTTAAGTCGTTGCATATTTATATAACTTCATTTCTTTAGCTTTCATTCATTAACTTTGATTAAGTCATTATTGTATTTTCTCTTAGTCAGGCTTGTGCCTATTTATTTGTATTATTTTCATCTTTGTCGGTTTCAATTTAGTGGTACGTAGCAAGCGTACTATAACCCTTTGCTAGAAGTCTCATGTGAGTTGTACCTTATGTATATGTAAGAGGTATTTAAGTTTTGTACATACATATAACAGGACTGTTGTTATATTGTATATCATGTTTAGCGTTAACTTTGTCATGTTAGAGTCTCTTAAATAATTCAATTGGGTTTAACTCAGAGATTGGCAAAAATCTAGTAGTTATTTTTAATAAATATTTACTTATTTTGTATATCATTTATTTTTATTATTCCTTTATATTTACATTTACTTATATTATATTTAATATTTGACAGCAGTGTAAGATACCTGGGAGAGTGATCGAAGATCATTTTCTTGGCGCCCAAGATTTGTTAGGATTATTCAATTTGTTCTTCTTTAGCAGTTATTCATCTTTATTCATTTTCAGTACATTATTCTTATCTTAATATTTACCTTTTCTAGTCATCATCAGTATCTATTTTGAGCTACCGTCTTCGACAGGCATGCAAATGAGCCGTATCGATCCTTGAGTGTTAAGTTGTCGTTCTCTTGCTAGCCAACTCCATTCAGTTTGCCTTGTTCATTCATATATCTATTATCAGTCCATCTATTTCTGCATCTAATCATTTTCCCCCTACATAATACTACTGCAAAAGTAGTGTTTCATTAGCAGTATTTCATTACTTCGGCTTCTTCAACGTCGAAACCACCTTTTTTTTGTTTGACACACCTTTTTGTCACATTAGTTTCTTTTCCTTACTTCTGTTGGAGTTTATCGTCCTCTTTACTTTCACTCCAACACAAGTTCTTTAAATTTGTTTCACCTCCAAACCATAAAATAATACGGAGAACACGTAGCATCTTATCTTTAAAGAAATTGTAATAGCCCTGCTACAGAATACTTTTTTCAGTTTGTTGAAAGCATTTCTTGCCTGTTCTATTCTTACTTTAATCTCTTCTATGTATTCATTATTTTAATTAATTATTGTGCCCAGATATTTATATTTTTCAGCTTTTTTAATTTGTTCTCGCATAACTGTATGGTTATGCTTTCTTGGCTCTGTTGGGTTTTTGTTATTACTTATTACCATAAATTGTATCTTTTTTGTATTTAGGGACAGCCGTTTTCTTCGCTGATTTCTAGCATCAGCCATCTACCGTAATGTTGAACAGTTGAATTTAAGAACGAAGTTTCCCAATGTCTCTCGTATTTTACATAATAGTATACCTTCGTGAAATGTAGTCATTGAGCGACAATTTAAAATATTATCGTAAAAAACTCGTTAAGCGTTTTATGGGATCCTCTATGGCCTCTATCCGTATCTGTTCATTCTTTAGCCGTTGTAGCCATGGCAACGGAGCAAAAACAAGTGTTCTTATGAGGATCGATAAATTCACAAACTTTATACACCGCCACTCGAAGAAGCAGCGAAGTGTTGATAATGGCATACACAACAATTCCTTCTATTATTATTCCACCCGTTAACTACTACTACATTACATACGATATTATGAGATGATATACTTAGCAGTAAACGTTAATTAATTATTAGAAAAAGAAAATTAGTAAGTAGGAGGTTAGCAATGCGTTAAGAGCGTAGGCGTAAACATTTTACGTCTCTACTTCTTCTTTCTTTACACGGCAAATTACAGCAAAATTCTCACTGGTATGGAAGCTACAGTAGATATAAACATTAGTTGACAATGACATTGTCATCATTAATATAGAAATGTAATTATGCTTTAAGATTTTTCTGAAGTCATCTGTTTTTGAAATAATGAATTAATTCCATACTTTTGCATCACACTTGACTGAGTACCTAATTTTGGTTAACCATACGAACCCAAAGAACGACGAACACAGATACTGTTTTCGCACATTAATTATAAATTTATTACAACGTTAACTAAACTATAAAATGAGGATATCCTTTATTAGTATTAGATTCTGTAAATGTAATACAAAAATTTAGAGTAGATGCAAACATAACTTGTTAGGAAGATTTTGAAAAGTTTGTTAATGTTAATTGTTTTTATGCTGGTTGTCAGGAATAATGAAAAATTGTTTGTAAAATATAATATAAGGATTATACTAAATTTCAATAAGATATGCAGTGCATGTAAACAACGATTTTAGTTGTTAACCCGGGAGCAGTCGCGCCGTGAGAAAAAATCTCACATTTTATCCTTTTCCGTGATAACTTGATGAAAAATTTTGCAACATTGCTTTCTACTCGTAACTGACTCGAGGAGGATCATAGTAATGCGTGGAAATTTTATTTTTATTTTTTTATTTTTTTTTCTCTGATTCTGGCCTTGGTTTAGAACTAGAACCTTTAGCCACGTAATTGTATAACTTATCACTAACTCAGGTGTAATGTGTAGTGTGTGTGTTGAGTAAGTGTCTTGTTACTTTGCAAAGTCGACGTCATTGTCTTTGCAAAGAGACACTAATTGTATCTGAACGTCTGCGATCCCTCCGTATTTTATTTTTTTATTTTTTTTTGTGGAATTTATGGCTTTGGTGAGAACCAATTAGCTTTAAAATTGTTAGAACTAAGTATTTTAACAAAATAAAAATATTATAAAATATATATATTTTTTAGATTCTTATTTAAGTTTGTATTGTGAGATTTTTTCTCTACGCGCGATTATCTACGTAACAGAAGTGAGCGCGACTGCTCCCGGGTTAAAGGTGTTCAAAATGTATTTACTAGTTCCATAGTAACAGTCCTATATTATTAAAATCACTTTATCACTTTTTCTCTTTTCTTGATTATTAGTTTTTATTGTATAGTGTATAAATTATTGTAATCACTGAATACGTAGATCGTGAAAAAGTAATCCTGTTAATTAAATTAATGAATAATTTAAGCGATTGTACAAGTAACTGTTATCCAAAAATATTCAATAACTGAACGAAATAGTCATATCTCTGTTCCTGATGACGACATCGCTGTCAACTAATGTTTACATCTAGTACATAGCCTATGCGAATAAACTGTAGATGTAAAACTAAAACTATCTTAATAATGTTTAGCAAAAAATCTGTTAATATGTTTGTTTTATTGAGATTTACATTAATGTTTACTACTATGCTGATGTTTACATTATTTGTATTACATATTACATAAATATGATGTTTACAGTATGCTGTTTCTTTCCTTCAACCCTGCTTATTTAAGAAATGATTTGCTTTTTTTTACACATGCAGTTTTAATTTTGATCTTTCTCTCAAGATAAGAAGAATGTCTTTTAACGTTCTAGACTGGCTATTATTAATTCCACCATCCACCACTGTAACACTTGTAGATATTAGGTAACCGTAGACCATATTAAGGCGGGTATACATATGCGCTCTGCTCGGTGTGCGAGCCGCTCGCGCGCAGCATATTTGTTAGATTAGTACGTGTTTTCAAGTGGCACACAAACGGCTCGCACACGGCGCACCACGATCTAACTTGTGTCGGCTTTTCAACAAATGCTTTGGGCTTATGATGGTTCGCAATACGTATTTGGACGGGTTTGCGAGTGGTTTGTTGGTTTTGGGGCGCCTGAGTTGAATATTTGTTAGTAATGTAGTGTTAGGAAGGAAATATCAAACTTATTAATGTTTACCGTGGAAAGTGAAAATGAGATGATGACATTGAATAATATTTAAACATGTTAGCTTGCAACCAACTTGCAACCAATTTGCAACCAACTTGCAACCAATTTGCAACCAACTTGCAACCAATTTGCAACCAACTTGCAACCAACTTGCAACTCAACTTGCAACCAACTTGCAACTCAACTTGCAACCAATCGGAATGAAACCAAACACTTCTCGATGAGAATAGGAGAAGCTACTCCCGACGTCGTCGGCCGATATCGGATCTGATCTGATCGGAGAAAAACGGATCCAATGTAGGCACCCACATTTAATACTAATTATCTACAATTACTAAATGTTCGTAAGTTTCCTCTGGATCGGGGAAGGTTCGTCAAAATGAAAAATTTTAACGAACATTAACCGCGCCACGAACGCGCGGCGCTCACACGGCGCGGAGTTCGCGGCGCGGATATGTATTTCCGCCTTTAGTTAACTTACGACGAACATACCATGCCGGTTTATAATTTGTTTTGCCTGATGCAGAGCGCCTCACGATGTAAGTAAAATTAGAAATGAATTTTATTTGGATTTATTCCTTTTTATTTAGTACAAATTTTATTTGTGTGAATAGGTAGTCTAATCTTTTAAGGTAGCTACAGTAAAAAATTAATTGTAAGAAATTATTGAATTAGTTTGTTATATTGCACTATTTTTTCATTTGGGGGATAAAATTTTTTGAAGATGTTTGACAGCGATTAAAATGAACGTAAGGTTGTAAAAAGTAATTTAGGAGACTACAACAGCAACACTCCGGAGACGATAATTTTCCAAAATCCATATTCAATTGAAATACAGGAATCTGATTATTCATTCTACGTTGACAAATATGACGACATATTATTTGGAACAGTACTTTAGCAACTTTAGGTAAAATCAAAATAAATACTATAATAAAAGATCTTCCTAGATCCAAAGGACCAGCAAAAAATGTCTCGTCTAAACTCGAAATAGGAGAAAGGTTTATTATGTTGCAGAATACCATTTTATTTTTGTACTTTTTTGAAATAGAAAAGTTGATTTAACTATCTCAGATGTTCGATTATCTATATTAAGGATAAATATGTATCTATCTTTTGAATTTAATTCATACACTTTTCTGCTTGAGGCATAACGTGCCGCAGCGAGCTCACTCCTGTGATTTTTTAAAAACCGGCCCGCTTAGGGGATGGGTTCGTATTTTCGGCTACAATGCTATTCAAATGGGGATTCATTTTTTTCGAATCCCGAGAAAACTAATAAGTATTTTTGAAAAATTTAAACTCAGAATGAAAGATTACGTTATTAGCGAGGGCCGAAAGTCTCTGGGAACTTCTATAATGTTTATTTTAATAAGTTACAGGGGTGAAAAACTAAGAGAAAATTTAGTGTGATTTTCAATTTCAAATATCTCATTCAAAATAAATTTTTGTTTATTCTAAGGGACTTCCGGCCCTCGGTAATAATTTAGTCTTTCATTCTGCGTTTAAATTTTTCAAAAATATTTATTGGTTTTTTCAGGATTCGAAAAAAATGAACACAATGCCCGTGGTAATATTTTCCAAATCTATCTTTGTCTTACAACGTACTCAGTCGAATAGAATATTGTCAGCATATTGTCAGTCAGACAGTGACAATCAGTGACAATTTTAAATATTTGACATGGCATCGGGAATATTTTGAGTTGTTGATTAAATAATATTGATATGTAGTGTATTTGCGTGTTTTATATTAACTTAATAAAAAGTTATTTATTGTGTATTATTTGCGGAAGATCCAAGCAGAGAATACATCAGGATAATATATTCTGTGATCCAAGTATTTTGTTGTTAAAGATGTTCAAAATTGTAAGCGTTACATAGCAACAATATATCAGGGGTGGCCAAACTGTGGATCGCGAGTCACATTTGGCTCTTTGAAGGATTATTTGTGAAAGACGGTTAACAGAACATTAATAAAACTTAATTGATCAAACGACTAAGTGACACAATCAATGTTAGAATTATCGAATTTGAATCAAATTTAATTATGGTGACACACAGATATTGACTGTAAGAATTATTGTGCTGTGCATTTTTATTTTCAGCTTGCGATTCTAAAAATAAAACTCTAAAAGCAGGGTATCATTTATCACCTATTTCCGCAAAAAATGCGGTGGTGGCATAACTGCACGTGTACATTTCAACGAATTTCGTTTGGCTTATCGCAATGCTCAAACAAAATGAATTGATGACTAAATCTTTGCTTATGTAGTGAATATAACTTATGTAGGTATGAACCCTGACGGTTAACAGAGGTGACGGTTAATAGAGAGACGGATAATCGAGGTTCCACTGTATCTGAATTACTTTTAATTTTTTCTTTCAAAATGTCTTAAATAAGTTAAGTAAGTAATTATTACTGACAACAAAAAATATAAAAGACTAAGTGTAACATCAGGATTTTGACAAGGAGACGCCTTATCACCGTTACTATTCAATTTGGCATTAGAATATGTAATAATAAGTAAAATATCATCTGAGATGATAGAGGGATTTGCGAATTAATGGTCAAAACTATTGTTGGCCTTTGCTGGTGATCTAGGTGCAGTTGCTTATTCTACAGGAGACGTGAGAGAGGTGTTTTCACAATTCGATGAAGAAACAGGTAGTCTGGGCCTTCGAATAAATGAAGAGAAGACGAAACACATGCTAGTTACCAAAAATCCAAGACCAAGAGTTAGGCAGAACATAACTATTAATAACTACAACTTCGAAGTAGCAAAGGAGTTTAAATGTCTGGGGAGGTGATCATAACCACATATAAAAAGAGGTCTCGGCAAGGAGAGCTGAGGTGAATAGAGCATCTTACTCCCTATCATCATTGTTAAGATTCAAGTTGCTAAAAAGGTATGTATTCTAAATTAATACTGTACATGCCAATTATTCGCCCAATGGTTACGTATGGAAGTGAAACATGGACTCTGCATTAGCGGAAAATAAATATGCTGATGGTTTGAAAAGGAAAGTTCTCAGAATGATATTTGGCCCTCAAAGAGATGAATTGATAGGAGAGTGGAGAAGGCGTCGCAAAGCTGAATTGATGAGTGTATGGTACTAAAAACATCGTAAGATATATTTATAAAAACTAAAATAAGATGGGCAGGTCATGTGGTAAAATCAGAGGAAGACAGAATGTTACAGACATTGTTTTTTGAGAGACGGTAGAAGATCAGTAGGCCGTCCCAGAAAAAGATGGTAGGATGATGAAGAATCTAAATATACTGAAATAGTAAAGGCCGCTTGTAGAATTATTTCCATATTTGAAACAACGTTGTGAACCATTTTATTTGACTTTAAAATTCGCGAAATCCAAACACTGAGAGAAAAATTCTATAGCTTTTTTACACTTTCTAAATTTAAATAATTGTTTAATTGCGGCTGGAGAAAAATTTCAAATTTTGAAAAATGGCTCGGATTATCAAGGAGCTTATCCACCCCTGCAATATATTATTAACAAATCACTTTAACACTTTACCTCTTTTTTCGATTGAGTATTAGTTTTTGTTGTACATATAAATTATTACAGTTACTGAATACATAGTTAGTGAAAAAATTATCAGTAGTAATTGCACAAGAGCTCTGAAATTATTGAATTTTTCCCGAGTGACACTTTGACAGTTTTAATTTCACGAGCCGAAGGCGAGTGAAATTATGTCAAAGTGTCACGAGAGCAAAAATTCTATATTAATTTCAGAGGTCGAGTGCAATTTGTTGCGATTATTTCATGAATAAAACTGTTCAAAACCAAAATTTTATTGTAATTTATTTATGTAAGTACCATTAAACACACAGTTTTTATAAATATTTGACGATTGAAAGTCATCACTTTTATAATTTTTAAAACATTAATTATCATTAATGTCACTGAATGTATTTTTTCGTAGCAACGAAGGGCATCTGACGTAATATACTTAACGACGGGAGATTATCAAAAATTATCGATTTAATTCAGATTTATGTAGCTTTCTATTGGTCAGAATCTCCTATGAATGAAATAATCAGTAGTAATTGCACAAGAGCTCTAAAATTATTGAAGTTTTCCCGAGTGACACTTTGACAGTTTTAATTTCACGAGCCTAAGGCGAGTGAAATTATGTCAAAGTGTCACGAGGGCAAAAATTCTATATTAATTTTAGAGATCGAGTGCAATTTGTTGCGATTATTTCATGAATAAAACTGTTTAAAACCAAAATTTTATTGTAATTTATTTATGTAAGTACAAATTAGTACAATTAAACACAGTTGTTATAAATATGTATTTGACGGTTGAAAGTCATCACTTTTATAATGTTTAAAACATTTGTCATTAATGTCACTGAATGTATTTTTTCGTAGCAACGAAGGGCATCTGACGTAATATACTTAACGACGGGCAATTATCAAAAATTATCGATTTAATTTAGATTTCTGTAGCTTTCTATTGGTCAGAATCTCCTATGAATGAAATAATCACATTTATTAACTGAATTAATAATTTGCAATTATACAAATAACAGTTATCCAAGATCATTCAAAAGTAATGTTTACATATCCATACTAGTGTGAATTTAACTACACGTAATTTGCCGTGTAAAGACAGAAAAAGTAGGAATAGCCGTAAAATATTTGCGAATTATTTGCCGATGGCCTTAAGTGTTCAAATAATCTCTTTTAAAACCGATTTTTTGAGTGGAAATCGAAATGTCAACAGTAGTTAGAAAGGTAATTTTAATTACAATCAATTGTAACTTAATCCCATGTAAACATGATATCTAACTTAGACATGCCACAAAATAAACTGTTTCAGATTCTTCTCAATACTTTAACACTCCGTATAATCCTGAATACTTCAATTCGAATTTTTGTGGCATGTCGTCTATGGAAAACGAATGATTGAAGAGGCACTTCATTGTTTAGTTAGAGACAAAGGCTTTTGTCCTCGCTGTCTAAACAAAAAGTCTGAAGGTGAAGCTATAAGCCAGCTCACTCAATACAGTAGTGAGTGTTTTGGCGATCTGAAAACTCCCTTTGAAAGTTTAAATTTTTGAGGGGATCTTTTGTGTTCAAGTTAACAATATTGTGATGTGGAATACAAAGGTTCGGAAAATATTATTTTCCGAATTCTTAAATTTTTTAAAACTGGGTATTTTTATAAAATTTAAAATAGGCGACAGGTTTTTAGATTGTCGTGGCGAATTTTAAAAGCGCTGGGATGAGTGTTCGATATCACTTTTTGTTTTATTTTTATTACGAACCTGTGCACGGTTCGTATTAGTGCAACCTGGTCACAAATGACCTGGTCACAAATGGCACTTATTCGAACGTTACGGGCTGTGGAAAGATCATTTCGTAGTTGTCTAGCTGTAACATGATGTGTATGCAAAATCTGCAGATGTAAATAACGTTCATCTGTGGGGTTCGTGCACCTAGGACGTCCTGGAACTGATCTTGTGTATCCTCCACTTTATACCTACTTAAGGCTCTTGAAACGCTGGATCGGTGGATTCCCATAACATCAGCAAGATATTGCTGTGATCGTTCATCTCAATTAAACTTACAATTTGTAGGTTGCTTGTTCTGACGTTATGTTACTCATTTGTCGTAAGAACGCATCTCTTCATTGAAAACTCATGCAGACATAGTGCACAGGCCAAATTCTCAAATATAAATGTACAAAATAAATTTTCTCCTTTAACAACGTTTTGTTTACTGTTTATTTTTTCGGTAAAAAACGTTTCAACTTTAAATGTTATGGGTTTTTAGACACCTAAAGGAGATGTATCCCAACTTGGGCGTCGAAACGTTAATAAAATCATTTGTTTGGTAAAATTGTGGCTTATTTTCCATTGAAAATAGTTGATTAGAAAAATGCCATAAGGAAATAGCTTCAGAACAACACCTAAAGGAGACTATAAAGGAGTATTATAACATTCTGCTAAAAATTAAAAATAATTTTTAAACTTTTTTTTGTGTTTCAAAAATTATGCGACACTTTTTGAGAGTAGTGTATTTCCATCCATTAAAATTTTCTCCATCATTGCAAGTCTAAAAGCAACATCCAAAATGTTCTTTTAGCATAAGTGAGCAATAACCGCATCTACTCTTTCAATTAACATCGTAACAAGAGATCGATAAGCGCCTAAAGTGATTTATCCTCGTAATTATTACAAAATCGACCAGTTTCTTCTTTCCATTCACGGCACAACGCTGTGGTCCGTTGGTAGTTGGATTTGGTATCTTTCTGAACTCAAAAACGCAAATTTAATCTTTGCGTCCTTCTTCTTCCACGCTATTCGTTAATTAATCGCCGGTGTTCTGGGATAATCCTTGAATTTTGTTAATTAAGAGGTAGAAATTAAATTTATATTCATCAGAATTTGTAAAATTTTCAAAGTCAATGTTATTTCTGTTGTTCACATATTTATAATCTGTTGCAGATTCGGGCAAATAGCAGATGATTTTAGATGCATATGCCCGTGACTTAAACTTATTTTACTTTTTCGAGTCTAGATCCGACTACAGTTTTTCTGTCTACATCCTTTGTATTTGGGTGCCATATATCATCGAGGGTGCACTGTGCTGGACAAAGTGTGCACACTCTCAGGTGCTCCATATTCTGTATTTCCTCACATTCACAAAATGCGTCGTTCTCTGTCTTTATACTCCATCCATTTAAGGCCGCACCTACATATGATCCGTATTTCTCCGATCCGATCCGATGTCGGTTTGAAAACAAACTCATGGTATTAAATGGCTGCACCTACATTGGATCCGTAAATCGGCCGATATTGGGCGATTGATAGGAGAAGCTACAGCAGAGAAGCAGTTCGACGTCGGTCGATATCGGATCGATCCGACGTCGGATCGGATCGGAGAAAAACGGATCCAGTGTAGGCGTCGCCTTATACAGTTCTGTTTTATAGAGGCAACGCCAGTGCGTATGTGGTTAACGCTTTGTACATATAAGCGCTCCATATGCAGGCGGTTACGCCGCGATTTACCAGTTTAAACGCTGGTAAACTGGCGGTTGCATGTGTACGATATTTAGCGGTTGTATTTGTTTCTAGGTTAGCTTGAACCGCGGCGGTTGGGTTTTCAGGTAAGGCCTTGTTCATATAGGGTAGTTGCCAACGTCAACGTCGCGATTTACCTATTTTCCCTCTGTTTACTTGATCTCACCCTAATGCCGCCTGTGAAGTTTCACCCTAATACAAGGAAAATAGGGGGAAAACAGGTAAATCGCGGCGGCGACGTTGGCAAACTGCTCTTATAATATGAACAAGCCCTAAACCGCGACGTCAACGTTGGCAAACCGCCCTTATATGTTGTAACGGTTGCAAAGGTCATTAGTATTTTCTAATCACTGACTTTCGCTACGCCCTGTATGTTAGATTCGTTGAATTCATTTTTGTTTTCAGAGATTGTTGAGTTCTCGCAAATCTATCGCTTTGGAGTGTGTAGGTATGACGTAATTTGTTTCTCACAGTATTGAATCGATAAATTCTTATTTCCTCGATTGTTTCTCATAAAGCTTCGGTATTACGTAGTTTTTCTCGATTCTTATGCGTGTTCGTATCTCTATTTTTTAATTTATCTAACAACCGACAAAGGAATTTTGGTCATAATTCTTTAATAAATAGAGTATTTGTTTGTCTTGGGCTAAATATCAAAAGAATTTAATGTTTTTGTGAGACAGAATTCTGTCCACTTGAGTTGGAATGTCGATAAGAGGCTCTGAGTGTGTTTATGTAATCCATCAAGTTCGCCATATGCAGTATTGCAAACGTTGCGAAAAAACCTGGGAGCCTAGAGGAAACTGTTTACGGAAAGTGAGTGGTTTCTTATTGGTTGGGAAGAAGAATTATAGCTTCGGTGGGATGTTCTTATTATCATTCTCTCGCTATCTTATTGGCAGAAAAATATTTGGTTTATTCTTATTCGATTAAGTATCTGATGGTTGCCAATATGGGAGTGTAAATTACTGATTGTTTTGAAAGGGCGTTTTTGTTGAGAAATCTGGTCGAGGTTAGAGTCGGAGAGAGTGAAGTGAGGAGTTCAGAGAGTGCCGTGAAGACATTCGGTTTTGGTTAGAGCTGTCGACAAGTCAAGAAGTGGAGGCCTCGGAGTGTCCGCTGCTCGCAGCGACACCAGCTACCAGTTTGTGTTGAAGTTCTAGTTAAGTTTGTGCAATTTTATTGCAGAAGTTTTTGTGTTTGAGTTAGTGTTTGTTCCAGTATGGCTTAAGCAATCTGCAGGCCACTGCGTTCAGCTGCTTTTAAGCGAACGCGATATTTTCGTATCCCTATTGGTACCATCTTTCATGACATTCAAGCAGAAGTAGAAGTTTTCTTTTGAAGCATGAAGTTGCTCTTATTTTTGTATAATTTTGAATCCGTTTAAAAACGAGATAACGAATAATTTTTTAAAATATTTTCTTCGAGTAGTGCTAATTTATTTTGAGAATGCGGAATGCATACAATGCTAAATTTTTCTATAAAAATTTTTCTATGAACTATGGTTTCATCAATTATGTACTGTTGCTGTATCAATCATTTATAAAATGACTTTAGTGAAGTGAAATCGCGCCTTGGACTTAACAACCACCAAGAAGAATCAGGAAAATGATTGTACAAGGTATTATTTTTTTGTTATGTAAAACTTTTCTTTCATTTTTTTGTTTGGTTACCTCGATCTCTATTTGTAACACCGTGAGATCACAGATTCATAAATTCATTTTTTGTTTTAATAAATAATGTTTGACTTGCAAAATACAAATTTATTATTTCTTTTTTCCTTCTCTCTTGTATCGTAAGAACAATAAAAAATTGGCTGAGTATAGAGTAGATAAGGTAAGTTACGTTATAAGTATTTTGTTTATTGTGTATATTCTGTGTGACTATGTTTTTGTTTTATTTTGATTTAGCTATATTTCTTTTAATATTTCTATTTTTTGTATATTTTTGGTTCCCATAAGGTAGCCAGTGGCGCCCAATATTTTATTTCTAAGCTAATAAGAGTATATTAATAACATCCCTTAAAGAACCATCCCATATCTCTTACGATTCTGAGCAACCGAGGACTTGTTCTCCAAATTGTGATAACACGTCACATCTTTATATGACATATCAATATCTTGTCAAAATTTTATTTTTCATTAATGTTTCACTGGCATTTGACGTGGTAATGTTTCAAATGGCGCCCGCCGTCGAGGCATTGGTATTTGCCATTAATGTTTCAATGTATGAGTGCTAAGGGCGGTTTGTCAGCGGTTACGTCGCGTTTTAACTGTTTTTCCTGATCACACCCTAATGCCGCCTTTGAAGGAAAACAGGTAAACCACGACGTCGACGTTAGCAAACGTCTCTCATGTGGACGAGCTGTAAGTATCCGTCAGGTTATTCAGTCGAGGTTCATTCCATTAGGTGATTCTAGGTGTAAGGGGAAGCATCTACGGTGTTCTGAAGATGCGAATCCAGCTGCCCGGTACAGTAGAGATAGAGTGGTAAATTTCATAAAACCGGTAGTTATACATGTTTCATTTAATGCAGTGGCGACTTTTTGGGCGTGTCTACATCTACCCTACATGGAAAAATATATTCCCTTGTTGAGAAACGTAAGGCCTAGAGCCTAAAGCTGTTGACTTTAAGACCTGTATGTGGGTATGCACCCCACTTGCTCACTACAAGTTTTCGGGAAAGGTTGTTTCTCGTAGTAGGTAACCTTGTGTCTTGTACTCTGACAGTGGAATTATTAGTGACCAGTCTAGTATGACTCCAAAATATTTGGGCCGATCAGTATTCCAAGTGTTGTCCTTCTTAACATACGTATAGTTTTCATCATTTAATAAAACTTTTCTCTATCAACTGCTGCGTGAAATAATTCTTCTACAGTGAAACCACACCATTGTCGAATATTATGTAGCCATGAAAGTTTCTTCCAACCAATCCACCCATTCTAACACTTAAGCAAATAAATCAGTTAGAGATAACTATACAACGTTGAATACTATTACACCTCTTGACTGATCAACTCCACAAATGATTACTTCCAGGAGATTAAAATTAGAATAGAAAAGGCTAGAGCAAATTTTAACAAAATGGGAAAAGTGCTCTGCACAAAAGATCTAAAGAGAGCTAAGAGTAAGGTTGGCTAGGTGCTACGTTTTCTCAACTTTGTTTTACGGAATGGAAGCTTGGACCTTGAACGCGGCACCAATGAAAAAACTGGAAGCATTTGAGTTGTGGGTGTATAGAAGAATTCTGAAAATATCATGGACGGAACACGTCACAAACACAAAAATGAATAAAGAAATGGAAGTCTTAAATATCGAAACCAGGAAATTGGAATATCTCGGACATATTACACGTGGAGATAAAAATAAAATATTTACATGCTATCTAGTTCAGAGAAATAAGGAAGAAAAATATCCTGTTGGTGACACAACCCCCTCCAGGCCGAAACCAAATTTTTTGAGTAGTATGGACATCTATTATAATAACCTATATGTTTCATGCAGCCGATTTTGATAACATACATAGTTATAAACAAATGAAGATCAAAAAACGGTGAATTTCCGGTTTTTTGTCTACTACCAAAAAGCAAAATTTTAAACAAATTTGAGAGTAAGAAACTCATAAATCGTATAAAAAACTTCAACGTCTATCCTTATTGGTTTGTTAAAAAATTGCAAAATAAATCATAAATTTTGAGTTTTTATAACTATTCATAACTTATGTAAAAATTACCTTAGAACCTTCTTGTTACACGGAATGCTGAGACTTCTGGTGCTTAAATCATACCCTAAATTTCAAAGAAATTGGTCAAATAGTTTAAAAGTTATTTAATTTGTTTATCCCAAATTAATTTTGATGTTGTTCTGAAGCTATTTTCTTGTGGCATTTTTACAATCAAGTATATTCAAATGGGAAATAAGCCACAATTTTACCTAAAAATGATTTTATTAACGTTTCGACGCCCAAGTCGGGTGTCGTTGTCAAAATAAATTGTAAATAAAATTGTCAGTATTATTTTGTATTTTGACAACGACACCCGACTTGGGCGTCGAAACGTTAATAAAATCATTTTTAGGTAAAATTGTGGCTTATTTCCCATTTGAATATACTTGATAACAAATTAATTTTTTTTGCAACACTATAAGTCAGAAAATAATGAAGTTACAGTAATACTTTGGAAATTTTATGAAAGAAGAAGATTTACACTATTAATTTAATTTAAAAAAAATGACAAAAAATAATTCTAAATATTGCAAAATTATTTTGCAAGTACATGTGAATTAAAAAAAGGGGGGGCTAACTTCGTCGCTAATTGACCTAGGACAATTGTTTTTCTTTCTAAATGTGTATAAAAATTCAGTCTTTCTAAATATGAAAAAATAATTTTTTCTTCAAACATCAAATAATGATGACATTACTTATCTAACTTGATCCTGTCAAAGTTTGATGTCTCCGCCGGCAGCAGTTTTTTTCCCATTTCTTTACGGTGGGGGGAAAAATGTTGTCATGGCAACAATATGAAACATGTCACAAAGCAACAATACAAATGTCATTAACAAAATTTAATTAAAAATAACTAAATTTGCGCTTGCGGTTGCAACAACAATAAGCTGTCTTTAATAATTGCAAACAACTGTCAAACAACTGTAACCAGGGAGACGCAAATCCCACCGACGACTTAATTATTTTAATTTCTAACATCTAGACGACTTTGATAGTTGTCACAGTTAATTTCGAGTAAAAATATCGTATGAATTGTACTATTTATGGTTGAAAATTGCTACGTTTGAAGAAAAAATAGTATACTTTATTCGGCAAAGAAGCGACTTTTCTTGACTTGCCCTCTATTACGCGCCTCACTTCGTTCGGCGCGTAATATCGGGCGCGTCAAGAAAAGTCACGCTTCTCCGCCTCATAAAGTAATATACTATTTTCTTCAAACGTCAAATAATGATGACATTACTTATCTAACTTGATCCTGTCAAAGTTTGATGTCTCCGCCGGCAGCAGTTTTTTTTCCCATTTCTTTACGGCGGAGGGAAAAATGTTGTCATGGCAACAATATGAAACATGTCACAAAGCAACAATACAAATGTCATTAACAACAATTAAACATCATTTTTATTTATAGTAATATTAAAAGTACAATTAGTTAATGAGGCATTTTCAAAATTGAAACCGTGCAAAAATGTTCCCGACTCTTGATACGCATTGGTAATTGTTGATGATACTGATGGTCGAGCACAACTTTCAGCAATCATTCCCGATGTTGGCGAATCATGAGGGTTTAAAATTTTTTGAGCATTATCGTTCTTATTTCTTATTGAATCCTCTATATATCCTTCGGCAACCGTGCTTGATTTCCAGCCCCCATGTCGTTTGAGGCATTCTAGATTTCCGCCTCCATCAATTAAAAGTGTTGCTGAAGTTCGTCGTAAAGAGTGACCCGTGTAACCGCTTGCATCGTTTAAATTTAAACAACTAGCTACTTTTTGGACTACTGCGCTGATCGAATGTATTCCCATGATGCTTCGGTAACACTTTCCATTTTGGTACTTGATAAAAAATCATTTTTCTGTGAAATTTTCAGGCCGCAGTGATGCATACTTATTACACTGGTCAACAAAAGAAAAAAAATTGTTTGTTTCCTGTGATTTTTTTTATGTTTCTATCTCAAATTGGCGCAGATTTTTTAAATACGGCAATTATTTTTCTCTAACAGCTTTTGTTTTTAAGTTATAGCTAACTACCCTCATTAATTATTTTTACTTAGATTTTTGTTATTTATTGGTCACTAAAACAAATTTTGTCGTCGTTTTAGATATTCGTTTAAGATTTTAAATGTTATTTGGGTTTCCTATGCGCACAACCGTTTTTGTCACCAGCACAGCGTGGATTGGCAACACTGTTAGTTACTATTAGTATCAAAAAAGTGTGCGTAGAGTCCGGCGTCATTATTGTTGTTAATTTTGTAATAGGCTTGTCGTGCATGTGTTTGTTTTTCCGACTATCGTACCCGGCAAACTTCAACAATATGGCTTCCTCTAGAAGATGTTGTCTGCTTAATCCAGACTGTTTTTGCTATATTTGTGGTGAATATATATTTAAACAATATCGAAAACCTATATCGGACTTTGTGAAAACTGCGTACCATCAATATTTTAATATAAAATTGTGTAATCAAAACAAGCCATGGGCTCCTCATATTGTGTGCCAAAAATGTGTGGTATGTCTACGGTTGTGGTCCAATGGAAAAAGAGATGCAATAATGTTCGTAACACCCATGATTTGGCGAGAACCTCGAAACCATCATGACGACTGCTACTTCTGCGTTGTGAAAATAAATGGAATTAACCCTGGAAATCGAAGCAAGTGGTCATATCCTAACTTACCTTCTGCTCAACGACCTCAATTAAAATCACGAGAAGTACAACCCAGCACATCTAAATCTTCTGATGATCCAAATCTCTGTGAAATCGAACGAAATACATCGAGTGAAGACTCTGATCCAGACTACAAATGTAGCCTTTCAGAGCCTCAACCATTTAATCAGAAAGAACTAAATGACTTAATAAGAGGTCTGAACTTACCGAAAGAAGCTTCTGAAATTTTAGCATCTCGTTTAAAAGAAAAGAATTTGCTTACTCCGGAAACCAAAATTACATTTTATCGTACCCGAGAAAAAAATCTGTTGCCGTATTTTTCTGAAGAGAAGGATTTAGTTTTTTGTAACGATGTTGGTGGTATTTTGCAACAGATAGGTTTAAAAAAGTACCAACCTAGTGATTGGCGTCTTTTCATAGACAGCAGCAAAAGAAGTTTAAAGTGTGTTTTACTTCATAACGGTAACAAATACGGATCCATACCTATTGCACATTCGACGACTTTAATAGAAGCGTACGCAAATATTTCTAAGGTTATGGAAAAAATTAAGTATGAAGAACACAAATGGGTCATTTGTGTTGATCTTAAAATGGTTAACTTCCTTTTAGGTCAACAAAGGGGGTACACAAAGTTCCCTTGTTTCATGTGTCTCTGGGACAGTCGTGACAAACAACATCATTGGTCACAAAAAGTTTGGCCAGAGCGGGAAGAGCTGAAAGTTGGTACAAAAAATATTATAAACGTGCCTTTAGTTAGCCGAGACCGAATCATACTTACACCACTTCATATTAAACTCGGCATAATGAAACAGTTTGTGAAGGCGCTTGATAAAAGTGGCGAATGTTTCAATTTTCTTTCACGCAAGTTTCCAGGATTAAGTACAGAAAAATTGAAAGCTGGTATTTTTGATGGGCCACAGATTAGACAACTCGTGAAAGATCCTAATTTTGTCGAATCAATTACTGAAGTCGAATCCAAAGCTGGAAATTCATTCGTTTCGGTTATGAGTAATTTCTTCTTCTTCAGGTGCCATCTCCGCTACGGAGGTTGGCAATCATCATAGCTATTTTAATTTTTGAGGCAGTAGCTCTAAATAGTTGTTTTGAGCTGCATCCAAACCATTCTCTCAGGTTCTTCAGCCATGAAATTCGTCTTCTGCCGATGCTTCTTCTGCCATCTATCTTTCCCTGCATTATGAGTCGCAGGATGCCATAGAGTAATTTCTTAGGCAATAAGAAATCCGACGACTATGTCGAGCTTGTCGAGTGTATGCTATCGAACTTGCAAGAGCTAAAGTGCAACATGAGCATAAAACTCCACTTCCTACACTCACATTTGGACCGATTTCCAAAAAATCTGGGTGATTTTAGTGAGGAGCAGGGTGAAAGATTTCATCAGGATCTTCGGACAAAGGAAGAGCGATATCAGGGAAGGTGGGACTCACATATGATGGCAGACTACTGCTGGAATTTGAAACGAGATCTACCTGAAGTTGTTCATTCAAGAAAATCATATAAAAGGTCATTTGATAGTGTTCAATAAAGATTTTGTTGACTTATATATTAATTTTTTGCATTTATTTTGTCAAAATTATAAAACTGTATATTTCAAAAAGTAAAGCTGTTAGAAATCTTAAAGAATTTTTTTCTATATAAATGTTCTACTTTCTGTATAAATGTTCTTCTTTCATAAACCGTCCGAAGTATTACTGTGACTGTAATTTTTTGACTAAAGTGTTGCAAAAAAAAAATGAATGGGGATAAACAAATTAAATAACTTTTAAACTATTTGACCAATTGCTTTGAAATTTAAAATATAATTTAAACACAAGAAGTCTCAGCATTCCGTGTAATAAGAAGGTTCTAACTTAATTTCTACATAAGTTACGAACATTTATAAAATCTCAAAATTTATGACTTATGTTGCAATTTTCTAAGCAACAAATAAGGATAGACATATTCAGAGAACGCCATATTGAAGTTTTTTATACGATTTATGAGTTTCTTATTGTCAAATTTGTTTAGAATGCTTCAGTTTTTAGTAATAGACGAAAAAGGCGAAAATTTACCGTTCTTTGATCTTCATATAACTATGTATATTATCAAAATCGATTGCAGGAAACATATAGGTTATTAATTAGTTCAGAGAAATAAGGAAAAAAAATATCGTGTTGGTGACACATCCCCCTCCAGGCTGAAACCAAATTTTTCGAGTAATATGGTCATCTATAATAATAACCTATATGTTTCCTGCAGCCGATTTTGATGATATACATAGTTATAAACAAATGAAGATCAAAAAACGGTAAATTTTCGCTTTTTTCGTCTCTTACTAAAAAATTGGGCATTTTAAACAAATTTGAGGGTAATAGACTCATAAACCGTATAAAAAACTTCAATATGGCGTTCGCTGAATATGTCTATCCTTATTGGTTACTTAGAAAATTGCCAAATAAATCATAAATTTTGAGTTTTTATAAATATTCATAACTTATGTAAAAATTAACTTAGAACCTTCTTATTACATGGAATGCTGAGACTTATGGTGCTTAAATTACACCCTAAATTCCAAAGCAATTGGTCAAATAGTTTAAAAGTTATTTAATTTGTTTATCCAAAATTAATTTTTTTTGCAACACTGTAAGTCAGAAAATGATGAAGTTACAGTAATATTTTGGATAATTTATGAAAGAAGAAAATTTACAGTATTAATTTAATTTAAAAAAAAAATGACAAAAAATAATTATAGATATTGCAAAATAATTTTGCAAAAACATGTGAATTAAAAAAATGGGGGGGCTAACTTTGTCCCTAAATATCCTAGAACAGTTGTTTTTCTTTCTAAATGTGTATAAAAATTCAGTCTTTCTAAATATGAAAAAATAATTTTTCTACGGGTAACGGTTAAAAAGTTATTCTAATTGTTTATAAGTAAGCAAAAAATGGACATGTTTTTGCAAAATTATTTTACACTGTTTAAAATTATTTTTTGTCATTTATTTTTAATTAAGGTAATAGTATAAATGTTCTTCTTTCATAAACTGTCCGAAGTATTATTGTAACCTCATAATTTTCTGACTTATAGTGTTGCAAAAAAAATGAATTTGGGAAAAATAAATTAAATAACTTTTAAACTATTTGACCAATTGCTTTGAAATTTAAAATATAATTTAAGTACAAGAAGTCTCGGCATTCCGCGTAATAAGAAGATTCTAAGTTAATTTTTACCTAAGTTACGAATATTTATAAAAACTCAATATTTATGATTTATTTTGCAATTTTCTAAGCAACCAATAAGGTTGGACATATTCAGCGAATGCCATATTGAAGTTTTTTATACGATTTATGAGTTTCTTACTCTTAAATTTGTTTAAAGTGCTTAACTTTTTGGTAATAGACGAAAAAAGCGATAATTTACCGTTTTTCGAACTTCATTTGTTTATAACTATGTATATCATCAAAATCGGCTGCAGGAAACATATAGGTTAATAATATAGATGTCCATACTACTCAAAAAATTTGGTTTCGGCCTGGAGGGGGATGTGTCACGAGAAAAACCTTATTTCTCTGGACTAAATATAGAAGTCCATACTACTCAAAAAATTGGTTTCGGCCTATAGGGGGATGTGTCACGAGAAAAATCTCATTTCTCTGGACTAATGTTAATAATTATACAAAATGTTGTCCATTTTAGTCTATGCAATAATAAAGTGTATTTCCAAACTCCTCTCTAAAATTTTGGGAAACTTCAGATAAAATTGAACGGCATACTGCTGTAATTCGTCTTTTAAAGTTTATCACAAAATCGTCGGGTTGTGTTTTAGAAACAACAGATTTAAGATATCTCTCCAATCTAACGGACTTCAGGGATCTCAGAATCGATTCAATTGCTTTCCTTCTACCAATCCATCTATTCGAAAATCTCTCCATTAACCACTCTCCGACGATAAGAGGATAATGAGGTGATGCACCCTTGTGCTGAAAATACAAAAGATTCTCTTGTATGACTGAATTATTCGCTGCATCAATTTGAGTTCTACTTCGACAGTTTAAGAGAATCAATTCCATCCAACTTCCATTAAAAAGTCACAAGTCCCATAAGAAAGTAATTACATTATCCTGTCCAAATTTGACCTGTCTTTTCCATTTTTTGTAATATTTACGTGGATGTAGATATTAACGCACTGGAGTTTTCCAATTATTACGTTTTATACAAAATATAACAGAAGACATAATCGAAGAAGCCAATGTAATATCTCTCTTTCATCATTTTCGTTTAAAACAATTAAAATGTCATTTTATTAATGTAAACCGTCCCTTGCGAGACTTTTCCACCCCGACAATGGTTGTTGCAAAAATCGTCTCCGAAAAAGGGGTACAAAAAAACTTCCATTAAAAAATCATAAGTCCCATAAGAAAGTAATTACATTATCCTGTCCAAATTTGACCTGTCTTTTCCATTTTTCTTAATATTATTTACGTGGATGTAGATACTGACGCACTGAAGTTTTCCAATGATTACGTTTTATACAAAACATAACAGAAGACAGAATAGAAGAAGCCAATTAAATGTAATATCTCTCTTTCGTGATTTTCGTTTAAAACAATTAAAATGTCATTATATTAATGTAAACCGTCCCTTGCGAGACTTTTCCACCCCGACAATGGTTCTTGCAAAAATCGTCTCCGAAAAAGAGGTACAAAAAAACTTCCATTAAAAAGTCACAAGTCCCATAAGAAAGTAATTACATTATCCGGCGTCCGTCGTTAGATTGAAGACGTCATCAGGCCGCCTCCGTCGTTAGGAGGCTGGTGTCCTCATACTGAGTAAGATGTATCGAGCGAGAGAAAAGGATGGATACAAAAGGGCCTGCTGTAAACAAACTATAACTTAATCATCAAGAGGAATTTCGAAACAAATTTTAAGAGCGCTCAAACATCCGGAAAAATATAAAATGTTTCATTTATATGCAAAAATATGGAAATTGTACAAAATCAGGATTTCAAGATGGCTGTTATTATTATGTTGGATACGAAAAATTAATGACACGGAACAAAACCCAAAGCTGGGAGTATAATATCATGCTAAGTTCGTAACATGTTGCAAAATAATCACTAGATTACGTCCCTTTATTTACTGACATCCCAAACAACTTACTAGAGCTTATATTAAAGTCATATCTTAAATTTCTAAGCCAATAAATTCTTCTTTTAATACTAGATACGGTTTCCAATTATTATCTTTCCATCTTTCCAGATGAGGATCCGACCGTTCTCGAAATTGGATCGTATTTTGTCATTCTGTCTGTATGTGGAATAACTGACGCTATGAGGTGCAAAGTGGCCTAACCCACACCCACAACCCACAATTGGATCAAAACGCTTTTATTACATTAAAGTTATCTCTTATTTAAGTATTTTCAGATACAGAGGGGCTCAAGCATTGGTTGCTTGAGTCACTCTGCATCTGAAAATACTTAAATAAAGGAAATCAACTTTAATGTAGTAAAAGTGTTTTGGTAAAATGGTGGGTTAGGCCACTTTGCATTTCATAGCGTTAACTATGGGTGTCCTAGACTCTTGCAACTTGGTACATAAGTTCTTCTGGTTCTAAGGAAGAACTATAGTTTACAGCCAATATGTTAAATGTCAGCGGATAGAAACTATGTGGTCTTTAATCTTAGTATGTAGTTCTTTTCGAAAATAAATACCCGGTGTTTTAAATTGAATGCCAAAAAAGCAACATTTACGAAAAAATGGTCCAATATAGTCTTTATAGCTTTATTAGTACATTGCGTATTTTGTTTCCCTCATTATGTACATATCTTCGTCTTGTGGTGCTGTTTCCTTTAGTGGAGGTTAGCGACTACACTGTCAAATATATCTCTGTCCAATGCGGCTCTAAACAAAGATATTAAACCAAGGCCGGTGCATTGATTAAAACCTTTTGAGGTTTTCTTCAAAAAAAAATTCCAACCAGGTGGGAAGAGTCATGTGTTGCCCTGGGTAACATCCAGGCATATCTTTAACATCATTTGAATTTTATATAAATATGTGAAACAACATAATCGTTTACATTTAAAGGGTTTTTACCCAATACATTTTGGTGGCTCAGGCATGCAATTTTTGGCTTTTAGAACACTGATGATGGATTTCTTAATCCGAAAACGTTTTGTATTATTGTGGCTCTTATTTAGGGTATTTTAAAATATACCTTTTACAAAAAACCTGGTACTTTTTTTTCTTATTTAAGAGTTTCCTCAGCTGTTCCTCGAGTTTGTGTGTACGGGCTTTCGCTAATTCTGCAGGGATATCACCAAGGCAAGGGTATTTTCCATTTTCTATTTTAAAAAATATTAACCAAACCATTATTAAAAAGGATTTAACGGTAACGGGCTACGCAATCCATGCAGTTTTATGAACCGTTCTCCCCTTCCTCAAAAACTTCATGTAGTAACATGTGATGTGGTGATTTAAATAACAACAAAATAAAAACTAAATGATGGATTAGATAAAAATTAATATGGCCCATTTAAAGCTCACGTTTTATAAATAACTTCATGATATTTTTGTAAAAGAATAAATAATAAAGTCGATTCTTACCCTTCAAGATAATGAGCTGAAATGCGAAACTGGTGTTTACCTGTAACAAAAAAAAGCTTATAAGCAAAAGAGACCAGCAAGTACAAATTGAAAAAGTTTATTTGAAATTTACTTGTCAATTTTAAGATATACATATAGATACAGTAAGGGACAGAATTACAGAATTAATTCATTTTTTCGAGAATTGGAGACAAATCCCGAAACAAGTCAATTTTTATTTTTAAATTATGCTGTTTATTATACCTATAATATACAGTCGAATCCGCTTACTGAAATAGCCTTCGTGCCAAGCAAAAGTATTCCTATAACAGGGTAATTCTAATAACCGATCATTGGTGGCTAGTAGAAAATTAAAGGAGTGTCAAGAGTATCAACACTGGAATAAATAAAAATATAGCAGAGCGGTTTGATAATGATAACGACTGCAAAAAAATTAATCAAAAAAGAGAAGTGAAACAGAAGATGGTACAAACAGAAAAAGATGAAGACAAAACAAAGGTATCAAACAGAAAGAAAGAAAATATATTTGATAGTAACACAAATATGTAGAGCAAGAAATCGTACGTTTTTTGAGGAAAAAATATTGAAAATAGAAACCAAATTTAAAGAAAAGAATAGTAATAGCTATTTGTATAACAAGGGAGGAAAGTGTAACTTTTCCTCCCGAGAATGAAGTTTACTGCCCGACGCGTAGCGGAGGGCAGTAATCATTCAAGGGAGGAAAAGGCACTTTACTCCCATGTTATACATATGGTTTTTCCACCTTCCTCAAATAACAAGTAATTTTTTCATTTTTACTTAATTTATTTATGTAACTAACCAACAAAATTTATTAAAACTAAAACAACAAGTAGGTACAATGTAACTGTCAACTGTCAAATATAAGTCAAATTATTAATGTAAACATTGTTAAATCAAAATAACAATTTACTGTTTTTTACCATTCTGCAAAATAGAGGGTGTTTTATAAATAAACGTTAAAATGTATAGATACTTCGTAATAGAAAATAGATATTATACAGGGCGTCAATAAGTTATATTTCATGAATGAAATACTATGACGTCACTTTTACTTTTCCTCCCTAGGGAGGAAAAATATTTTCCTCCCTAGGGAGGAAAAGTACAACTTTGCTCCCTACAATCAGGTCCGGAAAAGTATACTTTCGGTAGAGGTAGGTGGAAAAAATTTTTTTCAGCATCAAGGGATAAAAATAAGAAGACACAGAATAAAATACATTTCATAAAACATAAATAAGGGGAGCTGATTTCTGACGCGGATGAGATGCTCGTCAAATGAAAAGAGCATTTTGGGAAAATACTAAAAAGAGAAAAAATAACAAAAGAGAAAATAAAAGAACAAAAAAAATTAAATAACTGTATTTTCCCATCACTAGAAGAAATAGGGATAGAAATTATAAAACTAAAAACGAAAGAAAAGAAGAAACAATTTTTAAATGACTTCTAGAATGTGTATTTACAGAAGAAGAATTAATACTGAGGTAATGACTTTACACAACGATTTTTGGTTATAAAAATGATTTATTTAACTTGTTTGGTTCACCTTTCATCTGACTATGAAGTTTAAAACCGAAGAAAAAAGGGTTCTGATAGATAGACGATCAAAATATCTTGCCAAAAAAACATTCGCGGCTGGACCGAGTTATACACACAGACGCTTTTGAGAAAAGTAGAAGATAGAGACGAATTTGCAATGGTTATAGCCAACCTTTATTAATGGGGGCGGCACTAGAAGAAGAAAGTTCACCTTAAAAGTAAAAGTCTTCACCTTTCATACGGTACTTGTAAAATTGCCGTATCCTTAATTATTATTAACGCTTTTCTGGATAAATAACTAGATATCTTGGTATCATAATCGATGAACCAAGACTCTTTACAAACCATATAAATAGCGTCTGTGAGAAGGCAGCGAAAGTCATGCATTGCATTGCAAGCCTAGCACACCCGTGTTGAGCTGGCCCCCCCCACTTGCAAAAATTAAAAAACAAATAGCCCTGATTTATGAGCTATTTATGAGCTCTCATATTCCGCAAACTAAAAATTTTGAGCTCGTTCCACTGAGCAGGAATTTAATACCCTAGTGGGGGGGGCTGAGTCAGCCCCCCCCCACTACTTAAAAATAGGAATATTGAATCGGTTTTTGCGGCAGAATTACGAGCTATTTATGAGCTCTTGAAATTATATACTTTCGATTTTTGAGCTCATCCCCTTCACCCCCAAACAACCCTTTAATTGATTTAACTTAAGAAAAAGATGCTGAGAAAACTTAAAATATATCGTATTGCGGATATAATTCATATAGCTTATATACTCTAAGAATAAACTATTAAATCAAGAGCATTTCGATTATTGAGCTACAACCCCTTCGTAAGAAAACCACCCTATCTTCCCGGCTTAAGAGAAAGTTGTACTTAAAATGCATTCAACTAATTATTTGGCGACTACATATCATTTAATAATTTATAACCTTCCAAATTACGCGCATTTAGAACAGTAAATTGCAATTTATTTTGTATAGTGCAGTCACTGAAGGTAAAAATCAACGATTACCTTCAATTTCGGTGAACCTTCATCGATTTTCACGAAAATTGGTCAGTAGTTAGAGGATACGTCAAGAAACAAAGGTGACATGGTACCACCTTGCGCCTTTACCCTGAGGGTGGATACCGCCCCTTCTCGGGGGTGAAAATTATTTTATAAAAAATAAATGCACAAATCAATAAAAGAACAAATTAAAAGCAAAATTCATTATATAAAGTTAATAAAATAAGTCAATACTTTTTAAGTTATTAAAGATCAAAGATTTTAATTATTTGTGAAAAAAATGCATGTTTTGGAGAGGTTTTTTGTAAATCACTGAAAAACTTTAAGTTTTTACAAAAAAGTTAATAATAGTTTAATTCGTATAGCTTATATTCTAAGAATAAACTCTTAAATCACGCGTCTTTCGATTATAGAGCTACAACCCCTTCGCAAGAAAACGACCCCATATTCCCGGCTTAAGAGAGAGTTGTTCTTAAAATAATTTAAATTAATTATTTTTCGACTACATATCGTTTAATAATTTATGAGCTTGCAAAATATACGCATCTCAATTATTGAATTGCCATTTTCTTTCTATAGTGCAGTCACTGAAGGTAAAAATCAACTATTACCTTCGATTTCGGCAAATCGCCATTTATTTTCACGAATTGACAATAACAACTTGGGGTTTTAGCCTGGGGTATATGTCACCCCTTCTCGGAAGTGAAAATTACTTTGTTAAAAATAACCCCACAAATCGAGAGAGGGACAAATTGTAAGCAAAATTTGTTATATAATGTGATTAAAATAAATCAATACTTTTTGAGTTATTAAAGATCAAATATTTTGATTTTTGGAAAGAAAATGCATGCTTTAGAGCGATTTTTCATAAATGACTCAAAAACTGTAAGTTTTTACAAAAAAGTTTTCATCACTAAAATTGAAGCTAATAAGAAATATAATAAATTGCTTACTTGAAAAACCCTTTAATGTTAATTTAAAGTAAGTTATTGGTAATTAAATGTATATTTTTTTCCGCGACTGTTCAAATCTAAGGGTTCAAGCTTAAATAACGGGAAAGAGATGCATTTTATAACACTTAGGTACTAAATACTTGTCAAAGTACTAAGAAATACCTATGAAAAATAAGATCCAGAAAAAGTTGATAGTATCAAAATCCGCTCACCAATTTTCGTGAAAATGAATGGAGATTTACCGAAATCGAAGGTCATAGTTGATTTTTACCTTCAGCGACTGCACTATAGAAAGAAAATGGCAATTCAATAATTGAGATGCGTATATTTTGCGAACTCATAAATTATTAAACAATATATAGTCGACAAATAATTAATTTAAATTATTTTAAGTACAACCCTCTCTTAAGCCGGGAATATGGGATGATTTTCTTGCAAAGGGGTTGTAGTTCAATAATCGAAAGGCGCGTGATTTTAGAGTTTATTTTTAGAATATAAGCTATACGAATTAAACTACTATTAACTTTTTTGTAAAAACTTACACTTTTTTAGTGATTTACAAAAAACCTCTTCAAAACATGCATTTTTTTCACAAATAATTAAAATCTTTGATCTTTAATAACTTAAAAAGTATTTACTTATTTTATTAACTTTTTATAATAAATTTTGCTTTTAATTTGTTCTTTTATTGATTTGTGCAGTTATTTTTTATAAAATAATTTTCACCCCCGAGAAGGGGCGGTATCCACCCTCAGGGTAAAGGCGCAAGGTGGTACCATGTCACCTTTGTTTCTTGACGTATCCTCTAACCACTGACCAATTTTCGTGAAAATCGATGAAGGTTCACCGGAATTGAAGGTAATCGTTTATTTTTACCTTCAGTGACTGCACTATACAAAATAAATTGCAATTTACTGATCTAAATGCGCGTAATTTGGAAGCTTATAAATTATTAAATGATATGTAGTCGCCAAATAATTAGTTTAACGCATTTTAAGTACAACTTTCTCTTAAGCCGGGAAGATAGGGTGGTTTTCTGGCAAAGGGGTTGTAGCTCAATAATCGAAATGCTCTTGATATAATAGTTTATTCTTAGAGTATATAAGCTATAGGAATTATATTCGCAATACGATATATTTTAAGTTTTCTCAGCATCTTTCTCTTAAGTTAAATCAATTAAAGGGTTGTTTGGGGGTGAAGGGGATGAGCTCAAAAATCGAAACTATATAATTTCAAGAGCTCATAAATAGCTCGTAATTCTGCCGCAAAAACCGATTCAATATTCCTATTTTTAAGTAGTGGGGGGGGCTGACTCAGCCCCCCCCCCACTAGGGTATTAAATTCCTGCTCAATGGAACGAGCTCAAAATTTTTAGTTTGCGGAATATGAGAGCTCATAAATAGCTCATAAATCAGGGCTATTTGTTTTTTAATTTTTGCAAGTGGGGGGGGGCAGCTCAACACGGGTGCCTAGCACAAAGGGAGTATAGAATTCCGTTCCAGCATATACGCGTATACCTGAGTACGATACTTGCCTCAATTGTAGGGCACGGTGCAAGTGTATGGGCACACAGACTAACAAATAATACAAATATTGAAAAACTGAATAAAGCACAAAGAGGTTTCCTTGTTAGAATGACAGGAGCCTTCAGTACTACAGCAACAACAGCTTTAACAGTCTTGACAGGTGTAATGCCTATGCACTTGGAAGCACAAAAACGTGCATGTAGATATTGGCAAAGAAAAGAAAATTATGAAAAAATAATACAATTAATGGGAATAGAAATCAGAACAAAAAGAAAATTAGAAGAAATATTAAATAGAAAATGGCAAAACGAATGGGATAATTCCCCTAAAGCAAGACGTCTCTATAATTTTATTCCAAATTTAAATAATATACCAAATTATTTTAACCCAAAAAAAGGATTAATCCATTTTCTTACAGGGCACGTTCCGTACCCTACATACCTACCTAGATTTAACTTAAAAAACAATCAATATTGTGAATGTGGAGAAATAGGCACACCAGAACACATAGTATTTATTTGCGAAAGACAAACAAATACACAAGAACTACAAAGAATGAGAAGAGACCTTGTTGGCATAAATATAGAAAATATAATACAAAATGAAGAATTATTTAATACACTAAATAATTTAGCGGACATAATATCAAAGAAACAATTAGAATTATATAATATTAGACGAAGAAGAAATCAAGTAAATAATATCCAACCTCTATGAATTTGAATAAGAAATTATACAAAAAAAAATTAAAATTAGATATAAAAATATAAAATAAAATATTGGAATAATTAAATAAATATTTATATAATAAATAATTAAAAATTAATATCAAATATAAAATAAAATAAAATAAATCAAAAATCAAAAAAAAAATATTAATCAAACAAAAAAAAATTAAACTAAAAACCTGAAATTTTAAAACTCAATTGTCTGAGGCTTACCGAAATACCATTGAGAATATCATAAAGTCGATTAGACGTACACTTAAAATTATTCGTGACTATTTTTAGATGAATAGTGCTGGCATTTCTCATCTGAGAATGAGAAATGGGAGCACTTTTATAAAAATTATATGTTAAAAAAAAAAGTAATAATTTATCTTTTGTTTATTAGTTTTTGTTTAGTTGTTATTATTTGTTCATTAGAATTGTTTATTAGAATTGTTTACAATTTGTAGTTTTCATAATTAGTAGTAGATTATGGCTATATTGTTAATTAGTCAAATAGAAAAAATTCTTAAAGTAATAATATTGTAATAAACTACTGTAATCCCATCAGAAAACGACCTGGATTAGTCACAAGAGGCCAGGTCAATTGTATAGTACTATAAATAAATAAATAAATAAAATAAATAAATAACGCTTTTCTTTACTTCAATAGTTTGCATCAATCTTTAGACGTTAATTTGACTGACTTTTCTTCAATGCAAATGAATAAAAATTTGCAGACATATGCATTCGCGGGAATAATACACGAATAGTCAATAAAAAAAATTTTATGTTTAAATAAAAAAAAACGATTTTAATGGAAAAGGCTTAAATTCTCTTGTTTTTTACAATGGAGAAACTTGAAACTTTTACGGATTGTAGCTAATGATATGAACTATACATAATTTCACTTTTTAGGTTACTTGTTTACGTTATGCTTCATAAATAAACAATACAGTTTCAAATTTTGAACGCTCGGATATTTGTTTATATATAAATCGGCGTTTATTAGTGTCAAATTTCAATACGATACGAAACAAAACTTCAACCACTACTCGAATTCAAAAAATTCGTGTTTTTATCGTAGTCTTAGAAAAACCACCGGTAGAGACGTTTTGTGCTACAATTAACATTAGAATTCGTTTTGTCATATTCATTAATTAAACGCTTTTCTTTAGTTCAATCGTTTGGGTCAAATCTTTGGACGTTAATTTGACTGCCTTTTCTTCAATGCAAATGACTAACAATTTTTGCATTCGCGGAACAATACACGAATAGTAATAAAATTTTTTTTGTTTATTAATTGTTTAAATAAAAAAACGATTTTAACGGAAAATGCTTCAATTCTCTTGCTTTTTACAATGAAGAAACTTGAAACTTTTACAAATTGTAGCTAATTATATGAACTGTACATAATTTCACTTTTTAGGTTAATTGTTTACGTTATGCTTCATAAATAAACAATAAAGTTTCAAATTTTTTGCCGATTCCGACTACTTTTTATGTTTGTACATCATATGTTTTATACATATGTTAATAAACATGATGATATATTTTAATGTTTGAAAAGTGTAAGACTAAAAAGTAAAAAATAAAAAAAATATGAAAAAAATATTTTTAAGAAAAGCTTTTCTTTAGTTACGAGTGACTAAAATTAAACATTATAAAAAAATCAACTAAAAAGCAAAAAATAAAAACAATTGAAAAAATCTAACACATTCGTTAGAGAAAAGCGTGGTGCGAAAACCGTTTATTCGATGAAGACGCGCCACGCTTTTCTTTGACGAATGTGTTAGATTTTTTAAATTTTTTTTATTTTTTTGCTTTTTAGTTGATTTTTTTATAATATGTTTAATTTTAGTCACTCGTAACTAAAGAAAAGCGTTTCTTAAAAATATTTTTTTATTTTATGTATACTTTACTACTTCATAGTTCCTTTTATCTTTCTCGTTTCCATTATATTCTTGACTGTTATCTTATATTATAAGTAGGAGCATATTAGTGCTGAAGACGCTACTGCATAAAATCACTGTCCGGCCTGAACGGAAACGGTAGTCAGGGCTGTATGGAAAACCGGAAACAAGGAGTGTTTGGAATCCATTGTCGGATATTTTGATAAAGATAGAACATAAAGTCGAATATAACTCTTTAAATTATTCCTCTACCCAGTGGCGGCTCGTGATTTCTACAATAGGGGAGGCTATACCTAACTGTAAAATATCTAGACAAATTTGCACTAGCACAAAAATGCGCCACAAAATGTAATTTAAGGCCCCATTTTTTTACCATTTTTTATTTACATTTCATAATATAATCCTAATTTATAATTTCATGATATCATATCATTTTAAAAATAGTTAGTCTAATTGTAAAAGTTTAATACCAAAGTTTGTGTCGTTTATTTGTTAACAATTCCATCTGTTTGTACCTAAATAGATACCTCGCATATCAAAATAAATACAGATTTGAAGTTTTGCAGTCCATACATAATGAAATTTCAAATTTTTTAAGATACTCAACTGAATTTTTTAAATTCTAAACGCGGCCTACTGCGAATTCAAAAACACCATAAATTACCGATATTTTGCTTTGAGTTAGAGATATCGGAAAAAGTTATTTGAGCAAGTTGTTCCAAATATTATTATAACCCCACATACCAAATTTCATAACAAAATTCGCACTTTTAGACTTTTCATTATTTTTAGTCAGGACCCTAAAATTCGTTGTCCCGAGACGCACGCAACCACGCAACGGAGCCGAGAAGCTATTCTGCCTCCCTTGGTATATCTCCGGGCAGCGTGTGATGGCACCGTAGATGCCACTGTTAGGAGACCGGGTCTCCTTAAACGCCTGCTGCGCTGCACGGAGCATTAGCAACGGAGACTGCTGGGCTTCTAGGCTCCGTGCTCCGTTCATGCATCTCGGGATAACCCAGGGTCCTGCCTACAATAATATGTAATAAAACTGAGACGCGATCAGCGTTCTAATGCTAATGCTCCGTACGTATGGATAATTAGTGATAATATGGAATTTACACGTTGTATAATAGTGAGAGTTGTACTTGTTGTTTTCGCGATTCATGATGAACAAAACAGTATAGAGTGTGTAAAAAATTTATGGGGAGGCTGAGCCTCCCTTGCCTCCTCTGACGAGCCGCCACTGCCTCTACCTAGTTATCTCTATGTTACAAACTATCCGCTGACTCCAGCTAGAGGAGTGGGATGAATGCCTACATTTAGAATAGCACTAGACTAACCTTGAACTTGTCAGTTCGCCAGAACAGAGGGGAAGTTGTGTAATGCAGTGGATCGGTGCTTTATGGGATGTTAGATCATGTTCTTCCGGCATTCTATATATAAATAATAATACGAGTGGACTGCAATATGTTATATATTTAGTATAATATATTTTTAGATTCATACGTCTGTGCATATTAATTTTTTATAGAACTTTTTTTGGCATCAATTTGATGCCAATTTCAACTTTGAATGCCTGTGTCTTTTTTTGTGTAAATCTTTAACTTTTCGATAAGTTTTAATATTTTGATCTAAACTAACAATTTAATGGATAATCAATGAATCAATATTAGCTATTTTTAATATTATTGCCAATAACTGCAGTGTCAGAAGATATCAAGCTCATGCTTTCTCAGTGGGATATGCACAATCACTTCTTTGCAAGAAATTGAAAATTTGAATTTTTTCCTAATTTTATTAAATGGTAATACTCAAGCTTTGAAGAAGCTGCATTAAACATCGGTCTAAAAATAAATGAAGACAAAACAAAATACATGGTCGTCTCAAAACAAGAACGATGGCGAATAAGACAAAATATTACTATAAACGATCATAAATTCGAAGTGGTTAAAAAATTTAAATATATAGGAGCAACAATCACAAACGGCAACAAATTAGAGCGAGAAGTTGAAACCCGAATAATGGCAGGAAACAGATCTTTCTTTGACATGAAACATCTAATGAAGTCAAACTTCTTTCACGAGGTGCAAAAATCCAGATATATAAGACCATAATACGACCAGTAGTCGCGTATGTAAGCGAAACATGGACGCTAACAAAAAGAGAAGTAAATAAATTGCTGGTGTGGGAACGTAAAATCCTTCGAATGATATATGACCCTTGCAGAGACAGCGTGACAAACGAATGGAGGCGCAGATACAATAACGAGCTAGAGTCTCTATTCGGAAAAGAAAATCTAGTCAGATATATAAAGGCAAATAGACTCAGATGGGCAGGGCATGTGATACGCAGTAACGACAATCGCCTTATAAACAATGTGTTCTGGGAAAGGCCAGATGGAAGAAGGTCTGTAGGGCGGTCTAAAAAAAGGTGGAAAAATGCAGTGAAAGAAGATCTAGAGAAAATGGGAGTACGACAATGGGAATTAGTGGCACAGGACCGACAAACATGGACGGCAATAGTAAACGCGGCAAAGACTCACGAAGAGTTGTAGCGCCATTGATGATGATGATGATGATGATGGTAATACTTCTTGAAATTCTAACAATAAAAGCATTTAATTGTTCGCGCTAGATCTTTTTTAATTTTATTCATTTATTAATTGTACAGAAAAGAGTCTGCAAGTTTTTCAAGATTTTTTTGAAGAAATAAAAAAATCAAAGATGATTCTTGTGGTGACTGAGATGATGACTTCGTAAAAAATTAGTTATTTCAAAAATGTGTCAATTTTAACAATTAGGTAACAAATAATATAAGCAGTTACAAATTTTTATAAAAGCGACCGTGTGAAGTACGCGCATACCGACAGTATGAAGTTAGTTGCTAAATCTTTCAAGTTACGTATACAGGGTGTAACAAAAATACAGGTCATAAATTAAATCACATATTCTGGGACCAAAAATAGTTCGAATGAACCTAACTTACATTAGTACCAATATGTACATAAAAAAAGTTACAGCCCTTTAAAGTTACAAAATGAAAATCGATTTTTTCGAATATATCAAAAACTATTACAGATTTTTTATTGAAAATGGACATGTGGCATTCTTATGGCAGAAGCATATTAAAGAAAAATTATACTGAAATTTGTACACCCCATAAAAATTTTATGGGGGTTTTGTTCCATTAAACCCCCCCAAACTTTTGTGTACGTTTCAATTAAATTATTATTGTGGTACCATTAGTTAAATTCAATATTCTTAAAACTTTTTTCCTCTTAATATTTTTTCGATAAGGCAGTTGTTATCGAGTTGAGGCTTATTTTTTAATATGTTTACATAAAAATTTTATGGGGGTTTTGTTCTTTTAAACCCCCCAAATGTTTGTCTACGTTCCAATTAAAATATTACTGCGGTGCCATTAGTTAAACACAGTGTTTTTAAAACTTTTTTGCCTCTTTGGATTTTTTCGAGAAGGCACCTTTTATCGAGATGTGGCTTCTTTTTTAATATGGTGCAAAATATACCTAAAAATGTAAATCATACATTTTTCATATTATTACAAAGTCTCCATAATTGTACTTAACCATACACAAATATGTGGTGGATTTGACAAATACTCAAAATATCTTGATAAAAACTGATTTTTCGAAAAAGTACTAGGAGCCAAAAAAGTTTTAAAAACATTGTGTTTAACTAATGGTACTACAATAATAATTTAATTGGAACGTACACAAAAGTTTGGGGGGGTTTAAAAGAACAAAACCCCCATAAATTTTTTATGGGGTGTCCAAATTTCACCTTAATTTTTTCTTTAGATGCTACTGACCACATGCCCATTTTCAATAAACAATATCAATAGTTTTCAAAATATTGGAAAAAATCGATTTTCATTTTGTAACTTCAAAGGGTTGTAACTTTTTTTATATGCACATTTGTACTAAGGTAAGTTAGGTTCAATCGAACTATTTTTGGTCCCAGAATATGTGATTAAATTTATGACCTGTATGTTTGTTACACCCTGTATATCAACGCAAAGTGTGAAAAAATTTATTGACAATAGGATAATTAGTATTAAAAATTTGTGTAGAAAATCTGACGTTTTTTATATTTTCTAAGATTTATCAAGGGAAAAGTAATTACGGCGAGGCTACAGTTCATAAAAAAAGACGTATTACGGTTATTTTTAATTTTTGGTATTATTTTAAATAATAAAATTAGTTTAATATTAACATAAACACACAGTTACACTGTTTAAACTATATTTATTTCGTTGAAATTATAATAATAGAAGTAGATATAACTTCTTACGTGCGTACAAAGTACACAAACTCTTTTTATTTATTTAAATAGATACTTTCATACATCTACCTATTCCCAAAGGGTACCCCCCGTTAAGATAGGCAAAATGCCCTCACTCCCAGAATTCAATTTTATTAATTTTTTTACGTTCTATGCAACTAAAAAATGAGATTACGCGGATTTTTAGCTAGCCACCCCCCTTACCCCTCCCCCCACAACCAAAAACGTAGATTTTTAGATTTAATTTTTTTTCGTTGGGTTCCAATTGATATAAAAATTTCAAGAAATTCACAAGTGTAGCTGTTGCTTTTACAAAACATGTCCATTTTTTATAAACCCATAGGTCGAGTGTACATAACCTCAAAAAAATTTTTAACTTTCTAAAAACCTATAACTTTTTTTTGGAGGGGGCTGCAGGTCCAATTTTTTTTGCATTTTGTGTATTTTATCAAAAGCTATCTTCCTGATTTTTTTCAGATTTTTACGTCAGGTGCGCCATCTTGAAAAATCAAGAAAACTGTTTTTTTAGGGGGTTTTTGGGGATTTTCTCCATTTTATAGACTGCAACATAGATCAACTCAAGGTTTTGTTAATAGATTATGTATAACTTAAAATAACTGAGTATATTAGGATATTCAAAAATTGGGCGAAACACTTTTAAACCCCCCAAAAACCATGTTTTTTTAAAGTGGTGTAAGAATTTTTGCGGATCTAATTATATTTTTTGTGGTCGATACAGCCTGAATATTTTTTTTATTTTTTTTACGTTCTATATGATTTAAAAAAATTAGGACTTACCGCAATTTTAGCCCACTTCCCCTATTCCCCCTCCCCCACAGGCAAAAATATCAATTTTTCGATTTTTTTTTAAGTTGGTTTGCAACTAATACAGAATATATGGAATAAGGAAACAATGCCCGAAGAATGGAAGAAAGGAATTATTGTGACAATCCCAAAACAAGGAGACCACAGGATATGTAAAAACTACCGAGCAATTAATTTAATGAATGTAACATATAAAGTACTGACTGGTATAATTAGAGACAGACTAACAATATACACAGAACAAAGCATAGGAGACTACCAGTACGGTTTCAGGAAAGGAAGATCCACGATAGATGCTATCCATACACTAAAACAAGCGATAGAGAAAACATACGAGTACGACGGAGAAGCACATATACTTTTTCTAGACTTTAAACAAGCTTTTGACAAACTAAGTAGAAGAAAAATGATCCAAGACTTACAAGAGAGCAAAATACCAAATAAAATTATAAGAATGATAGAAATGACAATGCGAGATTCCCAAGCAACAATAGACACCGGAAGAGAGAGAACAGAAATAATAAAAATTAAAAATGGAGTAAGACAAGGAGATGCGCTCTCAACTGTACTATTTATTCTATCATTAGATAAGATAATAAAAAAGTTGTCAAACGCAGGAACTATAAATAAAAATACAGTACAAATAATTGGATATGCGGACGATATAACCATAGTAGCAACAGATAAAAAGGCATTAAAGAAAACCTTTCAAGAAATAGAAAACGAATCCAAACTAAGAGGACTGGAAATAAATGAAAATAAAACAAAATACATGAATGTAAGTAAAAAAAAGAAGACGCAACTGACAGAAATGACAATAGACGCACACAGCTTCGAAGAGGTTGAAACATTCAAATATTTGGGAGTATTAGTCAACAGAAGAAATGAAAGTGTAGATATGAAAAGAAGAATTCAAGCAGGAAACAAAGCATTCTACAGAAATAAAAAAATTTTCAAAGATAAGAAGATAAGCCGAAATACAAAAATGAAAATCTACAAAACGACCATAAGACCAATAGTGCTATATGCTTTGGAGACATTCACATTAACAGCAAGAGAAGAAGAGCAGCTGAAAGTTTTTGAGAGAAAAATTATGAGAAACATTCTGGGACCAAAGAGGGAAAACGAAGAGGATGCAAGGCAATGGATGAACCACGAAATACAAGAATGGATGGGTCAAGAGAACATAGTAAGAGCAACAAAAGCACAGAGAATTAGATGGTATGGACACATAATGAGAAGAGAGAAGAACAATCCGTTAAGAGTTATAACCGAATGGATACCACCAGGTACAAGAACCAGAGGCAGGCCTAAACTCAGATGGAGACAACAAGTGGAAGAAGACTTAAGAAGTATGGAAATTAGAAATATAGGAAGCAAAATCAGAGAGAGAGAAGAATGGAGAAAGGTAGTGGAAACAGCGAAGTCACACCAGCAATTGTAAAACCAAAGTCAGAATGGGATGATCCCCCACAAAAAGGATCTTCAAGTGAAAACAGCTTCAGCTTCCTCGGGAGCGTACAGCTTGTATATATATATTAGGATATTCAAAAATTGGGTGAAACACTTTTAAACCCCCCAAAAACCATGTTTTTTTAAAGTTTTGTAAGGATTTTTCCTGGTCTAATTATATTTTTTTGAGATCGATAGAGCCTGAATATTTTTTTTCATGTTTTTACGTTATATGTGATTAAAATATGTTACTAATCGCATTTTTAGCCCACCACCCCCTCCCCCTGTCCCCACAAAAAAGTCAATTTTTCTATTTTTTTTGTTTAGTTAAGTTGCAATTAATTTAAAAATTTTATAAGACTTCTACAAAACATATCTATTTTTTATAGACCCGTAGGTCGAGTGTACAATACATATAACCTCAAAATTCCTTTTTTATTTTTTTAAAACGCATTTTTGACTTCCAATCGATATTTTTTTAAAACGTCCAATGAATTTACATCTCTCTCGCGGACGGCCGGTTCAATACGTGGTTAGCGCTCATTTTTAATTATTAAAAATAATAGTAATAAAATAATGACAAAAATTTCTTCAGGCTCCTGCAGGGGGGGGGCTTTAAACTTTGAGTTGGTCACTTTATGACTTTCATAATAATAATTTTTAATCGAGTTATTAAGACTTGAAAATGGCCATTTTCGCGTTTTTCAAATATTAAATTGCATGTAACTTGACAACAGTCAATTTTATAGAAAAATCACAAGAAACCTTTTTGTTCAGGTTGATCCAGAGAATCTAAAACAAATTTGTTCTAAGTGAAAAAATTGATTTTTTGAATTCGTTTAAAAAATTGTTTAACAATTTTCCGACCGCGGTACTGCTTGGCACCATGTGGATTTGTTATAAGGACCTGTTTTTGAATAAGTTTGTGCAAAAAAATAAATCGAAATTATTTACCTAATGGGGACAAGCATGCAGCATGGAATATTTGCATTATGAGCCAAACTAAGATGTTCGGAAAACATTAAACGATAGATACTGTTGTAGATGCGAGTTGCGCAAACGGCAACATGACCATAGGCTGTTGTTCGCATGTAATTAGCTGCCATAATATAATATTTATCGCATGGAAGATATTTTACAAAAATCATCAAGCCAGCAGAATATCTTAAAAAACTCTTTGACAATACAGATGTTATACCTGTAATAGACGAAGACAGCGATGAAGACTTTAGAACTGAAGTGTTATACCAACGAATATATTCTCCGAATACTCTACGAGTATATACGGAGCTATATATTGGTAATACATTCCTTATTCTTGTTATGGTGTTTTACGTAGCAGTAAACGTGAATCAAAGTGACATTATAATAGGCAGAGCAGAGATATAGGTTATGTAGATGGTACAAGCACATGTTTGAATAATTAGAATATGTATAATGGAAGGTAATATTAGGGTACCTACTAAATACACACTAACAAAGAACAAAATGTTTTGATTCACAAAACGACAAGAAGTAGGATATATTAAAATAATGTATTTTTCTTAAATTGATTATTCTGTTTTATTTTTGTTTTTTGTATCCTACCCAAAAGATATCACAATGACATCTTTACTTTATATAAAAATATTGCAAAAATTTGAAATTATTTTTGATTAAAAGCAAGCTGAAAATATCTGAATAGTTTAACGGTGTCTAGTCGGACAAACTTTGATGTAGGTATGGAAACAGGGGAAGTTTTAATTGTGAAACTTAATTTTAATTGTGAAACGTGCCATCCTGACAAGTTTATGATTGTGAAAACTAGCAGGTTGTTTTTAAGTTTATTCAATAGCAAATGATATAAAATATCCCTAAAAACTCAGTTATTTCAAATTATACCTACATTACCTATAAAAAAACCTTGAATTAATCTATTTTGAAGTCTATAACATGGAGAAAATCCCTAAAAACCACCGAACAAACCAGTTTTGCGGATTTTTGAAGATGGCGCACCTTACGAAAAAATCTGAAAAAAGTCAGAAATATAGTCTTTGATAAAATTCACAAAACACAAAAAAATAGAGATAAATCCATCACCAAAAAAATATACGTATAAAAAACAAAAAAAAAGAGGTTATAATATGTACTTACACTCAACCTTCGGGTCCATAAAAATAGATGTTCTGTAAAAGCCTCAGCTGTGCGTGTGAATTTTTTGTAATTTATAATTATTAACTATGTAGGTATTCTAAATGGGAAATAAGCCACAATTTAACTAAAAAATGAACATTTAGAATAGTTAATTACAAAAATGCCCCAAAGAAATAGCTTCAGAATAACATTCATAATTTAATTGCAAACCAACTTAAAAAAAATCGAAAAATTGATATTTTTGCCTGTGGGGGAGGGGGAATAGGGGAAGTGGGCTAAAATTGCGGTAAGTCCTAATTTTTTTAAATCATATAGAACGTAAAAAAAATAAAAAAAATATTCAGGCTGTATCGACCACAAAAAATATAATTAGATCCGCAAAAATTCTTACACCACTTTAAAAAAACATGGTTTTTGGGGGGTTTAAAAGTGTTTCGCCCAATTTTTGAATATCCTAATATACTCAGTTATTTTAAATTATACATAATCTATTAACAAAACCTTGAGTTGATCTATGTTGCAGTCTATAAAATGGAGAAAATCTTCAAAACCCCCTAAAAAAACAGTTTTCTTAATTTTTCAAAATGGCGCACCTGACGGAAAAATCTGAAAAAAATCAAGGAGATAGCTTTTGATAAAATACACAAAATGCAAAAAAAATTGGACCTGCAGCCCTCTCCAAAAAAAAAAAATAGGTTTTAAAAAAGTTAAAAAAAAAATTTGAGGTTATGTACACTCGACATATGGGTCCATAAAAAATGGACATGTTTTGTAAAAGCCTCAGCTACACTTGTGAATTTTTTGAAATTTTTAAATCAATCGGAACCCAACTAAAAAAAATTAAATCTAAAAATCTACGTTTTTGGCTGTGGGGGGAGGGGTAAGGGGGGTGGCGAGCTAAAATTCCGCGTTATCTCATTTTTTAGTTGCATAGAACGTAAAAAAATTAATAAAATTGAATTCTGGGAGTGAGGGCATTTTGCCTATCTGAACGGGGGGTACCCTTTTCATCCTTGATTTATCTTATTTTTGGGATCATAATGTTCTTTGACCGGGCTAATAATCTTCTAAAATCGACAAGTAATTGATTTGTAGTTTGCGCTGGTATTTTATTAGAAAATTGATTGCTTTTTCCATTAGAGGCGTCTAATTAGATTTAGACTTACACTATAAATTAATTACGTATATAGCAGCAGTAATAGCAGCAGGGCGGTAGTCACGTATGTAATAACATCGATTCCCTGGCACATTTTAAAAATTATAACTGGCGAGAGAGCGAAAAAAATTGTTTTTCGTAGCCGAGTAATAGGAAATAGTCGAGAGGAAACTAGATGAACTGACAAATTCATATTTTCACCGTCTCTTGCCTCCATTTATCCACCATTCTTAAATAAGCTCTATATTATTGTTCTTCTCAGCTACTTCCTGGAACAATATTGCCGATGCTGTTTTTTACGCTGTGATTTTTTGGAGCCTTTAACAGGCTCTCTTGTAATTTCTTTCACCTGCGTAGATTTAGAAGAAATGCTCCTGCTCCTACGGTTTAGAAGAAATGGTTACAGGCTTTGATTCCCCAATGGTACCTGCCTTTTTTACCCTCTTCCAACGGTATAACGGCTTGCTCACTGGAGAAGGTAATACGACTTCCATTGAAACCCGCAGACTCAGATGCAGTCCTCCGTCAGTTACTGGTTTGGAGCCCAGAATCGCCCAACGATTGGTCCTTAATTTCAGGATTTTGTTTTCCAATTCGTGCCAATGGCAACTTAAGATCCTTATTTTTAGTCTCTGGAAGGTATCTAGATGCATGGATTTTGGGGAGTTCTTCAGCCCTAAAGACCTACCACTTTGTCTTTTCTTCCAAAAATTGTTTGTAATCTTAAAGAACTCCCCGTCAGCACATATCAATCCATAGTACCCATCCAGAGTCGATTATCTTCGTAATGACGTGCGCCAGGAACTGCATAGATAAGTTTTATTAGATCTTCTTTTATTGCCCCAACGTCATTCTCAGACACATATATGGCTGCGTATTCTTTAGGAATGACTGTCGTCTTTATCCCAGCAAGAACAGCATTGCAGTTGAAAAACGGAGGTATCTTAGGAGTGTAAATTTTTTTATTTAATAATGGACACTTTCATCTACCTGCTCCCAAATTTTCATCCTTCATTTATTTTATTTTGCTCGTGGTGTTCTCTGATCGGACTAATAATCTTCTAAAATCCGCAAGTAATTGATTTGTAGTTTGCGCTGTTATTTTATTAGAAAATTGATTTCTTTTTCCATTAGAGGCGCCTATTAGATTTAGACTTACACTATAAATTAATTACGTATATAGCGGCAGTAATAGCAGCAGGGCGGTAGTCACGTAAGTAATAACATCGATTCCCTGGCACATGTTAAAAATTATAACTTGCGAAAAAGCGAGAAAAATTGTTTTTCGTAGCGAAGTAATAGGAAATCCCCGAGAGGAAACTAGGCCAACTGACAAATTCCCAATGAAAAACTTTTTAATTTGTGCCAAGATAGGATTTTCATTCAGCCACATATTTTTACACATCCGAAGAAATATCGGAAAGTTTTCTAAGAGAGAAAAGTGTATTTTCCAGTTTTGATAAATGTTTTCGGGACCGCAGGCTGCGCATCAGCGGCGTACCGAGCTAATCTCCTTTCGGAATTTTTCGTAACACCAGAAAAATCACGTTCTTAACAGGAAAATAAACTAAAACTAGACAAACTTTTTTAAATTTACATAGTAAAGAGTATTAGGTCTGGATCCCGCGTATGAAAAAAAAGGTGATTAATAGCAAGCTGAAAATTTGTTAATAGCTTCAGGGTGTCTAGTCGGACAAACTTTGAAATATGGGAACACTGGAACAGGGGAAGTTTTAATTGTGTAACAGGTTAAAAATTTAGAACGGTCAGACCACGAAAACGGAGCATGTATTTTGTCCGACAGAACAGACTTAAACTCTCCGAACAGAGATTAGACTCTCACGCAAAAATCAGACTGCTATTTATCACCAAATGGGCGTTTTAATGAGTGGAACATGTAGAATATGTCAAATGACAGGAATTATGACAGGTGATAAATAGCAGTCTGATTTTGGCATAAGAGTTTAATCTTTGTTCGGAGAGTTTAAGTCTGTTCTGTCGGACAAAATAAATGTGCCGTTTTCGTGGTCTGACCGTTCCAAATTTTTAACCTGTTCCACAATTAAAACTGCCACTGTTCCAGTGTTCCAATATATCAAAGTTTATCCGAATAGACATTCTTAAGCAATTAACAAATTTTCAGCTTGCTATTAATCAACTTTTTTTTCATACGCGGGATCCAGACCTATATATAAATGTAATAAGAGGTAAAAAAACTAAATACCGTATTTATTTAATATTTTTGTAAAAACAGAATGTAACTGTTCTAGAGGAACAGAAGAGGAATAATATATAGCTTCTACGAAGTGAAAGATTTTCCCATTTTTTTCCTTCATCTAGTGCTGTCTTTTCCTCTAAGTTTTTTTTTTACATCTGCCTACTTTCTGTCTTCGGGATTTAAATTCAGCGCTGCCCTGTCAATATCATCCAGGGGTCTATGGAGTGTGCGGGCCCGCGACCTCCATTTTCCTGGCATTATTTGCCTTATGATATTTACGAATATAGGAAAGATTTTTGGTAACGTTCTTTTGATGTAAACTTGTAATTGATGTCCTATGAGTGCTTACTAGTTATTTCCTGTTCATCACGCTTTGATGCCTGAATAATAAATTCTCTACAGATGTCCTGAATAAATTGACATGATAGAACTAAAAAAGCAGAATACACCACAAACAAAAAGGTTTCTATCCCAAAACGGGATATTCGAAAGATGCAGAAACATAGAAAGTGATTTGGGGTGAAGAAAGCTGGACAAATATGACGCAGCTAAGAAAGTTCTTTGCGAGAAAAAGATAAATAAATATAAATTGTTACTAGAACGAAACATTCCATTGTAAGTACAGAAGTGAGGGAACATGTAAAGAAAAAAGCTTACCTGAAATATATTTCAACTAAGGTACAAAAGAACGTACGACAATTCGAAGACAGTAAGCAACGAAACACGTGCAAAAATTGTGTACAGTGGTACAATAAAGTGTTCACATAAGTGTACAATGAAGGACATGCAGGACTTTCCAAAATGCTTGAAAATGTAATAATAGCTGCAGGTAAAATGTAATACCAAATGATCTGCTGAACTATTGTGAAGCAGCAATGACAGCACAACTAATAGTATTAATTAATAACATTATAAAACACAATAAAAACCCAGATGAATAAAGAACTAGCAAATAAATTCTAATATGCAAAGCCGGCTAAAAAAGCAGCCAGAAAACTAAAGAGGTATTAACTTGTTAAGCTGTACCCTAAAACTTACAACTAAAATTTTTCAAGAACGCATAAAATCGTGAAATAAGCTTAGCAGATGAACAATAACGTTTTAGATTTTGATACTGGTTTTTCGTGTAATGTTGCAGTATTCGTTATAATTATCGAGATATCGTTGAGTATAATAGGCCAGCATTTCTACGTCTGACCGACTTAAAGAGAGCATTCGACAAATTAAGACTCACAGATGTACCTAATATGTATATCGTTTCTATTGCATATTCTTTCAGTATAAGACGTAATTTCTCTTTGGGTATCATAAATACTCAATAATCGATAAACATTTAAAATAACTTTTTAACCGTGGCCTGCAGAAAAATTATTTTTTCATATTTGGAACGCTCGCATTTTTTCACAAATTACATTTTTATTTGAATTAGGTATATTTCAGGTATTGCTTGTAAAAAATGATTTTATAACTTTAGTGTTTTATTCACCTAATAGCATATTCACAATACCCAATAAGTCATGTAACATGAAGTTCATTTTTTTTTAAATTATAAACATTTATAAAAAAATTCAATTTCTGATTTTTTTGCAATTTTTTCACCCACAAAAAAGATAGAAACATTAAAAACACGACTCTGAAGATTTTTATATATAAGGTTTTTACTCTCTTTGTTCCAAATGCTTATTTTGCTGACAGGCGAAAAAAGCGAAAATTTACCATTTTTGACCCTGATTTGTTTAACTAGGGGCCGGTTGTTCGAACGCTAATCAAAAATGGAATCAACTGATCATTATCAAATATTTAATTACTGTCAAAGTCAACTTGACATTGACAGTTCAAAACATAATTGATTACAATTATTATGAGATTAATTGAGTAGTTAATCAATTATGTTAATAATTGTTATGTTAATTAATAATTAATTAATCAATTATGTTATTAATCAATAAATTATGTTAATTATCATAATGATAATAATTAACATAATTGATTACAATCAACTGATTGGATTACGAACAACGGATTTTGTTATTTAATGATTGTTAAGGGGACTTGTTTATAATCAACTTCTTGATTAGCGTTCGAACAGCCGGCCCCATTAAGTCCAAAAACTAAATTGCAGATATATGTTCTTATTATAGAAGTTCACAACTGTCATTTGCCTGGCGGGGTCAGTGTCAGGAGAAAAATCTTATTTCTCTAGACTAATACATTTTTACAGCTTTTATTACGATCATTCCACTTGTATTTATGAAGGCTGTCAGAATTATTACCACAAAGCTCAAGATTCATTCTAGCGTATCAACATTACGTTAAATTCGCTCAGTTGAGTTATATAATTTAGTGTACTACCCTCGTAAACACCTGTCTCTTCGTGGGACTCTCCCATATTCCGCTCCCCCGCTTACCACTTCTCGTCACCTTCAATTAATTCCACGTATTAATATATCAACGACATGAGAGAATTAGTGACAACACGTATAATGGGGACGATAACGTTGGTAATGTTCCTATCTCGTTTATACAGCGAGGCAGACACGAACACCGTTGCAGATATGTTACATGATTGTTAACCAGGTATAACTAATACTTTAAATTATAACAAAAGATGATAAACTGGACAACCAGAACAACATCCCATCTTGTATAAACGAACTACAAAATGGTAACAGATCCACTCATGAGTTACATGATGAACTATGAAAAATATTGCAGAAGACATAGGTAATTACACACACAACTGTTATGAGGCTGGTAAATAGACCCCACTTTAATGAAATTGTTCCAATCTCAGGTTCTATAGGTGCTGGTTCGCTGAGAAAGGTAATTAGCTGATACCACTAAAAGTACCAGCGAGACTGCTTCCAAAAGGGATAAATTTAGAGCAATGAATTATGATAAGATAAGAATTTAACACATTTATTCTAAATCAAACAATGAAATTAAAGAGAAGTGAAAAATATATACATATATAAATAATTCTTCCTCTGTATGAAAAAGAAGAAGAAGATATATACGTATAAATAAAATAATATGTACCTAAAAATAAATAATTATGAACAGTAAACAAAAATGACAGATTTTATAAACTAAATCTAATGAAAATGTCCGAACGAAAACTACGAGAAAAACTACGGTATTGTATCTAAACTTACATAAATGTTCCGCGCACTAAAATAGTCCGTTGACCGATATGTCTTTATATTATGAGCTCATAAATATAAATAATGTCCTTACCTCCAACTTAATACCACTTGCCGAGGTATGACGAGAATTTCCACTCAAATTTTGCTACGAATCAGATGACCAAAGAAACACAAATATTTGTCTCTTTTGGGGTTATTTTTCTAATTTCTTTCTTGAACGAGATGATCTGCTAATTACGGGAGATGAATTTTTTCTATATTGTCACTTTGACGTTTTTTGGGTTTTTGCTTTACGTGACAGAATCATATTTTTGACGTCACTAGAGATGGGAGATGCCGCATATGAACGATAACATAAATAAGGAACGTACTTCTTTGAATTTTATGAATATTTTGTGAGAGTTTCAAACAACAACTACACAGCAATTCAACATGTAATAAGGGCATAAAAGAAATATTAAAATATACGACTTATACAGGGTGTTTGAGAAACGGAAATACTTAAATGGCGAACAGCGGTTACTGACACGGGCGCCCATATAAAATTTTTTAGGGGGGTGGGGGGGGCAGACGTGAGGATGTTACATATTATATTTTGTATACTTTGGATAACCATATATAGGGTGTCCAGAAACTCTACCGACAAAACGAAGGCAAGAGATTCCTCAGATAATTTTAACCCAATTCATCTAGTCCGAAAATGCTTCCTAAGGGAGGCTACTCTTTTAAGATGGCGTTTTGTAATTAGTTTTTCTTAAATACCTCCAGAACGCTTCTATTTAGAAAAACGAAAGTTGGTAAACATACCTATTTATGTTCCAGAGATAAATCGATTCCATTTATTGCGAATTTCAAGTATCGGTCATAGGTGTCTGTTTTGGGTAGGGCAACAGTTATTTTATCGCATAACTTTTATGCCTTTAACTTTTAAGCATTTTTGACGCTGTATTATTAAATTGTGAGGTATTCTAGTATTAAAAGGTACTCTTGTGTTAAGTCAGTAGGACACACCGTTTTCTAGAAAAATCGATTTGAACATTTTTCGTTTTTTGAATTTCCAAAGAAAATAAAAAAAAAACATTTAGAAAAACGAAAACTGGTACGTTTATTTATATTCCAGAGATGAACCGATTTCATTAATTGCGAATTTCTAGTGCCGGCCATATGCGTCCGTTTTGGGTAGGTCAACGGCTATTTTATAGCACAACTTTTTTGTCTTTAATTTGTAAGCATTTATTATGACTCTAGATTATTAAATTATGAGGTATTCTAGTACTAAAAGTTACTCTTGCTTTAAGTTGGTAAAATGCACCGTTTTTGTGGAAATTTTTTTCAATTTTTTTTTAATTCAAAAAACGAAAAATTTACTAATTGTTTTTTCTAGAAAACGATATGTCCTACCGACTTAAATCAATAGTACCTTTTAGTACTAGAATACCTCACAATTTATTAATCCGTTTCAGAAATGCTTAAAAGTTAAAGGCAAAAAAGTTATGCGTTAAAATAACCGTTGCCCTACCCAAAATGGACGCCTATGACCGGTACTAGAAATTCACAACGGATGGATTCAATTTATCTCTAGAAGATAAATATACATACCAATTTTCGTTTTTCTAAATATAGGTAATCGTTCTGGAGATATTTAAGAAAAGCTAATTACAAGACGCCATCTTCAAAGAGCTCTAGCTCCCTTAGGAGGGATTTTCGGACTAGGTCAATAGGGCTAAAATGTCTTAAAATTATCTGAGGAATCTCCTGTCTTCGTTTGTCGGTAGAGTTTCTGGACACCCTGTATAGTTTAAAGCACCCGAAAAGCAAACAGGGGCCACGCCCCCTTTCCCATGGGTATGGGCGCCCATGGTCACTGAGGAAGTTCTAGATTCAAGATAATCGGGATGGCGGTTGTTGACAAAACACCGGTTTTGGTTTATTTTACTTACGGTTTAACCTGGTTGTTACAACCGGTTATTCCAAAAACCGGTATTTTCGTTTTTTGTTTTTTAATCAATAGCCAATACCCAATTGGCTAAAATGTTACATTTACTATGCATTTTAGTTTGCGATACTCCATTCAAATCGATACCTATATTATCGATATCGATAGTATCTAAAGAATATATCGATACTAGTATTGACTACTGCGTAGTGGAATTGTGAAGGGGGAACAGAAAGTTGGAACTAGCCAATTGGGATCGAAAATAGAAATCACTCAGCAGTCTTGTCAAATCGGTTTTGGTTTCGGTCAATTTTTTTCGCAGCTAGCGCGGGGGCAAAATATTTCCCCATTTCTTCTGTGAATTCTTTATTTTTTCCAGAGGTATTTTTCATCGGTTATTACTTTAAGTAGAAAAAACCGGTTATACCTGGGATAAAAAAAACGGAAAACCAGATTTTTGCGGAGTAAAAAACCCATTTTAGGTTATAACCGGTAGGTTTTTCCCACGCCTACTAGATATACCACATTTATTGGCTCTAACGGTTTTTATCACCGAGTTACAGAGTTTTTTTATATATTTTGTTCATTTCGTTCTGAATCCATAATTTTAGAGCCACCCTGTATAGGTTTTTCATATTTGGTCTCATTCAGAAACCCAAACGACCCACTTAACAATCATAAAAAATCCAGGTTCAGAGTAACAAAAAAAATATAAAGCAATTGTGACATTGAAACAACGCCCTGTACATTTAACTTTTCAAATCCGTTTGCATATTTGCAAACAGAAAAGAAGACAAAATAAGTTTAATGGTTTGCTTTAATTTCTGGCGCAGACAATTTAATGACTTTAAATTTTAAATTATATTGAAATTTTTATGAACCCAGATTAAAAAGCTGGTATAATTAACTTTTAGTACTAAATTATTAAAGTTAATGAATCAATACTCATTTTAAAAATATGTACTTAATTCTTATTTACTGCATTGGCTTCTTTTTTTTTGTAACTGCACGCATATCGCATATTAAAAATTAACATTGTATCGTTATTGTTTAATGTTTTAGTAAAAAAATTAAAACAAAATCAAACAAAAATTTTAAAAATTTTCATTTTAATTAATAAAATTCATTGATTATGCAACAATTTAACTTAACATAAATTAAAAAGGTACGAAGTACAAGAATCTCTCAAAATCTCCTCCATTTTGGTCTGTGCATTCCCTTGTTCGTTTTAAGGTGTTTCTAACCGATTTTAGAATTAGGATTGTTCGTTATTTCCCTGACAGTTTCTTGTATTCTTCTAATAAGTTGGCCACGAGTATTTATTTCGGAAGGATACGCTTGTGATTTTAAATGAACCTAGATAGATATAATAAATAATCTACTGGATTAAAATCAGGGCATCTTGAAGGCCAGTTACACGACTATTCAATGCTTCAAAACTTCACTGTTTCAGAGTATCAAGTATATAAGGAATATCTTTAATATGTACTTTAAAAATCTTTAAAACGATAACCTAATCAAAAACCACCTTGAAGAAAAAAAGAACTTAAACTTTTAACCACTTATTGACAAATTATCACATCTTAAAAACTATCTTAAAAGAAAAAGAGTTCTCCCAGCCCAGCTTTTCTTCATCAGAGCAATACAACATTTTAAGCATCCTGAAAAGATTTTCACGTGTGAAGAGACCTATAATTGAGAAATTATGAAAAACGTAGCGAAAAATCCCGATGAATGGACTATAACTTTCCTTAAAACAAGGACAAACCTAACACTATGACAAATGCGTTTGTGTCAAGGCATAATCACTATCATTTTAAGTTGTATTAAAGTTCATGTAGGGCTATACCATAACCGCCCGACATAATAATCAAATTGTACATAACGACCATTGTGAAATTTCACGTTAAAACATCCCAACAAAGCCCTCAACTTGTGGCCGGGTAAAACTTTTCAACAACGGTCATTTATACTCATTTATCAAATTATGAAAGTTGCATTCTCATGGGAGAGAGACAGTGGGCAAGAGAAAGAGAGGGAGAGAAAGGGAGCGATCTGATCCTGTTGCTGCGCTCACATCCATGGCGCCCATTCGTATACCAGACTCGATCTAACTCGAATTTATCTCCCGTTTGCGTCCTGGAATGGAAGGCATAACAACAGCACCATATAAATTGTTATCATTTGAGTAGGCGCCGCATTCGTCTCTTTGAGAGGTAAATGTGGATATAACGCGGAACGTAACGAGAAAGAGGGGTGTCTAGGAAATACATATGCGGATGAAATGTTGGACTCTTTTAGTGAATGCTAAGTAAATATGAGGAATTGTATATATGCTGGATTAAACATTTATCATTTACATTTTCTATTCGCTGTGTGAAAGTACATGGAGGGGATACGAGAAACGATCGTGTGCGAGTAGTGGACAAATCTTGCAACTTTCTTAACATATATTATTTCTTAAATAATTCACATTGTTAATTGAAATTGTCAAATTGAGGTATATTTCATACCTACTGTCATTGAAGAAAATGGGATTTCGCAAATGATGTGTTATAAATTGTAAAAATTAGATGTTGCTCCACAATATTGATATGATTATTGATATGCAATTATTAAAGTGAATTTATTTAATGGTATGTATTTTAATACATTCTTTTACGGTTTTTCCGGTAAATTTTAAAGAACCGCTTAGATTGAGATGAAATTTGGCATACGCATAGCTAACATGTCAAAGAAAAAAAGTGATATTGTGCCGATGTGTGCTTTTACCCTGGGGGTGACTTTCACCCCCAGGGTAAACTTAGGTTCACCCCAAAAAATATATGTCAAAAATAGGTCCGGAAATAGATAAACTGACTAATTTTAAGTAACTTTTGTCCTATAGAGTTTTTTCGCCAAGTCAACACTTTTCGAGTTATTTGCGAGTGAATATGTTCATTTTTCAACAAAATAACCACGTTTTTAGACGGTTTTTCGCAAATATGTAACTTAAAAAGTAAGTATTTTGTCGAAAAAAATGTTTTTAGCAAAAATATAGCCTGTGAAATAGTAAAAAAAAATGGTGTACACTTGAGGTCTCTGGACCTGGTAGAACCAGTTATAGCCAATGAAAAATAGGTTCATATTCGCCAAATTTCAAATTGGCTATTTCAACGTGAAATATCCAAAAAATTAAGCAGTTTTTAGGGAAACCCTATTTTAACTTTTTTAAAGTGTTTAAAAAATCTTTATTTTTGTTTTTATAAAAAGTTTCTGACGTTAAATTTAAGCAAGTTACACTCAAAATAAAGTTGCCCCGTTTTGTTTTGGCAAAAAAAATCGGGAAGATCACCCCCTAATTGGCAACCTAAACGAAATTAATTGTTACCGCTCCACAAATTATTTTACTTATGTTGTGTTTATATGATATGTAAGTTTCATTGAGTCAAAGTGCTTATTTTTAAAAAAATTTGGTTTTAAAATAAAATTTTTAAATTTTTTAATTTTTAAAAATATGCTTCTTTTCAAAATAACTTAAAAATTGTTAGAGATACCAAAAATATCAAAAAACAAAAAGTCAGTATTGCTTTTCTGAATATCTTGTATTTTTTTGTTTTTCTGTAAGACAAAAATTGATTAAGATTTGGTGTTTATAAATTTGCATATACTCGTGATCAGTGACTAGTTCAAGCCCTCTTAACTACAGCTCTTGCAAAAATAAGGACTTTGAACCGATGAAACTTACAGATCATATAAACAATACATACACCAGTAAAGAAACTTGTGAAGTGGTAACGATTAAGTTCATCTGATATACTAATTAGGAGGTGATTTTCACGATTTTTTACCAAAAAAAAAGGGACTAACTTTATTTTGAGCGTAGCTTGATTACTTTTGATGCTAGAAATTTTTTTTATAAAAGAAAAATGAACCTTTTTAAACACTTTAAATAATTTGTAATGAGTTTTCCCCAAAAAGTGCTTCATTCTTTGATTATTTCACGTTAAAATATTCCATTTGGAATTGAACGAATATGAACCTATTTTTCATTAGATATAACTCTGTTTTTACCAGGTATAGAGACCTAAAATATACACAATTTTTTTTCAATTTTTTGCGGGCTATATTTTTGCTAAGAATGCTTGTTTCGACAAATACTTACTTTTTGAGTTATTTGCGCAAAACCGTCTAAAAGCGTGGTTGTTTTGTTGAAAATTGAACATATTTACTCGCAAATAACTCGAAAAGTATTGACTTAATGAAAAAACTCTATAAAACAAAAGTTACTTAAAATTAGTCAACTTATCCATTTCCGGACTTACTTTGAACGTATATTTTTTCACCCTCCAGAAGGGGTGAAAGCCTACAGGGTGTCCAAAAAATTTTTATTAAATTAAATTATTTGACAAAAAAAGAAGTATAAGGACACCCTGTATAAATAATTATGTAAATGTTTACATTATTGAATAGAGAATTGAAGAACCTTTCAAATGAGCTACCACACGACCCTATTCTCATTTAAAAAAATCATCGATTACGTCATCACGCCCAGACGGATGACGTCACTAGTATACCATATATGCCACAATATCATAACTTAAAAATAAGAATCGACCTGTTTCGGAATTTTTTCTTAAATTCGCCGGTTTACGAAATAACGAATTTATTCCTTTCATTTGCACCATACTGTCGGTGGAAAATAGTGTCGCGCACGCTTGATTAGCAATTAAAAAACAAAGGAGTTTTGAATATCGTGTTGCAAAAAACTCTTCGGGATTTCATCAATCGATGTTTAAAGAATATCTACCTACCTTGGTAACATTAAAATTTTCAGTTTTTCACATAGTTTTTGAGGGTTAAAAATGGCCGATTTCGCAATTTTTCAATTTTTAATCACTTATATGTCAAAAACTATCATTTTTAGAAAAAAGTCACTAAAGACCTTTTCTGTTTGGAATGATCCAAAAAACCTAAAAAAACATTTTTCCATGCAAAAAAAAATAATTTTGGGAAAAAAACAAAAAAAACGTTTAAAAAATTTTTGACCACCTTTTGGTCCTGGCAACATGTAAATTTGTTAAAAGGAGTCCTTTTTGAGTAAGATTGTGCAAAAAATCCGAATTAGAATATTTTTCCTAGCGGATGCGCAGTGGCTTTCTGGACTATATAGAACGCTTAACTAAGTTAAGGTGATAGAGTAGCGATCAACAGGTAGCCAAAACGCGTTCCAAGATTGCGGCTGTAATTTTAAATATTTTTTCGAGATATTTGGCACACATATTCGTAATATAATAAAGAATGGTGGTACAGAGCCCAATTTGAAAAATATATTAATATGTGGAAATTACTCTGTAATTAAATAAAATATTAAAAAAACGAGCCTGTACCGCCATTAAGAGGAACAAAAAAATACACTTTCTTCAAATAAACTTTTTTATCCGATGCCTAGATTTTGTGTCATTTTGGAACTACTAATGAAATAAAAAATTTTAGTAGTTCCAAAATGACACAAAATCTAGGCATCGAATAAAAAAGTTTATTTGAAGAAAGTTTATTTTTTTGTTCTTCTTAATGGCCGTACAGGCTCGTTTTTTTAATATTGTATTTAATTACAGAGTAATTTCCACATATTAATATATTATTCAAATTGGGCTCTGTACCGCCATTCTTTATTATATTACGAATACGTGTGCCAAATATCTCGAAAAAATATTCAAAATTACAGCCGCAATCTTGGAACGAGTTTTCGCTACCTGTTGATCGCTACTGATTCCTCTTAATGAATAGATGTGTTGCAACTAATTATTTTCCTCGAGAATGGAAAATCTCCTACATTTCGAGCATCTACAAAAAGGGGAAACATAGTAATCCGTCTAATTACAGAGGCCTTAGTGTTAACAGTACTATTAGTAGACTATTTAGGAGAATAATAAAGAACAGATTAGACGTAGAGACAAGAGGGAGAATAAGTGAAGATCAAAGTGTTTTTACGGCGGGACGCTCATGTGTGGACAACCTTTTCGTCATCCAACAACGTACAGAGAAAAAGACGAGTGTAAATGAAGAAACCCACATTGCCTTCATAGACTTGGAAAAGGCATATGACTCAGTCCCTAGAAACAAGTTGTGGCATGCCCTTGCTGAAATTAAAGTGAGTCCGGCTATTATGCATATTATCAATCATTGTAATGTAGCATTTGTCAAGATTGGCACACAACTATCTGAAGGGATAAAAATAGAAAAAGAACTGAAGCAAGGGGAAGCTTATCACCGTTGCTATTTAACATATACTTGGAAGTCGCTTTAAAAGAATGGAAAAGAAGTTGTGGACTAATGGGAATCATGATCGGAGATGACTGCCTGTTTAACATTCACTTTGCTGACCATCAAGCAGTACTGGCACAAGATTCCTATTACATGAAATTCATGTTAACCCGCCTGTATTCAGCCTAGAAAAAATGGGGATTAAATATAAATATAGAAAAAACAGAATATCTAGTCGTGAATGCTGACGCCCACTTTTAAATCCTAATTAAAGAGAACACATCAGTTAAACAGGTTGAAGAATTCAAATATCTGGGAGCTGTAATAAACAGAGAAGGCCATGGCAACAAAGAAATCCAAAGGCGAGTTGAACAAAGTAGGAAGGTAGTAGGTTGCTTGAATTCCGAGTGGTGGGATAAAAATATATCCAGAACTACAAAATTAAGAATAGGGAAGTCATTTGTGGAATCGGTGCTAATGTATGGAAGCGAAGTCTGGACATTAACATCAGAGTCCAGAAGAAGGATCAATGCTGTGGAAATGGACTACATACGTAGAAGTGCTGCAATCTCCAGATTGGACAGAGCACGTAACGAAGAAATAAGAAGAAGGATGCAAGCACACGATACAGCGGTAGACAGGCTCGAGAGAAGAAGCCTAAAATGGTTCGGTCACTTACTAAGAATGAACGACCAACGATGGTCAAAGAAACTATTGAAATTGAAACCCCCAGGTAGGAAGAAGAAGACCAAGATTATCCTGGAATGACACGATAAGGAAAGCCATGTAACACCGAGATTTGGAAGAGGAAGATGACCAGGATAGAAACAGATGCCGGTTAGGTTGGAGATGCGGCGTCAGCCGATATGACACCCCATATACAGGGTGTCCCGAAAAGATTGGTCATAAATTATACCACAGATTCTAGGGTCAAAAATAGGTTGATTGAACCGCCCTTACCTATATACAATAGTGCACACAAAAGAAGTTACAGCCCTTTGAAGTTACAAACTGAAAATGGATTTTTTTTCATATATAGAAAACTCTTAGAGATTTTTCATTTAAAATGGACACGTGGCATTCTTATAGTAGCAACATCTTAAAAAAAATAAAGTGAAATGTGTGCACCCCATAAAAATTTTATGGGGGTTTTGTTCCCTTAAACCCCCCCAAACTTTTGTGTACGTTCCAATTAAATTATTATTGTTGCACTATTAGGTAAACACAATATTTTTAAAAGTTTTTTTATTCTTAATACTTTTTCGATAAGCCAGTGTTTATCGAGATATTTTGAATAAAATATACATAAACGTATAAAAGAAAGTTTTGCCAAGATCATTCTTTCCTTATTGCACATACATGGTTTAAACATTATCCATGATTTCACTGCGATAAAAAATAGCTTCAAAAATAGTTTAACAAATAACAAATGCTAAGACTGGTGCCGATAAAAAAATGCAGAAAGAAACAATATAGAATGTACACGAAATGAATGAAAAAAATTGGAAAATAATAGTAAAACTAATATGAAGATAATCTGCGAAATAAATATAGACAATACGTAAAGAGTTATAAACCTTTAGTAGTCAAAATACTATGTGATATAAATTATGTATAAATAGTTTATATAACAATCATTAACCTCATGGTTCTTTTATTCTAATTTCTTTTTATTTTATTGATTTGTTAACTTTCGGTTTTATCTTACTATTTTTCTTCTAAAAATTTGGCGCACAACTTTTCTATCAACTAAACAGGTGCTATAATAATAATTATCCTTCAATCTAAATTTTCAATTATTTCAGATATATTCTTATTTACTCTTTGTATACTTCCAGTATTCACACCCTGTATACTAATTTTAATTTAATTTCAACTAGTTATAAACTTATTTGTGTGTTGGAAATTCTGCTCGTCGGTGACAAATTGAATTCAAAGTAATTAGGAATTTATCTTCTATGTATTTAAAGCAGAATTTCAATTCAGAAACCTATTTTACTGTTTCAATCTTTTCTTAAGGTAAGTTTAAAGGGTAGGCGCAAAATCCTGGTTCAATGCTATTTAAATGCATTCATTTTTTCGAATCCTGAGAAAACCAATAAGTATTTTTTTTAATTTAAACACAGAATGAAAGATTACATTATTACTGAGGGCAGAAGGTCCCTGAAAACTGCTATAATGTTTAATTTAATAAGTTACAGGGGTGAAAAAAAGAGAAGATATAATTTCAAATATTTCATTCAAAAGAAACTTTTTGTTTATTCTAAGGGACTTTCGGCCCTTTTGGATTTCTAAGGCCATCGGTAATAATGTAATATTTATTTAATTTAATAATGTCTATTAATGTCTATTAGTTTTCTCAGGAGTCGAAAAATGAATGGATTTTTTTTTTATTTAGCTAATGCCTCGACAACTAATGGCCATTTGCATGGTAGGTACGGTGAATTTTTGCAGTTAGGTATCTAAAGTGTCATGTGTAGTGTGTGTGTGTTGAGTAAGTGTCTTGTTACTTTGCAAAGTCGACGTCATTGTATTTGGAAGGAGACGCAAAATGAATGCATTTAAATAGCAAGATTTTGCGCCTACCCCCATAATATTGTACAATTATTTAGTGATGTTTTATAATTTTTGAAGTGAAAACTTCTTTAGGTACGTTGTGCACTTTTTAGATGGGGAAAAATATTGAATTAGCTAATGTCATCGCGACCGCCATTGATTCGGCGAAATATTTTTGACGTGAAAACTTCTTTAGGGACGTTGTGCTCTTTTTAAATGGGGAAAAAGTATTGAATTATCGACCGTCATGGCGACCGTCATTGCTTCGACGACAATAAATTTTTAAAGTGAAAACTTCTTTAGGGACGTTGTGCCCTTTTTAGATAGTGAAAAGTATTGAATTAGCGACCGTCATCGCGACTGTCATTGCTTCGACGAAATAATTTTTGAAGTGAAAACTTCTTTAGGGATTTTGTGCCCTTTTTAGATGGTGAAAAATAATAAATTAGCAACCGTCAATGCTTCGACGAAATAAATTTTTAAAGTGAAAACTTCTTTAGGGACGTTGTGCCCTTTTTAGATGGGGAAAAAGTATTGAATTAGCGACCGTCATCGTGATCGCCATTGCTTCGACGAAATAATTTTTGAAGTGAAAACTTCTTTAGGGACTTTGTGCCCTTTTTAGATGGGGAAAAAGTATTAAATTAACGACCGTCAATGCTTCGACGAAATAAATTGTTGAAGTGAAAACTTCTTTAGGGACGTTGTGCACTTTTTAGATGGGGAAAAAGTATTGAATTAGCGACCGTCATCGCTTCGGCGAAATAAATTTTTGAAGTTAAAACTTCTGTAGAAACGTTGTGCCCTTTTTGGGGAAAAAGTATTGAATCAGCGACCGTCATCCCGACCGTCATTGCTTCGATGAAATAAAGGGTACCCCCCGTTAAGATAGGCAAAATGCCCTCACTCCCAGAATTCAATTTTATAATTTTTTTTACGTTCTATGCAACTAAAAAATGAGATAACGCGGATTTTTAGCTCGCCACCCCCTTACCCCTCCCCCACAGCCAAAAACGTAGATTTTTAGATTTAATTTTTTTTTAGTTGGGTTGCAATCGATTTAAAAATTTCAAAAAATTCACACGTGTAGCTGAGGCTTTTACAAAACATGTCTATTTTTTATGGACCCGTAGGTCGAGTGTACATAACCTCAAATTTTTTTTTAACTTTTTTAAAACCTATAACTTTTTTTTGGAGGGGGCTACAGGTCCAGTTTTTTTTGCATTTTATGTATTTTATCAAAGTCTATCTCTCTGATTTTTTTCAGATTTTTTCGTTAGGTGCGCCATCTTGAAAAATCAGGAAAACTGTATTTTTAGGGGGTTTTTAGGGATTTTCTCCATTTTATAGACTGCAACATAGATCAACTGAAGGTTTTTTTAATAGATTATGTATAATTTGAAATAACTATTTTAGGATTATCAAAAATTGGGCAAACCACCTTTAAACCCCCCCAAAAACCATGTTTTTTTTAAGTTATGTAAGGGTTTTTGCGGGCTTAATGATATTTTTTGAGATCGATACAGCCTGAATATTTTTTTTCATTTTTTTACGTTATATGTGATTAAAAAATAAGACTAATCGCATTTTTAGCCCACCACCCCCTTCCCTGCCCCCACAAAAACGTCAATTTTTCTATTTTTTTTTTTTTGTTTAGTTGCAATTAATTTAAAAATTTTATGAGGCTTCTAAAAAACATATCTATTTTTTTAGACCCGTAGGTCGAGTGTACAATACATATAACCTTTTATAACGAATACATATAAACTTTGAGTTGGTCACTTTATGACTTTCATAATAATAATTTTTAATCGAGTTAAAGCCTTGAAAATGGCTATTTTCGCGTTTTTCAAATTTTAAATTGCATGTAACTCGACAACAGTTAATTTTATAGAAAAATCACAAGAGGCCTTTTTTGCTCAGGTTGATCCAGAGAATCTAAAACAAATTTGTCCTAAGTGAAAAAATTGATTTTTTGAATTCGTTTAAAAAATTGTTTAAACAATTTTCCGACCGCGGTACTGCCTTTCACCTTGTGGATTTGTTATAAGGACCTGTTTTTGAGCAAGTTTGTGCAAAAAAATGAATCGGAATAATTTACCTAATGGGGACAAGCATACAGCATGGACTATTTGCAATATGAGCCAAAGCTGCCATAATATGATATTTATCGCATGGAAGATATTTTACAAAAATCATCAAGCCAGCAGAATATCTTACAAAACTCTTTGACAATACAGATGTTATACCTGTAATAGACGAAGACAGCGATGAAGACTTTAGAACTGTAAAGTGTAATACCAACGAATATACTCTCCGAATACGCTAAGGGTATATACGAAGCTATATATTCTTTGGTAATACATTCTTTATTCTTTTTATGGTGTTTTACGTGGCAGTAAACGTGAAGCAAAATGACATTTTAATAGGCAGAGCAGAGATATAGGTTATGTAGGTGGTACAAGCACATATTTGAATAATTACAATATGTATAATGTAAGGTAATATTAGGGTACCTACTAAATTCAAACTAATGAACAAAGAACAAAATGTTTTGATTCACAAAACGACAAGAAGTATGATATATTAAAATAATGTATTTTTCTTAAATTGATTATTCTGTTTTATTTTGGTTTTTTGTATCCTACCTAAAAGATATCACAATGACATATTTACTTTATACAAAAATATTGCAAAAATTTGAAATTATTTTGTTAAATGTAGTTTACTTGAGGACAAACTGAGCAACAGATATACTGAGAAAAAAAAATGAAAACGAAAAAATGATGATTTATTGGGCAGGTTGAGAGGGAGGAGGGCTAAAATTGAGCTAAGGCTTATTTTTAAACACATCAAACGTAAAAAAAACGAAAAAAAGAATATTCAGGCTGTATTTATCTCAAAAAATATTAAGCCTGGATCCCGCGTTAATGGTATCTAGTCGGACAAACTTTGACGTAGGTATGGAAACAGGGGAAGTTTTAATTGTAAAACGTAATTTTAATTGTAGAACGTGTCATCCTGGCAAGTTTATGATTGTGAAAACTAGCAGGTGGTTTTTAAGTTTATTCAATAGCAAATTATATAAAATATACCTAAAAACTCAGTTATTTCAAATTATTCCTACATAACCTATAAAAAAAACCTTGAGTTAATCTATTTTGAAGTATATAAAATGGAGAAAATCCCTAAAAAGCACCGAACAAATCAGTTTTGCGGATTTTTGAAGATGGCGCACCTTACGGAAAAATCTGAAAAAGTCAGAAATATAGTTTTTGATAAAATACACAAAACACAAAAAATAGACATGCAGCCATCACCAAAAAAATATACGTACCTATTAAAAACAAAAAAAAAAGAGGTTATAATATGTACACTCGACCTTCGGGTCCATAAAAATAGATGATCTGTAAAAGCCTCAGCTTGTGCGTGTGAATTTTTTGTAAATTATAATTTAATAATTATTAATTATTAAATTTACACAATTTAACTAAAAAAAATGACCATTTAGAATAGTTAATTACAAAAATGCCACAAAGAAATAGCTTCAGAATAACATTTGTAATTGCAAACCAACTTAAAAAAAAATAAAATCGAAAAATTGACATTTTTGGCTGTGGGGGAGGGGGAATAGGGGAAGTGGGCTAAAATTACAGTGACTCCTATTTTTTAAAATCATATAGAACGTAATAAAAATTAAAAAAATATTCAGGCTGTATCGACCACAAAAAATATAATTAGACCCGCAAAAATCCTTACAAAACTTTAAAAAAACATGGATTTTGGGGGGTTTAAAAGTGTTTCGCCCAACTTTTGAATATCCTAATATACTCAGTTATTTTAAGTTATACATAATCTATTAATAAAACCTTGAGTTGATCTATGCTGCAGTCTATAAAATGGAGAAAATCCCCAAAAACCCCCTAAAAAAACAGTTTTCTTGATTTTTCAAGATGGCGCACCTGACAGAAAAATCTGAAAAAAATCAGATACATAGCTTTTGATAAAATACACAAAATGCAAAAAAAATTGGACCTGTAGCTCTCTCCGAAAAAAAGTTATAGGTTTTAAAAAAGTTAAAAAAAAATTTGAGGTTATGTACACTCGACCCATGGGTCCATAAAAAATGGACATGTTTTGTGAAAGCCTCAGCTACACGTGTGAATTTTTTGAAATTTTTAAATCAATTGCAACCCAACTAAAAAAAATTAATTCTAAAAATCTACGTTTTTGGCTGTGGGGGGAGGGGTAAGGGGGGTGGCGAGCTAAAAATCCGCGTTATCTTATTTTTTAGTTGCATAGAAAGTAAAAAAATTAATAAAATTGAATTCTGGGAGTGAGGGCATTTTGCCTATCTTAACGGGGGGTACCCTTTTTGAAGTGAAAATTTCTTTAGGGACTTTGTGCCCGTTTTAGATGGGGAAAAATTATTAAATTAACGACCGTCAATGCTTCGACGAAATAAATTGTTAAAGTGAAAACTTTAGGGATGTTTTGCACTTTTTCGATAGGGAAAAAATATTAAATTAGCAACCGTCATTGCTTCGACGAAATAAATTTTTGAAGGGAAAACTTCTTTAGGGACGTTGTGCTCTTTTTAGATGGAGAAAAAGTATTGAATTAGCGACCGTCATTGTTTCGACGAAATAAATTTTTGAAGCGAAAACTTTTTTAGAGACGTTATACACTTTTTGGATGAGGAAGAGGTGTTGAATTAGCGACCGTCATTGCTTCGACGAAATAATTTTTTGAAGTGAAAACTTCTTTAGGGACGTTGTGCCCTTTTTAGATGGGGAAAAAGTATTGAGTGTGTGACAGTCAACACTTTGCCGAACCAAATTTCGTACGTATATAGATATTATGTGTATGTATACACTTCTTTTTGGATGGGGAAAAAACATTGAGCTCGTAATTTATATACTATAAGAAGTTTTCACTTCTGTCGGCACTCCCATGAGTGCTTTAAATTTTTTTTTATTGCTAGTAGGCTATCGTTTGTTCCATAGCCTTTTCTAAAACCGGCCAATTCTACGGGCTGATAAAATTCTGTTAGGATTAATTTCCATAGATGAATAAAGTTGATATCCCATGAGTTGGTCGCTTAAGACATTAATGCTTTCAAATATATGTACGATCATCCATTTCGTTATATTTCTGCAATTCATTTTGTTGTTTCTAACTGTCAACGAACCTATAGGAAAAACACACACTTTTGATTGAGTCATCCCGCGTGTTTCACGTGTAATTTGGTTTTAGCAAATGTCATAAACTTGTTTAGAATGTTCATTTTCCTGAATGCTCTCATTGAATAAAGCAATCGTTCGATGGAAATTGGATGCTGCGGGGCTGTCTGTCCGGGACACGAGCTCAACTTTATTATTTATTCGGGAACATTACACATAATTCCAATTTTCGTACATATTCGATGTTTTATTCCAGATTTACTCTAATTTTATAATAAAATTATGCTCGAAACGAGATAAACGGCACGGAAAATGATTTAAACTGACAGTTAATGTCATTTGGTGCGTACGTTATTCATAAATTATATCATATGCCTCAAAATAATTTAAATATAACCAGTTCTTTTTTAATAATATATTTGTATCAGTAGAGCTCTACTAACGAAAAAAAGAATGTGTGTGTACTTTGTACGCACGTAAGAAGTTATACTTCTATTATATGATTTCCTAAAAATAAATATACTTTGAACAGTTTGTTTTAATTTTTTTTAAACACCAAACTAATTTTGTGCTTACCGCTTTCAAACAAATAAAAAAAAGTATAGGATTGCTCCTGATTCGAACTCAATACCTCTCGATCAATAGCCGAATTCTATACCAAATACGCTACGAGGACTCTGTCTGTATCGGTTCGGACGTACCTAATGACAATTCACTTTAACAAACAGACAAGGTGAAGTATAATAAATAGACAATAAAATGTTTTAATAATACTCATCTTACTAGCCCGAACAAAGAACAATCTGACCCCAAAAAAAATAAAGGAAGGATGAAAATTTGAGAATATGTAGTTGCAATTGTCTATTATTATATAAGAAAAAGTTTACAGTTCTACATCCCCTCCATTTTACAAAAATGGAGGGGAATACCCCCCTCTCGAAGATGAAATAAATACATTCAAAATAAGACCGGAATTGGATAAAATGACTAATTCTAAACAACTTTTCTTCTATAGAGTTTTTTCACTAAGTCAATACTTTCCGAGTTATTTGCGAGTGAATATAGTAGGGGAGCGAAGTATGCTAAATGTGCAGTCACTCGAGCGCTTTGGGGACCTATTGGGTTGTGAAGAGTAGGTCCTAAAACCAATAAAAGTTAAGTAAAGTTTTCCATTTTAGTGGGCGCTTGCCATTTTTTAATTTAATTTTCCATTTCCAACAATCGTTTTTTCCGATTATAGCGCCATCTATCCATAATTTGAAAAAATGTTTCGAATAAAAGTTGCTTATTTTTACGTAAAGAATCCAAATCTGGAATAAAAATTTGGGGCTCCTATTTAAGATTTTAAAGTAACCCGCCACCCCACCTCCGTGGGGGGTCGTGTTTGATACCATTCGATAGATTTTTCAAAAATATTGATTAAATGTATTTTGCAGTTTTCGATCTAATGTTTATTTTGCGAAATATCGCGGGATTTGTATTTAAAATTTTAAATTTACCCCCCACCCCTCTCCGTGGGGGGTCATGTTTGGTATCATTCGATAGATTTTTGAAAAATATTGAACACATATTTTTTAGTTTTTCGATCTAACGTTAATTTCGCGAATTATTCGCTTTTTTTTGTGAAACTTTTTAACTCACCCATTTCCTTACGCCCCGCTCAAATCGTCAGATTTTTGAAATATACACTGTTTTGCATGTCCTTAACTTACCTTATCTTAATCTGACAATTTCGAGTATTTTTAAGGATAGATTTTTTTTTTCGAGCCCCCCTTAACGAACTCCCCTGTGCTAAGAGCTAATATATGGTAGAGGTACATCTGCAGGGCACCAGGTTTCTCCCATATGTTAATCTGACGCGCTCGAGTAACTGCAAAAATCCCCGCTTGGGCTCCCCTACCAATATGTTCATGTTTAATAAAATAAAACATGTTTTTGGACGGTTTTTCGGAGATAACTCAAAAAGTAATAGGTCTGGATCCCGCGTATAAAAAAAAGTTGATTATTAGCAAGCTGAAAATTTGTTAATAACTTAAGGGTGTCTAGTCGGACAAACTTTGATATATGGGAACACTGGAACAGGGGAAGTTTTAATTGTGGAACAGGTTAAAAATTTGGAACGGCCAGACCACGAAAACGGCACATGTATTTTGTCCGACAGAACAGACTTAAACTGTCCGAGCAGAGATTAAACTCTCATGCAAAAATCAGACTGCTATTTATCACCAAATGGGCGTTTTAATGAGTGGAACATGTAGAATATGTCAAATGACAGGAATTATGACAGGTGACAAATAGCAGTATGATTTTTGCATGAGAATTTAATCTCTGTTCGGAGAGTTTAAGTCTGTTCTGTCGGACAAAATAAATGTGCCGTTTTCGTGGTCTGACCGTTCTAAATTTTTAACCGGTTCCACAATTAAAACTGCCCCTGTTCCAGTGTTCCCATATATCAAAGTTTACCCGACTAGACACCCTTAAGCTATTAACAAATTTTCAGCTTGCTATTAATCAACTTTTTTTTCATACGCGGGATCCAGACCTATAAGTATTTTAGCGAAAAAAAATATGCTTAGCAAAAATATAGCTTATCAAAAATTGAAAAAAATGGGGTACACATGAGGTCTGTAGACCCAGTAGAAGCAGAGTTGCAGCTAATGAAAAGTAGGGTCTTCTTCGTCAAATTCGAAATCGAATATTTCAATGTGAAATAACCCAAAAACGGAGCACTTTTAGGGGAAAATTCATTTTAACTTTTTTAAAGTGTTTAAAAAAAGGTTTTTTTTGTTTTTAAAAAAACTTGTAATATTAAAAGTAAGTGAATTACGCTCCAAATATTGTTGGTCCCTTTAATTTTTTGGTAAAAAAATCGCGAAAGTCACCCCTAATTAGCATCACATATACGTTTTAATATTACCACTTCACAAGTTACTTTGTCTGTATTATTTATATGAGCTGTAAGTTTCATTGGTTCAAAGTGCTTCGTTTTGAAAAATATGTAGTTAAAATGGCTTGAACGAGTAACTAATCACGAGATTAGGCAAAGTTTGAACAGCCATAGCATAACCAATTTTTGTCTAACAAGAAAACAAAAAATCAAAAATATTCAGAAAAGCAAAACGTATATTTTATTACTCTTTGAGATTTTTGGTATTCCTAATTGTTTTTAAGTTAATTCCATAAAAAATTGCGATTTTTTTCAAAATTAAAAAAATGTTTTATTTTAAACCCATTTTTTTTTTCAAAACTGAGCACTTTGAACCAATGAAACTTATATATAATATAAACAATGCATAAGAAAAGTAACTTGTAAAGCGGTAATGTTTAATTTTATTTGAGAAGCTAATTAAGGGGTGATTTTCGCCATTTTTTACCAAAAAATAAAAGGGATCAACAATATTTTTAGCGTAACTCATTTACTTTTAATGTTAGAAGTTTTTTTAAAAAACAAAAATAAACCTTTTTTTAAACAGTTTAAAAAAGTTGTAATGAATTTTCCCCGAAAAGTGCTCAGTTTTTGGTTATTTCACATTGCAATATTCGATTTGGAATTTGACGAAGAGGAACCTACATTTCCTTAGCTGCAACTCTGCTTCTACTGGGTCTGCAGACCTCACGCACACACCATCTTTTTTCAATTTTTATAAGTTATATTTTTACTAAGAATATTTTTTTCGCTAAAATACTTACTTTTTGAGTTATCTCCGAAGAACCGTCCAAAAACATTTTTTTTGTTTAAAAATGAACACATTTACTCGCAAATAACTCGAAAAGTATTGACTTAGTAAAAAAACTATAGAACACAAGTTACTTAGAATTAGTCATTTTATCAAATTCCGGACTTATTTTGAACGTATATTTTTTCACCCCCGAGAAAAAATTTTTTCAAATTTCAAAAATGGAGGGGATGTAGAATTGTAAACTTTTTCTTATATAATAATAGACAATTTCAAATACCTATTGCCAAATTTTCATCCTTCCTTTATTTTTTTGGAGGTTTTCGTAAAATTTTGCGTTCCCTGATCGGGCTATACTCCTGAGGAGGACAAATCCAAAGACACAAAAATTATAATAAATATATTTACTAAAAACACTAATATATTCTTTTCACACCTTTTCTTACACTGAACTGATATATTTATACATACCTAACTTGAAAGATTTAGCAACTAAACGCCATACTGGCTGTGTGCGAATGCGCGCAGTATTATGAAATTTTACTCAATCGCACCTAAAGAAATACCTATAACTTCAAAAAACATTCAGATATACACGGTCCATAATATTTGTCATTTTGTTTCACCAAGTTTAACTGTTTCACCATGAATTAAACCTGATCCCGTAGTTTTATTCTTTTAGTTATCTAATTGATTACTACTGTGATATATAACAATATTTCTTGTTCGTTTAATCTCTCTCCTCTTGGTGTGTCTTCAATATCTTCTTGCATGTTCTCCGCTTTTTGCGTTATTTTGCCGATTCTTAGTGCACTCTTCACAGTATATACTCTATCGCAGACCTTTGTTTTGCCCTCTATTATTTTCAAAATTAGGTTTATACTGTTTTTGGGACAGAAACAAGTATTATTAATAGACCGGGCAGTATCGTCACCCCCGCTAGCGAAATAATTCCGATTCGATTTTTTTGCACAAACTTACTCAAAAAGAGGTCCTTATAACATATCCATAGGGTGCCGGGCGGTGCCGTGATCCAAAAATTGTTTAAACAATTTTTTTAAACAAATTCACAAGAATAATTTTTTCATTTCGAACAATATTTTTTTAGTTAATTTGAGTCATTTTGAGCAAAAAATGTCTTCTGTCATTTTTCTCTGAAATTGATTGTTGTCGAGTTAAATGCGATTAAAAATTTGAAAAATGCGAAAATGGCAATTTTCAAGAGTTAATATCTCGATTAAAAATCATTATTATGAAATTCAAACAGTGACCAAATCAAGTTTCAAACCCCTTCTTCAAGGTCCTGAAGAGATTTTTGTCATTATTTTATTAGAAAGCTGCTATGTTAATTATTAACAATTAGCGCTATAGTCCAACTTTATCATCGCCCCCGTTAGCTAAACTATTTCGATTAGATTTTTTTGCACAAACTTACTCAAAAAGAGGTACACAACAGATAACACATCCACAGAGTGAAGGGCGGTGCCGTGGTCGAAAAATTGTTTAAACAATAATTTTTTTAAACAAATTCGCAAAAATAATTTTTTCATTGCGAACGATTTTTTTTTAGATAACTTTTTAGATAAAAAGGTCTCTTCTGATTTTTCTCTAAAATTGACTGTTGTCGAGTTATATGGCCATTTTCCCATTTTTCAAATTTTAAATCGCGCATAACTCGACAACAATCAATTTTAGAGAAAAATCACAACAGACCTTTTTTGCTCAGAATATCCGAAGTTATCTAAAAATAAACTGTTCGAAGTGAAAAAATTATTTTTGTGAATTTGTTAAAAAAAAATTGTTTAAACAATTTTTCGACCACGGCACCGCCCGGCACCGTGTGAATATTTTGTAAGCACTTCTTTTTGAGTAAGTTTGTGCAAAAAAATCGAATGGGAATAATTTCACTAACGGGGGCGACGATACATCCTCGACTATAGCGCTAATTGTTAATAATTTTTTTGCGAATTTGTGTAAAAAAATTATTGTTTAAACAATTTTTCGACCACGGCACCGCCCGGCACTCTGTGGATGTGTTATCTGTTGTGTACCTCTTTTTGAGTAAGTTTGTGCAAAAAAATCGAATCGGAATAATTTCGCTAGCGGGGGCGACGATACTGCCCGGTCTATACCTACGTATTTTATTTGTGCTACAAAATGAAATATTTTGATAGTTTCATTACATCGTTGATGTATTACTCGTACATCATCGCTAATATATGCAATATCTCATCGCAACTCATAATAAATATTGTATATTCATTATTATAAGAGTCACTAATTAATTGTAGTTTGGCGGTATTGATCAAATGTTTCTGTATTGACATCTCTATTGTTCTCAGTACAGGTGCATTATATTGTTATCATTGGTTGTTATTTAATTTTGACACTGATTATTCTTTTACAGATGATATATTTACATTATTAAAATTTACTCCCTAATTAGTACTAAAATGCGAATCAGATAATAAATTGTAAACGTACAATGCACAATTCACGTACATAATTAATTTATTTTTTTAAGTTTAAAAATTTAATTATTTTTGAATTAATTTTACAACTATACCCACCGACTGAATATTTTTGTGTAATATAAATTCGAGAAATTTAGAGCACGCCAATTCTCCGAATAAGCATTTTTTTGCTTGAAAAATGGCTTTGACAGAGCCAATTAGTCAGACTTGTTTATGATTGATTGCAGATTCATAGTCATAAATTTCTTATTTCATCGATATCATTGATTTCAAAATGAGTACCGTGGGTAAAACCAGGGGTAATAATAGGCGGTTGAAGCGGAGCACTGGCCCTGTTACCTTCCTTGTATACCGTAGGCCCTAGATATAGCAGACTACCCTGCTATACTCATAAAGCCACGTGAGCGGTAAAAAACGGGAGACTATTATTATTATATATATTATTATATATTATAATATGTATGTATATTATAATATACAGCGTGTCTACTTAAGTTAGAAACATATGGGAAACTTTTTTATTATTAATTTTACGAAAAAAAGTTATTTTTTATAAAAAGTTCTGCATCTGCATGCACTAAAACCTAAGATTCAATCATCATATATCAAATTTTGTCAATATTATTCGAGGTCTGTCAAAAAATATGAATTTCGTTCAAGGGTAAAGTACCTTTATTTCTCTGAATATCGAAAATTCTTATTATGAAAAGTTGTTTGGAATTTAAAACCAAGATCAAATATCCAATTACATGCTTCCAGTTGAAAAAAAAATTCCAAATTTTTCTCAAATTTATGGATACTTAACTTGGTTTTATTTTTTAACTATTTATAATGGGAAATAAGCCACAATATTATTAAAAAAATATTTTTATTAACGTTTCGACGCCCAAATCGGGTTTCGTTGTCAAAATACAAAATACTATTGAGTATATACGGAGGAGTATGGCAACAAACACTGTGACGGAAGAATTATACAAAATACAAAATACTACTAACAGAAACAAAAATGTTGTTGCTTAGTAAAAAAATTCTTCAAATAATTTATTTAATTTGACTCATTTAAATCGGCAATTCAGATACCATTAATACATTTTAAAGTAGAAGACTTTAAAATGATATTGCCAATATTTATGAGTTGCGTGTCTGGGACGACTTTACTGAAAGATAGTTCATTCGATTACATGAAATCAACCCCAACTCAAGAATATCCGTCACAAAAAAATCATAGCATGTGATCTGTCTTTAAAAAGGCAACCACATGCAACGGTGACATTAAAATTCTCGCGTTAGAGATCTCATAGTAAATCACGAGGGAAAACCAGGAAAAACCTCGTGATACTATCCCGACATCGTAAGTATTTGGTCTTATATTTAATTTACTCTCAAAAATTAATACAAAATTCTGACTTTACTATAATTTTGTTTAAATTATAAATAATTTCAATAATACATGGATATATAAGTAATACTAAAATATAAAATATGTACTAACTCGACTATTGACTTACTAATTGTGGTATTTTCTTTCTATTGACTTCCTCTTTCAGTATGGGTATCCACATCCTACTGCATTCCACCGAGGAATTTGCGACACAATTGGTTTCGTTTAGCATAATTAGAGCCGCTTCTTTGATTTTTCTCCTTTTACTATCTGTTTCTTTCAGGACTATACTTGAATCTCTCCACTGAACTCTATGTTCATTATCCCATGCGTGTTGACATATTTGAGATCTATCAAATTCTCTATTTTTAATATAAGATTGATGTTCACTTATTCTAACGTTTAATGGTCTTGATGTTTCACCTATATAAAACTGTTCGCATTCACAAGGTATTTTATAAATACAATTCTTTGTCTTTTCTTGTTCATTGTTAGGTTTAGTTTTAGATAGAATAGATCTCAATGTGTTGGTTGTGTTGAATGTTGTTGAAATGTTGAATTTATTTCCTATTGTTTTAAGTTTCTCGGATAGTCCTTTTATGTATGGTATTGATATTTATATTGATATTATATAAATTGTAAAAATGCCACAAGAAAATAGCTTCAGAACAACATTCGTTTTATTTATTATAACTCTTTTATTATTAATTTTACGAAAAAAAGTTATTTTTCATAAAAAGTTCTGCATTGTCTAAAACCTAAGATGCAACCATCATATATCACATCTTATTAATTTTATACGAGGTATGTCAAAAAATATGAATCTCACTCAAGAGTAAAGTACCTTTATTTTTCACAATATTGAAAATAGTTATTAAAGAAAGTTGTTTAGAATTAAAAACTATGTTTCAATATGCAATTACATCCTTCTAATTGAAATATTGTGAAATATAAAGGTACAATAATCTTGAGCGAATTTCATATTTTTGACACACCTCGTATAAAATTAATAAAAGTTTATACATCATAGTTGCATCTTAGATTTTAAACCATGCCAAGCTTTTTATGAAGAATAACTTTTTTTCGTAAAATGAATAATAAAAGAGTTAAGTATCATATTAATTTGTAATAAATAAAAATGACGGGTATTCATAAAGAGAAAAATTTGTAAAATAATTTTTTTCAATTAGAAGCATGTAATTACATATTTGATCTTGGTTTTTAATTCCAAACAACTTTTCATAATAAGAATTTTCGATATTCAGAGAAATAAAAGTACTTTACCCTTGAACGAAATTCATATTCTTTGACATACCTCGTACAATATTGATAAAATTTGATATATATGATGATTGAATCTTAGGTTTTAGTGCATGCAGAACTTGTTATGAAGAATAACTTTTTTTCGTAAAATTAATAATAAAAAAGTTTCCAATATGTTTCCAACTTAAGTAGACACGCTGTATATATATTTTTTAAGTAGACTAATAGATGTCGAAAATTCTTACCTGGAGTAGAGACAGCAGCCTATTCATTCACCGAAGAGCCTCTAACAAGAGGTGAAATCGTCGATAAGAGTGCTGGTTGCGCTCTCCCTAAGTAAAAATTAAGACAGTTTTGGCTTCGCATTTCAACTGAATAAAAATGGTACACATTTTTATTTTATTAGGAATATTTTGCAAAAGATATATAATTTTAAATATGCAAAGCGCGGCATTTTGACTATACAAATTCATTATTTGGCAAACAAATTACTTTTTACAAAAATCCTAAAATGGGCCTAATTTTAATTGCTATATTTTTATAAATAATAGATGAACATTGTGACTTTACCAGTTTTGGCGTTGTGACGTAATTGATAATTTTCTCAAATTGAAATGTGTCTTTGTAACATCTCATTTGAAAGGTCTTTTCATACTGTATTCAGTAATGACATACTTGGCCAATTATTATTTCTACGGAGTGAACAGAAATTTATTTTTTACCTAAAAAATTGTTTGTCAATTTGAGAATTTGCTGCTTTTATGATTGGGTCACCGTGTCAAAGCTTATGACGTCATCATATTCGCATTATTTCGCATTATTAAGAAAATCGAGATTTAAAATTAAAAATTGACCTATTTCAGGATATTTGTCTAAATAAATGGTTTGCAGTTATTCCATAATTTACCGCGCTATGTATTGTTATATTCCTATTTGACATAAGAAATAAAAGTCTATAGTTATATTTAAAATTCAAATAAAAATAAAGGTTTTCGTTTTTCTCGACCGCGGGCATGTCAATTTTGAACACCCTGTATAAAACAAATTTTGTATAGGTAGTTTTTAAGAAAGTGTTTCGGAGAAGTGTTTACGAACCCCAGGAACAATACGACTCAAGTAAACAATTAGAGTGATGTTTAAAAAGAAAGTGGTCGTGGAAAGGTTTGTTAATAACCACCGATAACTAATATTCTAGTAAATAAGATAATAGGTCATTAAATTTGTAAAGAGGATTAATGTGGAAAGTAAAATTGAAATGGGGAATATTATTTTTTCTTGAAATCCATTAAGACATATTTAGAAAAAGGAAAGTTTGTGTTGGTAAATACGGATAATTGAAGTTGCTTGGGATTGGTTGATTTTTGAATGCTGGAAGGGTATTTGGAAGGAGGAGAATGAATGAGCAATGAGAGTCAGAGTGTTTTGAGCGATCGAGAGGCGAAGTCCAGTTTTCGAGAAGAGTGTACAAAAAAGTGAAACGCCGGGTTGGTTAGTTTTGTTTTTGAAAAATAAAAAGTAAGATATCGTGGAACGAGTGATAGGCCGAGTCGAGATAGGATATAACTCCTTGAGTCTAGAGTATCCCGGTTTGTTGAAGTGTTTGAAAAAGGTAGAACACGGCATCAGGAGAAGGCAGGAACGAGGGCTGTACGAGGCTTAGTTTTCAAAGGAGCAGAGGCATTACTGGAAGACTTGGACGAGTCTTTGGATCGCAACCCAAGCCAATAGGAAACGTGTTTTGTGTGAAGACATTGTCAAATCATCAGTAAAGGTCAGTCTATTTTGTTATGACATGAATGTATGGTTTGTGTATTAAATAACACATTGAAAATTGAGCTACACAATCACTATAAAAATTTCATCAAACCTCAATCAATTTGTTACTGATAAATCATAATAGTTCATTATTAATAAAATAAATTTGGAGACAAAAAGAAATAAGATTCCTATTTTTGTAATTGTATTAAATAAAGATAGAAAGATAAGATATTAGAAATATTAAGCAGTTATTGCAATTTAGATAAAATAAACGATTTTTATAATTTCTAATTGAAATCCGTATGTGTGTATTATTTTACTCTCTTTTATCTATCCCGATTAGGAACCCACTGAGAAATACTTTAAAGCCACGAAAGTAAGTAATTGATATTATAATTTAGCCCTGAGATTGACACTATATTGGTATTTGATCTGTTTGATTAATGAGATAATTATTGATTAATTAATTAAGATAAATTACATCTGAGAACATCATTAGATTTTAAAAGTTAAGATCACAATAGTATATTCTGCTACCTCGTGCATATAGTAAAATATTTATAGATACCCTCAAATGTATTGTGTCTTATAAAATAAACAAAGGCAACCACTAAAACAAAATTAGCAAGTATCAAGCATGAAACCATTCAGTGATTTCGGCTATTTACCCTACACAAATATCGGCCATGTAATAATTATCGAAAACATCAGTTTTCAATCGAATTATTCCAGTCAAGCTGATAAATTAGGTTTGTTTGGAATTTCCACCTAAATAAGCGAATTCCCTATCATTATTATGGCCTCTCTGCGGTTTAGATCGAATCGATACCTATAGTGGAAGTGTATTAATAACGATATCGCATAAATTGTAATCTACACAAAGGGAAAACATCAAAATTTCGTGTTGTAACAATTAAAATCTCAAATGAAAACAATTAGTGCAGGCCCTGAAAGTACTTGAGTATGCAAAACCTGAGGACCGGCAACTATGATCGGATTCTTTTACCTTGAACACTTTACTTTCGGACCTTGAACAATGAAAAACTGAATCTTGGCCGAAGGTGCGATGGTGCCTTGTTATCCCAAAAAATGTTCTTACCAAGTTTTTTCGTAAAATGCATAGTTTTCGAGATAACGCGGTTAAACTTAAAAAAAAAATCGAAAAATTGCAATTTTTGAACCCGAATAACTTTTGATTAAAAAATAAAATAGCAATTCTGCTTGCAGCATTTGAAAGTTCAAGTCAAATTATACAGGTTTTGATTATTTGAATTGCTAAAAATTAATTTTTTTATTCTTAAACAAAGCTTTAAATTTTTAAAGTGAAAGACTTGCTACCATATTACTCAAGACTTGATTATTTGAATTGCTAAAAATTAATTTTTTTATTGTTAAACAAAGCTTTAAATCTTTAAAGTGAAAGACTTGCTACCATACAATCATGATGTGAACAAGTCAAATTCGAGATCAATGGTACCTAGAGCATGAAACATTGGATATTTTAAACATTCATGTTTAAATTCCCTTCTTATTTCTATGTTCCTATGACGGATGAATTGTAAAGGGTTTTTACCCAAATATTTTTTTACTTTGGTGGTTAGCATGTTAGATTCAAGAAAACACTGATGATGATCGGTCAACCGATTGAAAACTAATTCTGTTCTGTGATGTAGTCCTGTATAGGGATTTTAACAAATATACCTTTTATAAAGGATTTTATGGTTTTTTGTTAATAAAATCATTTTTTTAGTCAAATTGTGGCTTATTTCCCATCAAAACTAGTTAATTACAAAAATGCCACACGAAAAGAGCTTCAGAACAACATTAAAATCAGCGTTATCGTTCACCTGCTGTAAAAAGCACGGCAGGTCAATTTTCTGCGGATCGCCTGCGAATGCTGACACTTCCAGCTCCTGTATAGGATATATATGATAGGATGAACAGCTTCTGTATAGGATTAACAAAACCCCAAAAAGGAAACTACATCATCCTATTTTCTTGAGCCGTTTTTTTTTTGTAGAGAAAACGGCCAACTCTGCAAGGAATGGTGAGAGGAATTATCTGGGCCTTACTGCCGCTACAAGACTTTGAGCAAGAGCGTTGCTTGTCTGGAAGTGTCAGCAATCGCAGGTGCTCCGCAGAAAATTGACCAGCCGTGCTTTACACAACACGTGTACGATAACACTGATTTAAACGTACATAAAATCGACGGATACCACACTTTTCACGTCATGGGTGGCATTTCTTGTATTGCACCAAAACATGCAGTAGCTCCTAACCAATCCATTCCTCGGTTAAAACTAATCCCGCGCCTGAGGTTTATGGAAGTCAGGGAGCTGTTCAACTAATACATTTTGAAAGGACAAAACCTCAAGGTTTATTAGAAATCAAAATAAGAGATCCGAAGGGAATGTTCACACCAACTGAATCTGTGACTCCTTCTGTGCCTGATCTTCTGTGGCTCTAAGGGAAAATCAGAGACATTCTCGGTATTTTAGGATGGAATGGATTCATGGAAGCTGTGATAAGAGACATACCATATTCATATTATGAACTAAAATTTATTATGTGTACAGAAAACTAGGAGAAATTTATAAATTGACAGCATTCTAATAAAAAATAAAGTTTTAGAATGTAAAAAGTGGGTTTTGCCGAGACCGTTAAAAATTGGCAAATTTCAACTTGCACTTTAGACCGAACGGTTCGTCTGAAAAAAAAAGTAAATAGCGATGTTTGTAGAGAATTTTAAGTACTTTAATTTCTGTTAAGAGACCATTTACTAAAAGTTAATAGTTTTCGAGATTTGAGCCAAAAAGCGGAAAAAAGCAGAAATTTTTCGCTTTTGTCGCGATTTTTTCAATGTTCCGTCAAGAAATTTTATCCGCAAACCTCATATTCGGATTTAGCAGCCCAAAATACATAAATAATGAAAGAAATCAGAACTACCCCAAAGCTTTCCCACTAGGGAGCTCGTAGAGTACCTACAAATTGACGAGAAAGATCAATTGAAATTTTCAAGTAGCAATCATACATTTCTTTGGATAAGTTTTATAACAAATATAAAAAGGGATGGACTGTAACAATGTGATTGATAACACTTTGGGCTAGACATGAAAGTAAAATTTGAAACTAAAACAAAATATTGGAGAAGACCTTAAAAAATCAACCGGTGGATGTTAAACGAGAAAAACGGTTTATTCATAACAAAAATAGTAAAAAAAAAATTACTGGAACATGAAAAGAAGTCTTAATACAATTTGAGGAAGAATGGCATGTATTACTAGAGATAACGTAATTAAAAGCCTAAGGAAAATTTTAAGAAAGGAGTTTGGCATAGAATTGTCTAATGATACAGTAGCAAACAATAAAGCAGAAGCATATAGAAATGTATGCAATCAACTTTATACCAAGGAGATGACAAAGACATTAAACTTATTGCCAAACTTTGCTGGAACCAAACCCCTAATTGATACAAACAACATAGAATCGAACCAATCAGTATTTAACGAAGAGTGAGACAGGGCTGTATACTCATTCCTATAGGTACTTTTTAACGTGTTTTCTGAGAAGACTGGTCATATAGTTGGTCACAATAATAAATACCACTTCGCTCAACTCATAATAGATATTAAGCAGGGAGCAAACAATGTCTTGACTTAAAAAAAATGAGATTGGACTAGTTTGAACTCGATTTGCTGAGGAAAACCATCTGCCAGAATTGTTGATGATCTTCGATAGGAGAAAACACTCTAAGAGAGAAGGAATTAAAAAATAAAAAACAGCTATACATACAATCTAATAAAAAGTGAGAACTATCAACGTTAACTAACGTATCCTCTAGAATCTAGATTGTAATCACATAATATATATCTCAAACCGGAATAATGAAAGAAAGAAAAAAGAAAGAAAAGAAAAAAAAGGAATGTTGGATTTGAAGTGAAACAAAGAGCAATGGAACGAGCGAGGCTGACCTCGAAAAAAGAAGAAATGGCCTGATAACAAACCAATCAAAAATTAAGAGACAACATAACATGCAGAACAGCCTGCACGACAAGAGGATGGCAGAAGTAGCACAAAACTAATTAAACTGAGACCATAATCTAGAATCTAGAATAATGGAAGCATGAAAGACCACAAACAAGGATGTCTGATAAGGTAACAATCATATTGACACTACGTCGGATATGACAGGCACGTGCTTGTGTCTGCCTGCCTGTTTTGAGTCGAACGACCTACTAGAGAATTCGATCGGACTCCAAGTAAACAACGCTCGCCTACCTGTTCAGGTAGCGGGTTCTAGATCAGCAACTCTATTTACTACAAACAAAATCTCCGAAATTTCTGGTAAAGTCGAGAAATCAGGACCGGAGTATTTAAATAGAGAATTTTTGTACTGTACGATCCAGTGTGAGTTTACCAATTGTACCGTAAAGTCTGATAAGAGTGTATTATTGTTGGGATATAAACTTCTAATAAAAATATATTATAATTATGTGTAAAGTATGTTTTAGTGTAGTGTTAGAAGTGTAAAATAAAAATTAAATAAATTAAGTGTTAAAACACTCTAATAAATTAAAAATAGCTCTACATAAATTAAAGATTAAATCATTACCATAAACTGTACAATACAGTATAACATAACTAATAGTTCAAGGAACAATATGAGGCAGTAGGGAATAAAAATTTGAGAATCCGTTTAATAAAAGTTTGTCAACAAGTAAACGTTTGTTGGATAAAAAGCCACGAGACAGTATGTACATCATTTACATAATTCGTTGACACTTAATTGTCATTTAATTAAAAAACAATCAACAAAGTTTGACTTTTGTCAGGAAGCTTTTTGTCAGTTGTAAGCGTTGCATGGAAACCTTCGTTATAATAAATCATGTTCTAAAAGGAAATTAACTAACAATCAGAATCAGAAAACGTGAAAAGTCTCGCATGTTAGGGGCTATTTGGGTCGGATCCTAAGTACAAGCAAATTTAATAGGCCGGTTAATGACCGAATTGGAGTTTAATTTTCCGTATCACTACCGAATTGCAAGAAAATTTGGAATTAGGTTCCTCTGATCCTTTACTTTGGACTTGCCGTTGGTGGCTTTTAGGTGGGGGTGACAGCCACCCCTACTCTGGGGTGAAAAAAACATACGTTCAAAATAAACCGGCAAATGGAAAACTGACTAATTCTAAGCAACTTTTGTTCTGTAGAATTTTTTCACAAACTCATTTCGAGTTATTTGAGATCGAAAATGTTCATTTTTCACCAAAAAAAAATACGTTTTAGACGGTTTTTCGCAAATAATTCAAAAAGAAGTATTTTATCGATAAAAATATTCTTAGCAAAAATATAGCTTATAAAAAATTAAAAAAATAGTGTATGTTTGAAGTCTATAGACTCAGTAAAAGCACAGTTATAGCTCATGAAAAGTAGAGTTGTAGCTTATTCGTGAAATTCCACATCGAATATTGCAAAAGTGTTTAAAAAAAGCTTATTTTTTATACAAGTTTCTATAATCAATAACCAAGTTACGCTCAAAATAAAGTTGGTCCCTTTTTTGGTAAAAAAAAATCGTGGAAATCACCCCACAATTAGCTTTACTTAGGTATGTGTTATTTATACAGGGTGTCCCGAAAAAAATTGTCATAAATTATACCACACATTCTGGGGTCAAAAATAGTTCGATTGAACCTAACTTACCTTAGTACAAATGTGCTCACAAAAAAAGTTACAGTCCTTTGAAGTTACAAAATGAAAATCGATTTTTTTCAATATATCGAAAACTATTAGAGATTTTTTATTGAAAATGGACATGTATAATTCTTATGTCAGGAACATCTTAAAACAAAATTATAGTGAAATTTGTCCACCCCATAAAAAATTTATGGGGATTTTGTTGCCTTAAACCCCCCCAAACTTTTGTGTACGTTCCAATTAATTCATTATTGTGGTACCATTAGTTAAACACAACGTTTTTAAAACTTTTTTGCCTCTTAGTATTTTTTCGATAAGCCAGTTTTTATTGAGATGCGGCTTCTTTTTCAATATATTTACGTAAAAATTTTATGGGGGTTTTGTTCCTTTAAACCCCCCTAATGTTTGTGTCCGTTCCAATTAAACTATTATTGTGGTACCATTAGTTAAACACAGTGTTTTTAAAACTTTTGTCTCTTAGTCTTTTGTTCATAAGTCACCTTTTATCGAGATGTAGCTTCTTTTTCAAAATATACCTAAAAATGTAAATTATAAATAAATTTTCAGATTATTAACAGGTCTCTATAACCGTACTTAACCATATACAAATATGTGGTGGATTCGACAAATATTCAAAATATCTCGATAAACACTGGCTTATCGAAAAAGTAATAAGAGGCAAAAAAGTTTTAAAAATAATGTGTTTAACTAATAGTACCACAATAATAATTTAATTGGAACGTACACAAAAGTTTGGGGGGGTTTAAGGGAACAAAACCCCCATAAAATTTGTATGGGGTGCACAAATTTTACTTAATTTTTTTTTAAGATATTGCTGTCGTAAAAATGCCACATGTCAATTTTCAATAAAAAATCTCTGAGAGTTTTCGATATATGAAAAAAAATCGATTTTCATTTTGTAACTTCAAAGGGCTGTAACTTTTTTTGTGTGCACTATTGTATATAGGTAAGTGAGGTTCAATCAACCTATTTTTGACCCCAGAATCTGTGGTATAATTTATGACCAATCTTTTCGGGACACCCTGTATATGATCTAGTTTTACCGTACAAAATGCTTATTTTTAAAAAATTTGGTTTTGAATTAAAAATTTTTTGGAGATTAAAAAAAACTGTCTTACGAAAAATTTCAAGGACTAAAAAAGGTAGGTTTTGTTTTTCTGGATATTTTGGATTTTTTTATTTTTCTGTTAGATCAAAATTGGTTAAGATATTGCTGTTCAAAGATTCTTGCCAAAAAAAAAGGACCAACTTTATTTAGAACCTAGCTTGTTTAGTTTTCATACTAGAAACATTTATAAAAAAAAACAAAATTTCTTAAATACTTTAAAAAAATTTTAATGAGTTTTCCCGGAAAAGTGCTTTATTTTTTTGTTATTTCAGGTTGAAACATTCGATTTGGAATTTGACGAATAAGAACCTACTTTTCATGAGCTAACTCTGCTTCTACTGGGTCTATTACATACTTAACAAATAATACCTACTTAACCCATTCCATGACACGACTGCAAATGCAGACAGTAATGTCCATTTGTAAGTGTCTGCAAATGCAGTCGTGTCCGCGAATGTTTTTTTTTATAAAATACTCACTTTTCAAGTTATTTGCGAAAAATCGTCTGAAGATGTGGTTTTTTTGTTGACCGATGAACATATTTTCACTCGCAAAGTACTCGAAGAGTATTGACTTAGTGAAAAAACTCTATAGAACAAAAGTTGCTTAGAATTTGTCAATTTATTGATTTCCTGACTTATTTTAAACGTATGTTTTCTCATCTCGGGGAAAGAGTGGCTTTACCCCCTAAGAAAAGCAACCCTATGCTCAAGTTCATAAGTGAAGTAGTGGGTAAGAGAAATCTAAATCCAAATTTTCAAGCAATTCCATCGCACGAGAAAAATTACACTCCAAAACGGTCATTTACTGGACTATAAGTACAAGCAAAATTAATACCGGCTGCTGTGTTGCCGTTGCTTTTTGTGGAAATTAGGGAGAGATGTCTTGTAACATCTACAAGGACGTTTAGACGGTTTTTGTGTATGAGATAGCGGGAAAGGGATACGGTACGAGTAATCATAAATGTGTTATTAATTATGGTTGGTGTGTTCACAAAACAATTAGCTGCTTGTAATCACTTTCCTTATAATCAAGTGATTTTTAACACAAAAAATGGATTGTTTTATTATAGCGCGAAACAAAGAATACAATAGGAGCGGAAAAAAATGAAAAATGAAAAATGAAATCAAAGCAGTGATAAAATCTTTAGTACCTAAGATCAAGAAAGAGATGAGTTTTTTTAATGGCAAAGATATTAATCATTTAGCGTGTCGCTACCAGATTACAGTGTAATGTGTAGTGTGTGTATTTAGTAAATGTCTTGTTACTTAGTAAAGCCGACTTCATTGTCTTTACAAGGAGACGCCTATTGATCCCGAACATCTCCGATCCCTCAGATGAGTACCCAACCAATAAGGATAGAAATTAACGATTGTAATTTATTAAATTTTTAATAAAGAAAAATTTCCTACCCAGCTGGGATTCGAACTCATAACCCTTGGATCCAAAGGTAGGCTCTGTTATAATATGAACGATCATATTACCCGTATGCACGCCAGTGGTGAATATACAATTTCTAATGTGCAATAACTACGTCTTAAAACCCACCAAATTTCATTTGCATATCCCAACCGGTTTTAAAGCAATAAATAAATCCTGGTGTACACCCGGTGTACAATGAAAATTTACCTGCTTAGAAACAATATTATTACAGAAATATTGATAAAGAATAAGGCTAAAACATATTAAAAAATCACTTAAATCGGACAACATGTGTAGGAAATTAGAGACATCAAAAATGACCAAATTTTTAAGTGGGCCTATGTCTATGCACGCATGTTTAGTTTATGTGGCTTAAACGGCCCACACTTCTGATATTCTAGAACTTTACCACAGTATATAGTATATAGGTTTACACCAAGGTCCCTATACCATAGGTTGTATGGTAACTTTGACCTTGACAAATGAAATATTGTCATCGTGACGTCACCCAGACGATCAATTTTACGAATTTTTTGTAAACATAATAGGATAGGTGGTTTGGAGGCTATATTTTGTTATTAAATATCGTTAGTGTTTTAATTTGTGTTTATATCTTGAGATATAATGTATCTATAGATATGATTAAGTGTTCTTAGTATAATAACTTAAACCCAAAACTCTTTTACAAGTGTTAAGATACATTTTAATGTGGTTATGTTAAGTACCTACTTACTGGATTGCAGCCATCTGAAGATCGTTTGAATAAACAATTATAAACTAAATGAATATATTTATATAAAATGGGGAAAATTCCCTTTATTGCACTGAAATTGTATTTTTTTATAATTTACTAATGTAAGACTTCACAGGTACCTAATTGAATGGAATCATAATGTTTTAATAGTTTTAGATATTATAATCCAGTACCTAACGTAATCGCAGATGCTCTTAAGGGAAAAACTACTAATTTTGATACATAAATCTTTAGTTGAATCTCTTTTTCACCATGGTTTACATGTTAGGAGGAATTTATAATAATGTACTACATGCATTATCCCCAATCCAAAATTATTATATACCTACTCAAAATCATTTAAAAAAGTAAATTGTATTCAACCCATTATTAATATACCTAGGATATTTGAATGATTTAGTCCCATATACACACAAAGAAGAATCTACTTCTGCTTTAATTAAGTATGTAGTAATGCTATTCTACTGCATAATATATTTAATTGCAATTATATTCTATGATTTTTGTAACTCTACAGGTATCTACCACATTTTTTAAAGAATATATATGAAATAAATAGTCATTAAAAATCCAAACGTATTTTTTTTAAATATACATATTTTCAATACATTCCTACTTTCCGAGTTCATTTCAATGAGTGAAGTGAATGAATTTGAATGCAGCATTCTGGGTGACGTCACTCCCGCCATTAGATTCTCGACGTGATTGGTGGAAAGTTACCATGCAACCTGTCTATTTATGAACCTTGGGTTTATACAACAATCAGTATAGTCACTTGCCGTGAAGTACGTTATGAAAAAATGTTCCATTTTTCCCACTGCGCATCGAGACCTTGCAGCCGGACGCAAGCGCATAACAGCGTGTGTTATACTGCTCAACATCATTTTTGATACACTGCTCGAAAATAAATAGGACAAATTAAATTTGAAATAGATTTTTCCAAATAAGGAATACTTTTCTACAATTAACGTTTACGAAGCTCTTGACAATTTATCGATAGTTTCATAAATAATTATTATAATTATTACGTATTTTTTATGGGAAATAAGCCACAATTTTACTAAAAAATGAATTTATTAACGTTTCGAAGCCCAAATCGGGTTTCGTTGTCAAAATACAAAATACTATTAAAATAAAACAAACATGTTGTTGCTAAGTAAAAAAATTCTTCTAATAATTTATTTAATCTGACTCATTTATATTGGCAATTCAGACGTATATTATACATTTTAAAGTAGAAGACTTTAAAATGATATCGCCAATATTTATGAGTTGCGTTCCTGGGACGACTTTACTAAAAGATAGTTCATTCGATTACATGAAATCAATCCCAACTCAAGAATATCCGTCGCAAAAAAAAAAAATTATAGCATGTGATCTGTCTTTAAAAAGACAACCAAATGCAACGATGACAGTAAAATTCTCGCGTTAGAGATTCCATAGTAAATCACGAGGGAAAACCAGGAAAAAACCTCGTGATACTATCCCGACATCGTAAGTATTTGGTCTTACATTTAATCTACCTTCAAAAACTAATATCAAACTCTGACTTTAATATGTTTAAATTATAAATAATATTAATATTACATAGATATACAATAAGTAATACTAAAATATAAAATTTGTACTAACTCGATATATTATTGACTTACTAATCGTGGTATTTTCTTTCTATTGACTTCCTCTTTCAGTATGGGTAACCACATCCTACTGCATTCTACCGAGGAATTTGCGACACAATTTGTTTCATTTAGCATAATTAGAGCCGCTTCTTTGATTTTTCTCTTTTTACTATCTGATTCTTTCAGGACTATACTTGAATCTCTCCACTGAACTCTATGTTCATTATCCCATGCGTGTTGACATATCTGAGATCTATCAAATTCTCTGTTTTTAATATAAGACTGATGTTCACTTATTCTAACGTTTAATGGTCTTGATGTTTCACCTAAATAAAATTGTTCGCATTCACAAGGTATTCTATAAATGCAATTCTTTGTTCTTTCTTGTTCATTGTTAGGTTTAGTTTTAGATAGAATAGATCTCAATGTGTTTGTTGTTTTGAATGTTGTTGAAATGTTGAATTTATTTCCTATCGTTTTAAGTTTCTCGGATAGTCCTTTTATATATGGTATTGTTATTTTCCTCGTATTATTTCTTGTGAATGTTGTAGGATCCCGTTCTAAGTTGTTCTGTTCCATTCGATCTAATCTTGTCAATTCCTTATTTATAAACGATAAAGGATAATCATTTTTTAATAAAACAGATGTTAACAATTGTTTTTCTTCTAAAAATGAATTTTCGTTAGAACAAGTAATTTTGGCTCTATCATATAAGGATTTAATGATTCCCTTTTTAACGTTGATGTTGTGATTTGATTTGTAATTGAGATATCTGTTAATTTGAGTTCAGTGGAGAGATTCAAGTATAGTCCTGAAAGAATCAGATAGTAAAAAGAGAAAAATCAAAGAAGCGGCTCTAATTATGCTAAATGAAACAAATTGTGTCGCAAATTCCTCGGTAGAATGCAGTAGGATGTGGTTACCCATACTGAAAGAGGAAGTCAATAGAAAGAAAATACCACGATTAGTAAGTCAATAATATATCGAGTTAGTACAAATTTTATATTTTAGTATTACTTATTGTATATCTATGTAATATTAATATTATTTATAATTTAAACATATTAAAGTCAGAGTTTGATATTAGTTTTTGAAGGTAGATTAAATGTAAGACCAAATACTTACGATGTCGGGATAGTATCACGAGGTTTTTTCCTGGTTTTCCCTCGTGATTTACTATGGAATCTCTAACGCGAGAATTTTACTGTCATCGTTGCATTTGGTTGTCTTTTTAAAGACAGATCACATGCTATAATTTTTTTTTTTTGCGACGGATATTCTTGAGTTGGGATTGATTTCATGTAATCGAATGAACTATCTTTTAGTAAAGTCGTCCCAGGAACGCAACTCATAAATATTGGCGATATCATTTTAAAGTCTTCTACTTTAAAATGTATAATATACGTCTGAATTGCCAATATAAATGAGTCAGATTAAATAAATTATTAGAAGAATTTTTTTACTTAGCAACAACATGTTTGTTTTATTTTAATAGTATTTTGTATTTTGACAACGAAACCCGATTTGGGCTTCGAAACGTTAATAAATTCATTTTTTAGTAAAATTGTGGCTTATTTCCCATAAAAAATACGTAATTATAAAAATGCCACAAGGAAATAGCTTCAGAACAACATTATAATTATTATTGTTGTTCTGAAGACTAAATGTATCAGCTTTAATGGATTCATTGAGGTTATGTACCTACTATTTTCAACTAACTAATTTTTTCTATTTAAACAAAATTTTGGTCTAACAATGGGCTCTACTTTATCTTCATTGGTCTTCTTCTAATGCCTACTCCACTAATGAAAGTTGGCTATAACCACTGCAAATTAGTTTCTTCCTTATTAGCGAATATATTTATGGATTTCTAAAGAAATACTGTTTTCACTCAATTTTGAAAAAAATGTGAAAGCGTTGATTATATACGTCCGTCTGTCCCTAAACACAACTCCTCAGTCATTATACCAGATAGAATGACAAATGAGGTGTCAGATGAAAGCTTATAATCCAAGGATAGTACTAAAGGTGAGATATTTGGCAAAGGACTTCCAGTTTTAAAAATGCAATCGGAAATACGGTTTTAAATTCTCCAGGATAGTACAAGCGATATATTATTCGACGCGCCGTAAATATAACTCTTCCATTATTAATACAGATTGAATGACAATGAAGTGTCGAATGAAAGCTTATAATCTTCTTCTTTTTCCTTCTTGTAGGTAGGCTTTAAAGACTGTTTCTTCTTCAATATTAGCCTCCTAAATTGTTTAAATTATCGCACCATCTTTTTCTTAGTCTGCAAATACTTCTTCATCCATTTGGTGACTTATCTCGTGCTATTCGTACTATCCTATCCTCTGCCATTCTACTAATGTGTTCGTTCCACTCCAGTTTCCGTTTTGTCACCCATCCATTTATGTCTTCTACATTGCATGATCTTCTTATGTTTTCGCATCTCTCTCTATCCAACAGACTTTTCCCTGATATTCGTCTAAGTATTTTCATCTGGGTTGTTTCTAGTAGTCGTCTCGTTTTAGATGTGTCAGGTCTTGTCTCTGCCGTGTATGTCAATATAGTTCTAATTGCTGCTTTATAGATTCTTGCTTTTGTGTCTTGTCTTAGGTTAGGTGTTCGTTCTTCCAGATTGTGTCATTAAGAGATCCCACCGCTTTACTTGCTTTTAAGCTTTGTTGTCGTACTTCCTCTTCAACATCTCCGTAACTGGGTATATCTAAACCTTGCTTCTTGCTTTAATATTTTCCCATCAATTTCGATTTTACCTCGTAGTGGGTATTTAGATGTCATACATGTGTTTTTTCTGCTGATATTATCATATTGTATTTCTTGGCTGTTGTATTGAAGATGTGTATTAATCTTTGGAGATTGTCTTCTGTCTCGGCGATTAATGCGGCGTCGTTTGCATAATCTAATATTTGGAGTTTTTTGTTCCCCATTCTGTAACCATGATCTTTACATACTGCTTCTATTATTTTGTCCATTATTAGATACATTAAAGAGCAGTGGGCTTAACGGGTTCCCTTGTCTGACTCGGCTTTGTACTGGTATAAACTGTGTTAGTTTTCCATTTATCTTTGCCTGTATTCGATTATGGAAATATATGTTTTCGGTGGTTCGTATTGATTGGCATGTCTCTTCTATACACTAAGTGTAAGACGTCTTCGACTTGGATGCGATCGAAAGCCTTTGTCAGGTAAAACATAGATATGCTGGTTTATTGTACTCGATGGCCTTTTCTGTGATTTGTCTTAGTACAAAAATAAATAGTACAATACTGGCGTCTACGCTACAAACGCATTCAACATGCTAAGGAAAATGTGGTCTTCACATCAGATGACAATTAAAACCGAAAGACTATTCAACAGCAACGTGAAGACTGTATTACTATATGGAGCAGAAACTTGGAAAGTGTCAAGAAAATGTATTGGACAGATGCAGGTATTCATAAATAAATGCCTAAGGAAGATTCTTAACATTTACTGGCCAAACCGTATATCAAACCAAGAGCTATGGACAAGAACTAACCAGAAACCTATGTATATATAAGATAATATGCAAAAGGAAATAGAGTTGGATGGGGCACACACTACACACTAAGGAAACCTGACACAGACATAGCGAGGCAAGCCCTAGAATATATACCACATGGAAAGAGAAGACCAGGTAGACCCGTAGAAATGTGGAAAAGAATTGTTGAAAAAGAAATTAATGCTATAGGGCTTTTCACTGATTGTCATTTGCTTCGAGCTGCTGTCATATGTTGTATAATCTGTATATAATACTAATATACACGGATTATACGACATATGACAGAAGCTCGAAACAAATGACTGTGAATGAAAAGCCCTATTGGGAAAACCTGGACAGAAATAAAGATCAGTGCAAAGGATAAGACAGAATGGAGGCAGACAGTTGACGCCCTATGCTCCGCATGGAGTGAAGAGGAATAAGTAATTAAGTAAGTACTGGCGTCTACGCAGGATCTTCCGGATCTGAATCCTTGTGAGAAATCTAAAAAACGAAGTACTGATGTCTTGTTAAAAGAGCTAATGAGGAAACTAATAAGAGGACTTTTCTATAGAGGAAAAAAATAATAATACATTCGAATTATAAATTATATTTTGAGAATTTCAATTTTACAATACCAATTTTATTTTTACAGATATATTCCCTACAAGCATTTCAAATTCATCCTTAAAATAAAGTTTAATAGGTACATAAAATGAACTCATAAATTTCTGTTTTGAAAGGGTTGTAGATACTCATCTATACCTACTCAGCATCATATTGAGAAATCACAGAATCGTAAATAGACAGTAATGAGCACTCACACTAATAACCGGCAAAATAACGCAAAAGATGGAAAACATATTAACTTGTGAGATAAAAAGAGATGAAACTGGTAGAAGTGGAAATTATCGTTATAAACGAATAAATTAACATAACGTTGGATAAGAGTTTTAACCTGCTAACTCCATTTTTCACTTTGAGTGATATTGGGCTAGTTTCTGGGTCTGTGTATTTTCATACACCACCCCACAAACCCGCCGACACCAATGTAGTTTAGAAATAGCTATCTCTACACTACAGTGGAACCAGCGGGCTTGTGGGACATGGTATGAAGGTACACAGACCTAGAAACTACCCCAATATCACTCACAGTGAAAAATGGGGTTAGCAGGTTAACACTCTTAGCCGATGATAACATTACATAGTTTCCCACCTTTAGATCTCTGTGACAGGAGTATTTTATAAAATTCTCCTGTCACAGTGACAGTTCTCATACTCATCTGATACGTCTAAAGGTGGGAAACTATGTAATGTAATGTTGATTTATATGTTTATATGGATAATTTCTCTCAGTTTCATCTCTTTTTATTTCAGAATGCATCCCATGTTTCCCATCTTTGGCGTTATATCCCATATTTTGCCAGTTATTAGCATGCTCATCACTGCATATTGGACTTTTTACACATAGTATCTTAGAATCCCTTGGAAGTAAATAATAAATCATGTACCTAGTTTTATTTTCATCAATAAATTCATGGAAGTATGACTGATGTTGAAAATTCATTTGACATACTGGCAAATAATTGTAATTCCTTCAGAGATGTCCCTAGAAAGAATAACATATGTTTTATATTAAAATATATTAAAATCATATTGATTAGCAGAATAAATTTTTAGGTTTAATTCTCCTCATTCACATAATTTAATACCAGATAATGTCGCCCTACTTCCATATGCTAATGACCTAGTTTTTTTATATAACAGCCTAAACCCATTTTGGACTCCATTCACATTAACCAATATTATCAGATATTCATGAATAGTGTCACCACAATCTTCTTTAACAACATACTATTCTTTCATAGATCTGGTCGTTATCACAATATAATCCCATATATACCAAAAATCCATGCTCGAGTGAGAAATTGGAAAGCCAAGCAAAGGATAGGAAAGAGTGGAAGCTGATTCTGGAACAGGCCAAGACCCACCATGGGCTGTAGAGCCAATGCTGATAGCTAAAAATGAACTCAAATATTTAGTGGTCTTTTTATCCCGCAATCTTAACTAGAATAAGCATATTGAAAATATAATTGGAAAAGCTATTAAAGGCATGGCTGTGCTGCCTAGTAAGACCCATATAGATTTTTGAAGCATCTTTATGAAACCAGCACGTAAGCAATTATAGATTTAAAAATTAGACTCACTATGGATAGGGTAGTAAGATGATACAATAAATGCAGAGGTAACCGTCTATATTTGTTATCAATGGTTTCTAGGAACATGGTTTTTCAAAACAGATGTCAATGGTTTTTAGAGTTTAGATAAAGACAGTTATGTACCAAATTCATGAAAAAAATTTACACTTTTTCAGAATCATCCAACAATTAATTTGAAACATATATGTACTCATACCTTCAATTATATGTCATAGATTCCCTTAAGGCACTTTGCCACTGGTTCTAACTTCTCAATAGATGTGCCTACAGAATTACAAAATTATCATTTCAGTTTAAGAAAGAACACACCTTCAACTTGAATGTTTAATCTCAAGACATATTTCGTTTTGTTTTATTTTGCGTTGTTTTGCAACCCGCTTTTCAGTATTTCTGCAAAGGCCTGCTCCTCAAGATGTAAAGTGCATATTTAAAAGTTAATGTAACAATATTGAGGACTGTTCATAGAAAGTATATCACATTGAACAATTTCTTTTCATTCTGCAAACCTAAAACGACAGCACGTCAAAAATGATGTCAATGATATTAAATAGAATTTACGTTCTTACCGATTTCATCCATGGGCAACAGGAAGAAACTCAAATTTTTATGGTGCCTGGAATTTTGCCACATAAATAAACACACATTGCCTTTGGGTTAAATTCATCATAATCCCAATTCAAAATCACCAAACTTCTTAGAAAACTGGAGAAATACCACAGTAATGCATATTAAATTCGAAGTAAACCAACTTAACAATTGCAAAATATGAGAAAACAATAATAAATAACTCTAAATAAACAACTGTTTATAATATAAGGTTATGTTTGGAATAAACATACATAAATAAACCAGATCTACTCACTGTTGCCAAATGTCACCAATTTAGATAGTTACTTGTGATTAATTTTCTGAATACATTCAATCAATAATTAGAAGATATTAATTTTCAAATTTTATACAAGTGTGTACATAAAGGATTTTACCATTTATGAATTTAATTTTCAGCTTTTTGAAAAAAATCGATAATCATAATTATTTTATTATAATTTTGGAATATTCTTTATCGGAATATTTTAAATCTTGCAACAGCAACATTTTCCTCCTAGTCTACTACGCAGTCTGCTAGGAGTTTCTGCAAGCGCAGGAACCGCATAAAAACTAGAGTGAACTAACTGTTTCGTATAAGCAAAAAAACTGTGACTTTACGTTGTACCGTATACACCTTTTATTGGGGATGATTTTCAATTAATGCATAACAATGAATTGGCCACCAAGAGGTTCAGACTTAAACCGCTTCTAACATTTAGGAAAAATATAGGAGCTCTACAAGCAGCACCTGAAGACTTAAATGAGCTGACAATAGTCAGTGGACATGTGGAACCAAATTAACCAGGCCCAAATTAGAAAATTATTTGAAGTATGCCAACGATATGTAAAAAATTACTAGTTTTAGGGATGGCAATCAGAGACATGTTAACAATAGACCAGGCTAGGGATATGCCACTCAATGCATCGGGGTGTAACGCCAACATCAAATAATACCCGCTATTAGAAAGAACTGTTTGTTTATTGTTAAAACATTACTAGTTCTAGGGGTGGCAATACCCGTTATTAAAAAAAGAACTGTTTGTTTATTTGATACTATGATTTGTTTATTTCTAGCAAAAGTCTGTCTCTCTATTTTAATAAAATATTCTAATGAGGAATCATTTATTTATTTGAATTCAATAACGTACCTCACTGGAGTCCACCTTTGTCTGCATAGGTGTTACACAATTTTGTAACACCTATGTTTCCATTGTTCCAATCTTAAAATTAACATTTTATATGCATTGAACTATACCAGTTAACATAAGATCATTCTATGTATAAATAATCTCACAATCTCAATTTTATTCAAATTCGATTTTACTTCTAACTTTGTGCATTCGCTTTCAAGATATTTTCATCCATTGTAATATGGATGTAAGTTCCTGTAAGTTCTTGTATTAAATGTTTTTCTAATTTATACTTTAGAAAACAGTTCTTTATAAAATTAGAGCAGGATTATGATTGGATACCTACCTAATAGACGAAGCAACGAAGCACTAAAAAGCCCAAAACCTAGGAATTTTGTGCAGTAAGATGAATCGTCATGGAACTTTTTGCATTCGATTAGAGAGAGTGTCAGGCAACTTTGTGAACTAAATTCATCTAGGGCAAAAATTTTTGTGCATAAGAAAATGCATTTTAAAAGTGCATCTCGAAGAGATGAAAATGAAAAGTTTAGAACTTGGGAAATATTGACGGAAATGAGTTGAATTTTTATACTTGGGAGTTTTGGGGATCGCTGAGCACGAATTTCATACCGGCGATGGTCTCCAAGGTACCTGGTGCCCACGGTGGAACTCGTCGCCTAGAGTTTTATGTTATAATCATTAAAAATCTGTCAATATCCATTAGTCGGGGGTTTTTGCGGTCGCCGGCCACGAATTTAATGTTGGCGATGGCATCCAAGATACCTGGTGTCCAGGGTGGAACTCGTCGCCTAGAGTTTTTAGTTATAATTATCCAAAATCAGCCAAAAACTATTACCCTGGGGGATTTGGAGGTCACTGAGTACGATTTTCATGTCGGTGATGGTCTCCAAGGTACCTGGTGCCCAGTGTGGAACTCGTTGCCTGGAGTTGTATGTTATAATGATTAAAAATCAGTCAATATCCATTACACGGCGGTTTTGGGGTCGCTGACCACGAATTTAATGTCGACGGTGGTCTCCAAGGTACCTGGTGCCTAAAGTGGAACTCGTCGCCAGGAGTTTTTAGTTATAATTATTCAAAATTAGTCAAAAACTATTACCCTGGTGGTTTTGAGGGTCATTGAGTACGAATTTCATGTCGGCGATGGTGCCCAAGGTACCTGGTGCCAAGAGTTGGAACTCGTTGCCTAGCGTTTTATGTTATAACCATTCAAAATCAGTCAATAACCATTACTCGGGGGGTTTTTGGAGTCGCTAAACACAATTTAATGTTGGCGGTGGTGTCCAAGGTATCTGGTTCCCAGGGTGCATCTCGTCGCCTGGAGTTTTATGTCATAATTATTCAAAATCAGTGAAAAACCATTAATCTGGGACTGGGGGTTTTGGGGTTCGCTTAGTACGAATTTCATGTCAGCGATGGTCTCTAAGTTACCTGGTGCCCAGGGTGAAACTCGTCGCCTGGAGTTTTATGTTGTAACCATTCAGAACCAGTCAATAACCATTACTCGGGAGGTTTTTGAGGCCTCTGAGTACGAATTTCATGTCGGCGATGGTCTCCAAAGTACCTGGTGGCTAGAGTGGAACTCGTCGCCTGTAGTTTTATGTTATATTCATTCAAAATCAGTCAATATCCATCACTTCGGGGTTTTGGGGGTCGCTAAATATATTTTTCATTAATAATTTTTCTTAAAACGCTTTTATATTATATCATAAAAAATTACCTATTTAAAAATTATTTTAAAATTTTGTCGCTTTTAAAGCAGTTGTCGTTAAATTTTGACACTAATGACATTTATGAAATTTTGACATAATTAGCATTTCAAGGGTAATTAAGTTATATCAGCGATAGTTTGTGTTTTCTGCGGTATTATTTTAATTTTTTAGAGTAGTCTGCTTTTATATAAAAAAAAACAGTGGTTTTTAGAACTCTTTAGCGACGTATTAGTATAATATAAAATATAATGTTGATGGATTGCCGTCGAAGGCCGATATGCTCAACCAAAAAAGAATATGTATATGGTGATTTTTCTATTGACTTTCTTGGGTGTGAATCTGTCATTTTATTTTACTGCTCCTGGTTTAAAAACAAAGCATAGTATATATGTGAATACCTCCAAGCTACACATTTATGTAGTTCTGTTCTTTTAAAAATTTTTAATTAATTATAAAAAAACATCTAAAAAGTGATACCGTATTTAAAGCAAAGTAAATTTTTAATGTTGGTGTTTTGAAAAAGTCATATATTTTATACTTATTAGTTTTGTTAATTACAGAATAAATAATAATATTATAATATCAAGCTGTTTAGGATTGGTATTAAAGGAATTTTCATTACCTACAGTCTATAGCTGCGCTGTTTTATAATTTTGGTTTTCGAAATTGCGGAAGAGAGAAATTTTTTTATTTTATTTTACTTTTTTATTAATTTTTTCAATATATTATACAAATAAATTGATTATGAATACGTGCACTAACATTCATTTAACACGCACTTTTTAGATTATTGTATACCTACCTTGAAGACCATCGCAAACATGAAATTGATGCGCAACGACCCCTAAAACCTTCATAGTAATGGTTATTGACTGATTCTGTATGATTATACCATAAAACTCCAGGCGACGAGTTCCACCCTTGGCACCAGGTACCTTGGTGACCATCACCGTCATGAAATTCATGTTCAGCGACCCCCAAAACTCCCCGAGTAATGGATTAAAATGATTTGTAATAATTATAACATAAAATTCTAGACGACGAGTTCCACTTTGGGCACCAGGCACCTTGGAGATCATCGAACACATGAAATTATTGTTCAGCGACCCCCAAAATCCTCAGAGTAATGGTTATCGACTGATTTTGAATTATTATAACATAAAACTCCAGGCGACGAGTTCCACCTTGGGCACCAGGTACACAGGAGACCATCGCCGTCATGAAATTCGTGCTCAGCGACCCCCAAAACCTCCCGCGTAATGGTTTTAAATGATTTGGAATAATTATAACATAATACTCCAGACGACGAGCTCCACCCTGGGCACCAGGTATCTTGGAGACCATCGACCACATGAAACTCTTGTTCAGCGACTCCCAAAACCCTCAGAGTAATGGTTATTGACTGATTTTGAATGATTATAACATAAAACTCCAGGCGACGAGTTCCACCCTGGGCACCAGGTATCTTGGAGACTATCGCCAACACTAAATTCGTGGCCGGCGACCGCAAAAATCCCCCGAGTAATGGATATTGACTGATTTTTAATGATTATAACGTAAAACTTTAGGCGACGAGTTCCACCGTGGGCACCAGGTACCTTGGAGACCATCGCCGATATGAAATTCGTACTCAGCGATCCCCAAAACCCCCGATTATAGAAATTCAACTCATTTCCATCAATATTGCCAGAGTTCTAAATTTTTCATTTTCACCTCTTCGGGATGCACTTTTAAAATGCATTTTCTTATGCACAAAATTTTTTGCCCTAGATGAATTTAGTTCACAAAGTTGCCTGACACTCTCTCTAATCGAATGCAAAAAGTTGCATGACGATTCATCTTACTGCACAAAATTCCTAGGTTTAATGCTTCGTTGCTTCGTCTATAAACAAACGAGAAGAAACCAAGACGCACTCCTTTCGGTGCGCACTTTCCACATCGGCCTGCCGATGCCGCAGTGCAGGAAGTTTGCTAGGATGGTGGATGGTAGATACCCGCCTGGCGACCATCCAGCTACTTATACCACGAATAATACAACGACGGTAGCCGCAGTGGCCTCCCACTGCCATCTACCCACCCGGTGGTCCGCCAGGCGTCTATCCACAATCCACCCATATCAGTCGTGTTTGATAATCCATCCGGGTAGCCTCGCTATGGATAAAAGCGTAATAAGTGCTGTATATAAAACAAGGGCAATTTGGGAGCCAGCAGACCCACTTTGTGATGAAACATGGCTTAAAATATCTGTTTTATTTATTCTTTGCAGTTGCATTAAAAAAAATCCAATATTCAAGTCAGGTAAATTTAAAAAACAATTTTTGTCTTTAAGTCGATTTTTCTCCACTTTGTGAAAAGTTTAGTGAGTGAGTTTTACCTCTAATATGACGATAAGCTAAAAAACAAACCAAATGTAACGTAACAAATGAAACAAACGATTCCTCAGCAGTCAGTTGGATACTGACATCTGACTTCATTTCACTCTTTCACTGCGTCCAGGATGCAGCGACCCCCCACCATCCACCTTTAAAATCCACCCTCCAAGCCACCATCTAGCATCCTGCAGTGCGGCATCGGCTTTTTAGAGCTTCCGCATAAATATTACAAAATAATTACAAAAAGTTAAGATGGCGAATGGACATTGACTCCGAAGCCAATAATGCTTAAACACATACACACACAATTATTTATATACTTTAATGTTTATAATAGCATACTATGCTAAATTTACAATCAAGATGCAGTAGAAATAAACAAACCAAGACACGTTAAATCCCGAATCACATTGTAAATCACAAATCATGATTTCCAAAGTTTATACATTGTAAACTATGATTTATTGTTGGTGTTTAGCTCGTATCTTAACTCGATTCTCGGGCAGATATAGCAATAAAACAATTGTGTTATACAAAAGTGCAGTGTAACTATAAACCAATATATGGAGGTACATAAATAAACAACCTAATTAGTTAACTAATTATACAGTGAAAAAATCGGAAAAAAGTAATTCCAACGATAAGGAATTAAATTCTTGTGTAAAGTGATAAAAACTTGTGTGATATCGAATATAAACAAAGCAGGTTTTGCAGTAGGTGGAAACAAAACAATATTGTGAATGGTGTATTTCTACAGGAAAATAAAGCATATTAATAAACAGAATCAGCTGTAAGTAGAAAACTTTATTATAATATAATTAATTTTATTATAAACAGATAACCAGGGCCGGATTTTGATTTTGATTTTACCTAGGAATAAAAGTGCTGGAAAATTAGTAACGGCTAGCGCGGGTGCGGGTGGGAATTTGAACTGTGAGTAGAGTTCTCCACGAAACTTCACCCGTGACGCATTGACTAATAACTCTAGCACGAAAAATAACTAGGAATTAAGAACAATGAGTTCAGATAGCGAATTAGATGATGAAATGAAAAGGAGAAGGGAAGAGGAGGAACATCCCAGCAAAAAATCAAAAATAACAGCTAGAACATCACAAAAAACAGATGAAGATAACATAAGTGGAATGGAACAAATGATGAAAATGATGAGGGAATTAGCAATGGATATAAAAGACATAAAAAAAGAACAATATAGATCTGGAGACGAAATCACACAACTAAAGAATGAAATTAAAGAACTGAAAGATCAACAAAGCGGCTACAAAGATGAAATAAAAAAGCTGCGAGAAACAAACGAAAAAGCTATAAATCAAATAGGTCAATTAGAAAAAGAAATTAGTATAGCAAATGAAAAAATAGAGAAATTGGAAAGAGAAAGAAAGAGAAAAAATGTAATAATACAAGGAATAAAAATTGATACAAATGATCAGAAAGTTTTACGAGGGGCTATGGAGAATTTTATGGAAAAAGAGCTACAAGTTTCAGTAGATGTAAATGGAGCAAGGAAAATAGGAGAAAATACTGTCATAGTGGAACTCAACAGCGTGAAAAACAAAATAGAAGTAATGAAAAATAAAAGTAAATTAAAAACCAAAAAGGACGAAAGAATCTATATTAATGATGATATGTCAAAAGAAGAAAGAATTATTCAGAAAGAAATTAGAAGCAAGGCTATGGTAGAGAGGCATAATGGAAAAAATGTAAAAATAGGATACCAGAAGCTAATCATTAATGGTGAAATATGGACATGGAATAACAGCCAACAACAACTCATAAAAGAGAAAAATATACAACCAAAAAACTAGCAATACAACGAAAGCAGACTGAAATAACGGAGACGACATGGCAAAGTACAGGTACACGAAATAGACAAAATGTACAGATTATTAATGAAAAGCAGCCCATAAAAGAACATATATTAGTAGGAACATGGAATGTAAGAGGAACATACGAAGAAGGAAAACTGAAACACCTAGTAGATGAATGTAAAAAATATAAATTCGAAATAGTAGCACTACAAGAAACGAAACAACTAGGCCAAAACTCAATGGAAATAAATGACTATTTATTTTTCAATAGCGGAGGCGAAAATAGAATGTTAGGCACAGGATTTGTAGTAAACAAAAAGCTGAAAGATCTAATCGTTGACTTTAAACCAATTTCAGAGAGAATATGCATACTAAGAATAAGAGGAAAATACCAAAAAATAACATTTATAAACATACATGCACCGACTGAAGAGAAAAACATAGAGATAAAGGAAGACTTCTACAGTCAAATAGATACAGTATTCGAAAATATTCCCAAATACGATATAAAAATAGTACTAGGTGATGCTAATGCCAAAATAGGAAAAGAAGAAATATACACACCCACCATAGGAAAATATAGTCTGCATGAAACAACGAATGAAAATGGTCACCTCTTAATAGATTTTGCAAAAGAAAAAAACATGATCGTTATGAGCACGTACTTTCAACACAAAAGAATATATCAAGGAACATGGAGATCACCAGATGGAAAAACCATAAATCAAATAGATCATGTGCTCATCGAAAAAGACATGGAAAAATGTATAAAGAACATAAGAACATATAGAGGACCGGATGCAGACACAGATCACTTTATAGTCGGAATACAACTTAAACAGGTTATACCAGTTCTTAGAAATCAACAGAAAAAAAGGTACAAAGTAACTAAACCTATTAGACTACTGTCAGAAGAAGAACAAAGTAAATATGAAAGACTAGTCACTAGAGAACTGGAAAATATTGCAAAAAATGAAAACATCGAACAAAAATGGACGCAAATAAAAGTATGTATGACCAAAGCAGCGCAAGTCAGTAATAGAAATATAAAAGATGGATTCAAAGAATGGTTTGATGAAGAATGTAAAATAGAACTGGATGAAAGAAATAAGTTAAGACTCAAAATGATGCAAGTGAAAACACCAGAGATGGAGATACAATACAACGAACAAAGAAAACGAACTAAAAGAATCATAAGAGCAAAGAAAAGAAAGTACAACGAAGATAAATTGAAATGCATAGAAGAAAACTATAAAAATGGAGAAGTCAGGAACTTATATCAAGGAGTAAAAAATGAGAAAAAGGGGTTCCAAAGAAAACCTGTACACTACAAAAGCAAAAATGGAAGGAATTTAGTAAGCGACGAAGAAATACTGAGCAGATGGAGAGAATACTTCGAAGAGCTTCTAAATGAAATTCCCACAACAGAATATGCAGAAGAAGAAGAAGAAGGACCGAATGAAAATATTGATCAAGAAGAAATACAGGAAAGACCGCCTAATGAAAAAGAAATAAAAGAAATAATAGAAAAACTAAAGAAAAACAAGAGCCCAGGTAAGGATGAAATAACAGCTGAAATGTTTAAATATGGAGGACCAGTACTAATTAAGCATTTGGAAAAGCTGATAAAAGAAATTTGGGAACAAGAACACATACCAAAAGAATGGACTGAAGCCACACTGTGTCCAATTCACAAAAAAGGCGACAAAAGTTTATGCCATAATTACAGGGGAGTAGCCCTACTAAACGTTGCATATAAAATACTTGCAGTACATATAAAAGACAAGATAACACAAAAGATAGATAATGACATAGGAGAATATCAATGTGGATTCAGAAGAGGACGCAGCACGGTGGATCAAATTTTCCTGCTGCGTGAGATACAAGCGGAAAGCTACGAATACGGAAAATCTACAATGGCCCTATTCATTGACTTTAAACAAGCTTTTGACAGAGTTAAACGAAAAGAAATATACAAAGCACTATGTGAAATTGGAATTAGTAAAAAATTAATAAAGATGGTAAAAGTTACACTCAGAGAAACAGAGAACAGGGTTAAAATAAATGGAAAGGAAACAGATAAGTTTAGGGTCGGTGAAGGGGTACGACAAGGAGACCCACTGTCATCACTGTTGTTTAGTATCCTTCTTGAAATAGTCATCAGAGAAGCCGAAATTAACAGGACAGGACTTGTATACCAACGAAAACACCAATGCTTGGCATTCGCTGATGACATAGTAATGATAGCCAGAAGCAAACAAGAATTAAAAGAAATACTAAAAAGACTAGAGGCGATAGGAAGAAAGAAAGGGATATACATAAACGAAGAAAAGACTAAATATATGGAATGGACAGAACGAGAATACACACAAGGACAATACCTGACAATAAACACAGAGGCAAAAATATATAAATTCGAGGAAGTAGAGAGATTCCAATATCTAGGAGCGACATTCACTAGGAGACCAAATATAAAAGAAGAAATCCAAGCGAGAATTATGGCTGGCAATCGTTGTATCTTTGCTCTAAACAACTTATTGAGAAATAAGAACATATCTAGAGGGGCTAAGATAAGAATATACAAGACAGTGATAAGACCTATAGTCTTGTATGCCAGTGAAACATGGACGATGAACAAATCCGAGCAAGTCATGCTTAAAGTATGGGAAAGAAAAGTCCTAAGAAAAATATTTGGCGGAAAGATATGGAATGGAATGTGGATAAGAAGACCAAATGTGGAATTGGAGAGGATGTATGGTGAACCAAACATAGTAGGGATCGTAAAATCACAAAGACTGAGATGGTTGGGACATATCCAAAGGATGCCAAACACGAGACTTCCCAAAAAAATACTAACGGGAGGAATAGGAGGAAAGAAGAAGAAAGGTAGACCGAAAACCAGATGGAAGAAAGATGTTGAAAAAGACATAGAAGAACTGAAAATCACAAATTGGAAAAATAAAGCAGCAAATAGGAGAGATTGGAAAGGAATAGTAAACCAAGCCATGGGCCTTCTAGGCCTGGAGAGCTAAACTATATATATATATATATATATATATATATATATATATATATATATATATATATATATATATATATATATATATATATATATATATATATATATATATATATATATATATATATATATATATATATATATATATATATAAACTATGATTTGGGAGTGCTCCTAGTAGCATTTAGCGTGTCTTGGTTTGTTTATTTCTAGGTTTATTTTCTACTGCATCTTGAATGTAAATGTAGTATAGACTGTAAAATGTTTAATATATTCGGTGAAACATCAATAATTATTACAGTACTTAGAGCCATTAAACAAATGTACATAAATATAACTTTCTGTCACTTTCACAATGAAATATGCTGATAATGGTGTTCAATAAAATATTCAAAATTATATCCATCGACTTCTATACAATAGAAATGTTGCTTTACTATTGTATAGAAAAACAATATAAAAAATATCTATTGATTTAACACCAGGTTTAAGGCCTCACCAATGATTCAAGTAAGTGTTTAAACTTTTTGCAAAATTAATAATTGACAAATATACTGGGTTGGGATAAAGTATGGAGCCAAGCAAATATCTTTGAAACGAAAAGAACGATATTTTTGAAACTTTGCATGCAAGTACAGTGGCGCAAAAGGCATCTGATGCCACATTTTTTGTTACCATTAGGCTTCCGGTTTCACCGGAAATACCCTTAACTTATTTAATTTAAATGGGACTGTATATTTTTGCAGATTTTAAAAGAACTTGTTATTTTTAATTCATACATACCAAATTTGGAAGAAGAAATTTATTAAAAAGTGTCTGCAGATAATTTTTTGTATTAATACAACGTAGTAGGAAATAAACGAGTACCATCTATACTGTAGACTAAAATTGTTGATTACATGCACTGCATGACTTATTTGAAATAGTATAGTAGGTAAAACCGTTACTGAACTAATTGACAGAAATGAGTTGTAAAATGGTCCATTTAAGTGAAAAATATCGTATTGAAATATTAATGATAAATCGGTTTGAAGGTGGATTTTCCAAATCGATGGATTGGACGTAGAGGATTCATAGAGTGGCCGGCTTGTTCTCCAGACCTCAACCCGTTAGATTTTTCTTTGGGGTTATCTAAAATCACGTATTTACGTTAGGCGACCAACATGTTTGCAGGATTGGAGACAAAGAATAATTTTATGAATGTTAACTACTAATACGTGGAGAAATCTTGCAAATAGTGACTCACGAATTTATTTGTAGGCTTGCACGTTGTCAGGAGGTGAAGCGGAACCATCTTCAACATTTGAAATCATTTTTTTTTTATTTTTAATATCATTGGTCTAACGTAAATAAATTAACCTATTTTTAACTGTAAAGAGATTTACTTCTTGTTTTAATAGTTTTTTCTTCCAAACTTGGTATGTATGAATTAAAAATAAAAAGTTCTTTTAAAATCTGCAAAAATATACAGGGTGTCCTATTTAAATTAAATAAGTTAAGGGTATTTCCAGTGAAACCGGAAGTGGAGTAGTAACAAAAAATATGGCATCAAATGCCTTTTACGTCACTGTACTTGCATGCAAAGTTTCATAAATATCGTTCTGTTCGTTTCAAAGATATTTGCTTGGTTCCATACTTTATCCCAACTCTGTATATAATAAAAATGATCAACAGCAAGGACAATCAATTTATTATAATTTAATTATACAAAATATGTGTAAATTTTCTTAAATATTAAATTAAAAATTGAATTAATTAAAAGATTCTATCTATATACACCTTTATTAAAGTTAAAGGGCCTATAGAGATTAGGTACTTTAGAAAAACAATTATAAGAAAATTATCAACTGCCCCAACTTAATATTATTTGTGACTACTTACTTACTCCAAGAGAAGATTGAACTAATAAAAATGGGTATTACTTTTGGTTCGTTTACCTAGGTTACATTCTTTTCAGGTACAGTGGAACCTCGATAACTCGGATTAATCGAGACCGCGGCCGATCCGGGTTATCGAAAATCCGGGTTAGCCGGAGAATATGGTAAAAATTAATAAAATACGGTATACTTACAGATAAACTCTGTTATAATTGAAATAACATGAAATATATAATATAATATGCACACGCACAGTACCTACACATCTAAATTACTAAAAACACGCAAACACAAACCTAAGCAAACGGAAGCGAACAATAAAAGACTGTACTACACACAATACGGTCACAATCGGAACGATGTTATGTTATTTAAGAAGAACAGTGAAAACTAAGCCCATTGTTTAAAAAAGAATTTTTTAAATAGTCTTTGAGTCTTTTTTAAACAATGCTAAGACAGTCTGAAATAAATAAAGGAATACTACAGATGCCTGTTGTTTCCGATAATCCGAGTCAATGAACGTCGCTCTGCCGCCGGCGCCGTGTGCCATGAGTCATTTTTACCATCGTATAGTTCAAATTACACAAATACACATTATCTCTCAAATATTATATTACATACATTTTTATTGTTGAAATGTTTGATGAAAATCGGTCCCGGTTAGCCGGACTTCCGAGTTATCGGAGACCGACTTATCGGGGTTCCACTGTACCATGATTTTACGAATTTGGTCAATGTGACGTTTGATTTTCTGATTTGATAAGATTTGATGGACGTAGTGCGTTGAGTTTGATTCTTAAACTTCTGTTCAAGTACATTTCAGCTGGTGATTTCGCACAGGAAAGTGGTGTCGCTCTATATTTTAAAAAAAATTCGGACATTATAACTTAGCTTCTAAAATACACTCACCGGCATAAAATTCCGCCACCTAAAATTTTTGAAGTTATTCTTCTTTAGGCGCGATTCGATTGAGACTAAATTTTTTCATAAATCTGCGCGCCTGCGCACACAGACGGAATGTCGTTCGTTGCTAATCTTTCAAGATAGGTATGTATGTATCTGTATCCACGCAAATAAGTCATTAAAAGAATATATTAGTGTTTTTAGTAAATGTATTATTTATTATAATTCTTGTGTTTTTGGATTTGTGTTCCTCTGTAGTAAAATAATAAAATATTATGTAGGTATAACATGTTTACACTGTCTATTTGTCGCCGTGTTGTGTACTACATGCATTTATTAGTAATAAATAATTATGCAAAAGTATCGTAAATCTTTCCTTATAAACTTTTTATTTTGTTATATAAGAAATTATACATATTTATTACAATTTTCTATCAATTAGGATATAAATAACATTACTTGGTAGTTGTGCACTTAAAACAGGGTAAAAAAGTTAATATTTTTGGAAAAAGGTATTCAAAAAGTTTATAAAGAAAAATTGACGATACTTTTGCATAATTATTTATTACTAATAAATGCATTTTTTATTCACTTTTTTAAACCATGTTGAAAATGTAGCTCATGCTCTTTCATTTGACACCTGTGGAATGGTTCTAAGGTCATTTTTTTCTGACTTATGTTATTGCAAAAAAATGCTCTTATCTCTGGGATAAACAATTTGAATAAAATTTAAACAATTTAATGAATCACTTTGAAATTTTTATCACATATTAAGCACCAAAGAACCCTCATTTGACAAAAATTTCAAAGCTGTACACTAATTTTTACAACAGTTATTGAGAAAATATTTTTTTGCAATTCCGACATTTTTTCGCAATTATATTAACAATAAATGAGTATATCAAACCTTGTAATACGTCATTTTAAAGCTTTTTTCATAGTCTCGAAGATATTTGTACTAAAAAAATCATAAGTTTCACTGTTTTCCGTTGATTTGAAAAAAAAAGGAAAAAATGCCATTTTTTGACAGTTAATTATTTATAAATAAAAATGGCCTCCAGATCCTACGCAGGAAATAGTTATAATTTGCTCCTATAGGTATTACCTGTCGAAAAAACGCTTCAGTACCGTGGCTGCTGAAGTGTCACGAACAGGGTATATTTTTGTCTTATTACCCTGGCCTAATTTAAGTAATAAACGTGACAACGTATACAAACTCGCGGGTCCCATTGAATACAATATGTACTTCTTAAGGGTCCAAAACTCGTAACGAAATCGACATCGCATGACCCACAAACTTTTCCAATAACGGCAACGGCAATGGCTTAGATTAAAATGAATGATTTAGCAGAGCAAGATTGCATTGGCCGGCATTAGAGGATTGTTAATGGCCTAACGAATTTGCATAGAATCAACGATGCGGATATGAGCTTTGTACGCGGTGGACAAACAACCATCTCCATGTATCCACTAACATATACAGAATCTAGTTTGTTTATTTGATCATGATATACGAATATTCATTTGATGTTTGTCTAAGTGTTCACATACCGTACGAGCGTTTAGCATTTTTTTTAAGAAAGAATATTATAGAACTATACCGGGCTGTATCGTCGCCCCCGCTAGCGAAATTATTTCGATTCGATTTTTTTGCAAAAACTTACTCAAAAAGAGGTCCTTATAACATATCCACAGGGTGCCGGGCGGTGCCGTGGTCAAAAAATTGTTTAAACAATTTTTTTTAATCAAATTCACAAAAATAATTTTTTTATTTCGAACTATCTTTTTTTTAGATAATTTGGGTCATTCTGAGCAAAAAAGGTCTCTTGTAATTTTTCTCTGAAATTGATTGTTGTCGAGTTATATGCGATTAAAAATTTGAAAAATGCGAAAATGGCCATTTTTATGGCTTAATATCTCGATTAAAAATTATTATTATCAAATTCAAAAAGAGAACAAATCAAGTTTCAAACCCCTTCTTCAAGGTCCTGAAGAGATTTTTGTCATTATTTTATTATAAAGCTGCTATTTTTAATTATTAACAATTAGCGCTATAGTCCTGTAACTGTATCGTCGCGTCCGTTAGCGAAACTATTTCGATTAGATTTTTTTGCACAAACTTACTCAAAAAGAGCTCCTGATACCACGGTACCGCCCCGGTACCGTGGTCAAAAAATTGTTAACACATTTTTTAAACAAATTCACAAAAATAATTTTTTCATTGCGAACGATTTTTTTTTAGATAGTTTGGGTTATTTTGAGCAGAAAAGGTATCTTGTGATTTTTCTCTAAAATTGATTGTTGTCGAGTTATATGGCCATTTTCGCATTTTCCAAATTTTAAATTGCGTATAACTCGACAACAATCAATTTTAGAGAAAAATCACAAAAGACCTTTTTTGCTCAGAATGTCCCAAATTATCTAAAAAAAATTTGCCTGCCCAAAATATACCGTCTCCATATGACACAGTTTCTCGTACACAACATTGAGCAACTCGCTGTCCTGGCGTTCTATAGGCTCGAAGCCTCTTTTCGTTGCCATGTAGATGTAGGTAGATCCTACTTTGATCGGAAAATAATACATGACTCCAATGAGAGTCGTGCCAATCCAGATGTTCGCGAGTAAATTCGAATGGCCTTTGCTTCTGGGCTGCAGTTAGCTTGGGACCCGTAGTTGCCCTTTTTGGTATAAGATTGGTTGTCTTCAATCTACTTCTGACTGTCCAAATGCTAGTAACCACACCAGTATCTTGATAGAGACGATACACTTGGGACACAGCTGATTGGCTTAAGCTGAGTCGATTTGCCACTGCCCTCTGACTGAGGCCTTCTCTCAAGAATGCTACTGCTTGAGCTGCTTTGACGGATGTGGTATCCACTTGTAACGCACTTGCGAACTTCGTACAAGTGAAAGATGTATTAGTACGTGGCTATGGAAATTGATGCGTACGATGTTAACCGAAACAAGTCGGTGCGTGCTACTTTCAATGAGTCAAATTCTGACCCCCTCTCTACGTTGCATTCTTTATTTGTAATACGTCATGTGATTCACCCAAAAACAAAAATTTTTTAGAACTCAATAGTTATGATGTTAATGATTGTACACTAATTATTTTTAAATTTACGTTTTATTAGATTGAAACAGGATACGTACTTTCGCAAAATAATTTTGAGTCGATTATTTATAAAAAAATACAAAAAAAATTTTTTTTAAGAAACGGTTTTTTTAGTTATGAGTGACTAAAATTAAAAATATAAAAAAATCAACTAAAAAGCAAAAAATAAAAAAAAAATCAAAAAATCTAACACATTCGTTAAATAAAAGCGTGGGGCGCGAAATGTAAAAAGTATCTATATCCTCAAACCGTTTATTCGATGAAGACGCGCCCCACGCCTTTCTTTAACGAATGTGTTAGATTTTTTCAATTTTTTAACGAACGTGTGAGATTTTTGTATATTTAATCTGTCTAACAGTTTTTTTCGAATAATCCTTCGAGATTGATTTTTTTTAATTTTTGCTTTTTAGTTGATTTTTTTATATCTTTAATTTTAATCATTCGTAACTAAAGAAAAACGTTTCTTAAATTTTTTTTTCGTACTTTTTTATTTTTTACTTTTTAGTCTTACACTTTTCAAACAATAAAATATATCGTCATGTTTAAAAAAAATGTAGGTATATGATACACACATTTTATTTAACATTTGATACATACCTACATAGTATATTTGCTGTAATTCCTTCATATATATCTTAAATTAAAATCTAAAATTAAAAACACGAATTTTTTTAATTCGAGTTTTGGTTGAAGTTTTGTTTCGTATCGTATTGAAATTTGACACGAATAAGCGCCGATGTTTATATAAACAAAGATATGAGCGTTCAAAATCGTCGCCGCTTAGGATGTTTATAAACATGATGTACAAACATGGAAAAAGTAGTCGGAATCGGCAAAAAATTTGAAATTTTATTGTTTTTTTAAGAAGCATAACGTAAAAAAACAATTAACGTAAAAAGTGAAATTATGTATACTTCATATAATAGTTACAATATGTAAAAGTTTCAAGTTTCTACATTGTAAAAAACAAGAGAATTTAAGCATTTTCCATTAAAATCGTTTTTTTTTTATTTAAACAATTAATAAACATATTTTTTTATTGACTATTCGTGTATTGTTCCAGCGAATCCATATGTCTGCAAATTTTCATTCATTTTCATTGAAGAAAAGGCAGTTAAATTAACGTCTAAACATTTGACCCAAACGGTTGAAGTACATAAAACCGTTTAATAAACCATTTAAATTATTCTGGGTCATATTTTTCATTTTAATATTTTTAAATTTTAAATCATTTACATCCTTATCGATTTCAATATTCGTAATGAAATTTCATTGCTCGATATTTTTATTAATTTCCAACAATATTCGATTTACGAAATGACCTTAAATAAAATATTTCTCGTCGTCGCGACGCGTCGGTTCGAATTCCCCTTGGAAATTGATTCTGCGACAAAATTGAAAATACTGTTGCATTCGCTTGAAAATTCAATAAGAATTTTATTGGAAATATTCTAATTAAATAACACAACGAAAACAATCAAATTCTATTTTTAGTTTTTGATTGGAAAATACCTCAATAATTTATCAAATTTACAGAAGTTAACGGATGTAGAAATTGCATGTCATTTTCAACTGACAAATGGAGTGTGATACCAGTAGACGACTTACGTATAGGGCTTTTCATCGACTGTCATTTGTTTCGAGCTTCTGTCATGTGTCACATAATATTGATATATCTACGCAATACGTCTTTGGTTTGTATCATTGGTATATACCAATAACGTATGACGTAGATGTATTAATATTAGCCGATACATGACAGAAGCTCGAAACAAATTACTGTGAATGAAAAGCCCTATTAAAAAAGAATGTGTGTGTACTTTGTACGCCCGTAAGAAGTTATACTTCTATTATAATATTATGATGTCAACGAAAGAAATATACTTTAAAAAGTTTATTTTTTTTTATTTAAATTGTAAACCAATTTTAATACTTACCACTTTCCAAAAAATTTTATTAAAATAATACCAAAAGTTAAAAAAAATAAAAAAGAATAGGAATCGTTCGGATTTGAACCCTGGACCTATCGATCTGTAGTCGAATGCTCTACCAATGACCCATAATCGCTCTATTTACATGATTTCTCGGAAATAATGACAAATCACGGTTACAAAGAGACGAAGTGAAGTATAAATATAAAAATGTTTTAATAATACATATTTATTATCTTACTCCCGAGGAAGACAAATCCAAAGGCACAAAAATTATAATAAATATGTTTACTAAAAACACTAATATATTCTTTTCATACCTTATTTGCACTGATATATACATAACTTGAAAGATTTAGCAACTAACTCTACTGTCTGTGTGCGCATGCGCGTGGCATAATAAAAATTCACTCTCAATCGAGCCTAAAGAAGTATACCTTCAAAAATTAAGAATCGTAGAACAGTGATGAAATATGCTTGTATCCATTTTTCTTCATGCTAGCAAAGTTTTCCGTGGATAGGTCAATAAAAATTACAAAATATGTATAACTGTACAATAGAAATATGTACATATGAGATGTGTGGACTGTATGTTCTTAGAGGTTGCTGGGGTTCAAATGGAGAGTAGAGATCTTATAAGTTTATAACAAATCTTTCCCAAGTCACTGTTTCACGACTCAAAGGTTCGAGATAATAGTTGAACCCATAGAAAGGTTAAACACAACGTTTTTAAAATTGTTTGGCCTCTTAGTACTTTTTGGAAAAGCCAGTTTTTATCGAGATATTTTGAATATTTGTCAAATCCACCACATATTTATACACTCATGGCCAAAAAAATCGGGACACCTTAAAAATGGGTCATTTTTGATTTTTCGAATCTCCTAAACCTGTTGTCCGATTTTAGTGATTTTTTCAATATGTTATAGCTTTATTCTCTAAATCGATGTCGTAATAGTGTTGCTGAACAGGTAAATGTCATTGTATACCGGGTGTAACAATAATACTGTGTTTTTTCCTGAAAGTTCGTAACACCCTGTGGAATATTCTAGAATTTAAAAAATATTGAAAGTAAAACACAATTGTAGCCTTAGCCTTTCTTAACATTCTGCTTTTTGACTCAGTCACTTATGTTGGACAATGAAAAAGTTAGTTACTTTGACAACTAGCCATGTTCTTCATCAATACAGGGTGTTTCTAAATAAGTGCGACAAACTTTAAGGGTTAATTCTGTATGAAAAAATATTGACAGTTTGCTTTATAAACATATGTCCGCAAATGCTTCGTTTCCGAGATATGGGATGTTGAATTTTTTCTTACAAACTGACGATTTATTTATTGCTCTAAAACCGGTTGACATATGCAAATGAAATTTCGTAGGTTTTAGGAGGTAGTTATTTCACATTTTTGACATACAACTTAAAATTTTATATTCACCATTGGCGTGCATACAGGTAATATGACCGGTATGCACGCCAATGGTGAATATAAAATACATAATTGTATGTCAAAAAATGCGCAATAACTGCCTCTTAAAAACCACCAAATTTCATTTGCATATCTCAACCGGTTTTAGAGCAATAAATAAATCGTTCGTGTGTAAGAAAAAATTCAACATCCTGTACCTCCGAAACGAAGCATTTGCAGACATATGTTTATAAATCAAACGGTCATTATTTTTTCATGCAGAATTAACCCTTAAAGTTTATCGCACTTATTTAGAAACACCCTGTATTGATGAAGAACATGGCTAGTTGTCAAAGTACCTAACTTTTTCATTATCCAACATAAGTGAATGAGTCAAAAAGCAGAATGTTAGGAAAGGCACAGCGTGTTACGAACTTTCAGGAAAAAACACAGTATTATTGTTAGTGTTACGAACTTTCAGGAAAAAACACAGTATTATTGTTACACTCGGTATACAATGACATTTACCTGTTCGGCAACACTATTACTAGATCCATATTCTTAGAGAATAAGCCTATAACATATTAAAAAATTACTAAAATCGGACAACTGGTTTAGGAGATTCGAGACATCAAAAATGACCTATTTTTAAGGTGTCCCGATTTTTTTTGGCTAGTAGTGTATATGGTTTTAAGTACTATTATAGAGACCTGGTAATAATATGAAAATTTATTTATAATTTACATTTTTAGGTATATTTTGAATCATATTAAACAAGAAGCTACATCTCGATAAAAGGTACCTTATCGAAAAAATATTAAGAGTTAGAAAAGTTTTAAAAATATTGTGTTTAACTAATGGTACCACAATAATAATTTAATTGGAACGTATACAAAAGTCTGGGGGGTTTAAGAGAACAAAAGCCCATACCCAATTTTTATGGGGTGTACAAATTTCACTGTTGTTTTTTTTTAAGATGTTCCTGTCATAAGAATGCCGCATGTCCATTTTCGATAAAAGAACCTCTAATCTTTTTCGATATCTGAAAAAAATTGATTTTCATTTTGTAACTTCAAAGGGCTGTAACTTTTTTTGTGTGCACTATTTTATATACAGTGCGGTGGAATAAGTGTTGCCCCCCCTGTTAACTTGTTTATTTTAAGAATATAAGCAAAACGCTCGGACAGGTCGATTTTTAAACTAATCATAGTATATCATAGCATCAAGGTTTCGAACTTTACGCGATCCCTCTTCAGGTGACAGGCATAACTTTGATTTTTTTTTAAATGGTAAAGTACATCATGTGACACCTCATTTAACAGCTTTAAAAATACTGATTTTAAAAATGTATAATACTTTAATCCTTTTTGAGATCGCAGGCCCAAAATTTCGGTCGAACTCTTTTTAAAAGCATTTATTTTTTTCGAATTCTGAGAAAACTAATAAGTATTTTTTAAAAATTTAAACGCAGAATGAAAGATTAGATTATTACTGAGGGCTGACAGTCCCTTAGAGTTCATGGGCTCCGCGAACAAAGCGAGTGTTTAAATTATGTTATTTTTATCGTATAACGTTTAATTTGTACATAGGTCGTTATAATATAATATATTATGTACCTATATAAACAATTTGCCGTAAAATTATTAAGTCGATTACTTCATTATCAATGTATTTCTTGATTATTTTAAATTACTTCGTTTAAACGAAGATACGTTAAAGCTGTCAAACATCATAGAATTAGTGAATACAAAATGAAAAGAAATTCTAAACAACTGGAAGCAAGAAGCAAAAACTTGATAATCTCTACACTTCTTGTTTATCCACCCCGTAACAAAATAGGTGTGATTAGAGCCCAAGCAAATGTTTGCTAGTAATTTCCCCTTGTGCACTTTTTCGAGTATGTACGACGAGGTGTAGGCAAACATTTCCTCTGCCGTTGTTATCTGGTGCTCTAAAAACTTTCCAGTTAAACTCGACTAGGAACGAACACACATTCCGACTCTCTATCGCGTTTCAATGTACAATTAATTTACCCTTTAAAAAAACCCTTTGTTTCGCCTACATTGATTTTCTGCATACGTCAGTGGGGTACCATCCACAGATTATGTGACCTCAAAAGGATATATGAAGATCATTCTTAGTTGCCTAGATGTAGGTTAATGCACAGGGAATAAACGGGTGGTGGACACTAATAGGCTATTGATTATATTCAAAATAAAATAGCTAAAAGGAACTACAACGTTAACGGGGTTTTAATATTTTATATGGTCAATGGACATCTATACATGAAAAAACCGCGGAGTGCTACCATTTAAAGGGGTGCGTTTTTGAGAAATGGGTGAATTAGTCCCTGGGCACAGGTTACATTAGGGTGAGTTCTATGCACTTTTGGTACAAACACGTCTACATAAAAATTGTTCCTGGTTAAATTTCATATCTAAATATAACTTTTTCAAGTCAAAGATACTTTTTTTTTACAAAAATATATTCAAAAGAAAAAGCACAAAGAAATCCAAAAGAAAGAAATTTTCTTTTTCGTCCCATAACTTTTGTCCACGAGGATATAGGTATAGACATTGCTTTACAGAAAAAAAAGTTACATATTTTCTCTTTAAAATTGTGTTTAGTAGAGGTCATTAGGATTTACAGTTTTCGAAATATGATTTTTTAAATTTCGCCACTCACAGCAATTTTGGGCAATTTTCCTTGTTATTTCGCAAATATTGTTCTGTAACTTTTTTCTACGTAGCTTTAGGTATGTGCAATGGTACACGTAATAGGAATAGAAATCAATTACCTTTAAAATGGTCTACTGTATAACGTTGTACGACTTTTTTTAAAGAGATTATGGTTTTTCAAGATTTTATACTTTTAACGATTTTTTTGTAATATAATATAAAAATAAAATAAAATTATTATATAATATGTTATATATTATATTATTAATATAATATATTATATATTATACATTATATATTATATATAATATATTATATATTATTATATAATACCTAATATAAAAAAATATTAATTTTTACATTTTTTACGATTATTTTTGAAATTCCTCATTAAAACTTTTTTTTTCTTGTACATGAATATACAATATATACTATCTATATATTGCGCAACAAAGAGGGCTTACTTTCTGTTCTTTAAAATGGTGTATCATCTATATTTAAATACATAATGGAAACCGAGTGATTCTTTGATATTTTTTTACCTGTATTAGGTATTTAAAATTATTTCTTTTACAAAAATTACATTAACATTAGTCTTAAAAAACATCACTTTAGTTAAAATTATTTAAACGTTGACATTTAAAAAATTTTCAAAATCAAAGTCCATCTCTTCGTTAGCATTAGCTTCAATATCTTCCTCTGACACCTCAGTTATCTTAGAGTTCCCACAATTAGTACCCATGCACATGCACCCTTTGCAGAATATTGAACAACTAATTCCTATCTTCCTACAACCGCAGTTTTTTGTACATCCTTTGGTACATTTACATGCTATTTTTTCAAGCAAAGCTTGTGGTGCAGGAGCTTTGACAGTAAATATTGGAATTAATCCATATTTTGAAGTTTGCCCGGCCGAGTCAAGTGGATCCAAAGTATTACCTATAAAAAATAAGATTCAATCATAACACACAATCACATAAAAAAGTTAAAATGAGGAATTTAAAAAATAATCTTAAAATCAAAAATCGTTGCAAGTACTTATTACAATTTGAAAAAGCATATGTTATTCAAAAATAACCCTAGAATTTTTTATAATACACCATTTTAAAGTAAACAGAATAGGCTTTCTTTTTTATTATATAATATATACCATATAGAAAAAAAATTTATAATGGGAAATTTAAAAATAATCCTAAAAAATATAAAAACTCGTTAAAAGTATAACGTCTTGAAAAAGATAACCTCTTTAAAAGAAGTCGTACAACATTATACAGCAGACCATTTTAAAGGTAATTGAATTCTATTCCTCTTTCATGTAACATTGCTTATACCTAAAGTTACGTAGAAAAAAGTTACAGAACAATATTTGCGAAATAACAAGGAAAATTGCCCAAAATTGCTGTGAGTGGCGAACTTTGAAAAATCATATTTCGAAAACTGTAAATCCTAATGACCTCTACCAAACATCATTTTAAAGAGAAAATATGTAAGTTTTTTTTCTGTGAAGCAATATCTATACCTATATCCTCGTGGACAAAAGTTATGGGACAAAAAACAAAATTTCTTTCTTTTGGGTTCCTTTGTGCTTTTTCTTTTGAATATATTTTTGTAAAAAAAAGTATCTTTGACTTTAAAAAGTTATATTTAGATAGTAAATTTAACCAGGAACAATTTTTATGTAGACGTGTTTGTACCAAAAGTGCATAGAACTCATCCTAATGTAACCTGTGCCCAGGGACTAATTCACCCATTTCTCAAAAACGCACCTCTTTAAATGGTAGCACTCCGCGGTTTTTTCATATATAAGATGTCCATTGACCATATGAAATAATAAAACCCTGTTAACGTTGTAGTTCCTTTCTATAGTACATAATCAATAGCCTATAAATAGAAAATGTCAATGGTATATAATACGTCAGTTAATAAATCCCGGTCCTAACCATGAGATGACGACTCTAATAAATTTTCCGTTTGACATTTTGGTAATCCTAACCTTAAAATCGTACTGTCAAAATGTTGATATCATTTAGATTACTATTTACCCAGTTCATTCATCATCATCCAACCAATTTACGTGCACTGCTGGACATATGCCCCAATTGTTACACACTTCACGGTTTTGTGTTTATTGTTGCCAGTTTTTACTAATCCGCTTGATATCATCTGTCCATCGTGTAGGCGGCCTTCCTCTATTGCGTTTATCTTCTCTTGGCCTCCATTATATTGGCTTTCGTGTCCATCTTGAGTCCTTCAGCCTAGCGACGTGTCCGGTCCAGTTCCATTTGAGCTTGGTGACACGTTCTATGACACCTGTGATATCGGTTCTTTGTCTGAGATCTTTATTTTTTATTTTATCCCGTAGGGTTACGCCCAGCATGTATTTTTCCATACGCCTTTGAGCAACCCTCATTTTTGACGCTGTTGCCTTGGTTAGAGTCAGTGTCTCTGCTCCATATGTCATTACCGGTAGCACACATTAATCAAACACTTGTCTTTTTAAACTGATCGGTATACTGCTCCTAAATATGTCTCTCAGCGCTCCGTAGGCTGCCCAAGCAAGATTTAATCTTCTTTTTATTTCGCGCGTTTGGTTATCTCTGCCAATTCTAATTTTATGACCTAAGTAAATGTACTTTTCCACTAGTTCTACTTATTGTTCACGTATAATCAAACTGCCCTCTAGGAATCAGATTAGTCATAAATTTAGTTTTAGTAAAGTTCATTTTCAGACCTATTTTCCAGCAGATAGCGTCTAACTCATTTAGCATTTCCTTTACTTCTCCTAGGTCATTAGTTATAATAATTATGTCATCTGCATAACGAAGATGATTTATCTTTTCTATAGTTTGGTAGAGGACCTTTTTGAATTATGTTTCAAAGAGGACTTGGAAGAGTACTGCGATTAGAAGATGGTCCTCGATCTTTGCCGTATACGCTGACCAGGAAGTCCTATATAGGCAAGCCAACCAACGAGAACATATGGCGTGCTCTAACTAATTTGAAAAAGTCTCGTGCGTAATTATAACATCCAAAATTTGGCATTACCAAAGATAGGCCATGCACTAGAAAACCTGATTGGAAGATTATGAGAAGCGTGCTTGAAGTGATCTTCCGAGAAACTGGCGTAGGTATGGATTACTATGTATTGCAATAACCCGAACAGGCTGTGCCCCACAAATACAATAGACTATTATTCCGCCATTATGTACCTTCATTTAGAGTTGTTAATCAAAATACTCAGATCTAATAGGGGAGCAGCGTATCAAAGAAGTTAATTTCGACCGACCTCAAATAACGGATACGCGGAGCCTAGACTCTAGAGAATTCTCCCATTCTGGAGTAGAGCCAGAAGCAAAGGCGCAATGAATAGAGATGGAAGTCCCATTCTAGATGATTCTGGAATAAGCTATTTAGAGTTAGTTAATAAGGTAATCTCAAACTGTAAACTTGTAAATAAATAGTCTTATATAAATTCGAACCACTAGTTTTATTTGAATACTCCACAATATCGTAAATGTAGAGCAAAAGGTAAAAGCACTTTTGTATGTTGACAATCAAGCTCAAAAGATTGCATTAATTATTCTACCAGTAAATTATAGAAACTTATTTAAAAAATGAGCATGTTTCTAGTTATTAGCAGTTTTTTAATGGTTGCAATTTAAATAATTACATTTGTACAGCAGAAAATTTGTATTTCTGTTACGTCCACTCTCCGTAATCCGTGCCAAAACAACCAACGACGCTGGTAACTTGCATTTAATACTAAACCAACTCTTTTTATTTTTCAGGGCATTCCGAAGCAGACCTCTTCCGCTATTCCACTATCGCTGTAACTGTACGTCTCTCTGTAGGGCTGCAGTTGAAGCTGAAGCTGATACTACGCTTTTACATAATTAATTTCATACTCGGCTTCGTTTTGTTCAATTACAATTAAATTATATCTTTCGGTGTGCGGAGTGTGTCGCTCGAACAATGTGATTATACGGGATGGATCAATGAGAAAATTCTGGAGGTGATGCTAAAGTAATGATTCTTGAAAAGCTGCCACCTCTTCTTAGCACTGTTAAGAAATTTCTCTTTATTCTCTTTAACTAAAGAATAAAGTGTTTAACGAAAAGAGAGTTTACAGTTCTCACAACGAGAAAAAAATTATTTCATTGTCAAAATTTCATCATTGATCCAAAAACCTTCCATTGATTGATGTTCAAGATTGAGGTCAAGATCTCAACAACATCTTACATCTTCCTCCACTGTCTAGGTTTGGGGCAAAACTGATCTCATATTTCTATATAAGGTTCTGAATGATCTTATGGATTGTTCTGAAATTCTGGAATTACTTGGAATTTTGCATTTCACATGATTTATTGGGATTATTATTCAGTTATGGAACTTACGAGGCATTTACACCTTTTTGTTAGTTGATTCAACAGGTAATTGTTTCCTTCCAGTGATTAAGTTGTATTTGTGTTTTTTAACTGTGTATTTTTTATTTTTAGAAGTTGTATTAGAATTAGAGTTCGGATTTAAAAGCATAAAGAAACACAAAAAAAGCGCTTAAAAAGCCTAACGATTGTATGAAAAAAGCATTTTATTATACAAATAAAGCAATACGAAAATAAGCCAATATTATAATTATTTCTAAGCTTAGCTTAAGGTGACACAGTAGCGATCAACAGGTAGCCAAAACGCGTTCCAAGATTGCGGCTGTAATTTTGAATATTTTTTCGAGATATTTGGCACACGTATTCGTAATATAATAAAGAATGGCGGTACAGAGCCCAATTTGAAAAATATATTAATATGTGGAAATTACTCTGTAATTAAATACAATATTTAAAAAACGAGCCTGTACCGCCATTAAGAAGAACAAAAAAATACACTTTCTTCAAATAAAGTTTTTTATCCGATGCCTAGATTTTGTGTCATTTTGGAACTACTAAAATTTTTTATTTCATTAGTAGTTCCAAAATGACACAAAACCTAGGCATCGGATAAAAAAGTTTATTTGAAGAAAGTGTATTTTTTTGTTCTTCTTAATGGCGGTACAGGCTGGTTTTTTTAATATTGTATTTAATTACAGAGTAATTTCCACATAATAATATATTTTTCAAATTTGACTCTGTACCGCCATTCTTTATTATATTACGAATACATGTGCCAAATATCTCGAAAAAATATTCAAAATTACAGCCGCAATCTTGGAACGCGTTTTCGCTACCTGTTGATCGCTACTGTTTCCTCTTAAGAACTAGTAAGTAGGAACTATGGTAAATTTAAAAATAAAATAGAATAAACAAAAAAAAATAGATAACTGAAACAAAAATGCTTTAACCTAATTTTTATCGACACGCTGTAGATGAAGGAAAATATATCATTTTTGTTTAAAGCATGAAATAACTAAATACTCATTTCAATGTTCCATCATAAAGTTTCGGCGCCTATCACTCAAAACATTTTTGTAAGTACCTATATCAAAAAGCTTCTTTCAACGTCCACACTGGTTATCGGTGCATACTTATACTTTGCCACTAGTGCCGGATCCATTTTTATATCTTCAACGTGTTCTCTATTTAAAACTGAAAATATTTTCTTCGTCTTTTGAAATCCTTCGTTTTCTGTTAATACATCTTTGACTTTTCTTAATACTACCTGACCAATTTTTCCAGGGATACCTTCCATCTTTTTTTCAAAACTGTTTATTTTTTGGATCGACAATGACATTTGCTGCTTCTCCAAATATTGTTTCACTCACAAAACACAAGTTGCTTTTAATAGAAGCATGATTGTTTTGTAATTCTGTTTCATCTAAAACATCCTGACAATCTTTTATCGATTTGCTAGCAGTATCTTTAAGTTCCAATAAGAAGCTTTTAAAATTTTCGAAATAATCGGCGTAGTATAATGCTGCATCTAACCATGTAACCCACCGAGTTAACACTGATTCTGGTGGTAATGGAGTGTTAGGGAATCTTTCTCTAACAAGTTGAACTCTTAAGGAGCTTTAATGAAAATTTTTTTCCATTTTTTATCAACTCACTAACAAGTGGAAATTGCAGCCGTATAGTCTCAGCAACGCGATTCAGCTGTGGGAGCACGCCAAATAGTATTCTATTTTAGTGACGTCACGTTGCCTAGCAACCGTCGATTCTCCCATTATGAAATTCTATTTTGTGACTTCAGCAAAATAGAATTCTATTTGGCGTGCTCTGGGCCCCAGGCCGTGTGCTAGACACGTAACAGTGAATTATATTTGGATAAAACACTTTAAGATTTGATGCTGTTTTGATCATAATATATGGTGCAGAGTCGGAAAGCATTAATACTATGTATTTTGTTCGATACCCGAAAGTACCTAAATACAGGGTGCGCCAAACCTCTGGTCTTCTTTGATTACGGCTAAACTATGAGATATACAAAAAAATAATTATAACAAAACTAATGTGTATCAAAGAGGTCTATAATTTAAAATTATTTTCAATTATACAGGGTGAGTCAGAACGACGGTATGAACCAAAGTTGTATTTTTTTAAACGGAACACCCTGTATATTAAATCATTTTTGAATATATTATTTAAAAATAGGAAAAATTTGTATAAGGTCTTATAGGTCTAAAGTTAATAATTTTCGAAATATTTACATTTTTATTGAGAAAAATGGTAATATTTATAGGGTTGTGGATTATGTTTCAAAGGAAATAAAAATTTGGGTGATAGGTCAAAGTTTTTAAAATATAGTGTTATTTTTAAATAATTTAATGTTTTTTACTTTTAGCCATAAAATATACAGTGTGATCACTATTTGCAAATACAAAATTTTCTCATTTTTTTTAAATGGGACACCCTGTATATTACTTTTGCGTTTTGTAGTAAATATTACAACCTTTCTTTTGGTATAAGGTTGTATGTACCTAGCATGTTTCGTTTTGTAGATATTTAAAAAAAACTATAGATTTTACGTGTTTGCGGATTTTTTATTTAAAAATTTTTTTGCAAAAAAAATAATTATAATCTGGTTTTAGAAACATACACTAAAATATAAAATATGAAGATAAAAACGTAATTAAAGATTAAAATAAATCGTATGCTAGTACAATTCAATTGAATTTAATAACTTTAAATTATTTTACAAAAAATATTTTACCATATTAATGAATGCATAAATTAGTTACTAAATTAAATAAACAACCAAATTTTAAATCAACCGTAGTTATTTTTATACTACAGCAACTTTCCTGTACCAAATTAATTGTTAGTTAAATTGTATTTAGTTAAACTTTTAATTTACCTTTTAAATTTACTTACATACATCTTGAGAATATAAAAATTATTATAAAGTATGCTTTGAAACAAATGAATGTTAAATGTATCATCCAAATTATTTATTAATATAAATAGTATTTACTGGTGTCACAAAAACTGGGAATACTTTTGTAGTTGAAATTTTTGTAACAATTTTTTTTATTTTAAATTTTAATTTTTTAACCGAAACATTTTTGGATATGACATTTGTTTTGGGCGAAACCATTAGAAATTATTACCAGATTTTGTGACACGAGTAGGTACATAGATACTATTTACTTCTTAATATACTTCCATAACGTTAATTTGTTTCAAAGCATACTTTATACGTTTCTCAAGATGTAGGTAAATTAAAAAGTTATTAACTGATCTTACTCGTAAATACAATATAACTAACAATTAATTTGGTATAGGAAAGTTGCTGCGGTAGAAGAATTACTACGGTTGATTTAAAATTTGGTTGTTTATTTAATTTAGTAACTAATTTATGTATTCATTAATATGGTAAAATATTTTTTGTAAAATAATTTAAAGTTATTAAATTCAATTGAATTGTACTAGCATACGATTTATTTTAATCTTTAATTACGTTTTTATTTTCATATTTTATATTTTAGTGTATGTTTCTAAAACCAGATTATAATTATTTTTTTTGCAAAAAAATTTTTAAATAAAAAATCCGCAAAAACGTAAAATCTATAGTTTTTTTAAAATATCTACAAAACGAAACATGCTAGGCACATACAACCTTATACCAAAAGAAAGGTTGTAATATTTACTAGCAAACGCAAAACTAATATACAGGGTGTTCCATTTAAAAAAATGAGAAAATTTTGTATTTGCAAATAGTGATCAAACTGTATATTTTATGGCTAAAAGTAAAAAATATTAAATTATTTAAAAATAACACTATATTTTAAAAACTTTGACCTATCACCTAAATTTTTATTTCCTTGGAAACATAATCCACAACCCTATAAATATTACCATTTTTCTCAATAAAAATGTAAATATTTCGAAAATTATTAACTTTAGGCCTATAAGACCTTATACAAATTTTTCATATTTTTAAATAATATATTCAAAAATGATTTAATATACAGGGTGTTTCATTAAAAAAAATACAACTTTGGTTCATACCGTCATTCTGACTCACCCTGTATAATTGAAAATAATTTTAAATTATAGACCTCTTTCATACACATTAGTTTTGTTATAAACATTTTTTTGTATATCTCATAGTTTAGCCGTAATCAAAGAAGACCAGAGGTTTGGCGCACCCTGTATAAGTGCATAGATATTATACATAAATATTGACAAATAAAGATTGGCAAAAATATCGATATAATTAATATTTTTTGGCAGGCTTTTATAGACTATGTTTTGAAGAAAAGAATCACCTAAAAATTATGTCAAATGCAAAAATGATTATAAAAAACACCAAATAAGTACAAAATTCAAAAAAGGCATACAATTTAAAAAAAAAAGCATAAAAAGTGGTGTCAAAATGACTTATTTTTGCATATTTCGTTCATTTTAACAAGAAGATAGTCCTGCTTGTATTATTTACCATAAGCATTATGCTTAGAAATCCGGACTCTAATTATAATAATATAACTTATACTTGATATCAATGACGAGAATCCATTACATCCTCTAATGGAAAGTACATAATCCCGATACTCTACATATTATGTACCGTGCAGTGTAATAATTTTTAAGATTCCATATGGCGTATTATGAAATTTATATATCCACATACATACTATAAAGCTCAGCAAATATTGGTATTACGCGTGTGTTAACGCAAAGTATTTATTAGTGTACGTTACTATCCGTGGTTTCACATAACCGCTGGTTATGAATGGAAAGTATTACTGGCAAATACAGATACAGAGACACTACGGGGCGCTAGTGTATGTATATGAAACTTAAAGCCAAAATCAATAATATGACAAGAATTAATATCAAAATTTAACTTAGTACGCTTTCAGGTTGAACCGCGCCAATATTATCTTGCCCGAGCTTTCGACGTCCTCTCTGACGTCATTTTCAAGGCTTTCGGAGTCTCAGTCTCCAGAGTCCCCAAACTCCCAGACACTACTACACTATTCACTTGACAATGCAATTATGTTATTTCCTATGGCATACCATTAATTTATACAGTGGTTCGCTGGAGCGGAGCTTGGATAGGGGTTGGAGCGAAGATTTTTGACGATGGGAATTTGGCGTTTGAGTGAGGGCGAAAAAATTCGCTAACTCACAAAAAAGTCGCTTGTAATCGAAAAAATGAATTTCCATAATTTCGCCTCTTGCTGCATTTAATACATTTCATAATTTATTTGTACAAACATACATAATCGAAAACCTCTTACATATACTCAAAGGTGTAGAGATGTACATAGTGTACAAGCTCTCTTAAATTTTTTCTACTTTACGCCACGCTTTTCTGTCTCTAGCTAGTTTGCTTCGCCTCACTCCATGTATTCCCTTTTTCTTCGAGAATCTGGCTTATCCTATTGTTCTATATTTTTCTTGGTAGTTCTTTACAGTTTTTTTATTTTTATAGCTTCCCACATCTTTTTCACCTCTCTAGTTTCATTCATTCTGATCATGTGGCTCCCTCATTTCAGATTCTGTTCTTCTGCTTAATCCTTTAGTGATTTCGTTCCTAGTTCTTGTCTAAAGTCTTCGTTTCTTCTTCTGTCTGTTCTTCTAACACCCAGCACTTTCCTCAAGTATTTCATTTCACTTGCTTGCAGTCGCTTTATTTGTTTTTCGTTGAGTACCCAGTTTTCTGCATCGTAGGTTAGGACAGGTTGGTACACTATTTGGTATACGATCATTTTTGTTTTTGTTCTTATTTCGTTTATATTCAAGAAGTTTTTGTAGAGTGCATGATATATTCTAGTTGCTGAATTTATTCTGGCAACAATATTTTCTTCTTGTATCCCTTTATTATTCAAAGCTATCCCTAAATACTAATAATATACTTAAACCTGTTCGATTCTATTTCCTTCAATGTTAATGTTCATTTTTGTTTTATGTTAACCATCACTTTAGTTTTCTCGGTGTCTACTCTTAAGTTGTATTATTTTAATTCTTCTGTCCACATTGTCATGTTATTTTGAAGGTATTTTCGTTTTTGCTATAAGCACTATTAGTGGAGTCACTGAAGGTGGATATGAGCTATTACCTCCGATTTCGTTGAACTTCCATCGATTTGCATGAAAATTGGTGAGTGGTTAGAGGATATCTCATGGAACGAACAAAGGTGACATGGTGCCAACTTGCGCTTTTACCCTGGGGGTGGATGCCACCCCTTCTCATGGGGTGAAAATTATTTTATTAAAAATAACCCCATAATTCGATAGAGGGACAGATTTCAAGCAAATTTTCTTATATAAAGTTATTAAAATAAATCAAAACTTTTTAAGTTATTAAAGATCAAAGATTTTAATTTTTCTTGAGAAAAATGCATGTTTTTAACCAATTTTTCATCAATAACTCAAAAAGTGTAAGTTTTTACAAAAAAGTTATTATTATCAAAATTGAAGCTAATAAAAAATCAAATAAACCTCTTACTAGAAAAACCTTTTATTGTTAACTAATAGTGAGTTATAGGTAATTGAATGTATATTTTTTTCCGGCGAGTAAAAACTCTTAAGTATTCAAGCTGAAATAACGGGACATTGATGCATTTTATAACATAAACTTATTAAACATTTGTCAAAGTACTTAAAAATATCTATCAAATGAGCCCCCGAACATGTTGATAGCGTTAAAATTTATGCTCAAAAATTTTTTCAAAATTTATTTTTTTAAATTTTTTTCAAAAAATGTTATTGTTTTTTTTTAATAACTCCGTTCGTCTTTACGATATCAGGTTTATCTAAAAACTGTTTGAAGGATAATTCCAAGTGATATTTAATCACGTTGAACCTAATCTTTGAAACCTCTTACTTTTTTAAAAATAAAAGGTTAAATGGCCCCGGTTGCATGGTTCCCACAGCAAAATTTAAGATTTAAATCTCGGTTATTTTTTACCCCATAGAAATAGTAAAACAGGTAAAATATTTGGCACAGAAAAAACTAAAATTTGGTTATATGTAATTTTTTACGTTTATTGAGTATTTTTGGAGTATTATCAAAAGAATATGAGAATTACAATAATTTTAAAAATTATGATTTTTTTAAATTATATCTTCTTTTCAAAAATATGCGTTCTAAACCGGTGAAAATTATCGAAAACATTACTTATGCTAATATGAAGAAGTTCTTCTAAGGATTACTATAAATTTTAATTTTTGTGGAAATGGCGTATGTTTTATTTTTCACTTTTTCCTAAAAAATTCGAAACGGTTCTTTTATTTTCATTATAACTTACTTAATTTTCACGCTATTACCTTGTTCTGAAGTTCATTTGATAGGTATTCCGAAGTACTTTGACAAATGTTTAGCAGGAATATTTTATACATTGCATCGTTTTCCCGTTATTTAAGCTTGGATACTTAGATTTGAGTACTCGTCGAAAAAAATACACATTCAATTGCCAATAACTCACTTTGAACTAACATTAGTTTAGTTCTTTATAAGAGAAATGTATTCAATTTTTTATTATCTTCAATTTCAGTAATAACAAGTTTTTTGTAAAAGCTTATAGTTTTTTATTTATACGTGAAAAACCGATTTAAAACATGCATTTTTCTTACGAAAAAATAAAATCTGTGGCCTTTAATAACTCAAAAAGTGTTGATTTATTTTAATAACTTTATATAACAAATTTTGCTTATAATTTGTCCCTCTATCGACTTATGGTATTATTTTTAATAAGATAATTTTCACCCCCGAGAAGAGGTGGCATCCACCCCCAGGGTAAAAGCGCAAGTTGACATCATGTCACCTTTGTTCCTTGAGGTATCCTCTAATTACTCACTAATTTTCATGAAAATCGATGGAGGTTCAACGAAATCGGAGGTGAAAACCTTCAGTGACTGCACTATATATCATATGGAAATACGCATGCTTCTACTTTCACTACTTGCATGTTTCTGTATCCTGTAATATATTATTTGTTTTTGTTCAGCATGCTTTTATTATTTCGTCCATCATGCTTATAAACAATAATGAGCTCAATAGACCACCCTGTCTGACTCCATCGTTATTTTTAAAGATTTTTGAAGTTCTGTTTCTTATTCTTACTTGGTTATTAGTATTTTCATACAGCCTGTATACCATTTATTTGTTATTGCCCTTATTTTGTACCTCATTGTAAACACGTTGTCTTATGCATCGAATAAGCAATTTCGAAACAGCTTGTACGTTTCTCGATTATATTGAAACAATTCTCATAAAATTCTACTTTCCCCATTTCGTCTCTTTTCCCATTTAGTGTTTCGTGACCCCTACCGTACTGTGCTTTGATAGCGTCTAATTACCACACCGAAATCTAATATCCTTTAAAGTCACAAAGGGAAAACAATTGAATTGCCAAATCCTGGCATAAGACCAGCTCGAGGTCTTTACTTCTCCTCCACTCCTTCAGGACCGGTTTGGAAATTTTCTTTAGTCAGTAATATACATTACGTTTATTTAATAACTAATTTGATAACTAACTGCATATTTGTAATGCACGCAAAAAGTACATACAAAAATAAAGAAGAAGATCAAAAACCATCGACAAAAATAGCTTTTTCTTTTAATATATACCGAAGGTCTCATCTAATCGACAAGACGAAGCCCCAAGTTGATGATTAAATCTCAATAAATATCTACGTGGAAGCTGCTCTACCAAATACAGCACCCTGTACCGCCCCAGTCACTTGAACTACATTAAGACTAATTGGACTAGACTGGACATTAACTATTACATCACACTATTTTTAAGGGGATCGGTACAAAGTTTCCGTTCCAATGCTATTTAAATGGGATTCATTTTTTTTCGAATCCTGAGAAGTATTTTTGAAAAATTTAAAAGCAGAATGAAAGATTACGTTCATACCGAGGGCCGAAAGTCCCTAAAAGCTTCTATAATGTTTATTTTAATAAGTTACAGGGGTGAAAAACTAAGAGAAAATGTAGTGTGATTGTTAATTTCAAATATCTCATTCAAAAGAAACTGTTTACTTATTCTAAAGGACTTTCGGCCCTCGATAATAATTTAGTCTTTCATTCTGCGTTTAAATTTTTTAAAAATATTTATTAGTTTTTTCAGGATTCGAAAAAAATGGACACTATGTCCGTGGTGATATTAGAGAGATATTTTGACAGAATTGACATTTCTCAGACGTTTCATAAATGCAGATATTGCTCAACATTTTGGTTGCGGTATTTTACGGCTCGATTAAGATTAGTTGTTTGTCTAACTTGTATGCCATTTAAAATGGATCAAGAATTAGAAGCTCTCATTTTGGCTAATGCTAATGATGAAGACATCGGGTTTATCATCGTGCATAACATTCTGGGAGATGAACATAATATTACATGCTCAAAATCCAGAATTTAATTTAGATGGAAGGAAGGTTTGTAGTTTCTTCCAAATATCGAACATAACAAACAAATGATCCTTGAATGTTCTTATAAATAAAAGATTTTCCTGTTGCACCCGTCATGTTTTCCTAAACTAACGACCAATTTTCTGGAGAGGTCAATGGATTTTGATATAAAACTTGTTTTAATAAACACAAATCGTCATCAGACGTAAATCTAATTCGTTTGCAAGAATTAGAAGCTCTCATTTTGGCTAATGCTAATGATGAAGACATCGGGTTTATCATCGTGCATAACATTCTGGGAGATGAACATAATATTACATGCTCAAAATCCAGAATTTAATTTAGATGGAAGGAAGGTTTGTAGTTTCTTCCAAATATCGAACATAAGAAACAAATGATCCTTGAATGTTCTTATAAATAAAAGATTTTCCTGTTGCACTCTTCATGTTTTCCTGAACTAACGACCAATTTTCTGGAGAGGTCAATGGATTTTGATATAAAACTTGTTTTAATAAACACAAATCGTCATCAGACGTAAATCTAATTCGTTTGCAAGAATTAGAAGCTCTCATTTTGGCTAATGCTAATGATGAAGACATCGGGTTTATCATCGTGCATAACATTCTGGGAGATGAACATAATATTACATGCTCAAAATCCAGAATTTAATTTAGATGGAAGGAAGGTTTGTAGTTTCTTCCAAATATCGAACATAAGAAACAAATGATCCTTGAATGTTCTTATAAATAAAAGATTTTCCTGTTGCACTCTTCATGTTTTCCTGAACTAACGACCAATTTTCTGGAGAGGTCAATGGATTTTGATATAAAACTTGTTTTAATAAACACAAATCGTCATCAGACGTAAATCTAATTCGTTTGCAAGAATTAGAAGCTCTCATTTTGGCTAATGCTAATGATGAAGACATCGGGTTTATCATCGTGCATAACATTCTGGGAGATGAACATAATATTACATGCTCAAAATCCAGAATTTAATTTAGATGGAATTAGGGTTTGTAGTTTCTTCCAAATATCGAACATAAGAAACAAATGATCCTTGAATGTTCTTATAAATAAAAGATTTTCCTGTTGCACTCTTCATGTTTTCCTGAACTAACGACCAATTTTCTGGAGAGATCAATGGATTTTGATATAAAACTTGTTTTAATAAACACAAATCGTCATCAGACGTAAATCTAATTCGTTTGCTACTTCTGAGGTACTCATTTTAGCAAGTTATTACGAATAAATTTGGTTTAAATGAAAGACAAACAACAAACCTAACCTGAGAACAAAATAGCGCAACGAATACCGCACAGCGTACCGACTCCCCTAATAACGGCAGGCCGTATTTCCAATAACGCAGCGTAAGCTTAATATCACATCTGCGCATGCTCTACTGTCAAAATAACGTATGCTGTAATACAGCAAGTGCAAAAGTGACTCTGCAATATCTCTCTAAATCGAACATTGCAAATCGAACATTCGCTATCTTTGTCATACAACGCACTCATTACACACGCAGCAGTGTGCAATAGAGATTGCCTTGATGGTCATCAACATCCTAAACGGATAGGCACTATAAAAAGAACTAGAATAACCTTCTTAAATTACTATTTTTTTATGGCTCTCTAAAATTTTATCCGGTCCTTTTCTGGTAATCCACATCATCTAATAAATTAAAGCTCGTGCTTTGATATTGGACGCACATGGAATTAAATACTGTGACTTTATCGTCTATTTCTTTGTGTTTCCCTCGCCTCTTCGCACCGCGTGCCGCCTTGGACACGCCAAGATACAATTGAACAATACCGAAAGACGATAGAACTTTTCTTTGATCGCCCCTGTCCCGGAATACACGGAAACAATGCTCGGACCCGGTCACAATGAAAAGATGTAATCGTCTTATGTGCGCTTAATTAAAATAAATTATACACCAAATAGAAGGAAGAGTGATAATAGGCCAGTAATTGACCATTTTAGAGTGTAATTTTCCTAGTCATGACGGATTCGCTTGAAAATTTGGATTTAGGTTCCTCTTACCCTCTACTTCACTTTTGGACGTGAGCCCAGGGTCGCTTTTACTTGGGGGGTGAAAGCCACCACTTCTCGGGACTGAAAAAAACATGTAAGGTACATGCAGCCAATATGGCCAAGCAGGCAATATGGCCACTTCCTTATAACTCGGTAACTACCTTGAATTTGAAGTAGATGGCGCAATAGATATAAACAGTATGTTCGCCAAATACGACAGCCGCTAGGCTAGAGTAATCAGTCTTAAGCCGACATTGTGAGTGTGTGCTGCATTACAGAAGAAAATAGTGCCTCGTAAGTGCGTCATTATAAACGTAAAACTTATTATATCTCTTTTTACAGTAACAATCACGTAAGTATTTTTTAAGTAGATATTACGTTTAGATTGTGCAAAGGTACGATGATAAATGAGTGCAGTTATTTTTTTGATAAGTTTATGATAGTGCCTTATATTTGAAAAAACAGTTGATTTGGTTCATGTGAGCAATATGGCCATTATCGATAGACAGCAATATGGCCATGGCCATATTGTTATGCATACGTTTTCCTAATAGCGTATGTATCATACCAGTTTTTTTGTAATGTTTTCTCTATTGTTTAAGGAATAACGATGGGTCGTATTCGCTCTAGAGCACGGGTTCTCAATCTGTGGTACATGTACCACCGGTGGTACATATCATTATTTGGGGTGGTACATAAAACACAAAAACACATGCAAAATCCAGCATATTTGTAGTTAGTTAAATTACTAAGCTCCATAGGTATTTCAGCTAGGTGGTACCAAGAATAATTTTAAAATAATTTGGTGGTACATGACTGAAAAACATTGAAAACCACTGCTCTAGAGGCATAAGAGGGCAATGGAGTGAAGAAGACTTAACCCAAGCGCTTCAAGCTGTGAACGCGGGTATGTCAGTAAATAGGGCCAGTACAACTTATAATCTACCAAGGAGAACCCTTAGGCGCTATGTCGAGCAAGGTAAGACAGGAAAAGCCGCCATGGGTCGTAAACCCATCTTAACTCAAGAACAAGAAGCTGAATTAAGTCGAAGAATCATTCGGTTATCCGAAGTAGGTTACCCGCTAACTGCAAGTGTACTTCGTCGATGTGTTTACCGGTATACCAAGTTGAATAATATTCCAAATCCTTTTAGAGAAGAAAAAGAAAAGGCTGGGCGATATTGGCTAAAGGGATTTATGGAAAGAAACCCTCAAATTCGAGTTAGAAAAGCACAAAATCTAAATCCGGCAAGAGCCCAAAAACTAAACAAATTCATTGTAAATGACCATTTCACCAAGCTAGAAGAAGTATTGCGATCTTTACATATAATGGAACATCCTGAAAGAATCTGTAATATCGACGAGAAAGGATGCAGGCTCTGATTGCACCCTCAACAAAAGGTGTTAGCTGCAAAATTGTCACGGCGGGTACATCTCGTTACGAACGAACACGCACAAAATGTTTCAATTGTAGCCTGTGGTAATGCTATCGGCACAGCAATACCTCCCGTAATTTTATTTAAAGGGAAGCGCATGAAACAATGGAGTGATTCAATGCCTGCAGGGACTTCAGTACTTATGACCGAAAAAGGTAGCATGACACAAGCAGCATTTTCCCGTTGGATAGAGCATTTTGCAAAGTTTAAGGTTCAAGGTCAATGTCTGCTTATTTTTGATGGAGCCAAGTGTCACTTGGACTACAGTATTTTGGAAACCGCTGACAGATTTGATATAACGTTGTATTGTTTGCCCAGTAATACGACTCACGAACTCCAGCCAATGGATAATGCTGTATTTAGGGCGTTTGAGTATTACTGGAATGATGAGGTAGTAAAATATTTTTCCACGCATCCAGACGAACGTTCAATTAGTAAGATGCGTTTTGGAGGCATATTTTCAGCTGTTTGGGATAAAACAATGACAATGTTAAATATTAAAGCAGGCTTCAGAGCAACAGGGATATATCCTCTAAATCGTGAAGCAATTCCAGAGATTGCATTTGCTCCAAGCACTGCAAGTCAAAATCAGGACCAAGAACCTCAACAGCAACAGCAAATGTCTCAAGAAACAGTTCCATCTAATACATCTGGTTTATTAGAGAATAAGGAAAATAATGTCGATCGCTCAATTCCTTTAGAAGCTGGTCCATCCACATCTGGTGTAAGATCACAAAATAAAAACGGTACTAGAGCCAGAACTTGTACCCATGATGACAGCAGCAGTGATTCAGATTCAGACAGTCATTTCACTGTACACGATGAATCTAGTAACTCTTATTCTGACGTAGAAATTGTACAAGATCCTGCCTTGAACGAGAACAATTCGTTTACTGAGATGCTACCAACTCCAGATATGGTACTAACCAAAGCTAAGAAACCCAGAAAACCTGCTCTGAACAGTAGAGCCCAAGTTGTCACAAGAAACTTGTTCACTAAAGAAAACAAAATTCTTAAGGATATTTCAGTATCAAGTACGAATATCAAAAAAAAAATCAAAAAATTCTAGAGCACCAAAACCACAATGTAAAATTTTAAATGAGTCTTGGTATTGTAAACTCTGCAGGGAAGATAGACAAGCAGATATGCGCTTATGTGTTAAATGCAAGGCTTACGTCCATGAGGAGTGCATGGGACTCACTAAAGACGATGTCATAGAAATTTTCATGTGTCCAGATTGTGGATAAAAATTTCATTTTTATGAATAAAAAATTTGTTTTTGCAGTTACCCTATATTGACCTGTCATAATAAATTAATTTTTGAGCTTATGTTATTATTTTGACCTTTTATTTCAATTATTCCCGAATAACATTTTTTTGTAATTCTGTACATAATGAATATTTTGTATGGCCTTATTGCCATACACCCGGTTGGCAATATGGCCAACTCATATTATATCTTATATTACTCATATTTTTGTAACGGTTTTACGGTTGACTTTTGATTACTTAGAATATCTGTCTAATAATGTAGTTTATACTATAGCATATCAAAAGTTTTGAAAAACTGAAAACATTATTATGTAAAAAAATAAAACGTATTAGCATGGCCATATTGGCTGCATGTACCTTATTCAAAATAAGTCAGGAAGTAGATAAACTGTTTTTTTTATTTTATAGAGTTCTTTCACGGCAAGTCAATACTTTTCGAATTATTTACGAGTGTAAAGGTTCATTGTCAATAAAAAAACACGTTTCTAAACGGTTCTTCGCAAATAACTCAAAAACTATTTTATCCAAAAAATTATCTTAGCAAAAATATAGCTTATAAAAAAAAACGAAAAAATGGTGTAGGTACATATCGACGGCTGAAAGGCAAAAATGACCAAGCGACATTTGGCTAACTTTACACTAGAGCAGTTTAAAGTTTGACATTTTAAAAAAAATTCATAAAACATGATTTAGTGGTTTTATTGTCATAGGTAATTATAACGAACTTTAAATGCAGTTTAGATACTTTATAAACTACCATTTGTAGACTATCAATTTTTTTTAATAGTTTATCAAATAGTGTCAGTTAGTAATATTTTCTGCTAAATCGCAACCAGAAAAACTACCGACTATATTTTTTTACCTTAAACTGGAAAATGTACTGAAGGTGACTGATTTTTATTATCGAAACTGGTAAAATTGACTAAACCTGATATATTTTTGATTGTATTTTAAGAAATATAACCTATCCAAAAATCATTCATGTTTTGTAACAGGTAAAATGGTTGAACTAGAAAACTAAAAAATAACAGTAATTATCAGTAGTAATTGCACAAGAGCTCTAAAATTCTATATTAATTTTAGAGTTCGAGTGCAATTTGTTGCGATTATTTTATTAATAAAACTGTTCAAAACCAAAATGTTATTGTAATTTATTTATGTAAGTACAAATTAGTACAATTAAACATAAAGTTTTTATAAATATTTGACGATTGACAGTCATCACTTTTATAATTTTTAAAACATTAATTATCATTAATGTCACTGAATGTATTTTCGTAGCAACGTAGGGCATCTGACGTAATATACTTAACGACTGGCAATTATCAAAAATTATCGATTTAATTCAGATTTCTGTAGCTTTCTATTGGTCAGAATCTCCTATGAATGAAATAATCAGTAGTAATTGCACAAGAGCTCTAAAATTCTATATTAATTTTAGAGATCGAGTGCAATTTGTTGCGATTATTTCATGAATAAAACTGTTCAAAACCAAAATTTTATTGTAACTTATTTATGTAAGTACGAATTAGTACAATTAAACACACAGTTGTTCTACTATTCATTAGATATATTAATAAAACAATACGATTACGTTGATCAAAAAATGAGTTATAATAATAAGTAATACCCAATAGTCAAAAATATAGATTTTAACTATTTCACAATTCGGAGCACACTGACCGATATTCTGTTACTAATTAACTACAAATCAAACTATGATTTGGAGCCCTTCTAAACGGAGGAACAGGTTACGTGCAATAATAATAAGCTTCCTTTTCAAATTAATTAATTAATAATTTAAAAACGGCAGGTAAATTATTACCAAGCGACAAATTCCACCTATTTTAGGCAGAAAGAAAAAACTATTTATCGTGTTTAAGAAAGTTACATTTAGTATAATTCACTAAACAAAGCGAAAAAAAGTCACAAATGATAAAAAAAATATTTTTGGATGGGGTAAAATTTTATAAGCATTTTAAAAACTCTAGATATTGTTTCATTCTCTAAAAACTCTAGATATTGAAAAAATCACTACCCGCTCAAACATTTAAAATACAATCCGACAAAAACTAAGTGTAAATAATTAAAATGGAATACGTACCAAATTAAAGTGGTTCTTAAATTTACAAAATTCTAGTCGCTTGGTCGCCGAAAATTGTTAAAAATGTCAATTTTTTTCAATCAATCACTTTTCGGGGAAAACTTATCAAAATTTTTGAATGTGTTTCAAAAAAAAATATTTATATTTGGTTTTTTTTTTTAAATATTTCTAGCATCAAAACTAAGCAAGTTACGCTCAAAATAAAGTTGGTCCCTTTTTTTGGTACAAAAAAAATCGTGAAAATCACGCTCTAATTAAGTAGCATCTCAAATGAAATTTATCGTTACCTCTTTATAGGCTATTGATTATGTACTACAGAAAGGAACTACAACGTTAACGGGGTTTTATTATTTCATATGGTCAATGAATCTCTATATATGAAAAAACCGCGGAGTGCTACCATTTAAAAGGGTGCGTTTTTGAGAAATGGGTGAATTAGTCCCTGGGCACAGGTTACATTAGGGTGAGTTCTAAGCACTTTTGGTAAAAACACGTCTACATAAAAATTGTTCCTGGTTAAATTTCCTATCTAAATATAACTTTTTAAAGTCAAAGATACTTTTTTTTACAAAAATATATTCAAAAGAACAAGCACAAAGAAACCCAAAAGAAAGAAATTATGTTTTTTGTCCCATAACTTTTGTCCACGTGATATAGGTATAGACATTGCTTGACAGAAAAAAAACATACATATTTTCTCTTTAAAATGATGTTTGGTAGAGGTCATTAGGATTTACAGTTTTCGAAATATGATTTTTCAAAGTTCGCCACACACAGCAATTTTGGGCAATTTTCCTTGTTATTTCGCAAATATTGTTCTGTAAGCTTTTTCTACGTAACTTTAGGCATATGCAATATGTACATGTAAGAGGAATAGAAATTAATTATCTTTAAAATGTTCTACTGTATAATGTTGTACGACTTCTTTTAAAGAGGTTATCTTTTTCAAGATTTTTTACGAATATTTTTTAAATTTCCCATTATAACTTTTTTTCTACATTTAGGTTTATATTATAAAATAAAAAAGAAAGCTTATTCTGTTTACTTTAAAATGGTATATTATAAAAAATTCTAGGATTATTTTTGAATAAGATATGCTTTTTCAAAATGTAATAAGTACTTGCAACGATTTTTGATTTTAGGATTATTTTTTAAATTCCTCAATATACCTTTTTTATGCGATTGTGTGTTATGATTGAATCTTATTTTTTATAGGTAATACTTTGGATCCACTTGACTCGGCCGGGCAAACTTCAAAATATGGATTAATTCCAATATTTACTGTCAAAGCTCCTGCACCTGCAAGCTTTGCTTGAAAAAATAGCATGTAAATGTACCAAAGGATGTACAAAAAACTGCGGTTGTAGGAAGATAGGAATTAGTTGTTCAATATTCTGCAAAGAATGCATCTGCATGGGTACTAATTGTGGGAACTCTAAGATAACTGAAGTGTCAGAGGAAGATATTAAAGCTAATGCTAACGAAGAGATGAACTTTGATTTTGAAAATTTTTTAAATGTCAACGTTTAAATAATTTTAACTAAAGTGATGTTTTCTAAGACTAATGTTTATGTAATTTTTGTAAAAGAAATAATTTTAAATAATACAGGTAAAAAAATATCAAAGAATCACTCGGTTTCCATTACATATTTAAAGATGATACACCATTTTAAAGAACAGAAAGTAAGCCCTCTTTATTGAGCAATATATTATAGTATATTCATGTACAAGAAAAAAAAGTTATAACGAGACATTTCAAAAACAATCGTAAAAAATGAAAAAAATTATATTTTTTTATATTAGGTATTATATAATATATAATATAATATTATATTATAATATATACTATATATAATATAATATTATATAATATATAATATATAATATATAATATATAATATATAATATATAATATATTATATAATATTATTTTATTTTTATATTATATTATAAAAAATCGTTAAAAGTGTAAAACCTTAAAAAACCATAATCTCTTTAAAAAAAGTCGTACAACGTTATACAGTAGACCATTTTAAAGGTAATAGATTTCTATTCCTATCACGTGTACCATTGCATATACCTAAAGTTACGTAGAACAATGTTTGCGAAATAACAAGGAAAATTGCCCAAAATTGCTGTGAGTGGCGAACTTTGAAAATTCATATTTCGAAAACTATAAATCCTAATTACCTCTACTAAACAACATTTTAAAGAATAAATATGTAGATTTTTTTTCTGTAAAGCAATGTCTATATCTATATCCTCGTGGACAAAAGTTATGGGACAAAAAACAAAATTTCTTTCTTTTGGGTTTCTTTGTGCTTTTTCTTTTGAATATATTTTTGTAAAAAAAAGTATCATTGACTTTAAAAAGTGATATTTAGATAGTTTAACCAGGAACAATTTTTATGTAGATATGTTTGTACCAAAAGTGCATAGAACTCACCCTAATGTAACCTGTGCCCAGGGACTAATTCACCAATTTCTCAAAAACGCACCCCTTTAAATGGTAGCACTCCGCGGTTTTTTCATATACAGATGTCCATTGACCATATAAAATAATAAAACTCCGTTAACGTTGTAGTTCCTTTTAGCTATCTTATTTTGAATATAGGTCTGGATCCCGCGTATGAAAAAAAAGTTGATTAATAGCAAGCTGAAAATTTGTTAATAGCTTAAGGGTGTCTAGTCGGATAAACTTTGATATATGGGAACACTGGAACAGGGGCAGTTTTAATTGTGGAACAGGTTAAAAATTTGGAACGGTCACACCACGAAAACGGCACATGTATTTTGTCCGACAGAACAGACCTAAACTCTCCGAACAGAGATTAAACTCTCATGCAAAAATCAGACTGCTATTTATCACCAAATGGGCGTTTTAATGAGTGGAACATGTAGAATATGTCAAATGACAGGAATTATGACAGGTGATAAATAGCAGTCTGATTTTTGCATGAGAGTTTAATCTCTGTTCGGAGAGTTTAAGTCTATTCTGTCGGACAAAATAAATGTGCCGTTTTCGTGGTGTGACCGTTCCAAATGTTTAACCTGTTCCACAATTAAAACTGCCCCTGTTCCAGTGTTCCCATATATCAAAGTTTATCCGACTAGACACCCTTAAGCTATTAACAAATTTTCAGCTTGCTATTAATCAACTTTTTTTTCATACGCGGGATCCAGACCTAATATAATCAATAGCCTATTACAATTTACATTACTTATAGGTATATTGTTTTATAATCTGTAAGTTTCACCGGTTCAGAGTGATTATTTTTAAAAACAATGTTTTTAAAATTTTGAAAAAAAATGTTTTTTGTAATTAACTGAAGTATTAGTGATACGAAAAATCTTGAATAGTAAAAAATGTAGGATTTGCTTTTCTGGCTATTTTGGATTATTTGTTTTTCTATAAGACAAAATTGGTTAAGGTATGGCTGTTTAAAATTTGCATACACAGTGTTAGTGACTCTTTCAAGCCCTTTCAACTACAACCTCTTCAAAAATAAGCACTTTGAACCGGTGAAGCTTGCAGAGATCATATAAGCAATACATAAGTAAAGTAAATTGTAAAGCTTAACGATTAATTTCACTTAGGATGCTAGTTATGGGGTGATTTTTACGATTTTGTTTGCAAAAAAAAAGAAACCAACTTCATTTTGAGCATAGCTCTTAATTTTGATACTCATAATTTTATATATAGAAAAAACAAAAATGAAGCTTTCTTTAAACACTTTATATTCGAAATATTCGATTTCTTGTAAGACAATAACCTACTTTCATAAGCTACAACTCGAACAACATTTTTTTGATAAAATACTTACATTTTTACTTATTTGAGAAAAGTAGTTGTTTAAAAACGTGATTTTTTTTTGTTGAAAAATTAACATTTTCACATAAAAGTCTTAACTTAGTGAAAAAGCTACATAGAACAAAAGTTGCTTATAATGAATCAGTTTAATCTATTTCCTGACTTATTTTGAACGAACTCCCTAGGTAAAAGGTAAAAGAAAACAAAGGCACAAGTCCAAATGTGACGTAGAAGGTAAGAAGAACCTAATCCCAAATTTTTATGCAATTCATTGGTGACACGGAAAATTACACGGCATCGTCGTATTTCACCTTCATTTACATGTACCTACTGACCTATAAAGAGAGGGGAGAGAAAGAAAGAATTGTGTATTATTAAATGCTCGTTTGAAACTGAATAATAATGTAAGGTCATTTTATGAAAAACAATGGATAATGTTTACTTTTATAATCCTAAATTATATATTTAAGGATAGCTGTTTTATTACTATTATAATTATGTATCAATTAAACGACTCTTCCTGCTGATATAAAAATATATGCAACAATTTCATAAATTGGCTGTCAGGTGAGTGGGACAAGTCTTTTCCAGGCGATTTTTTTACTTATAACGAAATATTAGAACAAGACAGAAATGCTTTTTCGAAACTTTGTAAAGGCTATAGCGGGATAAGGTGGTCAAAAATGCCCCCGCACCGATCAGCCCCGCTACTTATGTTTTCGATAAAGGATGTAAGATTATGCCCTCATGCAAATTTTTAGCTTCCCAGAGGTCACTAAAACGTCTTAAATCGAGAAAAGAAGAATTTTTAGGTTTTATTTTTTTGTGAGCGCAATTTTACTTTAAAAAATCTGAAAAAATTCAAGAGGTTGTATCTTTTAAATACAAAACAACCTAATTTTTCTTCAGATTTTTGTAATGAAAAATTATTGAAATTTTAAAAAAATTTTTAGGTTATGATAATATGATTTGGCCAACTTTTAAATAGTATTTTTTTGTGTACTTTTTGCCGTTCTTTTAAATAGTAGAGGCGAAATTTTTAATATCTGAGCGGAAAGAACGAAAAAATCGAAAAAAACCGTTTTTGGCTGTCTCGAGATGCATCTCGGGACAGCCAATTTTAGGATTTAGGATCCTGACTACAACAACTGAAAAAAAAACTAAAATTGTAAATTTTATCATAAAATTTGGTATGTGGGGTTATAATAATATTTGGAACAACTTTTCCAAATAACTTTTATCGATATCTGTAACGCGAAGCAAATCGAATCGCATATCGAAAATTCTATGTTTGTGGATTCGCAGTAGGCCGCGTTTAAAATTTAAAGTTCAGTTGACTATTTTAAAAATTGTGAACTATCAACCTGTATGACTGTGCAAAATTTCAAATCTGTATATATTTTCATAGCCGAAACTTAGGGGTGTCTTCATCTTAAATGCGACACACTGTATCTGTATCTTATCAATTCGATAATTTATTGCAACTAATATAGTCGTATTTTTTATAGATTCAAAATATACAATGAGAATACTGACTAATTCACTAATTTTATCATAAAAAGTTCAAATTGATTGCATTGAAATATTGAGCCAATTAATGCGTATTAATATAATATTATTATAATTATTATTATATTTATAATAGAGTGAGTTTTATGTATAGAAACCCTCAAGTATCTCGGAAACGACTTTCACGTTTTTCATAGGTTTTGGTGGGTAGGGGTTTTCTAATGCAGCCGATATTACAGTGATAATTACATTGTTGTCAGATTTTCCGTTTTTCTGGAAATCTAATGAAATTTCTTATTTCAAATGAACACCCTGAATATTTTTTGCGTTTCAAAGTCCTTAAGATATACTGATTATTTTTTATGTTTTTCGACCCGTTTAGACATTATTTTACGTTCTTTGGATCATCGGGAACAAAAAAAGGTCTTCTGTAATTTTTCTCCAAAGTTAATCGTTTTCGAGTTATAAACAATTTAAAACTGAAAAAAATCGAATAATGACGATTTTCAAGGTTGAAAAACAAAAATAAAAAACATTATTTTTGAAACTGCGGAGTACCCAAAACCCTTCTTCCAGGGGCTCGCTATAAAATTTTTTGGCACGTTTTATTCTAAAACATTGCTTTTTAAATGTTAATGAAGCGCATATAAGAGGACGGGCGATCGGGCTGCATTAACAACTAAAAAACAATATTTTAGAATGAAACTAGCTCAAATAATTACTTATCGGTAACTGATAAAATAAGGCTTTAGCTTGAATTTCTATACTTGGCAGTTTCAAAAATAATATTTTTGATTTGTGTTTTTTAACCTTGAAAATCATAATTATTCGATTTCTTTTCAGTTTTAAATTATTTATAACTCGAAAACGATTAACTTTATAGAAAAATTACAAGAGAACTTTTTTGTTCCCAATGGTCTAAAGAATGTAAAATAATGTCTACGCAGGCCGAAAAGATTGATTTTTATAATTTGTTTAAAAAGTTTTTTAAATAAATGTAGCAATAACTCCGAAATTATGGCCTTTAGCCTTTAGGTATAAGGAATATAACATGGAAAATAATCAGTATTTCTTAAGGACTTCAAAACGCAAAAAATATACAGGGTATTCTATTTGAAATAAGAAAGTTAATTAGATTTTCAGAAAAACGGAAGATCTGACAACAATGTAAGTATTACTATAATATTAGAAAACCCCAACCCACCACAATCCATAAAAATCGTGCAAGCCATTTTCGAGATAATTGAGGGTTTCCATACATAAAACTCACTCAGTATATTATATTATATTATTACACATAATTATATAAATATTATTTTTTATTAATACACATTAATAATTGGTTCAATACTTCAATGCAATCAATTTGAATTTTTTATGATAAAATTAGTGAATTAGTCAGTACCTTGATTGTATATTTTGAATCTATAAATAATACGACTATATTAGTTGCAATAAATTGTCAAATTGATAAGATACAGTGTGTCGCATTTAAGATGAAGACACCTCTATGTTTCGGCTATAAAAATATATACAGATTTGAAATTTTGCACAGTCATACAGGGTGATGGTTCACAATTTTTAAAATAGTCAACTGAACTTTAAATTTTAAACGCGGCCTACTAAAAACAGGCTGAATTTTCGATATGCGATTCGTTTTGCTTCGCGTTACAGATATGGATAAAAGTTATTTGGAAAAGTTGTTCCAAATATTATTATAACCCCACATACCAAATGTTATGACAAAATTTACAATTTTGTTTTTTTTTCAGTTGTTGTAGTCAGGATCCTAAATCCTAAAATTGGCTGTCCCGAGATGCATCTCGAGACAGCCAAAAACGGTCTTTTTGATTTTTTCGTTCTTTCCGCTCAGATATTAAAAATTCTGCCTCTGCCATCTAAAAGAATGGCAAAAAGTACACAAAAAAATACTATTTAAAAGTTGGCCAAATCATATTATCATAACCTAAAAATTGTTTGAAAATTTCAAAAAATTTTCATGGGCTCATTTTTCATTACAAAAATCTGAAAAAAAATTAGGTTGGTTTGTATTCAAAAGATACAACCACTTGAATTTTTTCAGATTTTTTAAATTAAAATTGCGCTCACAAAACAATAAAACCTAAAAATTCTTCTTTTCTTGATTTAAGACGTTTTAGGACCTCTGGGAAGCTAAAAATTTGCATGAGGTCATAATTTTATATCCTTAATCGAAAAAATAATAGCGGGGCTGATCGGTGCGGGGGCATTTTTGACCATCTTATCCCGCTATAGCCTTTCTGACTGATCGCAAGATGGATTTCAAGATTTAAATGTTACGTTTGGCCTGTTCTCTTGTATGGAATGGAAGCATCGTCGTTAAAGGCCAGATCCATTAACAATCTTGAAGTTTTTGAAATATGGTGCTTGCACCGAATGTTATACATAGTATCATGTGTAAGAAGCAGGGCCTATTTTACCACTAGGCCCGTGAGGCACCTGCCGCGGGCCGTAGTTTAATGAAGCCCGGAAAAATCACCAAAAAAATTTTTTTATTGCAATAACAAAATAAAAATTTCAAAATTCTTTCATTTTACGAACCGGAAATCATAAATGATGGCTCCACTGTTGATTTTCAAGCGACTACACTTGTTGCAAGTAAATCTCCGTCATCTCCTATAGAAAACGACAATGTCAAAAACTCTTTTCCTAGCTAGGCATAGGGGATTGGCCAAAACATTTAAATCTGGAATTTAAACAATATTTTATAAATAATCGACCGAATCAATGTATTGATAAAATTTCTTCGCGTGGTTAGTGTACAGTCCTAAATGTAGCCGTGTTACATTTGTAAACTGCATAGGGATTACGTACACTCGATACGCATCGTATCCGCCATGTTTTCCCGTAAGGCGCTATGGGAAAACATGGCGGATACGATGCGTATCGAGTGTACGTAATCCGGGCCCTGATTTCCACGAAAATTATTGTTCTTCTAACTTTCGATGGGTAAGTATAACCACTAGACAAATATCAATAGGGCAGTTATTCAACATGAGCGATCTCCTGAACATATTTTATCAATTGGTACGTTAGTCAACAGAAGTAGTACAGCAGGACAAATTGTAATATTAATTTACTGTTATCTTTGGGAAATAAAGCCAGAATTATAGTTTAAAATTAATTTATTAACGTTTCGACTTCCACGTCGAAAGTTGTTATCGAAAAATGAAATTATTTTAAATTATCCCAAAGAAAACAGTAAATTGCATAATTTTGCCACAAGGAAATAGCTCCAGAACTTTGTAATATTACTGGAAAAAAGTTATTTAGAAGAAAAGGAACATTAGAGAAACGTTCTTCAACTAATAATAGCAACCATTAAATTTTTGTCCAAGAACGGTCTATCTTTTTATGGTTCAACAACTAAATTATTTACAAAAGAGAATGACATAGATACAGTGTGTCGCATTTAAGATAAGGACAGTCCTATATTTTGACTATCAAAATAAATACAGATTTGAAGTTTTGCAGTCATACATGTTGATTATTCACATTCTTTAAGAAACTCAGCTGAAATTTAAATTTTAAACGCAGCCTACTGCGACTCCACAAACAGGGTAAATTTTCGATATTTTGCTTCGCGTTAGAGATATCGGAAGTTATTTGAAAAAGTTGTTCCAAATATTATTCTAATCCCACATAACAAATTTCATGACAAAATTCGCATTTTTGTTTTTTCATTATTTGTAGTCAGGGTCAGGACCCTAAAACTTATTATTGGCTGGCCCGAGATGCATCTCGTGACAGCTGAGATGAATTTTAGGGTCCTGACTACAAATAATGAAAAAAAATAAAAACTGCGAATTTTATCATGCAATTTGGTATGTGGGGTTAGAATAAGATTTGGAAGTACTTGTTTAAATAACTTTTTCCGATATCTCTAAAGAGAAGCAAAATACAGATTTACCCTGTTTGTGGATTCGCAGTAGGCCACGGTTAAAATTTATTGAGTATCTTAAAAAATGTTTCAAACTTCAACTTCAACTTCAAAACTTTCAACCTGTATGACTGTGCAAAACTTCAAATCTGTATTTATTTTGATAGCCGAAATATATAGTCTTTATCTTAAATGCAGCACCCTGTATTTAAGTAAGTGTAGTTAAACAATGTTTAATTGTTTATATAAATTTTATTTATTGTTAATCCAAACGTTTTCTGGTGCAACTATATTTCTATTAAATAATTAATTCATTTAAAAAAGTTATTATTATTATTAAATCATATTTAGGGGCCCGAAAATTGTGTAGTGCCTCGAGCCTGATTTGAAGTAAAATAGGCTCTGGTAAGAAGGAGAGTGTCAGAAATGAAGATGTATTGAGAAGAGGGTGCCTTCATGATAGGGAACTTTTTGATTATGTAAAAAGTAAGGAGACTACATAAATAGGGCACATATTATTAGTACTATAAGGAAGGATAGAGGGTAAGAGAGGTCTAGGACGTGAAAAGATGAGTTTAAATCACAATGGACTGTAATAAGAATTATATTGTATGTTTCTTTTGGCGCTTCGATTTTTAATTCGGAAATCGTTGTCAAATAATTTCGAAAATAAAAATTACCTATTAATGTATACAGAGTGGGCCAAAGAAAACAGCCCACCTCGACATTTGGCAGTATTTATTAGATTTTAAGGAAATTAAGAAACAAGTCGATTTTTGCTCTAAGGGGGACACATTTCTACTGTACATACATATGTCATTTGTCAACCCCCTCCCTTCTACTTCCCTCACCTTTTTTTTTTAATTAGGGAATACGGGTGGTGTGCTAGCTCGTTTGAAAGCTTATTCAATTCTCTATTCAGTAATACAGTAGAACCCCGCAAATCCGAACTAATTGGGGGGACAGCCTGTTCGGATTCCGAAAAGTTCGGATTATCCGAAAGTTAGCTTTAACTAGTAGTTCAAAGCTTTCATTGTGATTTTGAGTAGCCAAACGTTCTCGCAAGAGTGTGGACAATATTTTTGGACTCAAGTTGACTACGAGAGAACCAAAGTAAGTTTGTGTTTAACCTTTATAAACACTTTATAAACCTATATATTAAAGTATAATATTTATTTTTAAGAGATTTTAAATGTCAAAGTCCTAGTAATCCTACATTGTCCAATTTTCTGGCTTTACTCTGTATAATAAACATGTTTTTAAGTTTTTGTCTTGAATTTTTAATTTTTTTTTCACTTTCCGTTGGTTCGGATTTGCCGAAAGTTCGGATTCGCGGGGTTCGGATTTACGAGGTTCTACTGTATTAACATTGACATCATTATTTGTACAGGGTGTCCAAGAAATCTTATTTTGAATTAAATTAATTGGCACAATAAGAAGAATGTATGTAATTTATTTAACTCAAAATACATTCTACTGCTGTCAGAAAACAGAAAATAATGTTTATTTGATAAATAAACATTGTTTGATGCTTAAATTCAATATTCAACCTACCAAGAGTCAGATGGGTGGCAGCTTGAACATTAAAATTAAGCGAAAAGCAATGTTTATTTATCAAAAAACATTTTTTTCTGTTTTGTCACAGCAGTAGAATATATTTTAAATTAAATAAATTACCTACATTCTTCTTCTTGTGTGAATTAATTTAATTAAAATATTTCTTTCTTGGACACCCCGTATAAATAGTTAAGTTAATGTTGATATTACTGAATACAGAATTAAATAACCTTTCAAATAGAACAAAGCAATTGGAAGAATGTCTAAGGGGGCCAATAATATCGATATTGACTTTTTTGACTGTTCATTGCCTAGTTTTAAGAAAAAATTGAAAAAAAAAATGCTAAACTGTATTTAATATATATATATATATATATATATATATATATATATATATATATAAAGACAGTTGAAGGTAACCGGGAACGACCCAATACTAAGGAAGCAATAAAAAGTAGTATTGGGTCGTTTCCGGTTACCTTCAACTGTCTTTGTTTTTACCAGTAACCCGTTACGATCTTTGACTTTCTTTTTATATATATATATATATATATATATATATATATATATATATATATATATTTGATTTTTCAGTCTTTATATAGTGATATTGTTCTATATTTTAATATGTATTTATGATTGTGATACTACCTATACCTATTGTGATATGTGGTATTTTTGTAAATGGTATTTTTGGCCGTAAATAAACTATTTATTTATTTATTTATTTAAATGAGCTAGCACACGACCCCTATTCCCTATTCAAAGATAAAGGGTGAGGGGATTGACAAATGACAGATGTAGCTATGTACCGTAAAAATGTGTTACCCTTAGATCAAAAATCGACCTGTTTCTTCATTTCCTTAAAATCTAATAAATACTGTCAAATATCGAGGTGGACTGTTTCCTCTGGCCCACTCTGTATATGAGCGTAGAAAGTAATATCCGGATTTATTAAGCATAAGTAAGATCATTTATAACATACAAAGGGGAAACAAGAGCCGAAACGTCGCTTACAAAAGATTTATGAGAAATACAGAAATGAAAGTATTAGGTTTGTTCTAGCATCAGTTTCAAACGGTTTCAAACCATCAGAGAATAGTCGACCAGCGCGAGTAGAGGGGATAGCACTGGTGACTCTATTATGTTCTCTCACTGACCAACTGTTTGCTGACGGTTTCTGACTAGTTTGACTGTTTGCTAGAACAAACCTATTAAGAATCATAAAAGGAATTTCTTTTAAAGATAGAATAAGGAATGAGGATACATTAAGAGAAACTGGAGTCCAGGATGTGGTGAGGTGAACACGAGCACGACGCCGCAAGTAAAGATATTTTATCAACAGAATGGACCCAGGAAGAATCGCGAAATGGACAAAAGCACATAAACCCCATACAAAAGAACCACTAGGAAGGCCCTCGAAGAGGTGACATTACAGCTGGACATCAACATCACAAGAGCTGGGTTCATATAATAAACAAGACCGTGTCCACAAGAAGAAAAGGAAGTAAACTATGCCGCTTGAGCCTGAGGACTTTGTGTTTAACTTTTTCATGTATATGTCTGAGGTTTGAACTTGAACTGTTGTGACTTTATCAAGTTCTTGTCAATATTCTTCTTTTATTTTCATAATTCGAGAATTCGTCTTATTTCTGGATTAAATGTATTGATTACGCATTTTAAATGTTGATAAAGTTTTTATTAAGTAAGTATGTCAGATTCTTAACAAAACTATTATTGTAATAAAAAAGGAGGGCAATTACAGTATTATTAAACGTCTACTTCTACATCATTTCATGCATTACATATTGGAAATAGAATTTATATTGATCTATATAACAAATTGCTTGCATAATTATTAAATTATCAAGAGAAAATGTTTACAACAATCAATCAAATTATCTCGAAAACAAATATTTTCCTCCTGACTGTTACTGCTGTATCTTAAACGAGATATCAAAACACGTTGGAAGATAACAAGACAGTTTCGTGTATTACAAAGAGCTGGTACGTCTCTAACACATCTAATAGACTAAGAGCCGGGTAGGAAATATTTGCTAATCATTTTAGGCACGTAAGAGTCTATATAATAACTTAAATAGTAGAAACTAAAAGAAAACGTATGAACACTATGCCGCCAATTTTCATAGGCGAGCGGTTTACCTTACCCCTATAAGCGAGCAGCACACCCCTAATTTGAGACTTAAAAATCGAAAAAGCGACCATGATAGGTGAATGGCAAATTTTTGTCATTCTTTATGTTTTCGAGGTTGCTGAATCCCAGTATGAAGTTTATTTTTATCTAGAATTGGTGGAACATGTTCAAAAATCAAATTTTATGCTAAAATGCAAACAATCAATTTTGATGATTTTTATATTTACCTCGCTGTATGTTTGGTCGCTGTAAATATGTATTTCCTTTTGAAAATGTTACTGTGTCATCTTTGAAGAATTTAGATAACAATGAGAAGGTGTCAATTTTTAAACATTTTGTCGTCAGATTTCGTTAGTTTCATATTTACTTAAAAAAGTTGGGTGACAAACTTTTTAGTTTATAATTTTAATCAACACAGCATTAAGTAAAACATGTCATAAAGAAGTTTTCTGGAAAATTTCAAGTCAAAATATGCAATAGAAAAAAGTTATGTGACTTTTGCTTGATTAAAAAGTTAAATTTCAAATTTTGTCACTCAACTTTTGCGATTAAACTTTGTAATTCAGTAAATTCAGGAACCTGCACTTTTACTTTAAACAATTCATAACTTCTTTTATTATAATAAGACAAAAAGATTTAAACAGGCAGCATTGTCTTCAGAAAGGTAAGAAATATATACTATAAAAATTTCAGAAAAAAATATTAAAATGGAACAGAGTTAAACAAGTAAAATTGCGATTTTGACAATGTTTCCCCACGTAAAATTCAAAATAAACCTAATTTTCGTTTTCAACACCATCAAAAACATAAAGAATGATCAAAATTAGCCATTCTTCACACCATGGTCAGTATCTCGAGAAATATGCGTTTTTTGGGGTGTGCCGCTCGTCTGTAAAGTCACATAACTTTTTTTATTGTATATTTTGACTTAGAATTTTCCAGAAAACTTCTACATGAATTATATTTTAGTGCTGTTGGTTAAAATTATAAACTAAAAATTTTATCTGACGACAAAATGTTTAAAAATAACAACTCCTCTTTTAATTTGTCTAAACATTTTGGACAAATATCATTGTTATCTAAATACATACTTCAAAGATGACATAGTAAAATTTTCAACAGGAAAATCATTAAAATTGATTTTTCGCACTTTTGCATAAAATTTGATTCTTAAACATGTTCCGCAGATTTCTAGATAGAATAAACTTCATATTCGGATTCAGCGACCTCGAAACATAAAGAATAACCAAAATTGGTCATTCATCTTAAAGTTGATTTTCGTGGTCGATATAACGTAATTTTAGGGGTTGTTGCCGCTCGCCTACTTACTATAAGCAGATCATCAACCGACTAATTTTTGCATTTCTAATGCACGAAACCTGGTTTTATTCGATTCTATATATTTTTCTAAGTTGAAATGTTTTTTTTTTTAATTTATCCAAGTGGGCCGGCAATTATTATTAACAATAACTTATATAAAAAACAATTTCACTTAATTTCTTTGGAATTAATTTTTTAGGCGTATGTCATCGAAATAAACACTTTTACTACCTTAGTAATTTTTCGAAAATGCTTCCTTTTCGAGTTATTTGCAATTTTTTTAATGCCTCAATTAGTGATTTTTGGGTTTTTTATAAAAAAACTGCTAAATAAATGTTCAAGTACCAGTAAGAATATTTTGACCAGGATAAGTGGTGCATATTTTACTAAAAACGTAGTTTTAAATTTAAACAAAGATTTACACGCCGCGTCCCTTAATTACTGCGACCATTATACACATTTAAGGTACACAGCAACGATAGAAGTATTCGAAATACACACAACGCAAAAGTCTAGGGATATTTTTATAAATAGACGTATTTTGTTTATCTGTAATCAACTTAAAAAAAGTAATACAAAATTTGTAGTTTAAATTGTTGTTTAATATGTCAAAAACCATGAATTGCAAAAAAACAGAAAATTGGAGCAAAAAAAAATATATTGCAAATCACCCATGTTTCACATACCACCATAAAATGTCAAAAATACGAAATATAAACTTAAAATAAAGTATGGCCACCACGTTGGTTTATGACAGCGCTCTACATCTACTGTTCATGCTCCGAATCACATTGTTAATGTCTGCTTGAGGTAGTTGTGTCCATTGTTCTCTCAGAAGCTCTTTTAATTGAAACTCATTGTAGATATTGCCCATATGTGGAGTAATTCTTCGTTGGAGCATGTCCCATACATGCTCAATGGGATTCAAGTCCGGTGATTGTGCTGGCCACGGCAATAATAATAATAATAATAATAATAATAATAAGAATAATAAACCTGTGGGAGTTTTTTGTCAGTTCTTCTATCAGGCGCGGCCCCCTGCGAATGGGGGATGCTTTCTGGGTATTCGTAGCGCCAATACCCAGAGAGTAGCAGGGATACTTGCCGTGGAACAAAAACTGACACCTGGCAGTAGGTATAAAATGCACACCCATTAATATGGAGAATATTGATTTATGTTTAGGATCGCTGCCTGGGGATCGCCAGGGCACGTCTGGAGCCGGCGCTGGACGTGACAGCATGCGGGACGTCGGTGGCAGAGTGTTGAGGAGGCGGGCCCCTGTCATACAATCAGTTACAGCCCAACAACAACAACAACCACAAGCGAGCCAAACAACAGCAAGAGCTCCACCCGCTGAAGGTGCTGCGCTGGAACATCAGCCGGCGCTCACTCAAGCGGGACGACCGAGGCAGCGCATGAAATGGACTGTGTCCATTAACGAAAGCATTTTGCGCTTCTATTATAAGGTGACAAACCTCGGTCAAGAAACGATCGGCTACAGACAACAGCTGTATGCCGAATTTTGCAGGGAGTACCCAGATATTCAAGTATCGGAGCAAAGAGTATCAGATCAATACCGGGTAATCATAAGAAACAACCTTATCCCAGAGGCTAGACGCAATACGATCAAAAGCGAAGTCGAACGGGAGATTAACAACCAAGGGCTAGTTTTAGATCACGTCCTAAATGAAATCCTTGATGAGCAGATTCCTGAGATTCCCTTACCAGAAACTCAACCTGACAATACACAACAGGAAAACAACGAGTTGCGCGATTGTCTAGCAAACGAAATGGCTCGTGCCGTACAAGAGTTTAATGGAACAAATCCACTTAGCAGACCACCGCTACCACGAATAAACTCTTGTAAGAAACTAGGTGAGCTGTTACAAATTGTGAACACTGAAGTCCTACCCAATTATGTCGTAGAAGCCCACACATTGGAATATCTGCATATGCTAATCTACTGTGCAGCAACAGCAATTGCTAATGTAATGGGCGTTAAGATCAGAACACGACGGAGTGCTAATAACGGAAGGACTGGTAACAGAATTGCACCCTGGGAAAAGAGACTTCTCGGAAAAATTGAATTACTGCGTAGGGATATTGGTCAAGTCACAGAATATGTAAGAGGTGTAACAAGTAGAAAAGTCATTAAGAGAGCTGAAGAAATAATGCGGAGCACTGCAAGACACTCGAGATACGATCCAGAAAATAACACAGCCCAACAGTGTCTGGATACATTAAAACAAAAACTCTCCGTCTATTCAGGACGATTAAGAAGGTATAAAGTTAGTAACAACCGAAAATGTGACAATGCACTTTTTGAGAACTCTGAGAAGGCGTTCTACCGAAAACTGAACTCCACCGTAGAAACTGTAGACAAGTCTTACCCAAGCCAGGAAGAGATTCATGAGTTTTGGGGAAATCAACTTTCCACACCAGCTGCTCTTAACAACAATGCTGGCTGGATAGAAGATACGACGCACAACTGTCACCACTACGTCACAGCTAACTACGAACCATTCACTACTGAAGAGGTCTCAAATATCATCAAAGAGCTTCATAACTGGAAATCTCCTGGACCAGACGGAGTCCAGAACTTCTGGCTTAAGAAGTTTTGGAGCATTCATGATTGCTTATCAACATTAATTAATCATATTATTTCTAACCCGCAGGAAATACCATCATTTCTAACTCAGGGAACCACTTATTTAATACCGAAGGATCAAAATAACACCCAAGATCCAGCCAAGTACCGCCCAATTACTTGTCTTCCAACTTTGTATAAATTGGTCACATCCTGTATAACCCGGCGTATCTACCAACACTGTGCTCTAAACAATATCATAGAGCCTCAACAGAAAGGATGCGCTAAGGGTTCTATGGGTTGTAAAGAACAACTTATCATCGACTCAGTCATTTCTAACCAGGCATTCACCAAAAAAAGGAACCTCTTTACTGCCTTTATTGACTACAAAAAGGCCTTTGATTCAGTGCCGCATGAATGGCTTATAGATATATTAAGAATATACAAAGTCGATGATAACATAGTGACTTTTTTAAGGCATATAATGACAGGTTGGAAGACTAAAATTCACCTCCAAATACCTGGTGAAAACAATATCGAAACGGAAAATATCGCAATCAACCGGGGCCTGTTTCAAGGAGACTCGCTGAGTCCATTGTGGTTCTGTTTGGCTATGAACCCTCTATCACAGCTATTAAACTCCACTGACTCAGGTTTTAGCATTAAAAACAACAATACTGTACTAGCGAAGCTTAATCATCTGTTGTATATGGATGATTTGAAATTAATGGCTTCTACTCGAGACAATCTAGAGCAGATGCTAAAAACAGTAGAAACATTTTCTAATGATATTAATATGCAGTTCGGCCTAGACAAGTGCCGTGTTTTGAATATAGTCAGAGGAAAGGTACAGCCCGGTGGATTCGATATGCAAAATGGCCAGAACATCGAGGCCATGGGTGAAAACGATATATACAAATATCTTGGAGTAAAGCAGGCGCGGAAAATTGACCATAAGCAAATGAAAACTGAAATAACTACTGAGTTTATACGAAGGATAAAACAGCTGCTTCGTTCACAGCTTAACAGTAAAAATTTGTTTAAGGCACTAAACACCTACGCTTGTTCCGCACTTAGCTATTCATTTGGTATTGTTAAGTGGACAAAAACAGATATAGAAAATCTTCAGCGAAAAGTACGAACACACCTCACAAAGGCACAAAAACACCATCCTAAAAGTGCAGTAGAAAGAACAACATTACCACGGAATCTGGGAGGAAGAGGACTTATGGATATAGGTGAGCAATTAGATAAACAAATTGCTAATTTAAGAACTTATTTTCAGATGCAAGCTGAGACATCTACTCTACATCAAGCTATTTGCGCAGTAGATGACACAACACCGATCAAACTGAGGGAACCAGAAATGCGCATAAACCACCTCACTAAAGACGAAAAACTGCGCACCTGGATGGGTAAACCTCTGCACGGGCGACATCCCAATGAGGTCAGCCAAGACTATGTCGACAATACAGCGTCGAACTATTGGTTGACATCAGGAAAGATGTTCCCTGAAACGGAGGGTTCATTACTGGCTATTCAGGATCAGGTTATACCAACCAGAAATTACCTGAAATATATCATCAAAGACCCTCAGGTTCAAAACGACAGATGCCGATATGGATGTCAAGCCCAAGAAACCATCCAACATCTTACAGGGGGCTGCCAGGCATTTGCTGCAACTGAATACAAGGAACGGCATGACGCAGTGGGAAAAATCCTTCATCAAGAGATAGCTATCAAGCTGGGACTTCTCCAAACGGATCATCTCCCGTATTATCAATACGTCCCTGAGAGTATGCTTGAGGATGGCAACTACAAGCTATACTGGGACCGCACTGTTCTCACAGACCAAACAGTGGCACATAATAGACCAGATCTCGTACTAGTTAATAAATTAACAAGACAGACAACACTAATTGATGTGGCGATACCTAACAACAATAATCTACGTAGTAAATTTACTGAAAAGATCGCCAAGTACAGAGATCTGGAAATTCAATTACGAAGGCAATGGAGAATGCAAAGTACCCAGACGATACCAATTATTATCTCTACTACTGGAGTCATTCCGAAGACCCTCCTCGAAAGCATAAAAAAGCTGGGTCTAAATGAACACCTTTATAAGACCATGCAGAAAGCTGTACTACTTGCGACGGCCAGATGCGTACGAAAATTTCTGGGAGAAACTCCAGCATACCAAGTCACCTAGGGCTCGAAAACACGGAAAGAGTCCCACCAGAGCTCAATCCTTTTGATACCGTAGGTATCTGGGATGAGTCAATTTTCCCCTTAGAGGGAGTGTGAGCCGTATGGCTAAATCTGGAGAATAATAATAACCTGTGGGAGTTTTTTGTCAGTTCTTCTATCAGGCGCGGCCCCCTGCGAATGGGGGATGCTTTCTGGGTATTCGTAGCGCCAATACCCAGAGAGTAGCAGAGATACTTGCCGTGGAACAAAAACTGACACCTGGCAGTAGGTATAAAATGCACACCCATGAGAATGGAGAATAATAATTTATGTTTAGGATCGCTGCCTGGGGATCGCCAGGGCACGTCTGGAGCCGGCGCTGGACGTGACAGCATGCGGGACGTCGGTGGCAGGGTGTTGAGGAGGCGGGCCCCTGTCATACAATCAGCTACAGCCCAACCACAACCACAACCACAAGCGAGCCAAACAACAACAAGAGCTCCACCCGCCGAAGGTGCTGCGCTGGATCATCAGCCGGCGCTCACTCAAGCGGGACGACCGAGGCAGCGCATGAAATGGACTGTGTCCATTAATGAAAATATTTTGCGCTTCTACTACAAGGTGACAAACCTCGGTCAAGAAACAATCGGCTACCGACAACAGCTGTATGCCGAATTTTGCAGGACGTACCCAGATATTCAAGTATCGGAGCAACGAGTATCAGACCAATACCGGGTAATTATAAGAAACAACCTTATCCCAGAGACTAGACGCAATACCATCAGAAGCGAAGTCGAACGGGAGATTCATAACAATATTGTAATTGAAGATCAAGTCCCCAATGAAGTTCATGAGCAGATTCCTGAGCTTGCCATACAAGAAACTCAACCTGACAATACAGAGCAGGAAAACAACGAGCTACATGATAACCTAGTAAGCGAAATGGCACGTGCTGTACAAGAGTTTAATGGAACAAACCCACTTAGCAGACCACCGCTACCACGAATAAACTCTTGTAAGAGACTAGGTGTGCTATTACAAATTGTGAACACTGAAGTCCTACCCAATTATGTCGTAGAAGCCCACACATTAGAGTATCTGCACATGCTAATCTACTGTGCAGCAACAGCAATTGCTAATGTAATGGGCATTAAGATCAGAACACGACGGGGTACTAATAACGGAAGGACTGGTAGCAGAATTGCACCCTGGGAAAAAAGACTGCTCGGAAAGATTGAATTACTGCGTAGGGATATTGGTCAAGTCACAGAATATATACGAGGTGTAAGAAGTACAAGAGTCATCAGAAGAGCTGAAGAAATAATACGGAATACTCCCAGACACTCAAGATTCGATCCAGAAAACAACACAGCCCAACAGTGCCTAGATACATTAAAACAAAGACTCTCAGTTTATTCAGGACGACTAAGAAGGTACAAAGTGAGTAACAACCGAAAATCCGACAATGCCCTTTTTGAGACTGCTGAGAAGGCGTTCTATCGAAAACTCAATTCCACCGTAGACAATCTCGATAAGTCTTACCCAAGCCAAGAAGAAATTCATGAGTTTTGGGGAAATCAACTTTCCACACCAGCTTCTCTTAACAACAATGCTGGATGGATAGAAGATACGGCACAGAACTGCCAACACTACACTACTACTCTCTACGAACCCTTCACCACTGAAGAAGTCTCAAATATCATCAAAGAGCTTCATAACTGGAAATCACCTGGACCAGACGGAGTTCAAAACTTTTGGCTCAAGAAGTTTTGGAGTACTCATGAATGCTTATCAACACTAATTAATCATGTTATTTCTAATCCGCAGGATATACCATCATTCCTAACTCAGGGAACCACTTATTTAATACCGAAGGATCAAAATAACACCCAAGATCCAGCAAAATATCGCCCAATTACTTGTCTTCCAACTTTGTATAAATTGGTCACATCCTGTGTAGCCCGGCGTATCTACCAACACTGTGCTCTGAACAATATCATAGAGCCTCAACAGAAAGGATGCGCTAAGGGTTCCATGGGTTGCAAAGAACAACTTATCATCGACTCAGTCATTTCTAATCAAGCATATTCCAAAAAGAGGAACCTATTTACTGCTTTTATTGATTACAAGAAGGCCTTTGATTCAGTGCCGCATGAATGGCTTATAGATATATTGAGAATATATAAAGTCGATGATAATATAGTGACCTTTTTACAACATATAATGACAGAGTGGAAAACTAGAATTCACCTTCAAATACCTGGTGAAAGTAACATCGAAACTGAAAATATCGCAATCAGCCGGGGCCTGTTTCAAGGAGATTCGTTGAGTCCTCTGTGGTTCTGTCTAGCTATGAACCCACTATCTCAGCTATTGAACTCCACAGATGCAGGTTTTAGCATCAAAAATAACAACAATGTGGTGGCGAAGCTTAATCATTTATTGTACATGGATGATTTGAAATTAATGGCTTCCACTCGAGACCAACTCGACGAGATGCTAAAAACTGTAGAAACTTTTTCTAATGATATTAGTATGCACTTTGGACTAGACAAGTGCCGTATTTTAAATATAGTCAGAGGAAAAGTACAGCCCGGAGGATTCGATATGCAAAATGGCCAGAACATCGAGGCCATGGGTGAAAACGATATGTATAAATATCTTGGAGTAAAGCAGGCGCGGAAAATTGACCATAAACAAATGAAAACAGAGATAACTACTGAGTTTATACGAAGGGTAAAACAGCTGCTTCGCTCACACCTTAACAGTAGAAATTTGTTTAAGGCACTAAACACCTACGCATGTTCCGCGCTTAGCTACTCATTTGGTATTGTTAAGTGGACAAAAACAGATATAGATGCTCTTCAGCGAAAAGTGCGAACACACCTCACAAAGGCACAAAAACACCATCCTAAAAGTGCAGTAGAAAGAACAACATTACCACGGAATCTAGGAGGAAGAGGACTTATGGATATAGGTGAGCAATTAGATAAACAAATTGCTAATTTAAGAACTTATTTTCAGATGCAGGCTGAGACATCTACTCTTCATCGCGCTATCTGCGCAGTAGATGACACAACACCGATCAAACTGAGGGAACCAGAAATGCGCATAAACCACCTTACCAAGGACGAAAAAGTGCGCGCCTGGATGGGTAAACCTCTGCACGGGCGGCATCCCAATGAGGTCAGCCAAGATTACGTCGACAATATAGCGTCGAACTACTGGTTGACATCAGGAAAGATGTTCCCTGAAACGGAAGGTTCATTACTGGCCATTCAGGATCAGGTTATACCAACGAGAAATTACCTGAAATATATCATCAAAGACCCTCAGGTTCAAAACGACAGATGCCGATATGGATGTCAAGCCCAAGAAACCATCCAACATCTTACAGGGGGCTGCCAGGCATTTGCTGCAACTGAATACAAGGAACGGCATGACGCAGTGGGAAAAATCCTTCATCAAGAGATAGCTATCAAGCTGGGACTTCTCCAAACGGACCATCTCCCGTATTATCAATACGTCCCTGAGAGTATGCTTGAGGATGGCAACTACAAGCTATACTGGGACCGCACTGTGCTCACAGACCAAACAGTGGCACACAATAGACCAGATCTCGTACTAGTTAATAAATTAACAAGACAAACAACACTAATTGATGTGGCGATACCTAACAACAATAATCTACGTAGTAAATTCACTGAAAAGATCGCCAAGTACAGAGATCTAGAAATTCAAATACGAAGGCAATGGAGAATGCAAAGTACCCAGACGATACCGATTATCATGTCTACTACTGGAGTCATTCCGAAGACCCTCCTCGAAAGCATAAAAAAGCTGGGTCTGAATGAACATCTTTATAAGACCATGCAGAAAGCAGTACTACTCGCAACAGCCAGATGTGTACGGAAATTTTTGGGAGATACACCTGCATACCAAGTCACCTAGGGCTCGATAACACGGAAAGAGTCCCACCAGAGCTTAATCCTTTTGATACCGTAGGTATCTGGGATGAGTCAATTTTCCCCTTAGAGGGAGTGTGAGCCGTATGGCTAAATCTGGATAATAATAATAAATAACACAGCCCAACAGTGTCTGGATACATTAAAACAAAAACTCTCCGTCTATTCAGGACGTTTAAGAAGGTATAAAGTTAGTAACAACCGAAAATGTGACAATGCACTTTTTGAGAACTCTGAGAAGGCGTTCTACCGAAAACTCAATTCCACCGTAGAAAGTGTCGACAAGTCTTACCCAAGCCAAGAAGAAATTCATGAGTTTTGGGGAAATCAACTTTCCACACCAGCTGCTTTTAACAACAATGCTGGCTGGATAGAAGATACGACGCGCAACTGTCACCACTACGTCACTGCTAACTACGAACCATTCACGACTGAAGAAGTCTCAAATGTCATCAAAGAGCTTCATAACTGGAAATCTCCTGGACCAGACGGAGTTCAGAACTTCTGGCTTAAAAAGTTTTGGAGTATTCATGAGTGCTTATCAACATTAATTAATCATGTTATTTCTAATCCGCAGGAATTACCATCATTTCTAACTCAGGGAACTACTTATTTAATACCCAAGGATCAAAATAACACCCAAGATCCATCCAAGTACCGCCCAATTACTTGTCTTCCAACTTTGTATAAATTGGTCACATCCTGTGTAACCCGGCGTATCTACCAACACTGTGGTCTAAACAATATCATAGAGCCTCAACAGAAAGGATGCGCTAAGGGTTCCATGGGTTGCAAAGAACAGCTTATCATCGACTCAGTCATTTCTAACCAGGCATTCACTAAAAAAAGGAACCTTTTTACTGCATTTATTGACTATAAAAAGGCCTTTGATTCAGTACCGCATGAATGGCTAATAGATATATTGAAAATATACAAAGTAGATGATAACATAGTGACCTTTTTAAGGCATATAATGAGAGATTGGAAGACTAAAATTCACCTCCAAATACCTGGTGAAAACAATATCGAAACCGAAAATATCGCAATCAACCGGGGCCTATTTCAAGGAGACTCGTTGAGTCCATTGTGGTTCTGTTTAGCTTTGAACCCCCTTTCCCAGCTATTAAACTCCACTGACTCAGGTTTTAGCATTAAAAGCAATAATACTGTGGTAGCGAAGCTCAATCATCTGTTGTATATGGATGATTTGAAATTAATGGCTTCCACTCGAGAACACCTAGAAGAGATGCTAAAAACTGTAGAAACATTTTCTAATGATATTAGTATGCAGTTCGGTCTAGACAAGTGCCGTGTTTTGAATATAGTCAGAGGAAAGGTACAGCCCGGTGGATTCGATATGCAAAATGGCCAGAACATCGAGGCCATGGGCGACAACGATATGTACAAATATCTTGGAGTAAAGCAGGCGCGGAAAATTGACCATAAGCAAATGAAAACTGAGATAACTACTGAGTTTATAAGAAGGGTAAAACAGCTGCTTCGTTCACAGCTTAACAGTAAAAATTTGTTTAAGGCACTAAACACCTACGCTTGTTCCGCGCTTAGCTATTCATTTGGTATTGTTAAGTGGACAAAAACGGATATAGAAAATCTTCAGCGAAAAGTACGAACACACCTCACAAAGGCACAAAAACACCACCCTAAAAGTGCAGTAGAACGAACGACATTACCCCGGTATTTAGGAGGAAGAGGACTTATGGATATAGGTGAGCAATTAGATAAACAAATGGCTAATTTAAGAACTTATTTTCAGATGCAGGCTGAGACATCTACTCTACATCGCGCTATCTGCGCAGTAGATGACACAACACCGATCAAACTGAGGGAAGCAGAACTGCGCATAAACTACCTTACTAAGGACGAAAAAGTGCGCGCCTGGATGGGTAAACCTTTGCACGGGCGACATCCCAATGAGGTCAGCCAAGATTATGTCGACAATATAGCGTCGAACTACTGGTTGACATCAGGAAAGATGTTCCCTGAAACGGAGGGTTCATTACTGGCCATTCAGGATCAGGTTATACCAACCAGAAACTACCTGAAATATATCATCAAAGACCCTCAGGTTCAAAACGACAGATGCCGATATGGATGTCAAGCCCAAGAAACCATCCAACATCTTACAGGGGGCTGCCAGGCATTTGCTGCAACTGAATACAAGGAACGGCATGACGCAGTGGGAAAAATCCTTCATCAAGAGATAGCTATCAAGCTGGGACTTCTCCAAACGGACCATCTCCCGTATTATCAATACGTCCCTGAGAGTATGCTTGAGGATGGCAACTACAAGCTATACTGGGACCGCACTGTGCTCACAGATCAAACAGTGGCACATAATAGACCAGATCTCGTACTAGTTAATAAATTAACAAGACAAACAACACTAATTGATGTGGCGATACCTAACAACAATAATCTACGTAGTAAATTCACTGAAAAGATCGCCAAGTACAGAGATCTAGAAATTCAAATACGAAGGCAATGGAGAATGCAAAGTACCCAGACGATACCTATTGTTATATCTACTACTGGAGTCATTCCGAAGAACCTCCTCGAAAGCATAAAAAGGCTGGGTCTAAATGAACATCTTTACAAGACCATGCAGAAAGCTGTACTACTCGCAACGGCCAGATGTGTACGAAAATTTTTGGGAGATACACCTGCATACCAAGTCACCTAGGGCTCGAAAACACGGAAAGAGTCCCACCAGAGCTCAATCCTTTTGATACCGTAGGTATCTGGGATGAGTCAATTTTCCCCTTAGAGGGAGTGTGAGCCGTATGGCTAAATCTGAATAATAATAATGTAATTTCTGATCCGCAGGATATACCATCATTCCTAACTCAGGGAACCACTTATTTAATTCCGAAGGATCAAAATAACACTCAAGATCCAGCCAAATACCGCCCAATTACTTGTCTTCCAACTTTGTATAAATTGGTCACATCCTGTGTAGCCCGGCGTATCTACCAACATTGTGCTCTGAACAATATCATAGAGCCTCAACAGAGAGGATGCGCTAAGGGTTCCATGGGTTGCAAAGAACAACTCATCATCGACTCAGTGATTTCTAACCAGGCATATTCCAAAAAGAGGAATCTTTTTACTGCCTTCATTGATTACAAGAAGGCCTTTGATTCAGTGCCGCATGAATGGCTTATAGATATATTGAGAATATATAAAGTCGATGATAATATTGTGACCTTTTTAGAGCGTATAATGACGAAGTGGAAGACTAGAATTCACCTTCAAATACCTGGTGAAAATAACATCGAAACTGAAAATATCGCAATCAGCCGGGGCCTGTTTCAAGGAGATTCGTTGAGTCCACTGTGGTTCTGTCTAGCTATGAACCCACTATCTCAGCTATTGAACTCCACAGACGCAGGTTTTAGCATCAAAAATAACAACAATGTGGTGGCGAAGCTTAATCATTTATTGTATATGGATGATTTGAAATTAATGGCTTCCACTCGAAACCAACTCGATGAGATGCTAAAAACTGTAGAAACTTTTTCTAATGATATTAGCATGCACTTCGGACTAGACAAGTGCCGTATTTTAAACATAGTCAAAGGAAAAGTACAGCCCGGAGGATTCGATATGCAAAATGGCCAAAACATCGAGGCCATGGGTGAAAACGATATGTATAAATATCTTGGAGTAAAGCAAGCGCGGAGAATTGACCATAAACAAATGAAAACAGAGATAACTACTGAGTTTATACGAAGGGTAAAACAGCTGCTTCGCTCACACCTTAATAGTAGAAATTTGTTTAAGGCACTAAACACCTACGCATGTTCCGCGCTTAGCTATTCATTTGGCATTGTTAAGTGGACAAAAACGGACATAGAAAATCTTCAGCGAAAAGTAAGAACGCACCTCACAAAGGCACAAAAACACCATCCAAAAAGTGCAGTAGAAAGAACGACATTACCGCGGAATTTAGGAGGAAGAGGACTTATGGATATAGGTGAGCAATTAGACAAACAAATTGCTAATTTAAGATCTTATTTTCAGATGCAGGCTGAAACATCTACTCTACATCGCGCTATCTGCGCAGTAGATGACACAACACCGATAAAACTGAGGGAAGCAGAAATGCGCATAAACCACCTTACTAAGGACGAAAAAGTGCGCGCCTGGATGGGTAAACCTCTGCACGGGCGACATCCCAATGAGGTCAGCCAAGATTATGTCGACAATATAGCGTCGAACTACTGGTTGACATCAGGAAAGATGTTCCCTGAAACGGAGGGTTCATTACTGGCCATTCAGGATCAGGTTATACCAACCAGAAATTACCTGAAATATATCATCAAAGACCCTCATGTTCAAAACGACAGATGCCGATATGGATGTCAAGCCCAAGAAACCATCCAACATCTTACAGGGGGCTGCCAGGCATTTGCTGCAACTGAGTACAAGGAACGGCATGACGCAGTGGCAAAAATCCTTCATCAGGAGATAGCTATCAAGCTGGGACTTCTTCAAACCGACCACCTTCCATATTATCAATACGTCCCTGAGAGTATGCTTGAGGATGGCAACTACAAGCTATACTGGGACCGCACTGTTCTCACAGACCAAACAGTGGCGCATAATAGACCAGATCTCGTATTAGTTAATAAATTAACGAGACAAACAACCCTCATTGATGTGGCGATTCCTAACAACAATAATCTACGTACTAAATTTACTGAAAAGATCGCCAAATACAGAGATCTGGAAATGCAAATACGGAGACAATGGAGAATGCAAAGTACCCAGACGATACCGATTATTATGTCTACTACTGGAGTCATTCCGAAGACCCTCCTCGAAAGCATAAAAAAGCTGGGTCTTAATGAACATCTTTATAAGACCATGCAGAAAGCAGTACTACTCGCAACGGCCAGATGTGTACGAAAATTTTTGGGAGATACACCTGCATACCAAGTCACCTAGGGCTCGATAACACGGAAAGAGTCCCACCAGAGCTCAATTCTTTTGATACCGTAGGTATCTGGGATGAGTAAATTTTCCCCTTAGAGGGAGTGTGAGCCGTATGGCTAAATCTGGATAATAATAATAATGTTTATTTAATGTTTATTTAATGTTTATTTTATAATAATAATGTTTTAAGAAATTCATGAGTTTTGGGGAAATCAACTTTCCACGCCAGCTGCTCTTAACAACAATGCTGGATGGATAGAAGAAACGACAAAAAACTGCCAACACTATATTACCACCCTTTACGAACCCTTCACTACTGAAGAAGTCTCAAATACCATCAAAGAGCTTCACAACTGGAAATTTCCTGGACCAGACGGAGTTCAAAACTTTTGGCTCAAGAAGTTTTGGAGTGTTCATGAATGCTTATCAACACTAATTAATCATGTTATTTCTAATCCGCAGGATATACCATCATTCCTAACTCAGGGAACCACTTATTTAATTCCGAAGGATCAAAATAACACCCAAGATCCAGCCAAATACCGCCCAATTACTTGTCTTCCAACTTTGTACAAATTGGTCACATCCTGTGTAGCCCGGCGTATCTACCAACACTGTGCTCTGAACAATATCATAGAGCCTCAACAGAAAGGATGCGCTAAGGGTTCCATGGGTTGCAAAGAACAACTCATCATCGACTCAGTCATTTCTAACCAGGCATATTCCAAAAAGAGGAATCTTTTTACTGCCTTCATTGATTACAAGAAGGCCTTTGATTCAGTGCCGCATGAATGGCTTATAGATATATTGAGAATATATTAAGTCGATGATAATATAGTGACCTTTTTAGAGCATATAATTACGGAGTGGAAGACTAGAATTCACCTTCAAATACCTGGTGAAAATAACATCGAAACTGAAAATATCGCAATCAGCCGGGGCCTGTTTCAAGGAGATTCGTTGAGTCCACTGTGGTTCTGTCTAGCTATGAACCCATTATCTCAGCTATTGAACTCCACAGACGCAGGTTTTAGCATCAAAAATAACAACAATGTGGTGGCGAAGCTTAATCATTTATTGTATATGGATGATTTGAAATTAATGGCTTCCACTCGAAACCAACTCGATGAGATGCTAAAAACTGTAGAAACTTCTTCTAATGATATTAGCATGCACTTCGGACTAGACAAGTGCCGTATTTTAAATATAGTCAGAGGAAAAGTACAGCCCGGAGGATTCGATATGCAAAATGGCCAAAACATCGAGGCCATGGGTGAAAACGATATGTATAAATATCTTGGAGTAAAGCAAGCGCGGAGAATTGACCATAAACAAATGAAAACAGAGATAATTACTGAGTTTATACGAAGGGTAAAACAGCTGCTTCGCTCACACCTTAATAGTAGAAATTTGTTTAAGGCACTAAACACATACGCATGTTCCGCGCTTAGCTATTCATTTGGCATTGTTAAGTGGACAAAAACAGACATAGAGAATCTTCAGCGAAAAGTAAGAACGCACCTCACAAAGGCACAAAAACACCATCCAAAAAGTGCAGTAGAAAGAACGACATTACCACGGAATTTAGGAGGAAGAGGACTTATGGATATAGGTGAGCAATTAGACAAACAAATTGCTAATTTAAGATCTTATTTTCAGATGCAGGCTGAAACATTTACTCTACATCGCGCTATCTGCGCAGTAGATGACACAACACCGATCAAACTGAGGGAAGCAGAACTTCGCATCAACCACCTTACCAAGGACGAAAAAGTGCGCGCCTGGATGGGTAAACCTCTGCACGGGCGACATCCCAATGAGGTCAGCCAAGATTATGTCGACAATATAGCGTCGAACTACTGGTTGACATCAGGAAAGATGTTCCCTGAAACGGAGGGTTCATTACTGGCCATTCAGGATCAGGTTATACCAACCAGAAATTACCTGAAATATATCATCAAAGACCCTCATATTCAAAACGACAGATGCCGATATGGATGTCAAGCCCAAGAAACCATCCAACATCTTACAGGGGGCTGCCAGGCATTTGCTGCAACTGAGTACAAGGAACGGCATGACGCAGTGGGAAAAATCCTTCATCAGGAGATAGCTATCAAGCTGGGACTTCTCCAAACCGACCATCTCCCATATTATCAATACGTCCCTGAGAGTATGCTTGAGGATGGCAACTACAAGCTATACTGGGACCGCACTGTGCTCACAGACCAAACAGTGGCGCATAATTGACCAGATCTCGTATTAGTCAATAAATTAACGAGACAAACAACCCTCATTGATGTGGCGATTCCTAACAACAATAATCTACGTACTAAATTTACTGAAAAGATCGCCAAGTACAGAGATCTGGAAATTCAAATACGGAGGCAATGGAGAATGCAAAGTACCCAGACGATACCGATTATTATGTCTACTACTGGAGTCATTCCGAAGACCCTCCTCGAAAGCATAAAAAAGCTGGGTCTTAATGAACATCTTTATAAGACCATGCAGAAAGCAGTACTACTCGCAACGGCCAGATGTGTACGAAAATTTTTGGGGGATACACCTGCATACCAAGTCACCTAGGGCTCGATAACACGGAAAGAGTCCCACCAGAGCTCAATCCTTTTGATACCGTAGGTATCTGGGATGAGTCAATTTTCCCCTTAGAGGGAGTGTGAGCCGTATGGCTAAATCTGGATGTTTATTAATTTCACAGTACAAGAATTAAATACATACATTTCAACTTTATATTCTACGTTTTACATTATTACATTCTACTTTTTAATTTTACATGTTAATCCTGAAAAATAAAGAAACATTTACTCACTACCCGTTAAAACATATTGGTCGAACACGGGGATAGTGTGTGACAATGTTTAGTTATTGAATATAGCATGTGTATACTAAATGCCAAGGTACAAACATTCTATTATCTTACATGTATTTATTTATTTTCTTTTATTTTTTTTATATTATAAATAAAGGAACTGGGTAAATTTAACAAACTACTGTATTGCAAACATTCTTTTTTTTTATCACTTTTTTTTTATTTTTTTTTAAATTTCATTCACTTGTTAAGTCAATCAAATAACTTATGTACAATATTACGATCAAGGTTCAATACATACTTTTTGAATATAGATTTTACCATTACAATACATCAATACCCTCGTTATCCAACCAGTTTGTTACAATATGCGCAACATGTGGACGAGCGTTATCATGCATAAAGTAAAAATTTTCTCCAACAGCAGCAGCAAACGGGCGCACAACAGGTTCAAGAATAGTGTCCAAATATTGCTGACTTCTGAGAAAGCCACGTGGGAAAATGAGGTCAGTCCTTTCGTCAATCATGATTCCGCCCATACCATTATGGTACCACCTCTGTATGCATACACTTCTTGAAGATGTCGTAATCGTTCTCCATTTCCGGGTCGTCTTCAAACTCTTGTCCGACGAGAATCTGGATGAAATCCATATCTAGACTCGTCACTAAACAAAACTGTGGCCCAGTCATTGTCAGTCCAATTCTGAAACTCTTGACACCAGGTTAATCTTGCAGCGCGATTGCCTCTAAATGAGGTGGACATCTCAGTGGTCGCCGACTACGAAGATTGGCTTCATGGAGACGATTTCTCACAGTACTGCGGCTAATTGTTACATTATGTGCAAGCTGTAATTCATTAACCAGCTCGGGTGCAGGTATTGTTGGCTGCCTTCTGGCATTTAAAATTAAATATCGGTCTTGAGCGACGGTTGTAGAGAGACCACGTCCTGTATGCTGCTCGGCTGGACTCCCAGTGTCTCTAAACCGACGCCACAAACGACTTACGACGCTTTGTGAGACACCCAGCTGGTCAGCAACTTGAGTTTGTCGCATACCAGCTTGAAGAAGGCCCACGGCTCTATTCATCTCGTCCAACGTTAAATGTTGTCGTTGCATGGTAAAAAGACAATATGTTTAACTCACCTATTAAGCAAAAATGGTATAAAGTGACTAAAATTAAAAATGAACAAAACATAAAAAATGTCGATTTTTTGTCCCTTATATAAAACATTCTAAAACACGTATTGCTATCAGTTTTACAATTTTTTTTAAGAAGTGAGTGTCTGCATCAACAATTATAGTACAAGCAAATTTATGTGGTTATGAAATTTGTGTCATTGGTATTGTCAAATTATTAAAATATCCTTAGACTTTTGCGTTGTGTGTATTTGGGTCCGTGTTTTCAGCGAGATAGAATCCATTGATCCTTGTCAGAATATTGTTACTTGTACTTGAAGGTTTAAAGACTATAAAACTTTTGTAGAATTGCAATTCATTTAGTAATTTTTTAGAAAAAAAAATCCCAAAAATTACAAATTAAGGCATTTTTTCAACAAAAAATTGCAAATAACTCGAAAAGGAAGCAATTTTCGAAAACAAAAATTACTAAGAGAGAAAAAGTGTTTATTTCGATGAGATAAACCTAAAAAAAATTATTCCGAAGCAATTCGGTGAAATTACTTTTTTGTTATAATTATTTGTTAATAACAATTGCCGGACCAATTGGAAAAATTAAAAAAAAATACATTTCAAATTAGAAAAATATATAGGATCGAATAAAAAAGGTTTGGTGCATAAGAAATACAAAAAAAAATAGTCGGTTATTCTGTTTCTAAGCCTCTTTTGAGGGGTAAACCCCTCGGCTATCAGTGGCACATGCACCGACAATGGAAAATTAAACTGTCCACTTATGGAAGGGATAAATAAATTAAACGGTACCCCCGTTAAGATCTCCCCTTCCCCCACCATTAAAAACGTCAATTTTCGTTTTTTTTTAAGATAGGATGCAATCAAATATAAAATTTCAAAAATTCAAATGCATAGTTCAGGCTATTGCAAAACATGTCTAGTTTTTATAGACTCGTTGTAGGTTGAGTGTATATAACCTCAAAAAAAATGTTTTATTTTTTTGTGGAAAAAAGCATATAAGTCTTTTTTTGGAAATGTCTGCAGGCCTATTTTTTTATTTTGTGTTCTTTATCAAACACTATATTTCTAATTATTTTCAGATTTTTCGACAAGGTTGGACACCTTCAAACCTCCGGAAAACTGTTTTTTTAGGGAATTTTCCCTATTTTATAGACTTCAAAATAGATCCAATCAAGGTTTTTTTTATAGGTTATAGATAAATTAAAGTAACTAAATTCTTTATATAAAAATTACCTAACATTCAAAAGTAGTGAAACACGTTGAAACCCTCAAAAATACCCTAAAAGAACAGTTTTTCGAATTTTTGAAGGTGGCGAACGTAACAGACAAATCTGAAACAATTAGAAATATAGTGTTCGATAAAGTACACAAAATAAAAAAAAATAAAATGCAGCCATCTTCAAAAAAAAATTTTTTGAGGTTATGTACACTGAACCTACGGGTATACGAAAAATAGATACAGTCGGAAAAATGAAAGAATACCCATGAACGAACATACAGAGAGGATCTAAATTATGGAATAAATTCATTTTATCTAAAATGGACGACTTTAGAGAAAAATCCCGAAACAGGTCGATTTTAATTACAATTTTTTGGCATATATTTCATACTAGTGACGTCATCCATCTGAGCGTGGTGACGTAATCGATGATTTTTTTAAATGGGAATACGGGTCGTGTGGCACCTCATTTGAAAGGGTGTTCAATTCTCTATACAGTAATATAAACATTAATATTATTATTTATACAGGGTGGCAAAAATAATATTTTTTGAATTAAATTAATTGACGAAAAAAGAAGAATGTATGCAATTTATTTAGCTCAAAATACATTCTATCGAGAAAATAGAAAAAAAATGTTTATTTGGGAAATAAACATTGCTTTTCGCTTAAATTAAAGTTCAAACTGCCAAGAGGTAGGGGAGAGGCTGTTTGTGATTTAATTTAAGCGAAAAGAAATGTTTATTTGCGAAATAAACATTTTTTTCTATTTACTGACAGCCATACAATGTATTTTGAGGTAAATAAATTACATAAGTACATTCTTCTTTTTGCGTCAATTAATTTAATTCAAAAATTATTTTTTGGTCACCCTGTATAAATAATGATATTATCGTTTATATTACTGAATACAGAATTGAACACCCTTTCAAATGAGGTGCCACACGACCCCTATTCCCATTAAAAAAAATCATTGATTACGTCATCACGCTCAGATGGATGACGTCACTAGTATGAAATATATGCCAAACAATTGTAATTTAAAAATAAAAATCGACCTGTTTCAGGATTTTTCTCCAAAGTCGTCCATTTTAGAGAAAATGAATTTATTCTATAATTTAGATCCTCTCTGTATAAAACACGCTGTATTTTCCTGTCACCGTGTCATACAAAAAATTGGCCAGTGCAAGTACATGTAATAATTATTATTACATGTACTTGCGCTGGGCAATTTTCTTTGTGACACGGTGACAGGAAAATACAGCGTGTTTTATATGTTCGTTCATGGGTATTCTTTCATTTTTCCGACTGTATGTTTTGTAAAAGCCTCAATTATGCGTGTGACTTTTTTTAAATTTCAAAATTGATTGCATACCACCTAAAAAACATAAAAATGGAAAATGAAGTTTTTATGGTGGGAGGAGGGGGAAAGCAGGTGTTGAGTTTGGAAGGAAAGGAAGGACAGAAGGAAGGAAGGAAGGAAGGAAGGAAAGAAGGAGAGGTGAGGAAATTGCAGTGGAATTTTTTAAGCACATAGAATGTAAATAATTGAATTCTGGGATTGAGGGCATTTTGCCTATTTATTGAGGGTACTCTTTAATGTATTTATCCGATCCATAAGTGGAAAGTTTCATTTTCTACTGTCGACGCATGTGCGTAAGTTATAGACTTGTGGCGACACGCTTCAATTACTATTTTACTATTTTTTTAATTGCTAATTTTAAATATTAACTTTCTTTCTAAACGAAATAATAAGGGTCATTTAAAATTCATATGTGTTTCGCTCCTAATATACAAGACCAGAATGTATAAAGTTAATGGCTTTTTCATGGGAAACACAAATTCCATAATAGATTACGGTACTAGATTAGCCACCCTCTTTATGTCAACTTCTTAAAAACCACAGAAATGTTTTCGGTTTTTAAAACCCCTGGCCTAGTAAATTGTCGCCTGTCTGGCCATATGGTAGAACCACATAATGACAGATTAGTGTTTGTGGTCTAATTCAGTCGGTACACAGCCTCCAGCCGGTTCACACAACCCAGCAGGCGTCGGTCGGTCATAAACCCTCGCTGGGCAAAAGAATAACAAACCCTTGCGATATACAAACAAAGCACGCCTTTTTTACCAAAAATAAATATATTACTGACAGTTGTTTGCGTTTTATTAATATTATTTTATTTATGTGTTTCCGTGAACACCCCTGAACAGACTCTTAATCATCATTAACAGCTATTCCATTCATCGTCGGATGTAAGAGTCCCGTAGGTGTGTCCATTCATATCTATTTGCTGTTTTTTGCATCCATTTGTGGCTAGCTATTCGCTTGATGTCGTCAGTCCATCTCAACATTGCCATTTTAACATGGCAATTTTCTGGATCACATCTATTACTTTTGATTGTTTTCTTATCCCTTCATTGAATTTCCGATCTCTGAGCTTAATGTTGAGCATTCTCCGTTCCATAGCTTTCTGAGTCACTTTGTGGACTACACTGTTCCGAAGTTTGTGGACTATGCTGTTGTTAAAAGCCCATGTTTCAGTTCCATACCTCAGAAGTAGTAACACGTACTGATCAAAGTTTGATTTAAATACTGTTTGTAATCGAACAAATGCTACCCATCATGTTGAACATCTTCTATTTAATTCGGCCTTTAGGTTAAGCTTTGACAGTTTGATTTTTTGTCCTAATTATATACGGCTCAAATTTTTCTATATTATTATTATCCAAGAGTTATATTCACAGTTATACTATTAGAGATTCGTTGGTTAGATATTTAGTTTTTTATTGATTTATTTTTAATCCTATTTCTTTTGATTTGGATAGACTCTTACAATGTCTAAAATGATTCTCAAATTTTATCTATCTCGGCTCTTAGTCTATAAGAAACGATCGAAACCAAAGCCATGAGTCATGAGACGAACATTCAGAACATGGAATGCAGGAAAAATAGCATAGGAGGTTGGGACATAAAGGGGGGTTGTTTGTTTGCTAAAGTTATTCACGAAACTTCCAACAAATCAAAGACGTCAAAGGTACTTGGGAAATGTGTGAAAAAAGTTTACCCAAGACATAAAGAATGTATAAACACATTCTTTGGATGGAACGTCTAGTTGAATGAATTACGGGGAAAATTCCTCAACGCGTTTTTATTTCAATAAAAATTTCGAAATTTTAAACTGTAACCGTCTGTATGTGTAGACTATTAATCAGGGCACTTCACTGCTGAAGTACTTTTTTAATTAAATACAGCTAAATTATTATTAGTACACCAGTCCATCTATGAAAAAATCATTGATTTAACGTAAAAATCTTATACAGATATATATTTGAAGGTTCTAAATTTCTAAAAGGTATCATATGAGGGATAACTGATGAAAAATCCGTGAAAACTTGAAGGTGATTATGGATTTTTTTTTAAACACTCTTAATATTTTTTTCCTATAAAACGTTTATAAAGGTACTTATTCATTAGGTTGGTGCTCGGTGCTCCGAGCACCAATTGGCACCTCCGGTATTTGTGTAATTTGAACTATACGATAGTAAAAATGACTCATGGCACACGGCGGCAGAGAGACGTTCATTGTCTCGGATTATCGGAAACAACAGGCACCTTTATTTATTTCAAACTGTCTTGGCATTGTTTAAAAAAGACTAAGAGACTATTTAAAAAATTATTTTTTAAACAATGGTCTTAGTCTCATGAGCATCAAGTTAGCTAAACACCTATCACAAATCGATTCGAAAGTAGGTGGATAATTTGCCGCTAATTAGTCGTTAATTAGTTGTGAAAATACCGATTTTGTCGTTTCTTTTTTTTTTATTTTTTTAGGTGCTTTGCTAACTTGATATAAAGTTAGCAAAGCACACCTCCGAAAAATGACTTTAGAGCGTTCGTAGGAGAATCGGAATAGGATTAGTTTTTGCCGCTAATTAGTCGCTAATTAGTTGTGAAAAAATTAATTTTCTAAATTAATTTTTTTTTTGTTTTTTTGGGTGCTTTGCTAACTTGATATAAAGTTGGCAAAGCACACTTCCATAAAATGATTTTAGGGATTTCGTAAAAGAATGAAAATAGAATGAGAATTTGCCGCTAATTAGTCGGTAATTAGTTGTGAAGAAATGAATTTTCTAAATTAATTTTTTTTTGTTTTTTTGGGTGCTTTGCTAACTCGATATAAAGTTGGCGAAGCACGCCGCTATAAAATGATTTCAGAGTTTTCGTAAGGGAATGAGAATAAAATGAGAATTTGCCGCTAATTAGTCGCTAATTATTTGTGAAGGAATTTTATTCAGAAAAAATTTTTTTTTTTGTTTTTCACGGTGCTCCGCTTACTCGATATAAAGTTGGCAAAGCACGACTCCATACAATCATTTTAGGGTTTCCGTAGAAGAATAGCAATGGAATAAGAATTCTTTGCTAATTAGTCGTGCATTAGTTGTGAGAATACCAATTTTGTCGTTTTTTCGTTTTTGACGGTTCTTTGCTGACTTGATATAAAGTTCGCAAAGCATGCATCCATAAAATGATTTAGGTTTTTTTTAAGAAGCATGGAAATAGGATCAGAATTTGCCGCTAATTAGTCGCTAATTAGTTGTGAAGAAATTAATTTTCTAAATTAATTTTTTTTTGTTTTTTCGGGTTCTTTGCTAACTTGATATAAAGTTGGCAAGCACACCTCCGAAAAATCATTTTAGGGTTTTCGTAGAAGAATAGGAATAGAAAAAAAATTTGCCGCTAATTAGTCGTGAATTAGTTGTGAGAATACCGATTTTGTCGTTTATTTTTTATTTTTTATTTTTAGGTGCTTTGCTAACTTGATATAAGGTTAGCAAAGCACACCTGCAAAAAATGACTTTCGAGCGTTCGTAGAAGAATGGGAATAGAATGAGAATTTGCCGCTAATTAGTCGCTAATTAGTTCTGAAAAAAATAATTTTTTTAATTAATTTTTTTTTTGTTTTTTTGGGTGTTTTGCTAACTTGATATAAAGTTGGCAAAGCACGCCTCAATCAAATGATTTAAGGGTTTTCGTAAAAAAATGAGAATAGAATAAGAATTTGCCGCTAATTAGTCGCTAATTAGTTGTGAAAAAATGAATTTTCTAAATGAATTTTTTTTTCGTTTTTTTGGATGCTTTGCTAACTTGATATAAAGTTGGCAAAGCACGCCCCCATAAAATGATTTTATGGGTTTCGTAAAAGAATGAAAATATAATATGAATTTGCCGCTAATTAGTCGCAACTTAGCTGTGAAGAAATGAATTTTCTAAATTAATTTTTTTTTGTTTTTTTGGGTGCTTCGCTAACTTGATATAAAGTTGGCGAAGCACGCCTCCCTAAAATGATTTTAGTGTTTTCGTAAAAGAATGAAAATAGAATCAGAATTTGCCGCTAATTAATCGCTAATTAGTTGTGAAGGTATTTCATCCATAAATTCTGTTTTTTTTTTTTGGTTTTTACGGTGCTTCGCTTACTCAACATTAAGTAGGCAAAGCACGCATCTTTAAAATGATAAGTTTTTTCGTAAAAGCATGGAAATAGGATGAGAATTTGAAAAAAATTAATTTCTTTACAATTAATTAGCGACTAATTAGCGGCAAATTCTCATTCGATTCCCATTCTTCTACGAACGCTCGAAAGTCATTTTTTGGAGTTGTGCTTTGCTAACCTTATATCAATTTAGCAGAGCACCTAAAAAAATAAAAAAAAATAAATAAACGACAAAATCGGTATTCTTACAACTTATTCACGACTAATTAGCGGCAAATTTTTTTTCTATTTCCATTCATTTACGATAACCCTAAAATGATTTTTCGGAGGTGTGCTTGCCAACTTTGTATCAAGTTAACAAAGCACCCAAAAAAACAAAAACAAAATTAATTTAGAAAATCAATTTGTTCACAACTAATTGGCGACTAATTAGCGGCAAATTCTGATCCTATTTTCATGCTACTACAAAAAAACCTAAATCATTTTATGGATGCGTGCTTTGCGAACTTTATATCAAGTCAGCAAAGAACCGTCAAAAACAAAAAAACGACAAAATTGGTGTGTTCACAACTAATGCACGACTAATTAGCAAAGAATTCTTATTCCATTGCTATTCTTCTCCGGAAACCCTAGAATGATTGTATGGAGTCGTGCTTTGCCAACTTTATATGGAGTAAGCGGAGCACCGTGAAAAACAAAAAAAAAATTTTTGTGAATAAAATTCCTTTACAAATAATTAGCGACTAATTAGCGGCAAATTCTCATTTTATTCTCATTCCCTTACGAAAACTCTGAAATCATTTTATAGCGGCGTGCTTCGCCAACTTTATATCGAGTTAGCAAAGCACCCAAAAAAACAAAAAAAAAATTAATTTAGAAAATTCATTTCTTCACAACTAATTAGCGACTAATTAGCGGCAAATTCTCATTCTATTTTCATTATTTTACGAAATCCCTAAAATCATTTTATGGAAGCGTGCTTTGCCAACTTTATATCAAGTTAGCAAAGCACCCAAAAAAACAAAAAAAAAATTAATTTAGAAAATTAATTTTTTCACAACTAATTAGCGACTAATTAGCGGCAAAAACTAATCCTATTCCGATTCTCCTACGAACGCTCTAAAGTCATTTTTCGGAGGTGTGCTTTGCTAACTTTATATCAAGTTAGCAAAGCACCTAAAAAAATAAAAAAAAAAAAGAAACGACAAAATCGGTATTTTCACAACTAATTAACGACTAATTAGCGGCAAATTATCCACCTACTTTCGAATCGATTTGTGATAGGTGTTTAGCTAACTTGATGCTCATCTTAGTCTCCACCTCCACTGTTCTTAAATAACATAACATCGTTCCGATTGTGACCGTATTGTGTGTAGTACAATCGTACTTCAATTATAACGGAGTTTATCTGTAAGTATACCGTACTTTATTAATTTTTACCGTATTCTCCGGCTAACCCGGATTTTAGATAACCCGGATCGGCCGTGGTCCCGATTAATCCGAGTTATCGAGGTTCCACTGTATATTATAATGTAGAGTGGCGGATGTCATATCCATTCGAGCAGCTACACAGAGTATACGGAGCACCAACTGATGGATACGTACCTTTATACATTTTAAAGAAAAATCGTTCAAATAAAAGTTCTAGATCACGAAAAGTTCTTTAATTCTGAGAGTTTTCAAATTAAAATACTTCAGCAATTGATCGTGATAATTGCAAAAATCCTTCTTTTGCAGTAAATTATAAATGCTAAAAATATGAACTTTGTTTTTTGCATAATGATATGTAACAGAACTACTGAAAATTGTGGCAGTTAAGAGCGTAGGCGCAAAATATCGAGCCAATGCTTTTTAAATGCATTCATTTTTCGAATCCTGAAAAACTAATAAATATTTTTGAAAAATTTAAACGCAGAATGAAAGATTACATTATTACCGAGGGCCGAAAGTCCCTTAGAATAAACAAAAAGTTTCTGTGAATGAAATATTTGAAATTAAAAATCACACTTACTTTTCTCTTCTTTTTCACCCCTGTAACTTATTAAAATACGCATTATAGAAGTTTTCAGGCACTTTCGGCTCTTGATAATAATATATTCTTTCATTCTGCGTATTTTTTTTTTTCAAAAATACTTATTAGTTTTCTCAGGATTCGAAGTAAATGAATGCATTAAAAAGCATTGGCCCGAAATTTTGCGCCTGCGCTCTTAATGAGTTGTGTGCTAAATTTCAAATAGATCTAGCAACTAGTTTATAGATTATTCAATTTGTTTATGCCATAGAGCGAATATTTAAACCATTGTACTTCCCCAAAAAGTCACTCTAGAGATATAGTCGATTCGCTAAATGAGACACAACTGTTTGTTTAGTGAGGTTGGATGTTGGTATTTTTTTTAAGTTAAGTGACTAGACATGACTGTAAATTTCTACACAATAAAACATACCTGCTTATAGCCAATGCTATAAATAGTAAACAGACATAAATAACATAAACTTTACGCCAATTAATAATTGTATTTATTTACACCATTATATAATGTTTTGATAACAAATTAGAAAATTATTTTTGAAGAAATAAATTCCACAAAATTTTATGAGTTTGGTATGCACTCCCGCTATTTCCAATAATTCTTCTTTTTTTAATGAAATATTAACTTGATTTGAGCAGTTAATAGTGTGAGGTAGGAATTTTTGTGTTTAGTCCATTATTTCACGGTTTTTGCTCTAAATTTTAAAGAACCGCTTAGATTGACATGAAATTTGGCACACGTATAGCTTACATGTCAAAGAAAAAAAGTGATATTGTGCCGATGTGTGCTTTTGCCCTGGGGGTGACTTTCACCCCTCTTGGGGGTGAAAAAATAATATGTCCAAAATAAGTCCGGAAATGGGTAAACTGACTAATTTTAAGTAACTTTTGTTCTATAGAGCTTTTTCGCCAAGTCAACACTTTTCGAGTTATTTGCGAGTGAATATATTCATTTTTCAACAAAATAACCACATTTTTAGACGGTTTTTCGCAAATAACTCAAAAAGTAAGTATTTTGTCGAAAAAATGTTCTTAGCAAAAATATACCCTATAAAAAAGTAAAAAAAATGGTGTATGCGTTAGGTCTCTGGATCTCGTAGAACCAGAGTTATAGCCAATGAAAAATAGATTTATATTCACCAAATTTCAAATAGAATATTTCGACGTCAAATATCCAAAAAATTAAGCACTTTTTGGGGAAAACCCATTTGAACCTTTTCAAACTGTTTAAAAAAAGCTTTATTTCTGTTTTTACAAAAAGTTTCTAGCATTAAATTTAAGCAAGTTACGCTCAAAATGAATTTGGTCCCTTTTGTTTTTACAAAAAAAAAATCTGGAAGACCACCCTCTAATTAGCAACTTAAATGAAATTAATCGTTACCGCTCCACAAATTATTTTACTTATGTTGTGTTTATATGATCTGTAAGTTTCATCGGTTCAAAGTGATTATTTTTGAAAAAATTTGGTTTCAAAGTAAAATTTTTAAAAATTTAAATTTTGAAAAATACGCTTTTTTTCAAAATAACTTAAAAATTGTTAGAGATACCAAAAAACTCGAAAAACAAAAAAGGTCAGATTTGCTTTTCTGAATATCATGTATTTTTTTGTTTTTCTGTTGGACAAAAATTGATTAAGATTTGGTGTTTCTAAATTTGCATACATTCGTGATCAGTGACTCGTTCAACCCCTTTTAACTACAGCCCTTTCAATAATAAGGACTTTGAACCGATGAAACTTACAGATCATATAAACAATATATACACGAGTCAAGAAACTTGTGAAGTCGTAACGATTAAGTTCATTTAAGATACTAATTAGGGGATGATTTTCTCGATTTTTTTACCAAAAACAAAAGGGACTAACTTTATTTTGAGCGTAACTTGTTTAATTTTGATGCTAGAAATTTTTTTTATAAAACAAAAATGAAACTTTTTTTTTACACTTTAAATAAGTTGTAATGAGTTTTCCCCGAAATGTGCTTTATTTTTGGTTATTTCACGTTAAAATATTCCATTTGAAATTTGAAGAATATGAACCTATTTTTCATTAGCAATAACTTTGCTTCTATTAGGTGTAGAGACGTGATATATACACTACTTTTTTAAATTTTTTACAGGCTATATTTTTGCTAGGAATGTTTTTTCGACAAAATACTTACTATTTGAGTTATTTGCGAAAAACCGTATAAAAGCGTGGTTACTTTGTTGAAAAAATGAACATATTCACTGCCAAATAACTCGAAAAGTATTGACTTAGTGAAAAAACTCTATAGAACAAAAGTTACTTAAAATTAGCCGGTTTATCCATTTCCTGACTTTCTTTGGACGAATATTTTTTCACCCCCAAGAGGAGGTGAAAACCACCCCCAGGGCAAAAGCACATATCGGCACAATATCACTTTTTTTCTTTGACTTGTTAGCTATGTGTATGCCAAATTTCATGTCAATCCAAGCGGTTCTTTAAAATTTAGAGGTTTTGCAATATTTTACCGTTAAAGAACGGACTAGTTGTATGTTTCCTACTCTGAACCCGTCACATGAATCTCGGCTGAGCGAATTTAGTTTATTTTGTAAATGGCAATCGATTCTTCAATGCTTGATTTTTAATGTAGACCTATTAAAGAAAAAACCTCAACATTATATTAAACTTGCTATTAAAGAACAATTTGAAAAATGTTCATTTTTTAGCTTTTAAACATTTATAATTATTACTTTGACATTTTTTATGTCATAGACTTACAAGTAGGCTCAGTGAAAAGTTAGTGAAAAAACATACTTTCCAAAAAAATACACAACCTTCATGACCAACAGGAAACACGACAGCATTTTTTTAATAATAATTTCAGTTTTTATTGACATTAAAGACCCATACGTTCCTAAATGAACATCTAAATTTTATGATCCAACTTGTAGATGGTACTAATAATGAAGGAGTAAGAAGTTGTAACCCCTTAAAGTGATGGTACTAGTAAAATAACGCCACTGAAAAGTGGAGGTGAAAAATGTCCGCTGCAATATCTTTCTTTTCTTGTTATTGGTCATAGAAGGTTATGTTTTTTGGAAAGTGGTTTTTTCACCAGGTTTTCATTCAGCCTAGTGACAAACGTGCGACATAAACAATATCAATGTTATTATAAATTATTAAAGATAGCCTATATAATTAATTATTAATTAATCAACGGAATAATAATTTCAGTTTTTATTAACATTAAAGACCCATACGTTCCTAAATGAACATCTAAATTTTATGATCCAACTTGTAGATGGTACCAACAATGAAAGAGTAAAAAGTTATAACCCCTTAAAGTAATGGTACTAGTAAAATAACGCCACGGAAAAGTGGAGGGGAAAAATTTCCGCTGCAATATCTTTTTTTTCTTGTTATTGGTCACAGAAGTTTATGTTATTTGGAAAGTGGTTTTTTCTCCAGGTTTTCATTCAGCCTAGTGACAAACGTGCGACATAAACAATATCAACGTTATTATAAAAGTTTATAGGCTATCAGTCATTTTTCAAACTGTTTTCTGATAAAAAATGTAATAAAATGTTGAAGTTGTTTTAATATACCTTAAATATGAAGCCTCAAAGAATCCAGTGCGATTTACAAAATACCTCTAGCCCGCGAGCGGTCGCGCCGTTAGGAAAAATCTAACATTTTATCCTTTTTGCAAAATTTTGCAACATAACTTTCCACTCGTAAGTGCCTCGAGGAAGGGTGTAGTAATGCATAGTTTTCTTTCTTTATTTTTTTTTCTTCTTTTTTTGAAATTTATGGCTTTGATGAGAAAAAATTAGCTTTAATATTTCTAACATTACAAGTAAATATTAATACCTACCATAAAGATTTGTTGTAAATTCGCGTGTAAATTCGTATTGTTAGACAAAATCTAACGCGCGACCGATTACATGACAGAATAGAGCGCTACTTGTTCCCGGGCGCATATTTACAGATACTAGCGTGTGTAGACACCAGGGTGTTGAAATCAGTTAGGGTTTGGAAAAACAGTACATTTACAGATGCTAGCGCGTGTTGACACTACGGTGTTGAAATCGGTTAGGGTTTGGAAAAACAGTACGTTTACAGATGCTAGCGTGTGTTAACACTAGGGTTTTGAAATTAATTAGGGTTTGGAAAAACAGTACATTCACAAATAACACAAAAGAACAACATAAAAAATAATGTTGTTCTGAAGTTATTTCCTTGTGGCATTTTTATAATTAACTATTTAGATGGGAAATAAGCCACAATTAAATTGAAAAAAATAATTTTATTAACGTTTCGACGCCCAAATCGGATGTCGTTGTTAAAATACAAAATACTACTAAATTAAACAAAAATGTTGTTGGTTAGTAAAAAATACTTTAAAATGTATAATATATGTCTGAATTGCCAATATAAATGAGTCAGTCAGATTAAATAAATTGAAGACCTAAGTGGAAGAAGGAGGTATGAAACATTTTCTAAAATTTTGAGTTTCTTAGTGAATGAAGGTGGTATGTAACTTAACTATCATATTATGCCACTTTTACTGTATCTCTAAAAAGCTTAATAAGAGGTATTCTAGTGGATGAAGGAGGTATGTAACATGTAGAATACAATTCTTGAATGGAAGAAGAAGAAGGAGGTATGAAATATTTTTCGTCTTTTTCAGGTTTAAATTGTTTATAACTCGAAAACTATTAACTTTAGAGAAAAATTACAAGAGACCATTTTTGTTTCCAATGATCAAAAGAACCTAAAAACACAGGCTGAAAAATTTGATTTTTTTTTAATTTATTTATTTATTTATTGGTACACATCACATCTGTTTAAATTTTTTTTAAAAATGTAGCTAAGGCTAGGGTAGCTACCGGGCTAGAGTAACTGCTTGGGCAAGTAATGTAATTATAATAGAATAACTTAATAAAACAACTTATATCATACACTAGTCACTAGTTGGTTGATCTGTTTGAAATTAGCACACTTTAATAAAAGCCAAAATTTTGAGTAGCTATATATAGACGGAGAGGCAGCGCTGAAAAATCTATTTCAATTTACTAAAGCTAGATTTTTCACAGATGATTACTGTGAGTGTGTAGAGAAACATACTGCGGTCGGTCAAGCGAAACGTAGAACAGGGGTAACTGAGAGGGTATCAAAGTTGCTTTCCTACGAACGTAATTATTTCCATTTACTAAGGCTGAAAATCAGTACACACATTCTAAATTAAATATAAATAAAAGTTATTATAGTCGGTCAGCTGTATGACGGGACATAGCCGGTCGGTCGGCCTCAATAGTCGATCGAAGAAATGAAGCATTTTGGCTCGCAATTTTTTCGTCCAGCATGGATTTACTTGAAATTTTCACAAAAGGTAGGGAATAGTCCAAGGATCATTTTCTATCATGCCGCTATCATTCGCTAAAACCTTGGGGTGGTTACCACCCCATCTCGGGGTGGGAATTTTTTATTACATTTTAACCATGCAATTCGATGGAAAAAGTGATTCTAAGAAAAAAATGTTTTTTACATTTTCTTCGTAAAACTAATATTTTTCGAGTTATTCGCGCTTGAAAATAACAGTTTTTCGACGAAAAAATCGACTTTTTTAGAGGGTTTTTTGAGAATATCTCGAAAAATATGCATTTATTAAAAAAAACTGTAGATATCAAAATTGTACCTTTTAGTAACACAAACCATACTATTTTCCAGTAATATATTTAAGACCAATACAAACCGAGATACGGCATGTTAAACATTAGCTTTTTTCGTCAAATGAAGAATTTTAAATATTTAAAGCCAAATAATGGGAAAAATTTGCATTTTTCGAGGAAAACTTAAATATTATTTTTTCAAGTAAAAAATTAGACCTTTCAAAAAATAATAATAAAAAGATTCTAGCATGAAAATTAAGCGACTTATAATCAAAAAAATGTCGGTACCTGCTTTTCTCTACAAAAAAATCAGTGAGAACACAAATTGGTCTTTACCTTTCTGTAGTTCCTTTTATATTTATATTATCAATAGACTCAAGGAGTTGGATCTAGTTAAGTGGCCTAATTTTGGAAAAATTTGAGTTTTAAAGAAAAATTGATTTTTTGCAATTTGGTATTTTTCACCTTTTACTTCATAATATCTGCGAAAATACTGAAGATACGAAAAAAATTATAAACTACTAAATTGTAGCTTTTTTAATGACTAAAATTACCCTGTACATAGATTTTCATTACAGTGAACAGTTAGCCAGATATAGCTGTTTAAAACCTCTATTTACCAGCAAACACCCCCTTATTTGAGCCTTTTAAACCCGCCCCAATTAAAAACTAAGCGATCTTACGGAATTTAATTTACACAATCTTATAGCTCTTTAAAAATCCTACAAAATCATTTTTGAAGAAACTTTTTATCGCCAAAAATATATAGAATATTTTTCGAGGTATTCTCAAAAAACCCTCTAAAAAAGTCGATTTTTTCGTCGAAAAACTGTTATTTTCAAGCGCGAATAACTCGAAAAATATTAGTTTTACGAAGAAAATGTAAAATACATTTTTTTCTTAGAATCACTTTTTCCATCGAATTACATGGTTAAAATGTAATAAAAAATTCCCACCCCCGAGATGGGGTAACAACCACCCCCAAGGTTTTAGCGTATGCTAGCGGCATGATATATAAAATGATCCTTGGACTATTCCCTACCTTCTGCGAAAATTTCAAGTAAATCCATGCTGGACGAAAAAATTGCGAGCCAAAATGCTTCATTTCCTCAATCGACTATTGGGGCCGACCGACCGGCTCTGTTCCGTCATACAGCTGACCGACTATAATAACTTTTATTTATATTTAATTTAGAATGTGTGTACTGATTTTCAGCCTTAGTAAATGGAAATAATTACCTTCGTAGGAATGCAACTTTGATACCCTCTCAGTAACCCCTGTTCTACGTTTCGCTTGACCGACCGCAGTATGTTTCTCTACACTCTCACAGTAATCAACTGTGAAAAATCTAGCTTTAGTAAATTGAAATAGATTTTTCAGCGCTGCCTCTTGGTCTAATATATTACATGTTGTTATGCAAAAAACAAAGCTATGAACATTTATAAATTACTGCAAGAATAAGGGTTTATTGCAATTATCTCAGTCAATTGTTTATGTTTTTTAACTTTGGAAACAATCAGCCACAATAAGAAAGGAGATTCATCTCAAATCTTGGAGATGAACCAACGGAAGCGTCCAGATTCTACGAGGCGTTAGACAAGGTTGTATATTTTCACCTATATTGTTTAACCTATATTCAAAGGAAATATTTAGTGAAGCCTTAGAAAAATGCGAACATGGAATACTTCTAAATGGAGAACGCCTAAACAAAATCCGCTATGCAGACGACACAGTTTACAGCAACTAATAAACAAAGTAAATGAAGTAAGTGAAAAATTTGGACTACGGTAAATAAATCAAAAAACTAAATTTATGGTCATCAGCAAAAATAAAATTTGAGCATCTAACTGCTTATCAGTCAACTATCAGTCGAACAGTCAAACTATGCACATCAGTCGAACTATTCAGAAAAGCCGCAAGCAAGATCAGAATTGCCATGTTAATAGCCAACGTTCGCAACGGACAGGGCATTTGAAGAAGAACTGCTTATCAAGAATACACCAGTGGACCGCGTAAAACAGTATATCGATCTTGGAACAATAGTAAACGAACAATGGGATCACTCACAAGAAATAAAATGTAGAATAGAGAAGGCTAGGAGTGCATTCAATAACATGGCCAAAGTCTTTAAAAGCCACAACCTTCATCTGGAGATAAAAGTAAGGCTCTTACGATGTTATATCTGCACAATATTATACTACGGAGTTGAATCCTGGACACTCACTGAAGCGATGGAGAAAAAACTTGCCTTCGAGATGTGGCTATACAGGCGAATCCTAAGGAAATCATGGATGGACAAGATAACCAACGAGCAGGGCTGCTTTATCCATTAGGCAATATAGGCAGTTGCCTAGGGTGGCAAATTATGAGAGGGCGGCAAAAATACTGTACAAAAAATATTTGTATATAAAAATTAAAATCGAATAACATTTAAGTACATCTACATGGTACATCCATCAATGGAATATAAGTGGGCATTCATTTCTAGAAAACAAATTGCATTTTCTTAACACTATTCATTCAAAAAGGACAGAAGTCGTAAATTTAGGGATTATTGGGCCGTCGGCAGCACCGCAAAGGCGGCGGGCGCAGTGTTTTATAACTTTTTTTAAACTGAAGCCTTTTGGGTTATTCGTGGTTGAAAATTTGCCATTTTCATTGAAAAATGTCGCCTTTTCGGACGGTTTTTTGCGAATACCTTAAAAATTACGCATCTAACGAAAATAACTATATAAGACATTTTTGTAGCTTATGAAAAATCAAAGAGATTCTTTCCTTCATAAGTCTTCTAGTGATAACATAAAAAGAGATATGGTAGATGAAAAGAAATTTTTTTGTGCATACTCAAATAAGTGTGTTCAACTTAATAGCAGAGAAATGGTCGATTTTAAGGGTATAATGCTATCAATATCTTTTGTAAGTACGTACTGCCTGAAAAGACCTTTAAAACGACCGCTATGTTAAATTTCGATTACATTCAAACTAAGCGAGATATCGTGCAACAAAAAAGGATGACTAATTTATTTTAAGATAAAATGCGAAATGTGTATATTTTAACCCCTTATCCAGCAGATTTAAATGCATCGTTTTGCTTCTACAATACCTTTTACTATAGTGTTATTTCTATGTTCAACAAGTTGGTTTAAAATGAATGGTTTTTGAAAAAAAAAATGAGATCAAATTATATAGAGCATTTTTAATTTTTTTTAATCTTCCTTTTTCTTCATGTAACTCGAAAATGATAATGAGATACAGTAATGAAAGCAAAATAAAATTTTTGTCTAAAAGAAAACCTACATTTTTGTAAGGTATTTTTTTACGTATCTCTTATCACTTTCGAATTACATGGAGAAAAAGGAAGATTTTTAAGATAATTTAAAATTGCGCTCTATAATTTGATCATATTTTTTTCAAAAACCATTCATTTTAAACCCCTTCAACTTTTTGAATATAGAAATAACACTATAGTAGGAGGTATTCTAGAAGAAAAACGATGCGTTTAAATTCTGGTGGATGAAGGGTTACCTCTCATTTTTTCCTTAAAATTCATTAGTCATAAGTTTTTTTGCACCCTATCTCGCTTAGTTTGAATGTAACCGACATTTAACAGTTCTCGTTTTAAAGGTCTTTTCAAGCATTACAAAAGGTATTCGTAGGATTATACCCCTAAAATCGACAATTTCTCTGTTATTATACACGCTTGTTATAAGTTGAATACACCGATTTGAGCATGCACCAAAAAAAAACTTCTTTCACCTACCATCTTTTTTTTATTAAAACTAGAAGATTTATGAAAAAATGAATTTCTCTGATTTTTCCATATCTCTTTTTATGTTATCACTAGAAGACTTATGAAGGAACGAATCTCTTTGATTTTTCATAAGCTACAAAAATGTTTTATATAGTTTTTTTCGTTAGATGCACAATTTTTATGGTATTCCCAAAAAAACAGTCTCCGAAAAATGTCATTTTTCAATGAAAATGGCAAATTTTTAACCACGAATAACTCAAAAGTATTGAGTTTTCAAAAAAATTTATAAAACAGTTATTGCTTAAAATTAGGTCCTCTGGCCACTTCCGGTGTTAGTTTGATAAAAAAAAGTTCCACCCCCGAGAACGGGTGGGAACCACCCCTAAGTTAAAAGCGTCATAGGATATAGGGTAGACTTTATTTCTTGAGCTATTCCCTACTTACAGTGAAAATATCAAGTAAATTGATGCAGTAGGATGGAATTCGGAGCCAAATACCCTCATTGACTGCACTAATAAATACATGAATGCATTCACTTAAAGCTTCATTTGGATACCACAATAAAATCACCAATCACCAACAATTGACATATCTAAATATTTAAAGAAGAGTGGATTGAAAGATCTTTTCCCTAATTTTGATATTGCTTTGCGCATTTATTTGTGCCTCCCAGTTGCCAACCAATGTGTCCGCTGAAAGGTCATTTTCGAAAATGTCAAGAATTTAAAATAGTCATGAAAATAATTTCCGATCAAGTATGACGCAAGAACGTCTTAACATTTTGTCGATTTTGTCCATAGAAAGTGGCGTAGCAAAGGCGATAAATTATGACGACATTATAGATGATTTTTCCAAAGAAAAATCAAGAAAGAAATCTGATGTGATCGAACTGAAATGACAATTTTTATGTTTTCTTATCTGTTTGCAACTTTTTTTTCGCAAAAATGGTATATGCTTGAAGGGCGGCTACTAGAGAATTGCCTAGGGCGTCAATTGACCTAAACGTGGCCCTGCCAACGAGACCGTATTACGAAGAATGGGGAAAGAAAGAGAGGTGAGATATACCATTAAAAGGAGAAAGTTAAAATATCTCGGACACATATAGTGAGAAACGGCACTAAATACAGATTACTGAAGGTAATATCATGGTTAAAGAACCTGAGCAAATGGTTCTCCACAACAACTAATCTATTTAAAGCATCAGTTAATAAAATAATTATAGACAAAATGATCTCCAATATTCGAAACCGATAGGCACCAAAAGAAGAAGACTTTGGAAACTCTCAAAATTAAACAACTTTTGTTGATCTGCAACTTCTATTTGAATCATTTTTCCCTAAAATCTACCCACACATAAGAAACGCCAAAAAATTTGTTTTCACTTTTAGATTTTTTCAAAAAAATAAAGCAAAATCAGCTCACATACTTTTTAGGATTTTCAAATATCTGTATGAGATATTTTCAGCTTTTTTTCTTCCTCGACTGGGGTAAGGACACCTCACTGCTGAAGCACTTTTCACTCAAAATGGACCTACATCTAGATTCTTACTAGGTATATGGTCTTACAATCTTTCTAATAGACTCATTCCCATTCAGCCTATCAGATTGATATTGTTCGAAGTGTGAAAGTCTATAAACAAGGGATCTACCTACATGATTTGTGGAATAATCCCTTGTTTATGCAATTTCACACCTAGATCAATAGCACCCCTCTGAACAGAATATTAATGAGTCCCTGAGTCCCTTAGAATAATTGTAAGACTATATCTGCTATAAAAATATTTTGCAATAATCCAAATAATAAATCTTTCTTTGCTTACTGATTTTTTAGACTACCATTCTGTCTCTCTTTAAAAATTATTTATCGTGTCCATCAGCACAACTAATAGGTCTGGATCCCGCGTATGAAAAAAAAGCTGAATAATAGCAAGCTGAAAATTTATTAATAGCTTAAGGGTGTCTAGTCGGATAAACTTTGATATATGGGAATACTGGAACAGGGGCAGTTTTAATTGTGGAACAGGTTAAAAATTTGGAACGGTCAGACCACGAAAACGGCACATTTATTTTGTCCGACAGAACAGACTTAAACTCTCCGAACAGAGATTAAACTCTCATGCAAAAATCAGACTGCTATTTGTCACCTGTCATAATTCCTGTCATTTGACATATTCTACATGTTCCACTCATTAAAACGCCCATTTGGTGATAAATAGCAGTCTGATTTTTGCATGTGAGTTTATTCTCTATTCGGAGAGTTTAAGTCTGTTCTGTCGGACAAAATACATGTGCCGTTTTCGTGGTCTGACCGTTCCAAATTTTTAAAATGTTCCACAATTAAAACTTCCCCTGTTCCAGTGTTCCCATATATCAAAGTTTGTCCGACTAGACACCCTAAGCTATTAACAAATTTTCAGCTTGCTATTAATCAACTTTTTTTTCATACGCGGGATCCAGACCTATAAGTAATTAGGTATGAAGTTTAAATGTTTTTTTCTACAACCTTGTTAAAAATGTAATTTTTAGCTCTCCATACGAGCGTTAAAAATGCTACTTTAAGGCACTACTTAGTGCTTTAAAATTTTTATGGCACTGCAGTTCGTATTGACGGGGTATAGGCAATTTTGATGTAATGTCAAAAAAATATAAAAATGAAATGTCAGTCAAGTTCAAGTAAAAGTTCTTGTAGATATTGTCCTGTAATTACGTTTGTAGAAAAAATATTGTATGATATGTGTGAATTGCAGAACTCGCTTCGCTCATTCTGCAAACTTTCACATGCGTGCCTTAAACGTGTAATTTTAACACTTATATCATAAAATAAGAAGTTACTGGCATAAGATAATTTGAAGAAAATGAGTGTAGAAAAATGATGTTGACAGAACCAAACAGAAAAACCGGTTGTTCAAAATAATACTATAGTTCGTCTTGTAGTTCTTGTACAACGGTTTTTACCAACACAATTGTACAAAAATTAATATAAAAAACATTAAGAATTTTATAGGTACAAGTACCTACATGACATTATCAATAATAAACTAATTATGAGGTACTTATTGTTTATTTACTTGAGGTTTTTGTGTTTTTTTGGTTCCTTTTAGGCAGAAAAGCAATAATAATATTTAAATAAATGAATAGATTTATACAAGAAATAGCATTAATTTAGAAAATAACTGGTCTAGTAAACTATATACCTGCTTCGCTGCACCAACAACCTCCAAGATTACGATGGCCCAGATTAAAAAAACGTAATCCACCAGCACTCTCAAACAATCACACACAAATCAACTAAAAAAAACAACGAAAAAGAAAACGAACCAAAGGAAAAACTCACAAAACACGCACTTATCTAAGACAACATGTATATCTGTTTACATCGAAAATTGACCGGACAACTAAAAAAACATGTCTGTTTAAGTCTTTCGAGGTGACTCTGGTTTGACAGTCGGTGGTTACACGAACCCAGTCGGAGTGCGATGGAATCCTTCTACATCACAACCGAGACTAACTGAATCGTCGACTGGTCTGCTGCGTTTCTGCTTTGCTGAAATTACTCCTGCTATGCTGCTGGTGCTTGTGGCAGAAACGGCGCGCGATAAAGTGCCGTTGCCGGTTCAAATGCTGCGTTGCCAGCTACGTAGCAGGATTTTCAGAAAATACTACTATTTGAATGTGTACAATATTTGAGTTCCTGTTACTTTTTGTTATCCCGTTATGTGACTCGTGACTGACAAAGTACTTGTAGTAAACTACAAGGTACTTGTAGTTTACAATAATGTATTTGTAAGAATTTAAAGTCGCCTTGAGTTCGTGTTCCGTGACATCTGTAGATAGTCTTGTAGTTCACTATATCCTTTTCTGTTACCTATTTTGTCATTTTTGTAGGTAAATGATTTATTAACACCTAAGTGGAGGAAAGGAATAAGTCACATTTTCTAAAATTTTTAGTTTCCTAGTGAATGAAGGTGGTATGTAACTTCACTATCATATGACACTTATACTGTACCTCTGAAAAGCTTAATAAGAGATATTCTAGTGGATGACGGTGGTATGTAACATGTAAAATACGATTCTTGAATGGAAGAAGGAGGTATGAAACATTTTTCGTTTTTTCAGGTTTAAATTATTACATCTGAAATTGTTACACCCTCGAATGATGGTCTAGGTACCCGGGTGCCTTTATAGTTTTTGCACGGAATAAGATGAATTACAAGTCTTTATATGGAAACACACCATGTAATTCAAACGTAAAAAAGTACATACAATTTAAGTTATTCGTTATGTTGGGTGTCAGTTTACATATTGATTTGCTTATAGATTGCTCATTACAATAACAAACCGGCTGATATGGATCGTGGCACAGTTCTCTTGTTTTACGTTGTCTTTGGTGAAACTTTCGACAAATCTTGCAACTCCCACCCTTGGGAATAAGAGAATCATCTCGAGATGGGTCATCCCTGTGGACTGATTGGATAATATGCCGACCAAGAACCATTTCTATAGATCAAAAATGAATAACCATTTTCAATTTCGTTGCAAAACGAAAATACAGCCGAACCATATTCTAGTCCAATCAGACAGTGCAGCAAGCACCTCTACCGGTTGGGAAACTTATTAGTCTCTCATCAGGAGGCACATATGCTGCTCTCTCTGATCCAACCAAAACAAACCCCAGCGTGCAGTCCCGAATTGCAACGAACGAAATTGTATAGATACCCTAGCGGCAACTGCTAGCAAAAAGACTAAGTTTTCACTCTAATGGCATATAAAACAACATAATGCTATTCTACATCCCACCATAATGAAAGCAATGGGAACCTTCTCTGGTTACACCTCCGAGGCTTCTTCAATTTGCAAGCCATACGGACGCTGAGGCTAAGGAAGATGAGGGAATTATACAATTTGCAATTCACGTCCCATCTGCTCAGCGCGGTAAAACTCCAACAAGAATGGTTCCTTTCGTACTCCAATCAGAGTAAATGTAAATCAAAAATGAATAACCATTTTCAATTTCGTTGCAAAACGAAAATACAGCCGAACCATATTCTAGTCCAATCAGAGAGTGAAGCAAGCACCTCTACCGGTTTCGAAACTTATTAGTCTCTCATCAGGAGGAACATATGCTGCTCTCTCTGATCCAACCAAAACAAACCCCAGCGTGCAGTCCCGAATTGCAACGAACGAAATTGTATAGATACCCTAGCGGCAACTGCTAGCAAAAAGACTAAGTTTTCACTCTAATGGCATATAAAACAACATAATGCTATTCTACATCCCACCATAATGAAAGCAATGGGAACCTTCTCTGGTTACACCTCCGAGGCTTCTTCAATTTGCAAGCCATACGGACGCTGAGGCTAAGGAAGATGAGGGAATTATACAATTTGCAATTCACGTCCCATCTGCTCAGCGCGGTAAAACTCCAACAAGAATGGTTCCTTTCGTACTCCAATCAGAGTAAATGTAAATCAAAAATGAATAACCATTTTCAATTTCGTTGCAAAACGAAAATACAGCCGAACCATATTCTAGTCCAATCAGAGAGTGAAGCAAGCACCTCTACCGGTTTCGAAACTTATTAGTCTCTCATCAGGAGGAACATATGCTGCTCTCTCTGATCCAACCAAAACAAACCCCAGCGTGCAGTCCCGGATTGCAACGAACGAAATGGCATAGATGCCCTAGCGGCAACTGCTAGCAAAAAGACTAATATGCCATTAAAGTTAAAACTGTTTCTGAAAGAAATTCTGAAATAAATTTCAGCAATATAACATAAATCTTTATTATGTTGGATTGATGATTTCCTTCATCGACAACAGATCGACATTACAAAGTTAGAGTTGGCGAATCTTTCTCACAGGACAGGTTAGTGGAAAGTGTAGTGCCGCAGGGTTCTGTTCTTGTACCTCTGCTTTTTACGGTTTATACCAGCGATGTTCCTTAGTATGTTTCAAGTAAAATATCGTTATATATGCTGATGACACAAAAATATATGCCAATCCTATCACAAACCAGTTAACCCTCCAAAGAGACTTGGACTCTATTTTTACTTGGTGTTCCCAGTGGTTACTACCTTTAAACGCAGAAAAATGTGTAGTGCTTAGAATTGGTAAAAATAATCCACTTGTGCCGTACTTCGTTAACCGACAACTATTAGATTCAGTGTTCTCGTATAACGACCTCAGTGCGTTATCGTAAACAGCAGCCTAACGTGGTCCGACCATATTCAGTCTATTTGTAAACGTGCGAACTCCAGACTATATCTTATTCGGAGGTGTTTTTCGGAGAGTTTCAATGCAGTCATTTTGTAAACTTTACAGATTACCTATATATACAGTTTAACTATAAGATTTTAAAGATTGTGGTAGCTAGAAAGCTAAAGGCTGTTCGAAAGAATTCAGAAAGCAGCGACAAGAAGAACCCAATACTCTGTGATTTAGATATTGATACCAAAAGTTGACAACACAACTGTGCTGGGTGTGGGCAAAATTATTATGCTACTTAACTTATTGATGACATTTGGGTTCATGAAAACTGTAACTTATTTGATACCTACAGTCGAAAAAATGAAAGAATAGGGCTTTTCATCGATTGTCATTTGTTTCGAGCTTCTGTCATGTGTCATCTAATATTAATATATCTACGTCATACGTTATTGGTAATTACCAATGATACACATCAAATACGTATGACGTAGATATTAATATTAGACAACACATGACAGAAGCTAGAAACAAATTACTGTGCATGAAAAGCCCTATACCCATGAACGAGCACATCAATCACTTATTTTGTATCTGCTATCTTTTCTATAACAAACGTTTGTTATTTACAGAAAAAGGCAGCAAATACAAAATAAGTGATTTTTCATCGATTGTCATTTGTTTCGAGCTTCTGTCATGTGTCACACAATATTAATATATCTCCGCCATACGTCTTTGGTTTACATCATTGGTATATACCAATAACGTATGATGTATATATAGTAATATATTGTGACACATGACAGAAGCTCGAAACAAATGACTGTGAGTGAAAAGCCGTATTCTTTCATTTTTCCGACTGTAATAGTCTAAGATCCGAATATAGGTCGATCTGTACCCATCTGCTTGCCGGATGAAACACTGTTTTTATTAAATGTCATACATAGGCAAATATTTCTAGCATGGGTTACCTACCAAAATCGTGTCATAGCTATGCTTAAGGTGGGGTCGTAGGGGTTGAAATCAATATTTGAAGAACATTTTTTTTAAGTATGGTAGAATTATTTTATTTTTAAATTAAATAAGCATATTTAGTACAATTCATAGATTATTCAAGAAAAAATTCAAAGAAAAATATTGAAAAATAAGCCAACGTTGGCAAATTTTTGAAGACACCTCAAAATATAATGAATTTTGCGGTGGACATCAGAACTCATCATTGGCTCATGTTAAACAAAACATTCAAAAATATTTCTTATTTTATTAGCTTATGAGTTTTTTCGTATATAATATCACAAGAGAGAAAATTTTGGCGGCAATATTTTCGACTGGTATGAAAGTTTGTTGCCTGGCAATTTTCGCGAATTAAATTTTGACTTAAATCACGAGACGTCAGTCGAGTGATTTTGTCAAAATTTCATAAGCGAAAATTACCAAAAGGCAACGAACTTGAATGAAACCAGGAGAAAATTTTGCCGGTAAATAATTTTCTCTCGAATGATATTCGACAAGACTATTTCACGAGACAATTAATGCACCATATCAACGAAATATAATCTTTATTTATTTGTTATTACCAGACACTTTCGTGACGGATCTGTCATAATTTTGTCGCTGAGAAATCACGTCGCTAAGGCTACGGCTCCACGGGCGGGAAATTGACGCTAGCAGTAGCAGCAAAATGAAGAGTGATAAATGAAACCAACAGCGATAATACTGGGCGGCTCCACGATGCTGTAAACTATCGCTCAAGATCGGTAAAAGACGCGTCGTCAAGGTCATGTCGCAGATGGATAAGTCCAGACCCATTTTTACAGTAATTTACAGGGGCGGAGATAAATATCTAAATTAAGAAGGGTCAAAATATTTAGATGATCGAATTGAATCCCGGGAATCGTAAACCTTTTAATAGCTTTTAATTTGTAAGTATTTTATTGGTTATGCATTTATGGTAATCAAATATAAAATGTAATACATACAGTGCGCTCGAATAAGTGTTACCCCCTTATTAACTTATTTATTTTTAGCACATAAGCAAAACACTGGAACAGGTCGATTTTTAAAATAATCATAGTATATTATAGCATCAATGTTTCGAACTTTACGTGATGCCTCTTCAGGTGACAGACATAACTTTGATTTTTTTAAATGGGAAAGTATATCATGTGACACCTCATTTAAAAGCTTTTGAAATACTGATTACAAAAATGGATAATACTTTAATCCTATTTGAGACCGTAGGCGCAAAATTTTGATCGAAGTATTTTTAAACGCATTAATTTTTTTTTAAATCCTGAGAAAACCAATAAGTATTTTTGAAAAATTTAAACACAGAATGAAAGATTACATTAATACGGGGAGCTAAAAGTCCTTAGAATAAACAAGAAGTTTCATTTGAATGATATATTTGAAATTAAAAATCAGACTATATTTTCTCTTTTTTTTACCACTGTGACTTATTAAAATAAACATTATAGAAGTTCTCAGGGGCTTTTGACCCTCGATAATACTGTAATATTTAATTCTGCGTTTAATTTATTCAAAAATATTTATTAGTCTTCTCAGGAATGGCTTCAAATAGCGTTTTCACAAATCTTTAAAAAATGACGGCATGATGACAAGCGTTGATTTTTTGTGCGCAGACAAAAGAAAAATGTAAAGCATTTTTAAAAACCCAAGGGGACAACGTAGTGACGGAAATTATGGATGACCACAATCATTGTGAATTAAACGAAGATGTGCTCAATCGTCAAATGTTAAGTAACTCCTTGAAGCGAAAGACCGTAGAAGATGTCAGTGGACCTATGAAAATGGGTGATATGAAAATTTTGCATGAGGAATTACGAAATGGCGATATTAGTATCTTGACTACCAAAGATGTGGAATTGGTCCGAAAAATATGTATAACGCCCGACGATCTCTTCTGCTTAAATTACCAAAAAGTATGGAAGAAACTCATAAACATTAAAACATTTCTAGGTGAAAACCAACAAAAACGAGGATTTTCTAATGGTAAACGACATAGAAAACCAAACTATTATGTTTTCCTGTAACAGCATTTTACAATTTTTAACAGGTTTGGACACCATTTATGAATATAGATGGAACTTTTGAATATTGCCCAAAGTTCTTTTAAGTAAGTGTTCTCCATCCATGGTCTATATATATATATATATATATATATATATATATATATATATATATATATATATATATATATATATATATATATATATATATTCTCCATTGCAAGATAATTCGAATGGAATTCCCCAGATTAAGAGACTGGGCCGATATCAAGCACAAAAAATCTGGGGAATTCCATCCGAATTATCTTGCAAGGGATAGTACCTTTGGTTTTCTTCTTATTGCGAAGTAGACAAAAACGTACATAATACACCTAGACTGGCATTTAAATACCTTAGCATAGATTTAGCATGTCAATGTAGGCTATATTTTTTATTATAAATATATAGGTATACATTTTTGTAACAAAACTAATATGTTATAAAATAATTTATTGTTTTCTCATTCCTAGAAAACATTAAGTACACCGACCAAGCCCCAGATGGCAACGGGAATCAATTTACCCATCTTCGGAACTCAACTCGGCTATTGTAAAGACAGATTATAAAATTCTGGGGTTCAACTAGCCGATTTCTGAATCCACAATTCACTGTTCAACTGCAGTATTGTGTCTTGTCGCTCGTAGGTGCAATTGCCATTCAATCAGATTCTATTCTTCTTTTACGTTTATTTTGCTGTGTTTGGTATTTTGTATTTCATTGATAATGGAAACAAAATTTGAGATTGATAGTGAACTATTAATATTGGAAGTGCAAAATAATGACTGTATGATTTTAAATCAGAGTCAGCGTAGTCGCGTCATACTGAAGCTCGTGGAGTCGGTCCCGGCGCCAGGGCATAAGGTCCCGTCTGCAAAATTAGCACAGACGCCCTTCGGTTTTTTTTTAATTAGTACAATATTTTGTTTAACATGTATACAGAAAAAGCTCATTTTGGAGCCCATCAAATAAGAGCGCCCGCCTGCAGGCGAGATTTCAGTTTCTCCAGGACTTGTGTTATGGGAGAATTTGGACCAATCACGAGTCACAGATTTTCGATTTTTTGACACTTGACAGTTCGATTGTCAACTTTCGAAAATGAAAATAGATCCATTTACCAAAATAAAACTAAAAACAAATTTGTTTTTAATAATTGTGTGTTTACCTCTTTAATTTTGTTATTTTTATCCATTTTTATTTTGTTCTGTAGTATTCTGTACTTTTATTGATCTTTGTAGGTTAATTGGATGATTTAAAAGTTTAATTGGATTTACTTACTTGTATTTATCGAAGTGCACTCTAAAAATGAATTCAAAATCAGAAGATGTAAGTGTAATTATATGTAGATAAATAATAATAATAATTTTAATACTATGAAAATGTAAAATAAAATACACCTTAAATATAAATACAAGTGTTTTAATTTATTACCAAAACAAATTTTAAATAGTAAATGAGATATTTTTGTTATTATAGATCCAAACCAGTAAAAATTAGACAAGTTACAATCAAAGAAATAAAATGTCTGGGATTTTTTAATTTTCTATAAAAAAAAATAGTATGTATGTATTTTACCTTTCATTATAAGACTTTTTCTATGCTGGAGTCACACAAAATAATAAGGTAAATATTTTTGAATGTTCTATAATTTCTTTATACAAAAACAACCAATGTCATCTTGTTCTTATGGTATTCACTACAGTACATAGTACATCTACTTATAACTTATACAATACTTTTGCTTATATAATTAAAATATATAAAACTATAATGTAATCAAAAGTGCCTTGATACTTTTAAATACATAATGCATATACAATTTTATTTTAAATAATATATAATCACACATTACCCATTAAACGTACAAACATTTAAAAAATAGCCAGAAAAAGCCTAAAATGAAATAAACACATTAAGTACCATTCTAAATTCTTTACCCAAATCCAAATTAATTATTAAGCTGGATTTATAGTTTGACGGACTGTAGAGGAAGACGTACTGGAAAAAGATCAACATAGAAGTTTGTGTACTCTTGATTATAAAGCTTGTCACGTACGGGGAGCTATACTATATCATATCGCTCACTATAGTAAATGAGTGAGCCTGCACGCACCTAACCATTTGTTCCTAGTTAGGAATCGCTGTAGTGAGCGATATGATACTATAATAATGATGAGTGAATCTGCACGCATGGGACCATTAGTTCCTAACTAATTAGGTTCCTAGTTAAAAATCGTTATAGTGAGCGATATGATATAATATATTATAGTATAGCTCCCCATGCGTGGCAAGCTTTATAAACAAGAGTACACAAACTTATATGTTGATCTTTTTTCAGTGTCTATGTCTACAGTCCGTCAAACTATAAATCCAGCTTAATAAATAATTTGGATTTTGGTAAAGAATTTTAGAATGATACTTATATTGTGTTTATTTCATTTTAGGTTTTTTCCTGTCCATTTTTTAACTGTGTGCACATTTCAACAGTTTAATGGGTAATGTGTATGATTATATACTTAAAGTAAAATTGTATAGGTATGTATTTACAAGTATAAACGCACTTTTGGTTACATTATAGTTTTATATATTTTATTTATATAAGCAAAAGTATTGTATAGGTAGGTACGAAGGTTCTACCTATTCTGTAAAAAGGGGCCAAGTGTATTACTTATTGTTGTTGAGATAGCCTCATAATGTTTGATGCCAAGTAACATTTTGTTTTAAACTGGTTGTGTAAAAGGGAGCTAAAGTTCCACTTAGTAAAAATATAAAAATGTTACTTGGCCTCTTTTTACAAATCAGCGAAGATATATAATCACACACATTACCCATTAAACATACACACATTTAAAAAATAGCCAGAAAAAGTCAAACATAGAAGTTTGTGTACTCTTGATTATACAGCTTGTCACGCACGGGGAGCTATACTACATATAATATATCACATCGCTCACTATAGTAAATAAATGAGCCTGCACACATGTAACCATTCGTTCCTAGTTAGGAATCGCTGTAGTGAGCAATATGATACTATAGTATCTAATGATGAGTGAACCTGCACACATGGAACCATTAGTTTCTAAACTAATTAGGTTCCTAGTTAGGAATCGTTATAGTGAGCGATATGATATAATATATATTATTATAGTATAGCTCCCCATGCGTGGCAAGTGGCAAGCTTTATAAACAAGAGTACACAAACTTCTATGTTGATCTTTTTTCAGAGTGTCTATGTCTACAGTCCGTCAAACTATAAATCTAGCTTAATAAATAATTTGGATTTGGGTAAAGAATTTTAGAATGATACCTACTTATGTGTTTATTTCATTGTAGGTTTTTTCCTGTCCATTTTTTAACTGTGTGTACGTTTAATGGGTAATGTGTATGATTATACTTAAAATAAAATTGTATAGGTATATGTATTTAAAAGTATAAATGCACTTTTGGTTACATTATAGTTTTATATATTTTATTTATATAAGCATAGGTATATAAGCAAAAGTATTGTATAAGTATAGATGTACTATGTACTGTAGGGAATACCATAAGAACAAGATGATATTGGCTGTTTTTTCATAAAAAAATTATAGAAAATCCACAAGTATTTATCTTATTATTTTGTGTGACTCCAAGCATAGAAAAAGTCTTATAATGAAAGGTAAAATACATACCTACATATTAGGAAATTAAAAAACCCCAATCATTTTATTTCTTTGATTGTAACTTTTCTATTTTGGGGGGTTTGGATCTAACAAGTGTACTATTTAAATTTACTATTACTATTTAAAATTTGTTTTGGTAATAAATTAAAACACTTGTATTTATATTTAAGGTGTATTTATTTTACATCTTCATAGAATTAAAATTATTATCATTAATATTAATATCTACATATCATTACACTTACATCTTCTGAATTTGAATTCATTTTTCCAGTTCACTACATTTTGATAAATGTAAATCCAATATTATACTTCACCTAAAATCCAATTCACCAAAAAAAACAAAATTAAAGAGGTAAACACACAGTATTAAAAACAAATTTGTTTTTATTGTGGTAAATGGATATATTTTCAAAAGTTGATCGAACTGTCAAGTGTCAAATCGAAAATCTGTGACCCGTGATTGGTCCAAATTCTTCCATAACACAAGTCCTGGAGAAACTGAAATCTCGCCGCCTGCAGTGCATCCATCGCAGGCCCTTTATCGCCGACTCTGCATGGAACCACTACAAACCAAGATGCGGCCAGATGCGGCGCTATGCATGTTGTAAATTGTCGTTCTCGTGGAGCCAAGATTTTACAGCTGTGCTGCTGCCGTAATTTTCCCGCTACTGCTAGCGTCAATTTCCCGCCCGTGGAGCCGTAGCCTACGGCTACGGCTCCACGTAGGCTACGGCTCCACGGGCTGGAAATTGACGCTAGCAGTAGCCGCAAAACGAACTTAAGGTTCCGCAGAACGGAATAGGAATAGCCGAACTGTACCGACTACGCACAAGTCCTGTAGTCGGTACAGTTCGGCTATTCCTATTCCGTTCTGTGGAACCTTAAGTTCGTTTTGCGGCTACTGCTAGCGTCAATTTCCAGCCCGTGGAGCCGTAGCCTAAGGAGTTTTGTCAGTAGGAAACGATGCGTTGCTATGACGTTTTTTCAGTTAAAAACAGTCTAGTGAAATAGTCGAGGTAACTCTGTCGATTTTTTTAGTTTTATCGACTTTTGACTTTTTGATATCACTTGGAAGTCAAAACAACGAATTTTTTTGCAAAAACAAGGGTGAAAATCAACATATTTATTAATGTTGTTCTGAAGCTATTTCCTTGTGGCATTTTTATAATTAAGTATTTTCTATGGGAAATAAGCCACAATTTTACTAAAAAATGAATTTATTAACGTAACGAAACCCGATTTGGGCTTCGAAACGTTAATAAATTCATTTTTTAGTAAAATTGTGGCTTATTTCCCATAGAAAATACTTAAACATATTTATTATTGTTAAACAAAAAATAAGAATAAATCAGAAAATATCTCGACAGCGTTACCTCAAGGAATGTCTAAAGAAAATATATTATACAAAATTCCAGGTGGGTCGGTTAAGTAGTTTTTGAGTTACAATGTCTACAGCCTTTGAAAAAAGCAGTTCTGAGGAAAAGGCGTTTAAAGTATTGTCAACTTTTATTTTCAATTTCATTTTTGTCTGTCAAATCGTAAAATAATACACACCGGAATATCTTTTTGAATCGCGGAGTAATTTACAAAAAAAAATGAGAACAGCTGTTGACCGTTGTTCCCTACGTTCAAGCGTGCTGGCGCGAACCTGCTGCAAAGCGAGTCGAAGGTAGAAATATTCAACACTATCTCCCTACCTCACTACCTTACCTGCCGCGAACTTGCTGCAAAGCGAGTCGAAGGTAGGGAGGTAGGGAGATAGTGATGAATATCCCTACCTTCTACGTGCTTTGCAGCAGGTTCGCGCCAGCACACTTGAACGTAGTGAACGACGGTCAACAGCTGTTCTTATTTTCATTTGTAAAGTACTCCGCGATTCAAAAAGATATTACGGTGTGCATGATTTTACGATTTAACAGACAAAAAAGAAATTTAAAATAAAAGTTGACAATGCTTTAAATGCTTCTTCCCCAAAACTGCCTTTTTCAAAGGCTGTAGAAATTGTAACTCAAAAACTACTTGACCGAACCACCTGGAATTTTGTATATATTTTCTTTAGACATTCCTTGAGGTAACGCTGTCGAGATATTTGTTTATGCTTATTTTTTGTTTAACAATAATAAATAGGTTGATTTTCACCCTTTTTTGCAAAAAAAATTGTTGTTTTGATTTATGAGTGATATCAAAAAGTCAAAAAAAACTCGACAGCGTTACATAGATAAACTCATAAGCTAATAAAATTTTTTGAATTTTTTGTTTACCGTGATCCGATGATGAGTTCTGATGTCCACCGCAAAATCCTTTGGTTTTTGATACGTCTTTAAAAATTTGCCACCGTTGGCTTATTTTTCAATATTTTTCCTTGAATTTTTTCTTGAATAATCTATCAACTGTACTAAATATGCCTAATTCATTTAAAAATAAAATAATTCTACCATACTTTTAAAAAAATGTGATTGAAATATTGATTTCAACCCCTACGGTCCCCCCTTAAGGATAGCTATGACACGATTTTGATAGGCAACCCATGCTAAAAATGCGTCTACCCCAAAATCCCGACAGCAAAAATCCCGACAGCCACAATCCCGACGGCCAAAATCCCGACAGGTTTGATAAGTTTCTTTTTAACATATAATTACATTTATTCTTGTTTTTTGTTTATGGTCATCTGTTTTTAATTTTTTGTTACTAAACAAAAGTATTCACCATTTAATATGAACTAATTTTCTAAATAAAATTTTTAACAAGGGTATATGAATTAAATTATTTTTTTTTGTTTTGCCAATATATAGTCCAATAATATATGAATAATCAAATCCTGAATTCAAGTATACTTTCATAATATGTTATATGTTCTATTAAATTCTAATAGATATTATCATGTCACTTACAACCTTCCATTTCAGTAAGTATAGCTTTTATATTATAAAATGAAGTGTTTAAATAATTTTTTCTTTTAAAATACATAATAATTAGTACCCGTACTTATTAGTAAGCAATAATTTTTCAATTTCAATACTCTAAAATATGATTTGGTATTCAAATAATCAAAATAAAAATTCAAAATGTAGTGGTCGGAATTTTTACTTATGCGAGGATTGTTGCATGTCGGGATTTTGGCCTGTCGGGACTCTGGCGTGTCGGGATTGTGGAGTGTCGGTATTTTGATCGTCGGGATTTTGGCTGTCGGGATTTTGGGCGCCACCGGCTAAAAATATTTGTCTATCTATGAAATTTCATAAAAAAATGTTTCATTCGGCAAGCAGGTGGGTACAGATCGACCTATATTCGGATCTTAGATTATAATTGTGTCACTTTTTTTGAGAATATAATATCCACATTTTTTTAGTTTTTTTTCGAATTGGCAACATAGCATCTGCTCTTGGAAAGACAGTAAGGCGAAGAGGCGAGGTCGGGGGTGGCCGTGGCGGCGGCGGCGACCGGTGAAACGGACCGGCGCCGCTCTGAGCGCACGCGTACGTCCGTGAACCTCGCTAATAATGACGACATACACATATCCACAGAATAACGCACGAAATTCGCCGAGGAATTGGGATCGGGCCTGGAATTTCGGGATAGTCGAAGCGACGACTGGGGAAATCCGACGTCGTGGACGGCGGCGATGATGGTGCTCTTGGAGGTTAACCGGCGGCGGGCCGCATAAAAGGGGTGACTACCACCCGAAGTGACTAAATTAAATCAGAAATATAATACAGTCTCGAAAATATTTAAATGGACTCCCGTCTATTTTTTCATTTTTAAAGCTTGCAAATAATCATTTGTTTATTGTTCTTTTTTCATTATTGTACTTAAATTTCATAATTCTAGGTTGCAATACGTTAATTGCAATATATTTTTAATATTTACTGCGTTTTGCTCAGAGGCGTGACATGAGAGTGTAAGAGTGTAGTTTTTTGTCCAAACCTCTCCCATGACTATTCCTTTCCTGCTTTCACCGCTATTTTAACCACTTTCAATTGTTCTTTATATGCCTCGTAATCTTCCGGGTGCTTTGTGCTCTTCAATTTGTCTTTTTTGTTCTTTATTTTCTCCCGTATTTCGTCCGTCCATTATTCCGTTCTCCTCATGTTAGTATTTGCTAGTTTTCGCTTTCCCGCAAGTTTCCTCAGCTGATTTGATTATACGAGTTTTTAGATATTCCCATTTTTATTCTATATTTGTATTTTTTGCCCTACTTTTCAAAGTATTATCTAATTTTTCTTGGAATTTCTTCTTATATCTTTCATCTTTTGATTTATACTTTTTATTTTTTGCTTACTATCTTTTTTCTATTTTCTTCTTTTTCCTCTGTTGTTCTCATTTTCATTATTACTAGATGATGGTCACTACCAATCTCTGAATCTCTTTTTACTTTCGTGTCTTGTACTCTTTTCCATTTGTTGCTGCTTACCAGAAAGTAAAGGGTAAAGTTTGTAAATGGTAAAGGTAGTAGGGAACAAATCCTGAACCTGAGACAACTCATTGAAAAGTCTAGAGAATTTCAAGTACCTATGATTATATGCTTCGTTGACTACCAAAAGGCATTTGAATCAAATGATTTGATTGTGTAAGCTGGATAAATCTGTGGTCAATTTTAATAGAAATGAGCGCACCAACGCACCTGGTGACACTTATTAAAAATCTTGTCCAGTCCAATATATTGACAGTACGATTAGATCAGAAGTTCTCAAACCAATTCAAGACCGAGAGAGGTGTTATACAAGAATGCGTGTTGTCACCTGACTTATTTAACATTTATGGTGAACATGTCATGAGGATGGTTTCAGAAGGATGGGCCGGTGGAGTAACAGTAGCTGGTAGGAGAATCTCCAATTTAAGATTTGCTGATGACACTACACTTATAGCAGCAAATTAGCAAGAAATATTTGATTTCCTGCGAAGAGTTGAGTACGAAAGCAATAAAGTTGGTCTGAAAATCAATAAAGCTAAGAAAAAAATAATGGTGGTCGACAATAGTAAACACCTTTGTCTATCTCGGGTCTAGTGTAACTAATGGTAACTGCGAAGCAGAAGTTCGGAGACGTATTGGTATGGCAAAAAATGCGATGAGTCGCCTAACTAAAGTTTGGAAAGACAGATCTATTACTCAAAATATCAAGATGAGACTGGTGAATGCCCTTGTATTCTCAATATTTCTATACAGAGCAGAGACTTGGACTCTTCGCGCATGCGAGCGCCAAAAATTTATGCCTTTGAGATGTGGTGCTGGAGAAGAATGCTGCGCATACCTTGGACAGCTCATAGGGCAAACTTTTCCATTCTAAACCAACTCAAGATTAAAAAAGGGCTGTCCACAATATGTCTGCAACGAATTCTGCAATATTTTGATCACGTGGTTCGCAGAGGTGACGACAGTTTGGAGAAATTAATTGTTTCTGGAAACGTTCCGGGGAGAAGATCCAGAGGACGATCAGCAAAAAGATAGTCCGACCAAATAAAGAATTCAGCTGGAAACTCATTCTGCGAAGCTATTAGAGCAGCTCAAGATAGAGAGACCAATGGAGAAACAGTGTTAGGAATAATGGAAGCAATCACTATCCTCAGTAATGGGGAAACGACAAGAGAGAGAGAGAGAGAGAGACAGAGAGAGAGAGAGAGAGAGAGACCAGAAAGTAATCTACGATTGATTTTTCGTGAGAAAAATTAATTACCTTTAAAATGGTCATTGTAGTAGATTCTAAGAATAATTCTAGGCAAGACTTGTTTCTACAAAGTTTTTTTGCTTTTTACGATGTTTGCTAACGTTTACAACTATTTTTTTCTAAATTATTTTATGGATTATTTAATATGCACTGGAAAAACGTAGCTTTTAAGTAGCTCAACTTTCATTTTTTCTTTTAAGGTCATGACTGCGCAATAAATTCTACGGCCTCCGAAAATATGATGTTGCCTTCTTGCCTTCTCTATTGTACATCTAATCTCCAAAAGAGAGTCGTCATATTTGGCAATCGTGTTTGCCAAGAATGCCAGAGAGAGCAAGGGCGCCAATACTTACTTTAGAAACTTGTTTACTTTTGTACTTTTATTGTATAAACAATAATAAAAATAAGTAAGGTGTAGTTGTACTAAGAATACGAATTGCAAAGAGAAATAACGGGAGGAATTTGCTTGCTTATGAGGCATAATTTTCTTTTATATTGAGACATAGGTCATCTTTATACTAATACTAATTTCTGGTATTTTGTGTATTAAGTTTGGTGGTATTGGGAACTACTAAATAGATATGTAAATAAAATCAATGGGAAAATTCCAATCGTTGGCTGTATACCATAGTTTAAAAAACTCATACAGAAGTAAAAACTTCAAGTTGTATACAGGTATAAAATCGTTTATTAAAAACTTCATAAAATGTCATCCAAAAGGATTGCAAAATGTTTTCGTTCTAATTCAGTACACCTTCAGTGCATTCTGATGAGTAATTGGAACTAGCACACTATTTAAAGTGGTAACCTCATAATATATGGTTTACATAGTATATTTTAAGAAAATATGGTGATTACAAGTCGATGTTAGTAGATTAAATTGAATACATGCTCAAAGGGCAACATGTTTCCCTGCTCGAAAATACTAGGTTCTTGCCAGTTCAATGAGCGCAAACCAACTGAGCACAGAATTGGTCTTCAACAATCCTTAATCGCCGGCGATACAACAACGAGGGACATGTCATCTAGACTGCAACTATATCATCTAGACTGCAACTATATCATCTAGACTGCAACGACCAACAACTGTGGGCATGGTGGAATACAGCCTCTAGAACCCCAGTATCAATTGTAGAAACAGGCAGCACCTTTCGACATCAAGAAGTTACCATCAACCGATACCAAAAGCCATAAGTATAATCCAGAAATTGTTAGTTTTTGGCGAGAATTTGAAAATTATGTAATTGATGGATTCGACAGTTACTTGATGGAAGTTCATTTTATCTAACAATAAAACACTTAAAACGTTTGTTTTCTATACTTCCACAAAATTTATTACAACTATATGACTACACCTGTTTCGGCAGACTGCCTTTCTCAAGTGATTTAGTTTACTATGTGTTTGCCTTTTTAAAGTTTTTAACTGAAGAGGTTGAGGAGTGGGGACCTGTTTGTCTCGAGTTGGTCATTCAGAATTATATCTTTATTTTTCAATTTATTAATTTCCATAGATTCTAACAAAGAGAGCTTAAGGTCTTTATTTTGAATATGCAGAATTTGAAACTGTTCATTAAAAGAATGATTATGATCTAGAAGGTGAAGTGCGTATGTAGAAGTGTCTGTTTTTTTATTGTTGAAAGCCCTTTTGTGTTCTGCTATCCGTTTGTCAAAGGTTCTGCCAGTTTGACCTATGTAAGTTTTCGGACAGTCGCCACAAGTTAGTTTGTAAACACCAATCTGTAGTTGTTTTCTCTTTCGGCTCTTATTGTTCTTAATATATTTGCTTAAGTTGTTGTTAGTTCTGAAAGCTGGTGTTATTCCTTTCTTTTTTATGTATCTGGCTATTTTTGTTGTTATCTTGCCACTATATGTGATAGAGCAGAACGTACGTACTGGGTTCTTTCTGTGGTGGTGGATAAACTAATTTCAGGGCTTTCCGATGGAGTTTTTGGTTTAAAATTTTGTTAATTGTTTGTTCGTTATAGCCATTGTTTACTGCAATTTGTTTAATATGATGTTCAGTTCTATCTCGAAGTTATTTTTTGACATGGGAATTTCTGTCAGTCTATGTATCATGCTATAGTAGGCTGCTAATTTGTGTTGTGTAGGATGGGATGATGAATTGTGTATAGTTGTATTAGTATCGGTAGGTTTATGATATACGGAGAACTCAATTACCAGACTACACAACAAACATGAGTTCTCCGTATATCATAACATACCCATATTGATACAACTATACACAATTCTTCATCCCATCCTACACAACACAAATTAGCAGCCTACTATAGCATGATACATAGACTGACAGACATTCCCATGTCAAAAAATAACTTCGAGATAGAACTGAACATCATTAAACAAATAGCAGTAAACAATGGCTATAACGAACAAACAAATAACAAAATTTTAAACCAAAAACTCCATAAGAAAGCCCTGAAATTAGTTTATCCACCACCACAGAAAGAACCCAGTACATTCTGCTCTATCACATATACTGGCAAGATAACAACAAAAATAGCCAGACACATAAAAAGAAAGGAATAACACCAACTTTCAGAACTAGCAACAACTTAAGCAAATATATTAAGAACAATAAGAGCCGAAAGAGAAAACAAATACAGAGTGGTGTTTACAAACTAACTTGTCAACTGTCCGAAAGCTTACATCGGTCATACTGGCAGAACCTTTGACAAACGGATAGCACAACACAAAAGGGCTTTCAACAATAAAAAACAGACACTTCTACATACGCACTTCACCTTCTAGGTCATAATCATTCTTCTAGTGAACAGTTTCAAATTCTGCATATTCAAAATAAAGACCTTAAGCTCTCTTTGTTTGAATCTATGGAAACTAATAAGTTGAAAAATAAAGATATAATTCTGAATGACCAACTCGAGACAAACAGGTCCCCACTCCTCAACCACTTAAGTTAAAGACTTTAAAAAGGCAAACACATAGTAAACTAAATCACTTCAGAAAGGCACTCTGCCGAAACAGCTGTAGTCACATAGTTGTAATAAATTTTGTGGAAGTATAGAAAACAAACGTTTTCAGTGTTTTATTGTTAGATGAATATTATTTGTTAATGCATTTAATAAGTCACATTTTTATTATATCTTCATTGAACAGTAAACATGATTGGTTAAAATACTGTTTTGTTTCCTTCCATTCTAAATTTTCAGAGTTTATATCTAAAGTCGACTTTACATTACATGATTTATCATGTGATTTGTCATATAATTTGGTCATGGAGTGAAATTTACATGTTTACACTGTGTGATTTGTCATATGATTTTGCATTGTTATACGGCTCCTTTTGTCATAAGCATTGTCACGCGGATCGTCATAGGAAAAATCATATGACAAATCACATGATAAATCATGTAGTGTAAAGTCTACTTTAGATTAGGACAAGACGAACACACATCTTGGGAGACTGAGCTAGGCCAGGGTGAACGATAGCTATCTTGGATGATTGGAATATTATTTTCGAATATTATTTCAATGAGCTGGGGTAGTCTATCGCGTTTTCGTTTCACACTTTAAGAAGAAGAAAGTAAATTAAAAGTATTTTTAATAGTTTTATATTATGTTTGAATAATTATTCAATGTATGAACATAATATCGTCGGGTTACAAGTAGTCCATTAAAATGTTACATTTTTTAGGCCGTACCTTGCATTTCTTAGAGGAGTTAATTTTATTTTTTTAATGTGTAGGGAGGATCAGTAGAAGCTTAAGTTCAAGTTTTTGGGGTCGCCATCCTTGTCCCCCGGTCGCCATCTTGGAAATGGGGTGCAAAGGGGTTTCGCGCTATATCTCGTAAACTACTAACCCTACGGAAAATCTAATTAAACATAAAATGTAGCACATTAAATTTTCCACAATTTTATTTCTATTACTTTTTATCGTCAAGTGACCAACAAAAAAGATATAGCCAAAAATATGTAAATTTTTTTTAACAAGTTTCTTTTTTGGAGGTTATAGCTTTTATTCAGTTCATTTTAAAATAAAATAATATTATACCAATTTTGTAGAGGGTTTTTCAGTGAACAATTTCCACTATAAAGTTGTTTAATTCTATTTATTTATATAGGTTTTACAGCGCTCCAAACTTGACCAGATTCTCGAATGCTCATAGGGATACAATAAAAACAAAAGTTAGGCTTACTTTTCTATCTATTTATATTTTTTATTCATACAATTTATTATGATTTTAACATTACTATGCTATTATTAATCTGTTTTTGACCTTTCTTCCCACTATAAAACTTATAACTCTAAGCATATATAGAAAAGGCCCAAGAAGTTGTTTGAGGACAAATTCGCCGCTTCAGAAGAAGAATGACGCAACCGCAACATGCAAAATTCTTAAGCAGAGCAAAAAAACGATTTTTGATATCAAAATCTTAAAGTATGATAAAAATTAGTCATTCACCACACCGTGGTCAGGATCCCGAGATACAAGCGTTTTTTTGGGGTGTGCCGCTTGTATATGAAGTAACATAACTTTTTTCCTTTTATATATTTTGACTCAAAATTTTCCAAAAAACTTCTTCATGAATTATATTTTATTGTTGTGTTGGTTAAAATTATAAACTAAAAAGTTTGTCACTCAACTTTTTTAAGTAAACATGAAACTAACGAAATATGATGACAAAATGTTAATAAATTAACAACTCCTTTTTTAATGTGTCTAAACATTTTGGACAAATTTCATTGTTATCTACATACTTCAAAGATGACACGTCAAATTTTTTAAAAGGAAATATTTACAGCGACCAAAGATACAGCGAGGTAAATTTGAAAAATCATCAAAATTCATTCTTGGCATTTTTGTATAAAATTTATTTTTTTAACTTGTTCCACCAACTCTAGATAAAAATAAACTTCATATTCGGATTCAGCGACCTCGAAAACATAAAAATAGACCAAAATTGATCATTCACCTTAAATCTAATTTTCGTGGTTGGCATAACGGTTAATGCCGCTCGTCTAATACCGGGTGTCCATTTATATTTTCCCCCATTTTAACTGCCTATAACTTCTAAACGGCTCAAGATAGAAATATGCGGTTTTCGCTGAAATGTTTTATTTTAGTAAAAGTTTTGTCTGAATGGATTAAATTTTTTATATCGCTTTCAAATACGAAAAAAAAATGGCGGATTTTTGAAAAAAACTTTGTTGACTTTTTTTAATGGAATATCCAGTATATTTTTTTGTAAATTGAAAGAAAAGTCATTCACCTATCCAGCGATATAAAGTTTTTCAAAATCGGTTGTCAAATGACTGAGTAATTAATTTTTAAAATGAGAGGTGCAACTCTCTAACTAAGCAAATTGATATTATGTTATGTGATTTCCACATTGCATCTCTCATTTTAAAAATTAATTGCTCAGTCATTTAACAACTGATTTTGAAAATTTTTATATCGCTAGATAGGTAAATGATCTTTTTTCAATTTTTTAGCTAAATGAACATTTTTCATATCGCTTTTAAATAAAAAATGGCGGATTTTTGAAAAAAAAGCGTTGTTGACTTTTTTATTAAAACACCCAGTATATTTTTTCGTAACTTAAAAAAATGGTCATTTACCTATCCAGCGATATAATTTTTTTTTAAATCGGTTCTCAAATGACTGAGAAATTAATTTTTAAAATGAGAGATGCAATGTGAAAATCACAACATAATATCATTTTGCTTAGTTATGGGCCATTCCACGAACATACGCCTGTTTTGGATTACTTCGACAAAGAATATTTTACTGTGCAATATAATAAATACGAAAGTAAATGGCGCTAATAATTATTCCAATAAACAACAATGTAATTTGCAATTTACTTTCGTTCTTCTTATTTTGCACAGTAAAATATTCGTTGTCGAAGTAATCCAAAACAGGCGTATGTTCGTGGAATAGGGTATACATGTTATTTAGGTATGTGATATCCACGCTGCACCTCTCATTTTAAAAAGTAATTACTCAGTGATTTGACAACCGATTTTAAAAAACTTTATATCGCTGGATAGGTAAATGATTGTTCTTTCAATTTACAAAAAAATATACTGGGTGTTCCATTAAAAAAAGTCAACAAAGTTTTTTTCAAAAATCCGCCATTTTTATTTTCGTAATTGAAAGCGATATAAAAACTCAATCGATTCATACAAAACTTTTAGTAAAATAAAACATTTCAGCGAAAACCGCATGTTTCCATCTTGAGCCGTTTAGAAGTTATAGGTAGTTAAAATGGGGGAAAAATAAATGGACACCCGGTATATAGATAGAAAAGCATTATTTTTCTACGAGAATTCGAGAATCTGGTCAAGTTTGGAGCGCTGTAAAACCTAGATAATAAATAAAATTAAACAACTTTATAGTGAAAATTGTTTATTGAAAAATCCTCTACAAAATCGCCATGATGTTATTTTATTGTGAAATGAACGTAAAAAAAGTTTTAACCTCCAAAAGGAAATTTCTTACAAAATTTTCTCTTATTTTTGTTTATAACTTTTTTGTTGGTCACTTTACGATAAAAAGTAATAGATGCAAAATTGTAGAAAATTTAATTTGCTTTATTTTATGTGAAATTAAATTTTCTGTAGGGTAGCTAGTTTACGAGATACAGCGCGAAAGCCCTTTGCACCTCTTTTTCCAAGATGGCGGCCGGGGACAAGGGCCTCAACCCCAAAAACTTGAACTTAAGCTTTTGCTGAACCCCCCTACACATAAAAAAATAAAATTGACTCCTCTAAGAAATGCACACTAAATGTAACATTTCAATGGACTAAAGCAAAATACACTAAGTCAGTTTTTGTCATTTTTGACTTAATTACATATTGATATTGAAATTTGTTTAGTTTATGTACTAGCAAAGTCCACTAAGTATTTTCTCATCTTTGACAACACAAAACAATAAAATTCAACATTCACTAAGTCGTTACAACGAATTTTGGTTCAGGCAAAATCCATTAAGTAATTTAGTGGATTTTGCTGAAGGCAATTATTTGACATAGTGGATTTTACTGGTTAAATTTACGCTTTATGTATGGTGATTGATTAGTCAGTCGTGTCCCAGTCCCAGACGTTGAAACAAAAACTTCATTATGAAACGTACTGACAAAATATTTGGCAACGTTAAAAAATTTGAGAACGAAATTGTAAATTTGTCGGACAAGAGATCGACAATCTTTATTAATTAAATATAAGTACTTTAAATTGAAAATTAAGAGTTTTATAATAACAAAACTACCGCGCGAGAGTGACATCCTGCGGGCTTGTAGGTGTCGGACTCTAGGATTTTGTTATTACAAAACTCTTAATTTTCAATTTAAAGTAGGTACTTATATTCAATTAATAAAGATTGTCGATCTCTTGTCCGACAAATTTACAGCTGCGTTTCGTTAGTCCGACAAGTAACTATGTTAATAACGCAGGACGCGGAAACGTGCCCAGTGTCCAATCTGCACACTGAAATTTTTCAGAAAGTGGTAGACTCGCTCAAATGAAGCAGTTAAGACCATTTTTTAAGACTTTTGTAATCATTTTCCAAAAAGGACGATGTACTGTAGACTATTACAGACGAATCTTCTGTAAGGAATACAATTTTTCATTTTTAAAACCAAAGAAAAATCAAGGTATGTATGACTTGCAGCGAATATGAATAAGCCGCTCCAGAGGACAGAACAAAGCTGGAACAAAAATATCAGATAATCAGATGCATTTAGAAAGAATAGATGCAGCAATGAAAGAAAAAGAAGCCGGCAAACAGAGAGCAACTGATGACAATGGTTTCATAACCATTTCCTGTGACATGCAAAGTGCGTTACAAATTCCAACATCTGAAATTAGTTTGCTTTATTATTTACGGAAACTAAACTAGTACAATTTTACAATTTATGAAGCTGCTACACCCAATGACGCATTTTGATATTTTTGAACAGAAGTATAAATGGAAAAAGAGGTATCTGTGAAATTGGCACCTGTTTGTCACTTTATATACAATCGTTAACAGATAATAGAAAAATGTGATGCATTTAACTATCTTCTCTGATACGTGTGGTGGCCAAAATCGAAACATTCCAATAGCCGCTGTATTGTTTCGTACTGTTCAATGCCATACAACCATTGATATCTTTGAACAGAAGTTTATGGATAGTGGGCATTCCTACATGGAAGTGGATTCTATGCATAGTACTATCGAAACCGCCAAGCACAAAATAGATATTTTTAGTGTACATGAATACGAGAATGTCTTTAGAATGGCAAGAAAAAACAGAAAAGGTGATGAATCTGCTTACAAAATAAGAGAAATTGAACATAAGGAATTTTTGGATTTGAAGAAACTGGCTCAGATGATGATAATAAATAAAAACAAAGATTTAAAAGATAAAGAAAATATTGTTAATTGGTTAAACGTGAAATGTTTTAGATATCAAAAACAGTTGTCCAACCTTATACAATATAAATATAATTTTGCAGATGAGTATAAAAGTATACATGTTAATTTTAAACTAACCCTTAGCAAGAGAAACGTTAAAGAGGACGTTTCAAAAATTCTAACCATTCCTAAATTGTACACTAAGCAGTGTCCAATTTCTGAAGCAAAAAAAGGGACTTGGTGAAACTTTGTAAAAAAATATTTTACCTCCTGCTCTTGACTGTTGGTATGAAAGTCAAGTCTACCAACTTCAACCTTAGTCAGGGACAATGCAGCCGAACCATCATCTGTTAGTCATTCAGAGGATGAAGAGATAGTATCAATTAAAATCTCAACATTTCAAATGATTTTTATATTTTACTTAATAAAAAATCATTTTTTAATTTTTTTCACTAATTTTCTATGAGGTTATTTAAGGCTATGGGTACATAATTCGCAAAATATTTTACGGCTATTCCTACCTTTTCTGTCTTTACATGGCAAATTACGTGTAGTAAAATTCACACTGGTATGGATATGTACGTATTACTAGAATGTCATAGTCCTGTCGCCAGGGGGGGTACAACGGCCTCCTTAATTCAGATGGACTTACCCAAGTTTTTTTTATATATTTTGACCCGCAGAATACGAATTTTTTGGGTAACAGTTGATCCGGATGTCGATAAGATTGTTATAGACAAAGAACTTGAGGAATTACATAACAGCGATTTCTCGCAAAACAAAACATCTTTTTGTATTTTTTGGGTCATTTTAAGCAAAAAATATTCCTACAAGTTTTTTCGTAGAATGCATAGTTTTCGAGATAACCGCGGTTGAACTTTCAAAAAATCGAGAAATTGTAATTTTTGAACCCGAATAACTTTTGATTAAAAAATAAAGTAGCAATTCTGCTTAACGCATTTGAAAGTTTAAGGGCCGGTTGTTCGAACGCTAATCAACAATGATCACTATCAAATATTTAATTACTGTCACCAACTGTCAATGTCAACTTTGGTTGGGTTGCTGAAAACATAATTGATTATAATTATGAGATTAGTTAATCAATTAACATAACAATTATTAACATAATTGAATAACTAATTTCATAATTGTAATCCATAATTATGTTTTCAGCAACCCAAATAAAGTTGACATTGACAGTTGGTGACAGTAATTAAATATTTGATAATGTTCATTTTTGATTATCGTTCGAACAACCGGCCCTTGGTCAAATTATATCGGTTTTGATTATTTGCATTGCTAGAAATTTATTATTTTATTGTTAAACAAAGCTATAAACACCTAGTATGTGAGTGATGTTTTCAATGATTTCTCATTTAAAATCGAACGAGTAGGTAGAGTAGCTACGAGTGCAAGCGAGGCAATTTCTACGTAGCATGCGTTAAAACGCATGTATTAGGCACGGGAAACACTATGTGTTTATAGATTAGTTTAACAATAAAAAAATAAATTTATAGCAATGCAAATAATCAAAACCGATATAATTTGACTTAAACTTTCAAATGCGGTAAGCAGAATTGCTACTTTATTTTTTAATCAAAAGTTATTCGGGTTCAAAAATTGCAATTTTTCGATTTTTTTAAAGTTCAGCCGCGGTTATCTCGAAAACTATGCATTCTACGAAAAAACTTGTAGGAATATTTTTTGCTTAAAATGACCCAAAAAATACAAAAAGATGTTTTGTTTTGCGAGAAATCGCTGTTATGTAATTCCTCAAGTTCTTTGTCTATAGCAATCTTATCGACATCCGGATCAACTGTTACCCAAAAAATTCGTATTCTACGGGTCAAAATATATAAAAAAAACTTGGGTAAGTCCATCTGAATTAAGGAGGCCGTTGTACCCCCCCTGGCGACAGGACTAACAATGTCATAACTAGCTTAAAGAGATGGCTTTTGAATGTTCTTGGATAACTGTTATTTTTTGTATAATTGCAAATTATTAATTCAGTTAATAAATTTGATAATTTTTTCACTAGCTATGTATTCAGTAATTGTAATAATTTATATGTACCTACAACAAAAACTAATACTCAATCGAGAAAGAAGGAAAAGTGTTAAAGTGATTTTTTAATAATATATTGTTACAATGGAACGCTTACAATTTTGAACATCTTTAGCAACAAAATACTTGGATCACAGAATATATCTTAATTAATGTATTCTCTGATTCTATCTTCCATAAATAATACACAATAAATAACTTTTTATAAAGTTCACCTCTTAAATCAATTATTTATCAAATAAACTATATATCAATATTATTTAATTAACAGCTAAAAATATTCCCGATTCATGTCAAATAATTATTTAAAATTGTCACTGATTGTCAGTGTCTGACTGACAATATTCTATTCGACTAAGCGCGTTGTATGACAAATATAGTTGGAAAATATTACCACAGCATTGTGTTCATTTTTTTCGAATCCTGAAAAAACCAATAAATATTTTTGAAAAATCTAAACGCAGAATGAAAGACTAAATTATTACCGAGGGCCGAAAGTCCCTTAGAATAAATAAAAAGTTTATTTTGAATGAGATATTTGAAATTAAAAATAACACTAAATTTTCTTTTAGTTTTTCACCCCTGTACCTTATTAAAATAAACATTGTAGAAGTTCTCAGGGACTTTCGGCCCTCGCTAATAACGTAATCTTTCATTCTGCGTTTAAATTTTTTAAAAATACTTATTAGTTTTCTCAGGATTCGAAAAAAATGAATCCCCATTTGAATAGCATTGCAGCCGAAAAAACGTACCGATCCTCTTAAGTACTTTCTATAAGACCAAAATTTAAAGTACGAATAAGTCAACAATGCAAAGTATAAAAATGCAATGCAATGCAAAAATATAAAAGTACAAGCAAAATACATTAATTTTTCAATTTCAGGTAAAACACATTAAGGCTACGGCTCCACGGGCTGGAAATTGACGCTAGCAGTAGCCGCAAAACGAACTTAAGGTTCCGCAGAGCGGAATAGAAATAGCCGAACTGTACCGACTACAGGACTTGTGCGTAGTCGGTTCAGTTCGGCTATTCCTATTCCGTTCCGTGGAACCTTAAGTTCGTTTTGCGGCTACTGCTAGCGTCAATTTCCAGCCCGTGGAGCCGTAGCCTAAGTCATTGCGACGTTAACAAAAACTAGTTTATTATAGTTCTTCCTTTATTAAGTTTAATATTTTTTTAATAAAATATTGTTTTCAAAGCTTGTGTGAAGATATATAGGTCTGGATCCCGCGTATGAAAAAAAAGTTGATTAATAGCAAGCTGAAAATTTGTTAAAAGTTAAGGGTGTCTAGTCGGATAAACTTTGATATATGGGAACACTGGAACAGGGGCAGTTTTAATTGTGGAACAGGTTAAAAATTTGGAACGGTCACACCACGAAAACGGCACATTTATTTTGTCCGACAGAACAGACTTAAACTCTCCGAACAGAGATTAAACTCTCATGCAAAAATCAGACTGCTATTTATCACCTGTCATAATTCCTGTCACTTGACATATTCCACATGTTCCACTCATTAAAACGCCAGTTTGGTGATAAATAGCAGTCTGATTTTTGCATGAGAGTTTAATCTCTGTTCGAAGAGTTTAAGTCTGTTCTGTCGGACAAAACACATGTGCCGTTTTCGTGGTCTGACCGTTCCAAATTTTTAACCTGTTCCACAATTAAAACTTCCCCTATTCCAGCGTTCCCATATATCTAAGTTTGTCCGACTAGACACCCTTAAGATATTAACAAATTTTCAGCTTGCTATTAATCAACTTTTGTTTATACGCGGGATCCAGACCTAATACAGAGCGGAGATTTTATTAAAAAAAAAAGAATGTGTGTGTACTTTGTACGCACGTAAGAAGTTATACTTCTATTATATGATTTAAACGAAATTAATATACTTTTTATTTATATTTTGTTTAAATATTAAACTAATTTATACTTACTACTTCTCAAACATTTTTATTAGAACAGTGCCAAAAATTAAAATAATAAAAGAATAAAACACACACAAACACATTAAACAAGCCACAAATGATGTCTGAAAATTAATTGTCGAAAATTTTTTTAACTAAATACGTATTTTCTGAAAATACAATTATATAATAAATATACTTACAATCATAAAATGTATTAAAAAAAAAAAAAAGAAAGTTTCTATTGGGACTCGAACCAGCGCTGATAAGAGCGGTTGGTATTGGAATTCACTCGCCTTCTCCGCTTAGCCACGGACACTATGTGTCATTATTTACGAAGATCGACTAACTAAACGGATTAAACTTGTGATATTTTGATATTTTGAAAATTGATCAAATTATTTTAATTTTGAATTGAAATGATTTAGAATTGAAAAAATACAACAAAACATAGAGCAAAAAACCAATATATTAGGTGAATATTGATAGAAATTTTGATGGTAATCAAATTATATAAATAAAAGTATTACATACTATGTATTTTGGCAGATCAAATAGGTAGGTTTATACCCATGATACATTAACAATTATTACGTACCTGTTGCTTTTAAAAACTATTTAAAAGTCACTACAATATTATAAACTTTTTTGTTTCTGTCCTCACAACAATAAAACTAATATATTATACATTTGTTTACCTTTACCTCCAAACCACAGCTGCCATATCGGATAATTTTTGACATGTCATTTGAACATCCAATCAGAACAAAGTTATAATGCGCATGCGCCGGGCTGATAGGTTTTAACATATAAAAAAATCACCCTCTATCGCCGGTAAAGAAGTATAACTTCAAAAAATAACGCGGATCTTTAAATGATGAATAAGATTGGGAGTCAAATTTAAAACTACAATAACTCAAAAGCCACTTTTTTGACTTAGTGTGTTTTGCTTGTAACCCGAATGTCATTTATTAATAACTTATTTAACAATTTTCAGATTTCCAGCGACTTCCCTGGTATAGCAACACTTAGACAAGAATCATTACCACACGCCAGCTTCCCGGAACTTATTTGACTGCAGATTGAATAGATTGTTTTACCCGATTTGGCGTTTAGAGCAGCTAAGAGATGAATTCATCCAATAAGTGCTCCACATCAAAGAGGATTGCTAAGATAATTCTCCCGTTCCGGGCATTTACTTAAACCGAATGTGATTATGGAGAATTACTATTAAGAATAATTTGGGGTTTAATAGTCATAATCTTCTGTAATAGGTGAAGTATGTTATTAGGTTTTATGAGACTGCTTAAAGGCAGATAAAAATAAAAATGCAAGGTAGACTTTTTTTAATTTATTTATTGTTCATACATATGACCTGGCCTCTAGTGACTAATCCAGGTCGTTTTTTCCTGATGGGATTACAGATTTTTTTTTATATTTTTACATTTTTTACTAAACTATTAAATCTATTTTTACAATTAATAATTTGCCATAATCTATTAATTACATTTAACAAAGTTAAAGAAACAATATATATTTGTTAAAATATTTTTGGTACTATCAACTCCCTTCTAAGTTATAAAGACAGTCCCTCTATTTTCAGAAAAGAGTTGGTAGTTTTTTTTAATTTAATGAATTATTTATTGAATTATTATTTTTATTTATTTATTTTATATTGAATTATTATTAATATAATTGTGAATATCTCTTTTTGAATTTATATTTTATTTTATTTATTTTAACTTTATCTTACTCAACTTCATCAGGGTTGGATTATTTGTTGTCTTCTTCTATTATTATAAATTTCTTGTTGTTTTTTAGATATTATTTCTGTTAGATTGTTTAATATTCCAAAATATTCTTCATTTTGTAATATATCTCTTATTTCAATTATTTCTAATCTTCTTCTCATTTCTCTATGTTTTTCATTTTCTATAGTATTTTCACACTATACGTTCTGGTGTACCTAGTTCTCCACATTCACAATATGCATCATCTTTTAAGTTAAATCTTTCCAAATATGTTGGGTACGGTCCATGTCCTGTTAAAAAGTGTACTAAACCTTGTTTTGGATTAAAATAATTTGGAATGTTTTCTAATATTGGTATAAAATTGTATAAACGTCTAGATTTTGTTGAATTTTCCCATTCATTTTGTCTTTTTCTATTTATTATTTCTTTTAATTCTCTTTTATTTCTTAAATCTAATCCTATTATTTGTATTATTTTTTCATATTTTTCTTTTTTTAGCCAATAATTACATGCTCTTTTTTGTGTTTCTAAATGCATTGGCATTACTCCAGTTAAAACTGTGAGTACCTGTGTTGCAGTTGTTCCAAATGCTCCCGTCATTCTTACAAGAAATCCTCTCTGCAAGGTAGACTAGACATATCTCTATTTCGACATAAAAATGTATACTAGATGGAAATTTTTCGGGGATTGGTAAGAAGTAAAACAGAAAAATCTAACGCCATACATAATGTAGGCAATAATTAGTAAGTTATACAATTAAAAAATTCTCACTTTGAAAAATAGGGGTGGATCAAGCTGATATTATTTCTAAAGAACCTCAAGGAAGAATGGATTGCAGTGAATATACATATATAAAGCAGTAAAATATTTGTAAGTGAAACATGAAAAAGTAAATTTTCCGAACTACATAATTAAACAAGCAGACAGATGTTTAATAATTAATTGGATTGTGAAAATTTAAACACTTATCTATTACCATCATTATCATCATCAATCAGCTCTGATTTGTCCATTGTTGAACATAGATCTTCTCTAGATATGTCTATCAATTTCTGTTCTGCGTCTCTGCTATCTGCGGCTTTTGATCACAAGTTTTTTGAGGCTGTCTTTCATTCTTACAATATGTCCTGCTTATATCCATGTTTGCCTTGTAATACGTTCGAAAATGTACTTCCACCCCAGTTCGTCTATGAAATTCCTCATTTCTTAGTCTAGTTCTCAGGCCTACTCCAAGCACTGATCTCTCCAATTTACGTTATGTAGTCAATTTTTAGAGAATTTCAAGTACCTATGATTATATGCTTCGTTGACTACCAAAAGGCATTTGATTGTGTAAGCTGGATAAATCTGGGGCCAATTTTAATAGAAATGGACGCACCAATGCACCTGGTGACACTTATTAAAAATCTGTACCAGTCCAATATAGCAACAGTACGACTAGATCATAAGTTCTCAAACCAATTCAAGACCGAGGATGCTCACACCAGTTATAAACATCCTAGTGAACAACAATCTCGTTGAACAAGTGAAAAAGTTTAAGTACCTACGATGTTGGATACATGAAACCTTAGACCAAGAACAAGAGATTAAATGCAGAATAGAACAGGCAAGAAACACCTTCTTAAAGATGCGACAGTTACTCACTGCCCGCAATCTTGATCTGTACCTACGATATCGCATGATAAAGTGTTATGTATATAGTGTATTGTTACACGACGTGGAAGCCTGGACGTTAACAGTCAGCTCGTTTCGACGTTTAGAGATCTTTGAGATGTGGGTATTTCGTCGTATGCTGAAAATTCCATGGACCGACCGCGTTAGAAATGAAGAAGTTTTAAGGCGTATGAATAGAGAACGTGAACTCACAGAAATTGTCAAGAGACGTAAAACATCTTATCTTGCACACATATTTAGACACGACAGGTATATCTTCCTTCAACTTATTATGGAAGGGAAAATATAAGGAACACTCAACGAAAAAGGTACGTAATATTATAGTCGAGAAAATGAAGCATTTTGGCTCGCAATTTTTTCGTCCAGCATGGATTTACTTTAAATTTTCACAGAATGTAGAGAATAGTCCAAGGATCGTTTTCTATATCATGCCGCTGTACGCTAAAACCTTGGGGGTGGTTGCCACCCCATCTCGGGGGCGGGAATTTTTTATTACATTTTAGCCATGTAAATCGATGTAAAAAGTAATTCTAAGAAAAAAATGTTTTTTACGTTTTCTTCGTAAAACTAATAATTTTCGAGTTATTCGCGCTTGAAAGTAACAGTTTTTCGATGAAAAAATCGACTTTTTTAGAGGGTTTTTTGAGAATACATACCTCGAAAAATATGCATTTAATCAAAAAAAAACTGTAGATATCAAAATTGTGTCTTTTAGTAACACAAACCAAATTCTTTTTCTATAATATCTTTAAGGCCAATACAAACCGAGATACGGCATGTTAAAAGTTAGCTTTTTTCGTCAAATGCATAATTCGAAATATTCAAAGGAAAATAACAGAAAAACTTTGCATTTTTTGAGGAAAACTTAAATAATATTTTTTCAAGTATACAGTTAGGCCTTTCAAAAAATAATAATAAAAAGTTTCTAGCCTAAAAATTAAGCGACTTACAATCAAAAAAATGCCGGTACCTGAGTGAAAACAACCCCCTAACTACCCTCCTAAGTAAAAGATTGGACTTCACCTTTCTGTAGTTCCTTTTACATTTGTATTATCAATACACCTAAAAAGATTGACCTATTTAAATGGCCTAATTTTAGAAAAATTGGAGTTTAAAGAAAAATTATATTTTTGGAATTTCCCATTTTTCACCTTTTACTTCAAAATATCTCCGAAAATACTGGAGATTCGAAAAAAATGATGGATTACTAAATTGTAGCTTTGTTAATTTCTAAAATTCTCTTGTGCATAGATTTCCATTACAATGAACAGTTAGCGAGATATAGCTGTTTAAAACCTCTATTTACGAGCAAACACCCCCTTATTCGAGCCTTTAAACCCACCCTAATTAAAACCTAAGGGATCTTACGCAATTTAGTTTACACAGTCTTATAATAACTCTTTAAAAATCCTACAAATTAATTTGTGAAAAAACTTTTTATCGCCAAAAGTGAAGGAGTTATATTTATAAAAAAATTTTTTTTTTTTTCGAAAAATTCGGATAGTCCGCTTATGGACAATTTTCAACAGTTGTATAATACCACAGAACCGGTTCGTATACTGGAAGATGACTAAAAAACTATTTGTATTTGTACATATTTGTAAATTCGTATTTTTGTGTAAATAAATGTTTTTGTAATTCTTTAATTCTACTTATTTTTCTGTATAGATCTATTAAAATATCTACTTATAAAAACTGTAATGTTATTAAGGGTGGTTTTTAAGGGTTGAAATGTTATGATATTATATCCTAAAGTATAAAACAATCATTATTTAACCAATCAAAACCAAATTTTACCCATATTAATGTTTACAATATTTTTATATAATTTTTAAAAATAACGGGTAGTTTACACCCCTAAAAATAATCAACGCCCTTAAACATGATATAGAATATGAAATACAGGGTGAGATGATCCTAATCCCAATTTTTTATGTAAATCGATGCAAGCCGAAATTATTCTTTTAGGATAAGTAAATTTTTATATATAGCTCCAACAAGGGTGGTTTTAAGGGTTGAAATATTATGATACTATATCTTAAAGCATAAAACAATCATTATGTAACTAATAAGAACCAAATGTTGACAATATTAAAGTTTAAAATGTTATTGTATAATTTTTTACAATTAGGGGCAGTTTTCACCCTTAAAAACCAAAAGCGTACTACGGTTCAATATAGAAAATGAACTAAACGGTGTAATAAGCCTAATCACAAATTTTTGTACAAATCGATGCTGGACGAAAAAATTGCGAGGTTTTGGCAGTTGATCCAATGTATTACGTTTATTGAATGGATGAACATCCATTTATTATTATTACGAACACTGTTCACTGAGACAACGAACACTATTCATTGAAACAACAACGGCGTTAATTGACCGACGAAGACTATTCGTTGTGTCAATAACAGTGATATTTCTCCTAACGTATTTCGTTTATTTCTACAATTATTTCCGTTTATTCTTACACTTAATTCCGTTCATTCCCACAATAAATACGGTTATTCTTACAACCAATTCTATTCATCCCTACTATAAACGTATTTTATATTGATAGTAATTACTGAATGCATTAGCTCAATGTATGATATTAATTGATTAATAATAATTTTACAAATCCCCCTTTTTGTCCTAAACCAGTATAAAGTCCATTAGGTTTAGGACCTAATGGTCCTTAACCTAATGGACTTTACACTGTGTGATTTCTCATATGATTTCACTTATACAGTGCGCTGTAAAAAGTGTTGTCCCCTTATTAACTTATTTATTTTTAGCACATAAGCAAAACGCTCGGACAGGTCGATTTTTAAAATAATCAAAGTATGTTATAACATCAATGTTTCAAACTGTACGCGATCCCTCTTCAGGTGACAGCCACAACTTTGGTTTTTTTTAATGGGAAAGTACATCATGTGACAGCTCATTTAAAAGCGTTTGAAATAGTGATTATAAAAATGTATAACACTTTATTCCTTTTGGAGAGCGTAGGTGCAAAATTTCGATCGAATTCTGTTTAAACGCATTCATTTTTTTTTGGAATCCTGAGAAAACTGATAAGTATTTCTGAAAAATTTAAACGCAGAATAAATAGTCCCTTAGAATAAACAAAAAGTTTCTTGTGAATGGTATATTTGAAATTAAAAATCATACTAAATTTTCTCTTTTTCACCCTTGTGACTTATTAAAATAATCATTATAGAAGTTCTCAGGGACTTCAGACCCTCGATAATACTGTAATATTTTATTCTGCGTTTAAATTTTTCAAAAATACTAATTAGTTTTCTCAGGATTCGAAAAAAATGAATACGATAATAGATACACGAAAACTTCTTAAATATACGAAACTAACTTATTGTCTGAATAAATTAGTGTACTCTAGTTATCTTCACAATTATTATTCAATAATTGTGACAATAACCACATATATTGATCAATGTCTAAGACCGTCCGCACATGGGTGGATCGAAGACACGTCTCGAAGTTCGCGCGTCTTGCTCGTCTTGTACGAACCCTGCGTCAAAAGCGATTGCCCTCCGCACACTAGTCGATTCTGTTTTTATAAATTAACGCATTTTTTGTATAGTAACCAAAACAACTATTTCGATCTGTGAAGAGTACGGTATTATTACATTTTTATACAGTTGCATTATACAGTTGAGGATATTTTTCTACTTCCTCAACGAATTTTATAATAAACATCTAGAAACAGAAGTTTAATGTTTTCACAATTTTACATTACAAACAATATATTTCCACAAAGCTAATAGTACTACAATCAACGAACATAACATTCACCGATCTTTAAAAAGACTAAAATTTAATTTAGAGCAAAAATCGACAAAAGCGAAGCAAACAAATAAAATAATGACTAAACGTGCGTCTCACTCGAACTTTCTCGTTCGCTTCAGATCGCACGGAACGAGAGTCGTACAAGACGAGGAGATTTTGCAATCGTACAATTGGACAAGCGAGACCTGGCGCGTGACCTTGCCGTATTGTGCATTTATCGCTGTGTATTTTCAGGCAAGGTCAGCCGCCAGGTCTCATTTGTCGAATAATAAACGCCTCGTGTACGTAGCCCAATGCCACAACGAAGGAACTTGAGTGAGTGGTAGGGAGAGATCTATGCGATTTGAATCGAGTCGAGTGCTTCAAGCGTCGCTCCATGTGCGGACGGCCTTAAAGTTCGTTAAAACACAAAATTAAATTGTTGTTACAACGAAATACTATTCAATAATCACTGTTAATCAATATTACGAACCAAATTTTTTTTGAGTGAAGACGCGGCCCGGGTAGACGACAAATGACCTTGCTGCGCAACATCAAAGAATGGACAGGATTAGACTTTCAAAGTCTAATAAGAAAAGCCCAAAATAGAGAAGACTTTGCAGAAGTCATCGCCAATCTTCGCTAAGAAGACGGCACCCAAAGAAGAAGAAGAAGTCAATGTTTCCACCAATGTTTTTGTGCGAGTTAAGGTTTCTGCTCAGTATGTGAAGACTCGTAGAAGATACTGGTTGAACACTTCTCTCAGTTTTCCGAATTCAGCCCAACCTAAACGTACTCTTGTGAGTATCTCACAAATTTTTTTTGTATTTTTTGGGTCATTCTCAGCAAAAAATGATCTTACAAATTTTTTCGTAAGATGCATAGTTTTCGAGATAAACGCGGTTGAACTTTTAAAAAAATCGAAAAAGTGCAATTTTTGAACCGGAATAACTTTTGATTAAAAAATAAAATAGCAATTCTGCTTACTGCATTTGAAAGTTCAAGTCAAATTACATCGGTTTTGATTATTTGCATTGCTAAAAACTTAGTTTTTATTTGTCAAACAAAGCTATAAACACATAGTGTTTCCGTGCCAAATGCATGCGTTTTAATGTACGTAATATACGTAGAAATTCTGTATGCGCGCCTACTCGTTCGATTTCAAAAATTAGAAATGCATTGAAAACACCATTCAATCACTATGTGTTTATAGCTCTGTTTAACAATAAAAAAAGTATTTTTAGCAATGAAAATAATCAAAGCCGATAGAATTTGACTTGAACTTTCAAATGCAGTAAGCAGAATTGCTATTTTATTTTTCAATCAAAAGTTATTCGGGTTCAAAAATTGCAATTTTTCGATTTTTTTAAAGTTCAACCTTGTTTATGTCGAAAACTATGCATCCTACGAAAAAACTTGTAATAGTACATTATATACCGCGGGACTGAAGTAGTACATTTAATCCTGAAGGTAAAGTTTATGGCTCGACCGCAGGGAGGGCCATAATTTACCTGAAGGATTAAATGTACTTCAGTCGCAAGGTATATACGATACTTTTCGTACTTCCGGTATGATTTTATTAATTATTTCAATAATTTCAATCAGTTTTTTCTCTCTTCAACTCATTTAATAAACTGTCTTTAAAATAAGTTACCATAGTAACATTGCGTTGTGACAGTTATAATTTAGAAACATTGTCATTACTAGTGTCATTGTAAAGAAACATTGTTATTGATAATTATTGGTATCATGAGTGAAGAAGGTGTATCTGATATTGATAAAAGAGCAGCCGAAGTAGGTGAAGAATTGTTACCACCGAAATCTAGAAAACTATACGAGCAGCAGTACGATGCTTTTAAAAAGTGGTGCCGCTTAAAAAATGTGAGACAACCTACTGAAAATGCGCTGTTAGTCTACTTCGATGATAAATCAAAAGCGGTTTGTGCCTCAACTCTCTGGGTACATTACTCAATGCTGAAATCGGTTATTAACATTAGAGAAGATATTGATATAAGTAAATTTCCAAAATTATTAGCTTTTTTGAAGAGAAGAAATGAGGGATTTAAGCCAAAGAAGTCAAGAATTCTCACGTCTGAGCAGGTAGATCAGTTCTTACGGGAGGCTCCGGATGATAAATATTTAATGCTTAAGGTAAATTTGGAAATTTGTTTATATTCAGAAATTTTAAGAAATCAATTTTTTTGTAGGTTGCACTTATTTTGGGCGTTGCGGGAGCTTGTCGTGGAAAAGAGTTGGTTGATTTAGAAATCGACGATGTGAGAGATTTGGGCGATTCCTTCCTAATTGCGATTAGAAACACCAAAAATAAAATTGACCGAAATTTTGTGATCAAAAATTCAGAAAACAGTGCCATCAGTTTTGTGGCGATATTTCGGAAATATGTGGCATTGCGAAAGACAGGGACAACTCATTCAAAATTTTTTGTTCAATACATCAACAAAGAATGTACTACGCGAGTAGTAGGAAAAAACATGTTTGGTACAATTCCACGGCAAATAGCAGCTTTCTTGAAATTAGAAAATGCGACGTCTTATACGGGACATTGTTTTAGACGCACATCTGCGTCTTTGTTAGCTGATTCGGGAGCAACAATAGACGTGCTGAAGAGACATGGAGGATGGAAATCCTCCAACGTGGCCGAGGGATATATTGAATCGTCTATTAAAAATAAACAAAAAATTTCAGATAAAATATTTGGTCAAGTCGCCGATTCGTCCACTATAGTTATGCCACAGTCCTCATTCTCGCTTCCTGTTTCCGCAGGATCTTGGAAACAAACACCAGTTCAATATGAAAAGGACCTATCTGTTACTCGTCAGTTACCTGCTGCATTAACCCAGGAAAGACTGGTCAATATGACGAACTGTCACAATATTAATTTGAATATTAACGTTAATTACCATTCTAATTAATTATATTTTTCAATAAAATATCCCTTAAATTCGTTTGTTTGTGATTTAATCGTTCCGGGAGTTTCGTCAATATTTAATCCCGGAGGGATTAAATGTGACACTTTAGTACCTGTCACAAGGGAGTGAAGTTGTCACTTTAGGCCCGGAAGTAAGAAAAAACATTTTTTGCTTAGAATGACTCAAAATATACAAAAAAAGTTTTGTTTTGCGAAAAATCGCTGTTATGTGATTCCTCAAGTTCTTTGTTTATAACAATCTTATCGACATCCGGATCGACTGTTACCCAAAAAATTCGTGTTCTACGGGTCAAAATACATAAAGAAAACTTGGGTAAGTCCATCTGAATTAAGGAGGCCGTTGTACCCCTACTGGCGGCAGGACTACCAGTTCAGATTAGCACATAAAATTTGGTAAGTTTTAAGAGATGGTTATTGCGCATGTTTTGACATGCAACTAATAATTTTATATTCACCATTGGCGTGCATACGGGTAATATGACCGGGTAATATGACCCGTATGCACGCCAATGGTGAATATTAAATTCTTAAGTGTATGTCAAAAATGTGCAATAACTAAGCCTTAAAATCCACCAAATTTCATTGGCATATCTCAACCGGTTTTAAAGCGATACATAAACCGTGAGTTTGTAAGAAAAAATTCAACATCCCGTGTCTCGGAAACGAAACATTTGCGGACATATGTTTATAAAGCCAACTGTCATTATTTTTTCATCCAGAATTACCCCTTAAAGTTTGTCACACTTATTTAGAAACACCGTTGATATTGATGATATTGATGAAGAACATGTCTAGTTGTTAAAGTACCTAAGTTTTTTATTATCGAACATAAACGAATGAATCAACAACAGAATGTTAAGAAAACCTGAGGCTATAGTTAGGTTTTAATTGCAGTATTTTATAAATGCTACAATATTCCACAGGGTGATGCGAACTTTGAGAAAAAAAACACAGTTTTATTCGTACACCCCGTATACAATAAAAATTTACCTGTTTAGCAACAATATTATTACACTGGTATTATTAAAGAATCGTGCTATAACATGTTCCAAAAATCACTTAAAACGGTCAACAGGTTTAGGAAATATAAGACATCAAAAATGACCAAATTTTTAAGTGGGCCGATTTCTATGCACGTAAGTTTATTTTGAATTAAATAAATTACGTACATTCTTCTGTTTGTGTCAATTAATTTAATTCCAAAGAATTTTTCTTGGATACCCTGTAATTAATGGATGGAGAATTAAATAACCTTTCAAATGAGCTAGCACACGACCTCTATTCTCATTTAAAAAAATCATCGATTACGCCATCACGCACAGATGAACGACGTCACTAGTATGATATATACGTCAAAAAATAAAAATTTAAAAATAAAAATTTACCTGTCTCAGGATTTTTCCTCAAAGTCGCTGCTTTATGAAATAACGAATTTATTCCAAACATCTGCACCATACTGTATAGATATGTTTACTGACGATAAAAAACAAAATATTTTAACATAAACCCTTTATATATTTTTTGAAACGTAAAATCGCATGAAAACGCAAGAAGCATCACCCACATAAACACATATAATATGATTTAAACTTGATTTTTTTCATTCTAACCTGTATTTTTACACATTTTACAGGTATCCCCGAAAATTTTTTCCCTCCTGTCATATTGTATATCAAAAAACATAATTTATGTAAAACTGACTGCCATTAGACGGTTTTAATTAAACCTCCCTAGCCCCATTTTCTCTCTTTATGACGTACGGATTTCCCGGTAACTTCCGCACGCCGCCGCCGAAAACCTGATATTTAATTCTAGAACCGTATCAAGCCGGAAAATTGATTATCGCATGAACTATCACCTCACCTCCACCTCCGCCTGCCTGATGTTGCCTGCTGCTTGCTACCTTATTTCTTATCTCGCTATATCTGTTATTCTACCAAAGAGTTATATACCCACACTACCGTGAGAGATATTAGTTGCTTACAACTTATGCTTTGGTTATCTTCAACTGCTAGTGGGGGTGATGGCTGTGGAGTTTATTAAAATTTTAATTTAGAAATACGGTTCAGTGAAACGATTTAGAAACATTGAAGACGTATAATTATTACAAAAAGGCAGTGTAGATAAAACTAATATCTACAACAATAGGACGAACACGAAGAACTTACTAAAAGAGAGAGATATGTAAAACATAGGCTGCTGCTTGCAAAATATGAGAGTATTACCTGTAATTCAAGAATATCTCAAACACTACTGGTTTAAAAAGCTATCCAAAGGTAGGTACTAACAATTTATTGGATAGCGAAAATACAAATAAAGCAAAACCAACTAGGAAATAAAGAGAAACAAAATAAATACAAACAAAAAATAGATCCGACATTCCGACAAATGTGATCATCAAGGGAAACAAAATACTATAGGTACCATATTACTTACTAGTTAAAGTCTTTAGCCAGGCTAAAATGGAGCTTCGCAGGTTATAACGCCAGACAAACGGACAATAGGTGGAATACCACGATACAACAATGGAGACCATGGACAGGAAAGAGAGCAAGAGGACGACCCCAGATGAGATGGGGAGACGACATTAAAAAGATAGGAGGAACGCACTGGAAACAGAAAGCACTAAACAGAAGCAAATGGAGGAAAGTGAGGAAAGCCTTTGTTCAAAATTGGACGATTTAAAGGGCAAAAAAAGTCTTTCAAAGGTTTGTGTGCACTATCGTCTATCTATCACTACCATGAAGTTAGAGGTGTAGAGACGTGGCAACCTTGGGTTTAAGACTACGAAAAGCGATGAAAACTTCTGAATACTTTGGTACACAAAGGATGCACTGCTCAATTTTTAATTGATTGCTTTTTACCAAATCGGACAACCTATGACAGATTACAGCGCGCTCAAAGATTCTTGGCGGATCTTTGAGAACTTCCAAACAGAAATGTTGTTTGGTCTAGGTTTTAATTTGCTCTCATGGTATAAGGGTCCCTGATATATTGGGTAGTCTTTTTGTAAACACATGTCTGTTAGGCACACATGAATACTAAATACTATTAAACAGTCTTTTATATTTACAATGGTAGCAGTGTTGTTAAAGATGAAGTTATATATAGGTACAAGTAAATTCAAAGAATTTTTTAATAGTTTTATATTATGTTTGAATAATTATTCGAACATAAACTATCACCTCACCTCCGCCTGATGTTGCCTGCTGCTTGCTACCTTATTTCTTATCTCGCTATATTTGTTATTCTACCGTAGAGTTATGTGAGCGGCCGTGAGTAACGGCAACGGCATAAACGCTGGCCTCATACGCTAGTGCACGTGGATTCGAGCCCTGCCAAAGACAAACCATTTTCATTTCCAATAATGACACGAGCCGTCTCACCGTGACTCGGAGAGCACGTTAAGCCGTCGGTCCCCCTGGGCTAGTGTACATCGGCACTAGTTACTTAAAACAGGGTTAAAGATGTAAATGGTGCCGGAACTGTCCGAAAGGATCTCCCCGGCAAAAATGCCATACGATATTATTATTACCGTGAGAGATATTAGTTGCTTAAGTGGGAAAAATACACTATTTAATTCGGTTCAACAATGTGGATGATTCAATCAAAATGAACCATGTATTTGCAATTCAATAAAAGCGTTCAACAAAATTGAACGTTGAAAGAAGTTGAGACAATTTCTACTTCCGTTCAACTTTGTTGAACAACGGGGATGTTTCATCCACATTCATTCACATTGACGCGTCTATAGAAGTTTGTCGATTCTGTTCGATTCAACCGTTTATTTCATTTTGACTTGTGATGTGTGAATTTCGCACTTCATTACAAGAAATATGTAGTAATTTCATTTAACAATATAGATGGAAAGTCTAAAAGACTCTGATATTTCTCGACTTAAATAGAAATCACGAATTAATTTAATCATCCACATTGTAGTGTAGGAAACAGAGGTTGAACCTTGCAAAATGGACACAAGTCCGGTTTTTTTTTCTATTATATCAAGGGGTGCTTATTATAAGACTAACTTTTTCTGAAAAAATTTCGCCCCGGAACCCCCCTTTTCACCCCTTTAAAAGGGGTAATTTGTGGTTTTTACGGAACGTAGCCCTTCCTGTACCTTTAACAAAAAAATTTTTTTATAGAAATATGAAGAGGACTATATTTTCTACGATTTATTTCCCGACAGCATATGTCTATCATCCACCGTTTAGCGGGGATGGCGCCCCAAAGTTGACAAGTTTTTAAAAAAGATGTTAAAAAAAATATATATTTTTCCCTAACTGTAACGGAAATTAAGAAGAAATCCTGCGACAATTATTCAAAAATAAGTGACTGATTTTTTGGTATAGGTTTGACTTAAGGGTAATTGCCCTATTTTTAATTACAGGGTGTTACATTTTAAAAAACCCCTTTTTATACCATCTGAACCGTTTATGCTAGAGTAAAAAAACTTTCAGCGATTACCCATGTACTGGTGCTATTTACAAATTTGTATAATGCACCCCCATTTTTTCCCCGGAGCCCCATTACTGCGGAAACCACCCCTGTCCTTGAAAATATACTGCAGAAACTACCCCTAGCCCTTGGCGAGCATATTTTTACGATTTTCTTATTACCTATGCATTCTTTTTAAACAAAACTTATACAAGGTTAAAGACCACTATTCACTCTAAAAATTAGGTCCTATTCATTTTTTTCGTACGGCACAGTGGCGCCGTAAACCTCATATATGCTTTGACGGGCTTCAGTTTTTGTTTTTTATTTTGTCATCTGTTTGTTTTATTGATAAAGTACTTATGTAAAATAAAACAACACAGTGTAACCTACAAATTAGGACCTATGCACATTTTACATTCTTTGCGCCCCAAAGCCACAGTGGTGGTACAAAATCAATTTTTGCATATTTTCGCCACCTACACGTATTTTATTGCATTAATGCTACTTTAATAGCACAATATTCACTCTTAAGTGGTCACTAAGTAGTGGTGGATCCAGGGAGGGGTGATGGGGCGATCACCCCCCCTCTTAAACCAAGTGATATTATATTTAAAGATTATAAAAATATTCATTTATTTTTATAAAAATTTAGCCAATTGGCACCCCCCTCTTAACGATGCTGGATCCGCCACTGTCGCTAAAGCATAAAAAGTACGCCATTCTTATAAAAATAATAATATAATATAAGTATTTCTACAAAAATAAATGAATATTTTTATAATCTTTAAATAGAATATCACTTGGTTTGAGAGGGGGGGGTGATCGCCCCGATCACCCTTCCCTGGATTTGCCACTGCTTAGTGACACTTAAGGGTGAATATTGTGCTATTAAAGTAACATTAATGCAATAAAATGCGTGTAGGTGACAAAAATATGCAAAAATTGATTTTGGGCCACCACTGGCTTTGGGGCGGAAAGAATGTAAAATGTGCATAGGTCATAATTTGTAGGTTACATTGTGTTGTTTTATTTTACATAAGTACTTTATCAATAAAACGAACATATGACGAAATAAAAAACAAAAACTGGAGCCCGCCAAAGCATATATGAGGTTTACGGCGCCACTGTGCCGTAAAGGTTGCTTATACGAAAAAAATGAATAGGACCTAATTTTTAGAGTAAATAGTGGTCTTTAACCTTGTATAAGTTTTATTTAAAAAGAATGCACAGGTAATGAGAAAATCGTAAAAACATGCTCGCCAAGGGCTAGGGGTAGTTTCTGCGGTATATTTTCAAGGATAGGGGTGGGTTCCGCAGGGATGTTGCAATAACCGTATATATTTTTGTAAAGCACTATTGATGAAGCATATGCCCATATGGATCAAAAAGCAAAAAACAAAAAAAAAATTTCAACCCCCCGTTTTATTTATTTTTTTTGGTTACAGGGGTTGCACTAGGAAATCGCTTTTGATGTCCATGCATGGGTAATAATAACCTGCACAAAATGATATATGAAGCATATTAATAAAGGGCATTGTGTGTGAAGGATTCCAAGAAAATCACTTTATTTATTAACTCTTCTTTTTTTTTGGGTGGTTCCCGGGAAAAATGGGGGTGCATTATACAAATTTGTAAATAGCATTAGTACATGGGTAATCGCTGAAAGTTTTTTTACTCTAGCATAAACGGGTCAGATGGTATAAAAAGGGGTTTTTTAAAATGTAACACCCTGTAATTAAAAAAAGGGCTATTAGCCTTAAGTGAAACCTGTACCAAAAAATCGATCAATTATCTGTAAATAATTGCCGCAGGATTTCTTCTTAATTTCCGTGACAGTTAGGGAAAAATATATTTTTTTTAAAACATCTTTTTTAAAAACTTGTCAACTTTGGGGCGCCACCCCCCCTAAACGGTGGATGATAGACAAATGCTGTCGGGAAATAAATCGTAGAAAATATAGTCCTCTTCATATTTCTATAAAAAAATTTTTTTGTAAAAGGTACAGGAAGGGCTACGTTCCGCAAAAACCACAAATTACCCCTTTTAAAGGGGTGAAAAGGGGGGTTCCGGGGCGAAATTTTTTCAGAAAAAGTTAGTCTTATAATAAGCACCCCTTGATATAATAGAAAAAAAATAAAACCGGACTTGTGTCCATTTTGCAAGGTTCAACCTCTGTTTCCTTCACTACTGTTCAACTGAAATGAATGAAAAATAATTGAGGCATGTATATATTAGCCCAGTAAATGAACGGGAAATTCGGCGATACCGTGTAATTTTCAGGGGCAACTCAGAATTGCATGAAAATTTGGATTTAGGTTCTACTTACCCTCCACTTCAAAGTTGAAATTGTGCCGTTGGTTGCTTTTACTTGGGGGGTGACAGTCACCTCTTGTCGGGGGTGAAAAACATACGTTCAAGATAAGACCGGAAATGGATAAATTGACTGATTTTATGCAACTTTTGTTCTATAAAGTTTTTTACTTAAGTCAATATTTTTCGAGTTATTTGCCATTGAAAATGTTGATTTTTCGACAAAAAAACCACGTTTTCAGACGGTTTTTCGCAAATAACTCAAAAAGTAAATATTTTATCGAAAAAAATATCCTTAGCAAAAGTGTAGCTTATAAAAAAAACCCAAAAAAATGGTGTATCAGTAAAGTCTATCAATCAAATAAAAACAAAGTTGTAGCTCATGAAAAATACGTTCTTATGCGTCTAATTCCAAATCGAATATTTCAAGGTGAAATCACCGAAAAATTAAGCATTTTTCGGGAAAAACCCATTTAAACTTTTTTGAAGTGTTTATAAAAAGCTTTGTTTTAATTGTTAACAAAAGTTTTAGCATTAAAAATAGGCGAGTTACTCTCAAAATAAAGTTGGCCCTCTTTTTTTTTGTAAAAAACCTTTTTTAAAGTGTTTAGCTCCCCAAATGAAATTAATCGCTACCGCTTTACAAACAATTTACTTACCTATCTATTTTTTATATGATCTGTCAGTCTCACCGGTTTAAAGTGTTTATTTTGGAAAGGGTTATAATTGAGAAAGCTTGAATTGGTCACTAATCACGAGTGTAAGCAAATTTTGAACAGCCATATCTTAACCAATTTTTGTCTTATGGAAAAACAAAATGAAACTAGCATATTAAATAGCAAATCCTACATTTTTTTACTCTTTAAGATTTTTCTTATGACTAATACTTTTTAAGTTATTTTGAAAAAATGAAATTTTTCAAAAATTTTTAGAAATTTTTTTTTTTACTATAAAACCAAATGTTTTCAAAAATAAGCACTTCAAACCAATCAAACTTACAGATCATATAAACAATACACATACAGTTAAAATAGATGGTAAAGCCAAACGATTAAGTTCACTTAGGGTGCTAAATAGAGGGAGGTTTTCACGATTTTTTTTACCAAAAAAAAGGAGCCAACTTTTTTTTTCAGTGTAACTCGTTTATTTTTGATGCTGTAAACTTTTGTAAAGAACAAATAATAAGCTTTTTTCGATACTTTAAAAATGTTAATAAAGTTATCCCGAAAAACGCTTCTTTCTTCGGTGATTTCGCGTTGAATTATTCGATTTGGAATTAGATGAATAAGAACGTATTTTTCATGAGCTACAACTTTGCTCCTACTCAATTTGTAGACTTTACTGGTACACCATTTTTTTTTGTTTTTTTATAGGCTACACTTTTGCTAAAAATATTTTTTTCGATAAAATATTTAGTTTTTGAGTTATTTGGGAAAAACCGTCTGAAAACGTAGTTTTTTTGTCGAAAAATCAACATTTTAAATCGCGAATAACTCGAAAAGTATTGACTTACTTAAAAACTTTATAGAACAAAAGGTGCTTAAAATAAGTCAATTTATCCATTTCCGCCCTTATTTTAAACACGCGTTATTCACCCCCCGAGAAGGGGTAAATGTCACCCCCCAAGTAAAAGCAACCAACGGCACAAATTCAACTTTGAAGTGGAGGGTAAGTAGAACCTAAATCCAAATTATCATGCAATTCGGAGTTGCCCCTGGAAATTACACTCCAAAATGGTCATTTATTGGGCTATATTATGCTTTTCAATTTGATTAAACAATGCCATTGAATCATCCACATTGTTTAACCGAATGAATGGTATTACCTATATTTCCGCCTTCACAACTTATGCTTAGGTTATCTCTGGCGATGGCTGCGGAGTTTATTAAAATTTTAATTTAGAAATACGGTTCCGTGAAAAGTGCTAAGAAACATAGAAGGCTGAGGCTGAGAGTTGGTACAAATACGCAATAGCCTACAAAACAGGAACTTTAATATTAGAAAAATATCTACACATAGGTATTATGTTAACTGATGCTCAAATATTGCCAGCATTATTCATGTTGATGTGTGAACTTTTGGTGTAATTGAAAATTATCTGGCTAAAACAGTCTCAATTAATTAGGGACTGACATTTGTTGAAGTCAGTCTACAAACAAAGTATAGCATTTAGCAAGATTGACACTGTTGTGAAGAAGTCCAAAATTAAAGTTATCTAGAATTATATCACGGAAGAACATATAACATAATGCATTGAAACAAAAGTGTAACCACATCTAGGAGGATGGAGAAGCATGGAAAGTTGACTGTTCCTTATAAGTAAGAGCTTTCCCAGTAGGGTATATTATCTAAATTAACAATATCGTGCACTATTTAACAGCCATACAAGTCTATAAACTGCTTTGAGAAAATTTCTATATTAAGTTCTTCTCTTGTTTCTCCTATCTGCATAACTTTCGTTTTGGTGATATTTATCTTCATTCCATTTTCGGTACTCCTTTTCCATATTTTCAAATTGTTCTGAACTTCTTTTTCATATTTTGCAATTAGCACCAGATGGTCATTTTTGTAATTTTCACTCTTATTAGATTTCTATACCGTACATTCAGTTTTTACTCCCTGTTGTGTATGTATTATTCATTTAGTCTATGGTACATTACATGTCAAATCACTCAGGCAAAAACTTTTGGATCTCCGATTTTTCTGAAACTTGGCGTATAGCTTCTGCGTGACGTAAAAATAAGATCTTTAAGGTCAAAAATCTTCTTCTTTTTTTCACAAAATGTTATTTTATGTGATTTTACAGTGATTTGGTGTTTATTTAAACACAGTTGCATTTTCGATCGTAAAGTATCAATGAAAAAAATAATATTTTAATAAAAGGGACTCAAAAATGTCATTATATGGCATTATAACAAATTATTTTGATTCAAAACGAGTTTTTGATCAAATTTAGAGTGTAGAAAACGTTAAAATACCGTTTTTTACATTTTCCTTCATTCCTAAAATACATCATAATGGATTTGGCTGAACATTTGCCCACAGATAGCCAAAACATAGGACTTTAAGCGGTTAGAAGATTTGAATTATATTACAATACCAAAAAAGTAACATGCAATAATACCATACTCAAAAGTATATTAGTCCAATCGGGATAGCATTTGACCTTGCATGCCGAGCTGCCCCAAATTTTATTTTTCTAATCTTTAGAGGGGTCAATAGTCGCCTAAATTTAAAATCTCGAATGAATTCCTCCGTTACGATAGCCGCCATCTTGGTTTAAAAGGAGAACAGTTTTTGCTCAATATCTCCTCCATTTTTAACTTTTCGATAAAAATGGAAGAAACTGAAATTGTTCCAAATAGATAATGTTTAGAATTATTACAATTTTTTTAACAATTTTTGTCGTGAGCTCGATATTTTCCGAGTTAATTGTACTTACAGTAGACGCCTATATTTTTGACCATGATATTGCATGTAACTTTTTTGGTATTTTAATATAATTCAAATCCTTCTAACCACTTAAAGTCCTATGTTTTGGCTATCTGAGGACAAATTTTCAGCCAAATCGATTATGATTTATTTTGGGAATGGAGGAAAATGTAAAAAACGGTATTTTAACGTTTTCTACACTATAGAATTTGATCAAAAACTTGTTTTGAATAAAAAAAAACTTGTTATAATACCATATAATGACTTTTTGGAGTCCCTTCTATTAAAATGTTATGTTTTCCATTGATACTTTACGATATAAAATGCAAATTTGTTTAAATAAATACAAAATCACTGTAAAATTGCTTAAAATAACATTTTGAGAAAAAGAAGAAGAAGACAATTCGACCTTAAATGTTTTATTTCTACATCCTGCAGATGCTATATGCCTACCAATTTTTAGACAAATCGGTGATCCAAAAGTTCTTTTGATCCAAAACTGAGTGATTTGAAATGGAATCACCCCTATATATTGAGAAATAGTGTAGAACTAAGTGATTCCTCTCTATCTAATTGTCGGTTTTCGGAAACATTTCAAAGGGAATCTCCGAGTAATAAATAATAAGTTGATAAGCTGGACGATTATGTGGACACTTGCATGATGTTTGTGACAATCATATTCAATCACACGATCGGCCATCATTAGCGATAGTGAAGAGCAGGCATTAAACCACCATTTATTGTAAACGTATCTGATGTTGAATTTATTTTTAATTACGGCATTGTTATTTTCATTGTGTATTTTTTGTATCATTCTTAGTAGCTTGCTGTCCATGTGTTTTTCAAATTATCTTTTATATATTTATAAATGTTAGAATTTTATATGAATCACGAAACGAAGTAGTTTTCAATCCTAATAGTAAATTATTAATATTGAAAATATTAAAAATATTACTAAAAGATTTTTAAATTGAAAACTTATTGGTACACTTTCCTGGTGACACCTCCAAGACTTCTACAATTTGCAAGTCAAATGGATGCTGCAGTGAAGACGAGAGGGAAGGAATTCTACACTATGCAATTCACATCCCCCGTCTGCAGCTGGTAAAGTTCCAACGGAAAAATGCACCTAGTTACTCTACGGAGTAATACGACTATAAAATAAAAATGTATACCATTTTTATTCAGTTGCAATGCGAAGGCAAAACAATCTTACTTTTCAATTAGAATACGGAGTGCACTCCAGTCCCTTGAATCGCGATTTTCGGCTCTTATTGGAGCCTTCATCGGAAGGAACGTAGGCACTGTTCTCCATATTTTAACTGATTCGTATCGAGAGGTTTTCCCACCCATTGCAACTGAAGTGATGATAGTAGGTGGCTAGCGCCATCTGGCATTGAAAGACGAAGTAGTTTTCAATCCTAATAGTAAATTATTAATATTGAAAATATTGAAAATATTACTAAAAGATTTTTAAATTGAAAACTTATTGGTACACTTTCCTGGTGACACCTCCAAGACTTCTACAATTTGCAAGTCAAATGGATGCTGCAGTGAAGACGAGAGGGAAGGAATTCTACACTATGCAATTCACATCCCCCGTCTGCAGCTGGTAAAGTTCCAACGGAAAAATGCACCTAGTTACTCTACGGAGTAATACGACTATAAAATAAAAATGTATACGATTTTTATTCAGTTGCAATGCGAAGGCAAAACAATCTTACTTTTCAATTAGAATACGGAGTGCAGTCCAGTCCCTTGAATCGCGATTTTCGGCACTTATTGGAGCCTTCATCGGAAGGAACGTAGGCACTGTTCTCCATATTTTAACTGATTCGTATCGAGAGGTTTTCCCACCCATATGAAATGGGGTGAATGGGGAAATATGAAATGGGGAAATGGTGGAAAACCCATATATTTTATATGAATCTTTTGACAGACGCTTTATATTCAATACAAAGGATATGACTAGAGAGCGGAATATATGCAAAGTGCATATAGATGCATATATTGCATATTTTCAGACAACAAACACAGCATTGCATATTTAAGCTAAACACGATTTATTTTGCATATTTTAAAAATAAATTATATAAAAGTTAAAATTTTCCTCTCTTAGTTGGAATTTTATAACTTCGATATGAACGAGCTCGTTATTTATCTATCTATCGCTCATTATTATCTATATGGACTTTCCCATTACTACCGGAATTTAACAATTATGGGTGTTCCCAGAAAAATATTATTTTATTAGCGTAGCAAGTCGTAGGTACCTACCTGCTTTTAAGGGTCTAATATTTATTTTGTCAGTTTCTGGCCAATATTTGTTTAAAGTAAACGTTGTATCGTATTTAGTGTTTTTGAAGTGATTGGTATATATTAAATTTAAATATGTCTACCATTCAAAAAAGTGCTTGGATAAAGTGTTTTCCCGAGTTAAAGCTAAGTGGAGACAAAGTATTTTGCAAGGCCTGTTCCAAAATCGTAAGTTACATTCATTTTCACATTTCATTTTTTAAATGAGAAACTGACAAACAAAAGCATCATGTCCCACAAAAGAAATTTTTCTGGAAAGAGTGTTTTTATTCGTCAAATTTCGAGTGTTTTTACTTCTATAAAGACGGACATAGAGAGAAGCATCAAAATACAAAAATCCATCAAATTGTAGACAATTCCGCTTTTGTTCTTCAGCTTCTCGTATGAAAATTTATTTCTTTTTGGTGCTTGAACATTTTTTTCTTTTACAGATTTTCTGTGACAAGAAATTTCAAGTCGACCAACATTTAAAAACTGCTACTCATAAGTTGAAGCTAAAAAAGATTGCATTAGGACCCCTTCAGCAGTCCATTCTTACATCTCTTCAAAATATTCAAGATCAAGATGAATCAAAAAAAGAAAAACATTTGTTTAATCAAGACCTGTGTAAAGCTTTGTTGGCAGCAAACATTCCGTTAAAAAAATTACAAGATATACATTTTAGGCAATTTTTGCAAAAATATTGTAACTTCAATATTCCTAACGAGGCAACGCTAAGAAAGGGCAATGTGAATGCATTGTATGGAGTAATTGAGGAAATTAAAGTTTCTTTAAGCGATAACACCTTTTACGTAATTGTCGATGAAAGTACAGATGCATGTGGTCGATATATGGTGCATCTTATAATCGGCGCCTTAAAAGAAGATGAACCAGGGAAACCTTATTTAATAGCTGCAAAACAACTGAAGAAAACCAATAATGTGACTGTAAGCCGTTTCATTCAGCAAACACTCTCTGCTTTCTTTTTGCCAACAGAAATAAAAAGTGAACATTTTTTAATATTTTTATCAGATGCCGCTCCGTATATGGTAAAGGTAGGACAAAATTTAAAAATATTTTACCCAAATATGGTACACGTCACTTGTCTTCTACATGGCATAAACAGAGTAGCAGAAGTTCTTAGAGATGAATTTGATTTAGTCAATAAATTAATTTCAAACGTTAAAAAAGTATTTTTAAAAGCACCTTTACGTGTGCAAATGTATAAAGAAAAATTACCAGGTGTAAACTTGCCTCCAGAGCCCGTAATTACAAGATGGGGAACATGGATTAAAGCAGCAATTTTCTACGCAAATCATTTTGATGCCATAAAAGACGTTGTGTTAGATATTCAAAATGACTCGCAGTGTGTAACTGAAAGTCAAGAACTTTTAAGTAACGTACAAATTGCTAAAGAACTTATGTTCATAAAAGTTAATTTTAGTTTTTTACCAGATCTAATAAAGTCATTAGAACAAAGGAATTTACAATTAAGTGATTCGGTTAATCTTGTTAACACTTTTTCTGCTCATTGTCAAAAAATTCCCGGAAATACAGGGATTATAATTAGAAATAAATTAAAAAATGTTTTAGAAAAAAAATGAGGGCTTCGATTGTTTGAGGAAAGTTGTACGTATTTTTGAAGGCAACTTTTCTGAAGATCTTACGACTTGGCAAATTAGTTTACTGCCTAAATTAAAATATTGTCCTATAACATCAGTAGATGTAGAACGAACTTTTTCTGTGTCCAAACACGTTTTTAGTGATAGAAGGCAAAAGTTGCTAGTTGAAAATTTTGAAAAATATTTGATTATAAATTCATACTATAATTTAGATTCTTAATTTAATTATATCAGTTTTTGTGTGTCATTTCATTTGTTTTTATGTGAAAAATAAATATGTATTAAACATAAATGTAGGTTGAATTTTTTAAACATAAATGTTTATATTTAATATATTGTTTTATTTTTGAGTATTTTTAATATGCATTTGCATATTTAGACAAATTTAGAAAAAATACCTGCATATTTGTAGTAAAAGTAATGCATATTTTGGTAATGTTGTGTTGCATATATTCCGCTCTCTAGATATGACTATCACATAATTTGTAGAACAATTCATTTTAGTTAAGGAATGCCAACCTGCCAGTTTTATTTTCATTTCAAGAACGGTAAGTTAATGTACTAAAGTTCCCCTGCGTTTACTTTATCAAAAATATGTACCAGGGAAGCCTTTATCTAACCAGTATAAATCTGCCAAAAAGCTGTTCTTGTGCTTTGGAAAATTCCTAAGCACACCGCACTGAACTATTAAAGATAACCGCAGAGGAGTCATCAATTTACGATCGTATCCTGTTCTCTCAGAAAAGCAAACACACGCACACACGTATAGTGCCATGGAACTTAGTCCAGGAAAATAAGGTTTTTGTCGGGACACTGATCCAGCAAGGTTGCAAATGGGTATTTTGGATACTATATACCAGGGGTGGCCAAGCTCCGTGATGGTCCGAGCCATTTTTCAAAATTTGAAATTTTTCGCGAGCCGCAATTAAACAATTATCTAAAAAGTGTAAACAAGCAATTAAAAATGATCTAAAAAGTGTAAAAAAGGTATTAAATTTTTCTCTCACTGTTTTGATTTCACGAATCAACGATTTTACATCATTGTTTCAAATATGCAAATAACTCTACAAGCTTCTTCTTCTTTAGGTACCGTCTCCTCTAAGGAGGTTGGTAATCATCGCAGCTATTTTCACTTTTGAGATTGCAGCTCTGAACAAGTCGATGGAACTGCAATTATAACACTTTCTCAGATTGTTGAGCCAGAAGATGCGTCTTCTTCCAATACTTCGTTTTCCCTGTATTTTTTCCTGCAATGATGGTTTCCTGCATGATGGTTTTTAGCAACACATATTTATCCCCTCTCATAACGTGGCCGAGATATTATAACTTTCTTAGCAGCCTTTACTAATTCAAGATACTTTGATACTTCATCATCATTCCATCTTTTTCTGATCCGGCGTACTGATCTTCTATCGTCTCTCAAAAAACACCGTCTTTAACATCTGTCTTCGTCTGGTCTACCACATGACGTGCCTATCTTATCTTAGCTTTTATGTCTGACGATGTTTTCAGTACCACTCTCCTGTCAATTCATCATGTAGAGTCCATGTTTCACTTCCATATGTAACAATTGGGCGAATAATTGGCTGTACAGTCTTAATTTAGATTGTCTTTTTAGCAGCTTTGATCTTAATACTGATGATAGGGAGACATAATGCTCTATCCCACGCAGCTTTCCTTGCTGAGTCCCCTTTTTGCTATGTTATTGGCATCTGTGATTACCGCCCCTAGATATTTAAACTCTTCTACTACTTCGAAGTTGTGGTCATTTATAGTTAAGTTTTGCCTAAATCTTGGTCTTGGATTTTTGGTTATTAGCATGTATTATTTCGTCTTCTCTTCATTTATTCGAAGGTCCAGACTACATGTTTCTTCCTCGAGTTGTGAAAACATCTCTCTCATGTCTCTTGTAGAATGAGCAACTACAGCTATATCATCAGCAAAGGCCAATAATACAGTGGACTCTATCTATAACGAACACGGATATTACGAGGTTTCGCTTAGAACGAGGTACGCTAGATGTCCCATGAAATTTCTATTGAACTATAACACCTTTATAACGAGGCACAATTGGTTATAACGAGGAAAAATAAAATCGAAGAATAAATACCCCAACTGCTTGTATATAGAAATTCCCAACATCTGTGTTATTATCGAGGCCAGTGGTGTAATAAACACCGCCTTCAATAAACTTCTTTCTGTTTATCTATCGACCGATATTAAATACATATTGTAGGAAAGTTACAATTTACGATGGTAAATTTACGATGGTACGAAGTTTCATTGTTCAGGTCGACCATCGACACCTAATAAACTCCGTAAGAGGCATCAAAACATTTCAATATTATCGTTGTCTGATATAACGAAATCCACTTATAACTAGGTAATTAGTCCGCAATTTCAGTTCTCGTTATAGAATAGAATAGAAATATGCTTTATTGCCACTGAAAATTTTTACAATTTTATGGACAAAGCTTACATACAGTCAAAAGAAAAACATAATATAAATAACAAATAACAACTACAATTTACTAAAATTAGATAAATCGTCAATAATGTACAGTATAAGATATAAAAGCCAAGACAAAAACAATTTATTGCAAAATATATATAAATTGCAAATTGAACATACAACAAATAAAATAAAATAGGTACAACATAAGGAACTGACAAGTATATGCTACTGCGCATGGAACCCAATTTTCTTAGTTATTCATTAAGAAATTCTTCTATTGAATAATATGGTCTTTTGGATAGATAGGCTTTTGTCATTTTTCGGAACTTAGGGAAAGATGTTGCAGATTTAAGTTGTAACGGAAGATGATTGTACAGTTTCTTTGCGGAATATAATATAGATTTCTTTACTAACTCAGTGGATGGAATCGGTAAATAAATATCAAAGATTGAATTTCTGGTGGAGTAAAGATGATTGGGCCTTGATGGAAAGACATGAAGGTGTTTACGAATTAAACAAACCGTTTCTAGAATATATAAAGATGGAAGTGTTAAAATTTCGTGATCTCTGAAGTAACTTCTGCAATGTGTAGATCTTCTGAGGCCAAACAAATATCTTATTGCTCTTTTTTGCAATCTAAAAATGACATCAAATTGAGCAGCTGTACTAGAACCCCAAAAAGGAAGACCATATCGAAGATGAGACTCGAACAACGAAAAATATGTTATTTTAGAAGATGCTAAATTGAGTTCCCTTGAGACAGATCGTATTGCATAGCAAGCTGAGGCGAGTTTCTTACTTGACGAATCGATATGAAGGGACCATTTGAGATTTCTGTCTAAAAAAATACCAAGAAATTTTACAGAATCAACGGTACTGATCTGGCTGTTATGAAGTGGCAAAGGTTGAAGAGCTCCTTTATAGGATAATGCTACTGTTTTATTTACGTTAAAAGAGAGTAAATTAGAGTCAGACCAGGTCTTTATCGTCAGTAGATCCGAAGTTATAGTTTCATGAAGAGATGCAATAGTTGAGTTGCTCCAAGTGATACTGGTATCATCAGCAAAAAGAAAAATTTTCCCATTGATTTTTAAATTAGTGATGTCATTTATAAAGATAAGGAACAGTATAGGACCCAATACTGAACCTTGTGGTACTCCACATACGATGTTTTTGAGACTAGAGTCAGTATCATTTGCTCTAACTAAGTTGTTTCCGATTATTCAAGTAGGATTGGAACCAATTCAAAGAAATACCTCGAATTCCATAGAAATTTAGTTTTGTAATCAAGATGTCGTGATTTACACAATCAAAAGCTTTGGCATAGTCGCAGAAAACAGTGGCAGTATAAAGATTATTGTTTAGTGCTTGGTAAACCTCATGTAGTACAGAAAACATGTCATCAGTGGTACATTTATTTGTTAAAAAGCCGAACTGATTTTGTGATAAAATGTTGTTATCAACGATAAAGGACATAAGTCGAGTTTTAATGAGTCTCTCAATAATTTTGGAGAGTACCGGTAGTAAGGCAATAGGTCCATAGTTGCAGGCATCAGATTTTTCGCCACCCTTATGAAGAGGAATAATAATGGCTGTCTTTAGGCACTCTGGAAATTTACCTTTTTCGAAGGAATCATTAATTAGTGAGAGGAGGATTTCCAACACATTTTCTGTGAGATTAGAGAAAATTTTTATAGATAGTCCATCAGTACTACAGGATGATTTGCTTTTGATACAATTGATTGTTTGGATAAGTTCAGAGTTATCGACTGGTCGTAAAAAGAATGAATTCGAGACCTGTCTTGAATTAGGAAGATAGGAAATAGGATCTTGTTGCGGCAAAATTGTTGATGTTATATTTTTACTTACATTAACGAAGTAGTCGTTTAGACTTTCAGGATTTGGAAGGGAAAATGATTGAGCTGTGTGAGTTTTATTTGGAAGATCGTTTATTATAGACCAAGTCTCTTTTGCAACACTTTTAGAGCTTTCCAGACGATTTTGATAATATTAGTATAAGAGCTGTGAGACATTTTTGAGTAGGTATTTTAGGCAACCTGAAAATTTTTCAGGTGACTTTTCTATGATAGCCTAATACAAAAATGCCGGTCTGGCTGGAGGGTAGCGGTTATTTTCCCCAAAAATCCACCCCAAAGTTAAAAAAAGGGCAAAAATTGATATTACAAAAAATACCATTGACGTGACTTTAAAGTAAATTTAAATATTCAAATATAAAGAAAATAAACAGACCAGGCGATTTGAGGGCGATTTTAACTCTGCAAGATACTTGCATGGGCGTCCCAGGATTATTTTCAGGGGATGCATCTGAACTTCACAAGATTTCATCTGAATCTGTACATACTATTAACGAGTATAAAATATACAACTATACATGCATAGCTATGTACACTCCTTCCGGGCAGGGAGGTGCAATTGTTATTTTGACAGGGTATTTTTTAATATTAAAAATAAATATTCTAAAAAAGACAGGTTTTTTTTTGGTGAAATTTTCCAACTGCCATGTGATCAAACAAATTACGGGTGCATATAAATGAAAAGCGCTATAGGTAAGCACCAGTGTGAGAAAGAGCGTATACCGATAGCTGTTTGCGTCCTCTGTTCTAACTGAGCGAGTCCGTTCGCTCGAGAAAAATCACGTGACCTAGCGATAACCATGTTGTTGTAACTTTTTCTTAATTAAAGGAAAATAATACGTACTATACAATACAGTGATGAGCAAGCTAATAACCGGCAAAATAGCTCAAAAGGTTGAAAACATAACACATTGCGAAACAAAAAGAGTTTCATCTCTTTTTGTTTCGAGATGTATTATGTTTTCCATCTTTTGAGCTGTTTTGCCGGTTATTAGCGCGCTCATCACTGTAGATTTTGCAAATATGATAGAAAAAAAAACAAATGTATTATTATAAATATATAGGTAGAAAAGTATTAAACTATAGACTAAATTAATTCTGTGTCTTGTACTTCTTCTTCAAACTCCTCATCTGAGCTTAAATATTCATTCTCTTTTTCTTTGTTAGACTCCCCTCAAGACTCAGATTCGTCTTCTACCTAATCTGTAAATAGTTATAATATGTATTTAGAGTTAATTAAAAGATTATTAGTGATTAATTAATTGAGTTGCTACGTATTCTTTCTTTTAAAACCAATACTTAATACTTTTCCTTATATAACCAATCACATCAGGTTTTTTATTTCTTAGTATATGACCAAAGTAGCTCATTTTTTTCCTTCATAGTGTTGAGTATTTCTTGTCTAATTTTCATCTTTCTTAATGTTTCCGCGTTTGTTACGTGTTGTGTACATTATTTTTTTACATTATTCGATAACACCACATCTCAACAATGGCAAGTCTTTCTTCAGATGCGCCCGTGGTTGTGCAGGCTTCGACTCCGTACAAAATGACAGAGAATACGTAGCAAATCAATTAATTAATCAGTAATTAATTTTTAATAAATTCTAAATGCATATTACAACTATCTACAGTTCATGTAGAAGAATAATCTGAGTCTCGAGGGGAGTCTGACGAAGAAGAAAAGAATGAATATTTAAGCTCAGATGAGGAGTTTGAAGAAGAAGTACAAGATTCGGACACAGAATTTATTTAGTTTATAGTTTTATAATTTTCTACCTATATATTTATAATAATAAATTTGTCATTTCCTATCATATTTGCAAAATCTATTGTATAGTACGTATTATTTTCCTTTAATTAAGGAAAAGTTACTTAAAAAACTATAATATATAACAATTACTCTAACGTTTCGAGGCACAACAACATGGGTATCACCAGGTCACGTGATTTTTCTCGAGCGAACGGACTCACTTCGCTAGAACAGAGGACGCAAACAGCTATCGGTATACGCTCTTTCTCACACTGCTGCTTACCTATAGCGCTTTTCATTTATATGAACCCGTAATTTGTTTGATCACATGGCAGTTGGAAAATTTCACCAAAAAGCTGCCTTTTTTAGAATATTTATTTTTAATATTAAAAAATACCCTGTCAAAATAACAATTGTACCTCCCTGTCCAGAAGGAATATACATAGCTATGCATGTATAGTTGTATATTTTATACATGTTAATAGTATGTACAGATTCAGATAAAATCTTCTGAAGTTAATATGCATCCCCTGAAAATAATCCTGGGACGCCCATGCAAGTATCTTGCAGAGCTAAAATCGCCCTCAAATCGCCTGGCTTGTTTATTTTCCTAATATTTGAATATTTAAATTTACTTTAAAGTCACGTCAATGATATTTTTTGTAATAACAATTTTTACCCTTTTTTTAACTTTGGGGGGGATTTTTGGGGAAAATAACCGCTACCCTCCAGCCAGACCGGCATTTTTGTATTAGGCTATTATGGAAGAGTCACCTGAAAAATTTTCAGCTTGCCTAAAATACCTACTCAAAAATGTCTCACAGCTCTTGGACCATATGCTTTTTTAGCTGACCTGACAAGTTTTAGATATGTTGTCCTGTACTTCATGATATATTCAGTGACAGCAACATCGGTAGTAAATTTCTTGATGTATAGTAGTGAACACCCGTGTTGAGCTGGCCCCCCCCCCCCACTTGCAAAAATTAAAAAACAAATAGCCCTGATTTATGAGCTATTTATGAGCTCTCATATTCCGCAAACTAAAAATTTTGAGCTCGTTCCACTGAGCAGGAATTTAATACCCTAGTGGGGGGGGCTGAGTCAGCCCCCTTACTTAAAAATAGGAATATTGAATCGGTTTTTGCGGCAGAATTACGAGCTATTTATGAGCTCTTGAAATTATATAGTTTCTATTTTTGAGCTCATCCCCTTCACCCCAAAACAACCCTTTAATTGATTTAACTTAGAGAAAGATGCTGAGAAAACTTAAAATATATCGTATTGCGGATATAATTCCTATAGCTTATATACTCTAAGAATAAACTATTAAATCAAGTGCATTTCGATTATTGAGCTACAACCCCTTCGCAAGAGAACCACCCTATCTTCCCGGCTTAAGAGAAAGTTGTACTTAAAATGCGTTAAACTAATTATTTGGCGACTACATATCATTTAATAATTTATAAGCTTCCAAATTACGCGCATTTAGATCAGTAAATTGCAATTTATTTTGTATAGTGCAGTCACTGAAGGTAAAAATCAACGATTACCTTCAAGTTCGGTGAACCTTCATCGATTTTCACAAAAATTGGTCAGTGGTTAGAGGATACGTCAAGAAACAAAGGTGACATGGTACCACCTTGCGCCTTTACCCTGAGGGTGGATACCGCCCCTTCTCGGGGGTGAAAATTATTTTATAAAAAATAACTGCACAAATCAATAAAAGAACAAATTAAAAGCAAAATTTATTATATAAAGTTAATAAAATAAGTCAATACTTTTTAAGTTATTAAAGATCAAAAATTTTAATTATTTGTGAAAAAAATGCATGTTTTGAAGAGGTTTTTTGTAAATCACTGAAAAACTGTAAGTTTTTACAAAAAAGTTAATAGTAGTTTAATTCGTATAGCTTATATTCTAAGAATAAACTCTTAAATCACGCACCTTTCGATTATATAGCTACAACCCCTTCGCAAGAAAACGACCCCATTTTCCCGGCTTAAGAGAGAGTTGTTCTTAAAATAATTTAAATTGATTATTTGGCGACTACATATCGTTTAATAATTTAATAGCTTGCAAAATATACGCATCTCAATTATTGAATTGCCATTTTCTTTCTATAGTGCAGTCACTGAAGGTAAAAATCAACTATTACCTTCGATTTCGGTAAATCTCCATTTATTTTCACGAATTGACAATAACAACTTGGGGTTTTAGCCTGGGGTATATGTCACCCCTTCTCGGGAGTGAAAATTACTTTATTAAAAATAACCCCACAAATCGAGAGAGGGACAAATTTTAAGCAAAATTTGTTATATAATGTGATTAAAATAAATCAATACTTTTTGAGTTATTAAAGATCAAATATTTTAATTTTTGGAAAGAAAATGCATGCTTTAGAGCAATTTTTCATAAATGACTCAAAAACTGTAAGTTTTTACAAAAAAGTTTTTATCACTAAAATTGAAGCTAATAAAAAATATAATAAATTGCTTACTTGAAAAACCTTTAATGTTAATTTAAAGTAAGTTATTGGTAATTAAATGTATATTTTTTTCCGCGACTGTTCAAATCTAAGGGTTCAAGCTTAAATAACGGGAAAAAGATGCATTTTATAACACTTAGGTACTAAATACTTGTCAAAGTACTTAGAAATACCCATCAAAAATAAGATCCAGAAAAAGTTGATAGTATCAAAATCCGCTCACGAATTTTCGTAAAAATGAATGGAGATTTACCGAAATCGAAGGTCATAGTTGATTTTTACCTTCAGTGACTGCACTATAGAAAGAAAATGGCAATTCAATAATTGAGATGCGTATATTTTGCGAGCTCATAAATTATTAAACAATATATAGTCGACAAATAATTAATTTAAATTATTTTAAGTACAACCCTCTCTTAAGCCGGGAATATGGGATGGTTTTCTTGCGAAGGGGTTGTAGTTCAATAATCGAAAGGCGCGTGATTTTAGAGTTTATTCTTAGAATATAAGCTATACGAATTAAACTACTATTAACTTTTTTGTAAAAACTTACAGTTTTTCAGTGATTTACAAAAAACCTCTTCAAAACATGCATTTTTTTCACAAATAATTAAAATTTTTGATCTTTAATAACTTAAAAAGTATTGACTTATTTTATTAACTTTATATAATAAATTTTGCTTTTAATTTGTTCTTTAATTGATTTGTGCAATTATTTTTTATAAAATAATTTTCACCCCCGAGAAGGGGCGGTATCCACCCTCAGGGTAAAGGCGCAAGGTGGTACCATGTCACCTTTGTTTCTTGACGTATCCTCTAACCACTAACCAATTTTCGTGAAAATCGATGAAGATTCACCGAAATTGAAGGTAATCGTTGATTTTTACCTTCAGTGACTGCACTATACAAAATAAATTGCAATTTACTGATCTAAATGCGCGTAATTTGGAAGCTTATAAATTATTAAATGATATGTAGTCGCCAAATAATTAGTTTAACGCATTTTAAGTACAACTTTCTCCTAAGCCGGGAAGATAGGGTGGTTTTCTTGCGAAGGGGTTGTAGCTCAATAATCGAAATGCCCTTGATTCAATAGTTTATTCTTAGAGTATATAAGCTATAGGAATTATATCCGCAATACGATAAATTTTAAGTTTTCTCAGCATCTTTCTCTTAAGTTAAATCAATTAAAGGGTTGTTTGGGGGTGAAGGGGATGAGCTCAAAAATCTAAACTATATAATTTCAAGAGCTCATAAATAGCTCGTAATTCTGCCGTAAAAACCGATTCAATATTCCTATTTTTAAGTAGTGGGGGGGGCTGACTCAGCCCCCCCCCCCCCACTAGGGTATTAAATTCCTGCTCAGTGGAACGAGCTCAAAATTTTTAGTTTGCGGAATATGAGAGCTCATAAATAGCTCATAAATCAGGGCTATTTGTTTTTTAATTTTTGCAAGTGGGGGGGGCCAGCTCAACACGGGTGTAGTGAACGCATATTCTTAGCTGATATGCGAATACCTTTCGTAACCCAAGGTTTCCGATGTTTTGGCTTAATAGGAATTAAAGGAAATGCCTTATTGAAGATGTGGAGAAGCTTATCTAGAAAAACACTGAAATTATAGTCCACGTCTATATAAGGAAATTGCCACTCAGAAGTTAAGCATAAATTTTGGAATTTACGAAAATTCCGGGCGGAAAAAATCCTACCTAAACGTCGGGTTTTTGAGGAGGGTTTGCTGAAGATGTTAAACTTCGTATACACTGCTTCATGATCAGATAGTCCCGCATTAATAACAGCAGAGCAGACATCAAGGGGTGAGAAATCTGAGACAATATAATCGATTATGGTAGATGTAGTTTTTGTAATCCTTGTAGGAGAATCAACGTGCATTGAGATACCATACGATTCAAATATATTTGCCAGGGACACTTGGGTAGCACTAGCAGCAGCATAATTAATGTTAAAATCACCGCATAGAATTTTTCTGCTTTTATGAGGCAGGTCATCTAACAAATTTAGCAGGTTCTGAAAAAATAGTTCCACGGTAGAATCAGGTGATCTATAAATGCAAATAATGTAAAGATTAAGATTTTTATTATAAACTAAGGAAAACTCAAAGAAGGATTCACTTAACAAAAAGTCATATTTTGTTACCAGAGAAAAATCATTATTTCTAGAGAGAATCAGGGTGCCTCCATGAGCCGAACTCGGACGATCATACCTGGCAATTGTGGTATATTTTTCTACAAAAAAAGGCTCGTTAACTTCAAGCCAGTGCTCTGTAACCGCAACTGTCGGAGGAAATCCTAATTCCTCCAGAAACAAAAACAATTCATCAGTTTTATTTCTTATAGAACGAATATTAATCAGAACCATGCCAAAGTTGTCATCACTAAAATAATTTGAGGTTTCTAGTCCCTCAGAACACGTCGTGTTGTTTAAAAATTTCGCTTTGGAGAGCCAGTGGAATAATAACTTCGGTGACATTCCCTTGACTTTTGTAGGTGTATAATTCTTTCCGAAGTGAGATAGGACCTATAAGCGGCAAGATCAGCTTCCACTTCAGCTGGACCAATTCCATAGGCATGGTTAAATTCTAGAAGAACTTTTCGTAGTTCTTCAGTCTTAGTAGGTAGTCCTTCGGAAGCCAAAAAGAGTTTCACGCTGGTGTTGGTATATCCGTCGTAAAATACAGAAGCAGGCTGATCGTGAAGAAAAGCAAGATGTAGTTTAATTGCCTTTAAGATGTCCGGTTCCCTTAATCTTGCAAGAAGATATCGACTGTTCGAGTTATTAGTTAGTCTAACTCTTGGTGGTGTTAAAGGATCCAAATTTATGGATGGTTCCAAAGTATCTTTCTTAACAAAATTGATATGGGAACGGAAAGGCTCTTGAGATTTGCAAATTGTGATGGCCTGCTTGTCTGTAAATATATTGGTGTCTTCAACTTCATTTTTGTTGTTGCTTGGAATGGTAATTGGGTTTTCCAAGCTAACCTGGCTTCTGATGTACTTCGGATTCATATTTTCTTCAGATGAAGTCTTTGGTTCAGAGTGTGGTGATTCTATAGACCATTTAATGTTGACACCAGGTGGCAAAATTTCCTTATTAAATAATAAGTCGATAGATGGTTTGGATTTTATGCCTATTTTGAATGAGGAACCAGTTGCTGTGTTGGCGTCTTTAGGGAGAGCGTAACATCTAATATAATCCTTGATACCTAGCCTCTCTTTAATGTAGTGTACTATTTGTATAGGGGTGTATGCTGCGGTTAAGTTACTGATAACAACAAAATGACACTTATCTTCTGAAACTTTTGACTTTCTTTCTGGACAGGTTTGGAAATGTTGAGGGCCTTCAGTTTGGGTGCTTGAAGTGACATACACTATCTTTTTTTTAGATACCTCTTTTTCAGTTTGTATAGCAGGTAGTTTGCTGGAAAAATTACTTATCTGATTAGATATTTCGCTGATGTTTTCAGATAGCCTTTGTAATCCCAATTTTACCTCGGATGAATTTGAGTCTTCAACTTGAACCTTATACAGGGAGTCTACTGTAGTTTTAATCCTCGATTCACAAATCCTCCTGTCAGCTCAAATGATATTTTACTTATTACATATTCTAAGACCAAATTGAATAGCAACAGTGATAAGGGGTCTCCTTGTTCAAGTCCTGATGTTACACTTGCGTCTTTTATATTTGTTGTCCGTAATTTAAGACATTTTAAAATACAAAAATTAAAAGTAATTCAGGAACATTTATTCAAGAGCCACATGTGGCTCGCGAGCCACAATTTGGCTACCCCTGCTATATACCTTTTTATAAAAATAGTTATTTATGAAACAGTTCGTGAAGTATGCATTTTGTGAACGCACGCGATGTTCAGAGCACGAGCGACATCGGAGCGAGTGCTATACATCGCGTAAGTTCGCAAAAAATACTTCACGCAGTTTCGTACAATATTTTATCTACGATAAACAAATAAAAAAAACCGTAACTTTTTGTCACTGGAATTCATTTCTATTCTACAATTTTTAGAACTTTGACATTTGAAAATTCTAACTTCTTTCAAACCACAAAACTGTCAAAACTTTTGTTGTAATTTATTGCTCACATGTCATCACCATGACAACGCGAAAGTTAAGGATATTTGAATATATGAAAGTGTGCCAAAAACAGTGCGAAAAAGTAAATCACATTTAAAATGCATTGTTACTTCACGCACACTTTAAATCCTTCACGCACTGCTGTCTATAATGACTAGTTTTCACAAACTAAAAACTTATACATAATATGAGATAGAGTAGATAAAGAACATTTTATAATACCACGTTTTTATTGTTTATAGGACACCATATAAAAATGTCTGTGTTTTACAATAATCGGCTAAATAAGAAATGTTTAAACCGCGACATATTGCATTTGAAATTGAAATTTTTTTGACTTTATAACTATTAAATTGACTTACATATGAGCTAAATTACTGGTCAAAATTAAACACACGCTGTTCCGAAATGCTAATAAAACAATTTTGGCTCGCTTACAACGTTTTCTTGTCGCCATATTTGAAAATGTATGGAGACCAAAATATTTCATAAATTCAAGGGCTCAAACATGGATGTCAGCTATATTTCTGTTATTAGCAAATAAGGGTCAAAAACGGCAGTTTTGTAGTTTGCATCGCTAGAGGTAAAAATAGGGTAATTTAATATATCTATTATTTAGAGTATTCATCTTTTAGTAGATAGGCAAAGATAAAATAGAAGTTTTTGAATTTTGGTCTGATTATTTGTTGCTTTAGAAATTGCAAAATAAGGCTAAAATCGAAAATCAAAAAATTGTTATAAGTTTTGCAAAAATTGACTTAGGACTTTGAAGTTGCATGAAAAGTTGAGTCAAGTATTTCTTATAAAGCACAAAAAAATTCAAGACGATTTGTTAATTAGTTTAAATTTTATAAAATTTATTTATCACACAGAGCTTTTTTTACAATATTATTGCTCAGAAAATAATAATGATACAGCAATTCTACTGGTACCACATGAAAGAAGAAGACTTATATTTTCAACGTATTTAAAAAAATCAACAAAACTCATGTTTACCATTGCAATAACGTTTGACTACAATAAAGTCATTTTTGGCCTATAAATAATTTGAATAACTTTGTTAATATTGACTGTACACTAAATCCACTATGATATTAATTTGTAAGGCTGATATTTTTGCATGAATTTTCACAAAAAAATTTCGCCTAATCAAATAGGGTCAAAGTTAACCACTTTTTTATTTAATTCACAGCTACTTAAAGATCAAGGATTACAACCGATTCTCAAACCTATAGAATATACATAAAAAATTCCATAAAAGTCAGCAAGACTTCTCGGAGGAGTATGGCAACAAACTCTGTGACAGAAAAATTTTATATGGGTATATAGATGTAAATAATATTTACATATATTGTATAGATGGCTATTAAAAAATAGAGGCTGGTGATAGAACGGTGATGAGGAAGTTGGGTAAGGAAAAAGGCTAAATGATAAGGGGACCCCCTTATTACTTGGGGGTATGAAAAATAGATTAAGACCGATTCTCACACCTACCGAATATAATAAAATTTCATAAAAATCGGTCAAGACGTATCGGAGGAGTAACGTGCCCAACACTGTAACAGGAGAATTTTTTATAAAGAAAGTGGCTGTAATGAAATAAAAAAACGGGTTAATTTTTACCCTAATTGATCTATGCGAATTTCTTTTATGTGAAAATTCGTGTAAAAATACCAACTTTTCAAATATCATAGTGGATTAAGTCGATACTAATAAAGTTATTCAAATGTTTTTTCAATGGTAAAAATGAATTATATTGATTTTTTTTAAATATATTGAAAATATAAGTCTTCTTGTTTCACATGGTTTAAATTTAAGAATCGCATCTTGAATTTTTTTTGCATTATAAGAACTACTTACCTCAACCTTTTATGCAATATAAAAGTCGTAGGTTCATTTTTGTAAAAGTTATAACAAATTTTTGGTTTTCGAAATTGTAGCCTTATTTAACTTCTGAAGCAAAAAATGATGAGACCAAAATGCAAAAACTGTTATTTTAAACCTGTGTCCATTTACTAAAAGATGAATAGGTAATCTAAATAATATATTAAATTTCCCTATACTAGATTGAAACTACAAAACTGCTATTTTGACCCTTATTTGTTAATAACTGCTAGTACATGCCTCCAAACTGTTAAAGTGATCTTTGTACTTATAATTGTATTAGGTACATATATAAGAAATCAAATAGACTATATGCTTGTTAACAAAAGATACCGAAATAGTTTCAGCAGTGTTAAAACCTACCCAGGCGCTGATATTCAATCTGACCACAATCCTTTAGTGGGCGTTTATAGAACAAAGTTAAAATACGTGGAAAAACTGTAAAAAAAACATGACATGAGAAAACTGAAATGTAGCGAAGTAAAAGAAATAGTCAGCAAAACATTAAATAGAAAATTCAAAGAAATCGATAATATAACGGAAAGCACAGAAGATAAGATAAAATCCTTTAATAAAACGATAGACAACATTAAAGACAATTTTATTAAGAACGGAGAAGGTAAGAATATGACATGGATGACGACAGAGATTCTAAAACTAATGGAAGAAAGAAGGAAAAACAAGAACGATAACTCCATTTACAAAACATTACAGCGAGAGATACAGAGAAAGATCAAAGAAGCCAAACAGAAAGAACTGGAGAAAAATGCCAAGAAATCGAAATTCTGCAAAGTAAATACGACGACTTTAACGTGCATAAGAAGGTAAGAGAAATTACAGGCAAATGTAAGAACAGAAGAATAAGTAAACTCGTTAATGACAATGGAGAGATAATCGTGGACAAAGAGAGTATCAATAATACCTGGAAAAATTACATACGAAATTTATTTTTTGATGAGAGGGAGAACCAGTGCCCAATACCTACGGAAACAGTACCATCTATACTAGTGGCAGAAATAAGAGCAGCCATAATATCACTAAAAAAAGGTAGAGCTCCAGGACCAGACGGAGTACAATCTGAATTTCTTAAACTTATTGATGATGAATCTTTACGAATACTACGTAAAATCTTCAATAATATCTATGACACAGGCAATGTCCCAAAAGATTGGCTAGTTTCAGAATTTATTACCTTACCAAAGAAACAGGGAGCAAAAAAGTGCGGAGAATATAGGCTAATAAGTCTAATAAGTCATACATTAAAACTTTTTCTTAAAATTATACATCGTAGAATATACAAGCTATGCGAAGAGAGAATACAAGACACACAGTTTGGATTCATGAAAGGCGTAGATACAAGAGATGCACTGTTTAGTCTATAGGTTTTATTTCAAAGATGCAGAGATATGACTTGCGATATTTACACCTGCTTTGTGGACTACCAAAAAGCATTTGATACAGTTCAACACCGAAAAATGATGGATGTTCTAACAAAAGCCCAAATGGATGATAAAGACCGACGTATAATACAAAATTTATACTGGAACCAATCAGCCACAATAAGAACGAATCTTAAAGGTGAATCAACGGAAGCAATTCAGATTCTACGAGGCGTTAGACAAGGTTGTACCCTTTGACCTATATTATTTAACCTATATTCAGAGGAAATATTTAGTGAAGCCTTGGAAAAATGCGAACATGGAATACTTCTAAATGGAGAACGCTTAAAGAACATCCGCTATGCAGACGACACCGTTATTTTTGCAGACAGTTTGAACAGTTTACACCAACTAATAAACGTAGTAAATGAAGTAAGTGAAAGATTTGGACTTCAAGTAAATATGTTAAAAACTAAATTTATGATCATCAGCAAAAATAAAATTAGAGACGCCCAACTACTTATCAATAATACGCCAGTGGATCGAGTAAAACAGTATAACTATCCTGGAACAATACTAAACGAACAATGGGATCACTCACAAGAAATAAAATGTAGAATGGAGAGGACTAGGAGTGCATTCAATAACGTGGCCAAACTCTTTAAAAACCACAACCTTAATCTGGAAGTAAAAATAAGGCTCCTAGGATGTTATATCTTCTCAATATTGTATTACGGAGTTGAATCCTGGACACTCACTGAAGCAATGGAGAAAAAACTTGAAGCCTTCGGGATGTGGTTATACAGGCGAATCCTAAGGATATCATGGACGGAAAAGGTAACCAACGAGACCGTATTACGAAGAGTGGGAAAAAAGGAGAGGTGATGTATACCATTTAAAGGAGAAAGTTAGAATATCTAGGACACATAATGAGAAACGGCACTAAATACAGATTACTGAAGGTAATCCTTCAAGGTTAAGTATTCGGAAAGCGAGGAGAAGAAGAATATCATGGTTAAAGAACCTGAGGAAATGGTTCTCCACAACAACAACTAATCTATTTAAAGCATCAGTTAATAAAATAATTATAGCCAGAATGATCGCCAATATTCGAAACGAATAGGCACTAAAAGAAGAATTAGGTATATAGTACCCAAATATCCCATTTGCACTCTAGCTCAGTCAGTGGCCCAACAAAAACCTTATTTTCCTGGACTAAAAAGCAAACACACGCACACACATACAGTGCTATGGAAGTGTATAAACGGTGTGGAGATAATTTATTTATTTCCCCCTCGTAAAATGCAATTGTGGCGAAGGAAATCGGACCTCGACAACGAACTTCGCTATAAAAAGAAATAGGGAATTTTCAATTCAAGAAACTATTTCCTAGTCTCGACGTTGAATAAACATACATCGTCGGAAGTTAAACAAGTGTACATATAAGATTTAACGTGGAAATGAATATTTGCTTCTAAATAAGACAGATAGTTCACATACCGAGAGCAATGACAATGTATTAAGAGTAATTGACTCCACGCAGAGTAAAGGGATGATAGTGAGGAATACTTGAAGGTCTAGGAAAGATTTAGCGTTATAACGTCTGTTTTATTTTACTATTTTTTCTTTAAAAAATAGTAGGCGTTCTTTTCTTTTTTATTAGCTAACTGTTACCAGAGAACGTCAGTTCTCGACAGTGGCGCACACAAAAACCCCCCTACATGCAACACTATATATACACGAAATTTTCGATTTTCTAAGTCTGACTGAATTGAACATTGGGCCAACTCCCATCTTAAAGCTCAGGAAAAGACTCACCCATTCATATGTCAAGCATTCATTTTGATCCAAGGGTGTGGATTTTACGGCCATTCCTATTTAGGGTCTGTTTTTCGTTCTCGTCCCCAAAACTTCCAAAAACTTCAATAATTTAAGTCCGGCCTTTGCGGCTTCTGATAGTACTGATCATTACCTTTCCAACGCATGTTTAATTTTGAAAATCGGTTATACGATTCAAAAGTTACCGAGCTCAGAATTATGACTCAATTTTTATTTAAAAAAGGGAAAATGTTTGTCGATATGTATGTATGTGTGTGGAAAAGTTAAACCGATTTGAATTATTTTTTCTTTGTTTAAAGAGGGGGTCAGGACCGATTCAGAACCGGTGTTAATTTGTGACTTTTGACCACCCATAAACCAGCTATAGGACTCGGTAGGTACAGAACGGCATATTTTTGGGGGTATATATCTTCGGCTCAAGAAGGGACAGGAGAATCACAAATATATCAAATCAATAGTGTTGAGTTATGCTTTTAAATGGTGTTTAAGCCGTCAGGATCAGACATACACACGGTTCAGTATAGCCGAAAAACTGAAAAACTAAACTTTGAAAATTTTGGTTTTTCGACAATTACTCAAAATTTCAACCTACGAATTGCGCCAATAACTGAGCGTTTGTAGAAGGACTCTAGAAAAATCTAACGGTGTATACCTCATATCCGGGAAAATTCGAATTTTTAAGTTATAGGCTTCAAAAGTATGATCAAATCTATTTCCTATAAGAAAAGCGGTTTTTCAAGCTCAATAATTCCTGTAATAGCTTCAGTTATCATACTTGACGTAGATCCATCAAATACTACTGGTCAATACGTTTCAAACTCATGTGGTCAATACGTTTCAAACTCATGTTTACTGATCAAAATCGGCTAAGCCGTTTAGAAGTTATTAAGCTACAAAAGTATAATCCAATTAACTAATATTCCCGAAATGGTTTATGTAGTTGTAGTGGTTACGACGCTAAATTTGACCTGGCAACGGGCAATCCGACTTCATTTATCGGCCATCTCAATATTTTTTTTCAATCAATTTTGAATAGAAAAAAACCTAGTGTACATTCGATATACACTAGATCATTTGGGAGATAATGCAACAAAGGTGACCATTTATAAAGCTTAACGTGTAATAGAGGAACATTGCATTTAACTTCATATATTTAATTTATAAATAACTTTGAAAAACTCCTGATACAAAAATAAGAAACCGCTAAACGCCGTAAAAATGAGTGGCGCATACAATAGTCCAGCTACAAAAGATCTGATATGAATATTACGTGGCGCGAAAATGTATTTTCATTTTGATGCAAAACAAAATTCTAGTTTTGTTTTAAAAGATTGTTCCATAATATTTGCTAAATTTGAAGTAAACGCGCCACAAAAGAGTTTCAAAATTCAAACTGTATCAAAGTTAGCAAATATTATGGAAAAATATTTTAAAATAAAACTAGAATTTTGTTTTTCATCAAAATGAAAACACATTTTCGCGGCACGTAATATTCATATCAGATCTTTTGTAGCTGGAATATTGTATGCGCCACTCATTTTTACGGCGTTTAGCGGTTTTTTATTCTTGTCCTTATCTTACCCGTATTCCAAGACAACTAAGTGATCACAGACATATTAATTTCTATGCTTCTGAGCCACACTTCATGTGTCAGTCAACTTCTCTTCCGATTCTGTGAAAGTAAGTCAAGATGGAAGTTCCATGATGGGAGTGTTTTTAAAATTTTTGTTTTTACTTAAGAGGAAACAGTAGCGATCAACAGGTAGCAAAAACGCCTTCCAAGATTGCGGCTGTAATTATGCATATTTTTTCGAGATATTTGGCACAAGTATTCGTAATATAATAAAGAATGGCGGTACAGAGCCCAATTTGAAAAATATATTAATATGTGGAAATTACTCTGTAATTAAATACAATATTAAAAAAACGAGCCTGTACCGCCATTAAGAAGAACAAAAAATACACTTTCTTCAAATAAACCTTTTTAATCCGATGCCTAAATTTTGTATCATTTTGGAACTACTAATGAAATAAAAAATTTTAGTAGTTTTAGGCGAGTAATTTCCACATATTAATATATTTTTCAAATTGGGCTCTGTACCGCCATTCTTTATTATATTACGAATACGTGTGCCAAATATCTCGAAAAAATATTCAAAATTACAGCCGCAATCTTGGAACGCGTTTTTGCTACCTGTTGATCGCTACTGTTTCCTCTTAAGGCAGTGTTTCTCTGCGCATTTGATTTATATCGCCTTTAATCTTTTGGTTTGGATTAAATAAATAATTTTTGTTCCCCCTTCTTAGGAGGGATACCTTCCTATATCGTCGACGATGGATAACCGCCACAACTACCAAGTGGAACTAAACTAAAAGCTAGTGAAAACTAGAACTAGTTAAAATAAATTGTAATAAATTAGTTTTGTTGAAGTGTAGAAAACGAAAATGAAAGTTTTCATTGTTTTATTCTTAGATAAAATGAACTTCTATCAGGTAACGGTCAGATCCATCACATCTTCCAGTATCTCGTAAATACGGTGTTTGTCTTCCTCTTTGTATTTTCAGTCGCATAATAATATGATGCGACTTGTATGCGAAGTTGTATATTATACAATAACATACTGTTTTGAAATATATCACCTCGTCTCTTAATTTATGGCTAATTCTCCGTGTTTATTACATAGATATAATAACACATAGATTAGGTGAGGTCCGAAAAATAGCGTAACGCGGAGCAGTTCGGGTCAGTGGTCTATCTATCTCTCTCTACCGGCACTTAGCTTTCTCTCTCCAGCATATGACGGCCGCTGCCTTTGTGTCTGTGTCGTTCCATTACTCCCACCTCGTGGTAGATACGCTCACACTCGTATGAAAGACAAATATAGCTAGACCACCCTACTTGATATTGGCGTTACACCCCGATGCATTAAGTGGCATATCCTCAGCCTAGTCTATTGTTAATATGTCTATGATTTATTACAATAAGACTTGAAAAAGTCCTGCTAGGCTGGATTTGGTATTGTCTATTTACAATGTTTAACTTTGGAATTAACAACCAATTTACAAACTTTGGAATTCAGTAGGCCCTTAGTACTGTGTAGATTTCCTACAGACATTTGAAACAGTAGAACTTAAAACAGTCCTGAAGGGATTAGTGAGTACCGAATCGATTTCAGAAATTTCTATTTACAATACAAAAACTCAACCACGATAATAACAGACCACGCAGGAAAAAAGAAACTAAAGAGATGTCAGGCAAAGCATTATCATGTCACCTAATCCAAGCAGTTTAGAGTCTTGCTGGAACACATTTTTGTTTTCACCCAATTTTGAAAAAATATGAAAACTTTGAATTATCCACGTCCGTCTGTCCGTCCGTCTGTATGTCTGTGAACACAACTCCTCCGTCATTATACATGGTAGAATGACAAATGAGGTGTCAAATGGAAGCTTATATTCCGAGGATGGTACTAAAGGTGAGCAATTTGACCTAGGCGCTCTGTCCGTCTGTCCGTTCGATCGCGAATATAACTCCTCCGTCATTATACCAGGTAGAATGACAAATGTGGTGTCAAATGAAAGCTTATATTCCAAGGATAGTACTAAAAATGAGAATTTTGACCTAGGACTTCCAGTTTTCGAAATGAGACCAGAAGTACTGTTTTAGAGTCAGTGGAATAGTATAAGTGATATATTATTCGACGCGCTTTCGCGAGACGAGAACAAATATGTACCGGGTGTCCCAATAAGAATGGCTCTCGGCCATATCTCAGGAACCGTTTATAGTAGAGCTTTGAAATAAAAAAAATTTTAACAAAAGTTGCCTCAGGAAATGCCTGGAAATTATTTTCATAATTGTGGGTCCACCGCTAGAGGGCGTAATTGAATATCAAAAATAAAAAAATCTAAATTTTACAAAATTTTCCTAATGAAGGGGCACTGAAAATTCGATTATTGTATTCTTCATCAAATTCTGCGCATATTTGATTTAACAAGTTTAACTCTACCTTTGCAAATAAGAGGTGGTGGTGAGTGGAAACCTTGTTATGAAAAAATGGCTGTAAGTCCGGTTCTGCTAAAACAAATTTTGAAAACTGGGTCTTGTTGAAGACAGATCTTTTTCTTCAATGTAAGCGTGATAATTTTAAACCATCCTAATAAGTAATAAGCCAGCTGGGAGGCGTTATTTAATTTTTTTCAGAAATCTAGTTTTCTTTGGAAAATATTAAATACAAGTATGCATTTTTAATCATACTTTATAAAATTAGATTAAATTAGCAATAGAATAGCGAAAACCGCATGTCGATACCCTTTTTCTATCTCAAGATATCTCGAGAAACGTGTAAATTTTATACATAACTGTTACTATCACCGGTAAACTAAGTTAATGAAAAGTAGTGTGCTGTGGAAAAAAACAAAATAACATTTTCCAGATGTCAACGTATAAAAATATAATCAATTAAAACAACAATATAAAGAGAAACAATACTATTAAAATTAAATATAACACAGAACAAAAAGAACTACTTAGTGACGACCTAAATATTCAAATTGTTGCCGATCATACACTACTCTAGAATACATTATCCAGAGAATACTAAACGCCATTCAAAGCATATCGAGAGCAGAAATTGAGACTGCTGTTCAATCTACTCTTGAAAGAGTAAATGTTTGCAACGAAAATGATGGGCAAAAATTTGAACGTTTATGTCATCACTAAATAGTTGTTTTTATTTCTTTGTAATGGGGCTTTTCAACGCTTCTCATTTGTTTCGAGCCTCTGTCATATGCCGTATAATCCGTGTATAATGTTAATATAAGAGATATGAACGAGGCTCTAAACAAATGAGAAGCGTTGAAAAGACCTAATATACGTTGACAGCTGGAAAATGTTTCTTTGTTGTTTCCATAGCACACTACTTTTAATGAATTTCGTTTACCGGTGACAGTAACAGTTATGTTTTTAAATTTACACGTTTTGTAAGATATCTCGAGATAGAAAAAAGGTATTAACATGCGGTTTTCGCTATTCTGTTACTAATTTTGTCTAATTTTGTAATATGGTATTAAAAATGCATGTTTGTATTTAATATTTTCCAAGGAACACTAGATTTCTGAAAAAAATTAAATAACGCCTTCTAGCTGGCATATTACTCATTAAGTTTGTTCGAAATCATAACTTTTACATTGACGAAAAAGATCTGTCTTCAACAAGACCAAGTTTGCAAAATTTGATTAAGCAGAACCGGACTCACAGCCAGTTTTTCATAACAAGGTTCCCACTCACCCCCACCTCTTATTTCCAAAGGTAGACCTAAACTTGTCAAATCAAATATGCGTAGAATTTTATGAAGAATACGACGATCGGATTTCCAGTGCCCCTTCATTAGGAAAATTTTGTAAAATTTAGATTTTTTAATTTTTGATATTCAATTACGCCCTCTAGCGGTGGTCCCACAATTATGAAAATAATTTCCAGGCTTTTCCTGAGGCAACTTTTGTTATAAAATTTTTTATTTCAAAGCTCTACTATAAACGGTTCCTGAGATATGGCCGAGAGCCATTCTTATTGGGACACCCGGTACTTCCGGTTTCATAACTGTCTGTCCGTCTGTTTGTCTATCCGCGAATACAACTCATCCGTTATTATTAGAAGCTCCAACTATAGAGGAAGTTCTCGAAGCTATTAAGGCCCAGAAAAACAATAAAGCTCCGGGAGTTGACGAAATCGAAATACCAGCAGAACTGTATAAGGTAGGTGGCGACCACCTAGCAAGTCACATCCACGCGCTCATCAAAGACATATGGCAAGAAGAGAAAATACCCGACGACTGGAAGAAAAGTATAGTATGCCCGATCTATAAAAAGGGAGACAAACTCCAATGCAAAAATTACCGTGGAATCTCTCTACTATGTACAGCATATAAAGTCCTCACGTATATTATAAACCAGCGGCTCCAACCACTAGCAGAAAATATTATTGGAGAGTATCAGACCGGCTTCCGACGGGGAAGATCGACACTGGATCAAATATTTACAGTAAAACAGATCTTGAGCAAATTATGGGAACACGATATTGATGTTCACAACGTGTTTGTAGACTTAAAACAGGCATACGACTCAGTCAAAAGGAACAAGCTATACTACATATTGGCTGAATTGGCAATACCACACAAGCTAATACGATTTTAACTATTTAATGGGAAATAAGCCACAATATTATTAAAAAATGATTTTTATTAAGGTTTCGACGCCCAAATCGGGTGCCGTTGTCAAAATACAAAATACTACTAACATAAACAAAAATGTTTTTGCTTAGTAAAAAAAATTCTTCTAATAGTTTATTTAATTTGACTCATTTATATCGGCAATTCAGATACATATGATACATTTTAAAGTAGAAGACTTTAAAATGATGTTGCCAATATTTATGAGTTGCGTTCCTGGGACGACTTTACTGAAAGATAGTTCATTCGATTACTTGAAATCAACCCCAACTCAAGAATATCCGTCACAAAAAAATCATAGCATGTGATCTGTCTTTAAAAAGACAACCATATGCAACGGTGACATTAAAATTCTCGCGTTGGAGATCTCATAGTAAATCACGAGGGAAAACCAGGAAAAACCTCGTGATACTATCCCGACATCGTAAGTATTTGGTCTTACATTTAATTTACTCTCAAAATTAATACCAAATTCTGACTTTACTATAATTTTGTTTAAATTATAAATAATATCAATAATACATGGATATATAAGTAATACTAAAGTCATAAATTGCCGATATAAATGAGTCAAATTAAATAAATTATTAGAAGAATTTTTTTTTACTAAGCAAAAACATTTTTGTTTATGTTAGTAGTATTTTGTATTTTGACAACGGCACCCGATTTGGGCGTCGAAATGTTAATAAATATCATTTTTTAATAATATTGTGGCTTATTTCCCATTAAATAGTTAAAATTGTAAAAATGCCACAAGAAAATAGCTTCAGAACAACATTAAGCTAATAAGACTCATTAAAACCAGAATGGATGAAATTCTGGATGAAATAAAAAACCACCAGAGAGACTATTTCAAAATTTCGCAGGGACTAAAGCAGGCAGATAGGCTGGCCCCAACATTGTTTAACCTGGCACTGGAGTATGCGGTTAGGCAAATGCAAACTGGACGAAGAAACCTACTGACCAACCGAACGGTTCAACTGGCCGCTTATGCCGATTATATTAATATTATGAGTAGAACATCAACATGGGCACAGGAAACATACACAGAGCTAAAAACAAAAACAAAAATGCTAGGTCTGGAAATTAACACAGAAAAAAACAAAAAAAATGACTCAGACGAGAAGAAATAATATAGTCCCACAAAATATTTAAACACGAAGATGACATTGAAACGCTTGAAAAGTTTACATACTGGGAGTAGAAATATGTGCGACGGATCAGAAGATGGAGAAATGCGGAAGAGAATAACGCAGGCAAACAGAGCTTATTTTGCCCTCTCCCATATTTTCGGTCTAAAAGTGTCCACCGAAATACAAAGATGAGAATCTATAAAACTTTAATTCAACCAATAACATGCTATGGCAGTGAAGCCTGGATCCTGAAAGAAACATCCAAAAACACACTCGACACATTCGAAAGGAAAGTGCCGAGGGGAATACTAGGACCTGTGAGAGAAAACGGAATTTTCAGAAGTCGATATAACAACGAACTTTATCAACTTTATAAAGAAGCACCCCTGTCAGACTTCATTAGAATACAAAGATTGCAATGGGCCGGACATGTGATAAGAATGGGAGAGGATATGCTACCAAAAAGAGCACTGAATGCTAAAATGCAGGGAAAGAGACCGGTTGGAAAGCCGAGAAAGCGCTGGGAAGACACAGTAAACAGCGACGCACAAGCCCTTTAGGAGTCCGTGTATGGAGAAGAGCAGCCACAGACAAGCAAGGGTGGAGGCAAAAAATACAGGAGGCCAAGGCTCAATTTGGGCTGTAGTGCCGTAGAAGAGGAAGAAGAAGTTATTAATACAGATAGAATGACAAATGAGGTGTCGAATGAAAGCTTTTAATCCAAGGATGATATTAAAGATGAGAAATTTGACATCGGACTTCGGTTTCAGAGTTGCATCCGTAAGTACTGTTTTAAAGTCACTGAAATAGTATAAGCGATATATCATTCGACGTGCCTTAGCAAGATGAGAACAAATGTAAAATTTTGGTTTTATATCATTTCCGGTTAAAAAGTTCTAACCAGAAGTGCCATTATAGTCACAGCAATAGTACATGTAACACATCAATCGAAGCGTATTGAAAAGTTGAGTTTGAATCTTTAGTTCCGGTTTTAAAATACTTTCTGTTTAAACAATGATGACCCAAAGTTTAGTAAAAGTAACTCAAAATTAGTAAAATCGTATATCAATCCACGCAAAGTTGCACGAAGAGTTCAAATATCGACTTCCAGGTCTATTTTCGATTACTTTGGGTGAAAACCTAGGACTTATGAAGTCCAATTACTTGTTAATACAATCAATTGAGATCATTTAGGAATAAACATCGTTGGAGAGCATATCGAAAACGAATGCGACATCTTTAAAAATGTGGGCTACCACTTATGACTTACGTAGCAAAAACTCTTATTCACTGAAACACCATCAAACTAATTCAGAGAGGCAGAACGAACAAAAATAACGAATAACTCAAAAAGAGATATAATTGAACAAATTGTTAAACTAAAAGCAATACATTCCCTAATATAAGATATTAAGTTTAACACTGAACATTCTCTGATACGTTTCAAGATCAAAGACTCCGAAAATAAAAAGTTATTAAGGTTAATAATAGATATCTATAAATTTAAATTTCTGGTTAATTACCTTTTTACCTCTGAAATTGAAAACTTAAATGACAATTTTAGTTTTCTATCAACGAACACACATAGACCCCTCAAACCAATATTTCGTCGCCTTCTCTTCGCTAAAACGAAAAAAGAATCCATCGGAGAGGCAATTAAGACTTTCTCCATTACAAATTTTACGATTGTGGTGTAGTAAAGGTCTATTTATTTTCATTTTCCGCCACAAACAGCACTTGGAAGTAATTTTCCCGGGAGGCGGTGTTCGATATTTCACCGTCATTGCAAAGAAGAAGAAAACCGAATCGATCGGTTAATATAAATGGTAATTATAGGGTAATTAAAGATCGATTGAGAAGCTACTTCGATTAATTGTTTGATAAAATTAATGAAGGGATTTGACAAAGTTCGAATATGTTTCAGATACTAGAAATCAACAAAAAAACAAAATAGATAGTGTTGAATAAAAAAAATACTTATGATTAAAAGAATAAAACACTCAAAACTTTTGTTTTATACAGGGTGTCCAGAAACTCTACCGACAAACGAAGACAGGACATTCCTCAGATAATTTTAAAGCAATTTAGCCCTATTGACCTAGTCCGAAAATCCCTCCTAAGGGAGCTAGAGCTATTTGAAGATGGCGGCTTATAATTAGTTTTTCTTAAATACCTCCAGAACGTCTCTATTTACAAAAACGAAAATTGGTACGCATATTTATCTTCCAGAGATAAATTGATTTCATCTATTGCGTATTTCTAGTACCGGTCATAGGCGTCCGTTTTGGGTAGAGCAATGGTTATTTTATCGCACAACTTTTTTTTCTTTAACTTTTAAGCATTTTTGACTCTGGATTATTAAATTGTAAGGTATTCTACTAGTAAAAGGTACTCTTGCTTTAAGTCGATAGGATACACCGTTTTCTAGAAAAATCGATTTGAAAATTTTTGATATTGTGAATTTGAAAAAAAAAATTTCAAAAAAAAATTTAGAAAAACGAAAACTAGTACGTTTATTTATATTCCAGATATGAATCGATTTTTTTAATTGCGAATTTCTTGTACCGGTCATACGCGTCCGTTTTGGGTAGGTCAACGGTTATTTTATCGCATAACTTTCTTGTCTTTAATTTTTAAGCATTTTTGACACTAGATTATTAAATTATGAGGTATTTTAATACTAAAAGTTACTATTGCTTTAAGTTGGTAAAATACACCGCTTTTTTTGAAAATTTTTTTAAATATTTTTCAAATTCAAAAAACGAAAAATTTTCAAATTGATTTTTCTAGAAAACGGTGTGTTCTACCGACTTAAAACAAGAGTAGCTTTCAGTACTATAATGTCTCAGAATTTAATAATTCAGAGCCAAAAATGCTTAAAAGTTAAAGACAAAAAAGTTATGCGATAAAATAACCGTAGCCCTACCCAAAACGGACGCCTATGAGCGGTACTAGAATTTCGCAATGAATGGAATCGCTTTATCTCTGAAAGATAAATATGCGTACCAATTTTCGTTCTTCTAACTAAAACGGTTCTGGAGGCATTTAAGAAAAACTAATTCCAAGACGACATCTTTAAAGAGCTCTAGCTCCCTTAGGAAACATTTTTGGACTAGGTAAATTGGGTTAAATTTTCTTAAAATGATCTGCGGAATCTCCTGTCTTCGTTTGTCGGTAGAGTTTCTGGACACCCTGTATATATCCAAAAAATATATAACAATTTACTTTCACTTCATTTTCTTCAGTAAGTGCCTTTCTCAAGTTATATATTTTTACTGTGCCTGGAATTTATAATCTTTATCTGTATAAGTTGTGGAGGAGAGAACTGCTTGTCTCAAGTTGGTCACTCAAAACTATATCTGTATTTATTAATTTACCAATTTTCATAGTTTCTTAGATCGATAGGTTAACGTTAAGGTCTTTATTTTGAATATGGAAAGTTTGTAATAGGTCATTATAAGAGTGATTATAGCAGTGGCGTAGCGTAGTGGGGGCGGCAGGGGCGGCTCGCCCCGGGCGGCACTTTTTAGGGGGCGGCAAAATTTAACAATAAATAATAAAAACATTTTGTAAATATTTGAACCATTTTATATTTTTATCGCAGCTACAAATTCGGGCCGATTGGAAGGAGCACGGAATTTTTCATTACTTATTTTGTGACGAATTCGGGGAATTCCTTTTCTTTGAATGATATTTTGTAGCGACTGGCAACAACGTCTATACTGACTTGTAGGAATTCCCCGTTTATGACTAACAATCAGCACAACTTTTTTCGGCACTTTAGAACGTTGCTATTCTTTTTTTTTTCCTCATCGACACATCGTTGGGAAGTTCTGATAACAGCTACAGGCAAAAGAAGGATTCAAGACACGCGGTGGAGTGCAAGAGGCGATGTCGTAATGGCATCATTACAAAGACATTCTCGTCACGTTGGAAAAACTGACAGAGGCAGGTGAAAGCTTAAACACTAGGACAGATGCAGGTGCTTTACTAGTTTCGATGCAGTCATTTTCCTTTCTTTGTTTTTTGGGCCTGTGGCAACCGGTGCTACATGAAGTGAATGATGCACAAAAATATTTACAAACAAGGGGACTTGACATAGGATTGTGCGCTCAGAAAGTAAATGCTTTGCAGATGATATTGACAGAGAAAAGAGAGGAATGGGCAAATTTCGATGTAGGTTATGCAAAAATATATGTGAAGAACTTGGAATTTCCATAACACCTCGGAGGCCCATAACAAGAAAGCATATTTTTGATGACGGAACTAGAGGTGCTAACTCGTCTTGTGAAAATTAGTTATGACGAAAGCTGTTTTCTTCGTTAGATAAAGTTATTGTAGAAATTCGTGAGCGTTTTCAACAACTACAGAATTTAACGGATAGGTATGTTTATCTAACGGCGGCTATATTATTAGATCTAGACAACACTGAATGTAGACATGTAGATTACGCATCTGACGAAATTGACGAGCAGGGTTTCAAGCTATAAAAACTTCGACTGCGGACTTTCGTTGCTGCTACAGGCGACGAAATTGATTAATGCAGACTTACTTGAATTATTTAAATTTATTGTTAAATCCAAGCTGGAAGATACTCTGCCCAGTATTTTAATAATACATATTCCGAATATTTTTCATAGTTGTTATAAGCAATGCCAGTTGTGAAGGAGTTTTTCAAAATTGAAATTTATTAAAAATTATTTAAGATCGACAATGAGTACTCTAAGATTAACTAATTTGGCTATTTTGTCTATTGAGCAAGAGGTGTGTGATGCGATCAACATTGAAGGTGCAATAAAAGACTTTGCTCTTACAAAAAGTAGACCTAAGTATAAATTTTTAATTGAAGACGGAAGTTTTGTTTTTAATTCTAACAAAATACTCATACTACTTTTCAATAAAGATAAAAATATAACATTATGCTATCATTCTAGTTCTAATTAAAAATTAATTTTATTAATTTTGTCGATCGTCAAGGTGTACCTAATCTTAAGTGATAGATACCTACCTAAGTTATATCAATGTAGGTATCTAATTGCTTAAAATAAAAGAATTTTTGTATTAAGGTGATACAGTAGCGATCAACAGGTAGCCAAAACGCGTTCCAAGATTGCAGCTGTAATTTTGAATATTTTTTCGAGATATTTGGCACACGTATTTGTAATATAATAAAGAATGGCGGTACAGAGCCCAATTTAAAAAATATATTAATATGTGGAAATTACTCTGTAATTAAATACAATATTAAAAAAACGAGCCTGTACGGCCATTAAGAAGAACAAAAAAATACACTTTCTTCAAATAAACTTTTTTATCCGATGCCTAGATTTTGTGTCATTTTGGAACTACTAAAATTTTTTATTTTATTAGTAGTTCCAAAATGACACAAAATCTAGGCATCGGATAAAAAAGTTTATTTGAAGAAAGTGTATTTTTTTGTTCTTCTTAATGGCGGTACAGGCTCATTTTTTTAATATTGTATTTAATTACAGAGTAATTTTCACATATTAATATACTTTTCAAATTGGGCTCTGTACCGTCATTCTTTATTATATTACGAATAGTGTGCCAAATATCTCGAAAAAATATTCAAAATTACAGCCGCAATCTTGGAACGCGTTTTCGCTACCTGTTGATCGCTACTGTTTCCTCTTAATAAACGTGATTTTAAAACTTAGATAAACTTTTTTATTTAAAATCCAACATGTATAATGCAAAATAATGATGACTGTTCTGGCCAAAAAGTTCTCTATAATTAATGTATGTAATGTATGTATAGTATACAATAAATTAAATACCTAAATAAGAGGGCGGCAAAATTGTCTTCCGCCCCGGGCGGCCGACACTCACGCTACGCCACTGGATTATAGTCTAGAAGGAGAAATGCGTACATTGAATCTGTCTTTCTGTTATTCAAAGCTTTTTTATGTTCTACTATATGTTTGTTAAAGGTTCTACCAGTTTGACCGATGTAAGTTTTTGGAAAGTTTACCACATGTCAGTTTGCACCATTTTGTTAGTTTGTGTAAAAATATATTAAGAACAATAATAGCCGAAAGAGAAAGCAACTACAGAGTGGTGTGTACAAACTAACGTGTGGTGACTGTCCGAAAACTTACATCGGTCAAACTGGCAAAACCTTTGACAAACGGATAGCAGAACACAAAAGGGCTTTCAACAATAGAAAAACAGACACTTCTACATACGCACTTCACCTTCTAGATCATAATCATTCTTTCAATGAAGAGTTTCAAATTCTGCATATTCAAAATAAAGGCGTTAAGCTATCTTTTTTAGAATCTATGGAAATTAATAAATTGAAAAATACGGATATAATTCTGAATGACCAACTCGAGACAAACAGCTCCCCACTCCTCAACCTCTTCAGTTAAAGACTTAAAAAGGCAAACACATTGTAAACTATATCACTTGAGAAAGGAACTCTGCCGAAACAGCTGTAGTCACTTAGTTGTAATAAATTTTGTGGAAGTATAGAAAACTAACGTTTTCAGTGTTTTATTGTTAGATAACTAGATAAATATAAAATTCTGAGAAATGTATTGGATCATCGGTCGTAAATCTCAACTACCTTTTGAGAACAGTCTAATGTTATATAAAGCCATATTTAAACCAGTGTGGACAAATGGTATCCAACTGTTGTGTACAGCCAGCCAAACAATGTTAGAAATACTGCATAAATTACAGAACAAAATTATGAGAACACTGCTGAATGACCCGTAGTATGTACCAAAATAGAGCAAGACCACAATGTGCTATCCATAAATGTAGTACATCCATGTAAGACGCTTGAAGAGATTCAAAATAGTGGAACTAGCAAGAAGTTTTGAATAACCTATAATAATTATTAATCTTGTTTAAATTTAATTTATGTAAAAAGAGGAATAAATCTATCACCCTCAACAGGTAAAATTTTTGGTCAAATAATTTACCTATTGTTCTTGGTTAAGCACAGATTGTAAATATTACAAAATATAAAAGAAAAGATCATAATCTTCATTAGCATTATCACAGAAACTTCACAAAGTAATCGAAGTGTTTTACCTAAAGTTTTGCTGCGACCAATATAGTGTTATAAATAGAGCTAGCAATTCCAGATATCAAAGCCGATTTGTCTCTCGCTCTATCTCGACATTTCTTTAGTAAACAGACCATTATTATAACAAGTAAACAAAGAACGTATCCAGCGCGTTCTCCACAGCTCCGGCATGGCATCAATAACGTCTAAATTAGCTCAAAGTCGGAGACAATTTACACAGTCTCTATATTCCGTCCGCATTCTCTTCCAGAACGAGTCGAGACGGGAGGAGACGAAGCCAGATAGATCTAATATAAAAGGAGGAGTGAGCTGTGTGTTTATATGGGCTAGGCTAATATTGACTCTGGGTGTGAATCTGATTTCTGAAGTAAATCAAGCGAGAGGATGAAGCCGACACCGACTTCTAAACTTGCTGCTTTTCCATTTTCCAGAGGCGTTGGTTTATGACTACAAAGGGAATTGTTCTATGAGTGTTTAACGCGTGAATCTACTTGAAACGGATCTACCTAACGATTAACGTTTAAATGATTCGATTAATGTTACAAAGTTTCTCAAGGTAGCAAAGTAATTAATCAAATTTAAGGACGCCGAATGTGTAGTAGTGTACTGGAATGTACACTACCGGAGTAGAATGTGTAATAATGTAGTAGAATATGTAATGGCGTACTAAAATGTGTATTAATTGAATTTGTAATTATTAGTTAAAAAATAATAACGTAATCAAGAAAAATCTAATTGATTGTATGAGTATATTATAGTCCAAGTAATGAAGCTTAAAATAGGACAAAACCTCGCAATTGTTACAGAATGGATCGATTTGCTTGAAAATTTGAGAATAAGTAGTGGATAGTCCAAGGATAAAAATATATATGATGCCGAAAGGCGCTTTTACCATGGGGGTGGTTGCCACTCCATCTCGGGGGTGGAAATTTTTTATTATATTTTTACAACAAAAGTTGGTAAAAACATTCATTCTAAGCTAAAACCGTTCTATACATTTTTTTGATAAAATTAATAGTTTTCGATTTATTCGCTATCGAAAGTGTTAGTTTTATATCGAAAAATTCAATGTTTTTAATAAGTTTTCTGCTAATAGCTCCAAAAGTTTTCGTTTTATCAAAATAACTTTACTTAAGAAAAATGTACATTTTAAAAAAATAAACAAAACTTTTTTTTTAATTTTCTTTAACACCAATAGTAATCGAGCTATACTTTATTATATGTTAGTTCTTCTTCGTCAAATGCTAAATATTGTAGTTTCAAAGTCAAGAGACGGGAAAACTATGCATTTTTCGAGAATAACTTGTTTAAACTAATTTAAAGTGTTTAAAAATATCTATTTCCAGAAATAAAAAAGTCTCTAGCTCAAAAATTTAGTTACTTATAATGAAAAGAATGTCAAAGTCCCTATTTTTTCAGCGAAAAAGTGATCGGAAGCCATCTCCTAATCAACACCCTAATTAAAATTAGTCATTGACCAAATTTCGTCTTCTTTATTTATGTATTATTAATAGGTTCTAGAAGTTTGACAGGCTCAGAATGATTAGTTTATAAAAAAATGGAGTTAAAAGCGAATAACGAATTTTTGTAGTTTGAAAAAATGGACTTTTCTTCAGAATAGAAAGATTATCATCAGAGATACAAAAAAATGTTTGAATATGAAATTCTAGCTTATTTAACTCCCAAGAATCTAGTTTGCAAAAAATTTGTCTACGGCAAATATTAAGTGAGCTATTGACAATTAAAACTTGTAATAACATGCAAAAACCACCTTTACCAACTCTTTCAGTCACCTCTTTTTGCGACTGAGAATTTTAAAAAAATTTAATATTAATAGGCTTATAGATCTTGTAAAAATTTATAAAATTATTTTTTACCAAACTTTCTAAGATAAAAAATAAAAAAGTTACGGTTAAAAAATCAATTAATTAAAAAAAAAGGAGAAATCCAATTGGAAGCATAATAATGTAAGTTAGCGGTGTTTTTAGTCATTGGCCGGATATCAGAGATACAACAAAATGTTTAAATATGAGATTGTAGGTTATTTAAACCCCGAGAACTTGACACTTTTTCCAGTATTTTTGATTATTTTACATTGACCCATACGACAGGGTAAGAATCACTTTAACATGTTTAAATAGCAAGTAGTCAAACAATAGATCATTTTAAAGCCCTTGCAATTGAGGGGATTAGATGCCAAGGGGTACAAGTGACAAAATATTGTAAACTGAGTTAAGTGCACAAAATAATACTAGATAGTACTAAAAATTTAGTGGCAAAGAGATACAGGTGAATTATACTACTGGTGGTGACATATCGCAGGTTTTAATTACAAAATATTTAAAAACAGTTTGCGGCAAATACGTATAACTTCACTTGTATCCCTTTGCCTATAAAGTGTTGGATATTATTTTTGGTGAATCGTTTAGTATCTTTGCAAATCAAGCTCTTAAAAAAGTATTCAAAATAAGTGAAATAATAACACAAAATGTACCAAGTAATTATTGATAAATAAAAACATTTACTTTGTACGTAATTTTTCTTTTATTTTACATTAAGAATTTAAGAAATTCGTAAGGTACTTAAGTGGCAAAGAGAAACAAGTGCAAAATTTGAAGCAGAGAGGTACAAGTGCGAATGTTTTTTCAAAATTTCAAATATTTTGAATGAAAATAAGTACTAACTTTACAATAGATTTTTACAATTAGATAAAGAAAAGGTATAAAATTAATTCAAAATAAGTCCATAAGTGATTAATTCGCTGTAGAATTTCCTACGTAAATTTAACTTTGACTTCGTTTTTCTCAATTAAACCATTTTATCACTTGTATCCCTTATCATCTAATCCCTTCAATTATCTGTGCATAAGTCAATAAATTTTTAAATTCTGTTCCATACTAGGTACATTTTATTTATTTAAAAATAATTTTAAACAACTGGACCTATATTTAACTTCTTAATTTGTTGATTTAGTACATTAATGGTTTAGATTTTAATTTCTTTATTCGCACATATTTTGTTTTTTGCCACATTTGTCACACTAAGTAACTTATATGATAAATACATTTAGTGCAGGAACTTATTGAGGATGAATAAACTGCCATTTACAATTTTGTGAAATAATCAATGAGTCGATCCACAGTTTGGCAATCTGTTGAAACCTCAGGAGTTTGCAGGTTGTGCAAACAATCGCAAAAATTAAAAGTATGGGCTAATATTTTGGGTGATCAACTGATAAGACTTTTATCTGACAATTTGCTGCCTTGACTGTAACTATTGAAAATTATCATCAATATTATGAAGATTATTTACCATTTCAACAGGATGGTGCTCCTCCGCATTGTGCTTTACTTTTTGGCCTCCTCGTTCACCAGATTTGTCTCCCCAATTTTTTTGGGGAGAAACCTAAAAAGTATAATATACAAGGTGTTTCATTAATAATTGTCCATATAGTAACTGGAGAAACCTTAGCACAAAATACGAAGATTTAACCTAAAACACTTAAATAAAATGTGGTTCCTTACTGAGTTACAGGGTGTTTTATCTAAAAATTTAAAAATTATTTTTGCTCAGCATTTTAAAACTATTTGACGTATCCTTTCCATACTTGGCAGAAGGTGCGACTACCATACACTTTACTAAATTATAATAAACAAACGTTTCTAGCTACTACCAGAGGCGTACAACAGGGGATAGTAAATAGTTGAACCTTCTCAAATTCTACGCCACTGGAGGAATTACTATTTTAGTGCCATTTTTAGATTCTCCAATACTTTCTACGTAAATAATATACTCTTAATTGGTAACGATAAAGTCGTGAGTTTTCGAGATATTTGAAATTAAATATGAAACGGCACAGTTATTTTGATTACATTAAGATATGATTCATATCATTAAAATTTAAAAATTATTTGTACCCAGTACTTTAAAACTATTTGGCGTATCCTTATCATACTTGGCAGAAAGTGTAAGTACTGTACACCTTACTAAATTAAGATAAATAAACGTTTCTAGCTACTACCCAGAGGCGTACGAAAGGGAATAGTGGCTGGTTGACCCTTCCCAAATTCTACACCACTGGCAAAATTGCTATTTTAGTAGTAAAAATGAAGCGAAACAATACATTAATCAAAATAACCGTGTCGTTTCATTTTTAACTTCAAAAATCTCGAAAACTAATGACTTTATCGTTACGAATGAAGAGTATACTATTTTTATAGAAAGTATTGAAGAATCCAAAAATTGAACTAAAATAGCAATTCCGCTAGTGGCGTAGAATTTGGAAAGGGTCAACCATTAACTTTTCAACGTCGTACGCCTCTGGTAATAGCCAGAAACGTTTGTTTAACATAATTTATCAGTTTGTACAGTACCCATACTTCCTGCCAAGTATGAAAAGGATACGTGGAATAGTTTTAAAATGCTGAGCAAAAATGATTTTTAAATTTTTAGGTAAATCCAAAACTCAGTAAGGAACCACATTTTATTTAAGTGTTTTGGGTTAAATCTTCGTATTTTGTGCTAAGGTTTCTCCAGTTACTATATGGACAATTATTAATGAAACACCCTGTATAGAAGACCAACCGTATGTTTTGGATTTTTACGTCAACGAATAGCTACGAATCACTTTGCATATCCTTACCATCTTTGCATACCAATCTTTGGTTACATTACAACAATCACTGTATGGACACTGGAGGTCGTGAGTTTCACCATTTGGCCAACTAGACATAAGTTATCAAATGCTTAACATATTAATTTAAAAATGAATTGTTTTAAATAAATTAAATAAAATCTACAAGGAAAATAAATTATTGTATCTGGCTGTATACCATAAATCACAAAAAATAGTAAAATATCTCTTTGAAAAAGGTATGCTTAAAATCCCTAAAAAGGGCTACATCACAACAGAAGCTTTTCGGAATTAAGATTCTATCATCAGTGTTATCACAGGTCACATTACATGTTTTGAGCCATTAAGATATATGGGTTAAAAACCCTTAAGTTTTTTAAAGTTATAAATAGATTACACTGGATTATAAAAATTGATGCGATGTTAGGTTCAACCTCTGGATATTACAACCAGCATGGGGAGATTCATGTAATGCCGAAAGTTAATCCAGGAATATTTCTAACATCGCATCAATTTTCATAATATAATGTAATCTATTAATAACTTTAAAACCACTTTTACCCACAAGGGTTTATTACCCATATATCTTGGTGGTTAAAAACATGTAATGTGACCTGTGATAACAATGATGATGGAATCATAATTCCAAAAACGTTCTGTTGTGATGTAGGCCTTTTTAGGGATTTTCAATATACTTTTACAAAGAGGAATTTATTTTTTTTTAATTTAATAAAATATTAAACCGAATTTAAAAATTTAAAGACTAATGTATAGAGAATTGCAAGAGGGCATAGGGGCTTTCAAATATTATCTTATATGAACCCCATTGCAATTAAGATGCATTCTTACCATGACTTAGGGGTCAAAGTAAAATTATCGAAAATACCGGAAAATGTGTCCCCCTTTAATAAAAAATTAATCTATCGCTGGCTTTTTCAAAAGTGTTGTCGTAGTTCCTGATAATGTCTGCGTTTCTATTTTGTCCGATCACCCTGTATACAGATGGGAGCAAAAGAAATAGTGGAAAAAGAATGAAATAAAACCAAGTAATAGATATGTTGTAGAACAGACGTTACCTAATTAATTTGATTAATTCTTTTCACGTCTTTCCCCAGGAAAAATCAAGTAGAGGGTCTAAAATTATTCAATTGTTTTTTTATTTATAAGTCCGGATGTATTTACGTCAGTATCTTTAAGTTTTTTATTTATTCTTTTATTCAACTGTTTAAAAGTTGATCCGTTATTGCACTGATACAACTTCAATGAGGTTAATGATTTGGGGGAGCCACCCTGTAGCAATATATAAACACTAATCTCGAGATCTATAAAACACACCAGATCCCTTTCGCGAAAGGTTTTCATTCTCGCAGGCTTTATGCAACAGGCCCGCCTGATTCTAATTAATGGGGGGAAAGCTTCAATACAACCCAATCAACGGCATCCCAGATTTCCAGAAATGTTTCCAGATAAATAGAGGGATTACATCGCTAATTTATTAAAATGCCCGAAAGGGACGAAGATAGACGACGAAGAATTTTAGGACTTTATAAATTACCAAGTCCTCGGGGGATGATACGTACTCTGTAGGATTGTGTTCCTTAAAAAGTCGTTGCTAGAGGCCTAAAGAAACGAAAGTTTTTGAGAATTGAAAGTTTCTTATTCAAATTTTAATTTTCTTTGGCGATTTTTTAATCAATATTTTTAATTAAGGGGGTATATATCTAAATTACACAAGATCGTTAAAGTATACAGTGTTCCAATGAATAAAAAAACACGAAAAAAATACTTTTAAGAAACGCTTTTCTTTAGTTACGAGTGGCTAAAATTAAACATATAAAAAATCAACTAGAAAGCAAAAATAAAAAAAAATAAGAATCTAACACATTCGTCAAAGAAAAGCGTGGCGCGTCTTCATCGAATAAACAGTTTTCGCACCACGCTTTTCTTTAACGAATGTGTTAGATATTTTCAGTTTTTTTTATTTTTTGCTCTTTTGTTGATTTTTTTATAATATGTTTAATTTTAGTCACTCCTAACTGAAGAAAAGCGTTTCTTAAAAATATTTTTACATATTTTTTTTTATTTTTTACTTTTTAGTCTTACACTTTTCAAACATTAAAATATATCGTCATGTTTATTAAAATATGTATGTATAAAACATATGATGTACAAACATGAAAAGTAGTCTGAATCGGCAAAAAATTTGAAACCTTATTGTTTATTTATGAAGCATAACGTAAACAATTAACGTAAAAAGTGAAATTATGTATAATTCATATAATTAGCTACAATCTGTAAAAGTTTCAAGTTTCTTCATTGTAAAAACAAGAGAATTTAAGCAATTTCCGTTAAAATATTTTTTTATTTAAACAATTAATAAACAAAAAAATGTTTTATTGACTATTCGTGTATTGTTTCCGCGAATGCATATATGGCTGCAAATTTTTAGTCATTTGCATTGAAGAAAAGGCAGTCAAATTAACGTCCAAAAATTCGACCCAAACGATTAAACTAAAGAACAGCGTTTAATTAATTTATACGACAAAACGAATTGTAATGTTAATTGTAGCACAAAACGTCTCTACGGGTGGTTTTTCTCAGACTACGATAAAAACACGAATTTTTGGAATTCGAGTTATGGTTGAAATTTTGTTTCATGTCGTATTGAAATTTGACACGAATAAACGCCGATTTATATATAAACAAATATATGAGCGTTCAAAATTTGAAACTTTATTGTTATTTAAGAAGCATAACGTAAACAATTAACGTAAAAAGTGAAATTATGTATAGTTCATATCATTAGCTACAATCCGTAAAAGATTCAAGTTTCTACATTGTAAAAAACAAGAGAATTTAAGCATTTTCCATTAAAATATTTTTTATTTAAACAAGTAATAAACATAATTTTTTTTTTCTTATTGACTATTCGTGTATTATTACCGCGAATGCATAATATGTCTGAAAATTTTCATTCATTTACATGAAGAAAAGTCAGTGAAATTAACGTCTAAAGATTTGATGCAAACTATTGAAGTAAAGAAAAGCGAAATATAATCATCAAATTCAGATAAAAATGTAAAAACACAAACAGGAGATAACAAATTGATTGCTATGTAAGAAAATTCAACAAAAGAATGAAACGATAACTAAGAATTTAAGGTAATGAATACAAGATGCAAGGAAATACCCAGGACATAAAAAAATAAAAGAGGAACTATTTTTTGTTTATCCACTTAAAATCAGCATTCGGCTTTGACAGTAAGGGGGGAATTCAAAAAACAACAAAATACAACTTCAACATTGTAACAATCTGTAAAACCCAAATATTTTTGCAAACCATTTTGAAACAAAATTTCATACTAACGAGGGAGTTGATGCATTGCTAAAATTCAACCATTCTTCTTCTTTTTTTTTCTTTTTCTTTTTCTTCTTCTTCTTCTTCTTCTTATATCTTCGTATTGGGCAACTCCGACTGTTTCTGTTTTCTTAAATAGTGCTTCATGTTATATCGTCTCTCTACCTTTTCCGTGGTAGGCCCACACTTCTTTTACCCAGCAATGATTTGACTCTTAATATCTTAACTGTTCTACCGTCTGTCATTCTGCTTATATGATTGTTCCATTCGCCCTTACCGTTTAGTATCCACTCGCCTATATTTTCCACTTTTCTTTACCTGAAGAAGTGTTTAGAGAAATTGAAAGATGACCAGATATAGACATAGGTAATAACTTCAACAGAAACAAAAAAAAGAAAGGATGTGTACAAAGTGATATACGGAATGTTCAACAAAAAACAATAATAACTGCATAAGAAATACACGAAAGTGTCGTCCATGTAAAAAATGGGAAACCTCTGGTTCAGGAAGTATAAATAAGGAAACACTCCAAGCAGCTCTGGATAAATTAATGGAGATTGTTGTAGTTATTTTTAAGTGTGTTTTATTAGTTTAAGTATAGAATAGAGCCATCGTATATTCCACTTATAAGAAGAAAAGCAGAAAAGACTGCAAAAATTACAGGCTAGTTAGTGTAATATGTTCTGTATCCAGGCTTTATAGGTGGGTACTAAAGCTTCGAAATGGAGAACAAGTTAAAAACCAGAAGATCAAAACTGGTTCCAAGCTGGTCGCTCTTGTATGGAAGGAGAACTCACTAGTAACAGCTTATAGGGAAATGCACATAAAGAGTATCAAATGTCCACTCTCAAATTCCGCATCCACGACATTCTTCTACGGCCTGGATTCCGTTTTCCTTCTATTTTTCCTTGCATTATATTTTGAAGTAATGCGTATTTATGACCTCTCATCAGGTGACCCAAATACTCGAGTTTTCTTCGTTTTATCGTTAATAAAATTTTTGGGTCTCTTCCTATCCTTCGTATTACTTCAAGATTTGTGATTCTTTCAACCCAACTTATCTTCAGCATTCGACGGTAGCACCACATCTCGAAACTTTCAATATTTTTTATGTTGTTCTGTTTGAGAGTCCAGGCCTCTACACCGTATAATAGCGTGTTAAATACGTAGCCACTTAGCATTCTTAATCGTAGAGGGATGCTTATATCTCTGTTGCAGAAGAATTTTCTCATCTTTATGAAGGTGGCCCTGGCAATTTCGATACGTCTTTTTATTTCATTGTTTTGGTCTCCAGTTTCGTTTATTAAAGTTCCCAAGTATTTATAACTTGATACTTTTTCAATTTGAATGCCGTTTATACTAATATGTGCTGGTTGTGTCATGATTTTACTGAAGACCATATACTTGGTTTTTTTGATATTAATGTTTATGCCATAATTGTTGCAAGCAATATTTATGTTTGTAAGTAATCGTTGTAATTCTTCTACTGTTCTTGCAACTAGTACAGTGTCGTCTGCGTATCGAATATTATTTACAACCTCTCCATTTATTACGATTCCTTCATTTGCTTGCAAAAGGGCTTCCTGACAGATGCTTTCACTATATACATTAAATAGCAGTGGTGACAAAATGCATCCCTGTCTTACTCCTCTACGTATTTCTATTGCTTTTGATATCTCGTTTTCTATTTTGATGTTAGCTTTCTGATTCCAATATAAGTTGAGAATTATTCGCAGATCCACTTACCCTTTGTCAACCTCGAGAAAGCTTACAATTTTGTACCATTAAAAAAGCTGTGGTTGTCCAAGTGACTATGGTGTTAGTAAAGGTTACATTAGAGCTGTATATTTCCTGTACTCAGGATATCAATGCAATGAAAGTAGACAAAACGACGTCTGAAGGTTTTCTCATTAGTAAAGGTTTAAGACAAAGATGTTCCACAACGTCGCTATTGTTTAAAATATAATTGGAAGAAGCATTTAAACTATGGTAACGGAAATATGGTAAAGTAGCAATCTTCTTCTTTACGTGCCATCTCCACGACGGGGGTTGGCAATCATCATGGCTATTCTGATCTTAGATGCTGCTGCTCTGAATAGTTCGGTTGATGTGCATCCGTATCATACCCTCAAGTTACGCAACCGTGAGTTTCCTCTTCTTCCTACACTTCTCTTGCCCTGGATTTTCCCCTGTACAATTAATTGAAGTATGTTGTATCTCTCATTACGCATAACACTCCCCAGGTACTGCAGCTTTCGTGTCTTGATGGTTTCCAATATTTCCAGTCTTTTGTTGACTCTTCTCATGACTTCGTTGTTTGTTACATGCTCGGTCCATGATATCTTGCTTCTATCCCGTGTCCATGCTTCTATTCCGTAAAGCAGAGTCGAGAAAATATAACACCTTGCCAGCCTAACTCTCAAGTCTAATTTCAGTTCTCTTGCACAAAGTACCTTTCTCATTTTATTGAAGTTTGTTCTTGCTTTCTCTATTCGAATTTTGATTTCTTTGAAGTAATCGTTTGTGTGACTAATTATTGTACCAAGATAGTTGTAGTTTTCAACTTTCTCTAAAGTTTTACCTTTAATTGTCAGGCTTTCATCATTATTTTGGGTCTTTGATATCCTCATAAATTTACTTTTCTTGATGTTTATTGATAATCCATATTCTTCTCCATACTCAACTATCTTGTTCATTAGCTTTTGGAGGTCTTGAAGGTTGTCTGCTATTATGACAGTATCGTCCGCATATCTAATGTTGTTATTTGGCGTTCCATTTACCTTTATTCCTGCTGTTTCTCCCTCAAGAGCTCTTTTCATAATTTCTTCAGAGTACGCATTGAATAGTAGTGGTGACAATACACACCCCTGTCTCACTCCTCTTTCGAACTCTTCTGATGTGTGTTCGTTAATGCGTATGTGTGCCTGTTGTTTATAATATAGATTTGTTATAATTCGAAGGACATTGTATTGTAATTGTTTTGCTTTGAGGGCGTCCATTAGCTGTTTGTGGCGGACTTTATCGAAAGCCTTGTAATCTATGAAACAGACGTACATATTCTGGTTCACATCCAAGCACCTCTGGATTAGTACGTTGAATGCAAAGAGAGCTTCACGGGTACTTACGCCTCTACGGAATCCAAATTGGGTTCCTTCGATATCCATATCAAGTGTTTGGTAAATGCCATAATGATCTTTAAAAACATTTTAAGTGTGTGAGACATCAGGCTTATGGTGCGATGGTCGGTGAATTCTCTAGCATTTTTCTTTTTTGGGAGACAAATAAATGTTGAGATCAACCATTAATTGGGTATGTCACCTGACTGATAAATTTCATTAAAGAGCTTTAAGAGGACATCTATGTACTCATTGTCTATTATTTTAAGGATATCAATAGGTAGTTGATCTGATCCAGGGCTTTTTCCGTTGCTGGTGTTCTTTAGTGCATACAATATTTCTTCATTTGTAATTTCTACACGTGTTTCTCTGTTTTCGAAAGATATGTCTTGTAGGTTTCCTCTTTCGAAGAGCTCTTCCATATATTCTTTTCATCGTTTTAGCTTTTCGTCAGTCGTTATAATAGTATTTCCATTTTTATCTAAAAGAGTTGTGTTGTGGTTTGCTTTTTACAGCCCTGCCATTTCTTTAACCTTTTTATGCAGGTTGAATAGGTCGTATTTGTTCTGAAGATCTTCTATCTCTTTTAATTTTTCCTCATAGTAAGTTTGTTTTGTCTCTCTTATCTTTTTTCTGATTTCACAGATAATTTGTTGCTCCATCATGCCTATTATCTCGTCGAGAAAGTAGCAATAACTGTGTGTAATGACACAATATACTCTCTTACCTGGTACCGGGTCTAGGACATTTCGCCGTCGCCGTCGAGCCATTTCGCCGTCGCCATTTCGCCGTCGAGCCATTTCGCCGTCGTCATTTCGTTGTTAGCATTCGTACTTATAATTTCGGGATGATTATTACTTGTATATAAGTTTTGAATGGTTTTCGAACGATTATATACTATTACTTTTGCATAATGAATTTTTTTATTTTTGATACAGTAAAACAATTGAAATTGAAATCCCTTTTCTCAATATTGTTTATCACATCGCATTTTATTTACACTGACATGTAGTATTAAAAAAAGTTAGTATGTTATCAGGTTCTTGCGACATTTAGTAAAAAAAAATTTAGTATGTTATCACGTTCTTGTAAACTTAACCAATGCCTGGATGGCGACGGCGAAACGGACGACGGCGAACTGGCTCGACGGCGAAACGGCCGACGGCGAAGTGGCTCGACGGCGAAACGGCGACGGCGAAATGGCAACGGCGAAACGGCGACGGCGAAACGTCCCAGTCCGCCTGGTACCTACTTCAGAAACTGTAATCTCCATCGAGACCTCCAGATGAATACGGTTAGTTTGTTATTAAGTAAGTAGTCTTGAACAAAGGCTCTCCAACCATATGAATGTCGAGGCTATAAAACTCCTAGACAACGCTAATTACATAAGAAAACTTAAGAGAACGAATCCGTTCAAGTTGCGATAAGTTCAATAAGTGCAATAAGTGAAAAAGTAAGAGCTAAAAGTGCGGCTAAAGTGTAGATGTTAGTACATAGTGTTATTAGTATTAGAGCCTAAGGATTGTTGGTGAATATGACCTTAGATAGTTTTCCTGTAGTATAAAATTAAGATAGAACTACTTGCTTTTTGATCATAGTAATGATCAGATAGCAACAATCATAAAATCCCTGCTGAAGCTTTACTAAATAAAAAAGAAAAAATATGTATCAAAGAAAATAATGTTTATTAAAAACAATGAAATACTTATATGAATAATGAAACAGACGCAACAATACATCAAATATTACTTGAAATGTAAGTCCCGCTCAACAACAGATGCCTTCCCTACATCCATCTTCCAAGGAACTCCCGATATTGGCATCAGAAAAGGACGTACAAGGAATCCGTGCCGACAGGATAGACATGTCTTTCCGAATTCATAAAGTGACTTTACAATTCCTTTTCATTTCTTTTCCAATATAACGTAACTCTATAAAATTCCCTTTTCAATTTATTTCCTTTCTACAACAGTGGCCCCATAATCCGATGCCGAAACCCTCACGTCAATCAACGGAACAAACATCCCGAAAAAAACGCAAAGGGAAGAAAAGGGAAACCACAAAACTATGAGTTGAAATCCTTGTGACTTCGTCACCCTGTTCCCTCTTGACTGATTTTCGGACAGGAAACGACGAAGTATTAACTTTTCGGTTTAAAAATATCTTTGTGGAGAAATGCTATTACTTAGTCATCGCAAAAAAAGTTCCGAGTTGTTGAGCTGTTGAAACTAATGTTTAAAAAGCAATACTTATTTTAGTAAATAGCATGTTTATTTATCTCAAAATAAGTGGCAAGAATTCGTATAAGAACTTTTATTATAAATCGCTCATCCGGAAGAAAAGTGACATAACTCAAAAAATGCATAAATCGAGTTATCTTGTTAAATTGACTCCAAATATCCTATACTTTTATCAGGAAAAATGTCACATAGATATTTACTTCCAACTTCGAAAGATGACGGTAGTGTCATTATTCTTTTGATGGTAAAATGAATACTTTTATTCCGGAACAATGACACTTTTCAGTTATGGTGTGACATTTGACGTAAACTTATCGTTATTTAACACAAAAACCGTTGTATTTCGAGAAGTATCCTAGGTATTTTTCGTTAATTTTAACAAAAGTGGCCAATATTTTAAAAGAAAAGTGACATAACTCAAAATTCTGATCTTTTTACACGCTTTTATTTAGTTCAATAGTTTGCGTCAAATCTTTAGACGTTAATTTTGACTCCTTTTCTCCAATGCAAATGAATGAAAATTTGCAGACATAGGTATGCATTCGCGGGAACAATACACGAAAAATCAATATAATTTTTTTATGTTTATTAATTGTTTAAATAAAAAAAACGATTTTAATGGAAAATGCTTAAATTCTCTTGTTTTTTACAATGTAAAAACTTGAAACTTTTACGTGTTTTAGCTAATGATATGAACTATACATAATTTCAATTTTTACGTTAATTGTTTACGCTATGCTTCATAAATAAACAATAAAGTTTCAAATTTTTTGCCGATTCCGACTACTTTTCATGTTAGTACATCATATGTTTTATAAATATTTTACTAAACATGACGATATATTTTAATGTTTGAAAAGTGTAAGACTAAAAAGTAAAAAATAAAAAAATATGAAAAAAAATTTAAGAAACGCTTTTCTTTAGTTACGAGTGACTAAAATTAAAAATATTATAAAAAAAATCAACTAAAAAGCAAAAAAAATAATTGAAAAAATCTAACCCATTCGTTAAAGAAAAGCGTGGGGCGAAAACCGTTTATTCGATGAAGACGCGCCACGCTTTTCTTTGACGAATGTTTTAGATTTTTTCAATTTTTTTTATTTTTTACTTTATCGTACTATATACGTAGTATAGTATAATAGATAAAGTTATAGGATCGTGCAAAAAAAATTTTTTCAGATTTCACTTTTTTTCGACGTTTTGAGTCCCCCTGAGTCTAAAAAGCAAATAAAAAAAACATGTCGGAATTATGTACGTACGTACGTATGTCGCCACCGCCCAGCAAAAACTACCGAACCGATTTCGATGAAATTCGGTATGAGTAAGTTTAAGAGAATTTTGTCGAGAAACTAAGCTTTTAAAAAAAACCTCTCAAAGGGGGGCCGAAATAGGGGGGTTATTTAGGGCCCATTTTTGCAAATTTTGACCGAAATGAATGAAATTCAACTCAAAGTAAGATCATCGATAGGTAAATAAAAATACGGAATTTGACATTTCCAAATTCAAAATGGCGGCCAACATGGCCGACCGCCCACCCGACACATTTCCCTACCTATCTAAAAACTTGTTTAAGATAAGTTTAATTTGAAAAAGTCGTTATATAGCCTAAAGATGGGGCTATAAGAAGGATGTTATCGTTTTTCAGAAAAAGTTACGGGTTGCCTATATTTAAGGGGTCAAAATTTGACATAAATTTGAACTAGATTTTCTCAAAAATGGCTCCAAGGAATTTTTTTATTTTTTGACATATTTTTGATATCCTATCTTTAAATTGAATGACATTAGTCAGATTTCTTAACTCCCCATAGGAGAAGAGTTATGAATTTTTTATAAAAAAATATTCGAGTGCCCGTAACTTCCTTCTTAATAGAAACTAAAATTTTAAATTTTGCAGACATATATGGTACTTTATTATCTATTATCACAATAAATTTTACCAAAAATATGGCTTCCGGTTGAACCGGAAATAAATAATAAATCTTAATTTTTTAGTGTATATTTTTAAATATTTTGAAAGAATGCAAAATTACCTTTCCAATGGCATAAAATTCATTGCTGTAGCTCAAAAACTCAAAAAGTTACGCTAAATAGAAATGTTGCTATAATCTTATGTGTGTCCTCTCTCACCCGATCATAGGAGAGCATTATTGTAGGGCAGTCAATGAGGGTATTTGGCTCCGAATTCCATCCTACTACATTGATGTACTTGATATTTTCACAGTAAGTAGGGAATAGCTCAAGAAACAAAATCTACCCTATATACTATGGCGCTTTTATCTTGGGGCGGTTCCCACTTCTTCAAGGGGGTGGAAAATTTGTTGGTCAAAATAAGCACGGAAGTGGCTAACGAACCTATTTCTAAGCAAAAACTGGTCTATATTTTTTTTGAGAACTCAATACTTTTTGAGTTATGCGTAGTTGAAAATTGGCCATTTTCATTGAAAAATGACACCTTTTCGGACGGATTTTTTGTGAATACCTTAAAAACTATGCATCGAACTAAAAACACTATATAAAACATTTTTTAGATTATAAATAATAAAGAGATTCGTTCCTTCGTAAATGTTCTATTTATAATACAAAAAGAGATATGGTAGGTGAAAATAGTTTGTTTTTTGGTGCATGCTCAAATTGGTGTATTCAACTTGAAATAACAGAGGAACGGTAGGTTTTAGGTGTATGATGCTACCAACACCTTTTGTAGTGTTTGAAAAGGCCTTTAAAACGAGCACCGTTAAATGCCGGTTACATACAAATTAAGCGAAATATGGTGCAAAAAAAATATATGACTAATGTACTTTAAGGAAAAATGAAAAGTATATACATTTAACTCCCCATCCACCATAATTTAAATGCATTGTTTTTCTTTTGCAATACCTTTTAATATAGTGTTATTTCTACTTTCAAAAAGTTGAACGGATTTAAAATGAATGGTTTTTGTAAAAAATGTGATCAAATTATAAAATGAATTTTTAAATTTTCTTAAAAATCTTCCTTTTTCTCCATGTAATTCGAAAATAAAAATATTTCACCCCTGAGAAGTGGTGGGAACCGCCCCCATGATAAAAGCGCCATAGTATATAGGATAGACTTTGAATTAGGAGATTGGGCTACTCCCAAAATTTCATTAAAATCCATGCAGTAGGATAGAATTTGAAGATAATATCTTGTTCTTAATATCGCGCATTGACTAGCGTAATCGAAATAGAATGAAATGCAAATATTGTAAACTATTAATTTCTCAGAAAAATGAACTAATTTGAAATGAAAGTATGACTATAATATTCTATTGATGTAATAATCTATACATCTATAGTGTATCCCCGAAATATGGCATCGAACATTTTCTCAAATGCAGGAATTAATGATGCGTGGAACCATAAAATACTTTCAAGTACAGAAAGTGTTTCTAAAATATCAAAATAACGAGTAACTTTGTTATTTTTATAGAATGCCAGTATCTAGTACCATAACGATAATAGATCGGTACGATAAAGTTCTCGGGTGGCCCTTCCGTCCAGCGTTTTGCTTTTTAGTTGATTTTTTTTATAATATTTTTAATTTTAGTCACTCGTAACTAAAGAAAAGCGTTTCTTAAAAATGTTTTTTCATATTTTTTTATTTCTTTGTTAAATCAGATATCATAGTTTTTATGGTTTTACCTCTTACACAATTAGAAACATTTACTTATTCACATTCTTCGTCTATAATTTATAAATTTTAGCAGTTACCGTCTAAAATTTAGAGTTAAATTAAGATCTAAAAAATCTATTTTTGTCTCCCCTGAAAAACGTGTTTTTTGAGTTGGGACACTGTTCTTCCGGATGAGCGAAATATTTTTCTTATTCGAGTGTTCCTCTGTAGAAGTAATTTCAAGTAATAAGAAATTGATGGATTCGATCGTTACTTGATGGAAATTCATTTTATTTAACAATAAAACACTGAAAACTGTTTTTTTTCAGTACATACTTCCACAAAATTTATTACAATTTATTTTCACTACAGCCGTTTCGGCAGAGTGCCTTTCTTAAATGATGTATTTACTATTATATTATGTGTCCGCACTTTAAAGTCTCTAACTTGAATACTATCTGAAAGACCGACACCAAATAGTTAAAATAAGACATGACTCCAAGATTTCAATGTCTGATCCGATAGTCAATAAGAATGGAGTACCATAGGGCTCCATATTGGGCCCGATATTATTTATCTTGTATATTAATGAACCACCATATGTAATGTCTGATGCATTTGTATCACTTTATACGGATGACTCTACAATGCTATATCGTAATAAGGACATAATTTTTTTTTAAGATAAAATAGCAAATTCACTGAAGACCTTCTCTGACTGGTCTAGTAATCAGTCGCTTCTGTTTGATGTTCAAAAAACTAAATTTGTATCATTTACATGCCGTGCAAACTCTACTAAACCTGATCTAAGTGTTGCCATCAATGGTGAGAGTATTTTAAGTTGTAGTGATGTGAAGTTTTTGGGAGTGATTTTTGACTCTCATTTATCGTTTAAGACTCATTGTTGGAATGTATGTAAAAAACTCATGCTGAACATGAGTCTTTCGGGGAGCAAACACAACACCCTTCAGAGCCAATGAGAAAATAAACTCCTTCAAGAAAAAGTTGGTTCTTTTATGTTCTCAAATACAGGGGAAGGATGTCTCCTAGTTCCTTTGCTGTCACCATTTTTTAACGAAAACCAAATATCTCCAATACCAGATGTGGTTGCTGATATAATAATTCTTCACTTGGAATCTCTTAAAGAAAGTTTTAATAAATATTTCTCTGAAGATTATTCCAAACTTGACTGAATCAGAAATCCTGTTGCAGCAGAAGACAGTTTTAAAGATAAATGCTTAATTGACTTCTGGATAAAATGAAACAAGCCAATGGACATATTTCTGATAGCAAATATGTTTCTAAAAACATAGTTTCTTTCCATTCCATGCCCCTCCCCCTCCACCGGTGCGGTGTTTGGTGGTACGCCAAAATCATCAAAATATATCAGGTGGTACACAGTGGCTATAAGGTTGGGAACCCCTGATCTTGATGGTGAATTTCGTACTAGACCAGGGCGCATCTGTAAAAATATTAGTACATTTGGACGTTGAGAGGTGACTCAAATTTTTTTTCAGAAATTGCTTGAAAATGACTCAAATAATAATATTTGAGTTATCCTCTCTCTCAAAAAGGTCCGGAACATTGTTTAAATAATCAAAATGTCAAAAAATTAAGGAAAAATTCGATTTTTTTCTTCGTTTTTTGATTATAACTTTAAAAGTATTCATTTCCGAGAAAAGTTGAACTGACATAAAAGTTGCGTAATTAAATTTCCTACGATATAGAATTGGTTAAATATTTAAAAAATAGTCACCCTTGTTGCAAAATAGCAATAATTGCAAAAAAACCATACAAAAACAAGTATTCGCATTTTACGTTTTTCAACCATTTATGCTAAACTTAGGACCTTCATATTTCACCCAGAAAAACTTTATGATACAGTTAAACAATACTGTAAATTTCGTTAAGATCGGTTTAATAGATTTTGCAAATTAAATTTTGCAATCCAGCTTTCGCAAAAAAAATTCATACCCTTTAACAGATTGTAGCTAATTATATGAACTATACATAATTTCACTTTTTACGTTAATTTTTAATAAATAAACAATAAAGTTTTAAAATTTTTGCCGATTCCGACTACTTTTCATGTTTGTACATCATGTTTATAAACATCCTAAGCGGCGACGATTTTGAACGCTCATATCTTTGTTTATATAAACATCGGCGCTTATTCGTGTCAAATTTCAATCCGATACGAAACAAAACGTCAACCAAAACTCGAATTCCAAAAATTCGTGTTTTTAACGTAGTCTTAGAAAAACCACCGGTAGAGACGTTTCGTGCTACAATTAACATTAGAATTCGTAATTCGCGAGAAATTAACAGGGTCGTCACCGTGCAATAGTAAAGCATTAGAAGAGATGAAGAGACTGCGAAAACTGTAATAGGTGTAAATAATGATTTTGATTTAAGAAATGTCTGAAGAAATTACAGGAGATCTATGTATCAAATAAATGTTGAAATAAATTCAAAAAATGTGTCTATCATATACATACTTTTTTTAAACATGACGATATATTTTAATGTTTGAAAAGTGTAATACTAAAAAGTAAAAAATAAAAAAGGTATGAAAAAAAAATTTTCAGAATATTTTTTCTTTAGTTACGAGTGACTAAAATTACGAATATTATAAAAAAATCAACTAAAAAGCAAAGAATAAAAAAAAATCAAACTCGAAGGATTATTCGAAAAAAACTGTTAGACAGATTAAATATACAAAAATTTCACACATTAGTTAAAAAATTGAAAAAATCTAACACATTGGTTAAAGAAAAGCGTGGGGCGCGAAAAGTAAAAAAGTGTCTATCTTCAAACCGTTTATTCGATGAACACGCGCCCCACGCTTTTCTTTAACGAATGTGTTAGATTTTTTCAATTTTTTAAAGAATGTGTGAGATTTTTGTATATTTAATCTGTCTAATAGTTTTTTTTTTCGAACTATTCTTCGAGTTTGAATTTTTTTTTGCTTTATAGTTGATTTTTTTATAATATTTTTAATTTTAGTCACTCGTAACTAAAGAAAAGCGTTTCTTAAAATTTTTGTTTTGTATATTTTTAATATAACAATAAAAAACTGAAAACGTTTGTTTTCTATACTTCCACAAAATTTATTATATCTAAGTGACTACAGCTGTTTCGGCGGAGTGCCTTTCTCAAGTAATATAGTTTACAATGTGTTTGCCTTTTTAATCTTCAACTGAAGAGGTTGAGGAGTGGGGAGCTGTTTGTCTCGAGTTGGTCATTCAGAATTATATCTGTATTTTTCAGTTTATTAATTTCCATAGATTCTAAAAAAGATAGCTTAAGGCCTTTATTTTGAATATGTAGAATTTTAAACTCTTCATTGAAAGAATGATTATGATCTAGAAGGTGAAGTGCGTATGTAGAAGTGTCTGTTTTTCTATTGTTGAATGCCCTTTTGTGTTCTGCTATCCGTTTGTCAAAAGTTCTGCCAGTTTGACCGATGTACGTTTTCGGACAGTCACCACAAGTTAGTTTGTACACACCACTCTGTAGTTGCTTTCTCTTTCGGCTTTTATTGTTCTTAATATATTTGCTTAAGTTGTTGTTAGTTCTGAAAGCTGGTGTTATTCCTTTCTTTTTTATGTATCTGGCTATTGTTGTTGTTATCTTGCCAGTATATGTGAGAGAGCAGAAGGTACTGGGTTCTTTCTGTGGTGGTGGATACACTAATTTCAGGGCTTTCTTATGGAGTTTTTGGTTTAAAATTTTGTTAACTGTTTGTTCGTTATAGCCGTTGTTTACTGCTATTTGTTTAATGATGTTTAGTTCTATTTCGATTCATTCATCATTAAACAAATAGCAGTAAACAACGGCTATAACGAACAAACAGTTAACAAAATTTTAAACCAAAAACTCCATAAGAAAGCCCTGAAATTAGTGTATCCACCACCACAGAAAGAACCCAGTACCTTCTGCTCTCTCACATATACTGGCAAGATAACAACAACAATAGCCAGATACATAAAAAAGAAAGGAATAACACCAGCTTTCAGAACTAACAACAACTTAAGCAAATATATTAAGAACAATAAAAGCCGAAAGAGAAAGCAACTACAGAGTGGTGTGTACAAACTAACTTGTGGTGACTGTCCGAAAACGTACATCGGTCAAACTGGCAGAACTTTTGACAAACGGATAGCAGAACACAAAAGGGCATTCAACAATAGAAAAACAGACACTTCTACATACGCACTTCACCTTCTAGATCATAATCATTCTTTCAATGAAGAGTTTAAAATTCTACATATTCAAAATAAAGGCCTTAAGCTATCTTTTTTAGAATCTATGGAAATTAATAAACTGAAAAATACAGATATAATTCTGAATGACCAACTCGAGACAAACAGCTCCCCACTCCTCAACCTCTTCAGTTGAAGATTAAAAAGGCAAACACATTGTAAACTATATTACTTGAGAAAGGCACTCCGCCGAAACAGCTGTAGTCACTTAGATATAATAAATTTTGTGGAAGTATAGAAAACAAACGTTTTCAGTTTTTTATTGTTAGATAAAATGAACTTCCATCAAGTAACGGTCGAATCCATCAAATATTTTTAATAGTTATGAAATTATGTAAAATATTATTTTTATCTCCATTTTATGTTCAGCATTTTGCTTTTTTGGGGGCAATGAATACTCTGCAAAACCAAGCAAGTAATAATGACATTCAACTGTGCCTCATCTCTATAATGGCTCTAAATTTTTACGACTAGCTAAAAACCGATAAACTTCCGATCCAATTATCGTTAAATTACCTAAAAGTACCCTTTAAAAAAACCATAACCAATAAAAACCGCCTTATCGACTCACCTTTTCTGACGCCTCGATCTTCTTCGCTGCTCGAAGAACTCGCCCTCTCGATAGTCCTGCTTCTCCTTCTACCTTTCTCTCTCACCTTACTCGTAACCGTTCCATACACATCCGTATGAAATTGACTAGTTTTTGGCAATAAGTTCCTATCCACATAGTTATATAACGATGCATACTATAATATCAAATGCCTTCCAGCATTTTTCCATTATTTATTTTATTATTATGAACATATTTATTTTATTATATTTGTTTTATTGTGAATATCTGATTAATAGTAGAGCGGCCCGGTCTAAATCCGATTCCCAACGAGTTCGTCTATGTATGTTTTGGTTCATTCTGTAGAGTATTTCACGTTAAGAACGGAATGTTGCGTAGATAGGGCTACCTATTTCTTATGGACGATAGAAGCGCGCCGATGCCGCTTCTATCCTATCGAGAATTAATCGTAAATCGGCAGTCTAATAGAAAGACGTGAGTCTTTTTCATTCTGTAATGTATTAATCTCCACAAGAAAGAATTTCCTCTAGCTGGTTGTATACCATTAATTACAAGAAAATTTAATGAACAATTTTTTCTTAGTAAAAGGTATATTTATTTAAAAAAAAGACCCTTAAACAGGCCACAAATACCACAACAGAATGTTTTCGCTCTCTAAAAAGAGCATAATAAGTGTTTCAAGCACAACATGCTGATCCACCCAAAAATACAAAGGTTAAAATCCTTTAAAAGTTGTGTAAATGTCATCGTAGTTAAATAAATTATGGAATCCAAAGGTTGGATATAATCCCTATGGATAAAGCTCTGGGGTAACATATGACTCCCACGAGATACGTGAGATGCTAGATTATAATTAAGTCATTACGTTGAGAGAGGTGAAATGCAACTAAACCTTCTCAGCTTCTTCAGCTTGAATTGCCTTTTACTTCTCTCAATGTGATGACTTAATTATAACCTAGCAACCCACGTACCTCGTGGGAGTCATATTATATTGCCTCAGGGCCTTGTCCATAGGGATTGTAGCCATCCTTTGGATTCCAAAATTTATTTAACTATGTAAGACATTTAGTCAACTTTTAAAAGGTTCTAACTTTTGTATTTTTGGGTGGCTCAGCATGTTAATCTTGTAACACTGATGATGCTCTTTTTAAAAAGCGAAAACTTTCCGTTGTGATATTTGTGGCTTTTAAGGGTTTTTTTTTAAATAAATATACCTTTTACCAAGAAAAGTTTTCATTAAATTTACTTGTATTAATCTGTATCTTTTCTTCAGTCCTTGATTTATTTGCTCTATATTTTTTATATATTCCTATAGAGACTTTTTTTTCTACTGCTTTCTATTTGTTTTTGCGCAAACGCTTCTTTTTTGCGCATACGCCTCTTTTCTTAAATTATTCGTGTCATTTTTCAACACTTCACTTTTTAATAGTTATAAAATTACGTAAAATATTATTTTTATCTCCATTTTATGTTTCGCTTTTTCCTTGTTTTAGAGGCAATGAACACTCTGTAAAACGAAGCAAATAATAATGACATTCAACTGTGCCTCATCTCTATAATGGCTCTAAATTTTTACGACTAGCTAAAAACCGATAAACTTCCGATCCAATTATCGTTAAATTACCTAAAAGTACCCTTTAAAAAAACCATAACCAATAAAAACCGCCTTATCGACTCACCTTTTCTGACGCCTCGCTCTTCCTCGCTGCTCGAAGAACTCGCCCTCTCGATAGTCCTGCTTCTCCTTTTCGGCACTTTTGTCCTTTCGCGGCACTTTTTATTATTTTGTTTCACTGACGGCGGTGACGCGACGTTTTGGCAGTTCTGTCGCGCGATTTCACGATTGGGCGACGAAGCGACGACGGCGATAGGATTGTTTTTGATTGCACTATTATTGTTGTTATTTTTTGACAAGACAAAGTTGTTGTTTTTGTCAATTTCGTGATCGAGTAGACCATGAAATGGAAAGATCTCGCTGCGAAGGTAGAATAATCCAGTTGGCGTGGTGTTTGATGTTATTAAACTGAAAATAAAAACAATAAACGCTTTAAAAAAATATTGTGCAAAAAAAATTATTAATTAATTCTCTTCCTGTTCCCTTTCTACAGGGTAAAGGTACCATCATTAAGATGGGCAAGATGTCCTCACTCACAGAATTAATTTTTTTTAATTTGTTTACGTTCTATGTGATCAAAAAATAAGACTAAAAATAAGACGTCATTTTTCGTTATTATCATTTTTTTAGGAGGAATGCAATAAATTTAAAAATGTCAAAAAATTTACAAGCATAATTGTGGCTTTTACAAAACTTGTATATTTTTTATGGACCCGTAGGTTGAGTGTAGGTATATATCCTCAAAATGCATTTTTTTTTCGGAAATTTATTTATTTTTTTAATTTTTTTTTGAGATGCTTGCAGGTCTTTTTTGTGTATTTTATGTATTATATCAAAAAATTAATTTTTAATTTTTTCCAGATTTTTCGTAGTACCTACGCCTTCTTCAAAACCCCTAGAAACTGATTTTTTAGTCGTTTTTTGGGGATTTTTCCAATGCTATTGGTTTCAAAATAGATCAAATTAAGTTTTTGTCTGTAGGTTATATAATTTGAAGTAACTCTTTTAGGACGTTCAAGTATTTTGCGAAACTGTAGTTCAAATCCCAAAAAAACGTTGGGGCTATTTTAAGGGGGTTGAGGGGTTTTGAGGTTATGTACACTCAACCTAGGCCTCTATAAAAACATAGACATGTTTTTAAAAGCCTGAACTATGCCTGTAACTTTTTTTAATTTTTTAAATTCATTGCATCTTACCTAAAAAAAAGAATGTGTGTGTACTTTGTACGCACGTAAGAAGTTATACTTCTATTATATGATTTCAACGAAATAAATATACTTTCGAACAGTTTATTTATATTTTATTTAAAGATTAAACTAATTTTTACTTAGTGCTTTCCAAAAATTTTTATTAAAACAATACCAAAAATTAAAAAAAAATAGAAAACACCCGGATTCGAACCAGGAACCTCTTGATCTCTAGTCGAACGCTCTACCACTGAGCTATACTCCTTGTGTTTGTGCGGGTGCAAACTACAAGATTTCTCGACACAGTGTCGACCAAGTGAAGTATAAAAATATTTTAAATATTACTTATTATCTTATTCCCGATGTAGACAAATCCAAAGATACAAAAATTATATTAAATATATTTACTAAAATCAATAATATATTCTTTCCACACCTTTTTTGGACTAATAGGTACATACATAACTTAAACCATGTAGCAACGAACGCCATACTATCTGTGTGCGCATGCGCGCAGAATAATACAAATTCACTCCCAATGGCGCCTAAAGAAGTATAACTTAAAAAATAGACGACGTTTTTTGGGTACAGGGAGGTGGTCTTGGGATAAACTTGCATTGTCTTAATTTTTAATCATATCAGACACGTAGAAAAATGCAAAATATTTATTCAGATTGTATAGAACATGTGTCGCTCAATTTTTGAACACCCTAAAGGAATAAGTTAATTCAAATTATATATAGCCTATGAAAACACCTGGATTTGATTTATTATGAAGTCTATAAAATGAAGAAAATCATCAAAAACTCACGAAAAATCTTACGAAAAAAATCTGGAAAAAATAAGAAATATAGTTTTTGATAAAATAATACACAAAATAAAAAAAATAAAAAAAATGAATTCTGGGAATTATGGCATTTTGCCTATCATATATGATAATATGAGCTAGATGAACCCAATGAAAGATTAAAAGTTTCAAGGTGGTATACTACATGGTCAATATTATTTTATGAAGTCAAGATAAGATAGAAGAAAGACGTGATCTTGGAAAAAAAAAAGATGACCGAATAGAGAATCTCTATCCGGTCATCTTTTTTCTTGTATCTGATACATCAGACAATGGACTAAACTAGGCGTCCAAGAATTTATACTAGGACCAGAGGATAGGAAAAGTTTAACAGAGGAATCGCACACCTCTATTAATAGAGACAGTACTGAAAAAAAAATAGTAGATACTCAAACAGTATTTTAATTATTTCAATTTAATTATTATCTTCAATCTTTTTCCCTCGGTTCATTTCTATGACAGTTATATTTTTAACCCCGAAACTAGTCGCGAAAATTAACACCTTGAATAATTTTGAGCCGACCTTCAAATATCTTTGTCCTTTATTAATACAAGTTAAATCCATATGCATCACCATTTTCGTAAACCGTTCTTTTTCTAGATTTCTTTAGAAGTTTTAATTTAATACTTACAAAACGCTTTTCCTTAGGGAATACGTCTGTACGAATTAATAAATTTTTGGTGTTGTTTCACAATATGTCTGTCTGCGCTTAGATATTGTCTTTCTTCGTATCCGTATTTTTTGTAAAAGTAGAGCCCAGGGCGGATTATAATGGTCGCCCTTTATAAACTGATAAAATATACTTCAATTTCGCTACAAATTTCGCTCCATTTTCCTTTCATCTTCTAGCCAAAGTAACAAAGTTATCGAAACTCTTTTTGCCAAACACGAGCGAACAGTCCAGGAAACAGAATAAATATTTAGCACTGGCGAGCAAAATATTTAGGTCACATTTAAATTTTGTGTTTTGAGGTACTAATTTGTTTACGGTTGTATCAATTTCTCAATAGACCATTCCAACATGCTGTCAAGATTAAGTCAATATGGCGGCTGGGAGGGAAACATAAATTTATTCTATCAGTTCTTAATGTGTTTTAGACAATGAACTGTCAATAGGGCTTTTCATTCACAGTCATTTGTTTCGAGCTTCTGTCATGTGTCACATAATATTAATATATCTACGTCATACGGTATTGGTAATACGAATAGTACAAGCCAATGACGTATGGCGTAGATATATTAATATTATGTGACACATGACAGAAGCTCGAAACAAATGACAATCGATGAAAAGCCCTATACGGATGGAATAGGCACAAAGTCAACTAATGCAGCCGCGATACAAGAGAGAGGTCCTAGAGAGAGACAGACAAGGTGGTGGAAACATTGACAGGCCGTGTAATTTGAGTTGCCTATATCAACTTAAATCGGGGAAATATAAAAGTAAAAACATAAAAACATAATCAAGGACTTCTTCACTTTGTATAAAACAGTCACTAATTTAGTATTTAAATAGTTTTAAAATTATTTAACTCCCAAATACTTTAGGAAAGTAGGTATTTGTTTTGATAAATACAAATAACAATTCTGAAAAGTATCTAAACACCAAGTATGGCACTGTGTACTCTATTTATCCCCTAAATACAAAAAAGTGGTTAAATTTTAAAATATGTACTGCCAATCAGCATTAGGCCTTAGCCAAGTTAAAATATTCAACGAACTGTAAATACTGATTCAATCGGCTCCATTTATATAGGCAACTCAAATTACACGGCCTGTCAAATTCTCCAACACCTTGTCTGTCTCTTTCTAGGACCTCTCTCTTGTATGTTGGTGTCAATCTTGCTTCACTATTTGAATGGGACATGGCCATTCCATCCGTATTGACAGTTCATTGGTTTTAGATCATTTTAGTTGCATTTATTTGTAATTTTGTTTTGTACAAGGATTATTTTAACATCTTTACTGGAATAATCGATAATATGCTTAATTTCTGTTGTGTTTTGAAGTGTGTAATGCGAAATAATCGTGATAAAGTTCAGTTTTATTGGATACCACCAGTGCTACATTTTAGGCAGAAAACCAACTGAACTAAATAAGTTATGATCTGAGAGAAAAAAAATGATTAAATTTAATAATAAAGCTATAAAATTTTCTATAATAATGCTAAATAACTAACTAGGGTACCTACAAACAACATCTGTATTGTCTGCCAACAACTTTCGAAAATAATGACTTGTCTTTATGTATATGTTACAGTTCAAGTTGATTATCCAGTTGGAGTTGACTCCAACTAGTTGGAGTCAACTCTAACGGCTGGTTTCAGTAAAAGTTGATTATAAATATAAAATGAAGATTTATATTCAACATTTACTAGTAAAAGTAGACTCCAACTAGGAAAAGTATACTCTTCCCAATGCCATTTAGTAAAAGTTGATTCTGATTCACACAAACAGCCGATTCTAGAAATTAAATGTTACTGAATATGTTCAAATTAGTCTAGGCTGTATCGTCGCCCCCGTTAGGTAAATTATTCCAGTTCGATTTTTTTGCACAAACTTACTCAAAAAGAGGTCCTTATAACGAATCCACAGGGTGTCAGATGGTACTGTGGTCGAAAAATTGTTTAAACAATTTTCTTTTATGATTGATTTATGACTTTAATGATTTTTAGCAGTTCCCTATCTGTACCTATTCTCCTCAGAACATATTCGTTGGTGGTGTGGGTTGTCCAAGGTATTTTCAAGTCTCTTCTATAAAGCCACAGTTCAAAGGCGTCCAACTTGTTCATCAGTGTTGTGTTGTGACCAGGCCTCCGTTCCATACAAAAGTATTGACCACACATAGCAATGCAGAAAACGACATCTAAGGCTGATATTAATGCTACTGTTACAAAATAAGCTTTTCATTTTGATAAACCCCTGTCGGGCTACCTCTATTCTCGCTCTTGACTTCTTGTTTATAATCAAGTTGATTGTTGAACCAGCAACCAAGATATTTGTACTGGCTTACGTATTCAAGCTGTTGGTGTTTCACATATTTATTGGAAGAGGTAAATTTTTGTTCCTTGATATTCTTATAACTTTGGTTTTCGCTGTATTGATCTTCATCCCCATTTTTTCACAACTCTCAGTAACCCTATCCAACAGTATCTGCAGACTATGGTCCGAATCAGTCATTAATACTGTGTCATCTGCATAGCGGATGTTATTTACTCTCTGACCGTTTATCCTGATTCCTTCTGAAGGGTGCGATAAAGAGTTCGCAAATATTACCTCAGAGTATAACTATAACGTTAAAAGTACGGGTGATAGCACACAACCCTGTCTAACACCTCGTTGTTTTTCAATTGGCATTGTCGTATTACCATTGGTCTTTATGATTGCTGTCTGATTCCAATAAATAGCCTCTATAATTTTAGAATCTCTTTTGTCGACTCCGATGTCGTTCAATCTTTCTATCAAGGTATTCTAAGTTTTCCTCGTTGATTAACTTCAATAGCTCAGCTGGTATTTCATCTTTTTCTACAGATTTGTTGTTTTTTAGTTGACGTAGAGCATATTCCAGTTCGGACTTCAGTATTGGAAGACCTTCGTCGTTTTCGGTATTTAATGTAGGAGGTTCTCTGATGTCATAGTAGAGTTCGTTATATAGTCTTCCCACATGTTTATTTGTTCTTCAGGCCTTGAAATCAGTTTGCCTTCTGCGTTAATTAGATTATTTGGTCCTTGTGAGTATGTCGTGCCTGTGAATTCTTTGAGTTTCTTATACAGATGGAAGTCATCATGTTTTTTATATAAGTTTTCGATTTCTTCACATTGTTCTATTATCCATTTTTCTTTTGCAATTTTTATTTTTTGATTAATGGTTCTATTTAATGCTTTGTACATTGCTTTGTGCTGTTTGCATTTTCTTCTTTCATCCATTAAATCCAATATTTCCTCTGTCATCCATCTTTGCTTCCGTGGTCGCTGTTTTGTGAGCATTTCAGTTGCCGTTGCAAGGGCGTGTCTGATTTCCTCCCGAAGGCGAAAGTTAAGGATGTTTAATTATATGAAAGTGTGCTAAAATACAGTGCGAAAAAGTAAAACCCATTTAAAATACATTGTTACTTCAGACACACTTTAAACTCTTCATGTACTGCTATCTATATTTACAATTTTCACACAATAAAACCTTTACATTTTACATAATATGAGATAGAGTAGATAAAAATTATTTTTGTGACTTTGGTTAACAAAAATTGGTTAAACAATTTTTCGACTGCGGTACGGCGTGACACCCTGTGTATTTGTTATAAGGATTGTTATACGGATATATTTCTTTGTTCTTTGAGTAAGTTTGTGCACAAAATCGAATTAGAATAATTTACCTAACGGGGGCGACGTTACAGACCATACTAATAAGTAGTTGAAACGGTCAAAACAAAGAAACGCACACTCATCAAAAATGCACTTGAGATTCTCGTATAATCAACATTTACTGAATCGATCCAGGAAGAGTCAACTCCAACTAGTAAAAGTTGATTTAAATTTTTAAAATCAACTTTTACTGCTCGTTTCAGTTGGAGTTGACTCCAACTAGTTGGAGTCAACTCTAACTGAGAATCAACTTGAACTGTAACATATACACTATTTAAAACTAAATAAAATCGTTCAAGTATTTCTACAACTAAAAACTAAACAAAATCAACAGCAAACTGTTCTCAAAATACAACTAGAAAACTATTAAAGTGGTAAAAAATTTAAGAAACAAAATGTCAAAAAATATAAACACATAGAATACGCGGTTCGTTCGCGGAGCCTGACGCGGACTTTTAGTCATGGCATGCTCCGCTTGTCGTCCACTAGTCCCTGACTGTCTCTGCGAATACATTGGATGCGTTCGGACGACCATAGCGGCTGACTGTCAGCAGAAATCGGCTGAGTGGTTGTATCCAGTCGTGATAGGGAAAGCTTAGTAAATTTCTCAGCGGCTGACTTCCAGCGGTGACGTCTGACAGCTACTGTGGCTCAGCTGTCCAGCCGCTGTGGTCGTCCGAACGCACCCATTAATTAATTTCTTCCCAGCTTTGACATAAACGTCAAGAGACATGTTAACTGTAGACAAGGCATACTGAGCAAAAAAGCGTAACGCGCGGCAGTCGATCGGTGGTCTATCTATCTCCTTTTACTAAGCGATACCGCTCATATGACGGACAAAGATGGCTAGACCACTCTAAATGAATATTGACGAATGGCGTCCTTGATATCGGCGTTACACCTCGATGCACAGAGTGGCCCATAGCTAACCTTATCTACAGGTTATTATACATATCTATGGTCGATGCATTGCTTTCCGAGAAATGTGGAGAAATGTATCATTATTGTTGTTATCTGTTAGTTCAGTGACATACTGTCGTCGTATTTATGACGTTTACAACTTTTTATGAATATCTGCATTCACTCTAGTCTCTAGTGGAAGCAAGAAGTAAGTTTTTGTGTGTAAAACCTATCGGTGGTACAGTGTATTGTTGACGGTGTATATCTAGTCAATCGTAATGCCTTTAGATCCTTTACTGTGGCAAGAATTGTAGCATTGATACAGAATGTCTGCGGACAACGCGAAACTGCAAGAATTGTTGGCAGAAGTCTATGTGCAGTTCAAAATGTGTACCAGCGCTATGAGGAGCCTGGTCTGATTACCAGAAAGTCTGGATCCGGGCTAAATCGAATCACCACGCAAAGAGACGATCAGTTTGTAGTGTCTGCAAGTTTGTGAAATAGAAGAGTCTCTGCTGTTTTCTTACGAAATCAACTTCAAGAGGTGAGAAATGTTAATGTTAGTAAATGGATCGTTAGAAGAAGACTTCAAGCTGCTGGATTATCCTGCAAAAAGGTGGCTACAGGCCCACAATTACAACGCCGGCAACGGATAGCAAGATCAAATTTTGCTCAGACCTTCCTCCATTAAAAGAATGTAAATTGGAGCAACGTATTGTTTTCAGATGAGTCCCCAGCAAACAGACTTGAGCCCAATTACGTGATAATTACGTTAAATTTACGGCAAATTTCAACGAATACGTAACTCGGTGATTTATGACGGGAAAAAAACGTATTTCAGTGCCAAATCATTCACCTATATATTAGTGCTTTCTTTATACATGTTTGACATTAGAATAATATAAAATCATAATGACGAATATAGTACATGTTTTTTATAATATTTGTGAATTTTGGTTACATCGCAAAGGTACGTTTATTTCACGTAATAATCACGAAACAGAAATAACTTCCTTTGGTTTAATTTTGAGAAATATTTTGGAAACAAAATTTTACAACGGTGTTGGTTAAATACGTATCGCTTGAATTTTACTCATTGTATTTTATGGACGTCGAAAAATTAGATATATTTCACGTAAAAGTAATGTAAATAATACCAATATTTAAACAAAAAGTTTATGATTTCGCTTTTAAGAGGAAACAGTAAAGATCAACAGGTAGCAAAAACGCGTTCCAAGATTGCGGCTGTAATTTTGAATATTTTTTCGAGATATTTGGCCCACGTATTCGTAATATAATAAAGAATGGCGGTACAGAGCCCAATTTAAAAAATATATTAATATCTGGAAATTACTATGTAATTAAATACAATATTAAAAAAACGAGCCTGTACCGCCATTAAGAAGAACAAAAAAATACACTTTCTTCAAATAAACTTTTTTATCTGATGCCTAGATTTTGTGTCATTTTGGAACTACTAAAATTTTTTATTTCATTAGTAGTTCCAAAATGACACAAAATCTAGGCATCGGATAAAAAAGTTTATTTGAAGAAAGTGTATTTTTTTGTTCTTCTTAATGGCGGTACAGGCTCGTTTTTTTAAATATTGTATTTAATTACAGAGTAATTTCCACATATTATTATATCTTTCAAATTGGGCTCTGTACCGCCATTCTTTATTATATTACGAATACGTGTGCCAAATATCTCGACAAAATATTCAAAATTACAGCCGCAATCTTGGAACGCGTTTTCGCTACCTGTTGATCGCTACTGTTTCACCTTAAGATCATTTAGCATAACTATTTCAATCCAACCTTGATTTGAAGCTATTTTTTTCTTTAAAAATATCACAGGAGCTAAAATGATATTGAGTCTTATTTTCAAATCGCGCGCGGTGATGAAGTACTATCAAGCCTTTCTCCTCCTTTAAATACCATCACGTGACTAACATAGTTGGTTCGAAAACTAAATTAATCGATTTATCGAATAATAGATACGTTTCGATAGGATTATTTTTTTATATTATTCTGGTATTGAAATAGATTTTTAGTAAGACCAATTAGTTAATAGTAGAAGAAATTTAAAAACAAAAAGAAAATTCGTAATACTAATTTAAAGTAAGTAGAATAGTTTAACTGTAATTTAAAAATAATCGATTTTTATAATCGATGATCATTACCTCTAATATCAGCTTCTCTGGCTTCTCACATTTCTCACAACAAAACAAAAAGTGAAACGTGAAGAGCTTTATTTGGCTTTATTTCCCTCGTTTTATTTTAGGCGGGTTTATTTATAGTAATGTCTTTCGTATTAACGTTTACCTCACTGCTCGAGGGTTGAAGTGCCTTGATGCAATTAGAAAAAACAAGAAAGTGTCGAAGTGTCCTCGAAATTAAAAGTGACCTGTGTTGTGTTTTATGTTGGCAAATTTTTTAATGTGTCTTTAGGTCGGTACCATTTTTGGTTCATTATCTTGTATAATAATTATACAGGACAAATGTTTTAAAATCTCTAAATTCTACTAAATAAATACATTGTTAATACTTTATATGCTTGTTTTATTTATATCATATTATGAGGATAATAATTACGTGATTCATAAGTTAATTAAGGTCGAATTATTTACGTGAACCGAGGACGTATCTTTCACGTGAATACTAATATATACATTCCCTAAAAGATATGTTAATCAACACGTATTTGCAACGTGAATTTCCCGAAAGATTTTATTGCTATTTAAGGTAAATAACACGTCTATTGAAGACGAGTTATTCACGTAATTTAAAGACGTATTTTCAATGTTACATTCCAACCAAATTTTCACGTGAAATTTACGTTATCAATTTACGTATATTGGTGACAAATGTACCCAAAATTCACGTAATTAACACGTCGGTCTGTTTGCTGGGTCGCGTTTTTGTCTCAATGGGTCAGACGGACGTCGGCGTCGTCGAGTATGGAGAACACCCGGAGAAAGATATGCTTCCGCTTGTATTAATGAGCGACTCCCATTTGGCGGTGGGTCGGTTATGGTCTGGGCAGGAATTACTTCACAAGCACGCACAGAGTTAGTCTTCATACAAAATGGTTTCCTTACGGCTAACATATACATTACAGAAGTTTTAGATGATCATGTTACGCCTTTCATGACTATCATGAGTGAACATGGCATTTTCATGGATAATAATGCTATACCTCTTACTGCCAGAGTTGTCAGAGAATATTTTGATGAAGTGGAAATTAGACGGTTTTATTGACCACCACTCAGTTTAGACATGAATCCTATTGAACATGTCTGGGATGAGTTGGGTCGAAGTCTCCGAAGCCATGCATCCGCTCCAAAAACTGTCCAGGAGCTACGAGAGTTGTTATTTCAGGAATGGGATAACGATAACGTCGACCAGAAAGTGATCCGTAACTTAATTGAAAGTATTGAAAGAGGGGGGAATAGACGCTATTGATGAAGATTGTATTCCAATAATATCTATCGCACTTTGTTTTAACTGTAAACTTGTTACTTCTCATAAAAAATCTCAAAACCCAAAATGTTGCTGTTAATGCAATATTGATTATTAAAGTTAATCTACAAGATACAGTACCAATGGTTTACAACCGCAAACAGAAGTTTACAATCGAAAATGTCAACGAAACATCACAATTTTAATATGACTCGGTACAGATCTACTCAATTCAAGTAGATTTCATTCATAGCCATTAGAGTAGATGGCAATATTCATTTAAAGTATGAAATTCCAAGACTCGGATTATTTATGATGGACCAATGGATAGAGATTCTCCAGAAGATTTTAAATACAAAAGATAGCCCTTCATTGTAAACGTGACAAATAAAATTACAGCCCTCTTCAAACCATATTTTAACATTTGAATTGGTAAGTACAGCTATAATAATAACAAAAATTTATTCTCTCGTGGTAAGTAAATATAGATACAGACTACCACACAAATAGAAATCAAGCATCCTAACACTTCTCTTCAAAAAGAGAGACAAATAGGACCGGGGAGTTTCAGAAGAATTAATTGATTTAACACAAGTTAACAGCCGAAGTGATAACAAACAAACTGAATGAAATTATAACACGAGCAGAAGAACAAGTTTTTATTAAGAACAACAAACCGGCATATTTATGTTTCCTGGACAAAGAACATACATAAAAAACCTACATAAAAAAGTCAAAGAAATAGCCGGAATAGGAAATAGAAGAACGTCAAATACATTGCTCGAAAATATTATATATTATATGGAAAATGGAAATATTATAATGGAGACAGAACGAAAACTACGACGATGGAAAGAGTACATCGAGGAACTATTTCATTACCAGAGAGAAGCTAGTACATCCGTAGATAGCCAAACCGGAGATGTGGGCCCAGAGATAATCAAATCAGAGATTAGTCAGGAAATAGACTCTATGAATACCAATAAATCTGCTGGTCCAGATGAATTACCTATTGATCTGATAAAGTTGGTAACGAGAAAAACCTGGACATAATAGTAGAACTACTGTTCAACGCTATCTATACTACGGGAATCATCCCTAGAGAAATGTTGACATCAGCATTTGTGTGTTTGCCAAAGAAAGTGAATGCCAAAGAATGCAGTGACTACCGAACCATAAGCTTAATGTCACATACCTTGAAAATTCTGCTGAAAATTATCCACGCCAGAATACACTCTAAACTGGAGCTGGATATTAGTGACACTCAATATGGGTTCGGTAATGGTATGGGTAGCAGAGAGGCATTATTCTCCTTCAACGTGCTGACACAGAGATGTTTGGATGTTAACCGTCCTCTTTAGGTCTGTTTTATAGACTACAATAAAGCGTTTGATAAAGTAAAACATGATCAACTCATGGAAAATGGAAAGTCTGAAAACTAAAAACCTAGATGAAAGAGATTTAAGACTAATGACACACCTCTATTACAATCAGCGAGCAATAGTATGAATTGAAAAAGAAACATTTAAAGAAATAGAAATAAAGAGAGAAGTCCGGCAAGGCTACATACTATCACCTCTATTATTTAACGCTTATTCTGAAGAGATAATGCGAGAAACTCTGGAAGATGAAACAGTCGGCATAAGAGTAAATGGAGTCTTAGTTAACAACATCAGATATGCAGATGATACAGTAATAATAGCCGATAGTTTACAAGACCTACAAAGACTCATGAGTAAAATAGTAAGGTGTAGTAGGCAGTACGGACTCTCTCTTAATATCAAGAAGACGAAGTTTATGAAAATTAGTAAAAACAACCATAATACTAACGAAATCTTAAAGTAGAGGGTCAGCAGATTGAAAGAGTAAAAAAGTACACTTACCTAGGTTCACTGATAACAGAAAATAATGACTACACCGCAGAAATCAAAGTCAGAATCGAAAAATCACGTTCTAATTTTATGAAAATGAAAAAGGTCCTATGTAGCAAAAATTTAACATTAGTTCTTAAAATACGCAAAACAAAATGTTACGTATACAGTGTACTATACTATGGAGTGGAATCATGGACGTTAAATGTAGAAACAATGAGACGACTTAACGCCTTTGAAATGTGGACCTATAGAAGAATTATGAGGGTTTCCTGGATAGATAGAGTTACGAACAACGAAGTACTGAAGTACTAAGCAGAATAGGTAAAGAGAAGGAAGTTTAACTTACAATTAAATAAATAAAGCTACAGTATCTCGGACAGGTGATGAGGGGCGAGAAGTATGGCATCCTGCGATTCATAATGCAAGGAAAGATAGATGGCAGAAGAAGCATCGGAATAAGACGAATTTCATGGCTAAAGAACCTGCGAGAATGGTATGAATGCAGCTCAAACAACTATTTAGAGCTACTGCCTTAAAAATTAAAATAGCTATGATGATTGCCCACCTCCGTAGCGGAGATGGTACCTGAAGAAGAAGAAGAAGAAGGATAAAGAACGTTATCCATTTATTATACGCAAGATAGAGTCCTCTAGGAATAATTAAAACAATCCAAAATATCTACCAAAACAACACAATAAAAGTAAATGTAGAAGAAGAACTAACTGACCCAATTGAAGCTGGCAATTGGATACGACAGGGGCATTCCCGGAATCCTCTATTGTTCAATCTGATCGTGAATGAAATATTAACAAAGTAAGAACTATAAAATGGTACCAAATATGAGAGAAACAACTTAAATAAATCTGCTAAGCAGACCACACACTACTACTACTACTACTACTACTACTACTACTATCGGTTTACAGCGTTCTCCGACGCCTTCCGACTCCTAACCGCCATTCTTCTCTGTTTAACCATAGACCTGGAGGGATTTCTCTTTCCTCTAGTTATTTTTCAATTCCCTCCCTTCAGCTTCTTCTCGGCCTTCCTCTTTTTCTTCTCCCTTGTGGTGTCCATGCAAAAACCATACACTACTTACTTCGCAAAATGAAGAAGAGTTACTACGTATGCTGCACCAATTTAATATAACCGCCAGAAAATTTAACATGTTAATTTCTCCCAAAAAAAATTAAATGCGTGGTTATAACAGCAAATCTGGAGTTTCAATATTTAGGTATGACACTGTTTAGCTCCTGAAAGCTCGAAACAGAAGTGAAAGATCAAGTGAATAGAGCAAACAGAGCTGCAGGTGGCCTGAATGAACCAATATAAAGAAATAAAATTATTGGAAAAGAAACAAAAGGCAGACTTTGCAAAAGTGCCTCTCTTTGCAGAGAGGATAAAAAGAATCATAGGAACAGCAGAGATGAAAACCCTTCAAAAAATCGATAGTAAGGCACTATGGAACAGAACTAGAAGTAGGTATAGATATACGACGGAGATGCAAAACACAAAACATTAAGAAGTGGGTAAGAAACAGAAGAGTAGAATGGAACGACCACATAAGCCTAATGACAACAAATAGATGAGTAGTGACGACGGCGAAAGACAGTTCCCCAATAAATAGGAAGACGATTAGTGGGAAGACCACGAAAACGATGGAACGACAACTTACTGGAGGCACATTGAAAAAACGGGCATAGTCATGTCTACACAATAAGAAGAAGAACTATTTATTTTTCTGCAATTTGTGCATAACATCGAATCATATTGATTTTTGTATGTTGGTAACAACTGTCCAATGAACGATCTAGTAAATTTATTTTTAAGTATGGCAAAATAAAAATAGCAAGAAAAGTAAATATTTTTTATTTTTGAAGTTATACTTCGTTAGGCGCGTATGGGAGTAAATTTATATGTGCGCGAATTCATCAAAAGTCTTGGTCCTAAAACGATATACGTGCTCTGATTGGGTAATTACAATGACCTGTCAATAATTGTTCAATATGTCGGTTATAGGTAAACAAATGTTGTGTATATTAATTTTTGTTGTTGTGAGGACAGAGAGAAAAGCAAGTTTATAATTGTAGTGACTTTTTAAATAGTTTTTAAAAATAACAGGTACGTAATTGTAAATGTTTCAGTATTGTAAAAAAAATTACATACAGTCGGAAAAATGAATGAATACCCATGAACGATCACATAAATCATATATTTTGTATTTGCTGTTTTTTAAACGCTTTTATTTAGTTCAATAGTGTGCGTCAAATCTTTAGACGTTAATTTGACTGCCTTTTCTTCAATGCAAATGAATGAAAATTTGCAGACATATGCATTAGCGGGAACAATACACGAATAGTCAATAAAAAAATGTTTTCATGTTTATTAATTGTTTAAATAAAAAAAAAACGATTTTAATGGAAAACGCTTAAATTCTCTTGTTTTTTACAATGTAAAAACTTGAAACTTTTACGGATTGTATAGCTAATGATATGAACAATACATAATCTCACTTTTTACGTTAATTGTTTACGTTATGCTTCATTAATAAACAATAAAGTTTTAAATTTTTTGCCGATTCCGACTACTTTTCATGTTAGTACATCATATTTATGTTTTATATATATTTTAATAAACATGACGATATATTCTAATGTTTGAAAAGTGTAAGACTAAAAAGTAAAAAATAAAAAAATATGAAAAAAATTTTTTTTAAGAAACGCTCTTCTTTAGTTACGAGTGACTAACATTAAAAATATTATAAAAAACTCAACCAAAAAGCAAAAAATAAAAAAAAATTGAAAAACTCTAACACATTCGTTAAAGAAAAGCGTGGGGCGAAAACCGTTTATTCGATGAACACGTTCCACGCTTTTCTTTGACGGATGTGTTAGATTTTTTTAATTTTTTTTTATTCTTTGCTTTTTAGTTGATTTTTTTTATAATATTTTTAATTTTAGTCACTCGTAACTAAAGAAAAGCGTTTCTTAAAAATTTTTTTTTCATATTTTTTTATTTTCCATAAATAACAAACGAGAGAGATATATATTATTAATAATCTGAATAATATGTTATTGATGTGATCGTTCATGGGTATTCTTTCATTTTTTCGACTGTAGGTACCTACCTATTTGAAAAATTTAAAATGTACCTACCTAGTAAGTAACGCTTTGATTTACATAATTTGATTACCAACAAAATTCTACCAATATTCATCTAATATATTGTTTTCTTACTGAATGTTTTGTTTTTTTTTTAATATTTTAATTCCACAAAAATCAATCTAATATCATTAAATTCAGAACTGTAAAAATCTAAAACGTTCAGTTCGTCTATCTTCCCACATAACGGGTGTGTCGAAGTGGATAAAATCTAAGATGCTTGGATTTTAAATCTAATCGCCCTAATATACGCGGGTTCGATCCTAAATGCAAATTTTTATTTTTTTCATACATTTTATGATTGTAAGCATATTTATTATATAATTTCTTTTCATAAAATACGTATTTAGTTAAAATTTTTGCCAACAATAATTGTTGGCAAAATAATTATTATTGTTCAGAAATCATTTGTGGCATTTTTTTAATGTGTTTGTGTGTGTTTTATTCTTTTATTTTTTTTTTATTTTTGGTATTGTTTTAATAAAAACTTTTGGAAAGTAGTAAGTATTCAAATTGATTTAATATTTAAATAAAATATAAATAAACTGTTTAAAGTATATTAATTCCGTTGAAATCATATAATAGAAGTATAACTTCTTACGTGCGTACAAAGTATACACACATTCTTTTTTATATATTTGATCATCATCTCTCGGACTAAACATCAATACAAAAAAAAGGAAACTCGGTCAAGACAAAGAAACAGCTTACCTCTTTTTCTCAGTCGATTGTGCTCCTTTGAACGCTGGTGATCGATTGAAAGTAGCGCATTTAGTTTGCAATGTCGTGGGATCGCTGGTTTGTCTGGTATGTCTTTTATTCCCTGTAGTTTGGAAAATACGTGGTCCAGGATCAACCGAAATCTCGCCATCGTTTTTGTTGAGCAACGTTGGATAAGACAACGTTGTTGATAATGGGACAGCTGGAAATAGCATTGGAATAGTGATTAAATACATTTACTCCAGGCAAATTAACAAAAAAAGACTCTGTTGCGGACTGTAATTAATCCAGATCTCTGACAACTTTTTTAGTTATTGTAAACGTATAGGAAGAAAACCTAACTGTTTCCTGTCAAAAGTTCGGAGCCGTCCTTAAATTTCATATTAACAATTTAGTGCACAAAACGCGATATTTTCGATTTTTTGCACTCGAATTAAAAGCTAAATACCTGACATAAAATTACAAATTTTGATTTTTTAGAACATTGAAAAATCTTCAAAATAGCGATTTTTGAAGTGAAAACTTCTTTAGGGACGTTGTGCGATTTTTGGATAGGGGAAAAAGCATTGAATTCGCGACCGTCATCGCTTATGTTATATATTATGTGTATGTATATATAAATTGTGTAAAGGTATTTAAATTTAAAATAAATGTAAAACCTATTTTAGGATGGGAAAAAAGGATTGATTTCGCGACCATCATCGCGACCGTCATCACTTCGGCCAAAAAATTTTGTACGTATATATTATGTGTATGTATATACAGTGAGCACGTAAAGGTTGGAATAAATTCATTTTCTCGAGAATGAACAATTATAGAAAAAACTCCCGAAACAGGTCAATTTTTATTTTTAAATTCCGACTTTTTGGCATACATATCATACTAGTGATGTCATCCATCTGGGCGTGATGACGTCATCGATGATTTTTTTAAATGGGAATAGGGGTCGTGCGATAGCTCATTTGAAAGGTAATTTTATACTCTATTCAGTAATATAAACATTTACATAATTATTTATACAGGGTGTCCAAGAAAACATTTTTTTAATTTAATTTATTGACATAGAAAGAAGAATGCATGTAATTTATTTAATCCAAAATACATTTTACTGCTTTCACAAAACAGAAAAAAATGTGTATTTGAAAAATATTCATTGCTTTTCGCTTAAACTAAATGTTCAAACTGTCCAGAGGAAGGTGGGGTGGTGGCTTAGATATTGAATTTAAGCAAAAAAACAGTATTTATTTGTCAAATAAACATTATTTCCTGTTTTCTGATAGCAGTAAAATGTATTGTGAGTTAAATAAATAACACACATTTTTCTTTTATGTCAATAAATTTAATTCAAAAAAAAATTTTTTGGACACTCTGTATAAATAAATATGTTAATGTTTATATTACTGAATAGAGAATTAAATTACCTTTCAAATGAGCTATCACACGACCCCTATTCTCATTTAAAAATTTTTAAGATGACGTCGTCACGCCCATACGGCTGACGTCACTAGTATGATACATATGCCAAAAAGTCGCAATTTAAAAATAAAAATTGACCTGTTTTGGGATTTTTTTCCAAAATCGTCCATTCTCGAGAAAATGAATTTATTCCAACCTTTACGTGCTCACTGTATAAATTGTATAGAAGTACTTAAATTTAAAATAAATGTATAACCTATTTTTGGATGGGGAAAAAGGATTTATTTCGCGACCGTCATCTCTTCGACGAAATAAATTTTGTACGTATATTTATTATGTGGATGTATATATAAATTGTGTAGAAGTATTTAAATTTAAAATAAATGTATGATCTATTTTGGGATGAGGAAAAGGATTGACTTCGCGACTGTGATCGCGACCGTCACCGCTTCGACGAAATAAATTTTGTACGTATATTATTGAAGTGAAAACTTCTAGGGACGTTGTGCACTATTTAGATCGGGAAAAAGTATTGAATTAGCGACCGTCATCACGACCGTCATCGCTTCGGCATCGGCGAAATAAATTTTTGAAGTGAAAACTTCTTTTGGAACGTTGTGCACTTTTTAGATGAGGAAAATCTATTGAATTAGCGACCGTCATCGCGACCATCATCGCTTCTGTGAAATAAATTTTTGAAGTGAAAACTTCTTTAGGGACGTTGTGCACTATTTAGATGGGGAAAAAGTATTGAATCAGCAGCCGTCATCGCGACCATTATCATCGCTTCGGCGAAATAAATTTTTGAAGTGAAAACTTCTTTAGGGACGTTGTGCACTATTTATTGAATCAGCGGCCGTCATCGCGACCATCATCGCTTCGGCGAAATACATTTTTGAAGGGAAAACTTCTTTAGGGACGTTGTGCACTATTTAGATGGGGAAAAAGTATTGAATCAGCAGCCGTCATCGCGACCATTATCATCGCTTCGGCGAAATAAATTTTTGAAGTGAAAACTTCTTTAGGGACGTTGTGCACTATTTATATGGGGAAAAAGTATTGAATCAGCGGCCGTCATCGCGACCATCATCGCTTCGGCGAAATAAATTTTTGAAGGGAAAACTTCTTTAGGGACGTTGTGCACTTTTTAGATGGGGAAAATCTATTTAATTAGCCACGGTCATCGCGACCATCATCGCTTCTGCGAAATAAATTTTTAAAGTGAAAACTTCTTTAGGGACCTTGTGCACTATTTAGATGGGGAAACAGTATTGAATTAGCTGCCGTTATCGCGACTTTCACCGCTTCCGCGAAATAAAGTTTTGAAGTGAAAACTTCTTTAGGGATGTTGTGCACTTTTTGGATGGGGGAAAAACATTGAATTTGCGACCGTCATCACTTCGCCGAAATAAATTTTGTACGTATTTATATTATGTGTATATATACATAAATTTAGCTTAGGACGTACGCAACGCGTATATAATATAGGTATAAGCACTTCTGTTTGGATGGGGAAAAAGCATTTGGATGAGGTCGAGACCGTCATCGCTACGGTGAGATAGTAGTAATTTATATACTATAGGTTTTTTTGCTCCTTTATGGCCTTGGCATAGCCAATTAGCCAGTCTAGTTTGGTATTAACGCAATTTCACAAGTTAAATTACAATATTTCACATTTTCATATATCATATTTATAAATATTATGAGTTGAATTGCCTATAAGTTCGACCGAAGTTATAAAGGTTGTAAGAGGGATAGTGTGTGTACACGAAGACGCTTAGTTCGCCAGAAGTTTTCACTTCTGTCGGCACTCCCACGAGTGCCTTAAATTTTTTGATATTAAAAAGTCAATTTGTTCATTCGAAAACTGCAAATAAGGCAAAATCAATACTTGTTAATAACTGTAATTAAGATTACCCAAGAACTTTGGTATTCCACTGAAAGTTGGGTATTAGAATACTTAACAAACCCTCAAAATTTCAGAACAATACATAAAGTAATTTAAAAGTTATTCTATTTGTTTATCCCAGAGACCCTTTTTTAATAATATTAGTCAGAAAAAAATGAAGATACGGTAATTCTACGAATATTAAATGAAAGTTTAAGAGTGAAATTATGAATATGTATCAAAAAAGGTTAAAAAAATCATTTTGTAACCAAAAATTGTTTTGCAAAATTACTATTTACTATTAATTTTAACATATAAACAAGTAAAATTACTATGTACTTATATTCTATTATTCGTAGACAAAATATTTCGTATATCGTAAACAAAGTTATTCTAGAACGATTATGAGAAAAGTAGGGGTGAGATTAAACTTCTACAGCATTGACTGTTACTGCTAAAAATGGGGCTAAAATAAAAATTATTTGAACCATAATAAGGGGGAAATAAAAATTCAAGGGTTCAAAATTATTTTAAGGAACTTAAAAATACTGAAGTTTCTGTATCTCTGGTTCTAGTTGATAGATTTAATCTTTTCTTTAATTTGTATGTATTTTTGCGTATATTGCAAATATGTAATGTTTTAATAATAGGTCTGGATCCCGCGTATGAAAAAAAAGTTGATTAATAGCAAGCTGAAAATTTGTTAATAGCTTAAGGGTGTCTAGTAGGATAAACTTTGATATATGGGAACACTGGAACAGGGGCAGTTTTAATTGTGGAACAGGTTGAAAATTTGGAACGGTCAGAACACGAAAACGGCACATTTATTTTGTCCGACAGAATAGACATAAACTCTTCGAACAGAGATTAAACTCTCATGCAAAAATCAAACTGCTATTTATCACCTGTCATAATTCCTGTCATATGACATATTCTACATGTTTCACTCATTAAAACGCCCATTTGGTGATAAATAGCAGTCTGATTTTTGCATGAGAGTTTAATCTCTGTTCGGAGAGTTTAAGTCTGTTCTGTCGGACAAAATACATGTGCCGTTTTCGTGGTCTGACCGTTCCAAATTTTTAACCTGTTCCACAATTAAAACTTCCCCTGTTCCAGTGTTCCCATATATGAAAGTTTGTCCTACTAGACACCCTTAAGCTATTAACAAATTTTCAGCTTGCTATTAATCAACTTTTTTTTCATACGCGGGATCCAGACCTATAATATTATTAATTAACAAACAATATAAATAGTTAAAACGGTTCAAACAATATATATTTTTTTAATTATTGTAAACAAATTAGTGGGAATTTAAAAAATAATTTCTACTTTTTTTCCCAGAATAACTATCATTTTACGTATCTGGGGGTTATTATAGATGAGAAAGGTCAGGATGAATGGGAACTGAATGCCACATTAGCACAGGGAAATAAAAAGATGGGAAGCCTTAGACCACTGATAAAATCCAAATATGTATTGTAACAAAAGATTACTTTTGACCGACCCTCGTATAACAGGTCCCATCTCCACACACGCATTTCACGTCGATTTTTTTAGATCAGACGCGATGTAGCGGAGCGGAAGGCGAGCAATTCTCAGAATGTCGGGACAATAACTAGAGATGAGCAGAATCTTCGAGAAATAATGGCTGGGCTTTATATAGGAACGGATTTTGTAAATAAGTTTAGTTTTAAGCGAGAGTTTGTAAAGAAAACTTGTATAAATAAATTAATAAAGTCGTATATAAATACGAATCGCTTGTTTTATTGTTATAGTATCAAGAAAAACAAAGCTAAGGATACATAAAATGGTAATAAGACCCACAGTGACGTATGGTAATAAAGTATGGGCAATGAAAAAAGCAAACACGGAGAAATTGGAAAGATGGGAAAGGAAAATGGTCAGAGTTATATATGGAAGCAAAAACTCGGAGGAAGTTTGGGTACGATGAACAAACAGGGAATTAGAGGAACTATATAACGAACCAAGCATCAGTCGGTTCATAAAGGCACATATAGTGTGATGATGGGACACGTGATGAGAATGGAAAGGAAGAGGATGCCAAATTTGATCCTAAAAAGGGGCCCAATAACGAATAGGAGGAAAGGAAGACCCAGACAAAGATGGCTTGCTAGTGTAAAGGAAGATCTCAGAAATGAGGGAATTATTGGTTGGGAAAAAAGAGTAGCAAACAGGGAAGAATGGAGGAGAATTTTAAGTCAATTTAGTAGCCAAGGAGCATGATTGTACAAGAAGCCACCCCACTTGATACAAGTGTTGTAATATACAGGGTGGGCCAAAGAAAAAAGTCCACCTCGATATTTTTTCAGTAGGTATTAGATTTTAAGGAAATACCGAAAAAGATCGATTTTTATTTTATATTGCAATTTATTGGCATATATTTCATACTAGTGACGTCATGCACCAGGGCGTGATGACGCAATCGATGATTTTTAAATGGGGATTGGGGTCGTGTGGTAGCTCATTTTAAAGGGTGTTCAATTCTCTATTCAGTAATATAAAGGTTAATATCATTATTTATACAGGGTGACCAAAAAAATATTTTTTAACTTAAATTAATTAACGCAAAAAGAAGAATGTATGTGATTTATTTAACTCAAAATACATTGTACTACTGTCAGAAAATAGAAAAAAAATATTTATTTCAGAAATAAACATTTCTTTTCGCCTAAATTAAATCACAAACAGCCTCCCACCTACCTCTTGACAGTTTGAGCATTTGATTTAAGCGAAAAGCAATGTTTATTTGCTAAATAAACATTTTCTTTTTATTTTCTGAGAGTTATAAAATGTATTTTGAGTTAAATAAATTACACTTATTCTTCTTTTTGCGTCAATTATTTTAATTCAAAAATTATATTTTTTTTGGTCACCGTGTTAACTAATGATATTAATGTTTATATTACTGAATAGATAATTGAACACCATAATGAGTTACCACACGACCACTATTCCCATTTAAAAAAAATCATCGATTACGTCATCACGTCCAGATGGATGACGTCACTAGTATGACATATATATCTAAAAATTGTAATTTAAAAATAAAAATCGATCTGTTTCGGCATTTCCTTAAAATCTAATAACTACTGCCAAATATAGAGGTGGACCCTTTTCTTTGGCCCACCCAGTATAGTATTATATTATTGTATTATATCAATTGTATTTTTAGCCCTAGGCCTTCAAGGTCTATTGAGCTTGTTAAATAAATAACTCACTATGTATTTCTTTTAAAGTTGTGGAAAAATGATCAGCTTTTGGAATAAGTAAAAGTTTATAGACTAAAAATATCAATAATTTTTTAATTAAGATTTTCTACTATAATGACTATTTTTTATATTTTTTTAATACATATCGATAGTCTTCTAATGTCGTTTGGCACCGGCAGAATTGCTTATCTTCATTATTTCCTGCCTTATGTTATTGCAAAAAAAAGATCTCTTGGAAAAACAAAGAGAATAACTTTTAAACTAATTAATGGATCGGTCTCAAACTTTGAGGGTTTGTTAAGTACCCAAAATCCAGCTTTGGGTGAAATACCAAAGTTGTTGGTTAATTTTAATAATTGTTATTAACAAATAACAATTTTGCTATATTTTGCAGTATACGAAGCTACAAATTGACTTTTTAATTTTAAAAAATCGCCATTTTGAAGTTTTTCAATGTAATAATATATCAAATTTTGTAATTTTGTGTCAATTATTTAGTTTCTGATTGGTGTGCATAAAATCAAAAAAATCGCGTTTTTTCACTAACTTGTTAATAATTATACACTTACCCTGGACTAATTATATTTTCATAATATGAAAAAGTAAATTAAACTTACTTTCAAGACGTCTTTTATCTTTGTTCTCGGCGACCGCTTCTAACAACGACGAAATAGTATTGGCGTCGCGGCGTCTTCTGCGGCGTCGTTTCTGGACATCGTCTCCGATTTCTTTGAAACTCTCTTCCGGAATGATAAGAGTCCCAGCGCTGCTCGTTCTTGTCGTGTAACGTTTATTGTGGAGGAATTCTTCGAGCTAAAACAAATAGAAATGTTAATAATATTTCATTCTTCTCCGACAAATTGAAGGCGAAGCTGGGTTGAGAAAACTAGAAATCAACTAAAATACAAAATACATGCATGTTAATGGAACTTCGAGATAAAATATCTATATTTAGATATAATAAAAAAATATGAAAAAAAAATTTTTAAGAAATACTTTTCTTTAGTTACGAGTGACTAAAATTAAAAATATTATAAACAAATCAACTAAAAAGTATAAAATAAAAAAACATCAAACTGGAAGGATTATTCGAAAAAACTGTTTAAACTGATTAAATATACAAAAATCTCACACATTCGTTAAAAAATTGGAAAAATCTAACACATTCGTTAAAGAAAAGCGTGGAGTGCGTCTTCATCGAATAAACGGTTTGAAGATAGATACTTTTTTACTTTTCGCGCTCCACGTTTTTCTTTAACGAAAGTGTTAGATTTTTTCAATTTTTTAACGAATGTGTGAGATTTTTGTATATTTAATCTCTCTAATAGTTTTTTTCGAATAATCCTTTGAGTTTGATTTTTTTTATTTTTTGCTTTTTGTTGATTTTTTATATTTTTAATAGTAGTCACTCGTAACTAAAGAAAAGCGTTTTTAAGAATAGTATATTATTCAACGAGCATGTAATGATGGCTATTACTCACGATGATGAAGTTTGCATTCATCAGAGTGAGTAATAGCCATTACTTGCGAGTAGAATACTATACTTTTTCTACGACCTTTTTTTTTATTTAATTAGTAAAAAATGTAATTATTAACTTCTCGAGATTTAAATTACAATAATTTACAAAAATACCTAAATGCTATTTACCCCTATTACGTGGCTGAATAATTGGTTGCCTACTGTTACCAAATTCTTATTTATTGTAACAATACAACTAGAAATAGTCAATACAAGTTCTGTTGGTTTCCGAAAAATTATAAGCTTAAATTTGTACCTACTGTCAGTGAATCTAATAAATAGGAAATGGCTGATGTCGGTGGACATATTTCTTATAAAATATAGTTATATTGTATATTTACATTTAACTATAATATATAATAAAATAATATAACTATACTAATATGTTATAACATATTTAACACAATATAACTTAAAAAATAAACACAATATTAGTTATAAATTCCAATTAACATAAACAAAATGCGCTAATGTCACTGTCACTAAAATAAATGATAAACGTCAAAATTTGTAGTAAACAAGATATAAACGTAAAAAATATACTGACATTGTTACAGTTAAAATTACTTTAAAAATTTTTCGAAGTTAATTATTGATATAAATTACAATAACTATTGTATTAAATAGACAAGTTTAAGTAATTTTATATGCAGTTTATATACGATTAATATTAAAAGAGGGCATGCGCCCTTGAATCTAACTTCAGCCCGTGAGTAATGACCCGTGAGTAACTTCAGCCCGTGAGTAATGAATTATTACTCACGGGTACAGTAATGGGTGCTATTATCTATGGAAAAATAGCGAATAATGAGCATGTTATTAAACGGTCGTAGGAAAAAAAAATTTCATATTTTTTATTTTTTACTTTTTATTAAAAGACAGAAATAAAAAAATCTCTAGCTCAAAAATTAAGTAACTTATAATGAAAATAATGTCAGTCTCTATTTTTTTTCAGCGAAAAAGTGATTGGAAGCAACCATCTAATCACCACCCCAATTAAAATTAGTCATTAACCTTATTTGGTCTTCTTTATTTATGTATTATAGATAGGGTCTAGAAATTTGACCGGCTTAGACTGATTAATTTTTAAAAAATGGAGTTAAAAGCGAATAACGAATTTTTGTAGTTTGGAAAAAAATAGCCTTTTCTTCAGAATAGAAAGCTTAGCATCAGAGATTCGAAAAATGTTTAAATATGAAATTGTAGCATATTTAATTCCCAAGAACATGGTTTGCAAAAAATTTTTCTACGTAAAAAATTGAGTGAGCTATTTACAATTAAAACTTGTAATAACATGCAAAAACCACCTTTACCAACCCTTTCAAAGTCACCTCTTTTTGCGACGGAGGATTTTAAAAAGATTTACTATTACTAAACTTATATATTGTAAAAACCTACAAAACTCTTATTTACTAAACTTTCTAAGATAAAAAATAAAAAAGTTACGTTTAAAAAATCAATATATTTTTTTGAAAAACAAAACGAGAAATCCACTTGGAAGCATAATAATGTAAGTTAGCGATGTTTTTAGTCATTGGTCTTATTCATTCTTCTTTAGTTATGTATTATTAATAGATTCTAGAAGTTTGATTGGCTGAAGATTTGATTTGAACAAAACGAGAAATCCAGTGGGAAGCATAATAATGTAAGTTAGCGATGTTTTTAGTCATTGGTCTTATTCATTCTTCTTTAGTTATGTATTATTAATAGATTCTAGAAGTTTGATTGGCTGAAGATTTGATTTGAACAAAACGAGAAATCCAGTGGGAAGCATAATAATGTAAGTTAGCGATGTTTTTAGTCATTGGTCTTATTCATTCTTCTTTAGTTATGTATTATTAATATATTCTAGAAGTTTGATTGGCTTAAAATGATTAGTTTTAAAAAAACTGGGGTTAAAAGCGAATAACGAATTTTTGTAGTTTGGTAAAAAATGCCATTTTCTTCAGAATAAAAAGATTAGCATCAGAGATACGAAAAAATGTTTAAATATAAAATTGTAGGTTATTTAATTCGCAAGAACTTGGTTTGAAAAATTGTTTTCTACAGCAAAAATTGAGTGAATAGTAAATTAGCTGTATATCTAAAAACATTGATTTTTTCGATATAAAACTAACACTATCGATAGCGAATAAATCGAAAACTATTAATTTTGTCAAAAAAATGTATAGAACATTTTTTGCTTAAAATGAATGTTTTTATCAACTGTTGCGGTCAAAATATAATAAAAAATTTCCACCGCCGAGATGGGGTGGCAACCACCACCATGGTAAAAGCGCCTTTCGGCATCATATATATTTTGATCCTTGGACTATCCACTACTTATTCTCAAATTTTCAAGCAAATCGATCCATTCTGTAAAAATTGCGAGGTGAAAAGCTTCGGTTCCTGAACTATTTTATCGGTTAACAAAAAAAATGCAACACATGTGTTTTACAATTTAGTTTAAATATTTTATAAACAAAATTTATGTATTTCAAATCATATTAATTCACTTATCCAGGTGGTTTTGTTTACACCCACTTTGGAAATTTTATTCCTCACACTTATGTTCATATTATATTTAAAATTTAGGTTCGTGCTTGCATAAGCTTTCAAGTTCTCATTGTATTATGTGAATTTGACTAATTGAACCGCCATCCCTTTATTCAGATCTGTTGCTTATAAGATCTTTTATAACCACTTCACATGTATGGACTGATGATGTTCTGTAAACACGGAACAAAACGTTTTCAATAATATATGGATTAGTGAACAACTTTGCTTTTCTTTCTTCTTTATACCTGACTAAAATCTTCAAGTCTTACAGTGTAAAGGTGATTCCACTCCTTTCCACTGTCCACTTTACTACAGTGGTGACAATATATTTATAGCCCTGTTTTACACCTCGAAGAATTTCTATTTTTTCCGTCATTAGATCTTCAATTCATATCTTGTTTAGTAGTGATTAGTAGTATTTATTATACAACAAAATTTGCCAGTACTTTGTCAGCATTTATAAAGTTAGTGTTTTGTATAATATGGTATTTTTATTTTCTGGATACGTTTCTCCTGTTTACTTATCTACTCAGTTCAAAGTAGATAAATTTCTCATTGGTCACAAGGGAGCATAAATACGTGAATTCCTCTACTACTCGACCCTAGCATTGTGCAGAATGAAATTATGGCCAATATTTCTGGCACAAATTCCATTTTTTTTCATTTTCCTTTAATTTATATTTATTTGTAACTCATAATCGTTGAAACGGTTGAAAACATGGTAACACTTCTTTTAACTTTTGTGTTGTACGGATAGTTAAATCCAAATAATCTGCTGCGTGGGCCATAATTTGCGAAGATTTATTAAAATTGGTTTACCTGTTGTTTAATTTGGCATTAATTGCCGCTTTCTAAAAGGCTAAGTTAAACACGAAACACGCCAACGCATCTCTTTGTTTCAGTCCGATAAAAAATGTTTCAAATGTTTCTGAACGGATGTCCCGTGTTTATACATACTTTTACAGATAACTTTACGCACAGCAACCCTCACCAAGTTTATTATAAAGTTTATTTACCAAGCTTATTTAGAATTGGTGAAAAAATGGAAATTGTCGACATTAAATTAATTGATTTTTTTCTATTTGCCTTATCAAAAAATTTACTGCGCGTAATAGACCAAATCTAAAGCAAGTTTGATATTTTTTCCAAGAAGATCTCAGAATTTGCGCTTAAGGTGGTAGACGCAAAATATTGGTCCAATGCTATTTAAACGCATTCTAGCCCAGTAAATGAACGGCAAATACGGCGATACCGTGTAATTTTCAGGGGCAACTCCAAATTGCATGGAAATTTGGATTTAGGTTCTACTTACCCTTCACTTCAAAGTTGAAATCGTGCAGTTGGTTGCTTTTACTTGGAGGGTCACAGTCACCCTTTCTCGGGAGTGAAAAAACATACGTTCAAGATAAGACCGGAAATGGATAAGTTAACTGATTTTAAAAAACTTTTGTTCTATGGAGTTTTTTTATGTAAGTCAATACTTTTCGAGTTATTTGCGATTGAAAATGTTTATTTTTAGACAAAAATACTACGTTTTCAGACGGTTTTTCGCAAATAACACAAAAAGTAAATATTTTATCTAAAAATTATCTTTAGCAAAAGTCTATAAATCAAGTAGAAAGAAAGTAGTAGCTCATGAAAAATATGTTCTTATTCGTCTAATTCCAAATCGAATATTTCAAGGTGAAATCACCGGAAAATTAAGCACTTTTCGGGAAAACCCATTTAAACTTTTTTAAACTGTTTAAGGAAAGCTTTATTTTAATTGTTTATAAAATTTTCTAGCATTAAAAATAAGTGAGTTGCGCTCAAAATAAAGCTCGCCCCCTTTTTTTTGTCAAAACATCATGAAAATCTCCCCATGTTTAGCTCCCCAAAATGAAATTAATATTTACCGATTTACAAATAATTTACTTACTTATCTATTTTATGTATGATATGTCAGTCTCACCGGTTTAAAGTGCTTATTTTTGAAAGGGTTATAGTTGAAAAAGCTAGAACGGGTCACTAATCACGAGTGTATGCAAATTTTGAACACCCATATCTTAACCAATTTTTGTCTTACGGAAAAACAAAATGAAACTAGCATATTTATAATAGCAAAACCTACTTTTTTACTGTTTAAGATTTTTCTTACCGCTAATATTTTTTAAGGTATTTTAAAAAAAGGAAATTTTTCAAAAATTTTTAGTAATGTTTTTTTATTATAAAACCAATTTTTTTTCCAAAAATAAGCACTTCAAACCAATCAAAGGTATAGATCATATAACAATACACATACAGTTAAAGTAAATGGTAAAGCGGTAACGATTAATTTTATTTAGGGTGCTAAATAGAAGGAGATTTTCACGAATATTTTACCAAAAAAAAGGGTCAACTGGTTTTTTCAGTGTAACTCGTTTATTTTTAATGCTAGAAACTTTTGTAAAAAACAAATATAAAGCTTTTTTAAATACTTTAAAAATGTTAATAGGCTTTTCCCGAAAAGTGCTTAATTTTTCGGTGATTTCACGTTGAATTATTCAATTTGAAATTAGACGAATAAGAACGTATATTTCATGAGCTACAACTAAGCTTTTACTCAATTTATAGACTTTATTCATACACCATTTTTTTATAGGCTACACTTTTCCTAAGAACACTTTTTTCGATAAAATATTTACTTTTTGAGTTATATGCGAAAAACCGTCTGAAAACGTAGTTTTTTTTTTTTTTTTTGTCGAAAAATCTACATTTTCCATCGCGAATAACTCGAAAAGTATTGACTTATATAAAAAACTTTATAGAACGAAAGTTGCTTATAATCTGTCAATTTATCCATCTCCGGGCTTACTTTAAACACGCGTTTTTCACCCCAGAGAAGGGGTGACTGTCACCCCCCAATTAAAAGCAACCAACGTTACAATTTCAACTTTGAAGTGGAGGGTAAGTAGAACATAAATCAAAATTTTCATGCAATTCGCAGTTGCCCCTGAAAATTACACTCCAAAACGGTCATTTATTGGGCTATTTATTTTTTTTTCGAATCCTGAGAAAACTAATATTTAAGTGTATTTGAAAAATTTAAACGCAGAATGGAAGATTACATTATTACCGAGGGCCGAAAGTCCCTTAAACCCTCTATAATGTTTATTTTAAGAAGTTACAGGGGTGAAAAAAAAAGAGAAAATTTAGTGTGATTTTTGATTTCAAATATTTCACTCAAAAGAAACTTTTTGTTTATTCTAAGGGAGTTTCGTCCCTCGGAAATAATTCAATATTTCATTCTGCGTTTAAATTTTTAAAAAATATTTATTACTTTTCTCAGGATTTGAAAAAATGAATGCATTTAAATAGCATTGGATGAAGATTTTGCGCCTTACCTCCTTAAACAATCACATAGAGCATAGAGCATAAATAAATCGCCAGCATCTTGATTTTAAAGGAGAACTGTTTTTGCTCAATATCTCCGCCCCTTTGCAACATTTCGACAAAAATGGTAGGAACTGAAATTATTGCAAATGCTGTCACGATCATATTGAGGATGAAATGTTGTATTCATTTCTAAGTGCCAACTTGCAAACTTGGTCCTTATATCCTACTCCTCTGCATTATCGGCGCATACAATACACTATCAGTAAAAAGAATGAACTTTGGTGTAAACGCTTTATTTTCTTACTTTAGTAAAGTCACAATTCAATTTATTTTAGTATTTATGGAGCAACTTTATATAAAAATAATATGTCTCTGTTGGCAGGCAAGTAATAGATTTCATTAAGGAACTTGGTGCTGGTGCTGGAGCTGGTGGTCTGAAGGCTTTTTCCGGTGTTATTTTGGTATATTTACACCCCAAGATCTTCTTCAGGAGGCGTCAGACGGTAGGTCCACCAACAAAGACTGGGGAAATACACAATCACTGCCAGCGGCAGTAGAAACTCTTCCTTCTACTTCATTAGCTTGGATAAGACAATATTCACTCATCAGCCTCAAATGAAACCATATGATCACCTGGAGAACTGCTATTTGATCAACGATTACTCATTTGGTTGCCTTGGGGACTGCTATTTAATCAACAATTACTCATTTGATTGCCTGGGGGACTGCTATGCAACAATTCATCATTTAAGGGTTAGGGCCAACTAGGCTTTACAGATTATACCTTGACAGAGTCTATACAAAAATCTGAATGGAACTGCTGAAATACCATTTTCTCCATTTTTGTTTATGTACAATTATGTTTTAAAGTTAATATTCCACTATTTTCGTCTTAACTCGGAAAATATCGACCGAACGAAAAAAAAATTATAAAGAAGAATTTGTAGGAAATCGCATTTACAACAATTTCAGCCCGTATCATTTTTGTCAAAAACTTGAAAATGGTGGAGATATTAAGCAAAAACGGTTCTTTAAAACGCTTCTTTAACATCAAGAGGGTGGATAGCCCAACGGCGGAATTCAGTTAAATTTACATTACGATTGACCCCCTCTAAAGGTTAGAATAATAAAATTTCGGGCAGCTCACCATCTAAGGTTAGGCCTTTTTTGATCTAACCGATAGACATATATCTAGAGTGCGCGCTGCCATCTAAAAATGAGTGACGATTGCTACAGAGAAAACTGAGGCTATTATGTGGGAAGTCTCTTTCTAATCGGAATAGTTTATCAAATCGGCGACAGTGGGAAAGTCACGTGATCGATAAACCCAACGTCATTTGATAAACCCCCGTCGGGGATTAGAAAGAGACTTCCCGCCTAATAACCTCAATTTTCTCTGTCGCAATCGTCACTTAGTTTTAGATAGCAGCGCGCAGTCTAGGTTATATTATGTCTATGGTCTAACCCGACTGGATTATATTACGTTTTATCAAAATTCATCCTGGCGTACATCTTGGTGGCAGTTGTTTCTATGCAAGAGAGTAACTCAAATCATTTTTCCGAATAAGTCAAGTTGAAAATTATTATTAACTATTTAGATGGGAAATAAGCCACAGTTAAATTGAGAAAATAATTTTATTAACGTTTCGAAGCCCAAATCGGGTTTCGTTGTCAAAATACAAAATACTACTAAAATAAACAAAAATGTTGTTGCTAAGTAAAAAAACTCTTCTAATAATTTATTTAATCTGACTCATTTATATTGGCAATTCAGACGTATATTATATATTTTAAAGTAGAAGACTTTAAAATGATATCGCCAATATTTATGAGCTGCGTTCCTGGGACGACTTTACTAAAAGATAGTTCATTCGATTACATGAAATCAATCCCAACTCGAGAATATCCGTCACGCATGTGATCTGTCTTTAAAAAGACAACCAAATGCAACGATGACAGTAAAATTCTCGCGTTAGAGATTCCATAGTAAATCACGAGGGAAAACCAGGAAAAACCTCGTGATACTATCTTGACATCGTAAGTATTTGGTCTTACATTTAATTTACTTTCAAAAAACTAATACCAAATTCTGACTTTAATAGTTTAAATTATAAATAATATTAATAATACATTTTTTTTTTGAGTGAATTTGATGGCCTTGGCCGAGCTAATAATACATAGATATACAATAAGTAATACTAAAATATAAAATTTGTACTAACTCGATATGTTATTGACTTACAAATACTTACTTACGATGTCGGGATCATATCACGAGGTTTTTTCCTGGTTTTCCCTCGTGATTTACTATGGAATCTCTAACGCGAGAATTTTACTGTCATCGTTGCATTTGGTTGTCTTGTTAAAGACAGATCACATGCTATGATTTTTTGTGACGGATATTCTTGAGTTGGGATTGATTTCACGTAATCGAATGAACTATCTTTTAGTAAAGTCGTCCCAGGAACGCAACTCATAAATATTGGCGATATCATTTTAAAATCTTCTACTTTAAAATGTATAATATACGTCTGAATTGCCAATATAAATGAGTCAGATTAAATAAATTATTAGAAGAATTTTTTTACTTAGCAACAACATTTTTGTTTATTTTAGTAGTATTTTGTATTTTGACAACGAAACCCGATTTGGGCTTCGAAACGTTAATAAAATTATTTTTTCAATTTAATTGTGGCTTATTTCCCATGTAAATAGTTAATTATAAAAATGTCACAAGAAATAGCTTCAGAACAACATTGAAAATTATTATAACACAGTTGACTCAAAAAACAATCGTCATTAGCACTGCTGTCTATTGTCTTTTCCTATATCCTTTTCTTTCTTCTTCTACATGAGACTGATTTCAATTTATTGTGTTTTCTATATTTTTAGTTAATTGAAAAAAAAATTAAAGGTTATTACAAAAACCAGGCATCAAATATTAAAACTCTGCCGAAGCACACACCAAAAAACATCCACCAAACTCAAACCGTTCTAATATCTAAGCAATTTAATTGTCTTACTTCCATATTCCTCGCCCCAGTATCTAGAGAAACGGTTTCCGCCGTTTGCATAACCCTATTCCTATTCCTGCTCGGTTTTTTGCTCCTGCCCGTCGCCGTATCACCATCCCGCTCTCCCGTCCGGATTTGACTTTCGTCGTCTGGAATGTTGGCGGTGATAAAATTCCTGTAGCCGTCCATTTCGGCACGCTTTATGCTCTCCTCGCTGCTGTTGTATCTGCGATATGAGCCGAAATAAATAAAAATCCTTTCATTTTCGTCAAAAGTTTTGGGAATTGTAAAAATGTTTGCCAGCAGAACGGAAAATTTTATGTAAAAACGACACAACTGTAATACTAGGTTGTTACCTATGTACGAGAGGGTTTCTGATATGCGTTACAATATATACATTATGAGCAAAATATTTTTAATTTTCGACCACTTTTGTAGGGTGGGTTCACGAATTTTTATCAAATTTTAGTATTTGTATCTTAAAAAAGTAGCCTATCTATAGCTAGTTTTTTAGCCCTCTAGGTGACCTTGGGCCAGAGATGGATCTTAATCTTATCGAACAAGGACTCATTTTTCTTGTTATAATATCAACTTTTTTATGAAAGAATTTGTAAATCAGCAAAAGATACGTTGTGTTATACAGGGTGTTTGTTAAAGAATGGGCCATAGCTTAACCTTAGATTCCTGAACTTAAAATAGGTCGATTTAAGTTAACATACCTTAGTACGAAAGTTGATAATAACCGAAATACAGGGTGTAGTGTTGCCAAAAATCGGTCTTGGTCTTGCAGTCTTGGTCTTGTTCTTGCGTTTTCGCAAGACCAAGACCAAGACCAAGACCGCCTAATTTTAGCAAGACCAAGACCAAGACTTACCGTGCAAGACTTGAGCAAGAACAAGACTTAGCCTGCGAGACTCTTGCGTTTTGCTGTTAGAACTGAGGGTGGTTTTAGGGAGTATGTATATTAGTTCGGCTATATTCTTACATACTTTATGAGAAACAAAAAAAATTTGTAACAAAAATTTTGAAAATTGGACTTGTGTTCACTACGAACAATACCATAAACATACATAGCGAGTCAAAATATCCATTTAAAGAACACTTGACACATTTGACACGTACTCAGGTCATTATTACAATGTAAAAATAAAATATTTTGTACTTTCCTTCCCATGAGACGACTTCTTTGAAATTAGTTGTCCGGGTTATAGGTCTGGATCCCGTGTATGAAAAAAAGTTGATTAATAGCAAGCTGAAAATTTGTTAATAGCTTAAGGGTGTCTAGTCGGACAAACTTTGATATATGGGAACACTGGAACGGGGGAAGTTTTAATTGTGGAACAGTTTAAAAATTTGGAACGGTCAGACCACGAAAATGTCACATGTACATTGTCCGACAGAACTTCCAATTGATTTGTTACCCTTTCATTAAACTCTTATGCAAAAATCAGGCTGCTATTTATCACCAAATGGGCATGATAATGAGTGGAACACGTAGAACATATCAAATGACAGGAATTATGACAGGTGATAAATAGCAGTCTATTTTTTGCATGAGAGTTTAATGAAAGGGTAACAAATCAATTGGAAGTTCTGTCGGACAAAATACATGTGACGTTTTCGTGGTCTGACCGTTCCAAATTTTTAAACTGTTCCACAATTAAAACTTCCCCTGTTCCAGTGTTCCCATATATCAAAGTTTGTCCGACTAGACACCCTTAAGCTCTTAACAAATTTTCAGCTTGTTATTTTCAACGCGGGATCCAGACCTATTATGAGAATAGTCGCCTTCTAATCATAACATAACATTCTTGCTTTGCGACGCCGATAGTAATATCAAATATCGTATCCAAACTTTTTAAAAATATGTCACTTGCTGATAAATTATCGGTATATAAAATAGTAAGACTATTATGTATTATTTTTGCTGAATGTGCTATGACCTATGCTATGAGATCACTGGGTTACAGAAAATTTGCCGAAACAGCGCGGCTATTATTTAAAAGTATGAATAGTATGATAACGAGACAAAGGAACAGTGTAAATAAAATATCGAAATTAACAATATACACTTCTCCAAAAGATTTACTCACCACCTTAAAAACAGGTCATTGTTAATGTCTTGAATTTCCTAAGCCGGTTGTGGGATTTAAGTAATTTTTTTGTTGTCTTATTTTTATAAATATCGCTGTAATATTATTGTTGCTAGACAGGTCAATTATTATTGTCACTGTAGACTGGGTGTACCAATAAAAGTGTGTTTTTTCACAGAGCTAGCATCACTCTGTGGAATATTCTAGCATTTATAAAATACTGAAATTACAACGATAACCTCATATTTTCGCTTATATTGGTCATTACATTCGCTTATATTGGATAATAAAATACACTACTACTACTATTACTATCGGTTTACAGCGTTCTTCGACGCCTTCCGCCTCCTAACCGCCATTCTTCTCTGTTTAACCATAGACCTGGAGGGATTTCTCTTTCCTCTAGTTCTTTTTCAATTCCCTCCCTCCAGCTTCTTCTCGGCCTTCCTCTTTTTCTTCTCCCTTGTGGTGTCCATGCCAAAATCTGCTTAGGGATCCTGTCATCTGGCATTCTCTGTACATGGCCGTATCATACTAGTTATTTTGTTTTTATGTCATCAATTATTGTATGTGTAACTCCCATCATTTCTCGTATTCTCTCATTTGGTATCCGATCTCTTCTTGATTTGTTTGCTGCTCTTCTCCAGAAGTCCATTTCTGTTACTAGTAGCATTTTCTCCGTTCTTTGTTTCAGTGGCCAAACTTCACTGCCATATGTGATTATACTTTTAAGTATGCTATTGTATATGAGCTGTTTGTTCGCTTTAGATATTGTCTGGTCCCACAGAATGCCGTTCATCATGGATATGACTTTGCTACCCTGTATTAATATAATAAAATATATAAGTTTCTAATAAACTTTATTCTTGAATATTTCCTGGCAGCCATGGGATAACAACACGAAATTTGGTAAGCGGGGTTTTTTTGGGATGAGAAATCTAAATTCGCTACCAAAAATGATGTATTACCCAGGGGGCACCACATACGTCTTTCAATGCTCATTTATTATGTTCAATTTTTTTATCCCCCACTCTACATACTTTTGAATCAATATTTTTGTTCTCTTAATATTTTTACTTAAAAAAGGTATACTACATTCATCTCGCTAAACCCAACTGTTTTTTAGATAAACGTATTATAAATCTGCGATACAACATAATTTTTTGCATAATATCATTGTAGTTAGACCCGAAAAATAAACTTGAAACCATAATAATTGTGCCAGTTCGCATATTTATGTCATTGCATCGCAAATTCCATTTGAAGAAATTTGCGATACATTTTTGTAAATTTTTATGGTTTTAAGTTATTTTTCGGGTGTAACTAAAATGATATTTTGCCAAAAATTATGTTGCCTCGCAGATTTAAAATTGGTTTATCTCGAAAACTGTTGAGTTTAGCGAGATGAATGTAGTATACCTTTTTAATTAAAAATATTAGGAGAATAAAAATTTTGATTCAAAAAGTATGTACAGTGGGGGATAAAAAAAATTAAACGTATTAAATGAGCGTTGAAAGACGTATGTGGCGCCCTCTAGGCAATACCAATTTTCGTATTGTTATCCCATGCCTGTCAGGAAATATTCAAGAATAAATAAAATAAAAGTTTAACTTTGACACCCTGTATTTCGGTTATTATCAACTTTCGTACTAAGCAGTGATGTCATGGCAAAATTAGCAGTGCCAAAACGCACTGCTAATTTTTGTTTACAAAACCTAAATTCTCTATTTATTTTTTTTTTCTTCTTTTCTTAACCAGTGTGGGAACGGCGTTCCCACGCGTTCCCACACCATGACACCACTGGTACTAAGGTAAGTTAGCTTAAATCTTAAATCGACGTATTTTAACCTCAGGAATCTAAGGTTAAGCTATGGGCCAATCTTTACCAAACACCCTGTATAGGTAGTGTGACCAACTAGCCCGAAAAATCCGGGACATGGCCCGAATTACGAAGTCGTGTCCCGGCGTCCCGGACCAGGCTTCCGGGCCATCCGAATTTTCAACGTTTTAGTAAAATTCTATTTTGAAATTTTGAATACGTTATTCTTCTAATTCACATCGAATTGAATTGGTGGGACGGAAAAAAGTCGACGACAATTTCTAGAGTTTAATTCTAATATGTACCACATCCAATACGCATGCATTTTATATCGGTGGACTTTTTTTCGTTTCTGTATTTTAATTATAATTTTTAGAAGACGATACATTTTTTAGAAGACATTTTTTTTAGAAGACGATAAAAATTATCGTCTTCTAAAAAAAATGGCCCGATTTTTATTGAAAAGTCCCGGATTTCAGGTATTTTTTTCAGCCTTGTCCCGGATTCGGCTGAATTGGAGTTGGTCACACTATGTATAGGTTAAGAAGCCCGAAAAGAAAACTTACAAAATGTTATAATTTTTAATTAATTGTCAAAATTTAACTAAACGAGGAAAAAATGTAGAGATCGGCAGATTAAAGGAGTTTTAAACAGGGTGAGTCATGAGGAACTGTACATACTCCTACCTCGTATAGAGGCCCCTATGGGGAATAACAAACGACAATTAAAAAGTGTCTGCTCCCATTGTTTAAACAGGGCGAGTTTCGCATTTTGACAGAAAATTGTATGCGTCATAATTTTTGAACGGTCAGATCGATGTGTCTCTTATTTTGGTCAATCGTTACACTATTACCACCTAATCAACTGATTTAGTCAAACTAGAAAATAATCAGGTCCGGCTTTTGGTCCTAGAAAAAATTTCACCCTTTATACGCTTTTTGAAAACTCTAATATGAATTTTACAAATTAGACAAATATGCAATTAATATGGCACATTTATTTTTTCCCCACACGATTACTTAATTTTTTATAAAAAAATCAAATTTGACTATGAATTAAAAGTTTGGTAAAGTGAACCATAGATTAAAAAAAATTAACTTTTATTACAAAAATTAATTTTTTTAAACAAATATTTAATTTATGTTACCACTCAATCAACTGATTTATTCAAACTAGAAAATTACCAGGTCCGGCTTTAAAAAAATAGTTCGTTTGGGTCTTAGAAAAAATTTCACCCTGTATACGCTTTTTGAAAACTCTAATATAAATTTTACAAATTAGACAAATAGGCAATTAAAATGGCATATTTATTTTTTTCCCCACATGATTTCTAAATTTTTTATTAAAAAATCAAAGGACATCGCACACATCTTATGGAAAATATAATGTCACTCAAATTCAATAAAATTTATACGAATAGATTCGTTTTAAATTAACGGTCAAATCTTATCATTGCGCCAACTCCATATTTTCAATAATAAGAGCAGAAATTGATATAAATAAATCTGAAATCAAATGGATACGTACATAAGTTAGAGAGAGAGAAAAAATATTTTATAATACCCAAATTGTCGGTACTCCATAAATCAGCGGATTAGTTTCACTAATCCGCTTAGGCCCAACGGGGTTTAAGCTCTTTTGAATAGCACCCAGAGCAATAGTGATTGTAACTGACAGTTTTACTGACTCCAAAAATGTGATTTCGATAAACTTTAATTGCAATTTGCGCCGTAATTAATCATAATTAAGAGTTGGCGCAATGATAAGATTTGACCGTTAATTTAAAACGAATCTATTCGTATAAATTTTATTGAATTTGAGTGACATTATATTTTCCATAAGATGTGTGCGATGTCCTTTGTCAAAATCGGAATTTTACCATAAAAATAAAAAAAAATTAAACAACGTTTTTCTTAAAATTAAAAGTTTCGCCATTTTTTTTTTTCTATAACACGTCTAGATCTAAAATTCCCCATACACTTCTCTTTGGACTCTATAGTTTAACATAGACGTGATCAAATAGATAAATTTTAAATTTTTTCACTTAGTTTTTGCGATTTAACTTTGCAATTCACGAATCTGCACCATTTATTTTTAAAAATTCATAACTTTTACGAGAAGAAGACTGAAAGTTTACAACAATTTTCATAGTCTTTACAATGGTAAGAGATATGTGCTGTAAAAATTTCAGAAAAAAAAAATATTAAAATGGAACAGAGTTGTAGCGAGTTACCGTGATTTAATTTTTTTTTTTTTTTTCATTTTTAGGTTAAAATTCCGATTTTGACAAATTTGATTTTTTAATAAAAAATTAAGTAATCGTGTGGGGAAAAAAATAAATATGCCATTTTAATTGCCTATTAATTTGTCTAATTTGTAAAATTCATATTAGAGTTTTCAAAAAGCGTATACAGGGTGAAATTTTTTCTATGACCAAAACGAACTAATTTTTTAAATCCGGGCCTGATTTTTTTTCTAGTTTGAATAAATCAGTTGATTGGGTGGTAACATAAATTAAATATTTGTTAAAAAAAATTAATTTTTGTAATAAGAGTAAATTTTTTTAAATCTATGCTTCACTTTACGAAACTTTTAATAATTATTCATAGTCAAATTTGATTTTTTTATAAAAAATTAAGTAATTGTGTGGGGAAAAAATAAATAGCCATTTTAATTGCCTATTTGTCTTATTTGTAAAATTCTTATTAGAGTTTTCAAAAAGCGTATACATGGTGAAATTTTTTCTAAGACCCAAACGAACTAATTTTTTAAAGCCGGACCTGATTTTTTTCTAGTTTAAATAAATCAGTTGATTAGGTGGTAACATAAATTAAATATTTGTTAAAAAAAATTAATTTTTGTAATAAAAGTTATTTTTTTTAAATCTATGATTCACTTTACCAAACTTTTAATTCATAGTCAAATTTGATTTTTTTATAAAAAATTAAGTAATCGTGTGGGGAAAAAATAAATATGCCATTTTAATTGTCTATTTGTCTAATTTGTAAATTTCATATTAGAGTTTTCAAAAAGCGTATACAGGGTGAAATTTTTTCTAAGACCCAAACGAACTAATTTTTTAAAGCCGGACCTGATTTTTTTCTGGTTTGACTAAATCAGTTAATTGGGTGGTAATAGTGTAACGATTGACCAAAATAAGAGACACATCGATCTGACCGTTCAAAAATTATGACGAATACAAATTTCTGTCAAAATGCGAAATTCGCCCTGTATATTATTAAACAATGGGAGCAGAAACTTTTTAATGGTCATTTGTTATTCCCCATAGGAGCCTCTATACGAGGTAGGAGTATGTACAGTTCCTCATGACTCACCCTGTATACCTTACGAAAGAGCATTAATTTGTAAATTAAGATCCTTTAAGTATGTTCGAAGATACAACTTTTTAAAAATAGCCCGTTTTTTGAAAATCGCACTTTTTGTCATTTGTAAACTGATAGTACTTTTTCTTGACAAACTAAAATTGCCTAAAAATTTAGGTGAAGGTAGTTCTTATCTGTACAAGGTCTACTTATTGGTCCTAGCTTTTAAATATTTTTTTGAGCGCCTAAAAATTGATCTTTTTGCTTCATAAGTAAGCCAACATACGTTGTGCTTAATGATGTTTCTCATCTGTTTGATTATTATTCTTCAATATTAAAACTCGACGAATTATTAAAATAGATAAGAAGGCCTAAATTTTAAGCATCTAAGCAAAGCTTTAGGTGCTCCAGAACCAAACGTATGGCAGTTTTAATTTTAACTTTAATCTCACGTCATAAATACGCTAGTACCGCTGGCAATATCAAGCGACAATATATGCGTCACTGCATACGATTACCTGCGAAGGGTTAAATAACGAATGCACTATTTAATAGGTACAGTGAATTAAATTTTTTGAGAACAACAGATATTGGTATAAATGGGCTTATAAGTCTTTATGGATTTATGGCAAATTATTATACAGTTATGAGCACGCTAATAACCGGCAAAATAGCTCAAAAGATGGAAAACATAATACATTGCAAAAAAAAGAGATGAAACTAGTTGAGGTGGAAATTATCGTTATAAACGTCTAAAATAATATTACATTACATAGTTTCCCACCTTTAGACGTCTGTGACAGGAGTATTTTATAAAATTCTACTGTCACAGTGACAGTTGTGATGCTCCTCTGATACGTCTAAAGGTGGGAAACGATGCAATGTAATCTTATTTTAGACGTTTATAACGATAATTTTAATTTTCACCTCCACTAGTTTCATCTCTTTTTGTTTCGCAATGTATTATGTTTTCAATCTTTTGAGCTATTTTGCCGGTTATTAGCGCGCTCATCACTGTATATATTTACTAAGGATTTCCAAAGTTTTCACTGTATTTCTTCACTTAACCGTTCTCTCCAGTTCTTTCTGTTTTGCCAGTCCCTTTCCTGCAGTTTTCTTCTTTCCAGGGCTTTGTCCACTGTATCTCTGAAAGATCTTCGGGGTCTGCCTATCTTCCTTCTTCCTATCGGGCGACACTCTATTATTCTGTGTATCCAACAATTTTGGTATGCTCTTCTGGCATGTCCGTACCAGGTTAATCTCTTCTGTTCGATGTAGTTTATTATATCTGATTTCATTCCCATTCATTTTTTAATCGCTATGTTATTTATTCTTATTCTATCTCTTCTTGTTACTCTGCAGCTTCTCCTTAAGAATTCTATCTCTGTTGCTCTTATTTTGTTTTTGGTTTTCGTATTTATTGTCCAATTTTCACACCCATAAGTGAGGATACGTCTTGTCATGGTGTTATATATTCTTCTTTTTGTTTTTATACTGATGTTCTTATCCCACAGTACCGGGTTCAATTTTCTTATGCAGTCTCTTGTTTGTCCAAGTCCATTTTTTATATCTTCTTCAGTTGTTCCTTTCTTTGATATTATAAAACCTAAATACTTGTACTTGTCTGTTCCTTTGATTTGTTTACATTAATCTATTTCCAGCTGTTTTATTTCTCTATTTTCCGTAGTTAGATGTTCAATTTTCTTTGGGTTTATTTCCATCCCATTCTTTGTATATTCCTGTTCCAGTTTTCTCATCATAAAACTGAGGTTATCTTCATCTTGTGCGTCAATCCAAGCTAAGTGGTCCAAAGGTGGTTGCTTGACTATTTTTAATATTTTTTATTTTTCTACCTTTTAAACTTCAGTTTATAGAGAGTACAAAATTGTATTCATTTTATTTTTAAAAAATTTATTTTGCCGATGACGGCCATTTTTGTTAAAGCGTGTCGATCATTTTCACGGAAAACATGGCTTCACTCTTTAGAAAATATTTTCACTGAGGTTTATCCTAGAACAATAAATCAAAAACAGAACTTTTTAAAAAAGTATGCTCTAAAAACGGCCTATAACATTATTTAATTTCGTACTACCTTAAGGCCTTAAATGAACCTCAAAGTTTGAAAAGGTAAACTGATAAAATGCCATTTTCAGCATTTTTTAACAGCATAAGGCAAGCCGAAAATAGTTTGTAATTTTTTTCTGGAAAAGACATACATACGTATGTACTTTAAATAGAAAAAGATTGAGCTTTAAGACTTGAATAAATTTTTTCGAAACAAATCTCAAAAATGTATTTTTTTGAAAAATCTCAAGTTTGACCCCTTATATCTCTGATGGGCATGCATGAAAAAATTTTAAATTTGGCTGAATGTTAGCCCCTAGCAAGTATAATGAGGAGTAAAAATTTGGAGTTGCAGACTTACGTCATATAGGAGTTACAGGCCTGAGAAAATGGTCAAAAATCATTAATTTGAGCGTTTGCGGGCAGGGTAATTAAAATTCAAATAAACTGTCTAATGAATTAAAAATTAATGTATCTTCACCAGATTTCACAACGAATACACATTTATACAGGGTGGGCCAAAGAAAAGAGTCCACCTCGATATTTGGCAATAGTTACCTATTATATTTTAAGGAAATGCCGAAATAGGTCCATTTCTATTATTATATTGCAATTTTTTGGCATATATTTCATACTACGTGACGTCATTTATCAGAGCGTGGTGACGTAATTGATGATTTTTTTTAAATGGGAATGTGGGTCGTGTGATATATAATTTGAAAGCGTGTTCAATTCGCTATTCAGTAATATGTTCAGTCTCATTTAAAAAAAATCATCAATTACGTCACCACGCTCTGATGGATGACGCCACGTAGTATGAAATATATGCCAAAAAATTGCAATATAAAAATAGAAATGGACCTATTTTGGTATTTCCTTAAAATTTAATAGGTAACTATTGCCAAATATTATTTGGTTTATACATTGGAGACCGTGGAACCACAAAGAAAAAAGGGGAAGGCCACAAATGCGATGGTCAGATGACCTGAAGAAGCACACTGGGTCAAAATTAATGCAAATTCCCAAAATAGAGAGGCATGGAAGAAGGAAAAGGAGGCCTATATCCAAGGATGGATGTTTAGGGCTGATTAGATAGATTGATAGATTGCCAAATATCGAGGTGAACTCTTTTCTTTGGCCCACCCTGTATAAATTTGTATTCATTGTGAAATCTGGTGAAAATAGATTAAGTTTTATTTCATTAGACAGTTTATTTGAATTTTAATTACCCTGCCCGCAAACGCTCAAATTTTGACCATTTTGATTTTTGACCATTTTTTCAGACCTGTAACTTCTATATGACGTAAGTCTACAACTCCAAGTTTTTACTCCTTATTCTACTTGCTAGGGGCTAACATTAAGCCAAATTTCAAATTTTTTCATGCGTGCCCATCAGAGATATAAGGGGTCAAACTTTGAGATTTTTCAAAAAAAATACATTTTTGAAATTTTTTTTGAAATAATTTACTCAAAGCTCAAACTTTTTTTATTTAAAGTATGTACGTATGTCTTTTCCAAAGAAACATTACAAACCATTATCGGCTTGCCTTATGCTGTTAAAAAAATGCTGAAAATGGACTTTTATCAGTTTACCTTTTCAAACTTTCAGGTTCATTTAAGGCCTTAAGGGGAGTTTGAAATTAAATACTGCTATAAACCATTTTTTAGAGCATACTTTTTAAAAAGTTTTGTTTTTGATTTATTGTTCTAGGACAAACCTTAGTGAAAATATTGGCTAAAGAGCGAAGCCATGTTTTCCGTGAAAATGATCAATGCGCTTGAACAAAAATGGCCGTCATCGGCAAAATAAATTTTTTAAAAATAAAATGAATGCAATTTTATACTCTCTATAGACTGAAGTTTATAAGGTAGAAAAATTAAAAATATTAAAAATAGTCAAGCAAACAACTTAATTTATATTGGACCACTTAATGTTGTTCTGAAGCTATTTTCTTGTGGCATTTTTATTTCCCATTCTAAATAGTTAAAATTGGACCACTTGGCATGGTTTGACCCTTGTGCGATCACTATTTGGTCGTCAGCAAAACTTAGGGTATATAATATAAACCCTAAGTTTTGCTGACGGCCAAATATGTAGGTAGTAGTTTCTTACCGGTATACCCTTTCCGTCGCACTTTCTTGTCCATGGTTTCAGAGTATTTTCCAGGAACATTTTGAACAGGGTAGATGTGGATCAGCCCTGTAGCAGTCCCTTTGTGGTCTTAAATAGACTGCATTCATATTCGTTTGCTCGTTTTGATCGCTAATTTGTTATACTTGTAGAATGCTTTTACTGTTATTCGTGCTTTTACTTATTAATATTCGTGGAACTTCCATGTCTTCCATTGCTTCCCATAGCTTGGTTCTAGGTATCGAGTCATAAGCCTTCTTAAGATCTGCAAAATCCACTGGGCGGATCTATTTTTGACTATTATTTTTTCTATTAGTTGTTCGACCGTATAAATGTGATCTAAGCATGCTCTCCCCGCTGTGAACCCCGCCTGGTCTTTTCCAATTTTCTCCTTTATACATATGTATTTGTAATTTTTCCTTTATGGTCTTTCCATACAGTCTGCACATAGACGACATAATTCTGATTCCTCGATAGTTTTCGCAGTTCGCATAGGCAAATTATTTTAAATATTGTAGTCTGTTTTAAAAACGTGTTATTTCTCTTTTATTTAATTATTTAATTTCTGCTTAAACACAGCATGTGATTAAAAAACTCTACTTTTAAATAAATACTAAAATTGAAGGTTGCTGCAAACTGAAAAAAAAATCATTTTGATAAAGAGCAAAATGGCAGGTGTCTATAAAATGTTCTCATAAAGCAAAACCTTCCTGTATACTACTGTATTCTTTGATTTATTATTATCACACCGGCAGGAAGACAGGTCAAAAGACCCTTTTTCATCTTGTAACCTTAATTTATATTTTTTCTGGGCCAAATAAATAAATACAAAAAAAAAAGAAAAAAAGAGGACTTGACTCGTACCTCAATTTCCTTCTAAAAAGATCGTCGCTTTTGGATCTGCGATGTCTCCTTCGCTCCCTTATTTCCGCAGCCGTCTTACTCCTTTCTACGCCTTTTGACAGCGATAAATGACCTGCAATAATTGTATAGTATGAGTCTGATATTCCTTGGGGAGAACGGTGCTGATAGGGGAAATCGATGAGGAAAACATCGTAAAAGGTTTTTGAAGCGGGAAAATGATAGGAAGGCGGGATAGTTTTTCCGGAAAACGTGTTAAAGCGCACTTACAAGTGAACCGATATAGGAATAGACCTGAACATACTGTGCGCGCTAGCAAATTTGTGGATATACTATAGTAGGGGAGGAAAGTATGCTAAAGGACATCGCACACATCTTATGGAAAATATAATGTCACTCAAATTCAATAAAATTTATACGAATAGATACGTTTTAAATTAACGGTCAAATCTTATCATTGCGCCAACTCTATATTTTCAATAATAAGAGCAGAAATTGATATAAATAAATCTGAAATCAAATGGGTACGTACATAAGTTAGAGAGAGAAAAAATATTTTAAAATACCCAAATTTTCGGTACTCCATAAATCAGCGGATTAGTTTCACTAATCCGCTTAGGCCCAGCGGGGTTTAAGCTCCTTTTGAATAGCACCCAGAGCAATAGTGACACTTTTACTGACTCCAAAAATGTGATTTCGATAAACTTTAATTGCAATTTGCGCCGTAATTAATCATAATTAAGAGTTGGCGCAATGATAAGATTTGACCGTTAATTTAAAACGAATCTATTCGTATAAATTTTATTGAATTTGAGTGACATTATATTTTCCATAAGATGTGTGCGATGTCCTTTGCAGTTACTCGAGCGTTATGGAAACCTATTGGGTTGTGAAGAGTAGGTTCTAAAGCCAAAAAAAGTTAAGTTAAGTTTTCCATGAAGTGGGGGACTTTCCATTTTTAATTTAATTTTACATTTCCAACAATCGTTTTTTCCGATTATAGCGCCGTCTTAGTCCTGTCGCCAGGGGGGTACAACGGCCTCCTTAATTCAGATGGACTTACCCAAGTTTTTTTATGTATTTTGACCCGTAGAACACGAATTTTTTGGGTAACAGTTAATCCGGATGTCAATAAGATTGTTATAAACAAAGAACTTGAGGAATTACATAGCAGCGATTTTTCGCAAAACAAAACATTTTTTTGTATTTTTTGGGTGATTCTCAGCAAAAAATGGTCTTACAAGTTTTTTCGTAGGATGCATAGTTTTCGAGATAAACGCGGTTGAACTTTCAAAAAATCGAAAAAGTGCAATTTTTGAACCGGAATAACTTTTGATTAAAAAATAAAATAGCAATTCTGCTTACTGCATTTAAAAGTTCAAGTCAAATTACATCGGTTTTGAATATTTGCATTGCTAAAAATTAAGTTTTTATTTGTCAAACAAAGCTATAAACACATAGTGTTTCCCGTGTCAAATGCATGCGTTTTAATGTACGTAATATACGTAGAAATTCTGTATGCACGCCTACTCGTTCGATTTCAAATTAGAAATGCATTGAAAACGCCATTCAATCACTATGTGTTTCTAGCTTTGTTTAACAGTAAAAAAATTATTTTTTAGCAATCAAAATAATCAAAGCCGATAGAATTTGACTTGAACTTTTAAATGCAGTAAGCAGAATTGGTATTTTATTTTTCAATCAAAAGTTATTCGCGTTCAAAAATTGCAATTTTTCGATTTTTTTAAAGTTCAACCTCGTTTATGTCGAAAACTATGCATCCTACGAAAAAACTTATAAAAACATTTTTTGCTTAGAATGACTAAAAATATACAAAAAAATGCTGTGTTTTGCGAAAAATTGCTGTTATGTGATTCCTCAAGTTCTTTGTTTATAACAATCTTATCGACATCCGGATCGACTGTTACCCAAAAAATTCGTGTTCTACGGGTCAAAATACATAAAGAAAACTTGGGTAAGTCTATCTGAATTAAGGAGGCCGTTGTACCCCTACTGGCGACAGGACTATCTATCCATAATTCGAAAAAATGTCTCGAATAAAAGTTACTTATTTTTACGTAAGGAATCCAAATCTGCAATAAAAAATGGGGGCTCATATTTAAGATTTTAAAGTAACCCTCCACTCCACGTTCGTGGGGGGTCGTGTTTGGTATCATTCAATAGAATTTTCAAAAATATTGAATACGTGTATTTTTCAGTTTTTCGATCTGATATTCATTTCGCGAAATATCGCGGGGTTCGTATTTAAAATTTTAAATTTACCCCCCACCCCTCTCAGTGGGGGACTCTCTCTCTAATGAACACGGATATTACGAGGTTTTGCTTATACGAGGTACAGTTGAGTCCGCGAGTCTTTACCCGTGCGTCATTAATACCTGGTGAGATAAAACACATACTTTTTATTTAGCATCATTCTCTTCCACGCATGAAATTAATGACAAACCAGCTGCCGCCTGTTATTAAGTAAAAACACATGTTATTTTTATGAACGATTTAGACTCAGTGTATTGAAAAGAGATAGATACAAAGAAAGACGATTGGGGATGTCTTCACATATTTTAAGTACAATTTCTGACGTTTTGGTTTGTTTACTTTTGTGGATGTCAGTTTGTTGAATTTTTTGCTGTTGTTTTGTCGAATTTTTGCATTGTGAAGTTTTTTATAGTATACAAACAGTTGTTTTCACAACTAATTTTATATTGGAGTTAGAAATTTTGTAATAAGTTTATTTTATTTTACGATAAATTTTGACAACGTACAAAGCTAACCTCATTGTTGACACAGTTGAATGCTTGTGTTTAAGCTTCCGCCAAAGTGAACAAAATAACAAAAAGAAAATACGTTATTGAATTTTTTTTTTAAATTGTTTATTTATTTATTAATCAATGATAATAAAATAATTTATTAAGCTAATTCAAATGTAGCTGTAATTATGCACCAAAATTTTAAAGCAAAACTTAAATTTGACATTCTATTTATTTGATAACGTCAAATTTTATAATAACCCGTGATCGGAATAATATCCATTTGCCGTTGCGTTTAGTAAATTTCCGACTTATTTCGTATGCTTTAAATGATGACGCACGGGTAAAGACTCGCGGACTCAACTGTACATTAGGTGTCCCATGAAATTCCTATTGAACTCTAACCCTCTACAACGAGGCATATTTGATTATAGCGCAGTAATTGCTATAAATAAATACCCCAACTACCTGTACACTATAGAAATGCCCAACATCTGTGTTATTATCGAGGCCAATGCCGGAATAAACCCCGCCGCCTGTAATAAACTTCTTTCTGTTTATCCACCGATATTGAATATTGTAGAAAATTTACAATTTACGATGGCGAAGCCTTCGATCACTGTTCAGGTCAACCATCGACACCTAATAAACTACGTAAGAGGTATCAAAACATTTCGATATTATTGTTGTCTGATATAACGAGATCCGCTTATAACGAGGTAATTAGTCCGCCATTTCAGTTCTCGTTATAGAGGGAGTCTACTGTATATTTAAAGTCTGTTAAGAATCTATCCCCTAGGTCTCTGAGACTGTAGCTTACCGGGGCATTCCGAAAAGTTACGTAACACAAAGTATATTTTTATGATTGTTTAATTTGTTGTGCTACAGTATTAAGAGCCAATATATGGTAAAGGTACATCTGCAGGGTACCGGGTTTCTCCCTATATGATAATTTGACGCGCTCGAGTAACTGCAAAAATCTCCGCTTGGGCTCCCCTATAGTTTTACTATAGGCCGATTCACGACGTCGACAGATTTTGCCTAAAATCTCAATTTTTAATAATTTTTAAAATAGTGATTTTGAACTTTCTAATTGTTCGTTTAATCTAAAAATTGATTAACAGTATAAAGTGAAGCGAAAAATTTTGATTGCTCAAGCTCGTGAAATAATACTCAAGGGAAATAAGGCAAAAATATACTATGTTTGGGACACTTGACCAGCCAGGTTGCAAATGGGTTTTTGGGTACTATATACCAAATATGTACATTATACATCTCCTGAACTGAAACTCGCCTGGAGCTTTTTTCTAAACTAATATTCATTATGTGAATAATATTATAGAATGAATAAAGGCCTTTATTATTATTATTATTATAAATACAAAAATGCCAGTCACAGTTCGCAATTTTAGTTATTAACAAATAAGGGTCAAAATAGCAGTTTTTTCGTTTATATCGCCACAGGTGAAAATAGGGTAATTAAATATTTTATTTAGAGTACTCATTTAGAGTACTCAACACTTTGCATAACTTTTGCAAAAATGAACTTAAAACTTTGGTATTGCATGGAAAGTTGAGTCAAACAGTCTAGTCCTATAACGGTCGAAGTATATCTCTTATAAAAGAAAGTTTTTACAAAAATATTGTTTTTTTTTAAATTGAAGCGAATAAAAAATCGAATAAATACCTTACTTGAAAAACCTTTTAATATTAATTTAAAGTTATAGGTAATTGAATGTATTTTTTTTTTTTTTTGTCGGAGAGTATCTACTCAAATATAAGTATTCAAACTTAAATAACGGGAACAGGATGCATTTTATAACATATACTTACTAAACACTTGTTAAAGTACACAGAAATACCTATCAAATGAGCTCCAGGAGAAGTAGATAGCATCAAAATTTATGCTCCAAAAAATTTTTAACAAAATTTATACTCCAAAATTTTTTTCAAAATATGTTTTGGTTTTTTATAATTAACTCCGTTAATTTTTATGATATTACGTTCATTAGGTTTATCTAAAAATCATTCGAAAGGTAACTTCAAAGAAACCTATAAAATCGTGTTAAATTTATTTTTTTTTTAATCAATTATTTATTGTTTTAAGATAAAGGGTTAAAGGGCCCGTTTTAAAATTCAGGCTTTAAACCTTTCTATCTCGGTTACTTTTTATCTTACAAAAATAAAAAAAGTAAAATATTTGTTAAAAAAAACTCAAATTTCGGATTATATCATTTTTTACATAGATGGAAGATTTTTGGAGTTATTATCAAATAAAAATGAAATTTCCGAAAATTTTAAAAATTTTGATTTTTGCAAAATCATATACCTATATTCTCTTGCAAAAATATGCAATCAGAACCAGTTATTTTTCACTTATTCCCAAGAGAATTACAAAGGATACTCTTACTTTCATCATAACTTAATTTTGATGCTATTAACTTCTTCTGGAGCTCATTTGATAGGTATTCCTGAATACTTTGACAAGTGTTTAATAAGTACCTATATTTTATAAAAGGCATCGTTTTCCTGTTATTTAAGCTTGAATACTTCGATTAGAGTCTCGCCGACAAAAATATACATTCAATTACGTATAACTTACTTTTAGTTAATATTAAAATGTTTTTCAAGTAAGGAATATTCGATTTTTTGTTAACTTCAGTTTTGGTGATGTTAATTTTTTTGCAAAAACTTGAGTTATTTGCTTAAATGCTGTGTCTTTCTGGTTGGCAGCCAGAACTAGAGGAATTTGTTCTTGAAAGAGAAAATAAAATAACACCATTAAAATTAATGGGAACAAAGTATATTAAATACAATGCTGTTTACTCAATAACTAGACCCAAACCCAGACATGCAAAGTGAAAGTTATCCTCCAACACCAAATTGTTCTATATGGTCCACATAATGATCGGAAAAAAGTCACACCATTTTGAGCGTGGCGTTTGTGGGGAGAGGGGGAGAGGGGGAGAAATCCGCAAATTCGTAGTTTTTTAAGTTTTTCGTCAATATTTCTAAAACTATGCGGTTTAGCATGATCAACCTTCTATATAAAAATGTTCTATATTAAATTTCAAATAAAAAAGGCTGGATACATAATCCTTCTAAAATGAACGGTTCCAAAGTTACGGAGGTAGTATAGTATAATTGGTCCAAAAAAAAGGCCTAACCCAAACACCCAAAGTAAAAGTTTTCCTCCAACACCAAATTATTCTATATGGTCAACATATTGTTCAGTAAAAAGTTACACCATTTTGAGCTTCCGGTTTGGGGGGAGATGGGGGAGAAGTGGGTGAATTAGTAGTTTTTTTAGGTTTTTCGTCAATATTTCTAAAACTATGCTTTAGCGTAAACAATGTTCTATACAAAAATGTTCTACATAAAATTTAAAACAAAAAAGAGCCTAAACATAATTGTTATAAAATCAACGGTTCCAGAATTACGGAGGGTGAAAAGTGGAAGTTTTCTATAATTTCTATATTTTTTGGGCAATTTATTATTACTGATCAAAGAAATTTTCTTTAACAGGATTGTGTTTTGTAAATAAAATTTGCTATTTCAGAGGCCGATGGTATGTTAGTTATAAGCCGTTGAAGAAACGTCAACCTCACCACCCAAAATCATCATCAATTTCCCAAAAAATATAAAAAGTATCGAAAACCTCCACTTTTCACCCTCCGTAACTCTGGAACCGTTAATTTTATATGTATAGGACCGTTCTTGTTTTCAATTTTATGTAGAACATTTTTGTATAGAACATTGTTTACGCTAAAGCATAGTTTTAGAAATATTGTCGAAAAACGTAAAAAACCACTAATTTACCGACTTCCCCCCCCCCCAAACCGGACGCTCAAAATGGTGTAACTTTTTACTGAACAATATGTGGACCATATAGAACAATTTGGTGTTGGAGGAAAACTTTTACTGTGGATGTCTGGGTTAGGCCTTTTTTGGACCAATTATACTATACTACCTCCGTAACTTTGGAACCGTTCATTTTAGAAGGATTATGCATAGGACCTTTTTTATTTCAAATTTAATGTAGCACATTCCTATATAGAAGATTGTTCGTGCTAAACCGCATAGTTTTAGAAATATTGACGAACATCCTAAAAAACTACGAATTTACCGATTTCTTCCCCCTCTCCCCCCCCCCCCAACCCGACGCCCAAAATGGTGTGACTTTTTTCTGAACATTATGTGGACCATATAGAACAATTTGGTATTGGAGGATAACTTTCACTTTGGATGTCTGGGTTATGCCATCTTTTGTATCAATTGTATCATACTATTAGAACTTGTCCCTCTTTCGATTTATGGGGTTATATTTAATAAAATAATTATCATCTCCGAGCAGCGGTGTCATCCACCCCCAGGATAAAAGCGCAAGTTATCACGATGTCCCTTTTGTTTCTTGGGCTATCCTCTAACTACTCACCCATTTTCATGAAAATCGATGGAGGTTCAACGAAATAGGAAGTGAAAAACTTCAGTGACTGTACTAGGGTCGGAAAGGAAGCCGGAATAGTTTTTTCAGGAAAACGTGTTAAAGTTCAATTATATCTTATAACAGTTGTTATTTAACAAAGTTAACAGCACAGCAGGATAGTTCCATTAGATAACAGGAAACTTGTAGAAACACTCACTACAACTTACCTCTTTTCTCGCCCAACAATTCACTCATCGACTTCTCCAGTGGATTCGTCCTAACCCCTTCGTCGACAAGCACCCCCTTGTCCCGTCTATGCTCCCAAAATCCACGTCCATTCTCTCGGATCACGGCATAGCTTCTTTGATCCTTTCCACCTTCTTTGGAAGTCCCGACTTTCTCCGAGTTATCGCCTCTTTGTGTTGGACGTTTCCTCTCTTGCGGATTTATAGAAACTGTGGAAGTTTTTGTGTTCGGCGAGACTAGAAAATTCGACGTGTCGCTTCTGGATGATATCGGAAAGCAAAAAGAAAGAATTCCGTTAGTTTGGGTAGATTTATCGAGGCAAAGATGAGAGAAGTTTCGAGCAGAAGGCGTTTAGAAAGTTTTATCATAATTCTCTTAGTTCAATATACAAGGCGCACAATTGTAACCATTTACCGAGAAGTTTATGAGAAACACCGTAAAAAATTTAATTTTAAACGTATCTTAGGTAAAATCCTTTTCATGAGCATTTTTCAGTGCGTCACAAATAATAGGAAAAAGGTAAGTCCGTGATAATACACATTTATGACATTTATTCTAACATGACATTTTAGTTAAATCTGATATTTGTCACATTTTATTTGTAATTTGGCATAAAAACAAATCAATTGTGTTTATTGCATTTATAAAATGGTATTTTATTTGATTTGTATAGTCTTATAAATTGTACAGATTATATTCGTAGATATATGATATAATTCGTAAATATTTTTTTTTTTCGATTATAGCGCCATCTACCGACAACTAGAATAACTAGAATAAATGTTATAAATGTCTGTAATCACAGTCGTGGCTTTCTTCTGTCACATACAATTTAATGCGTTAGAAAGAAATCGAAAGACTGTGACGCACTCAAAAATGCTCATGAAAAGGACTTTATACAGTGATGAGCGTGCTAATAACCAGCAAAATAGCGCAAAAGATGGAAAACGTATTACGTCGTGAGATAAAAAGAAATATTGACATACTAATTCACTATAATTTATATCGATGGTTTCCCACCTTTACACGTATCAGAGAATTATGTCAACTAAAATTGTCACTGTGACAGTGGTGGTTGCCAAACTCGTTCGATACGTCTAAAGGTGGGAACATAGAGTTATATATTATCATAGAGAGAGTGTCATTCAGAGCGAAGTGACGACACCATCTTTTTTATTTGGATTAGTGCTGTTTCACTCTTACGCATAGTAAAGCTGCGACAGTAGTCCTCCCCTTCGGTGTCTATACTCACACTTAATGTAATCTTAGTTTGTCGATACAATGTGTTAGAAAGAGATGCCGCAAACCAGTGCATGAGATCTTGTCGTCAAGAAGCGCGGAAGGTAGGCTCACTCTATGTTAATATATACCTCTATGGGTGGGAATCAATCAATATAATGTAAATTTTTAGGTTAATATCGCTAAATTTCCCAGCTCGACTAGTTTCATTTCTTTTTATCTCACAACTTAATACGTTTTCCATCTTTTGTGCTATTTTGCCGGTTATTAGCACGCTCATCACTGTATACCTATAATATTACGGTTAAAACGCGAATACCGAATAATACAAGAATTACCCAGATAGAGTTAGAATTATCCAAGCATACTGGATAAAGTTACATATTTGTGAATATTTTATTGTATTCTGGATTTATCCGGTTAACACTATATACTATATTATCTTATTCAATTGTTCAATATCCGTTTATAATTTAGAATACCTAGAGAAATTATTTGAAGATCAAAGAGATAACACCATTGAGTTAGAAGAAGAGTTAAATGGTGGACCAAGAATATTACAGCAGGAAATTTGTTCCGCATAACAGAGCTAAAAGATGGCATAGCTGCAGATCCCGATAATATACAAGCAGAGCTGCTGAAACTAATGGACAACGAATTAATAGGAATAGTCAAAAAGATACTCAACAACATATACAACTCTGAAGAAATACCAACAGAATGGCTGAAGTCTGAGTTTATTGTACTTCCAATAAAACCAGGAGCCAAAAAATGCGAAGAATACCGTACGGTAAGCCTGATGAGTCATCTCCTAAAATTATTCCTTAAGATATTCTTAAAGAGAATGGACAGCCTAAGTCTGACGTCACAAATGTCACAAAATTGGGAGGAGCTTATATTGACTCACAAACAATTTTGTTTGTAACGTTAAATCGTCATAAGTAATTTTTCATTTATGTACTTTGTGTGACAAAATAAGACTTCATTTAGGTATTTCGTTAAGAGTAAACAGTAGCGATCAACAGGTACCTAACAAAAAAATATAACTTCGGGAGATAGTATCATAAACTTTGGCAACAGTGGTAATCTTTGACATTATCTAAGTTTAATATTTTGACAATATCATAGTCGCGCTAAATGAAAGTAATAGAAAACGATTTTATTATTAATAAATAGATATTTATAAAAATAAACCAAAATGGGTGAAAATATTATGTTAAGATAGGTATTTAGAAAGGTATTTGCATGAAATATCTAATAATAAAACAATAATAAATAATCATTTTTTGTTGTGAAGCGAAACAAATTTCGATTTTCGCATAATTTTGGCACGGTTTTTAATGAACTTTTTCTTGGACGGTTTCACTTTATTTTTCGTTTGATTTACTTTTTCCATTTTGTTAAACTATTGATGATATTTTTAGAATAAAAAATCTTCCTAAAACTTTATATACTCGCATTAGAATTCGAAATATTTTTACGTAAAATCTACATTTTTTACCTATCTACATATAACTAAAACTCACAATTAAAAACAATCTATTCTTTCAAAGAGGCCAACAACTTATATAACAACAAATATATAATAAATTAACTATCAATAAACACTACTTTCCTATGAAACAACAAAAACGAATTCTTAAATTAACACACTACTACACTGAACAGATATCGATAAAGATGACAAAATGACAGTGATAATTTCTCTATGTTGCCTAATTAGTTATTTAGTTATAATATGTTTGATTTCTTGTTAGAAATAAAAAAATTTAGTAGTTCCAAGATTACACAAAATCTAGGCAAGGGATAAAAAAGTTTATTTGAAGAAAGTTTATTTTTTTTCTTCTTAATGGCGGTACAGGCTCCGTTTTTCAATATTTTATTTAGTTATAGAGTAATTTCCACGTACTAACATATTTCTGAAATTGGGCTCTGTACCGCAATTCTTTATTATATTACGAATATGTGTGCCAAATATCTCGACAAAATATTCAAAATTAGAGCCGCAATCTTGGAACTCGTTTGTTGCTACCTGTTGATCGCTACTGTAGCCTCTTAAAGAAACGTGTTAATTAAGAGATTTTTATTCGTTTTTGCTCAGGTGGTTTTTATTCCTTAGTGGTTTAAAATAAACATAACCTCAAAACTGTTTACGTTCTAATCATTGCATTAAATTAACTCACCTGGGCAAAATCGAATAAAAATCTCTTAATTGACACGTTTCTTTAACTAAATACCTAAATGAAAAGTCTTATTTTGTCACACAAATCACGTAAACAAAAGATTAAAAATTCCTTATGAGTGTTAAACAATAAACAAAATTGTTTGGAGTCAAATATAAGCTCCTCCCAATTTTGTGACGTCAAGACTTAGGATGTCCATTTACAAGTTGTGTGAAAGCCAAATTCGCCCCAACCACTTCGGGTTCATAAATGCTCTTGGTACTAGAGAAGCGTTGTTCTCAATTCAAGTCTTATTCCAGAGATGTCAATTACGACGTACTTATACGCACGTCTGGTTGATTACAAGAAAGCGTTTGATCGAGTACAGCACGCCAAGATAATGCCAATACTAAAAGAAGCAAGAATTAACAACCAACATCTGGAAATACCTAGAAACCTTTACTGGAATCAGACTACTCTGAAAAAATATTTATCGAAGATTTGCACGAAACTAAGAAACGTATTCTACTAAGCGGGTACTGTCTCAACAACATGAGATTTGCAGATGACACCATAGTACCTATTTGCGGACAATCTAGAAAACCTACAAGTCTTTATGAACAAAATTAGGTATTACAGTCAACAATAAGGACTCAATATAAACGCAAACAAGACAAGGCTTATGATAACTAGCAAGAAAAAAATAACAGAAGGCCAACCCTTACATCAAGCAAACACCTGTAGAAAGGGTGTTATTTTTTGGGTGTAACTACAATGATATGCAAAAAATTACGTTGCCTCGCAGATTTAAAATGCGTTTATCTCGAAAACGGTTAAGTTTAGCGAGAAGAATGTAGTATACCTTTTTTAAGTAAAAATATTAAGAGAATAAAAGTTTTGATTCAAAAAGTATGTAGAGTGGGTAATAAAAAAAATTGAACATATTAAATAAGCGCTGAAAGGCGTATGTGGCGCCCTCTGGGTAATACATCATTTTTGATGACGAATTTAGATTTCTCGTCCCAAAAAACCCCGTTTCCCAAATTTCGTGTTATTATCTGATGTCTGATATCTATTATCTGTTAGGAAATATTCAAGAATAAATAAAATAAAAGTTTAACTTTGACACCCTGTATTTCGGTTATTATCTACTTTCGTACTAAGTTAAGTTAGCTTAAATCGACCTATTTTAACCTCAGGAATCTAAGGTTAAGCTATGGCCCATTCTTTACCAAACACCCTGTGTACAGGGTGTTTCAAAAAGGTATGTCATAAATTAAATCGCGCATTCCGGGGACAAAAATAAATTGATTGAATCCAACATACCTTAGTACAAAAGTGTACACAAAAAAAGTTACAGCCCTTTGAAATTACAAAATGAAAATCGATTTTTTTCATATAATATCGAAATCTCTTAGAGATTTTTCATTGAAAATGAACATGTGACATTCCTATGGCAGCAACATCTTTAAAAAAAATTAAAGTGAAATTTGTGCACCACATAAAAATTTTATGGGGGTTTTGCTCCCTTAAACCCCCCCCCCCCCAAACTTTTGTGTACGTTCCAATTAATTCAAAATTGTGGTACAGTTAGTTAAACACAACGTTTTTAAAACTTTTTTGTCTCATAGTATTTTTTCGATAAGCTAATTTTTATCGAGATGCGGCTTCTTTTTTAATACGTTTACATAAAAATTTATGGGGATTTTGTTCCTTTAAACCCCCCAAATGTTCGTGTACGTTCCAATTAAACTATTATTGTGGTACCATTACGTAAACACAGTGTTTTTAAAACTTTTTTGTCTCTTAGTCTTTTTTTGATAAGTCATCTTTAATCGAGATGTGGCTTCTTCTTCAAAATATACCTAAAATGTAAATTATAAATAAATTTTCAGATTATTAACAGGTATATCATAGGTACTTACGTAACCATACAGAGTCGATATTTTCTTATCGATGGTATGTGCCTTTAATAAGAGCAACAAAGAGAGATGCATTTATTATACTTACATTTAAAACGGGTTAGAAAATATTGGGCGCCCGAAGTGGGAAGGGTCAACAAAAAATTTCGCGTTGTAGGTATGGCTTTGTCAGACAGCGTTGCCGAATTTGGAAATTATCAAAAGAAAATATTAAAGTAGAAAAAATAATATAGTTAACTTTTTGTAAACAGATAAAATAAACAAATTATTTAAAAATAACAAAATATTGTTTTCACCCATTTTAAAAAAATGTGAAAACGTTTAATTATAATTCAACGTTTATTTTTTTACTTATATTTTTCTTTTAAATAATTTGTTTAATAGATGTACTTATTTGTTCACAAAAAATAATATAATCAAGTATATTCAAATGGGAAATAAGCCACAATTTTACCTAAAAATGATTTTATTAACGTTTCGACGCTCAAGTCGGGTGTCGTTGTCAAAATACAAAATAACTTGGGCGTCGAAACGTTAATAAAATCATTTTTAGGTAAAATTGTGGCTTATTTCCCATTTGAATATACTTGATTATAAAAATGCCACAAGAAAATAGCTTCAGAACAACATTAAAAATAATATAGGTACAGTAATTATTACACTTTTAAGAACCGGCAAAATAACGCAAAAGATGGAAAGCATAATACGTTGTGAAATAAAAAGAGATGAAACTAATAGAGATGTAAAATTATCGATAGGAACCTATAAATTTACATAACATTACATAGTTTCGCACCTTTAGACATATCTGAGGAGTATAACAAATCTAACCGTGACAGGACAATTTTATAAAATTCTAAATGTTTTCTGTCACAGACGTCTAAAGGAGGGAAACTATGTACCTACCTGATGTAATGTAAACTTATAGGTTCCTATCGATAATTTTACACATCTACTAGTTTCATCTCTTTTTATTTCACAACGTATTAAGTTTTCCATCTTTTGCGTTATTTTGCCGGTTATTAGCGCGCTCATCACTGTATTATTTTTTTTCTACTTTGATGGATAATTACGCATGTCTGTCTCTCTGAGACTTTGTAGACACAACTTTTCCGTCATTAGACAAGACAGGACAAATGAGCTGTCGAATGAAAGCTCATTACCCAACGATCTTATTAAGGTGACAAATTTGACCTTGCACTTCCAGTTTTAGAGTTGAAACTTAAAGTACTATGTATTTTAAAGTCGCCCAATAAATATTATAAACGACTTATTATTGGACGCGCTTTAGCAAGACGAAAACCATTATATTTTTGCGGCTTTGTGCACGTCTGTCCGTCCGTCTGTCTATCGAATATAACTCCTACGTTATTAAAACGCTCAACTCCGTATCCGTGTCGTGTGAAGTCCAATTTCTCAGCTTTAATACCATCCTTAATTCGACACCTCATACTTACTACGTGGCGTTACAACCCTTCGTGGGTTTTAGCCCACTCGACAGCATGCCTTCACTCTTCTAGACAATCTCTGTCCAGTTCTCCACGCCCGTAGCTTTCAGGTCTCCTGCTATATTATCTCGCTACCGGAGTTGAGTGTTTTAATAACGTAGGAGTTATATTCGATAGACAGACGGACGGACAGACTTGCACAAAGCCGGAAAAATATAATGGTTTTCGTCTTGCTAAAGCGCGTCCAATAATAAGTCGTTTATAATATTTATTGGGCGACTTTAAAATAGTACTTCAAGTTTCAACTCTAAAACTGGAAGTGCAAGGTCAAATTTGTCACCTTAATAAGATCGTTGGGTAATGAGCTTTCATTCGACAGCTCAGTTGTCCTGTCTTATCTAATGACGGAAAAGTTGTGTTTACAAAGTCTCTGAGAGAGACAGACATGCGTAATTATCCATCAAAGTAGAAAAAAAAAATAATACAGTGATGAGCGCGCTAATAACCGGCAAAATAACGCAAAAGATGGAAAACTTAATACGTTGTGAAATAAAAAGAGATGAAATTAGTAGATGTGTAAAATTATCGATAGGAACCTATAAGTTTACATTACATCAGGTAGGTACATAGTTTCCCCTCCTTTAGACGTCTGTGACAGAAAACATTTAGAATTTTATAAAATTCTCCTGTCACGGTTAGATTTGTTATACTCCTCAGATATGTCTAAAGGTGCGAAACTATGTAATGTTATGTAAATTTATAGGTTCCTATCGATAATTTTACATCTCTATTAGTTTCATCTCTTTTTATTTCACAACGTATTATGCTTTCCATCTTTTGCGTTATTTTGCCGGTTCTTAATAGCGCACTCATTACTGTACCTATATTATTTTTTGTAAACAAATAAGTACATCTACTAAACAAATTATTTAAAAGAAAAATATAAGTAAAAAAATAAACGTTGAATTATAACTCAACGTTTTCACATTTTTTTAAAATGGGTGAAAACAATATTTCGTTATTTTTAAATAATTTGTTTATTATATCTGTTTACAAAAAGTTAACTATATTATTTTTTCTACTTTAATATTTTCTTTTGATAATTTCCAAATTCGGCAACGCTGTCTGACAAAGCCATACCTACAACGCGAAATTTTTTGGTGACCCTTCCCACTTCGGCCGCCCAATACCTTCTAACCCGTTTTAAATGTATAATAAATGCATGTCTCTTTGTTGCTCTTATTAAAGGCACATACCATCGATAAGAAAATACCGACTCTGTATATACAAATATGTGGTGTATTCGACAAATATTCAAAATATCTCGATAAACACTGGCTGATCGAAAAAGTACTAAAAGGCAAAAAAGTTTTAAAAACATTGTGTTTAACTAATGATGCCACAATAATAATTTAATTGGAACGTACACAAAAGTTTGGGAGGGTTTAAGGGAGCATAAAATTTTTATGGGGTGCACAAATTTCACTTTAATTTTTTTAAGATGTTGCTGCCATAAGATTGCCACATGTTCATTTTCAATGAAAAATCTCTAAGAGATTTCGATATATGAAAAAAAAATCGATTTTCATTTTGTAACTTCAAAGGGCTGTAACTTTTTTATGTAGACTTTTGTACTAGGTAAGGTAAGTTGGATTCAATCAATTTATTTTTGTCCCCGGAATGCGTGATTTAATTTATGACATACCTTTTTGAAACACCCTGTATACCAAGGTTTAAAATGTACTATGTCCATTTAACATTGGATAATCCGGATAAATCAAGAAGTTATTAATATCCTTTGCCTTTTATCCAGCCAATTTGGATAATACGCAAAGTATCCGAGTAAAACTAGTGTTATCTAATATGGGGGTATACCTGTAATACATTTACTGAAATGGCAATAAACCGACGATAAGAAAGAATACTTCATAGATAAAATTATACTTATTTACTCTTTAGATAACGATTTGTGTGTCTTGCTTACCTAGATCTCAGCAGACGTCTGCTCCTCTTCGAACTCCCATTTCTGCCATCCTCGTTGAGGCCCAGATTCGAGCCCCAAACATTTCTGACAGTATTGCCTTGATCCTGTGCTTCGACCAGTAGTTGACCTTTGTAATCGTATAATTGGATGACGGGAAGTATGATGTTCGGAGACGATTTCGAAGTTGACAACTCCCAATGCCAGCTCTTTGGTTTGCGCAGTTGTAGCTTAATAGTTTCCGGCATATGAGCTGCCGTCGCGGCTGTCATTGTCTGGAAAAAAATATAAATGTAAAAGAAAAGATAAAAATGTATACCATTTTTATTCAGTTGCAATGCGAAGGCAAAACTGTCTTATTTTTAACTTAGTACACAGAGCACAAACCAGCACTCTAAATCGGCGATTTTCGACTCTAATTGGAGTCATCATCAGAGAGGCGTAGGTTTGCTGCTCTCTGATGATGACTCCAATTAGAGTCGAAAATCGTCGATTTAGAGTGCTGGTTTGCGCTCTCTGTACTAAGTGAAAAACAAGACATGTTTATTTTTTATATTAGTATTACTCCTTTGAGTCACATAGGTCCATTTTCAGTTGGAATTTACCAACTGAACAGACGGGGTCGTGAATTGCAAATTTTTAGAATTCCCTCTTGTCTTCTTTGCTTCAGCATCCATCTGGCTTGCAATTTTTAGAAGCCATGGAGGTGTTACCAGGAAAATGGTCCAATAAGTTTTTAATTAAATATCTTTTAGAGTTATTTGGATATTTTTAAATATTTTGAATATTTTTATTAGGTTGAAATCTTTGACTTTGTAAAAAAAGAATTCACCATCTGACGGTATCTAATAACATGCGAAATTAGGATTCATCGTCATCATAACATTTTCCTTTTATTAAATGGGTATATAATATTGAATAGGGTCACTGAGAGTTGTGAAAAAATGGGGATATAAATAAATAAATAGAGGTAACCCCACAAGACTTTATCAAAATGAAAAATTTATTTTGTAACCATAGTATTAATATCAGGCTTAGGTCTGGTTTCTGAATTGCTATGTATGGTCAATACTATTGTATGGAACGGAGGCCTGGACGCTCAACAAAACGTTGATGAACAAGTTAGAAGCTTTTGAACTCTGGCTTCAAGAAGGATCTTGAAAATACCTTGGAAAATCCACACCACCAACGAAAATATGTCCTTAGGAGAATAGGTACAGACACAGATTGGAAACTGATAAAACTCATCAACGTTAGAAAAGTTAGTTACCTAGAAGACATAATCAGAAACGAAATGTACCGCCTCGCACCCTGATCATCCAGGGGAGATTGAAGGAAAACGGGGTCCCGGTAGGCGCCAGATTTCATGGCTTAAAAATATCAGAGACTGGACCGGCCTTGATTCAACATCTTTGTTTAAAACCACATTGGACATAGAGAGATTTGCCAGTGTAATCACTAACCTCCACTAAAGGAGAAAGCACCACCAGAAGAAGAAATGGGTAGATAATCATCTTAACCTATAATTTAGGATATTGTACTAATTGGTCTCATATCTAGACCTTCATCATCAATCACAGTACAGAGCCGGATTTAAGGCAGTGGAGGCCCCTGGGCAGAATTGTTGTGGGGCCCTACCTCCTACCATTAAACAAATTGTTGTTATGACTGTGGTATGGTTAAAGTCCGGGTACTTTTCGAGATTTTTTAACTGAAAATTCCTTGAATATGTCGGGCATGTCTAGTTGCTTTAAGGCATTGTGGTCAATGCTCATTATAAAGAGATGGTTCAAACGCTCTTGGCCTATCATAGACCGAAGTCGATTTTTAATTAACTTAAATTTTTAGAATGATCTCTCTCCACTGCAGTTAGTTACCACCAGAACGTTTGGAACCGCATCATTCACATTTTTCTCATTTACCCGTCGGTACATTTGAAGTTCTTTACTTATATTTGATGAGCCGATTTCCTCTTTAAATGAATTGAAAAATTCTACAAATTGTACTAGTTCGACACCTAGTTTTTTTTATCTAAATCATTGCTATAATTGTGGGTAAGCTTCAGTGAGTGAGCTTCAATTCCATTGGGAGTTAAATTTCCAAATAATGTAAAAATCCAAAATTGGAATGAATGGATTTATATGGGATTTATATGCCGAAAGCCTATGACGTGAAGATGAAATGAAGTGATCTATAATAGCTATATTTTGAGTCCTAAATGTCTCAGATGTTGTCATTTCAGTCTCTGAAATATTCCTTAAAAGAATATAAATTTTTTAATTGATTTAAGTACCGCCACTCCTGAATTAAGGGCAATATTTGGATCTTGGAGAATACGACTTGTGCTGTTTGTCCTCTCTAAGATTTCATTCCAAAATATTGCAAATATCCCTGTTTTCAGTAAACACACTCGATTGTACAAACCATTTGTATCGCTACGAGTTTCAAATTGTTGCCCATAGTCTTTTGAAATTTTGGATAATAATCCTTTAATCAAATTATAACCTTTAACTAGTTCTTTTGCGGCATCACTTCTAGACGACCGTCTAGTAGTATGTATTTACTCTTTTTTAGGAACAATAATATTTCTGCCATGGTCGGCGTTGCTCTCGCTTAAAGACGTTTTTAAACAGTCGATTAACAAGTTGTATCTATATGTAGAGGAAGTGAAAAATACATAGGGTTCATACAGTCCTTCCAAGAAATCAAAGAATTCTATGGCAGCAGGACAACACTTAGCTGCAGCATTAGCAACTAAATTTAGAGAGTGGGCGACACATGGAATCTACAACGCCAAGATATTGTGTTATCTAAATTTTAGCTGAACACCATTGTATTTTCCACTCATAACTGACGCATTGTCGTAGGACTGTCCCTTGCAACTTTTCAAATCGATATCATCTTCTTGCAAGAATGTATTCAATATATCTTCTGCTTTATGACCGTAATTTGCCAAAAATACATTTTTAATAGGAGAGAAACCTTCCATATAACGAAATATTACAGTTAATTGATTGACAAAAATTATTCTATGTGAATAATGTGCTGATTTTTTAAGTTTGGGGCTTTGTGGGGGCCCCCAAAATGTGGGGGCCCCGGGCACCTGCCCAGCCTGCCCCCCCCTTAAATCCGGCCCTGTCACAGTACAAGTATTCGTAAGTCTTCCCACTATTTCATCGTCAAATCTCTTTAATAAAACCAAAAGCAATCCAGAAATGCTCACAAGAAGGAATTTGAAGATAATAACAAGACCATATGTAAAGGTGTTTCTGAAGCTTTACATATGGTCTGAATTTAATTGTTGCATCTTAATGCATTTTACCATTTTGGTTGGGAATAATACCATCGACGGTATAAATGAACGGTCTTCCGTCTAGTGTTGCCCAAATTCAAGATCAAGACGAGACTTAGACAGTCTTGGTCTTGGTCTTGTACCAGTATACCTGGTCTTGGTCTTGGTATTGCGCTCCCGGTCTTGGTCTTGGTATTGCGCTCCCGGTCTTGGTCTTGGTCTTGCAGCAAGAGTCTTGCAAGTCTCGCAATTGCCCATTACCCTATTGCATATCTTAGAACAACGTAACAGAGAGGTACATTTTAAGCTTGAATATCATAGCCATAGTCAAGACTAGCCAAATTAATAAATATCTAAACAACTGACACCGGGTGGGGTTTGAACCAACGATCTAAGTGATACCTGCATATTATGTTCTAACTAACTAAAGTTAAAACTACCTCTTAAAACCCACAAAATTTCATTTGCATATCTCAACCGGTTTTAGAGCAATAAATAAATCGTCAGTTTGTAAGAAAAATTTCAACACCCCCTATTTGGGAAACGAAGTATTTAAAAAGTAAACGTTTATGAAGCAAACTCTCATTACTTTTTCGTGCAGAATTACCCATTAAAGTTTGCCATACTTATTTAAAAACATCCTGTATTAATGAATAACTTTTTTCTTATCCAATATAAGTGAAAATAAAAAATCATAATGCTAAGAAAATATGAGGCTATAGTTGGGTTTTAATTTTAGTATGCTATTGCATGCTTGAATAATGCTAGAATATTCCACAGAGTGAGAAAAAACACAGTTTGATTGGTACACCCGGTATACTATGACAATAATTGACCTGTCTAGCAACAATATTATTACATATAGAATAAGGCAACATATTTAAAAAAATCACTTAAATCGGACAACAGGTTTGGGAAATTTGAGACGTTAAAAATGACCCGTTTAAGGTGGTGGGTTAATTTCTTGGAGAAGTGTATATCGTTAAAATAATCTTTCGGTATTTTGTTTACACAATATCCGGTATTGTGTGTACTTTTGTCTGGTATCATTATCTTAGAATACTTTTAAATAATAGCCGCGCTGTTTCGACAAATTTTGTTTAGCCAAGTGACCAGTCAGCATAAACAATACATAATGGTCTTACTATATTATGTTTGTATATGTATACGGATACACCATTTCTGGTGTTTGGATTCCTAGAAAACTAATAAATTAATTTTAAAAAGTTTGTACATATACGATATTATTCGATATTACTGTAGGCGTCGCAATGCAGGAATGTTATATTATGATTAGAAGACGACTATTCTCAAAGCCTGGACAATTAATTTCAGACCGAAGAAGTCGACGCTGGGAAAGAATGAACAAAGTATTTTATTTTTACATTATAATAATGACCTCTGAGTACATGTCAAATGTGTCAAGTGTTTTTTAATGGATATTTTGATTCGCTATGTATGTGTTTATGGTATTGTTCGTAATGCGCATAAATCCAATTTCCAAATTTTTTTTACAATTTTTTTTTGTTTCTCGTAGAGTATCTAAGAATACAGCCAAACTTATATATGTACTCCCTAAAACGACCCTCAGTTCTAACTGCAAGACGCAAGAGTCTCGCAGGCTTAGTCTTGTTCTTGCTCAAGTCTTGCACGGTAAGTCTTGGTCTTGGTCTTGCTAAAATTAGGCGGTCTTGGTCTTGGTCTTGGTCTTGGTCTTGCGAAAACGCAAGAACAAGACCAAGACCGATTTTGGGCAACACTACTCCCGTCCGAAGCAGCAGTATTGTAGTGAACAGTGAACAGTATAGTGTCTGGGGGCTCAGGAGACTGAGACCCGAAAGCCCTGAAGATGACGTCAGAGAGGACATTGAAAGCTCGGATAGTGAATATCGACGCTGTTCGACCCGGAAGACTGGCGAGTTTTATTTTAATATTAATTCCTGTAATAATATTGATCTTCTGAACTTTAAGTTTCATATTATATTAAAAACCGAGACTATAAAGTGCTTGTAAAAACCTAGGTCAATTATTAGTAAAGGCCAAATAATAAAACGACAAAAGATAAAACTAATATTTCAACATCAAAAACCTATTTTACAATACTAAATAAACAGTTTTAATGGCCGATTCAACGTCCCATTTACCATTATGTTATGACGTGTTAAAAGACATACTATATACATCGACTCCACTGTATGATTCACTTTGAAGGTATGTTTAAACTCATTACGTAGGAGCTGTAAACAATAACGAAAAGCATTTTTGGCACAAGATTTGTGTTCCTACGACAGATCAACACGTAACTTATAGATAGACATAGACGTTCGATGTGATAATTTTTCTTGGACTGGGGTCTACTACTTGACACTGTTCCAAAATAATGTATATAATATTAATGAGGAAGAAATAGTTAAAATTCCTTTAATCTGCCTTGATTATTATGAACAAACAGTGTAGTATATTTTTAGTGAATGAGATTTAAGAGATTCTTTAACCTTCGAGTGGTAACGTACGGTCCCTGACACCGACGTAGCGGATTTTTCGCGGTAAAACTCAAATGAGCATTTTTTTTGTCCCCGCGGCCAGGTAGCTTTCAAATTCTCATCACACTATTTATTCTTAAAAAATCTGTGGCCAAGTGTGGATAGTTCATATGTTATTTGACCTGACGGTGTGAGAGACCGAGGTTACCATTTATGTTATACTTAACGGTCAGTTTTTGTCGTTTTTGGTCCATAGTCAGTTTAAATAATAGATTTTTATTTTAGGAGTTGTATATGAATATTGATTATGAAAGAGAACAAATCAGGTTGCAACAACTTTTTGACGAAATTGTTGCTAATTCCGAACCAGAACCGTACAGTGCGGTGCAGTGGTGTGTATAAAAAATGAGGAAAAAAACGGACAATAGTTTCAGTTTGTGTTGGACATTTGTTGAATAATTTTATTTTTTTTGTGACATTTCAACCCTTGTCGATATGTTTGTTGATATTTTGTATTCAAAAACTTGACAGTTTTTTGTAAATTATTTGTCAATTATGTTAGTATCTAAAATTAGCCACTTTTTTTTAATGTGCATTTTTTTCCTGAATATAAATAAATATTGATCATTTCTTACTATATTGTTATTTAAATATAGTTATATTAAACATTTAGTCACATCAAAATATTAACAGAAAATCACAACCTAAGATATTCATTATTAAAAAAGTCGGTGTCGTAGACCGACGTTACCAACTATGTTACAAGAATTCACGTTACCGGCGGAAGGTTAATAGGGCTTTTCAACTATCCTCATTTGTTTCGAGCTTCTGTCATATGTCGTATATTAATATTATACACAGATTATACAACATATGACAGAATCTCGAAACAAATGAGAATCTTTGAAAAGCCTGATTAGGTTTCTCCATATTTCTGTTTTAGGTCAAACCAAAATGAATCAGCTTTACAAACATCTCCTGCTTAACGTCTTCCATTAGGTGATTATCATTAGGTTGATAAACATTTGGACTGGATTACTATATAATATTCTACTCGTTCCAAACCTTCTCCCTAACCGACTTAATTCAGTGTCGTATTTTCATTTTTTTTTAATGACAATTTACCACTGCATTGCTGGATTCAGTTCCATTATCAACTAGATTAAATTATTGGTTTCAAAATGATAGTCTGCAAAGATAAGTCCACAGATTTAACATAAGAGCAAAAGAATTCAATATGATTATTTTTTAATAATTTTAACTTTAAATCGTTTATTATAGTAAGATTTTTCATCACGTGTTTAATTCTGTCCAATCAAATTATTATTACAGCGGTAGGTAATTTTCTACTGTACATTATCATAGTGGGAATAATTTTAGGTAGATTGTTTCTTTTAAATTATGAGTTTCCTAGTTTTGACAACGGTCACATTTAAGAAGTTTACTTCGATAAGATTATTTCATGAATAAAACTGTATTTATAAATAATTTTAATTAATGTTTTATTGATATCTTCGTCTGAAAATTTGCTAAACTGTGCTGTTCGCTTTGACTAGTTGAAAAATATGTGCTACATTAATTGGGATAAATCTGAATCACTGAATGTTTTTATACAAAGACTTGAATTTTATATGTAAGTATTAAAAAATAATCAGACAAATATAACACGACAGTAAGAATAAATAAGAAAATAATGCTCCAATTCTATTGTTAAACTTGTTTCCATTCGGCAATTTTTGGTTTTTTCGGTTTTTTTAATGGCAATTGACCACTGTCATTGCTCGATCAAGTTCGATGAGCAACTAGATTATGTATATCCTTGGTTCCAATATGATACTGCACATTATGGAAGATAACTTTATTCAATCAAAAATTTCCCGACTATTGGGAGAGTTGCTTTGTACTATAGCCTCCAAGATCTCTAGATCTAAATCTTTTAGATTTTTTTTTTGCTGAAGATTCTTGAAAATAGAGGTTTTCTTCGAACCTGTTAATAGTCCGAGAGATCTAGTAGCTCGTATTTACGCTGCTATTACATTTTATAGACGAGAAAATGCTACAGATTGTTCTTAATTCAATTACTATAATAGACCAGGGCGGATCTGTAAAAATATTAGTACATTTGGACGTTGAGAGGTGACTCAAATTTTTTTGCAGAAATTGCTTGAAAATAAATCAAATAATATTATTTGAGTTATCCTCCCTCTCAAAAAGGTCCGGAACATTGTTTAAATAAACAAAATGTCAAAAAATTAAGGAAAAATTCGATTTTTTTCTTGGTTTTTTGATTATAACTTTAAAAGTATTCATTTCCGAGAAAAGTTGTACTAACATAAAAGTTGCGTAATTAAATTTCCTATAATATAGAGTTAGTTAAAAATTTAAGGAATACTCACAATTGTTGCAAAATAGCAATAATTTTGAAAAAAACATACAAAAACAAGTATTCGCATTTTACGTTTTTCAACCATTTATGCTACACTTAGGACCTTCATATTTCACCTTGAAAAATTTTATGATACAGTAAAACAATACTGTAAATTTCATTAAGATCGGTTCAATAGATTTTGCAAAATAAATTTTGCAATACAGCTTTCGGAAAAAAAATTCATTTTTTCAAAATGTTACAGGACTGAAAATAAAGCAGATAGCAAGTGAAAATTTTTTTGCACATAGAAGTGTACTGTACCATTCATTTGCAATTTTGCAAAATTAAAAGCGCTTAACACCACGGCGTCAGGAATTTTTTTAAATAAGCATTAATTATTGGTGCTACGCGCAGGACAGCGGATAGGTTGCTCTGATTGGGCATTTCAATGACCTTTTATAATGATTGATACATTTTAATTTTTATGACATTTTGATATAAATAAATAAATTTGTTTATTGCAAAATAAAAACACATACTCTATCCTTTGAAATAACACTTTTATTAGCAAAAACTTTCTTTGTTCATATATTTTAACTTAAATAATAAAAGTTTATTATTTTTAAACATATTCAATTGTTTAAACAATATTTCACAAACAATAATAAAATTAGTTTGATTTTTGTGGAATTAAAATATTAAAATACAACAAAATATAGAGTAAGAAAGTAATATATTAGATAAAGATTAGAAGAAATTTTGGTGGAAATCAACCTGTGTGAATCGAACACAGCTGTCCTGCGCGTAGCACCAAAAATTATTGTTTATTTCAAAAATTTTCTGACGCCGTGGTAATTAATCGATTTTAATTTTGAAAATTGCAAATGAAAGGTACAGTACACTTCTATAAGCAAAAAAAATTGAACTTGCTATCTGCTTTATTGTCAGTGCTGTAACATTTTGAAAAAATGAATTTTTTTTGCGAAAGCTGTATTGCAAAATTTATTTTGCAAAATCTATTAAACCGATCTTGATGAAATTTACAGTATTGTTTTACTGTGTCATAAAGTTTTTCAGGGAGAAATATGAAGCTCCTAAGTGTAGCATAAATGGTTGAAAAACGTAAAATGCGAATACTTGTTTTTGTATGGTTTTTTCGCAATTATTGCTATTTTGCAACTAGGGTTACTATTTTTTAAATTTTTAACCAATTCTATATTGTAGTAAATTGAATTACGCAACTTTTATGTCAGTACAACTTTTCTCGGAAATGAATACTTTTAAAGTTATAATCAAAAAACAAAGAAAAAAATCGAATTTTTCCTTCAATTTTTGACATTTTGATTATTTAAACAATGTTCCGGACCTTTTTGAGAGGGAGGATAACTCAAATATTATTATTTGATTTATTTTCAAGCAATTTCTGCAAAAAAATTTGAGTCACCTGTCAACGTCCATCTCAAAACAGATCCGCCCTGGACTATAAATCGTACAAACGTTTGCTTTAAATTAGTGGGCGACATGTTTGATCACCATTTACAAGTTGATTTCTTGTCTTGTAACAATTGTACGTATTTGATTTTAAAGTTTAAAAGTTTGAAAGTTTAAAGATGAAATTTAAGTTCTCTGTTTTTGTTTTTATTAATAACCCTCAATAAAGAACAGAAGAGCTGCAGGTAAAGAGGGGATACCAAATGAATTGTTGAATTATGGTGGAGGAGCAATGATCGATCAGCTGGCAACAAGACAGCCAGAAAAGTACTACAGAAGTATGAATTTGCTAAATACTACTCTGCAACTTTTTCAAGAACGAATAAATCAGCTCATAAACTTAGCATATAGGCAAAAAGGTTTCCGTAAGGAGCTCTGGATCCCGCGTATGAGAAAAAAGTTGATTAATAGCAAGCTGAAAATTTGTTAATAACTTAAGCGTGTCTAGTCGGATAAACTTTGATATATGGGAAAACTGGAACAGGGGCAGTTTTAATTGTGGAACAGGTTAAAAAACTGGAACGGTCATACCACGAAAACGGCACATTTATTTTGTCCGACAAAACAGACTTAAACTCTCCGAACAGAGATAAGGGCCGGTATTTCCAACCTCACTTAAGCCAAAGCTTACTTTAAGCCTTTGCTTAAGCTTAGATGCCTGTATTTCCACTTCAATTTGAGGCTTAAGCCTAGGCTTAAACCAAATAATTTTAAGCTCACGCAGGAGTTGGTTTAAGCCTTTGCTTAAAATTTGTTTTCTGTTTTTTGAGGTTATTTCTATAGATTATTAATTAGAGAGTTATTTTGAAAAATAACTTTTGAGTAATAACGTTATTATTAGATTATTAAATAATCTATTAATCTATTAATTTATTAATCGTAATAACGATTATTAAAATTCTTACTACTTTTGGAAGGTGTAGATGAAAATTATTTATTTCTACAATGCTTGGTAGGTATAATTATTTTACAAAAATAAACTTACATTCGAATTTGACATTTTAAGGAATATATCCAATAAACAAAATTACAAATACGGATCTATTGCTTATGCAAAATAACAATAACAATATTAGTGCAGTCACTGAAGGTTTTTACCTCCGATTTCGTTGAACCTCCATCGATTTTCATGAAAATTAGTGAGTAGTTAGAGGGTACCTCAAGGAACAAAGGGGACATGATGCCAACTTGCGCTTTTACCCTGGGGTTGGATGCCACCCCTTCTCGGGGATGAAAATTATGTCATTAAAAATAATACCATAAAGCGATAGAGGGACAAATTCTAAGCAAAATTTGTTATATAAAGTTATTAACGTAAATCAATACTTTGTGAGTTATTAAAGATCAAATATTTTATTTTTTCGTAAAAAAATGCATGTTTAAAGCTGTTATTCACGTATAACTCAAAAATTATAAGCTTTTACAAAAAAGTTATTATTGCCAAAATTAAATATAATAAAAAATTGAATACACTCCTCATTTAACGAACTACACTAATGTTAATGCAAAGTGAGTTATGGGTAATTGAAGGTATATTTTTTTCGACGAGTACGCAAATCTAAGTATTCAAGCTTAAATAACGGGAAAACGATGCATTTTACAAAATATAGCTACTAAGAAATTGTCAAAGTATTTCGGAATATCTATCAGATGGGCTCCAGAAGAAGTTAATAGCATCAAAATTAAGCAAGTTATGATGAAAATAAAAGAACCCTTTCGAAATTTTTGGAAAAAGTGAAAAATAAAACATACGCCATTTCCACAAATATTAAAATTTATAGAAATCCTTACAGTAATTTCTTTATATTAGCATAGGTAATGATTTCTACTACTTTGACCGGTTTAGAATGCATATTTTTGAAAAAAAAGGTGTAATTTTAAAAAATCAGAATTTTTCAAATTATGGTAATTTTAATTTTTTTAATAATAACTGCAAAAATACTTAATATAAGAAAAAAAATATATAGCCAAATTTTAGCTCTTTCTGTATCAAATATTTTACCTTTTTTACTATTTTTGTAGGGTACAAAATAACCGAGATAGAAACGTTTAAAGCTTAAATTTTGCTGCGAGAGCCATGTAACCAAGGCCATTTAACCTTTTATTTTTAAAAAAGTAAGAAGTCTAAAAGATTAAGTTTACCGCGGTTTAAAAGCCCGTAGTTTTACCTTTCAAATGATTTTTAGGTGTCTGACGTCTCAAAATTAATGGAGTTATTTAAAAGAAAACAATAACATTTTTTGGAAAAATTTTAAAAGATAAATTTTGAACAATTTTTGGAGCATAAATTTTAATGCTATCAACTTGTTCGGGGGCTCATTTGATAGATATTTTTAAATACTTTGACAAATGTTTAATAAATTTATGTTATAAAATGCATAATTTTCACGTTATTTAAGCTTGAATACTTAGATTTGGATAGTCGCTGAAAGAAATAGACATTCAATTATCTATAACTCACTTTCAGTTAAAATTAAAACGTTTTTTTGGTAAGAAATTTATTTCATTTTTTATTAGCTTCAATTTTGGTAATAATGACTTTTTTTGTAAAAACTTACAGTTTTTGGGTTATTTATGAAAAATCGGTTAAAAACATGCATTTTTCTCACGAAAAATTAAAATCTTTAATTTCTAATAACTCAAAAACTTTTGATTTATTTTAATAACTTTATATAACAAATTTTGCTTAGAGTTAGTTTTTCTATCGAATTATGGGGTTATATTTAATCAAATAATTTTCACCCACTAGAAGGGGTGGCATCCACCCCCAGGGTAAAAGCGCAAGTTGGCACCATGTCACCTTTGTTCCTTGAGATATCCTCTAACCACTCACCAATTTTCATGCAAATCGATGGAGGTTCAACGAAATCAGAGGTAATAGCTCATATCCACCTTCAGTGACTCCACTATATAACCAGAGAAAATATCGACAGTAAAATAAACTAACAACACATGCACCATGTACACAAAATTAAGTGAAGTAAATGACATTGATACCGATGACAAGATAAAATTAAACGTCAACAGTAGTGTTTTTTACCTCAAAACAGTTAGTTTTGGCATTTTGACGTATTCAGAGGTACCAAATCAATTAACTTTACAGTTGAGCATCAGTTTAGTTAAGGAAATGATGGAAATACGGCACTTGGCTTAAGCCTCTCCTTAACTTTTGACACAGGCTTAGCTAAGCAAAAGCTTAAGTAGCTATTGAAATACCGGCCCTTAAATTCTCATGCAAAAATCAGACTGCTATTTATCACCTGTCATAATTCCTGTCATTTGGCATATTCTACATGTTCCACTCATTAAAACGTCCATTTGGTGATAAATAGCAGTCTGATTTTTGCATGAGAGTTTAATCTCTGTTCGAAGAGTTTAAGTCTGTTCTGTCGGACAAAATACATGTGCCGTTTTCGTGGTCTGACCGTTCCAAATTTCTAACTTGTTCCACAATTAAAACTGCCCCTGTTACAGTGTTCCCATATATCAAAGTTTATCCGACTAGACACCCTTAAGCTATTAACAAATTTTCAGCTTGCTATTAATCAACTTTTTTTTCATACGCGGGATCCAAACCTAACAGATAAATAAA